>NC_079291.1:81797664-84341733 GCF_023638135.1 Falco biarmicus
GGTATTAACCTCCGAGGAAATAAATATTGAAACAAAAGGTTCCAGCCACAAAGCCCCCAGATCCCATCAATTCAATCCTACGCTCTTAATTTCCCTGCGTTTTGAATTTTTTTCTCCCTTCCCTCCCCCCCCCCCCGCCCACCTTCTCCCTCTCCCTGTCACATTCCCTACCTGAGCTCCCCTCTCCCGTACTCCTCGCAGGGGCTTCCAGCGCCTCTTTATTTCTGGGGGAGTCCGGACCTCACTTTTAAGTCCGACTTTATTTCGTATTTTATTTGCGGGCCCGATTCGATAAGGCATCACTTTGCTAAGGAAAAAAAAAAAAAAAAGTAAATTGCTGTATGTGGGTGTAGCTGTAATGAAAAATCAGAGCAGTTAAATCGTAAAATTTGGATTAAGAAGCTTGAATTTAATACACACACAACACATTTATTAAAGCATTAGAATAATTGAAATTTGCTGCTGGAATAGTCCAATCTGTTTAAATAATTCTATGGGTGTCTTGTTGTGATAAAAGATTATCTGGAATTCTATTAAAGGCGCAGGAGCCCGATTTCTAAATCCTATTTGGATACTTTCAATAACTATCAATAATCTCATCTACTCAACAGCCTCCTGCCTCTTAGCTTTATCTGAAAGTTTACAGCATTTCAGGAGAATTTCATAATAAAAAACTCGGCGTCGTAGGAAAGCGGTACCTGTCATTCATGTTTGGATTAAAAAAATATTAATATGAGAAAAAAGCCCATTGAAAGGTTTGCTGTTTAAGTGCCAGACTAGATGCAAGGGATAGATTTGTTTTGTATTTAAAATCTCACCTGAAGGTTATTTTTATCTATCTAAACAAATTATCCCTGTGTCTGTTTGTGGAGTAATTACATCAATGGATATTATGAATAAAGTACGCTCCAGCCAAATATTAATTAAAGGTTCAACACACCTCTCTCCCCCTTCTGCTGGGCTCTCGTCAGACCCACGAATTAATGCCAGGTCCTTTTTAATCCCTCACTTATTACAACTTTCGGTTAATTTTATACTGTTTAATATCATTCCAGGGGCTTTTTCTGGTTGTTTGGTTGGTTGGTTTTTTTTTTTTTTTTGGTGTTTACGCGCGCAGTATCTTTGTAGTTGTTACCAGGCGTTTTCCTGGCCGGAGCAGCAGTTCTCCCGGACCCCGATGCTTTCACTAATCGTTGCTAATTTTCTTCATTAACTTCATTTACTCTTTCCACGCGTTTTTGCGGAGTGAGGCGGGGAAAGGCCCAGGTGGGGATGGTGTCCTCTGCGCTGGTTTCTCCCTTGAAGCTGAGCGCACAGGGTCGGGGGCACTTTCGGTGCGAGCCCCCGGCGGGGCTGCGCGCCCACTCTGCTCCCCGCAGGGCCGGGAGCAAAATTACACCAACTCGGGTGTTAAAAGCGATCAGCAGCGGGCTGAAAAACACAGCCCTCTCTCGGGACTTTGTACAAGGCAGCTCCCCCATCCCTTTTCCTCCTCTTCTCCCTTTTTATTTGGTGGCGTGGGGTTTTTTTTCTTTTTTTTTGTTTTTTTTTCTTCTTTTTTTTCTTTTTTTTTTGAGATCTTCCTTAACTCCCTGGACCCAGCCCTGATTTCATTCTAGTTATTAGACAGCTACCAGTGACTGTCTGCACTCCGCGTCTTTCCTGCTAATTATCACCTTATGAAAAGTGTTTCATTAAGAAACTCTGCTTTTGATTAATTATCGACAGAATGCTGACCAGAAAGAAATGAAATTAGTCGCTGACCCCGTCTGAGTAACACTGAAAATTCATCACCTATCCTTTTAATATTGAAACGCCCCGTAGAATTTTAATAGAAAATATTGTTTTTTCCAAACCTTTCAGTCTTTATTAATGCCCCTGGGCAAGAAATGATATTGCTGGCAATATAGCAGCCTTTGTTCATTTTATATTTATTAAACATAATGCACTTCATTTTCAAATATTTTACTGTTTCTTTTTAATTTCGCTCACTGTAAGTACAGAATAAACCCTTTTTAAACATTTAAGATGCTGAGGGCGGGGGGGGGGGAGGCCTCCGCCCTCCCCAGAAGGCCGTGTCCCATAGGGGCTGGGCCGTCGAGCCCACGGGAAGAGAAGGGACTGTGATTGCAGCTGGCAGCCCCCGGCCCCGTCGGGCCGTCCCTGGGTGTCCGGAGGAGGAGACGGGGACCCCGGGCGCTTTGTACTAGGGGCTGAGCCCCGTCGAGGCGCTGTGGGGAAGGGCGGGACGGGGGGTTACTTGCATCGAGTTCGGGGGTCCCCTCTGTTGTGTTTGCCCCACATCCCCCGCGGGGTCTCCTCGACGGCCGGGGCAGGGCCGCCACCCCCGGGCTCCGCTCACGGAGGAGCTCGCCTCGAGGGGGGTCGGAAGGTGCGGGCCCCCCCGGGGCCCCCGGGCCTCTCCCAGCTGCTGCCGCCCCCCCCCCCCCCCGGGCCGGCGGCCGCCCTCCCGCCTGTCCCCCTTTCCCAAGGAATCCGAGACCTGCGGTTAATGAGACGTGAAGTGTGAAAAACTTCCTGAGCGGGGCGGCCCTAACGACGTTCCCAGATGTGCGGCGGGGAAGGGGCGGCCCCGGCCACCGGCCTCCCCCGGGAACGGCCCCGCCAGCCCGGCCGGGGGCGGGACGGGACGGGGCGCCCCGGGGGGAGCCGGGGCTGGGCATCCTGCGGGACCCCGCGGCTTCTCCGCCTGCAGCCCCACACGGGGGAGAGGGTCCTGCTCCCCGCGTGCTCCTCAGGATCCCTGTGCGCACCCCCGGGGCTCCTGCCTGCACCCCATTCGTGCGTACCCTTGGTCCCCGGGGCCGCGCCGGCCCCTGCGCGGTGGCGGGGTCCCTCAGCCCGGGGGGACCCTCAGCCCGGGGGGACCCTCAGTCCGAGGAAGTCCCTCAGCTCGGGGGGGACCCTCAGCACGGGGGGGACCCCCGGCCGCTGCTGTCCTGACCTGCACCGCAGAAGTTGCTCCAGAGGGGTCGGCTGCGAGGGACACCTGCCCGGGGAGGGGGGAGGCCGGCGGGGGGTCCCCGGGCTGCCTGCTCTCTCCTTCCCCTCCCACCCTCCCTCGGCAGCACCCACACCATCACCCCTCCACCAGCTCCCCCCCCCCCAAGCGAGAGACCGCACTCTTTCCCCTCGCATTTCTCCCCCCACCCCCAATGCAGCGCCACATGCGCAGCCCTATGGATGCTCGGGCAAATAAATAAATAAACGCCAGCCTCCTATTTTTATGAGCCATTTAACTCCAAAATAGACCTCCAGTATCTAGTCCCCGCGCTGGATTTCCATATCCAGTCACTCAGCCCTGCTTATCTTCATGTATGGCTGCCTCATGTTTAACACACAATTACATTTTCTCCCTCCAATTCCATTACAAATGGAATCGGGGAGGCATTGTTTGAAGAAATGTACTGCTTCAGTTCTAGTTATGTCGTACAATGCACGGAACAGTGGAAAAAATCTAGACACCAAAGAGTCAACACAGAGGCAGAGGCACGGGGAGCCCGAGCCCAGCCCGCACCCGTATTTACCGCAAACAAACCGCTGCCCTGCAGCGGGGCCGGCCGGGAAGCTGGGCCCGGGCAGAGATAACCAAGCGATGGGAAGTTAATTAATTGCATTAAACTATTGACTAACTACCTAGCTCGATCGTAATTCATTTAGAGAATATTAAAATCTGAGGAACAATAATAAAATTGATGCCGATTCCCAGCGGAAGGAGATGGCCAGCAAATTGGATACTTTCCTTAATCTGGCGTAAATAATAACATGTCTGTTCCCACTCCCTCTCAGGCCAATTCCCCTATCATTTATTCCAGGCTCAAAAGCCTGCTTCCATAATTGATATCAGTTACTCAATGAGTGCTTCTTGCCTTTGTTCTCGTTATCCATTATAATTACGAAGTTCAGGCCGGGCGGCCGGGCGGGGGGCGGCCCGGAGCCCCTGGGGGAGATGCCGAGCCCCGGCCCCCCCCCCCCGGGGGCACGGTACGGAGCGGGATGGGGGGGACATGGGACAGCGGCATTGCGTTGCCGGGGGGGACGCTCCCGGGGAGCCGGCTCGGATCCCACCGGAAAGCGGCTGTTACGGGGCTGGGGGTGCGGGGGGTCTTGCCTCGGCCCCCCCAGCCCGGCTCCCAGCTTCCCCCTGCCGAGCCGCCGCGCCAGGCTCCGCTCAGCGCGGATATTACTATTTCGTTATTTATTCACTTATTTATTCATTTGTAAAGTGTTTACTTAGCTTGGTGCAGATGTAACATCTCATTTACAGGTTGGCCCCGGGGCAGAGAAACAATTGGCAACAGAGAGGGGGAAGAAAAAAAAAAAAAAAAAAAAAAAAGGGGGAGGGGGAAAGACCGAGGGAGAATAAAGAGGGAGAGAAGAGGGAAGGGAGCTGCGTCTGTAGTCGGGGAGCCAGCTTGGCGCCCCCCGCCCCGCACTCCCTCGGGGAAACCGAGGCACGGGGCGCCTGGGGGGCGGGGGGTGGAGATGCCCCCCGGGGGGGCGCGGGGTGGGGGCGGGGGAAGGCGTGCCATGGCTGTCGGCGCCCGTCGGGGGTGAGGGCGGCACCCCCTCCCCTGCCTTCCTCCCCGCTACCCGGCAGCAGTCTTCCTCACCGCGGCGCGCACGGCCTTGCGGCCTGGGCACCGGCAGAGCGTACGGACCTTGGTTTTCTGGCGGCTTTCGGGAGGAATTCATGCTGCCCCCGCCGGTTCCCCAGACGGCGGCGGGGAACTTGCCGGAGGCGGGGATCGAACCCGCGGCCCCCGAAGGGCCGGTGCCCCCCAGCCGGGCCCGGGAGCGAGCCCCGCCGCATCCCTTCACACGGGCGCTGACGGGCGGCAGCTGCTGATTGTTTAAACGAGGAGGCAGTTGCTTAGCAACCCATAGGAGGCTCATTACCGAAGCCACAGTGATTAACAAAAAAGGGTATGAAAGTAAAATGGATTAATTATTTAATTAACTAATTGATGATCAACTTCTTTTTAATTATTCACTTAATTAAAGAAGTGTAACTACAACACTGCCCTTATCAAGTGTGTTGATATACTGACAAGATTTCAAAGACAAAAAGAAAAAGAAAGAAAAGGGGAAAAAAAATAATCTTCCCCGCTACGGGCGCCGCAGATCTGAACCAGGAGCCGCCCGCTGCACCTCGGGACTCCCTGCCCCAGAGTTCGGATGTGGCCCCAAAACTTTCCTGTCAGGGGCTGGGGCACGAGCCTCCCTTGCAGAAGGAGCAGCACCATCGCCACGAATTATGTCTGCCTCCTGCCGCCACGCTGCAGAGCATAAATTCAGCTGGGCTGTGCTCTAAGGAAGAGTTATGGAGGCCTTGCTGCCTCTTAAATCTGGGATGATCTTTTCCTCTTAACTAGACGATGGTTCAGCTGCATCTGGTCAGACCCAGCAAGAGAGTTATGGATGGCTGCAAACTTCTCTGCGCCTTTTTCCCAGACCAAAGGGTTGGACTAGGTCTGCGGCAAAGACCCCTTCCTAGTGGTGACCAAAGTACGTGAAGGGTCCGGGGACATCGCAGCCTGGCATCTGTGGCCAGAGGAGAAGCCTGAGCATCAGGGTATCAAAGGAACACTGCTGCTTGAGCATGTGATGTGCGAGAGCCCGGCTTTCCCAGGCAGGGGGTCCTGGCAGCAGGGACCGTGGGGGAGGAGTGCAGGGAGTCCCATCCAGGGCAGCCCTGGCACCCCGCGGAGCTCCCTGCCTGCTCAGGGATGCCTCTTCCCAAGTTGTGCTCCGAGTCAGCAATAACATATAAGTGATTTTGCTTTCTGAAGGATTTGTCTTCCTCCTTCTGCCCAGCAAGTGTCTGGCTCTCCCTGTCTTGCACTCATTTTGTTTCTGCTTTTTAAGTAAACAGTGCGGCTTGTCGAAAACATTCACCTCTCTTGATTAATTTACCGCTAATGACAAAGATGGCTCTGCAATCAGCAGGTAAATGCAGGGAGTGAAATCTGCCTGCTTTTCCCTGTTAGCACGGCTGATGAGGGAGAGGGGCTGGCGCCGAGCCGAGGGGAGGACGGTGCTGCAGGGACTCAATCGATTCTATTTACCCATCCAAGGTGTGATTGGATTTATTGTCAGCATGAAGAAGACAAACTGATCACTTCTGCTTGGCACAGTATTGGCAGGTCCAAGATCTGCTGCAGGAAGGGAAACCTGGGACAGTTTGGCTTGGTATTTTATCCCTCTTCTGAAACTTTCCTTGTTTGTGCGTGGGGTCCCTGGAGATCACTCTAAGAAACCTCATCCCCATGGTCACCCACAGGTGATGAAGCCGTGGTCATTCCATGCTGGGAAGAGGGGCTGGGGGTAGTGGGGCACGATGGGTCGGTATGGCTGTGCGGAGCCCTGGCTATCTCAGCAGTGCAAACCGGGAGTGCTCTGCGGGCACAGGGATGGGGCCACAGCGGCTATAGCACCTCTGTGGTGGCATCAGGCTGGGTGCTGAGGTGGTTTCCCCAGAAGACACTGGGAAGTCACTGGAGATGTTGAAAGATGGAAATAGGGAGGAAAAGTGCTCTCCTATCCTCATCAAAGGAGAAAAAGCTCCCAATGCCCAGGCAGAAAGGCACGCAGGTCTGAGATGAGACAGTAGAAGGATGGACAAGGATGTCTAACTTCTCCCTCGCCAGTTCCTTGTGCCTCCATCGGGCTTTAAAAACATAAACCAAACCTTCCCCTCCATTTAAATCGTGTACCTAATCCCCTAACTCTCCTAATTAAGCAGAGGGAAATTTAAATTGTTCTGACCATCTTTGGGGGGATTATATATTTCAATCATCATTATGGTATGGCTATTTGTGATACCATGAGATAGATAGGTATATCCGTTGTATAATCAGGCATACAAATTATAATCCCCCAAAAGACATTTAATAACAATTTAAAATACTGACTACTGGACTTAGGGCATCGGCAGATTAGAAATGAATGTGAACGGGGGGTTTGTTCAAGGACTCTGGACGTTTTATGCTACAAGCCTCTGTCCTGTAGTTCTCCCTCCTGGCGTTAGGACCAGCACCAGTGAGGAGGAAGGGGCTCCCATCCCTGGGGTTCCTCCCACATGGCAGCATCTTGCATGGATGCATCGCCCTGTCCACAGATGGGGTTCAGGGTGAGCTGGACATGCTGGGTCCCAGGAGCATCTCCATCCTCCCAACCAGCATCCATCCTCTTGGGATGCTGTGAGGGTCTCATTACCTCCACTGGAAGCTGTGGATGTGCACCCGAGGGCAGGATGTGGTCTGATGCTGTCTAATTTTCTTGGAGCTGTACACGGGGGTCCCCACTGACATTAGAGGGAGCTGCTGAAGCATATCGAGAGAAGAGGAGATGCTACGAGCACTTGCTCTTGCAGCAAAACTGCTCAGGGGTGTCTCTGTAACTGTGAAATCAGGCCTTTTGAAAGCCTGGATTATTGAGTGAGTAGATCTAGCCAGCTCCTTTAGGGCCATTAGTTCTCATATGCACTTGGTTATTTTACATGGAAAACATACAGGGCAGATTATCTAATTTTTAGGGTAGGGGGAGAAGAGGGAGCAGTTTTCCTGTTTCTTAGGAATAAGTGAAAATAGCTGCTCGAAACCTACTGAAACAGAGAGACACATATCTAAGAAATAAAACCACATTCTAACTTGACAGCAATAGTATTGCAGGCTAAATTCTAACTTAGTAAATTTTCGTAGGCTGGGTTTGGATGGCAAAGAACTTAAAAACTTACGCCTTAAGTGGAAGGACAGGACACAAAAATCTTTAAATCTGTGCCAGGGAAACATTATGAGTCCAAATAAATGGGTTGGCAGGATCATCCTTTGCAGAAAGGCCAGTCCAGCTGAAAACCGGATTTCTTGTTCTGTTTTTAAACAACATGGAGATCATGTTTTCCGCTTCATCAAATAAACAGAAACATCATTGTAATTTGCCTTGTGCCTTTAGTACAGACAGCAAACGCTGTATAATAGCTAAGGAGCATCTCTCTCCCTCGTATGAGGGGGTGCAGGGCTTCCACCACCCAGCTGCAACTGGGGAGGACCAAGGGACATTTGGGTCTAAGTCCTGAAGGTGGCGAGGAGAGCTGGATGTGGGAAGGGCTGATGGCTTTGCTTGTTAGCAGCAGTACAGAAAACTTACATTCCTGTTCGATAATACTACAGTCGTGCGGAAAACAGCTAAACAGTCATCTAACACAGCAAGGGATCTCGCTGACGATGAACATTGCAGGAGAAATCGTTCCCTCAATGTGTCCCCAGTTCCTTATCTAGCTTCCAGAGTTGCAGTTTTTACAAGGTTTTGGTATGTTTTTTCTAACACCTTATTGCAGCGTGACCCCTTTGGCAGCTCCCAGCAGCCCTGTGCTGTCACCTCCTAAATGCCCTGGAAGGGCAGATGCCCCTGGGGCTCTCGCCGGTAGTAGGGCTGGGAGGCTGCTCTGCATGGTCCCTAGCCCCAGCACATGGGATGCTGCTGAGGGCTGAAGGTGGCTCAGTCCTGGGAAATGCTAAAGCCCCAAATACAGGAGATGATGACTAAACACACGTCTGGGGTGAATTCGGCAGGTGCCTGCAGGTGGGGATGGATTATCTTTATCCAACACAGCAGTTCAAAGTGTTTTTATAGGGGGTCACACAGGCTTGGTGGTGATGGGGTGGAATTCCTTTAATGGGAAGGAAAGGGCCCAGGCTCAGGCTCTTTATTAGGAAGGGAGACCAAATCCAGTCTCTACAGCTGTCCCAAGGATCCCAGTCTTGTCCTCTCCTTCACAACGATGACTGTGAGCAGGGTCTTTATTTTTCTGGAGGAGGACCTCACACCAGATCTTTCTCTCCATGAGGAGGATGCTGTGTTTGCCCGGGCGTTAGAGAAATCGCTGTTTAACAGTGCTCCTTGCCCTCAGAGAGAAAGTGCCAGGAGTGGAGATGCCAGGTCAGTGCTTACAAGGGATCAAATGCCCCAGTGAAGGGCAAGTGACATGCTGACCTTGCCTGCTCGGGAACAATTTGGGGCTTGTTGGTGTCAGCTAAGCTGGCTCAGACGCTGGGTCTGCACTGCAGCAGTGCCCTCTCGCTCCCTGGCTTTAAATCACCTTCAGCTTTCCCGTTTCTGTGGGCTCAGCTTCCCGCCTTAGGAACCTCTACATCAAAGCTGTGCTGGGGAAAATACACTGCTAACTTCTTTAAACGATCCTAGTTGTTGTGATTACAGGATCCAGCAACTACTTTTCCAGAGCTCGTGAACTTCGTGAAAAATCTCCAGGGAGTTTCCCTCTGGGGGAACTTTATATTTTCTTGCTGATTTTTAAAAGTCTGCTGATAACACTGCATGAGATTTTTTAATTTATTTTTTTTTTAAGCACCGAACTCTTGATGGATGCTGGGTTTGTAGGAACTGTAAATGTAAATTGTTTTTCCTCTGGCCACTTGTGTTTTATTTGAAATGTACAAAATCTTGAATGTGTAGTTCCTGAGAGCTGGCCTAGAGAACAGCAACACTCCCAAGTAGTTTGTCTCCTATCAAATGGCATTAATAATTTAGTCTCTAATTAAAAGTGAGGTCAAACAATGAAAAATGACTGAGCTAAATGGTTACGCTGTGATGTATTAAAGTGACTGGTGGGTTTTAATAGATGGAAGGAGCATTGTTGTTTGTTTATGTACGGAACACTTTCAGTCAAAGACTGTAGGAGTCCCAAGGAAATGTATTTAACTAAAATAATTTACAGGTTATCGAGTCAATGTCTTGAACAGACAATTTTTACACACCTTTTATTTCCTTCAAATTGCTCAGCTACCTGTAGAACAATTCTTAATGACAAGGGGAGAAAACCCCCTCTGGTTCGCTGCCTCTCAGGCTTGGTCATCAGTTAATGTTAACGCTCAGAAATATCCGAGGGGGTCTAAGACATAATGGGGAAGGTATTTTGGGACAATTTTTGCAAATTTGGAAGGGAGCTTGGCTTTATGTTCTGGAAGATGCTCTGGATGTCTCTTCCCAGCATACTTGGTGGCTGCTACTGCCCTGAATGATTTTGGGAAGCGTCTCTCCTTAGTGTGATGACCTGTCAGCAGCCTTTGCCCAGAAGCTAACCCTCTACAGAACAGTACAGCACTGCCCAGCAGATGAATTTCCAAAGGAAAATGGGAAAGAGAACAAGACTGCAGGCCTCAGTGTGCAGGGAGGGAACCCAAGAGAAAGAGGACCCTGACCCTTGGAGGTGGGAGCAGGTACTAGCAATGAAGCAGGGGCAAGTAAGTCAGGATGTTGGACCCTCTGTCATGGCTCCTGCAAAACCAGGGGTGCCCAGAGTCTCCAGCGAGGGCCTCATCCACCAGACCAGTCTCCCTACCACACCGGTGGGGTGCACTTGGTGCTGCACTGCTCAAGGCAGATTGTACAGCATTGTGTTAGTGGCACAGGCCTGGGAAATGGGGGAAAGTTTCCCATCATGGGCATGAAGGTATCATTTAGTAGGTCCTCTGTGTCTTTTAGGTGGAAGACTTGACCTTCTGACCCCTAAGCCAGGGCACTAAGGTCCGTGGGTGGCAGGACTATAGCAATATATGTGATTGCATGTCTGGGGTGCTCCACCTTGGCTTCCACTGATGAGGCTCCAGGGTAGAGGCATTTGCTCCCGTATAGACCTGCTCTTACGGTTATACAGATGCCTTTACAGGAAGGCTAAGTGGAGGGTGACAATCTGCCTTGATTATGGTAGGCAAACCCAAGATCTTCTGTCACAGATCTGGCCCCAGAGGTGCTGTGTGCTGTCCAAGCACAACAGGAGAAAAGCTTCTGTTCATTGCGGCTATAACAGAAGGTAGGGATAGGCACAGACCCAAGAAGCCCACATTTCTTTACAGTACTGTATGCAACCAAAAAAAGAAAATAGAAGTCCCTACTTTTAAATACTTAGCCTTTATTTATTTACATTTTTAGCTGGCAATCTTTATATAAAAAAGACAGGAAGTTAGGTTTTGCACCTATTTCATTTAACACCACTTAACTCCTGGCACTGGCCCAATATGTCTCCATTAAGTGGAGACTTTGCAAAAATTGTCCCAATTAGGCAGCAGCATTGCGATTTGCTGTTGTTAGTCTAAACTGGTTCCCTGGGAGATGTCCTAATGAGGTATCCATCTTGATTAAGTGTAGACCTGTGAAGTGCTTCCCAATTAAAGGACAGAGTATGCATGTATATTATCCAAAATTTTTTTTTGAAATAGTTATTTGTGGTATCTCCTCAGCATCTCACACCTCCCCGGACAACAGCAATGTTTGGTTTGACATGGGAGGATGCTGACCAGACCCATCTCAAGTGGTCATGGTTTGCCACCACTAGCATTTGTAGCTAGGTCTCCACATTCAGGGTAACTGGAGATAAAGGTCCAGTGGGTGAGAGCCCAGCCAGATGCAGGTGCCATTCCTACATGTCCATACAGCTTTTTTACTCGAGGCTGGTTGTGGGCTTATGTTGGGCTCTTGCCAAACCCTCTTGTTCCCTCTGCATTTCAGGTCACCTTCTAAAACAGAGGATAAAGCACTGGAGCTGAGGAGATCTGTGTATTACTGGTAGGAAGGACTCAGACACCAGCTTTTAAATGGGCAAGCTGGGTGTGTGGTGATGGTGGTGCACAGGGAGACAGACTGGAAGAGGGAAGATGCATCTTCCCTCTGTCCATCTCCCTGCTACTGGGCTGCCCAACAGGAAGGCAGGAGGTGAGTTGCGATGGGGAATTCCCACTCGTTTTATGGAAAAAAAACCCCAAACCCAATCCTTTCCCATGAGTGTTGCAGTCCTGAGGCAGCATCCGAGAGAGGTTGTAGAGTCTCGATCCTTGGGATTTTGAGGGACCTGGTCTAGGTTTGAAGTTAACCTTGCTTGGGGCAGGAGGGTGAACCAAGGACCTCCAGAAGCCCCTGCCACCTCAGGTCTCAGTGAAGCTGTGCTTGTGGGGCTGGGGCTAACGTGGGCTGTGGGGTTCCATCAACAGCCCCAGCCCTCCGAGGCTGCAACAGGTCAGTGCAGAAACCACTGGGTCTGCCCGGGGCACTCACAGGACTTGGTGGGGAGTGAATTAGCAGGGATGGGGGGAAAGGGGGAAAAGGGCATCACTGTAAAACCCTGGGTTTGGAGAAGAGAGAAACCACATGAGACTGACTTTCTTCTCTAAGAAATAAGAGCTTTGTTTCTTCCCTTTCAATAACTTCCACTGTAGTTTAAACTAACAAATGTCCATTTGTCAAGTGTTAATATTCAGCCAATGTCCAGAGGACATACCTTGAAAGTTATTTATAACAGGATTTTTTTTTTTTTTTCTTCCAAGGAAACAATGTTCTCATTCCATATTTCTTCTGTGCTGCAGAATTACCAATCAACTGTTTTGGAGTCATTTTAAATACAATTATAAAGAATGTGATTAGGACAAATGCAAAAGAAGTTAAACATAATCAATTCCTCAGTGCTGCCTTGTGGTTTACATTTTAGTATCATTTAAGGGGATTTGCGCCAACCTTTTGTAGTAGATTAAAGGCAGATATTTTGTTTGTTACAATCAAACCTATGATTTCGGTTTTATAAATTTTTAAAATATTAATTATAGTTTGAAAAGTACACGGAGGTGAATACATTAACTAGTTTCCTGCTTAGATAGCAACTATTTGGTGTTTGGCATTAGATTAGCAAGGAGCAGGTTGGGAATTTTAATCCACCTTGTTAAGTTATTAAATTTTCTTTATTTACATACAGATCTCACTTTCATTAACATTGTAACAGGTGCTCATTAACAATTTATCATTTGCAAGGCAGAAACAAAAAGAGATTTTGCTACTAAGTTTTCTCTTCCGTGTGTCTCAATTATACTATGTAGCAAGGCTAAAACAATTATAAATATTGTTTTACCACAACACTCGAAACTTGGGCCCATGTGGAAAATTCAGTAATCTTCAATACTTCACTGCTTGTAGTTTCACTCAGTGTAGTTACATCCATAAAGCTGCTTTTTATTTTTAAAAGGGGGTATTTTCACTCTAAAATGTCTGCTACGTTAAAAGTATTTGGTTTCAGGAAAGTATGAACCCGTTACTCCATCCCACTTACTCACAACTTAAGTGAAGACTAATAGAATTTTAATATGATCTGTAATCACACTAAAAACTGTAGTTCAAAATTCCTGAGCATCACTTCAGTGCTATTGAATAGCCCTGGATCTAATTAGCATAATCATTTGCAGAGCCCTTGGAGTCCTATTTTCACAACCTTTTTATATTCTGAAAACAGGGGGTTTATAGTTTCTTTTCATTTTTTGGCATAAGAGAAGGACACAGCACAATTTCCTTCTCCTTCCTGCCTCCCCCCTCCCTCCTCCTTCCCCTCTGCTCCTCCCAGGCTGCTGGTGCAGCACGTACCAGCCCCAGCAGGCACCTGCGGCCCCGCCGGGCAAACCCTGGCTTGGATGCAACACCCCAAAGCCTCGGAGGCAGCTGGAGGCACTGGAAGCTTTTCTCTTTCTCCTAAAGATAATATGCTTGATAAGCCTATCCTTCTTTCTATCGTCGCCTTTTTCTTTTGGAAGGAGGTGAGCCTCCAGCAGCTCTTTCGGCGCGGCCGCCTCTTCCCCATCCCCATATCTCCAGGAACTGCTCTCATCTTGGCAGCCAAGGGCTTGCTCTCGCAAGGTGGTTTGTTCTGGCAAGGCGTCTGCGTAGCTGTGGTCTTGGCACCACTCTTTATTTTGCAGGATAGAGCCCTCATTTGAGCCTCTGTCATTTGCAAGACTTCCAGCAATGCTGGTACATTTGTGATGGTCCATAACACATGGGTGATTTAGAAGCATTCCTCAGGCTTCCAGCTCTTGCTACACCTAGGAATTCAAAGCCCAGCTCGGGATTACTTTTCCCAGCGTTACTTAAATTGTCATCTGGAGTTGGTGCATAACTCAGGCTGCAAGAAGCTCCTGCAGGATCATGTTTTATTCCATGTAGAATAGCTTTGATGTTCTTAGAGCACATAGTGTGTTCCAGGATGGTTCTTGCCTTGACTGATGCTGACTGTGTGCGTGGTGAAAATAACCTCAGTGCTTCGCTGGATATATTTTTGATCAGTTTAGGTAAGAAGAGATTATGGGGCCCTTGCAAGTCTTAAGCAGATCCAGCTACTGATGCTCACTGTCCATTTCATCACCATTGCTTATGCACTCACCTAAGATGTGGCTAGGGGAGGTGTTCCAATACACAGTTCTTCTCAGATGACAAATCAGCACCCTAAAGCCCTTGGTCATCACTTCTACTTCATTTCAAATAGTTTACAGCAGAACTGGGGGATGGCAGCAGCCTCATTTGTTCTCCAAGACTCCCTTTAGGAACCTTATCTGCAAGAACAAGAGGCAAAAAAAATCACCCCTGGAAAATCCCGTGCCCCCTGGCTGGTTTGTGAGCAGTCATGGCCAGCCACAAATACAAGCAAACTCTTTGGCTCCCTCTCCAAAATACATTTTGTTTGTGTCTATACATCTTGGTTTTAATGTTCATTTTTGCCACTGCCAGTTTGTCTTTGCTTCTTGCTGAAGCCTGGTGACTGGTTTTCAGTGGATTTCTGGACTGTCAGTTTATTCCAAGCTGCAAAATGATTCTCCCTCTGTAATATGAGGACTTCTATGGATTGAACATCAAAGAAGTCTGTGAGTCTCGCTCTGTCTCTCAAGACTGATTCTTGCAATTAGAGTTTTCCTAAATCCTTTTTAATTTATCATTGCTTTCACAAATCCAAGCCACAAAGTGCTGGATTCCTGATCTGTTTTATTTCCTGGCTCTGCACATCGTGGCTGGTGTGAAGGGTTGGGACAGTTGTTTCTGGCTTTAGCGTGGGCTGATTGCTTCCTTCCACATCTGAATTAACATGATAGCGATCAGAAGAACCAGGTGTGAGATGTTGGTCTGGAGTGGGTATATCTTGAAGGATGTTTGCTTTGAAAGGCGTAAACCCTGGTTCGGTTTGTCTTCAGGATGCTTATGGAGTAGGGAAGCATTTTAGTGCTGTCTCAGCAAATCTTTACACCTTGTGTTTGACAAGACTAGGCAAATGTGGAGAAAGGCCAAGTCCTGGTAGCTTTTCTCTGATCCTGAGTGGGGCTATGTGTCAACAGTGTCCCCCGCCCCGGCCCATGGTGAATGTGAGGCATCCCAGAAGGTTCCCCAGCTAATACTGGTGTATGGATGTCACTTGTGCTCTGGTTTGAGGTATTTGTCCTGCTGGGTTCATTGGGTCTGGTAACGCCATGCTGCAGGCTTAGCCCTGGCTGTGCTTCCTCCACGCCTTCCTCACCCTCATCTCCCTGCACCTGCAGCACTGGCATCCCTTGCCCGTGCATGGATTCTATGCCATGGGACAGTAAATCTGCAAGAGTGTTTTGTTCTAATAGACATGGAAAATTAATGCCTAGAAATGACTGTTTAAAAGGACACAGGTGGAATACCTCCCTGCTTCTGCTGCTAGCCTCTTTCTACCATTCATTTTGTGGAAGCTTTTGAATTGCTTCATTTTAACCAAAATCTTTCCACAGCAAAGATGTCCTTGATTGCGTTATTTTAAAAAGTAATTTTCCCCACCCCTGAAAGTTTTTATCTACAACATTTTATGTTTTCTCTCTGACTTAATAGCCTGGTCTCTCTCTTTCTCAAAGTAAAATAGGCAGTGCCTTTATTTATCCTGTTGGTACTTGAAACTACAATAAGATAAATGGGCGCAATTATAGATGTGTACCAGAATAGGAACATGTGTTCTAGCATATGTGATACTAACCTAAGCAGACATCTAAATGTACTTCTCAGATAACAAACATTACACACACACATATTTATTAAACTCAGCAACAGCCTTTGCCATCCTTTTTAGCTACTTTTAAACAGCTGGTGAACTGTCAAGATCACGTTAAATATTTTAACAAACAAGTTAAATATTTTTAGTTGTTTCTGCGATGGTAGTAAAAATTCAGGATGGAATAATCTAACCGCTTTTGTAAACTGCTTGAGGAAAGGCAGAGGATGATTTTATTGGGCTGTAAGTTTTGAGCCAACTTTTCTTTTGAAGGAGCAGGCTAAGATCTGCACCTGCAAGGCAGTGAGCTGCCTTCACCGGCTTCGAGCTCCTGCAGTTTGCAGGAGGGAAGGCTGCTCGGGCTCTCTCCCACGGGATTTACCGCAGGTTAACACAGTGGATTAGATCATGGAAAGCCGGTAAATGTTTATTTATGGTGCCTGGGTGTTTATGACGCTCTTCTGCTCCGCTCCTGAGTTCGCTCTCAACGGACCTGATCCCAAAAGGCTGGAGAGCGTCACATGTGTGACTTCAGCTGCGCAGCCGTGCGTGGCAGCGGGGCCTTTTGGTGCTTCAAGGCAGGCTGGAATCTCCAAATAGTGACGATTTATATCACTAAAAGTCAGAAAGGATTTGCAAACCATCCGTTCTACTGCTATTTAAGTGCAACAGAGAAAATCCACAGTGAAAAGGCACAGGGCAAGAGCCTTTTTATTTTTAATATACATAAAAAAGGTAAGCATTATAACATGTGAGCGGGAGATAATGACAGGTGAATAAAAAGAAAGACAGCGACATATCTAGCAAAGTGTCAGATTGATAAATAAATGAACAAAGACAGGAGAATAAAAGGCTGTTATGAAATATATCAAATCTGATGTGATATGGATCGTGTTGCGGGAAGTTCAGTCTTCCTTTGCTGAGACAGGAGTCAAGGACAAACAGTTTGTCTGCGATTACGAGCTGTCCAGGCTAGTGAAATAAATACACCTGGAAGACGGCTCTGTCCTTCCCTCTGCCTGGCTTTCAGCACAGTGAGCACCCGCGAAGTTGTGGCGGCGCAATTTATTTTGGGTGGTGTTCCCCATGCAGAATTATTACAAACTGCTTCTGAGTGGATTATGGGCTCTCATGCAAAACTAAGAAATAAAGAAAGCACGGTTCCGGCTGCATCCTCACATCTCGGGTGGGGGAAGTGGAGCTGAAAGCCAAATGAGCGGGATTGTGTTTTGCTGTATCGGAGGAATGATTGATTAAGCGGGAAGTGGGGGATTTGGGGAGGACCATGCGGTGTCGTACTGAAGAGGGCAGGAGAAACAAGCCATGGAGGTGTGATGGATCTTGAAAATGAATCTTGGCATCACAGAGAAGCTCATTAGAGAGCGGTGGATGCCCAGGAGTTGTGGTCACTGCCAGGCAGAAGCACCCTCTTCTTCACCCTGAGTGAGGCTGGCACAGAGCCAGCAGGGGCCGGGGAGGGGCAGTGCTGGCTCCCCTGGGCAGCGGTGGTCCTCCAGGAAAAGCTGCGGATTTGGAGGATGGTTATCAGCAGGTCAAACCCTCCTGCTGCAAGCTGGGGAACCAGTTCAGAGAGATGAGGCTCAAGTCCTGATCTTCCTCCCATGGAGAAAGCGACCATCTCAGGAGGCCAGCATGTGTCAGCACAAGTGGTGGCCAGCCTGGGGCATCTGCTTCCCAGCTGGAACTGGTAGAACTCACCAGGGGGGCAAGAGCAGAGAAAAATCCAACTGGGGATGCGCAATACTGCAATATTGAAGGGATTGAGGGTTACATAGCTACCTGGGGAGGCAGGAACGAAAGATACCAAAAGGGACAGGAGAAGAAATGGTCTTTGAGGGTGTCCTCAGGCCAGCCATGGCAGGGGCTGTGTTTGCAGACAACGATGGGCAGCTGTGCTGGTGGGAATGTCTGTGAGCAAAGCCTCTCCCCCCGGGCATGCATTGGAGAGTGGCTGAACAAACAAAAGAAGACATTTTTGCTACAGTGCTTTTTGATGTCAAGGTGAGTTTTCCCCCCAGCACTGGGAATATAGGAAAAGGTCTAGGCAGAGCTCGGTGCAAGACTTTTGAAGACCCACTCCCAGGACAGCAGCAGCTCTTTCAGCAGCAATGGAAATGTGTCCTGGAAAAACTCAGAGCTCAAAAGGCTTGGCAGGAGCTGTGGGCAAGGAATTTTAAAGTTTTCCAAACCTAGTTTCAAAGGAGACTTTTCCTGTGTTGAACCAGACCTCCAGTATCATAAACCAGTATAGTATTAATTGTATTAGTGCTCCATCAATGAGCATTACTAAAAATCTTGTCTTTTTTTTTTCTTTTTTTCTTTTTTTTTTTTTTTGGTTAAAAGGAAGACTTAAAACAAATGCTGGCAGTGTTACAAACACAGGTCTGCTCTGCTGAGTGCTTCTGACAGCATTCCTCTTCATAGTCCCGGTCCCAGGTCCAAGGAGGAGGTTTCATTAGGAGACTTGATAGAAAAATGTTTCTTTGTCTCTGTCAGCTCTACTTGCCAGCAGTCACCGGGCAAGCAGCCTTCTCTATTAGGATTGCTTTCTGTGTCAAACACCTCATCATTAGAAAGTGAGGTTTGAATGTTATTCTTGAAGCCTTAGATCAACTGTGGAAGCCGAGATGTAATGGAAAAACCTGATGCTGGAAATTCTTGAGTCGTTATCACAATTTATACTTAAAAGAGCTCCAGTTTTATAGCAAAAAGAAAAAAAAATCCATTCATTTTAATCATTGCAAAGCTTATTAAAAGGTTTCGAATATTATTTATTGCAATTCTGTACCAGTTCTAATTCACTCATTAATTCTATTCATCTTGAAACTAATTTTAAAGTTTCAAAATTTACCATAGCATTTTGAAAAGTTAAAGTAACTCTCAAGATGAATAGAATTAATGTTTTCTTTCCCTCCTTACAAACTGGTTTCACCTTCAAATACAAACCATGACCATACCGTGCTAATAGCTGCAAATGTATTCTCTGTTTAAGGTTTCAAAACCATTACTTGACAGCTGATGTGGAACATAATTTCACCGATACCAGTCTTGTTTTCAATGAGAGATGGAGCAGCCTCCTCCAGGAGCTGCAGCCCTCAGCACTTACTCCAAATACATTTCTACAGCTGAGGATGTGGAGTGAAGCTTTTTTCAGCTTCCTCCTGTATATTTTCTATTTGCTTTATTTTCCCTCTGACCAAATACCATTACAGATCTGAGGAGTCTGACATAGGTGTTACACATTTTGAGCATTTTCTGTGTGGGGAACATCTGGTTCCTAAGAAAGCAAAGTGTTATTTTTCTGATGGCTGCAGGAGAATGTCTGGGTTTAATCCACCTGTGAGGGCTGCTTATTTTTTAAACTTCATACCAACACACAGGAGGTGGATGCTTCCTGGATCCCATGGCACAGCTGTGGCCTCAACATTGCCAGAACTGGGCTTAATTTCCTAAATTCTTCAGGTTACAAAAAGTTTCTCTCTTCCTTGCTAAGTTTCTACAAAACCTGAAGGAGCAGGCATGGTTCTTTCTGGCATTGAGTTATCCCAAATTCCTTCCTGAAACAAGGAAAACCTCGACAGAAAAAGAACCGGCTGGAAACTTTGTGAACAGAGGGTTTTCAGTTTTGCATCACTGAGTAGCCTGCTGGGGCAGATTGAGCTGGGGCAGTACCATGGTGAAGGTAAATACCTTCTCACACCGAAGGCTTGCTGTGCTTTGTGGAGTGATTGCTTTCATCTGAAGATGCTAAAGGTCCTATATATGAACCCAGTTTTCTGATAAACATTGCGCTGCCTTTCTTCTGGCAGTGAGATTATTTGCAATAAGAGTTTCTGGAGCTTTGGGTGCTTTATTTTTATGTTCTGAAGTGATGATGTGTCTGTAGCAAAAAGGCAGCAAGAGCTTATTTCTGAGCAGCTTCAGGTGTGTACATGAGTGGTTTAAGATGTATCAGTTATTTGGAAAGGTCTGCTGGTGAAACATAACTGAGAAACTGTTCTCATTTTGGATGCTGTAAGGTCATCACTGTGTGCAAGCTTGGCGCTCATCCTTTGCTACAGCTAGAAAGTGAAGAGGGGACGCATATTGTGAACACAGAACTGGAGAAAGGTCCTGGGTGGGAGCATTTATCATTTGAAACCAACAGAGGTGTGGGTTTTGTTTTTGTTTTTCTTTTTTTTGAGAATGAGTTTGAGCTTGCACAGAACCCTTCTGGTTTCCCTGAGGTTGACAGGTACTGCTGGGGAAGGTTCCCTTGGATGATTTAGGTCAGCTGGAAATGCCAAGGAGACCCCTTTGTCATCCATAAACCACGAATGTCAAGCTAGATTTGGCCAAGCTTCCTTTTGCATCCTAGGAAACAGCTCTAGTCTTGGTGGGAAGCCAGGAAGGAAATGTAGAGAAGCAGTGGATAAGAGGGCAACTAGAAAGTCCAGGACAAACATGGATGGGGTTCCAGAAATTTGAGGTATAGTGTACCCACAACTGGAGAGCAAAGTGACCTACCCTGGGCAGGAATGTGCAGCTGGTGGGTGAGGAGCTCTCTTGGAAGATCTGCCTCTGCACAAGGTCTCCTGGGCTCCATTCACTGTGTAGCAGCCACTTCTGGCACGGGCATAACGCAGGTAGTTTGCTGGTTGAAACCTCTTCCTGAAGGAAACGGACAAACCCTGTTTCTCCTTGTGGTGCTGGCTGCTGGAGTGCTGGAAATGCATCGCAGCAAAGCATAACTCTTTTTTATGCTTGTGGTCACTTGCCTCAGTTTTATATGTGGCAAGTCTGGCAGTGTGGGATGTAGTGCAGGGGGCCCATGGTGGTGTCAGAAAAGCTGTCTGAGTGAAGCATGTTATGGCTTGGCTGGATTTATTTCCTGGCTGGAATGTTTCCACCAGCTTCCTTCAGCCATGCCTGAGGCTCCAGCTTGTGGTTTCCTTATTTTTCTTCCCCTGAAGACTACCGTCTTCACTTGGAGAAAGGTGGGAGCACAGGGAAGGATGCTGCTTTTGTACTTTCTGCATGTTTGAGATGAAAGTTCCAGCTGTTTCTCTCTGCTCCATGTGCGGACCTTCTCCAGGAGAGAAGTGGATGGGGCAGACTGCCTTTAGCACCAAGCTTAAGGGGATCCTGCTTGGCAGCTGCCACAAAATTTATTCCCAGGAAAGGAAATAGAGGTCTAATGCAAGTGAGCACCTAAGCTAGCTGAATCCTGCTGGTGCAGAGACATGGGCTGGGAAGATGTGGCAGAAGGGCTTCAGCAGGGTGGAGGCACCAGGTGAAGCATCTCAGCTTCCTGGTGGGTTTCCTCTCCAGGCGCAGCCCGTGATCACAACCACGAGTTCAGGTGGAGAATGAATGCTCCATACCTCAGATGGGGCTCAGCCTCAGTTCTGAAAAAGCTGCAGCCCAGCTAAGGGGATAAAAGCTTCTTCCCTATGCCATGAAATTTTTGTACCTGATGCCCATGTTGGCATGTCAGTTTTTTTTCCTGCCCAACTGCCTCGCACAGGCATGTCTGTAGCAGACATGGAGGCAAGCATCCATGAGAAGGATTGATGCCACGTCTCCTGAATTTTGTAAGTCTAAATCTTAGTGTCATGCTCAAAGGGCTGCTTCTACCCTAAAAGTTTCTGTTGCAAACCTGATTTTAAGCAGTGTTTGCAGCAGGGGTGCCGGAGCTTGCAGCCTTGGTAGCAGAGATGCTGCTGGGTTGAGAAATGGGTCTCCAGCTTCATGCCTGATTGGGAAGCTTGAAAAAAAACATAAAAAGGGATTATGATGCTATTTGTCAAGCCAAAAATGTGAGCAATAATTCAGACACAAAGAAAGCTGTTGTTGCATGTGGCAGCGTAAGGAAACTGGCCAGGGTGAGGAAGCAGTGTGTGTTCAAGGTAACCCACAGAAGAGCCTTAGAGTGGCTCTCGGGCATTTGCCAGGTCAAGAAAAGCCACTAACTGACTTCCAGAGGCCTTGGACGGGCTCCAGAGTTAAATCAGTGTCTGATCCCTAAGCTGCTGGGTGGCAGAGAAGGGCTTTATGATTTGGGATGGCCTTTGCAGTTTAAAGTGTTGGCATTGAGCAGTCAATGTAGTTTAGCTGGATGATGCATTTCCTATTTCACTTTCTTATTTCAATTACACACACTGGCTTAATACAACCATTACCAAACTGAAGCCTTTAAAATTCAAGGGAAAAAAGTTTCCAGAAGTGAATGAATTGATCTGTCACTCATACAGACTGACTGTCCAACATATCAGTCCTAAGCTAAAAGGCAGAATAACCTGAACCTCCAGATCTGTATCTCCAAATGCATGATAACAACAATCGCCTAATTCCCTTTGAAGAGCAGCAATAGAAAATAAGACTTGACTTTTGATGATCAATGAGAGTTACTTGGATTGTACCACAGGAAAATGGGATTGAGAAGACGGAAACATAAGGTTTGGGAGACAGAGCTGGTAGATAAAATCATATTGGATTTGTGTGTCTTTCTGTTTAAGAAATGTGGTCCTTATCATGCCACTAGTTTTTAAGCAAAGCTCTCCATTGATTTCAGAGGGGTATCCCACCCAAAAATCAATGCCAGGAGATGCCCCCATGTATTTACCTACTCTGATTTGGTTATTGATTATTACTAACTTTTTAGATACTAATAAGGCAAAATGCCAGGACACTGGTTCTGCAAATTTAAATCAGGAATTCCCTGGGAAAGCTCATGTGGCACTGCCTAAATACCTCATTTTGCAGTAACCGCCTCCCAAAATGCAAATTGTTCTGCTTTCCAGGTGAACAGGTACATTTTTTTTTTTCCTTGAGTGATCATCTATCCATCAGAAAATGGGGAGTGGGAGTGGTGCAGGGCAGGCTGATTCTGCAAAGCTGCCTGCTAAAGCCCTGATTACTGTTATCAAGCAAAGAAGCAGTCCAGTTTAAGCTGCTAAGGTTTCTGACGAGCAACAGGTTATAATGAAGGAAGGCAGAGGAACGCGTGAATGAGCAACTACAGACTCTGGTAAAGAGCAGATTACACTGAAGGTACGTTCCAGGGAAGAGACTGCATATTTCAGAGCAAGGCAGCAAATGGGCTTAAAAATAATCTGAATCTTTTTTTTCCACCCCCCTCTCTCTCCCAATCCGACAAAGATAGAGAGTGTAAGATGCTTGTGGAGGGCAGGTCAGCACATCAAACAGGCTCTGCTTGCAGTGCTGAGAGTGGTGGGGGAAGGATCCTGCCTGCCCAGGGCGAGTCAGCAAGGTTAGATGTGTGCCTTTACTAGGCTGGTCCTGGTGGCATGAGGGTCTTTGGCTGTGTATCTGCACAGCATCTCTCCCAGGCACATCATAATTCACCTGTTCTTGGCCTCACTGCATTTCTGGTTGCAGTGGATGTTGTCTTAGCAGTGCTCTGGTCATTAGGAGATCCTGACTAAGCCAAAGGAAGATGTTTTTACCCTTCTCCTTTTGGAAACTTACTATGAGGTAAAGTTAAGCCGAGATTTATAACATGGTGGCTGCTTGGTGGTAACTGCCCGTGGGAGGGCTTTTTCCCCTGTGGTAGTTGGGTAAGCCACCTTGTACCTACAGCAAGGCAAAACTGGGTGCATGAGTGTGGGGTGGGGTTACCACAACTGCAGCCCAATCCCACTGTAGCTGGAGGTGTCTGTCCTAACAGCTGCGATCTTGGAATTGGTTTGGTTTACGACACGGAGAAAAGCCTCCAAATGGGTCAAAATCCAGGAAGAAGGCTGGTTTTTGCTTTTCTTACACCATGAGAGTTTTTGTAGCAATGTCAAGATACACCCTTTACTAGCCAGAGATAAGGCAGTGTTCTTTGCTGTCTGAAGATTGCGCAGGGCTTGTGTTCTTGTCAAATGGAGGAGGGATGCAGCATCCCTCCCTCTGCCAAGCCTTTGAGCAGGCACTCAAACGTTTATAAATGGCATGTGATAAGCTCTAAAAAAATGCCACTTTGAAATTGAACCTGGAGAAGTGTGAACAGTCTCAAACAAAAACAATTCACCTTGGTCACTTGACAAGTGCAGAAGGAGTTTCCAACGACAGGAAGAAAACCAAGGCTATGCCAACCTGCCAGGCTCCCCAAAAGCTGCGGTGGGGAAGGAGCCCTCCTGGTCCCTGCTGTTCCTGCACAGAGCCTTGGCTGTTTCCCTTGCTGATGGGGAGGATGGCTCTGAGCAGGTAGCAGAGCCCAGGATGCATCAGCAGTGTCCAGGGCAAGGCAGGGATCCCACAGTCAGCTCTGCAGCCGTGACTTGCTCGGCTCTGCCTGGTATCGGTCCCCCATCCTGGGCACCCCTGTGCTGCATGCTCCTGGCTTGCTGTGGGGGAGCAGATGAGAAGTGCCCTGTACACAAACTCAGGGGCACGCCGCAAGCAGCTCCCTCCTCAATTGGACAGAAGTTTCAGCTCTGCTGCGATTTCGGTTATCACCCGTATTGTGTACGGACTGTCGCAGCCTGGAGAACCAGGGTTTTAATACACTCTATGCACGGTGTCACCCTACTGGAATGAGGCTCATCAGAACATGGCATGTCAGTTGTCACTTCACTGGGAACAGATGAAACCCTATTATCAGTACACTGTCTACAGGCTTCTGCTGCATCAGAAAACAGCTCATCGGTGCGGTGTGTACAGAGATGTCACTGGTTTCTGTTGAACTACACACAGGCTGTTACTGCGGCAGGGGGCTGAGTGATTAGCACAAAACGTAGGAGTGGAGAGTGTGGGAGCAGCCTGGGGCCAGGCTGGGGCTTTGCTGGGAGCACCTTGTGTGCGTGGGGGGAGGCAGCAACGGGTGGAGGTGAATGGGACACTTTCCTAAGGACCAGGCTCTGGTTTGCCTCTCTTGTGCCAGACCGGGGCTGCTAAGCCTGGACAAATTACACTGTGGAGGCTGAAGGAGGCCAGAGACATCCTGATATGCTGCTCTCTGGAGTTGTGGTGTTGCTGTTGCTACTGAGAACAGGGTTTGGCCCATGCCAGGCAAGGAGGAGAAACGTGGTCTGATGTCTGAGACCTGCCGGGCAGTTTCTCCCTGCTAACCCCGCGGGTGACAGCCCTGGTCCTGCTGCCAAACCCCCTGCTCCCAGAGCAGCAGCCTGGAGCCTGCGTACGGCATCACTCTGTGTAGCAAAGTCCACCTGATTCCTGCAGCCCACCCTTGGCACATGTTCTCCTTCCCATCTGCCCCGCTTCTCCTCCAGCACCACTCGGCTAATTTCTGGAGCGGGATACGCTAATCCCATATTTCTCTGATAGTTACTTTCCTCAAAGCTGTCTCAAACCCAGGTGCTGGCCCCCCCGCTTCTTCCCCCAGACCAGGGAAAAGAGATGGCGAACGGCTTTCTCTTGATTGTGTCGATGGGAGATGATTTTCAAGGTGAAATTTCTAGTTCAGTTGAGTCACTTTCATTCAAGGCGATGAGCAAAATGTCACCCCCACACTGAACCACACTCAATGCGCTGTTCTCCTATTGCATTTAAATTTACTCCACTTTTCCTTTCTGACACCTGTTTAAATCAATATCTTCCTCTCCAGGTCGTGGGCAGAATGTGCCTGGTCTCTCTGCACAGCGCTTCTCAAATCCACTAAAATCAACACAATAATTGAAATATTTTCAAGCTGATTACACCGCTGCCTGAGGCTAGGCTGGTTGCTAAGGGTAAGCTCCCTGGTTGCTAGGGGGAGTAAATCATCTTGCATTATTTGATTTTTGTTATAGATATGAAACCGCTACTCCCTCGATTAAATGTCTCTCAGTCTAACACCTATGGGACCTGGGGAAAGAGAAAAGAAAAGCAGCAACCTTGACCCTGTCAAATAAATATCTCTAACTTTTCCTGTCCTCCGGCTTCCAAACCAAACCTGTCTACCGATTTTTTTTTTTGATTTTTTTTTTTCTCTAACCTGACTTTAAATAACAAAGCTGTGGGGACAAGCAGATGAAGAGAGGAAGAACTGTCTGTTCCATTAGAGAATCTCTCAGCTTGGCTAAACACTCTCTATTTACTCCAAACACAGCATGATGGGGAGCTACAAGGATCTAATAGCCTTGAAGATGTAGAATTGCACCAATTACAGTTCTCATTCAGCCCACAGCTCATGAGACACCAGGTGAAATCACAAGGCCAAATGCTGCTCCTAGGTCTGCAGAGTGCAAATCTGGAGCATCTCTGTTGCTGGGTAGGATTTCTCCGAATTTCTTGTGGTGGCACAGGAGCCATTGGACACCATGGAGGTGAGGTGTCCAGGAGCCTGACTATGTGCAGGGCACTTTGCTGGTGGAGCAGGAGCTCCTGATGCATTATTAATAGGAAAGCGGTATGTGGGGCAAATCCCTGTGCCAGGGATGTTTTAAAAAGCCTCAGCTGCTTCTGGGGTTTCATTATTCTCTTACTGCAACCAGCTCCTCAGTGAAGGTATTATTGCTGTAGAGTGCTCCCCCAAAAACACTCACAAATTAATGTGAGCCAGTAAATCTGTTGCAATCCACTAGCAGGGTCAGAGGTGCAAGAGCCTTTTTGGCCATTTGGGCTGGAAACAAGCAGCAGCCCAGGGTGTTTCTGAGGCAAAAGGCTGTGGAGGGGAGCTGACTTGGGATGAAGTCTTTTTGCACCCCTAAACCCTCCTGTTAATCCTCACAACTGCACTTGGCCTCTTCTGTGCTGTCCAAAATCTTCCCTTATAGGTGAGAAAACTGTGGTACAAAAATGTGGTTCAGCTATTTGCCTGAGGGTCTGCAACCAGTCTGGGTGCCATCCTGACACCTTTTTCCCCCCAGCCGCTGTGGCATTACCCGAGGAGGAACGTGATGCAGAGCCATGTTCCTCCCTCCCTGGACCTATTTCTCAAAGGGTATGTGTAATCTATAACGGACAGGAAAAATAGCTATGTAAATGTTGTAAACCCTTTAGTTGCAACTATATGTGACAGCAATATCTCCTCTGTCACGTGACCTGGTCTCTCAGCTGGAAATAGGGATGAAAATGCCGTAAAGTAATGCCAAGAGCTTCAAAAGCTGTTGATGAAATAGATGCAAAAAGAGGCGTTAAGGTCCTTGTTTCAAACCTTGGCCAGCGAGAGGCTGGTGGTGAACAGCATCGTTAGCCCAAACGAGCCAGGCCATGTTAGGCTTAGCCCAGCTCTGTCTGCAAAGAGCATCCCCGTGTTAAACAGCATGTTCAGCTCTGCCCTTGCCTCCGAGCTATGCCAGTTGCAGTGGTACTTTTTGGGGTTATTGGTCAATGTGTGTGGAAACAAATAGGGCATGGAGGAGCAGGATCGTCAGGAAAGTCTTGCAAGCCTGGAGGACACACTCCTTCCAGCCGGGCTTTCTGCTTGTGTCCTTGTTTCCCCAAGTTTGCAGGCAGGGCTCCTCTGCAGGGCACCCGCACCTGTGCCACATGTTCAGTGGGAAATGTCTGCAGCATTAAGAGCGTCACAATCTAAATGATTAATTGTTTAATACATTGCAAGCTGGTTACCCCTCCTGGATGTGCCATGTAACAAATGGAGTCGGCTGAGATCTCACAGTAGCGAGCTCCTTGTTTGATTTTTAGCCAGCGAGTGCTGTTGGTTTGAGCTTATAACCTACAGCCCAGCGCTGCCACCACCTCCTCTAGCAGCCGCCTTGCTGGTCCTGGGCTTGATGCGAGACTTGGAAGTGCTGCTGAGGGACGGGAGCAAAGCGGTCCTTCAGCCAACAACCAAGAGGGGAGGTAAGTGCCAGGAGGGGCAGCTCCTACCCACAGCCCTGCTGAGCTGCAGAGATCAGAGAGGAGCAGCCCGGGATACCCCGCGGCACGGGAAATACAGGCGTGTAACAGGGATCAGGGCAGGCGCTTAATCAAAGCGGTTACATATTTTTATCAGATGTGCAAGCACTTGAAGTAAAGCCAGAAGTATATAGCTTAGTGGAAATGTTCCACCCCTGACATATAACGAACAAACTTAGGGGATGTGATGTGGTGTTCACTTACACATTTAACTTACTTAAAAATCCATATTAAGTATAATTTCTATTTCAATATTGTACAGGTCACATTTTATGTTAAGGTTCCATTTATAAATAGTTTATAAAGATTAGTACATGTTTTAATCAATAGCTAATCAATAGTTTAGTGACAGGAAAGCCCAGCAGAGGGAATTGCCCCAAGCACTGCAGGCATTTTGCTCTGGTTTGGTGACACTCGACCCTTGTTCTGAACTGGGAGCGAGCACTGCTGCTGTTGATAGTGGTGGGATGCAGCACTTCTCCCATCACTGGTGGTAGGTACCCTGTGGTCACGGAGGCTCTGGGCTGGGCTCTGAGTAACCCATATTGCTACCAGGAGGGCTCCTTGCCCCCAAACACCTGAGAGGGAGGCAGATATTGAGGGCTCGGCTGTGGTACAGGGTCCAGCAACCCTGTGGGTCTGTGGGGCCAAGTGGTCCTTTCTGAGCATCTCATTGCCAGCTGGCATTTCTGGGAGTCATCTGTATTCTCTGTGTGTGGAATACATTTTGCTGAAACCTACTTATGACTTTTTAAAAGATTCTTCTGAGAAATAATTCTGTATTTTTTAATACATCTTTTTTGTCATACACTTTAAAGACTCATGCCCACATGGGCACTAGAAGGAAAATCTAATTATATCTTAAAAGAATACAGTCAATTTAAAGGAAGACAAATATTAATGGTATATAAATTGATTGGTCAGAGGTTTCCAAAGCAGTGAGGTACGTGCCCATTCCTACTGAATTTCAGGAGGAGTTGGGTGTCTAATTCCCTTGTGAGTCAAACTCCCGTAAAAAGCTTCCAGAACAGACCCTGTAATTGAATATTAAGTGACTTTTTCATGAGTTCTTCTTTATGTACCATGATCCTGGTAATTCAACTGCTAATGCTGAAATCACAAAACAAGCCCTCAGCTCCTTGACCACCCAAGTGAAGCCATTTAGCAAAGGCCAGAGCCAATGTCTTTGCCTCCAAAACCTTCTCTGCACATGAGTCTTTGAAGAACTTTTCCATTTTTAATGGCCAGAAATATCTGCCTGCTAAACTTTAACTACAACTGTACCCAAAGCCCGTCTGTCTAGCAGCAGGTGGGCTAGTGAGAGTCACAGTCCTGCTGGGATACAGCCAGCTGTTCCCAGGAATGAATCTCAAGTAAATTAACAAACACCACACAAACCTGTCAATTGAATCATTCTTGATTACTGTAAATGCTGGGCTCCCCGTTAAGGAGCTTTTCCCTCTGTGCAGAGGGAGTATCTTTACATACTGCGTGTGTAACTGGGGCAGTGACATCCCACTCTCCAGACGGAGGGTCCCTTGGCACCCATGGGGGTGGCCAACTTGGACCAATGAGATTGAAGCAGTAGAGAGGTCCAAGGTGGTTTTCTCACATCTCTGAAGGTTCTGTGAGCTTTCAAAGGGCTCTTGAGCTATTTGGGGATAGGTCGGAGCGTCCATCATCCCATACCAGGCATATCTGCCTCTTTCTCCTTCTGGCACCAGCATGACCGCTGAGTGGATCAAAATCCAGGACATCCTTGTATACACCAGCCATTTTCCACTTGGCAGGAGAACACTGAGGGGGGAACATCATCTCTGTGGAAATGAGACCGCTGCAAACATGTTGCATTGAAGGCAAGAGAGCTTCTGATATCAGATAACAGCATTTTACAGGGGCTTGTAAATGTCGTATAATAATCAGGGTGCTGGGTGAGAAGCAGAAGGTCTTGGCTCAACATCTGTCCATCCAATGTTTGGTTTTGTGCTTGAGCTTTGATGGTGCATCCAAGCCCGCTGTGCAAAATTATGGACCTCCTCTCATGGGTGGAATGACAGTCAAATCCCTCACTGCTGGCAAAGCCATGGCAAAATTCAGCTGGGCTTGTCTGCCAGCACTGCCTGTGGGTGATGGGTGCCCTGGAGTGAGGATGTGGGAGAGCTGAAGGTGACCAAGCTGCCTGAGAAGCAAGGAAATGGGACTTTCAGGGCTAATTGAGTGAGAGTGGGTGGTGGGGAAACACAAAGAGAGGAGAGACATGAGAGGGCTGGAGGCTGCTCACTGTTGCCAATAACAATGACTTAGAAACAACAGGAGGGAAGGCAAAAACACATTAAAGGAGGGAGAAGATGGACTGTCAAGAGATAACAGACTGAGCTAAGCAAGGATGTGATCTGGGAAAAGCTGGAGGGGACACTGCAGGGAGGGAAGGGAATGGCTGTGAGGTGCTTGAGGGTAGAGGACAGAAGGGACACCAAAAAGACTTGTCCTGGCCCTAGAGCAAGAGCTTTAGGTCTCACTGTCACCTTACCCTGGTCGAGCGGTAGCCTGGCCAGCAGCTGATGCTCCCTCTTTGTGCTGTATGAAACGTGGCCCATCACCTGCAGCCACTGGTGTGAGCTGGGGGCAGCAGCTTGGGCCTGTGGAGAGGAGTATTGGGTGGCTGTGTAAGGCATCACTCATATCTTCGGAAGGACCTGATTGTTGGCAATCTTCAAATTAGAAATGGCCTTAAAACTGGTTAACTACCTGGCTTTGGTGGTATTTGTTCAATGTCCCTGTTTGTCCTTGTAGTTGGTGATGGAAAAGAGCAAGGAGTAGTGCAGCATTGCCTTGATCCCATGCAGCAGAGCCCACTGGGATAAATGAAGGTCCTTCCCATGGAGGAAGCATCCTGCTCTGTGCACACAGCAGATGTCTGGGCAGAGCCAGGAGCCTACGCAGGGCTGGGGCCACCCCCCACCTCCCCTTGGCGGGACCGGTTTTGCAGGAGGGTTGCTGCGTTGCTCGCTGCAGCGGGGGGCCCAGTGGCAAAGGGCGAAGGCATTGGTAGGACATGCCTGCGACATGTGCAAAGCTCTTGGTGCTTGTCCCTGAATGGTCCTCTTTTTCCAGGGCTCTGTAAGGTGTTTTGGTGCTGGTGTTGGTTCCTTCAGCTTTGGGCAGCCTGGGAATATAAACTTGATGCATCCCTAACAGACAACTGAACCTCAATTTAATTCCATGCGAGTCAGCAAACTTAGCACTGGCTTTCTCCTTGTGTAAGAACACAGTCCGGATGGCACTGATGGCAAAGACATGCAACCAGAGCAGCCCCCACTGGCTTCAGGGAGAGCAGGATTAATCCCAGGGGTAGAGGGTTTTGCTCAGGAGGGTGCGTGGGAGAGGGAGTGTGGCCATAACCTTATCAGCGGTAAATCTCTGTCTATCTGGATATCAGCAATGTGTTTCCCCAGCTGCGTCAGTGTGTTTGTGTATACAGACTCAATTTATGTCATTTTGTAAGCAGATAACTGTTTGTGCCAGACTCCGTGCGATTTTGTGAAAGGCATGCTTACATGTTTGGATAGATTTAATAACAGCATGCATGTGCGTGTGTTTATATTTAGACAGGCTCATGGGAAAGGCTTAGCACACAGGGAACGGCATCAGGACAGCCTGGCTGGGGAGGGTTTCTGGAGGCTTGTAGCTTGGTCTGCCCACACTTTGTGTGAGTGGCAACCGGGTCTGCCCGTGCCCACGTGTGGGGCATTCCTGACCCCGTGTCTCAGCCCTCTTGTGTGGCCGGTGATGATCCCACACACAGAGGGAGAGGATTTATGTGTGTGTTGTTTTGGCACTGGATGTGAGACAAGCCCGTGTACCATTTAATTTTGGTGGGTGCCTTGTGAAGATATATTTGCAAGATTTCCGATGGGCAAATATAGAAAGGCAATGCTTATGGACCCAAACCAGCATCCCTTTGTTCCCTCCAAAATTCTGTGCAGTGTGTATGATGTGGGCATAAGCGCACAGATGAGTGTGTATTACTGATGCATACAGCACGGACATGTGTGTGGGTTTGATGCTGTTACCGACTTGTTCCTGCAGCGTGCAGCATGTCCCAGGCACAGGGTGCTTCCCAGCACATCCCAGTATAGCTGAGGCACAGGGCACTTCCCTGCACATCCCAATATAGCTGGGGCACCGCTTCACAGAGTTGAGCAAAACTCTGTCTAGAGGTTATCCACACTAAGTCCGCTGGACACCAAGGCCCATTTGTGGCCCGAGACAGCAGAGGTGCCGGCTGTTTCATGCCACACGTGGTGTCACACACTGCACCTTGCAGTGGCGTTGCGCTCGCAGACACACGTTTCCAGGAAATATCTTCCCCTCTTTGAAATACCTGTGCTCACCTCACAGCTTTTTGCACGCCTTGGGCCAGCGCGGTTGCAGATGGGGTCTGCCATGGGATGGCCTCAGGATGGGCTTTGCTGGCGGGATGCTTTGGGGGGCAGGGATCTTGGTCCCTATCATGCAGCTGCTGGCGATGCAGGCGTCGCGCTCCCGTGCCCGAGCCCTGCCACCCGCTCGCTTGGCCACCGCCCCAACTTTTGTCCTGCTGTTTGACATCTGTGACTTTTAAGGCGACGCACCCCCAGCGCCGAGCCCTGCTCGGCCCCACCACCCCGGGCTGCCATCCAGCAGCATCTGCCAGCCCCGGCCCCCACTACCGCCGCCACCGGCACCCCCATCCCGCCGGCTCCCCGCCGCCCACCGGTCCTCCGCGCTGGCGGGCAGTGAGCAGGATCAATAAGACACCTCCAACTCCTCTATTTACAAACTAGCTGCCTTCAGCAGCCAGGCTGTTTAAGCACTTCATTCCCATTCAGGAGGGCCATCTGCTGCCTTTTGCTGTAAGTCTCTCTGAAAACCTCAGCCTTGACAAGCTCGAGATATGTCAGCGCAGTTATCAGCGGAAAGCAACATCTGCCGTGCCTGACACCCACTATTGTAGGCCATTTAATCTGTCCCCCTCCTCCCTTTAACTGCAGACAACAGCTCCCTATATTATATTTTCCCACTCAATTAGCACTATCATCCTGCTGAAATAGAGGCCAATTTACCTTTAATGACATCATTGTTAGGAGAGTGGCAGCGCTGGCCGGTGGCTGGCGGGAGGCAGCCCGTCTCCCCGGCTCGGCGGGCGCTGGGCAGCCTATCCGCGCTGCCTTCACCCCGACCGCAGACATTGTTTCCGACAGTTCGCAGAGGCAGTGTGGCGGAAAATTGAGTCCAGATTCATTAGTTTTTTTTTTTTTTTTCCTCTCCCCCTCCCCTTCTTCTTCTTCTTTTTTTTTTTTTTTTTTTTTTTTCTCCAGTCGCGCGCTGCTCAAGTCAGTTAAATTGATACATTTCCTAACAAAATTGAAGTGCTTTGTGCTGCCAGCGGAAAGCCTGGTGACCCTGCGCGGCCCACCGAGCAGCCAAAACGAGTTGATGGATCCATTAGGCCGCGCAGAATGCCTTCCCCCTCTGCCTCCGCTCCTGAGTGACACTGTAAATCTGAACCAATTTCAGTCCCTAATCATCATTACAAACCCCTCCACTGTTCATTTATTACTCTACAATTCTAATACAGCACACGACTGGGTCAGCGCGCGGGGAGCCAGCGCGGCTGCGGAGACAGGCTTAAAGAGACCATAATCCTTCCCTGGTTTTATCAGGGAAGCCAGCCCCATTCGGCCCTTCTTGCTCCCCGCATGCTGCCCCGTCTCTGGTCCAGTGGTTGGGTGATGGCTGCCTGGCCCAGTGATGCACGGGCTCCGGAGCTGAGGGGCAGAGGGGAAGCACACACTTGCTGGGTGCAGGAATCAAAGTGTGCCACGAGAACCCCACGAGGGATGGCATGCTGCCTGAAGTCTGGCACAGCCACTCTGGCCCCTTGGCTAAAGGATGGACGGGTGTCCTAATGGGCGCTGCAACCCCACAGCCATGCAAAACATCTGTGCAAAGAGAGTATTTGGGTAGGTGAGGAGGTGGCACGTGCCTGGGAAGGACCATGAGGCTGGGGGATGTTGTGAACTGGGGGGTTATTGAGGTTCTCCATCAGTCTGGATTAAATAAAGGACGTCTTTTTGGAGCTTAAAAGCCTCAGTGGATGTCTCTGCAAGGATGGCTTCCCCCAGGTGGAGTTTGGTAGAGAAGCTGGTGGGACCTAGGTGATGCCAGCTCATAGCTGCTTCCCACCTGGCCCTCCCTGCTCCAAGAGCCTGGGAGGTGCCACCTCACTCCTGCCAGCTCAGGAAACCTTGCCCTGGCTTCTGGCTTCCAGCATGGAAAGTGGATGCTGATTGAGTGCTTGACCTGTTAAGTGTGTTTGTGTGCCTGGATCGAACACTTTTCCAATAGGCTGCGGAAGAATTTATTTATTTGATTTGATGCGGCTGATTATTTTTTTCCCCCTCCCTTTTTAGCAATCTCTGTAGGTGTGGAAGCAATCAAAGAACTTAAAAACACACATGGTAAATAATCAGATTAATGGTGTGATCAGACACGACTTGCTGGCACCTAGGATTGCTTTGGGTGAAATCAGCAGTGGCTGGGGCACCCATTGCTGGAGCAGGATGGATTGCATGTGGGGACTGGCTGCCCCGGTGTGGGAGATGGGCTGGAGGACCAGGGTAAAAGGGGGTGAGCGGAGTGCAGGCACCAAGAGTGCCGAGTAATCAGAGGCTGAGCAGGAGGGTACACAACTGAGAAACTTGCGGCTGAAGTGCCTACTCTTCCCAGGTGGGCTTTAGCTGTGTGTGGGTTCTATGGAGGGTTATACCCTTGTGTGATGGGACAAGGGGGCAAGAATGATAGTCTTGCAAAGGACTGTGATGGTCAAACCCCACTTTGCAACTTGCTCCTTCGGTAAAAACCTGGGTAGCACATCTGGACCTGATGGGAAATCCTGGTGCCTTCATTGGGAAGCCAAAACCCGAGCTCCCGACCACGGATCTGCCTGCACGATCAGGAGGATGTCAGACTCCAAAAAGCGTCAGTTTTTCTGCCAGTGATGATCAAAGTGGCGCTTTTTCCACAGCTCATGTGCCAGACATGCACTTAGCTTCCTGCTACAGGGTCCCAGGCTCTGGGTCAGCCTCGTCTGGCAGGGAGACGTGGCAGCTGCTGAACCGCGCTGGGGCCAGCCACAACCCCTGTCAGTCCGGCTGGGCGGCTGCCCCAGCTGCCTCTCACGTTTGCAACAGAACTTCCCAAAGTTTTCTCTTCCCGTGGTCCTCATTAAGAGTAGCAGCATAGTCCATTGTAAAAATGAAACAGCATTAAAAAATGCATATAGGAAAGAGCAGCCCTGAAGCCAAAGGAGGTTGGTCGTGGGATTTCCTGCAGGGATTTGGTCAGGGTGAACAACTCTTGGCTTCAGACATGGTTTTGGTGACCTCCATCTCCTGTCTTAGCCCCAGCTCAGTGCTGGGGCAGGGGCAGATTGTTTCCCAGCCAGAAAGGAGAGCAGCACTCCTGCAATTAAGGCACCACTCCCTATGGGCAATGGCTGTGTTTTTTAGGAAGGTCTCTGCTCAGGTCCTTTCCAGGTCAACCTACGGTTGAATCACCCTCTCCCCATCACCCCCCTGTACAGATATTTCTGTGGAGCTGCACCAAGCGCCAGCCCTGTGACGCAGTTTCCGTACATCAATGTGTTGGCCCTTAGCATTTCCTCTCTGTTTACAGCCTGTCGGATGCCTCTCAATCTGCACTGTTGTTAATGCTCATATCTAAGGCAGCCCAGATTAGTTTCTCAAGTAGCGTTTTGCGAGGATCAATATCAAATGCTTTGCTGAAGTCTAGATGCGTTGCATCTTCTGTAAGGCCTTTCATCCACTAATTTTGTAATTTGATCCAAAAAAAAAGCTATCAAGTTGGTCTGGCATGACTTGTTCTTTAGAAACCAATGTTGTTTATTGCTTGTGATTCGGTTATCCTCTAGGTGCTTTCAAACACGTGCCAAACAGCCTATTAATGCTTTCTGTGACACTCTGGGTTTGACGAAACCCAGCCGAACCTGCTGCTCACACAACTGGGTTCAAGCACAGCTCGCCGGCAGCTGCTGGGACATATGTTCGCCTTGCACACCAAGGGCCTGATTCATCTCTCACACCGACGTAAGGCAAGAGTAAGTCAGCTCAGCGGCTGGCATGAGCATCCAGAGGCAGGTTGGGTGCAGCAGATGTTGTGTTGCTGTTGCAGGCAGTATTCCTGGGCTTGCTTTTACCTGCTCTTTCCCACCATGACCCACAGAATCGGATGTAAGGGATTCTCTTGGGGTGGCGAGGTGGAAATTGCTGGCTACATAGTCGGTGTTTTATGCCACTCAACCGGACGATTCAAACCTTTGGGTGACTGATCCAAATACTAGTGTAAAGACATTCGGGCTGTGTCCAAATCAGTCTTGCTAGAGTGCCTGCTACAGAAATGTGGATAGATACTTTGCAGGAGTGTGTTAGCATCTGTGTCTGCTATGGTCATGCAAGTATAGCCCTGGTGCTTCCTATAGCATAGCCTGGTGCCTGGTCCAGGCTCCCTGACTCCCTTCCTCTTCTGGGGGGTCTCATTCAATTCTGAGGCCCCTCACTGGATGATGATGATGCACTGTGCTGTGCTGACATTATCCCAGGGACTCTCTGAACAGAGTCATTGGATCACATCTTGGCGTTGCAAAGACCAATGGCACCCTCCTCTCCCTGATGTCAGTGGGGCGAAGATCATGGCCAAGATGCTGAAAGAGCCCAAGAGATACTGCAGCTTTTGTGTTGCATTAGCTATGTTTCCATTGCCTACAGAGCTCTGCTGCTGTATAAGTAATGGAGCTGACACAGCACCTTCTGGGATATGTTTTCTACAGCTTCACAAGACCTTCAGTAACTGCCCGATGGTGCCTCGGCACAGCCAGCCTCCCTGTGATCTATAACACTGGCAGCTCAGGAGGCTTTTGAGGGATACGGTGTACAAAAGTGAATTTCCAAAGTATTGCATGGGCTTGGGGTTGTATTGCTCCCTGCTGACTCCCCAGGCTGGCACAGTGCTGCAATACTCTGAAAATCAACTCCTTTACAGCATGATGCTCAGACCATGCAGCCCAGGGGACAACAGGAGGGATCCAGCCCAGTGGGACTGGTTGCAGCACATGCTGCTGGTGTAGCGTGCTGGCCAAGCAGCCTTGCTCCTGCTGACAGTCCGGCCCTGGCACAGCCTTCCAAAGCCAGCTATGGCTCACAGTTAAGCCAAGGAAAAGATTAATGGGACTTGTAATCTCTTCCGGCATCCCAAGAGATTAAAATAGTTTGTTTCACTGCTGGAGCATAATCTTGAGAAGAGGAGAATTAGCCTAAGGAGGATCATGGTGAAGGGTCCTTAACAGTGCGATTTAGAAAGTTCATCTGACCCAGGGTGCTGATGATCCTACTCTGGCTGGAAATACACTGTGAACCAAACCACTTATTCCTCTTCCTCCACTGTGTCTGGGACTTTGGATGGATTTCAAGGAAACAATAGGCAAACACAACCCTCCATGGGAAGGGGGAGTCTGTAAAAATGGAGACATCTCTGCACAGCTTGGAATCAGATGACTTACCTGTGCATTTTTCCTCAGAATTGCATTTTCTGCTTAGGAAGAAGGATTCCCTGGGTTCAAGCCAAGCTCACCCAGAAAGACTGGGAGCCTTACAGAGACCATGAATTTCTGGAAAGGAAAATCTTTCGCATTTATGGACACCAGCACATCCAAGTGTTGCATGACAATGGCAGGCAATAACCAGAGTCTTGCCCTATAAAACAGATGTGAGGGAATGATAATATGACCTTCATTCATCGTTACAGCGTTTATTGTGCATTAGCCCCAAGACGGTTTCCTAAGGTCATCCTTCTCCTAGTGGAAGGCCTGGCCTGTTGTTTTAGGAAGCAATGTTTTGGTGTGGGCATGGTACTTTGGTGTGGGCCATTGCAACACCCTGATCTCGAAGCTGCTTGTATGGATGGAGCTCTCAGTAGGTGGTGGGAGAAAAGCAGCGGGTGATGGAGGGTGCCTGTGCCTGCACGGTGAGCATGGGGATCTCCCTAGGAGCAGGAGTCTGCAAGTGCAGAGCCCAGGAGGGAGCTGCAGAGCATTTAACACAACCAAATTAACCCCTATGGACAGGCAAACACTTGTTTACAGAGCAGAGAAAAACAGAGATGGAAATTTATGGTGTCACTAAAAGAACTTCTCACCTGGAGTACAGAGAAGAGGAAAGAGATAGCAATATTTCCCACTGAAGGGAGGAAGAAAAGCTCTTAACAAATCAATACCCTTATTTAGTCAATAAACCCACAAAACAGCCCCTCCAGGGGATAAACATGGAGAAAATTCAGAGCTTGCAAACAGGCAGGCTCCAATTCTGGCCTTTGACAAGACGGTTGCAGTAAATGCGCTGGTCTCCCTTGGTCACAGGGAGTTCAGCGCGGGGCTGGTCCCTGGGGTGCGTGTGGGGCCGGGGAAGGCTGCAGGCTGAAGCTGCGCACCTGGGAGCACGGGCAAAGAGGTGAAGGGTCTCAGGAACGCCCCGTGGCGAGGATGAGTATGTTAACTCGGGTTAACATCTCTTCTCGGTGTGCTGCATTGAGCACAGCCAGCTTCAGTGCTGTTAGGCTGGGGAATGGAAAGGAGGAGCAGGGACAGGGCAGGGATGCTGCAGGTGGGCTGGGAAGATGCCTGGGGCAAACTTTGGCCAGAAATGCATAAAGCTGCTCTCAGCAGTGGCTCAGCAACGCGCCCAGCAGAAACACAGAGGCACCTTAGTTTATAGAGAAGTTTGCAGGGCTGCGAACCTCCAGCATCCAACAGCTGGAGTCAGAAACTCATGACATGGCCCTACCATGTGCGAGATGTTAAGAAATTAATTTGAAATGTTTCTTTTTTAATTGTTTTCCCTAAATATATATATTTATTTTTGCTTAGCCTGAAGGCTTTACATCTTCGACTCTTTCTCTCTAACCATGAGCTAGAAATTTGCTTGGAAGAAATCCAGATTGTTCTCTTATTTACAAGATTTCAAAAGCCAGAGCTTTGGGAAAAACCATCTCTGTCATTACAACGCTCATGGTAGAGTCCCAGGAGCTGCCACACCAGAAACGCAGCCAAGCGGCACCATGGCACGGACTGCCGGCACCTTACAGAGGAATCTATCACCCTTCAGCAGCACGAGCACTGGATACAGGTTATTCCAAAACAAGTAAAACGAAGGCTTTTCTAGCAGTCTTGTTCCAGTACAAATGAGCCTTTGGACCTTCTGAATTAATTTTCTCTTTCTTTCCTTAGCTCAGGCCCCTGCAAACCCAGGTGTTGGTGCTAGACCTGGGGGAAGATACTGACCACAGGAGCCAGCAGGGGCTTCCTGATGAATCAGCAGGGAGCAAATCTAAGTCCTGTATGCTTTGGGCTGTGCAAATTAGACTGATACTGTCTGAGAAACATAGATAAATGCATTATTCCTTGAACAGACACCGCAGAAGCAGATCAGCATTAACCCTGCCTTAGTTAACTCATCTTTACCTTCTACAAAAGATGTCCCAGCTATAGAGGAGAGGAGGGACTGCAAACCACCGAGAAGTGGTAGCTTTGTTGTCACATTGCACAGACCCTTGTGGCTTAGAGATGACAAATTCTGTCTCTCAGCTGAGCTTTCCAGGGACCAGTAGCTGTGTGGAAGCCAGCGGCTCTGCCCTGGGGCTGTACCACTGAGGTGCTTGGCCGTGCTGACACCCCAGGGCAATGCCTCCATCCATTGAACGGATCAGATGGTGGGACCACATGCTGGCTCTGCTGGCCATGCAGTGTCTCTCCTTTCTGCTGAGAACATGAAACTGAAATAGAAACTTTGGGCCAGCCTTTACAAACAGCATTTTTGGAATGGAAATTTGATGGAAAACTGGAGGAATTCAAACAAAGCCAGTGGCTTTCCATGGTGGTATCCAAGACCTCCATGACCTGTTGGAGCAAAGAATTCTTTCCTTCTGGGTCTATGATTTTCTCCACAACACCGTTGCAGACTGTAACATGTGTTAAAAGGGCGACATCCTCAGTCAGGGCTCACCAATGTTGCTCCACTGAACTGTGAGATGCTCAGATTATATTTCAGTCAAGTCCTGGCCCAATATATATGTTTCATGTTTTATTTCATTTTTTTCTTCTCCACTTTCCTCTGATGCTATTCACTACCCAGAGCATCCGTCAAGAAATGAAGCACTTATTAGTATAGGATAGCACCTGTCCTCTTGTGTTTTTGAGAAAGCTCATGCTTGAAATGCAGCCAAAGGTTAAGTTATAGGCAATACCCAACTGTTATAGTTCAAATCTGGCTCCTAATTGTGTTTTGGAGCTGGACATTCACAGCTGGGAAAACTCCTGCCTAATCTTATTTACATTCTGATAAAATGCATGAGTCCCGGTATAAATTAGTGCTTCTTATTCTGGCTTCTTCCAGAGACTGGGAAGGTTTTGGGCTCGCTTGGGTAAGGTTCAGTGAACTTATACTGAGTTTAGAAATCAGTGAACCCAGGCATGGAAAGTATGCAGGAGAATTTGCACCCGAACCTGCCTGCCTGCCTGCTTCAGGTGCTTGGGTTTGCATCATGAATCTGCCAAGAAAAGTCACCAGGACCTGATGTAGTCTCTTCCTGCATTTGGAGAAGAGGTTCAGAAATTCAGGCAGGAACAAGTAATTTAGTAAGTATGGAAGAGGCTGCTATTTTGGTGTAAAAGTGAGGAACACCTTTGTATCTGGGCTCTCTCAAGAAGCCAAGATGCCTTCAAAATGAGTATCTGGGCCCCAATCATCTGACTCCAAAACCCTGTCAGACCTTGGATATAGGGGCCAGACCCCAATCTCAGCTCTGCTGGTAAACCCAGAGCATTTCTATCAAAATGCCGAGATTTATGCCAGCACAGCTAGGATTGCATCCAGGCCCCTGCCAGCTAATGCTCTAGTAATTGGATGCAAATGTGCTGGGGTATGCAAGGTATGGGGGGTTCAGGAATATGGCATCGAATATGCTATATAGACAATGAGTGTTTCCTGAAAGAGAGACATCTGTATCTCTAAATTTAGAAACGATACTCTCTTTCCAGCAGGTAATAAACCAGCAAGCGCTGTACATATTTTTTTCTATTTTGAATTCTGTTAACTGACAATTTAACCTAAAATCCCTCGTATTTTCTACTTGTTCAGCTGTAAATAGAGACTGACAGTTTATTTTCAAACATTCTGGTTGAAAAAAAAACAAACCACCAAACCACAACCCACGAACATTTGAAATAAATACTTATGGGTCCATGACAGACTACAGACGTGCAGTCAATGCTCTGCAGCAATCTCTTGGAGCTGTCACACTCTGTGATCGGTCTTTTACAAACACAAACACTGTTGATTTCTTATCAAATGTAAAACCTCCGCAGCTCTTTCGTAAATGGTTACCGCGAGCATGAAATCGACATTGTGAATCACATGTGACACTGCCTTGTCTGCTTGTAATTGAGCCGTGTGGGGAAGGTGCCGGCACTGCGCCAGCCTCGTGCGTGCCCCGCTCCTCGGCACCCTGCGAGGAGGGAGGGTAAGCCTGGCCCGGCTGGGTGCTGGGGGGTTTGCTGCTTTATTTAGTGCAATAAATGCTTTGTCCCACCTGGGTGCTGGTTTCAGTTTCTGTGGGGCTGTCGGGGTGCGGTTGGCTGCACCTGGGGTCTCTCTCCATTTCTGACCATGCAGCGGGGACAGCGTGGCATGTCCTGGCTGCTCAGCACCCGCTCAGCTTAGACAGGCAGACACCCTCATCCTCTCCCTTCCCAATCCCTGGTTTTTTTTTCGTGTAGGCCAAATGAGTAACTCCCTGGGCCGAAGTTCCGTGGATGTCCTTCCAGGACCTGGCTTTAGTCCTTGCCCTCCCACATTTGACACGAGGTGGATCTGTTCTCTGAGCCTCCCTGACTCTGGGTCCAACTGGACAACCCCAAAATATCCTTCTCTTTGCACAGACATATTACCTAGCTCAGGTTGATACAATCGGGGTGACCTGATAAAATAAAACACAGAGATACAACAGAGTTATGAAACATTTACATAGAAACATTTCCTGCATCTCTATCTATAAATAAAACTATGTCTTATTAACCAGGAGGTGGAAGATGAGTAGAAATAGAGTGGTCTATCTATTTATATAATGATATAATCTATCTAAATAAAACTAATCTATTTTTCATGCCATCTATTTCTCTAATCTAAAATATACTCGTTACCATGGAGCAATGATGTCACTAAAATGAATGACACCCATAAATGCAGACGAGCTGTAGTTATTCTGATGATCCAGGACTTCTCTCTTTGCTCATTTGCTTAATTTTACACATGTGAGGAGTAGCTTGGAGCTAAATAGGATCACACCAGCAGCAAGCCAAGAATGCTCCCGCTGACTGCAGACTCAGGGCCTCGCTCCACGATGTATCACACTCCACGTGATTGTGTGTGCACGTGTGTGCCATGGAGGTGCCTGTGCACATCCACCAAGAGAAGTGCAAACTGCCTATCTTTCACAATTCATTGCCAACATTTGCTCGGTTCTGGATAATTGCTGTTTTATTTATCGGTGCTCGGGAGCAGCACAGGGTTGGGTGCTGTGTGTGTTCTCCATTACCAGAAGTTTAACTTAATGCAATGTTGTATTTAATTTATGGAATGCAGCCAGTTACTATGGCATTGAGCACATAAAAAACCCAATCAATAAATAAATGAAATTGGTGTCAATGGGAATTTTGCACAAAGATGAGCAGTAGAGTATGACTTCATTTAGAAAGGCGAAGATACAATTTCTTTCACCCTTTCTGTATGTAGTCTAACCTCCCCCTCTTTGGAGAGGTGCATTTCCTGATCAAGAGTTATGTCTGTTTTGATTTTACTCAAGAATAATAAAATAATGTTTTCCTTTTGCTGGATTTATTGAGACCTTTGGCATTCCAGGACAGGATTTTCATATTAAAGGCTGCGACTTACAGCCTAAAGCATCCAAAGGAAATGAAGTTGTGTATCAGTATGACATCTGCATTTGTGGGAAAGTCCTTCAAAATGCAAATAGTGATTATTTGGTGAGCCAGGCAGGCTGAAGTAAATAGGAAGTCTCCAGTATACAGGATCTGCATACAGGACTGGAAAAAAAAAATCCATCTGGTCAAAAATGCCAAGGTGTTGTGTCCTGTTGGTGCAGCCTGCGTGCATGGGGTTGCCCACAAGGTCACTTCTCCTCCACAAGGTCTTCTTAAAGTGGATGGTAATTCTGCAGTGGTGCATTGGGTTTTATCTATGCAAAAAGCAGAGAAAAAATCTTAAGTGTGAAAAGGAAATCTCCCCCCAAAACCTCTAAATCCATTGGGTTTTTTTCAGTATCATCGGTCAGACAATTTAAACAGAAGCTCAAGTTAAAAACAGAGTTCTGTAAATTGCAGTGGGAAGTGGCTATACAGCTGTGGCTGTATTAGCTGCCAAAGCAGAGCTGCATTTGGGTCCGGAGAGGGACAATCCTACAGGAAGAGTGGGCAAATGGAGAAGCAAGGCCTTACACACAGACCTTTCAAATAGAACCAGAATCACAGATATCCCCATAATTATCCAAGATCACCATTTCTTGTCTTTTGGGCAGCAACCTCACCAGCTTTTAATAAATTACCCAAGTGGGTCAGACTTTTGCACTTCTCTTCCCTTTGCCATAGAGCTGCAGGAGAATTTGGGCAGGTGGTTCCCAGGAGGTGAACACGCAGTGTCCCTTGTGAGGCTGGGAGGGCAGAACCAGAGGTGGAAGCAGCACAAACCCAAGGTAATAAGCTATGTCGTGCTATCAAAATAATCCGTATGCTCAGCAGCCAGGCCCTAGAACCTGGAGGCCAGCTAGATGGGGTTTGCCACTGAGCTCCATATTGAAGGTTTCCTGCAGCCTTTATTGCTGCCATCCTTTTGGTTCTTCATCCTCCCCTTCCTCCCTCTGTGGAGGCTAAAGCTGTGACAGATGCATTTGTTGGCTGGATTCAGAGACCACTGGTGCCAGCAGAAAACCTCCCCTAGACTTCAACAGACTTTGGGATGGACTCCTGGCACCCACCTTGGATGTGGTCCCCAGGACAGACCCCCACTGTGCTGACCCACATTTAGCCCTATGCATTTCCCATCTGGAAAAGCCCTGGGAGCTCCCAGAGATGGCTTATTTCAGAGGACTGGCTTCTTGCAAGCTGCTGAGGATGGCAGTGGGCTCAGATGCAGTTTCCCCATCCTCTGAGGGTCTCCTGGCTGCTCCCCTCCCTCACCTCTCTAGGGATGAGGAGGAAGGGGACAGCCCAGGATCACCCACCTTGTAGGAGAGTAGAGCTCACCAGAGACCAACAAGCCCCTGGCCAGCCCTGGCTCTCTCTGAATGAGAGGGGAGGGGGAAAAAAATCAAAACTTTAAGGTATATGAACTGTGAAATTAAATCGAAATACTCAAATAAAGAATCACATAACAACATAAGCAAAGATGTTTACCAGGGCTTGAAGTTAAATACAGATTTTTTCATAAACCCTAACACCAAATGCAATAAAGTTCTCTGGAATGTTAAATATAATTTACAAGGGAAAAAATGTGCCCTGCTGCCACCATCCATCTCGCGCCGCGTCCCTTTCCAGGGATCAGTCCAGAAGCAGAAGGAAACACACACTGCGATACCTTGCTCAGGATTTCCCTATCCAAGGTAATCACGGCCGCACTCAGTGAGCGAGCAGCCCTTTCTCAATCCACGACGCAGCCAACAAACGGGAGCTAATTAATCCGTGCCGCAGCTCCAGCACAGGGGCTGCCCGGAGTGGGAGCGTCGGGTCGGGCTGCTCGCCGGCGCGGGGTCGCAGCTGCCCCGGTACGGGGTCCCAGGCAGGTGGGAGCACAGCCCAGTGCCTTTCATCGCCCATCTGGACTTTGCAGTGCCTGCGCCCAAGCTGGAGAGTTCGGTCCAGGGAAAATCATGGTCTCGCAGGACACTTATTCCTTGACTATTGCCCTTCTCGCTCCCCTGGCGTATCTGACATTAACACCCTGAACTGACAGCACAAAGGCAGCATCTGGATAGCATAGCCTGTGGCTCTGGAGTCACGGCTGGTGGACTTGTGGTGTATCCAGATATATTCATTAAAACACTAATCAAGCAGAAGCTCATTTGTGGAATTGTCTTTGAATTTTAAAGGGAAAAAAGATGGTCAAACTACAAAGCCACTGCAGTCCAGAAGTGCTCTTCCCATAAAAGACATTTGACAGCCCGGGCCAGTTAATGCCAGCCCCACTCCTGGATGCCCATACGGGTTTGCCAGGTCCTGTCGGAATGCCAGGGAGTGACAAACCAGGCATGGTGGTGGCAAGCTGGGGATGAAGAGCTCCTCTGACACGCTGTGAGCCGCTCCCACGCGTCTACACACGGAGGCAGGTCTGTGTGTATGTCTGCGTGGGTAGATCCTCTCCTGTGGTCATATTGGCATGTGGCAATTATTAGAGGAAGGAATGGAAGTATGCATTATATATATAAAATAAAAACACACACACAGAGGCTACTTCACTGTCATCTTCCTCTTTTGTGATGGGGTGAAAGGCTTTGTATCTTCCTTCTTACTGTCAAAACTGAGGCCATGAATTGCTCCCAAAAGTGAATGTCTCCCCTGCAAACGTAATCTTGATGAGAGCTTCAAAATTTCTAAATGCAAGGAATGGCCTGTCTCATGTTCCCAGTGTCCACAGCAGCTTTAGCAACATCCACCATTTTCTGGGAGCAGAAGCAGGACACACCAGTCTCTTTTCTCTTCATGATACAAGCAACAAAGAGGGAGGGATGATGCTTGCATGGGGTCCAGACCCCACCCTTGGTATGTTTCATCCTGGACCAGTGGCAGATTTTAGTTCTTGGACCTGGACCTTGGACAGACTCTCCTCCCAGGGAAGGAAGGTAGAGATTAATTGATGGAGATGAACTTTTATGCTCAAAGGAATTTTATCCTCTAAAGACAGCTCACTGGGTCTTGTTCCTACTGCAATTGGAAACAAAATTCCACCTTGACTTCAGGAGGGTGTGAGGGCTGCCTGGGAGCTGAGTGGGTAGCAGAGGGACCCTGGCATCTGGAGAGGATCAGCAGTGGGGTCCAGGGCTTGGGGGGCAACCAGACTTAACCAAGAAAAATCCAGCCTCTCTAAAAAATGGCAAAACCCAAAACCCAAATTCCCCAAACCTTACAGCAGAGAAAGTCCCCTCAAGACTAGCTCCTCACTAGCAACTTGGTTGGAAAAGGAGATATATATGAGCTAAAACTAAACTAATTTTCAGCCTCTTGGAGGAAACAAAATGACTGTTGCTATCATGGTGTAGCGTGAAAGCCTGGGTCACGGGGGGACGGGAGACAATCCTTTGTTCTAGCAGTCCCAGGTGCATCATGTACTGGGCAGAACTTTAGCTTACAATTTGGGATTAAAGTAAATCCTAGTATTTTTCTGCATGCCTGCCCGCTCCCTGGCTCCCAGAGACTGCTGGGTAACTGCCTATTATCCCGTGGTTCCACTTCAGTGCCCTCCCCAATAAAACTTTTCATATCCTTATAAACGAACTAGATTGCCGTGTTATAAACATTTACACTGTGCTAACAGATCATCTCCGCACATCAGAATTGGCTAAATTCCCTTTTCCAGATGAATATATTGAAGGAGATTAGAGATATGATAGCTTTTCAGATTGCTGAACCCAGAGAAATTAGTTTAGTGAGCATTTACAGAGGCTAAATTGGAACCATTAAATAGTGGATTAAATTGATGGTACTTTCATTGTCTGTCCTTCGGTACTGCTGTAAAATCAATTAGCCGTCACTATTCCATTCTCCATATAGTGAGATTGTCAGCCTGGCTAGGAGCTGCAGAGCCTCACAGCAGTAGCAAGCAGTGTGAAAATACACCTATTAGGTGATGTGGCATGAAATAACATCATAGGGCAGAATGTCCCAGTGAGATTTATCCCAGCCTTATCTCTACTTTAACAGAGAGGGGACAGACAATAGACTCTGGTGACACTCTTATCCTCCGAACATGTGCACCGGGATGCTCTCTGGACTGACAATTATTACATTGCCTCTCGACTGTCCTGAATTTTGCATCAGAAATCCTCACTTTGCCCCTCTCTTAAACTGGCAGTGTCCCACATTAAGAGCAGAGGATTTGAGCAGAGTAGGTTTGCATCTGATTTGAGAGAAAAAAAGAAAAGATACCAACTTTCTCCTGCTTGCTTTTGCTACAGCAGCTCGAAGTCTTGTTAGCTGGCTGATTTATTAGCATGTCTCCAGCCCATTTTGGGGGCCAGCACAGCTTTGCCACAGCTGGAGAAACTGAGGCACAGGCATGAGTGTCCCACCATCTCCCTGAGAAATTGGGGCATGACACAGGAGTACTGCTGGTGAGGACCACACCAAGTACTTGCCAGCCCTTTTCAGCTTCAGTTACTTGTTTTGCACTCCTTCTTACATGGGACAAAACCCAGAAAAGGGTAAACGACTTGCTCCCAGGTCATGGGGTGAGCTGGGGTGGATGAGGTCTCTTCATCTTCAACCCACTGACTTCCCACCACTGCTCTGCTGGGAAGGGAACGAGACCCAGGAGCACTGTGTGCACCCACTGCATGCAACTACCTCCTAACAGGGAAAAAGGAAATATCCCCCAAATTTGTGCTGTTAAACTCTTCTCTTGAAGTATGAAATTAAAAAGTAATGAAGAAAACAAGTCTCCTAAATTTAAGCTTTAACCTTTTAACCTTGTTCCTGCCGTTTTTCCTCCCACGGGAGGTCTCAGCCCTGATTTGAAAAGCTATCGTCCCCATTGTCAGCCGTGGGGTGAAGTGGAGGAGATTTTCCATCCCCAGGGACCTTTCCTGTCAATCTTTAAGTTTTCTATTGAACATGGAAATGGACCCCCCCCACACATTGCCAATAAAACTGCATCCAGTTCCAATTTCTTGCATTGACGCGGCAAAGTTTTTAAATCCCTTGTCAACGTCTTAGTTATGCTTCATGAAGGAACCATCTGGAGCTGCTGGACTTCGTATTAAATGTTTGCTAGGCTTGTAATATGGATACTGTGTCTTCTGTTCTCGGTAGCGCTCCTCTTTGCAGGGGTGAGATGGAACCTCCAGGTGCTCCTCACTTAGTTTAGTGTCCTAAACTTGGAGGATGTTTGAATTTCCCCTTATCCTGAGCAGGTTGTGGGGTGAAGTGGTGATTTCAGTGCAGCTGTATTTTATGTAGTGCCCCTCTGCCTGACCCAAGCCTTTCTCTTTCCTGGCTGAAGTGGATGCAGGGCAGCATCGCTGCCAAGATCTGTAAAACACCATGCACACTTGCTGTGGGTGCTCATTCCCTCCATCTCCTGAGTCCAAAAAGATGTCCTCTCTGCGGAGACCACACAGTGAATATGGGCTAATGCTTCCACATGTTCTCAGCTCATGGAACTAGGGGGAGACGTGGAGGGTGACAGAGTAGTGTCAGCCCAACACTTTTGCCCCCGATTTGGCCGTGTTTACAGAGACACCCTCCACTACTCCCCTAATCAGCTCTCTCTCTCCTCCAGTCGAGGCAGCAATCAGCACTTCGTTATCACTGGAATCTCATAGCTAATTGAGGTCTGAGAGCTTTTATTCCCTTGGACATCTCATGCATGGTGAGGGCACCACCTTTTGCAAATAAATCATGTCATCATCTGTTCGGCATTGCTCCCCTTTGCAGAGGGCTGGGGATCATAATAAAAATACTTGTTTCCTTGAAACCATCCTTAGAGCTTCCCCCCTCCACCACTGGGCCCTCCACAACTACCTTGGGGTTTCTGGCACGTCTCTGTAGACAGAGCCTCCAAAGTGGACCTCTGCCGTCACTCCTGGGGTGACTTTGTCAGGCAATGGGTGGCTGCATACATGCAACAGTAATTTCCCTATCTAAATCCATTTATACCCAGCATAATTTTTCTTAATGTGCATCATCTTCTGCTGTTCCTCCTTTTCTTGTGATTCCTACAACTCGTAGAAAACTTCTTGCCTTTTCTAAAGTTTTGTTTCTCCAGCTTTTCAGGGATGCCTGCCTGCAACTGCTGTAGGGACAGATGCAGTGAGTGTAGGTGAACTTTGGGATGATGCAACACGTGCTGGTGCAAATCACAAGTTTCCATCTTGTCATAGTCCATGCTTCCCTCCCAGGGAAGGAAGAACTGATGTGAACCTGAGAAAGTCACGCAGCCCAGCTGAGCCTCAGTGTCCTGTCTACTGGGACTCAGACAAGGCACAGCAAGACAGCTGTCTCCTGTGTGGAAACAATTTCTTCTTCTTCTTCCTCTGAAGTTGAGTCTTTGCTTCTCCAACATTTTTTTTATTGCATGTGGCATTCTAAGACTCTCTGTCTTAGTGCACATTATTTCTTATCTACCTTAAAATTTCCACCCCTTGGCTTTGTCACTCTCTTGTGCCCTCCCAGCCCAGCTGCATCACTGTCCAACTTCAGCATTGCCTGTGATGCTCACCCTAACATGCAAAGTAGACACAGCAGAGTGACAATTTTACCTTGGAAAAATATAGTTTGGCAAACTGCTTTCTTAAAACTGCTCAGCCTGGTGACTGTAGTCCTTGATGACTTGCGGTGGTTCCCATAGCAGATTGTAGCATGTCACACTTTCTGTCTCACAAGTTCACCCTTTGCTGCTGGTGGAGGGTGCTGTTCCTCGATCAACAGAGAGCTTTGGCAATCAGCCTGCAAGAGAGATCTAACTGCTTCTGCCATTGCCCCATTTATCTTCATTTCCATTTTTGCATTGATGGGTATCATACACCACAAAGAGCCAGCCCAGCCGTGAAATGACACCGGACTGGCAACCTCATAATTATCCGGGCTCACGTATCAATTCTCTTCAATCCCTTCGTGACACTCCATTGCTTCCTCATAACTTCCTCATCTGACAGATCAGCACTGTGCACCCGAACCGCCTGAGAGCCCTCGGGTAATAGCCTCAGGGACAAAGTTAGCCCTGGCAGAACTGGGCAAAGATGCTTGTTGGCTTCAGGGGGAGTTTTGTTCATTTTGTGCCAAGCCTGAATATTGTCCAACTTCTCTTCCATGCACACAAAGATCTCAGCTCCTTTATCTGCTGTAGGGGAAAAGTGTTGGGGGCTACAGTAGCATACAAGTACATCTATGGCTCATGCAGAAACTTGGAGATGGCTTCTCATCCATGTTTACTGCAATTTAGTTTGTCTTAAAGTGTCCTGTCTCTAGGCACATTCACATTTTTCCTCCATATTTTGCACTAAGATAACACTGAAATATCTCCTGAGGCAGGAAGACATTGGTGCTGGCATGGTGCTCACCAGCTTGTTGATGAAGTGCAGAAAGCCTGAGCTCCACCGGCTGCACCCACCTCCAGTAACAAGGTCCTTAGCAGAGCACGAAGGCCATGGTAAAGAAGAGTTTTGTCTGCCTTGGAGAGCAAAGGCCACCAATCCCCAGGCTGGAGCAGCACCCGGACCTTGGATCAAGGCTCATCTGGGAGCTCCTGAGTATCTGTGTAGTTTCATACTCTTAACACTGGGTGAAAAGCCAGTGACCGGTGCATTTTACACCTGACTACAGTTCCTGTGGCTCTGGTCCTTGCTGACTCAGACCTGGCATCAGGATCTGCATCCCTGGGTTTGAGGTGCAGCACTGCAAGGACCCACCCTGCTCTAGAGCTGTAAGACCCCTGGCACTTGCTCAGCGAGCCCCAGGGATGGTTTGGCTTGACTCTTTCTTTTTGCTGTCTTTGGGATGTACTTAAAACTCCTCTGGCCATCCAAAGCGATTGTACCATGGATTTGGACATGACATGAAGATGTCAGAGGGGCAAGGGTGGGAAACACTGGTTTTAAATGTCTTTCCCCACACAGCCTGGCTGTTTCTCCCAGAGCATCACCTCTGTTTTGGGGTTTGTAGGATGAGCCACAACGTGGGAGCACTGGGGTGAGCTCTGCAAGAGGGCTGGGGGACTTGCCCCATCCCATTCAAACAAACTGCAATGCCCAGCAGCAAACCTAGCCCCAAAACCCCCTTGGAGAGGCTCCCCCTCCTCAACATCCAGGCAAAATGCAACCCAGGGACAGGCCCCTTCCACAAGCTGGAGGAGAAGGGATGCTGGGCAGAAATCTGGCAGCAAATCCCTGGAAAATGGTAGATTTTTATTCCTGCTGCTGCTTGCATCCCAGGGCTGGGCGGTTGAGGAAGCCTTGCTGGCTACACCAGTGCTGGCAGAGCCACGCAGGCAAGCTGGGCAGTGGGTGTTGTGCTGCCTGAGCCCCTGCTGCTCGAGGCAACTGCCTTCCTTGCCGCGTCCTGGGCCCCTTCTGCCCGTCAGATAGACACAGCGTGTGTCCCCGTGGGGGGGAGGCCAAATCCTGCCGTCGGGGGGAAGAGGGTGGCTCCTGCGAAGCTGTGCTCAGCTGAGTGCAGGGCTGCTGAAGTCAGGGAGAGCCTCACCACTGGTTTTTAATTTGCTTTGGATCATGGCCATTATCATTAGAATAATCTCAAGCAGGTGATAGGCAGGAGTAAATTAATTCTGAATAAAAGCGTTCGGGGGCGGGTGCCAAGGAACGGCAGGGGTGGGCATTGGGTACTGCCTTCGCGGGGCGGTCAGAGAGGACGTTTGGTAACAAAGTGGACTTGGGCTCGTCTTGGAAGGAGCATATTTCCCCTCTGATGTACTTTTGTTTCTGCTAAAAGATCCCCAGATCTGAAATGCACAAGCCGGTGTTTAACAAGGGGTGCAGAGGGTGGTGGGCGTGAGGTTATTTATGCGATTTTATTTTTAATTGGCCTTGTCCACTGAAATCATGTTCATGAAAACAATTGAAAATAAATTATCTCCCATCTCCAGAAAGAACCTTTCACTGTTGTTCCTGGAGCCACCCGGACACACGAACAATTAATCCTCGACTCCAGACCCAAGTGACTCAACCAATAAAACAGCTGTCAGCTGCTGGTCCTGGGGAGGTGCTGCCTAATATCCCAGGAGAGGATAATTATTCTTATCTGATTTGGCTCTGGAATGAAATCATAAAAAGCCTCGTCCCATTCTGTAAATTCAGTTCTTCTTAGCAGGTTAAGCAGAGCCCAAATGACTAACATTTCTGTCAGCACCGACTCTGGCTAAGGGCTAATATACCATGAAGAATAACCCAATAATAAATCTTATTATAAGGGAGGAAGGAAAAAAAAAAGGAGAGAGCATGCAAGAGTGTGAAACCTAGGAGGGTGCGAAGCAATTTCAGTGGCTGACAAAAGCGGTTTCAGATTGCCGTTCAGAGGGAAATTTCTGAGTAATTTTATTAAAATTTCCCCAGAATATTGACCAAAATCTGACTGTTTTGGGTGGAAGCATTTCTGTAGCCAGAGACTTAATTTCTTGTTCTTCGGGTGTTTCTCTTTGCTACAGGCGATGCCTCTTGGTGTGCAATAAGCAGATATTTTAAAGATACACCCCCACCATGGAGAGAGATGGTTCTTTGAAAGCACGGCAGTGATTTGGTAACACTGACTTGTCAATGCCTTCAGTGCTCCCTGGGACAGAAAATGCCCCTGGAGTCCTGAGGGGGAGAAAACCGATGTCGCATGCGGCATCTCCCTGCCTTTGGGGTGGCAGGTAGACCCAGGTCCCTTGAGCTTTCCTGTGCCCTGGGTGTCTCCAGCACACCCCAGGTCCCTTGAGTTTTCCTGTGCCATGGATGTCTCTAGCACACCCCATCAAAGCTTGTCAAAGCCATCCCCGTGCCCCACTGTGCTTGCAGGGACAGCCCAGTGCAGCACCAGGGCTGGGTCACCCAACACATTGCGGTGGCAAAGAAGCCAGAGCTGGAGGCTGAGCTGGGTAAGAACTTCAAAACCAAAAAGTTTGGGTCTGTCTCTTGGATGAACACAGGCTCAGATGCTGAAGTTGACGTCTGGGAAGGACCTGCTCTCTGGAAACGGTGAGCTCTCCCTCATTGTGGCAAGATTTACTGCCTGGGTGGAAAGTGCTTTGTTGGGGGGTTGGGGCATGGTGTTGAGTTTAAAGTTCAGGATGACCTTTGTTGTTGCCTTTCATACCACTGATCAAGAGACTCCTGGAAATAATGACCGTGCAACTTAGTCTGATGTCTCTGGGTCTCTGTTTCCAGCGGTCCCCGCAGCAGGCAGTTTCCCAGGCCAGTGGGCTGGACAGCATCTGAAGCACCATGTGCTGGGACCCCAGCAGGGCATGGGGACGGCTGGGACAGAGCTCGAGGGGCACACGGGGGGTCCTGGGTTTGGGAAACCGCTGAGAGGTCTGGCAAGGAGGAGGAGCGCTGCGGAAGATTGATGAAAGAGCTCTGGTGCCAGAAAAGCTTTTCTCCAGCGCCTGGGAAGGACGTTAAAGAAGAGCAGGGACCTGATGGCCAGGACAGCCAGGAGAGGAGCCTCAGACCTCAGCAGAGAAACCTGGGTCACAGCCACCAAAATCATGTGGAGTTTTGCCTTTGGTTTGTTGCTCCATCCCAAGGAACAAACAGTGGCTGGACACTTGGGGGACCACAGGGACGGGGACAAAGAGCTGAGAGGGGGGTGGTAAGGAGATGTCTCTGGTGCCTGAGAGGCTTGTGGCTCATGTCAGCTTCCCAGGGCTGCCTGGGGCTGCCATACCATGACATTGCCAGTGCAAAGCCTGTGATTCTCCCAGGCCTCACTGGAGGGGCAGCCAGATAAAATTTCAAGGAGAGGCAAAGCTGGGGCTGGGGGTACCAGCAGGTCAGTGATGCTGTCACTGGGTAGAGGAGGAGAAGGGAGGAAAAGCGTCGGGATGCAACTGCACCAGGGAGGGTGGTGTGTACCCAAGGCAAAAGGGGCTGCAGTGAGGGTTTCTCATGAACCAGCGTGACCCAGACTGTCCCGACAGCGTGGGGCATTTCAGCCAGGAGCAGGGCAGCCGTGCTGATGAACAGCGGGTATTTAGAGCCAGAGGGACAGAGCCCACAGGTGTCACCCAGAGGCAAGGTCATCTTCCATCCCTCCTGGGCAGAGACATCAGCTTTTATGGCTCTTTCCTCTTTGGAGCTGCCTATGACCATTGTGCAGGGAGCAAGGGCGAAGGGAAAGGCAATATAAATACCACGCATCACCACTTGTGTCCAGAGTGCCTCCGAGCCAGGCAAACCAAATCTCTAAAAGGGTGGACAAATATTTGCTGAGAAAGTCTCTTCCAGGCCTGGCTCGGGTTCAGGCTGATGGCTGAATTGTGCATATCATCTGGAGAGGCAAGGCCTGGGATCTGGATTTTTTAAAAGAGAGATTTATCTGTTTATGGAAGAGTTGTTAGGACTGCTAGAAAACGCTATAATCTCTCAGAAATGGAGGTAAATCTAGGATGGAAACATAGTATATAAATTTCTATAAATCACATCTTTACAACAGTCTGGGTACAATTAGATAATACCGCACTAATAAAGCTTTATACATTTCATTTACATCCTTAAAACCCCTCTGAAATTCTGTTTCTGGAATAACTTTGATTTACGCCTCACTGTCCTTTTGCAGTGATTGTATCTCCATCTGGTGGGAGCAAAGGACTGGTGAGACTGACCAGCACAGCCCAGCTGAAAACCACGTGGGAGCAATGGCTTCAGCTGGAGGTGAGCTTTATTGTTCATTATATGAAGATCTAAAAAGAGAGGGACAACTGGTAATACTACCCTGGAACAATAAATTAGGCCACCTCAGAGTTGGGGAGGTGGGGAAGAGGAGTGAACAGTGACCACATCAGGGATCTGGTCTTCATCAGAGGGAAGCAGAGAGTGATCCAATAGTGCTGACAAATTCAAAGATCCCTTGGAACCAGAAATGTCTGTGATGAGGAAGCTGCAATGGTTCAGGAATGGGCTTAGGTGGCCCATGGGTTGCTCCAATCTAACGGAGGGGAAGGGTGGCCAAGGATGGGAAAGGCTCAGCCAGCCCTGCCAAGCTGGGAATGGCTTGTCTGGACATGCAGTTCAAGACAAAGAAACGAGGCCAGAGAAAGTGAAGGACTGACAGCAGTCGCATGAGTAGCAGGACAGCAAAAACTGCCTCTGCTGTGAGTTGCAATGCAAGGCAAATACCTTCTTCAGCTGAATACCTGTCTTGATGTTCATGTATAGCTGGTGCTTGGAAGGTTATTGCAACTTCTCTTCTCTGTAAAGGCAGACATTTGCATGTACATTGATTAAATTTACCCATGAGAGATCTTGGTCTTGTGTAGCTTTGAAAGTGTTCAGACCTGATTACCTTATTAAGTAGTCCAATGCTCATTTTTAAGCCACTATCTGTAGAAGACATCATGCTCCAGATTGTACCTGGCTTAGCTTTTATCTCAGATGCCTGCTTACCATAAAAGCCTGGAAAGGCAGTACAGTAACTTCTTCTGATAAAAAAAATTAAAAGCTGAGATTTCTCTGGCCAAGTGAAGCAATCAGTCAGTGATATTGAAAGATCCATCATCAAAGTATAAGGCAAGGAATGAATAGACTTCTAAATCACTCAAACATTTTAAACATCCCTTTTGTAATTGACAATTTTGTAATATTTATTCACAACAGATCTGATTGCTGGATTCCCACTGGCTCCCCTCAGGAGGGTTTGCGTGAAATCAGTTTGAAATGGTGTGTCAATTTTTTTCTGAAGTCACCATCTGGCTGATAGACTTGAGTCTGTTCTAATACACTGACCCAGTGAATCGCTGCTAAACAATTCCCAGGGGTCTGCACTCCTCTCGCAGGCAATCCGGGAGAACGCTGCTGGGAGAGAGCAGGCGAGACAGGCATATTTTAATGCGTTATGTTGAAGGATTGTAAAAGAATTTGATTTATGTAAAGAAACAGAAATCTTGGGAAGGTCTCATTCACTCTTGTGCCCTCGTGCTGGTTTCAAATGAAAGGGGAGATCCAGGACCAGCATTAATGACCTGAAACTACCTGAAATTGTGCTGGGGGGGACACCCAAAAAAAATAAAACCCCATTAAAAGCCCCCCTTCCTAATCAACAGCAAGGAAGACAAATGTTTGATAGCAGCAACCCCTGCATTCCAGCTGGAAAAAATAAATGTTGGATCAAACACATCGCAAGTCTATTTCAAATATGTGACAGTATATAGATGACACCGGAGTCCTGCAAAATCAGCCCCATTCCATATCACCAGAAATCCCTGAGATGAAATATGGTCAAATCATCCATGCTTAAATATAGATTGGTTTAACTTACAGTGTGAAATGAGGCCTCAGCACATGTTTTGTATGTTCTCCTACGTACCAGCAAGGAGTTCATATGGCACATGTTGATAATTAGATGCTTCCTCTCATCATCCCTCTGCAAAGCATTGCTGCCACCCTGGTGAATTATATTTTCTACTATGCAAGAGACTGTGCCATTGTGCTCCCCAGCCCCAGAGCATGTGTGCCACTGCCGTCACAGATGCAACATCACATATGTACCTACACACGTGTGTTTGTGTACATGTCCGCATATCCACATAAGCTTGGCATAATTCTAGGATGACTAATTTTTTTTGACAGGCGAGTAAATCATCATTATAGCATTTGTTTTTTTCCATTACCATCAATCATTATTGTATGTGTGATCAAGTAGAATTTGTCTTTGGCTGCTTAAAATTTTCCTGATCGTTTTTCAAGGCTAAATATCATCTCTAGATAAATAACACTTACTGTAATAATGTGCATGCTAAAGAGCTGATCCAAACCACACTGAGATCACATGAAGGGTATTGGCTCAATGGACATTGATTTAAGTCCTAAAGCATCATTTGTTTCTCAATAGAACCCCAGTAAGAGACTGAACGTGGGCAATGTTGTATAGGGTTTGATTAATTCCCTCTTCTACCAATGGAGTAAGGCTACAGCATGTAACTACTGATCAAGGCAGAAGAATAAGTGGATAACTAAAGCCTGTAAAAATATCACAAGCTGGTGAAACATGAACAAAAGTTTTCTGCAAATCTATTCAATTGCTTCAGCTACACTGAAGTCCATTCTGCAGGTCTGTCCAATGGGAACTTGAAGAAAAGAAGTGTTTGGGAAGATGGGCAAGAAACAGCAGAAGCAAAGGTTAAGTGGAGACCAGGAAAAAAATGTAGTGGTCACCCAAATCCATAGACCAAGGTACCAGGGATAGGGAAGCAAGCGTAGACTGGGTCAGGACACCTCCAGGTTATTTTGCTTTATTGCCACATTTGAAGGACCTTGCCTGGAGGCATCCTGGGATGCTCTCAGACATCTTGATGTCTCTACACCCAGCACCCATCTGGGACTTCTATCAACAGAGGGCTTAAAACTCCCCCCCACATACATCTCACCATTAAAAATGTGCAGGGAATCAGACCTTGTCAGGACTGGATGGCAAGCACTCTCTGCAAGCATTGTAATTAACAGTAAGAGTAATTAAACTTTTAACACCGGCTAAGCTCAATATCTAAGATCTGGGGGTTAATGTAGCAGTTTTCAAAAGGACAGCAAAATAAAGTAGTAATAAAATAAAATGAACATTGCAAGGACTCTGAGGCACGCTTGTCCTCTGCACAATGCAGTGATGAACGTGTCCTGGTTTATTTTTTTTTTTTTTTGGCTGCAGGAAGCCCTCAGTGCTCCTTGCCTGCTGGTTAATTATTTCGTCACCATGGGGCCGTGCAGGTTTGGTCACCATGTGGATCACAGACCACTGTGATCCTGGAGGATCAGGTGCCTGGAGGACAGGAAGGCAAGCCCTGAAGCAGCTGCAGAAAAAAAGTGTTTGCATCCCACTTTCTCTCCCCATTTCTGGGCTTGCAAACTGGGAAGAAACAGATGGGAGGGAAATAAAACTGACAGATGAACATTCAAAGTTTATCCTCATTTTTAGTGGGTCGTAGTGAAGACCATTGTGGCAATGCTGTACAAGATGTTATTGAGATTTTTTTTCTTCTTCTTTCAAGAAAGTTTGGTGGTTCTTGTGTTATAAAAAAGGATGAGAAACAGAAGTAAAACTGTCCTGTGAGGCTTGGGCAGGTCAGGGGGTGATTGACCCTTGCCAAGCTGGTGAGACTGGTATGGAGGAGCTCTGTGCCGTGTCTTGGGTGCAGCTGGACAGGAGCAGGGGCAGGAGCACCCGTGTTGAGGTGATCCCCTCTCTGCACCTGGACTGCCAACAGGTTTAGGAGTTCATCCCTTCCTAGCTTCCCTCCTGCTGTCCCCTGTCACCTGTCCCTGTGGCGAGGTGCCCTGGCCAGCATTGGTAATTCTTGGTGCAAGCCCATGTAAGTAAGGGACACGCATCTGTTGAGTCTTTGTCACAGTCAGGTCACTTTGTCTGTTTTTTTGCCAGTTTTTCCCAGGTTGGATCTAAAGAGAAAAGCGTTTTTCTCAGGAATGGGCTTTTTGTCCTTGAAGGATTCGGCTGTTGTCTCCTTGCTTCTCTTAATTGTATAACCCTAAGGTACGCCTCAGATTTACACAGCTTAAATCCGGCCTTATTTGACTATATTTGTCGTTATTCCAATTAATTGTGCATCAACTAATTGTGTAACATGGCTATTTGCATGTCAAACCAGGGTCCTCATGCTGTTCTTCGCAGTGTAATTGCTCTGGCTAAGTGAATACCAGGAATATTCCTGAGGTTTCAGCTATTAATCAAGGTCTGTTGAAAGGAATATTAGCACCCTGGGAAATAAAATAAAATAAAAAAAAAAGATGCAAAATATCAATGAGATTTTTTAAATTAAATAGAAGCCTTAAATGCAGCAACAAGATGAGTATGATGGTTAAGAAAGGTCTGGCCAAGCTTACAAAAGCCAAGTGCCCTGGAGGTTTGGAGGGTGGGGAGATGCTTACTGGCAAATGAAGGGGCAACGGTTGGGCTTTCCTTTCTCGGTGCCCATTTTGAGGGTATTTGGGCAATGCTGCTGAGCAAGCAGTGGTAAGGCTTTAACCATGCACAGCAGCAGGGAACGCAGATGTCAGTGAGAAGTTCTTTTTAGAGTTGGATGTCTTGAGGAAGAAAAGCAGGGGGCTGTCTAGGAGAACCCTGTGAAAGTGGGGAAATAGTTGGCTGTTCTGGATGTGGAAGGCAAGGTGCTGCTGCAGGAGAAGGGGCTGGGGTGCAGGGATGGACCCTACCACTGCAGGGAGCCTGGTGGGGGTTGTTCACCATGGGACAGAAGGTTGGTACCTGTGCAGGGACATTCTGGTGAGCAATTCCTTGCTGGGTTGGAGAAATTGCTCCCTGAATTCTTCATTCACTGCCCTGGTTGGAGAAGACACCCAGAGGGTTGAAGCTCCCACCAAAGCTTTTCAGGTAACTAGTGAGACATATCCAAGCCTGCGATTGTTCTCCTAAAAAAATCCTCGGGAATATTTCGGGAGGGATGAGAGAGATGAACCATGACCTGCTTGCAATCACCCACGTGTGTCCCCAGAGCAGCAGAGGCACGTGGTGATGAACAGCCCCTTCCCTTTGGGGAAGGATGGATTTTTATTGTCAACTCTGTTTGCCCTGGTGATGTATATAAGGTTGCTGTGGGAGAAACCAACTGAAGGCTGCAATGATGGAAAAGACTATTAATATCCTTGATGAACTATCGCTAACTTAGTCAATGAGTTAGTGACAGGTCTGGCTCTGTAATTCAACTACTCCTGGATGCCAAACCGGCAACGGGTCCTTTGCATTTTGCTGTCCCACATTACATAGCTTAGGTGTCTCAGAGAAAACATCTGTGTTTAGGAGAGCATCAAGGATGCTAATCAAGGATTATCAAAGACAATCAGGATCCTCCAGGATGGTATCAGGATCCTCTTGCTCGTTCACAAGAAGGAGGCTCACAGGGTGTGGAGCCCACAGTGATGGCACGCTTTTGGCCACGTTTCAGCACCTTTCTCAAGCCGGCGGGGAGGCTTGCGAATGCCCATGGGTCCCACGCTTGGCTTGTTTAACCCGGGCTCCTTGGGGGATCTGGGGTCTCCCCACTCAGCTGTTTCCCATCCCTCATGCTGCTGGATGGGCTGCGGCTCTAGTTTCTGTGGCTCTCCCTGCTGTCGAGGATAAAGTGAAAGCAAAGCTGGCCCTGGGCTGCTGTTTGCAAATAGAGATGAAGACAAACAGATGAGTTCAAGCTGCTGGAAGGAAAACAACTCTGGCTGCTCGTCTGCTTAATGGTGGGAACCTGGAAGTGTAAACAAAACCCTGGGCAGGTCCTCCTCATTCCCACCGGCCCTCAGAGTCCACTGGTGTTTTTCAATCTTTACCTCCTAGAACCAATCAATTTCGTGCCAGCCTGTAACTTTTTACTGATGTTGTGGCTGTTTCAGTTAAAGACAACCAGGTGCTGCATCCCTCCCCCCCTGCCCAGCGCCGGGACCTCTCCTGCCCCCGTTCTCTCAGACTCAGAGGGGTCCCTGGCTGCTTTTTCATCACTGGGTCCATGACCATCCTGCAATCGCAGGTCTACGCCCCGATGGACACGGCCAAGAAAGATTCATGCAAAGAGTTTTATCATCCTCCTGTCTCAGCACTGATTTCCCAACACCTTTTGCCCTCCACCGTGAGGTCATCCACTTCCTTTAAAGCTCAGAGAAAGGCAACATTACTCCAAAATCTTTCTAGATTTCTGAGTAGTGAGCAGCAGGGCGAGGAGGTGGGAGCCCCTCAAGGTATGTACTCCTCAAGCTGCAGCAGCTGCCCCATGGGCAGCATCACAGATATGGGGACATCCTTTCTCTGAGCGCTCATGGTCCAGCCACCACCCCAGAGCCAAGCATGGCAGAGCCCAGGGATGGGCAAAGAGCAGGCAAATGGGCTGGAGCAGAGGCATAGAGATGTATTTGGGTGCGGAGCGAAGTCCAACAGCGCGTTCGGGAAAAGCAGCATCAGGAAGCGCTGTGGAGCAGACCCGATGCTCTTACCCAGCACAAGTCCCCTGGAGTTGCGGGACGTTTCACTCGGAAGGCTGCTGCGTTTTTCTCCGTGTGCCAAATCAGAGAAGCAAACGCGGTATCTCAATTCTGTCTCTCCTTTTTTTTTTTCTTCCTTTTTTTCTGACAGTCCCTTAATTAGCATGAGATTTCACGAAATTCGCCAAGGCAGTCATCCATCTGTTTTGCTGACTTTCAGTAACAATATTTATCATTGCGGAAGTGTCAAAACAATAAAACCAGATGACATTTATGCAAAGCGCTCCTAACTACCTCTAAAAAGGCCCAAACCTTGAAAGCCTCCTGTAGTATTTTGCTGAGAATTGTTTGCAGACACAAAGCTCAGAGTAATTCCTTCTGTACCCGCATAAATATTTTAAATAAGCTGTACAAGAATTTTCCAAGGGAGGTACAAGGATGGCATATGCTTTTCCATAGCAATTTTGTTCCAACTGGTCAGACAAGAAAAAAATATCTCCTGCCCTGATGCCTTTTCCTGGTTTCACCCCCAAAAATATTAATTTTGGTGAATACTTTCCACATCTCTAAAGAGTGTTGTATAAATTAGTTCATGCCAGTGACTCTTCTTAAGTAATTTAACCTGATCTGCCATGCAGTAAGAAGGGGGAATTAAAAAAAAATCTGCTTATTTAACTTTATGCTATTTAAACCAATATATAAATGAAAATTAATAAATCTGCATTTCCTATTGTCAGCACTAGTTGATTACAGCACTGTGGAGCCCTATCAAAGGGTGCATACGGCACACTAAGTTCTGCAGTGTATTTAAATTATCCATAATAAATTTACCTAACAAATTCAAGTGTAGCTGCATTTTCCCTTTGTCAGAGTTTCTCTGGCTGGGAACACTCAGAGTTACGCTCTGGCTTAATGGATCCTCATGCACATGGGAGAGGATGAGCCCCTGTAACCCTGGCTTTGATGGCTTTTTGCGGGGAGGTGGCTTTGTTCAGCTGAGCGATACCCTTAACTTGATCTCTGATTGAGTGCTGTTCCTCCTCTATCTGATCTCTGGCAATGTGAGGTTTTAAAGCCATTTTTGTGCTTGCAGTGTAATTTCTGGAGATTTTTCTCCTGCAGCTTTTGGATGCTCAGTGTTAAGGGCTGTTAAAGGATTTGAAGTGGCCGACACCAAAAAGGAGCAGGGTTCTGGGACAAGGCACCGTAGCAAGAATTGGTCCCACTGCCTGACATGGGTTTGTGCAAGAGCATGCCAGCAAAGGCAAGCAAAGGCCTGGGGTAGATCTGCTCCTGGAGGAACTTCCTGGGCAGCGGGTCTGGAGCAAGTCAGTGCTTTCTTCCCCAAGCTGGGGACGGGGAACCTGGACCCCATGGAGCCGTGCTGTGCTCCACGCTGATTGTGCACATCTGTCTTCTCCTGACAGCTCTGCCTGTTAGTGGAGTGAGTCTGCTGTTTAATTTACCTGACTTGTTAACAGCTCCCTGTTTTGAAGTTGTAGGAAGTAGCTGATTTCACGTTTACAGTCAAAGCATTGAATTCCCATCGGGTGGCTAAAATTCACAAATAATCTGGTAATTTGTCTGCTGTCTTGGAAGCCCGTGGGACGCTGCTCAGTGTATATCGCAGCGTATATCACCATGTTTTGGTGAAAAGATTGATGAGCAAAGAGGAGCATGGAGCTGGCTGGCCGTGTGCCATGAGGAGCTATCGAAACCGAAAGGCTCAAGGAAATCTCTGCCAAAGAAAGCAGGGATGGAGGGTTGCATGACCCCCCTTGCCGAGGGGCTGTGGAGGAGGGCGGTGTGGGGCTCACTGCCTTTGGGGGCTGGCTGCTTGCGAGGAGCCACATCCCATTGTGCTGGTGGTGGCCAGAGCGAACCAGAGCATGAAAATGAGGTGAGTGGGTTTGCCTCGGCATATTGCAGCCGTGGCCCCCCAAAACATCTTGGATATTGGCTCAGTCCACACAACATGGGGGCAAGAGAGCCAGTGCAGAGCTGAGCTCGGCTCTGGAGTGTGCCCAGCCTCCACTATACAGATCTCTTGGAGGGGAAATCAGCTCTCAGGAGCGCCACACAGGCATCACACCTGATAGCTACAAGTGGAACAACAAACCTTTGGAGTTTCTTATCATTAATTGTTCATCCCCCATCATTCAACATATCAATAACTGGCAGCCCCCGGAGCGGAAGAAACAGAAAACATTGCATGTGCTGCCTGGGGCACCAGACTACGTGGAAGTGGATTTTGGTAGTCAAACCCCCATCGAGCACATTCACCATCCCTTGCACGACCCATTGAGGATCTCTTGGGAGTCCTGGGAAGGGGCAGACCCTCTGCTACACCCAAGTCCCTTCCACAGCTGCTACAGCAAGTGGAGAGTGAGCAGCCTCCAAGCTCAGGCTTTGACTCTGTGTGTCTTCTCATGGAGTGCAGACCACTGCATGCCTGCACTAAGGAAAGTGCTGCAGCTCTTCTTAAAATCAAGCATGCTGGATTTGTAAATGGGTTTGGAGCTCGGGAAGGCAGGCTGTAGACATCCCAGCAGAGCAGCAGGCAATCAGTAGGCTGTCCTCTATGGAGAAGGTGTTAAATCCTTCTTGGAGAGCTGACAAAAAGAGTTACAGCCCATATGCTTATTGCCAGAAAAATAATAAAATAAGAGTATTGGTTTAACCAAGTCTAACAGCCATCAGAAGGCTTAGACGTGCTCTTACCCTGGAGAGCTGGTATGCAGAGGTGGGGGGAATGTTTTACCCCAACCTTGCCATCACATGATGAAAGCCAAACCAGCAACAGCCACCAGCCCAAACTGCCAGCGACCCCAACAGGAGAAGGATGTGGTGGTAAAACTGAACGTGGGGAAATCCCTGCAAACCCCAATGGCTCATGAGCTCCCTTCCCTCCCATAAGACAGCTGGCTCTGCCGTCCTCTGTAATGCTCCTGCTGCACCTCCATCCCTGACTGTCATCTGCTGTGGGCAGGTCCCTGCACTGGGACAGTGCTGTGGGGCTGGTGATGATGCAGGGTCTCTGCCAGCCGGGCCCTGCATCATGCTGGGATTTGCTGCGATGGTTGCCCAGCCCTGCTGCCCTCTGGCAACACCAGCCACACTGTGTTAGGTGCTCCTGGGGCTTTGGGGCAGTGGTTGGGTGCAAATGGGTGGAAAATGTTACTGCTTGAGATGGACACACTTGCCCCTTGGAGGCTGGGCATGATGAGATAGGAAGACCCATCTTAAAACTGAAGATTATTAGACTTATGAGACCTCTCCAACCAAAAAAACAGAAGGATGTTCTCAAAAAACAAACAAGAGCATGAAATCAGAGCAGAGGGGAGGAAACCCAAACTGACAAGTGGCCCAGGTGATGCTGCTCAGCCAGGCTGGCAGCACCAGGCAGGCAGTGCTGGGGCTTGGCTGTGGCACATTCTCGTTTGCATTAACTAATGCTGCTTGGCATCATGTAATGTGTTATTGTTTTTATTGTTCTTGTTGTAAATACACCTAGAGGCATCTTATAAATAGAATTAATTATAGTTGTTTAATTCATTATTTAAGTACGTAGCCCATTCTGCTCGCTGGAGAGGCATGAATGGCTGCAGTCAGGGCACACAACGTACAAATCAATGTATGGTCACGTTCGTTGTGCCTGGGCTTGTGGTACCAGCTCTCCCGATCCTCTGATCTCGTGTTTCCAGCTTCACTCTCAATGCTGCCTTTTTTCTCAAAAGCTCATGTCAGTATTAAATTGTTGCAAGGAAAGTTTGGTCTACAAAAGGACAGCACAAAGGGAGGAGCAGGGTAGCGAATATGGGTGAAAAGCACTTGAAACCTTTTCAGGGTCGTGGGGTCCTGGGGTGGGTCTGTTTGTCCACCCTGGGGATGAGTCTGGCTGGAGGTGAGAAGCCAAGGATGCTCCTGAACAGGGTGGGGGCTGGTGGATACACTGTCCTGGCTCCAAGCCCAGCAAGACCAGTTTGACAAGGGAAATACTCTGTGCCAGGGCAGTCAGAGACCCTGGGATGAGGAATCTGGGTGCTGAGGCTGTTTTCTGAGAGAAGGGAATGCATAGGGCATCTTGTGCGGGAAAAGGGACATTAATGCATGTGTCCATGGGAGGACTCGTGGCCAATGTCTCGCAACTCCTATCTTTGAGCAGACAACCGCAGGGGACAGAGCACACAAGGGTCTGGGTGTGCATGTGCAGCAACCCTGTGAAAAGACACTTTGCAGGGAGCAGGTGAGTTTCCCAACATAGGGGCAATGCAGGCAGCAGCGTGTGAGTGAGGACATTCATGCCAGCCTCTGTCCTGCCACTCCTCCAGCCCAGGCTGTGCACAGACCCAGCCCTTTGAAAGCATTGGAGGGAGAAGGAAGGGGCTTGCAACCATGGCACCGGCTGCTTTGTGACTTGTGCCTGTTCTACCTGTCAGCGATGGAAACCAGCTACTCCCTCCTGTGCCATGGAGGTTTTCTTCCTCCCCTTCCACCTACCATGGCTCACAGCAGGGTTTTATGAGCTCACCCTGCCCAGGCTGCCCCAGCTCGGAGCTGCCTTCCTTGCAGGAACAGAGCTGTTTTTCTCCAAACCACAACACAACTGAAAAAACACAGGGATCAATACATCACAGGGCACACACTTGAAAGGAAAGAGGCATAAAACTCCTGTCATTGATGCAGGGCAAACCCTGCGCCCTTTCCCCTGATGCTCAGGACAGCCTCAGGTCTGGGAACTTTCTTGACCTGAGGATGTTAATGGAAGCTTAGACCCTTGCTAGAGCATGGACAGAGGTGACGTGAAAGCTGCTGAATAACCCCACACAGAGCAACGGTTGTGACCATTGGATTCAGGAGCAGCTGGGGTCTGGTGTTGGCTCTGACACTGTTTCACTGCGTGAATTACACCGCATGTGATGTCCCCATGGGCTGCAGCATCCCCATTGTCCCTGCCAGGAGCAAAGGTGTTGGTGGTGGGATGCAAAGCCCAAGCCAGGACCTGAGCACCTTGCAAACAGGCAAAGAGAGGTTTGTCTCTCTGGCAAAGTATCAGGGTGGTAGAGATTTAAACTCTGGCAGGAAGGAGTTCAAGTCCATGTTTGGTCACCAGGCCCTGCTCTGCATTAATCTCATCTGGAAGGAATAGGGACACTGAAGATCTGGGTCAGGTAGCTTAGGCAGCATTGACATGCCTGGGACCAGAGCAGTTGTTCAAAATATCCCACCTCTTACCCACACCAAAGCCATCACAAGCATCTTCGAAAGGTGGTGTTGTGTCCTTCTGCAGGCAACTGCCTTTAATTAACAAGAATTTGGAGGTATTCACAAGATGGAAAAAATAATGATCAAAGAAAACCCAGTGAAGCCCCATGTGATAATAAAGGCTGACTCTAACTAACAGTTGTTATTCAGACATCGTTAATGATATTATAAGCACTACCATGTGCTAGGCAAGCTGTGACATGCACCCCGGTGGACATATGGATAATAAGATCACACGCCTATTTCAATCAAAGCCATAAGTACAAACTTGATCTGAATCAGAAGAAAGCTCAAGCTAGTGGTAACTGGAGATATGCTTTGGGAAAGCAAGCTCCTACAGTTAAGAAAATAAATAAAAGAGGGAATCATAGACTGTGATGCCACAGTGTGCACGAGACAGCCCAGCCCAAGTGCACTCAGCATCTCTCAGCACCCTGGAGACAGAGGCTGGCCCTGAGCATCTTCGGTGAGGGGCATCCAGCTCCAGGGCATCATTGCCACCTCAAGAGCTAAATGCACCCAGAACCATCTTCAGCAGGATTTTTCCTTTATGCTGGCATTGTGGAGCATTGTCCTAGCTCAGGGGCAAGTTTCTTGCCAGAGTTGCTAAGGACAGAGGTGCTTGAGAGTCTTTACCTTGGTTCACCTCCTCCGTGTAGCCAGTTGCACACTGCAGTGCGGTGCAGACGCACACGGCTCCCTCCAGCCCACACCTGAGCACAGCCAGTCAAGTCACAGGCAGCTCACTGTCATTAGAAACACTGAACATAATCACCAAATTTAATGCCTTTATCATTGCTCAATGGATCAGTGAACAGAGGAGCTAAAAGAAAGACAATTAGAAGCGTCAGTCTATGCTAAAATTTTTTCCATTGCCTTGCTTTTGTCTAAAGAGTTATTCATTCCCTAATTGTGAAATGTAATTTTGTTTGGAAGCTTTTGTTATATTTGTTTTGTCGTGTGGCTAATGCAGTTATTTGCTGCACACAGCCTCTTTTCTCCCGCTCAGCCCATTTAATGGAATTCTTTGCAGCTTTGATTTAAAACCATTTTGGTTTAGTGACCAGGACATTTCTGGAAGGGGGAATCAGATTGTTTCCTGGATTTCTGAGTCACATTTTGCTCAGCAAGATTCACTTCTTTAAATGCATGTTTTCGTCAAGGCCTTTAATCCGGCGTTTTTGGCTCCAGTGGAGACAAATCTCAGCAAGAAACAGCATCTCCCTCCCAAACCTCCCATCCTGGGTTGGGAGACAGGGGGGCCCATGCCCAAACCCTCCTCCCCTCTTTTTGTGAGAAAACCCCAAGGAATGACCCTCTCTGTGCCCTTCCTCCCACAGACACACATTCCTGTTAATGGCTGCAGAATCTTAGACCATTCCAGACTTTTCCTTCCTATGAAGGATGCCCAAACGGGAGCTGGTGCCAGCTCAGGCCCACTGGTGCTCTGGGTGCTCCAGCTGCTTTGCTGTCTCTTGAAAATTGCTGTGCATCAGGCAGACCCACAGGATCTCTTTTTGGTACGTCATAAACCACACCTGAAAGTTGTTTTTTCCACTCTTAAGTGTTTAACTAGAAGGCCTCCTACAGCTCCAGAGTCCTGCTGAGCCTGGATGGCAACGCAGGGAGTGAGTAAATTGCCCTTTTAGCACGTTTTCTCCAACAGGAGGATTTTCAGCCCCAGCCCCCCTCCACGTGAAATCCAGAGTGAAGGAAGACTGATTTAAAACCAATCACTAACACTTACACACAGCCCCTTATCCGAGCATCCCAAGCTTTGTCTTAGACTATTGAATCAATCCTGTCTCCACTGTCGCCTTTCCTAAGTAACAAACCAAATCAGATGACGGCACGGTCTTCTCTAATTGACTGAGCTGCACAAGTGTATCCATGTCTCAGGATGTGGGCATCAGCCGTGCTACACAGGGGGAGACAAAGCGTGCAAAGATATCAATAAATCCCAGACTGAGGGAGGGAGGAAACAGACCAGACCTGGGCATCAAGGTCCAACACTCACAAGGCTGGGGACCTCAATGAGGAGAGTATAGCTTGTCAGAGGCACCCAGGTTCTCTTCTGTGAAACTTGGGTGTCTCCTTCATGCCACGATCATGCATGGTTTGTGGAGAGATGATCCGTCAGAGCATGGCTCAGCCCGTGTGGATTTGAGACCACGTGTGGGACAGGTCAGCTTGCCTTTTGGATACATTTGTTTCACTGAAAACATGAGGATTCATCTTATGATATCAAAATATCAAAAAAGATATTTTCACCACAAAGCCAGAGTTTTCCCTCGGGCCAGGGAGGTGAGACCTGCAGTGCCCGCGGTTGACAGCTGACATATGGGATGGGGCATTTCACCAGCAAGTGCTGGCGGTCTCTCTCCCTTCACCAAGCCACCCACATCGAGTTTCCTCCAAGATGTGGGCCCAAAGTGAGAAGACTGAGGACCCTGTGTCCTGCCTTTGAACAGAGCATCATTAACAGTTAAAAAAGCACCCTGGTGCCTTGCACCCCTACCTCCTGCACAGCTCTCTTGCCATCCCAGTGCCCCAGCTCCCTCTTGGCCCTTCCCTTTCATCTTTTGAAGACAGGCTTTCAAGCTCCTGAACATGTGTTGAAAACATGCCTATTAATAAGTGCCTTCAGAAGGAAGAGAAGAGGAGGTAAGGGGGAGAAATAATGAGGAGGGAGGAGGAGAAGGTAAACAGAACAGGTGTCCTTATGAATGAATTTCCTTGGGAGAGCCCAACTTATGCAGCAATTGCTGTGGTCATGAAATCCAGGGGCAGTCAGGTCCCTGGTTCCCAGTGTCCCTTGGAGTGAGCCGTGTTGCATGGGGCTGCCTGGGGGCAGTGCTGGCCCAGGGCTGCCCATCACCATGCTGCTGGGGCTGGGGCTGTGTGTGGGCTGGCTGCAGGTGAAGGGCAAGGGACCAAGGTGTGAGCATACAGGGTCAAGAGACATGGGAATCGTGGTTCAGAGCAGATTTACACTGCAGGGCTGAGTAATGGGCTTTAACCCTTGCAGGGTTGTGCTCTTTGGAGGTGAGAGAAGCTTGCCTATCTGCTAGGAGTGGTACTTAATGCCCTCCAAAGGCCAACGCCAGGGGCCTGGGATGCTGCCAGGGGCAAAATACCATTTGGCTCTTGATAAACCTTTTCCCTTTCTGAAGACATGTACATCTCCGCCAGCTCTTGCTCCATCACCTCAACTTGGATGGAGCTTGTTGCAACCATGCCCTGGCAAAGAAAAATCCCAACCCCATCAGGAACCGCAGCATCAAACCAAGCCTGGCTCTGTAAAGCTTTTATAGACCAAGCCCCCTGCCCCAGCTGGGCTGCCTGCCTGCTCAGCCCGCACCACCCTCGGAGTGGGAGCACCCAGTCCTGGCGAGTGGCACCGGAGTGATTTAAAGTCTCGACTCCATGAGGAACCACCAGAGAAGTGAAATCACCGACTTGTGCGGCTGGGCCGGGAACAGGTGTGTGAAAATCAGCACCCAGGCACCCGCTCGAACAACGTTGTTTTTTCCTTGCGTGCCATAAATCAGCACGCTAATCTTTCACTGTCCGGCGAGATCTCTCACTGGGAGGGTGATAAATTGCCCTCCAGCCCCTGACAGCTGCTGGGAAATCACTCACGGCCCGAGACAAACCTCTAAATCTGACATTATAGAGTGTTGAAAGGGAGAATGTCTGTTTTTATAACCTACCTCAGTTATAATAAATATTTAAAATCCACATTAACATCCTCTTATAGTTACAATCTGCCCTCTATGGAACAGTGTCCAACTTAGATTTAATTAGCAACTGAACCTTTCCAGTCCAAGCTCCTATTTAGACTGAAGATCCAAATCTCCAGTGAAATGCCTCTGTTTTCTTAAACTACCTGCACTGTAATAAATATTAGCCATGTCGCCAGGCAGCTCTGTTGGAGACAGTGCTCTTTTTGTCTTCTCAAAGGCTAACATTTAATTTAAATGATAGGGTCTTTCCAGACTCCAGGGGGAATTTCTTTCCTGCTCTCCAGAAACTTTGCCATTCTTCACCTCCAAGCACTGGTGTATTCCTTTGGCACCAGGAGGACACGGGGGTGGAAACACCTTGATGCAGTTATGGGATTGCAGTGATGAAAATAAAATCCAGGTGCAACTGTTCTGGCTTTTGGTTGTGGACCCATGCTAGAAACACGGAGCAGAGAACTCCACTTCTGTTAAACTGTGGACAACTTGGGAGCTGGATCCCAAACTCCTGCAGCTGGCTTCTTTTGGAGACAGGGGTGAAAAAATATGTGTCCCAGAAGTTTTTGCATGTTCACTTTGTTCCCACCTGCTTTTGCAGGTTGCCTTATTTTCTCCTTTATTATTTTATGCCAATTGTTTTCCAGAAGGCAGCACTCATACTTGCTTCTCCCCTCTGTCCTGACTAGTGTTTCATCAGGATTTTTTTCAAAAATATCACAAGAATAAACACAAGCAGAGGTGTTAAAAAGAACAAAAAATCCTACACCTGTCTGTTTTGAATTTTGGTGGTTTCCTCCCTGTCCTGCCTATCTGCCACTGCTGTAGGACTGTGTCAGCCTATGGCAGAGGGAGGAGGAGCATTACAGCCAGAAATCAGCCTGACCCACACGTCTGCAACCCCCTGGCTCCAGAGGTGCCCTGGAGTGGCTCCACCATCCCATCTGGATGCCCTCCTCTGGGCAGGCTCAGCACCCACCCCAAGAGCAGCTGTGGCTGGGCTCCGGGGCCAAGGTTGAGGGAGAGATTTGCTAAAAAGCCCGGAGGTGGCAGCCACCCTGCCAGCACCCTGCTTTGGGGCTGTGGTTAATAGGAGAGGGGTCAAGAGGCTTCAGGCGGGAAGGAGAGGCAGGACAGCTGTGGTCTGTGCACATGCTTCCCCTCGGTTTCATATTTGGGCGCCCCGCATCCAGCCCAGCTGCCGCTTGAATCAACAGCAGCATATCAATCAAGGCATCCCAGAGGAAACCCGCTGCTCACGCAGAAATAAACAGGCATTTTCCTTCTGCGTGTCACAGAGAGCCGAGGACATCTCCTGGCATTGCCTGAACTAAGGGTAAATGGGACACCGCATCTTCGGCTGCACCATCAGAGAGCAGGTTATGAAACCGGAGTGTGTATTATATGCATTGGATATAAATAAATATGCAGGCAGCTTGGCTGGTGTTAAACAGACAGACATGAACTTCTGTTTCATTTCCAGCTCTCCAAATGATGGCAGATGCCCAAAAGAGTATGCAGCTTTTAAAAGAGCATCCTCCAAGCCCCGGTATTTTGCTTCCTATGTACACCCCGCACTGGGAGCTTAATCCAGATGTCTCTAGCAAATGCAGACTTCATGAATGCAAAAGCATGGGCATCCTGGTGGCACATGGGTGGTTCGATGCCCTGACTGGGAGCTTCTTATCTCTGCTCTTGCGAAGTGCATTGGGTTTCCCTCTTCCTTTCTAGTTTGTTTCTGGTTGTAACAAAAGAAAGCTCTTGGGCAGGGGACCAGCACATCCTCAGCAGCCAGCTCGGGTGAGTCTCAGCTCTGGCTGGGGGCTGATAAGCCATTGCTAAGTTATTGCTGTCCTGCCATCCTCCAAGGATGGCAAAGACGAAAGGGTGGCTGATCAGCTCCTCACCCACCATCCCAGGCAAAAGCAGAGCTGGCTTCGTACCTCTGCTCTCCCCAAACCACCCCTGCCCTGGCATTGCATAAGCCCCCTGCTGTGAATGTTGCTTGGGTTTGTAGAGGTGGCGTCACCCCCCTCGGGAAACAGCCAGTGCTTTTTATCAGAAAACCTGCTGTTTTACAAAGGGTTTATAACCAGTGGGTCCTACCTCTGAGAAAAGTTACATTCTCGGGCATTCAAGGTTTGTTTTTTGATTATGCGGGAAGTGGTGTGAATGCAAGTCACAGAGTCCTCGAGGGAGACTGGTAACATGAATCTCCAGCAGCTTTCTTAACCTTTGCTTTTGCAGATGTTTTCGGCTTTGCACAAGGAGCTCCCAGGAAGGCTCAGATGCTGAGCACATGGGAAGAAAGATGCTGAGACGCTCACACTTCACTCAGCATCTGCACTGTGCTGAGGTGGCAAAGACATTAGGGTCTTCCCCCTCTGCCCACCCAAAGGAGCAAAGAAGGGATGGCAGCACTCCTGGGGCGGGCAGGGAAACAGGTCTGGAGAAAGCTGGTCTCAAGGCTGCAGCCTTGCCCTACTAGAAGAGAAGGGTTTTTCAACTCTTCCTAGACATCAAAATACTATTTTGTACAAAATTGGTGACTGAGGGCATATACTACAGGATAATCCCCGTCCTTCCCAGCCAGTGCCAGAGAGCAAGCAGAAAGCAGCAGCCTCCCGCAGCCACAGCATGGCGTGGTGCATAGACCTTTGTCATGCACATACCGGTGGGGTGGTGGTAAAACAGACTCCTGGAGAGGGTAAGGAAGACTGAAGGACCACATCCAGGCAGCCTCAGCTCCAACTAAGCTGCTGTTCTAAGCATTTATCAAGTCCAGCTCAGAGACCCCCAAGAAGGACTGCTTGTAGCCACATGTCAGATGTGCCCACCATTGTCCACTGGGGAGGGATGAGGTTTTTGGTGGAACTCAAGTCTCCAGGCCATGTTTAAATTTCCTTAGATGACAGATGCAACCCGTTAAACCCCCAGAAGAATTAAATTCTTCAACCTCCCCTCTACCTCCTTGCCCACCTTTCTGCTCCTGCAGTTTGATTATGCAGAAGGATGGACTAGGTCAACTCATGGTCTCTTCTAGCATCAGCCATCACCTGTGGAAGCCCAGGGAGGAGCTGAAACAACAAAGAGAAGAAGGAAAATCAGCTTTCCTGGCAGCAGCACTGCTCCAGATTCCTAAGAGCCAGTGCACCGCTCAGTCCAAAGGCAGACCCAGATTGAAAAGAGGCTGATCCCCAAGAAGGAGAGTGTCCAGGGAATCTGTCTGGAGGCTGAAGCCAAAACGCCAGGTGACAACAGGCAGGCAGGTGACAAGAGCAAGCAGAGATGAGGTGTAGCTCTGAAACTGCTACAAGCTGCTTGCCAATTTTATGTCTGAAAGTCTCTTACGGACAGTCGGTGGCTGGCTTATTGTGAACACTGGCGCTCAGTTCCTTTATATACAGCGATTCCCCACAGATTGCATCAACCGCGCTGCTTGCCAGCAGGATGTAGCTGTGCACCGTCATTAATCAACGTCATGCTTCGAGAGAAACGCTGAGTTCATTCTCATGTGTCTCCTCAGACCTCTGGGGACTGAGTTGTCTCTAGCTGAGGCCGGTAGTCACCTGGAACAGTTTTCCAGCCCCCCTAAGCAGCAGGAGTGTCCATTAACTACCACGGATCGGTGGGGACGGTTTGTAAACTCCGGATACATACGGAGGGGCCCGGGCGCTTATTGGCTAGTGCTTTCCGCTCTCAGAAATGGGTCATTTAAACAGAAAACTGTAAAGTGTTCATGCCTCTGAATACAGAGAAACTATCAAAACAAGCTCCCGTCTCCATGCCACAGACCCGGCATTCAAACAGAGACTTGGGGCATGTTGTACGGGAACGAACCAAGTGCTCCCAGCAGATTCCTTTCCTTTTTCTGATGTTTCACACAATAAACATTTCAACTCTCTGGCAGGAGAGCAGACCTACCCCAATTACCAGGACAGCTTGTTTTGTTTGAGTAATAGTTAAGGGTCCCATCCTGCATCCCCAGAGCCGCTGAGAAAACCCTCCTTGCCCCCAGCGGGCCTGAATCCAAGAGAGCCCCACAGTACACTATAAATATCACTGGTACTAGGAGGTATTTTTGCCTTTCCTTATAGAAGCAAAACCAGTTCAAGCAAGTTCTGCCATGGCTCCACCTACACAAAGGTGGAGACATCGTGGCTTCCCAATGAAATGTAAGTTAGAAGCTGGCAATGCTGCTACAGGCTGACCTGTGACAGCAGGCCACCATGGTTTCATGGTGTCCTACAGCTGGCTGACCTTTTGGCCATGTCACTTGGACATCTGCAAGCCAGAGAGCAGTACCACAGTCCCTAGGGCCTCAGAAATCTTAGCTCTGCAGGGCTACGTCTCAGAAAGGTGGAGAGGGGAGGAGTCAGAAAGAGACTGGAAACCTTTAAGATTTGGAAATCAATCCACACTAAGAGGAAAAAATATATATTTGATTTAGTAAACGAGATCTGAATAAAACCAGCTCATCGGTAATTGTTATATTCAGTATGGCCGTTACACAAAGTTGGGTGTTTTTTCCCAGTCTGGTGAGTGGTGTACATCTGGGAAGTTCAATGAAGTGGAGAAGTGAGCCGCAAAAGCATCAGAGAACAAACTAGCCGAGGTCCTAGAGAGTCCTGTTGCTCATCCAGGAGAGCCACTGTCAGCTGCCCAAGCAGGCAGCCCAGAGGAAGGAGGTTGTGGAAGGAACTGAACTGTGAGACAGGAGCTCGGCAATGAAACATGGCTTGGTGAATCATCATCCAGCCCTCCTGAGGCACACAGTAATAGAGGGGCTATTTTTGAAGGACCACAATGCCAAAGAGTGGAAAAGTCTTGGAGGGCTTAGAAAGAGGAAACAGGCAGCTATAGCTGCCCTGAACCCAGAGGTGCCATTGGAGCAGGTACAGTGAGGGCCCTTCTGTGAATCACCTCTAGGTCATTCAAACTCCAGAGCTATGCAGACTCCATCTCTGCCTTGCCTGAAGGCTCCAGTGAAGCCCATCAGCTCACTCATTTACCTTGTTAAATGCCATCTGTGCATTATCAACCGCGTGTCACATCCAGTTATTCCTACCAGCTCCATCACTGCACTCAGCAAAGGTACATCTATATTTGAATATTCACAAGCAAGATGAAGCCCATCTGCCCATACTACCAATATATAGCTTTTCAGGGCGGCTCCTGTAGTATCCCACCTTCATGGGGCTGATTTTATCCTCTGAAATATTTGGAATTGCCCCCAAGCAATCTGATACACCTTGTTACGGTCTTCAGAAGGCAGCACCACTTCCAGATGGACAGTATCAAAAGGGAGTAGATAGGTCTGCGTTGTCAGAGTGTCTCAGTGCAGAGAGACTTCAGGATTTTTCTCCTGTCCTTTCAGCTCTGAGGCTATCCCAAAAATACACGTCATGAAGACCTGACGCATCTAAAAATTGACAGATGCGTGCAACCTGCTACAAAGAGTATGGCTGGTGGCTTCTTGAGCCTCCAAGCAGGTTCACCACTAGCGCTGGGTTGACCCTGCATCAGGCAGGAGCACAGCTCTCAGGCAGTATTCAAAAATGGAGGGGAAAATATATTTTCAAAAAGAAAAATGTATAGCAAAATAATTAAAAAATAACAAATGTATTTCTACCTTTCCCAATGTTTTCAGTTTTTTCCGATGGAAGAACTATTTCTCAAAATTTGCCCCACAGCCTTGAGTATTTCTGAATTCTCTGCAACAACATTCTTTCCTGAGTCCATTATTTCTAGGAAGAGACATGTCTCTGAATAGGTTAGGTGAATGGCAGGACCTGGCTGGTTCCTGCCACCAGTGCAGAGCCAGGAAGAAGTGGAGAGCTCAATGTGAAATGCCTCTGCTGGGCCTTACCTGGAGGGAGCCACAGTGCTTCACTTTGTCACATGAGCCTTAGGTTTAGCATAAAATTCCTTTGTAGCAGTGGCCTGAGCAAATGTCAGATGTGGGATTTAATCTGTGAATGGCCTCCACCTTCTGGCCCTTGGCAAGATGTCGAGCTGGTCACCAGCGCTGGTCCTCAATATCTCTAAAAGGATGAAAACCATGGTGTTCTAAACTGGCATAAACCCTATTGCATGCACACTCTGGGGGCATTTCTGCTTATTCTACATTGCAAAGCAGTTCTTCCAGCAGTCTCGTTTGCAGCTCACTGCTCTCTCCTTTCACCGTGTGTTTTTGCATAGGGCAGGAGCCACCAGGTGCTTGGTAGCCCTGAGTGCCCAGATGATGATGGTGTGTTGGTGTGTGCTGACTCTGCAGCCCCGGTGGTCACAGGCGAGCAGGAAAGGGACAGGGAGCAATGGCTTGGACGTGTCCTGAAAGCCCATCACCCGCCTGGGCAGGGCGAACGCAGCGGCTCTGCACCCTTCTGTGCTACTGGCGCTGGCGCAGCACAGGGGCTGAGGGCTGTCCTCCCCCGTGTGAGCTGTCAGTCTTTCTGTCCGCCTGGATCCGTCTGCCTTTGTGCACCTTTCCTTGCAAGCAGCAATTTCTGACAGCTAATATTTCACAGAAACTGGAGCCAGCTCTCTCCCTCCCTCCTTTTCCCCCCTTTCTCTGTTCTGTTTATGAAGCTGAGGGTAAGTGTTTAATTAGTTGCCTAATTGCCTGGGTAATTGGTAGACATACTCAGCTCTCCAAGTAATCAGTCTGAACAGGCCTTGAAAATATCTGGCCCAATATTCATTAGTGCAGTTAAATCGTTAAACAGTTACTGTGTTTGGTTCCCGACAAAGCCCCGCCAACGGCTGCGCTGGCTGCACGGCAGCTCTCACGGGGTGGGGGACAGACCTGGGGAGACCCCACACCCCGGGAAAACAGCTCCAGATGCACACACTGTGCTGGAGGGGCTGGGGAGGGGGTGAGGGGCTGATGGAGGGGAAAACCCCAACAAATGCAAAGGGAGGCAAAAGCGGGAGGTCTGTAAGGGGACATAGGTGATGGGGGGAGATGCCTCCTTTCCCCACTTGTCCTCTTTCTTCAGCCTCCCCTCTCCCCACACTGGTGGCACCAGTTCGTCCCCCCCCCCCCCCCATGCTAGTGGCTGCCCCTCTCCCTCCTCTTGCCACCGCAGGATTGGAAGCAGGTTTTGCCATTAGCCTGAGCATCAATGTGAATACTGTCTCAGTGGGCTTCCCTGACCAGAATAACTCATTAAAAGGACCTTGGCTGGTCCTTCTCTGGCTCAGTACAACAGCGCTGTTCTGCCAAGTGCTGCCAACCCACTGCCTGCCCGTCCATCCGTCTGTCCACCCTGCCTCCCTCCACATGGAGGGGGTCAGCACTGGTAAGAAGCCCAAGCCTTGAAGGTGGTCTCCAAAGGGCTCCTCTTCCTCACAGTTGAGCTTCAGTCAGGGTCTAACAGCACCTTCAGCCTCATAGGAAATACCAGGTGCAAATTCCTGCACAGCCATCTGAGAGGCTGTGCTGCGGTGAGGATGAAGGCATCATCATGGCTGGCTTTCGAGGCAAAGGATTTGAGACTTGAGCAAAGCAAGAGGAGGAACCAGCTTCCCTCTACTTGCTGCCTCAGCTCCTGCAGTGAATTTTTTGGGCAGCATAAGGTGCCACAGAAGATGCAATTAAAAGCAAGTGAAACTCAGCTGAAGCACGGGGTAGCTGGACAGGACTGCCGGCCAGGGAGCTGCTCAGCGTGCTCCTGTGGCTCCAAAACACATGAAATAGCTGAGCGCCTAAACACTATGCCCAGCTCAGCAGGTGGTTGGCCAGGATATATGACCTCAGTTATTTCTAGCAGCGATTCAAGGAAAATGCATGTTACGCATCGGACCCTCATTAAAAGGTTGCTTGGCTGCAGATCTTTGTGCAATTAAGTGCAGAGGGGACGGGAGCTGGCGTTGCCTTCGCAGTCGAACCTCTCCAGCCAACACACCCCTCCTTCCCCTCGGTGCTGCCAGAGGACTGTGTCCAGCAGCTCCACGTGCTTTGTTTTCCACTGAGCTGGCTCACCCCTCTTGCCAGCGCTATTTTGAGTTCACCTGCTTGGGGTGAATCCATGAGCTTATTGCTCCTTACCATCTCCTGAAGTTCCCCAGAAACCCTCCAAGAGGCAACCAAAAGAAGAGACAGAGGTCCTGGGCACTGACAGAGGGAGAGATGACAGCATCCAGGCAAGTAAGGTCCTAATCAGATCTTGCACCTCAGTTTTTGCCAGGCGAACAGTTGGGTTCCTGGCAGACGGGACATCGACCTGAAAACGAGGACAGGACATGCTCTGCCAGACCCCAGGGCAGCCGGGTGGCCCCACGCCAGAACCGCCAAGTACCAGCCTCCCCGTGCATAAGGCAGGGTGGGATTTGGGGCAGGGCAAGAGGGAAATTGGAGGAAGGCACAGAAAAGGTCCAGGAAGGGAAAAGGGGAAAGAAAGCAGAGGGGAAAAGAGACAATCTGAGTGTGGTCTTTGACGCAGGGATGAAGAGGAAACTGAAGACGGTGAATTAAAAAAGGGAAAGGGTGCTGAAGAGATCAGAGAAGCTTATTGTTCCTGTGCAGAGATATTGACAACTGGTGAAGAGGAAACTGGAGATGGTGAGTTAAAAAAGGGAAAGGATGCTGAAGAGATCAGAGAAGAGTTCCTGTGCAGAGATATTGACAAGTGGAGGAGAAAACTTGAGATGGTAATATAAGGATTTAGGGGAAGGTGAAACACCCTGATGTGCAGGAAAGCCAGGAGATACGCATATACAGCAGGGTGGCATGGGTGCTACTTGACCCTAGAGCCCCAGGAGAGCTGGCAGGGAGCACCTTGGGGTGGCTGTACCTGTCAGAACAGCCAGCCCACCAGGCAGGAGCCACATGCTTTGCTGGCATGCAGGAGCACCTTCCTCTCGTGCTCTTCCTCCTTCATTTATGTGGCTTTTGGGATTTCCAGGAGACCATCTCATCCCTTTTGGGGAGGATGGGTGACAGTTTCTTGAGACTCCCTCTGCTAGGAAGGGGGGGTGAGTCCCTCCCCAAGGAAAGGATTTCGGACACCAGGGAGCACCAGGCAGACCCCAATGAGCCTCCTGGGGAAGAGGGAGAGCGTGCAGGGGCAGGAATGTCAGAGCTGACTAAGAAATAGGTCTCCATCCATTACTCTGCTAGGCAGTCCTTTCGAGTCACTGGCTGGCTTTGTTCTCGCCAACATCTGTAAGAGATTACAGATGCCTTCCTAGCTGAGGACATGGACGGGATCTATAAATACCACGAGCCGGGGGTTGCTGATGTCAGAGGAGAGCTCTGCCTGGGTGGCCTGGAGGCCAGCCATGGACAACAGGCCCCAGGAACACAGGCTGTGTCCCTAGCGGGGCACCCTGGGGAGATGTGACCAGCACAAGGTGGTGACACTACAGGCAGCATCTTCCCAGGGCTCTGCTGATGTATGGCCAGCAGCAGCTGGAAACATGGCCAGGCAATGGGACCACAGGGCTGGGGGGTCCTCAGCACCAGCCCCGGCACCAATACCTGCTCCTCGCTGGCCTTGAACAGCTCATATCATCTTTCACCTGAAACCGGACTGACCCCTGCAAGGGAACAAGGGTTATTCAGTATTTTTTTTCTTTTTTTTCGGCAAGGACCTCAAATAGCCATCCCCTGTAAAGCTGAGATAATACATGCCCAGACACCATGGCGATGGGCACCATTTAAAGAACACAAACAGCAGAGCTGTTAATGCTCGATCCTCCCAACTTCCCTGTGTCAACACTACTCCCCCGAGACCATCCTCTAATTCCTGACTCCATCCCAGACTCCTGCTCTGAATGTCAGGAGACTTTGTATGGTTTACGCAACGCTAACACTGTCCAGCAGGAACTGAACTCTCCAGTGACTAATTGCTTGAGCATGTCTTTGTTCACTCAGCTTTTCCCACCAAAAAAGGATCCTGATTTTATAAGCTGTTAGAAGCCTGAAGATCCAGCACTACACTAACATGTTGTTAGCCACAATTATCCCCTTTCTGACAAAGGATTCCTGATTAGGGCTGTTGCATATTCATCTGTAGACTGCGCCAAGCCTGGCTTTGTTTTTCAAGGTCGAGGATTGCATTTCTTTGGATTCAATTCCCATCCTAGACGTAGATTACAAGGCAGGAGAGGAGGAGGCAGCTGAGGTTGCTGGAAGCATTGAATCCTCCTGGTATTGCTCAAAACATCCACCAGACGTGTGCCAGACATGGCATGTGAGCCAGCCATCCTCGCAGTCTTTGTGGGCTTGGTTGGGGGGAGCCGGGCAGCCCCAAAACTGACCCTGGCTGCATGAGATGCTGAGAGCAAAGAGTAGAGAACCCCAAATTGTCTCTGGTACAGAAGTGCCTGGTGCTGGGCAGAGGTCTCAACCCAAAATAGACTTCCAGCAGTTGAGGCTTCGTGAGCTCCTGTTTCAGGTCCTCCCTGGGGGCCCTGTCCCATTTGCCACTGTGGGAGAAGGGACAAAAGGGGCACTTATCCAGGAGGGAATATTTCACAGAGAAACTTTAGCCGTTCTCCCCTGCTGATTCCTCCACTTAAAAAAAAAAAAAAAAAAAAAAAAAAGGAAGAAAAGGAAAAAATAATTACTTCTCAGCCTCTAACCTTTCCAGCAAGTGACTTTGTAATAAATAATCCACATGTCTCTCCAGTGCAATCCATCAGCAGGAGCGCCTAATTACTTTAGACTCACTTTGAAAACCCTTCCAATGCCACTTGCAGATAAATAAAAAATTAACGTGGAACTAAAGCAGTAACCCAGAGAAAGTTTCCCCACACTCCAACAGTTCTCTTCAAGCCTGGGCTGATGCCTGGAAGGCTCCATGCCCAAAGATGTTTTCCCCCATCATTTTGAAAGGTGAGCTTGGGTTGCAGTTCATGGCACAGGGAAATCGGCCATGGAGTGTCTGTGGGGAGACCATCCCCGTCTGTGGGGAGACACATGATGCTTGGAGAAATAGCTGGAGACAGACCCAATACAACCCCTGTGTATGAAGACTTTTTTTTTTCTGAATCTCTTTCCTTGAGAAGTTTCTGTTATTTGTTTCTAAGAGTGTCTTTTGGAGGCAAGGAGGCTCCAGTTTCCTTCTTGGAGTTGTTCATTGCTCCCCAGTTGTGCTGTCTTCTGCATCACCCCCTTCTTTCTCATTCCCCAGATTACAGATGTGAGAAAGGCACTCAAAGGCTTACCTAAAGGCTGGCTGAGGTGACTTGCCCCCCTTGCACCCCACACCACCCCCACCAAGGCTAAGGGGCACCTGCTGTGCATTTTCTGCAGTGACAGATGCCCCAAGCACTGTGCTCCCACTCAGCATGCTGGGCACGCTGCAGCATGAAGGCTGCGGCAGAGGAGACAGGGGTCACTCGAGAAATTATTTCTGTAATGGGTCTGTCCTCTAGCAGAGACAGAAGAAATTCCCAGTCTTCCTTGCCTGTTTCCAGCTGCTGCGTCTACGTCAGTTGCAGTGTGGAAGGATGAGTGAGCGCACAAACACACAGGTGATGTTCATTGCTAGAGCGCAGTGAGGTGCCACATCCAGAAACACTCAGAACGGAGCTGGAAACCAGCGGGCAGCACTTCTAGGGAGATCCTTTGGAACTGAGTAGAATAACACTGAGCACGTTAGTGACGTGCTCATGTTAAGGATGGTGGGCACAGAAGACAGCAAAAGCACCGTCTCCAGAGCAACTCTTGGCATCTCCTGCCATGCAGGGATGTGCTTTAATGGAGCTATCAACAAAGCAAATGGGGTCTTGCTGTAGGACTGTTAGAATAGGGACCATTAGTCAGATGAATATCATTACACTGGCAGTGAGCTTGCTCTGGTGGAAGACCAAGCCAGCCACCAAAAAGGATGCTCAAGGCCTCCTGTTGCAGTTATCCCTAAAGGAACTGGTAGTGAGAGGAGGAAAGATGCTCAAGGGTGTGTTTGCATGAAGAGGTTCAGGAGCTGTGGGTGCTCACAGTGCTCAGAGACACAGGGGCTCTCCTCTATCCTCCTGGAGAGGGTGACAAGGAAGCAAGGGACAGACAGCTTGGCTTGGGAGTACTGGAGGGTACAAGGTGCTCGGTATGCTGCTATGGGCACCAGGGCTGGGCCCCTGCATGTTCTGGATTTGATGGTGCTTTTATTTGCAAACTGCAACTATTTGTCACAGAAGTCACCAACCCACATGCAGGTCACTGAGATGATGGTGGGACAGCTCCTTCCACTGGCAGCCCAGATTGCTGTCACACCCCATTAGTCTCTACAAGGGGTTTTTGTCTAGAAATAAGGATACTGATTTCTTGATATTTCCAGCAATAAAATCAATACAAAAACCTGTGCCCGAGTTTCATTTTGCAAAGACTAAGAGCACCTCATGCCTTTGGCAGCTGAAGGTTGGAGCTGTCTGTGGTGACTTTGTCCACCTCTTCTTCCTCATCTTTCTTTTACAGAAGTGCCCCACTTCTGTATTCCTTCTTTCTCTTCTCCTCTCACCTCTGTGCTTAGGGCCCTCAGCAAGACCTGACAAGCATTCTGAAACTAAAAAACACAAAAAATGAAGCAAAATTAAATATCTGAGAAAAGGAGGCCCAGAACCAATAAGGTCTGATTTCACTGTAGGTTACCGCAGCCAAGGCAGCGGCGTGTCAGGGGAGGAAGATGCTTGAAAAACTTCCACAGGAGAATTAATTAAACGAATTTCACTCTGCCAATTGTTTGTTATTTTTGCTGACCTCACCAAGTGGATTAATATTTAATTAGCCTTTAGGAGAAGTGGAAAGCACTTATTAACCTGTTATGTCAATCTGTCAGGCCTGGGGTCTCAGGACAGGCGCCGTTACCATGGAACAATAGAAATATCAAGGTCTGTTTCTCTCCGTCTCGGATGTTATCCCCTTTGGAAAGTGGCTTTTTTGGGGGGACAGAGGGAGCAGACCCACTACGCCTAACTCAGGGGTGGCTAAAAATGAAAGCCCCCAATCTAGATGTCTTTTAGAGGCCAGAGCAAGAGCTGAGCAAGCCATATGTGATGTCCCAGGTGCAGGTGGGAAGCACATATGGATATATGATCCCCTTGGAGGTATTTTAGAGCTCAGGCTAGATCTCATCTGGTGTGATGTGGGTAACTAGGGAAAGGTTTGGGCTTTCCTTAATTTTTCTTGTTTAAAAACACTGCTTCCTTTATATTGTGTTTACAGTTATCATAGTTCAAGAAGTGCTAAACTTGGTGTTGACATATCTTCATCCGTGGGGAGATGCAGTGGGGCCCTGCAAGACACAGAGGTCCCGGGTGAGTCTCCGTTAAAGAGAAGCTCTAAACCAGAAAACAGGATGATCACAGATGGCAGAACAAGAAACCTGTCCCCACCGGTAACAAAGACCAGAAGGTCCCCGGCCAGCATCCGAGCTCACATAAAGCTGGTGAGTCTCACCCTGGGATAACGACCATGCCTGCTTGCCGCAGGGCTGGATCTGACCCAAAAGAAATAAAACCTCAAGCACAATTGAACTCTTAGGAAACATCCTCAGCAAAACAGTGAGATGAATGTTGTGTGCAAGTTAGCAAGACTGGGAGGAGCTTGGAAAGAGATAGTGGCTAAAGTGGATGAGTATATTCTTTGGTGGAAATTCTCCCAGATGCTGGGCACGGCCACTAGCTGACATCTTAACCGACTGGTCAGAGACAAGCCAAAGTGTCTTCTCCAAATGTCCCCAAATCCTAATGGCCCTGAGCATCACACACAGCTGGGGATCTACACTTTGGCTCAGTGATTCAAAACCAAATCTCAGGCTAAAATAACCCACTGGGTCTCTGTCACGGTATTCAAAACCCAACCAGCATCCACACCCTGGTTTTGCCATCTAACCACAAGAGCCAAATTCCCATCACCGATAGAAAGCTTTGGCAGATGGCAAAAATGACAAACCATATTCAGGAAAATATGGGGCTGTTGGCAGCGGGCACGGGCTTGCGAGTGCCTTTCAGTCTCTGCACACAAGAGGCAAAACAAGCAAGCAGAGGCAGGAGCAGGAGTGCTCAGAGGTGAGCCCCAAGCATGTGGCTTTGTACCGGCTGCCAAGGTGGGTCATGCTCCCCCCTACAATCTGCCTGAGGCCTGGCCACCTCCTGCTGCCTTGTCCCCACAGGGCAGGGACGGTGCTCACAACACCATCCCACCCGGACCGGGTGCTGTTACTGCTGCTCTGTGACAGGCCATACCATTTATTATTATTATTTTTTTAAAATTAAAATCCTCCTGAGCTTTATTAAATAGGGATGCTGATAGGTAATTAAATCGCAACTTAATTAAATCTGTCTGCTCAATCCAACCGCGGCACGTTGGCTACTCTGCAATCCCTGTGAGAGGTGCTGTCGGTGGAGAACGGCAATGCGAATTAAAGAGCATCGTGCCCGGCACTGCCACCTCCCCGCCAAGCACAGCTGGGAATGGCACCAATGGGCTTCTCCACCCATACAGCAACCCATAGCAATAGGGGGAGCTGGGGACACCCCACAGGGGACCTGACCTGACTTCATACGAACTTTTCAGGTAGGGACTGGCTCCCTCCAGCGTGGCAGGATCAAACCAAGGCACTGGAGGCAGGTTGAGGGGGTTTATGACTAGCTGCTTTGACATAACATGATAGTGTTGGGGATGAAATGGTGAGCAGGTAGGGAAGGACTTCTCTTTTCACTGGTCTGCGGCGCCTCTGTGGAGTGAAGGCCACAGTGATGTCTGGGATTGTAGAAAGCTTGCAAGGATGGGAATTTCAATGGGAGAAGGGCTCTGGCTGGGGCACATTTCCCTGGGCTGGTTGCTCCCTCTGCACTTTAAGATGGAGCAAAGGTGCTGTAGGACGCTGCCCACACTGACATTGAGCCTGATGGGTGCTTGGTCCTGGAGTCAGAGGCGGGAAAATTCCTATGGAGGAGGTTCCTGTAGTCCCCTGCTCTTTCTGGTGGGCTTTGCAGATACTAGCCCGTGCTGGTGAGCACCAGCCCACGGCCTTGGCTCTCCTGCCCAGAGTCTGCTGCCTTCCTGTGCTTCTGGCTCAGCTGCTCTGAACAAGGGACCGAAGGCAGTGACATGGAAAAATAACCAGGCAGTCTTGCTAAATCATCAGTCTGCTTGTCCCAAGGAAAACAGATCTTGGAAAGGATTCTCCTTTTTTCTTTTCCCCCTTTTTCATTTTCAACAGAGGTTCACCTTGCTGCTTTTCTCAAACCTCAGATGCTGTGGTTGCCTTTTCCCAGCCCTGGCAGGCAGCAGCAAGGACCTAGCATCCTCAGGGACAGATGCTCTTTCTCTCCACACCATGGGCTCTCCTTTGAGGAGACACCACATCACCTAACAGCAGCCCCAGGTCTCCACTTTCTCATGCGGTCTCTTTTTTTAACATTGCAAGTGGGAACAGGAGAAACCTTCCTCTCCCCTCCACATTGCACCCACTGGCTGTCCCTCATCACAGGACAAGACGGGAGACAGCACATGGCCCAGGAGGTCCTTCCCCTTTGGACGAAGCATCTTCTATTCAGTAAACAAATGCTAGAGAGATGCATCTTTGCAGCAAAGCCCCCCTGAAAGCAGACATCTCTCCTTATTCAAACCAGAGACTAACCAGGTAGGGGACCCTGCTAGATACCAATGCTAGGACATGGGTTCTGTCATCAGCTGCCTAGTACCAGGTGTCATTTATTTATTTTCTAAAAAGTTTCAGCTCCTGGAGGCAATACACTGAAGGAAGTATTTTTGTGGAGAAGAGAGCAGGAGGTGGCCCTCCTTTGCCAGATGTGGCCCTGTGCCCACCTCAGATGATCCCTTTTATGCCATGCCGGTGGTCATTCCTTCACCCTGCCTGCAGGTAAAACAGCCGCTACTGCAAGCAGTGCTTTTTTCCTGTCCTGCAGCTATGGCCTCTTCACAGTCCCAGCAAGACCCTTGAGCTCTCCTCTGGCCATGGAGCCCCACAGTGTAGGCACTGTGCTTTTGAGGGAGGTCTTACAACCACTGGGGTTCCCCCAACCTTGCAGCTTGGGATTCAGTTATTTGAGCACCCTCCAGGTACCCCTGCAATCCCCTAGGAGGTGAAAGAAGAAAACCTCAACCCCCCCAAAAAAAACCCCTGAAGGGTAGCAGCATCTAATGAAAGGCAAAACCCCAAAGAGATGGACAAGAGATCGACAAGTTACGTGGAGCCTATTCAAGGGCGACTTTCACGCAGTAATTTGGGGAGATCAAATTCCTAATCTGCTTCCACCCTAAAGACGGAGGAGTGAAAGTCCTAGTGGGATTAATGTTTAATGCTTGAGTTGGCAGGTGATGCTCTGCATTGGGATGCTTGGTTTCCCTGCTCTGCAGCTGAAAGAGGCTGGTACATGAGCTCAACCAGCATCCAACCCGGATATTGGGGATGACCCTACTCTCAGACAAAGGTCAGGGAGGGGTTACCAAGTTCAGGATTCCCCACATCATTACAAAGTGTTGTGCGCTGGGGCTGCAATAACAGATGAGTCGCCTTGTCTGTATCTGCTGGGGCGTGTGAAACTTCAAACCTCTTAATTATTTTAGAGCCACTGAGGTGAGCTGCTGGAACACAGCACCGGGGAGGGCAGTCGAGAGAAAAGGCAGCTCATTCCCACTGCTGGGTTTGCATTTCTGCTCCCGGTGAGGACACGTGGCAGGGAACCACTCTGCTGGAAGCCCATACATGGCAGCCTCAGCTCCTGTGCTCCCCACCAGGAAGCGACAGGGATGGAAGGAGAGATGGGTCAGCTGCAGAGGGGAACACAGCCTGGGAGATTAGAAAAGACCTTAACAAAGATAAAGACACAGGCAGACCCCAGGATGCACAGACAAGCAGTTATAAACCCTAACTAACTCTCTGAAACAAAGGTCATGTTAACAGTGCCACCTGTGGAGAAGGCTTGATTTTTCTTCTCTACTACCAGAAGACTTTCTCCATTGGGAGTACACCACCTTAATTTTGAGGGTCTCCTTTGAAGGCCAGACAATGGCACAGAGATTAACCGGGACAGGAGCATCTATGACTAGGACATGCTTTTTGCTCTCGGAACGGAGGGGAGAAAAATGAGTTGTTGATGCCTGGGACTTCTTAAAGCATGGTGCAACAGCATCTTAGCAGGCACTTGCAAATGTACTGCTTGTGCTTACTCTTGAAAGAGGTCAGTTGTGAGTGAAATGATGCAACCATGGGTGGTCACTCATGTTTAGTCTAGAGCTCTTCCATTGCACACCTGCCTCCTTCACATCTAAGTTTCCCAAAGCTCTCTGAAAGTGACCACTGCTGGTTTTTTGGGTTTCCCTAGACAGTTCTGTAAAAGCCACCCAGGCTTCCAGGCATCCACAGAATATAGCCAGGTTTCCAAAAATATTTTACATAGGTTCCCAAATCCTTGACTCTGGGGCAACTACTCACCTTCAAGTAACGAATGGCCAGCAGGTTCTCAGTAGTTTTATTAGCAGCTACAGATGACCTGATTTTAGCTTCTCCAGGAAAGCAATGGGAAGTACCAGAAAATCTGCTCTGAACAGGTGTCCTACTGTGCACTGAAGCTCTGGGAGATACTGATGATGAACCTTCTTCAATCTCTTGAGAGTAGATGTGTGAAGAATAGCTCAGACCTGTAAGTGGCAAGACAGAGAGGTTAATTAATAGGTAGTAGATATCTGCTGGACTTCACAGCCAAAGGCTTCTTGAAAACAGAGTGCCCAAGCCATACTTTTGGAATAAGAAAGTGTTCTGATCTGTATCTAAATGTCACCATTGTCCTATTACATTAGGGTAAATCTATTAAATCCTGACCTAGGAGACTGGACAATTAGGGTTTAGGTCCAGAAAATAATCTACATTCTGCAGTGCAGCCCTTCTCTTCCCTGACAGATTGTTTTGAGTTCTTTCATGTGTCCCAGGTGGTGCTGGGACATGTCAGACCACAGGGCAGCTTGAAGTTATGGGACAAACCGTAGGTAATTTGGCAGGAGAACATTAAAAACCAAGAGGAGGAAACTATAAATTCAGAGTGTAACCACCATAAAGTATTCTCTTAATTCCCAGCCAACCTCTTAAAAGCACAGATAGCTCTTTTCCCTGCCCACAGGATGCCTTTCCCTCCCTGTAGGGTGTCGTATTATGGCTCAGACAACAGAACACCATGGGAACAGTGACCCTGATGTATTTCACATGTGTTGCAAGACCTGGTGCAGGCTCTGCCCTTTCACACGCTGGGCATCTCTTCTGTGCAATATCAAAAGTTTGGCATCTCATAGCCTTGTTTCATTTTTCTGTCTGATGAAGAGCTTAATCTCATCCCTCTTCTTCCCTTCTCACTGGCAAAGACCATCTGCCTTTATAGGTGGGAATGAACCATAACCCTGAGTCCTCAATTGGCCATAACTCCCATGGCAATATCCAAGATCATTTACGAGGCTCCTTTCTGGGAAAACAACACAGACGAGCCATCAAAACCTTTCCTCATCTCCTTCTTGTGTCCACCGAGGGTGACAAACCCTGGAGAAGCGGCGTGTAAGGCTGAGATCTGCTTTCTAGTAAGTCAAGACTGGCAAAGTGTCCTAACTTTCCTCTACTACAAGTAGTTCATGGAATTGCTACATTTCTGTGTTCCTTCCTCTTAACAAGAACTGAATTTCTTGCACCTAAAAAGTGCTGAAGTGCCTAAATCATATTTTCAAGAGTCATAAGCATTTATGAACCCAAATCTCATAGGTTTTCCTTCCAAACTGTTACCCTAACAATGCCCTTTTCTCCCAGCTAGACCAGACTCTTCTCATTTGCACTTTCTTTCCATTAACTCCTTTTCTGGTTATCTTTTAACCAAAGATCATTGCCCAGTTCTCATTCTTGGTCATGCTTTAAGGGCCAGCATTTGCTCTATGAGGAGGAACAGGAAACACCCAGACCTCATCCCCGTTTAACTGGTCGCTGCCCTGTCCCTTGCTGAACCAAACCAGTGCTCTCTTGTCTTGCAGGCGCATCTGCCTGCTCCTGCGACCGTGGGGTCAAGTGCACATCAAGCAATGATGTATTTCTTGTGAACTTCAGAGTGTAAAAAAAAAGGGGGGGGTTGTGAGGGATATTGCTCATGGAAATATGTTTCTAGTTTTGCTTCAAAAAGAAATTATGAGTGGTAACTTAAAAATGACACAAAAGAAACTGCAGTGGAATTCATTTTAAAAAGGTCATTTTTAAGGGAAATGTGAAAGATTTTTGCCAGAAAACACTCCACTGATCTGGCCATCTTAACTCACTTACTGAATACTACTGGTGAGCCTCCCATTTCTGCTTCACAGCCTATTTATCTCTACTGCTACTCTTAAAGGCAAGCACCTCTGATGAGGATTTTTTTCTAGTGTAAAGGTTGTGAGAGTGGAAAAGTCACATTCGAAGTTTTCTTGTAAATATGTAGATGTTTTAAACCTACTCATATAAGCTGAGGGCAAGTTTCCTTATATCAAATATTAGCTAACACTACTGAGTTACACAGGGAACGTTACACAGGGAGCACTGGAAGACTGAGAAAAGTCAAGGGAGAGCAAACTGAAGGGGACTTTTTGAAAGCCAGAAACATCTGGAGCCAAACACAAAAAAGCAGAAAGATACCAGTGCAAGGAAAGAGAGCACAATGTGAGAAATGGCAATGTGAAATCAGAAAGGGGACTTGGCAGACTAAGGGGAGGGTAAAGACAGAGGGGAAGAGAGTGAGAGCAAATGGATAGAGTAGCCAGAAACAAGAAAACTAGTAATTCTGATCTTTGCTATCTTTGGAGACCATCAAACAACTTGCTTTCTACAGAGCTATTGTTGAATGTGGACATGTTGCAGAAGACGGTAAGAAAAAATAGTATGTCTGAGTACCACCAGTAAAGTCATGGAGTGGCAGATGAATGTTCTTCACCTAGGGGCTGCTAGATCTTGAGGTCCTGAAGCATGTCAGGACCTCATGTCTTCCTTTAGCTGTTGTTACCTGCTGCCATCGATGATTTTGGTGTTGCTGAGCCTCTGAGCCAGCTGTCGGCAGCAGGGACTGCCATGCATGTAGAGCACAACATCTCACAAACCTTGAAAAAATGTGCAGCCTTGCTCCTTCTCCAACACGGATCCCAAGGGAAAGAGCCAAAAGGAGTTCCGGAAGGTCAAAATGCAATTAAAACCAATGAGATTTTCTGCTACTTAATGAGTGCAAATGAAAGAGGGTCTGCCTCTGGGGTCGTGCCTCACCCAGCCATGCTGACCACCCCAGACTCTCTCCTCTATGTCCTCTCCTTCCCTGTTGCACCTCATGTGGCCCTTCTCATTCGTAACGTCAGTCCCTCTGATGTCCTGGTCCTGCAACTGGGGGACAATTAGGTAAATGTGTAAGTTTGGAGGGGAGGGGATTTACACCTCCTGTTGCCCTTGCAATGAATTACCAGTGCTGTTAATGGGCTGGTGCCCCAGTGCCTCGTAAATCGTGCGACTGAGGCCGCGCGGTGACGGGTGGCTTTGATCTGGACACGCTGCCCTGCCATGAACAGGAAAAGGAAGAGGTGATTTTTCATGGGTTACTACTCACTCCAGCCTCCAAGTTTTCCACTCTGCTGAAACTTTGACAGTGCCTAATAATCCATCAGTGAGGCTTTCCTTGCTCTGCTTCCACTCCATTACCACCTTCATGTTCCCATTTAGCTTCTTTCACACGGACCCTGGAAAGGTTGACCGTCTCCCACCCTTCCAGAGCCGTTTGGAGGATGGGAGCAAGGGCTGGGGTCACTCCACATGTTTCCTCTGAGGAGAGGAGTCAAAAAGTGGATGCTGAGATGAAGGGAAAGCGCTAGCTCAAGTCTACAAAGCTGGGAAGAGACTTTCCAATGGGAACTAATACCCCATTACCTGTAATGATAAAGGCACAGCCTTCAAATCCTGGACTAGGCAGATTTTTCACTGGGTGCCATTTTCCCAACCCTTAACAAGGACCTTCACACCAGTAGCTCTTTGGACAGGGATTGCCTTTTCCCCTTGTATAGCAACAAATGCAATTGCAGTGTGGTCTGTCCCCTTTGCTCATGGTGTCAGGCTGTCTTTGTGCTGCCAGGAGGAAAGGGCACCATAAGGGTTGGCCCCATGGGCTCCTCTGAGAGCTGCATGGACAGAATCAGGAGGCTTCCTATCTCCAGGAGCTCCACCATCTGCACCTCTCCACTCCTAAGCAGCAGTACCCTGCAGCCCTGGATGTCCCCTGTTCCCTGGAGAAAGCCCTCCACTCTTCTTGGGTCTTGCCACGTTGGGGATGCCCTTAACTTCAATTAAAAAAAACACCCAACCTGCCCTCCCAGAAACCCACTTCACAGCAGAAATATTGGAATCTAGGTGGGAAACAACACAGGGGAAAAAAAATCACTGAGTGATTGCGGATGTGTCTCTAAATCCACATGCCTAATGGGGAGCAGTAAGGCTCACACCTATGGGAGAGGGACCACCCGGGATGTCAAAGCGATTGGTGTTGGTGAAACCTTGAAGTGTCTCAGAGGAAAATCAAATAAGAGGCCAAGATATCACTTGAGATGAGAGAATTCTTACGGTCTCTTAGGGTCCATTTGAGATGCTTTAGAGTATCCACCATGCTGGAAGAACATGGGTTTTCTATAGGTCTCTTGTTACATCTTCCAGCCATGCCAGATATCTTTGATACTTTAGGATGTATCAAGTAGTACAATACGTTTGGGTACCTGAGCGGAGTCTTCTGTCACCACATTTTTTCACCAAGGGCTGCTGCTTAGATTTATTTTCCATGCCCATCATTCCTCTTGACTGGTCCATCCTTGTATCTCCTATATATTAGACCAATACTTTGCATGTGTTCAATTTTGCACATTCTGCCTTTCGAATGGAACCAAATCCTTGGAACTGCACTCTTTTCTTCGACTAATGAATTCTCTGAGAGGGGTAAAAACCACCTCAGTAATAAATCCAGACTGAAGGCTTGATGTATCTGTTTTTCTGTTCGCCTCCACTGCTGCTAGACAGAATTAGCCCTCACCTAATACAGAGTGCAGACTTGATACAACCTTGTTTAGCACAATTGGTTTGAATCCATTATATTGACAATATCAATTTGTGTAATTCCTGCATTAGGATTTTGTACTAAACTGTATTTGAAAGGAGCTGTTGACCTTGATTAGCTCTTTAATTGTGGTTAAAATCCAAAGTAATTCAGATACCAGCCTTGACCGTGGAAGGAAAGGGCCATGCCATGTGACAGTGCAGTCAATAACTGCCCTGTTCCCCACGGACACAGGTCCCGTGTTTGATAGGCTCTGGGTCTCACCACTGCCTTAGTGCATCCATTTGCCTTCGCTTTGCCTGTACCCTCAGAGCTTCACCTCACGGGGTGTATTGTAGGAGCAGGCACTTGAGGTACAGTCTCCTGGACACATGCCAGCTGAGGTATGCTTCTGGCTTGCCACCTCTGCTTTTGCATGCAGGTGGGGTTTTTTTCTTTGGTTTCCATCCTAAGCAGAGCTGTAACGGTGCTGAGAACTACCCAAGGGCTGCTCAGAAAGGGTGAGGAAGGAGCCTGTCTACAAAGCTAAACTTCAGCTGCAGATGTTGCCTTGCTCTGTGGTCCCTCAGCAGCAGAAAGAAAAGAAGAGCGTTATTAGAGCACATTAAGATGCCCACATCTGCCTGTTGGTACCCAGATATCTGCAGGAGATGGGTAATAGCGTCATGGGCACCCTGGAGAAGGGATGGACAGGCTTGCTGGTGTTTCTGCAGGCACTAAGCTCTTACCAAAACTCAACAGGAGCTGGGTGCCTAATTCTCCCAGGTGTGCAGGGAAAGATCAGCTGTGTGCCTTGAGGTCTGCACTGGTGCAAATGTTCTGGGTGAAAAAGACCAGGCAGGAGAAAGGCCATTTCTAGGACTCCCATGTGCTGAAGGAGAAAATGCAGCAAATTCCAGGGATGAAGCCTGGAGGGGGGGGAAACCCTTTTAAGTCAATAAGGAATTCTGCCAGAAAACAGCAGAAGGAGCAGTTCAGCAGGAATTACAGAGAAGAAAAAAAATCTGGCAAGAGATACAGCCTGAAAGATGGAGCACTTCATTCTGGGCAAACTGAACGTTTCAATTAAAAATGACAGAGCTGCGATTCTTTAAGAGCAGTCAGATTTTAATAAATTTTTCATGATGGAAGCAGTCTGTATCCTGAAGACCTGACAAACTCTCTGCTCTTTGGAGATCATGTGTTCTCCTGGATCTATGTCTTCCTGGCATCAGATGGGACTGCCAGCCACGGATCAAAGGGAGAAAGCACAAAAAGGGCCGCCAGGCATCTTGTGCTACATATGTGTGCAGAATATAATGTGCAGAGCGGAGACGGATGCCTAGTGCTACAGCAGGGAAGGAGAGGGTTCATGGGAAAGAAGAGTAAACCAACAGTGGAGAAGAGGACACAGAGATGAAAGAACAGGCTATAAAGAAAACTAATATCAAGGAGAAGAGTTTATGAAAGACAAGAGTAGAGCAGAGGAAGTGGAGACAGGGAGGGAGGGAGAGGGGGAGGGAGAAACATACCCTCTGTGCCTGGGAAAAAGACAATAAAAGCTGCGGACTCCTGTCACGCAGGACAAGCCCAGCACTATTTACTGTTTGCTCATTTAACCTGGTTAATTTTTAATAATGTTGAAATTTTCATTTTAATAATTTAGGTAAATTATTTATTAAACCACAGGATAAAGGAATCATAGCAATTATGAATTGACAGTGTTACCTGAGGCTCATGAAAAGGTAAGGGGTTTTGCAAAGTCCTTGTTATTGGATAAACATTAAATTAGTAACAACTTCACATCCAATTCAAATTACCTTCTTCCAAGTCTAAGATTGCTCTGTCTCGGTCTCTCCTGGGAAAGAGCCCTGTGGGCAAAAAGGGTTGTGGGGAGCCACCACCGTCCTGTGTGGGGCTGGGGACGTTTCTCCTAGACGTCCCTAAGGCAGCGACAAGGAGCCTTTCCAGCGGAGGATGGCAACAAGGTGACATTCACTGCTCTGATCATGTAGAAAAACCCAGTATGCTAATGAGAAAAGATGGCTGGGTGTTGGCTGCTATGACTATCAGAGTGGTGGTGGCTTTTCTCGTACAAAAAATGTCAACAGAAGCATGCTGCAATTTCCTATGTGTTGCAGGGCTCCTTACTCTATTTTGGAGATGCAGACTCCCAGACCAGCTCACCAACCACAGGAACCAACTGTCTGATGCCAACTGCCTCATGAAGCGTTCCTGAGGAAATGCAGACCCAGTTCTAGAAGGTCCCAAGGATATTCTGGAGATGTTTATGTAGAAAACTACAGGCTGCCACTTGAGGAAAACAACCTGTATGGAGCAGAGGTGCTCTACAGAGAGACACAGCTCTTCATTTAAAGTAATTGTATCGGGATTGCAAAATCTAGCCTTAATATTTGAAAGGGTGAAACTGATGAACTTTAAAAACATCTAGGGAATGTAGCATCCAGATACTCTCTGGAAAAGCAAGAAGTTTTGCTTTAGAGTAGAAGTCTAAATGCAGGATGGCAAGAGATGGGACAGGGGAGAATAAGGACTGGATCTGGAACCTGGTGGCTTTGGTCAGCGAAGTGCTGCAGCGTTTGCCCAACTTTCAGCATCAATACAGACCCGCAGAATTCAAACCAGCCGTCTACAACTTAATAGCAATTCCAGGTTTTAAGTGTTGCAATGAATCAGAGCCAAGTTTGCATTTTCATATTTTCTGATGTTTAATTTTCAAGCATTTTGTTTTAATTACCAGTTTCCAATCATTTTTATGTTAGCTCTGAGTGCCTTTCCTACATTTTCTTCTCAATAATTAAAACTTTTTAATAACATTACTTTCAATCAAAGGATTTCAATTTATCTTCTAACTTAGTTCTATCCTAATAAGTTTTTTTTTTTCCCTGGGAATTTCCTAACATCCAGTAAAGGAAATAAGCATTTCTAAAGAGTTATTTTTTCCCTTCTAACATATTGAGAGCTCAGCTGTCTTGAGAAACTTCTTTGGAAAAGCACCAAGACACATTCAGAGTCCTAAATATTTGTATACACGATGGCTCAGATACAAATTGGTTCTTCTTTCTTTTTGCTTTAAATAGCAATAGCCACTGACCAGCGTGTGAAACAAATTGATAAACAAACATGTCTCATAGACTTGAGAAAACACCCTCTGAGTTTGGAAATCTGCTCAATCACATTTTTGTATCATGCCCAACTGATGAGAAAATACAACCTATTAACTGAGAAAATAATGTTAAACAAAGTATACAATAATGAACAAATGCTTGATCTAACTGTAAGGCTTGGCTGGTTTATAATGAAATAAAACAGCCTCATTATAACAAACCAAAACCAAGTGAAAATACAGTTCTTCAGAGTCTCTAAGCCTCACATGAATCTAAACTTGCCCATCTCCAGGGTTTATAAATTGCCAGAGTTTCTAAACTCTGGAGAGCTTAGCAAAGTCTCTCTGAGGGACGTGTGTACTTTGCAAATGAAGTCACAGAGAAACCTTAGAAACTCATAGGTAGAGAAGACATAGGAAATAAATATGAATCACTGAGATCTCACTAATATGCTAAAGCACTAGTCAGCATTGTGGACAGTCCATTATACCTGGATCAGCGTATTCCTGAGAATATCATATTAACTAAAAACAAACAAAATCACCAAAGCACCTCCTGTGGGCATCTTAGCTCTCCTTCCTTTGCCCTTGATCTTCTCTCAGATTCTTCCATCAGGAGATCAAGCGATAAATTTCAAGTGTAAAAACATTTTGTTACTGTGAGTCAATGACAAAGGAGAGATATGAGACCTGAGCTGCTTTTCACCAGAAAAGACTAATTCCAGAAAGACACAGAGTTTGCTAGAAATCCGACAGTGTGCTGAATGTTTCAGTGCAAACTGATCAGAATCCTTCATTCTGCTAAGGTCCAAGTATATGTTTCAAATAAAGCAATTGGTTTTAATTTTTTTTTTAGTGCATAAGAACACTAATGCACAGGCTATTCTAAATTTCTTCCAAGATCGCGATATTACAGGATATATTATCTGTTCCTTTTCTAACCAGTTCTTAAATTTCGGCTTTTCATTCCAATACTGAAACTTCCTACAGCAAATTCCGAGCTTCTCCTACTTCAAAATCCAAGTTCACAGTGGGAATGGCATTACAAGCTGCCATGGAGCTCCAGCCTCTGGAAGCAACTTGTGATCCAAGAGGCACCCAGCAACTGAACCTCTGAAACCACAACTGAATCAGTGGAGTTTATTTACAGCCTCTTTAACTTCCTTTCTACAAAACTTCTCTTCAATCTAAATTAAGACAATTTGGCATCTTCAGGTGTTCCCCAGTGTCTGGGTGTCTAACAAGCTGGGGTGGGATGAGGTGCCCTGTGGGTGGAGGAGCCCATAGGCTCCCAGAGGATGGAGGAACTCCTCCTCCCCAAAGTACTGCTATCTCACCTGCTTTTTTTTTTTTTTTTTTTTTTTTTTTGTCACAGCGGGTGTTTTCCTTGCAAGGTGGCTGTAACCAGCAGAAGATGTTGCAGGCTTGCAGCTTTGACCAAGTACGTTATATTATCTGAATCTTTCTTACTGCCAAGCAGAGACTATCAGCTGTTCGGTGGAGCCCACACTAGGATAAACACGCCAGGGCAGGAAGCAATTAATAAACAACATCTGATTACTTAGAGCAGCTCTTCCCAAACTCCTCCTTGGCTAGCAATAACAAAGGCCTCTGCCTGTGCTCTTCCATCTTCTGCCACTGCTGCCATCACTCTCAGATACCCAAGTTAACAGTTATTATTTTTCAGGGATGGGGTCTGATCCAGAGCCTAACTGAAGACAAGAGGAAGTCTTCAACAGACACCCCTCAGCTGTGGATCCATCCTGTGGACAGGAACAAGACATACAGCGAAATTCAGATGCACGGAGCCCACGTTCAGGAACAGCACACCCGGGGGGTGCAACAAACCTGTGCCATTGCCACAAGGGCAGCTGTGGAGCTGCCGAAGACCCCAGCATTGCCAGTGCTGCTGCCTGCAGTGCAAGGGGCCCTGTTGTCTCCCACCCCACACACTCTGTACTGCAGCCCTGTCTTCCACCACCCCTCCCCATCCCTTGCTTGGGCAGGCCAGCAGAGCCAGGCAGGGACACTGCACATGTTTGTCTTCATTTTAAGTTACCAATCATTTCCCCTGCCCCCTTTTTTTTTTTTTTTTTTTTTTTAGGTTATTAAAAATTTTCAAAAAGGAAAAAAAAATCCCTCCCCCTTCCCTGTCCCTCCCTGCCATGTTCCCAAGGTGCCAACTAATCTCCGATGCCCAGCTTGTACACAGCCACCTCTAATTGCTCCTGCATTTTCATCTGGTGTAAGTTCAGCCATCGCTACAGCTGCCCCTCCTCCCCCCGGGAATTCACACCTTCATTATCACTCTTTACTGCAGAGCCGTCCGCAGGCTCCCAGCTCCGAACAGCAGCTCCGATAAAAAATAGAGCAGCTTTTCAGTGGTTTCAATTTTAATTACCAGCATCAAGGCAGCTCGCATTCTCACCAGGCTGTTTCGCACTAATTAAAGTGAGGAGGAGTTTATGGAAGGGACACCAACTCCACTTCACTCCCTCATCTATTATTTACAGACAGTAATACAAATAATTTCCAATTTAAACAGTCTGAGCTGGCCAGCAAAGAGGAGGGAGAGGTGGGGAGAACACTAAGCAAGGAGAAACTCAAATAAAGAGAAGAAACTAAGAGGAGGGGATGGAAAATCGTCTCCCAGTGCCCTCTAGTGGGATGATTTCCTGAGGGGTCACGAGGTCGGAGGTGTGAACATGCCCAGGAGGCCCAGTGAGGTGGTAAGGTGGTAGACATTGGTTTCCCCTTGCCCAGCCTCATGGGTGACCTTCAAGATGTGACTGATCAGCATCAAAAGACTGTTTTGGACAAGGGTCAGTCTTGCTCCAGCTGTGCAGCGATGCACCAGGTTTGGTCCCATGCTGTCCATCACCGGTGGTGCTTTGGCTTTCCCATGAGCACAGCAAGGTGCTGATGGAAATGGGCTCTGAAGACTCAGCCTGCGTGGGCTCTGAGCTGGCAGGCATCCCGGCGTTGGGTGCCCAGTCCAACCTGAAAGCACTGGTCCTGGTGGGGTGTAAACCTGAGGTAATGTTGAACTGCAGTTCATGAATGGGGCTTTCTGGGTGTCATGGGAAAATCTCCCCATCTAGAAGATGGGCTGTCCATGTGGGTGGCCAGCTCCATCTGTCAGCAGATACCATTTCCCAAGGCCAGGATTATTTTCCTGCCCAGTCCCTCTTTCCCTGGACGGGAAATGTTCTCCATCCCTCAGACTGGCTTCAATCAATCTCTCCCAGTGCAGTGTGTGCCAAGCCTGGAAGTTTTATGGATTTGGAGGAGAAATCCTGAGAACGGGCCAGCACAGAGGTAGGTGGTTCCCACTCCCATGAAAACAAAAGCTCCCATGAAAACAGAGGATGCTGAAGACCCTGCTGCACAATAGATTTTAACATGTCAAGGAATTAAAATGCAGTAGTGTCTCAGCCATGTTGCTTTGTTTGTTCTCGTTGGCATAGATGAGGCAATCGATACCCATGAACTTTTGTTATAGCTCTGATCTTTACAGGGCCCTGAAATGATGTCACCTGTGGGTCACATTCGGATTGCATTTAAACCAGTGCTGATCAGGAATAACTCCAATAAGAACAGGGTTACCCTGGCTTTACACCAAGCTAAGGCAGATAAGCCTGAAGATCAGTGACTGAAGGAGAAGAAGTTTCAGCATAAATGATATTACTACGGAAAAGTAGCTTGATTGAAGCACAGGTGTTGAATGTTAATCGCTGTAGGCTTGATCCAGCATCTGTGTAAGTCAAAAGCAATATCCCATTTACTGCAGCATCTCAGGATTAGATCAACGGCAGGTAAATACTCAGAGACTAAATCATCTTTCTCTTGTACCACCTCTAGAGTGTGTGAAGTGCCTGGGACTTCAGCGAAGGCATTCCTGATTTATACTATGGTGCAAAAGACAATCAAGCCCTACCTTCTGCTTTTTGGGTGTTTCCAGGGGAAAACAATGGCATTTGGAGCGATTTTACCTTGAGGTCATCAATTCAGACCTGGGTCAGGCTGGCTGCCAGCAGAAGTCATTACCAAAGGACAGCCTCTGGAATGAGTGGAGGTCCTGGGTATGATAAAAATTGCCACTGGTACAAGAATAGGAGATATTTCACAGATCCTCTTCACAAAAACAAATTACAGGCTCCAACCGAGGGTACACTGCTGACTCCTCTTTGGTAAAGACAAGACTTGGGGCTGATGCTTTACTTTTGTTAGAGGTGTGTGAGCTGAGCCCTGGTGAAACCTCCCTCTCCTCCTTGGGCTGGTACTGAGGAGCCCGTAGCTGCAGTTACAGACAGGGGGTTTGGCCAGGATAGAGCATGGAATCGGTTTTCCCCATTTTCCCCAGACTTTGCAATTCCTTTGTAAAGTGGTTTTGACTTACAGTATCTTTGCTGCTGGTGGTGACTGACAGTCTCACCTGGTCCATGAGGGAGAAGCTGAGGTGCGTACCAGCACAGAGACAAAATGAGGGGGGGTTTCCAGGGGCTGGGCTGAGCTGTACTAATGGAGAGGACCTCACTTTCCAGACTCACCACCCTCCTTGGGACTAGTATCCATTGAAGATTTTGGATAACCTACACGGCTTTTCACCACGAGCATAGTGTGTGTGCACTGATAGGTTTGTGTTGGACACGGATTCCAGCCATCATCGCCTCTTTGCTATTACTGCGCCATCCACACTCATGCACTGGCACAAAAGCCCCCAGTACGGACCAGAACTGGACTTTACCACCTGCCCCCCATGGTATACAGGCATGCTGGATCCCAGTCCCTTGAGCACCTCTGAGCATCTTAGACCAGGTAACACATATGGCAAAAAGAAGCGGCCAAGAAGCTCCGTCCTTGTTCATGTGGGTGGGTCATTAATGAAAGAACTTTGCAGGGCTGAGACCCCCTGCAAGGCTGAGAGGTTTCTGTGCTAGCAGGGGCTCTCACAGTCGGGTCGGTGGGAGTCCCTGGGGCCGCAGGATCAGTCTCCATCTATTTTTTGCTCCGCGTCTGACTGCGCCTGTCTAAAGAGAGGGGAATGGGCTTGCTCACATGCCATAAGTGGGTCAGCCCCTATGTGATGCTCACCCCATGCATGCTGGCAGAGCCCGGCTCAGCTCTGGCACCTGCCAAATGCAGCTGGAAGCACAAATCATTTCATAACTGCTGGTGTTTGTATGACTGCGGCTGGGTACTCCTGTGGCCAGGCCTGTACATCTTTGTTACGGGTAACTATTTACACTTAAAAAAAATTATACAATGTCATATTTGCTCTCATCTGGATTCATGAGATGGATTTTGTTATATTCTCTGTGGTGAAAACCGGTCATTCGTGTCTGCAGATAAACACTGCCATTTTGGCCTCAACCAGCTCATCTCCAACAGCATTAGTTAATTGTACTTTAAAGTCCCTTTTTCTGCCCTAGAATGTGCTTTCTGATCATCGTCTCAGTACAAATATGGTAAATAACTAACCGATACGATCAGCAACAAAGCCATAAACGTTTTACAGCTGTTAAGCCAACATCCGAGAATGCAGACAAAAATTCCTCCTCCTCTCCCAGACTCCAGCCCCGTGCAATGAGCCTGGCCTGGCTCGGAGGGGAGCGCGCAGCTGAGTAGGTGGGTGCACCAGGAACGTGCCTGGTTAGTAAGAAACGGCTTTTCACCACAGATCACAGGGAGCCCCTTCGTGGAGCTGAAATGCCTTTGCACCAGGTCTCTCGCTCCCAGCCAGAAAGTATCTCTCTCTCTGATGAGAAAAGGGGTTTTTCTAATTTATTGCTTTTATGGGATTGTTCCTCCACAGAGGCACAAATAGCAGCATATCAATAAAGCCAGTCGTTTGAAGTTGGATATTTCCACCTCTGTCACAGCAAAATAATTAAAAAAGGATTCACAAGATCATAAATTGCATGTCACCAAGGACACAGCCTCCTTAACCCTTTAAAAGCCAGGCTGTGCCCACCCATGGCCCATGTTACTCAAGGCATGAAGGCACATTTGTTATTTTTAGCATCTCAACCACAAGGGCTTTCTTGTCTGGAAAGAGATACACTAAGGACCTGTCTACACAGGGAATGAACTAACTGGCTGGCAGGATCGTAGCCCAGCTCCAGTATGCAAATGCACATATAGATTTGATTTCCAGCCAGGCAAACGAGAAGCTGTGCTGCAGACCTGCAAGAGCTGAGTATTTAGTCACATTGAAGTTAAAACATGTTACAAACACATCAGGCATTGGGGAAAACACTTTCAAACATATTTGAAGAGTGGCAGCATGGAGAGGGCCTAAAAACATTTGTTCTCAGTTAAGAGCTCCTCTGGCTCCAGCTAGATAATAGAAAAGGATGGAGCCCATCTGGGTCAGAAACTCCTGTTATCCTGCTGATGCCTCCCCAGCACAGCCACAGCCAGAACGTATCCTAGCTTGTTGGAAAAAACCCAAACATTAACGCAAGAGATGAGAACGCATGCTATTTTCCAGGCAGGTTGCAACTTCGCTCCCGATACAACAGCCAGCTTGTGCTCCAGCCTAATTTGATCACAGTCAAGGTTAACAACCACTGTTAAACTCTGCAGGTCAAATCCTGCCCTCTTATAAATCCAGGAGAAGTCTGTGGAAAGGGCTGGGCGTGTAAATCTCCAGGTCCAAGTCCTGATGGCACATGGAAGGTGGACTCCCCAGCGTGGCAGGGCTCGGCGGAGAGGCACGGGGGTGAACAGTGCGTGCCGGACTGCGGGCAGAGGGGCAAGCCGGGGTGGTGGGTGCCTGTTTCTGGGGGGGAACCCAAACCCCAGACAGGTGGCAGGTCATCATTTTGGTTTTGCTTTCAAAAAGACCACTCTCCAAAGCGTGTGGGGATCTGGGGTGTTAGAAGTCCTGCTGGAGGTGGATTAGTGGCAATGATGGAGCTGAGATAAGTGTGGTTTATCACAGGGTGGTGTATTATATTACACACATCCCACGGCTACATCCACTATAACTAGCACGGGAGGGAGGCATGTGTGTTTGCCTCCTTAAGCTCTCCTGACCCAAGACAAAACTCCTGGAAAAGAGTGCTTTTTCCTTTGTGTTACCACAGCAAGAGGATGGGGGACATGGGAAAGGGTGGACATATCTTGCCCAGCCTGAGATTTCTTGTGTAAGCTCCTTAGAGAAAGAAGTAAATAGCCATTCTGATATCCCCTTTTGGTAACATAACCTAAGAGTTTACTTGGGAAGGACATTTTTGGAAGAGTGGGGCATTTGGGGCATGTTACTCCATTATCAGAAGCTCAGGCAAAAGTGACAACCAGCACCCAAGTGATGTCCAACACCCACGTGGCACCCAGCACCCAAGTGGCACCAGCAGCACTCCTCGCCACAGAGCCTGTGTACAGCTCTGCAGTGATCTGTGCAGCCTCCAAATCTTCCCTCTCTGAGGCAGGGATAACTGGTGCCGTGGACAGCTGTAAAACTGGGGGGTGAGGCGTGATTCCCCTCTGCCTGAGCCCTGCACCAGCAAGGCTGGGTGTAGAGGGCGCGAAAGAGAACACGCATCATGTTGAAAAGCCAAACACCCTCAAATGTTCTACTTAGGCACAACAAGGCTTTACCACCCGCAGGAGATAAAAAATACATAGTACATCAGATAATATGTAGTGCAGAGGGTCTAAAGTGACTTTTTTTCTGAGTACAGGGTTACTTGTCCTGTTACAGACTCAGAAAGTCTGAAGGGCTCAAAGTCTTTATGCCAAAACACCACCCGTCTAGTAATGACTGGCAACAAACACAACAAAAATAAAACCTTAAGCTTGGCTATCAGAAGTAGGAAAGCAGATGTAGAGTAAAACATGACTGGTGGGTACTCGGTTTTAAATAATACCCTTTCCCAGTCTTTTTTCACCGCTGCAGTGAGGACTAGAAGGAAAAGGGCTCACCGAGCTCACCGTTTGTGTGGGTGTAAAATCAGGAGCAGACCCCAGCCCTCGGGAGGCCTGCCCTGCCTCCCGGTCCTCTTTTGACATGACACCAAATTAGGACCCTTCAGCAGCAGAGCCACAAACCAGGCAGACAGGGCTAAACGGCCCCTGGGTGCAGGATTACTAGGGCTTTGCTGGAGGATGGGGTGGCGTGGGGAATTGCAGCTCCCTTCCCATCATGGCCAGGCAGAAAGGGCCCGAGGAAGAGGGAGTGCATATGGAGAAGGGCAGCAGCTGAGCCCCGGCTGGAGATCCCCAGGGATGTGCCAGAGAGGGGTGGGAAAAGCAGAGGCTTAACAGCAGCGCCCAAAGCAGGACTGATAAAAGGATGCATGTCAGGGAAGGAGAAGGTGCCTGGTATGTGGCTTTGGTTAAACAGGAGGAATAAAGCAGAGAGAAAAGATGACAGTCTCTTAGGACTGACACCAAATGTCTGTGGGAACAGCTATTTTTGCTGACCCTGTCTGACGCCACCATGGGAGAGGGGTTAGTGAAACCCTGTAGGTTTATTAAGGCATTAGGAGTCCTAGAGAGACACCAAACACATTTCCTCTCCTGTCCTCGTGGCCTCCAGACTCCCGTGGGTTGTGAATGGAGGTCTGTAGCAGGCCACAACATAAAGTAAAATCTTTCATGCTCCAGAGCAACACACAAAGAGATCTGTGCCTCCACTGGAAAACTTCATTCAGGAGTCCACAAACTGGAATCTGTTAAAATCACAGCTTTATTCCTAAATGGTAGGAATAAATTGCTGCCCTTCTAGATAATTTTTTCTGTTATCTAGGTAAAATAAAGCATATAGATAAATAATGAGCTCTTACAGTACCTATCAGACTAGCTATAAAAAGCATTTTGAGCAGGATGAAATACTGTCTTATTAGGCAAGCTCAAGGTGTGAAGTTTGCCACCAGCTCCAAAGTGTAGAGGTGCTCATCTGACATCTGTCTCTTAATATTCGTTAGCAAACCGACGGCTAATGTAACAAGGACCTTCACATTATCACTAATCCATCAATGGCACTTGTGTGGCTCCCTTCACCGTGACACCCAAGTGCCTCTAGCATCCCTGCAGCATGCCTGTGTGGAACAGCAAGGGGGTTATCCATGGAGAACCCAAATAATCCATACCTGAGCCTCTGAGCAAATGGTGAGGAGGTCTGAGGGAGAGGAAAATCCTTCTTTTCCATGCTGAGGGAAGAATCTTGATGGGGTTGGTTGGTCTGAGTGCTTGGCGACCTTCAAGCTGCATCCCAGTCACACCAAAAGTGGTTTTCCCAAGGCAGGTTTATCAGTGCTCAGGCTGCAACACAACAGCCAAACCACGTTGGAACAGAGGGGTCTGAGAAAACCTGTGGGGAGATAATGAAAAGAAAATGTTTTCTCCACCAGATTTGTCCTGGAGTAGTCCTATTTGGCCTTGGGCTGAGCTGGGAGTGAGAGTGTTTTGCTTTGGCCTTCCCATCACCAGCCTTGAGGTGGCCACTGGTCACTGCCTCGTAGCACATGGAAACCCCAAAGAGGTCAAAGCAGAAGTGGTGGAGGAGCCGTAGCACCTACCCTGTGCACCAGCAATGGGACCAGTGGGCTGAAACCTCGGCTGTGATTTCAAGAGCCATGGACCACCGAGGTGGGATTTCTCTAGGCTGGCAGCGACCCTGCTAGCAGGCGTGGCGATGTCTGCAGCAAACCAGAAAAATCAGGAGATGCAAAGTGGAGTTCAGACAGGTCCAGGAGCCCCTGCCATCCTTGCCTGGCCACCAGCAGTGACAGTCCCTTCCCTTCCTCCAAGCCCACCACCAAGCACACGTGGCAGTCTCCCTTTTAATTCAAGAACTAGCAAATCCTGTTGCACTGCAGCAAATATCAACCAGCCTCTTCCAGCAACCTGCCCTCCAGGAGCAAGGACGGGACAATGCAGAAAGGCTTTAAAAAATAACTGCAACCCCTGCCTAGCCCACCGAGCACACTCCTTCCCTAACTTGGTCCCCAGCACCAAAGGGAGGCGGTGCTGGGTCCCCGAGGGAGATGGTGAAACATCATTTTCTCTCTCCAGCCCTTTGAACTGTGCTCCTGAGTAGAGAGGAGACAAAGGAAAAGAAAAGGGGGAGATTAATTCCAGGCAGTTGAATGTGTTCCCTGCTCTAACTCAGTTTGGAGTAGGTACACATAATAATAACTTTTTAATAATAATTTAATTTATAATGCACCCCCCTGCCAAGGCACTCAAGGCACTACATAAACAATTAAAATATGATTATAATAAATAAACAACAATAATTAAAACATCATAAACCAGACAATATTAGAGCCAAACCAAATGCTAAAAAGCAAAACAAAGCAGCATCTTCAGAGGAAGGAGATCCTTGCGCAATTCATCTTCCAAATCTCCTGTTGATGTTAGATTGAAATTCTCCTGCGAAGCTATTTCTGCATCTGCAAAGATTTTGGCAGTGTCACAGTCATTAAAAAAATGGATTTTATACTACCATAAATTAACTGGAGTTTTGCAAGGCTGTAATAACACAACATTCACTTTCATTTGAATAAATTCAAAACTCAGTTTACTCAGGAAACTCAGTTTATGGCGCTGAGTTTGTGTTGACTGTCCTGAGTTTGGGAAAAACACACGTTCATTTTGTTCGCAGTTCATAAAATGTGTCTCATTATAGAAACCAGAATGTTTCTATAGACACGAGGATGGCGTTTTAAAGATTTAAAACCAAACCCCCGAATGGAATAGCAGACCAGCCTTCTCCTGGCTGTCAGCTCCTTGGAGCCGATGGGATCAGCTTGTCCCAGTTTACACAACTGGAACCAAAAGACCTAAACTAACAAAAGAAGCAATCTTCCTCCAAAACAAATGAAATTCCAACTTGTGCCAGGCAAAAGCCGTGCACTGAACTCTAATGATTAAAGGAGACAGGCTCTGTCAAGGCAGAGGTGGAACTGAAATGCAGCCAGTCGGACCCTCTTCTGAAAAAACCTGGCCACAAGCCCTCAGACAATTACATCTCGGATCCGTTCACTCGAGTGCCTCAGCTGATCTCAGTTGTTGTGGCAGCGCATGAAGGGAAAATCCTCCTCGCAAACCCAAACCACACAGGGATTTCTCCATACCAGGAAAAAAACCAAACTGAACCAAAATGCGTTAGGAAGATGAAGCCGGTGGTTTTCTTCCAGCACAGGGAACCAGGAGGATGTTTTCCATTTGATCCCCCTGAGGTTTTGTTCTCACAGGTTTTGCTTTGAGCTTCAAATCCAAGTGGATCTTCAAAAAATAGGGAACTGTGAGTGAGACCATGTGGTTCTCAGGCACAAAGCCATCCTTTGGCCTGCGTTCATTCAAAAAGAGCCTTCAAAAGGGTTCATGAACCTTAGCGTGTTGTGTCACAACTTCAAACTTTTCAAAGCACAGAAGATGTCTGCAGCTGGAGAAATCACTACAGATTTTGCGCACAGAGAGGGTGCTGCCGTTGTTTCTACATTCTCCTATCAGGATTTTCTCACTTAAAAATGAAATAAACCACAGGCTCCTGGTTCCCTACATAGCCACTTCAGGAACAGCCCCAAATTTTGCTCCAAGTGTGTGCTGTAATGGGACCTCTTCACGTCTGTGGGGGAAAAGGCGCTTTCAAGGAGGGGACGGTGTTACCAGGGTTGGGATTAGATTGTTTTTTTACCTCCACTGAATGCAACTTCCTCCTCCTTCAGATCTCATTGTGCATTACAGCTCTGCTGCCTTTCGTAGAGCTGGTCCTTCCTGCGTGCTCTCCTCTTGCAAAGGACTTTCCAAGGGTAAGGGAGCCTCATCACGAGCTCACCTTCTGGCAGCTCCCTGTGTCTGGGCAGCAAGGACCATTTGTGAAGCAGGATTCCTATAGTTTCCCCAGATCCTCCACCCTGCATGAAAGTTGTTGGGCACATTTCAAATTTCCACTCCATGGAGGCAACTGCAAATTCGTGCTTTTGGGGACACTCAATGGATGTGGTAGGTTCACCTTCTCTTCCAGGAGATGTACCAGCAGACAACAGTGTTTGGACTCCAACTTCACATCAACAGTTTCTGTTTTCCTTGGAGATGGAGTGCACTGAAACATACAGCTGCTTAGCCAAATCTTCTGCTCTCCCTCACACTGAGCCACATTTCAGCTAAAAGATTTAGATTCTGGGGTGAACCACAGAAAATGTGCATTCAGTTTTCCGTATCACCTTTCTACAAGTGTCCTGTGTGACCCTAAACAGGTGAATCAGACACAAACTGTCAAAAATGTCAGACGCCTCCTTCCCATGGGTTTCAAAGAAAGCCAAGCATCTAAACACCTTGGAGGATCTGGATTACATTGTCTGTGCCTCAGTTTCCCCAGGTACTTTCCTACCTTCCAGAACAGATTGGCCTTCAGTATGTCAGCAGCTTTTCTCCTCAACTTCCTCATTCACTTAGTCATCAATATTTTTAACTCAGATTTGGGCAACCATGTCATGATGATTCTGCCCATATCAGCATTTCACCATGGCAAAAAAACCTGTCCAGAGGTTCACACTGAATTTACACTCAGAGTCTCCTTTCCAAATGTTGCTCAGGATGCTGATTCATTTGGAAAGGCCCTTCTGAAACTGAGCTCGCTTCCGATGGGCACCCAGATCCTGCAAGGTTTGGGTAGCTCCAGCACAGGGGCTTGGAAGGTGTCGGGAACTGCTGCAGGAGAGCGCACACTGACACTTGAAAGCAGAAATGAGAAGACAGAGGTGGCAGAATTTATTTTATGACAAATCCTAAAAGGAAATTATGCAAAGTAATAAAATAAAGAAGAACTATAAATGAGGACAAGAAATGGGTGAAATATAGAATAAATTATGGGAAGACAGGAAGGTACAGGAGGAGAATTGAAGGCAGAAGTGCTGAGTTAAAGGATAATTATTAGAAACTGGCTGGTAGACTGAAGGGAAGAGAGCATTTGGGTAGGGGGATTGGTATAAAAGGAAGCTGTGTGATTTTGTGCACAGTGGCATTAGCAAAGCATCTCCCTGTTAGATGTGCCTTGGGGATGCACCTTGGTGATGGCGTGGGGTGATATCCACTATTCATTATTTGGGTGCAAGGCCATGAATCTGGGGACAAGGTTGCTCCTGCTTTGACCTACAGTCCAAGTAAGTTAAAACCGCGGAATAAAAGGACAGGGTGGTCACAGCCCAGACAGCATCACGTGCTGCGGGAGCTGCCGGCATGGCCTCAGCCATCCCCCCCCCGGCCCCGTCCTCGCAGCCCTGGGTCTCTCCCTTCTCACCAGCCTCCCCCAGCCCTGCAGCACCCAGTGGGAGGGGGGGTGTCTGCAAGGGAGGTGCCCCCCTGCAAAGCCCCCACCAGAGGTGACACAGCGGGAGGGGGACAGGGCCAGCCTGGCTGCTCCCGGTTTTGTCTGGGGAATCCTTTGGAGAGCTGGGGAGCCTCAGGTGCGGGGAAGGGGAGAGGGAAGCCCCTGCCCCGGCCGGGGACCCTCTCTAGGTGCAGCCGATGGCAGGAGGAGCTGGTCCCAGGCCCACGGCCCCAGCTGTCAGTCTGAGCGATGAATTACATGCTATAAGAAGGTGTTGACAGGAGCAGCTGGACATCAGAGAGTGATGAAAAGGGAACAAAATTCATTCCGAGTTCAGACAGACTGGCTCGTTAAGGGCACCGGCGGCAGAGGCCACAGAAACACTGCTCCATCTCCTGGACATCCACTGAACCGGCTCCCGAAAAAGCCTAGAGCCCCCAGAGCCCCTTCCCCTGTGGGTGTAGCCCCACGGTGGGTGCTGTGGGGGGTGGCACGGTGGGTCCCCCCACCCCTGCACGGCCGGGGCAGAACGCGCCCAGCCGGGGGCTGAGGTGTCCCCAGCCGCAGCACGGGATTCAATTTGGATATCTTCAAAAGAAACCAAATCAAAGGACTTTTTGTCCCTCTTGTTTAAGGATGTAATTTGTATAAATTGTATGAAGAGCAATGGGGGGGGGGAGGGGGAGGGAGGGACGGGAACATTTGGCATCAAAACAATTATCTCCATTTTAATGCAAACTAAACGACATGCTAAAGGGGAATTGTTTTGTACATATGTACAGCAAGTGAACATTAAACCATACGGCTAATAATTAACTGGCTCGATATTACCCTTGCTGCGTTAAATACAAGGGTGTCCCCTTACATTTAATGTACGGAGAAGTTTGAGGACACAGAGGTCCCGTATGAGATTATTCCTAAAGCTGTAAAAATAACAAAGAGATTTTTTTTCTAAGCCAAGCTACTTCTTGGCATTCAGAGAAGTTGGCAGGCAGAAAAAAGTGTCGGTCCTTCTCCCACCCCTTTCCTCCCTCTCTCCCTCCCTTCCTCCGACTCTCCTCCCTTTCCTGACTTCCACTTCTTTCTGCCGCTGGAGAAAAAGAATAGCAAATTCAGAGAAAATTTCATTGAGGTTATTCAAAGAGTTTTTCATGGATTATTTACACAAGTGCTGTTCAAACAGCCTTTGTCTGGACATCCCTTGAAATCTGCACCCAATCCTTTCAGATTCAAAGCAATAGCTCAGGGGAGACAAAGGGGAGCGGCTGACATGGGTTTCCTCTGCAAGTGAATGAGAGGTCTGACTAAACACAGAAGGGCTTTGGGATCACAAGCTTCCTTTCAGCCTGGAAAATAAACACTAATCTGAGGCCGGGCAGCTGTACCTCTGACCAGCCTGCCCCATCCACCACCACGCAAGGAGTGGGACACACACCTGGCTGCTCACTGGAGGGGTGGCATGGCACCCCTGTCCTGCACCCCGACCTGCAGCACCCTGCCCTGCACCCCGCTGCGATGCTGCTGTCTCAACCGTGTGTGCCAGCCCTGGGACCCTGCCTACACCATGGGGACAGGGAGACCCAACGTCCTGAGCCACCCCGTGCCCATAGCTCCCAGCCGAGGGACATGTCGGAGCCCCATCCACCACCTGGCTGTGATGGTGGCAGAGCTGAACTCGAACGAGAGCGGGGTGGGCTCCCACAAAGGCCATGAGTATAGAGAATCAGATTCTCTAAGCAAAGAAAGAGGGATGGTGGAGGGAAAGGGAGGGCAAACGGAGGCAGGCAAAGCGGCTGGAGAAGTATTACAAGGTGTATCCATGTTCAACATCAATTCACAGCCCTCTCTCCATCCCAGAGCTTGTGCACAGACAGCATTCCCTTCCCCTCTGCCCTCCGGCAGAGGAACTCTGCTCACCTCCCCCTGACCTGGGAAACCAGGCACCACAGGCTGATGAAACGGTTGAAATGCACACAACGGGATCCATTAAAATCAAGGGACCAAGTGAAATATGTAAGACAGGCCAAGTTCTGCCTTAAATCATACCCCTGGCGATGACGAGCCATGAGATGGGGAGGGCAGCACGGTGTCTGCTGTTGTCAGTGAAGTCCCTGCTCCTGTCACGCGTGCCTGTCCTCCCTGCACTCAAAGAAACACACCAATGGGCATGTCCTCTTGAAGTTTTCACAACTGTTGGTTGGTTGTCACCTCGTTTAGACTCCAATGTTTAAAAAATCCTACACACATAGTTTGATCAGTCCCTCTAATGCTCTGTACACATCTCCTCTGCTTACATAATTTTTTCCTTCAACTTATTCCCTGCACCCCTGCTTCATAGTCCATATTTGCCTGTTTCTGGTTTCCTAGCTCACCCACCATCCCAAGACCAAGCACCAATTTAATCAAAAGAATCAATTTTTCTGCTTTGTTTGACATACCGCAAAGACTTGCCCCAAGTCTTGCCATTGGATTTCAGTGAGAGGTTATCATCTGGTAGAACTGGCCTCTGAAAATCTCCCACTACCTGTAGAAATAAATTCTTCTTCCTTCTCCACCTGCTTCTCCCTTCTTTCACATCTTCTCCTTCCTCCCCTCTGGCTTTCCCACTGCCACTGTAAGCCCAGTCTTTTCCTTCCCTGACTTATACTCCTCCTTTCCCACCTCCATCTCTTTCACTCTATTCTGGAGGTCTCCACAGAAGTATCTGAACTGAAACACATGACTCTAGTGCAAACTCTGGACACACCAGCCCCATTTCCAGGTGCCCCAGGAGCCTCAGGCTCCCCCTCACCTCCACACTACAGGCAGCAGAAGCTGGTGCAAGAAACCCTGTGTTGGGAGTAACTTAATGCCACAGGAATTTTCTTCCTGACTTCCATGGTTAGCCGAGCCCTGGTGCAGGCACCCAGACATGCTCTCCAGAGCCCTTCACAAGGTGGTGTTATTTTGTTTGATTTCTATAGACAGATATTTAATAATAATTCCTACAGCTCTGAATGTAGTTACCCATAGCAATGCTGACCCTCCTTTTGAACCCCGTCCAGCTTTCAGCTGCTGTGGCATCGTGGGGCAGCGATTTCCAGCCTACCTGGGTGTTCGTGAAGGCGTGATCATGTTTCATTTTTCAGCAGCTCTGAACTGATCAGCTTTTCCAGTTTCATTCATCACTAAGAGATAGAGGCAGGAGAGCCCCCTGCAAGGCTGTTTTATCCCTCTTTGAGTCCCACACAATCCTTGAGTCTTATCGAATTACCACTTTTAACTTTCCCGGAGTGATGCTGCTTGTGAGTCACCTTTAGTGCTGAAGAAGTAGCCTCTCCTAGCAAGAAGATTAAAATCCCATTACTTGTTATTCATGTGTTATTTAATGATATTTTTTCCATTATGTATTTATTTATTTTTAAGTTGCTTGCTTTGAATCTCGAGTTGGTGTTTTTAATATTAAGTGTAGCTTCTAGTTTGTTTTTCTAATTGGAATGAAATAAAAATAGGATGGAATTTTTTAGTGGGTATTTTTATATTTGTTAAAGGAATGACAAAAGCCAACCCCACCAAACTGATGACCAAACCCCGATGCCAGTGGTGCAGCTGCACAGGATAAGGGCAAAAAGGCACCCCTTTACTGCCAGGAGCAGATCAAATCACATTAAAGGCAGCCTTGCAATGCAATAAAAAGCCCTCAAACTCCCAAGTGTCTGTCACAGAAGCCCATTACCTCTCTTGTAATGATTTGGCATCCAAGCGCTGACCGTATAAGCTCTGCCTTGAGGACAACCTCTTCTTCTTACAGAAGTATTCATGGGGAAGGTGGGATGAAAGGAAACTTGCATCTTCCTTAAGTTTTTTGGGGATGGCAGTCTCCACTTTGGGGGAGGACATATCTTCTTGGTGACTGGACAGCTCTGAAGATGCAATGCCATGACCTCGTCCACCAGCAAGGAGATTCCTCTAAGACAACCATTTCAGAACCTGAAAGAAACATGAGAAAAATGGAGATGAAGAGCCAAATGGAAGATGGATGAAGGGGAAAAGAAGAAAGAACAAGGCAGCTCCAGAAGGAAAATCAGGATAGATAATCATAAAGGTAGATCCAGGCAGAGGCAGAGAAGTGGGAGCGAGTCAAATGGGAGTTCAGAAAGGGAACTGCTGCAGAGGAGAGAACACGTGGTCAGGAGGGGAAGGAAAGAAGTGATAAGAAGGGAGCAGCAGGAGGGATGGATGCGGGGGGGAAGAATCTTCTAGAAACAAGGGAAGCAGGGTGAGGAGAGGGGAGAAGACCAAAACTTTCCCCAGACTGTGGTGCAGCACTCCTCTTGCATCTCTTGGATGCATTTAACAGGAGCCTGGAAGATTCTTCATTTATCAGGAATTCAATTAAGTGAAATGGTCGTTATTAATTTTATAGGAATTATTTGTACAGGAGAGCCTGGAGCGAGGAAAGGCCTCCTGGAGCCATTTCTCCTGTCAACGCCCCAGGTCAGGTAGGCACTGGCAGCGCAGTCTCACCAGTTGAGATATTAATGAGATGCCTCTAGGTGCAAATGATAGTTTAATAGGTGTTACTTAACAGGAGCGCCCCTCGCCTGCGCACGCCAGCGCGCGGGGCTCCTGACGAGGCTGCCTCCTTGTTAGAATAAGTAATTAGAATGTAGGAACACTCACTTTGACACTTTAATAAAGTGTCAGCCATCATCAATTTAGTATTTAATAAAAATAAAATTAAATATTTACTACATTTTTATAACATCATATTTAAAATACATATTCCTCAAATTTGGGTGATTTAAAATGAGATCCTGCTAGGACTCTGGTCCCCAAAAGTAAGGCCCATAATTTATTCTTGAGTTTTATTTTCCATGGGGAGGAGGGATTTTTTAATGGACATGAAAACCCAGCAGTACATGGAGGGAAGTGTTCTTGTATGGGGTGGAGAAGAGGTTTCCCCCTCCATCTTCTGAACCTCCCTGTGCTGTCTGGAGCCTAAGGATGAATTGAACAAGCCCATCCCAGGCTACCACTGCTGACAGCAGACAGCCACTACCAAGGTGTGGGGGAAGACACAATTTTGTTCCTGTTTCATTGGTAGAATAGCCTTCCAAACCAGATGTTGGAAAGAAAGCAGAGGGAAATGCTGAAAATGAAAACACACTTTGAGCCTGGAGGGAACCTGAAAGCTAAAACAGCTTAAGCAAGTTTATTCCCCTCCTGTCTCACCATCCCATTTGCCCTTCCTCAAGGTGTCCATCTGGCCCAGGGAAGCCCAACACTGATCTGTCGTGCTGGGACCTCTGGATGCAGATGACATCCTGGTGACAAAGTGGTATGGACTGACCCACAAGATGCTTGGTGGTCCAGCAAAACGGCCTCTCTCCCTATATCCATTAAAATAAAAGGCAAAGACGCGAGAGCCTGGCCACCACGGCAGAGTAGAGCCCTTCTGGGGTGCAGACAGCACGTCCCTGTGCGCATGTACCCCCCTGCGCCCGCAGAGCTGAGGGGCACAGAGAGGCTCTGCCCGGCCAGGGCGAGTGTTTTATAAAACAAAAGGAAAGAGAAGGAGCAGAGAGAGGTCTAGAAAGTCCCTCTGGTCCAGGTGCCTTAGCAACATGGGGTGGGGGCTGTTCCCCAGATAGCCCCCCCGCTAACAAGGGATCCTGTCTCCACAGGACGAGTCACAGCCAAAACCCTGGCAACAATTATTTCAATTGAAGCAGCAGCCCTGTTTCTCAGGTGCTGACATCTGCCTCGTGGGGGGGTCCCGCAGCGCTGCCTGCAGGCTGTTTGCACCCTGGGCACTGCTCGTGGGGGGCCGCGGGTTGCACACACCTTAAACTGCCAGGAGACTCGTACAATGTCACCAAGGCCAAGGCCAAGCTCAGCTTCTCATTTTTTTCCTATGCTAAGAAAGCTCTTCCTCCTGGACATGATACATATTTTGCCCCAAGCACCAAGCGGGGCTTTTTTTTGGGAGGTGCCTGGGTAGCTCTTACTTTTGGGACAGTTTGGTTGCATTCCTATCTCCTGAACCCTCAGCTGTCACATCTGGGTCCTCATCCAGATTAGGGCCACATCCACCCTAAACAGCAGATTATGTCCCCCAAGGCAAACCAACAATACCTCCAAGTCACATCCAAACAGTCCTCCCAGGATTCAAAATGAAGATTTTACTCCCCTGGAAATTATTTTCTCGCTGGTCTATCCACAAAACACTTGCCGTTTATTAGGTGCGTGCGTTCTGACATACTCTCTGAGCAGCTGCGGAGCATCCTCTGAACGCCTTCCTGAGGCTGAGCCCTGGGATGGCTCAGGCGCCTGCAGGTCTCTGAGCCACGATGCTCAGTGCGGCACCAGCTTTTGGGGGGAGGGTGGGCAGCTGGGGTGGCCGGAGTGGGGGGCTTGGGGGGCGAGTGGGCTGGGAGAGCGGTGGGCACCTGCGGCTGCCGGCGAGGTCGGGGACGGGGTGGGCAGTGGGGACGGGCTCCCACGGGTGTCAGGCATGGTGCTCTGGAAGAGAGTGCCGCGCTGCGTCTGTGCCGGGTACAGCCCGCAGCTCCTGGGGGAAAACAGCCGCAGGCTCCAGCTGTCCTCCATGCCTGCGGCATCCCGGCACCCTCGTGTTCCCTGCAGCATCAGTAACTGCGCCAGGGCGGCCAGGAGCAGCAAGCACCCCACTGAGAAAACAACCCGCGCTCTGATCATAGCAAGAGGAAATCTTCCTGTGCTGCCGGCGAGAGCGAGGCAGCCTGCAGCGATCCCTGCAGCTGTAGCAAAATTCCTGCGCTGCTGCCCGAGGAAAGAAAGCAGGGAGCGAGTGTCTGCCTGGGCAGCGCCATGGGAAAGCCCTGCCAGTGGCAGCTGTTGCTGACAGCGGGACAGCAGTGAGACCTTCACCTGCATCCAATGCTCTGCCATGAACCTGGGGTATGGACCAACTGCTCATGCCCTTAGCGAGGTCTGGATGAGGGTAACATAGCTGGGCAGTGATCCGCTTGCTTCCTCCTCCTCTGAAAGCTGAAGACGAGAATGGCACGAAGTCTAGCAGAAATCATGTGCTCAACAAGAAAGACTCTGGAAGGAAAACTAAATCTCTGCTGGGAAAGCTGGGCATGACACAAAAGCAGAATGGAAACCAGTGCAGTTGAGATCTCTTGGCTGCCCGGACTCATCCCAGCAAAAGGGTAGGTCACCTGTGTCAGGAGGAAGGGCACAGAGAATTTCTAAAGCACAGAGGGATGTGCCTGGACAGCTCTAGAGGGACCGGGGCTGCTGTGAACAAGCAGCTCGGCACCAGCTCCCAGTGTGTTTCCCTAGCCAAAGAATAAACAGGATCCCTGGATGTATGAGCCCAGGAGCTGTATGTAAAAACAGCATCTTTCTGCTCAAAGATTTAAGCAATAAAATGAATAATAGAATAAAGAAGGGTGTCTGTAGACCAACAATAATCTCTCCTGTTGTCTCATTCTCTGTGATTACGGATAGCTTCAAGATGACATCCACTTTCACTGTGCCCTGCTTGAGGTCCCCCAGGCTGTATCTATTTGCAACATGCCTGGCTAGTGCCACCCATGCCAGCACTCATATTGGCTGTTTCCTATTATCCCATCACACAAGGGCTACCTGTGGCTTCCTTGGGTCCTGATGATGACAGCCTGCCCCGACCCAAATTAAAAAACATGTCTGTTAGGCACTCAGCAAGCCCTGTTCCACCAGCAACATCTGTCACCCTGCAGCAGATGAGGCCACTCTGCTGCCTCAAACTTCAGTGAAGTTCCTCTGAGAGAGGAGAAGCAATTAGAGAATAGCCTGGAGCTGAATCCGATTTTGTACTCCACCAAAGGCTCCCTGTGAAGCCTCAGAGCAGGTAGCAACACCCAGACCCTCCGAGGAAAATGGACCTGTGAATAAGCCCTTACTGGAAACCCTCATTCCCCACCAGCAAAGGGAGACCCATAGCACTCCCATTTGGTAGGACCCAGCCTAAATGTAAGTCCCTGCGCCGTCTACAAGGTGTTGCTGTGATGCAGAAGCAAAGGGAGGTCTAAAGAAGCCCAGTGTGGTGACAGAGGGCAGGAGGGCTGTGGATTTACACCCTATATGTGCAGGGGAGAGAGGTGTTATCTTGGAGAGGAGCTCTGCACCAGAACAAGTTCAGCAGCTGCCCACACTTGGTTCTCACACCGCGTCGTTTGTCACGAGGAATAGCACCCGGTTCTTGAATGGGTAATGCTGGCAGCCTAGCATCAATGTTTTCACAGGCAAATTCATACACTGACCTTCTTGGTGAAACACACAGCAAATGCCTGGAGTCTGGTTTACATCTGCCATGGGATCCTGTTACATTCAGAACAACCCCTGTCAACGCTGAATCTGTAACAATCAATAAAGAGAGAGAGTTTGTTCTCTGGTTGTATTTTTTTTTTCTTAAATGTTTTCTCATTTCTAATTGTGTTATTTTGCTACTCCAAGTTTTGCATGTTTTGCATTGCCTTCCCCCTCCCCTTCTTGTTTTCTTTAAGGACAAGCTGTCATCTTTTCACATCTTTTCACCAGGCCATTGCAAATGTAAAACTGTAAATTGCAGGATTGTGCAAATAGCACTAATAGCATTTGCATAAAAATTGGTTGCAAAGAGCAATTAGCACTTCATTAATAATCAATGAAGGGCCAATTTACACATTGCCCAAAAGCAAATTGTAAATTCAATTTTGTATATAATTGAGCATTTGGTGCTGGGCAACTATACAATGGTGCCAGAAGAGACCAGCACAGCAGTATCGGAGTCAAATCTCCAGTGAGTTCAGGTTTTAAGTGAACCCCAACCTGGCTTTTGCAGAGGCCAAGCCAGCACCTCCTTCACAATGGAGGGGAACTCTAGGTGGTACATTTGTTTCAGAGAAACGCACACACATCTGCCTGCTACCAGCCTTGCTCAGATATGACCCCATTGCCGAGAACATGGGCACTGCTTGTATGGCAGAGGTCTCCGTCCTGTCCGAACAAACCCTGCAGCAATGTTGGGGAAAAGGGGAGACGTACAAAGGACATTAGAGAAAAGATATCATCACCTTGGTACTTAGACCTGAACATCCTCCCATTGCAGTATCTGTTAATGCTCTACAAGTTACACCAGAGCTCTTTACCTCTTTACCTCTAAGTAAAGGTCTAACATAAGCCTTGTGGGTTAAGTATTCCCGCTAAGTCAGTTCATCCAGTCTCCCCTTTGTCACCTCCATCCGCACGCAACCTTTCTGGGATATCCCAAATTTGTATGCAGCCGCTAGGGTCAGAAAAAGCAAACAGCCCTGCTTTATCACATTGATTTCAGTGTCACTGCAGGGTTCCTGGGTCCTGATTCGGACATGGGGCAATGTATCCCCCAGGCTTCCCCTCCAGATGAACAGTGACATGCAGTAAACCAGGGCAGCTTAAGCACGGCAGCAACTTTCCAAGCCCCAAATTCTTCACTATCTCATCCTCCACTTAAAAGGCACAGCCAGCTCTGTTTCATGAGCAGAGTCTGACTCTAAACCACTTGACATCTGAAGTTTTCTTATCACATTTTGCGTGGATCTCATGAATCTGGTGAAAAGCTAGACGATCATTTAGCAGGAGTTGGTCGCTTTATCTATTTTCCATAATAATTTGAATATTATTACAATGGCACCTTTCATCTGGGGATATACATGCACTTTACATATGTTACATTAATTTCACCGATGAGCTGGGGAAGCACTCTTTATCCCTATTGTGCACATGAGGAAATGGAAGCACAGAGCTGATATACCGCTTGCCCAGTATCGCACAGGAAGTTTCTGACAGAGCCAGGAATAGAAATCACATCTCCCATGTCTTATGCAGAAGAATATCTTTATGTCCCTGCCCAGTAACTGAGCCCTTAATCCAGGCTAAGACACCCACACAGGACCCACTTTGCTAAGAGCAGCACAGCCACCCAGCAACAGCAGTGCCTTTCCCTGGGAGGAGATGTGACCGACCCGAAATTTCCTGCGCTGTGAAGGTTGGAAATGCCCTCTGCAAGCAGCAGCTTTGGGGCTCAAAGGGAGGGAGGCTGGCTCCATAAGCGGTTTCCATCTGAAGTGGCTGTTATTAGTTGGTGTAAGCAGATGCTCAACATGGGATGCCCAGGACTTCTCAGTTTTCACCCTGCAACGTCCCTGCTCTCTTTTTCCTGCCTGTTCAATCCACCTTTACCAAGAGATTGAATTTACAACGGACTTGAACACATTTAAATCCATTTATTGCAAAATTACTTTTCAATAATTACATCACTGTGCTGACTGTGTTGCATAATGAAATTAGCATGAGAGATATTAGAAAGAATATAAAATTATAAGAAATATTGAAATACCTCTTTCCCTGTCTGCCTTAGCACAGCCCATAGCTTAACTGGAAAACGAGCACTGCTCCTGGATGGGATTTAAATGCATCAAGTGTAATTTTATAATGTCTTTTATATAAATTAATTATAATGGTTATTGCTGCTTTACATTATTAGATTGAAATTTGCCTCCACTTCAGTGCATTAAAAGAAAGCTGCACCCATTTTGCTTAGTGATGCCCTGAAAGTTCTGGTGGCATGGAGCCATTCTCCCCATGTTGACACCACTAACCTGTCTGAAGTTAAAAGTTTTGGGCTCATGTTGGCATTGCAGTGCACACCATGCGTCCCAAACCCACAACTAGACCCTCGAGGCACATGCTGGGGTCCCCATGGAGATCTTTGACTGGGATGGGACATTGCACCCCTTCCAAAGCCTGCTTTTCTGCCTCATCTCTATAGCAACATAAGGGATGCTCAGGCTGCTTTGAGCAGTCCCACCCAATTTTTTTATCTGCTGAGCATTAGAGGTGATAAAATGCATTGCAAAATCCACGCAATGACACAGCTGAACTGTTTAACTTGGAGCAAGTACAGTCCATTAGCAACCATGGGCTGTTGTTGACTGAGCACTGCTGGGTGTTTGTGGGAGCAACTGCAGAAGAGCTGGGGCCATCCTTGTGCAAAGCTTACCTTTAACAGAGAATCTGGACACTGTGCAGTGCTAACAGGGAGATTCCTTTTGTATACCCCCACTTTTACATGCACAGTTGTTGTTTTTCTTTTCTAATAGCTGGGCTATTACACAAAAAAACAGTATGGGAAAGATGGCGACGAGCTATCGGGTAGTTAACTAACCACTTGCTACGCTGGACAAACCACAGTCGTGCAAAGCAAAATGAAGACACAGTGATATGCTTTTACTGCTGCTTAATCCTCAATAGAAGACTACTAATATTCAATTTGTGACATTATTTGCACATTGAATTAACCCAGAAACTAAAGGGCTAATGAGTTATGGAAAGCAGCACATGGCTTAATTGCAACAACAAGGGCCTGCCAGCCTCCGTTTGGTCAGGAGAGCCTGGTTAAAAATAAAACTTTGCATGCACTAATACCCACCAGATGGGCAGGGGAACAGCAAACTAAACAACGCAAACTATCTGAAAGACTGGTCTTTTAAATGCCCTAAGTTTTCCTTTTTTCACCCATGTTCCTCATGAAACACCACCACACTTATTAAGCATAGCAAAGAAAAGCCAGGATGACCACAGGAAAAAGAAAAGAAAATAATTACCTCCAGAATTATTTTCCATGAAAATATTTGTGCAATTTCCTTACAGAAAGCCAACAGGTCTTCAAGGGAGATGATGAAAACAAGCAAAGACTCTTGAAGAACTTAAAGAATGAAAAGGACAGCAGATATTTTCAGCACACGATGTCACCAGCCCTTGGCAAGAGCTGCTATTTCACTCAGTGTGCTCAGTCCCCAGCACAGCACCTATCCTGCAGCGGGACCCCAGCCTTGGTCCACTCCCATAGGAGTAAAAATTAGGACGTAAATGTCTGGTAACAAAAAAGAAACAATCATAAAACTCTCCTCCCTTCCTCCAGTCCTCTTCTCAACCAGCTCTGCATGCAAACATTTCTCCACTGTTTCCCATCTTTCTGGTACCCAGGAACACCTGTAAGTCCCACTGCGGTCCCAGCTCCCAGCCAGAAACACTGAGCACCATTGTATTTCTGTCTATGCTCACACCTGGGTTTGGGCCAAATAGTCTGAAGGATGAGACTGCAATCAGTAATGAAGCTGATGGAAAATATGAGAAGGAAAAAGAGAGGACCAGCCCTTCACCTCACCACACCAGTTCCTGGTGAGGTCACTGCTGGTAGCACTGCTCCCTGCCTGCTCAGTTGTCATTTCAGAGGTTTTAAAGGTCTTCCCCAAGCTTTTTACTGGGAAGAAAAGTCAGGGAGAACCTCATCTTCTGCATGGTCTTGTAGATCCTGCCCCTTCCTCAGATCCCTGTGTGGCAGAAGCCAAATCATTCCTGCTATGTTCATGGTGTCAGAAGCTGGCCCTTGCTAAGATCTCCAGATCTGACCCAGTCAGGAAAAAAACCCTCATGTAAAGTGGCACATCCAGCAAACCCAGCCCAGACATCTCATCTGGCCTGCCCAAGCTCTGCTAATGGTCATTCCAGGCCAGCAGCTCCTGCATTTCTTTTCCCACTGCTGCTTTCCCCAGCTCCTGAAACAAAAGCAAGATGGAGCTGCCAGCAAAGAGGTTTGGAGTCCCTCAGACAGAGCCAGACAAGGGTCAGGAGCTCAGGAGTTTGACCATTTAATAGAAAAAGTGAATAAATCTAAACAGCACTTAATTTATTGATGAAGTAAGAAAGACTGTTTAATGTGGAAAACATAAGCAAGATCAATAGCAGAGAGCACAAATAACTAAACCTATTGACACATAAGTATTTTAAGCCTAATTGCAGGCATATGCACTTTCTAAGGGTATCTCACCTTCTAATAGCACCCTCGAGATTATGGGGTTAATTGATGCAGCTGTTTACTCCTGGCTCACGTGGTCCAGACTGGGATTCCCTGGAGGATGCTATTAAACTAAAGTGTTTAATGAAGTGCTAAAGAGTGGAGTTTCTAATATTCTTCCCTTGAATGAAATTGAATAGAAATTTGAGCAAACTTCTCCTCCCCAGGTGGAAACTGCAGCTCAGCACTGGAGTAAATTCCTCTGTGCTCCTCACAGGAAGAGCCTCACGGTGCAGGGGAGAAAGATTTGCTTGGGTTTGTTTGTTAGACTGAGGATGTAGGGATGCTCTTGGCTTTTTTTCCTCCCAGATCACAGGTAGGAGAAGAGACCTACAAGCACGCTCCATTTTAGCACCACTGTTGGACAAGGAATCCCAGGAAGCCGACGCAAGTCACTCCTGTGGCTTTTCAGATTGACTGTGCGCATTCAGTATGATAACGCACTTCTGTCTTTTGGGGTGGGCTGAAAGGAGAGTTTGAAGAAGAACAGATGTGGGGAGGGGAACAGGTAACAGCAGCAGTGGTGCCACCAGCCTGGGCATTTCAATTTGATGGCAGTAGGGCAAACCAAGATTGCCAGAAAAGAGGCTTTTAGAACTAGTCTCCTCCCTTTATAATGTGGCCTTGGTCTGGTTTGGTACCTTTGAAAACCAAGTAAATGCCTACATATGACATGTTTCCAAGACTGACAACCCTGGCCAGGGTGCATAGCCTCCCCGTACCCATCCTACAGTGCACAACACAAAGCTCAGCTACCTTCACCTCTGTAATGGGAAGGTCTTGCCTCTCCTTAACCGCCATCCACTGCCACAAGCTTCTCCCAAGTGAGGTTTGAGCAAAGCAAAGGAAGTAATGATGGAGATTGCACCTCTGGAACCCCTCATCACCACCTAGGCACTGCCTGGAAGGACCCTGGAGCCTCCTCTCCCAGAGTTCAGCCCTCCTACCTATGATCTGCCCCAGCCTCTCACTCTCAGCAAGGCTTGTAATTGCTGTCAGGAAGGTGCTGCTTTCTCCATTTGGCTACTTGAGTCTGAGAGGGCACACAGACAACGAATCTGATGGGGACAGAGATGTCCCTGGAGGTAGGGGCACAGGGCTGCCTGCCCGGGTTCAGCAAACAGGGTAGCACACTTCAAGGTTCAAGGGATCAGGTGCAATGCAAAGACACTTTAAAAATCATCCTCTTCCTCCACAACGGCCTTCGTCCTGCAACTTGAGATTTTCTTCTCCTAAAATCAATTAGTTTGAAGTCATTTTACAAAAGCCTTTCTGCAGGGTAGCTATTCCCAGTGAAAATGCTCCTTCTATTGCTTCCATCCACATGGCATCTCCCTCGACAGTTGCAGAGGGATGGTGGGAAGGGAGCATTAGGTTTGTAGCCCAGCTAATGTTACTAACTCCACTGCAAATGCTTCCAGAAACAAGCATGCTGCCTGGCGCATCCAGTACGCGGTTGGGAGTGTGCTGAGTTAACTAGATTGGTGGTTTCAATGTGTTGCCTACAGACTCCAGAGGGACCCATCGCGGGTTGTGGGAAGTAACTGAGAAAAGCTGGTTTGCTGTCAGTCAGCACAAAATTTAAGTATATGGAAGGGTCTACACACACACCGTGAAAACCCGGGGGTTCTGTGAATTCCAAAAGGCTAAAATCATGGGTGAAGTGGGTTTTGGGGCTGTTCCTCTTGTTTCTGTCCCACTTGTCACAGGGAACATGCAACAGAAAAATGTTGTGTCTTCTGCAGTTGAATGGGGGTTATCTACAGGAGAAAACCATAATCAACCTCAAAACATACCTGTGTCTAGTCCCACCTCCCCTGGTGTCTGGGACCTCCTAGTTTTGGGAAGAGCTGGAGCTGGAGCAGAGGAGAGCTTCCCACTATGGCACCATACCCACACTCAGGCTCCCGGCTCTGCACCTTGCTGACTGGGTTCTTCTGGGGGCAAATCTCGGGGAAACAGGGAAATGAGAACAGTGAGAATCCAAAAGGCTGGAGATCTTGGCTGCGTGCTGAAGGATGTGCTTGCAGGCTCAGCACCTTGCAGAGGTGGACATTGGAGGGGCTAAAGAGAAAGGAAAGTGTCCCTGTCCAGTGTTTCCCCATCTGCCCCTCAAGTGCTGCCTCGTCTTTTATTAAATATTTCTAATGCCAGAACTCCCCCAGTTCTCACCTTTTACACAAGACCCACCTCCCTGTGCCTTTCTGGTTTTACTCTGTCTGTGATATTTCTGCCCTCTGTGTAAATCCTCCACACACACCCTGCCTTTTGTGTACCTTTAGCCAGCTGTGCTCCCCGGCCCCTTCCCTTGCACATCAGCCCTCCAAATTTGGGTCCTGGAGCCAGAAAATCAGCTCTTCTGGGTCATTTTAAGCACGTGCTGCACCCTTACCAGCCTGTGTCGTGGAGCAAGGTCAGTGCCAGCTCCTCTCCTCTCCCTGCTCTCTTGCAGCCCACCTATCTCCAACCCCTGCCAGGGGACAGTCCCCGAGCCCTGCCACCACCCAGCCCCAGGACACTCACAGCTGCACCCAGAACTGGGCTGAGGGCACCAGCCCTTGCTTGGGGGAAGGTGTTACTCGCCTCCTTGCTGCCAGCCTCGTTTTGCTGGGTCTGCTCACATTTGCCCTCGTGCAGATGATCTCCCAGCCTCCGGCAGTGTCCTAGGCTCCCAGTTCCCCTCTCACGAAGGGTGTTTTTACCCCCTTGCAGAGCCAGGGTGGCAGGTGGGCTGCCCTGGGTGCTCGGGTGCCCCACAGCCACCTTTGCTCTGGGTCTCCTGCCCACATGCAGGACCAGCAGCTCCTGGGCCAGGGCATGGTCTTGCTGTGACTTTCCACCCAAACCAGAGAGCCACGGCTGCCCCTCCAAACCTGTAAGACATCTCTCTCCTGCTAGCTACAACCACCGTGAGGGCAGGCTTAAGCTAAGCTGTTTTATTTCACAAATGCAGCCGGGCCGGCATGCAGCCAGATACTGAGGCTCTGCTGATATGTGCTAACCCATTAAATGACCGTAATTTAATTGCCTGCAATTGTCTGTCCATCCCCTGAACTCCGTGCTCGCCACAGCACGGGACACGGATGGTCTCCCACCCCTGCAGCAGAGCAGGACCCACAGCAGCAGGAGGGGCATCGCGGAGCCCCCAGCCCAATCGGTCCATCAAAGCCCCCAGCACTGGTATTATAAAATCGTTTGTGGTGCGGAAAAAAATGAAAACAGCCAAAAGGCTGCAATGGAAGACCAGGGAGAGAAGAAAATTAACTAAGAAATATGCAGCCTTGATGTCTATTCGCTAAAGAATATTTATTGTCCTCTCATGTGTCTTGCTTGCTCTCCTAACAAATATAATATTTTTGAAAGAACTAGTCTCTCTTTACCATTGCTGTCTCTCTCATGCCCTTTCTCTGTCTCGCTAGCTCTGTCTCTGCCTTTCTGATACCAACTCTGACAAACCGTGCGATTCTGATGGAAAATTCATTAGTCGTCCCTTTTTTTTTTTTGCTTCCCCATTTTCCCAGTCAGCTTCGCGCCTGATCTGTCAGCCTCTTCCATCCTGATTATCTGGAGACGCCAATTTCAAAGAGACATCTTAATAGTGATGTCAACGAATTAATTAGATGTGTTAATGAGCTAAAAGCAACCCAAATTAAATTAATGCAGTAATAAGCACAGACAGCAAAATTAGCTCCAATTTCTGTAAATGATTCTGAACTGTACACAACATCTCATCCTGCTAGAACATTACCATCCCCCAAAGCTAATCAAGAACTCCAGTGCAATTAACTGCTTAATTACAAAACACACACACAGCTCATAGATCCAGCAGCAGGAGGGGTGCGCCGGGCTGCAGAGCGAGCGGGGAAATTCTCTGCAACAAACACCGTGCATCGGCCTGCAGGAGCGGCTGTGGCCCCCACCAAAAGCACCCCCCAGGCTCCTAAAACTGGGTGATCCAGAGCGAGGGCAGGACCAGGGGCAGGAGGAGGAGGATGGCGGCTGGGCATGCTCCCCGGGGGTGGCCCATGTGCCAGGTCCTGCTGTGGGACAGCCAGCGTGGCCAGGGAAGCTCGGCAGGCCATGCCTGGTGTGGTCCCACCGGCGGCAGAGATGTACCCATCACCCCGGGTTGTTTATCAGACTGAGGGCTGCATGGAAAAGCCTAATTGTCCAGCTCTGCTCACCTCCCCCGGGGATGAGCGGGAAGCCACTAATAGCTTTGCAGAGCTGCTCAGGTATCTGATTAGCTCTAATTGCAGCTGGGAAGACAGAGGGAAGGGGTGGGATAGCACTGCGGATGGAGGGAAGGGGAAGAGGATGGTGGAAACGGGGGGAAAGATAGGGCTGGGGGGACAGATGGAGATGCCTGGGATGGGTTGGGGGCACGCACAAAGAAGGAAATTGAAGAGAGAGGCCAACAGAGGAATGATGGATGCAAACAACAACAAAAAAGGGGAAAACCAGGCAAACAAAGAACTGGAGCCAGGAACAAAGAGAAGGAAGGCGAGACAAAGAGAGTTGCACGCTGCCAGGCCCCGCAGAGCAGCCGGGGCAGGAGGGCTGGTGGAGATGAGAGCGAGTCCTGGCCAGGCCCCATCCCAGCCCTGCAGAGCCGGGATGTGCTGGGGATGGTGGGAAACGCAGCCTCCTCATCATGAGATAACACCACCACTTTGGAGATTGTGGAGTCATTAGTCCACCTAGTAAACAAGGAATATTTGCAATAAAGATGAGGGCAGAGATTCGCTGTGACAAATAGCATCTCTGTGTTTCTCTTTTTTTTCCACCTTTTAGTGCAATTAGTTCGGTCTGTTAATAAGCAAAGGATATTTTTAGTTAATTTCAGTTCCAGTTAATTGATTCAAAAGCGAAACCCAGCAACTGAGTTAATTGATCCATGCGTCTTATGTTGTAGCGGTGAGGTACTCCCCGGGCAGCTGCCATCGCTGGGGCTAATAACAGTACGGGAAGGATGGAGAGCAGGAGGATGGCAGAGCCCCCTGCCCCTAGGATGGGGGGTGAACACCACCCCCAGCAGCTGTGCTGCTTGCCCTGTGCTGCAGAATAAGCTGCAGGGCGATGCCTTTGCACGCCTGGCATGGGAAGTGTGCCAGCCCCCGTGCAAGCCAGCATTTGCACACTGCAGCAGGCATGCTCATGCCAGAAAGCTTGGGGAACGGGATGCCCTGGCTGGTGGGATGTCCAGCCTGGCATGCTGTCTCTGATGGGCACAGTGGGAGATGGTGTTATGGAGAGCATGCTACCTGGGCCACTTTCCATACTCCTTGTGCTTCCCAGCTCCCTGAGCTCCTTGGCAGGGATTCTGGAGGGTACATTCCTGCCCAGGGAATTTAGCTGCCACTTATAAAGCTGTTTCCATCCCCTTTTCCTCCCATGGTAACAAGTTCCCAAAGTTCACAACCTGCCATGTCCAGAAGTGCTTTCTTTTATCTATCTCAAACTTAATCTCTTACTGTTTCCGAGCAAGTGCCCCTCGTTCTTCTATGACAGGATTTGGTGAACAACCACTCTGCATCCAGCTTATCCACTGCCTTCAGGATTTCCTAGCCCTCAGCCAAAACCCCCCTCAGCCTTTTCCTCCCCTGCCTGGTAGGCAGTGCCACTCTGTGTGTCTGCATCTTGTCACAAGGGACTGGCCCATCTTTTTCACTGGAAGATGGATCTCCTTACCTGCTGATTTGACACAAGGGTCTCCTGTCACTGCACTGCTGGCGCTTCCCAGCTCAGGGTACTCACAGGCCTGAGTAACCAACACTTAGCAACTTTTTGATTCATAGATTCATAGAATCATTTAGGTTAGAAAGGACCTTTAAGATCATCAAATCCAACCATTAACCCAACACTGCCAAGCCCACCACTAAACCATGGCCCTAAGGGCCACACCTACGCATCTTTTAAATCCTCCAGGGACGGTGACTCCACCACCTCCCCGGGCAGCCTGTTCCAGTGTTTGACAGCTCCTTTGGGGAAGAAGTTTTTCCCAATTTCCAACCTAAACCTCCCCTGGCGCAGCCCGAGGCCGTTTGCTCTTGCCCTGTCACTTGTTCCCTGGGCGCAGAGACCGACCCCCCCTGCCCACAGCCCCTGTCAGGCAGCTGGAGGGAGCGATCAGGTCCCCCCCGAGCCCCCTGCTCTCCAGGCTGACCCCCCCCAGCTCCCCCAGCCGCTCCCCACAGGGCTTGTGCCCCAGCCCCTTCCCCAGCCCCTGCCCGGCTCTGGACACGCTCCAGCCCCTCCACGTCCCCCTGGCAGTGAGGGGCCACAGCTGAGCCCAGGGTTCGAGGGGCGGCCGCACCAGTGCCCCCAGTGCAGGGGGACGGGCACTGCCCTGGCCCTGCTGGCCACGCTGGTTCGGGTACCAGCCAGGCTGCTGCTGGCCACCTTGGCCACCCGGGCACACGGCCGGCTCCTGCCCAGCGGCTGTTGGCCAGCCCCCCCAGGCCCTTTCCCTCTGGGCAGTTCCCAGCCCCCTGCCCCAATTCAGTATTACATAGCCTGTCCTGCACCTGACTGCTGCTTTTTAGGAATTTTGGTTTCATCACAGCACGTAGAGGCCGTCTCCACCTCTGATCCTACAAGCCTGCACACCCAGGACCTTGCAGTCAAGGTCAGCACAGACTGAGCAGCCCACGTGCTGCCCAGCCACACAAGATGCCATGGGCACGTGTACACACTGGGATCATACTTGACTTTATAAGCTGGGTTAAAGTCCAGTGGCAATCGAGTTGATAGTTCTGCAAGTTGTTTCCTCTAGCAAGGACTGAGAATAATTCCCCTAATGCTTTTCTGAAATACCTGTTGATATAGGTCTCCTGTGTTTTCTACTGACCATTAATGTTGTTCTTGCCTATTCCTCCTTATAGCTCCTCATGTCAATTCACAACCACCTAATCATTTCCAGGGAAAAAACAAAGCTCCTGGGGCAGCTAAACCAGAACTGTCAAACACTTGAAGAGCACAAACCATAAATTGGATCTCACTGTAATAGGCACAATGCAAACAGAAGAACACCCAGTCTGTGATCTACAAAACCAGGTTTGAAACAAGATGCAGATTGTGACAATGATAAATGAAGAGGTTCTTGACTTTCTTTGCACTGTCTTGGGGACCAAAGAGCAGGTCTTCAGGATCAGACCATAATCAGCAGGTGGTCCAGCATCTCTTGAAGTATGCGATGGCCATCCCATGTACAGGTGTTTTTTAAGTAGACAAAATTTTCCTGGCAGCTCCATGGCTATTGAAAGGGATCAAAATTCCAAGCAATCCATCTTGAAGGCTACAATGGAGGTTTTCTGAACATGAATTGCTTAAGGCAGAGAGAAACATAGTCAGTAAGGTACAAGCAGATAGTAGCGAGAGCGTGTTCGTGAAGCAGCCCTGCTCCTGAGCTGTGCACTATCCCCCTCCAGCTTGCACCACTCCTGCTCAGTGGCCCAAAGTGACCATGAACTGAGTGACTCCATGCAACAGGGACACTGCTCTGCTCTTCTCATGGCTCTGCCTCCGCACCCTTCCCCAATTACTCCTCCAAAGCGATGGTGGGACATGTCATCCACACCGTGCTTTGGCACAACCGTATGTTCAGCTCTCTGAGAAGAAACTAAGATGTTTTTGCTGTTGAGGAGAGCTAAAGTTGGGATACTCTGACAGTTTTGTACCTTGGCACCTCTTTATTGCTCTCACTTTAATTTTAATAATAGGAGTTTCATTTTAAGACAAATAATGCATTTTCACAGGGATGCTAAGGATGTTATTTCAGTCTCTGAAGACTACACACCACAGCAATAAGAACTAGTGACAGACAGATGAATTGCTTGGCCTCTGCACCTGCAGTATAACTAAGGACCTACCTAATGAAAGAGCTTAATAAAAATCAGCTTTTTCAGAAAGTGCATGCTTAAATGATCTTCTGGAATAGAGCCTAATAGCGAGCCCTCTGTGCCAGGAATATGTAGTTCATTGTGATGCAGTTTCCTCTCTTCCCAGTTCTTTAAATGGGATATTACAATGCACTATCCACATAGAAAAATCAATAGATGAAAAGTTGGGCAAGGAGCTGAGCTTCTTCGATGTGGTGGCTCTGACAGCACTCAGCATCGCTCATGACCAAGGTGCAGGTCCCACCAGCTTGGCCAGCATTTGGATGAGGGTAATCCTTCCTTTGTCAGAAGCAACAGGGACCATTTGCTTTTAGTGCCTGTTGGGAAAAGTTGAAGGGAGAGGGTGCTTTTCAATAACGCTGCAAATTACCCACACTTTAAAATGCTAGTCCTTGATTTGTCAGCCTATTTTTGAATAATTTACCGTGGATCTGGCAGGTTGCTGTGATTTATAGCATAATATGCAGGTGCAACACTTTTGAAATAGAAGTTAGTACTTTCCAGGAGAAAAAAGAAATAATAGTGTCAAAACAAGCCTTAACCACTGAGGTTTTACCTGTTTCTCAATAGGAGTTTGCAAACATGACTCCCGTTAAAGCAAACGAGAAACACACATATGAGTCTGTGTGCCTTGAGAAGAAAATATTCTTCACAAGTGCCTTTCTTGGTGTTGTATGATCAATCCACCATCTGCTTTTATTTATTCATGATTTCTCAGACTACTACAACAATATTGACATTAAATACAGCTTTAGCTTATTAATTTTTTTTCATTCATATGTATTTTAAGTCAATTTTATTGACTTCCCCTTGCCTTGCTCTTTTAGCTGTTTGCTTGTTTTCCTGGCCTGCTACTTTGTGCCTACCCTTACATCCATTTCCCATGTTTTCTTTCCAGCTCCTTGCTTCTGTTCCAGGCAGCCACTGGAGAGCAATTTTCTGTTCCAGGTGCTGTGGATAAGCTGAATTAAGATCCTGTTGACCACACTTAAAAATCTCTGCTCAGGCTGCAGGTTTAGGACAGTCCTGCTTGTCCCAGGGTCACTGAGGCTCCGTGAAGCTGCTCCCAGACCCAGTAGCTATGTCAAGGTGATGGGGACAGGACATCCACATCCCAAGGAGACCATCAATCTCCTCCACACCAGGCATATGTGGATATGTCATTTGTTCTCAGTAGCATTGGAGAAACTCTGGACAGACAATTGTTAACTGTATTTGTCCCCTTTCCTATCTTATTGCCCCCCAAGATCCCATGTCCAGCTAGAACTGCATATATTCTGACAACCCACCTCTGACTTCGACCTGTTACTTCATGACTTTTACAGCTCATCTCCACATCCCTTCACCTTTTCACTGCCTCACCCCAGTTTCAAGCAGCACAGACCACAGCAAATGGCCAGGCAACAAAGGGCTCCCAGCTAGGGACCAAGTCTCCATTCAGACCCTAGCCATTAACTTTGAGGAAAATTTTTGCCTACAAACGCATTTTCAAGTTTTGGATCTTGCTCTTAATATGCCATCCCTGTGAAAGAGGACACGTCTCATCCTACCACACGGCAGCAAATCACAACCTTATACCCCCAAAAAACTCCGTGTCCTTTTTAGGGGCATTGCCACAGAATCTGTCACTGTTTTCTGGAAGGTGTTTTCTCTGCCTCTCCAGTAATTTTCCTTTTTCTCTGTTTCTGCAGCTTTATCTTCCCCGTGTCCCTCACAAGTTCATACTCGTTCCTCTTTGTGCTCCGCTCTCTGATCACTGCTTCCCCCTCTTGTCATATTCTTCACTTGTGGAGTAACAACCTGTCACATTCATAACCTCTTTGCACCAAAAATGTTCTTTGATCTGCGTAAACTACATTTGATGCTGAAATCCTTGATATTAATATCTTTTGTTTGTGTGTCAATGTTCTCTAGAATCTAATTAAGCAATGTTTTGAGAGCATTATATATGTTTGAACAATTTGGCAGAGCAGACAATATAAGCTATTGACCTGCAAGGATAAATTGTGCTTGCAGATTCTAGGAATTCACACGTGCCTGCTTCTTTATGCTATTTCTTCTGAAATATGTGCATTCGGAAAGAGGCCTTGCTTTGTAATAATCTCTGCAAGGCTTAATCAAGTATCTGTTCGTACTCGTTACTGTAATTGCAGTGGCAGTTACAGCAGGGCAAAACAGAAGCAGGTTTAAGCTAACCAACAAAAACAATAATAAAATAAGACAAAGAGCAAGTTCTACCCAAATGCTAATAACAGAGATTATTCAATCAATAACCTCTTGTTATGAATGAATAGGCTAAATTGCCTTGGAATGATGTTAAGATTGACAAGGCATAGGTCAGCCTAATATAGCTACTTACCCTAATTTGACTTCAGCAATTTGAAAGGCGGCATCGGATGGCAGCGGGGTCAAGCCCGCCGCGTGCCAGGGACGGCTGGGCTCAGCGGCGATGCCGAGCGTGTCCTTGGAGGGTGCGCAGGGGCTTCACGGGAGACAGGGATGCTCAGGACCTGACAGCAAACGCCGCATACTTCTGCTGGATTGGACCTTGAGAGGGTTTTTAGAAGAGGGAGGGAGGAAAAAAAGAGAATGGCAAATTGTAGGAAGGAGAGGCGGAGAGACGGCACGGCAGGGTGCGGAGCTGTGGTGCGCAATCCTGGCTGGCCCTGACCACTAGAAAAGGTCTTGCAGCTTAAGGCAAGAAAATTGGCCCATGTTTCTGAGTTTCCCCCCACCTTGACAGCTACGTCTGTTCAGATGTAGCCACCAGGTAAAAGCAGCTCCTGACGCTGGGTTTGGAGTCCAGCTTTCTCCATCCCCATCACAGGGCTACCCTGTGGGATAACCCCATTCCTAGCACAGGTTCAGTGGGGGAGGTGATATCAATACAGAAGGGAGATCTCGGGGCACAGAAGCTTGTTAAGGAGCTGGAAACAAGGGAGCCCAGCACATCAGTGATGATGGTGGTATCCACCAGGTAGGACTGGGAACACTGGGGAATGGCTCCACAGGACTTTGCAATACTGGCCTGGAAACAAGTTGCAGATTCAGCTTGGAAAACAGGCACATTTTCAGTGGTGTGGATAACTCACACCAAACCACCCATGCAACGCTGCTATGAGGCACAAACCCATGGCTGGAGCCGTGAACATCTCCCTGCTCCTACAGCAGCAAGTGCAAACCTGTGAGATATGTAAATAAAGGCCACTCTTACACAGGGGAGGCTTGATGAAAAGAACAGGCAGGGGTTTACTGCCAGGAACGAGCCTCAGCATCACTCCATCCCTCACCTCTGCTCTGCCGGTCCTGAACGGCAGGAACCCCCGGGGCTAAAGTTAAACTCCAGATGAGGGCCACCGGCTGACCCAGCCACCCTCCCGGGGAGCCCTGCACCTCCTGCCAAAATAATCAGCTCCCCACAATCAATTTCCTCAGCCGGGTACCAGCACAGCACCAAGGGGGTCTGATCTGTCTGTACCCACCGTGGAGGATGCAGGGAGGAAAACGCTATCGATGGGAGTTTGAGCTTTTCTAACACTGACCTGGTTTGGAGAATAGTTTTGCATCCTGTTTTCTGGATAACAGATACCGTCCTGAAGTCGCGTACAAGCATATCTGCTTTGCGACGTGCTTTGGGCCAAAGCAGCAGCTCAGGGTGGACCAAGGGCCACGGGGAGCTTTGCCTGTGCCTTTGCACGGGGAGAAACTTCCCTGAAGAGCAATGCTTCTCCAGCCTTCGGGCATCCCGTGCCTGGCCTCCAGCAAGGCCGGGCTTCTCCAGAAACAGCACAGTGCCATCTGTTGGCTTCCTCACCCTGCAATGGAGCAAAACCCTCGAAAGTCCTGGGAAACGGAAGAAAACTGGGGGGGGGGGAAATGTTACGTGCACCCTGGGTTTCTGCAAGCTGCTGCCTGCCCTCCTCTCTAACTTCTGCAGGCAGAGATGATGGGTCTGGCAGCCGAAACACTTTGCTTTTCCATCTGATGCCTGGCGTTGCGTGCGAGCGGGGCCGTGGCACTGCCCTCCCCATGGCTCTGCTTCTCCAGCATTGACGGTGACAGCTCAGTCCCACTGGGATACTGGATAATTAACTACAACCACCACCACCGTGCGCCATGTCGCTTACAACACACCTTCCTGGATTTTTTTTCCGTGTGGACGAGGGGAATTTTTCAGGAATACGCAGATGCTGCCTGAGCCTGCTGGAACTGCCAATGTCCAGAACCCCCAGACAGACAGACAGCACAGGCAAGATGTGTCCAGGGCTCACATACCTGCACAGTAAATCCTAGACATCCCGCTTTGGCACAGCAAACGGAGCAGAAATGGGCATCTTCCGAAAAGGCTTTAGTTTGATGTGCTCCTGGGTAAAGGAGTGAGTGTCCTTGCCCTTCCCCACCTGCGCCTGGGCTGTCTCGCTGTGTTTTAACTGGAAGCACCTACACCGAGGTGGTGGGTGGATTTATTGCCGTGCATTGCTCGTACGTCAGCTTCAGTGCTCAGGGATGATTCAGGTTGAATGACTCTGAACAAATGCAGATTATATTACTGCTGTACAGGATTAAGGAACATGGCTCTGCTCCGAACATTTCTGATTGCATTAAAGACATAAAGAAAAAATGCCAAAAGAAAGCTCAAATTCCTAATTGGAAAAAAATAAGGAAGATTTTTTTGTTGGTTTTTTGTATCCATTATTCTTACTGGAGGTGAACATTTTGCAAGCGAACCCAGAGATGGTGGGCCACAGCAAGGCACTGAAGGATGTTGGACCTGCCCTACCTCCTCTCCTGCCTTGAATTTTCTACCTGCAAATGCAGGTTACACCGCCATGCCCCTCCACCTCATGGGAACAACCCCAAGGCTTCGTTAGTTAATACCTGCAAATGGACTTTGAAGATGTAAAGTGCTCCATAAATGTTAAATATTATTATTCTTGCTACCAAGCAAGAAGTGAATAGAGACAGGGATAAAGTTCAGCTGAAGAGCTTCCTCATTACAGATAAAATACTGTCTTGAACGATGTATGGATAGAAAGTTTACCCCACTTCCACAAAAGAATGCAATTATCACCTGGAGTAGTTTCACTCTCTAAATTACAGTAAGTTCACACGTGTCCAGAACAACCATGTTTAGTTTGCATGAGGATGAGAGAGGGTGCTGTTGAGGTGTCCCCATCCACATCTGTCTGCCCCAGGAGCCGGGCTGGGGGCTTTCCCCCCATCCCCAGTGCTCGGGGTGTTCTCAGCAGCAGGTCTTTGCTGCTTTCTACCCAGAAACTGCATTTTTGCACTCTGGAAAGTGAGACTGGGGAGATCCCTGTGAAATGGCACCTCGTTGTTTAATAAGCCAAGCTGGTGAGCTTGGCAGCACGGAGTTACGGACGGGTACGGATCTCAGCCCTGGCACCGCTGCTGCTGGGGATGGATCCTGCTTTTCACATCCAGGCAGCTGTCCTTGGGCTTGAGACGATGGTGTTGGGGCCTCAGTGGCCACAGGCCAGACACTGGCGAGCCAGCCTGGGGGAAATCAAAGGCTTCTAAAATCTTCTGCTTCCCTTACATGACAACTAAGTGGAAGAAATGTTTGAGTCACTATTTCTGAGCTAAGATGTGCTTGTTTCCGTGCTCTCCCAGGGGATGAGCTGGAGCAAGTGGGAGACATCAGCTCTAGCTACCATGGCATGGCAAGGGCTATTTCTGGATTTTTCTTAATGATTTTGTGAACTCAAATAGACCCAAATTTTAAAGAAAGTATTGACTGATCTTCTCCTTCGTCACTATTAACCCCTCAAATATTTTAGAAATACACAAAGGGCAGCAGCATCCAGTGGTCCAAGCTGTATTTTAGGAGTGAGGATGCTGCACACTAGGGTGAACCTAAATAAGGCATCGGCCAAATCTGTGCCTTGGTTTCCCTTCCCGTGAGATGCAGCTAACACCTATTGACCCATGTGCAAAATGCTTTCTAAACCACGCATGGAAGGCCTTACACAAGTAGTTATTAATATTAATAATAATAATTGTTGTTGTTACTAAGCCAACTATAAAAATAATTTTTCAGAGAAACAAAGTGCCCTGTCTCCCGGTGATAGATTACAGTGATGCTGGAAATTACTCACAGTATGAAGCTGGTTTCCAGTCTGGTTCCTTTCAATAAATTACAGACCTGAGCCCTGAGTGCGTACAGTTTTCCAAAGTAAATTCAAAATAGACAGAAAGTGTATCCTCCCATCAATTTTTCTCATGATCATTTGGGGTTTGCTCCTGAGAAGGAGAAGTCCCCCAACAGTTTCCCAGCACCTTTTGCTGGGGCTGGTGGGGACAGGGACAGGCAGCTGGCCCTGGGCCGTGCACAGGGAAAGGGGGATTCTGCTGTGAATGGGGGTCCCCGTGCAAAGGGAACATGGCCCAGCCACCCTGTGCCCATGCACCACCCCCCCTGGGTACCGCTCAGCCCTCGCCTGCTGCACCCCACGACCTTACCAGGGTGGCTGCGTCTCCCTTTGCACCATCTTCTTTTTTTATTATTATTTATTTTTTCATTTTGGGGTTTCACTGCCCTCGTTCATCCACTAAATTCCTTCCAGATGGGGCTGCCGCTTTTCCTCCTTCCTTCACGCCGGCGCCACGCGAGCAGCGCGCGGAGGCTGCCCATCGGCAGGTGTAGGGCAGAGCGCAGCATATGCCGCGGGTTTGGCAGCGCCGGCTGCGGCGGCAGCTTCTGCGAGCGTCTCGCCGGGCAGCGCTCAGCTGGGACCTGGCACCACTCACAAACACCATCTGGCCTTGGCAGGCCTGCCACCCGAGGAGCCATTCCCTGCGCCGGCAGCCTGGATGGACGGATGGTGCCAGCCACGCTCGGCATGGCTGAGGTGCTGCAACGCCGCTGGGGACAGGCTCAGAGAAGGGACCTGGGGGCTAAGGGGGGTTTCTTGCTGGGAGCCTGACCCCATGCAAAGGGGAGCCTTTGGCAACCCTCAGCTGCATTAAAACACCATCTCCCATCCCCCCCAGGAGCCCCTGCCCCCTCCAGCATCAGTGGGGAGCTGGCATCGGGAGGCTCCTCGGCACCGAGGGAAGCCCTCCCCAGTGCAGTGCGTGGGGCACCAACACATCGCGGCGAGGCAGCAGCCTCTTGCTTCCAGCACCTGAACCAGCCCAGTGCAGGCAGCAGAAAAGCCACAAACGGGATTTATAGATGGCAGAATGAATCTCTCTGCTCGGAGGGGGCTGCCCTGGAAAGCTGCCCTGTGCCTCTGACTGGCACCATGCACCTGGGAGAGGAAGGTGTGCGCACAGCACCCCATCTTCTCCCACAGTAAGTACCAGCACTAAAACCCTTTCTAGATGTCTGGAGTAATGTCAAAGTGAATTAAAAAAAAGAAGAAGGGACATCTGAAGCTTGCGTGCCAGTCTAACAAACTCCATCATGCAGAGTCTATGGCTACTACAAACACGTGAGTCCATTTGGTTTGCTCTTCCTGATGCTCACACATTTTACCTGTACTTTGATTGCAGCCCCCTGTCTCCCCCCCTCCAGGAAAGCCCAGGTTCTGCCACTGCTCACAACCCCCTTCTCTCTGAAGACTGCCAGGAAAATGCTTGCGTGACCCAGCACGTGCAATGCCGAATGCTGTGACCAGCTCCGGCTTGGAAACACTCGAGCTGCAGCAAGAAGCACTTCTGCACTCACTGGGAAGCCCAGCACTCCCTGCTCCCTGCCACAATGCAGCTTTATCTTGTGAGCACATTTGCAAAGGAGCACGGGGAGCCTGTGGGGGAGAAGTGCTTCGCTCCCCTCTGCATGCAGCGAGGGACCATTTCCACCTGCTGGGACAGCCTCTGCAAAGCCTGGCCACCACGCAAGGGGGTATGCAGAGGGCAAAACTTTCTAGTATGAGCTGGGCTTGCAACCACCCTGTCTTCCCATGGAAAAAAAGGGGATTTCTCCCCTCACCTCAGCTATAACATCATCAGGAGCAGCAGCTGTTGTGAGTCAGCAGGGCGATGCATATTTTGGCTCCCGGTGGGACTCTTTCCAGCTTGCTTACCCATGTGAAGCCCACGTGAAGCCCATGTGAATGGCCTCACTTCAGCAGGACCTCTCTCGCTCAGCAGTTGTTAGCCTGCTTGCCAGGGGTAGGCATGGTGCACTGCAAGGGTTTATCCCACGTGCCCTGCATTATGTCTTACTGGAGTATACGGTCATCATGCTCCTTTCCATCTTCAGTGAGTGGTGACTGCCAGGAGCTCAAAGGAAGGCTTGGATGCAAATCTGGAATACTAGGAAATGATCCACCAGGGCTGCCACAGCCTTCCTGTGCTGCAGGTCTGTGTCAGCCAGACCAGGCGCTGCCTGCTCTGCCAGGAGGGTGTCCAAACCCCTCTGCCATCCCTGCTAGTGGCAAAAGAGCTACATCGCCTCTTGTAACAGCCCTGACACCTTTCAGAAGGTAACAAACATCCCCAGGAGCTGCACCCAGCCAACAGCACAAGCATGGACAGTGTTGGCTTGTGAGCTCTCATATGGGGAACCAGCTCCTTACAGCCCCCTGTTTTGCCACCATTTTTGCACATATTGATGATCTGATCATCCAGCAGATGAACACCAAGTGCTTCAGATGGGACCCAGTAGGCCCATACCCTTCTCCATTTAGTTTCATGCCCAGTCACCCTGGCAATGAGCTCTCCTGCCCATCTAAGCCCTGTAGGAGCTGTGTTGGTCTTTCCTCATGAAGCTTTCCATGGCCATAGACCAAATTGCAACTAATATTCCCGAGGCTTTCACTGGACATCATCTGAGCTACATGCCTCCAGGCAGCAGCCACCCAGAGATTAACAAAAGATCTGGTTTTACTCCATTTCTGCAGGCAAAGAGATGTTCTGGGTCTAGAGCTGAGCAGACAGGGGCTCTGTTCCCCTCTGTTATCTCCCCTGTTCTGCTTGCTGTTGGATGCTCCTGGTCCATGTGCCAACCTTCTTCCCCCATGGCATCTCCCCAGAATTACCCATCCAAACCTGGGCTCACCTATGGCTTACCCAGTAAGGGAGACCTTTATAGGACTGCTGTCATGAAATACAGCTTTGACATGGCAAAGCAGCTCAAGAAGGATCAAGGGAAGGTGGGAAGAGGCAGGAGAGAGAAGACTAGATGAGGAGATGAAAAAAAATAGCTACAATTCCATAAAGACTTGGTCTGAGAATTAATGAAGGCAAAGTCAACACAGTCTGCCACTGCTGACACCCCAGGAGGTGAAGTCACTGAAGCTGCCGGGGCCCAGCTTCAAGGCGAAGCTCTGAAGCTCAATCTGTCTGTCTGTGTGGAGATGAGATGGCTGCAGTGCCCACCGTAGAGGTCTGAAGCTCAATTCAACTGCAGCAAAGCAGCCGCTGATCTCCGGTGCTCTGGAGAGCAGGCAACGGGTGCTGGCCATGAGGGCTGTCACCTGTCTCTGCCCCGGCACTTCTGCTGTCTCCCGGGAAAACTCCTATTTCTTCCTAGCCAGATCCACCAGAAACCAACTCACCCATAAAAGCAACCTGCACCCTCACACAGAAATGGTATGACATCAGCTTCTGCGAGTGACTTTTTCTGTGTGTTCAAAGCCAAGGAACACAACTAAACTGCTTGGACCTCGGGACCCTGCAGCCCTAGACAAAGCAGTGCATCATCTGTGCAACTGCACAAGAAATAAGCATGCAAAGTCCTGGCTGCAGTGGAGCAGAGCATTTCACAGGGTCCATTTGCTGCTACTTGCCAGCACATTCTGGTCACAGTTATACTGACACAAACCCACTGCAAGACAAATGTCAGCGACACTACACCAAACCTCACTGGTGCATCCACCGGGATCCATCAGGGTAACAAATCTGATGCTGGTTTCTCTTTTCCTTGCTCTTGAAGAGGAAGTTGTCTGATTTCTTCCTTGCCAGATCCTGTTCTCCAAACTCAAGCAAAACAAAACAGGTTTTGCGAGATCCTTGTGCACCAGAGGCTGTGAACCCACGACAGCGAGGCAGTACCTGCCCTGCAGATTGCTCTGTGCAGCACAGATAGACAGATAGATACACAAACACGCACAGATTCTGCACTACATAACTGATCATTTTGCATGTAGAGCAGCTTCAAGACAGGCTGACCTTAAACCTAACTTGAAGCTCTTCAGCTCACAGGCCTTTATAACAGTGTGGCTGCCCCCCTGGGGTCCGTCTAGCCTGGGAGGACACTGACAAAGGAGCAAGAAGAATGACAGATGCTCCCCATGCACGGAGGCAAATAGAGATGGGACGAGGGGAGAATGGGAGCCTAAAGGGAAAGAAAATGAGCGTGCATACACTCACACACGTGCACACAAAGACAGGCAAGACAAAGGAAAGGGGGACAAGCAAAAGGAGTGGAGCTGGAGAAAACCACTCTACGTGCTTGGCGAGGGCTGTTTGCAGCAGCATCTCATGCTGCTTCGTGAGATCCATCCGGGACATATCTGTGTCGATGAACCGGAATCCTGACACCAGTCCCTTTGATAAATATTTATCGCGCCTGGCGCTCTATCACTTCAGTTTCCACCAGATTAACCTCGATTCTTCCAACAAAAAATGCCCTGATGTTCTGCCTGATACACACATGCCATGCTGACCTTCCTTCTCCGGATTCCCCATGGCCCTCGCTCCCATTCAGCTAAGGGGGGAATTTGCTCTCATCAATCAGGACCGGATTTCTCCCATGCCATGTAAATAATTTAGAGGCACAAGCATCCATGGCACTGCTTATGTGCAGCCCAAACCCAGTGCCAGGAATCTTGGGAAAAGGGCCCAATAATATTGTACCAGTCCAAAGTAATTAAAGTGCATCATTACATATAAATTTGTAATTAAACACTTTAACGTAATCATCCCGCACAGCACGATTCCTGATGAATTAATTAAAAGAACTCCAGAAATTAATGTTTTACTTGTCACCATTGTTGTGCTAGCTGTAGCCGTCTCCTCGACTATTCCTGCAGCATGTTGTGAAGTAATTATGTAATTACTGGGGAACAGGAAGGCCCAAAGTCCCAACAGAGGAGAAACCTGAAACAAAGTGGAAATAGCAAGCGCAAAAGGCAGAAGCAGAGCTGGTGTTCCCACCTTTAGCCCCAGCAGAGGGGAGGCTGCGAGGGGAGGGTAAGGGTGAGGTTTCCACCAGCTTTCCAGGTTTCCAGCACATCATGGATGTGCTCTCCCAGGTGGGAACATTTCGCTCACATCCATGTGTGTGCAGGTGTAGAGGCAGCTCCTGCGCTCTCCTGCTGTCCCAGCCTGGCTTCCTCCCTCCATACAGATGCCCTTCACCCCCACACTCTGTCCCTGCTCTGCAGAAGCAGGGCTCATCAACTGTCCCCTCTGTGTGTGTCCACCTATTCCCTGCCTCAGTTTCCTCCCCTTCTGCACCCCCTCCTACAGGGTTTGCTGCCTGAAGCGAGGGGACTGGCCAGCCCCACTCTCCATCCAACCTTCCTTCCACCCAGACCTCCCAAAATCCCTCCTTTGTGCCCTACATTACACTGGGCTTCAGTTTTCTTTCTCCACCCCCTACCTCAGACACAACTGACCAATTTGGTCCCCTCGGGGCCAGCTACATCCCTCCCATCTCGACAGCTCCATCAAAGCACCACTGGCAGCGTGTCCTCCCTCCTCCTGACGGGACCGAGCCCCAGGATACACCTCCTGCAGCTGTGAAGGGGTTAAGGCTGGACTCAAATTGAATTGTTGGATGCAGCGGGTGTTGGTGCCCCTCCATCCGCCTGTGCATGTGTGCATGCATATATCTAAGCACAGCGTGAGGCTTGCTGGCCAAAAAACGCTGCTGGGGCTGCGTGGCATGGTGCAGACGGGGTATTCCTGCAACAGCAGAGCCCAGGCTCTAACTTGCTGTTGCAAGGAAAATAGCTGGATGTGTGTAGATACAAGCCCCAAGGTGCAGCTGCCCTGCCGCGGGAGCTGGGCACCCATCAGTATGCGTGTGAGGAGGGGATGCTCAGCCAGCTGCGGTGGGTGCTGGGTGGCCATTGAACCTGGACAAGGGTCGGCAGGACCCAGCCGAGGTGGCGGGTGGCACGGAGCCACATTCAGTGCCCCTCAGCGGGGTGCCCTTGTTTGAACAGGATTTCCAGCACCGTCCAGACACATGGCTTCGCATCCCTCTTGGCTGCTGGGGCTGCCGACAGCTCCAGCTGCAGGGACGGTCAGTCGGATGGGGTCCACGCAAGAAGGAACCCCCAGGTAAACCTCTCTTCTTCTGCCACCCTGCGAGCTGGGTGGGGAGCAGAAGGGGTGTCAGGGTGGCCGTGGTGCTGGCCTGCATGCTTCATAACAGCACTGGCTGTCCTCAAAAACACATAACCTGTGGCTGCAGCACTTGGTCGCATGGAAAAGCTCCCAGTAAGGCAAAGGCTCTCCTGTCGTGTATTTCCCATGAATGATACTGATGATACTGGTTCCTCCTGCTCCTTGTATGACCCAGGAATATCCCTTATTATCCTGGGCACCATCTCCTATCATACCAGGATGCACCAATGCTGCCACGTCACGACAAGTCTCTGCTTCCGGCCTGTGCCTTGGCATCACGTCAGTCAGTGGCTTTGGGATTTTATTCTCTTTATTTTCTGCCCAGCAAAAACCCATGAAACACAGGTTGGTTTTACAGTAGCAAGGCTGGGGGATCAGGTGGAGCAGGGAAGTCTTGGAAGAGATGACAGCACTTTCTGGATGAAACAAGCACAGGATGGGGACTCAGCAACACCCCTGTCCAGGCTAAGGGACTTGTGCAGCATGTGACTCTGTTTCCCCATCTGCAGATTATGCTTAACTGGGGCTGTATTAGTTAACATTTGTACAGCTCTTTGAAAAAGGAAAGTGTTTGAGACTTTAAATCCTGCCAGTGGGAACAGATCAACAAGATTTCTAACCCTTCTGAAAAATTAAAGCTTTTGCCAATTAAGCTGGCAAACGCATGGTTGTGAATCTAAAAACCTCTCAAGCTCGAGACCAAGGCTGAAGCCTCCTCTGAGAACAGCCTCTCCTGGCTGCTCTTCACACTCCTCCCGCTCACCCATGTCAGAAATACATCAAGTAACCGAGCTATATGCTTTTCGGCAGACACATACTTGAAACATAACCAGGCTACTGACATAACTGCAGTGGAGCTACCACTCCGGACGTTCAAATGGACACCATTACTGCGCAGATAGCGTCTTCTGCTAGATTGCTTGAACTGGTACTGCAAGTATGTCATAGTAAAGCATAGTTTCTTTTAATTTTACAATTAGCCCTTTAATTTGAGTTGCAGTTTTGATGCCACAAGCTGTCGATATCTCCATACACATATCCTTACCAGCATATGCATTGCCTTTGCCTGGGGTTGTCCACTGCTTCTGAGTCTGCTCTGCACCATGCTGCACCTCTGCTCAAGATGTAAGGTTATGCTCCCCGGGCTGACTCTGGGATATGAGTGAAAAATTTTATGCAATATAAAACAATCTCCACACCCCATCTATACTCCCTTTCTTTTTTTTTTCACCTTTGCAGGCTGTGCTGATGACCAGCAGCAGCACCAAGACAAAAAGCCCGGCAATAATTGTGGCACAGCAAAGGGGAAGGGCACTGCCTTCATCGCACGCACACTTGGAGAGGGACACGGGCTTCTTTGGAGTCACACGAGCTGAAGGAAAACAATGTGGGGCAGTGGCAAAGCAGCCCAACACCACGATGATGGATGGTGAAGCAAATCACTCGATAACTGAACATCCCCTTCGCTTCCAGGTTAACTCCCACCCTGGGATGTCCCCACTGACTTTGGTTCAGCCACTCACAACTCTTGGTGGTTCACCTGCAGAAAACAAACACACTGTACGTGCCCGGTGTGTCTCCACCTGCCTGGGATGCAGCCCTGCCCCAGTCCCTTGGAGTGGTGCTGTCAGAGATGTGCAGCATGGACATGGCTCCGCAGGCCCCAGGAGGGAACATCTGCATGCCCCTGCAGCGTGCTCCCCTCCAGGGCGTGGGTGGAGGTGTTAAGGATACACCAGAACCATTACAAACCATGCTTGTGCAAGCATAGGGAGCATGTGATGTTTTACACACCCAGCCCTGGGCTAGAAACGGATGAGGAAAGACACCCAAGTTACTGCATGAGTTGCAAAAGCAAGAAGCCCCTAAGCCCCTCGTGTGCCATGACACAGATGGATGGAACCAACAGGCACACGTGTCATGATGTACAGAGGCACCCGACGTGAAGTCAAGGGGCACTTGGGCAGCAGTTTCTGGTGAAGCCATTTATCCCACGGGCTTGGGCCTCGGCGCACGCCCAGCCCTGCCTGCACGGAGACACGGTGAAGCCCCTGCCAGAGCCCAGTGGGGGGTGGCACTGGGTATATGGGAGTTTGGAGATGCCAGCTCAAACCTCCGCTCTCTGACCAACCCACGCAACCTGAAATAAGTCATTTGGTGTCCCTGTGTGTGGGGGAATAACCCCAACATCGCTCCCCGCTGTGTGGCTGAGCCAGGGCTGGGGTGCAGTCTAGGGAGGCTGCCCCATTTGCCCCCCACGTGCTAACCCCAAGAAGGGTCCAGCTCTGGGATACAGGGGCCCCTTCTTCACCCTTCCCCGGTCCCCAATGGAACAATTTACCTTTCGGAGCAAGTCCAAGATATTAATTAAGATAAATCTACCTCAATTTTGAGATTCTCTTATCATGTAATTTATCAAAATTATGTTAATTATTTCTGTAGGGCAGCAAAATTATTACCTCTTCCGTGTCTGATTTGTATTAATATTCATAATTTAATAATTCAGCATCCAAGCCATCTGGTTTGGGGAGCCACACTCCTTCCCCTCCCTCTGCCAGAGCCAAAATGCTCCCGCCTCCCTGCTCGTGCACCCATACAGGTGGCCCCCAGCAGCCCCCAACCGACACCCTGCCACCGGCTCCTGCCGGCATCGGCGTCCCCCCGGCCCCACCGAGGCTGCCGTGGCGGGGTCCTGATCCCCCGGGGATGGGGAGCAGCCCCTTCCCCTGTGCCAGGCTGAGCCTCTGTCACCGGCGCTGTCTCAGCCCGGCAGGTGAGCACAGCTGAATTGACATTTTCCACACTTTGTGATTTTTACACTGTAATTTGACATAATTAATGCCTACATTACTGCTGATAATTTAGCTAGTTAATTAAACTCGGAGGAGATAATTAAGGAGAGGCTACTGCTTGGACTGCTAATTGTTTTTGTCATTATTTTAGGGGCCCGACAGCTGCTGGCTGAGTCATCCTCCCCATCAGCTGATGGCCGCACATGACCGTGGTGCCACGGGCACCGGGGTCTGGGTGCCCGGTGAAGCGGCTGAGGGCTGCCAGCGGCTGGACCCGCCATGGCCTGGCTGGGAGCCAGCGGCCGCCGGCACCGCACCGCGCAGATGGCGAGCGGGGCCCCTGCAAACCACGGCCCTGGCGCTGCTCCGGCCGAGGGCAAGTGCCCCCCACGTTGGTGCTGGAAGAGAAGTGGCGAGATGGTGAGAGGTGTTTGCTGAGGAGGAACGGAGTGGTGGATAGGAAGGCAGCATCGAGCATGCCGGGGAGGGCAGGTAGTGAGGATGCTCAGGTGAGGATGCTCAGGTCATTGGTCCATGAAATGCCCCAGGTGTTGTCATCTCATGCTGCAGAGGGATACCAGCATGCTCTGGGGCTCATGCAGAAGCAGAGACACTAGCCACCCTGCCAGCCACACAGCAGAGTTGAGACCTGCAGTTCCCTATGCAGCAGTGCCAAGTGCTCACCCTGGCTCAGGGGAAAGCCCATCTGCCTACAAGCCCCAGGGCAGGTGGGGAAGGAGAACAGCAGAGGGTCCCTCTTCCCCATGTGGGTGGCTTCCCTTTTAACCCCACAGCATCCAACCCAGCCCCAGCTGCCCTACGCTGTGCTGCTACAGCATGTGCCTTCTCCTTCTTGGGTGCTCTGGCTTCATCTTTAACTATGAGTAAATCCAAACACTTACTGTGATGAACCCGTCTGGTCCCTGAAGAGAAAAGCACATCGTCGAAGCAGAGTCCCTGCTCCCCACCACCTTGCTCATCCCACACAGAGCCCTCTGCCACCTGGTCAGTGTGGCCCCATGCCATCCACCCTCAGCCATTCCCTGCAAGACCTCAGTCAAAGCCCCAGTTCCTCTAAGCACCTGACACTGGCACCAAGTTCAAAACTGCTTCGTGCCTGTGTCTCTTCCATGCCAGGTCACACATTCCTCCATCCTGCTCAGCAAAGACCTAAAATCAGAGTGGGAGCAGAGGAGCCCATAACCTACGGCCAGCCAGGAGCTGCAGGAGTGCAGCACATCCTGGCCATACCCCTCCTCCCCACAGCCCAGTGGGAGGAAGGCAGCTTGAGGCACAACCATCATCTTCTTCTTGCTCTGCAGCAGCTGGAGAAGCTTCATCTGGCCTGCCTGATGTGCAACACCCCCCCCCAGCCTCACCCAGCCCCCCCTAGCAGCACCACCCCACAGCCCCTGACAGCCAGCTTCCCTTCCCACCACAGGCAGCCCTGCCAGGCTGTTCGCTGCTGGAGATTTCTTTCCACCCTCTGCCTCCTGACGAGCTCAGTGTTCTGAGCTGGAGGCCAGCTTGACATCTCAATCCAGAGATTAGGATGGAGACTGGTCACTTCCCAGTTCTGGCGAACACCCTTTCAAATAATTTGATTAATCATCTTAGCCCTACTTGGCGCAGTTGGCATCTTCCAGAATCAAAACCTCTCCTGAAATGCTGTGTCAAAAAAACATAAAGCTGCTGTAAAGGTTCAACCAAGCATGGACCAAAGCAGAAGCCAGTACTCCAGAGGCTGTGCACTGGGTTGGCTAAATACTCCCTCTAAATATCTCTACAGCTAGCAGTCAGAGACATATGAGATGTGTAACAAATTGCACAGGGACTGCTTTCCTTCTCTCACTGTTAGGAGATATTTTTTTTTTCCCCTCCTGCATTTCTATTTATCACAACGCAAAAAAGAAACGTGCCAAAAGGGTTTTATATTTTCACTTGGAACAACAACATTTGGACAGCCCCAAGGATAGCAATTGCAGTAATCATGAAAAAGTAATACTTTGCGCTTCTGTAGTCCCTTTCATCCAAGCATCTCACAGCACTTTGCAAACGTTGGCCCTGATCCTGCGAGGGCCCATGCACATGGATCATCTTATACAGGAATTTATTCCACTGGGTTCAGCAAATCGGGACTGCGGGGCTCTGCGGGGCTCTGGAGTTGTTCACCTCCACGCTCGCAGAGTCAGCTGCTCCATCAGCACTCACAAGTGCATCCTGAGGTATTTGTTGATATTTAAGTCTGAGCTCCTGGAGCCAGGGGATTGTGTTTCCATTTGTCAGACCTCTCTAGTCTGTCATCTTGGTGCAATCCCTACAACAGGAACCCTAAAAGCCCAGAAAGCAAAAGAAAAATAAGACAAACCAAACGTACGCTCTTTCCAGCATGGTACTTTTTCACAGGCTTGTCTCTCTTTGGAGTCGTGCTTCAGGATTTCTGTATTTATTTTCACCAGAAGAGAGCAGCTCCTGCACTCCAATACTCATAAAAGAATAAACCCAGCTGATCTCAAACTGCTCAGAGAAAACTATGGCAGGGAGAGCAATTTGCCAAAATCTACAGCAGTGAAAAGAATAAACCTCGAATGTCCTTGTTCCCAGTGCATCCCCCTGCCAGAAAGACAACTGTGGTCCAAACAGTTGAGGGTTTGGTTGGAGTTCCTGCTATCATTATTTGCTTACTTAAAATCAAAAAAGTTTTCTGTCTTGCTATATCCAGTGCCCCAAAGCTCCACCAGGGATGTGAGGCCAACAGCCCCCGTGGGCAGCACCCCTCCTTCACCCACTCATGCCCGGCACCACAGAGCAGCCACCGTTCAGGACGAAGCTCAAGCCACAGCTCTCTTACAGGGCTCCTGCAGGGACACCCCCTCCCCCCTCAAATGGAGAACTTGAGTGTCTCCCCTTTAGCCTCAGCTCCAACACCTCCGAGGAGGACGTGCCATTACTAATGAACCCTCCTGCCATAGCAAGGCAGCAGATGACAATTAGCACCCCCCAACCTGCGAGACTGCTGTGACAGCGGTTTCCTTTAAGCATGAAGAGGTGGCCCCTTCCCCTCTGCACCCCAAGCCCAGCCTTCTTGGGTCACTAGATTCATCACAAGTGTAGGGACAACGGTGGCTTTGCAAGGAGCCCTGGGCAAGCCACTGACAGTGCATGACTGGGACAGCCCGGCTGAGCAGGACACGTTGTCCCACAGAGGCACCCAGACATCACCCAGTGCTTCGCTAGGCAACTGGAAGGTGTTTACAGCTGCCCTAGAAAGTGTGGCCCAAGGTGACTAGCTACCAGCCAGGGCTGACAGCCCTTCAGGGCTGTTTTCTGCTCCTGGGGGGACTTCCAGCAAACCACACAGCTTCTCTGTGCCCCAGCTCCCTCCTCTGTGCGGAAGGACGTGTTTGATGCACTTGAAGACCTATGGCTGAGCAGCACAGCAGCCTGCGGTTAAAATCCAGCAGAATTGCAAACCACCCTTTAACCTCTCTTACCTCTGAGCTATCTTCCAGTGAAATGAATCTCTCATATCTGCCCAGTCCAGCGTCTTCATCCCAACAGAGACAGCCTCAGCCTTGCCTTCCCTGACCCCCTTTTCCTCCAACACACCCGTGCAGGCACGCGCACGCAGGAAGAGCGCCCTTAGCACTGGAGGGGAGCGAGACGCAAAGGAAGAGCATTAGGTGGAATGAGAGATAGCAAAAGCACAGGCATATCAGACGTCTCCAGGCAAGATAACATGATAAATAATCAATCAATCCCTACAAAATCCTTAAGTGCTTGATGTATCCTCCTGCAAATTGAATCACTTCTCCTACCAGGAAGTTCTCTCTTGTAAATAAATGAGAGCAGAAATGGCCCATATTGAAAAATAATGTTGTTAAAACCACTGATTAAGTTTTACACAAGCATATGAGAGCAAACTAAAAGGTTTTAGCTTTTTAGTTTAAGAAATGAGGAATATGATATAATTTCAATTTGTGATGAGATAAGATGTTCTCGATATTGTGGCTTCAATTGGATTATATCCTAATGTACTTTTATAAAGTGTCAGGCTAGCTGCAGATTAAGGTATGTGTGTAATATTCTTTATTAACAATTTAATGGACTTGCTTTCACTCTATCCATCTTAATCAGTGTTTCCAGTCCACCTGGGAGATCTAGTTAGTACAGAACCTGAAACTCCAACCTGATGAAAGAGGGAACTCAGTGATCCGTCAGTGTCAAAAACAAGAGGGAAGCACTGATAAAAGACTGTTGAGGATCATCTTTAACCTCCTGTCATCAGCACCACTCCAAAAGCTCTCAACAACCACTCTTGGAGTCATTCAACGAGACATATGCCCTCCTCAGATCTGCAACCTTCCCCTGCCAGAATATTAAAGGGGCTTTTGGCAACAGGCAGGACTTCCCAGATCACAAAACACAGTTGCGTGATCTTGAGGGACCTGCTCCTATAATCCTATTTTACAGTCAAACGCCAGTGCGAGAGCAGCCTGGTTGTGTGGACTCTCCAGTGCTCGTCCATAGTCTCTGCTTTGGCACTTAAGACACTTCCATCTCATTTCCCTCTGAAGTTTATTCATGAGTAGTTTGTATCTGCATGTTCTGGTATCAACACTGGCCTTTAGCTTAACTAGCTCCTCTCCTTCCCTTGTGTTTATCTGCCTGTGCAATCACAGCTCCTCTCAGCCTTCATTTTGTTAGGCTAAATAAGCTGTGCTTGTTTAGTCACCTCTCATAAAGGACCTTCCCGACACCTCCCCCACCGTAATGACCCATCTCTGCACATCTTACAGTTTTCCAGACCGTACACAGCACTCGGTCCCACAGCACTTCTAGTGCAGTTTTCCACCTCTCCTGGAAATGCTGCCTCTCCAGATAGCTCCAAGCACCCACCTCTCGCATCCTTAGGCACCCCAGGAGGGGTAAGTCTTCCACCCCAATCAAGGCCTTTCATGCCGCAGGTCTTGGTGAGAAATTGCTATTTCACACACATGTCAACCCACCATGGGGTGGCCGGGGTGGCCTGCGATGCGCTGCACGAGATGTCACCCCCTCGCCGTGCACGCACTGCTGCGTGCGTGCACAAACAGCCACTTGGTGCGTGGAACCAGGAGCAGCAGCCTTGTAAATAATGGCCAATCGGGGGCAGGGGGGAGTGAAGAGTATATACATCTCATAGCCTTTAATTCCCTTGCAACGCGATGATACTGCAAGGGTGGGTCGGTCGTAGCTGCAGGTGCTCCCGGACGGGGGAGGAGTACAAAAATGAAGTTGTTTGCGGCTTTTGATTCCATCCCTGGAATTATTTACAGCTGCAGGCAATATTAAACTATGTAGAGCAAGTGTCCTCATTTACATGCTAATTCATTTATACCCTCTGGATTGATTTCTCCAATTCATTTTCAGCCCACTAACTCTTCTGATATGAATTATATTATCACCTCCAGAACAGCAGCAGGGAAATGTGACGAAGCCACCCCAGCTCTTCTGATCTCTAATTGCCCTCACTGTTCAGAGCCGGCGTGGCCAGCTGCAGCTTCGCCTCCCAGCTACCAGCACCCAGCTTCCTTCCATCTCCTGGAGGAAAACCAGCGGTGTGGCTAGGAGAGCAAGTCATCCCACCTTCATCACTCAGCCCTATTCTGGGGAAGACCCAAGCGAGCGGACCTTGGGCTTACTGCCCTTGGAAATCATTCCCTCCTCCTGCCCAGGGAGGAGGAACCACCTCATTTCAGAGAGCAAAACCAAAGTCCATCTGCTTTCTGCAGCGGGAAGTCCTGGAGCTGTAAGGAAATTGAATTAATCCTTGACTTCCCGAGGGCTTTTCTGAGACTTCTCAGCTTTTCACAGCAGCCTCACACCGTACCTGGCAGACCTGAAACATCCCCAGTTCTCCCTGCCTTGGGAATGAGGTACTCACCAGTGGAAAGGACACAGTGCCCCGGGGGTGGAGAAGAGTGGGGAAGTCTGTTCACAGGTAGCAGCAGCCGGAAGCAGTGGGGCTTTTCTCCCAGCACTGTCACTGATGGATGAACGAGGTTTAGCCATCCTTTTCCAAGAGGCATATCCAAACACATTGGCCTGCCTCTCTGGAAAACCTGGTTGAGATCAGCCAAGGTAACTGGAGAAAGGAACCACCTCCTTCCCTGACCCTACCTACCCAGCAAGGTGAGTCTACAGGGTGCCAGCTGGACACGAAGGAGGGGAGAGAATCCAGCAGCAAGCGGAGGGCACATACAGTGGTGCAGGGCGCAGTGCAGGGCTGCCCACTGCCCCTTAAAATAGCTGTGAAGTTGTGCAGAAGGTTAAACCTCAGCTTCCATAACGGGGTGGATTTCATCAGCCAGATCCTCACCGACTATCCGTGACACCATTTTTAGTCCCGGACCAAATACACAGGCCACATTTTGCTCAGAAAGGCCAGTAAAACCCTGCCCCTCTGCAGAACAGGCCTTTCACTGGTATTCTTCGTGATGGTTCAGCATTTGATTTCTCGTTTTTAAAAAATATTTTTAAAAGAGGTTGCTTCCCTCTCCCTTTGGCCCAGAAAGTCATCCTGCACCCCAGCCCAACTTGTGGGATAGATACCAACACTGTGGTATGTATAGACACATCCAGACTGGATAAACACACATGGCATTTGGTATTTTAAAGACTTCCAGAAGCCTTTCTACAGCCTAACTCCATCCTGGCTTTCATACCTGGCACCTTGATTGAACAGCATGCAGCTGGAACATGCCAGAGGGACCAAAAGGTCCAGGACCATTGGAAGTTAAATGGGACCCCTTTCCCTCCAAAATCCTGAGCAAAATTAAAGCTAAAGGGAAATTAAGAATTTTTTTCTGGCTGGCAGAGAAAGGACAGCTCTTTGTTCCTGATTTACACCATCTGAAACAATTAACTTGTGAAAGCTGAGATACCATTCCCCTTGGCATCCAGTGTTTATTATGCTTCAGACCATTTCAAATGAGCACTTGAAAAGGAGAGGGAGCCCCTCTGCCTCCTGATCACTGGAGGGAGGGAGAAAGTTGTCCTAAATGGAACAACAGACTGTCCCTTCTTAATGCCACTTCAAAGCTCCTCGGACAGGAAAATTGATAATTGCATCAAGTACAGTTTTTCTAAACTTCATCATTTAGTGCTGAAAACTGGGCTATTGAATTCATATAGTTCTTTGATCAAGACCAGTTAATTAAGTTATTCCCTTGATATGACTCTTATCACTTTAGTGCCAGACCTACATCACACTTATGCAATTCACATACTGGCTTTGATATGCATCATATAAGCTTCCCAGACTATAACCACTGGGTTTCTGTAGATTTGCTGCTACCTTACCAGTTTCACCAACAGCACGGGCTATAGGTCGGCTATTAAGAGAGAGATTGTGCAGCCCAGGCGGCTCCGGGACAAACTGTAACAAGGGAAGTTACATATGGACTGACACTAGACCGGTGATTCCTTCCAAACCTTGTCATTTCCAGTTACAGTTAAACTCCCAATGCCTCCTGTCTCTTTTCTGAAAAATATCCAAGCAACATTGATAACAAGTATGCAGCCAAGCATTTATTTTATCCTCATCAGCAAGACAACTGAATTTGATCTATCCTTTTGCTATTCTGTTGCAACAACATCACACTTATGGTAAGAAAAGACAGTAAAATCGCGTGTGACCTCTGAAATACAGCACAGCTGTCCCTGCACTAAGTCCCATCTCTGTTTAAGCAGGGTTTCCATGATTTCTCCCATCCATTCCCCCCCCATATGCCCTAGACAACCTTCTGCCCTGGCTCCCTGCACAGGCTGTCCCATGCTCTCCCTGCCACAGTGAGTGGTTTCTCTACCCCATGCAGCTTTCGGCGACTCCTGTTACTCCTTCCTCCCCGATACCTCCTGACCCTTCACCTTCCCAGCCCTCCACCAGCCGCCCTGTCTCTGACCAACCATCCAGGGGCTTTTTCAGCAAATCCTCCTCCTCCACACTTCTGCTTTCCACAGGAGACTGACAAGCTCCAATTTAGGTCTCCACAGTTTTTTTGGGGCTTATCCCCTTAAACCGGATTAGCTAACATCTTAATGCCAGTGACACCAGTCACAGCTCACCATCTGATCCTGCCTTTCAGGATTTGCTGCATCTCTGCACTTTGCATTGCTCAACTAGATCCTGTGATCTTTCCTTCCAAGTCCTCCAAGTCCCCATCACCATCACCCAGCCACTGTGGCCTGCTAGTTAGACTAGCTGTGTCTAGGAGATGCCCAGATCTCCTCCCCAGACACTCTAGGTCTGAACTCCCCACCTCGCTGACAGCCTTTGCACTTTCTCTGTTTTGATACTCTTCCAGACCGTCTCCTTCTCCTTGAGATACAGCCCCCCCAGAAAACTCATGGCACCCCTTCCCTGGGCCTCCTTTTGCTTTGGTATCAGATAGAAAATCTTGAGGCAGACAATTCAAGACCTCACTTCCACTCATCTGACAAATTCCCATATTGAACCCGCCTGTGATCTCCACCTCACCAGTCTGGCAAGGCCCAGGCCCAACACCCCTGTCCTCTGGACTTTGTCCGCTCTTCCCATCTCAGAGCTTACTTCTTCACCGCCTTTTACACACAAACCAGCCCCACGGTGACTCCTCTTGCCTCTTTTGAAGCCCCTTTTCAGCCCCACACCTTTCCCCAGCCTGAGGTTCACGCACTCCATTCTCCATCTATCTCCATCGCAAGGCGGAGATGCTGCCGCCATAGCACTCTCCATTAAGCAATGCTAAGCAGTTGTATCAGGAAGACATTTTCCTCCCACTTCCATCCCTTTGCCCAAATCCAGCTCAAAACCGCCTTGGGGCCAAACCAAGTACTTCATCAAACTGTCTGTCCTGATCACCTCTGTGTTACTGATTTTTAGCTGGTCTTCTGCTCTCCAGGTGGAAGTGAGGGACTCTCCTTAGCCCAGGAGAGTAAGTATTACCAGGCAAGGACCAGCCTGCAGCTCCTGAGGAGGTTCTGTCCCTGGCACCCACTTGCGACCAAGGGAAGAGATGGTTGAGCTGCAACTTTCTGTAGCGGTCGTTCCTCGCTGGGATGTGATGGAGGAACCATGGAGAGCAGCATGGAGGAAAGGCAAGCAATGGTGGGCTCCAGCTCTTGGTCTTCTTACTCCTGCCATACCTCTGGGTGCTCCCCAGCATCCCCACTGGGGCTCACTCCGGTCCCCAGCTCATTGCATGATGCAAAAAAAGTCACATTCCCTTTATCGATCAGGCTGTCCCTCCCTGCACATGTTCCCTTTGTCCCCTGCTAAAATAAAACCCCAACTGAGAAGAGTCACCAGCTGGAGTTTAATTTCAGACTCCAAGGCATATCTGGAGCCAATTTGCAATGCGCTTACTCCGAAAATCACCCTCCCCTGTGACGCTTGACAGCTCCAGACCACAGTCCTGCTCTCAGCTCCGAAGGAAAAATGTTTTAATTTGTCACAAACCAATTATAGCGTCTCATCTATCCCTGAATTACTCATCTTGGCTACAGTCTAGGACAAAGGGCCCCTCTGAGAGGAGATTAGACATGGATATTAACAAGAGAAAAAGTGTCCACTGTCTCACCTTGCTGGGGATGCGGCTTCCAACGAGACAGGAAAAGGAAACCCCTCCTGACTGACAGCCGGAGGGAGGGCTCCCATCCCACAGCAAATCCCTCGTTTCACGCGGAAGAATAGTCACGACAAACTCTGTATTCAAATAATATTCATGCATGGCAGATAACAAAGTCATGGTTGGCAGAGCTGCAACATGAATATAAATAACCTTCGCTCCCTTGGTTGCTGCTGCAGACGCTTTGCCACCATGCCGGAGCGTGGGTGAAGGGGCTGTTAGCACCGTGGGGATGCTCCAGTGGGTGCAACTGCCTCACCTCAGCTCCATGTGTCACCCATCTAATGAAGCCACTTTCCCTCGAGCCCTGCACTAGGCTGGAATGCCTTCCCATGGACTCCCAGCAAAGAGGTCCTCTCCAGACACCTCCTCCCACTCCAGCTGCCAGGCATATTTGCTGCTCTCACAGGGCACACCAGCATCCCTCAGAGTCCTTGCTTCAGACCAAATCTAGTTTCCCAGTCCCAAGTCCCTCCGTATCAGTGCTCCTTCCTTCCCTTCCCAAGCCCACGCTGGCCTTGGCATCACCCTTCACCCCAACAGCCAAGGACCAGGGTCACCTTCCCTGAGGAAGCTTTTGGTCTGTCCCGTCTCCTGAGCAGCTCGGGTACCGATTCATCCAGCTGGAAACCGGAGGTGAACATTCAAAAGCAGCACCCAAGGCTCTTGTAGGCAAGAAGCACTTTGCATTTGCAGTTGCAAACGTGACGAGCCCCAGCTCAGGAGCAGGGACAAAAAGCTGTAGGCAGAGCTGGCCTCTCAGCTGGATAAACTGGAAGTGTTGCTGCTCCGTCTCAAGTTGACTTGAGGCATCTGAGGGCAGCCACAAAGTTCCCTTTCTCCCCACGCCTACTGCAGAACAGCTTCTTCCTTGGGTGATGAGGGAGACGATGAAAGCCAATTTCCCTTTGTGCTCATGGCGAATAATTTGGAGAATTCCCCTTGTTTACTCAGAACTGTTAATGATGCGTCAGAAATTACCTCTGAGATTGTAATTAAAGAAAACGGCAGAAGAGAGAGACATACACACACACACTGCCTAATCACAGCTTCATTTGCAAGTCTTGAAGTGCTGGAGCAGACAGCAGCCTCCCCGTCACCTCAGCCCTGCAGAAGGACCCCCAAGAGCCTCCTAAACAGCAGAGGCTCGCGGGTGCAGCCCCCAGGCCCCATACAGCCCCCCCCATTCTCCCCTTCAGCTACAAAGAAAGCAGCCGCAGCGCTCCGGGTATCCAGGAGCTGGAGAAGCCATGAATGAGGAGGCCATCAGGAAATGAGCAGGAAGCTCAGCCCCCTTGAAACCATTTTGGAAGTGGAGCAGCTGACCTAGAAGAGCAATTAAGCTCTCGGTCATCACCAAAATGCAGACACCCACATGCACACAGCAATGTATCAGTCAACCTCCTGCTAGCCTGACCTCGGGGCTCGGTGGCTGGTGGGGCCGGAGCAGAGCACAAATGGCCCTTTCCCATGGAGAATGGAGAGGAATTTGATTCCTGTTTGGTTACAGGAGGGTGCCTAGACTGCCTAATTACTCAGGGGTGACTGCTATGGAGAGGCAGCGAGAGCTGGTTTCCCAACACCTCCCTCTGCTCAGCCTCAAGGCCAAATCCTCCTGCTTTGCCTCCTGGAGCACTTCCACAGGGTGAGCAAAGCTGCTTGTGCTGGGAGAGTAAACAGGGGTCAGGCGGGGGGAATCAGCTCAGCTCAACGCAGCCAGCTGGAAAAAGCCATTCCCTTTCTCCACCTTAGTCAACGGCTTAGTTCATCTAGGGCTCTTTTCAAGCCTTGGATTAGGAGGGTGGTGGAAATGCAAATCCTTTGAGTCCCGCATTCGAGGTAGAGGAAGGAGGAACAAGCTGGGTTGTCCTGACGTTCACAGCCAGCAGCTGCCTGGGGTGCAGGAGCTGTGGAGCTGCAGCAGGCTCTGCAGGGCTTGGCAGCAGCAGACCCTGGCCACGACCAGACCAGACAGCACTCCATCAGTACAGGCAAGAGCCTGGGTCTCTGGGCAGGATGCGCTTGGATCACTACTCCACTATTCCTCTGCTCACCTCTGGTGTAGAAATAACTCAGGTCAGTCTTGAGTTCAGCTTCACACCAGCCCATAATCTCCTGTTCCCAGCGGCGTGGCAAGGAGGGCTGGGACCCTGTCGCCACTCCTGTTCTCAGTATTTCTCTGTCTAGAGACCACTCAAACCTTTGAAACCCACGCAGCATTTCCAGGTGAGCCTGCTATCCCCTAGACCAGGGTTACCATCTCCAACAGCCTCCAGACAGAGAAGCAGCAGTTTTCCCTTCAAAAGCTGTTCCTGGAGGCAGGTAAGCACACAGCCAGCAGGCGTAAGGAGTGCCTGCCCTCTGGAGCAGCTGGCTTTCTCACAAAAGCAAACCCTACAGCAGGTCAAACCATGCACTCATTGCCCCTGCAGGGCACCAGGGACTGCTGGTTAAGTCTGTGATCACATTCCTGCGTAGACCCCGTGTCCTGCCTGCCTTCAAGATGGGTGAAGGTTGAACTGCGCTGCAGAAGGAAGGATTGGATGAGTCTGGATGATGCTGCGCCCCCCCCCCCCCCCCCCCCCCAAATCCAGACTAAACTTCTTGAGGTTGGAGAATCTGAGCCTGAAAAGATGAAAGCCCAGCAATAATGACAGTCTGGGAGAGCTGGAGGAGGGGGACCCACTCATGAGGAAGGGTATTTCTCTGCTTCAGCAGAGGTGCTTTCAGCTCCCTCCCTCTCAGCTGGCAGCCTACACAGACAGGTTTAATTCCAAGGCTGCTAATGCTCAGGTCTGGCAGAGAGGCCCTCCTCCTTCCCCTCAGGTTTACACACAGCCCCAGGAAAGAAAGAGTTTCCCGAGAAGCAGACCAGGAGGGCAAGGCACAGCACACCAGCCCCTGTGGTCAGCATGTCCCCCAAAACCAGCCTGTCTTCCCCTCCAGGCAAGCACAGGCCAACATGGAGCAAAGAGTGCGGTGACAGCGCTTCCATCAGTGTTTTACCTGATGGAACCATGGTCCAGCCACTTGGCTCACCAATGCCACAGCACAACTGTGGCAGAACAAGCCCTGCCTCTCGTCTTCTCCCCCCGACTGATGGCTAGGCTGGGATCCCACAAGGCTTGGAGACTGTGTAGTGCTAAAGCAGCAACGGGAAAAATGCACTTACCTGAGAGCGGGGGGAGTTTACACGTAAATGAAATCACTGAAAAACCCCTTGGCGCTGCTGCCCTCCCAGGACCTACAGCTGGTCTGCAGCAAGCTCCAGGCAGGGGAGCCTCTCCATCACAGGTACTCCACTGCCTCTCACACCGTGAGCGCTCGCAGTGCCCTGGGCAGCCCACACCCGGTGACCCACATCCAAACTCGCACTGGGACTCTTGAGACTTGCTCCAGCGGTTCTTTATTGGACAAAAGCATATGCAGGTACAGGGTATCCCACCACACGGACACACATGGCACAGACCGTGGGCACCAGGAACCCCCTCGGTACCCCACCCAGCACACCCTGCAGGCTGCCTGGGACAGAGACCCCCGCTGCCACCTCGTGGGTAAGGGACGCATCGCCTCCGCTTTGCCATCGGGCACAGCGTGCACGCCTCCGCCGTGCAGAATCCCAGGCCCTGCTGCAGAACAGGACTTAGAGAAACCTCAAAGTACCTGGCTTGGAAGGAGAAGGGAAGTCCACACACACCAGAGCTAGAGGCATCATGAACTGATCTGATCTTCCCCTGCCTGTCTCCATCCCTGCTCCTCAGGCTGACTGCGAAGAGAGGATGCTGCCACACAGGGCAGGTGTCTGGCTGCAGTCACTGGACTGAGGGAAGAGTAGGAAGACTCACTGCCACAGCCCAGGACCTGCTCGTGCTCTTCTGGTCTCACCAAGATGAATGGCAGCATTCCTTGAGGTTGCTGGCTACCCAGGGACAGAGCCTCAGGAACTGAAATATTGGTCTCATGCAGAAGACTCACGGGTGAGGCAAACCCATTAATTCCCTTCTGCTCCCAGTTAGCACCAGGTTGTTAAAAGAAGACTTCTGTTCATTTTCAGCAGGATAGGCCATAGACAATGAAAACCCTGCTTCACCGTGCAGTCAGAGAAATAAGGAAGCTACAAATCTCCCCCGTAGAGGGAATGAAGCAGGGAGCAACCCCTCATGGCTTTGAGAAACCAGCCTACAGCAGCTCCCCAAAGGAGGTCTGGAAACAGCACTATTGCTGAAACCACGCTGAGTCTACCCCACTGATACAGAGGTGACTCTGCTCTCTGCCCCCCTCCAGCTGTGGGGCCTGCAGCTCCCTTTTGCACTGGCATAACAAGGGGGATTCCGTCCATCTCTCTTCCCCATAGTACCCTCTCCCCCACCGCATCACTGATCCTGGCCAAAGAGCCACAGCAAGCACAGGGAGGGAGAATGGCCCTTTCACAGACCAGCGTAGCGTCCTTGGTGCAGCCCTGGCTGACACAAGTGTGACAAGTGTGACGTGCAGTGCCATGCTTCTGCATTCAGGACTGTAATAACCCAAGCAGTGGACGGGCAAATTGAGCTCTGCCCTCCTGAGCTGCCAAGAAGGCTGAAGCCGGCTCCGAGCTATACCAAAATAAGGAAAAAAGTCTTAAAAGTCCATCTTCTGGGAAAGGTATCCTTGGCCCCCAAACCAGGGCCAGAAGGGATTCATACTGTCCCTTTGGTCTGCAAATATGCAGCCTCCATGTCAGGGAGCAGAGGAGCATCATCACAGTCCTGCACGACTCCAGGAAAGCAGAGCGAGGAAGGAACATACCTGTGATGGCCCTGCTGGGCAAAGGAACATCACTCCTGAGCTTTACTCTTATTTTTCTGCTTCCGTATTTTGGGCAAGTGGAACTTGTTCTTCTTCTTCTCTGGCTCCTGGCTCTCAAGAGATCCATCTGCAGAAGAGGGAGAAGACACAGAGCAGGTTGAGACCCGCCAGCCCCAGAGCCACCCAGTGCTGCTCCGTAAGAGTAGAAAGGGCCCTTACCCAACCTCTGGATCATGTCTGCCAACATCTGGTCCTCCTCTTGCTCTCTGTAACAGAACAGCATGGCATTAAAAAACTGTGCCGTCTTTCATGACAAGGTGGTAGATACCAAAACCCAGGCAAAGACTGCTGTTATTGCCCCAGTCAGAAATGACCAGCCTCCATAGCACACTCTGAGAAGGGTGTGGGGAAAACCAAAAGTTAGAGGAGCCCAAGAGATTAGCAAATGGCATCTGGCTCCCTTGAAAGCAAGGGCCTGTGCGGGGATTTCCAGACCGTGGCAGTACAGCGCTGCAGCAGGGAGGTCCTACCCCCAGCTGGCCTATGAATCATCCACAATAGGTTGTGAGGCCACACCAGACCCGAGGAGATGAATAAAGGTTGAAGACACCAGTAGCCTGAGGGGCTGTGGAGGTGCTCATGGAAATCAGGGACAAACACACTGCTACGTCCTTGGGTCTGGGCAAGGCCAGAGCCCAAAGCCTGGGCGTTACTGGAATCCTCAGCTGGCATCAGTGCTCTGAGGTCAAGAAATGGAGGCTGCTCCCAGCAACAGGAGGCACAAATCCAGCTACTGGACACAGCAGTCTTCCTTTGAACTTGGAGAGCATCCAACTCTCAACTAGAATTGCTCTTTCACTTGCTGCAGCAGACACACACATTCCTGGCTTCATGTTCCCAGAGTCCTCTTGCAGCTCCCGGACTGCCTCCATCCTGCCCACCTCCAGCCTCTCCCTCTCTTCCTCTGCCTTTGACATTTTCACAGCCCTTGTCCTCAGAGCAGCATTAGCTTGGGAGAAGCCCTGAACATGCCTGCAGTCCTGATCTCAGCTTTTAACAGCTGCCAAGGAAGCAATGGCAGCAGTATTTAGGACAAGATGGTTGGTGACAGGTCATCACCCACCTCTTGTGGAGCAGAAGTATGGATGACAGCCATTCATCCACCCCTATAGCCTGGTCTGTGGAGGAAGTACAAGGGAAATAATCCCTGGTGTTGGCTCATCTCGCACCATCTAAGGGCCCTCACCTGAGTCTGTCCTCATCCAGGCACTCCACAATATTATTCCGATCATTGACTGTGTTTAGGTATGATTCCAACAGCTCCTTCTCTCGTTCCTTCTCCCTGGGTGTCTTCAGTTCCTCTGCACAAGACAAGGGAAGCCCATCTCACCGCTACAGGCAAGTACCTCCCCACCGTGGCTCCTGCCTCCACCCTGCACCAGCAAGTCCCTCTCACAGGCCCAAATTTTAATATCCTCACACTCGGGAGCACATCTTACATCATCCCCTCAGAAAGCACATGTGAGTTGGACGTTAGAGGGAGTCTCCACCATACAGCTTGACAGCGCAGTCCCCAGACACCCCGCAGTGAAACTGCAATCCCTAGCAGTGTCATTCAGATCTGAAGGACATCCCAGTGCTGGCACGTAAAGTGGAGGGCTCCACACAGCCTGGGGCCACCAGGACTCTCAGTGCAGCTGGTCCTTACCTGGCTTGCTCATGAGGTGTCGCAGCTCCACCTCAATGTTCCACTGCTGCTCCTCCAGCTTCTGCTGTTTCATCCTGGAAGGAACCACAGAAGTGACAACTTACTGCCCCTCCATGCCCCAGGGCCAGATCCTTCTCATATCATGCCAAAGCCTCAGCTCCGGGCTGGTGGGTCAGTGGAAATCTTCCTCCATCACATTTGTGAAGTTTCCCTCCCCACAAGTTCATCAGTGCCCAAAGGCCCATCAGCTAATACCTCAGGATGCTGGCAGTTCTCCCAGAGATATCCTCAAGCCCTCCTCGTCCCACCAGCTGGCACATTATTTTTTTGGGTTGCCACTCCCTCTCCTTCACTGCTTACTGCTCACAGGTGAAGTGCACAAGCAGATGGGTGACTTTCTGGTTGTACTTACTTGTACATCAGCTCCGACTCTTGTCTGAGCAGCAGCTGTTTCTCATGGATCAGTTTGAACCATTCCACCATGAGGGCATCCTCAGACTCATCTGCAAAGGAGACAAAGGGCAAGGTTCCCTCAGAAGCTGCATCAGTTCAGACTCCCTGGCTCAAACACACAGGCACCTGAGGGACAGCCTAGGATAACTAAGCCGCACATTGAGCCACAGGCAACCTCAGGTGAAAACAGCTCATCTTCGGTACTCCTCGGTACAGAGGAAAGGATGCAGATCACTCCCTGCAGATTCAAAGAAGCTGCTCACAGATACTCTGCTACAGGGCACCCAGCTCATCTTCCATGTGGCCAGCTCAACTCTGCCATTCTGCACGAGCCCACAAAGCCCTGTGAAATTGGAGCCAGCCACGATGCCCAGTCTGGCTTGGGATCCAGAAGCCAGATCAATAGCAGCCTTCCACTCCCAGAACTCCCTGATCCTCAGCCAAATAAACATAAGACCTTGCTCAAACAATAGATTAGGAAACAGCCAGAGAGGGTTCAAAATTCATAGGGCTTTATCTTGCTATACCAGGTATCTTTGACAACCTGGTGTCTCACATGGAGCGTGAGCTCCTGCAAATGGAGCTAAGAATGCCCAGGGGCAGCATGAGGCTCACACCTCCCCATTGTAACAGAGGTGGCCCCTGGTCTCCTTTACCTCCTTCACAACCACGCAGCTGCTTCTCCAGATCCACTCCTTTCAATTCCAGCTCATCCAGCTGCTTCTCGATGTCACACACCTTCTCCTGGATTTTCTCCTCAGGGAGGTAGTCCGGGTGCAGCTAGGAAAACAAATGTAGGACCAAATCAAGTTCAGTGCCTTCAGACTGCCTGCTGAGGTGACAGCCCCAGAGATGGGAAATGACACAAGGAGCCCAACTGCAGAGCCATGTCCTGGAAGGGCCAAGTCAGCAGCAGAGCAGAGCTGGCTGCTCACAGCACAGCAGTGGCCACTGCGACATTACAGCACTGTGATGCGTTCACTGTGAGTGATAACATCACCCACACTTGTCAATCCACAGACATTCTCCCTCCTTTGTTGGGGAATGCAATGTCTACTAGAATTTTGTCGGGCTCTGTCTTATTCCAGCTTCTATTGTCCCCCTACATGGGAGATAACTGGCAGTCTCTCCACCTTGTCTATGTCCCAGAGCCTTTCACCCTTTTACTGGGAATTCAAATAAAACCTCTCAATAAAACAAACCAAGATATATATGGGCAAGCACTCCAGCAGGACACCCAACAACCCCAGCCTCTTCCCCTTACACCTGGTTTCCAGCCATACCTTGGTTGGGGACACTGCTTCAGGGCTCTGGATGCTTTTTGGAACAGAGGGTTTAACTAGAAGGGAGGGGAAAAAAAAATGAACAATCAAAATGCCACAACAAACTTAAAATAATTTTGTGGTGTGGGACAATGCCTGCACCACCAGAGAACACAACAGGTCCCTGCCACGCAACAGAGGGCACCAAGGACATTCATGCATCAGCATGCCTGACTATGGTGAGGGATGTGTCCTCAGGGAGCAGCACAGCCCGGTTTACTCCTTGTGGCTGGACACTCAGTTCCTTCCAGTCACAGGGTGCTGCTTTCACCCCCAGGACACAGGCAGTCACCTAACTCAGATGTGACTTTGGACCTTGCACCCAAGAATGAATGTTCATTCATTATTTTGCTAAAACCCAAAGATATTTATTGAGGCAAAAGCCACCCCTTCTTAAGCTTCCAAACGACAGAACAGAAATACTGGGCTACTGTCACAGGAAACATCAAGATATACTTAAAAATGCCCCTCTAGTGTGCTTGTACAAAGAAGTATCAGTAAATACTGATGAAACAAAGATGGTCTAGGGGACCTTCATATAGGTCTCAAGAAACTAAGGTTCAATTCCTTCCACAAAACACTTCCTAGGTGAGAAGTCCCTTAGGCCCTGCTACACAGCACTATTTAGGCCCTGGACACCTATTAAAATCAATTCTTAAGCAATGTGTATTTGTTCCACTGTGCCTCAGCTTCCTCTGCCCAACTGTGCTGCAAGGATAACTACAGAAGAGTGTGAGGTATTTGGATACCCGAGGGGCTGGGCTGGATAATTACCACAGAGAGAGAACAGAGGCGTACGTGGATGATGTGATAAGGAAGGAAAACTCTAATTTCAAAAGAGCATGGCTGTAAGAAAGGCAGCAGCGGTGCAGGCTCAGCACACACAAGGAGAAAGACAGGACAGAGAGCCTAGGGGAGCCTCATGAGAGTTTCTGGTAGTTGGTCCTGACTTGAGGAAGAGCTCAAGGACAGCTCGTTGGTCCTGACTTGAGGAAGAGCTCAAGGACAGCTCTCCAACTGCCCAGCCCTGCTCTATTGCATTTTCCAGGATGAGTGCCAGAGAAGAAGATGCTGGATGTATCAATCAGCTGTGCTGTCCCTGCACTGCTGGCCTCTGTCAGGGTACTCTTCCCTGTGGATGCTGCTGGTTTGCTGCCCTGTACATTACCTAGGACTCGCACTTCTCTTAAAGTTTCCTCCAAGAGGGACCTGACCTGCCATGAGCAGTTTGCTACTGCCAGAGCAACACCTCCCTCTCCCAGCTCAGCCCTGCATCTGCAGGCACCTCCCAGGTGATCCCTGCAGCACCTCTAACCAAGGCAGAAAGCTGCACCACTGGTCATGAGAAGACAAAGGTCACTGGAGGGGAACAGCTAGTAAAACGACTCTCCTGACCAGCCCAGGGTCTGATATCCCCTGATAGCCTCAAGTTCTGTCTTGACAGGCACAGGATGGGTTGGCTGCTTGCCTGCAAACTGGAAGTAGGACAGCTGGCAAGAAAATGCTGGAGCCTCGTTTCTCAACAGAAAACACTACCTAGGCCAAAAAAAAATATGAATGATCTACAGAAATGCTCACCATCCACAGCCCCACACAACACAGAGGATTGCAGGCAGGAATGGTAGCTGACTGTTCACGGCATCTGAGTGCTGAGGTAAAGACCTATACAGAGGAGCAACAAGTCTGTCCTTAATCCACAGCCAAGTGACAGCAGCGAGAGAACAGCCTTTCGGATGGCAGACTGGCACACATATGAAAAATGGAAGGAGGCTGCTGGGAAAGGTTCCCACAGTGGGCACTCCCCCACAGCAGTCATCAAGCTTTAGAAAGAAGGATGTAAACCCGGCTGGCCTCTCTTATCAGCTTGCTTTCTGGGAAAGATAGAATACTGAACCTTGCGGCTGAGACTGAGGAAAAAGGAGATGGAAAGTTTTGCAAAAATGATGGCAGTGGAGGCAGGCTAAACTTCTCAAATGGACAGCACAACTGAGGTTTGAATGCTCTGTAGCTGTCAGAGGTGCAGGCTAAGGACAGCGCTGGAGTCAGCTAACAAGTACTAAAGCGTGAGGCTACCGAGCCGTCAAGACCCATGCTGCTTGCTCCAAGACAAACAGCTGAGCCCTGCTGTGAGGATCTTCCAGTCCAAGCAGATAAGACAGATCTAGATGGGGTAAGGCAAGGGGAGAACAAACAAGCTGAGCAAACAGGACAGCAACAAACATCAGATCAGTTCCAGGAAATTTCATCTGTGTTGTGGTGGGTTACGTAGGACCAAGGACAACTGGGCAAAGGAGAAGTACACAGTAAAGCTGTGGTTGAACATACAGGAGTAAGAAATTGGATTAAGGGTAGGGACAAACTAGTCAGAACTGATCAGGACATCTTTGAAAGTCCAAGAAGAAGCAGCCTTGGCTGCTGCTACCATGAGTCCCGCCAGCTGGAGTCTCTGGCTGACACTTCTCTGCATTCCTTTTATTTCCCAAAGCCACTCAGCTAGGGAGGAACAGAGACATCATCTAGATCCCAGTTCCCGAAATTAGGAGATGGTCCTCTTCATAGCTTTGAGTTTAAGGAATGACAGGGCAGTGACCTTAACAAATCCTAATTTTAACTTCTTCCCTTCCCACTGAATTCTCTGGCCTGGCTGGTTCCTCCAACCTGGCTAATAAGAATTAATAACAGTTTCCCCCCCCTCCCCCATGACAACAGCCACAGGCTTAGCCACAGAAAACTTGGGGACACATCTCCCATACTGACCACTCAGGCTGTTCCCTGACAGTGCAGAGAGGAGAGGGCCTTTGAGCAGGCAGAAGAGACCTTACATGTGGTAGTGCTTTTCTTCAGCTGGTTGCCCTCTTCTTCCTTCTTGGCAGAGCCTCCAGGGTCTTCAGAGACTTGCTTTGAATTCTGACAGCTCCTGATAAGATCTGAACTGGGCATCAACTTCTTTTTCATGACTCCACCAGATGAAGCTGGGTTAAGAAGCACAGACAGGTTTTGTCTAAGAAATTTCAACCCTCATCTCATAAAAATCCCTTCACTGCCCAGCATCTCTGGCATTCACCACTAACCACTTTCATTTCTAGTCCTAGTTCTCTTCCCTTGATGACAGCGAGGGGCACAAGCCCTCACTTGAAACAGGGAGAAACCACTGATTACAAAGCCAGAGCAGGAAAGAAGGGTGAAGGAGAAGAACAAGTTTCTCACCGTTACACATTTATGCAAGAGAGCATAAGCAAAATCTTGCTAGTGTCTTGAAGAAGAAGGGCACCCTGTGAGGACTGAGTCCCTCTCCTTGGGGAAGGATGGCTCTCCAAATACAGGCACCACAGGGCCAAAGCAGGTGCAGAGAGCAAAAATCCCTGAAAGTGAGGCACAACCTCCTCCAAAATGCTCCTTACACGTGCCTTGCAGCACTAACGCCTGTCCCCTGCCTGACTAGCAAAATGAAGGCAAAACTTATATCCTTCATACCAGAGTCCTGCTTTGCTGATGGGACAACTAATGGGCTTGGCTTTGTCTCCTTGTGTGCTGGGCTCCCTGTTCCCACCTGGGAGTTATCAGTAGGTTTCTTAGAGCCACTTTGGTCTCTGCAAAGAAGAAAGACAAAGGTAGGAAACCACCCTTCTTGCAGAACGGAACAGTTCTGGACATCCTGGGCTGGATCTCCATATGGGATGGTCACATCTTTCTAATCAGAGTTCAGCAATTTGAAATACACTTTCCCTCCCCGGAAATGAAAGCCTTTGCCTTTTCCATCAAAATTCTGAAAACAGAAGCATTAAAACACAGGAGCTTTACCCTCCTATGTGCACACAGACCTGCAGCAACAAACACGGGTGCAAGCATAGTCATCCCCATTCATTTGTTAAGGAGACCCCTTGGCTCCAAGACACTCACTTGCTGGTTACAGGCTTCAACAGAGATCTCCAGTCTGCTGGGCTCTCAGACTTGTCTTCACCAACATTCATGCTTCCTAAAGAAAGGAACATAGCAAGAAAAGATCAGATCCAATAAAGAGCAACAAGCCAGATTTGAGTCTCAGGAGGGTCTTAGGAGATAAGCCATGCACTGGGGCAGATACTATGATGTTATTGCAGAAAACCAGCACCAGTTCAACACGTTTAACGTGGACAGATTCACATACAATAGGTAGTAAATAACCTTGGTGGCATTTTTGTCCCTTTCAGTTAAAATGCTTTAAAATCTATGCAGCTACAGAAACACAGCTGCACTGTAAATGAACAGGCACTTTCAACAACAATGTAACACGAACAGCTAAGATCTCAGAGACCAAAGGATGGGGCAGGAAGGGGGAGAGACGAAAAAAAAAATCGCAAACTGCAGATAGATACTGCTTCTGACCCAAGAAAAGGCCATCTGGAAGTGGCTGAGACACAGAGTACCCTCAGAACATCATCCCTTTGCTTACTGCTTAGCCACCACGGTGGAAGCTCTGTTCAAAACAGACCAGGAGGTTGGGTAAGCCCCAACTGCAATCACAAAATCATCCTGAAGTTCTGGCAAGGTCTCCCATCTGGGAAAGTCTACCTAAGCCTCTGAAATCCACCACAATCCCAGTGTTTGATGACAGTATAACTTCAAATACCTGGAGATCCTCAGAGAAGAAAAACTCACCATGCTAGAGGAAGCAACTGCACAGGGACAGATGGAGGTGTGTTGAGCCCCAGAACTCAGAAAACCCTTATGTGGCGGTACAGACAGAAAGTATAGGAGTCACTGACACATTCATTGTACTGGTCCAAGAGAAAGGCATAAAGCTGGCATGCTGTGTCCAGGCAGAGCTGTATGTGAATCAGTCATCCTCACCTTTGATGCCTTTTGACTCTGGCTTGTGCACAGAGTCAACAGGTTTCCTGGCAGCCTGGCTCTTGGGCAGAGGGTCTGTAATCTTTTCCTGATTTGGTGCTGTGTAGTCTGTTTTGCTGGACTGTGCTTTTGGAGCTGGGCTCTGCCACTGAGAACTGCTGGGAGAAAACTTGCCACTGCAAAAAAGGAACAACCTAGTTAGTCTGTTTGAAAAGAACAGACCATTTTATCAGCCTCTGTTCCAAAGACCTGGACGAGTTCCTCTGCCTGTCTTTAAATTTCAGCCACAAAAGCAATCAGGCAAAAGGGATGAACTGGGACTTCTCCAAGTTATCCCAAGGATCTTCTTGGGAGTAAAAAGGGAAAGAGAAATAGTCCTCACCTGCTGGATGCTGAGGAGCCTACAGAACTGAGCCCTCCTGGTCTGTTTGGAGAGGTGTTTGATCCAGCCAGAGCCTGTATAATATGGTTACGTGCCTGATCCTTCTCAGCATTCACTGCACTAACCTCAACAGTGGTTCTGGCAGGGGCAGTTTTACCAGGGCCATGAGAAGAAGGGACTTGGTTTTTAGTGTCAGAGGTTTTATTGCTGGAGGACTCCAACGACCGAAAAAAGTTTTCTCGGGCTTGCTGTGTTTTTGTTGTGCAGGTTGTCCAAACAGGTCCTGACGGGGAACCTTCACGGTGATCTGTTTTATTCCCCAATGGGGTACCTTTGCAGTCATCTGATTTATTTACAGCTGAAGAGGACCACAGAGTATTGACACTTTTGAAGCCAGAGCTTCCAGAAGATGAAACAGATGGCTTGGTTGAATTAGCAAGGCCTTCCTGGCTGGGTTTCTTCAACACCTGCTCTGGTTTCTTGGGTTCTGCTGCTTTCTGGAACGCCCTGGCAGCAGTAGGGGCTGGGGTACTCTCAGGTTTGTTCCTGGTGCTGCAGAGACCAGAGATCTGGGCACTGCCTGGCTGCTGGTGGCTAGTACAGATGAACGTACCGGGCTCAGGCCCAGCTTTGTAGCTTCCAGGAAGAAGCACGTTCCAACATTGCCTGCACCTGTGGATACAAAAGTCTCAGAAAACATCCTCCATAGCACTGGGAGGCCATTGACACACAGCTGAGAGTGCAGGCACAATTCCACTGCCAGCACAGGGAGGGTGAAGGTACAAGACTGGCAGTGAACAGATGCCACGCGCACATTCCTCAGGCACCAAAACGGGAGCTGCGGACAGCACAGCCTGAAGTAGGAAAGCTGTGGATGAAAACAGACCTGTGCAAAGAGTTTCCCCTATGCACAGGTCAAGAGCAGGCCCAGGTTGCTTCCACCCTCTCCCTCCAGCCCCAAAGGAGCCAGGCTGCCTCTCTGTGACCCACAGGCCTGCGCCCCCCCTCAGAAGAGCCATACCTGAAGCAGTTTCTGTGATAGAGCTTCCCATCGACCAAGTAGCGCTGCACCAGGTGCACATGGTTCCCGCAGATCCCGCAGCTGCTGCTAGGGATATTCCCGCTCTCTGCCAGGACACCTTTCTGCGGGGAGAAGCAGTGGGTGAGCAGGCAGCAGCGTGGCCCTGCGTACAGCTACAGATCTCCCAGGTGGGCGAGCGTTCGGCATGCACAGCCGCTTGGCTAGGACACAGACATGATACCCAAAATCCCTGCTCCTGCTAACCCCTTGTTCGTACAGACTGGAACAGCCCTTGGGAGGACAGAGGAAGAGTTCCCACAAATCCAGAGGACCAGGGTGTTTTGTCTACCTGTGGGAAACTGAAGCGCAAAGGCTTCTGATTTGAATTAGCTGGAAAAAGGGCCTTACCCTTTTGAGAGAAGCTTCCCTTCTTCCATGCTGTTTCCATCCCTACTCTGCTTTCAAACTGTTTCCAGGAATTTAATTAATGTTTTCTAGCAAAACCAATACATTCTGCTCAAAATCTCCATCCCCAAGATCTAGGAACAGCGTAAGTCCTAAGACACCCATGTCCTGTTCACCACTAGATAAGTCCCAGCTGCCTAATGTCTTTCCAATGACTTGCACCTGAATATGTGCAGTAGCCAGACCTCTGGATTAAATCCCCCATGGTGAGCAGAAAATTTAGAGATTAAGTCCTTACCACCGCTAGCCTTGAACTAGCCTAATACTCTAGCTCACTCAACAGGTTTAAGGCATGAAGAACACCCCAAAACACATTTCTTACTGGGGTGACTGGGGAGGCTTCTTTTGGCTTAGCTCTGGCTGGTGGGTGGGCAGGGGGCAGTTTGGGTGGCACCGGCTTAGGAGGCTCTGAAACAGCTTTCTTCCCAAGAGGCTGCTCCTGAGGTTCACAGGAAGGACGCTTGATTCCAGCCATGCCTCCAACTGGAAGAAAGAAGGAAAGATTTTAAGGGAACATAAGGAAAAGCCATGGGCTTAGGAGTAATTCACAGCATAAGAAGACCAGAAGACCCAGAGGTACCTGATGGATAACATGCAAAGCACACAAGGAAACACAGGCTTCCTTCACAAGCAGTTCTGTAACGCATTGAGGGGCAAGAGGAACAAGTGACTTTTACCAACATTCAGCTGAAACTGCTGATTTTTTTCTTCTCAGGGAATTCCATGGGGGTGAATGAAAAGGTGGAAAAACACAAACCACCATCCATCAGTGGTGTGAACAAGACCTTGGGTTTTTACCTGGCCCACAGTTTGGCTGGAAGCGATCGCCACTGAAACAGGCACCACTGTCAGGTATTACAGCTGAAGTTTGCTTTGTTCAGGTTGCTCTGCTCCAGACCTCCCACACACCCTGAACCTCCCCTGCTGTGGGTATCCACTCCACATCCCAGCTGGGACTCTCACAGAGTAAACAGGCTGGTCAAATGCAGAAATGACCGCTAAAAAGGGTAACTGTACAACGGCAAGGACTTGGAGGTGCCATGGTGGTGCTGATGTGGAAACCAAGATTTGCCACGAGAAGACTGCAAATGCCCAGTCCTCTTTTCTTTGCAGACAAAAGACAACCTTCTAAATTCGTAACAAGCAGAGAAAAGAGAATGTCCAACACACTTCAGTTGAGCAAGGAATGATGCCCCATGCGCTGGAAGTGCAAGGAGACTTCCCTAGGAAATAACGCTTCATGCAACAGTTTTTACAAAGACCCCTCATCCGTCTCACAGGGGTGTTATTTTTGCACCACTTCCTACTCTGAATGAGATGTCTCTGTGTTCCTCGTGGGATATTTGAGCCACAGCTTCACTTTAAGAGCAACCAATTATATGACCACCCGTCTGAAAAGAAATTATACCCTTCTCAGTAAATACAGAGAGAAAGCCCAGTTCCCAGCAGCCTTCTCCTAAGAAAGCTAGCTATCCAAATAAACACCCAGGGCTCTTTCACTGCTGTGACCAGTGGCCTGGTGACAGCCACCCCAGCAAATGTTCTAGACTCAGGCTGCCCCCTCACTTCCCACTTGTGCCGTTTATTGAATTCCCAAAGCCCAGCACAAAGACGGGTGGCTTCAGCTCTATTCTTCTGTACATGCATGACCTCAATAAAATATTGGGGGCTCACCCTCTCTGGCCTCCTGTGTCCTGCTGGAGCCCATTTGGAGGACATAACTATGGTATTAGGAGTCTGCTTGGTGTCAGAGGGCACATTACTGGCTGGGCTCGTTTTCAGACACGCATATTCACCCCTCAGCAACAGGAGTGCAACTAGAACATGTTGTGGGACACTGGAGAGTATAAAAATGTGCTGTGCTTGATGACATGGTAGGCAAGATGCTGGAGGGGGGAAGGGGTAAAGACCCCAAACTGACCCAGATTCCCACCACTTGGCATAAACATGATGGAATTTGACTTCAATCAGAATGGCTGTAAAACAAGAAATAAAAGATGAAGAAGGGGGAGGGAAGAGGTTGTGGAGGGAGAGAAAAAGCATGCTTAAATGTGTAAAGAGGCGGAGAACAGGGAAGAGTTTAGACATTATAAAGACAGCTCTCAGAGTGAATTGTGCTTTCTTTCCAAGGTGTAGGACATCTTTAATTCATATCTGTCTTCTCCATCTAGATTCACCTTAACCAGTTAAGGCATCCATGTCCCACTTTCTAAAGTTTCCTCCAGAGGAACCTGTGAAATCGGTTTATGGTATTATTTCATTTTGTATGAGCTTAAAGCCAAATATAAACCAAGTCTACAATAATGCTCCTGTGAGCCCAGATAAACTCTCCAGTACATGAATATAATGCCTTGGCAGCTCCGTGGCCTGTTTTATGTTTGAAAGCATTGCTGTAAGTATTACGCCAGTTAAGAGGGGTCATTTTCTTTTGCTTCCTTGTATCAGTACTGCTGTGCTGGACAAGCCCTACCATCAATGCTGCTCCACTGGCACAGCCTCATGGACAAGCTCAGCCTTATTAGACTCTGTGTTCTTACCAGCCCTCCGGTGTGGCAAAGACTGAAGCAGGGATGTAGGTGCTTGAGAACGAAAAGTTGAGGTGGGGACTATGGAGAGGAACCTTCAGTGCTCCTGTCTGGCTGCAGCGTAAGAAAATTTAGATTGTATTTTAAATTTTAAGGCACTAGTTTTAAAGAGAAAGCACAGCCCTGTGGCCTTCCAAAAGCACTGGTGCTACTGTAGGCAGATGTGTAAAGAGTTTAGATCCCCCACTGAAACAGTTCTGGTATCAAAAGGCCTCTGTGCAGTCTATTTTGTTTTTCAAAGCTTGTTAGGAGGCAAGGGACAGCACAAAATTAAGCCCCCATCCTTCCCACCCCTCCAAGAAATACGGTACTTACTAGGAGACCGTCCATGGAAGTAGTTATAATACTGGGAAACATAGGTGAGGATGCTCAACCTGTCTGGTACCCTCAGAGCAACCATATCCTCTGCATCCAGCAAGGCTGGGATCCCCAGCTCCTCCTCTGCCACTCGAAATGCCTAGAGAAGGAAGGAAAAAAAACCACAACTGGGGTGGGGGTGGGGGGTGTCTTGTCCAGCCCAGGCAGCAGAACTGTTCTTCATCAGAAGTAAGAAACTCCACTGCAAACAGCCCCACTTGAATAATAACTCTACTGGGCAACAGCTGCACCAGTTTAGCTCCTACATCGTACGGCCGTTACAGGAACCAACGGACTCATGGCTTCCAGCCACTGCATTGAGAAATTCAGGCAGGGAGCCCAAAATCTGGCCTGGCAAGCTGGCCATAGCTCACTGCACAGAACTCACCTGGGCTTCCCCTGCTCTTCCTCGAGCCTGCCTCTATCTGGAGCTGCACAGCTGCAGAACGAGGCCTGGCAGAAGGGGATGTGTCAGTCCAGGCTGGCAGACTTGTTTCCAGGCTTCCAGCCCAACCTGGAGCACTCCCTGATCAATGGTGTGCTGGTGGGCGCTTGCAGGCAGCTTTCTATCTCCGAGTGCTGTGCAAATATTAAAGCTTCCTGCCTGCTACTGCCTGCTCTTCCCCATCTGAAAAAGGGGAAATCTTGGACTGCAGGAGGGAGCTCTCTCTCCCAGACTAGAGAGGGGGAAGAGGGGAATGACGCAGAAGAATTCCTGATACCTAGCTCCCCTTCCAGCTTAACCATTTCCATGATGCCTAACATGTATTTGGGGCAAATACTCCCCGCTGTGGTGCCCTCTGCTTTGAAACTGCAAGATCAAAGTCAGGTAAGGGAGGGACAAGCTATTTTCTTTTGCCTTTGAACAAGAGCCTTTACTAGAGGACAAAAAACCCTGCAACATCCATAAAGCAACTCTGCCCTTGCTCAACTCGGTGTAGGGCTTTTACCGAGGACTTCTCCAGCCCTCTTCCTTCCTGGCTTATAGGAAAAAACCCTTTCCCTCCCCCTTTGGAACATTCCCTTTGAAATGCCAACACAGCAAAAGAAAACGGTACTTGCAGGACCAGAGGCACAAGGAAGGCTACTGCTGAAGCCCACAGTGAAAGGGTTAAAGAAAGACTTAACATTATAAAACTCTCCGCATCTGACCTTTGGCACAGACATACAACAGTGTTGGTGTACAAGCCAACCATTCCTGCTTAGAAGAAACAAACAACCACTATTTTTCAGCAAGATAATTACCATTTTTTTCCACTGGGTACCCCAGTAAAAATGTAACTGAGCTGACATTAAAAACGCTTTCAGCCAGTTACTTCTGGCTGTGTCAGCCAGCTGCCAGCCCAGCCTGGCACTCGCTTGTCTCGTAACCTGGTGCTTAATATATTCTTTGGAGTGTTCCCCATTGCACTGGCTCCACAACTGGTCTGACCAGTGTTTTTTTGCTGGACATTCTTGGTGTGCAGTCTAGCAGGAACACAGGTCATGCCACCTCCTGCCAGGGTGAGACCACTGCACCAGGCACAGAACAAGCGTGAGGGGCTGCCTGGACCCACAGAGGAGGATGCTCTATGCACACCGCTGGTTTGGCCAGAACCAGGTGGCCAATGCAGACAGCAGCATTAGGATGCAGCATCCCCTGTGCCTACAGCACCCTTCTGTTCCTGGGAGCTGTGCTTGCCTGGAGATCCAACAAGATCACCATCTAACATGGCCCACTTGCCCTTCTCCTCTACCTGTGTGCCCAGGTTGGCCTTTAAAGAAGCAACATGTTATTTCTGCGTGACATTTTTCATCAGTGCTGCTCCAAGTGCTGTACAAAGGAGGTAAATGCCGCTGCTCCCATTTTGCATAGAGGAGGCAAAGTGATATGCTCGAGGCTATCTGAGCCAGCCAGGCACAGCTTTCCTCTGACACAGGCCACCGCTGTATCTGTTACACTGTGACACCATCAATCAGCACTGTAAGAACTGGATCCCAGGCCTGTAGAAACCTTTCTCCTCTTTTTGTATTTTTGAAATCTTTAGCAAAAAAAAATGCCACCAACCAATTTTTTTCTAGGGTTTGGGGTTATTTTTTTTGGCACTTGAGAAGTGACACATTCTTCCTTGGTAGAAGACCTTATATAGCAAATTGCAGCTCAAACAAGTATTTTTTTTTTAGTTGAGTAATACAGCCGCTGAAAATAAGTTATTGAATGGTGAGGTATCAAGGAGGGTCTGAACCATAGCAGAGGAACAGTGCTGGGAGATATCAGACCCACTCGTATCCCAAGGGCAGCCAGAGCAAGAAAGTGTAGGAGCCAGGATGGAGAGCAGCCCAAAGGGGGGAAGCCAGCCCAAGAGCCCATGGGGAGCTGGAGGGGTTGACCCCACGCACGGCAGAGCCAAGGCAGCAGGACACTGGCAGTGAGAGGGTGACACAGACAATGCAGCCTACAGCAGGTGGAATAAGGAAGAGAGCAAAATAACAGACATAAAAGAAACTAAGAAGGTGGGGGGATGAAGCAAAGACAGGCTGTGACAAAGGAGGGGAGCAACCCTTTTTATGAGACACACAAAGGAGCTTTTCATTAATAAAAGCAGCGGAGGCAGCTCATACAGCTCATTTCCCAGAGACAAGCAAAGCTGCCAGCAGAGCAGACACCACCAGCCCGCTGGGGAAGGAGCCACACTCAGGGCTACACAGCGCTCTGGCCAGGACAACTGTCCGTGGCGAAGAGGCCCCGATGCCTGCCAAACGCCAAACCTCAAGGGCAAAAATGGTTGGTCTGAATCTCACCTAGAGGAGAGGAACATGCAGGGCTGAACCCCAGAGAGTGTGAATAACTGCGCACATGTTGCAGCCCCAGCATGGGGAGAGGGGGGTCCATTGCAGGCACTGTGAACATGGCCAGGGCTGAAGCGGGGGCAAGTTTAGCTCTGCTGGAGGCAAGGACCACCTCAGATGGCTCACTGCATCAGAGGATGTTATTCCTCCAGCCAGACAAGAGTAAGCTGCTGTGGTTCGTTCACATCCCGAGCTCCTGCCAAGCAGCCATGAAGCTGTGTGGAGTGATGCCAAGGGGAAGAGAAGCGTTTAAATCTCTTTGTGAGGGAGACGGAGGAAAAAAATCCTTCCTTGAAGCACTAAGCCCATGCTTGAATCCAGTGCAGGAAGGGGTTGACCTGCGCAATTTCTACTTTCTTCACAGAGAGAACAAGAGAAACCCAAATCTCATCTTGGAGTGAAGTGTCCAGACAGGATGAGATTTTAGGATGTTTCCACCTTCCAGCAGCCTTCACCCCTGCACCTGGAACAAGCAGAAGTAGGGGGAGACTCCCTGCACTTCCCCTCCCACACCAGCTATCTCTCAGCTCCTGCTCCATCCCTTGGGAGCATCACATACTCAACATGTCCATGTCCATGTTTTGACCTCCAGCATCTCTGTCCAAATTCCTGCTGCCACAGGACACGTTGGACACAGGCACCACTGTGTGGCCAGCAAAGAAGCGTGAACAGCCTGAGGGTGCTTTAAAGCAGCCAGCAAGCCTGGATATTGCCATTCAAATCGGAAAGTCGGATACATGCAAAATAAGGCAAAGGATTTGAATATGACACTCAGCACACTGCATCTGCAGGGTTTCTGCTGCTAAACCACATAAGGAAGGTGCCAACTCACAAACTAGACCAAAAGTAAACATTAATAGTCACTTACCAACTTGTTGTTCTCATACACATTTTCTTTACTGAGGGAGTTGAAGTTTCTGAAATACAGAAAGAAGAGAAAAATCTCAGGTTGGAGATGTAGAGCAAGCTGCTTCACTTCCAGCTTCTTCAACCTCTCTGAGCCTCAGCAGTTGGGGAGACAGAGCACCTCCTCCCACCCTGCCTTCTCAGAGATGCTCTGGAGGGAGCAGCGTGGCAGATCCCATCCCAGTCACAGACCTGCTGTTCCTCCCAGGACAAAGACATGCAGGAGACTCAGCAGGCACAGACATCTGCCCACAGCCAGCACAACACATTTTTGGCACATCTACCCTTGCAGTGCTGACTCCCACAACCTCCCATGGACAGGACGTGCTGATGCGAAGATATCCCGTGCAGATTCATGGGGTTTGCTGAGACTGCCAGGAGCAACCTCTAACTCATGGGGCAGGGTTTTTCCCCCCCTAAAAAGCCTTGTTCCTCTCCCACCTCAAAAAGACACACTGATGCCTGCCAGCCAGATTTGCAACACTCTCTCCCTGGAAGTACTTTCCAAAGTCACATCCATGCTCTTTTCCCATCTTGCAAGTTGTCTCCACAAAGACAGGCCTCAGCCCCAAGGAGGTGTGGATCCCTCAGATGCCGCATGTATCGCACACTCCTCCAGCACACCCATATCCCCTGATCTCAAAAGCTGCTAGTTCCACCAGCACACAAGTTCTGGTTTCAAATCCTCTTTTCTCCTCTGGCAGAGCTCCATAAAACCACCACCAGGAATCTGCCTGGGAAATACCTCTGCCCACAACACAATACTGCGGCTGATAACACCGAAGTTGCCTGTGGAAACCTTATTCTTTCCCTGGGGCTGTGACTTTTGATTTGTAATCAGAACCAATAACTGAAAAGGAAGAGACAACTGCTGTTTGCAGTTACAAGCCAAAGTCAACAATCCTTCTTCCTTTCTGCTGTCCTCCCTCTTCCCAGATTTGCTCTTGCCCCTCTCTCTGGTCCAACCCAGATGCCACCTCTCCCTGCACCGTGCTGGGAACTCAGAAACCAGGACCTGGCGGGACAGGCAAGAAAGCACAAGAAAGCAGGGGGGAGGGGGAGTTTGTGCTGTTGAAAGTAGAGCTGCAGCACAGCATGCTTCCTCACCCGCAGCAGAGCATGTCCCTCATTTAGGAAACGGTCACTGTCAGTTTTGTTTTAAAGTGACTGCCAGTTGCTAAACTGGGAATACAAAACTGACTGTTGGCTGGCAGCCCTGCCCTCCCAACAGGCAAGCAGGCAGGCTCAATTCCTTTCCGATAACCCAGTTTCACTTTACAATCCTTGTACCTGCTGGCATAAAGCTAAGTGCAAGACTGATATCAGAGAGGGAATTCTCACTGATGAACAGAAAAGGCTACAGCACTAACCGCATTTTTGTACATAGTACCTTCATAACCACTATGGGCCTACCCTTGCTAGCCAGTTCCTCACCTCCAAGAGGAGCTGGGATAATGCTGTGAAAGCCAGGGCAAAGCTGGCTTACAGTGACCTATTCATGAGAGAAACACATGATCTGTATCGCAGCCGGGGAACTTTTTCCATGACTTGTAAAAGCAAGGAGCAAGCCAGGTTCTTTATCTACTTAGTACAAAACGCGGAGCATCACATTACGAACAAGAGCGGGGGCTTCATACAGGTTTGTCCATCATGCCACAGACCATGCCTCCTCCCTGCTTCCCACATCCGGTATTGCTGTGTGGGATAAGGAGAGAACAAACAGCAGGTAAGACCCAAAGGTCAAACTCCCCCAGGAAGCATGTAAAGAAGAGGCACATCCCACCTCTAAATCATATACTCTCTCCTGTGCAAAATCAAAGGGACTTGCTGAGGTTTTTCTTCAAGCAGTGCTCCTGCCCAGAGACTTCCCTTCCCTGAGACAATGGATTAAAAAGAGCAACAAAAATAGTCACATGCCAAAAAAGTTTCAGTGAAACAATAGATACAATCATTCTGGCTTGCGTCAGGCAAGAAAATCAGCTTTTTTTAAGCGCCAGCTGAAGGATGTGATTGCAGCACTCTGCCTCACTCCTGCTTCTGCTCCCAAATAGTCTCTGTAGCAGGGAAACGCAGGAATACACCTGCAAGAGCAAAGGGGAGCTCCAGCTTCCCGTATGCTGGCATGTAAGACATATCATACTGGAGTTACTTATTCACGGTCAGTCAGTGGCCTTCAGCCGTGCTGAACACTGTTTGCTGTGGCAGCACGCGTGCCGCTTCACACTGCGTGGCACGTAACAGACACCTAGAAACCCAGATCTCTTGATGATGAATGTCTGAAATCCCCTTCTGTTCCCCGAAGCAGTGAGCAAACAGCCAGGTTTCTTGGCGCTTTTGAGAGCCTCCTGCCCTCTCAGCATCACTCTATCCCTGGCTAGTCAGATGAACTGCTTACATATATTTCTTTTGGAAATTGATCTTGCTGGTGCATCTCCTATCTTGGAGTATCAAAGCTCTCTGGACCAATGTAATCCTAAGAAAGCAACACTAATACAAACGGAGAAGTAGGAGTTCTCCGCTGAGAAAACACAGGCAACTGAATTAATTGGAAGAGGTGAGAAATATAAATCTGACCCAAGAGAGGGCCTCCAGTGTTGGAAACAAATCAGAGTGGAGTTCACTAGTACAGGAATGGAAGTGAAGTTTTTAGCTCCCAAAAAAATCATTTTAGCTAAAAGGGGCCAAGCATTTCTCATGTCCACAAATCTCCGTGACCACCCACTGCTCCAGCTGCACAGACCCAGCGCTCGCAAAGCATGCCACAGTCCTTTGTAAGCACACGTACTTCCACAGGAGGAATCTCTGCTGCTGCTACAAGTACTAACTTGGTTGGAAACTTGACCTTGGAGCAGACTGAGCAGGAAAGATCAAGAGCCATGAAGTACCAAACAGGCTTCTGCTTCTCAGCACTTTGGTACTATTTTCTCTATAGACAATAAGATATGCAGCCAAAAAGATTGCTGAAAAAGCCTGATGCAGCCTTTACCAGCTCACAGTCCTTGAACAGAGAGGGTTTAAATCAGCACGCTCTGCTGGGAGCAGGACTTTTCAGCTGTGTTCTTTTTGGAGTTGCAAACAACCTGGGGAAGGGGGATCAGGGCTGGGAATCCCAGGCGGAAGATGTCCCCCATGCACTCATCCTCCTCTCAGCAATGCCTGCTCCCCCTGCTCTGGTCTTGCTGGCACGCTGCATGCTGGGGGTGACTAACAACAGATAAGACTCCTTGACCCTAGAACCATCCTCCCCTCACGCCTGTCACACAAACCACAGCCCCACAGAGGCCAAGCAAACAGCAGCTCTGCTTCATCCCAGCCTTTTACTAAGGAGATGAAGACTGTGGGCAACCCATCTTCAGCATGCCCAAGGCCCTCCCTGTCCGTATTGGTGACTGTTGGCCTCATCCTGCAGCGCTGAGCTGACAGCACCTCAGGAAATGCTGCTGGAGGAATGGGCGCCTGCTAGTGCTCAGCTGCTAAGGGGGATTTCACAACCAGTCAATTCCCAGAACACCGAGCTGAACACCAGCTTGCAGTCTGGGAAAGAGCAAGATCCTGGACGAAGAGAAGGAGCTTAATCAAAACCTTTCCTCGACATCTGGCATCAATATCTGAGCGAGCGTGCACAGTTCCCCTGCTTTTTCTAACTCACTTATCAAGCCAAGGCCACTAAAACTGTGGTCGGAGCTTGCACAGCCTTCACCATCACACACAGCAGCCGCTGACCTCAGCCTCCCACCACCCACCACGCTGCTGTGAGGCTTCACTTCACGTCCCTCTGATGAGAGGAGCCTCAGGGCCCCGCCGCAATCATCCCAGAAAATGGGCTGGGACCTGCCTGACACAGCGTGCGTGCTGGGCTGGGGCTGGCTAAGAACCACTCTTCAGCTGGGACAAAAACGAAATGAATTTCCATGGTAATTCAGCATGCGTCTCCACTCCCCCAAAACATCCTTGGGTGAGTGGGAAGTGAGTGGGAAATGCATTTCTAATTTTACACAGCCTGCCCTGTTCGCTGATAACATACAAATCAACAACAGCCAAGTTTGATAGAAGTTACCATATTTTCCTTACGTTTTCCAGCAAGAAAGCAGGAAGGGGAAAGAGACTCCCACCAGCCTGTCCTCTGAGCCACATACCCCGTAAGAGAAGCCTGTGATTATGACCATGTTTTGTAATTGCTTGAGGTTTTCCTGGGAATTTCTCAGGCTCCTGCAAAGAGAAAGCCCCTGCACTCCTCAGCCCAAGAATGTCATTTGTGTAAACCAAGATGGAAAACACACTGTTGCAAAACTCCGATGCCGTGACTGAACCGTGTTCTGCAAGTGATTGATATAGCAGAGCTGCTGCAAACACATTAAGCACTCTGAACACCAATTATCCTTTTTTAGTTTTATTTTCAGTATGATGCTTTTAATCTTCAACTAGGATCTTTGCTCGAAGCAAGGGGAGGAGCTCAGGATAAAGCACTTCAAGCCCCTGGGAAGCAGGAGTCACAACCACCAGTGCACCCAGCCACATTTCTCTGCCAGTGGCTCTAGCATTCCCGACACTCAGAGAAGTTTTTACAGATTGATGAAGAATCTGAAAAGTATCCAGCACCAGGATCCGACACATGACACTCAGCAGCCCTAGCCACCAACCACTTGAAAGTGTAATTTCCTTCCAGGAGGACTTTGCCCAGCCAAGGATGCACCAGGTACTTTCCTGCATTACACCACTGACACTCTTGAAGGAGGTCGCTGATAAAAGCTTCTCTTACTTTAACCTTCAGGCAGTCTTTGCTGAGCTGGTCCAAGTCAGAAAGAGCTTCTGTAAGGTTCTGAATAAAGTCAGGCAGAATTTCCATCGTAAAAGAAAATGAATGGGAACAGAGAGATACCACAAGGAACACCTTCCCTCTTCAGCACAGGAGAATTTATTTAAAATACGTCTATCCACAACCCTCAATGCACAGTTCAAGGATTATAAACAACCCACTAAACTGGTCAACAGAATTATTCCAGCTCTCCAGTGGCAAAGCCCCTGTGTACACTCATCCCAGTTGCAGATGGCCAGGAAGCAGTTACAATCCCTCCACGAGCACTTTTTGGACACGTCAGCCTTTCAGCCCTACTTTTTGTGTCTTTGGGACTGTGAATAAAAGGAAGGAAAGGAAATATCTGGAATCACATGGAGATAACAGCATGTCAGGAAGCCGTAGACAGCAACACCATGGTGACTACCCAAGCACTGGGGACTACAGAGAAAGCGTGCCTGAAGCTCCTGCACTAACTTCCCGCTGCCCAAGAAGCTGCCCAAGCCTGCTTCTGCCTCTTTCAAGTTTCAGAACAACAGAGAATAGAGGGCAAGAGAAGATCTTCTCCTTAGTTTCCACCAGGAGCGAGATACCTATAAAAAGAGATCTCTGCACATGAACCCAAGCAGCAGGCTCTCCCGGGAACATGAGGAAAAAGGCAGAATTCAAGGAACAGGAGGAAAACTGCAGTACAGAAAACCCAGTGTGGTCCTCTACCAGCTGGACACACCTGGCTGGGAGAGACCTAACGCTTAAACCAGTGCTCCTAGGCAATCTTTGTGCTGCTCCCTTCCCTTGACCTCCCCCCATCAACACCCCCCTCTCCAAAGTCCAAAGAGACCAGAAATAAAAAACCCCACCACCTGGGAAGCAGATCTACGTCCCCCTGTGGGAATTCACCTTCCCAGATGTCAACGTTTGGGCAGGGACAAGTCAAAACCCAGAGGGTGCCAGCAAGGGGTGGAAAGCGCTTTGCCTCCCACAGAGAGAGCTCTAGATGGGAAAAACCAGAGATGTGCAGGAATCCAGCGGCTGCCAGGCCCTGCCCTTCTATTATATTTTGTTTAAATAGCCCTCGCCTACCGAGGAGAGCCTAGCCTAAGCAAACACCGACAGCAAAGAAGGAAACCAGTGTCTGAACTTGTTTTGCAATGGAAAGGGCGCATTTAAAACATCGATAATTCAGCCACAGAGGGAAAAAAGGAAAAATATAGGGGGGAAAAAGGCTGGCCGGCAGCAAGAGTGTGTTGCTTGGAGATTTCCAGCATAGGTGCTGGCACTGCTCCTGGTGCCAGCTGCCGGCCCACAGCACCGAGAGATGCTGTGAGCGAGGACGAGCAGGGGGGAGCTGGGCATCTGCTGGGGGTGCTCAAGGCAAGGCAGGGGCCTGGGGGCCGGGGTCTGCAGGGGCACGGCGGGCTGCCCGCGGCCCAGCGAGGGGGTCCCAGGCCCAGCGGGCCCGCAGCCCCCTGCCCCGGCCTCGACGCCCGGCGAGGGTACTCACATGAGGTCGGGCCGGTGCCGGTGGAGGATGGCGCAGAAGGCGAGGCCGTCGCGGAAGGAGGTGGTCATGTTGGTGATGCTGACACCGCGGTAGCCCTCGCACTGCTGCTTGCACCACAGCTGCAGGTTCTGGATGGCCGCCATGGCCCCGCGGGCCGGCCCGGCAGGGCAGGAGGCGCCCGGCCCAGCCCGGCCCCGCCGCAGGCTGCCGGTGTGTGGCGGCCGCGGCGGGCAGCGGGGCGGGCGGAGGGGCGGGCGGGGGGCGGGCGGCGGCGGCCCCGCAGGGCCTCGCTCCGCCTCGCCCGGGGCCGAGCCTGGCGGGGGCGTGTAGGGGGGCAATGGGGGCTGTGAGGGGGCAACGGCAGCGCCGGGGCGGGGGGGGTGCGAGGCGGCAGTGGCGGCGAACGGGCGCGCCTGGGACACGAGCGGCGGCGTGTGGGGCCGGGGGGCGGCGGCGGCTCCGCAGGGGCCGAGGCGGCAGGGGGTCCCGGGGTTGGGCTCGGGGCCCGGGGGCGCGGGACGCGTCCTGTGCAGACACGCAAAAACATGGAGTTTGCTGCGGGAACGGGCAGCCGCGCAGGGGAGGCGTGAGGAGGTGGCGGGAGGACAGAGCATGGCTGCCCGGGGACGGAGCAAAGGGCCTGCGGCGGGGCAGGGAGGGCAGGGGGCGGCGGGGCCAGGGCCCTGCCTGGAGCGAGGGGGCAGGGGCTGGGGAAGGAGGCAGGAAGGTGGCCAGGGCAGGAGCGAGGGAAGCCGTGGCCAGGGGAGGAGGCAGGGCAGTAGTCTGGGAAGGAGCGAGGGGGACCGTGGCCACAGAAGGAACAGGATCGTGGCAAGGGAAAGAGTGAGGGGGTCTGTGGCCATGGAAGGAGCGACATCGTGGCCCGGGAAGGAGCGAGGGAGGCCATGGCAGGAGGCAGGGCAGTAGTCAGGGAAGGAGCGAGGGGGGCCGTGGCCGGGGAAGGAGTGGGATTGTGGCCAGGGAAGGAGCGAGGGGGCCGTGGCCGCAGGAGGAGTGAGGGAGGCCATGGCCATGGCAGGAGGCAGGGCAGTAGTCACCGAAGGAGCGAGGGGGGCCGTGGCCGGGGAAGGAGCAGGATCATGGCTGGTGGCCAGGGAAGGCTCAGCCCTGCCTCGAGCCGCACCGTGATTGCCAGTTCATTGTGGCTGCCCTGCAGCACATAAAATAACTCACCAGATCTCGTGCAGCTGAGAAAACGGCAGAAGAGAAAAGGTAACACTTTAAGAGCTGCCTATAAATTACGTAAAAATAATTAATAATACATATAATATATTAATGGCATTTCTATGACATGATATGGATAATATACATTAATATATAAATACCTCGCAAATAATTCAGTGTGTTTCCATTTCATCAACAATCACTGGCCAATGTATTTACTTTATGGTAAGGATTATACATTTCATTATAAATGGCTTGCTGGGCATGTCAGCAACTTTTACATCTCCATTCACTTTATTATTAATGGTTTCCTGAACAGTAACGGCATAATAATGCACACAATGCAGCATGAATATTTGATGTGGCATCTATAGTCTCCCATTTATCATTTATAACAGGCTACAAAAACATTATAAAACATTTATTACAAATTTATAGATCACTTTATACTAAAACAAAGTTGTGTTATAAATACATTATTAATCCTTTATGCCATTTATAGGAATCCCTTGTAATAAGGCCTTAGCATATGTTGCTGCACAACTGTAACAAGAACGGTGGGGGAAGGAGGAAATACGGCACAGTGAGCCTTCTCCTGAATGCTGGGTGTATTCTTGTGAAGGAAAGCGTAAACATCTGCACTCAAAATTAATCAGGCTACCAAGGGACCAATCAAAAGAAACACTGGATTAACTCAAGAGTTGTTGGTTGTTTTCCCCCTCCCCGGAAAAAGGTGCTTGCTTTCTTGCAAGTTGGAAACTTAACATGCGGAGGCCTGAAAGCCGAGCTGTCCTGCTTCATTTCCACACCACCTTTTCATTAGAAGGATAAAATTTGCATGATTTACAAAGAACCAGCTGGATAACAATAGACAGCCTTTCCTGTCCTCTGTCATCAGGTAGCTTAGGGCTTGGTGAGAAATAAAGAGGATGTCATGGGTTTAGGAAATGCATTTGTGGGCTTTCTTTTTCTAAGTCCCAAAGACTGTTTTATTCAGCAGCGTGCATCCCCCTGCCGTGCTCACAATCTACATAGAGCAGCACTGGGAAATGACAAGAAGAAAATGATGTTTGAAAATTGAGTTGTTGCCAATTGCTAGTAGTACAAATGGTGCAAATCAGCTTCTGAGCTCAGCTTTGACACAGCTGTAGTTACCCCTTTCAGATTTAATGGCCCAGATGGGGCACAGCCCAGGGAATGATATTTAGTTTTTTAAAAATGTATTTGTTTAACATGACAATCTGTCTTCTAACAAACCCAGCTTAATGAGTTGATGCAGTTAGTCCCTTCTCATTACCTCGTGCTTTGGGAAGGGGCAGCTTGGGCTGGGTGGCAGGGGACACAGACCCATGGAGCGGAAAGCTAGGCTGGACTCGGAGAGCAGCTGTGATTTTCTGTGTATCACAAGCCACTACATTTTACCTCGTCCCTCCCTGCACTGAGCCTGGTCATCTGTGTTTGACTGAGATGGTCCTATCAGAAAGGCATCCAGGCTTGCAGATGCCAGAAGAAGAAACTGTTAATTGCTGGCTCCAAGCTACGCATCCCAAGGGTTAGGTTGGAGGTACAGCCCTTGGTACACCAGAAGAATCAGGTCCACATTATACGCTAAGGTGATTAAAATGACATCGCTGAAGGAGTTAGCTAACTACTGGGCCAATAATGGCTTTTCAAAATACAGGCATCAGTGACTTGTGCAGTGTTCTTAGTGATTAAGGAGAGCTCTGCAGGAGTTTGTAGCTATGGTGAGTCTCTAATGCACCAACAGGTAAACTAACAAGCACTACTAGCAGAGGAGCAGGGCAGGAAGGGAGCAGAGCTGCCTGTGCAGCTGCCTAGCTATTACCCACAACCGCTGTTCTTCCACAGCATTCCTCATGGGATGATGCTTACAAATCCTTACTCTGGATTGTGTTTTTCCCTTCCACGTCTTTTCCTTGGAGGAACCTTATATGTCCTCATCCTAGTTTTTGGACCTTGCCCACAATCACTGAGCTTTTCCCAGTGCTGCTGTGTGAAACTTCCCACCTGTGATGCACTGCCAGCTCATGGAGCAGAGCGTGTCCTGAGAGTGCAGTGCCTGCTCCCTCCAGATCCCTTCCTGAGGCCCATTTGGAGGCTTTGTGGAGAGCAGCAGTCCGCAGACATGAACTGGTTTATTCTTCTCTACTTACGGATTACTCTTTTCTTTCTTTTCCACAGTCCTTTTCAGTTCTCTTCCTAGATACCAAACTGCAACAGAGAAATGCTGAGTGCTTCCTGAGGGCTGCTATGACTGGTGAGGATCACTCTTTGCCATTACCTCTTAAATTTATACTGGTTCCTGTATACAGCAGCCTGGAGTTCACTGGTAGTAGAGAAAAAAATTAAATATACAACTAGGACCACCCTAAAGCCCAAAGAAAAACAACTAATGTTTGTTAGCTTGTGGATTTGAGGCAGGGGCGGGAAGAGTTGATTCCTTATATCAAACAACGTGGGGCTTCATGAAGCTGAGAACCGAGTGATACAAGTTTTTTTCCTAAGAGTGTAACACCATGGAAAAATCACATCTTTTAACTATTGTGGGAAATTAGCTGGTCAAATTGAGCTACTTCATAATTTTGCTGCAGGCTGTACGCAGGGCTGTTCACTCCCAACAATAGGAAGTGTGTGTTGTAGCCAAGAGCTCTCATACATTCCTGTGCCAATGGCTTGTATTAAAATGAGGGATTCAAAACAAGAAGGAAAAAGTATGTGTCTCATCAGTAACATGCCTCATCAGCTCTCTCTTCCCAGAAGGCAGCCAGGCTGACTCCACAGAGACAGAAAGGCCCAAGCCAGGGAAAAGAAAGCCCCAACAATTTCACAGCTACTCACACAGAAATGCTTCCACACAAAACCCGCCTCTGCTTGGAGTCTGGCTAGTTTGACCTGCAAAGCAGCAGAAAAAAAAAACATTACAAAATTCAAGTCTGAACACGAGTTTCCACTGAAAGATGATGAAAGTGAAACGTCAAGTTACAGAAAGAGGCATTTTGGTACATCTCTCCATGACACATGCTTCTGAGAAGCTCATAAATGGTGATTCCATTATCCTAAAACCTCGAAGGATCAAAACCGCTGAGCATCAGAGCAAAGCGTGTCCTGTCACCAAAAGAAAAAAAGCCTTTCTCATGTTCCCTCCTGCCTGCCAGGAAGATGACCTGCTGGCTTTCCTGTCCCCCAAAACAGTGAGGTGCGGGACAGGCTAGAGGTTGATGACAGAAAGTTATTTCCAGACAAGGATGAGAGACAGCTCACATGCCATGTCCTACACACCAGGTGAGAAAGAAGAATGAAAAGGCTATGAACAGCTGCGTGGTGGGTCACCAGAGAATCTCAGGGAGCTAAAAACAGCTTTCCAAGGGGACTGGGGATGGTGTTTGTTTCAGAAGGTGACCTCCCCTCCTCTTGCAAGGAAACTGAAACAGGCAGTGGTGACCCCTGATCTTTGTAGTGCCATGGCGGAATGCTCCCCCCAGTCCTCCAGGAGCTGCAAACTTCACCATTCTTATCAGATAGTGAAAGTGAAGGTGTTTTTTGCTGATCAATCCCATTTGGATAACGAGATTGGGTGAGGTGACCCCCATCTCTATGGGAGCAGGACCCACCCTGGAGCAGGAGCTGGCTTGGCTGCTTTGAAATGCTGCGTCTTATCAGCAGAGCAGAGTTTAAAGCCTAGAAAACTGATAATATTTGTTAGTGATTAACAATGTTAACATGCTGAAGCAAAGCAGCACTTTGCCTCTTCCAAGCTCGCTGTGAATATGAATAAGTGAAGTAGTCTTTTCCCGGGGGTGGGGGTAAACAAGGTCTTGTTCTCGTTTCACAGGAACACAAAGGCACTTGCTCATCATTCAGCTTTTTGCTGACCTTGGAAATCCAGCTGGAACCTCACTTGGAAGACAGACTGGCTCTTACCTCAGGTTGCTAACTTGACAGTAATAAAATCCTTGACACAGCTTAACTTTAGAGGCTAGAACTTTCCACTTCTGAACTGAATTGATGTGAAAAACTACAAACTGCCTTGTTTTCACACAGACCAAACCTGAAGCACCACGTGCTTTTTTGGGGGAAGAACAGGGATGCCCATAGGAAGTCTACGATAGCACAAAGTTCAAACTCTGTCTCCGGTCCAGGCTTAGCAGTGTCACCACTGCGTGGTCCTCCAAAGTCATCAGCACCTGCGTGTCCCTGTGTTGCTGTCTGGGTGGGTGCAGAACTGGGGGAGAGCCTGATGCAGGGGCACTACGAGCTCTGAAAGACAACTCATGGGAGATGCGGTTCAAGATGTCCTGCTCACCCTGTGCTGAGTGCCCATAGAGGTCTCGCTCCTCTCCAAAGATGTTCCCAGTAAAACCATAAGCATCACTTTAAATCTCATTATTAGTTAAAAAAAAAAAGGTAATTTTATTAGCCTTATGGTATGTTTTCCATTATTTGCATAATTGTTTAATGCTAATAAGACAATTAGCAATTCTTACAGCTTAATAATTACCCAGCAATGACTGGCCTATTGTAGCTTAATGAATTTTTTAATTGCTGCTGGGGGTCTTGACAGGGGTTTTACCCAATATCTTCTTGTGTTAAGAGATGCTGTTCATGCGCAAACACGGTAACGCCAAAGGCAAGACACCACCAGCTACACAGGACAGGCAGATATATTATTATAAAGGTCTCTTGAATTTAAAAGGAAGGGAAAATGCAAGCTCTATATTCTGCTGCTTTAGGGCCAAATTATCTCAATGTATGGAGAGGCAACACAGATTTAAAAATCAGTCCATCTTAGGCAAATGCCAGCCCAACAGAAGCCAGGCTACTTAGCTGGTGTAGGGCTGGCTTTGAAACTCCCAAAGCTAACAAAAGTCTTACCATTTTTAGCTTTTAGCGATCAACTCCTGAAGTGTGAATCATACTATCCTAAACTGTGGTATGGCCAGAAGGAAGTTAATTGAGGGCAGGCAGGGCCAGGATTGCATTTGTCACTGACGGAGGTCACAGATGAGGTTGACTGGAGGAAGAGGATGGCAGAGCCCCAGGGACCAGTCCCGGGGTAGACTCCATGGCCCACATTTACACGCAGACAATAAGTAATGGAGATGGAGTTTTCCTCTCTTTTTGCACAAGATTTCCTGCATGCCGCTCCTTGCAAAGCAAGGCTTCTCTTTCTCTGCCCTTCCTTTTTTCTAACAGCTGGCAAAACATCAGTGCCTTTAGCCATGAAATCCCATTTGTTGGTGTTACCTGTATACCTCTCCCTGTTTCCGCTGCTGACGTAGCAGGTCAGGCAGATTTGCCTCCGAGTTCAGCGCTGGGACTCTTCCAGCTCCCCAGTGTCAAGCATGCCCCAGAGGCAGCTGCCACTAAGTCAGGAGCATGTAGGCACCTCCCTGGTGAGTCACAGTCCTGCTCATGGCCAAACTCACATGGTGCTCCGGGACATCTTCTATGGTTCCTGGGATGCACAACCCTGCTCTGCAGCTTTGACACATGCAAGGGGCCATGCTCCCAGCTGCACTGGGACTGGCAGGAACATAGTATGGTCAGGTTAGAGATGCCTGCTTGTGCCTGGCCAAGGCTGTGAAGGTCCATCACATGCATGCTGGACATTCCAGACCTGTCCATCTCCCTCGCGAGGCTGCCACATCTGGGTCATAAAAATATTTGATCTTTGCAGCAAAGAGAAATAATTTGCAGTAGGAAACTATCACAAAAGATGCCTGGGGTTTGCAAGGATTTATGATCTCCTGATGCTTTCAGGGTATGGAGGTGGGATCTGGTAACCTCCGAGGGGAAGCAGCTGGGCTTTAGAGAGGACCTGACATGAATGCCATTGCAACCTGGGCAAGGAGGCGTCACGTTCCCCTCCGCCCAAGCCTTGGCTCTCTTGCTGCAGCCTGCCTGCGCAATGCCACCATCTCCACCCTTGCGCCTCTTCCCAGCCTGGATTCAGGTGTTCCCGCCCCAACCTTACCAGCCAGTGCTTAGGGAAAGCGCCCTGCAGCCCCTCAGCTGCTCCAGGATTGCCCCAACTCTCTGCCACCTCTGCCCAGCGCCAGCCATGCAGGCACCAAAGCAGGGCCAGCTGATGCACAGGGGTTGGTGCCAGCCCTGTCATGAGCTGGGTGCAGCCACAGGGTGCCCAACAAGCTGCAGCCAGTTTTCCGTTCCCCATCATACCTCCCCTAGAGCTGGCATGGGATTCCCAGTGCATCCAGGAAGACAAAAAACTCCCCACGAACCAGTGTTCAGCGCATTCCCCAGCCCCACACGGACTGCTTCAGACACCAGCCCCAGCGCTCCTAGGAAGCTCTTGACTACAGCAGATCATGGTAGAGAAGTAAGTGTCTAAGCAGGGATTCTGCAGTGTTGTCTGGAACTCAGAGGGGAGCAGGGATTTGTACTGGGTGAGTCATGGGGGCCCCATGGGCTTGGCAAGGAACGACCCTGCAAACCTCCTCGCCACTTCTCTTCTGAGCAAGGCACCAGGTCTTCTTTAAGAGAGAGAAGACTGCCCCAGTCCCCAGGAGGAGCCCAGCAGACCTGTGAAGGATAACACTGTCAGCTCAGCAGGGATGGGAGGAGAGAAGGTGCTCAGCCAGGCGGAGATGAAAGTTACAGAGTGCCGATTAAAAGGCGGGCGAGTGTCAGAGCATCAGTAACGCCGTCACTAACCGTTTTAGAGCTGTCATGGTTGCCTTCCCAGACAGGAGGGACAGGCTTCTGCCCTGAGCTGTCTCTGCACAGCCAGGCACCCCTTGACAGCCCTGCTCTCAGCTCTGATCTGGTTTCAGTGACATGCTTCAAACCAGGGCAACCTGCGCAGCTCCACTGGGTCCAAGCAGAGGGTGGCAGCAAAGCGAACGCATCGTGGGAACCTTCAATAGAGCAAAAAGGAGATCAACAAATCATGATGCCTTTTGTATTGGGAGATCTATGGGAAGGCCCAGCTCTGCAAAGTAACTCCCACCCACATTCCCTCCCTCTGAGTTTGTTTCCCCATCTCCCAAAAGATGATTTCTGCTACTGCTGGTAAAGAAATGCTCCTTCCACCGTCTCAGACACATCTCTTTTCACACTGCTCTGGAAAGCCTGGCTGCCCTCATCTGAGGGGTCATTAAGTAGTTCTGCCAACATCCAAGCATGCTCCTCCAAACCAGGCATCCTGGAGCTGGTCTGCTCACAGCGGGCATTGCCAAACAGACAGAATTTAGGGCTAACCACACAATTTGTTTTTGCCTGTAAACATTTCTAGTTGCAGCCCTGGAACAGGATTTCTGGAAAGCCTCACCTGCAGGGAAGACATTCACGAAAGCACCACTACTTCTTTGACTGGCTCTCTTTGCGTGGTAACAGTCTTGAAAGATTTTCCTTGCTCCTTGGCTCAAAGCCCTGTGAAAAGCCCTCTTCCAGCCAGTCCCACGAGTTCCCAGCTGCTCTAGGCCTACAGCAGCACCAAAAGAACTACCTCGCTGCTCTGACAAACTGAGCAGTACCTTAATGATGTCTGTGATAATGGACTAAGGTAAGTGGAGCCAGTAATCTCACTGGGAACCCTTTAGACAGGCGTTAATCCTACTGTCACTGAGCCCCTCAGGAAAACCATTTCCCTGACTTGATCTTCTTCAGCTGTTCCTCCACATAATTTATATGTAGCTAATTGCCACAGTAGTGGCTCTGGATGTGAAGCAGATGCTGCTGAGGAAAAAAGCATGTTGCTTTTTAAAGTGATGACTCTAATCTCTTTATTTAAAGGCAAGGCTACTTACAGTTGATGGGAGGTTCAGATCTCTCCCTTTTCTTCTCTATTTCTCTGCAAAGCCAGCTGGACATTCATTCATATTTTGACGCATTAGCCAAAGTGCTCAGCTGTGGTACCCCTTGTTTGAAAGGATGGACAATATTTCTCCACCCAGCCACCCGTGAGGTCACAACTGTCCCCACCACCAGCAAGGAGATACAGACTTATTTACAGCTATCTATAAAATTCCTCCAGGATCTTCATCCTTAGAATACTACAAAGATTCTCTACTAGCAAGTGGAGTGCCACAGGAATAAAGACAAACGATGTGAAAGCAAACTAGTGACTAGAATTAAGCAAGACTGGAGAAGGAGCATATGCAGCACTTACTTCTCTGGAGCAGAGGGAAGGAAGACTCCTCTTTTTGTGTCCTCAAATGACAGCAAATAGGCCATCATCCCTATCAGCAGACAGTGACCAGAGAACAGTGGTCAGAAAAGTCACAGGGAGGAACTGGCAGATCCCAAAGAGGAAACCCAGCTGCTTGTTCAGAGACTCCACTGTGACAGTGGCCAGCTGCTGGGATGTTTGCAGATATACAAAGAAGTTTGTTTACTTGTTTTTAAAGAAAAGTTTTCTAAGTAAACTCTTGAAAGCTGTCCTGTCAGCAGCTGCTGCTGACCAAACTTATCTATGGTAACCCACTGACCCTTCTAAACCTCCTCCATCTCCTACTTATCCTGTAAAAGGCCAAGATAGCTGTGTTGGCATTTGGCCATGGAGACAGGTCTTCCAGAGATGCTTTGTGTGGAATAACAAGAGGCTGGAGAACAGGAAAAGAGGGATGTCAAGCTACACCCAGGACAGCACAGAACCAAGAAAGGCACAATGGAAACAAAGAGAATTTTAATTAAAAAAGAAAAAAAACAAAGACCCCCAGAAAACTAAGTGGTCTCTTCTCCCTGCACAAATCTGCATGTTCCCTCCAACACAGAGTGCAGAGACTTCAAGTGCACGGCCCAGTGCTTCCTTCCGATCTCCCAGCAGTGCTGCCTTCTTGGAGACAAAAAAAACCACAAACAAACCAACAGCCACTGCCCCAAGATCCCATGAAGGACATGGTCCCTGTTTGGCACAACATTCAGGAGGTTCTTCTCCCACAGTAATGGTATCTTAGCCAGAGAGATTGATCCTTGCCCCCTTCTGATCTTCAGTCAGCACACTCTCCTCTTCCAGCACTGTCTGACTTGCCACATCACCTCTTTGATCCTCCAGCACATGGGGTGAAATACAGTGTCTTCTTACAGGGCTTCAATGCAGCTGCTGAGTCCAGCTAAATTAATTCCTCTGGAAGCGGAGCTCCCAGAACCACACGTTCATATCGTAGCCTCCATGTGCAGAACCTTCAAGGCCTCTGAAATCTGAGAGCTGGTGTCGATCTGGCCGTACATCCCCACCAGGAAGGCCCTGTGCAGTAACACTGCTGCGTGCTCTGTGAAAGGGAAAGACAGCAGAAGGACTGATCCGAGAGCTCCGACATGCAAGCAAAGGCAATCCAACGAACACCGGGGTGCATGTTTGCAGCTGTGCAAGAAATTCTTTCCTTCTGTAAGAACATGGCACAATCCACCCTCTAATAGCTCCGTAGGTATATGATCATGCGAGGGATCACAACTCTGAGAAAATCATAAGGGAGCAAATCTACTTCAGGGAAGCCTCCCTTGTTTCTATGTCAAATCTCTCTGGCAATGCTCAGCCCAAAGCTGCTATTGATATAGATCACCTGCGTGTTCGATGGCTTGGTCTAGGCAACACTGACCCTTGGCAACTTCCCAGGGAGGCTGTTCACAGCACAGGTGCCCACAAGACCCTTGTGAGGCCAAGCATGCACCAGAGGTGGCAGGTATCAACTTACCTTGGCAAAGGAGGGTGTATTCAGGTAGGTTCCTCAGTGCTGTCTGCACCACCTCAAAGTCTCGGCTGCCAAGGCAGTACATGAAGGTGGGAAGGAAGTCTGCAGCAATGCTGGGAGTAAAACATAGTGTAAGTACACTCCAGATCACCATCAACAGGTGTGCAAGATGGGCAGACAGTGCCCATCAGTGACTTGGGATAGCCTAAGTTCCAGTGGTCCTCACCTGGGGTTGTTTTGAATGGAGCGTAAAGCCAGGCTAAAGGCCAGGTTTCGGCAGGACTCCTCTGATGAACTCATCAGCTTCTGTAGGCTTGTCTGAAAGGAGATGCACAAATTAAGATCACACGGCCATCCAGGGAGCACAGGCTCCTCAGACTTGCATTACTACCCCTCCAGCACCAATTCAGCCCAACACACATCCAGCAGGTACTGGCTGAGCCAGGAAATCCTTCTCTGTAAGAAGGATTATCCTGTTTTTGAATACTTTAAAGCACCCTTCTGTAATCTTTTTCCATGTGGGACAGCTGAGTTTTCCCTAGGCTCCACTGTTTTCAACAGAGCTGTTCTGCTCTCTTATTGCCCCAATGCTAGGAAGAGCACAGAGCATTCATTCTTCCTCTGACGTAAAGAAAAGTTAAAATGGATGCTGGCAGACGCAGTACACAATGGAAAGAAGACTGCAGGGAAATAAATGCTGCCTGCTGTCAGAAGGCCTAGCTGAAGACAGATTTCTCCTATGATGCTGCAACATCCACCCAAAAAGCAGAGGAAGGGTAGCGCTTAAGCTGGCTGTGCAAAACAGACTCTGGTGAAAAGAATCTTTTCCTTCCAGTGCCAGTTTGAGACACTAATACTCACAGCAAAAAAGGAGAGAATTTCTGGCCTCCGTCTGGACATCTCATCAATGTCTGTCAGCACCTCCAGGATGTCTGGTGGAAGACACAGGTTGAAAGAGATGACTGAAATTCATTGATCCAGCAAAGGATCTTTTTCTTTTTCCTTTAAAATCCAATCTCCCAAGCAGCCAAGTTTTCCCACCTGCACACAGAGCTAGCGTAATAAAGACAGTTCTTCAAAAAGGATGAGAACAGGTAGGCCACATGCCAGATCAGTAAATCCCAACCTGCCCGGGCAGAGGTCACCAGCACTGTCATGCCATAGGAAGGGGAAGGAGTGGGGTGGGCTGGGAGGTTTCAATTCCAGAACACTTCACAGAATTCTTCTGTATGTGAAAGATCTTCACTGTTTTTAAAAGAGGCTTTTTGTGTCGAGGCAGGATTTCTTCCCCCTATTTCTACTGTGGGAGGAAAACTGTCACCCCAACAGCACTTAGATCTGAACGCTGGACAGCTATGATTTCAGACCTTTGGAGAAGCGGCATGTTGTTATGCCAGGTTAACATTATTTTCTTCCATGAAGGCCATTTGGGGTTTTCTAACAGAATCCTGCTTCCCATCAGTTTGGAATTTTTAGATCATTAAAAAAATGGCATTCCTATCAGCACTCCAGACCTGGCTCAGCTGAACTGCAGCACTCCTCGAATTACTCACACTATCTTCCAGAGCGCTTACAAGATCCCTGAAGAGCCTCAAAGCAGAGGCAACTGCAGCAACACTGAGCTAAGTGATAACAACGTCACAGGAAGCCTCTGTCACAGAACCATAGGTTATGGACAAGTTCAAAACAAAACCACATCCTAACTGGCTGAGACTTCCAAACACAAGACTGAAACTGGAAAGTAGCATGTAGCTGACAGAAGTAACAGGGCTGGCGTGTGACTGCATTTGCCTTGCATCTTTGTACAGCTCTGCAGGTCCTCACTTACCCTCAACGGTTTGGCCTCTGGAGAGCCTCTTCATATACGGGGCCATTTCAGCTGGCGTGAGAGGAGTGAAGAGAGACACGCTGACAAGGGGGAAAGAGCCAGCTGCTGCTTCATCTTGGGGGATGGCAGGGGGAGAGAAGGGGGGAAGAGAAAGAGAGAGAACAGGTCACTCCTGACAGTCTCTGTAATTTTAACAGGGAGACAGACCCAGTATCCCCACCAGTGTAGTGGTGTATCACAAGCTGACCAGCAACACTGCAATACAATTCCTGGCCCTCAACATCTCTAGCCTCACTGCACCTTCTGGTACCACCTCAGCTGATGTGAAGAGAAGGAACCTTCCTGAGCTGTTTTAATACCGAATAATTTTCCCATGCAAGCTGTAAACAGTGGAGAAGTGGATGTACCCTTAGGGTCTCCTGACAGGTCAAATTCTTAAGTGTGGCTGAGGAAGGGAAAATCCACAACAATGAAACTTGCCCTTGTTAAGAGCTGTTCTTCTGCTCCAGTAGTGATACCGCTGACAGGAAAACAAATTAACCCATCCCAGATACTGGTTCCAAACTGCTGAGCATACAAGTGCCATTCTCCACTCTAAATACCCTTTCACTGGGATGTTACAAGAAGAATGAGCACAGCATACAGCTGATAAAAGCATGTGTGCTCCAAAACATACTGCAGGTTCACCAGCTGGAATAACTTCCCCCACACTGGACTCACCACCCTTCTCTTCATCAGGGCCCCTGTCCAAGATACCGCTCTTACTAGGTAGACTCAGCCCAGCCAGGAGGGACTTCAGCATTGCTAGGTCACTGTTATCTGATGACAGGTCACTGGGGGAAGAAATGGCATGTTTAGCTTTCAGTAGCAATAAGGATATGAGGACAAATAACAGCATGTATATGTACACTAAACCATATAGCTTCTCAGAAGCAGAAACAGGATTCGCTTTCATCATAACTGGAACTGAAATGCATTTTCCCCATATCTGCAGGTGGGACCCTGCAGCCACCGCTCAGGGAAAAGCTGAGCCTCCTGCTGGCCCTCTGGAAATGGCTGCAGGATACTACAATGCCTCAACAGAATGTTTAGGCCATCATGCGAATTGAAATAATGATCTCACTTCCTTAGGTTAAGTTTTCACCTATAATAAAGGATACGCTGCTCATCTCAACAGAGACTTAAGGGAGCTAAGGGTGAAAAAGTGCCATATTAATAGCTATTATTTTGTCACATATTCATACTGATTTCTGATTAGCTCATGGCAGCCTGACTGTGCAAGCTCTCCATGAGCTACGGCTAACAAGAGTAAGGAAGCTTACTGGAGTGGATCCGAGTGCTTCTGCAAGAAGGAGACAGCTGCCTGGGCATTGCACGTGATGTACTTATGGATAAACTGGACAAATTTGCTGATGAAGGCAGCCAGGTGCCGCGAGGATTTTCTGTAGTTCTGAGAAAGGATCGAGAAAATAAGAGTTAAAAAAAAAAAAAAAAGCAGTGATGCACTGCCCATCCTGCATCTCTAGGTACCAGGGAGTAGCTTCTTGATCTCCTGCCTCCTCTTTAAGTTCTCCAAGGTACTCGATACGCTTTTCTGTTCTTAGGTATATGAAGGTTTTCCCTTCAAATGGGAGAGAGCTGGGCTGGCCCTGTCTTACATGAGCTTCTCCCTCTAGTGGCTGGCAGCCCACGCAGGGAGGGGGAGCGGGGACTTTCCTACCAGCAGCAGCCGGATGAAGGACAGGAGACAGTCCCAGAGTGCCACCTGGTGCTCGCTCTGGAAGACCTGCGGCTGGAGCAGCTCCAGGATCCCCAGGACGTGGATGAAGAAGGTCAAGTGGTTCTGCTGCCTGAACTCCTGGAAATTGAGGTGAACACGGCCGTGCAGCAGTGCTGCAATCATTGGCAAGTGCCTGAAACACCGAACAGAAGAAAATCCAGATCTAGCTTCTTTCTAGGCAGAGTTATATATTGTTACAACTCGGTTCCTAGAAGGAAGCATTCCTTATCCTCTTCCCAGGGTTCTGGGATCTGTAGCCATAGAATCAGCAAGCCCCATTTTCCCTATGTTCTGTTCTCTAGTCTCCAGTTCCAAGAGGACTGTTGCCAGACAGACATGGAGCCAAAAGAGGTGCTGCCTCATTATAAGAGATACGACTTTGCTGCCTTTTCTCTTGACTTTTGTACATAAACGTGGATTCCGTCACAATCATCGTGATTGATGCCAGTTTGTTCCCCTTCTGGGACAAGGGTGAATGCTTTTTGATGAACTCCAGATGTGCAGAGGGTTAAAGGGGAGAGTGGTACCTAAGAAGTAGGATGGGATGAGCCACAGCTAGCTTCCTGCAGGCCATATTGGCATCCCACACGCGGCTTTCTGATGATTTGGAGTCACTGGTGTCTGCGAGGAGGTTAATGAATCTGTGAACCAGGGCATCAAGCTACAAGAAAAGTAATGAGTAAACAGTTAAGAAATTTAAAGCACAATCAAGCCCCCTGGCTCTTCAGCAGTGTTTCCCAATTACTTTCCAGCTATAGAGTGGGTTAACAAATGATTTTCAGGTAGAATCTGCAAGCAGATGCAACATTCCAGCTGGCACAGGATCTGAAGTCCACAGTCCCCACAGACATCAAAATAGGATCAGATGCCTGCACGCTTGTGCTTCACAGAAGCCTTTGGCACACAAGCTTGTGGAGCTTACACTATTTTACAGAAGGATACTGCAAAATAAACTACACCTGAACTCTCTGAAGACTGCAGGCAAGGAAGGGGCAACAGAAGAGCTAGGTAAAGAAACCAAAGTGACCTAGGAAGCTTTTGCCAGTCCTCTCCTTTTAGATTGGGCATCAAGGTAGCATTCACTTTGGAGACACAATGGGAAGGAGGCCTTCCTATGCCTCCAACTCTACCTTGCAAGTGCTACTGTCTCTGGCTCCTTCACTGGTGAGAAGCATCTCAGGCATAGGCACAAGGAGCTCAGGTAGTTGCAGGTATAACTGAAGCAGAAGGTCCTGGCAGCATTTTCCCACAGAGCTGAAGGAAAAAGGCAAAGGTCAGCCACTGGTTCCTACATTAGTTCAACTAGGAAACATCCCAGACCCATCAGATTTGCAACAGCAGTCCTGCATATGGCAAAGAGACCATGTTAAAGCAGCCACCGCCAATCCCAATTAGTGTTTTTCTCAGACTTTGCTTCTTTTGAACCACTCATATAATTCACAGTCTATGGGGATCCATCATCAAGCCATTTGGAGTTAGAAATCTGCAGTTACAAAGGGGCACAGGACAAGAAAGTTCCGCTGGCATGTCCAGTGAAGAGTTCCCACACATGGTACTTGTGGTCGTTCCCATCCCAACTGGAAGAGTAGTCAGAAGCACAACTACCGAGACTAGCCAGCCTGTTCTCTGCACACCTGCCTGCTATAGATCCCTGGCATAGTCTGTACTGGCAGGCAGTACAACGCAATAGCAACTGAGATTACTCAGTATCTTTTCTAACACCGCCGTAAGTGCGGTTAGAATTAGGTCAGTTTGTTTCATTGCCACAAATACATCATCTTCCTGTTCTTCCCACAGTGCTAACATCGCTGTTAGGAAACGATCTGGTCTCCATTCAGCTTTGAGAGTTACCGTAATGGTCAGAACCAGGATGCATTATGAGCAGAGTGATTCAAGGGATGAGTAGACAAGAAGTCCCATGTGAGGAACTAGTAACTAAAAATAACCACTGCCTGAGAGAAAAAAAAAAATAAATTAATGCATGGCAAGCATTTCATTCTAAGTCCTAAAAGCAAGAGGGCCCTTAAACTTCACTTTTAAAGCCACCTTCCTGGTCCAAGTACCACTTCAAAGGACTTACTATTCCCCCAAACTTCTGGGAGGACAGCACTTTTCATAGGGGCTCTGGAACACAACATTCTTAATGAAGACATGCTGGCAAGTCTCATCATTACCTGCCTGCCCGTGCCCCAGTAACCACAATTACAGTAGACAGTGCTCCCCATTTGCAACCCCACCTGCTTCCCCACTGCTGGATGCAGCTGGTCAGATACTCCGTTACTTTTTTGATGCTCTCAAGGTCCCCATGAGAACAACTGAGCAACAAAGGCAGTCGAGACTGGATGAGTGTGCAGGAGGCCTCCTCAGTGTTCTGGTATCTGGTTTCTGCTTCGGCCAGGATCAGTTCCACCATGCTGATTAATTCTGATGCCTTTAGGTGGAGCACGAATTCCTCACGGCGCTTCTGCAATGCAAGAAAACACCCAAAACGAATCCACACCAAATCCCTACATCCTTAATTCCTTATAGTCACGCTTTCCCTGACTGGAATGGAACATCTCTTAGAACTAAACAACTGCCCCATATCTAGGAATCTGAAAGCATGCACCACAGCCCCACATGAAATCTCTTTATCCCTTTTTTACTTCTGAACTCATTTACTTCCACCTGGCATGGCTGATGGGTCAGAAACCATAATTCAGTCTCCAAACCAAAGAAATTATTTTGTGGAGAAGAGGTGCAACCCCATCTTCTTTATAAAATCAGAATTATCCCACACTGTGTTTTAGCTTGCTCACCACTGTAGCCTTCTGCCTAGATGCGTAACAGATATTGTGGCAATTGCTGCAGAGGAAATGCCTAGTTGGCAAACGTAAGTCTGTTCGTATCAGCTTTTTGGACTCAACGCTGCTACTGTGATATGTAACATAGCAGAGCAACTAAGTAACCAGCTGAGGTACAGGCAGCAAATTTGGCATGCTGCACTTGTATTACTCCAGCCACCTCTTGGCCATGGGAAAAATCAGGCATCATGAAAGCATTGCCTCTCACTCCATCCAGACAGGAATCTTGGAAGAACTGAACAATTACCTGAGGAGTTCTTTGGTCCCTTCCCTGCCAGATCCGAGGAATGTGAATACAGGCCCACAAAAAATCCAAGGATGCAGTTGGGTCAAACCTGTCAGAAGACAAAGGAAGACAGATTTGCAATTAAGACTCAACAAAGCCCTCAGGCAGCACACAAATGCATGGTAGTGTCTCTAAACATCATGAGTACTGTGAAGAAAGAAACATCTGCAAATGTAAAAATAGGATCCATTAAGTCCCGAGAAGGGGTTTGGTTCTGTTCCCAGATTATGACTAAATATTTGTTGCAATAAGCACAGCACAGGGTATGGAACTGAACAAATGGCATTCAGCAAGCATGTGGCAGCTACACATAGTCTTGCACCACAAGGCCAGAAGTTGGTCATCAACACGAACAACTGGTCCATCAAGCCAGTGAATTTACTGTCCCTGAGTACTGAACACCCCACCCTGGCTGTTATCCTGGACTGCAGGAATTCATTAAATGTTAGTCTGCAAGAGATGCGTAGTAATAATAATAAGTAAAGTGAAATACTACCAGCTTTAAAATATTGCTAGTTTAGTCATGTCCTGAATTACTACTGTTAGGTGTGACCAGCGTTTCCTGGTCCATAAGCCTAACAAGTTTAAGCAAGATACTACTACAGCAGCACTTCAGTATTTGAGAGCAATGTGCAGAAGCTGAGAGCTAGGGCTGCTCCAGAGATCAGAACTGGGAGCCTGATGCCAGGAAGGGGGTCACAGCAAGACTAGTAATGGAGTTTAGTACAGCAGAAAGATCCAGCAGAGCCTGCCCAGGTACAGAGACTGCTGTCAGTTCGCTATCCAAGCCATCTTGTAAATCCCACATTCATAAAGATTATTAACAAGGGCAATGCTAGATGGATCACCCAATGATTATAACTTCCTTTTTAAAACACAGCCAAATCTTTATGAGCTGCTTCAATCAAACAGCAGGTAATATTTATATCAAGGTACACAAATCAGCATGACTGAAATCAGCATCCTTCTCACAAAGCCTGTTTTTGGCTGGGTTACACCTCCTGGCAGACAAACCATGGAACACAGCAGCTCTTGTTCTTAGCTTCTGTTTATTCCCTCTCAGACACAACGAGTCTCCCAACTCAAAACTCCTCGCTAGGTCTGAAAAACAAGACTCACCTTTGCTCCCGGTTTCTGCAAAGCAGAAGCCTGATGCACTGGTGCAGCGTGGTCCAGCTGGACTGGTGAGTCAGAAGAGCCAAGAGATATGGGCGGAAGGAGGGCACCTGAGACCCTGCCTGAAAGGACCAACCAAGGAAGAGATGTAATAAACAGATCCTTGCTGCGAGGTGGATGTAGGAGATACTACGTATATTACAGAAGGATGACAATCCAGGCAGGCAGACAGCACAGATGACAAGGCGTGGATTTAAGGTTTGAACTGCAGTACTTCCTAACAGAACATGGCATCAGCCGTGAAATTCAGTTTTAGTCTTAGCTTAGTAGTGTTTATAGGCAAGCTATTTATCTGTCCGCAAAAATACCACTGAAAACACAGCTGGCTGGGCTGTTACAGGACTATGTTGTGCCTGTAATGCACTTCAAAGTTCTGAAAAGAATACAGGTGAAAAAAATACAAAGGCAAGATGAAACATAAGCCTTGCACTGAGAAGGATGTACCAGAACCTCCCTCCTGCCTGTACTGCTTTGGAACTGGTTATAGCAACATGTGACAGAACATAGAACTCCCCCTTGCCCTGTTTCCAGGTGTAGGTCAGTACCCCAGAAAAATGGTTTCAACACAGTAGTCCCTCTGCCCAACCACTCTTACTTTGTTCCAGGAGAAGAGCAGCTTCTGCTGGAGATCAGGGCAGCTGCTGATCACCTCTGGGTCCAGCATCTCCAGCCAGTCATTAAGAAGGCCAGAGGAGGGCCCTAGCCAAGCTGCTTCAGTACTGAGGAGAAAACAAAGCCAGTATCAGCAGTGGCGTCATGAACCCAGACCTACCAGTGAATTCCCATCATTGCCTAGGCTCACCTGCAGCTGTCCAGTTCCTTCTTAACTGGTGTTTCTTCTCTGTCCTGGAGCAACAAGGAGCTCACCACTGCAATTGGTTTCATGGCAGGAAACCTGGCAGTGGTCTCAACAGTAGCTGAGAAGAGGACAGTCAGGAGTTCCTCCAAGTACGGAGAGTGAGTTTCAATCAGACCTTGAAGGACTAGCAGAGGGAGAAAGACATCACTCATTAACTTCAGGATGTGGTGAAAGCTATGCAACCTTGTAAGAGTATCATGAAGGCAACGAGTCCAGCATTCCTGAGAGCCTGGCTCAGTAAGGCAGACAGATGCCATTTTTAGCTGGGATAGTAGGCTCCTGTTTCTCTTAGCAGAAACCAATGGTTTGCCGAGAAGCTTAACCCCAGCCCCAGATGACCATTTATAAACCCACATACCAGTGCAGGGGAAGGAGGTAAACAAGATAGGACCAAGTTTAGATCAGTTCACATGTTCTGATCCAGGCAGAAGGCAGCTTCCTACAGCTTGCACAGTAGGCACTCCCTTGCTGGGCTGGAAGTTCAACCTGCTGCTGCAAGAGGGAAGGAGAGCAGAAGGACAGCCATACCTTTGCTGATGAGCTCCGGCTCCACATTACACTTCTCTCCTGATTTCAGGGTTGCAATGATGGCACGTACCGTGGAGCTGATCAAGTCAGGGTCACGGCGGAAAGTCAGAGCTTCTGTGAGGTGCAAGAAACCACCTCGAACTGCAAAGAAATTACAGCACTGGCATCACAGGGCCAAGCCAGCTCCCACATCAGGCTTCCCTTCTATAGATGCCCCACGTGGCTCTAGGGCACAACTACTCAAACATATAAACATGCTGCATTCTGCTGCCATTTTGCTCCCACCAAACTCCTCGACAGCTCTTCTGCATGTTACAGAGATGTGGAAGAGAAAACCATAACCACAAACCCATTTCCATACCTAAGCTCTTGGTTATGGACTCCTAACAGATAGTGGATGATAAACAACACTACAAGTCACAATATGACCTTGTTTCAGAGGCATTTCTTGCACACTCGTCTTTCAGGACTGCAGCTAGCACAGAATTCCTGGCCTGAGCAACTGAAGGTTTTCTGTGAAAGATCTGCTGTGCTTGTTGAGATGCTACCAGGTGTCTACTGCAAACTCCCAGAGTTAAGTCACTTGTTTGCATCCTCATGGAGTTTATACAGCACAGTACCAACCTCTCTTTGCTTATCCTAAGCATACCTCTCTAAAAGGCAGCCCACCACACCTTCTGCTCTAGGTACAGTTGTTTCTGTCCCTTTCTTGTCCCACTTCATCTACTCTGAGTCCCATAAGCTGCACAATGCCCGTACCATCACTGATCCTGTGCCTTGAGGAGTACTGCACAGCAAAGGCCTTCAGCTGGGCACGCAGAGGACCATCTTCCACTGCAGGGTTCTCCAACCACTGCAGCATCTGCATGAGAACTTTGAAGAAGAGCGAAGAGAACGTAGTGTCTTGTGGCATGCAGCGCTGGGGAGTGCAGCAAAAGAGACTTGCTTACACACACTTCCAAGAATACAACAAAGACAGCAGGAAAGATGCAACCAGTGGCACATACTGCCAAAACATACAGCACATCTACTCTGTTGGACTAGCTCACTAGAAGGCTTCTAGTGTACAAATGCAAGGCAGAAGACTGTCACACACACAGTACCTCTTCCAGCATAACTAAGGGAACTTTGTGGCTTCTTTCATCATGATGAAAGGAATGAGATATTTCATCGGATAAATCTCAGCCTGCTCTGAAGGCTGCCTTAAGGAATTACAAACTTCAGCTCTCAAGTTGTCTGCAAACGCCTTGGCTTGCAAGACATGTCCACGCTACAAAAAGTGCAGACTAGAAATACCAAAACCAACAGAGACCCACAGCCACAAATCCACAGTGCTGCACAGTAACCAGACGAGGTAAGGTACACCCAACCCCGTATGTAAGCCCCAACCCTCAGCAGTGCTAGGCTAACGTGGCCAGCCCACACCCAAATGCCCATGTCCAGGCAACCTGAGTCTCTCCGTGTCATGATCAGCACTACACAGGTAGAGGGCATGCACGCAACAGAGCAGATGCACTGCAGCCTGTTTCCTCCTCACTGCTCTTTGTTAAATGCCACAGAGATTCTCACCGTACACCACTCACCTGATACTGGTACAACTGGCGCATCAGCGGGCAGGAGATGAAGTGGTTACAATGCATTGCCATCACCAACGCACCGCTGTGCGGCGAGTTCATCAGTGCAGCTACCGCCTGGAGAAGTCGGGCTGTGATCCCCGTCACTTGTGTGTTCCCTTGGTGGATGCGAGCCAGTTCCTGGCCCAGGGCCTGCTGTAACGCCAGGGCAAGCGGGCGCAGATTTGAATTCTGCCATCGTGGGTCTGGATTTAGTGGGAAAAGCTGGTAGGATACAAGAGGGAATAAGTTTATGAGAGGAAATGAAAGAACCTGCTATACCATAAACATCCTGAGGCAGAGGACTGATTTACCTTGTACAATTACACTGACTGTGGCTTACAACTGGAACCATCTGACACAGCCTTTTCAGTATTTTAGTGCCTGGTACAGGAACATAAGCAGCATCTACACAACCCCAACATGACTATCGCCACCAATACTGTGGTGGAATCACCATACTACCTAGATACAGTCAACCAACTCAGCCAATGAATTCCCAGCAGGCTCCTTCTGCAGGCAACTGAGAGGGAGGCTCTGCGAGCAGACAAGCCAGACTACAAATGCTGTTTGCACACAGCTTTGCTGCCAAGGTCCTGCAAGCATTTCACAAATCCTCCATCCACTGCTGAGAGGAAAGGCACTATACACAGAACAAACAAGGTGCAGAGACAGTAACACGCTAGTAGGCACCAAGTATTAGGCACGATCAAATGCCACATCATGTTCAAACTACAACCATGTACAAACTACAAATCCTTCCAGCATTAATTCCACCAGGATGCAATGGCACAGTCTCATTGCATGTGCAGCTTTCATACCTATTGCCTGCAAACACTGTAGGAGGAAGGGGTCAGAAGATGCAAGTATCTTATATGGATTTTTTGGAGGTGCTGCAGGGAAGCAGCTGATCAGCTAGAGGTTATACCAGTACCTGCAGAAAGATGCCTGCCAGATCATCTTCTGGGCCCAGAACCCGGACCTGGCTTAAGGCCCGGATCCGGTTCTGACCTTGGGAGTTCTCCGGACTAGATTTTGACCTTCCAGTCTCAGCACTGTCTGTGAGAGGAATAAAAGACAAGAAAGGAAGATACCATTACAGTAGCTAGCATCTGGAGCCCTCATACTAGATCACTTTCAGCTTTACAGTCTCTAACTACTAAGGAATTCAGTAGCTTTTCTCTCGAGGCTGAGCAAGACCTATTTTTCCAAATCACTCAGAACAACTCATTGTAGAAAACTCAAAAAATTGGAATTTCTCCCTTTTCCAGGAGTGAAAAACTCTAGCAGGGCCTGGTGTCTAACTGTAGCTTATTGATACATTGCAACATAACCCACTCTGAAGACAGCTCTTCCTGTTCCTCTCAACAGCAACAGAGGAAGGAAGTCTGGAACATGACTCAGATTTGGAAGCTTAGGCTATCCCAGGCAATACCTCGGCGGGCTGGTAAGGAGGCAGTGAGCAGGGAGTGGAATGTCTGGCCTCCTGTTGCTCCTCTCTCATGCTGAACCTCCACAAGGTGAGCCATGTAGTCTGAAAAGGAAAAAATATGAATATGTCATCATCTTGCCCTCTTTAGCAAAGCAGGACAGAACTGGTTGCTGTTTGTACAGCTCCCACAGTGAAGAGAATTTGCTGTTCTTATGGACTTCATAAGCACACTGCTTTTAAGCCTTATTTCTTTTACAAGGTAGCCTCCAAATTACCTTTTTAGACTGTGCAATCCAATTCACAAAATCCTTCTCTATGTCAGGAAATACAGCCAAGGGCCACCCAGACAAGCTCTAAGGAGGTGTCCACAGTGGCAAAAGGCTGCCAAAGCAGCCTGTGCACAGGGTTTGCTGAACTAGTTTGGATTTTTCCAAAGAAGTCACAGGAGACACTTGTGAAAACTGTTCAAGGAAGAGCAAGATGCCTAGTCAGTCTCATATAAAGCTCTTACTCTTGTCCATGATGTTCTGCTCCAGCGTCTGTGGGTCGTGAGATACTGCCTGATCCAGGTACTGCAGAAGTTTGCTCATGCTGGACACTGGGATTCCAAAGGACTGAACAAAGAGAAGCAGCTGCTGCGGCTCCAGGTCCTGCAGGGCTGAAATACACAAACACTGAGTCTCAGACTTCTGAATTGCCCACAGAGGGTCACCTTTATTACCTGATCTTTGTAGTTTTGGCTGGACCACAGTGACATGCTAATGACAGGGCTGCAGAGAGCCTAAAGCCAGAAGTCCGACAGCTGCCTACTATGCTTTCTCTCCTCTGCAAATCATTGCCTCCTTATTGCATCTTCCAGTTAATTCACTCACTGGCTAATTTGATCTTCTGTTTAATTTGATCAAAACCTCAGTAACCAAATCATTCATATTAAAAAATAACTTCCACCCTATCTGTTGATAGCTGCAGGCAGGAATTATTGAATAATTCAATCACTGGCTATAGACAGCTGTCATTTAATTAGTAAGAAAGGGATGAACACTCTGAATACCAAGACGAAAAACAGCACCGACAAGCTGTGCAAGGACAAAAATAACTACAGGTATAGCTTACAACCTTCAGGCATTGCTTTCCACACTGCAAGCACGGCATGCCCCATGGAAGCTCTACTGTGCCTGCTGCCTGGTGACTGCATAGCTTAGTTCCATCTGAATTGTTGTAATGAAGATGGGACTCCAATTCAGAGTCCCCCGCTTCCTTTAAAATACAGGAAGTCCAATATCCATACAGACTCACTGCTCTACTTTGAAAGTAATAGTGACTACATGTGAAAGCCAGCAAGACGCAGCACCTGGATCAGAGTGGGGGGAACTGCCTTCCATCCTGCAGTAAGGAGCCCGTCCAAAGGCACCGACCTCTCCAGTCTCAGCTTTCACCAAGTTCTGCTCTTAATGCTGTGGGGCCTGATGGCTAGCAGGGCTGTATTTGTTCTCAAACCGTACATGAACTACACATCGTGACAGAGTAAGGAATCACCCTGGGGCATCCCATAACACTCCCTGCCCAGAACCAGCTCATATTCTGTCTATGTTTGACAGCCCTAAGGGACATAGTAAAGAACTGATCATATGTTTAGACTGCGACTGTCACAAAATCCAGAGACACACTCCTTTCTAAATCCAGGCTCCCTGCTCAGCTGCAGCGTCTATAGTGACTGACGGCGCCACCCAAAGGCATCCAAGTAGAACGGCTGGGCACACAGAGAGCTGGAGCAGGGAAGTCTCTCCCTTTCCTTTCAGGAAGGTCTGAAGCACTGACAAACATCTTACAGGCTCACCTGCATCCACAAGACGCGGGACCTCAGAGCGGATCATACGCAGCTTTAGCCAGTCAGGGAGCAGCAGAGCCTCCTCCGAGGTATCAACCAGAAAAGCAGTAGGAAGGGGCTTTTTCTCTGGGAACCATATATCCAGTAGGGTATAAAAATCACCGTCCCCTGCTTAAGAGTGGATACAAAATTATCTCCCACTGTTCATACACATCTAGAACACCCTGCCCTTCTCTATACAAATTAATACACCAGAACACTTTGTTGTTCAACAGTCAGAAACAACTTGGGGATAAACACTATCAAGTGGAAATGTGAACTACGTATCTGAGTGCCCACCTCTTGCACCACAGTAAGTCTCCAAGTCCTTGTTTAGCAGGGAGGGACATACCATCATTTCAATATTTCCTGCTGTCTGCAGAAGGCAAAAAATAAGTCTGCAAATCCTCACTCTGTGCAGCAATATTCTGATAGATCCTACAGCTACAAACAAGTACTGCAAGGGACAAGCCTGTGCACAGAAGGATTAACAACACCCTGACCTGTCAGGAGATGGCAGACAAAAGAAAGGCTCTCTGTATTGTCCATGATCCCTTGAATAAATCTGAGCACACTTCACTAACCTTGAGGTGGCCCTAGTGTCAGGAGAATAACCATCGCATGAACCACAAGGATGTGCATAGTGGCTGTTTCCCCACTAGTCCAACGAAGGAACACCTGATCCTGGGACTCTGACTGGAAAAAGGCAGAAAAAACGGGATGAACAAAGGTCAGGAGAGAAAGGAGAATGAGATTTGTGAGATACAGATGGAAGGAGAACATGAGAATGGACAAGTTTAGTCAGACCAAATTTCCACCTAGCCCAATATCTCCAACAGTGGCCACAACAGACACTCAAGGAAGAGTTAAAAAAGCTTTTTATGTCCACATATACTTGGCTCTGAAATTATGCCAACATCCAATTGTTTTCAGATCAGGGAATGCTTGAACCAGATGTGGTTTATATATACTCAGTAACCCACAAAGGGCTTCTCTTTTGTTAACTTGTCCAGGTTTTTTTCCCACTTAAGAAAATCAGGGAGGCACTCACCCAGCTGTACACCTCCTCGCCCTCCTTACTCTGGCGCATACGCTTGATGTAGCGAGAAAAGATGGAGAGAAGAGCAACAAGCACTGCATCTGATTCAGCACAGTACGACAGCTTGGAGAAGAGGTGAGACATAATAGTAGAGCGCTCCACTATGAGTCTGGCTACATCCTGCAAGGGGAAAAGATCTGTGAGGTCTTAACTGAACAACAAGCCAAGTCCTCCTCTTTCATTGCATCACCTTCTCCAGTTTCCATCATCAGCCCAGTTAACACCACTCTGGAAATTAATGTGTAGAGTCAAGAGTAGAACTGTCACAATGGGGAAAACACCAATGCTTTGCATGCAACGTGTGATACCTTACAGAGTCCCCAGCTGTAGCACAGCTGCATTCTGATGCTTCCCACTACAAAGTGAGCATTTACCTAGTAAAAATCTGCATTTCTCTGAAGAAACAAATCTACTGACTTATCATTTAACCTTCTCCACGTAACTAAACAGATCTGCGGAGGTAGAAAGAGCACATGAGACTTAAAAGCAATAAAAAAAAATAAGTACCCAGAGATAGAACAATTAAAAAAAATAATCATTGCTTAAAAAAAAAAATCACCAAAAACTTTTTTTAAAAAGTATTTAAAAAATGAGAAATCCAGTCTGGGTTATAGGAGAGTGAATATCCCACCGCTAAGGTTCCTGACCTCCCCAGATACATGTGAGTGCAGGTTTAGCACCTGCTTACTACTGGACTGGAGGTTATTGCTCCGATTATCATTTCATGATATGAAACCAGACACAGGTTGCCTTCCAACACATACACAGAAACACAAACACGCAATTATCAGATTCATGTGCTCCCAAATCACTCATCCTGCTGGCACAACAAGTCACATGCCTACCACGGTCCTGAGACATGCCAGGTCTCCCCCATGCAATCCCTCTGCCCTGGCAACCTGGTCTCTCACCAGAGCGAGGTCATTGTGCTGTCCCTGCTCCTCCACTGGGGCGTGCTGGGAGAGGTACACCAGGTAGGCACTGATGGTCTGGGGATCTGTCTCCATGTGGATGGCCTAGAATGAGGATTCCTTGTTAGAAATCTGGACTTCACGAAAACAAGGACGAGCGTAAGAAGAATTCTTCTGCAAGCATACAAACATGTCGATATCGTGCCCACACACAGTTTGCTCAGATTCATTTTAGCACGAGTAGCACAAGGAATAAGCCGGTCGCCTACCCCTACTAACACCCACCTGTTGCAAGGCAAGAGCTGTTGTTGCTCTAACACTGTCAAACAGTGGCAGCCTCGGGAGGTCTCTCAGCAGCCACTGATATCCCTGCAGCAGTTCAGAATCGCCAGAGTCTTCTTCCATGGGGTGATCTTTTTCCTCTCCATCACGCAGTCCCCCTTCTGACAGCACCAAGGACAGGCCCTGCAGAAGTCACATGGACACAGCTGTTGCGTTTGAAGCCACAGCTGGACCACTAGTTTCATACTAGTGAATGTAACAGAAACAAGCTTCTAAAAGCATGGAATGACCCAAATGCAGCACACAACAGGTTTCATATCTCATATAATTTATTTGCTTGACAACTACCCTGTTTGGCATTTCAGTCTTCTCTAAGCATTATTTTTTTGAGGTCTCTGCAATTCTGCTTGCCTTGACTATGCTCTAGAACACCAGACACTCGCTCGTTTACATTCCCCACAGAGAACAGCTGCTGCCAATTACTCCATATAGCACATGATCTGCTGAGTCTACACCTGAACTTCACAGGAAACATAGCAAAATCCAGCTCCTCTTAAGTACTACTTGGCTGTAGAACAAAGGTGGATTCAGAGCAGCAGGGAGCAGAAGTGCATTTGACAGGGTTTGGAGACTGAGGCAAGTTACTGAAGAAAGATGACACCAAGCAATTTCACTGTGCTGGCTCTGGGAATCATTGGAATCTAAGACTGCCCTCAGCTTCTGACAAACCTTAGTCAAGAAGATTTTCATTTTGCTCACCTTCATGGCCAGGACCCGCGAGGCCACCTGGGAGGAACTCAGGCGTCGCAGGAAATAGTCAAGCACCTCGCAGGTTGTCTGTTCATCTGCTTTGGGACCCAACAGCAAGTCTTGCAACCGTCCAAGCAACTGCCTTTGTTTCTGTTGTCTCTGTGGACCGAGACGGCAGCCCTTCCAGTGAAATCAAATCTGGGATGCGCACAGAAAGTAGATAACAGAAGTGATCCCCAAGAGACTGCTACTCACCTGGCGTTTCTTGGCACGCTGGTCCTTACTCTCACCCTCCTCTTCTTCTTCACCTGAGGTTGACTCATCAGCAGCATCATGAAGCAGGAACTCACAAAGGCACTGCACAGGTAGGACATCCAAGGAGCCCTCGCTGGACTGAACCAGATCTGCCAGCCATGGCATTGACTGCGATGAGGCCTAGGAAGCAGGAGAGTAACAATGCAGGATCAGCAGTAGATGCAGCACACTGATCGTTTAACTCCTGAGCAGTAAAGCACCTTCCCCTGCATCTTACTTAGCTTCCTTTTGACCCTCACTCTGCTCAAGTTTTAGAGACAAAAGATCACACCACAACACAGCCAAGCCATCAAGGGAGCCCACCTGTCTTTGAATGATATTGAGAAGAAAGTCTGGATGACGACTGCGACACAGGAGGTGGCCCAAGCGAAGTGACTGGTTCAGGCTTTTCACCTGCTCCAGGACATGTGGTGGAGGTCTGCGTGGAGGGCCCCTGCCAGAAAAAAAAACAAAAACCAGGAAGTTATCCACGGGAAGACATTATTTCACTCTGGTGTTGATAAGAACCAGTCAGTTCAGCAGTGCATGAGGGCCACATGCAGGTGGCAACACAAGGACAAGGACCAAATGTGACACTTATCCCATGGGCCACCAAATCTTAGTGCTCTTCTTGCCCACATCAACCACCCTATGAGCAGTAGGGGTCCCTGACTAGCATTAACTGGGATTTCATGATGGCACCAGACTGCAGAAGGCTACTTACTGAGGGTCCAGACTTGTCAGCTGTGACAGCAAGAGGCTGCTGCTCTCTGTAATTGTTTGTTTTGTGGATGCAGCAGCCAGATGACCCTCAAATGCAAGAATCTCCTGTTTTTCCCTCTGGGAGATTTGAAGTTCACGATTAATCATCTCTGTGCGTGTCTCCTCATCAGTCAAGGTACATTGAGGATAGGAATAATTACTGAGAAAATAAGTTAAAAAAAAAAAAGAAAATGTTTATCTTGGCCTATTCAAAACTCACAAATGACAGTCAAATTCTGCAAGATCTCATCTCCATTAGGCAACACAGAAAAATGAAGGCAGCTTCCTAACAGGGCCAGGCAGACTAAGACCTTTTCAGCAAGGCACATCAGTCATCCCTCCCTTTTGCTCAACTTTATTCTCCCAATTATAACATTTCTGCTGAGGGAAGGCACCTTTCCCACTCAAACTGCAGTGATGTTGCCAGCCAGCTTATTTCACACCAGGCCCACTGAAAAGGAAGGAGCCAGGTGGCACAGATTTCATTCAGAAATACGTGTTTACAGTGGTCTATTTGATTTATATAGGGATTTAAACATACTAACTTGGTCATGACCATTTCCATGAGCATCTTCAGAGAGGGGTACTCCTCCCATGCAGCCAGACCTGCAGCAAAGAAGGGCAATCAGGAACACAGGGAAAAAAGTGAGGGTATTATAGAAATTCTAACACACTCCGAAGTGGGGAGACACAACAAACTCATTTTGGAACAGCTCACCACACTTAAGAGCACAGACAATGTGATTCCAGCCACACGTTGGCCCAAGCTCCCACACTTTGTATTTTTGCACACACAGGGAATACGCAGTCAATTAACTGCGGTTATCTCACCAACCCAGGACATGCCTTGAGTATGGGCAACCAGACTTCAGCAGAAAGCACCTTGGCCAATTTTTGCAGCAGAACTAGTGTCCTGAGAAATGTCCACACTCACCAATGTTTTCAGGATTGAATGCAGCCACGACAAGCAGGAGAGGCCAGGCTTTCCAGTAGAGGGTAGAAATAGCTAGATTTGGAGGCTGGTACCTGCAAAAACCATCAAAAGATATAAGCCCATCTCAAGACTGCTTTTCTCCTTAACCACACACTGTTTAGATTCAGCCACACCAGCTCAGTAGTTTTCAGAAAATGCAACAAAAAGTCCTCTCTGAGAAGGGACAGCAGGGTTCAGCTGAAAAGTTCTAGAAGGCCAGAGTGCTTGCAAAGGAAAGTCCATTCCATGACTCAGGTCTTAACTGCTCTAGAGAAATTCCTGCCTGAACATGACATGGGAAAGGTTTCCTTATGATGTTGTTATGACAAGTCGTAATAGAGAAAAGCATCTTAAAATCTGTGAGCCAGGGTTGTTAGTCAGAAGGTGAAAATGAGCTAGATCACAGGAAGATTGTCTATGTGATAAGCTTACCCTGGGGGTAGCTGAATATTCTCTGGATGGTGGTAAGTGCACAGATTTAAGACTGCATCGATCAACTGGATTCTTTCTACCCTCAGGACCTCGACATCTAGAGAAGGGGAAGAAAAGACTAAGCAAGTTATTGACCTGTCTACCTGGCTGAAAGTCCTTCAAGAAAAGCATCACACTGTAAGAAAAATTTTACTTCAAACAACTACGTTATTGTGGGCTTCTTTTCATGATATTACAGGAACCAAAAACCCAACAACACTCTCAAAGCAGCAACACTTAAAAAAAGCTGTAAGTCAATACTTAAGGATATCAAGCTCTGCAGCTGCAATTTGGTTTAAATTCTTAAGGGCATTTTTTTTCCCAAATGCATCCAATACAATACCAGTCTATCAGAATTCAGATTCACGGCTTACCTGAAGGAGTGTATCTGCTCAGGGGAACTAAAAATGCATTTCAACTTTGTTGCAAGTTTTCAGACTCACTAACTTCACTCTGAGTCTTCCAGTATTTGAAATGGTACATTTAAAATGCTATACAGAGAGGCTGGACACAGTTTCACAGGACGTTCAACAGCAAAGTTTAACTCTTTCCACTTGCACTGACCAGATCTGGATTAGACTTTGCTATTAACCAGTCAGCATTAAGAGCACCTAAGATGATTTAGAATGGAACTTTGACAACCCTTCCACTCTGATATAAACACATGTAGCTCAGTTGAATGGACATACTCTCCAAGGATGCAGGAATTTGGACAAATGCTGAATGAATTCATAAAAAGGCTAAGAGTTAAGGCTGCTTTTGTAACTGCTATTCTGTAACAGTGTTTGAGTAATGGAATTGGGAGGAGCATACAACATATGGGTTAATTACTTTTAACTTCCAACCCTTTCATTTTTGCATGGCCGAAAAATGTCTATTTTACAGTATTGAATTTTAAAATGCTAACTCAAAACTTCGGGTGGTTATTCATCCTCAACACAACCAATAATTTTCCAAACACTCCATGACAGAAAATTAGTAACAGGGAGAAACAGTATGGGAAAATAAGAAGCTTCTCTAGTGAGAAAGCAACAGCAATACGTGTCTGGCTTTGAGCCAAATGCTTAGCCATCACGACTAAAACATGCTTTTAAGTGATGGAAAGGCTCTTTAGTACATGGTAGCAGCCACCTCAGCCCTGGGTTGCAATAAGACACGTCGACAGAAAGAACCACTTGCTGGCTGGAGCTTCGTGCAGTCTTACCATCTGCTTGCACAGCCGCAGCACGCTTCACCAAGTGGTCAGCGAGCTCCATGGCATCCGCGGGGCCAAGAGGAAGGTCCCGCGACAAACCGATCACAAGGATACGCATCAGTGTGTCTTCAAGGATGGGCACCTCAGAGCAGAGGCGAAGGAAGAAGCTGCATGAGACATGAGATATCAATCGCACTTCTTTTGACAGGGGCACGGGGGTTCCTGAAACCCTCTCTAGACCACACAATTCATCTGAGCAGAAGATAAATTAAAGCTTCATTTACAACCCCTTCCCTGTTCTCCAGCTGCAAATGCAACTACCTGAAAGAAATTGTTTTATGGAATATTGCTCTCATTGCCTTGTACCTCTGCAATTCAGCCTGCTTGAGTCTGAGCTCCCTAGTGTTACCCCAGTAAACCACACACTGCAGGGCTGCCCTTCTGTATCTTGGTGCTGTAATTGTAAGAACAGCTTGGCACAGGGAACAGGAATGAAGGAAGAACAGATAGAAAATGGAGCACCATCCCTTGATTTTAAGGCAATGTAACAGATGAAGAAAATCTAAGCACAGTTCCAAGCCTTTCCAACACAGAGCTACATAAGGAACACCAGAAAACACCCATTCCTCTGCCTCCAGCTCCATTCCTCAGCAGCTCCACGCCTGTATCCAGCTATGGATGGGGTACATACTCACTTGCGGTCACTCTCAGGGGGCCAGTTGTCCCATTTGTAGTAGGTCTCTGGCTGTTCTGTGAAGAGCACCTTGTGGAGGCTGTAGAGGTGCAGAGGACAGTAAACACCATCTGTGTGAAGCTTAAGAACGCATTCAACAATCCAGTCTCCCCAAACTCCTGCTAATGCCTCCCATCCTACACATGAAGGAGCCTCCTCAGCTAAGCTAGTCCGGCAAAAGTAACAACATGAACCATAACAGAGAGGACTATGCAGTATGGGCATTGGGCTTCTATTCTTTCAGTAACATATCTCGCTTGCTATTAATTCTGGCTTGACCTGCCTTAGTAACACCTTGTACCAGATATTAGGATACCACCTGAGAGAAGACAGCGCTATCCATGGAGCCCTCAACCATACAGCCTGAAAAAGGACATCAGGCAAAAGAACAAGGGGTCCACAGGGATCATGCTTGACCAGGTAACTGGAAATTCCCTGTTGGGTGGGCCCAAATACTACAGACAGAAGTATTTTCCATTATCATATATTTCTGGTAAGAGGATGCACCTGCAGCAATTCCTGAGAAGGAGGCTGTCCCAGCCTGAACCTTGCTAAATGCTCCTTGTCTGATAAGGGGAGAGAAATCTAACCAAATGCTGGCATACATGTTCATCAATACATCATACGCTGTTGGGAAAGGGACTGGCTGTGCTCAGCAGGTTACCAGGCTGACTCTCTTACCAGTGCACATAGTCCTTTGGAGCCAGCTTGCTGATAGATGGAACAACTGTATGAAGCCACCAGACAGCATCACGTTGGATAGCAGCAATTTGGTTCTGGAAAGAGCGCAGCACTTCCAGGTCTGAAAAACAGTCAGGTTACAAACTACACATGTATCAAGAGGCCCATCAGGAGCCAAGCGGGGGAGGGGGCTGTTTCAAGAGCAGACAGGACTGTGAAACATCAACAGTGAACTGGGGAGAGGTATACTGGACAGCCCTGAGCATCCCGGCACTGACAGCACACATACTTTGCTTTGATGCAAAAACCCCATGGTGCAGCATGGACAAATTAGCACTGTGAGAAGAAAACACCTGGGCAGTCACTTCAGTGCCACCCCAAAGGCCTGTCTTCTCAGCATTAGGTACTTGGAAATTCTTACAGCTGCCCCTCCATGCTTCAGCCCCGCCCCCCCCCCCCCCCACAGTTCCTTTCCCCAGCCTCTCATCCACTGCTTCCATAGATACAAGAGGCACCCAGCCATGCAAATGCCATGTCTCCCAGCTCTGTCAGTCTCAGGATGATAGCAAGCACCCCCATGTCTCTATTCAGACTGGAGGCTTATAGACCTTCCCAACCCTAGCTGCAATGTTTGCCCCAGCCCCAAGGGGAGATATCTACCGATCTGCCCATCTTCAGAGGGAACCTAGGTTGTTCCACTTACTCTTCTTCTCTCCTTTGTCCCAAGCAATTCCAGCCTCCTTCACCTGGGCTGTAATGCCAAGCATCATGGAGACAGCTAGCAAATCAGTTATGTGGATGACAAACCGCTCCTTAAAACAAAAAACTAAAAAAAGTTAGTTGAATCAGCAATACCCAAAGCTGCCTTCTGGAAAAGTATTAAAAGTATTTCATCATCAAAAATGATGATCATGGATGTTTGGAAATCGGATATGGGAGCACTGCTATGAGATGAGACACACCAATACTCATGCACTCAGATAAAGAGCAAAAGAAAGAATGAAAAAACAGACATAGAAGAACCCAGTACACCACTGGTACATCCAGCAGCACAAAAGTCAAAGCAAGTAGTACCTTAAACTCCATTTCTGCATACTGGGCCTCCTTCCGCTCCTGCATGAGACCCAGACAGAAGGCCTGGAAGTTGATCTCATGTTTTGTCTGTTTGATGATCTCTCGCAGCAGAGCCCGTGAAGCCCGCAGGTAATCGTCCTTAGTAGTCAAAAGATCCTGGAACACCATTGCTAGGTACTGAGGCCAGACAGAAAGAGAAAACTTTCAGTGCATTGTAGTGTATCTGCACCCACAAAATGAAAAGACACAGGGAAACAGTGCCGGTGGTATACCCGTCTTTCAGGCCTCCAGGGGGCTATAGTAACAATTGTCTCATGAAACTTCATTCCCACAAGGTTGGTCACCCAGAATGTGGAAGTTAAGAATAAATGTGCATGGGCATTTTCTAAGAAGTGCAATCATGTAATTTCAAAAGAGTGTGATACAGATCACACAGTTGTCTGAAAAGATTTCATTTGAGCCTTAATTGAACTACTCTCTCAGGTCGGGTTCTGGGATCACTGTCAGTCATACAAGACACTAACACCTACCTTCGGAGCTTGCTCGGAGCTATGCTGAAGCACAGTATACAGGATCTGCATGTTGTTGGGATTTCTTGCGTTTGATAATTCATTGAAAATCACAAACTTAATTGTGGTGCCCAAGTTATCCCTGTGCGCATTCAGTAGCTCCCTGCAAGGGAAGACCAGAGGTGTCAAGAGTTGACTTTTCATGGCAGCTGGACTCACTGTTTTGATTTCTCTTTAAAGTATTTAGCACACAAAAGCAAAGAGGATGGAGCACCACATATGTCCAGTGAGATCAAAGGATTACTGAAAGACTTCCAGGCCAGTTAATTCATTTAAGTGTCACACAGAACGCTCCATGGTCCAAGCTGGTATTTAAAACCACTATGCAGAGATACTGAGAGCACCAAAGCCCTAGGCACATCTTCCTTCTCTTCCCCTCACGGCCCCGGTCATTCACTCACCTGACACACAGCATGTAGTGGTTGAGAAGGACTTTTGGCTTGAGACGAATTTTGATCAGGTTGGAGATAACTTCCATGTCCTCTGAGCTGTGGGTGTTGCAGTTCATGCAGACTGACATCAGCAAGTCCTGAGCTGGCTTGGTGAGCTGCAGTGGAAGAGCACAAAGGCTACAGCCACTTGCCATCACAGATCAGAAACTTAACTGGTGTACAGCACACAGCCCTCCCAGCTGGATTCCAGATCAGGTCCAGAAGGGTTGTGCTCCAGTAGCTTCTATCCTTACCTTTGGATTCTGCAACCACATCTCTAGCCTCTGCACAGCCATCTGCCGCACCTCTTTGTAGCCACAGGTTGCCGTCAGCAGTCGAAGGAGATTCCTGGAGACATTGTCCATTGGCTGGCGCCGGTTGAGCTGGTCCCGCAGCATGTCTAGGACATATTCCTCCACACTCTCTGCAAGGTCTTCATACCTGGGCCACACAAACTGCATTTTACTCACTTTCACACAAGCCAGCATGGTCACACTTCGCTGTGTCCAGAGATCAGCAACATTTCTTATTTGTGGTACACATTACAAACACACAAAATCTACTCTTTTCTCCTGGAACCAGTTTGATCTGGTGCTCAACATTCTCTAGCAAGTGCCACTGGACAGCTAGTGCAGAGAGGGAGCTCCCTGCCACAGCACTACAGGAGCAGGTGAGCACGCAGATTTGCCACATGGCTACATCAGGAGAGGAAGAGACACTGTACCTGGGCATGAGCTGGCCCGCCTGCTCCGGGCTCATCTTCTCCTCTGCAATCAGCAGCTCGCTCTGGCTGTCTTCCTCCTCTGTCATGGAAGGGTGTGGGCTACTCCCTAAGAGAAAGCAGCACACAGCATGCTTCATCAGACAGCTCCTTTCTAGAGTTCTCCCACTCACACACTTACACATTCAGCTTCTTTCAATGATCCCCCTCAGCAACACTGCAGGAAGTCACAACTAGTTGCTTCCTCACACTGTATCACATACAGGCACATTCTCCAAGCCTCTTTCACTGCCTGCCCTCAAACGTCCCCTAGAAATTAAAGATCCCCAGATGAAAAGCAATACCTGAACTCAAAGTCTCGACTACGTGACTCCACCCAGTAACTATTCTCACCAGTGAATAAGCTCAGCAGGCTCCATCCTCTCCCTACCCCTTTGTTCCTGCTTCCCAAACATCTCCTTACCAGCACTAAGGTCACCTCCGCTACGTCCAACTTCTCCATGCAAGAGCATGCTCTTAGGAGGCATCTTTGTGTTAAAAGCTGTTTGGATGTTATCCACAAATGTCTTGCAGTGAGGGCTGTCCACCCAGATGCGCTCCCCAAGGGAATCCTCAATGTAAACCTGCACAAGAGAACACAAACCACGCTCAAGCCTTTTTTTTTTTTAACTGATTAATCAAAGCAGTATTTGTGAGCTTCCCCAGGTTTTATTTATTTTCAATATATAGCTGCAAAGTAGGAAACTAGCATAACCATTGCACAGATGAAAAACACATCAGATGACTGCAGGCAAGTCACGTAAGAGAAGAAAAACAACCAAACACACCATTGCATCCTAGGCTCTACTGGGCACCGACCCTTTCAAGCAACAAAGCTGATTTAGCTTTAGCAAACATTTTACAACGTCTACCACCAAAATATGGAAGCTGGTCTTTTAAAAGATCAGCCTTTTTTAATTAATGGGCTCTTTTAATCCCTACGGGCAAACTGGAAAGTAAGAACTTTCTGGAACAGTTGTATCAATACAGATTGTCAAAGGCATCTTGGAAAAGAGCAGAGATAAGGCAACAAAAGGCAAAGGAGGCCGCAACATTTCAACAACCAGTGGAGATTTTCCTTAAAAAAATTTCTGATTTTCTCCCTTGTGAATACAGCATGCGCCCTATCTCCAGCTTCTGCCTCCCCCAGCTGCATTCCCCACGCTTGGCAACAGGCTGCTGGATACCCCCCTTCACCGAAAGCGGGAATAAATCCTGTGCTGCTATCCTACCCCAAAATGCATTTTTCCCACCCCTGGCTGGTTTTACCCAGTCTGCCCACTACTGCCTCAGTCCAGCACGAGCACCCTTAGTTCAACAACCTTGACAAATATCTCTGGCCAATTTTCATCCTCTTCGTAAGCCGCCATGAGAAGGTTGCAGGCCAAGACAGACACGAGGCTATTCCCTTTGGCTTTGAAATTGATGGAGGCATCTCTTCGGAGTAGGCTGCACAATGCCTGCAATATCATCCACAAAAAATAAAATAAGCAAGCCATCTAGCAAGAAAGCATACAGAAAAGCTTTAGAAAAAGAAACACGAACTGCAGTAGCTTGCCACAGAGGTACAGTATTTACAAAGATATGTGACTTATGCTCTGCCCTAAGAGAAACTGCAGCTATGCTCGCAAGCTGGCAGCAATGATACATCAGTAAGCCCAGTAGTCCCAACGCAGCACAGCACTCACCTCGATAACCCCTTCAGTGGCAAATATGTTTGGTTTGATTTTTGCCAGGTACATGAGGCTCAGGTAGAGTGTGGTATCAGGTTTGGCTCTGTTCATTTTCAGCTGCTTCACAGCGCCACACAGCACCCCCTCAATACGGTCATCATTGCCTTCTGCCTCTGCTGCCTCAATTTCATCCAGCAGCACCGTGGGGACAACTGCAATCATCAACAAACAGGCATCAGTATTTACCCTCATGCAAAACAACCTGCCCCAGGATGCTGGCAGGGCCAGTCACCAGGAAAGCAAGGCATGGACCAGCTCACCCTTAACCCCTGCAATGGCTTTTCCCTACCCAGCTGCTATCAAAAGCTCTGTTTCACACCTGACAATGCCCCTTGATTGTTATTCAGCTTGCTTCTCTGCAAATGTATCAAACACCAGAAAACAGAACGACAATTCAAAAAGCAAGCAGCGTTCAGATCTGTTCAAGAAATATACGAATAAAATACCACAATTCAGACTCAAAAGACTTCCGCAGGGGGTCTTTCAGATGCTGCTATTAAACAGCTATCAAACAGGACAAACACAACCCAACACCAACTGCAGAGGAGACAACTGACTTCAGCCCTACGCCCAGCACAGGAAACCTTAAGGACAGCACGTGGGTGCGTGCCTCAGGACCGGCTCCTGGGCCGAAGCTCTAGAAAAGGTAAACTGAGGTTTGTGTCCTCGCCCGCCGGTCAGGGCAGAAGCACCGGGAGGCCTCACCTTCGATAGGGATGACAGACGGCTCCTTGATGGAGGGCGAAATGGCTCGTTTCTCAGCCACGGCCGCCTCTGCCAGGCGGCCCAGGGCGCTGAGGGGGGGCGTGGAGGAGAGCTTGGGGCGCTTGGTCAAGCCGGTGAGCCCCGCCGGACCCGCCAGGGCGGCGGCCGCGTCCCGCTTGCGCTCGGAGGGCAGCCCGGGGGGCGCGGGCTTCAGCAGGGTGACGGCGGCTTTGCCCTCGCCGCTCTGCCCCTTGGAGCCCAGCGCGATGAAGTCTCCGGGCGGCGGGTGCGCTGCAAGGAGACAGGGGGCAGACGTGACCGGGGGCAGACGTGACAGCACCGGCCCGTCCGCGGCCAGCGGAGGTCCCCTCCCGCCCAGCCCCAGCCCCGGTCCCCCTCCACGGGCAAGGCGGCCGCAGCCCGCCAGGACTCACCGGAGGGCTTGGGCACGGCGCTGGGCCGCCGCACGGCGGCCGCCTTCGGCCGGTTCATGGTGCCGCCGAGCACAGACCGCCACGGCCGCCGCCGCCGCCGCCTACGACGACGTGCCGCCGCCACCCGGAAGCGGAAGTCCCTCGCCGCGCCCCGCCCCCGAAGTGACGGCAAAGGGCGCGCGCCCTCCCGCCGCCGGGCGGCCCCTCCCACCCCGCCGGACAGCGCCGCCTAGTGGCAGCAGGGCGGTTGCGGGCAGTGGCGCCCCCCAGGCGGGCTGGCGGTGTGACTGCACCTCCGGGTCGGGGGAAGGGGGAGATAAGGGTGCGGGTAGGGCGGGGGCTGCGGGGCTCCCGGGGGAGGCTGGGGGCGGAAAGGGACCGCGACCGGGGCGGGGGACGGAGGCTGGGACTGGTTGGCACTGCTGGTGGGGGATCGGGGATCCGAGCGGGAAGGGGAGGGGTGGGGGGCTGGAGCTGAGGGGGGCTGGGGTGGGGTGAGCAGCTGGGACTGGGGGGATGGAATCGGGAGGACTGAGCTCAGGGACGAAAACCAGGGGGGCCCCGCCGCAGCTGGCTGCCCCCGCCCCCCCAGCCCCATGGCATGCTCCCAGGACAAGCTCTCCATGTGCCTTTATTGCAGCGGCCCCCACACCTCCGCCCGTACCGCCCACCCGGGGGGCACCCGTGGGGCCAGCCCCCTCCCGGTCCCCAGCCGTGCTGGAGGGGTGCTGCGCAGTGGCAGGTGACAGCCCCAGGTGACAGCGCCGATGCCCTCCCCTCTGTGGGGGGAGCCCCGAGCCTCTCCCGGGCAGCTGGTCTCAGCGTGGCGGGGGGGCCCGCAGCCCATCACAGCCACCGCAGGGAGAAGCCCCGGCTGAGGCTGAGGCCGAGGTCGGTCACGGTGAGAACCTGGGGGAAGAGAGGAGACATGTTGGGAGTATGGCCTCAGTGGGGGGCGTGTGAAGCATCCCTTCCCCTGCCCCCCTCAACCCCAGCGTCCCTTACCCACCGCATTGGCCACCAGCCCTGTGATCCTTAGGGCTGGGGAAAGAGGGGTGGAGACCCCCAGGATGGGGACCGCCAGGTCCAGGCACCCCAAGACGGGGCTGTACCTGGTTGTCCAGGTAGGAGAAGGGCCTCTCCTGGCCATTCAGGAGGACCTTGCTGGGTGGCTGCCGCACCCCAAAGATGCTCAGTGTGCCAATGGTGACCTCAGTAGCCTCAGTGCTGGCATGGAGGACGGTGGAGGTGAAGATGTTCTGCAGGAGGTGACGCCATGAGCACAAGGTGGCCAGGTGCCACAGGACACTCCAGCCCTGCCCTCCCCACCATGTCCCACCTGCGTGACATTAAACACCAGGTAGGAGTAGCTGCCCTGCTCGAAGGTGTCCAGGCTCTCGCCATCATCCCAGAAGAGGTCCCCCCAGGCGGTGGCACTCGAGGACAAAGCCACGATGAGGCGCATGGGGTTCCCTCGGGTCACCTCACTGGTGGTCCCTGGTTTCTGGGGTTCAAAGACACTGGTGCTGTAGGGTTGCAAGCAGCCAGGATGGGGGTCCAGAGGCTGAGGTGCTGGGGGATGGCCCCTGGGGAGGTGACGGGAGGGTGCTCACCTGGGTGGGCAGGATGGCACCCTCCCGGACATGCAGGTTGAGGTGTTCCAGGGGGGCTGACATCTTCAGTGTCTCCCCGCTGCTGTTCACCGAGGAGCCCTGGGCAGGTGGCGAGACATGGGCGTGAGGGGGGTGGGGGCATGGCAGGTAGCCCGGGCATGGGTCTGGGGAGCAGCCACCCCCACCCCTTCCTCCACCGGGGCTTGCTGGGCTCAGCCGTGGCTTCCCACCCAAGCAGGGACCGTCAGAACCCGGCTGAGCGCCACAGTGCTCCTCACCGTGTAGAAGTCGTACCATACGCCTCGGGGGAAGTAGCCTGTGACCGAGTCCACCCCGGGCTCCAGCACTGGCGTCACCAGCAGGCTCTGGCCCCACAGGAACTGCCTGTCCAGTCCCAAGGTGGCCACATCCTGGGGGAACCTGTGGTGGGATGGAGACGCCGCTCGGATCAGCCACTTCTCTGTCATCCAGCCTAAGCATCTCCCCAGCTCCCAGCGGGGATGCTCTTACTCAAAGAACAAGGGCCGGGCGACAGTGTCCCCTTGCAGGTGGGCACGGTGGAAAAGAGTGTAGAGGAAGGGCAGGAGGGAGTAGCGGGTCAGCAGCACATCCTTCATGGCCGTCCTTGCTGCGGGGCTGAATGCTGTTGGGTCCTGGGCCTGGGGGCAATGTGGGGAGTCAGCAGGCACCCCATCCCCAACCCCACCAGGCATCCCCACTGCCCCTGACCTCCTGCATCCCGCTTCCCTCATCCCACATTCCACATCCTCAATCCCGCCATCCCCCATCCTGCTTCCCCCATCCGATATCCCACATCCCACAGCCTATATCCCGCATCCCACCGCTGGGATGCTTCCCACTGGGCACGCTGCCCTCGACCTGCTCGTTCTGGGTGTTGTGGTTGCGAGCGAAGGGGTAGAAGGCACCGAGCTGCATCCAGCGGGTGCACAGCTCCTCCGAGGTGCTGCCGGAGAAGCCGCAGATGTCCGCCCCAACCAGCGGGATGCCGAAGAGGCTGAAGCTCAGCATCCCTGAGGGCAGGGACGGTCAGCAGGGCACAGGAGTTTGGACGTGTCTCCAAACAAGCAGAAAGCTCGATGGAACTGGGGGTGCTGGTGGCAGGGGTGTCTGCGGGCAGCCTGTGCCACCCACCTGGGATGGAGTAATACATGTCCTTCCACTGGCTCCGGTTGTCACCCAGCCAGTGCCCCGAGTACTGGCCCTGGCTGGGGAAGGTGGAGCGGGAGATGACAAAGGGGCGCTTCCCCCGGATCTGGATCAGAGCACTGGAAAACAATGGGGAGAGCTGGGGGCAGGAGGTGAGAGCAGCCCCCCAGGAGTTCACACCTTATCTCACAAGGATGGAGGGAGAGGTCCAGCCCCATGGCAGCCCTGTGGGGCCGGAGGGTCAGCCCAAGCGGTACAGCAAAGGCTCAGCACTGGGACCGGCCTCACCCCCCCATCCCTCCCACAGCGGTGTCAGCTCCCCCCTCCTCTTCCACGTTATTCCCATCCCAGAGGTTGTGAGCAGCCAGGGCATCTCTCCTTCAGGTCGGGCACTCAAATTCCCGTCCTTTCTCTACACAGCCCTGAGCAGCAGCAGGATTTTGTCCCATCCCATCCCCAGGCCAGCAGGAAGCAGGATGCTTGGGTACCTTGCTGTGGCTTTGGCTTCCATCAGCCCGTAGAGGTTGTGGAGGTTGTAGTGCACTGAGGCTTTCTGCTTCGCTGAGGCACACACCGTCTTTGCAGAGAGGGAATCACCCAGCACGGCTGCCAGGAAGGAGAGCCCCCGTTGGCACATGGGGGGGGGTGTGTGTGCAGGGGATGTAGACCCCCACCCAGATGCTTGCTGGCTCTGGGTCAGCCCTCCCACACACAGGAGCCAGCCATTGCTGCCAACACAGCAGCAAAAGCTCATGCAGAAGGTCCCATCCTGCACTCTGACATAGCCCCGACAAGCGTACAAGGCTTGGGCATGGACAGCAGCACACCTAAGTAGGGATGGAGGCATTCAGGGTGTAAAATGGAGACACGCTGTCTCTTAAAAATGGGTTTCCCCCATCACACTTGGTTGCCAGCGATCTCAAAGCACATGGTACCTACCAGCACAGCCTTGTATTTCATCTCCCTCCTTACCCGGTGTGTAGGGTGGGCTGTCCAGCTCTCCTGGGGGGCAGCCGTCTTCAGACCCATCCATGAAGTTGGACGGCTCATTCATGTCCTAAGCAGAGAAAATTGTAAAGCAACTTCAAGGGGGAGGTTTGGGGGATCAGTGGATAGACCTGGAAAAGCAGTATTTGAGGGAGAGATGGTCCTGCCAGGACACACACCAGCATAAGCCGAGCTGCTGGCAGGGAGTGAGCCGGGGGCAAGGAGGGACTTACGATCCAGAGCCCATCAAAGGGCACGTGGGCATGGAAGTGCTGCAGGTTCTCCAGCCACCACTGGTGCGTGTCTGGGTTGGAGAAGTCTGCAAAGGCAGTGAAGCCGGGCCAGACCTGCGGGGACACCACAAAACCAGGGGTTCAGCAAGCGGGTGATCTGTGGGGGACCCCCATGGGGAACAGGGTGCCACAGGGGTGTGAGCATGCTGGAGGGCCAGGGGTGCAACAAGCAATAAACCAGAAAGTAAACCCAGGCCGACCGCTTCCAGTCCTGGATGCTGCATGTACAGCATCCCTCCTGCCTCCATGGTGTCCGGGAGCATCGGGATGCTGGGGACTCCCACCTGGCTGGGTGGGCAGTGGCAGCTGATGGAGTGGCTGCTCTGCCTCTGCTTGCACAAGCCCTGATACCACCTAGCCCAGGGCACGTCAGGAAAGAGCTGTGATTTCTCCACGCTTTGCCTCACTTCAGGAATTTTAGCTGATTCATTTTTCTCCATGTTTTCAGGCTACATTAAAAGCCTCCTCCTCACAGACAGCGAAGGAGAGCTGGTGGGAGCAAATGGTGGTGGGGGGGGACACGCTGGAAGGGGAGCACTGCGGAGCAGATCCAGAGGCGCGTGTCCGTTGCAGACAGCCTCGCCTCGCCCCAGGAACGGGAAGGGAGAGAAATCAGATGACCAGGCTTGGGCAGCGCTGCCAACTCTGTAAAGCTCATATGACTTCCACGGGCTCCTCTGCTGGGGCAGGGGCTGGCTCCCGGGGCCGGTGGAGACACCAGGAGGTGACACGCGAGGCCGAGGGCTGAGCCAGGCTCTAGCAATCATCCCGGAGAGGTCCTTCGGCCACTTGGCTTTCCCTCCAGCGCGAGGGATGAAATCCCAACCCTGCGATGGCACGACCCGCGGGGCTGGGATTTCCCCTGGAGCTCCTCACCTGCCCGATGAGTGGCTGCCCTTGGGTGGTGTTGAGGAACAAGCCCCGTCTCAAGCCTTCGTCAAAAGGCCAGTAGGAGCCGTGAGGGTTGGTGCTGCTGATGCCGGGATCCTGGGGACGGAGCAGAGGTTAGCACTGTTCCTGGCAGACCGTGGCCCCTTCCCCCTGGCCAGCCAGTGTGATTCAGAGAAGAGGACAACCCAGACAGGGTCAGCCAGAGCCCACACACGGTGGCTGTTTTCCCCATGGGGAACAGAAACTTGCTTCAACACTTCCAGGCATGTTTTCTGAAATGCCACTTCTGCAAGTCCCCAGGACCCGTTAGGGTGTTTTGGGGAGGTGGGGGACAAATAAAAGCAATCTTGCACTTATGCAAGAAACATCAGGTCACAGACGGGCTTGGGCTACAGCAGGGAGTTCAATGGGGAGGGAGCTCGATCTTTCCCTCTCCAGCACCCCCTCATCCCCACCACCCACAGCAAGCAGAACCCACACCCCCTTTCCTTGTGGAGGGAAGAAGGGACATCACAGCTGGGTCACGAGAATCCAGCACTCGTGGGGTTTTGAGGGCACCCAAGCTGAGGACCCACGAGTTAAACAGCCTGACCCACAGTTCCTCCAGTTCTTTCACCCACAGGGGACAGGCGCATCCTTGTACTCCCACAGCAGACAGGAACACAGCACCAGAACCTAGCCCATGTCTCTGTGGTCCCTGCATTAGGGGGATTTCCAGTGGCAGTTTACAGCTGCCCGCCCAGCACTGAGGCACAGCCCTGGATACAAATCCCCAGGACCAGGGATGATTGGCTAGGTCCAGGAGCATCCCTTATGTTTCCGTCTTACATCCCAGCTCTGCAGCAAAGACAGCACAGGGGGAAAGGAGGGGGAGTACCAAGATCATAACGTAGCGCTGCCCATGTTTGTGGAGGTCTTCTACCAGCGAGGGGAGGGAGGCAAATTTCTGGGGATCGAAGGTAAAGTCCCGGTACCCATCCATGTAATCGATGTCATTCCACTGCACATCCTGTGGGACAGAGGCTCAGGGGTGGGTAACAGATCTTGGACACCCCCCCACTCCACAGGTCCGAGTGGTTACCTGGGGGATCCGGTAGTTCCTCATGGCTCTTACAATCTCCCAGGTCTCATTGCTGGATCCATAGCCCCAGCGGCAGAGGTGGAAGCTGAGTGCCCAGAGGGGTGGCATGGCTGGGAAACCTGCAGCGGGAGAGTGGGAGCACAGATAGGGTGACCCGAGATGACAGCAGCATCTCAAAAGGATGGGAAGGGGAGGGTGGCGAAAGGCTGACACCTGATGTGCTGGGTGGGCTGGGGAGGGGATGGCTAGGGACTGCTGACCCCTCTCCAGCTGGGAGGGCTGGGGACAGTGGTGAAGCTGGGGTGAGACAGGGATAAGGGCATGGAGAAGATGGATGGCCATGCTGGGGTGCGGGCACTTACCTATCACCTGCTGGTACTGCTGGATGACCATGTTGGGATCAGGCCCCAGGAAGATGTAAAAATCCAGGACCCCCCCAATGGTCCTCCAGGTCAGGCCCGGAGCAGGCTGCAGGGCCACCTCTTGCAGGTGGGGGGATAGAAAAAGACAGTGACCATTGGGGAGCACCCCCCAGACCTGGACCCCCACGTGGGGGACCAGGCAGCACCACAGGCAATCCTCAGCTTCTGGCAGGGGAACTAAGAAATCATATGACTGGGACATCACTGGCTTGTGTGGGGAGAGAGCTCTCTATCTTAAAAATTTGCTCTTTAAGCCCAAAGCTGCGCCATTCTCCCAGCTTCCATGTAAAGACCAAGCACATGCAGGACTCCCCTTCACGTCCTTCCCCAAAATCCCCTCCTGAGTGAATCAAGAGCTACTTGTACAAGTGAGCATGTGGGCTTTCCTGGGAAGGGCTTTTCAGACGATTGAGCCCTCAAGCTTCAGCTCAGGTGGTTGCATCTCCCACGAGCTCCTCCTTGGAGCATGGCTGCAATAAAGCCGAGCGCAGCTGGAGCTCCGGGAGTCCTGCCACGTGCAGCATTGTCCCAGCTGGCTGCAAGCGGTGGCTGCTGGGAGGGACGGGTGGTCGCCGGTGCCGTCCCCAACACGGCAGGAGCCCATGGGAGCTGCTGCGTGTTCAGCTGGCACACACGGCCAGATCCCACAGCTGCAGCTGGCGCAACACAGCTGGGAAGAGCATGGGTGGCAGACGGCATCCCCAGCTGTGCCCCAGCCGTGCCACGCCACTGGCCCTGGGGGCAAGGGCGTTTCGGGTCGAGGGGGAATGGGCAGAGACCCGCACGCAAGGGACTTGCTTTTATGAAGGCAACTCAGCAGCTGGGCGTGTGGTTAAACTGCTCAGCAGTTGCTAAAGAGCCTTGCCGTAGCCAGGAAACAGATGGCTATGCTCAATAACGGAGCCATCAAACCACATCTTTCCCTTTTACGGCTTCCTCTCACCCCAAGTTCCTGATCTGGCCGCTCCCGCAGCTCCCATCCATCCCCTCCTGCCGGGTCCTCCTCCAGGACAAACTGGCCTGGGGTCCCCTGGGACACCTACCTATTGCATTGCTGTTGAGGAGGAAAACCCCGTGAGCATCTCCGCCCTCCTCCATCAGCAGGTAGAAGGGATGAGCACCGTACAGGTTGAACGATTCCTGCAAAGAGGATGTGCCGGGTGACAGAGCAGCCCCCAGGCAAAGTGGGAGAGCCCCACATCACTGGGGGCAAAAAAACAACTCTGTGCATCTGCTGCCACCACCCAACCATGCATCTGTCACCCCTTGTGGAGGACAAGGTGAGGGATGAGGATGGTTTTGGAGCTGGTGCTGAATGCCATGGGAGGCTGCTTCTTCCTCACAGCTTAGGGGCTGCTCCAGAGCTGGGCTGGGCAAGGGGGAAACCTCCTGCCTTGCCACAACCTGTTGCACTAGTGACAGGGTGGAGCAGAAAACACTCAGGGCCCTCAGAGTGCCAAAAGCCTTTTGCAATTGCTCTGAAATCCTCCCAGCACATACCTGCCCATTAGCCTTGACCACCCCCTGCCTCTCCCAGTGCTGCCGCCCACCCCCTTGCCATGTTTTCCCAGGGCTTGTCCCATGCACCCCGGTCCTCGCCCCCTGCACCCCCACGGGGAGGGGGGAGATGGTACCGTGGGAGCGACGTCACGGGCCCACAGTGTGAGGGTGTTCCAGTCCAGGCTGTGCAGGAAGGTGCCACGGTGCTCCCCCAGCCCATAGAGGAACTTGGACGGGAGCGATGTGGATATCTGGAGAAACTGGTTAGCAAAGATCAAGGGGGCCACGGTGGTGTTGAGCCTGTCAGGGTGATACCAAGGGAGAGAGGTCAAGAGGGGATGTTGGGATCTATTGGGATCCATTTGCCAATCAACAATTGACCCCTTCCCTCTTAAAACATCCCCAGGGCCAGCACAGCAGCGTATGCCCCACCCCACATCCAGCCCCAACGTCGTGGCCCAGACAGCAAATTTGAGTCTGGCTGGATGTGAGGCACAGCCTGAGCCCAAACAAGCCTGACCCAGCACGGCACAGCCTTTCTTTTGACACCAGAAGTTTCCATCCAGGTTATTATTAACCACCAAGGCAATATGGTGGTGGGGTTTCTCAGCCTGTTGTCGCTGATAAGCAGCTCCCAAGTAAAGGACAGAAAACGGGCACCAGCAAAAGGGAAGGGGGAGGAAAGGACAGGATCCCAGAACACCCTGGCCATGCCTCAGCGAGCTGTTGGTGCTCACCAACAGCTTAGTGTGGGCAAAGCCATGGAGGCAACTGAGAGCAGCACAGCAAAGCCACCCGCAGTCCTTTTCCACAAAAAGCCTGGAGATGTGGGTGTCCCTATAGCTTGGACAGCCAGGGAAATCCAAAAGCAGGCGAGACACGCAAAGCCACAACCCTTCAGTGGCCCTTTCCCCAAGCCACCAGGTGGCTTATTGGTGATGTGCTGGGGACCTGCACAATGCTTGTCTGTTTTTGGACCGGAGAGGAATTAGGGTACTGGGAGGTTTTTGGAGAGATGCTCCCCAGATCCCACCCAGCCCTGACATGACCACAGCAAGCACTGGAAAGATGAAGAGTAATTATTGGCTGGAGATCCTGCAGTGTGGTTTTTCCTAGGAAAAACCTCCAGGAAGCGTGCTGGAGCCTGCCTAGGGTGGGATGAACTTCCCCCCACCTGCTGTGGGATGCAGAGGAGGTGGGTTCTTACAGCACTGTCCCTGTCGCCTTGCGCCGCAGCAGCACCCCAAAGGGGTCCCAGGAGAAATCCAGACTGTAGATGGGGTTTTCTGCCCTCTTCATCGTCTGGGGAACCTCTAGGGGAACCTCATACCGTGGATTGGTCGCATCAGTTATCTGCAAAAGGGAGAAAATGCACTTTAAAGACCAGCAAAGAAAGAGGGCAAAGGGTTGGAGATGCTCTTGACCACATACAACCATGCCTGGAGCACAGCAGCTTCCAGACTTGGTCTGAGCAGGGGACGGTCACCTATGGGATGGAGGGTGCAGAAGCGCAGTCCCAAGCTCTGAAGGGCAGCCAGCGTGAAGCTCACCTTGATGTGCAGCCGCGTGTCTGTCTGAAACTCCACGTCCAGCCTCAGCATCCTGATGTCCTGGGGGTAATAAGCCTTCTCCCTCCGCACCAGCAACCCCACCATGCCCAGCGCTGTCTGGTTGAGGCTCTCCAGGGTGTAGCTGGGGAAGTCAGGGGGGTAGAAGCACCAGGGCACTCCCCGCTTGCCCCCTGCCGGCGGCGGGGTCTCCATGAAGCAGCACCCCCGGCTTTCGCAGAGCTCCTGGGTCACCACGACATGCCGCTCCGGGTAGCAGTCAAAGCGGTGGTTTTCAGGCACCAGGAGACATTTGGGGGGCAGTGTGGGTCTGGGCCAGCCCCCTGATACTTGCCGTAGCACCCAGACCGTGATGGTGCTCAGCAGCACAGCAGCCACCAGCAGCCCGCTGCCCACCCACCACGGGGCCAGCTTCCCACGGCCGGTGGGTGTTGAGGCAGCCCCTTCCTCCTCCACCCGACATGCTGCTGGCTGCGGCACTGTTGTCGTCAGCTTCTGGTACGACTTCATTGTCCTGGCACTGGAGTGAGGGAGAGATGGAGGCAAGTGTGAAGGAGCCAGAGAGGAGGAGCTCACCCAAGCCTCAAGGACGGCTTCCCCATTCCCGACGCCCACAGTGCAGACAGAGCCTGCCCCCCTTGGCACCCAGCACCTCGATGTCGGTGCCCTCAGCTAAGGTGCATGTGGCAAACTCAGCAAAGGGTGGCTTTGCCAGGGGCGGGTGGTCCTAACCCTGCTGGAGTGCGGGGAGGTGCTGCCACAGGACTCTCCGCCAGCCCCAAGGGACAAAGTGCCACCTGCCTGAACCCCACCTGCTCTTGGGGGGTGCCAAAGTGGCCCCTCGGTGAGTTTTTCCCTGGTCTGAATTTACAGGCTGCAGCATTTCTGGAAGCTGCAGGCAAAACCGAGCTCCCTCTGCCCACGGGAACAGAGCCGTAGTGCTGGGAGTTGCGGCTCCCAGGTACTGAGCATCCTCTGCTGTCGCCCAAAGCCCTGAGTCAGAGGTTTTAGCCCTGGGGAGAGCTGGATGAGGGATGGCAGGGAATGCACCATCAGTCTTTGCTTCCCACTGATAAAATCTGATTTTCACAAACTCTCAGGCAAACACCTCCTGAACTGGAAGGAAAGAAGACCCCCACATTCCTGCTGAGCCCAGGGAGCGATCTCAACACCTTAAATAAGAGACACAACTTTCTTCTTTCCATCTCCTGCCCAAACCATAGGCACCTGGACCCCACCCATCTCCGCCCTGCAATCTGCAAAAGCTCAGCAAAACGTCTCTCCTCCAAAAGCAGATTTTATTCCCCGGCAGCCCCTCCCCAGCTCCGGCACCAAAACGGCTCAAACTGCCAGGGCCTGGCTCCGAAGCCACCCTGGGCGCAGCGCCTGCCCCACACAGCACCTCAGCCTTATGCAATCGCCGCTCACTCACCCACGCGTGGGTGCCTTCGGGGTGCCAGCACCCACCCACCATTGCCGGTGAGCACCGTCGCACCCAGCATGCAAACCCCAGGGACCTCGGCATGCCACCAGCCCATACACTCATGCTCATGCCAGGCCGCCCTGTGATGCAGTAGCATTCACTGGGGGGACAGCCAGTGCCTGCAGCCGGGGGGTCCCCAGCCCAGCATGGGGAGGCACAGTGCCCCAGGACCCCCCTGCCCGGCCTGCCTGGGCCCCGCTCCGGCCATGCCAGGTGCTTACATACACGTGTCTCCTCTTGACATTGTGGCTGCGGGCAGCGGGCAGCAGGCAGGCGGGCAGCAGGCAGCAGGCAGGCAGGGCTCCCAGCTGCTGCAGCTCTGCCTGCTCCACCGTAAACACCCTACAAGGCGCCCGGCTCCTACCGCTCCTCTCTAGTAGCAGCGCCTGCACACACGCCTCTCCGGCAACTTCCCAGCCACTCGCTCCTCTGGTTTGTGTGCTTTGTCTTTATGTATTTTTTTTTTAAATATATGTATCTATGCTCAATGCTGTTCAAAGGTGGAGAATACGGGAGATTATCTTTCAGATGTTCCCCAGCCTGGATGCACACAGGGTCTCAAAGCCTGGAGTATTAATGCTTCTACTCTGCTTTTAGGGTGAGAGCACTGTACCTAAAGCAGCGTGACAAAGCTGCCTGTGCTGAATCCTGCACCGTGGCTTTGGGGAATGGTGATGCCAGATGTGTTCTGAGCACATGGTGGGTGGGCTAGACCCACAAAACCCCACACTTCCCAAAATGAAGCCCCTTTTTTCCATCCAGGTTTTCACCAGAGGTCCTTTATCCAATGCACTCCTGTTCATCTGGTTAACGAGTGCATATAATTGCACACTCCCTGGCCAGGCTTCCCCAATCTTGAGGGACTTGGGAGAGCTGCTCATTGTTTACTGTCGAAGGCCACTGCAGTCTAAAGGTCAGCAGCAAAGGACAACAGACCTTTGGAGCGGAGTTGCTTTCCCCGGGGAATGAAAACAAAAAGTAAGAGCTGTTGTGAACAGCACGATACAGCCAGAAGCAGAATTTCAGGTGACATGACTGACCCACCCACCCCACCATGCTGTATGCAATCTGGCAAACGCGTGTTGTTGCAAAGACAGGGGAAAATACCTCACTGTCTCGTGGATGTCTCAGGGAAAACCCTGGATGATGCAGGACAGTTCTGGTTATTACCACCTGGAAAGGGCACGGGGGCCGGTGGCCATGCTGGAGACACCGGTGGCCCCAAGGCTCCCACCACCAGCACCCCTCTCCTTGCTTGTCTTGGCTCTCTGAGCCACCCAGGATGTAAAGGAGACCTGGAGACAAACCTCAGAGACATCAACGGGGACCACAGGGATGGCTGAAATCTGCCCTCCAGCCCTGAGCTCAGCCTGTCCCAGTGCCTGCAGCAGGTTTGCAGCCAGAGCCCACAGCTCCCGAGAGGCGAAGGCTGGCGCTGCTGCAGTCACACTGGGCCGCAGCTTCATGCCACCATCTGGGAGCTTTGCCCAACCTCATTAGCCCAATTCCAATAAAAAACAGGGGTTCCTACCAGCAGGGAGGTGCATCTGCCCAACGCCCGCTTCAGCCAGGGCCCGCAGGGCTGCACCAGTCATGGGGGTCCCCATGCTTTGCACCTTGTGTTGCCCAAAGGGAGCAGCAATAGCCAGGACCTGACTCAAAGCCTCAGCTACGGCCCTTAGATATGCATCAGCGAGGGTCTTTGGGCCCGAGGCTGGAAAGTCCGAGTTGCAGGGGGCCAACACAGACTTTCTAGTATAGTTACGAACACAAAAAAGATCAGAGGGAGCCCAGCTTTGATGGAGGCAGCTGGGTTTGGGCAGCCACAAGTGTCATGATGGTTTTTTCATGCATCTGCATCATTGTTGGGTGCTCCCAGGTCTGAAACGCTACGTGCACCACGAGGTCAGGGCGCAGCGTTAGCAGCTCTCACAGTTGCAGGAGGAAAGGGCGAGGTCAGGGTTCAGGATCCGGCCCTGGGGCAGCCCCCAGGGGTGCCGGGCGATGGCTGGTCCCGGTGGCCGCCGGCGGCGGAGGGCAAGCCCTGCCTGAGGCCCCTCACGGAGCCCTGGGACCAAACTGACCCCCGACAGCCTCCCGGCGCCCCGTCCCGCTGCAAACCCAACGGCGCGCCAGCGTGCAAAGCCCCACGGCCGCGCCGCGACCCGCTCCCCGGGAGCGCTCCGGGGGGCCCGGGCCCTGGTCCGCGCTGCACACCCCGCCGGGGGGGGCGCTACGTGCCGGCCCCGCCCCGTCCCCGCGCCCTTCCCCATGAATGAACCGCGCGGGCGTGGCTGGGGGGTGACGCGGCGCGGCGGGGGCGGGGCCGGGCGGTGACGCGCGGCGTGACGCGCCATGCCGGAAGCGGCGGGGGCGCTGGTTGGTCGGCGGCGCGGCGGGGGGGGAGGGGGCCGCCCCGCGCTTGTTGTTGTCCGCGGGACTCGCTGGCAGGGAGGGAGGGAGCCGCGCAGCGCCCCCGCCGCCGCCCCCGCCGCCCCCCCGCCGCCGCCGCCCCCCCCCCCCGCCGCCGCCCCCGCCCCGGGCGCGCGCGCGCGCTCCCGCCGGCACGCAGGTGAGGAGCCGCCCGGGCGCGGTGGGGCGGGGGCGGGGGGGGGGGTTGGTTGGGCTGGGGGGGGTGGGGGTGGGGAAGTAGCCGCGCGTTCCCGCCGAATGGCGGGAGGGGGGGCGGTGGCCTGGTGCGGCCCGGCTGGGCTCGGCTCGGTCCGGTCGGGTCCGGTCGGGCGGGGCGGCGGAGGTAAAAGTGCTGAGTCACCACCGCGCCGGGCACGTGGTGCCGCCGCCCCTCGCACCGGGCCGGGCCGGGCTGCTCGCACGTGGGCCCCGGCGGGGCGGCGGCGGGGGAGGTGTCGGGGCAGCGCGGCCCCTCGGCCCAGCCGCCCCCAAAGCGCCGGGGAGCCGCGGCGGGGCGGGGGCTCGGCGGGCCCTGCGGTCACCCCTTCCCGCCGCCTCAAGCCCCAGCGCGGGGCCAACGCGGCTCAGTCGCCCGCGGGATGGGGCTGGCGGGGGCCGTGGGGTCCCCTCGGGGAGGCCGGCGGGGCCGCGCCTGGGCGGTGCTGCCCCGTCTCCCGTGGTTATTGTGATTGTCCCCCCCGCGGACGAGCGCGCAGCCTGCCGCCGCCTTTGAATGGCTCTGAAAATACATGCGAGGAAACCTGTTGTGACGCCGCGCGCTCCGCGGTCTAAAAATAGCCGCTTTTGTAGTAACGGAGGGAGCCGGGGCGCAGCCGGTGCCGGGCGGCGTGGCAGCAGCGGCCCGGGGGAGCCGCTCCCCGCCCTGGGTTATCGGGCGGGCGCAGCCGCCGGGGGAAGCGCCGGCCGGGCTCCGCGCTGCCCGTCGGTCGGGCCGGGGCTGCGGCTGCAGCGGTGGTTATCTGTCCCGGGCACGGCGGGGCGGAATAGGAGCGGGGCGTGGTGTGTTCGGGCCGGTCCCGGAGCCGGGGGGGGGGGGCAGCGCTTCGAGCGGGGCGCTGCGCGGTTTCCCCCGGGGGAGGGGGTGCTGCCTGGCTCCCGGGGACTGTGGCGCTGGGGGGATATCCGGGGTGGGAGCGGGGTGCCCGAGCGTCGGGGCTCTCCCGGTGTCGGGTCTGTCGGCGGGAGGAAGGGCTCCCTCTCCCCCTCGGGCTGCCGGCCCGCTGCCTCCCTCGTGGCCGCGCCGCGGGGGTTTGTTTCACAGCTTCTGCGGAAAGCAGGCCACGAGGGCTCCAATTAGGAACGAGCCCCCTTTGGGCAAAGTTGTTACAGAAAAGGGAAAGGCCTCCGTTTTCACTTTCGCCCGGCTGCCCCCTCCCTCACCGCGGAGCCCGGGGACTGCGGGGGGAGCCCCCATGAGGCAGGCGTCCCCCGGGCGCCTTTTCCTTGCGTTCCCGGTCTCCACGAAGCCGTGTCTGTGGAGGAGCGCAGCCCCTCGCCTGGCACCTCCTGCCGCGCTGCTGTCAGGGGTTTAGCAGCAAATGAATTTACCTAATTTACCTTGTGACTTTCGGTTTTTCCCCTCGCTGCTGAACGGGGCACGCGTGCCTCGCTGTTCCCCCCCGTGCCTTCTGTGCGGACGCGGTGCTGCTTGTGGAGAAGCCTTCCTCGTGCAGTCACTTCCTAGAGGTGATGGACGCCACGCTTGCCCAATGGCAGCGGGAACACTGCTCCTGCCCGCCGGAGGTGCCGGCCGGTGGCCTGCTGGTGGCGGGGTGATTGCCACACCATCGGGGCACGCGGTGACTTCGGCCGGCCGGACACCCTGCCCGCTCCTGCAGGCCCTGAGCTTGTCAGGGCTTGGTACCTGCGTCGCGGGAAATATGCCTGGTTGTATTACGCCAGGCTCATGCTCTGCTTCACCAAGTGTTTCTGAACCAGAGGCAGAAATTTTGTTAGTTTTTATTTATTTATTTAATTATTTTTTTTGCTCGCCTGTCAAGCATAGCGTGCTTTGTCATGTTTTATGTCATTCCTGCACCGTCGCCTGTCTGGGCAATCTGTTGTGGCAAGGAGTTCGGTACCGCTGTGTGCCTCCTGGAAGGGAAAAATACAGATCAGCCTGGTACGCTCTTTATTTCCATCGACATTGGAAGATGATTAACGGTGTGGAATGCGCTGCAGACCTTGGTATTAAAAATCTCTGTGTGAGATGTTTGGGAAGCAAAGAAAGGACAGCTGGGAGTGCTGGCCCCCACGGCGGTCGGGGTTTGTGGGATAAGCTTGCTCGCTGATCATTTTTGTAAACATCCAGCTGTGAAGTACTTGAGCAGTGCTAGCACTTTCAATTATCAGGAAGTTTCAGGCTCAGCACCCTGTAGAGATGAACAGGCGGTTTCCACTTCTGTCTGAGCTATTGTTTCAGGCTATCTTCAAACTCGGGCAGAGAGTCTTCCAAGCACGAATGAAGCACAAGCGATGCAGTGCTGTGTGACCATCAACACAAGAAGTGAGCGGGAAGAGCCAGTAACGAGAGCGATTACCCTGCCACTAAGCTCCTGAGCGGAGGGCCAGCTTGCGTAGCAAATCCTGCTGCTCTGCAATATTGCAGGGCCCTGAATAGCGATGCTGTGATGTTCTGTTATTAGCAGTCGGTGAAGACGTCCAACTCGATGGCTGGCATGTGGGGTCAGGAGCAGCAAGGAATCCCAATCCCAGCTCTGCCCCAGAATCCGGCTGTGCGTCCGAGCAGTTTATTTGTTGCTCGGTGGCTCAGCTTGGCTGTCTCGTGGAGATGCGTCTCCAGGCTAGGGATGCTGAGGTGTAATTCTGGTGATGCTCTGTCACTACGTTTTATCAGCGCATGATGGAGGAAGTGCTGTCTCTTTGTTGGTAGTGGGGCCGGCTGCCACGTATCTTTCCCCTTCAGCCACCTCCTCTGTGAACTTCTGAGGTGACACACAAGCGTACCCTCCTGGTACTCCGTATCCTCTGCTCCCTAACCACAGGCTCCCTGCAGCATCTGACTAGGTTGTTTACCAAACCACTGAAGACTGTCTGATCCCTGTCCAGGCTTCCCCAGAGAGCGCCTCAGAGAGCCGTGTCCTGGCAGCTCTCAGATGTGCTCTGAAGGTTCCTGAATCTCTCCTCTTTGCTGCTGGATGCTGGTTCCGATCCATAAGGGAAATGGAAAGCTGGCCAGCTGGGCGAGGGCTGTGTGGAGCTCCTCTAGAACAGTAAACAGTGACTCACCCCCTCCTTGTGTCTTCTCTCTCTTCATGTCAAGTATATTGCCTCGCATATGCTTCTACTCTCTGATTCACACCATCAGCCTGTCCCTCCCCGCTCTCATTACAAATGAGTGACAAGCGTCAGTCTGCCTTACAGGATGTGTGAAGATTGTCAGCGCAGGAGAATGGCTTTTTGAAGGATGGGGAGAGGGATGGTGCTCTGCCTACCATGCTGCGATGTGCTGGAAACCCGTGTCGTGCCTCTGAGTGGCAGAGGCACAGCGACAAAGGTTTAAGCGTCTGTAAGTTCCCTTCACCTGTCAGCTCAGATGTTATCCTGGGTAGGCATATCCGTTTGGCTAGCGCTCTGGAGCTGGAAATAACTTAAGGATAAATGAGAAATGTAACTAAAACAGCTGCCTGGGAATTAAATCGCTGCATTTGGGAATGAGTAGAGTATTCTCTGCGTAACTGCTGGTGCTGAATTGAGGCGCAATGGCAGAGATCCCTATCGCTGCTTGAACCTTACGCTGTTTTTCTGCCCACTGGAAGTCGTCGCTGGCCTGGCTGAAGGTGAGGGTTGCATGTTTTCAGTTTGCTGTACGTGTCTGAGGATGGAAGCTAAACACCAGCGGGGCTGTCTGCCAGGCACTCGTGTTCTGGCTGGGGTTGTCTTTCAGTGTAGAAAGAGTTATAAAATTTGAGTTCATCCGCAGTTGTTGGGTGTCGGCAGTGACTTTATAGTAATTCCTTAATGCGTAACGCGCTTTGAAAGCCCTGTAGCGTGGAAAGTCTGAAACCTAATTCTGGCATGTTTTCTCTCCTAATTGCAAGCCTTGTGTGGAAAGCTCTGTCCTATCTCTGCATGAGTTGGGCTTTCTGCTGTCTTCCCCTTTCCAAGCAAAGGAGTTGGGGATCTCTAGATGGTCTAAGCTGAGACCGTCAGTCTTGGGATGTCAGCTGGAGATGTCCAGGTTTTTGGGAGGATGCTGCAAGAGGCATGGAAGTCGTCTGAGCAAGGCAAGAGGGCGTTGGCAAGGCTGTCAATGGGTAACTTTATTGCAGAATTACAAGGGCTCTTTATGTAACCCACAGTCAAAACACTTGCTTTAAATACAAGCGCAGAGCTGCACTGGAAAAGCCTTTGCCCCTTACAGTTGGTGTATTACTACTCTCCGCTTTATTTACGTAGCGTTCAAAGTGTGTTGTACTGCTTACAGAATAGAGATGTAATGCGGTCCTTGTTCCAAGAAGCTGAGTTCCTAATTTTAGTTGTGATGCAGCAAACTCAATTAAGAAAAGAAGGGCAGGAATAGGGTAAAGACTAAAAGGGTTCTAATAATCAAATCGCAGACAGGGTCCCAGAAGACCCGTGGGCAGCATGTTTAGGGAATGCTGCTGGATGTGATGTGTTTGCAGGATGGTTTAGCGTTTTCTTGTGGGATTTTGCCTTCTAACTGTGGGAGATGCCGTGCTGATTTTAGTTGCTTTTTGTTGGTAGCTGAATAGTCCCAAATGGTCCTGATGGGAAGGATTTTGTAGGTGAGGAGATGGAACCTGAGGCCCTGGAGGACAGCTGGTGAGGGTTGCCGGTGTTGTTGTATTGGTTTCGAGCAAAGCCTGAACCACACCTGTGGGTTCACCTAGTGCAGAGATAAGGCTTGCCCTGGCACTAGTGTCTAGCGCGTGGCTTGAGCCCATTTGAGCGTTTCTAGTTGTGCTGCCAAATCCTGCCCATGGGGTCGGGGCAGATCCTGGTCTCCCACCCTTGTGTGGAGAGGGCCTGGCATCACGATTCCTGACAGAGCCCTGAATCTCCTTGCTCATCTGTGCCAGCAGTGGCTCTGGCACGTGGCTCCTAGTGCAATCCAAGGGATGCCAGCCCATCGTCTCGGGGGGGTGCCGGCCCATCATCCAGGGTGTTCGGGTGTGCGGGGGGAGGCAGGTGTGCGGCACGGGGCCCCGTGCTGGGCAGGAGAGCGGCTGCGCCGTCTGGCGAGGGATGCAGAGGGTAAGGCGATGTTTCTCGGCAACATGGAGCGACAGGTGATCAGAAGGGGTTTCCTCACGTGGGGCCGCAGCATCGCTCGGGCACTGCCCCCCTGGCAGAGGCACCCTCACCCCTCGCCTCGTGTTGGCCACGATATTTTACGTTTCTTTCCAACTCGGCGCGGCCAAGTGGCCTGCTTCAGTTTTTCCATCGGCTGGCGTAGAAAGCACTTTGAAGCCGGGCTGAGTGAGGATCAAAAGGCTTTTTGTGTCAGGGGTGGGTGTGCCGGGCCTGCCGTCTGCCTCCCCCGTCTTTTTGACTTTCCTTTTCCGGTTCTCTCGCTGGCGCGGCTCGGCGCAGCGTGCCCCTCGCCTTGTAGGGCCGGGGGCGGCGGGAGGGGGGATGCCGAGGGAAGGAAGAGTTTCTGATGCTGTGGGAATGCGAGCGCTCAAACTCTGTAAACAGCTGGTGACTCACTGCATAACTATGGCACCAACTGCCTGCGCGCCCGCGGCGCGGTGCCGCGGCAGGGAGGGGGCTGCCGGCCCTTTCCTTTACGCACTGGCAGCGCCTCTGCTCTCCTGAACTCCGGGACCGCTTGGCCGAGACCGGGAGCTTTTTCCTTCCTCCTCCGTGCTAGCGCCTACGTCTGAGCCTCCGGCCTGGAGGTAGGGGTGGGTGGCGGAGGGGAAGCGATGGACGGCCCAAGGGCAGCGCTGGGGTCTGGAGAGGCCCTCATTGGAGGGAGAGCCTGCCTGGGGTCAGCCCTCGTGCAACACGTGTGGCACGGCGGTGGCTGCGCTCAAGGGAGAGCCTGCCTGCGGTCAGCCCTCGTGCAACACATGTGGCACGGCAGCACCTGCGCTCAAGGGAGAGCCTGCCTGCGGTCAGCCCTCGTGCAACACGTCTGCCTGGGGTCAGCCCTTGTGCAACACGTGTGGCACGGCGGTGGCTGTGCTTGAGGGAGAGCCTGCCTGCAGTCAGCCCTCGTGCAACACGTGTGGCACGGCGGTGGCTGCGCTCAAGGGAGAGCCTGCCTGCGGTCAGCCCTCGTGCAACACGCGTGGCACGGCAGCAGCCACGGGTCGGGCACATCCAGTTGCTCGGAGGTGGCTGTCAGGGGCTGGGACCCGCTGCCCTGCCCTGTGCCCAGCTGGCTCCTGCTGCCCCGCTGCAGTGGGGGCTGCTGGAGGTGTGCCCAGGGTGGGGTGTGGTGCTGGAGGAGAGGAGGGAAGGACTCAGTGATGCTCTGGAAAACGCAGCGCACACCAGTTGCTGTAAGTGGTCCATTCATCACAGAGCATCTTGGCTTGTGTGCTGTGCGGCTGTCCTTGTTCCTCCTCCAGACATGGAGAGCTGTGCTGTCTCAGGCTTAAAAATAGAGGAGGCGCCTATATACACTCCCTAATATCTAGGATAGTATCTTGCAGCTTTGCACTTAGGGGATTATTTTTTTTCTGCCCCCCTCCACTCTTCGTCTTGATGATTTTTTTTTTTTTTTTTACGTAAGTCGTGTGATGATGAGGTGTCTCGACTGATAAAATTCAAGTGACAGCAGCATGGGCTGAGCCAGCACCTTCACCCACACGGCTCCCAGGGGTCCCCCCACCCACCTTTGTGCCCCCCACCCCCCTGCCCCGCATCCCGCCACCCCCTGTTTGCAGATATGAATGAGTTTGTTTACTCTCCGACGACCTCGTGATGTCTTTGCACAGACATGACCTGAAGTCATTATTGCTTTTGGGCTTCTCTGTTTCCATGGCGACTGTCTCCGGGTTGGCTACTTTCCCAAGGTCACCATGGCAACTATCAGAAGGGAATCATGCTTGGGATGCTTTGGCTGGATTTTTCATGAATGATTAGGATGTGTGACACGATGCAGACGTGGAAATGGGGAGGGTATGGGCTGGGCTGGGGAAGGGGAGGGGGGCGGAGAGGGAGAGGACTCCCGCCAGACAGGCTGCGCGCTCTGCGGTGCCACTGGGCGTGCAGCCCTCGAAGCCGCCCGCCGCCGCGCGTCGGGGGGGGACCGGCGCCTCGCGCCCTCCCCGCTGGGGGAGCGATAGGGAGAGGCTGTGATGGTGGCACGGCTGCGGTCGCCTCTCTAGTGGTAGGTACCTGACAGACCGCCCGTGCTGCCGTCACCGCCGGGTGAAGGTTTTGGGTGGAGGTGCGGGCAGGTGGATTTTCTGCAAGGCGCTGATCGAGGGGGTGTAGTCGCCAGCTAAGGTAAGAGTGAAGGGCAGTGCCTCGGCAGGGGATGGTCTCTCTGTCGGTGGACATGCCTCCACGTCACTAGAAATACCAGGCGGGTCGGCTCTCGCAGCCGGGGGGCCGAGAGGATGGGGAAGCAACAGTCTGGGTGTGCTGGGAGAGGCAAACTCCTTGCCTCGCGTTGTTATCAGGGGGCTTTTGTTTCTGCCGTTTGGGTTTTCCAGTAGCGTCTCCTTTGGGTGGGGACAGCGCTGAAAGCAGGTTACGAACCAGGCAGCTTCCTTCTGGGCTGCTGATTCAGTTGCGAGCCGGGTTAATAATAATCAAAATAAGAATGAAGGGAGTTGTTGTCTTGTGGCTTTTCAGTGCCTTTTATGAGCGGAGGTAAGTCTTAATTCCGTCCCTAATAGGCCATTTGGAGCGTCTGGGATTCCTTTGGAGGGAGGTGAGCGGGCGCTGGTGGCACGTCGCGGGGTGCCGCGTGGTGGCTGTGCAACTGCTGCTGGTGTCCTTTTCCCCCTCCCTGCCCTGCCTTCCCTGCTGGGGCTTAGTGTAGTTCATAGCAAAATAGGTCTTCAGCCTGGAAAAGCAAGGCGCTTGTCAAGACTGATTCTCTTTCTTCCGTCTGAATGGGGTGGACTGATCTGTGAATCCATCCTGCTGCTTTGAACAGCGGTGTGGTGGTTTGCTTTAACAGTGGTTGAGTTGGGGGGTTCGGACTGTGTTGGGTATCTTCTTCCTACCTTCATCTCTGAGATTACTGTAACCTGAAAATCTTGTTTTGTTTTTCAGTTGCAATTTCTGAGCAGTTTTGTCCGGAAGACTGTGCTCAGGTTATGACGACTAATCCCAAACCGAACAAGGCATTAAAGGTAGGGAAGGAGGCTGAGCGGGCGGTGCTGGGTGGCAGGGGAGGCTCTGGCAGAACCATGCTCCGTGCGACATTGGTCATACGTGACTTTTCTTTCTCACTCTGAGAGACTCTTAACATGTGGGTGCCGATGCAATGTCGCACTGCCTACAGGAAAGGTTAGGATAGTAGAATACTGGCAGTACCCAGAAAGAAGTCTGAAGTCTCTGGGATGGCTTGGAGGCTGGCGTATCCCAGTTGCTATCCAAGAGACTTTTGGCTACAGTAGGTATCGGCAGCATCCTGAAACCAGTGCTCCCAGGCCTGTCAGTGAAGTACTTCTGCTCTCAGGGACTGGGGGGCACTGGCGAAAGGATGCGTTCAGCTGGTGTCCCTCACATCCATGAGATGGTAAATGTCTGGGACCTGCCAGCTTGGTGGTGGTCTACACACGGGCTGTTGTGTGTGCGTTGTCACGGTTTCTTTCCAGTCTCTTAGCTCCTTGTTCCAGATGTCCTGCAGTCTTTGAAGAGACATAAAGGATGATACCTTAAAGGTTCTGGACTCGATGATCTTAAAGGTCTTTTACAACCTAAATGGTTCTATAGTTCTGGAAATAATTGTGGCAGCAAATCTGCTTGAGAAAAAAGGCACAAAGCCTCGGTGTCTCTCACGTAACTTCAGAGTCTGGCCTGTGCACCAGCGAAACCAAATCAAGCTGTGGTCCTTGAAGCCAAGCAGGGTCAGTTTTGCTGGCTACTTGGATGAGCAGCCTTCAATGAAAAGCCACAAAATGCTGAATTAAACAAGTGGCTGTTCAGCTTTTGAGATGCTGCACTGGTGTCCTGGTGTAGTGCTGGGAAAAGGTGTCGTCTTTAGCGTTCAGTATGAATTCCAGGTCCTGACAAAGGAAAACACAAAGGGCTTCAGTCTGCTTTACATTTATCTCCTGAAAAATCATACTGTTCAGTTCACATGTGTAAGGTTCACTGCTTTCTCTGACTTAAGAGGCTTACCCAAACCTGGACGACAGCAGTGCTCAGATCTCTGCCATGTTTTACCCAGATGTTTTAGCGGAGTGTGTGGTCTCTACAGTGCTTTGGGGTTGTTTCCCAGGTAGGGGTGTCGCATTGCCGAGGGGTGGCCTGTCTTTTTTCACTGTCCAGAACATCTGTTCACGTAGGGTTGCTGCTACCCCTGTGCTGTTGGTATTTGCAGGTAAAGGAGGAGTCAGGAGAGAATGCCCCAGTGCTGAGTGATGATGAACTCGTGTCAATGTCCGTACGGGAGCTGAACCAGCACCTGAGGGGTCTCACCAAAGAGGAGGTCATCCGTCTGAAGCAGCGGAGGCGCACGCTGAAGAACCGGGGCTACGCTGCCAGCTGCCGCATCAAGCGCGTGACTCAGAAAGAGGAGCTGGAGAGGCAGCGGGTTGAGCTGCAACAAGAGGTGGAGAAGCTGGCCAGAGAAAACAGCAGCATGAAGCTAGAGCTGGATGCCTTGCGCTCCAAGTACGAAGCACTCCAGACCTTTGCTCGTACTGTGGCGCGAGGGCCTATTACCCCCACCAAAGTTGCCACCACCAGTGTCATCACCATTGTGAAATCAGCCGAAATCTCATCCAGTTCTGTGCCGTTTTCAGCAGCGTCCTAGTGCCCTCGGTGGGGGGAACTAGCAGCCTTTCAGAGGGGAGGGGAAGAGGCTCTTATGCATTGTTCCGGAGTCCTTGGTCATGTCAAGAATTGGCATTTTAACAATTCTCTTCCAAAAGTGCAAAAAATAGGAAAAAAAAGAAAAGAAAAAAACCCCGACCCCAAACCTACAAAGGGAACTTCACTGGCTGCTTCTGTCTGGACTCGGTGGCTCCATCAACCTCTCGTGTCCAGGATTTGAGCTCTATCTGCAGTACAAATTGCAAGATCTGCTTCCACCTTTCCCCTGCCTCCCCAAACCCCTCTCAGCCGTGGGCAGCTTTCCACCTGGGAGAAGATACCTGAGGAGCCTCCGGAGTCTTTGTGAATGATGCTCAAGAGCCAGGAAGCAGATGGACCGTAGAAATCATCACGTGAGATGAATGTATGGAAAAAAAGAGTTTCCTTTAGAGGCATCCTACTCCCTGTAAGAAAGGTCTCCCCTACCTTCCCCACTTCCGTCTGATATTACGAGGGCAGGGATATAGGCTTTTTGGATTAGATTTCATCCTGCTATGAGTGGATGGGAGCGGGAGGACAATGGAGACTAATGGTTGGGTCTGACCACACCCATTAGGAATAGCCTTTTGTTTTCAATCCATGCTGTTAAAATATGGAAAAATATATATTTTACATATTTTAATATGCCCCATTACCTGTGTGGCCTGTAAAAACTACATTGCAGCCTCCTTTACTCCAAGCCCAAGTTTCCCAATAGCTCCTTCCCTAAGGTGTGCCTGTGAATTGGGTATATTTATGCAGTTTTATTTCTTCCAAATGATCCGCAGTCTTGAAGTAGCAGCTGCTTTTTTTTTTTTTTTTCTGGATTCCCTGAAGCTTAAGGGAAGGAGGCACAGTAAATGCTGTGAAGAGCTGTGTGACGGGGAGGAGAAGGGGAGACTAGGAGGAAAAATGCTGCAAGTATTACCAGGTGGAGGCAGAACTGGCTGTGAGAAGGTGGGACAGTTCTGCTGGCATCAGCACTACGGGAAGGGGTTTGTGCAGAGTATTTCAGAAAGATGTTTTTAAAGCACTGAAGTGTAACTAGAGGGCAATAGCGTTCAGACAGGAGGAGAGAAGTTGCAGAGCTTCCTCTTTGCTAAAAGTGTTGGTAGGTTAGCAATGAGCATCCTAGCTGGAGAGCTGGGCTCACCAGTCTTTGATGACCAGAAGGGCTGTGGGGAGGTTGGATGGGAGCTGGAAGAGTCTTTTCCTCTCCGTAGCGTGTCAGGTGCTGGAGTTGGGATCCAAAGAGTACAGTGAACAACCCTCAGTGTTCAGACAACCTGTGTGAATGTAACCCTGAAACTTGACGCTTTCTCTGGCGAATGGGTGAATTATCCCAAGAGGTGCACGGAGGGCAGGATGGAAAATCGGGGGGTGCGTGTAGGGGATGGAAGAATTGGGGTCAAGAAGTTGTTCGTGTGGCTCTGAGCAATGGTTTGGGAGAGGGATTTCTGGCTTGACAATGGGCAGGAGGTGGGAAGCCGAAGGGAGAGATTCTGCTGTTGCGCAGCAGCGCTGAAAAGACGAATGTTTCCAGGTCACTGTAAAAAAAAAAAACAACAAACTAGCTATGTTGGTGTTTGTGTGTTTTGTTGTTGTTTTTGTTTTTTTTTTTTTCTTTGAAGTAGGAAAGAAAAGGGACTGTGAGTTTTGCAGGGCAGATCAGAGACTTGTGGAATGGACGATGCCTGTTGTCACACAGGTGAGAAGAGAATGAGATTGCTGAAGTTTAAGATGAGGAGAAGAGCTTAGAGGATTTGGGCTCCAGAACAGAAAAGAAGGATCACAGAGAATTCACGAGTGTTTTGGGCTGAAAGAGAATAATCAAGTGCCGCTGTTGTTGCAAAGGGGACAGTGAACTGGCATCTGACACCCAGTATAATTTGTTGTTTGAGGCATGGTCTTGCCTTGAATGGCAGTAAGTTTGTTGAAATTTAGTGAAGCCCTACTTGTCTTTGGAAGAAGTTGTTAGCTTGCGTTTTCTTTTTTTTTTCACCTTGTCATCGGAGTCTCTGGATTTCCCAGGAGGGTCCGTTGTGAAATAGGTTAATGAAAAGAGAAACCTCAGACTTGGTTCTCGTTCAGTCCTCAACATCGACATCCTTGACCTTACTGAGCCAGAAAGGGTGTAAGTGAAACGCTTCCTGAAGGCTCGTTACCCCTGCCAGATCCACGTGTTATGGAGGGGAACAGGGAGTTTCCTTCGAGTGATTTTCCAACACGTAGAGTTTGGATGACACTTAGCGTTACCTCATTTCTCCTCCACTCCCTCCCTATCTCCAAACAGGCAGATCAATGTCCTGTGTATCAGTACCAGTTATTGACTCCCACAGCAGAAGCTGAGGAAGAGAAAGATGTTACTGTCATTTCCTGGTCCTCTCATGTTCTCCAGCTCACAGACATTGGAAACTTTCCCAGACCTTACAGGTGCCTCTGAAAACAGGCAAAATGGAGACTCCTGGCACTGTTGGGGCTTTAAATGAAAACTTTAATGAAAAAGGCCAGTTGACTTGAAAATGCCCAAATGCTTCCAGTCTTTAAAACAGCTCCAGAGCTCCATAACATTCCTGGCTAGATAGGAACACCCTCTGGCTGCCCTTGACCCCCTGCCGGGGAAATCAGACCAGTCTCACCGAGGGGAACGGAGGTCGAACTTTGTTCCGTGGGGTCTTCTTGCTGTTGGAATGAGTTGAGAAACATATCTTTACGTGGCACTTCCCTTGCAGCCAAGTATTTCTTTTTTTCCAGTTCTTGGAAGGGTGCCAAAGGCTTGTCCAAGTGATTGCTAGTTTAGTGCTGGTAGGCACTTAAATCTCTGGTCACTCGATAATGAACAAGAGGCCTGGGTGTTGTTAAAGCTGTTGATACCATAGCCATGGTAGGTAATCCATATTGGATATCCATAAGGACCACGTGGAAATATTTAAAGAGAGAGAAATATATATATAAATATATAATTATATACATTTTATCGTACAGATTTTTCGTAAAAAAAAATAATTTTTTTTCCAAGTTTGATACTGTAAATCTTTATTAAAAGAAATTGCCAGTCCAGGGCTCCCTGGGTGGTGACCTGGAGGGGAATGAAATGTCCTGGCTAAACTTCCACAGAGGGATCAGAATTGCAAGGTAACGTGGAGGGAGGAATGACCTGAAAGCTGTTGACCGCGTTGGAGACCCAGCTTCTCCACCCTGGAGGGCCCTCCAGCTTGGGGTTGTCACATTGCATTCCTCTGGGGTTCAGTTTGTTTCTGTTGGGTTTTTTTGTTTTGTTTTTCTTTTTTTTTTTTCTTCTGTTTTTTCTCTCCGTCCTGCACTTGCAAGCCTGACACCCAGGGCGAGCACCGCATGGGGGGCTGGGTGTCCCCTGAGCGGCTCGGGCAGCGCTCCCCTGCAGCCGTACCTCTCGCTTGTCTCTTTGCTGCAGTAGTTTGGATGCCGGGGCTCCCTTCTCTGCCCCTCTTAATTTGTGTGTCCCCCCCCCCTCCCCTGCCCCGCTGAGGAGCGGGGGCTCTGGATTTGGGTGCTGGGGTCCTCTCCTCTGGGCCTGGCCTTTCTTTGGTTGCTCCCCATCTGCAGTGTGACAGAACCGAGGGCTGGGCGGGAGACAGGAGAAGACGAAAGCGTTGGGCAGGGACCGGGAGGGACATCTGTGTTGGTGTAGACGTGTTTGCTGTGCTCTCTATGGGGAGTGGGGAACCTTTCCCTCCAGGGCAGCTCCAGATCCCTTTGAAGCAAGTCAGCGTCTCTGCTCTTGCCCAACCCTACCGTCTGGAGGAGACCGCAAAGCGCACTCTTAGAGACCTGGGTGACACGGCTGGGGAGGGATGGGACGGGCGAGCTGATGCGGAGGCGAGCTGTGGCAGGGCCAGGCGCCATGGCGGTCAGGCCACTGGACGGCTCGGACCCCGGGGAGGAGGAGAAGGTGGCATTTTTTTTTCTCTCTCGAATCATTTAAACTTCATTGTCATGATTGTTTTTATTTAAAAAAAAAAAGAAACAAAACAAAAACAAAAAAAACTTTTGTAATGTGGATTTGTTTTCCTTCGTCTGTATTTCAGTCTGCTGGGGTGTTTCCGTAGATGGTGGATACTTGCTTTCATTTTTTTTAATGATAGGAGTCTTCTGTTTTAAGTTGTTTTTTATCACCAGCTCATTCTATCCTCTGTGGTTACTCAGTAATTTCATTTCAATATTTATTTTTGTGCTGCTTTTTTATTATAAAATAAATTATTGATATACCAAGCAATGTGGATTCCTGTTTGTAAGGCGAATAGCCCTGTGTATGTGTCCATTACTTTCTCTTGACAGCCACAACGTAATTTATTGCTGTAAATTTAGCTGCAGTGACTGGTTTTTTTGTACCTTTCCAATAAAGCATTTTCTGGTTTCAGACTTGCCCTGGTCTATGGTCAGCGTTTTGGAGCTTGAATTGATTTTTCGGTGGAGTGTGTTCCTTGGGGGGGGCTTTTTGCCCGCCTGTCCCTGGTGCAGCGTGCAGCCAGCTGTGGCACTGGGGCCAGGCCATGTGTTTTTTGGGAGGCAGGCTGGACTAGGGTGAGTGTGACTGCTGTCGGGCTTTTGCAAGCATCTGACCCAGCCCGGCACAGCCAGCTCGCCCATCTCCCAGCCTTGCTGTGGAGCTTCCTTGGCGTGTTTGGAACATGCTTAAGGGGTAGCTCTTGTCCAAGCTGCTTGTCTGGTAGATCCCACGCTTGGACCACCTCTATCTGTTCTAACACAGGCTGTGCCTTTGCATATAGTCGGTGGGTATTTATGGTAGCGCAAGGCTGTTGCAGTCATGATGGTGAGAGGTGGCTGTGCAAGGCCACTCATGGCTTGGAGACCCTGTGCTGTGAGACAGGTCACAGTGCTGGAGAAGATGCTCCCTTCTCCTCCTTTGGGTTGTGCAATGTCCCTTCACTGGTTTCCTATGCGACTGCTTGTGAATCAACTGCTTTGACCCCTTGCATCCATATTTCATCTTTCTGTTTTTACCTGTTTGGGCTTTAAAGAGCCTGGTACCTTGTGCCTGTGAGCTCCTAGGGGCTGTGATAGCTTTAATCCCCTATTCGAAGTGGTGGATTTTCTTCAGGGGACAGCAGGAGGAGGAAAACACTTGGCATGTGCTGGGTTGAGGCAAGAGGTTGGAGACAGATGGGTGCATTGGCCGAGGTCGGAATTAGAGGTAGAGCAAAGTGGAGAGAAGCAGGGCTGAGAAGGCTTTGTGTGTCAGCAGGTAATGGATGGTCATTAGGCACAGAGGTGGGGTCAGGCAGGCTTGGCTGAGCCGGGATGTGGGTGAAGCCTGGGGGGCAATTGCAGTCACTGTGCTGAGCAAGAAAATCATCAGCTGCTTCAGCTCCTGCCTGGAGGGTCGGCAACCAGGAGAGAGGGAGGTGGGCCAGCCCAGCCATGTCTATTAGAAGGATGGAGGAGGGTTAGTTCAGGAGGAAAAAAAGTGTTGGGAATGGGCCTGGTGGAGGTGCAGCAGTGAGAGGCAACAACCTTCACCATGGTTATGGGAGGAGAAGGTCCTGGAACCGGGGGGAGAAACATCTTTGCCAACAGGCCTCCAAAAGCATGGATCCTGCTCTCCGATGCAGGTCTGGCAGCCTGCTGCCTCTCAGCAGCTGGACCCAGGGGCTGGCTGGTGGGTGGCTAGCACCCAAAAAAAAGCCTCTCTGCTTCCGACTGGGTGTTGTGAGGCAAGCAGCCATGTGTGAGAGCACTGGCTCCGCTGCGGCACTGGCGGCCACCTTCCTTCCCCTCCGCTGGTGGGAAGCGCGGTCGGCGCTAGCTCTGGTGGGTGCGATGGCAGAGCATGCCCCACCAGGATGCATGCCCGACACCAGCCCAAAAAGCACCGGGAGGATCGATACAGCCCCGTCTCGTCCTTGGGGAAAGCCTGAGGACGAGCGACAACTGGAAAACAAATCTGCCGACCACCAGAGCCTGCTGCTGGCAGCGAGAGAAGCCTGTTCCTCCCAAGCTGCCTGCTGGCATGGCTCCAGGCACAGCCGGGCTCCTGTGTAGGTCACCCGTGTGCTCATCGCCAGCATTCCCTGCGTCCTTACTGAAGAGGTGGAGGAGATGTGTTAGCAGAGGAGCACAGGACCGTGTCTGCGGGGGAATTCATTCAGCCTACGACACCGTTGGTGTTTCTGTCCCCTGTGGAAGTGTTTTGACAGTGTGACGGCCTGAGGGCCGTGACAGCGCCCAGCCTGAGCCGTAAGCTCTTGCCTCTCTCCTTTCTCCAAGAAAAAGGACGACCGGGAGGCCAAGCTCGCGCCTGCTGGAGAGAGGAGTGTTGCCTGCTGTTGCACAGTGCAGCAGCCAGCTGGTGTCCAGCCCAGCACGGCTCCTTCAGGCTGGTATCATGCTGTTGACTTGGATGAGTCACAGCTGATTCCCCCCACCCCCCACCCCCCTTGTTTTGCTTGCAAGAAGAACCTGTTTTACATATAATACAGTAATCAGGGCTTGACATAAATAGGCAAATGTTACTGTCTGCAGTGGGAATTGCACCTGCTGGCAAGAGCAATGAATGCAGCCCATTATGCACCAGAGTCGATCATTTGTGCAGTGAAGTACAACTATGTTTCTTGCTGTGTTCTTGTGCAAGTCTTTATCTCAGTGGCTGCGAGCTCGCCAGCAGATGTGCCATCACCACCTTTGCAGTCTGTCCTCACCCCGGGAGCCGGAGCAGCCTCTGTTCCTGCAGCTGTGGCCGGCCCTTTCCCCGAGGGTTGGAGAAGACCAAGATGTTCAGCTCAGAGATGTCCCCGCTTCGGTGCTGGCTGCGTTACAAAGCCAAGCAGCCTCGTCCCTGAGCACTGAGGCTGCGCTTTGTGGGCAGGACAGTCTTGCTCCCAGGATGCGCAAGACCCTGGATGGATGCCTGGATGCATGGAGCATATGGCTCTTGTTTATGGATCTCATCGCAGGAGAAGTGGCAGCGGTCTCGCCGGCTGAACAGGTATAAGCAGTGGTGCTTTGGAGCAGAGGGACTTGCAAGACTGGCTTAGCTATAGGCTGCTCGTGTGGAGTCCGGGCTTCCAGCACAGTAAGACTTCTCCAATAATAATAAATAGAGGTTGTCTTGGTGGTGCTGGAGTCTGGGTTTTGTTTGGCTACAGCAGATCCAGCAGCTCTGAACTGCTGCATCCACAGCCCAGGCAAGGGTTGGAAGAGGTGCAGCGCAAGGAGAGGAAGCGGGGGACACGCACACTCTTTGTGAAGGGAAAAAGATGAGCACAAATCCTGTGGAATGCCAAAATGTGCAGGATGCTGCGTGTGCAGGTATTTCTGCTGGGCCAGCACTGAGGGGCAGAGAGGACGTTGAGCTTAAGAGCATCAGCATTAGAGCAGGAACAGGCAGATCGTGGACTCTGCTTGCTGAGCTAAGTGAAAACACTTGCTCACTCCCTGGTAGAAACTGCTGTTTATTAGAAAAAACCCTCATAAATAAAATAATTTCACGTTGTGATTTACATTTTGCAGCTTAAGAGCAGAGGAAAAAACCCAAGACGCTAGGAGTTGTGTGTAAAACAGCTCTAAGCCTTATTCATTGGTTGGTTTGCCAAATGACTGCAAATCTGAGGTTGCAGACTTGCCCTCGTCCTTCCACTACCCAGCTTCCACCCTCAAACGACAGCCCAGCCGGTGCCAAAGTAAGTTCCCAGGGATCTTCTGATTAACAAGGGAATAGAAATTGGACTAAAAACTGGGGAGGAGGAAGAGAGGAAGTTTAACAGAAGGATGTGCACTGTCCATCGCTGATATGGGGAGAATCCTCCCATGCCCTGTCTTCCCGCACCAGCAGTCCTGCTCTGAGCAACAGCATCCCCCAGCGTCCCTATCCCCACCACCATCACCCAGCTGGGCACAGCTCCTGCCTGTCTTCCCACAGGTTGGGCAAAGCCCAGGGACGGTAAATAGTGAAGGGTTAGGAGGAACACACAGTTCCCAGTAAGCGCATTCCTACCACCAGCAGTCACAGTCTGGTTCCCTAATAAAGACTCTGATAAGGAAGCTGGAATCCCTTTTAACTTCTGATCCATTCTGAGATAAGCTGGTTTAGACATAAACAAGCACTTCTGTCACAGGCAGCTCTCAGAAATGCAGCTGCAAGACCCCGCATTAGTCCGGAGCAAGGTCCCACCGCAGATCCCCGGGGGAGTTATGCAGGCAGCTGCATCTCCATCTGGAAGGAGAAGAGGATGACTTCTCTTCCTCCCTGGTAAAGGTCTTCTGCGCAACTCAGTAGGCTTTTCTGGGAGAAGGAGAGGGGGAAAAGATGTAAAAATAAAGAATGACGTCTTTCAACCGTTACCGGGTTTTGAGGTGAAGTGAAGTCACCTTCCTGGGCCGGTTTTCTCCACGGGGCCCTTGGAGATCAATTTTTACTCAAATCAGGAGAAACTAGAGCAGAACTGTGCTGAGAAAAGCATTCCTCTCAGGCCTCAGCACTGCTTGGAGGTAAGAGGAGGGTGAGGGTGGCTGGTCTGTCCTGCAGCCTGCCCCCCCCTCCCTGCCTGGCATCCCCCAGCGTGGGCATGGGGCTGGCACAGAGACACAAGCATTGGGCAGCAACGCAGGGCTGCTTAGTTGCAGAAGCAAAGACAGCCCCATCCTTAACACCAGTAGAGATGGGACAGCAGAAGCTGGCACTGTTTGTTTTAACCTTTCCCTGGGTTATTGCATCTTCCCTTCAAGGAACTGGCTTATTGGGTAGAGTTCCTGGCTTCTTCATACTCTGATTAGACCAGGTTATCTCAGCCTTGAGACACATCCCATTTGCATGGGTTTAAACCTCTCCAGTGTCACTGTCCTCTCCAGTGTCTCCTACAGCTCCTCATCAGACGGGATCAGCACTCTCTTCTCAATGTTTTTGCTCTTTCTGCTGCTCGGTCCATGTGTCTTGGAGGCTACATGCCCATTCTCCCCTGGTGCTTTGTGCTCTGCCTCCTGCATTGACTGCTGGATGTACTGCTGGTATGTGGGCGAGAAGTTGTGGATCGCATCCTGCACGATGTCCTGGGGGCTTATGGTCTCCTTCAGCCCGCTTGAGATGCTCTGCATCGGGGCAAGGTTTGCTGAAAAAGAAGGAGTGGGAGGGTGATGGGACATCAGACAGACATGAACCCAAGCACTCTGAGACTGGAGTGACACTTTTCCTTAGAAATTCAAGATCAGGGGCTCATTGTGGGACACGTCAGCTTGCAGTGACGAGTTCCTAGGAGAAGGAAGGCAACCCCAGCTCTGTTTCAAAGAGGATGGATTGTCTCCAGCAGCATGTGCTGTAATACCAAAATGCCCTAATTCTGCCCATCCACACAGAAGTCCCTCTTCCTATCCACTCGCTATGGCTTGTGGGTATCATGAGGGAAAAGGCAGAAGGAACTCACAGAGCACTGGGGAAGGAAATTCCTCTGGTGGTTTTTAGCATCCCATTGGTAATGCTATAAGGGTGTGTGTGTGTGTGTGAGTCTCCTCTTTCCTCAGTCACCGATGAAGGAAGGAAGAGGAGAGGAAAAGTTACCTGCTGAGTTTTCTTTCTTCTCTCTGTACACCTGGCAAGTGAATGCGTAGCGCAGGGCAATGGATGCAAAGAGCATCTCGATGCAGATGATGAAGTTCTGGTAGCCAGCAGCCACTGTCCCAGCTCCCACCTCCTTCCCATCAATGATCTGAACTTCAGGGATCACCCCACATTTCTCCAGGATTGCCAGCAGTGTCCCTGTGCAGAGGAAGGGAGAGGGATCAGCTCTGGTCCTGCATCCCTGGGTCAGGTGGGGCTGTGGGAGGAGGAGCACTGGGCATCTGTGGTGGGACCCACCTTGCCAGAAGGAGAGGAAGATGACTGCCTTGATGGTGATGAACTTGAGGACTGGTTTAAATGGGCGCAGCAGGTCCATGGTGGCGAAGTAGAAGAGGAAGAGGGCATAAAGTGCCAGGCTGACGGAGAAGTTGTAGATTATGGTGATGTAGAGGTAGCCGCTTCGGACACTGTGGGAAGAGAGAGAGCTGCTGCCCTGGGCTGTGGGAAGCGAAGCAAGTGCAACAGGAAGTAAAGAAGGATGAAATGGGGAGGGGAGAAGTGCATAGCTTTGTCGTGGGGGAGAGCACAGCTCAGGAGGGGAAGGAGAGGCAGGGAGAAATGGGGGAGCAGGGGGCCACTCTCAGCTTTTCTCTGTTGGTGGGACCTTATGGCTCACAGGAGTTTCATCTCTTTCTTATTGGGGGCCAGTGAGTCTCCATTCCCTGGTGCTTTGGGCTCTCTGTGCCCTCACTACCCGTGGTGCAGCTCCCTGGGGCGGGGGGCTGGCAGGACACCCTGTCCCTTGTGATGGAGCAGGGACCTGTCCTGTCCCCTTCACCCTCCCCAACGTGACCCAGCATCCTCACTTGAAGTCCCCGTCGTGGTACTTCCCAAACGCCTGCAGGACGATGGTGATGACTGCCATGAGGGGTTTCACGACGCAGAACTGCAGCGTGGCCTGCACAGGGGAGAAACACGGGGTACCCTGGGCAGCAGGGGTACCCACCGACCCCCGCAGCACCTGCCAGCCCCAGCCCTGCTGCATGAGCCCTCTCTGCTCCTAGGACAGAGACAGAGGACAGAGCAGTTCTCCGTGACGGGAGTGGAGAATGCTGCAGGATGAGATAGGAACCAGCTCAGGGTCTGCAGACGGGAGGGGAGCAGGGCTCCTGCAAGGCAGCTCCTGAAAAGCAGCGTAGCCCCTTGGAGGGGGGGGACTGGGTGGCCTGGGGACAGAGCAGTGCCAGATTCAGCCCACAGTGCAGCCCTGGAGAGCTGAGAGCCGTCCAGGCTAACCTGGGGCTGGACAGAGATGGCAATCTCAGCTCTGCAGTGGGAGGAGACCCTGACTCAGCAGTGAGTCAGAGGCAAGGACAGCGAGCCTGGCGCCCTGCTGCTGGCCAGGTGCCGGCGAGCTGGGTGAGCTGCCTCCCTCGGAGGAAAAAACAAACCCAAAAAGAGCATCTTGGGAGAGCGACGAAGCAGAGCCTTCTCGGCAGGGCAGCAGGGAAGGGACCTGCCACCCAGAGAGCCCGTATTGGAGGGGAGCGGAGCTGGTGCACCCCGGCGGGTACCCACCTGCTTGCAGAAGCGCAGGAACCCGATGGAGTAGGACATACCCTGAAGGCAGCAGGTCCCATAAAAGCAGCTGGACCTGGAAGCAGAAGCCGAGGAGATGTTGTGAGGGCTGCTGGATGGGGAAAGCGGGTGGAGGGCTGAGGAACTCGTGGGATGCTGGGACTTACGCAATGGGCTTCCCTCGGATCTCTGTCATGATGGTGCTCTCCCCTCCAAGGTACTCAAAGCACAGGCTCAAGAAGCTGTAAATCACAAAAGCTGGCAAGGCAAGGGCAGACACAATCAGCAGGGCTGATAGAGATCCAGGAGAGGGTTGTTACATTTCACACTCCTTCCTGCTCACATGTTCTCTCATCCACCCCAGCACCACATCAGGATTTGGTACACTGGTGGGTTGGGAGCCCCGTGAGGGGAGCAGCAGGTCAAATCCACCTGACTTCCAAGCGGAGTCAGAAGCACCGCACCATGTGCACAGGGTTTGTTGCAGACGCAGCAGCTCCTCCATACGCACAGAGTCCATACATGCATGTGGCAGCACTTGGATGTCCCAGCAGCACTTGTGGAGCTGGCCCCCACACCCCCAAAAAAGCCCAGGCAGGAGTGCAATGGCCAGCAGCATCTGTGTGGAAGGACCTCAGAATTGCTAAGGGGCAGCACAAGCGGCTGATGGCCAGCAAGGAGCAGATCCTCAACAGTTTTCTTGGACATTCCCATCACTTATTTTTCCTATACTCCAGACCTGAAGTAATACACATGCTCACACCCCTCCGTTCCCCAGGGGGAGAGCAACAAGGTGGAAGAGCAGCCTCAACTCTGATGAGCTTCCCCTGCACCTCAAAACACTTCAGCTCTCCCATTTCTTAGGTATGTCTACCTTCTGCTTTAGAGAAGCTGCATTTCCACCCCAAAGGCAGCCAGAAAACCTTTTTCCTCAGGAGCATGATGCTGGGGTCCCTCTAAAGCTGCAGGCAGGCATCAGAAAGGCACCAGCTCGTGTCTGCCCATGGTTTTATCCCCTCCCTGCTGCTGATGGAGAAAGAAGGGGAAAACCTCTGCACAGAGGGAGAGTGAGAAGTGAAAGAGATGGAGATTTGCCACTCTGCGCAATCCAGGATGCTCCAGAGGCAGGCCAGTGAGATGAGAGCCCTGCTTTGCCATCAGCCTCCCTGCCAAGGAGAGGCTGCACTCACCTTCATAGCAGTCGCGCACCGAGTCGAAGTAGACGTAGTACTGGTGGCTTCCGAGGAGGAGGAGGCTGAGCCAGGAGTCAAAGGCATAGACGGGCACGATGAAGAGGATGCGGATGATGTAGCGCTGCTCCTTGGGGACAGTGTAATTCCTCAGGTGTGTGTAGATCTGCAAAGTGCCCAGTCTGCAGAGCTGTAGCTATCACTGGTCAGGAGGGGAACGGGAGGTACCCCCAGCCCACAGGGCGGCGGGAGGCTCGTCCCATCTCAGCCCTCCTCCCGGGGGTGAGAGCACTTCCAGCTTTCCACCAGAGGCCCATGGTCGTGAACAGACACGTGAAACAGGCTCCATCCCAGTCCCCAGTTCCACAAAAACGTGGAAATTAGGACCCTTCCCCAGGGCTGTGTGAGGAGCATGCCCTCCTCCATGCCAGCTCTCGTGCAGCCCTGTCCCAGTGCTCAGAGGTACCAGCTCGCCCCAGAGCTGCCTTCAGCAGCAGGGATCCGCTCAGCACCCAAAACCATGCCCACTGGCAGTATGTTTCAAAGCAGCTGGTGGTGTGCACCCCAAAGACACAGACCCTGGGGGTGCCAGACGAGAAACCCCGCTGGGTGTTGCCTCTGGGCACTGCCGATGCCCTGCAGCCTCTCCCAGCTCTGGCAGCCACCTGGGGAGCGAGTGGGCAAAGTCCACCATCCCGAACTGCCAGCACCAGGCTCCCGACATGAAGATATCGCCTCTGGGCAGCAACAGGAGGAAATATTTATCCAGAGCTGAGTGATTTGCGGTGAACCTGGGGCCAATCAATCATTTTGTCTTTGCGTGAACCCCAGCACTGAGCCCTGCCTGCGCTCCAGCCCGTACCTGGTGGAAGGTGATGATGAGTGCTGACCACACAAAGATGCCAGAGATGACCTGTGCCGCCGTTGTGGTCAGAAAAAGCTGCTGGTCATGCTGGGAATCGTTGTGCGCAGCCGTGAGCAGGGCAGGGGCTGGGGATGAGGGTGCTGAGGCCTGCCCATCCACTGTGCTGGACCCTTGGGTGCCGGGCGACTCATGAGAGGGCAAGGCACGTGTGACATTACTCATCTGCAGGCAGGGAGAGACAAGGGGAGTGGTGCAGGAAGGCAGGACCAAGGTAAGCTGGTAAAGGGGAAGGTCCCAGCGGATTTCACAGCCCACACAGTGTAGACAAACCTCCTGTGAGGTTTATCTCCTCCCCAGGGTTTTCCCAGCGTGTCCCTCACCCAAACCAGCCTATTCACTATGGTTGGGTTTGCTTTTGCCAGCAGGAAAATGCAAACATCCTTCAAGAGCAGACCCTCTTTTCTCCGAGGAGCTGTATGCAGTCCCTGTGTCCCCCAAAACACTTCTCCTTCCCAGCCTTGCTCCTTGATTTCTCAGGGATCACTATCCTGTTTGCCAGGGAAAGACCTGCCTACATTTGTGCCCCTGTGAGTCCACACTTGTGGCTCAGGACCCTTTTCCATCAGGAGCCACAGACCTAAGTGTTAAACACATCCTTCACCCATGATAATGAGTCCCTTATCAAGGAGCCATCAGGACAATGCAGGGTCCTCCTTGGGAGCCCAGAAAACACTGGGATCCCTGTGGTTCCTCCCAGATTTGGCTCCTTTTGTCATGCATCGCCTGCTGGGGCAAAGCCCAAGGCTGCTAGGGAAGCCAGATGTTCGGCATTTTGTCTGGCCTCATCCATTTTGGGATCGGAGGGGTCTTGGTAAGCCAGCAATACCAACCCCAAGACCTGAAGGGCAGCTAGCGGTCCCTCCTGCACCCAAATTAACCACAAGGGAGCCAGCCTGCCATGTCGAAGGCAGAGCTGCTTCCCTTTGAGGATGCTGAAGTGCTCCAGCATCTCCCTGGCAGGTCTGTCTTCCCCAAGGCTATTTGCCTCAAGGCACTGAGCATTCCCAGCGCAGAGGGTGGCCAGGGCATATGAACACCGTGTACCCTGTGGCTCCAGACAGCAAGGACCAACCATATTATGTTCTTATTTATGGGGCAGCTTCATATCTCAAGGCCAACAGATGCATAAACAGCTATGTTTGGCCTCTCTTTCTGCTAATCTATGGAAAACTGCTTTTTCCCCCAAGTATAACAATAGCGGTTTAAAAGAAACCCCGACAACCTGTGAGCAGAGCTCTAACAATATAGATGCTTCTTTGTGCACTGTTAATAAACAAAGATGTTAGCTGCTGGGTAACTATCGCCTGGGGGTAAAACTGTAAGCAATGAACTGGTGAGAGGCAAGAAAATATCTGCCGCAGATAAGAGTGGTAGGGAATGACCTCAGTCCAACTAAACACAGAAAACAAACCAAAGCAAGAGCTCGCCCTGCTGCTTCCTCTCCTGCCCTCTTGCCGAACCCCAACCTCACAGGAGAGGAAACTCAGCTGGTGTCAGATCAACAGACCTAAAAATACTTTCCTCCCCCCCTCCGCCTGGCAGGAGCCGCCTGTAAGCGGAGATGCCCAGGGCAGCAGCGTGCTGGCCAGGTCCCAGGAGCTCACCCCAGCGTACCTGCACCTGTGAGTGGGGAAGTGGAGCTGGAGATGGCTGGAGAAATGGGCTGATAGTGTTACAGAGGCAGCGGAGCTGGGTTTTTCCTCCCTGTGACCATCCCACGGCCCTGCCCCAGCCAGCAGGAGAAAGGATCCCAGGGAGAGCCGGGGAGGGATCTGGTCTTTGGATAGACCACACCACCACCAGACCTGCCTTGTAAACATTAACAGGAGGACGGAGATAGCTTGTGGCACAGGGAGGGAGGTGAAAGCCTGGCTGTCCCCCATTCCCCATAACTCCTCAGTCTTTTTAGGGGCTGCCCTGCTGCTGGTTGGGGCCATAAGGCTGCATTTGGCCAGACTTTCCCTCTGCCAGAGCTTCACAATAGGGAAGGACGTGATCCAGCTCGCTTCCCAGGACATGGCAGCGAGCTGTGCTCATCACTAGACCCATTTATTCTGTTTTCAACGCAGTGCTGTGCCACAGATGCTTGGCCCAAGACATCCCAACTCCCATTAGCTTTCCCAGCCATTGCAGTACAAGCACGGTGGCACCAGCAGCTGGTCCTGGCAGGCTCCCCCACATTGTCACACTCTGAACACGGCGGAGCAAGTCATTAAAAACAAAAGGCTCGGTGCCACTCGGAGACAGGGCTCCCAGCTCCAGAGGTAATTAGATCCCGGCTGTGCAAGGTAGCCGGGCAATTCAATGCAGTTAGAGGGCCATTTGCTTCCAAAACAAAGGCAGCGAGGAGACACGGAGAACAGTATTAGCTGCAAAATTCAGCTCCTCAATAGGACTGCACCAGTGCCACATCCAGTCTGGCAGTTTTCAGACACCTTGCAGGTACCTGCCACGCAGTGTCTACCTGTTACGCTCACTGCCTGGGGTATTAGAGCTGCTAAGTGAGCACTAAGCAGATCAACTGAGCAGTGAAACCTATGTTAAAGGCAGGCCACCTGCAAACAGGGCTTTTCACTTTGCCAAGGATTCCCCTCCATCTGCAGGCTGCCAGAGCCTCAACTCCCAGCTCGTATCCCTCCCAGTGTCCCAGAGCACCCAGGACAGATTCCTACCTCGGTGGCAGCCCCCGTGGGGCTGGAGCAGTCAGAAAGGAAAGGTGAGCTCCAGCAGCCCCCACTAGTACCGCTGCAGTGCTGGCTGTGTGCCTAGGTAAGGGGGGAGGGATCGCTGGCCCCCACCCTGGGCAGGGGCGCATCCAGGTTCAGCCCCACCAGTGCCGGAGACATGCCTTTGCTCCTGATTGCTTTCAGCAGATAAAGCCAGGGCTCGGCATTATGTACCTGCTCAGCCTCTCCATACCAACCCCAGGCCACCCAGGAGGAAGGACCTACACAGCGCATAGCTATAAATTGAGTCAGGGCAGCGTCAAGCCCTCCTTAAAGCCCGTCTGGAGGAGCAGGTGACGCACACACAGGGCTCTTCCAGCAGGCTCTGCCCCTCCAGCAACTCCCCCGGGTGCTCAGGACCCACTCTGCTCTGTGGGGGGGTACCCCCGGCTGCTGTGTGCCCCCCAGGGCCCCACTCACCCTGCGGGGCTCCTCCGGGAGCGGGTCTGGCTGCCGTGCACCTGCCTCCGCATCCCCTGCGCCCTCCTCCACCTGCACCTGCGGGGGACTCCTCCTCCGGGCACCCTCCCAGCCCTGCCCGCCCGCTGGCAGCGGGCCGTGCCAGCGCCCCGCTCACCCTGGCTGCTCCCCGGCCCGGCAGCTGGAGCAGCAGGTCGGCCTTTGCCTCCCTCGGAAAAACTCCCCAACTCACCTTTCCAGTCTGCCTCGCTTGGCACCCACGCCCAAAAAGCAAACACAGATGGAAAGCCAGGGCGCAGCCCTATGCCGCTGCCCCCAGCCGGGCACTTGTCCTGCGGCCGTGGGCCAGAGCTCTGCCTGGGTGGCAAAGGCAGGTTTTCTCGCAAATGGGAATTAATCCTTACCTGGAGGACAGTGACGACAAAAAGGCAGGCAGCTGGTGGCAGCGGCAGGCTTGTGCCTGTTCTTTGAGGCAGGCTGTTCCCCTAGTTTACTGCAGAGCAGAGAGGAGCAAAGTCGAAGGACCAATTGCTCGTGGTCTAATTTATTGCCCATGGAAACGCAGCAGGGTAAGTCTGTCCTGGCTCCCAGCATCACATCGGAGAGATCTCCCTGTGCTTTCTTTACCCACTATCCCATACAGACCCAATGGCACACAGGGCCAGGACATCAAGGTGGTTAACTCACAATTGCCTAATTTAGGTAGTAACTCAGGTCTTCAGGACATAGCGGTGGTATGCCACTGTATCACCACAGAGGAAGATGCAATTTACATTCAATTTGCTAATTAATGTATGGTTTCTACAAGTTGCTGGAGCTATGCACACCGTAAGAGCAGCAGGATTTGGGAAATACATTGAATTTTGTGTAAGGAAAGAATCCCTACTAGCAAACCAAGACTGACGTTAACAAATTCCACATGCCTCTCGGCCCTTCTAGACAAAAAATAATAATAATAAAAAAATTAAAAAAAAGAAATGTAAAAGATGTAAAAGAGGGAAAATTTGGAGTTCTGACAGATGCAAATCTTTGATTCTTGGAAGCACGGTTTGGAAAATTATTTTTAGATGAGATTTCTTGTCAAGGGCAGCTGCAAGCCCGCAGTGTTTTGAATGTACTTTTAAAAAATAGTTTCATTTCTCATAATCCCTTAAATACTGTAAATAACCCTTACTTCAGAGGAAAGAGTCCTTTCGAAATCCATTTTCTGCTTTTCTACTTTTAGGGGATTTTTTTAGCACCAGAAATGACCCAGCAGCTGGATCTACATGGGGCAGGCACAGGCTCTGTACCAATTCTGCTGTACCAACAGGTCCTAATGCAGCACAGGTCCTCCCTGCCCCGAGCCCAAGCCCCGGCCTCTGCTCTGTCAAGTGTGTAAGTGACAGAGGTGCGTAACAGCTTGCTCTCTGAAAATTTCTACTTGGTGGTATTTTTACAAGAAGAGGTAAAACCAAGTATGCTTTCCAAGCAAATGGCAACAGTTTGGCTATTAAGTATTGCATCAACTCGGGAGAAACACCCCTGTGTAACCCCCCAAACCCTTCTCTCCCCATGTCTCCTACAACAGGTGCTTCAGGGACGTGCCAGCTTGTTGCAGGTAGTCCAACCTATGTATGTGCTGCCTCTCCAATGTGCTGGTACCATGTAATCCATAACCAGCTGTTATTTTGTCTTTTTTTCACTACTTTGGTTTTTCATCTTCCACCCTGATGTCAGCTTTCATGAAATTTGCAGAGCATAATTATCTGCCTCTCTTTAAAACCAGAGCGCAAGTAGAAGCCATAGATTCAGACTACATCAGGAAAGGGTCTGACATAAGGACAAAGCGGTGATATAGGACTTATTTCCTTAAAAAACAGAAAGAAAATCTTTCCTACTATACAACTGTTGATTTGTTACTGGGGTTTGTATTTCAGTTGAAGTGATCTTCAGAGAGCAAAAAAGAAAACAGGTAAAATTAGATTAGCCAATGTTTCTTTTATTCACTCTGCACTGGGTGTTCCCCTTTGCGGTACAGCATAGCTACAGAGCTTGGCATCTATCGCTCCTCAGGACACAAACGCAGAGCCATGCTGCTTCCCAAATCCACATCCCACCCAATGTGATAAAAATAATACTTCTCTTGTATGTAGAGACAGTTGTTCTTGTCTCATCACTGACTATATGGACTGCAAACCTGTCACAGTAACAAAACCCTCAAGTATTCTACACAGTAGAGAAAAATTAACAAAATTCCTCATTTTGTCCAAAAGCAACACAAAGACATTCCATCATTTTCATTTCTTGTCCTTTCAAATAGGTGGTGATGAGTCATGGACTCAAGATCATTTCCTTGAATCCAGATGGCACAACTTTACCACACTTGGCAACTTCGGATCACTTCCCGTAGAGCTTGTATTCCTTCCATGGTCTTGTCCTTTAAAGCCATGGCGAGAAGAACAGGTTTGTTCCCAGCTTCCTGAGACACAAACGCCACCAGGTTTTTGGCACAAACATGAACGAGGGGCTGAAAAGCAAAGGTATATAGATGTACACTCTTACAGCTGGGAGAGCCCTTCCACAGCTGTTAGGAGAGGAAGAGTCCTGCAAAGACACAGAGAACATCAAGAACCTGTCGGTACTGGACTTGGAGTGAGCGTGCAGCTTGCTGAGCTGTTCAAATGTGATTGGGAACAGACAGGCAGTTTGGCTGGTCAGCATAGCCAAGCCATGGTACAGGGAACTTTGGAAAGCACTTTCTTAACTAGCTTAAAAGGAAAGAGTTTGGATCCATGAGTGACAGCCACCCAAACCACCCTGAAACAACTTAACTGGAGCTGCACTTGTATCGAGTTTTGCACTGGTTTGGAAAACTTGGGAGAATCTTTCCTTCTACTAATCCTCCCACCCAAACTACGTCACCAAATATCAAATTATATGAAATGCCATGGATTTAAAATGCCTCTATTTCAATCATAGCCAGCTTTCTGAAGAAGGCTCCAAGTACAACAATCTTTTAAAAACTTGTTGCTGAAGAGGGTATGTTCCGCTGACAAGCTCTGGAAAAAACCTGTTGTTTCTGCAATTCCTAGACACCCTAAACTGGTATTGTATACACAGTTTTTGCACGCCATGTGTAAAAGACATGTTGTTTGTAATTTTAATAGAATAATGAAAACCAGAAATAAGTAGTGAGGCTGAAGGAGTGAAGAAAAGGGATATAATCTTGTTAATAAGGTTTCTTTAACAATAATAAACTAGAATAGAATAGCACAGGCTATTTCAGTTGGAAGGGACCTACAATGACCATCTAGTCCAACTGCCTAACCAATTCAGGGCTGAACAAGTTAAAACATGTTGTTAAGGGCATTGTCCAAACGCCTTTTGAACAGACAGGCTTGGGGCATCGACCATCTCTTTAGGAAGCCTGTTCCTGTGTTTAACCACCCTCTTGGTAAAGAAATGCTTCCTAATGTCCAGTCTAAACCTCCCCTGGTGCAGCTTTGAACCATTCAGCTCATCTAGGTTGTATTTACATCCACAGTTATGCATTTATCAGAAGGATGAGTTTGCTTGATTTTAGCTACCAGTTAGGTTTGGAAATGTGCACCATCCCAAACAGGGATGTTAACGGTGACAAACCGGAAGGCAGCAACCTAGTAAAAGCGTTTTCTTAAAGTTTAGATTGAGTTGGTAAAATGATTTAAAAATACTATGTAACAAAGTAAACAAAGGCACTTCCCATTTCCAAATAAAACACAAAACCAGCCTGGGGGTGGATGTGGTCAGCCTTAGCAGGTATCACACCAGGGAAAGCAAAGCATCTCCTGTCCAGAGAAGGAAGGCCACTGCTGAAGAACAAGAACTCCATAAGGGGAAGCTGCAGATAGAATCAGGAACTTCTGTTGCTAGAGATTTTCTAGTTAAGGTTAGCAAGTAATATTTGATAGCTCCAACCCTGATGGAAAGCCTTATAATCTTGTAGCTCTGTAACTTTGTTTTAATGCTTGACTAGTTTACCCTTTGTGAAACACCTTTTCTTCTGCCTTCTTGCCAGCTCTGTGAAATGGTTGATAAAAAACTTATTTTGTTGAAACAAAGCAAATTAAACTTTATCAAGGGAAGGTGCTGGCAGGCACACTTGGGAGAGGGCAACTAAAGTCCATTATGGGGCTGGCATAGATGGGATGGGGGTGAGAAAAGAAACTTGAAAAGAAAAACAAACTCACTGTAACAGAAACCCCAAAAAAGGTTATCAAAGTCTCTGTGTTTGATCTTGCAACTCTTAAACCAACATGAACTTTATCAAACCTTCCATAAACATGGCAAAGCGATCCATATCCTGTAGGACACAAAACAGCAGATCCCCAAGCCACTCACAGTTAGTTCAACTTTTGTTAAGTCAAAGAGCAGATGAGCACGCATACTTTTCTGATGAACCCCTCTTCCTCAGAAGAGATTTTAAAATTAATCTTACCACTGTACAAACACTGCTTAACTGCTGTGATTCATCAGCTCCCTGGCAACTTGCACACCCCCACCTACTATATTTTCCCCTTATCCTTGCTGCCAGTGCACTGTAGATCCACTCTCACCTCATCCTTGCCCAGTAGCACCTTTGTGGTAAGTGAGGGCCTGCCCACGTTGTCACCGACCGTGTTGGGGTCCACGTAGACGATTGTCCCCATCTTGCCGTACTGCGTGACCACCACGAGGACGGAGTTGGAGAACGCCGTGCACACCACCTCCGTCGGGACCCCGTGGACCACCTCCTCTCGCTGCTTGGATGTCACGATGGGCCTCGCTTCCATCGCTGCTGATAAAGTAGCAAGAACACAACAGTAATAACAAAGTAAAGTTACAAACAGAGGTGACAGGCTATAAAAAGCCCAAATCCTTCTCTCCACACCAAATACCCGGGGTTAACTTAATTTCAGGGCACAACAGCATCCGGAGGTGTATGTCTGTGCAGGAACAAGGGTCGGCACCGCACACCCCCGACTGGAGAGGGGGGAATTCAGCCGCCCCGCAGCACCAGCCTGCACCCCCCGCAGCACCAGCTGCCATTTACAGGGCTCCGTGCTAACCGTGTTTAACAGCGACGGCACCTGCGGAGCGGGCCGCCCCCCGCCCGGGCCGCCGTGCCCTCCCGGTGGCCGGCACCGAGGGGCGACCCCCGGGCCTCGCTTCCCACCCCCGGCCCCGCAGGCCCCGGCGCTTCCCGAGGGCGGCACCAGCCCCGGGCCGAGGCCCAGCACGGGCCGCCGGCGCCCCTACCCGCGCCGGGCCCCGCCGCGCCGCCGCTCCCCGGCCAGGCCCGCCCCGCCGCGGCGGAAGCGGCGCCTCCCCCCGCCCTGCGCCGGGCCGCGGCGCGGGGAGATGGCGCAGGGCGGCCGCTGCCCTCCCCTCAGCGCCGCGCCGCCATTACCCGCCGCGCTCGGCCGGCCAGGCGCCATCTCCCGCCCCTCGCCGGCCCCGCACCGCGCCCTTCGCCCGGCCCGGCCGCGCTGTGCCCGTGTGCGGGCGGCGGCGCTGGCAGCCGGCGGGAGGCCTGTCTGCGGCCTGGGCCCCTCCTCAGGGCCTGTGGGGGGACGGGGCAACCTGCGCTTGGGCAGCCCCTGCCAGTTCTGATATTTTATTTTCCTCCCCCTCATTCCGACATGGGGGGCGACCGCTCCCACCCGAAGCCCCCGAGCGAGCCTTCCCATCAAAGTCAGGCGGGTTTGGGTCCATCGGAGAGGCCTTGGCCTCAGCCCTGCCCCGGCCGGTGCCCGGCAGGCTGGCCAGCCTCCTGCCTCGGGGCTGGCGGACAAGCGGTGGCCAGTTCCATGCCAGAACGGTCCACGCGTGGGCCAGCTGCCTCGGGAGCGAAGCCTGGGGCCTGGGCAAGCCGTGGCAGCTGCTGCTGGTGCTGTAGCAGGAGATGGGGACACAGAGTGCCAAAAGAAATGTTTATGTCCCAGGAGCAATACGTGCAAACTCAGTGTCTGTTAACTGCATACAGTTAATCCAGTGCTAGTATTTTTCATCAAAATAGTAGTACTCACGAATAATAATTTTGTACATTCAATTTATACAAAGCTCTGAAAATTGGTGTTTCTTGGAGGTTTGCTACCTTCCGGACTTCTGCAATTACTGTGTCTAAAATACGCTCCAAACCTTTCTGTGTGTTGGCTCTGCTTTACTGTCATTCCCACCACACAAAATATCCAGGCTGTGGCTGCAGCTGTAGCTACCTGAGCTGTGGGTTACCTGTCCTGATAACATCTCTTCAGGACCTCATGAATGTTTTTTTGGTTTGCATTAAAAGTTTTCACAAAACGACTACAGGAAGAGCCTGTAAACTTTGTGCTGAGAATCCTTTAAGGCACCGTTAGAGAGCAGCAGAGTTCCACGGAAAAGCAGGTTATTCTTGTGGTTAATTCAGCCAGAGAGGCTGGATACCTTTTCGGAACTCTTTGCAATCTGGCAAATATTTTTTTTCCTGCTTTCCAGCACTGAGAAAAAACAACGTTCCTCTTTCTTGCTTACCACAATCACTCGAGGCTGTGCCTGTTTGATGGAGATAATAGCAGCTCTTGTCACTAAAGCCTCCTGACACACAGAGAAGTTTACTCCTGCTCTGCCTTCTCCAGAGAATAATTTTACTTAAGGAAACGCAAAGGACCGGACTCTTCCTGCCATCCTTGCCAGCCTCCATTTTATTTTTCATGACAGGAGGACAAAGAGAAGTCCACTCTAGTTCTGATATACATGGAGGCACCATACTTCACTGTTTTGCATTAATTTGGGACGGAAGAGTTAACTTTTAACAGTCTCATTCAATTGGATATCTCATTTTGGCATGGAGCTGAGGTGGGATATAGCAAACTCGAGAAGCAGATGGCAGGAGGTAACTAAGCACTAAATTTTTATCCCTGAAAGTAAATACAGTAAGAAAAAATAAACAAACAACTAAGAAGGCGGCTTCTATTGTCTGTGTGACTGAGGCAGACTGATGGAGACTTGAGAGTACACACCATGGCTGATAATGGGACCTTTCCTGAGGGGTCTCTCTGCCTGCCACCTGCTTCCCAGCATTTTCTGGCTGAGAAGGACATGTATCTGTACTTACACTCCTGTTATCTATAGCACTTTTCCTTCAAAGATCCCTAATCACATTGCAAGCATTATTACATTTAGCTTCATAAACTCTCTTTCGACATAAAAGATTATTAATATGCCCCATTTTACGGTCCGAGGGAAATAAAGAATCAAGACAGACAGCAGTTCAGAGCCATCAGATGCTCGGCTGGAGATTCTGCAGGATTTCAGTATCTCTTCTTCCACTCCCATACACTTGCTGCTGAAGAAACATAAGTCATGCATGTCACTATCTCAATTACCAGAGAAAATCAATGACTGTGCAGCCCCATACTTTGACAAGAAAAACTACCCATAATATTGCAGCCTTATACCTTTATTATTATTTATTTGAGCAGTTTCTTCCTACTCTTCTTTTTAAACTGCTTAAGTGTCTCAGTGTGTGTAGAAGGAGGCTGCTTTTATAATAATCTTTGCATTTATCTGAACTGATTTTATAGAGCAAATGCGTGAGATCCACAGAGCATCAGAAATATTTCCCACTTCTCTTGAAAACTAGACACACAGTGTTTCAGGACATCCATTAATAATCCCTGCTCTTGGGAGCGCCTAGCTATCAAAGTGCTGGGTTGGTTTATTAGTTTACAGGTTATTACTTCTCTAGTTTAGATTTCTCTCTTGTATCTTTTATGATGCAGAATATAGACTGTGAGCTGGAACCTCAGGTGCAGCTGGGCTCTGGGCTGCGCAGCCAAGGAGAGAGGAAAGGAATTAGTTTGTTCCCTGATGCGGGAGCTGCTGGGAATTATTCTGACCCTTGTTATAAATCAGGTACATGAAGCAGAGCTGCCTTTAAGTACATTCCTCTGGCCAGACAATATCAGAGTGCTTCTCTTCCCCTTATTACGGCCACAGCGAGGTCGGGGGGATGGAGGTGGTGTGGGGTCATGTGAGCACTCTCTCCATGGGGCCGTTGTGTCAAAGGAGTAGGAGGGATGGCAGAAATCCACCTCCTGGTGCTTTCAAGCAGTTCCCACTGCATTTAAATAGAGTCTGGCAGAGGCTGTGTTCAGGAAACTCCTGAATTGAGGCTCTTGGGGAAGCGGGTGAAGAGGCACATCTGGGACTGTTCTCAAAGATGAGTTTTAGCCCCAGAAGTCTGGTCTCCCTGGCTGGCTCTCTCTGGAGTTGGTGGAAAGAGTCACTGCTTGGTGCAAAGTGGAAACGCAGCTTTGAACCTGGCTATCCGCAGTCAGGAGTTAAGCCTGCTGTGGCTGAAGTTGGCTGTTTTATCTCCTGGCTTCTAGATCTCAGCCTGACGTAGAGATGGACCTACCAAGCATGACCAAAACCTAACTGCTTCTGCGCATGGACAGAAACGGGATGTCAGGTTTGCAGGGAAGCCTGAGGTTAAAGTGTGAGCAGCTGAGGACTTCACATGAGTCCAGGATTAGGTGGTAGCTGAACAGCATCCTCAGAGTTAAAGCTCTGAGGCTCTCATTTTATGTGCTCGTATTTTGAAGGAAGGTGAGGGGATTCTGGCTGTTCTGTGCATTGGCCCCTTTTCTTTGCTCCCTAGGATGATGAGTAGTATCACTTCTTATTCTGAGAGACAAGTCTAAGAGGTTTGCTTTGTTCTTAAGTTGTCCACATGGCTCTTGCTGTATGGGACATCTCTTATTTCATTTGTTGTATGAGTAAGAGGAAGGCTAAGCCAGTCAATCGGGCATTGCAGAACCACCCTAAGCTATTTAGTTGCTGATTAAACCTTTTCTTTTTTTCCCCAGCGCAGAATTTAGCCAGAAAACCCACAGTCTTTTAAGAAAAAGTAAACATAATGCTCAAACCCAAATTGTTCCCTTTCTGTGCGAGCTGCACTCAGCTGCACATCTGAAATGGAAATGCTGGATGTATTTCCGTGCCTGAGACTGTCAGGTCATGCTATTGTTTTGTTTTCTTGCATTTGCAACTTAGTAAGGAAACAACATGGGAATGTTCATTAATGCTTGTGTAAATAGTAACTGCCCACATAAAGCACTAGTGTATTTTCCTGTGGAGCTCAGTGTGCAGGGTGGGTAGGACTTAAAAACGTGGCAGTAAGCCAGCACACCCTGGCTGGGCCTGGAAGCATCTAGGTAGCAATTTGACTGGAGCTCTTTGCAAGTTTTTTGTTTTAGTCACATTTAGCAACCTATAAATAGAGGAGTACTCCAGCCCTTGTAGGACTTTGTTATGCTGTGTCATTTGTTTTTTCTGAGCTGCTGTGGAGGCTGGGGAAGGAGGACTTCAGATCCATGAGGCTGGGATAAGGATGGAGCTCCTGTGGTGCTGGGGGAGAGTTTCAGAAGGGGCTACTGCTGAGATCACAGAGCCTGGCAAAAGTGAGACGAGTCACACTTGCAGAAGGATGTTGTTGAAAACAGTTTCTGGGGTGCTTGATCTTGAACAGCAATAGCTTTCATAGATTCAGTACTTTTAAATCTAGCAGATCCTACAATTCTTTGCAAAAAATATCCAGAAATTATTTCAACAACCACTGAAATGAAAATGACCTTCTTGAAATGTATGAAATACATCTCCAGAATAGCTCCAGACTACCTAAGAGAGCTAAAAGAGCTCCAGCTACCTAGAAGAGTCAGGATTACATCATGCAGTCAACCTGGTGCTGTCTAATGATAATTTTATCCCCGATATTTATCATGAGATAACAGCTGGCTGTACTGGACTCAGGAGCCAGGGGGTATGGAGCAGACAGAGTCATCATGAAGCAAGATTGAGTTTGAGTACTGTTTACATAATTTTCTTTTGTCAAATAACAGACCTACATAGATCATGACCATGACAGCGCCTGTGGATGGTATCATCCATCAACAGATCCACCCTGTGAACAGCAGAGGCTTTGCATACTGGAATGGCTGAAAAAATTATTTCCATGGATCAGTAAAGACAGCAGTAATTGCCATAAAGCTCACTATAGTTTATGTAGGAGCTTTTCAGGTGCTCATGGTGGTCTGTCAGGTGAAAGACGGCATGCATGTGGAGTGGATAGTAAAAATAATTGTGGCATAGCTTCTAAGAACAAAACTCATACCACTCTGTTCCTAAGAAGTGCGAAAGCACAGAGAATAACAACATGGCTCTTGTAGAAGCAACAAGAGAATGACAGAGTATTAGTATGATACTAACAGTATAGTCAGTTGTATTAATCACTTAATTGTGACAGCAAATTAAGTAGTGTTGTTGTCTAGAATTCACCCATAGTTAAAATGATATATCTTGATGAGACAAATGCCTTGTGCGCTGCCAGTAATAAATTAGCTCCTCTTTCAAGTGAGAAAACAATTAAAAACTTGGTTGAAAAGGGCATATTTTCTCTGTGGTCACTGATCCCTCAAACTCTGGAAATAATAAAGTGTTTCTAATAGTTGTTCATTATTACACAGTTGAAAGAGGAAAAATCCATTGTCTCATTATGTTCAAGACAGTTATGAAATTGCATTGGGAATATTTGAAAATGTGAAAGGCATCTAACCAAATGGTTTCAACTTTTACAATGTATCATCATTTGCAGTTCATAATGCTGCCGTTAACTTTGGGAGATATCAGTCAGTGCGCACAGTGGAAAATGAGAATAAATATTTACTTTTTGTTTATATACTGCATAAATAACAGCAAAGTATGCAGTAGACAGGTCATGATTCGATTTTGAGGGTCATGTAGCAGAAATTTCAGAATTACAGGAGCTATTCATTTTGCAAAACTTAAATATGTGGAAACAGTGAGACATTTCTGAACAAAATGGGCAACTCTGTGCCTTGCTAATGGAACAATAATAAAATGATTTCTGGGTAATATGAATTACTTTTGAATATTAGGTGAAGGTTGGCCCCATCTGATTTATAAGTTCTTTATAGATATTGAAGATAGAAATGGTGGAAATGCCTGGTGTCTGAATACTTTCTCTTTTGTAGTACATTAAATTATTTTGCCATCTAGTCAAAATTAAAATCCTCTTTGGTGCTGAAGTTTAGCACATAAAACATTAGTTATGCTGTAGATCACTGTAAAGAATCAGTGTCAGACCTGTATAAAGACATACCATGACAAGGAAAATACCTACCCTTCAGTGGGCTCTCAGGCTCTCAGATCTCAGTCTTCATCTATGTATACTGACCTGATTCACTTGCTCTCTCTGAAAAGGTGTGAGATTTTAGGAAACTGGAAGCCATATTGAAGGACTTACCGATGTGACGGAAGATTGGAAATACATTTATGAGGAATATTGTGGTTTGAAAGATTTTGTGAGGCATGTGCATATGCAGCAGGAATTTGTATTTAGAAGTGCTTCACATTCTAGTTATCTCCATTTCAGAAAACTTGTAGTTTACTACGTCTGCTCCTTTCTCTAGAGAGTAACAGAATAAATATTTTCTCTTGAAAGCAGATTTGACATTTCAGAACCTGCAAAATGTTGAGCCTGTTAAAGCTGAAGTTTGAAGTTAATTTTAACTGATCACATAAATTATTTTATGAATGAACATAAAAAGAAATAAGTATTGGAATTGTTTGTTAGTGCCATTCTAAGTAATGAACTGAAGGTTGTGATAATTGAGTTGTGCATTTGATGGACAGTACAAATGTACTCTTAGGAGAAAAATACAATCATATACTGGAGAAAATATGCATGAAAATAAAGTATTGTCCCTTATTTCACGGGTGCTTATCTCCTGTTTCTGTACAAGAAACATGATAATCAAGAAAAGCAGATGTGCTATCAGCTTTTTAGGTTTCATCCTGGAAATGAGGTTGGAATATTCCATAAGGAAATTAATGTCGTTTTCGCAATCTCTTTTGTCTCTGTAAGACATGCTCTGCCTAAGTCCTTCTCTGCTCTGCACTTGCGATTCTTGTGCTGTTTCTCTAGGTGACTGTAGGCTGAGCTCATGTGTTTGCTCTTAACTTCGTGTCAGCCTCCTTTCCTATCTCTTCCAAGAGCATTTTGGAACCAGTTTGCCCTGAAACCCTGAGATCAGAGAACACTGGGGGATTAGGTTTAAACTTGTTAAACTGAATTAACACTCCTGCCACATGATTCTGGCCTGTGCCAGTCCTTCTAATCTTGTTCAGAGTTTAGGATAATTTGTTTAGTAGTGCTGATCAGCTGGAGGTTAATTCAATTGGACTTTGGTTATTTATTCATGCCCGGATTTGCTAAGTGTCACAGCAGATACATGAGGTCTCTGTTACAGTTATGAGACGGCTTCATTAGTGTGACGGAGAGTCCATCTGGATGACTTCCTTTCCTCAGTGCCGTAACTGGCTGTCAGGTCTCTCTCCAGTGGAAAAAAATCCTTATATAACATCTCCCTTTCGTTTGTGTCATAAGTGTATTGATTGCGATTTAAAATGCACTTCTCCGTTCTGATTGCTTGGGATTGCCAATAATCTTTCTCAGGAATGTCAGTAGTATTCCAGCTCTACATTTTAAATTGATACCAGAATTTTAAAGAGAAGTAGAAATATGTTTTAAAAGCCACTTATTATTAATAATGTGTTTTCACACAGTATTTTGGTCCTGTTCACTTCAAGGTCCGCTTTCCCCACCAGTGAGATGCTGCTAGCACTGGGGTGGAACATGGTCAGTCTTTCACACTGTCCAGGATTAACCACCCAGAAATGGAAGACAAAAAGGAAGAAGAAAATTGCATCCTGCTGAAACCTCTGGAGGAATTTAGGTTGGCAGAACATTGTTACTCGAACTGGAATGTGGCCAGGACACTAGGATTAATGTTAGCACAAAATGCCACTTGATTGCAAGTGTTCGGATAACCTTGGATGAAAGTCTTACCTGAAAAGAGGCTCTTCTAACAGAATAGGGCTCCCTGATATTGGCTGGGACTTTGGTTCAGGGGTTGACTCAGAGCATTTTTGCTATTTGCTTCAGCAGTTTTTGAATGGGACAGCTCTTGAGTGGTAACAGATCTCCCCTTCACAGCCTGCAGCACTTCCCAGATAATTTCCCAGAGAGGATTCCATGCCGTAGACCGATGTCTCTTTTTAGAGATGTTTCCTGATATATCACGCAAACATTACAAATAGGAGCCTGAAGGGATGCTTGTTGGGGAAGGGTCCTAAAGATCAGAAGGCAGGAAAAATGTTCAGTGTCGAGAAGGCACCAGGCCAAGCTGAGCTTCTGCAGCCACATAAATGTGGAATAGCTACTCATGTCATGGAGTTACTGCTGAGCAAGTGAGACCATCATTTGCCTCATTCTTGCTTTATTGTCCTCTCTGAATGTTTATGCTGTCAGCCCTCTAATGCATGTTCTGGGTTGGGCTGGCAGAACCAGGTGGTGCCTAGTGAAAGCTTTGATGATCAAGAGCGGCGTTAATCAAAATTTCTTCTCCTTCTCTCAATTTTTCAATTAAATTGTAAATCTGTGCTAAGGAACAACCATTGACTTCCAGGGACTGAGAAATGTTCCCACATGTTTGCCTTCTTCAGAAAACCCTGTCACAGTTACATACCATGAAATACGGTTTCCAACAGAACAATATTCCCAAAACCAGCTGGGACCCGCATTACAACTCAGCATTCTTTGCAGTGGTTTATTTGCTGTTGACTTGGAAGCCAAGTCAGAGCTTTTGAGAGGAATTTCTGCTTATCTACACAACAATGCAACATGGGTCCAGCAGCATCAGCTCCCACAGAGAAGCTGGAGAGAGCAGGACTAAGAGAAAAATGCATCAGTACTCATCTTTGCCACCAGACGAGTGGCCTGCTTGGGATTTGATGCCTCTTGCACTGGGCCTGGGTCTTACATGCCTGCATGGGTAAAAGGAAAGCATCCAGGGACCATGTTGAGGCAGCCTGCCATAAATTGTGAAGGGGTCTGTATCTGCACAAAGCCAGTGTGTGTTGCCAAAAGACAGGATCCCTGTCTGGAAGAGAGAGAGCACTGTGCAACTCCATCTCTGTGGGCGCTTTCCTGACACTACAGCTCCTTCTATACAGTCAAGCAGGAGCTCCATGCAAAGGGAACAACCCTTACAGGCTCTATGTCGGCTGCATGTGTCGTTAAGTTGTATGTGAGCATGGAACTTTTTGTTTTTGAGGGCAAACCCCATCACTGCTGTTATGTGGGGTAAATGTGACCTAGACTGTTTTGTAAGTGGAGATGTTTTCCATACTACCCGAGCCCCACTGAGGTTTTCCCTTGTTTTCCATGGGAAGACACTGATTGTCTCCTCTTTCTTAGCCCAGCCATCCCATTCCTCTCCTGCAGCAGCTCAGACTTGTATATAAGCCAAGATACTATTCCCCTGAGAATTCACTTCATTTAATATTCTTCTTGCCTGTCGTCATTATTTTTCATTTATAGGTTAACCAGCACCTGAGATGCTCAGCATTTTCCCTAACTTTACTTTGACTAGATAAACTTTTAAATTAAACATTTTCATTCCCCCCTCCTTCTGTTTGAGGGCTACTGTATAATTCTATATTTTAAAACCCCAGCAAACAGAGAAGTAATCACAGAGGCATTTTTCTGAGAAGAGATAGATGGCCTGACATAAAGGATTGGACATACTATTCTAGAGATATCCCTGCATCTGACAAAATAGGCCAAACTCCTCCTTTATGTAGCTTCACCAGGGGTGAACAAGACCCAGGGGCTGTAAGGAAGACCACATGCTGACATTTTGTTTCATCGAGTCCCTGGAACATTGAATATGCTCTTGATATGCAAGAGTAGGCTGAAATCTGCAATCAGCTCCATGAGTGTAATTGAATCTGAGTCAGGAGAAGTGACACCTGCGTGATGAAGAAGGGCATTCATTATGCTCTGTTCAGGTCTGTACCATCCTGCTCGTGTGGACAGAGTTCAGCATGTACTATCGCGAGCTGAGGGATCACACAATCATGCTCCAACTATCATTTCCTATATATATTTCTACTACGTGCTGGACATCTCAATGCTGTGCTGACGAGTGCGTAAGCACACACCACCCCATGTAAATACCTGCTCTATACATGTGCATCAACTAACAGATGCACGTTGGGCTTAGGAATATGAATGGGGCAAGACGTGTAGCGCAACCTTCACATCAGGTTTGCTTTCCTTCATGTGCTGGCACTTCTGATACATCACTGCTGTCTTGGGGACACCTGTGTCAGTTCAGACCAATTCCCTGTTATTGCAGGCAAACATGACACAGCTGTGAAGTCTGCAAGGGTCTATAATGTTGTGTGTCTCACATGCATGCTCCCCACGGTGAACAATAATAACAAGACCTTTGTATTAAAGACTACAATTCTCAAAGACAGTACAGGAAGAGAGCAGGAGAGGCCAATGCATGTTGCCACTGCCTTAAAAGAAAGTATAAGAGGAGAAAATTCCTGGATGATCTCCTCATGCTATCACCAGGAATGGTCCTTTTGGGAATCGTGCAATGAAGAGCTTTCTCAAAAGAAAAAAATGTGGTCAAAGCAATTTTTGTTGGAAATGTTATTTTGACACATTAGGCCATATTGTTTTTATCACTCTCTTTTCAAAAGTAACTTTTAGGTTACAGTGTGCTGCTTTGATGATTTTTCAAACAAAGTTGCAGTCATTTTACTTCGTGTCAATTTTTCATCCACATTTTATCTTGCATGGGAAAAGAGAGAAAAGAAAAACATTTGATTGACCCAAACTACCCATGGGACATGCTGGTTTTGTGAAAACTTGCAAGATATTGCTTCCTTTTTCCCTGTTTGAGAGGAAATGCTAGGACCTCTCACCCTCTGGAGAAAGGAGAACTCACTCTGAGGAGGGCATCTGGTACAGAGGCCAAAATCAAGGTGCTGAACATGGGCTGGTACTGAATCCCCCTGTGGTACATCTGAACGCAGGTGGGTTTAGCTGTGTAGTGGTCCCCTGTTTCAGTTGTGTCACCGTGTGAGCACTGCCCTAGGGGAAGCTGGGCTCAGTGCTGGGCAGGCAGGACTTTGGGCCCGCTGAAGACTTTACATCCCCTGAAATGCCACCCAAGGCTCCTTGGCGGGGATCACTGGCGAGAGGAGTACCTCTTGGCGTTCAGCCTTCAGGGAACCTGGCACTTCTCACAATTAGCCCTCAAGGAAGGCACTTGGGTGCCCTTGACAGGTGGCTTAAACAGAGAAAAAAGCACATCTTGGTGGGGAGCCAAAAGAAAAAGCAGCTTTGGCAGGCGGCCTTTGTGCAAGGCAAGCACGTGGCAGTTCTCCTTTAGAGGAGGGAAGCACGATGCTGTAACAGGCAGAAGGGTCAGAGCCACTGCAGCCCCTTTGGACTTGCACTCAGGTTGGAGTTCCATGGTTCCTCCCTGTGTCAAGTGGAAAACACCCACTGTTTCTCCATACTTTGAGGAATTCTTACCAAAATCCCACCCTGGATAACATATACATACATGTATAAAATCAGTTACTGAAGGCAAGAAAACAAAAATGTTGTGAAAGTCATTTGGATCCTCCAGAGAAAGGGATGCAAAATATGTATCCAATAAAGCTTTTCTGATGATACTCATAAATACAGAGCTGAAGTGCTGGCCCTGCTGTCCTCTCCAGTACTGTTCCACCAGAAATGTGTAGCTCACATCCTGAGTCATCCCCAAGGAGAGCAATAGACATTACACACTTGAAATAGTTTAATTTCTAACTGGCCCAAGCACAGTTCATCCCTCTTTCATCAGGCAAGAGGAAGATGGAGAATTTTAATATCTTCTGGTGAGATCATGGGACCTCTGAGTCCCTGGGCTTATTGAATGCAGTCAGTGCATTTTGACGGTTCCACGCAAGAAACTGCAGGTGCGAGAGAAGTTGAGCTCCCAGGCTGCACTGCAAGGACAGGAGAGTGGTGATGCTTGTGTAGAAAGCTGGACCTTTCTGATTGCTCTGATCGAGCTGCAGGACCCTGAGATCTCTGTTTTCAGCCACAGGAGACCGTTTTTTGGGCTCATAAGTCTATAGCAAGGTACTCTAATGGCTTTTTTCCCAGAGGCAGAGGCGATGAATTCCCACTTGAAGGAAGTGGGATCTGTAGGCAGATGCATTCGGTGAGGATCTAATACCTGGAACACCTCAGCTTGCTACATCCTTCCCTTGCTTAGTGCCAGCCTTTGCGTTTTGCTTGTAAACTGAGGTAGGGAGCTCACAGGCTCTACTATCCCCTCCAAAACAGTTGTCCCAGTATACAGAGAGCAGTTGGTTCCCAGGAACCTGTCCTTGCCACCGCTGGTGCCTTGGGCACAAGTTTCCCTAGGAATGAGATACGTGACTAACGGCTGCGATTACAGGAGGAGAGCTTTGGAACAGATCCCGCCTCCTCTATGGTGGAGTCAAAGGGCAAGAAAAATCTTTCAGACAGCCTACGGCTGCAAGGTGGCTTTGCTTTGAACAGAAACAAGAAATACATTTTCAGAGAGAGTGGAATCCAACAAGCAAAAATGAAAAAAAAAAAAAAAAAAGAGGAAATGAGATGGTTGAATTACTAACTCATCAGAGGCCAGTAGGGACTGCAGTATTACAAGCTATATTATATTGTCAATTGGTATTGTACATTTGGAACAACAACAATCATGTTATTTTGAAATTAAGAATAACCTGGAGGAGGCAAATAAACTAACGGTGTACCACACAGTTGAAGAGAGAGAATTTGTACTTGGCAATATTCAATACTCGTGTGTGTCTTCTAATTGAGTCAGCCCAGCCTTCCTCCAGGATGTGACAGTGACAACTGAACTCCTCTTCCCATTTGATGGATTTGATTGTGCTGCAGCTGGAAATAGAGAATGCACCAAAAATGGCTTTGGTTTGTCCTCAACGCCTGAGCCCCAGCACTGCTTGGTCCAGAGCATGGGTCAGCCAGGCAGGACGTGGGCACCAATGCTGTCTTGCTGGGACAGTTGGAGGGCACAACCGAGGATGGGTCCTGAGGACTTCTCCTAGAGAAGGGCCTTATCTCCCCAGAATTCAGCTCCCTTGCAAACACATAGAACAAGCTTCTTCTAAAGAATCGTATTACTAGTCCTGGTGGTTTTCTCAAAAATTTGATCCTTGTCCTGTCTCCTAAAATAGTCTTTTAAAAACCTCACTGCCAGAGGAACCGTGTGGGTTGGTTGATTAGCGTAACCCAGTGCTTGGGGATCCACAGCTGAAGTGCGTATTGTTCCTTTTCAGTCTGAGGTCCTTGCTCACATGCACAAGTTTGCAATGGTTGTGGGATTCGTGACCGGGAAAGAATTGTGTTTACCTGTGGCTTTCATCTGGCATGTGTCCAAGGCAGGCTGCTGGCACGCTCAGCTCACATCTCCACATCTTGGCGTTTCCTAACTTGTATTTCTTCCTCTGTCCCTCTGCTATGGCTGGAGGCACATCCAGAGTGAAATGAAAGGCTTTCCTTTTCCTCTTCAAATTGCTGCTTGTGTTGCCGACTCAAGCTCTTCCCTTGGTTTGTATTGGGGGTGAGTCAGACCCCTGCCCTATTCATATTTCACATCATGTGCACGTTAAATGGCACTTTACAACCCAGGGACTTCCTAAGGAAGCACCAATTTGATCTCTTAACAATTTTACTACAAACACATTTTTCCCCCCTTTCCTTTTCCCTTTTTGTCATAGATAAGATTCATTTTTTTTCTGGACTTGAATCCATTGCCTGAGGTTTCTCAAATCTCTGCTCTGGGACACTGAAATCTTATCTGAGGCAGAGCAGGAAAGGAAAAGTAGTACATGAGGGAAACTGTGACTCATGCAGAAATGGAAATGATGAAGCAGATGCTGCCATTATGAAGACCCAGAGGTGTTCAAAGACCTACCGGTGGAAGGGTAAAAGCCTGGGCTTTTCAGCCTTGAAAGGCTTCTGTGTATTGAAGCTTTGAGTGCTGGCTGAGGGGTGCAAGCTGGTGAGCTCTTCTCTGCTTGCCTGGTAAGTCCCTTCCATGCCACTAGCAGTGCAGTGGAGCTGAGAGCTCTACTGGAGGCAGCATGCAGCCGATTTAAGCCTGATCAACAGAAGATCTGTTAAAACTTGGAATGGTGCTGCCTTCTTCCCTGCAACAGAAACTTCAATGTTGGGTTTCTTTTTTTTTTTTTCCTGGAGGGGCTGAATCTGAATGAAAGAAAATGAGGAGAAAATGGGCCTGATTTTTCTATTTAATGAATGAGCTGAAGGAGGCACCTATGTGTCTGTCATCCTGAGAAGCTCTTTGTTTTGAGCTGTAATGGATTTTTCAAAAGACTCTTTGAATGCCTCACCCAGCTCTATTGGAAACAGTTATGTTTTGAAGATGGCACCTTGCCATGTCTATTTATGTTCAATATTGCCTTCAAAAATAGCATCACTTCTATCTTTTCCCAATATTCAGAGCAGTGTTAGTATGTAAAACAATGAGCTGGCCTTGTCTCCTCTGTGCTAGGGAGAATGCTTCAAGGGAACCCAGACCAGCTCCTCTCCTCGCACGAGTAAAATTCCCAAGTTCCTCGCATCACAAAGATGGCATTTTAGACACCACAAAAGGTAGAAGAGATGTGTACACTAACAGCAGAGAAAAGTTCTCGTGCTATTAAGTCCCTTGACATGGAGACCCTCCAATACCCCAAGGTTATTTGCTTCAGAGACCCTGTTAGGCAGTCCGCCACATCTAATCTCATCTGCTGTCACTGCAATTTAAACCCACACCACCTTGTCCTGCCTGCTGCAGCTACAAAGAACGGGCTGTTTTCTTCCTCGTGAAGGTTATCATTTAAAGGCCTTGACTTGGCAGTTCAGCTGGGGGAGAGACAAGGCTAACATCCCTCCTCTGCTACTTCTTATGCTACGTAAGGAGAGGGACCGTTCCTCATTTGGTACAGAGCTGCAAGAACCCATGCCTTCTCATAACAGACCCTTGCCTTGTGTCTGCATTATCCCAGCTCCTTTCTGAAAGAAAGGCCGTGCTTCCATTCATTCCCACCCTGGATGTGAGCAGTCTGTGCCTCCTGCTGAAAGGCAGTGCCTTGTGGTTGTCCCCAGTTTGCATTTCACCTCAATATTTGGGGCCATTTCATCCAGCTTGTCTAAATAATTTTGAATTCTAGCCTTGTCCCCAAAGTGTCCTTGCCATCCCTCCCTGATCACTCTTGTCTGCATGCATAATAAACCTACTCCTTCATCCCTCACTGTGTCTTCCATGCAAACACAAGATGGAGCAAACACAGGAGAAGGTGCAGCCCAACAGCCTGGGAACCATCCGGAACAGCAGCTCCCCAGGGATCTTCCATCCTGTTGCCTGTGGGCCCGGGGCCACAGCCCTTTCACTACATGCTTGTTAATCAAGGAGCACTGAAACGAAGGGGCAGAGGCTTGTGACCCCAGAATTACAGTTAAGCTGCAGCACCATTACAGCACTTGGCTGAGAAGGTGGCAAGGTGAGTGGAGGGCCTTTTCCCAGAAAGACCTCCCCTCCCCTGTCAGCAGCTGGTTGCAGGATGAGTGAGGTGCCCAGTCATGTCCTGACTCCTGAGAAATCCATTATCACAAGCCATTTTTCCTTTTGAAGTATCCTGAACTCGGTGAGCATGCAGCCTTATCTCTCCCAGTGCCAAATTCTCCTTAATGAGGTTTATCCAGCTTTTCCAGCATGGCTTAACGTTGTCCATCCAGTCCATCCAGAAAGGATCCTTTATTTTGCTAACATAATTAATAGCAATAATCTGTCCATGGTGCGCAGCGATAATGGTATTGATGCTGTAATGCCCTGCAGCCAGAGATTGGGATTTAGAGAAAGTTTCATTCTCTGCGCAGTGTTAGCAATTTCCCCAGTTCCCTTCCTGAACAATTTTACTTTCTGTTTCATATCCTATGCTGGAATTATGCCTCACGCTGTTTACATTAAAAATGCATTACACATGTGTTGAAAACATTGAGTTCTATGTTGCTGGCAAGGAAGGAAGCTGTTATGTTTAAGAAGCACTCTTTTACATTATTATCACTTTTGTTTAATTTAGTAGGATTATTTTCTCTAATTCCAAAGCTGGGAAAAGACTCCTGTAAATATTCTTCCCACTAGCCAATTTCTGTATCACCCAAACCCACATATAAGCTGACTTGCTTATGAACTGCTTCATCACCAAGTTAAAATGCTGATTTCCCTCTCTTAGCTTTCCCCTGTACTTTGGATCAAAAATATACAAGAAAAAGGTAATGTCATTTAAAAGAGATCTAAATGGCCTGCTGCAGCACAGGGGAGCTGGGATTTATGCTAGCAACGTAGCAGTGCCAGGCTGGGGAGGTATCGAGGTTTCTAAACTCCACAGAAGAGCGGCATGGAATAGGAAGATGTGGGATTGAGCAACTCTGCACCTGTAGAGGCTGGATGTTCAAATGCACTGCACCGTCCTCTATAAATAAGCCTAGGAGGGATTTTCTGTGGGAGTCACTGCTGTCATATCTAAGCACCTTACTGCACAAACAAAAGGTGGCAGGGCTGGGAGTTAAACCCGTATCTCGCAGCCCCAGAGCTTTAACTACATGGGTATTTTTATTCTTGATAATATAACTTGATCTGGGTAAATCAGAGGCCTGATTAAATGAAGAGGGGGACAGTAGGACAGAAATGGTGACCGTGGGTTGAAATCAGAGCATTGAAAGGAAATGAGGTATGAAAGAAAAAGAAAGAGAAGAAGAAAGAAATGAAGAGAAAAAGAGAAAAGAGGAAAAAATAAAAAGGAAAAAGGAAGGAAGGAAAGAAAAGAGAGAGAGAAAGAAAGAAAGAAAAAAGGAAAGAAAGAAAGAAAGAAAAAGAAAGAAAGAAAGAAAGAAAGAAAGGAAGGAAGAGAAAGAGAGAAAGAGAGATAAAGAAAGGGTGAGAGAAGATCCTGTGGCAGGTGATGTGCCATTGGGAGGTTCTGCATGTAAGACCCAGGACCTGTTTTGTGTTGCACAGCACAGGGGAGATCACAGGGGAATCCCACTCAGCTTGGGGCATGGCAATAAAGCAAAGTGGGAAGTTGCAGTGAGGAGTTACAGAACAAAAGGTTAAGGAAATTAAATCTGTGCAGGAAAGTCAGGGAGATTCAGGCTAAGGTATAAGGATGTAAGGAGCCCTGCCTAAAGGAAGGAAAGAAATTATTTTCCCTAATTACTGACTGACAAAACTGTACCTCATGGGCATGAGCTGTGAGAGAAAAAAAAAGAGTTTACATAACCCAAACCCACTTCTTAGCAGTCAGGCTGGCTGGGGCTGGTGACCCATGGTGGCAGTGGGCAGCAGGTCGCTGGGCACACAGCACTCAGTGTGCTCAGCGGGTCCCCACGCAGGCCCAGGAGCCTGCTGCGGGGAGGATGCTGTCGGTACGGTTTGTATTTGTTCCCACAGCACTTTGCAAAGTGATGGAGGATTTGATGGCGGCATTAGGAAACAGACCTCTCAGGGGGGCGAAGTGGCAGCTGTTCAATGGCAGCTGGCAACAGTGCGCTGGGAAGCCCAGCGGAGCCGCGTGTCTGCGCAGGTGAGCGGCGAGAGGAATGCCAAATATCGGAGGCTGGCCAGGGAATGGGGTCCCCTCCTCCCCGAGGCAAAGGCAGGGCTTGGGGTGACTTCCCTCAGCTGAGACCTCCGGTTTGTCTGGTTCCAAACGCAGCGTGCCCAGCAGCACAGAGGCAATTAGAGACCAGCATGGGTCATTGGTGATCCCTCAGCCTTCAGGAATGCAATAACATGTCTGTTAGATCTCCTTAAGCATTCGCCAAGTCACCACTCTATCCTAGAGGGAAATAACCTTGTGCTGAACAGTTTGATTGTCTAGTGCTAATATAACAGGAGAAAGCCTATTAAATGTTGGGCTGGAAGGGTCCTTTGGGTCTGCAATAGCTTTTCTCATTTTTCTCTCTTTTTTCCCTTTCCTTTTTCTTCTTTCTTCTTCTTGCGGGAGAAACCTCTGCAGCGTGGCTGGCCCTGGATTGCCTCCTGCTCTCTGTGCATCAGCAGCTGGCTGAGAAGAGCTGGCTGAGACTGACAGGCTCCTGGACCCAGGCAGTGTCTGGCCAAGGCTCTGCAAAGATGAAGGTGTCCCATCCAGTTGATGTGTTGGCCAAGGTAATACGTGGGCCAGCTGTGGCTCATCTCTCCCTCACTTCAGCAGAGGTTTCCTTGTCACACCGGCACATGGCACTTCAAAGGGAGAGCCTCAGGGCTTCTCCTCTTGTGGCGTTGCTGAAACACTGGTGGCCTGTCAGAAACAGCAGAAGAGAGACACGTTGGACTCTGCAGTGCATCTCTCGTGCAGACATGACTCTGAGCACTTGCTATTAATTTTAAAAGCAGAAAAGAACAAGAAACCTGTTCATTCATCACCTGGGTGAAACACCCAGCAGAGAAGCACCATGTTGGCAGAGTGCCTTTCCCCTGTGAGCTGGAGAGAGACAGCTTTGAGGCTGGTACAACTGTTAAACCGCAGACCTGCCCTGCTAACAGCAATGGCAAGAGGCCCTTCCCCCCTGCAGCCGTGCTTGGGTGCAGGGCAGCCACAGCGATCCCCTTGGAGGAGCGAAGAGCGTGAGCAAGGCCATTGCAGCCACCAGCTCACTGAAATGAAGGTGCATGCGTGCTTCTAGGCTGTGGTATAAACCGGTGCAGTCGGTGTTGGGGAAATGCAAGCCACTGTGGAGAGCACAGATCATGCAGTAAGGTGGTAACCTTACTGTTAAAATGGACTTTTAAAGAAATGATCCTTAAATCAACTAATCTTCTGGGTTCCTGATTGTTCATGGGTCTTTGCATGTTTTCCAGGGCAGTGAGAGATGCTTGTTGACTCTCTGCAATTAGTACCTCTGGCTTAATTGACTTCAGCATTCTCCCAGGCTCCTTTGAGATGAATGTCTCCACCTACTAATCCAGGGCAAAGGTGGCTCTTCCTGAGGTTCAGTTACAGCTGAGATGAGAAGCAGGTGAAAAGCAGGCATGGGACAAACCTCACACATCACAGCACATGCGATGGAGAGCTTCGTGGCTACTGCGGAGGGGTGAGAGATTCCTGAGACCATGCCGTGGCCATGGCCTACAGTCACATCGATCCCAATCATCTGGTCCATTCTGGCAGTGATGCAGGGTGCCAGAGCCCCTGTGGCAAGTGCAGCCCCGGTGGGATGCTCGGCTGCCGCTGGTGGCACTGGCAGCCCTATCTCTGCCAGCCCCTCTGCCAGCTCAGCCCATCTCGTGAGCTGCCAGGGCAGAGGCACTAGCGCTCGCTCCTCTGCTTGCATAACTATATTCTTCATGTCTCAGTGACTTGCTCAGGGTCTGGGCATGCACATGTGAGCTGAGCTGCATTTGCTGCTGGAGCCTTGAGGGGAACTGGGGACATCCATGCATGTAAAGCCATCAGCTCCAGAGCAAAACCTCCGCCTGACCCAGTAATCATTGGCAGGGCTGAGAGGAGAAACCACTCCTGACAGGCTTTGCCAACCTGGCTTTCTGCAAGAGATGCAGTCAGACACCTTAAACACCCAACAGCTGGGCTTTGGCTTCAAATAAATCATTCTCCTGCCTTTGCTGTCATTAGGGGACATGATGAAGCCACTGTGGTGGCTGAGGCCCAAACACTAAGTCTCATTTCATGCCATGTAAATCCTGCTGATATGCTATGCCTCAGATATTCAAATGGTACTGTCCCAGCCCCTGGTTTGGCCAAAAGGGACAAGAACTCCCTGTGTCTTGCCAGAGGCCCTGAGATGCTGCTTGGGTTTTTGGGGTTGGCTTTGTGCCTGCTTGCGAGCCTGACCTTGCAGGAGGAGGGCTGCCAAGAGGATCTCCAGCCACTGCTTCTGCAAATGCCACACATGCATCCTGGCTGGGACTGAGGGAGGGACAGTGTGGCTGGGAGGAGATACTGAATCCAGACCACCTCCCCGACACCAAGGAGATGTGCCTCTGCCCACGATGTAGACAAAAGTTCTTCTCCTGTGCTGAGGTGTCTGGAGTTGAAATTTGCCCCAGGCATTGTCCCCTTCCCCACGGCGTACATGCCTGGGGACCCCTTTCAGGGCAGTGCTGAGAAAGCTGTCGGGCGTAGTGGTCGGTGTCACTTTTGTCATGAGCACATCAATGCCCCACCGAGTTGTCCTGTGTTGGCATCCTGTGGTCCATGTACCCTGTCATGCTGTCCCAGTGCTTCAGGGTTCCCTGGTTTCCCTGGGCATAGAAAGCTCAGCCTGGCCTCAAATGTTCCAGCTCTTGTCACCCAGTGCCACAATCTGTGTCAGTGTATGGTGCCCACACTGCCTGGCTCGCTTCTGTAGCTGGTGTTCACTGTATGTGGCTCCTCCAGCAAGCTCAGGGTATGCCCAGGGCAGCCAGAAGAAGCAGAGCTCTTGGCTCTCATTCTGCTCCCTCCCTGAAATCGAGACTTTTAACTTCAAAAGAAGCAGGCTTGGGGCTTGCTGGGGAGGATTCAGTGGGAGCACGTCCTGGGAGCAAGTTCTCTAGCTGCTGGAGTAGCCGTAGGGCTTGTCCTACTGCTGTTCCTTCCGGGTGCAAGAGAAGCCTGGAGTGACCTGCAAAACACTGTCTGCTCCAGCCTGTCCCAGTTTAACACCCTTGAACAGGGACAGGACAGGGGATGCTCCTGCACGGTTCCCCTTGAGGACTAAGCTAACCAGCCACTGGATGTCATTATTGCTCCAAACCAATACGTTGAAGAATCTATTCCAGACCTTTAAAAAATGTGACTTTTTTTATGGAAAGCTTAAAATGTGCTTCCTGAGGACAGAAAGCTGTTCAACTCTCCTCCTGCAGCTCTTGCCTTCCCTGGCACACCTCTGCATGCCCGGGGACAGGGGGCCTGGGGTTTGGCACAGGGAGGACACGATCCTGTGTGACCTCTCTGCCCTTCCTGGGAGCTCCTGTGCTACCTCCTCATCTGTGGGGATGACATCATGGCTGTTTCTGTAGCAGCAGAAAGGGGCACGGCAATTACTGAGTGATGACACCGCAGCAGGATTGAGCAGGAGGAAGATGTACCCCAGCAGTGTCCTGTGGGTGCCCCTGGCACAGCCCTCGGCTGGAGAGCAGAGCTGGTGAGTCAAGAGAGCTTTTGGCTGGTACCTGATCCAATCAATTAGGGGAGGAAATTTGGTTCAGGTCCCCCCCTGCCTCCCTTCGTCTTTCAGCTGGGGACCCCAGCTCTCTCACTGGACCTGGATTGAAATGTGTTCCTTTAGGTTATTTGACCTGTCAAGAAGTTTTCCTGCCTTCTCCCAGCTTTGCTTTGAAAGTGAGGTCTGGTCTTAAAGAAAACTTCCGTTTGAAACCACAGTGGAAATTTTCTTTTACAAAAGGGCAACGTCTTCCCTCTGCCTCCCTCCCCCAGGGATTTTCATTGCAGTTTTCCCAAATTCAGCCTGTTTTCACGAATGATTTTGCTTCTTGGATTGTCCATTTACTGACTGGTTTGATACTTACTGAAAACATGGTGGCTGGTTCAATGGGAGAGCTGGTGGCAGTAGGGGATCAGGGGTTCAGCTGATGCTTGACCCTCTTCTCCCCGAGCTGCAGGTCCCCCCAGCGCTCCTGACGTAGCTGTGCCATCACGGCCTCCCATGAGCTCTGCCTGTTTCAAACGGGGACGGGCTTTTCCCAGCATACTGGGAAGGCTTGGCTATCCCATTTGCTGCGTGTATCATGAAGACTTTACGGGGGAGTGGAGAGCGACTGCAGAGGAGGACTGGTGTTAGCACCGCAGTGCAGCGTGGAGAGGAGTGGACAATCCCTAGGGAAATCCTGGCACAATGCTTGTGGGGAGAGCTTCCACATAGCCTCATTGATCTCTGCTCTTTCATCTTTACGTGCCTGCTTCTAACTTGCCCTATTTCAGTTATATCCCTTTCATTGGCTTTTCTTCTTCCACCACAGTCATAAAACAAAGACAGGGAAACACCAGCTGCTGCAAGCCTGATGTAAAGAAATAATCCTGAAACAGTGGAGCTGGATGCACGTGGTCTGTGCCTCATCTCTAGCACTACCTCGGGTCCCACAAACAGCTCTGGCCGGCGTCAGCATCTTCTGCTCCCACTGAAAACCATTGCAGGGAGCCAGAGCCCAAGGGAAAAAAAAATAATAAAAAATTCTGCTCAGTCTTGCTCTTAAGCTCTTGCAGAGAAGAGCTCGGGATAGGCCTTGGGTGCGTGTCAGCAGAAAGGAAGCTGTCTTGCAGCCCTGGTAATAGCTCTCAGCATATGCCTGCGCTCCCTGCTTGTTTTGACTTGCATGGGAATCTTTGCAATCAAAATGATACGACAATTCCAATCACTGTGGATCGCTTTAGGCAGGTGTAATTCAAGCTCTGACTGCAGATGGTTGTCATTTAATTAACAAGGAAAGAGCCAAAATTCTGCGTAAGACTGGGGAAGGCAAAGAGAAGAGCCTAAGGGGGACTTGTGATAATCGAGAGCAGAGGATGCCAGCAGACTCGCTCAGAGTTTAGCTGTTCACACAACCAGGTAACGCCGACATTATTCCCTGCGTCACAGGCAGAGGCATGTGCTTGGCAAGCTGTGGTAGGCAACACAATTATCCACTTATTTCAGTCCAAATCATGGGGAATTACTTGAGGACAACACAGAGGGAAGCCCTGTGCAAATCTCTTCTTGGTATTGTTACCAGCTCTAGGAATTTGCAGGCTCTTAACCCTCTTATCTCTTCTCTTGCTGTTTTCCTGCTTTGATTTCATTGCTGGCCCAAGCAGTGCTTGCTCTCAGACCTCTGGGGCCACGCTCAGCTGGGGTGCAAATGGCTGCAGCTCTTTTTGGTTGGTGGAGCGGTGCTGGCCCTCTGACAGTGCAGAATTTGTCCCTGTCACACTCCCTTTGCAGCTGCTGACTTGCCAAGGGTTGTACTTCTTTGCAGTGGGCTGTGTGCTGTGCGTGCCTTTGCTTTCCCTGCTTCCAATCCAGATTCCAATTTTCTACATCTAAAATGAAATTAATAGGTCCTGTTACTGCAGCAGGGGAAGTGGTGGGCAGCGAAGGAAGTGCTTCAGTCCTGCTTATCGTTGGCAAATTGAGCATGTTTTGAAACCATTTTCGGTAGCTTGTGTCCTGATGTTGCAATGCTTCACCTTCACAGCAGCACCTGCTGCACAAGGCTCTCCCTCTTCTTGGCTGCCAAGAGGCATCAGCACCTCGCTGTGGGATGTGTGTCCAGAGCTTTCCTTCTTGGAAGGGAAACTGAGGCACATACCTGGCAAATACCATGTGTGAGGTCACTGGATGGAGATGAGCTGAGAACTCAGTTCTGAGCTGTTCTATCCCTTAGAGCATCCTATTACGGGATAACAGCCAAAGGGAAAAGTAATTCTCTAAATATATAGGTAAGCCGGGTCACCTGGAGACATATCAGAGGAGTTTTGTGTCCCTGCTCCAGCAACTGTGGCAACATCCCTTCGCTCATACAGCCTCCCTACCGGGGATCCTGCTGGCTGCTACAGCAGCCTGTGCTGCCATGCCCAAGTGAGGGACCAAGGGAAAGAGCTCCTGTGCTGGGAGGTGTTGACCTGATTGGGGGATTTCCAGTTGCAGAGATGGCAAGAAATGTCTCTCTGTTGTCCCTTGGCCCGTGGGAGTGCCTGTGTTCATTGGTACAACCCTGCACATGTCTGACCCAGAGCGTGCACCATGCAGGACCTAACCCAGTTCAACAAAACCACCCTTGGTGTTCCACTTGGTGTGCTGGCTGATGGTTTGACATCCCTGAGCTACCTGGATGGCAGGACCTCATAGTCTTTTAATTTAGTCCTGTCTCAGCAAATGGCTGAGATACTAAGAACCAAATTTTGGAGAGAAGGGAGATGAAAATCCAGAGGAAATTGCTGGCTTCCTGCAGTGCTGACTCTGAGCTGTTTGATATTCTCTCTTTTTTAAGGTTTGCTTGTTTTAAAGCAACATTAATTGGAAAGATGCTGGAGTGTCAAACAGAAACCACTCCCTGAATAACCTCGCTAATGAGCATGTTATTAAAGCAGGGTTAGGAGCTCCCTAGAGGGCTCTCACTGGATAGGATTAAATTAAAAAAAAAATCATCTAAACTAGAGAGAAAATCTCTGTTAGTCTGCAGTGATGAATATAGAAAAGTCCAATGAAAAATGGCTTTGAAAGGTTTAAGCGTATGTCTTCCTATCTGGGACTAGTCTCCTCCATCCTTCAGGGCTCACTCAGGCAGGGAGGAAGGTTTTAATGAAGCAGAGGGTGGAGAAGGTTGCAGCTCAGTGGCAAGGCCACTCTCCAGGTGGTCACATCTCCATGCCCACGGCACTTGCCCATGTAGGTCAGTAAGCGCAGTCCCTGCTTGCCACCAGGATGGACAGTGTCTCTGCCCAAGCACCATGGCTTGTAGGAAGCAAAGGCCAGCAGAGATGGAGCTGCTGAGACCTTGTGTCAGGGGATGAGAGGGTGCCTGTCCTCTCTGCAAAGTGTAGCTTTAATCCCCAAGGTTTGCACTGGCTCCATTGCATCATTTTTCCAAAAAAGCCCCGTGGTGCTCCGACCATCCTTTGAGGTGGTGGCATCTCTGGCTCCCTGTTCAGCTGCCTCTCCCATAGGTCTGGAGGCATCTATGAGAGCAAGGAGACAGCAGTAGTTCTGGGGCAGATGGGACTGTGGGATGGTGTCACAAACTCACCCCCCAACAGCAGTGTGGGGATGCTGCTCCCCACCCCATCTTGGCATTCAGACAGCCGCGAGCACTGGTCGCTGGGGCAGCTTTGGGAAGGGATAGGGGAGGAGAGATTTCATGGTCCCTGGTGCCTTCCCTCCTGCTGGAAAGGATGTAGGAGGATTTAGGGCAAGAAAACTGTTCTTATACCATCTGAAGACAGGCATGAAATGCTTTAGCAAAGCTTCCCTGCAGGCAACGATGACTTCCAGAGCAATTCTAGCTTTTTTTTTGTGGCTTGCCCTTGCTTCCCGTGGATGATGGGCAGGTCAGCCCTGCCCCAGCCACAATGCAGGGCTGGCTGGGGGACTGATGTACTGCACCTGCAGACAAGAAGCTTAGTAGCTTAAGGCCATTCTTTGCCTGCATTACCATGGAGCATATTTTCAGGAGCAGCTTGGCTGCCTGGGCTGCTCCTGCTCAGAAACTGGGCTTTGCAGGCATAAGCATCTCTTCAGAGAGGATTTTGTCCGTGTGCAGAAGGAGGTGTACTGCCTGCCTTTGCAAAGCACCATCTGACAGGCTGATGCAAAACATGCCAGCACCAAGCTGTGACTCTAAACAGAGGGAAAACATTGTATTTTTATTTTTTTATTTTCTCCTCTGCTGCAATGAGTTGGATTCTTTTTTTTTTTTTTTTTTTTGCTTTCTTCTTGGGTTTTTGTTTCTTTTTCTTTGCCTGAGACAGGTATTTGGATTCTCTGTGCTCCCCAAACTCTTCCCCAGGCTGTCTCCAGCAATCAGACAGAGTGACAGCTCTGAAACTCTCCAAGTTAACAAGTTCAAGTGCTGATGATTAACTAGATTCACAAAGTTGATTGGAAAAAAATAGGGATATAAATAAATATTCCTGGAGATATTCCACCCCCTGTAGTCATGAACTTTGAATAATTGGAGGGAATTATGCTGAGTACTAATCAAAAGGTGTTTTTTTTTTTTTTAATTTGCTAATTACTGCTGGGTTTCATCAGTGTCAGACTCTAATCATCTCAAGACCTGTTAATTGACCCTTGGGAGTTGTTTATCTGATGCCGAAAGTTTTAGATGGGGTCACACAAAGATATGCAATCACTGAGGTTACTTCTTGCCTGCCATTCAGACGGAGGGAAGAGTTAAGAAGACTTTGGGCCATGAGGACATGTGCCCTGCCCTTCCCATCAGCTGAGCTCCAGAATGGCTCCTTGTGGATATTGTGGTTTCCTCCATCCATTGGGTACCTTCTCTTCCTGGTCCCTTGTACTTCTAGTATCCTCTCTGTTGGTCTCTTTTTTATTATACACATGGATACTAACTTCAGTGATCCACATCCAGTGAGTACTAATAGCAACATCCCTCTGGGATGTGGCAATGCTGTAACGCTGCTCCCTTCCATGTTAAAATCTGCTGGGACAGGTCTGTGGTTCCCTAGGAGTGGGCTGAGGGTCCTGCTGTGGAGCGCCGGCATCACTGTGGAAGGGTGTGTGCAAAGAGGAAGGTTTCAGGGTGTTTCCTAAGCAAAATCGGATTTAAACCTTTAAATCCAGACATCACTTCCACCTTCTGAGAAGGGAGTGACCAGCAGGACATGGGAATGGAGGGTCACACTGTGCCAGGCCATGGCTGGGACCGCAGATGGCTTTGGTCTGTCCCTGAGAGCATCTGTATGGTACCCTCCTCTCCACCAAGGCAAGGCTGCTGAGATGCACACCTCGGAGCTGGGTTGCCTTTGAAAGATGTGTGTATGCATACCAGTCTCTTCTCTAAATCATGTATCTTTTTCCATTATTACCCCCAAATTCACTTCCTGGGCAGTTTCACAGCCTGGCTGCCTCACCTGTCTCATGTCCTATTAACTAAACCAGAGGAGGTGGGAATTAGTTGGATAAAAGGTGGGATGGTGTGGAGCAGAGAGGCACTGAGCAAGGGGCTGTCAGTTCACCAAGTTTCTCAAGGGCAGGTTTCAGGAATGACAATTTTTTTATCATATAATATTTTAATGAATGCCCTTGGTATAAAAATTAGTCTTAGGCTAATGAAAGGCTCTGGAGATGCAATGCTGGGAAGCACCCTCAGTTCAGAGGCACGTAATGTCATACCAGAAGACCCTGATGATGTCAACATGAGTAGAAGATACTAAATCTGAGTGCCAGCAGTGCAAGGTCACACACATTGAGGGCAGATGGCAAAAACTTCTGCTATCGGCTGGGAACTGGGCAGCAGCTCGGGAAAAATCCCTGAGTCACCTGGCTAATGATGGGTGACTGCCACTGCAGAGATGCAACCCAGCCCTGGGACGGGTCTGTCGTGTCCGTCACGGCAAGAAGTGGATGTAAGTCAGGGTAGGAGGCAGAGGAGTATTCCCAGGTGGTGTCTTACTCCCGTGGCATATAGGGGCAACACCAGGAGCTGTACCAGGCTCACGCAGAGGGTACCTCCACGAGCATGGTGTAATGGGAGAGCTGGTACTCTGTTAGTTAAGTCCCAGTATGGCTGTGATGGTGTTACCTTGAAGTGCTTTATACTGACCTGGTTCTTTGGAATTGCCCTGGGAAAGCACAGAGCTGGTACAAAGCCCCGCTGATGGCTCTGGCTGCATCCATGCTGCACGTGTCTGTGGGAGGAGGTGCTCTTAGACAGGATCACACTTCTGGAAGAAAATAAATGGTGTTTCTGATTTACAAAGGCTTGCTGGTGATGATGGAAGGTTGAGGAGCAGGACCAAGGAGCCTCATGAAAGCTGGTAGCTGAATTTCCCCCAACTCCCAAACGAGTCCATCATTGTGAAGGTCAGGGATTTTCCCCCATGCCTGGTAGGAGCAGAGGGCAGGCTGCCTCTGCCTCACACTGCTGTACCCAGCCGCAGGTGGTACCCAGGTGGTTTTGGAGTCATGTGGAGGCTGGAGGGGAGACCACAGCATCTCCTGGGGGTCCTGGGACCAGCCAAAACCCTCGCGGTGGAGCAGTAGGCCCTGGAGCTGAGCTCTGTGCACCTGGTGACAGTGATGGAGGGACCCATGTTCCCATTCCTGACTGATAATATTTCACCACCTCTTTTGTAGCCGTTTTCATTTTGATTCCAGGATAATTTGTATCAATTTATGAAATGTGGCCTTTCTTTCATTGCAAAAAACCTCAAACTCAACCACAACAGCTAGGTGTTATTGACTTAAGGCATATATATGCGTGTGTTTTTATTTGATCATCTTCATTATTCTAATTTTCCCCTTCCCATCTTTTTCCTCTTTATTACATTGCTGGCTGTTGGAGGCCCTTGGAATAGAAATAAAATTTGTAGGTAATATTTCTTAATAAAAAACATCATTTATTATTGTTTCTTTCTACCAGTAAATGCCAAGCTCCTTCTCTCATTTGTTATATACCTAGTTTAACATCTTTTCTGGCAAGGCTGGGGTAGATACCTGAATACCAGGGCACTTGTGCCCCCATCCTGGCTGTACCCAGCTGTAGGTGTGCTAACAGAGGTCAGGTCTCAGCCACTGACAGCACGTCACGGGTGAAGACGTGGCAAGTTCACTAAGTGTGGAGGAGATCTTTTCAGGCTCCTGCATTTACCCCATAGCAGGGGGAGGTGAGAAGCCCCCAAGAGCAGCGCTTATCCTGTGCCCCATCTTATCATCAAGTCAAGCTGCTGCTTGTTTAATCTCAGCTCACATCCTTCCCCTTCTGTTTGCTTCAACAGTTCATCTGAAAGTAGAGGTAGAGATGTCTCTGGAAGACACCTGAGCTGTTGTTTACTATATTGCTGTTTCAAGGAATAGCCTTTTCTGTAAAATACACAAAAACAACTAATGACATTAATAAAAACGTATACTTTTACTCCTGTTTAAAGCTGTCACTGGTTTAAAAAAAACCACTGGTGCTGCATCCCAAATGCACAGTAATTATGTGGTGAATCTCTTTATTACAGGGTGTCAATCAAGCGACAATGTAGCTGTGAGTGAAATCGCTTTGTGTCTCCACTGATATTCCCAGCACAGAGCTGCAGGCTCTCGCCTCTCCGCGATGTTCTTGAGGTCTGTGTGCCTGTGACCAGTACATCTGATTAAAAGTGACCGTAGGAAGGAGAATTGGGCACAGCATCTGCACTTGGCTTTTAGGGAAGGAAACGGCTCTGCAAAGTGTCTGTCCGTCTTCCTGTATCAAAGGAAAACACACACAAATACTTGTCCTAGTTATGTGCAATGCCAGGTGATGCTTGCAGGACTGCACTGCAGTCCTTCAGCCTGGATGTCCAGGTGGTTCAGGCAGAAGCTGGTCCTGCCTTTGCTAGTCCTGGCAAGCCCAGCTCCATGCACACAGCCACCCTCCCCTACAGCCCCAGGGTTCAGCCCAAGCAAAGCCATGGCAGTGCTCCCGGGAAGGTCTGTCTGCACTACCAGCTGTGGCGTGCTGCCTGCCCTGTGCAGGCACTGGGGTTTATGGGACCGTCTCTTGCCATTCCTTGTGATGCGACAAATGCATGGTGGCAGGCACTGTCTGCTCTGGCGGGCACACGGGGGACGGTGGCACGGCGCTGGAGGATTGCCAGACCTTGAGTGCAGTGGCCAGTGGCGGTGGTGGTGGCAGGGGTGGCACGGGGAGCTGCCTGCAGGCTCCCAGCACACCCGTGCAAAGCAGGTCAGGGCAGCCCGGGTTAATCCTGCAGCATCAGGGTCCCTGGACCCGAGTGGGGTGGATTGTTTGGGTTTTGGCCTGGAGGGTGCAGGGTTTAGGCTCTTCCGTCAGTCGCTTTGGGAGAAAGCTGCTCAGTTTTATGTCTAAACACACCAGCGAGCTTCCAGTCAGAGATCTGTAACTCCACTGATCCTTCCTTTTCTGGGCTGGAAGCTGGAGAAAAGATGCCAACACCTGAGCCTCTCGGAGTCAATGGGAAGGTGAGAGAGAGATGCAGGCATTTTCTCCACCTGGCAAAGGGCTTTCACTTCATTTTCTCCTGCTGCCACTGCTATCAGCTGCTGGGATCTGGTCTGCAACTTTTGCAAGGAGATAAATCCTTGGGCAGAGACATCACCTGCATCCTCAGGGGCTACAGAGCAGCAGGGACTGTGTGGCTGACACGAGTCTCTCCCCCTCCCACCCTTCCTGGCCGTTGCTTACCAAAGGTTAATCTTTCTTTTGCTTTTCCTCTCCTAGTCTCAGTCCTTCTCCTGCTCCCCAAGCCCTCCACCTTTCATCTTCTTTTCCCTCTAACACCATCCTCCCTGTGTCCATATGCTGATATTGCTGGGATGGGCAGTTTTTTTAATTAGAGGTTACAGAATAACCCCAGGTTTTGCTGTGTGTCCTTTCCACAAGGAGGGCTGGAGAAATGTGTTTCCATGTGTTCTTGCCTGGGGAGCAGGGATGGTACCTGGCAGCCGGGTGAACGCAGGCTGCATTCTCTGAGGGCTCTGTGGGCTCAGCACGGAGCAGCATGGGATGGGTTGGGCTTGAGGCTGGAGAAGCTGCTTTTCCTGGGAGCTTCTGGTCCAAACCCAGCCAAGGTCAGGGTTTGCTCTGTCATCCCACCAAGCTAGATAGACATAGTGGACTTTCTTGTACATAGATCTTTTGGGTAGGACCATAAATCCCACATCCTCGCTGGTCTGCGAGGGTCTGAGGAACCAAGGATGTGGTTTTCTTAGTCCAAATTCCCCCTTTCCCCAACCTGTGAGGGGTGGTGGCTGCTCTGCCACTGCTTCCCAACAGGGCCTGTGTTTCAGCAGCTCTCAGAGCTCATGATAGCAAATCACTTTGGGAACCGTTTGTGATAAAAAGTGCAATACAAACAGATAATATCATCATACTCCACTATTAACAGGCTTAAATCCCAAGGATGAGGAGAAGCTCCTGTGGAGAGCAGAGCTATCTCTCAAACACTTCTGCTGCAATTTAAAAGCACTCCCTAGTCTGGCAAGGCTAATTTCACATCTCTTTTCCTCCAGGGAATATATCTGGGTTTCTCCCTGCTTGAGGCAGAGCCCTCTGTGCTGATTAGATTCAGCCGGGGGTTTTGGCTATCGCTCTTCATGAGTCGTGATGGAGCCGTGATGGAGGTGCCCAGCTGGGCAGCATCCCACATGCTGACCTGCCTGTGTGTCCCCTTGGTGAGGACAAACCCTGGGGTGGTAACTTGTCTCCTTTCATCAGACCTCACTCAGCTCCTGGTACGACATGTCTTTGCAGGCTTGTCCCCCTCCCCGTGGAAAAACAGCTCTGGGCTCCTACTCTCCCACCCAGGATTAATCCTGGGCTGTGGCCAAACGTCACTTTACAAGAAGGGCATGTTGGATGGTTGCAACAACCCCACTGTGGACAAATCAGCTGTGAGCTGGGCAGGACATGCTTGCTGAGCAGTGTCCCTGTGAATGTGCCACCTCTGGGGAGGCTGGCTGCTGTCTGGCCTGTCCTGCCTCCTGCCCCACCTTCCCCTGCCCTCCCTTCCCCACGGGATTTTGCCCAAGCCATCAGGATGCAAACTTGGATCAGCACCACTGTTTGGTCTATGCCTTGCTGACCTGCCTCTCCATCTCCTCTCCCATCCTTTTGTGGGTGTCTTCAGCTACCTGCTGGTGGGGTAATTTAAACCTCCTCTTTGCAATGCAAGGGACGAGGCTGCCTCTAACGCCTGCAGTGGCACAGGGGAGGGGTAGGTCATGGGGGCACAGGGCTGCTCCCCTTGGGGTGGGCACTGAGGACAGCTGGGCAATCATTGCCTGTTTTTATTAATTGCTGCTGCTATGGTCCTTGGCTGGTCCATATGGGACAGTCTCATGGTGAGGTAGAAGAGTCAGAAAAAATAAACTAGAAAAGAGAAAAGGCAAAAATCCTTTTCCTAATTAAGGCAAATGTCCCACTCTTTCAGTTTGCATTGAGGGATGGAAACTGCTTTCTCAAATTATTTCCCTTGGCTGGAAAGGAGGCATTTATATCCAGATGTTGCTGGTGTGGGCAGGATGCTGTGGATGGAGAGTGAGTGCAGGGATGTCCTCAGGAGGAGGAATAGGGGTGGTAAGCACTGGGGAGTTGTGCTACAGCTACAGCCCCATAGTGCCTTCAGGAGAGCATCTTCAGTCCCTGCTGCTTGCTCTCCCACCAGCACCAGCTCAATGCACAACTGGGCCCCACTTCCAACACCACTTCGTTCTGCCTGGTTTTAAGTCGCTGTATTTCCCTTCTTAATTTCTCTTGCAATGGGGGCTTTTCCCCTACTCGGCATCATTTCACTGCTTGTCTCTGGCTCAGACAAGGCAGGAAATGTATTTTCAATGTATTAATTAAAATGTCTTTGCAGCAGAACATCTGCATGGAGAGCAATAGATCACCGAAGTGTGTGTGTGCGTGTGTTGCAGGCTTCCAGATAACGCATTGCTTTGCATAATTTATTCCAGCCAGCACAGCAATAATTTTCATAGCCTGTGATCTTCAAGTATGTGATTATCAATCTGCGACCTGGTTCCACGTGACCCAAATGTTAGATTATTGCCAGATAAACCTATGGGAGATGCAGGACATGTTGGATCTCCATCACCTCTAGGTGAACGGGCTGTATGGGACGAGATCAAATGCTCTGTTTTGTTACACCCCACCGTGCTGAAGCGATGGGTCTTCTCAGGTATCCATCACTGTCAGCTATTTAGGGAGAGGATGGTCTTTGCCAGTGATGCTATTCAATTTCCTGATTGTTCAGCTCGTATCAGTTTAGCTTGAAGATAATAAGATAAGAAACAGAGACTTCCCAGTCAATAAAAGGAAACCTCAGAGGCTTTTTCCATCTTGTGTCTGTCATACTTTGTTGATATTTTAGCTGCAGAGCATTTGACAGCTAGTTAAAAAAAATTAAAATCTTATTTCTTCCTTTGAGAGAATTAAATGAAGAACATTTAATTTATACCACACAGGTTTCCTCAAGTATTCCATGGAACAGGTCCTTTTCTGGCAGCTGGACCAAAACTGGAGGGATTTGGAGCTTACTCCACCTGGGGGAGAAAAAAAGTTACTTTATTACCTCTTCCCTTTCTTTTTTCATTATCAAACCATTTCTGTGTTTTCCACCACTGGTCCTACCCCCCCTGAGGACCACAAACCACTGCTGGCATCTATGGGGCCAACCTGGCCCTGCCAGTGGCAACGCGCATCTCTCAATCGGAGATTTTCATGCAGGATTACACTGGGGTTCATCCATCTCCAGGCGCTGGTGCAGCTGGGAATGGCAACTGAGAGCATTTCTCCTGCAACAAGCACGTGGTTCTCGCCCCTTGGGGTGGGCAGACACAGAGATGGGTGCCCAGCTACATCACTCGCTACATCCCAGCCTGTGTAGTGGGTCAGGACATTAACAGGCTAGTGGTTAAAGTCATTAACCGATACCAGGCGAAGGCTCCCTTAACATTGCCAAGGGCAGGCAGCTCCTCAAAGCAGCACCATAATTATGTATAGTCCAAGTAATTATTTTTGTCACATCTTCCTGGCAGGAGAAGACCATTTGTGGGATGGGTTTAGCTACCTTCCACAACCTGCCTATGTCTTATTTATCCAGAACAATACACTCAGCATGATTTTTCTGTCTCCTTTTCCCTTTTAACGTTGTTTCCAGCCCACACTGCTTTTAATTCAGCGAGGTAAATTGAGACTGGGAGGGGAAGCTGCAGAAATCCTCTGAACTCCCATTCTCTGAGCAAAATATTCCCCCAGGATCTGACGGCATTGCAGAATAGCAGGTCCTTCCCTTCCCAAGGGGTTTGTGAATCTCAGTGGAGACAAATGCTGTTTTGGATGGCTGTAGTTACTGTGCAGCTGGGTCTTGTCATGGGATCTGCTTGCAGCTTTGCAGCCTCCCCGGCGGCTCCTTCCTTACCTGGGTACCTCTGAGTCAGCGGCCCCACGTGCTGTGCTATTTTGAACGTTGTGTCAATAAAAGGGAAATTACCCCAGCGCTGCCTTCGCAGTCCTGGCACTGCGGGTTGGTGCGGGGGGACGAGAGTTGCTCCCCACACTCTTCTTTCAAGGCTGCTCTCAGCCTGCCTGGAGTCAGAGGAAAAAGAGGAAGGACTCAGAGGTCTCTGCTCCCAGGATCCTGGGGAAAAGGAGATGCACCGCATGACTCATTCTGAACCCATTTCCAAATCTCTTCCTGAATATGCTCATGGTCTCCTGGATCTCCGGTCAGCCTTAAAACGAGAGAGGAAGCTGAGATGGTGTCATTAATCCCAGATTTGCTGTGTTGGATAGATGGATTCTCACCTCAATTTCCAGTTTGTCCACTGCTTTAGTGCATCTTAGTTTTTTCCGCTTTTCAGAGCCAAAGAGTTTAAGTGGCCACAGCTGTAACCAAACCAGTCCTGTGTTGTAGCTTTGCCTACACATCTCAGCTGTTCTCTTCTTTCTCCCCATGTCCCTTTGACCCAAAACACAACTGACCCTTAAATAGTCAGGTGGCCACACACAGGAACCAGTAGCCAGTCTCCACGGTGGCAGACTATTGCACTGCCATTTGCCCTTGTTGTGGACATCTTCACAATGCAGCTTGAAGGTCCTGGTGAGGTTTCCCTGTCTGGATTTAGCAGCCCTCATCTGTTCTATCTGCTGTGGAGTTACACAGCCTTGAAAGACATACTCTATTTTGCACGGGGGCAGCCTCCAAGACTGTTTAATACATGAGTGCTCACTCAAAGGTGTCCTTTCATTTACTGCTTTCACCATCAGCAATCTATAAAAGTTTAGAGTGCTTTAGGGAATTGCTTGCTTTAATATCTTTGCCTCTGTAACAGAGCGGCTGCTCCTGGTGCAAACAGACATCTCCCGGCCCCCTTGCTGCTGCATCAGAGCATCACCCATCCTCTCTGCCTTGGCTTTCTCCCTCCTCCTTCCTCTTCCTCTGGGTCTACTTGCAAAGTGTTTGCTGTAACTATTGAAATGGATATAGTGGCAGTTTGGGGAGAACATTCTGTTTAAAGCTCTTTAATTTAAAGGATGCTAATTCACTCTGATCCAGCCTCGGGTGAGTTATCCAGTTAAGTGGAAGCCTCCTTTTCTCTGGGTGTCAATGGGAGGATGATTTTCCTTGGCCAATATTTAGAGATTTTGCTGAGCGCATGGCTTGCAGGCCATCCCACCAAGGATGGCAGGGGGAGCAGGGAGCTCGCAGGAGGCTGAGATGCTTTGGGGTACCACCCCCATGAAGCTGGGATGCTGCATTGGATGCTACAGCCCTGGCCGGGGGCTCCCTGGTGCCAGCTCCTTCTCCTGCAGACTCTCCTTTCTCTGTCCTGCTTGGGACCACAGCACAGCAGGAACCTGAGGCAGGGCTCTGTTCAGCAGCCAGGGACTGGTGTGAAGGTGGTTGCTGGGAATAATAATAAGAAACTTGGCTACAGATCTCCATCCTGCAGCCACTGCTGGCCTCCAGCAGGTCGGGTGCTCCAAGGGCTGTAGCTAACCTGTGTGAAAAATTGACTGGAGACCTCCCTGCAAATCAGGTGCTGCCTCTAAGACAAGCTGGATAAATAGCTCTTCGAGCCAGGGTGGGGGGAGGCAACTCCAGTGAGAAGCCACAGGGTAATTCCCTGTGTTTAAAAGACCTCCTCCACCCCCCAGCTACCATCCCAAATCATTCCTGTCCTGTACCCAAATGTGCTCCGTTATCTCTCAGGCTGCTCCACGTGCCCCTGCGCAATTGCTCTGCAATCTCCCCCTGTGCGGTATTGCGGGATATTCAACCGCATTAGCAAGTCGAACTTGTTTTTACTGCCCAATGTCTCTCTGTGCAATATTTCACTGTCTCACTGGCTATTATCCTGGCGGCACAAAGTCCCATTGAAATTCATGGTGCAAGTCGCCCATTTGTTTCCTTTGAGCTTTGCAGGGTTGTTCTATGCAGCTTTATGCATATCATTTTTGCTATGCAAAGTGAGGGTAATGACTTTACCTGCTCTCTTTCATAGCACTGAACAAAGCCTGTCCCCATGCTGTAGACTCATTTTGGAGTATTTGTTCTAGGGTTTGGGAGGGATGAATCAGAGCTCTTAGGGAATGTGCAATCTGATGCTCTGTAAATAAAAAGAAAGTCATGCTGCATCTACATGTCTCCAAGGCAGGCGTGTGCTCCCTGTCAACCTTTCTTGCTGGGGATCAGCTTCAGGGATGGCTTTGGCAAAGCTGAGTAGGTTCATCTCAATGACAGCCCTGGAATAGCGTCACTTGGTTTGGCCAGCGCCACTGACAAGCCTTGAGCTAGCCTTGCCTTTTGAGGGACAGATGAGGCCCCTCATGCGTGACAAGGTGAGACTCCTCAAGCAAAGGGTCACTGGAGATGCCTTCAGGTGGACACCAGGAGCATAGGAGAACTGAAGGCACAGCAACAAAGGGAGGGTTTTGCTGTGATGACCTCAAGACCCAGGCTGACTCACCTGTATCACTACCCTGAAGGAGACTAAACCTTGGGTGCCAGTGGCATGCCTTTAATGTCTTAAATGAGACCCCCAAATCAGTGGCCACTTGTAAATATGGGTGTCACAATGTCTTGGGTTTGTGCAGTGCCAAGAAGGGCAGAGACAAGTCTTTTCTCTCCATCCACTGGTATCTGGAGGTGGCTAAATACACAGAGTGGATTTTGGATGTTGCCCTGGGACACATGGTTTGAAATGTGTGTTTTGTTGGGCCATGACCCAAATTACAACTGGAAGACTTGATGGCAGACTCCACACACTGAGAGTTACTCACCAAAGAGACTTGTGAGTAACACTGAACAAGTGCCCTGGAGAATTTCTCATTCCCTTCGTGGACAATGTGTTTATGAGAGAGAAAAAAAAAAGAGACAAAAATCTTTAAAGAAATTACTCATTATGAATTATTCACTGTGTTTACTCACTTGGAGGTCCTCAGGTGGAAGGCGCTATGTAATCTGCACTACAATAGCGCGTCAGGCTATCCAGAGGGGCCAAAAGAAACCATCAACAGTGGGATGAGTCCCCTGGAGGCTTTGTGAAGGACACCCAGCCTTCACTGCACTGAATCTGAAGTCATAGCTGTAGGATTCCTTATGCTCCACAGGGATGCAAGCATGGTAGGGAGGTAGCGATCAGCATCAAGGAGGAGAAGCAGGACCAAATCAAGCCAATTTTCAAACTTTGATGGTCAATACAAGCAGTACATGGTGTAGGGAAGCGTCTCCACTTTGAGAGGTGGTTGAGCAGTCGAGTGTCTGCATGACAACTCCACCATCCCTGTGGACATCACTTTAGCTGCCAGGACCAGCAAGTGAAGGTAGATATAGAGACCAAGCCAGGCCTGGATGTCTCCACCGGCCCTAAGCAGAGCAATTTGTGATGCACAACCACTCTGCACCTGGGCTGTGGGCGGGCAGAAGTCCCCTGTCCTCAGGGCTGATACCTTTTGCTGAGGTAAAATTGACTTCTTCAAAGTTTCAAAGACAAAAATTAAAAAGAAAATCAGGACAAATGGGAATCTATAAAAACATGTCCAAGCTGCCAATTCTACAGCAGCTATGATTTGCAATGGATGCGGTATTAACACCCTGAAAAATTGGGGTAATGATGTGCAGTAATATGTGTCATCACCAGGCTGAGTATGTTAAACAAAAATGTTCTGAAATGCAGCTTCTGCCTCAGCCTGGTAAGCCTTTCCCAGATGTAAATATTGCAGTTGTTTTCCAAGCATTCTTTAAATACCATAAGGCCTTAGTCCACTTACAGCACTAACAGCCCATAAAATGTCATTTTTTGTTTTCTAATTAGTCTGATGATTTTTAGATAGGATTTGACAACCACAGCAAAGAAGCATCTCAGGCTGCAAAAAACTGTCCCTCGGACAGCGAGTCACCCACAGCCACACTGGTGCATTGCCAGGAACCACATGGCAGCATCCCCTCGTATTGCTGGAAGGTGACTCAGTGGTGGGGCAGATCTACTTGCTCTCCAAGCTGGGGAACACCAGCCTATCTTGTAGGGATGTGAAAAGGGGAAGACTATGCTATTCCTGCCAGGATCATTCTTCCTTTTTGCTGGAGAACGCACCCTGTCACGGCACGTGTTGAGTCCTGGGTGGAGTGAGGCTGGTTGGACTTGTGCCCTCAGTGCACAGCGGGTTGTTGCTGTTACAGGTCTCACTGTGGGGGTTCAGGCACTTGTGGTTTTTAAGACACTTGAAGCCATTGCTTTTGTGGGGAGAAGAATGGTATAACTGAGCAAAGGATCCCAGACCTCCATCCCTTGTCCCATCAGACTCTCCCCCAGACTCTGCACAGAGGCAGCCACGAGGCTGTCATGTTGCCACCTTTCCCTCTGGACTCCCCTATTTTGGGAAGCGCTTTCCTCTCTCGGAGGGCACCAGGTTGTTACAATCACTGTGACACAAAGAGGATCCACAGTCGAGCCCTGCTGCTGTGTGGGCTGTGTGTGGGACCACTCGGTCCCTGCCCTGAGCAAGGCCAGGAGGGATGTCACTCACCCAAGGTCACACCACATTCCAAAGCCTTTGATGTCCTTATCTAACTTAACTCCTTCCTGTTCTGCACAGACAAATGGAGCACTGCCCAGCCAATACTCTGTCCCTTGGCCAGCATTTCCCTTCCAGGTGTTGCTACAAAAGGCAGCAGAAGAGCTCTTGTTCCTGCACCACCTCCACCGTGTTGGGAGAAGCGGCCGATGTTTGATGAACCGCCTCTCCCTCCTGTACCACTCGTTAAAGTGGGTTAGGACTGCTCGAACCTGCTGTGTCAGACGTCTTCATCTGCTGGTCGAGGGGAAGGACCTGCAAAGGCTCTCCTGACCCGAGACACCTTTCTCACAGCACTCCTCCTGCCGTCTTGCGTAAATAGAGCAGTCATCCCAGCAAGGCTATGTCTTCTTTTACTCCTTCCTGTCTTTAATAATATTACCAATGTCTGGTTTAGATTTTTACTAAATATAGGGCCAGAGGCTGGGCTGCATCACTTCCTCCCAGAAGAACTGGAACAGCTCGCTCAGAAGTACTTCTTTTATTAATTTATCTTAGTTTGCAAAGTTGTTTTATTACACCAGGTCTTCCCCCCTCCCATTGGCCTGGCAGCTGGTAGGAATGATGCTGCTTTAAAGCCTGTCCTTCATCCGTGGGTGAGGCTTGATGCTTTGGAAGGCTGCCTCTCCCAAAGCAGCCCTGGGGAGTTGGGGGCTGTGTGACAACAGGCAGCAAATTTGCAGAGAGCCTTTTGCAAACCATCCCTCTCCTCACTGCTGATCTCCGTGAGTGAAGACCTGCAATGGAGCACAGCATCGGTGGCATCCCTGTCCCATCTGGGCGATTCTTCTTCAGCTGCCAGGGGCCAGCTCCAGCTCCGGGGCTGGCATGAACCGGCAGTGCTTCTGGCTGTCCCGGGGGCTGTATGGCACCAAGGAGGTGCTGCACCCTGGAAAAACTGCCTCTGAAAATAGGAGGGACCTGGTGGTGTCCTTTCAGTGTCCTGGGAGATGTGACAGCTCACTGATAGAAGCCCTGGGAGCAAGAGCCTTCCCCAGCAAAGCAGGGTAGGGATAGGACCTCTTACCTCCAGTCTCCCCAGGAAGACATTTGACCCCAGAGCCATCCTCATGGCAGACCCCTGCCTATTTCACGTCACTGCCTCTGCATTTATTAATCCAAAGCAACTTCAACAGGAACTTCTTGACTTCAGGGTATCCTACAGGACAAGGGAGAAATGGGATATCCTTGCTCCAGGGAGGGAGGGGTCTCCTATGCTCCAAGGGCATGAGCCCAGGTGGTGGTGAGAAAGGGGAAGAGGAACATTAAGAACCCCAGAGCAACCAGCTTGCACAGAGATCAAGACCCGCAGCCTCCCCAGCTGTGGTCGGGGGCCAGACCCGGGCTGTGGAGCAGAGGATGTGGGAGCCCTTGCCCCTGCACTGCCCTCTCCATCACAGGGGTGTCCCCTGCATTCCCACCCGCACTTCCCTGGGGCTGTGTGTCTAACGCAGCGGAGCATCACGCCAGGTTCCCAGCTGCCGTTTGGAGAGGGGCCATGGCTCGCCTGTTCCCAGGCTGTCTCCCAGCTCTATTACGCCACGCTTCAGGTTTTTTGGCTGTGGTGGTGGTGTTGGTATTAAACTGAAAGCAGTGAAATTTCTCTCCTGCACCCCACCTTCTCTGTCTCCCCTGCCATCTCCTTGCAGGGCTGTAAAAGGGACTCGCAGACTCGAAGATGGTTTTGGAGACAGCGTGAGACACCTTGGGCCACCCCATGAAACACACTGGCCAGTCCTTGCCACGGATGACAGTGCCTGGGGAGGTAGGAGAGCATTTCAGCTCCAGGGCCGGCTCAGTGCCAGCCACCCTTTAATCACTCTGAAGTCGTGTGTGGTGTTGCTAAAACAGCATGAAAAAAAATTTTTCAACAGAAATGGGGAGGTGGGATGTCTGTCTCTGGGTCAGGTGAGGAGTGGTCTGGGGCAGGAGGATGGCTGGTGAGGGCTGAGCATGGGGGCTGCAGATCCTGGGGGGCTGCGGCTCCTGGGGGGCTGCAGATGGGGGTCCTGGCCCAGCCCCATCGGGCCTCACCCCAGCCCCCATGCTCCCAGTGCCACCTGGTGCTGCCCAGCTGGGCCCAGTCTGACCCACAGAGGTTCAGGCTTGGGGTGAGGGGTGGGGTGGAGGGCTGTCATGCACACATGGGGACAGAGGTGTTCACATGGGCTGACAGAGACACATGTGCATAAATACAGGCACACGCAGGCTCCTGTGCTCCCCCCGTGGCCTGTCACACCCACACACGCGTGGGTACCCCCCCCCCCCATACAGACACACACCCCAACACACTCACCCCGGCACCCCCCAGGGTGTCACCACACACACAGCACAGTGTCATACGCACACAGATGTCCCTGACAAGCACACTCACACCTTTAGACACCAACATGCCCCCCACTCTCACAAGGTGTCACTGTCACACACACACACACACACGTGGTGTCAGTGCCACACACACACACAGGGTGTCACGGTGTCACAGTGTCACACACATACAGTGTCACACAGTGTCACACATGCAAGTGTCACAGTGTCTCACACGCACAGTGTCACACACATGCACAGTGTCACACAGTGTCACACATGCAAGTGTCAAACGCGGTGTCTCACACACGCACACCCGCCCCCCCCTCTCCCCCGTGCCAGCCCGGCTCTCCCGGCCAAGCCGCTTATCGTTCAGTGCCGTGACAGCGCGGCCGGACCCAGCCGGGTCGCATCAAACCCGGGCGAGCCAGGCTCAACCGAGCCGTGCCGTGCTGTGCCGAGCCTAGCCAAGCTGCACCGAGACGAACCGGGCCGTTCTAGGCCGAGCCGAGCCGAGCCGCACCGCACCGAGACGCCCGGCCCGCACCCCGAGCCGCCCGCACCGCACCGCGCCGCGCCGAACCGAGCCCATCCCAGCCGAGCCGAGCTCATCCCCGCCGAGCCGCGCCGCGCCGAGCCCATCCCAGCCGTGCCGAGCCGAGCCGTGCCGTGCCGATGGCAGCCCCCCGGGCCTGGCAGCGCTGCCCGGCGCCGCCTGCACGGGCAGGGCTCTCCGCCTGACGCAGTGAGGAGCTGCAGCCCTTCTCTTCTCGGAGGCCGGCTCCAGCGTCGGGATTTGCTCGGCTCCGGCTGCGTTTCCCTGCCCGCCTCCTGCCCCCGGCCCGCCCGCCTGGGAGGGCGCGGGGAGCCGCAGCCGCGGGTGCGCCCGCCGCCCATCACCGCGCCTCGGGGCTGGGCGCGCCGCCGAGCGCCGGGGGCCGCCGCCGGAGCAGGTAGGTGCGCCCGCAGCCCCCGCCGCAGCCCGCCCGGCCCCCGCCCCGGTCTGAGCCCCCCCGCCCCTGCCCCGCACCCGGGGTCCCCCCGCCGCTGCCCGGCGAGCCCCGGAGCCCCGCGCAGGGCCCGTGGCCGCTCCGTGTCGCCAAACTTTTAGCGGCGGCGGCTCAGGTTGGGGCTTCGGTGGGAGAGGACGGCGGGGGCAGCGGGGCGCCGTCCCCTGCGCGGCCGGGGAGTCCTCGGTCTCGGCTTGGAGCCGCTCCCGGTCCCCCTTGCCCCCGGGGGCCAGGTCGGGCCCAGAGCGGCTCTCCCCGGCTTGGGGGCGCGGAGCAGGGGGAGCCCCGCCGGCCGCCCGGCCCGTGTTCCGCCTCTGCCCACGGGGGATCCCCATGCCCTGGGTCTCCCGGGGTCTCCCCCGCCGCCCGCGGGCTGCGCCCGGGCCGGAGCCCCCCTGCCCCCGGGAGAGCCCCTGCGTGCCACCGGCGCCGCAACTGTTGCCTGCGGGAAGCCCCGGTGCTCCGGGGGAAGAGGCAGCGCCGCGGGCGGCAGCAGCGTCCCCCCGGGGACAGGGGGCTCCGGGCCGCATCCCCTCCCCGCCACACGGAGCGCACCCACCACCCCAAATAACCCCGGCGGCCCCGGCTTTGGAGTGGGGGCTGTGGCCGAGCCGCGCCCGGGCTCTGTTCCCCCCCCGCCTTCCCACGCCGGCAGCGTGGACCTGCCTCCCCACATGTGCTCCTTCAGCGGCTATTTCTGTCCCCACGAAACGTGCCGCACATAGAGCTTTAATTAAAGAAAATTAGTGGAGGAGGGCGGCCGTAGCTGGAGGCGGGGGTGTCCGTGCTCCGGTGGGGGGGGCATCGCATCCACCCGGGGGCCGGTCCCCGGTCCCCCGGTGCTGGGGGGAGGCGGGGGGGCAGGTGCCTGCCTGTGAGTTTGAGCCGCTTTCGCTTGCTTGTTTGTTTGTTTGTTTGTTTAAAAAAAAGGGGGCACGGGGGGACACGGGAGCGTGTTCCTGCCCGGTGTGTGTGTGTGGAGTTTTAATTATTATGACAGATGTTGCTCTGAAGTTCCCTCTCAGTTCCCAAATTCGGGCTGAGCCCAGAGGACCGGGGCACCCGCCGGTTGGCGGAGCCGGTGTTAAACCGCGGCCGGAGTTGCCAGTTTTCTTGATTGCACCTTAATGAAGTTCGGCCGGGGATGGGGGTCCGCGGGGCGGCGAGAGGAGGGGTGTCCCGTCCGCTCCCCGGCGTCTGGCTGGGATGCTCCCCCCTTTCTTCTTGAGGGGTCCCTGTGCAGGACCGCCCCCCACCTGAGTTCTGCCTGACGTTGCCGGCAGGGCCGTGCCTTTGTGTCCGGGGATGCCAGGGCTGTGAGGGGCAGCCCCCCCCCCCCCCTCAGAACCCCTCCACCCAGCCCAGCCCCCCGGCGGCCCCCAGCCCCCGTCCCGCTCGGTGTAGAGCGGAGATGCTCCGTGCGCGGCGGGACCCGGCCGGCAGCAGCGCCCCGGTGCTGGGGGACATACTGGCCTGTCGGGGTGTGTCACCTCCCCGCCCCGCACCCTGCTGTCCTCCTCCAGCTCTTCCCGGCCAGCAACCTCCGCATCCCCGCTCATCCCTGCCTTCCCCGGGCCGGGCAGCCCGGGGGGACCGCGATGCTGCCCATGTCCAGGCAGTGACTTGCAGCCCTGGGAAAGCCCAGCGGAGGGAGGGGAAGGGGGGGAGGGGGGGGGCACGATATCAACAGGCTCCCCCGGGGGCAGAGGCAGCGGGGCCGCCGGCCTCAGCCGGAGGCAGCCGCTTACGCCCTCCCCAGCCGAGGACTCGCCTCCTCCCGGCGGCTCCGTGCGTTTCTGTGCCGGTTTGCACGGTATTAAATATTTAGAAGTTTGCAGCGGTGAATAAAGCGATCGTTAATAGAAATTGATGGCAATGTTGCAAAGGGGGTGGCACCGCCTGTGGAAGCGGCACGGCACGGCACGGCACGGCGGGGGGCGGGCGGGGCCCTCCGGGGAGTATTTTTAAGGGGTTTCAGCCCAAATTACCGGTTTGTCGCTCTGAAGGCTCCGGCAGCGCCCAAACCCAGATGCCGCTCTTCTTATTTCCGACCATGTCTTTAAGGGAAAAAGCGGATTTTTCCGCCCTGCCTGGCTGGAAAGCGTTGCCCCGTGCCTGTGCAGAGAGGAGGTACCCCTCCTCAAGTTTAGCACCTAAAATAACACCCCCCTCAGCACCTCCCGCCGTGCTGCCTGGCACCTTGCAGGGCTTACCCCGCCCCAGATCCCCCGGGTTTGCCCCGGCCTGGCGGGGAGTGCAGGCAGCGAGGGGCAATGGGCAGCGGGGGGGTGTCGGTGGGGGCCAGGAGCGTGTCCCCAGCGCCCCCCCGCCCAAAGTGCAGAGGGAGGGCAGGCAGCGCTGGGCAGGGAGGGACCCCCGTCTGGGCAGGGCTGAACTTTGCCCGGGGACCGGGAGGAGCGAGCGGCCCCCGGGATGGGGGCGCCCTCCCCGTGCGGGGGGTACCCGTGCCGGGAGTACCCGTGCAGGGCTGGCCGGGAGCCCTGGCTCCCCGCGCCGGGCTCGGCCGCTCCTCTCCCAGCTTGAGTCAGCGCTTTTGTAAACGGCGCGGATGGGGCAGCGCCCGGCGGGGCGGGATGCGGGGCGGGATGCGGTCCTGCCGCTGTTGCGGAGGCAGCGGGAGGGGGAGGAAGGACGCGTTGATCGGGGGGATGGGGGGCAGAGCAGAGAAGGAAAAAGGGGACGAGGGTTGCCCGGGGGCCGGAGTGGGGATGCGCCCCCTCCCCCCCCCTCCCGCGCCCTCCGCGGCAGCCACTCTCGGTGGGGCCGGCAGGGAGCGAGCGGCCGTGGGGCAGCGGCGTGGCGTGGGACGGGGCGGGCGAAGGGCAGCGTGGAAAGCCCCGGGGGCGACCCGACGCCCTGGTGACGGGCGCCAAAGACCGCCTGTACTCCCCCGGGGCGGCTCTGTGCCGTGCCCACTCCCCCCACCCCACGCTGGGGAACGCTCCCACGGCCCCGCGCTGCCCACGCGTGTCCCAGCCTGGCCACCGCTCCGAGCTGGGGCAGCGCCGCTCTGTGACAGCAGAAAGTGGCTGGAAAGGGGCGAGGCGTCACACGGTCTGCCTCCGGGAGGCAGGGAAACGCTGAGGGACCGATGGGAAGGCATGAATGAATGAATCTCCATAAAGAGCCCCAAGCAGCAGGGAGAGGGAGAGAGGAGGAGGAGGAGGGAGGAGAAGAGGAGGAAGAGCTGGAGCAGGGCAGGCAGCAGCAGACGTGACGCCGGCAGGTAAGGAGGTGCCGGCGGCCGCACGGCTCCGCGGTGCCCGGGCTGGCAGGTTGGGGGGCACAGCCCGAGCGGGGGGGAGACGAGCTACCGGCACCCCGCGTGGCTTTGGTTTGTTTTTTTAATTTTTAGGGGAGGCGTTTCCTTCCTGCCTCCTTGCAAAATGTAGGATTCCCCAAACTTCCCGGGACTCCCCCCCCGGTACTGCCGCCCCGCGTCCCGCTGGCTCCGGGGGGGGGCTCCGGTCTGAGACCCCTCCCCGGGCAGGGAGCAGCCGGCCGGCCGGTGCTGGGCGCTGCCGCGGCGGGGACCGTGCCTGGCCCTGGGCTCCCCGGCGGGGACCGGCACCGGCACCGGACCTGCCCCGCATCGGGCGGCCCCGAGCCCGGCCCAGCCCACCCGCTGCCAACGCAGCCGCCTCGGCCTGGCGGCAGGATTTACCCTACCGGGAGCATCCAGCTTCGCCTGCGGCCCCCTTTGCTTTGGGAGGGGGGCGGTGGGCAGCCCCTCTCCCTCCCGCATCTCTGTCCCCCCTTTGCCGCTACATCCCTGCCGCGGTTACATAAGGCAGAGGAGCGTGTAGCCAGCGCTATCGCGGGCCAGAGCATCGGGATGTCACCCAGGGATGCCCAGAGCTGAGCCCAACCTCGGCCGGCTGCTCCCGGTCCTCTGCCACACCTGCCCCGCTGCCTGGAGTGAGCCACCCCGCTACCTTCCCCTGCCCACTGCAGGGACCCTGCCTGCGGGTTAGGGGCAGCTGCGGGGGGACATGCACACACATGCACACCCCCTTCCCAGCCCTGCAGCCTGCACTTTGGCTCTTGTGCAGAGCTGCCCCGCACTAGCACTGCTTAAATATGTGTAGCCTTGCTGTGCACACATGCATGCATGCACAGCCTTGATGTAGCAGCCTTGCTCTTGCAGATGGGTCCACTCCAAAGCCATGCACGCTAGAAGTGTTTGTGCACCGATGTGCCGCGGTAGCTAGCACACGGGTCACGCTCCTGCACACACGTGTATGCCCTGGGCTAGTGGACTCCGTGGGTGCTCGCCGGTGCTGGCACAGGGGTGGTGTGTGCTCTCCCTGCCTGCAAGCACGGGCAGGGAATTTTGCGGGACAGGGCCGGCTGCCGGCCCGGGCAAGCGCTGGGAGAGCTGCAGGCCTGGCAGGGCAGCTCTGGCTGGCTGTAGTGGGCAGCTCTGCGGCTGCCCGCAGCCTTCCTCTCCCTGACCGAGGTGCTCTGAGCAGGGATCAATAATGCCTTTCTGATTGGCTTCAATTCCCCATTCAAAGTAGTCACTGCATTAGGACTTGATTTTTCTCCCCTTTGACTCCCGGCCAGATTAGATTGTGAATTTGGCTGATTTTAAGCAACTGGGGGAGGGAAGAGTCATACAGCGAGCAAGCAAGAACTGAAATATCCTACAGGATCCCCTGGAGGGGAAAGAAATCAGGTCTAGATAAGAGCTTGTTCTCCCTGTCTGGCTAATGCTTTCCTGTTTGATGATCAGAAAACACAAGATCTAACCTCTCACCAGGACGGCTTAACTATGAAAGGTCAGGCTTTTGGCTTGTTCGAGGTGCAAGGTTTACTGTTATGAGCTATGTATTATTTATTTCAGTTCTCCCATCATATGCTAAATATAGGATTGCACAATGGATGCAAACAGAAGGATGTGGCCGGTGCTTTGGAGGTTTCTGAGTCGGGCTCTGAATGTAGCGCTGAGGATGGAGAAGCTGTGGCATGGGCAGGATGCGTGGTCCCTGCCCTGGAGAGCTCAGTGTTGTCCCGCTGGTTTGAACAGTCTCAACACCATCCTTGGGCATTTTTTTTCTGATGCGTATTTTCCCCCATGCACGCGTGCTGGGGACAAGCAAGCGGGTTACATCAGTGAAGCCCTGTGTCCCAGAGGGATATGGGAGACAGCAGCCAGGCGCATCCCAGCCGTGCTGGTCCGGGTGGAGTTTCCCTGCAGGCTGCTCCAGGGCTGGGATTTCACACCAAGAAAAGCCACAGCAGCACAGCAACACCCGCAGCATTGGCACTCAGCTGCAAATTGTTGTTAACTCCAGGTGTAGCAAAAGCCTAGGTTTACATGTTTTCTCAGCAAAGGGCACTGGGAAGCTGGGTGGAGCAGAGGGATTTAAGGAGCTGCTGCAGGACAGTGAGTAGTCTTAGGAGGGGAGGATGTGAGGCTGGGGGCTTGCTCTACGTGCCTTTGTGAGCTGTTTGTGATGGGGCTGTGGGGAGGCAGCTGGTGGAGTCATCAGTAAGGCTTTGAGGTGGAGGGCAGGAAAGCTGCTGCAGGGTTGTAAGGGAGTATGAGCTGGGGGCACAGCCTTGGGTGGTGTTTTGCATGACCTGGTATGGTTGCTGGATTTTTTGTGTGTTGTGGACTCAGGGCCTGGGGAGAGTCTGAGTGAGCCTGGCAGGACAGCACTGGGGCTGAGTGTCTGGGTGTGGTGAGATGGTGGTGTGATGGTCACCAGCAAACTGGGCCCAGAGGAGGCTGGTGGGGAGGAGAGGACCTGGGTGGGCTTAGCGGGACAGCTACAGTGCCATGCATGGCTTCAAGTTGTGGGTGAGGCAGGAGACGGAGCTATGAAAGCAGTAGGGTTGTGGGGACCTTGGGGTAGAGGGACTGGAGTGGAGATCCTGTGCTATGGTCCAGTGTCTGCTGCACCCCTGTGAGAGCACTGGTTTGGTGCGGAGAAAAAGGAGGAAGAGCATGAAATGGTACGTGAGCTGTATTTTGGCTGCTGGAGTGTTGAATGTTATGTACAACCCCTAGCACAAGAGTCATCTGGGTCCCTGAGATGTCCCCATAAAAGAAGCAAATAATAATTAATATCTAAGAGGCTGTGAGAGTTAGCTCCAGGTGAGGGATACCTGGAGCCTCCATGTACCACAAGGAGCTGGGGCAGGAGGGTCTGGAGGAGGTGGCCCTGAGGGTGCAGTGTGCGCATCAGCCCAGGTAAGGGAGTTGGAGGGGCATGGCAGGAGGTTGAGGTGGTGGAGATGGGAGTTGGTGTGGTTATGACAGCTGTGTGCATTAAAAAAACCCCAAAACTTCAACAGAAAGAAAATCCCCTGTCAGTCAGGGGAAGCTTACAATCTGTCACTTGGGTCCAGGTTCTGTACTGCCTGGCATGGTCCCCCATGCAATGTAAGGTTCAAGGTATAGTTCAAGATGACCCAGTGGCTGGAGAACCACTGACCACGAGGAAAATGCCCTGAAAATGGACTTGTGGCCAGCTGCCTTGGGGAGCAGAGCATCCCGTGTCCCCTGCCCCAGGAGCCTGAGCGCGTTCTCCCTTCTGGGGACCAGTGGGGGAGAAGCAGGTGTCCCAGGATGGGGTTCAGATCTGTGACCCCCGCTCCTGCTGGATCGGGTCCTGCCCAACTTGGGGACCAAGGTGTTTTGTTCAAACACGTGTTGTATGCAGTCAGGGCTCTCAGTGGGAAAAGCCAAATAAACACAACCCCACCGTCTTCCCCCCAGCCCTCTCCCCTTTGTGGTTAGGGGGAACTGAAGAAGAAAACTCCCGGGTTTAGGGTTTTTTCCCTCCACCATTTCAGCATTTCTTTAGGAGCTGGACAAGGGCATTCCCTGTAGCTCGCTCATATTTTTAAATCAGCAGGAATAAGTCTATGGAAATGTATGTGTTTTACTGTATCAGCTGTCAGCTTTTAGCTTTATTACAGTAAGTGCGGAGTTTTTTGTGGGCCAAACTCATTCATTGGATTTAATGGAGTTAAACTGCAGGCAGATTTGGCAACTTGTTTGTGTATATATTTGTAAAATGGACAGGCAGAGATAATAAAGTTTTATACTTTATACGGCATATTTTAGAGAAAAGTTTTCCAGTAGGTTTTATAAACAGCATGTATATTTTGCTACAGTATATGCTCATACCTCAGCACAAAGCACTTCAACACTGCTGCTTTTTTCACTTTCCTAGAGCTATATATGTGTGTGAACTTGGATTTGTCCATGTTGTTTTCTCATGCTGCTTTCCTTACAAGCGTCTTTAGTGGTTTTAAACATTTCCTTTCTTCCCTTTTGGTGTATTTGTGTCTTTTCCTAAAAATGCAGGTGTGGTAAGAACTGTAAGCCTCGCTGCAAAGGGCTCAGGAGGAGGGAAGAATAATGTATGTAAAGCCTCTTGCTAAATACCCAAAGCACTGTCCCAGCTGCAAATGCAGTATCTCAGGACCTTTCACAGGTACAAACATTTGCTGTGAAACCTTAGAGGGGCTGACTTATTTTTTTTTTCTTTCTTCTCTTTTCCTTTTGCTTGAGATGCTGTTTTCCTCTATTTCCAGAGTGTGATGATGCTGGTTTTTTGACCTGTTCTGGGCCAGGCTTAGATCCTGCTTGTGCAGTGCCTTTCCCAGTGTAACGCGGAGCAAACCAACACTTGGAGCTGTAGAAAAAAAATGTATTTCTAGAGGATGGATTTGTTTTCTAATGAGTTATTTGATATTTTTCCAGGCTGTAAACAACCTTTAGACCCAGACCTGTGGCTACTGGGCATGGGGGGGGGGGGGGGGGAGTGGTTGATGAGCTGAGCTAATTACACAGGTTTGACTTATCCAATGTTCATCACCGCCTCATATGGAGCACTTGGGGGTGTGGAATGGAGGGGAGAGGATATAGATATATAGGGTAAATGCAAAACAATGGTGAGTGATGAGGGCTTAAATAAATCTGGAGAATCTGGTGACATTAAAATAAATTGTGGGTAGTAAGGTATGAGAGATATGTGATGTCACAGGAACCCTATAATGTATTTATAACCCAGCTCAGGAGTTGTTTGGGTTTCTAAATAATGCCTTAATTCAATTACCCATTCTTAATTAGTGTTTGCTCAAATTGGAGCAACATCATTAATTTACTTTTATTGCCTTCTACTTTTATTTTGCTGGTGTGGTGGTTTTCATTTTTTGACTCTTTCCCCACTCTGAGACTCATAGCACTCAGCTGTGATGCTCACACCACAAACTACAGCTTCTTTGGTAATAACAGTTTTCCATATTATGAATATTTTTATGGTCACAGACTGCATAGCACTGACCTGACCCTGTAATTGGAGAAAGAAAGAGAAACAGAGCCCAGATGTGAAGTGGCTCCTTTCAAATGCTGAGCAGCATCCTTCCTCGGTAGAGCAGGGTGATGAGCAGGATTAGGCCCCTTGGGTTCCCCCAGCAGGGGGATTTTTGCCTGCATTTGTTTTTTTCCCTCCTGGAAACTGACAGTAGTTGCAGAGACAGGTGCTCCCTGTCCCCCCGTGGTGGCTGTGAGCACACAGGGCTGCTCCTCTGCTGCTGGCACCTGAAGCTGCCCAGGGATGGGGTGGCACAGGGTGCTGAGTGTCACCCAGTGGGGCTCATGTCCAGCTGCTTCTGCATGGGAAGAGCTGAGGGGCAGCGCTGTGCCCTTTATCGCTTTGTCCTGGGGGCAGACATGCTCTTGAGAGTGGTGTTCGGGTGTTTGCTCTTCAGCTCCTCCTGGAAAGGAAAGCTGGGTCAGGGGCACGTGGGAGGTGGAGGCTGGCAGCTGGGGCTCTTGTCCTCTGCACAAGCCAGGTTTGGGGTTAATGCTGACTTATAATAAATGTATTAGCTGGTTTATTTAAGATATAGGATGATAACCGATCAGAAGCAGATAAACGCCTGTCCCCAGTTTGCAGTGAGCAGGCTGGGCTTTCCTACCCTTTGCCCTGTCTCTTCCTTTTGGTTCCCTTTTCTGGCTTTGCTTCTCTTCCCCACCCTCTGCCCACGCTCTCCTCTCGCTCGGAGGCGAGAGATGCAGCCTCGAAAGCCCCATTCATCACTGCCCGCTAGCCAGGCACTAGCAGCCGCCGCCGCTCCATTGATTGACTGTGGCGGTGAGTGAATTTAAAATCATTACGCTCCCGAGACAGCTTTTAAATATGACGAGATGAAAATCAAATCTGTAAGATCTGTGTCTCCAGCCAGGGAATCCCATGTGGCTGCGGGTGCTGTTGGGGTCTAGGGGAGCCCCCGCTGCTCCAGACCTGGTGGGTGTCCGTACGTGAGCCTGGATCGCGCTGTGCCACGGAGAGGGGAGTGGGCAGGCAGCTGTGGGCAGAGAATTAAGTAGAAATATTTCACTGTAGAAAAGACTACTGTGTAAAGCCATCCATCTGCTGTTTATCTAATGCTTTGCATGAATTAATGAGCTGATTGATTAGGAAAACCTTGCAGCAGCCGGCTGAGGTAGATGATTCTTGTCCTCATGTTACGGGTGGGGGGAACCTGGAGGTGCAGAGGTTAAAATTAAGGTTTCCAAGCTGTTTGGTGGGTTTGTTGTGGTTTTTTTTTTTTTCTTTTAGCGAATGCTGTTGTTAAGGCATTTGTCCATTGTTTCACTGATTGATCGATCTGATTTTGGATGCTTTTTGGCCTCAAGAGCAGTTGTGAGAGCTTGGTACGGCTGTAACTCAGCCTTGGAGAGTCTCAGCTTGGGATCTGATCTTCCAGTGTGTTTGTGGCAAAACAGCACAGTCTGCTGTGGCTCGCGGTGTGAGTTTGTAACCAACAGTCTCTTCCCTTTCCACTGGATAAGATGAACTCTTGCCATTTCTTACAACGTTGGCACATTGCTCTTGCCCCGCAGCCTTTGCCAGGCAAGGCTTTCCGTGAGCATCCACAGAGTCACTCTCCTGGTCACCCGCAGCTTGCGGAAAGCCTGGTTGCTGATGGCTGGGCGCATGGAGCAGCGCTCTCTCCGCTACGATGAGTGCAGCTTTTCAAGAACGATGCATTGAGCAAATGTCACTCCACAGCCCCAAAATCTATCAAAGGAAATGACAGCAGCTGTAAGCGTTAATCATCTGGTATCATCAAAATAAAGTTGTTGCAATAGAGCATTGTCAAGGGATAAATGTCTTGACTTCAGCTCAGTGCTAGACCCGTTATTGCTGGTGGTTCACCAAGGTATTCTAGCCAGAGATGGTAATTGCATGGCCCAAGTGCTTATCTTGTGACATTATTAACTCTTCCCTCTCCAGGCTGGGTGGCTGGTCAGTCTGATCACAAGAAAAAATCCTGGGACAGCTGAGGAATTGAAGCAGTTTCTTTTCATCACTGTGCTGAGAAGTTTGTGCCCAGCCCTGCTTGAATAGAAGTAGTAGTGTGTGGAGCAGCACTGAAGAGGCATTTCCCACCCACCCTTCTGAGCTCTCAGTGCAAAAAGAGTCAAGTTGTTAAAGCAGTGCAAAAGAAGGCAATGATTAATTTTTTTTTTTAAAAAAAGGTTTTGAACATCTGAAAAATACCTGCTTCTGCTTTACTCCTGCCCCAGGAAGTGGCTTGGAAATAAACCCTGTAACCCTCATGCTGGTTCTGCCCCTGCTCAGGGTGCAGCAGGTACAAATGCTGTGAGTAGATGTAGTGAGTGTGGCAGACAGGGCATCCATCAGGGCCTGCAGGACCAAGGATGTGACTGCTGGTGTCACTGAACCGATTAACTCCTGGGGATGGAGGGAGGCACTGCAGTAATGTCACTTCCAGCTGCCTTCTCCTGGGAAGGCAATACTGAGCAGTGAATTGCAAGGTCTGGCGTGTGGCCCAAGGGGATGGAGAGCTGCTGGAAGCGGCTTTCTGTTTAAAATCCAGGAGTTCAAACCTACCTCTGGTGTTTTAAGGCACCATTGATCTTCTGTGCTGGCTGGGTTTGAGCCCCTGTCCCTAGAAGCTGCAAGGACCTGGCCCATGTCAGGAAGAGCCTGCTTTGCAAAGTGTGCAGCAGAGCTGGATGCTGAGGTGGCAGTGGGGCTGAGCTGTGCGTCACCCAGCTCTGCTAGGCAGGCAGGACTGTAACTGCAGGGTGCAAACGGGCTGGGTGGGTGCATGGTGGGGATGGGCACCTGGCTGAGCCCACCCCGTGTTGCTCACTTGGTCTGGCTCCTACTTGTCTAGGGAAATGCCGAAGTGTAGGCACAGGAGTAATGCAGCTGCTTCTGGAGAACATCCACCGCAGAGGAGTAAATGGAAAACTTCAATAAATCAACATATTTCAACAGCTGTCCCAGTTCACAAAGGTGCAGAGATTGGGCTGTGGAGTTTGTGTCACTGCTTTACCTTTAAAGAGAGGAGGGGAAATAAATCTGTGGGATGCAATTCTTAAAGCTCCCCAAGAAATCATAGAATCATTTAGGCTGGGAAAGACCCTTAAGATCAAGTCCAACCGTAATGCTTACAAGCAAAGCAAACACCACTACCCCATCAAAGTTCAGAGAAGTTTGCCGTGTTTGCTCCGTGGGTCAGTTTTTTAATCTTGAGCTTCCCATACTTCACTTTCACAGAGAAGTCCTCTTCTCTATGAAAATCCTTTCCAGTTGTGAACTCGGTTCTAATTCCACGTTGGCTTAAAGTAAAAGCCTGAAACTTTCTGCATGGCTTTCCCTACCCTCTTTCAATGAAGAATTACTAGTTCCTGCTCTGATTTTTTTTTTTTTTTTTTGTCCTTTCCAGTCCCTATCTTACTAACAAAACAGCCATAAACCATGATCATGTTATATAGTATAGCCTTTAGGATAATGCACTCCCTTTAGCACTGGAAGTCTTACTTGTGATGGTGAACGGAGTAATATACTGCATTTTAATTAGACTGGGTTGGGAAATAAGTGTTTCACTCATTGATCTTGCTCTTCTCCCCATTTATTTTGAAGTGCTGGTGTCTTTATTTTCAGCAGGCAAAATCGGAAGTGTTGTTGTAAATCCTGACTATCTTCTGTGATTTAGATTATAAGCAGCTCCTCAGAGCCAGGGCTTGTGGGGTTCCTTGGAGCTGCTGAGTAACAGGTGACCTGCTCTTCTGCAAACAGTGTGTAAAGGGCTGGCAATGGGGACCAGATGGGAAACAGCCTTCAAAGCTGATGAGGTTTTTTGTGACCATCGGAGAGCCTTTTACAGCTGTAAGGGGAGCTGTGCCTGGAGAGCCAGCAGCAGCATTTGGTGGGTAAAACTCGGAGGTGAAGTGACATGCCCAGGGTTACCTGGGGTGTTGGTGCTGGAGCCTGTGCTGGGACCAAGTGCTGTGACACCTGCTTCTGCTTCCACCATGAGACTTATTTCCCTTCTTTGTCCTTAGTTTTGCAGCGCAAGGAAATTTTTGCTTAATTTTAAATGTTCTCCTAAATCTTGGTGACGGCAGATTGACGTAAGCGTGTGCTGGATCAGGGCCTGTTCTCTTATGCATATGGATGCATACGCAGCTGTAAGCGTTTTCCATCTTTAGGCTTCTGCAGTCCAAGGGACAGACCTTCCCTCCCTGCCTGCGGATGTGTCCTCTCTTCCCTTGCACCACGGGTAGTAGTGTTGGGTCTGCTGGCCTCCAGGGTGAGAACATGGGGGTGAATTTGGGTGGAATTGCTGGTTGCTTTGATCATTCATTGTCCGTTGAGTTTGCTAATGAAGCTGCTGCCTGTGTGCAGCCTCTTGGGATGCTCTAGAGCTGGGCATGGCAGTTGGGTGAAAGCCTGAGTGTTGCAGTAGCATCTCCCCTGGACCACATGAGCTGGGAAATTCCTCCCAGCCTGATGCTCTGGGAGGTTTTGTGTTGTGACCAACGTGTAATTCTCTGCCCATATGCTCAGACACATCCTATCTTCCAGAACTTGCCCTGTGTCTTGCTTTTACTGGTGTTAATGGCAGCTAAAATGCGGCTGCTGCCTTGGGGGTGAGAGCAGCAGCTCCCAAAGCGGGTGATGCCGACAGGTTGGGTGGCATGGCAAGGCAGGCAGTGCTCATCCCAGCCGGGCAAATCCAGCTGGGGAAAGTCCAGGCTCTGCATCGCTTTTGATTTGTGATATCCCTTCAGCCACGCCGCAGCCCTGATGCTTGTTCAAGAGGGAGCAAAAGGTGCTTCCTCATCACTGTGCAGCATCTGAGCTTTCTGAGAGGTCTCCATCTATTTGCCAGCATGGGTTGTACTCATGAAGCTCTAAGCTCATGCTGGATGACAGCCTGATGAAACTGCAGGTAGAAGGTAAAAAAAAAAAAAGTGATGGGGAGAGCAAGTCAGTTTATAGCAATTCCATCTGATTTAAACTAAAAGGGATTGCAATATATAAAATATTTAAATATTTCATCTGTGGAAGAGCCCTGAACGAGCTTGTACTGCATGCGTTGTGTTGTAGTGCTTGAGCAGGCATGGCAACAGGGGTGCCACCCCTGCTCGGCGTGGGCTTGTACGGGGGGAGGTGGCTGTGCCCCCTCCAGATCCAGGCTGGCTGAAGGGTTTTGATTAAAAGTGTTTTATTTTAACAGGGGATTCATTTCACCCTCTAGTCGGTGAAAATTGTCAGCGTTTTAACAGGTTGGGTCTGACTATCTAAGGGTGAGGGTCTCATTCTGCTTCTCTGCACTTACTATCTGCTGGGTGCTTGGTGACCCTGGAGGATGCTCAAAATAACCCCAAGTGAGAGCTGTGCCTGCCCAGCCTTGTGGAGAGTCACGAGGTCACTGGTGTAACTGGGAGGAGAATTTGTCCTTCTACTTTAAAAATAGCTGTATTTTCTTTAATGGCATTTTCCTTGGGGCAGCCCAGGAGCTTGCAGGAGTGTGCAGACCAGTTGAGTTGCCACCGAGTGGGAAGGGGTGCCAGGGTGCCTCAACTAATCCCATTTCTAAAACATGTTTGTCTCTAAAAATGAACCGAAGGAAGCAAAACTCTGTGGAGTTTCTTCTTCCTCCCCAAATATTTAATTTTCCTGGTTTCCTGTAACCAGGTTGAAGATGTTTCCTCTGTGGAAAATGCTCTCTGATATCGCTAAATAGGATTCTGTAATCTCCAGCAGCTAAAATGTTTAGTTAAGGTCCAAGGGTGTGTGTTGTGGTTTTTTTTTTTATCCCGATCTGTCCGTCCGTACCAAAGTGCGGGGTTTCTAGTGATGAGTGATTCAGGGCTTATCGCTGGGAAGTGCTGTGAATGCCAGATCTGCGCTTACTTGAGGAGAGAAATGCATGAATTTTTCCACATCACTGGGAGCTGAAGATTTTGCTAAAGGTGCCTCCAGCTGCAAGTAGTGAGATACGGTTCTGCCGGAGAGCTCCGAAGAGGCAGAAACTTGTGTAGAAAATTTAAATGTGGATTTCATGCCTTGGAAAGCCATCCATAAGGAGAGAGGCAGGTGCTGGCCGGCTCTCAGCCATGCAACAGGTAACTCAGGCTCCCCGATAACGAGGTTGCTGAAGCACAGACGTCGTGCCTGTCTTTAATCTGACTTTGGAGGTGTTCGTTAGGGAGCCCTGGGCTGGATGCCGCCTGCCGTGTCTTGCAGGCTGCAGCACAGCCAGGTGAGCGTGGGGACGTGCCAGCGTCTGGGGTCGGCGCTGTCCCCATCAGTGCCTCTCCATGCGCTGGTTGCACGGGATCCTGCTGGGTCAGCTGCTTCTGTCTCAGGTTTTTGCATGTAAAAGCTCCATTAAAAGTTGTCACAGCCTGGGATGCAGATGGACGTGAGACAGGCTGACCGCAGCCAGGGCAGGGATGGTCGGGACAAAGCTGCCTTTCCAATTACAGCCTGGGGCAGTGCATGCTGCAGGAAAAGGAGAAGCAATAAGTAAATCGAGCTTCTGTTTGTTGTCTGTAAGGTCTGTCTGTTAGCTAATGAGGCAGACGGCTGAACCTCTTTTTAAATGATACTACCTAGCGCTTTTGTAGAGTTATAAACGGTAACTCGGTTAAACCCAAGCTCTGTATCGACAGGCGGCTGAAACCAGCACCTCCTTCTGCTGGTGATTTGATTTCGTTGTGGAGGCTGAACTGGATGTTTTGGTAACGAGGGCAGGGCCCTGCCTCAGTGAGCTCTGCCGAGCAAACCCAGTCCAGGAGAGAGCATCACCTCTGCTGTGCCCAGCCCGCTGGGGCTCGAGCCCCACAAGCATGGGGCTGAGCGCCGCCCCTGCTCGCCCACCCACGGGCCACTGTCGTGGCTGCGGTAAATGCCTGCTACCGCAGTTCATGGGGTCCCTGGCAGCCCTCTGCCCCCAGCTTCACCTGCTGCTGTGTGCTCCGCGTGCAGCATCCTGCCGGCTAACTTGCTGCTCTGCCCTCTGCCTTGTCCTCCTCCTCGCACCCCATGGAGCTGCCACGTGGTTCTGGTGCCTGGCACGTAGCTGATGTCTATTTGTAAGACAATACTTCAGCATTACTTAGTGAAAACACAGGTGGCATTGTACAGCTGGTAGCAACATTGATTGAAGTGATATTTAATCCAAGGAAAATACATGATACATAGTCTAGGATTCCTCGCTTATCCATCATATAATGCAGTTCATTGGGATTAAATATCCCTCCTGTAAAGTTGTTTGAGATCAGTGTTGTTATTTGTTTTGCAAATGATCCTGACAGGGATGCTGAGGGCTATTGATTACCAATGGTTCTTTAAAAATTACTATTATACTGCAAATTATGAACCTTGGGGGTATCTAGTTATATGATAATGGAAAAGCATTGGTGTGTAATGACACATGCATCATAATAAATTTGCTCTTCCTATATAATGGAGATTGAAAGGGACATGATTTATGACCAATTGCATTAGCTGCCTGCCATCATATGTCCAAGGTAACATGATGGAATTGCCTGGTTGTTCATCGTGGCAAGAAGTACTAATGATTAGGAAAGCAATTTAGAAAAAACTAAAGGAAAAAAAGCCCTTATTCTGAGCAAAATCTCCTCTATCTTCCCGTTTAAAATGTAAACCACTCTTCTAATTCATAAATAGCTAAAATCTCTCCATCACTCTCCCATGCTCTGCTCTAGGAGCATCCACAAAGGATTGCACAGATGAAAACCAATGCTGCCAGTCCTAGAGGAACTCCTGGGTTTGCTTGGAAAGCCTTCACAGAGCTCCTGGCCATGGCTGGGATCAAAGTGCAAGTAAGAGCCCTGAATCAGCTGGGAATGTCAATGCATTGGTGGCCTTGAAGCCAAGGGAGGACACATGTGTTGAGTTGTGCTCTCATTCCTGATGGTGAATGCGTGATAACACAACTGCTTGTCTTCCAGCCTCTCCTGGTGTTCCCCAGCTCCTTAGCTGAGGACTGAACACTTGATGTGCTTGAGAGCAGCCAAAGGGCTGCTTTTGGCTAATGGTGGCTTGAGCAGTGTCAGCAACCTTGGGCACAGTGCTGGGTGCTGTGAGCTTGCCCTGGCCCCATGCTCCGGGCACCTGAGAGCCGCTTTCAATTGCCTCTCCATCGTGGGTTGGCATGGGGGGCTGGTGGGGAGGGTTTGACGCCAGGCCTGTGATGGGTAATGTTTTCAGGATGGTGTGTGGTGTGAAGGTTAAATGGGATGCTTTTTACCATGGCCGTTCTGTACTCTTGGCATCCCGCTGCAAATACCAAATGATGGCAATGCTAATAAGCCTTTTTCTCATCACGCTGCTGATCTACAGTACAGCCCGCAGACAGTGAATTCCTGGGCCTGTGCTTCTGTATTATCATGCTCAGCAGTAGCTGAGCATGGAGAAATACATGTCCAGGAGCCAGTGCCAGCAGAACCATGTGTAAATCAAAAGGAAGGGAAAAACAGTTTCCCTTCTTCCTCCGGCACCTTCTCGGCATCTTTTGTCATGAAGTCATGTATTGCATCAAAAGTCATCAGGCTGCCAATGTGGAAAAATATCCATACTCTCCCTGAAGTGCCCATGGGCAGGAGACCTCCTCCATAGATACTGATTTATTTCCACCCTGTGTTCATTTATTTTGCTGTGCTGCAGTAGGGACACTTGCACAGTAATTTCTTTAAAGAGACTCAGTGCTTGATAACATGGCACTTCGGATGAAGGAAGGAGGAGGTGTGTGCTTGTTTAGGCATTATTCTGTGAGCTGTACGACATCTAAAGATCCAGCTCCAGCCTCCCATGAACCCCAGTAGCTTACTTGGAAATGGGATGGAGGAAGGTTGAAATAACAAAAGGGATTTTGGAGTGCACACTAGTCAGTGGAGGCTGGGTGCATCCCTGACAATGAGCAGGACTGCGCTGTTACCCACGTTATCCAGAAGAATTATTCCCCCTGCCTGAAGTAGAAATAGTGCCCTGGGATGAGGCTGCTGAGCTGTATCCTGCCAGCCTGGTTCCTCAATGGAGGCTGGGGGTGCCTGAATGTCTTCATCCCTGAGGGATGAGGAGCAAGGGCTCCTTGAGACAGCACTGTGGAAGGGATTTGCGATATAAAAACCAGCACAAAGTTCTTCTCATTGTGGAAATGCTGCCCCTTGACTTGCAATAAAGTAATTATTTATCATGCTGTTTTCTTAGCCCAAGTCCTCTGCAGGTCACCGCGTGCTCTACCTCATCTCGCAACCTGTTTGTAACTCTGCTGCAATTCAGGAGCAATCGGCAGCTACAGAGATGCTGTTTGTCGTTAGGGAAGGGCCATGGGCGGGGGGTGGGGGGCTTTGGTTTTGCAATAAAAATTAAATCCCAGGGTTTTGTCAATGCTTCAGATATGAGATTCTTCCCTTATAGCCACTTAGAGCTTTTCAGAGGAATTGCAATTTCAAGATTGTGGAGGAGGGTGAATCCAGGAGGGGAGATCACAAGGTGGGACTCGGAAATGCTGGCACAAGGGAGCTCTGAAATTCCTCAGTCCAGTTTTCTTCTTGAAGCAGGACTTTTGCCAGTGGTGTATCAGGCTGGTGTTGACTTTGTCTAGGCGAGTCTTAAAACTGCTCCTAGGATGAATGTAGATGATGGGTTGGGTGCTTAGGTCTCTGCCTCCCTGGGGGATTGGAGGTATTTGGGGGTACAGGTCACGGGTTTCATCCTGTGGCTATGTGGACCCAGTGCAAGATCCTCTGGCACTTCAGAAAGACAGGGGGAGGACCTGAGCTGGAGAAGTTTTAGGGGATGGAGGAAAGGCTGTCTCTGGCTGTTTATTTGTCTTTATCATGCCCAGCTGAAGCTGGGTTAATGTACAGAACTGGACAGGAGATGCCCTGATCAGGAGTGTGTTTGACCTCTGCAGAGATGTGCACAGATGCGAGTATGCTGGGGAACAAGGTTTTTCCCACTGTTACCTCTGTGGGTGACCTAACCTGGGTATCTCTGATCCAAGCCCTCCCAGGAGAGAGCACCCTGTTGCAAGAATAGCAAACGCTCTGCAGCCACCCAGGGAAGGCTGGAGTGGGAGGAAAAGAGCCCTTGTTTCTCTCAGCTGCACTGGGTTGGGTGGACCTAAAAGCAGCAGGTAGGAATGCCATTGGCACTGTCATTACCTTAATGTTTTGTGTCACAGTTGTAGTGGGACATTGTCACATGTATGGATTCTGGGAGGTCTTTTGATTCAGCATTGCATCGCATTTTATGACAAAAATCAATATAAAATGGTTGTCATTGGAGCGGTGTCCTTCAGCCCAGTAGCTGGCGGTGTAAGTAAGTCACCAAGTCAGCGCGCGCAGCAGCAAAGCAATGCATAATTCAAGAGGGATCTTTGAGTGACACAGGGGACGTAGGGGCTGCACAGCTGTCACTGCATTGTACAAAGCAGGTCGGTTGGAGTGAAGGTGGGGAGTCCTCCGTGTCCCGCTGAATGCCCTGGGCAGAGCCTGGCTGTCCTTAGAGGGACCAGCATCCCTGGGGTTGTGTTGCGTGAAGCTAAGCTGCAGACTGAGGCAGGATTTGCTTCTCTTTGGAAGGGTTTATCTGGAAAATGTGGATACACAAGCATTTCTGTGGTGCCTGCCATGGCCTCTCCCCAGCCTGGACCGTTGCCAGTCCTTGCACAAGCAACACCTTCCTGCCCTGGTAGCATCCCCCTTGCTGGGGGAGAATGAGATGGGCAAAGGGGGCCTCGGGGGCAATGTGGCTGTGGTTTAGACAAGCTTGTAAGAGGTTTGATGCCATCTTAGGAAAACTTTCTCCCTCTCTTGTGTGCTAGTGCTAATGTTGACTTTGAGTTTGTTATTTTCCCTGCTGTCGTAATGAAAGTCCAAGCACTACACAACTGTGGAGATCCTGACACGGGGAAGCAGCAGCCAGCATGCACCGTTTCTCTGGGAGAAGGGATCCATTCAAACAGTTCCTTTATGTCATGCTCTAATTTTGCCACTGTTGGTTTATTTTTGGTTTTGGCTTCTTTTTTTTCCCACTGTATTCTTCAAACTTCCCTTTCAGGGCTTAACGGCTTAACCATTTCAAAGTTGTGCCAAGTGGAAATGTAGCATACGATTTTCTCACTAAATGTTGTGCTGATTGCTCAAATGTATTCTGGATTGTAGAAAAACTACAAAAAACTGGGCCAAAGGAGGGTGAGAATTAGCCTTCAGGTGAAGATCCAGGTCTTTGCATGCTCAGAAAGACCTGGGGAAGCAAAGAAAGTGCTCCTTGTCGCCTTCTTGCTCTGCAGCATCTCGTATTGGTGTGGCTCACAGCAGTATCGGTGGGCAGGCAGGTGCTGAAGCACAGGTCTCGGTCCTGAGGCTGGTACAGTCTTTAAACACAGGTCTTGGTCCTGGTTGTTGGTCCCAGATATCAGAATTGTGCTCCGGGCGGGTGGCTGCCTGTTCTGCTTGTCCTGCTGAGATGCTGGAGGATTCAGGGCAGAAACAGCCCTGCTCCTGGTCTCCCCTGGTGCTGATCGAGCGCCTCTGATGGGAGCAGATGCTGCTTTTGGGAGGTGAGATGAGTGTTACCTGGTCACAGGGTCACAGTCCTGTCCCATGAGAACTCCTTTGTGAAGGGTCCGTTTTGTTTGGCTCGTGCTCCCATGAGACTGTAAAGAGCTGCATTTTCCCAAGGAGGATGAGGGCAAAGAACACTTCTGGAAATGTGGACTTTTTCTTGGTAATAAAGTGGGTTATCACCATCTAATGACTGCTGTGACACAGGTCACTGTGCAAACCTGAGCTCTTGGGGTGATGATATGGGTGCAGGCTGGGACACAAGAAAACAACTTGTTGTTGCGGAGCTGGGAGACTGACGTGAGTCCTTTCCAAAGGCAAGAGTAACAGAGAGTTATTTTTCTGCCATTTCTGGCTTTTTATGGTCATTCACATTAGAAGATCTTTGAGGTTCCTCACTCATCCTAGAAAATGCCTGTGGCTCTGAGCTGCGGAGCTGGGCTCTGGATCACGGCAGCCTCTGTTAAAGATGCTCTGAACTGGAATTTGCTCTTTCATTATAGCTCTCAGGCTTGCAGGGTGAAGTGAGGGACAGCTGATGATTATTAGCTTTAAATTTAATAATGCTTTTTATAACATTTAATCTTTCATTAATAATAACTATAATACATGCTATGTTGTATCTAGACCAAGAAATGCTCAGGTTTCTGCAGTGCTACAGCTTGGGCAGCTGGGAGCTCCATGTCGCTGTGAGCAAGGCGTTCCCCAAACCAGATCCATTCGGCAGGGGATGTGGGGAAGGGCTCGGTTTGGTTTCCACAGGTCTTGCCTGTGTAAATCCTTCCTGGTGCAGGGGACAGGCAGGGTCCTGTGCCCTGCTGGTGCTGTCTGCCTTTGAAGCATCTCCAAGTCCCCACCTGCAGCACCGACCAAGAGCTGGATGTGGCCCCGTGATTTATTTGTAATATTCCTGGGGGAAGGAGAGGGCATGTGAAGGTCTCTGGGCTGCAGGCAGAGGTGAAGAGCACGGCGCAGATGGAAACCACAGAGTGATGGTGCAGACTGGGGATGTGCAGTGAGGAGGCTGGGCAGGCACATCTGCTGCTTGAAAAACTTCTGGCTGTTTGGGGTGCAGGGAAAGGGAGGAGAGGGATTCCTCAATTTGTCTCCTCATCTCTCCCAAGTAAATCCCTGCTGGCTGATGTGGTTGGCACATGCAGAACGGCTTGGCTTGATGCTTCAGTGATGGTCTCCAGCCGGTGCGATATTCTGCTCAGAGCTGGGAGATGGGGAGCATTAGGGAAGCCGGGGGGCTAAATGTCTTGCCGTGATCTTCAAGGAACAGTAATGAGGAGGACTTTCTGTTCAGATTGCAGGAAATCTCCCCCCCGCCCGCCCTTTTCAATTAATAACCATGGGAGGAAGAGGCTTTTCTAGCTTGTAGGGAAACAAAACTGAAGAAGCCGGTTGCAGTCATGTTGTTGGAGAGCGTCCGGCTCCACTTGAGTTGTTTTTCCACTATTTGGGTAAATAAGTTAAGACAATAAGGAGGACTGCTGAGATAGTTGGCAGTGCAATGAATCCCCCGGGAGATGAGGGCAATGCTGTTTATTGGTGGGGAGCTGCCTGTGCGTGAGGGGTCAGTCCTGCAGTTATGTAGAGGGAAGGGAAACAAACGGCCTGTTTTAGCACCAGATTCATTGCGAGGAGGTACGCCAGGGATCATTAGTGCCACAGCCATCATTATCTTTTGCTCGGATTAGTTTTCTCTGTTTTTCTTTTTTTTTAAGGCAAAAAATAATGGCTGGTTCCTGTTAGATCAGATATGGACAAAATAATAGCGGTATCACAAAGATTGAGGTCTGCAAGATTAAATTTGAAAGGGAGGAGGAATGATAGCTTTGGCCCTGCTTGCTGTTACACCAGCCGTACGGATAAATGACTCTGTATGCAGATAAGCAGGGCAAAAATGAAAGGGATGCTCAGGAAGAGATGGCAAGAAAAATAGGAACTAATCAGCAGATTCAACCACTGTAATAATGCAGTAAACATGGAAAATTACATTATATTAGCTCCTCTGCTTCTCATTGTATGTATTAGCCACAAAGTCATCGATAGGCAATTCACTGTAAAGATGCCGCGCTGCAGATACCGGAGCTGCCCCCTCCTGGGGGAAGGCATTTGCGATGCTGAAGGGGAAAGTTGTCTTGTGAACTGTGTAAGGAAGAAATGGTTCAAGTTGAGCTGGAGAAATGCTCGCAGCTTTCCGAGTTAAAGATCTGCTCTCGGGAAAAGGGCAGCCAGGCTGTTTGTCCCCAGCACCCAGGCAGCAGCAGTGGTACATGCTGAGGCATGGCTTCATTGCAGTTCTGGGACATTCCCCTGGTGCAGGAGAAATTGGTTTGCTGCAGAACACTTTTTTTTTTTTTTTTTTTTTTTTAAATATAGATGTATTTTTTTTACTAGTGAACTCAATTTCCATTTTTTTCAATTTCTCACAAAGAATGACAAGTAGCCACTGCAGCCTTTTCCCTTGAGTTCAAGTAAAACCAGCATGTAACATTATTTGCAAATTAGCTTCATCCCTCTGGCTCCTGGTTCAAGTAGGAACTGCTTGGTCTGGGGTCCCTCCCAAAATACCCATTTAAGCCACATAACGATTCTGACTCTCTCATGCATAGTAGATGAAAGAAGATCCGCGGTTTATTTTTAAAGCTTTGAACCCCAAACATGGTCAATCACAGAAAGAACAGATTAAAAAAAGAGAAAGTCATGATAATGAAAAGCTGTAAGAAAAGCAGCCTTACACTTCACAGTAAAATCCCTTTTCTTTGCGCTTTTTTATTAACAGCTCCAACTCTGATCAGTGCATAAATCTACCTGCAACACAGGATGTTGGAAAATTACCGAGAGACAGCAATGTCCTCCCCACTGCTTGGTGAGAAAGGAAGGATGCACCTTCAGGTATGGGCTGGTATTTTGTTTTATCCTCTGTTCCCCGTTTGCGTTGCACTAAACCTGCTTGTTGCATTGACTAGAGGGGGTGAATAAGGTGTCTGCAAGCAGGAAATTCAGAAGCGATTCTCTAAACTTGTCTCAAGGCACAGATAAGTTGTCTACCTGGGACCTGCACCCAGGCAGCTCTGGGCTCCATCTGCTCTGCCTGACAGGGTAGAGGTGGTTAACAGTGGTTTTTTGGCTTGCATTTGGTGTTGGTTTTAAGCTGCTCCTGTGGAAGTTAATTGTCCAGCTCCTCTCGATGATGGCAGGGTTAGGGCAGCGCTGGGTGCTCTGGTGACGAGGCAGCTCTGCTCTCCTCCCTGCAGCGGCATCGGAAAGCAGAGCACATGCTTGGCGATTACCCACTCCCCGGGTCAAGTCCAACATTGCATATGAAATCACCGCTTCCCCTCCACTGTACTGGTTTCTTAGGGATTGTGCGAAGGGCTGAGCAGCATGAAGCTGTGTTGGCTGCTGCTGCTGAGCAGCCTTTTTAGTGTAGGGGAAGAGCTAGACACTCCTGGGCTTTCTTAGTCCAGCCTCAATCCGTGCACTTCAAACAGGAGCCTTGTTTTAGGGCTGTGCCGAGCGCTCGGGTCTCACAACAAGCTGCTCTTGTTGCAATATGCAAAATGCAATAAAAAAAGGGCCAGCAATGAGACAAAAAGCCAGTTTTACTTTGCTTTGAAGGGGATGGGGGTTGCTTCGCCCGGTCAGGGGAGGATGGAGAGGAGCAGTGGTTCCCAGGACAGGGAAAGGGAAGGCTGCTGACTTTCTGAACATGGATTTTCTGATAGTTGCCAGACACTTTGGGCTCAACGCTGACAAGCCACTGTCCCTGAAACACTGGCCCAGCATGGCAACTGGATTATAGCCATCACATCCATTACCCTAGGGAGAAAAAAAGGTTTTCTATCCACAGAGGCCAGTTTAAAACAAGCCAGCCTTTTCCTGCATGTAAGATGATGTGCTTTCCTAAATATGTGGTCCTGGAGCAAGCAAGGACCTAAGAGCTACTTAATTCTTGGCAACTGGTCAGCACTGCCATGCTGCAGGTTGGGGTTTCTCATTTATCTGGGTTGGTTGGTTGCTTATTTTGTCCCCTGAGCGAGTGGTTTGAGGCCATAATGTGAATTAGCCAATCTATCATGTCAGTGTTTACAAAAGCAAGTCCAACGGGACTGCTTTCAGTAAAGTCCTTTCTTTTCATGGTGTCCATCACTCCAGTTTGCGTTTCCCCATCGCCGTGCTTGTGTTTGCTCCCTGCAGCAACCATCTGGGGCTTGCAGTGGGCAGATTGCTCTCACTGGGGCTGGCTTTCACCTGGGGTCTCTTAGGGGATGGCAGTGTGTGAGCACTGAGGTCCCCAGCATGTCGTGTGGGCTGCAGTAGTGGGACCTGGTATCCTGACATCTGTGCTGGAGCATGGCCATGCCGTGGGTAAATGGGGTGGAGTGAGATGTGCTGATGGTTGGAAAGGAGCTGCAGCTTTTGTTGCTTGAGTGGGTCTTTGTTTCATGGATGTGTCGGCCAGCAGTGAGGTTTCCTTGCCTATGGGAGATGCTGGGTATCTCAGAGAAGTGGCTTAGAGTTGTGACTGCTGAGGGCTCTGGGAGACGTGTTGCGTCCTGTCTGGATCTGGATTAGTTATACAGGTGCTTTTATACATATTTTGCCCAGAAAAAGGTCAGGAGGCAAAATGGGGCATAGGTGTTAAAAGGGGGGCAGATGACAGAGTGACTCTCTTGGCACAGGGTAACCATCGTGCTGAGCTTTTTGCCACTTCTGCCTTGGCCGTGGTGCTTCATCAGCACATTTCACAGTGGTGAGCTCTCCCCAGAGCTCCTCTGCAGCTAGGGCTGGTTTACATTTCTCCCTTTAGCCTGCCTTGCACTGAAACACAGGATGCACAAGCATCAATGCCTGACATCACATGCCAAGAGATGCTGTGAAGATGGGGTTTGCTCCCTGCAACCTGCCATTCCCACCCTGCATTTCTTGGGAGAGCTCCGGCGTCCTGCCAGCCCACGGGGGAGATGCTTTTTCATCCCCTCCCGTCCTACGTGTGACCCATTGTGCTGCAGCATGTCCATGTGTGCCTCCTTCACCCCAGGGAACCCTGTGTTAGCACAGGGAAACATGGGATGATGCTGCACATTCAGTAGCTTGCTCCCCTGGAGCAAGACAAGGGCTGAGCGTAACGCCTTTTAATGTTCCTTCTCCTAATTATCCTCTTAATTACTCAATGAAATGCCCAATAAAACAAATCACTATAATTTCTATTTTATTCTGTGCCTTTCGTGGTTTACTTAAGAGTGCAGGATCCATTAAGGAGGCACTTTCTCATGAGGGAATACTTTCCAATAGATCATACTTACAAAATGGTTTTATGTTCCTATCTTGTGCTTCATCCTCGTTTTCCGTGCCAGTTTGCTAATTACCGGAGACACTGGTGGTTGGGAAGCGCTGCCTCCCTTGCTGCCCATCCCCGCCATGGTGAAGCCACAGCGCTGAGTTTGTGACATCCCCATGGCAACAGCCCGTGATGTCACTAGTGGGGATTACAACTTTGGAGCATCCAGGCGCAGGCGGCAGAGCTGGAACTCTTGGGCTTTCACATGCCTTTAAATAGAGAGGAATTAAAACGCGGGGAAGTCTTTAAGAATGCTTTAGATTTCCCTTTTTTTATCCCAAAGGAAGGAAGCCTGGTGTGACCATGGGGCTGCCACCAGCAGTCCCATCCCCCGGCCCGTAGCAAGCCCAGCTCCCTTGTGCAAACTTGGGGTTTGCTTGCAGGGCCCTGCTGTGGGATCCTGCAGTGGCCCTGCTGCGGGATCCCGTGGCCAAGGGCTGGTGCATTGGGCATGTCCCCAGTGTCCCTGGGGGCCATGGCTGTCCCCTACCCCATGCAACTCCCTCTGGCTCTGCACCTCTCAGTGATAACTGTGAACCTAAAGCAAATCTGGGGGACATAAGCCCCTGCAGCCCACCCCCCCATGCTTTACCCCCAGTCCAAACTGCTGTCTCCATTGGCTTTCTTCAGTGCCTTTTGTCTAATACTCATAGTATTAGCATAATAAGATGCTGTTCATGCACAGACAGCGAGGGAGGAAGATGAATGTGTGCACCTCTCTAGCAACAGGAAAATCACGTAATAACAACACACTATTTTGCACCTGGGGAGGAAATCCAGCTCACATGGCTGGTACCACAAACTGCGCAAGGCATTTAAACCAACGGCCCCAAAACTTACATGGGGAAGCCATCTGACTGATATTTATGTACCTTATTTAGCCAGCAGAAGCAAATCAAGCAGGTGGAAGAATCAATCTTTTTATTTTAGGTTTTCTAAGGTAGGAATAAAAATGATATTTCAAAGGCCGACGTGTCTCAGCTGAGCGGTGGTGGGGAAAAGCAGGCACCGCAGAACATACTGTCCTGTCTCCCTGTTTCTCAGATCATAACTTCTAAGCTGGATTCAATAGAAATAAATGTTCAGTAGTTCCAGTGGTGGCCTTTGGAAATGGAGCTAATGGAACAAGACAAAAAAATCGTTACAACATTTTGACAAGTGCTTAAATATTTAATGCTATGCATGGCACAGCCCGGTTGTGGGGAGCTGGGAGCACACCTGCAGGAAGCTGTGCCCTTCGTTAGCGAGAGATGGAGTCCTCCTGTGGACCAGGGCAGGGGAAATTAAGCAGATGCTGTTTGAGCTGTGCATTAATAAACAAGCCGAGGGCGGCTGTGGCTTCGGCGGCTGAAGGGCTGGGTGGTGGTTGCTGTATCGGGGACCTGTGGAGGAAGAGGAGGGTGGCCAGTTCTTGGAGGTAGCTGGTGGAGGAGAACACGTAATGCTACCCCGAGCTGAGACAGGGGAGATGAAGAGGCTGCAGTGATTAAATAGGATCTACTGAAATCCTTCCAAAGCAGGCTTAAGAATTAAGAGCCATCAATGTCACATTGAGGGTCACTCACTGCAGGATGCCTCCGGCCAGTGCCTGGCCTCCCCCTGTGCATCTGTTCAGCCCCATCCGAGCGTGAGGAAACGCATCCTTCATCTCGAAGCCCACCCGGCCATTCCCCTCTGCCGCAGAACAGCGAACCTCAGCCAGCAGAGCCTCTGAAAAGCAAACTTCTCCGGAGGGGAAGGACTGGACTGTGCATGCCGAGATTTGCTTTGAATTTGGGTCTCATTAGGAGGTTAGCAGCGGGGGAAGGTGGCGGGGAAAGGTGGCAGTGAACGAGCTGGCTGGGCTCACATCGCCACTGTGCAGAGGGCTGACGGCTGGTCCCCTGTCAGCGACAGCCATGGGGACTAATCTGAAGAGGTGTCAGCCAGCGGTCCCTGTGCATCAGGGGCAGCATGGTTTGCTTGCTCAGATCCTTCTTCCCGTGCCCACAGGACTTGCAGTGAAGCTGCTGTGCTGGGGGTGCTGGTGTGTTCTGCGCCACCCCGGGGCTGGGTCTGCCACCCAGCTCACTGCAGGTGTCTCGCTTGGAGGAGTCGTGGCCTTGAGCGATGCTCCAGGAGCACGGCTGTGCCGGGCAGACTGTGCACACTGCAACACCCCGGTCTCGGATAATACCCCTCCAACACCAACACAACAATATTGGTGGGACCAGACAGAGCCAGGATGGAGCCCATCGTGAAACCTGCAGGTGTTCCCTGTCCGGGAGCAAGCTTCCAACACTGCTTGGCCGCTTTGGTCATGCTGACCCGCACTGGAGCGGGACCCTGATTCATCTGCTGCCACTGAAAAGCCACCAGTGCCACACACCCGCATCCCTGCTGGCACTGTGAAGCAGGGCTGCCTCTCCCAGCCACATGGAGGCAGTCAGCGAAGCCCTGGAAGGACCAGGGACTCCCGCTGGAGAAGGTTGCTTTTTAGTTTTGGTGGTGTTTTTTTCTTTTTTTTTTCCCTCTCCACCTTTCTCCTTATTTTCCACAGCTGGCAATGACTGGCCACAGCAGGGAGATTTTCACACCTCATTAGAGCCAAGTGTCCAACTCTACAGAGCTATCAACCCCAGTCAGAGCGATGTAAAAGGCAGTGCTTCCTTTAATCATCTGGGGACGCTCAGATTTGTTAGTGTGAACCCAGTGCTCCCCTACATACCGGAGAAGCAGGGGCATGGAGTGACAGGAAGATGATGCTGAGATGAGACCCATGGTGTTAAAAAATGATGTCTTCTCACCTGTGCATCAGCCCTGTGCAGACCGGGGTGATGAGGTCCTTCACCAACTGTCTCTTCCATTTTCCTCCATGGATGATTGCAGGTGGCCACGGGCCTACAGAAGGGCTGCTGTCTGCAGCTGAGACCTTGAGTGAGAGGTGATGTATAAAAATGTTCATTAGCAGGAGAAAGCCTGAACACCAGCATTTCTGGCTCACGAGGTGGAAGCATCCCTTTGTGCAAGGACCTGAGCGTTGGAGGTGTCAGAGAACTGTGGGCACTGCATCAACCTGTGGCTCCACAGATCCCCCTGGAATGAATGAGTTACATGAAATTTCAGAGCAGTGCTTCACCTCTCGCTGTCCCAGCCAGCGACCCTGACCCCAGCCAGCTGTAAAAGTGTGTCCTGAGTTTTGTGAAGTGATGCAGTTCTGTGTCTGCATCAGGAGATGAAGATCAGGTGCAAGCACCAGGAGACATACAGGCACAAAGTCCCTCCTCGCTGACTGCCGAGCCGAGCATGCACAGTGCTGCGACACGCACGCAGTGTTTTCTTCTAACTCTGTGCAACCCTGCGACCTTCTCTTGGCTGTCTCCCCGGCCTGCCACAGCCCCACGTGCCACGTACATCTCACGTGGGTATGGGAAGGACAGACGCATGAGGACCATCACAGAACTGCTGGCACACCTGACTGCAGGAAGATGGATGTCCTTCCCGAACGCCCTGGCATGCGCAGAGGTGCTTCCACCGTGTCCGTGTCTCAGAGCTTTCAATGCTTATGATTTGTCCAAGGGCAACTTTGCAAAATGTCAGTGTTTTTATCAAAATTCTCTTCAAGGTTTAATTAAAGGAACTGTTTGGGTTTTGTTTTGTTTTTTTTTTTTTAAATGGACGATAGATTTTTTCTCTAAGAAAGCAAATGGTTTTTCAAGGAAAAAAAATGCCTGTCCCTGTGTTTTTGCTACTCTGCCACATCTTTTTGGCTAACTTGCTTTCTGAGATGACCCTGTGAGCCACTCCACGAGGAGGGTCAGCAGCCCCGTGGCCCTGTCCAGCAGGTCTGCTGGGAGAGTGGCACCACCGAGAGCGGCCGAGGCAGCGTGTGTGCACCGCATGGCTGGGATCCACGCGTGCAAGCACCCCCGCAGCCCTGTACAGACAACAGCTGGTGCCGCAGAGGAGGTCAGTGACTTGCAGACACAGTTCTGCCTACAGATCTGGCAGTGGAGGCAAAGTCTGGGAGACGTTTTGCCATTAACCTCTGAAACCTGGGAAATCTGTGCTTGTGAAGCATTTAGGTTGGCGTTATGCCCTTACTGCCGCTAATGAAGGATTGATAGGACTGAAGGCAATGGTGTAAGAGACAGCCTTGACATCCTTCTGGACTTTGATTTGATCTCTGTCTTTCATGGTCTTCCCTTTTCTTCCTGCTCATTGGTTTAAAAAGCAAGTCTTTGATGGGAGGTGGCAAAATCCCACTTCAGCGGAGTGTTTTTGGCAACAAACGTTTGCCTTTTGGAGCTGCCCTCATCTGTTGGGTAAACATGAAATTATCGTCTTTGACTGGAACTGAGCCTCTGGAGCCATGTTATTCCACTGGGGAGAGGCATTTTCACCGATTCTCAGCGTGGATTATTCTTGTGACTGACTGTAATAGTTTCTTTGGCTGTATTAGGACTTATTATGTCAGGATTTATTTCGGCATGAAGTGATTCGACATGCTGTAGTCCTGTAACTTTCCTTTGCGGGCTGGAATTTAAGAGGCCATCTCCTGCTTCCCCCACGGACACAATGGAAACAATTTCCCTGCAGCCAGGCCCGTCTCCCAGGGTCAGCTTTCCCCAGCTGCTTTGTAGCTGCTAAACGAGCAAGTTTCCTGCAAAAGATAGGTAAAAACTAGTTTAGGTGAAAAGTGTATATATATAGAAAAGCCTCCTAGGAAGAGGAGGAGAGGACCATTGCTTCAGGGGAGCAATGCAGGCACTGGGAACTCCCTGGCATTAGCAGAGGGGTTAGCAGCAGAAAATGCAAGTAGGGATTAGATGTGGATTATATTGCAGAGATGCTGAAGCATCGTCAGTGCTGAGACATCTAACAAAGGGCTTAATTTCCTTAGGAAAACTGCTGGACCCAAAGCAGTCCTAGACATCACTTTTCAGGTGTGATGAGGTGGTAAGGCAATGAGTATATTAGCTAAGGCAGTGTGTTGTGGTATCTGGTACCTCTGGGAGACCTTGGTGATGCAAACTGGTGGACCGGCTCCCCAAAGCCACAGGTAATACGGGACTTTGGCAACTATTCCTCCATCAAATACTCATGCTCCACCAGATGTCAGAAGAAAAGGTTCACTTAAAACCCTTAAGTCCTCTTCAGTGCCAAGTAGAAATGAATTGGTAACACTGGTATTAAACTGCTGCTGTTTTCCTGGCTCCATTAACATCATTAAAATCATCCAGGACCTTTGGTTTATGATGTTCCTGTCTTGCTGGGATTGAGAAAGGATTCTGTTCATGATTTTTGGTCTGTTCTCAGCCAAAATAAAGACTTGTGTGTAGGAGCTGCTCTGGGCTATGCAGTCAGCCAGTCTTGAGACTTTCTTAGTTTTGAGATGTCAGCTGAACACCTCCACAGGGCAAGCACCAGCTCAGATCAAACTTTGGCATGTAGAGGGGGATGATAGAGGTGCATTGACTAGCTCATGTTGATTGAGGTGGCAGAGACATGGAAATTAGGACTTGACTTGCTGCCAAATCCCACCATGCTCAGCATAGGGCACTGGGCAGCTCTGACCTCCGCAACCTGATGTCTGGATCACGTTCTGCTTAGGCAAAAGGAGACATTTACACCCTGCTGAGCAGACTTGTCCAGTGCCCTTCACAAGCAGAGACCATGCAGGGAGGGGATGAGCCCTCTGCTCCGTAACACAGCGAGCAAGGCAGCCCTTGCGCCCCGTGTGAGGGCACCCATAGGTCCCCTGGCCAGAGCCTGGGGACGGGGAGGAGCAGGAGGCTGGCCGTCCATCTGTCCGTCCTCTCCCACCGCACCAGCCTGAGTTAGCCTCAGCTACTTTTGGCAGCCTGATTCCCTGCTCCAGCAAGTGCTGGGCTGCTGGGGAGGCAGCAGGGAGAGGAACACTCTGTTCGGCAGCTGCACATTCCATTAATTTAATGAGGATTTTTTTTTTTTTTACAAGGCAGATGGTAAAATAGCTATTTTCTGTTGTCTAATAAATACCATCAGCAAGGCAGAAAATGTGCAATCTCGCCAAGTCTTTTCTGATTCCTTGCCCTCCTGTACCGATGCGTTTCCTCGTTCTCTGCTGGTAGCCAGCGGAGTGGGGTGGTGGGATGGAAGGGAGGGATGGGACAGCGAAGGCAAGTCTGAAATTGCTGGCGGGCCCCGCGCAGTAAAATGGCAGCTTCCCCGGATTGGGCAGAGCCGCTGTGTCCTGCTGGGAGAGCTGCGCTCTGGCAGCCTTTGCCGATCCAATTCTCACTTCATCTGATTGCAGTAATAACAACTCACACAAATTTCCTGCCTCAACCTGAAATCTTCCAGCTCTGCAATGCAAATAATATAATGTGTGATGAGGAGCCCGATGACGGGGATAATAATAATAATAGTGATGATGCCTTTATTCAATGAATGAGTGAATCAAGCAAGCAAAAATAAATGGTATTCAGAGCCTCAAAATCAATGGGAAGAGAAATCAGGAGGAAGTGCAGGGGGACTTGCATCTCTGGGGGAGCGCTGTCCTTAGGAATGGTGTGAAGGAGAGATGAGCAGAGCCCTTTAGGGCTGGGCGCTCTTTGTCAGCCTGTGTTGCTCCGGGGCTCGCACCTCTCCTGTGATTATATTGCATTTGCTGAGCTCGCTGCTGCTCTGTGCCTGGTCCCAGCCTCTCTGTGATCTCTTTGGCCCCCTTGATTTACAGCTCTCATGGGCTCTCTGAATGTGTCTAAGCAGTTGGCAGGCTACAGACCTGACCTGGGGTTGGGTAATAACTTGTCTTTTGTCCCGTGCCCAGGAGGTTGGCCATAAAAAAGCTCCAGACATCAATTTTCCTCTCCACCGGGGTGGAATTGCGAAATGATGAGTTGGTCTTTGCCCTCATTTATCTCTTCTTTCCCTTTCTCCTCCTCTTTTTATCTTTCTCTTTTCTCCTTACCCTACTGCTCGTTGCTTTCTTCTTCACCCCCTTTCCACTATCTCCTCCATAATTTATCTGCCTCCCTCCCCTCTGCACATCACTGCTTCTTCTCTCTCCCCCTCTTGCCCTCTTCTGCCTCATTTTTTCCATGCGTTTCTTGCCCATCTCAAAAATTCCATGCTTTTTCTTGCTGTGCATAGCAGTTTGATATCTATGCCCATAATAGCCTGCTAATACAGTAATTCTACAAGAAACCCTTTAAAAACCTAAAGCCTTGGCAGGCAGTAAAACTCACCTTTTAACTTGGCTTCCTCTTTATCAGGGATTCATTTCAGACAGGATTTCTGTGTGCACAGCTCTGCCACTCTCTGTTAGTAAAAGAAGGATTAATTCCTGCAACAGGTGAATACATTTCACAGCTCTGGTGAGCAGGATGTATTCCCCACTTCCCACAGGTACATGGGGGATTGAATCATCTAGCACAGTGCTGCTTTTTATTGAGCGTGTGTTAAAGGTTTGTGTTACCTACCTGTGTCTGTGCAGGGACCTCCTGGGGAATGCCCTCTTTCACCAGTGGGGCATTCCCATGAAAGCGTTGCATTATCCAAGGGGTTTTTCCTATCTCTGGAGAGATGCTGTGTGTAAGTTTGGAGCTGACATCCTGCTCTCTCAGGTGGTACTGGCAGGGGTTGAGGTTACTAAATGCTGTACCCCAGCATCACCGGTGCCAGTGGCTGCCCTGAGCATCTCAGATGCTTGGACTCAGCTGCTGAAGCCTCCCTTGCCTCCTGTCTGTCCCACCAAGCAGTGCTTGCTCAGCTGAGGGTCTGGCACAGCTCCTGCCTGGCAATGCCCCTTCTCTGAGCTCTCAGAGTGCCATCTTTCATAAGCCTAAAGAAAAAGGACAAAGTTCTCCTGCCCTTTCCTCTCTAAACTCTTTTGATAGTGTCTGCAGCTTTGTATTGTATTCAAATATATGCAAATCTGTCAGTGGGTGAAATATGCAGAAGGCAACACTGGGAAATTGCATCTGACTTGCATCTGTGCTGGGGAGAGGCACTTGGTAAATGGAATCAGACCTTTCCTCCTTTTGCTCCAACACCTCCATCAGGACCTGCCATAGGGCAACAAGGAAAGAGCAGTGTCCTGAAGTCCTCTCTGTCTCCACTGCGATGTGGGCTTGGGGATGGGAGGGGTAAAGAAACCAGGTTATTCTCCTATATTGCAAATATTGCAGAAGGAGTGATTTCTCTTGTGTCCCCAGAGTCACCCAGTCTCCCTGCTGGTCCCTAGGCATGCGGGGAATAGGCAGCACTGGGTGTGGTGTGTGGTTTCTCTGCAGTAGTGGCTGAGGTCGTGGTGTCTTGGGGGGGACATCGAATGTGATGGCAGTAGGCAGTGAGCAGCCCTTGGAGCTGGCAGCAGGCAGTGAGTTCCTGGACTGGGGCTGCCAACTAATCCTAGGATGGAGAGCCCAGGTTTCATCATCTCTAGTGGGTTAATGAGCAATGGGGTAGGAGATGGCATGGAGTGGGGAGACATGACTTGCAGATCTTCCTGCCAGGCTGTTTTCTGGACAGCACAAATCTGGAATGATTCCCTTTGCCAGGCCACCAGCTTTAGATGCAGGAGGTGAGGTAGGAGATAATACAGCATGTCTAGTGCCAGGTATTCAAGAATTTCTAAGTACGTTGCAAACAGGGAGCTACAGGGCAGCATTGCTCTTTCCGTTTCACACACAGGAAGGCCCCTGAATAGTGGTGGAGATTCCTGCCAAATCACCCCAGGGACCCTAATCTCTGTTTCTTATTCACAAAACTTTGGGACAGTGGTTCCCTGTGCTCCACTGGCAAAATAGTTGAAATTATTCGTCTTTTTTAAGAGAAAAGAGCCTGATCTAGCAGAGATTCCACTTTGGATTAGTGAAACCTCAAAAAATGACATTTTTCATCAGCAAAAGCTGGCCAGCCCCCCACGAGACAGGGTCTTCAGCAAATAAGATGGCCAGCGTGTGGGGAAAAGAGTCTGTGGATAGAAAAGAAAGATATCAAAAGGTTGTGGTAAGACATATTACCTTGCTAGCTGAGTTGTGAGGTGTCCTTCAAGCATTGCTAAGTACAGCAGTGGTTGCCATCTGGTCCACCTTCATCATCTTACTGATCCCTACCAAAACAGTTGTGAAGGGTCAAGGAACCCCGTTGGAGGGACGAGTGCCTGGGCAGAAACTGGCCTGAAGAAGTCTGTGGCTTACTTTATAGTTTAATGTGGTGCTGATATTCCCTTCACCAGCAGTTTCAGACCAGTGTTTCAGGGCATCCAAAGACTCTGCATCCTGATGGCCAGCAGGATCCACGTTTGAAGGGCAGCATCAAATAACTACAGCTGCTTGGACAGAGCTTGCAAAGTTGATAGAGCCAAACTCTTCTCAATAGTGGCAGCAGCCTAATGGGGGCAATGGGCACAAAAGCAGCTTGGGAGGTTCAGGTCAGGAATTTGGAAAGAGATGTACACCAAGAGTGTGATACAGCACCAGAACAGGTGGCCAGAGAGGCTGTGAGGAGATCTCCAGGACTCAGCCCCACTAAGCCATGGCTGGTCCAATGGTACAGAGATTCTTAGACATAACTCAGAGGAGAGCTCATTCGTGCATCCAAAGGACAGGGGACTGTCACTTGCCCAGCTCCTCAGTGACGTGCCTGGAAGAGACTTGCCACCCCAAACTGTTGTGTACTTGTGTGTTGAGAGAAGAGCCAGGCTTGAAATGTCAGTCAGCTCATTACAGCTGATAAGTGAGGTTTATTACAGAAAAGGAGTCTATCAATCTTCTTGCTCCTGAGGGGACTTACTCTTCAGCAGGAATGACTGGGGGATTTTAATGGAGTTAACTGAAATTTCCACCAGGGACCTAAGATGTTGGCATGTAGCTGAAGAGGAGAAAACATCTAATTTTCTTTTGGGAAAAAAATCCCTCAAAACCCAAGAAAACCAAGGGAGCTTCTGCCGCCTTGGATTCCTGCCTGAATGGAGGCTGCGTGCCTGGGATGGTATGTGTGGTCAGTTGGGAGGTTACAGCAGATGGATTAGCACTTTCCATTTGTGGAGGACGGTCTGGATAATTTGGGAAGGAGACACTTGTGTGCGTGTGATGAAGAGATGACTTTGTATGTATAGGTCATGTAGCATCAGTTCCCTATTTGCAAAGAATGTATCTCATTCCAGAGATTTTCAGGGCTGGTGTACAAAGCGGCGGTGACTGTTCTACAGTGACCGGTGTCCCCAGTGGAAGGAGCAACAGGTGCATCTTGGTAAATACATCTGGAGAGTCCCACTAGCTGCTCTGTCAGAAACAACATTGCTTTTAACTCCCCACTGGGAGAAAGACACACATGCTTTGGTTAGTTGGCTGCAGCCCATTTCATAAGCATGGAGACACCAGGCGTCACTAGCACAGCAAAGCCCAATTAGTTCTGGAAGCAGCACACGCAGGGTTGAACTTGCTCCCCAAGGCAGCAGCGGGGAAACCAGGCTTGAAAAGTGCTTGTTTCCTTGGGCAGACGTGGGTGCCCGGTGCCGGGGCTCGCAGAGCCCTGTGGCTTCTCCAGGAGGAGCAGGGGCTCCAGCCAGCCCTGGGAGGGGGGTTCTTTACTACTAGCTGGTTCAGGAGACCGGAGCTGACAGTGCTGAGGTGTGAGAACTCCACTGCAGTGCTGTCAATGATAGCGAACTCTGTAGATTAAAATCCCAGCCAACTCCCAAACCAGCTGTTAAAACCATCCCCAGCAAGCTCCATCCTCCTTCAGGTGCAGACCCAAAGTCCCCACTTGCAGCCACATCCCCACCTTTACCAGCTTGCCCCAAGCTAGATGGGTCAATGGTGGCTTAGTTGCACATCCCTGGTGGCCAAAAAGCATTTTCAAGCAGGTTTTGCTGCTGATACTGAGTTGTGCACTATCTGTGCTTCCTGCCTGGTTGTCCAAGGTTACTCTGGGTCTGCCCATGAGAGCGGCAGTCACTGCCAGGACTGGCGTGTTGACACACCGTTAGCATCACTCTTCCCCTTCTCTTGCCTGGGTGTGAAATTCTTCCTCCAAATCAGCTTCTATCACCTTGGCTACAGTGGGAAGCTGGTGGAGCAGAGGGGGGTGCTTAGCTGTAGAAGAAATCTTTTACTGGGAGTCAGATTCAGCTGCAGGTGAGGTTTCAGCAAATAAAACTGAACTTCTGTGTTAAACAGCATCACCCGGCCGGGGCTGTTCTGCTGCAGATACTCCTTCCCTGCAGCAGCAGCACCCACCTGAGCCCCAGCCCTGGCCCAGCAGCTGCTCTGCCCTCCGGCTCCCCACGCCAGGGGCTTTGCTTCATTAACCTTCTGATAAGTTGAGAGTTCGGTGCTGAGTTTTAAGGAATTGGCAGTAATGCCAAGCCTTCATACAAGGGTAAAAATAGCCCTAATAATTTAGGCAGTTAGTTAATTAGCCTCATTTACTTGAAAGCACGGAGTAGTGTGGGAAGACTTTCCCCTGTTTTTGTTATGCTTTTCCTGTTCACTTTGTTTGCCTTTCCCTTGCCATTTTCTCTGCTCCCTGACATACACAGAGGGACCTGAGGTGCTTTGCAGTGCTATATGTAGGGAAGTGAATGCAAGCCAGGAGGGATGCTGCGCACAGCCAGGGCAGTGCTGTAGGGGTGCAGGACTGGTTCTGGTACCTGGGCTTAATGTGTCGTCATGTCACATTGGGAAGCAGGTAGCTTCTTTCCATGCTGTCCCTTCCCTGTCCCACCTCTGACCCTTCATCACACGTAAAGGCTGTGGCACATTCAGGATGACTCACAGCTATTTGACAAATATCTAAGGGGCCATTCTCTGCACCTCTGCTGTTCATAGCATCGCTTGCTTGTTCCCAGATAGAGCAGTCTCTGTTAGTCCTTATCAAGTCCTTAGACTAGAACTGACGGACAGGTGAAAGGAGGCATGATAAAACGGGCATTTGTTGGGAGAACTGGGATGCTAGAGTAGCACAAGGCTCAAGGCAAGAGGACTAGGCTGGTCCTTAATACGCTGGCAGAGCAGCATCCTGCTGCCAGCCTGCAGCTGCCAGCCCCCTGGTGACTGTATCCCTTGGTCCTCACTGCTCCCACCCAGCCCCTAAGGACCACGCGTGTTCTTCCAGGCAGAGCTGCTCAAAACCTTTATCTTCGCCCCCTGCATGACTGCACAAGCTCACCTGGTTTGGGAGAGCTGGTGGTCGGATCCCCTCTGTCCTCCTCTGACTCTCATGAGTCCCATTGATTATTGGCCAGGGGAGCTGAATGAATTCTGTCTTCCTGAATTATTTCTGAAGGTATTAGATCCTCTCAAATTGTTCATCTTCCCCAGAAATGACAGCTCACAGGCACCTGGGAATAAATGGTGTCTTGGAACAATTTCATTGTTTCTATTCCAGGCAACAGGAATTCCTCAGATCTCGACATCAGTCCCCAGGCCCTGGCATGTTAGCATAACCTCCAGACAGCTATGAGTTTCTTGACCCAGAAAAAGGACAGGATTTATTACGAACCCTGGGAGACTGGTGCCCTTGCAGCTTGTGTACCCTAATGGTGTGCAGTGTATTCTGTGCTCCTCTGGCTGGAATTTTCTTGTCCAAACAGCTCTCTGTCAGCAAATGCCACTTCCACAAAATGGGCTTTTGTGTGTGAAATCAAATCAATGTTGATTAATTTTCATTTTGGAAAAAAGGGGAAAAAAAACCCAGTTAAAAATGTCAAGATCCCTTCTCTTTTCATTCTCACAAGGACTTCAATTCTTTATCTCTTAATGACCTTTTGTTTAAAGCCTTTGTGTTTTATAAGAAGTATTCAAAAAGGATGAAGCAAAATGAAGTGTTAAATATCTTTTGAAGCAAAATTTGTCCATTTCCATGAACTTTTTTTTATTTTATTTAAAGGCAGGCAGGAATTGCACTTCTTTTCTCTCTGATTTTTTGCCTTTTTCTCCTAAACCAAGCATACTTTCTGAGGCTTCCAGCTCTGCCCTGGCTGACACGTGCCAGCCTCTCCCACGATGCTGTGGGGACAGCTCTGACTCCTGCCTTGACCCTGCTCACATTGTCAAACCTCCCTCGAGGTGATGGTGCTGGAGCAGAGTGGAGGGGAGAACCCTTTTAGCCCTGCTTGAAGCTGACACCGCTCTTTGCAGCGTCGGAGCTGCTGTGGTGACCTGCAGGCGCGTCCCTTCTCAGCTCCTGGAGCTGCTACACGTGTTTTTGTCAGCTCAGGCTCCCTTGCTGCACCGAACTGGGATGACGGCATCCCAGAGCTCTGACTCGAGGCGGTGTGCAGGCACAGACATGGTCATGCTGTCACACCGTGGCTGCATCTCGCTCCCCTTCGGTCAGCAAAGCGCTCAGCCATCCCGAGGAACTAGGCTCTGACTCCCTCTCCCTGGCAGCCCACCTCCTCCCTAACCACTGCTGCCTTCACGGGAACGTTACCTCATGCTGTGTGCAGCATTCCCCAGCAAGTCTACCTAATCAAAAAGCTTTAAAAAAAAAATTGCCTCGGTTGCTCATTACTTTTTTAATGAGCGTCTCTCATTTGACTGGCTAAATTGGATCGGTGTCTAGCACAAAGGATCATTTTTTTCCTGCAAGCCAGGGGTGATGTATCAGCATGTGGGTAGGATGCTGAGATTTCTCACCTGGCCCCGGAGTCCTGCCTTCATTAAGAGATGCAGGGCAGCAGGACTGCATGATGGAGGATGTATTCGTGGAGAGAAGGCGTTTGCACTTGTGCAAAGTGAGTGTAAACCTTTGTGGACCTTAGCGTAGCCCTGGTTGTGCAGTACACACAGTGTGCCTTGTGCACGCTTCAGCTGCAGGCTGGAAAGGCAGGAGAGGAAAGCAGGGTGCTCGAGGCAGGAGAAGGTGACACCAAGGCATGGTCAGTTGGGGCAAAACTTATTTTTAGAGCTGGTCTACATTGTTTTGCACACATTAAGGTTTTTTGTTTGGTTGTGGCTTTTTCTTTTTTTTTTTATCCTGGGAAAAAGATCTTTGGACCTACATAAAAAGGTTTGCATAAAGCTTTTGCATCCTTCAAAATCACTTTTTTTGAAAAAAAAGAAAAAGAAAAAAAAGTTGTTTCAAGTTATTTGAAACTAATGGAAAAAAAGTTCTCTCTGATTTTCTTAGTTTTCCTTCCTTCATTTCCTTTTTTTTTTAACTCTAAGTAAAAAGCAGGGTAGTGGGAGAGAAAGGAGAAAGGAGTCATTAAAGAACACCGAACATTTCTACTTTCTACTTGAAAGAACTAGAGTTGAACTGGAAAATGTTCTTTCAACTTACAGGAAAAAAATAAAATATCAGGAATAAGTTTTGGCTGAAGGGTAAATATAAATGTTTCCAGTGAAAATGTTCTGAGGGGAGAAATGTTATTTTGGAGGATTTCTCTTCCCCAGCCCCATGGGATGCCCTTAGTTGTACACGTGAAAATGCGAGCTGCACAGATCACAGCCAGCGCGTGTCTGGGTTCCTCCTTGGGACTGTGACTTTCCTGCTGTTGGTTGGGGAAACAAACTTGGGATGTGGGATGCAGAATTAGCACGGTTCTGCTCCCAGGCTAATGGACCCACATGGACAGTTTTAACGTCTGGAGCTGGAATTTCATCCATTGGCAGGGCACGAGCACTCGCTCTCAGGGTTAATGAAATCTCCTCCCTTAACTGAGGCTGTGAGGGACAGTTTGAAAGTCATAAAGCCTTTATTAAATCTATGTCTCCTTTCATGGCACAAAGCAGTGCTCTCCATGCGCATGTCATTTTTTGTTTTCCTGGCATCACATCCCTCTCTGCCTTCTGACACATATGTCTCTTGCTGGAATTTCTTCTCCCAGCCTCCAGCATTCAAACAGCCGAGCAGCATTCGTGTGTCTCCAACAAGTAGCCACTGAGCCTGAGAAACGCATTAGCTGCCTGACCTGGTTCCAGCCAGGTGTGAAAAGATGCAGTGGCTCTGGCTCTGCTCCACCTTTTCTGACCATGTGAGGCAAGGCAGAAGGCTTCTCCTCTCTCCATCAGTTTGCGTACTTCAAGTCTATTTAAAAAAAAAAAAAAAAAGGGATAGGAGTGGCAAGAGGATAAACAGAGCCAATCACGGGGAAAGCTGGGCAGATTAAAAGGCATTTACTGGGCTTTCTGTACTAGAAATGAAAGAAAAACCCTTCAATTAGCTGTCTGCCGAAGGAGCTGAGCAGGAAGGGATAAAAGCTGAGATGCTTTTGCAGGAGCAAAGGGAAATTGCCAGCCACGAGGCTGTCAGTGGGCTCTGAGTCAGGCGTCGTTGTCAGAGGGGTGTTCAGCCTGTGGTGCTGCAAGGGGGGACCTTCCCTCTGAGAGCTGCCAAAAGGCTCCATCCAGCTTTTCTGCCTTCCCCTGCTTTCTTCTGCAGCTCTCTTTGGGGACGGCCCATTCTGCAGTCCCAAATTCTTGCTCAGAGCACGGGAGCTTCACCTTGGCAAGTGCTGGTGTTCATGTCTGGAGCGATAAGCTTGCTGGTGCACTCAGGGAGGTGATGCAGCTCCTGGGCAGCACGAGTGCCTCTCACAGTCATCCTTAGAGCCAAGGGCCTCCTGCCCCCATACCTCCGTGTCCTGTATATCAGCACACCCCACGTACTGGCCTGTGCTTTGGGTCACTTGTCACCATTTTGTGAAGCAAACAGGGCACCTGGGAAGGGAAGAAGCAGCTCTTCTGCCTGCCCAGACTTCGAGCATCCACTCCTGGTGCACACACACAGAGGCTCCCTTTACCTAACAAACAATTATTTAACAAAGTATGCAAATAATATAATTACTGTTATTTGTTTAGCTGTTACAAGTGTTTGAAATGTAAATGTCAACTTTGGGATTTTTGCAGGGTACGTGTGTGTTGTTGTTGGCTTTCTCTCTCTTGTGTGTGCTCTCCCTGGATTGCAGTTTGATGAATTTCTCCTTGTCCTAGAAAAAAAAAAATCACTAATGTGCTTTCTGTGCGATTACAGCAGAAGATGCCGAAGTGGGGATTACTCACAATAACTCCTCTTACTTCGCAGATCTGAGTGGGAGGCAGGATTCATTACACCGAGTAGAGAAACAAAGAGGAAATGTCTTTCAGCTGACTGCTTGTGTCTGCCGAGGCAGCATCCTCACCATGTCAGGGCTTCCCTCCTTGGAAGGTGAAGGGTCAGGCAGGGCAGCCATGGGGATGTTGGGACCTTGGCAGCAGGCTCACAGGGACCTGTTCCCAGTTTGCCACAGCTCCTCCATGGACAGGAGGAGTGGCGAGTCTGAACTCTGTTTTTCTAGGAGGTAAATTTTTATCTCTGCGGGAGGCTGGAGAAACCCTGGTATGGATCTGCCCTGCTGGCGTGCTCAGAGCAGAGCCCTGCTACTCAGTACCGTGATGTGTTCCAAAGGTGTGTCCCACTGTCACCTGTCCTGGCTGGCATTTGGTACAAATTATGCTCTGAGGAGGTGGTCACCGGTAGATCACCACCTATAGTTCAGGAAATCAATCCCAGGCTTGCTACCATCACCAGTGCAGGACTTAGGCAGTCAGTCTGTGGATGCTGTCAGGTGGCTTTTGCAGCCCCAGTCTTGGCCCCTGGTCCATGCTGAGAAGGCTGTTACAGACAGGGCAGGGCATCTGTGACTGCAGCACCTCTGCTGATGTTTCACAGCATCCCATACCCTCTGGGGAGAGCCCAGCCCTGCTTGGGCTTAAGTGCTTTCTCAGATGCACAGCTCCAAGATGAATCCAATTGGATTCATCAGCCGGCAGCAAGCCTGGCACCAGCTTTCCGTTCAGTTGGCTCAAAAGCCAGCCCAGGAATTGGCATGAAATTAGAAAGGCTGCATCTCTCCTGTATCTCATCTTCCATCCCCTTCATGGTCCCTGTGTCCACACAGTATGCTGGGACATGGAGCTTATGGGTTTCATGTGAATCTCAGGGTGGCAAAGGGGTAAGAGGTTTTCACCTCCAGTGTGGCCCAGGTGAACTGAAAAGAGTGAGGTGGTAAACACAGCTAAGAGCTCAGCTCCTGGAGGAGCAGGGAGAGCCTCATGCCCAGCTCAGCGCTCAGAGGTGAGCCCCAGAGCATGGTGGACAGCCAGGGAACTCACTCCTTGTGGCAAGTAGGAGTCCAGGATTTCTCCACATGCAGATGCTGCCATGGAACCGGGTGAGTCCATGCGCAGCATGGATCTGAGTCTACTGGGATTAGTGGTTGCAGCTGAGGATGGGTTGGAGCACAAGCCTACACAGGGTGGTGGTGAAGCCCAAGCTGGGCCCTGTGACCTGGCTGCTGTATGGCAAGAAGATGCTGAACCAGGCTTTCCTGCTTTTTGAGGTTTCCCCTCTGCCCACTGGCAGGGCAGGAGTTGCTGGCATGGGAGCACTTTGGTGTGCTAGTTAAATGCTAGGAGTTGGTGCATGGCTCAGACACATTCGTCTCCTAAATGGGGCTGTCCATGCTCTCTGGACTTGCTTGTTAGTGCCCTGCTCTTGGTGCAGGTACTTACAGCCGCGAGTGATGCCGCTGGCCCCTGGACACCTGCACCAGACAGCTGGGCCATGGGGTGCAACCAACGAAGCCGCTTGTTTCTTAATTGCAAAGACAGGAATCCAGTGACCTTTGGCAGATGTCGTAGCCCAGTGGGCTTGTGTAATTGAATCTGGTTATGATTTGTCATGGCTCTAGACTTTCTGTATCTACTTCATTCCCACTTGCTCCTTCAGTCTCTCTTATTCCCTCCTTCTTTCTTCATGATCTCATTATTTTGTGCCTCTCTTTCACTCTCTTCAACCATAGTGCTTCCTGGCATGGGGAGGTACCCCAGATCTAGCTGTCTTTGAGGGATTTAGGTTTTGCCCGTTGCAGTATTTTCTCCACTTCATATCCATCATCCAAGAAAACCTCTTTATGCCTGTGACCAGGAGACCTGCACCCACCAGAAAATTCCAGTCCATTCCAAGCTTAACGATAAATAACGCATTGCTGTGGTCAATACCCTCAAAGCGGCCATGAGCTCCAAATCCCAACTTCCCACTCCCATCAGGTGAAGGTTGAAGCATTACAATTTTTATTTAAATTCCCTCATAGGTGGCAGGTTCAATGCTATTAACATATTTCAATTCAAGCCATTCTTATTTTAATTAGCCTTAAGTAATTAGTTCTAATTCATCGCCATTTTTTGCTCTGCATATTTTGGGTTATTTACTTCCCTTGCTAAGTAACAATTTGATGTAATTATGTGCTACTCATTCTTTCTATTTACATATGCTCACTCACTCAGATTTCCTCGTTGAAATTTCAACAGATCCTTTGAATTCCCTCTTGAATTGTTTTCTGAGTTGTCAGCGGTGTGGAAATTGTAGAGTGGAAAGAGAATTGAACCTCTTCTCTGGACATCCCTGGTGCCAAAGGCAGTGACAGTGCATGTGAGCACCTGGGCTGGCAGTGGGCTGCTCTTGGCAGGGAAGGTCCGTTGCCAGGCTTTGTTCCTGAGAGTCTGGATTCTCATATGAAAGGGGTCTGGGGACCGATCCAGCTCGCTCTGTCTTCCTCTTGGGCTGCTTTAGCCCAGATGCCAAAGGGACCAGTCGCTGTTGCAGCTTCCCTTCGTTTTCTTTGTGCAGGCAAAGATGCTTTGGCTTTCCAGAATGGAAGTGGCCTGGCTTTCCAGAAGTACAGTGCCTCTGTTCCTCAAAAACTCTGCATCCTTAAAATGCTGTATTTTTTTAGGCATTTTGAGTACTTTGGGCAAATTTGTCACATTTATATATGGCAATTTCTTAGCTGGAATGTACACTTATCTCAGCAGCCATTTTCCTAAAGACTCTCAAGGACCATATTCTTGTCTTCATCCTCTTTCCTCAAGAGTAGCCCTTCTCTTAGCACCTTCTCTGTAGCTGAGATTCTCAGAGGATCGTGGTTCATCTCTCTGATCAGCTGCTCTGAATCCATCTTTTTCACTCCCTCAAAACTTGATTCTGAGAGGCCTTAACATGACTGCCTGCAAAAACGTGGATTTCATGCTCACGTGGAGCGGGTGCATACCTGCGTGTATATGCCTGGCAACTTTTAAGTGTATTATCCAACTCCAGCCAAATTTGATGGAGGGTAACAGTCTCAAAAATAGCAAGTTCCCTCAAGGTTTGAGCAGACAGGCAGAGGTAGAAGAGAGCTGCCCTACTTCTACTGAGGAAAAAGCTGCCATGTTGTGCTGAGCTTTTATTTGATGCCGGCGAATCCATCTGGGAGAGAGCTCACATCTCAGCACCCCACCCACAGGAAGGACTTCAATCAGCACACGCACCTTCTCGGGCACCCAAGTCAATCAAGCTCAAGAAAAGCAGGATTTCATCATTCAAGTGCTCTGGAACTACTTGTTGGTTTGGGGTTTTTTTGTTTGTTTTGGGTTTTTTTTTTCTTTTCAAGTAGCTTTTTCACTAAAATCTTATCAGCCCTTTGAATCCATGTTCCATTAGCAAATTCTGCTTGCTTCATGAATATGCACGTTCACAATGTGTAGCATGGGCTTAACCGCTCCCATTGAAGTTGATAATAAAACTCCTGCTGACTTCAAAGAGAACAGAGTCAGGCAATGCTGAGTGCTTTGGAAAATCCCACCCCTGGTTGTTATTTTATTTTTAACACATCTACTCAGGAGCTGTGGGATGGGACTAAATACTCAAGAATGAGTAAAGAGGAAAAAAAAGAAAAGATCAAACAGCTGAAAATGAAAATCTAGATTTTGAAGTAAATATTTAATGACCTGTCCTTGGATCTAAGACTCACGGTGGGAGCAGTTCTCCGTTTGTGTGGGGAAGGGTCACAAACCGCTGCCTTCAGGCATGAGGGTTGCTACACACCTCGCACTGGCCTCCATCCATGGTCTTCTTAGGGAGGCCATCAGTGGAAGTTGAGATCTGAACGACACAAGACAGGGGACCTTTAAGTTATGTCAAGGCTACACATGCTCATGGGTTGGAGTGGAATTGATTCCTTAAATCCTGCCCCTACACTTGGGTTTGCTGTGTTTAGGAGAGCCCAGAGAGGAACTGGTCCCTTCTGCTGGCACCAGGACAAGGCAAAGACCCAAAGCATCCCATGGGTTATCAACTCTGCAGACTAGCAGAATACAAGTCTGTTCAGTCCCATCTTAAATGATCCATTTCTCCACTCCTGTCTTGCTGTGTATTTTGCAGCAAAAAGGCGTTGCAGAGTTTTACAGCTCTTCAGCCTTTTTTTTTCAGATGAATTACCCTCTCAGCTCTCTGTTTTCCCCATACTTGGTGCCATAGCTTCCAGCCTACCATGGGAACGTGGAGGATCCCTACCACAACCCAGTTTAGCATCCAACTGATTTCAAGGGGGCATAAACATGCCTAAAATTGTAACACACAAGTGATTTCAACTGGGCAGAACTCCCTTAACACAAGCACCTATTTACCTGTTTTGCCGAGTCAGGGCATGTTCTCCTGACAAGGACTTTGTGTTTTACTGTTGGCTATTTTGGTATCTTCTTGTCCCAAGATTATTTCCAGTGGAAAGAACACAGCATTTTTCATTCCAGCAGTATTTTGGTAACAGTTACTATTTCCTGACAATATGTCTGTATTTTAGGACTAAACCAAATTACACGTTGGAAGCTCCTTTACCCACTGCAGTTTCTCCAGCACTACTCACGTGCCAGTCACATCAAGACCAGAATCTGGAAGAGGCACAATAGACGCTATATTAAATTTTATACAGACTTGCCATCAAATTACATGCAATAGCTACTTGATCATATTATATCAATCCCTTTTCGCCTGTCCGTTTGAAAAGCAATTGCTTTTATCTTGATGGCTTGTTTTTAAATTCAGACCTTGCCAGGACTTTACCTATGGCTTTTGCCTGATGGCAGCAGAATTCTCCTGTTCATCTGTTTTAGTGCAATATAATTTTGTTTGGTGTATAGTTGCATTACAAGGGGCACAGGCAAAAAGGACCCTCTCACTGTAACTAATTTTAATCGTTTTCCTGATTTTTGTCTTTTATTATCTGTTTCTTGATGTGAAGCCTATAAAAATCTTGAGAGCAGTAAGGACTTGATGCTGTAAAACAGTCATGCTGAAACCACTGACAAATATTTTTTTCTTTTGCTCTCCTGCTTGCCACCATGCTCCAGGAGACTTTAAATTTGCCATCAGACTTTTGCAGAGTTAGAACCTGCCTTTTCAGCTCATTAGATCATAGGTAATCCTACTCCCTGGCTACACCATACAATTGTTATTACCATATAAATCCCAAGTACTTTGTGTAATCTTCTAGGCTGTTTTCCTAATAGTCAGGTGCTTTAGAAAAAAACAGGAGGGTCATAATTGTGGAAAATTTTATTATGTTGCATCTTTCACCCGTTCCCTGAGACCAAAAGGGTTAGTTTTCCCTTGCTCTATACATTGTACAAACTTTGCATCACTACAATTAACTCAATTTGGTGCAGGTGAGCACAGAATAGGGCATTACCTTATGGTGTTATCTTACACTACAGATTTTTCTTGGTGGTTGATTCTTTAAACTCAGTTGTGAAAAGACCTATGGAGGTTGAAAGAGTCTCCAGTTTGGATTCAATGCAAATTATTCCTAACTTCCATCCCATATATCTATTTTTCTTCTGGTCAGTACTTTTACTTGAAGCTTAATGCTAGTTTGCTCTAAAAACAGCTGTGAAGAACTATGCTTGGCTCAATGAGTTTTATTATTAAAAAAAAGCCCGTAAAGTTATGGTTGCACTTTTTTCTAACTGCCAAAGAGATTTTGGATAGTTGCAGAAGTAACCCACAGAATTAGTAGAAATCAGCAAGAAATATGTTCATCCACATGCTGCATTATCTGCCTAGTTGGAACCTGCATACTTTGTTCTAGATTGCAGTTTTGTTCTGAAACTTAGATAAAAGCACCCTATGGGATGAAACTTTTAGGTGTATTAAACCCATCCCATAATGTTTATTTTTATATATGGACAAGAGATTACAGCTTTTGTTTGAGCTTCCAAAGTCATCATCAAAAGCAACCATTACTTTTTTGAATACTTACTTTGTAGTCTGGTATCTGTCCTACACTAGTTAATTCATGTAAATCTAAAAAAATGGTTGCAGGCAGGATGGCATCAGAAACATGGAAATATAGCATCTGGGTAGAAGGGGTTGGGTTTTGCAACATTTTCATTGAAATTATTTTCTTCTGCCAGATGAACAGATGCAGTGAAAACAGTCTTATCTGCAGCCTTTCTTTTGGGGAGATTAAATGAATGAATCATCTATCAAAACATTATTTCATTTGATTACATAGGAGATATTTATAGCATTTCTAAATATAAATCAAACAGACAAAAAAAGGAAGGTTCACAAGGAATGGCCACTCTACACAGTCAGATGCTTTTTCTGTACCCAGAAGTATTTTTAAATTCCTATTTCTTCACCTAGGTTGGGTGAATGCAGTTCACTGTGCAGCGAGGGTGTTTTAACAGACTACAGTCCTTATGCGCGTATTTTGGTCTGATATTTGGGCTGCAGTTATGGTTCCTTGTAGAATTCCCTTTGGTTCATGTTAGAAAACAACAATGTACCTCATGGTTTTCAAGAGTCTTACCTTTTCCTTATGTTTCAGAACAAGTTCTGGAATAGATGCCTGGAAAACCTGAAAATTTAGCAATGAGGTGATAGAAGAATTTGTGTCTTGCAGGAAATTATAAGACTTTGACGTTCATTTAGATTCTGGATGGAATATGAAGTTATATTAAAATATATTTCACGTTAATTTAACGTCATTTAGATATGACTGTTTGAAGATTGTATTATGTGATTAAAACAGAAATGCAAAATTCTCCTGAAGTCTTCAAAATTAAATGCTTGATTTATCAAAACATTCCTAATTCTTTTAAAATGTGATTTTACCAGAGTTACTTCATGCCAGGAGAAATTTCAGTTTTGCTGAAATGCAACTTTCTGGTAGGAAAGTGGAAAACCGTCTGACCAGGAGTGCCTGACTGTAGAGCTAGCTGGTGATTCTCTTTGCTAGGAATGAAATGTTATTTTAGGCCTTTGACTATTGGTTTGATACTGTAGTGTTGGGCTTTTTGGTTTTTTATCTTTTTCCCTGACTGAGCTTCATCATCTTATCAAAATAATTTTGCGTTTGTTATGAAAAAATTCCATATTTTTGTTCATATATATGGACTCCCTTGTAAGAAGGCAAGCCAAACTCTTGTATCTTACTGCCCTTTTCATGGAAGTCTCCTTTGGACATTTTTATTTGTGATTTTGCCTTTTCCTTTGATTATGTATTGAGATTTCTGTTGGACTTCTTAGTGTTCTGTCTTGCTTTTGGTTTACAGTGTTCATCTTTGGAGCCTGAGGTCTTTGTGTTTCTTTATCAAGGGAGGCATTTTTTTCTATCACTCTATTTCTTTACATTGCTAGCAATTAGAAGAATTTTCCTGAAATAAGAGCTTTCACTGCTTCTTGTAAGTTATCATGAGTAATCCTGAGTCATTTAATTTTACATATTCTAAAATATCTTTTCTAAGATGGTCATACTGACATTTGTGTTCTCTGTCAACATAGTATTTAATCCTGAGTCTAATGCTGTGTTTTCCCTGCTTTCCAGTGAACAGTCTGAACCAAAAATATACTGTTATCTGAATGTTTTCGATCAAGTATTTAAACGCTAGTATGGAAGATGATTATTGACTTTTCAGTTAAATGATGTAGTCTCCTGCAGAAATCAATTTTCCTTATATACTCACCAGCTGTATTTAAGAACTAGCATTTGGCTAGCACTTTTGATGGTTTAAAATAGAAAAATCTCTCATGCGGTGTCTTTCCTTCAGACATCTCCAACACCTCACAGTCACAATAGCCTGCTTTTAAATACAGGAAAATTGAGGCACAGCTGTAGAAACTTGTCCCAGGTAACTCAGTGGCTGAAGCAGGCAGAAAAAGAGAAACCAAGCCAAAAAGGAGAAAGCAAGCCGTCAGTGCTGTACCCGTCCTGCTGGACTGTCATACCATGAAGCAAATCTGTTTCATTCACAGGAGTCTTAATTTATATCACTAGGCTCTAAGAAGCCATGCGTCATGCATGTGTGTATGTTCCTAGACAGATAGATGCACACCTCATGTATCTACAATACCTTTGGTATCACGCCATGAACGGAAGGTCTTGCTCAACCTCATCTTGAACACATTCCCATGAGCACCGTGAACATCCCCTTAAATAAGTATGATCCGTCTTTGATTTTCCAGTTGAGTCAGGAAAAAAAACCCCACTGTTAGGTTTTTTTTTGAGAGGCCTTAAGCCAATTGGTATGGAGAACCAAGGTCTCTAAGGCGTTTCCCTGCCTGCTAAGGAACCCCTTGGCTTCCAGCCATCGGCTTTTTGTTGTCAGCTGCATTTTGCTTCTGGCAGTAGTACGCCCCAGGAAAGAGCACGAGTCTTTCTCCTTGTGAATTAAAGCTCACAGCTCTGGGTAGTTAAAAAATCCTCCATATTTGTCTTTAGCCTCAGGAATTATATTCCCACTCTTCCTGCATGTTTGTTGGCTTTGGGTAAGGGTCCTGACACGCTATTCGTGATTTAGCTGCCCCACTCAGAACCGGTTGCAAACATCTCCCTTGGAAGGCTGTTTATAGATGGCAACCTGGCCTTCCTCTGGTAACTTCTCCTTCCATTTATTTCCCTATTTCTCTTTGGTTTACTCATGTTGATCATTGAAGTTTCAGTCTCTGGCTTTCCCATAGAGTTCCTGGATCTCCAGTCCCGGGTTTTGCACAGATAACCTGGCCCATGGGATTTTGCAGGAGTGGAAGCTGGAGGGGTTTGGGCGTGATGGCTCCAAGAGGTGTGTGGATCTTGCTCTTCTGAGAGGACTGAAATTGGCCCCCACTGAAGTCATGGCAGTAATAATCTCCTTGGTTTCTGGAAGAGAAGCCCCCCAGAAGACAGGAGGATTATTTTTGCAGTGTAGGTTAGTAGCATTGACCCTGGACTATGGCAAAACCAAGACGTGGAGCCTTTTGTATAAAAATAGCTCCCAAGGTTGCAACCGACCCTTAAAACTGCAAAACATGGCTGCTCAAAACCAGGAGGATGGGTACAAGGATACAGCTGATTTTTCGGAAGTAAATTGTTGATTTTTGGAAGTTTGGGATTGCTAATCTCGGGAAGCCCCCAGCTCAATAAAAGGCTTGATCTTTTTGAAAGGCTACCCTCAGCTGAGACACCAGTCCCTGCTTGCAAAATTACAACTTTCATGCCACGCTTTGGAAGGGATTGGATGTAATCTGTACCTTTTGCGAGTCTTAAGTGTATTAGGTGAGATGAGCAGGCACCAGAGTGTCCTCAGGTCTTAGTTAAATATTGAGATTACCACAGTGTGTGCTTGTGATGAGGAGAGAGGGTTTCTCCTCCTCCATCTCCTTCCTGCAGAGAGAACTGCTGCCCTTGTGTCTGATGGCTGTAGGTGTTGGCCAAGAGCTCCCAGTTTACCATTGCTATGACAGTGGATTGCCACAACGTTGGTTGCTCTCACCAGTCAAGCACTGCCTGTTTTAGCAATATAAAGGTTGAGTGTCTAGGTTAAGTTCATCATCTAGACTCCTCCGTAGTCGGTAGAGAAAGTTCAACACCTCCAGAATGTAATTCATCCCATCCAAAAATAGATGTCTAAGACAGGAAGAATGAATCACTCTCTGGGGGTTGGTGTGCATCTCTCTGTTCACTGATGATAAAAGGAGTCTAGACAATTACCTAAACCTAGACACCCAGCTGCAAGACACCTTCAGCTGTGTGAGATCTAGCTATGCTTTCAGGTCCCTAAAGACAGATTTCAAAGCTCCTGTTCAAATGCGAAGTAGCTTTCTGATTTCCCTGCAGCTTTCAAGCTGAAGTCACTTTTGACAATCAGTCTTCTTCTGTCTCAGTGAGACACATATGGCAGTTTTACCATAACTGAATAGCTTTTTAGTGAAAGGGTTTTTACCCTCAGTCCCATCTGGGAGTTATCCATGAGAAGCTGGTGATGGTTTGAGGAATATTTCTTTCTATTACTTGCTGAATCATTGCCACCATTAAATATTGCTGCATAATTTCCTCACAATAAGTCTGTTCCATGTAGATAATATTAAAAGTGTGGTCCCCATTGATTACTTTGATTGAACACATGCCATGCAGCATGTCCTCCACGAGCAAGAGCACAACTCTTCAGCTGGTAGTTGCAGGCACTCACGTTAGTGAGTTCATTTCCAATGGTCTGAAATTCATCTCTGACGCCTCTCTTGCCTTCCCTATGAGCTTATTTGTTAAAGCATTTGGGGAAAGGCAGGCAGGGAAAGGCGATGGGTGACTGCAGGAGGAATGGGAGAAGGCAAGAGTAACAAGACCATGAAGAGCTGCAGTGCATCCGTGGAGCCCTGAAGGAGGCTGCAGTGGAGGCAGCTGAGAGGTGGTAAAGCCGCTCACATTGGACAAGCAAAGAGCTGCTGTATCCACCATTGCAGCTCCTCGCTGCTCACCTTGCCCCATAGAGATGACCACTGGAGGAGCAAAACCTGCAGAGCAGCCCAGGGCGCTTGAACATCAGCTGTTCCCCTTTCCAGTGCATGTCTTAGAGCAAAGCCACCTTCAGCTGGTGTTTCCTTGAAGAGACCAGACAGTGAGTGGAGGCCACCAAACCCCAGCTTCAGCCCCAGGTAGTTATCTTTGCTCCCAGGGTGGTGATATCTGTCCCTGTTTGATTGCAGAGCAGATAGGTGAGGATGATGATGTCTCCAATAGGACAACATGGTTCATCAGCAGAGGTGAGCAGATGTGTTGCTCTACGGGCGGGATGGGCTGTTGGAGAGGGGACTTCAGGGTGACAGTTTGTGTGTCTAAAGTTTCCATCCCAGGCAAGATAGAAGAAGGAGAGACTACTCATCTTCAGTGGCTCTGCAGAGAACTTCTCTGTTTACCTTGGAATACATGAAGATTTAATTCCTTTGATTTTTGCTTTGAGATTACTTTTTGCCCTTGCTGTTTTACAAAATTCAGTTCAACATGGAAGCAGAGTCTTCAAGGAAAAAACTGAAACATTTTGACCATTATGGGTAACAGAAAACATTCATTTTTTTAAGATTTCTTTTGTCCCTCTTTTTTGGGAGAAGACAGTAAGTTTAGATGAATCTAGAAATTTTTTTGGGTTTTTTTGCATATGTGTGTGAATTGCCTAGTTGCCAGAAAAAATGATTTGCCCAGTGCTGTTACAGGTGTCTCTTTGGCTCCCCTGCCAAGACACCTGCCCCCAGTTGCCTGCAGGAGCCCTCGGTGGGGTCCAAGCCAAAGCACTGGATGTATTTCTCTCTGGGACTTCCCTGCTTCGGTCCTCCCTGTGTCAGCTCTGAATGCAGCCTGCCAAGATTCAAGCAAATGTTTAAGAAAAGGTTGAGGTATTCACCAAGCTCAAGCTATTGTACAAGAAATACCCTGAAGCAAAATCAGAGCTATGAAACACCATCACACGGAGTCGCTTCCCCCACCCCGGCAGGCACCATGCCGTACCAGACAAACTCCTCCAGATAGGATCCAGGCAGAGATGTTTGCTTAACACAGCAGCTCTTTGAAAAGGCAAATAAATGGACAGTGAAGCTACACAGACATGTCACTGTGCAGCGATTTCCGTTTAGCATTTATGTTTAGTGCCAGGAAACCCTGACTCATGAATATGAAATCAGAAGGAAAGGAAGAAAGCAGTTGTTCATTATTAGGGCTTCGAACTGGGCATGTGGTGGAAATTAGCATTAAAAAGCACATAGGTTAAAAAGAGAGGGACTGACTCTGACGGTCCAGGAGGCTTGAGGACCCCAGCTCTGCAACCAGGGGACGTGTTTTTGCGGGGCACTCTCTGCTCGCAGGCTTTGCCCATGGGGTGTTACTGCTAGAGAAGAGCCCTGTAGCTCAGGGTTACGCGTGATGAGGCTCTTGCTCGCATAGAGGTGGGGGAAAGCAGATCCTGAATATTCTTGGAATTCCTCCAAATTTACAGTGAGGCAATGGTGAGCAAAGGCAGGGAAGAAGAGCCACTTAATAATTGTCAGAAATAACCAAGAGCAACCTCCAAGGGAAAGGAACAACCTCAGCTAGAAATCCTGAGCTCTCATTTAATTGGGACTCAGTGGGGTCAAAGTGAAGGACCCCACAGCCTGATTCTTCTGCAGGTGGGATGCCTGTCTTTGCCCCACGCCTGCGCTCTGGAGCTGAGAACAGCCTCTGTGAGCCTGGTGCGAGCCTGGCTCCCTTGAAAACAAGCTGGTTTTCTTCCAGCCGTGAAGGTGGGACACCATCCTTCTTTCTGCACCTATTTCCCCTTGCAAAAGATGAGCTTGTTCTGCCTCAAGCCCCCAGTGCCAGGCCTCAGGGAGGGATGTGGGTCAGACGAGCAGATGCTATTGCAGCAAATATTTCTGATGGTACTGGGAAGGAAGAAGCAAGCAGAGACATTGCTGCATGGTGGCAAGGACTTGATTTCCAAAGCAGCTCTTCGCACATAACCCTGGGAGCAGCTCAAGGCAGTAAAGAATTGCGCCATCCCTGCTATTGTCTTGGTCTGAAGCTGCCCAGCTGCGCTGTATGAGCATCCCTCTATTTCCTTGCATCTTGGTAATTCCAGCGCCCTTAAAATATTATGAGAGCTAATCTATCAGCACAGGCCACAGCAGCCCGCAGTAATAACAGACCATTCGGCAGATACCCCAGGCCTGGAGCACACGAGGTGCTGTACCGGTGGCGGCAGGGTATGCTGGGCAGGTGGCTGGATGATGGATGGGGTGCGCAAGTGGTTGTGCATGGAGCTAGGCAGATCTGCCAGGGTGCTCGTCACCCAAGTGTCCCCATGCCCTTGGTGACAACAGCTGGTCATGGCTGTTTTTGCAGCCCCAAGCTTTGCCCCGAGGCCAGGCCATTGGCAGGGCTCTTCCCTGCCCTGTGCTGGCTGTGACTGCTTCAGCAAGTTGTTAGCAAGCAAGGTGTGCTTGACGTGAAAAATTAAAATACCTGCTGTGCTTTTAAATAGTTCAGAGCTAGCCTTGGAGCTGTATGTGTGAGCGATGGCTGCTGTCTTTGGAGGAGGCCTAAGGAAAGAGGAGGGAGGAGGACTGATATCCAGTGGAAAATTAAGGGCTTGATGCTGCTGGCAGGAGGGGGGATGGTGCTGGAAGCTCCTGTAGGGATGTGGGCAGTCCCTACCCCTGAGTGAAGACTGGAGGCTGACACATTTCTCCGTGCTGATGAACGGGCATCTTTCAGTGCAAAACTCTCCAAAGTTTCCTCTCTAGCAAAGGTCTGAGAGGTGGCTGAGCTCAGCACCCTCCCTCCCAGCCGCCCCAGGGCTCTCCTGCTGGTTCAGCTTTCCAGACCTGTGGGATGAGGACATGGGGCAGGGGGACGGGGGCAGCACTGCAGCGCTGGGGACAGCAAATCACTCCACCAGCACAGGCAGCGTGGGGTGCCTCGCCTGAGCATGCACAGGCAGCGGCTGGGGAGGATGTGCTGTCTTTTCCAAAGATGCTTTTTCCCCAAGATATCAATTAGACACTGAAATGAAAACACTTTCTGCATGAACAATTAACAAAGAGTTTCTCGCAGTCTTTTGGCGGCTGGACTCCCTCTGTTCCTGTGATGCTGCTGCTACCCCCAGCTGCCTCTGAGGTTTTATCACAATAGCACTGAAGGGCCCCATCCCCAGCCGCTGAAGAGCTTCATGCGATGGGGGAAGATATCAAACACTACATCGGTGTCAGTGCTGCTGGAGCGTGGAGCTGGGAAGCTGTAAATCATCTCTTCTTGTGAAAAAATGGGTTTCTAGGCAGGGGATGGAGGGAAAAATGACATTCCCCATGAGTTAGTTTCAGATTGAATTAAACAATTGGTTGACTGTAGATATATATTTTTTTTCTATATATATTTTGCCGTGGAGAGCCTGGGCAATTCCAATTTGGGGTCACTGTGCAGTGATTTTTTTCTGTCCATTTTTTTAATTTCAGCCAATGATCCAAAAAATCGGTTATTTTCACAGCTTTGCCATAAATACCTCCAGGGCAGGCAAAAGTGGAGTTTCTAGTAGAGACAGGAAAGAAAGGCTGTCTGGGGACTGGGGCATGGCATGGTGGGGAGGGAAAGGTGTGTGCCGGCAGCTTTGCAGCTGCACGCAAAACTCATCTTGACATTTGGTCCTTTCCCTGGTCTCACGTGGGGAGTGGGAGCTGCCAGCCGCCCCCTTTGCCCACAAAAGACAAGGGCTCCTGAGCTGGAGATGAACAAATTAGTCTTCTTCTCCCCCTATCGCAGAATGCTATCCATCTAAGGATTTCCTTTAATTTAGAGCCGTGTAGAGTTTGAAAAGCCCTTCAAGTTCACTCGGGCTGATGAATTGGTAATTGAGTGTACCTGGATGTCGGTGCCGTCTTTGCCTCTTGCTGCATTTGTATCAGTCCGTGTTTGTTTTCCCGAGCTGTAAATCACTCAGAGCTTGGAGAGGCTTTTATCAAATCCTGCTAGGAGCCAGTCACTTTCCCTTTTACAAACACATTGCTAATGCCACGTGGAACCCACTGGCTTTGCTGCTCATTTAAAAACAACGAGGATGTTATTAAATGGGAAAAAAACCACCCAACACCTTAGCAACGAGGGGAAGGAGGAGGAACAGAATCGCTCCTGTCTCTGGTGCTTGCTCCTTTGGTCTAATATCTGTCCCATTGATCTCCTAATATGCTCTCTTTTGAAAACCTGATTTATTGTCCTGTGCTCACTTATCTCCCTGCGTGTCTCAGCCCGTTAGAGCACACATTGTTCTGGGCTTCATTAGCAGCCAGGCAGGGCAGCTGCTGGCCCTTGGTCCAGCCCCACGCAGGCAGAGTCCCCCTGGCTGGGGTACAGATGGGTGCCCCTTTCTCTGCAGGATCTGGCCCGCCCCAGCCAGTGCAGGACATGGACTGTTAAGCACAAGGTTTAAGGGAGTCAGGCTTTTCATCCTAAGGTCTCCAGGTTCTCCAGCATGTCCTTGGTGTCCACCTTCCCAGTGGCCTCTGAACATACCTGGCCCTCTCCATCAGCTGCAGAGGGGCCACAGCTGACTCTGTTCCCACATTGCCCGTATCCATGGCTGATATTCGGTCCAGTGAACGTGCTCTAACGCTGATAGGTTCGGCAAAAGGGGATTTCAAATGAGAGAAGTAACAGTCATGATTTGCAATTCTTAGAGCTGCTCCGGTCCCTCACCCAATGGAGAAGCTGAAACAGCACCACGTGGCCGGCATAACCCATCAGCGCAGCCTATGTTTGGAATATAGATTGTTTTCAATGAACTGTTACGGTGCTGTTTGCTCAGGGGAAAAAATGGCAAGTTATTTCCATTAACAAAGAAATGTGAGAACTTTGCAATCTGCGTGTGAACATTTCCTGAGCATAAAATGAGGTGAAGTTTGCCAAACCGATTATTCATTACAAATTGTTCATTCAGCTCTAATTGCTTGGGTCTAGCTGTTGTTAGAGGGACTGTGTGATCCTTTGTAATATGCAGTTAAGGTCAGAAAAGTGTCAGTAGAAACAACCTGATGTTAAGTCAAGCTTTTCTTTGGGTGTAATAGTACTATACCTGCTTAGCTTAGCAAGAGAAGTAAATGATGCTGCCTGGCTTCTTGTCACTGTGCAGCCCAGATAGCTAATGAAGAGTGAGTTGTGCGTTATTGACTCCCACTTTCCCTGTAGAAGGAATAATTAAATTCACCTGCAGAATCCCCATCTTATCATGCATAGCAACGTGCAACTTCCCTGCATTTTAACTAACTAGATTAGAGATTACGTGTGCCAGGATCACTGATGAGAAAGCACAAACTGGAAAGGATCTGGCTTGGCTTTCAGATCCCAAGTGGTATTTGCAGGACTTACGCTTAGGAAAAGCATCACTTGTTTTGCTTCTAACCTGACAAACTTTGTCTGGAAACTCAGAGGAACAAGCAACAGGGAGCCCCACTTTCAACAGCATTTTCTGAAATGGAGCTACACTTTAAAGTCTTGCCAGTTCAGCCTTTCACTTTACAGAATATGTGCCCATCTCTAAAATACCAGGTTATTTTTTCTTACCCCCATAATATTCTCATCTGACATTCGCTCTCCTGGAAATCACCAATCTGATGTTCGCCTACCTGCATTCAAATACCTGTCATTGTTCTTGTGCTACTGTCCTTCTTCCAATTTAGAGATTATATTTCATAACTGACCTCCAACTACCTATTGCCTCCCCGTGACACTTCTCACCCTCGTCTACCTGATTGATTACTCTATTATGCTCTCCGCTCTCCCGATGACGTACAGATTGCCCAGTGTGTCACAGGCTTGCTTTCGTTCTGTAATATTTATTCTTAAGAGTTTTGCAACACCCTCCAGCTGCCATTCTCTCTCCCTGTTCACTGTCCTCTGCTTGCCTCTCTTGTGTATGTCTAGTTTGGAAAAAGGAGAAGAAATCTTTTTCGAAAAAAAATCCTACCTGCTGTGAGTTCACGCATACGCTGGTTTAAAACCACATTTAAGATGCTGTCATTTTCAATGGGGCTCTTTATTTCCTTTGCACCATTTGGAGGTAATAAAATGTCACTGGATCAGACTGTGATCGGTGATACGGCTTGGAAGGCAGCTTTCTCCAGAAAATTTCCTCACCTGCATAAGTCAATGAAACAGCGACAGAGCAGGGAGCAATGTTGTGTTTAAAGATGCGTGTAGGTAGGAGGGTTCTGCCTCCGCTGAGGGAGAGGTCTGGGATGTGTCCTAGATCCATCCATCTCCCTGCACTTGTCACAGGTTGTCCAGCTCTCTGATACTGTTCCAGGCTTGTCTCAGCTCTGTCCATCACTCTGACATTTAATTAACTGCCCTGTTGTCCTGGATCTTGCACTGGATTTGTGTCGTCTTTCTGAAATACCTCTTCAGTCACGTCTGAATATTACCAGCAGGAGGAATAATAAAATTGTTGTCACTACTATTGTTATTATTGTTATTATGTTGATGATAATAAAACAAGACACTGAATATCACAAAGATGAGTACTGTTACGTTCAGTGTCACTTCTTCTTGCTATACTGGTTGTCTTGCATCACAGGTGAGCAGGAGCTTGACAGCAGTGGTAAGCACAGAGAGCCCTGGCCAGCCAGGCATCCCAAAGTAAAAGGAAAACAGAGAGGGGGTTGGAATATATATATAGGACAATAAAATCACACTGAAGATTTAAATCCACATTTATGAGACCAGTCCCCAGGAGTAAGGATGATTATTAAGCTCATTAAAATCTGTCCGTGCTGGGTGACACTCCTCCAGGAGCTCTGCGTTAGTGTCTGTCTGGTACCGCCTGCCCCGTGCGTGCCCAGAGCTATCCATCTTCCCTGCATCTCCTTCAGGCCCCATCTGGCATTTGTCCCATTCTTCTTACTTCAGTCCCAGGTCTCCTTCCAGCATTTCTTATGGTCCCTCCGCTGCTGGTGGGTGGATTTTTTTTCCCTTTTAGTTACTATGCCGAGCAGCTGATCTCATTTGGACCTCCCCTTGGACTTCTTCTCGTTTATGTCTGTCCCTACATCTCTGTGCCTGATCCGTGACTTGAGTAGCTGCACTGTCCCTGGGATGGTTTCACGTTAATCAAGCCGTCCATCTTTCACACCCCCTGATCTCTCATGTGTTCTTTTTTCCCTTGCAGTTCAAATACTGGGCTTGGTGACCACCTTGCGGGATCCTGAATGCTGCGCCCCGTGTGCCTCCCAGCCCCTGCAGACAACTGCTAGGAGACATTCATGACCGTAGCAAGAACCAGCAGTGACACACAGGCACAAAGGTAAGGAGTGACCTTAGCGATTGCATCTCCAGAGTGAGACAAGTAGCTGGTGTGAGACAGCTGGCCACGGGAGAGAGCCAGCAGGGATGGTGTGGATGGAAACTCTCCGGGGAGGGTTTAAGTACCTGGGCATCTTCCCCAGGAGTTGATTGCGAAGGGGAGCCTCATGGCATTCATTTCCAAGAGGGAAGAGGCTGGTGCAGACATGGACAGCGATCCAGGGTTGTGTTTCTCACATTGCTGCTCCTGGGGTGATTTACTGGTGGACCTCTTCTCTGAGCACTGGCCAAGTGTGGACCTTCCTGGGGAAGCCCTGAATGGCTGAGCTGGGGCTGCTGCACTCCTGGAAGTGTGGTAGCAGTGAAAGATATCATGGTTATAATTTTTAATTTTATTTTTTTAAGATTGAATTCCCATTCTTCTGTTAAGATTTAGGGAATACCTTCTGTTAAGTTTTAAGGAATATCCCCTGTTAAGGTTTAAGGAATATGGAAAAAATGCTTCTTTTTTTCCCCCCAGATGAGAAGCACAATGTGTGCCTCCACCTCAGCTTCTACAAAATTGTATTTTACAAAGCAGAAAGAGAACATCAGGTTCATGTTGGTGCTGTGACTTAGTTTTCTAAGACCAGAGCTTGCCCTGTGTTTCCTGTTGAAATGGCTAGCTGTGCTGGGCACTCAGGAATTTTCTCCCTCTTTCTCATCTCCACCTTGACATTATGAAAAGGGTTTTCATCAATCCTTCAAAAGAAAGAGATAACTTTTGTATAAAAGTGCACAGTCGACAGGGCTGAGTTTTTTGGGTAGTATATAATTTTTTTTTACACTGTTATTATTTAAAATATGCTTTTTAAGAGGACAAAAGGGAATAGTTTAATGGAAACAAATTTCTATAGCAAAATGTGCAGCTGGATAAAAAAAGATTATTTCTGTTATTGCTTGGGTAGACAGGTGAATTTGGAATTTGAGTACAAAAGGTGTTAAAAAGTGTGCTTAAACTTCTCTTCAGTGTGCTGTTGAGATTGAAAAGAGTAATTTTTGGAGAAAAACTTTTCTCCAAGCCTCCATTTCCAGCATTGTCAAGTCTACCTCAGCGGCCTTTTCCCACAGCTATTATCATGTTTTCACCTTTTCTTCTTCCACCTCATTTGTCCATTTTTGAAGAAAATGTAGTGCTGGTGAAAGGAGTGCAGCTCTGCAGGCTGGCGTTGGTCTGGAAGGGAGGGACAGAGGTGCTGGAGCTACACAGGCATCTCTGGAGGCCAGATGGGACCAAGAGGATACAGTCCTTGATTTGAGGGAGGGAAAGATGGACAGCCTGGCCTGGGGGTAGTCATTTTGAAAGCATCTACAAGTCTACAGCTCTTAAGACCCCCTTTCCAAAGTGACTTTTAACCAATTAGGAACCTAAGCATCATTGAAGATAAGCAGAGCTTAGATGCTCAGGTCCCTCGGGGCAGACACAAATATCTCAGCAATGCAGACAGATAGATAGACAGTGTTGCCTGTCCTGATGGATCCAGACCCAGAGCTAGGCAATGAATTACAAATATAAGTGCCAAAACAGCAGGCTTGGGACACAAAGGATAAAAGACAGTCGTGTTATTTGAGCTGATAAGCCCTTCGTCTCGAAGACGCTTGCATCAAAGGCTCCTGCAGGGTTTTCACAATTGAGTGTTATACCATCCAGCACTGAGTTACCAAAGATGTAAAATGGGACTTGCAGAGAAAGCTTCATGCCTGCCACAAAGGAGTGGAATAAGAGTTTGTTTTGACAACTATTAGGCTGAATAATTTGGGATTGGTCGCTGTGGACACTGTGAGATATTGCTCCCCACAGAACAAAGATTGCCATTAATGTCTCAGCTCCCTGCCTCCTTCCTCCTTCTTCTCCCCAGCCTCTGCAAGGGCTGGGTCAAATGCTGCCCAGACAGCATGAACAATATTTCCCCTTTCTTTGGTAATTATTGTCCCTTCTATTAATTTCTCAGAAGCCTTTTCACAAGCAAGAGTTATTTTCAAGGGTTACAGGCATTCTTCTCAATGTACATTTTCATGGCTATTCTCCTTGGAAGAGCTGCAGAGCTAATTTACTTTATTAGACTAAATGAAAGGAGCTTATGAAGGTGGCCTGTGCAACATTGTGCAGGGGTCAGGGAGCTAGGGAGGAGAGTCCTCTGAGATTGCTGCTGAATTTCTTGCAGAAGCTGAAAAGTAGGTGTTGCTGTTCAGTTTGGTGCCGTCCTTTACGTTGTGTAGGCTTCCTCTCAAACAGCCAGTGCTGAGATCTTCTGTGTGGTCCCGTCACTGGTCTACCCATGAAGGCTTAAGAGCAGTAACATTTGTAGGGAAGCATAACATCTTTGGATTGGCAAGCCTGGAGCTAGCTGTGCTCGCGGCACTGTCTTGCTCATACAGGCAGCAGATGCCCAGGTGACTCTGGTGAAGGTCCACATGATGGGGAGCCCTGGCCAGCCATCCCTGCTGTGGGCAGGTCGCTGGTTACACCTGACTGTATGAACCCTTCTCCAAGCGGCTTCATGCAATAAGCAGATGACTAAAAATCATCTCCTGGGCAATTCACTTCATTCATCAATTAAACTGTTTGCTGTGAACAGTTTGGCCCCATCCAGCTCCAGGATTTCAGCCTTGTAATTTTGCTGGCAGAGGACAACGGTGCCATGTCCGTGAAATCTGCCTGCCAACTGCTTCCCCTGCTAAGCATTTTCTAGGCTAATGATCCCGAAAACCTTGCCAGCAGCCCCAGCTCTGTCCCTTTCAGGGCAAGCCACTCATTTAAACGTGAGCACCTCTAAATGACTCCATCTGCTAAGTGTCGTTAGTAAAGAAAAGATTATAGCAGGAGTTATTGCCGTGTCCTCAGGTTATAACCCTGTTATAAAATGGGCTGGAAGAACAAGGCGATTGTGAGGAGCCCAGGCTCAAAACCACCTGGGTGACTGTCAGCTTGATTTATTTTCTTGCTTATTTCATAAATTAGAAAATTGGCGAAAGAAATCGTTGCCCACTCTCAGCTGCTTGGTAACCTGCCACATGGCAAGAGATGCTGGCCACAGGGAGACGCAGCTCCTTCCCACCTCCCTGGTCCCTCTCCCCCAGCCACCCCAGCACCGGGGCAGCAGGGCAGGGACATGGGATGGGGGACATCTCCTGTCATCGGACACATCTCCTGTCATCCTCAGCGACCCATCTGGCCCAGCGCTAGCAACCACTAGACTTTCATTTTTCTCTGATACTGTTGATTTTTGAGTAGCAGCACTTTTATAGGTGCCAACAGCGGTACCAGTATTGCTTTTGAATGCTAGCTTTGACCTCAGAACTGTTTTGTTACTTCATTTCACAAATCAGACAAACTAAAGCAAAACAACCCAGTTTGTGGCAGTATCATCAGCCAGGACCTGCTGCCCTTCAGAGATGCTGGTCAATATTTTGGCCTTGTGACTTGTGACCAATCTGCCTTCAGCAGCCACCCCTCTTGCTTATGAACCAGGCTAATTTTTGCCTGTCAGAAGGATGGAGCTTAATGGTCAGATTTGCTTTAAATCACTGGGTAAAATTCCCTGTCTAGGAGGTCAGACTACAGTTACAGTGCCTTCTAACCTAAAAACCCAATGAAATCTTTAGACTACATAACGACATGTCAAAACTGGATCATTTAAGCCATCTTCAGTATGTTTGGCTGCATCTGATGCTCTTCCATAGTATGAAATGAGGCCACTGTTATACACATAGTATTTGCAGACAAGGAGAAGCTTTCAACCAGGACGAGTTATTAAGAGACTGCAATGATGCATTTCTCAGCCAGTGTGGAGGAATCCCTGCTGCAAACATGCCGAAACCAGGGGAGAAACAGGGTGGGAACCTCCCAGGGAAAGACACCTCAAAAGTCCCAGCACTGCCGTGCCTGTGCAAGGAGGTAGGGCAATAACTGCCCTGCAGCCCATGGTCAGAGCAGATTTTCTTTGTTCTGCATGCCTCTTCTTCTGCCCATGGGACCTCTGCAGTGCCTGCACAGGGTCCTTGTCACCCTGTCTCCAGCAAGCATTGGGACGCGCGTGTCCCCATGGCTCAGCCTCTTGCCAGGTGTGTGTCCATGTGTGCAAACGCTGCTGGGTGGCACAGGGCGAAGGAGATGGGGCTAATTCCTTCCTGAGACTCGCAGAGAATCGGCTTATAGCCCGAAGCTCTGATTACTCTTAACTTAGCCTGCATGATGGTAACCACATCCTGAAATTACCTGGCTTTTTTCAAAATCCAGGAGCTGGTTTGGACTCACCTGACCAACATGAGCAAATTCCAGCCCTGCTTTCATCCCCAGCGGCTCCAAGGGGTTGTGAGTCAGCACAGACCCAAGGCTGAAGTTGGGGGAAGAGGTTTGAACTCCAAAATGCAGCTGATGGGAAGTGCCTGGGTGTGATGCCCGGTCCCACCTGCCAGACGCGATGAAGCCCAGTGCAGAGCAGCACCGTCATCCCCTTTCCAGCTGCTGCGCTGGAGCTGAGTGCTCCAGCCAGACTCACCTGCTGGGATCCTGGCAGCTAACGTGCCTCTGAAACACTCAGCAAGAGATAGATGCTGTCAAGTAAAACACAGAGTGAGATGTTTGGATGATGGGATCAAACTGTGGATCCCACACATCTGTGGCGTGAGATGTGGCACCACACGCTCCCACCTGCTGCTGCTGTTCCCCATCTCCCACCACTGCCCGCCAAGCCCACCCCGCCTGGAAATTAAAGTGGGGAAATCAAAGTCCTTCTCCCCCGGCTCCTGCTGTGCCTCTCAGCCACTGACATTAACACTGAAATGGCTGACATTAGCTTTGAACGGATTTTAATAACCCCCTTGCGAGCCTGAATTACCCACCCAGCATGAGGTTCCGTGCGCATTTGGAGACCTGGCGATGATCTGGGGGCTGGATCAGCTCCTCAGGCTGTGGATGCAGGGCCAGACCCGCTCCAGGAGCTGCGGTGGCTTCAGCCAATGCAGCCCCTGGCGGGGGACCCTGGCAGCTGCCTGGCTCCTGGAGAGCCGCTGCTCCAGCAACCACCACCTGCAAGCATCCAGCCACCAGCGGGTCTGCAAGGGGCTTGGGAGCTTCCCAGCACTGGGGATGCTGGTGTGGGTGGCCACCTCCATGGGGTGTTTTCCCCGCTGGGGCTGGGTATGGGCTGCTGCAGGGTGGTGGGACCCCCCTGGTGCCATGAAGGAGGGTGGCTCTAGCCCCTATCAGCACGTGGCATGAAATAGCAGCTTGGGTTTAGCAGAGCCCTGTGAATGGAATGCTAAATGAGATCACTCCTGGCCCAGCTGAGACTCCGGACTAGTGTATGAAAATCTAGCAAGAAGATTAAAAGGTGCCCCCAGGCAGATGAGGGTATTTATTTCTTTCTTTGTGGCCGAGATGTGCGTGGCGTGGGAGTCACAGGGACGGTGACCTCCCCTGACCACCTGCACGTGGGCAGTGCCGTGTCCCCATGGGGGCTGATCCTGGCCAGAAAAGCTCCTTCTGGGAAGCCGGCGGACAGGTCCAGTTCCCCCTCCTGCGCTGGGCAAGGGCATCCTGCCCAGGCTGCAGGTTTGGTGTCTTCACTGCCAGCCCTGCAGCTCCTCCACAAAGGGAAAAGCCCACATTTTCCTCCTCTTTTACAAGAGGGAAAGCTAAGAAAGATTGTCAGGTGGTTCGCACTTCTTTTGGAAGATGAAGGGCCTGGAAACACGCTTTAAAGTTACTTTTCCTGAATTAAAGGCCCCAAGATCTGAGTGAGCGATGCAGCCCTCATGGCTGGTCATGAAATCTCAGCACCATTTGGGCGAAGAGTGATGGTTTCTAACTGCCATCGAAATCTACATGTATTTCCAGTATGGAAACAGGAATATCCACAGGGATATGGGTACCGGGCCACAGCTGGGGTGGGTCAGCAGCTTCTCCAAGTCAGGCTGTGAAATCATCAGGCATTTCAAAGAACCAGGGGCTGCAAACAACCCCTTAAAAAAAAGTCTGTGATAATGATTGAGTTATATTTAAGAGGCTCACTCGTATTAAGTAAATGCAAATAGTTTACATGGAAAATATTTCCCATTAAGCTCATTTCTACATAAAATGCTAACAGATTGAGATTATGACTCTAATGATTATTTTTATTGCTGGTTTGCATTTAAATGGCATAAATTTCCCCCTACTGTTCTCTCTTTGGGTTAAATCAATAAAACCTATTAAGAAGGTTCGTCTTCCTCAAAGATTCCTCCCTCTCTTCTTTCTGTCTCATCTCCACTGGTGCCCTTTTTATCCACCCACCACCAGTGATTTTTCAGAGCTGCCTCCACGATATTGGTGCTGAGAATTTGAAAATCCCCTTTGGCAGAGCAGAGTGAATCCGGTCTTTGCCGAGACGGGGGACTACAGAGGAACTCAAGTGCTCTTTCCTTCCTCAACTTGGGCCATAATTATCAGGAGATGCGGTTGGAGTCAGCTCTACTCTCAGCTTCCCCTTCGGAGAAGCTATACCTATCTGTATACCTATACCTCCTCAGCTATGGATGCTCTTGTCGTGCTCCTTCAGTGGCTGTGGCTCACCAAGCAGGTGCTGGATTTCTGTTTGGAGAGGATTTATCCTGGTATATACACAATGAAAGCCATTAAGACTCTGACCTTTAAATTGGGCTCCTTCCTGTTCATGTAGGGAGGAGGTGGGTTGAGTGCCCAAATCTTATTCATTTTAATGACAAATCCCTCACATGGAGGCTTGGAAATGCTCGGCTTTAATGCAATTCGCCTCCCTTTGCTGCAGCTTGGCTTTGCTGTGCAGGGGATGTCTCCGCTTCCCCTGCATAGTGACAGACCCTATAGATTTGCTCTGTAACTACTATGCCCAGGTACCGGCATGTATGAATTTATGAGCTTAGGGCAGTGCTAGCACAGGGATCTCCCATGCTCCTTAAATCAGTATCGCTGACCTTTCTTTCCTCCATTACTCTCAGCATCACTTTTTTTCTAGCTTAATTTGCATAGGTTTCATGTTATCCATGTTTTTGCTTTGTCCCTGTTATCCCATTACCCTGGATAATCAAAGTTGGCTGTAATAGAAACAGCAGAAACAATTTGCTTACCCTCCTATTACAAGATATTCCCTCTACTAAGTCTGAATACCTGCAGTTCTGTGGTAATGCTAATTAACTGTGCATACATATAGAAAGTAAAGCAAATGGCACCGGGATCCTTTGGGATAGTAGGGATTAAAGAAAGATAAGATATTATTCTCCTCTTTCTCTGTGCTTCAGTGTCCCTACCCTCAATGGAAATTGCTTTGCACTTTTAGAATAAAATGTAATACGGGGTGGTGGTGGGGAGTCACTGACAATGTAGAGAGGTGGGGTTGGAAGGAGCACATTTCCCTGCTAGTGAACCCACTCTGAAAGTAACGATCTTCCCCAATGTCTTGCTTCTGCAGCTATTCACAGAGTGGAGGGGGGGTAGGATGGGGCAGCTTTTACCCCGTGCTGCTGCCAAGGCCTCGGAGCCTAATGGTGCTGGGCAGGGTTGTACATGGGCGCTGGTTCTTTGGGGTTGCAGCTATCCCCCAGAGCTGGGCTCCAGCATCGTATGGGTGGAAAACCTCCTGTCCGGCCTCAAGGACTGGTTGAAATAGTGGCTGTAAATGTGAATGCCGATTGCAGCACAGGGTACCTGCTGTTGGAAAGTGTCTGTTGTATCCATTAGGATGCTCACGTATCCTTCCCGCATCTTGCACAGCTGACACAGCAGCAGTTTCAGAGCAGGGGAAAGTCCTGGGGAAAATAAAGAAGATGATAATGAGAGAATGAAAACCATCAGGAGAGGGGAGATGCAGTGGCAGGACAGGTTGCTGGTACTGTCCCAGCCACCCCTCTTCACTTTGCACTGCACAGGGCCATGGGCTTTGGCTCACCACAGCCCATCCATAAGGTTATGTGGGGCAATCTCCCACCATTTGTGTGCAACATCCTCTGAAAGTCTCACATGAGGCTTTCTCCTGAGTATCAGCCAAATGAAGACACTTACGCAGCCAGGCACATGTGGAGGACTGTCAGAGCTCTCCATGCAGAAGAAATCCCACTCAAGTCTACCTGCCAGCTCCTCATCGAGCTTCCCAGCTCCTTTGCCAACAGCATGGACAGACACCCTCGGCACACCTTAGTGGAGCAGCTGGGACTGGCCCTGGAGCCACAAGCACAGACACACTCTGTCCCTGGGTCTGGGTCCCGTGCTACTACCACCCCCTGGGATGAAAGCTCCAAGAGGCTGGTTAGACAGCCCTAGCTCTCCCTCCGCCCCCAGAATTGTGAGGAAGCTGTTATTTATCTGCACTCTGATAATCACTGTACCTTTGATGCAATACTCATGTTTGGGATTTTACCACATCTCTCATCCTCCAGGTCTGTCAAGGAGCTTTACGCAGCCATGACTCAGAGAGAGGCGTCAGTGGAAAGAGTCTGTAGATACAGCCAGCAGCTGTCATGTGGAGGGTATAAATAATGTATACGCACGTATATATGCATGACCTATGAGCTCAGGACCTTTCCTTCCTGAATGGTACCAACTCCTTTAAAGGATCCCTGCATCATGCCATGGCTCTGGCCAAGCCAGAGAGCTCAGATGATTACACAGCTGTCCCCCACAGGTGTCTGAGGTGTATGGGGATGGGGAATAAAAGAGCTGGTAGAGGTGAGGGCTCAGTGCTGCAGGTCCCTCCTTACCTGCTTGGAACTATAACTCCTTCCTTGTCACTGAAACCTTTACTGCTTATCGCTCACCATCATCTCTGTGTGTGGTTTTAAGACTAAGTAACGAAGTGCCTTGCTCCGCTCACAAGCCTTATGGTTGGTAAGATGCTTTGAAACTGTGCCCGTGCTATTTGTGTTTTAAAACAACTCAGGTGCAGGTTGTGGGTACAGGGAGCTGCAAAGGGCTTTGAAGGTGCTTGCGTGTTAGCCAAAGAGATGTGCTGGTGCGGTCAGGGCCCCACTGGCTGCACACCGAGGGGCTGAACGGAGCCGTGCTGTGCCTTGCGCTGCAAAGATGCAGGTGTATCATCCCAGCAGAGAGCTCGGTCCTGAAATACCTGAGACTCAGCAGAAGTGGGGGGGCTCAGGCTGATGTCAGGCCCCAGATCAAGCCTTTTGTCTTCTTGCCAGTCATCTGAGGCATTTTGGTTCTGATCAGGCAGCGTAAGCTTTAATTGTAAGAGTGGGTTTAAAAATGAAAATACATGAGTTTGACTTATAGGAAGGGATGCTTTGGCTTGGAGGTGGGACAGCATATCACTATGGTCAGCTGGGAATTTCTTGTTGATTTTACATAGCTGAGGCAAAGGTTAACTTCCTATTAAATTCACTGAGACCATTCTTAATGATTTGACCCTTAAAATTAAAGATCTGGAGCTAAGCGGCTGGGCTACCAACTCTGCACAGCCTGCGCTGGTGGAGTTCAAGCAGCACGCTGAAATAGCCAGCAGCTTTTAACAATTGCACTCAGTGCTGTTCTGTCTCTTCAACTCCTGACATCATTTGGGAGAAAAAAAAAAGAGAAGGGTTGAATTCACAGGCTTTGTTTCCCTGCAGTTCAAAGGATACGGCAGCCTGGATTTTAATTGGCACCGAGTTCTCCCGACTGGTACCCGGGGCAGTCCTAAGACTTACACCCAGCCAGGCAGGTGGAGCAGCAGCCAAGGGGTGAAGGCTGTTTGAAGCACTGGGTGCCAGTCACCCATCTGCAGGTACTCAGAGGTCTCCTCACCAGTGTAGCACTGATCTGGGGACAGAGGAGTGTTGCTTCATTTCTGATCATTAATGCAATGGTGTCTTCTCTGGTTTCACTGATCTCTGTGCACAGTCCAGGGGGAGCCACATATTGAGTGGTTTGTGCTGGAGATCACAGCTCAGAGATAATGAAGCTGTTTTCTTACCCTTTGCGTTTCCTGACAGTGCCGCTCAGCCTGGTCTCACGCCTCTGCCCAGCGCTGGGTCTGGACCCGCAGGAGGCAGTGGGAGGCAGATGCTCTGCAAGCTGCCGGCAGCGTGGGCTGTGTGCCTCTATGGAGAGAAGCAGGAATAGCTCAGGCTGTGGTCACCCTCAGCTTAACCCCAACACCTTGCCCAAATGGAAGTCGTCAGCGCTGACATGCAAACCTGCTCTAGTGTGTGAAAAGTGGGAAGCTCCTGGGACCAAGGAGGGGGTGTCAGCGGGGGCTGTGAGCTCCTCCAGCAGCTGTGGGGTCAGTTTTGCTAGGGGAGCCCTGGGAGGTCAGGTCCCAGCCAGTGACAGTCCCCACCATCTGACAAGGGTCACTGGGAGGCTGTGGCGCTGTGCAGTGGTGCATGAAACACAGGCTTGTTTCAAGCGTAGGTGGGGTGGAGAGCAGAGTGACCCACTTCCATAAGCACAGTCATCTACCCCAACGGGGCCTGGGGCTATAGCATCCCTTCTTGGTTGAGATCTGACAACAGCATCTTTCCCAGCTCCCTTTTCCTCTGCCCAGGAGCAGGGAGGCTCTCTGGACAGCAGCTCCAGCTGAAGATTTAATTAATGCTTAGAATGGAGCCCACCTGCTCCTCTGCGAGTTCAGCATCACTCCCACCTTTCTAGTTGCCCACTTTCCGTGACCTTACCTCTTGCTTCCTGAGCTGGATCATGGCTTTGCATCCTGCAGGCTTCCTTGTCCCTCCGTCTTTCCTGTTCATCTGTGATTTGACCTTAGGAGATAGAGGTACCTGCTTTGCCCCAGGAGCCTTTGTCATTGCCACCAGTGCAGTCTCCATAAGTCCTGTGCAAGACAAAAACCTCAGCAGCGCGTTGTCAGCCCGCCTGTCCCAAGGCAAGCTGTAGCTATCAGTCCCAAAAGCCCAGCGGGGTAGATATAGTTATTGCTAGGAAGCTTTATATTTACCACAACCTTTATGACATTACAGCAAATGCATTTCAGAGCCCAAGAAGTGTAAAAATAAACTGCAAGGAAATAAAGACAGCTAATTAGCCAAAGGTTACTGCTGGGCTCTGTGACTGTCAGCTGTTTTGAAGTTCTCCTTCACACAGGGAGATGTGTGTGCAATGCTACTGCTCCTTTGAATAAATGTCTTGGTTTCCAGAGTGGCTTCATACCTGGATGTGACTAAACACATGTGAGGCCTGTCACAGCAAGCCTGGGCAGGATGCTTACGTCCTTTAACTGCACTTCTCCAGCGCTGAAGAGCATCTCATCTCCTGGAGTGGCTGACCAGTGTTGCACGACCTCCCAGCATCTCCTGCGTGGGGTGAGCTGCGAGGTGAGGAGAGGCCAGAGAGCTGCCTTTCCGCACAGTCAGCCCTCTGTCCTGGAGATGCTCCTTCCCCTCTGGCATCCCTGCCCTCTGCACTGCGGTCACAGTGGAGGAGATTGCTGGTCTTCCACCTCTGCCTCGGCTGAGGGCTGCACCGGTCATCCAGGGTTTGGATGGTGCATTGGGGTGCTGCTCCTTGGGGATGAGGAGTGCTGGAGCACATCCCCCAGCACATCACGGTCTCACCCTCTATGTCCATCATTCCTCAGTATCTGATATTTTCCTGAGGACAAGCATCTTGCATGGAGTTGCAGGTACACCAGTCATCACAAGAGGAAGGGGAGCAGGGGTCCTAGCTGGGCTGTGGGCTGAGAGAGGGGCACAACTGCCATGCCAAGAGAGGCTGAGCAGCTCACGACTGAGGCCTGGGTGGACTAATGTGCTGTGTCCAGAGGGGTGTTTTGTTTGTATTTGGGCAGCAGAACCCTGGAGCAGAGAAGGACCCCTGGGACTTTGTCCCTTCAGCGCAGCTGTCCCCCAGCCCTGAGCTGTGGGAGCTTCCTCTTCCCCTGCTCTGAACTGCTCTGCACAGGGACCAGGGAGTTTGGGCACAGTGACCTCACAGGTAACACCAGCATCATCTCTGCTGCTGTCTCCCTTCTCTCTGGTTTTCCTCTTTCCCTTGTTCTGCTTCTTTTGAGCTGCATTTCCCCCCTGGAAAACCCTCATGCAGCTCCTTCTTCCCTCTCTGCAGGTTTCTCCTCTTTCTCCCTTTCCTCCTGCTGCTTCACTCCCCTCCTGCTTGCGGCTTGTGCCGAGTGTCATGTGTTTGCTCGGCATCACTCCTCCTGGAACGTTAATTTGCTGCTCATTTCCTTACAGACTTTACACCACAAGTGCTTTGTGTGCATGTGTGTGTGTGATTCAATTAAACAAAACACAATAAAATCAGGGAAAACAGGGAGAGACACAGACAGACAGCAATTCCCTGCTCTCCGAGGGCTAAGCTTGTCTGCCTGTGAGCTCAGCCCCAGCATGGCTTTCTTGTGTTACCACATGGGTTTGCTTGTAGCAACCCTCTGGATCTCTTGCTTGGGGTTTCCATTCCTCCACCGGGACCCTGGGACAGCAGTTACTTCTGCTCCACTCTCAGGAGCTGAGGCTGTTCCATCAGATGAGATGTGAACCTTGAAGGAGCTGGCTGTTCACTTCAAGTAAGCCCTGAAATGCTGGGGCGTCTCCAAATGCTCAGCCTCCTCCAGTCCTCCTTTCCTTCTGCACGGCTCAGTCCCTGCAGCCTTTGAGAGCCTCCAAGCTTCCCCCTTCCGTCCTCCAAGCCAGCAACTCACCTGCTCCCTGTCCTGCCCTACCCATGTCCGTTGTCACCCTCCTGGCAGCACATTTCCCCCTGCTAGGACCAAGCTTTCTCCTAAATCACGTTTTCTTTGCAGTGCAACCTGAAAAATAGCAGCCGTGCCATGATGGGGTTTGTTTCCTTGGCTGACTGGTGGGCTTCCCTCCTGCTGCCCTGTGCTCCCCTCTTCCATGCTCTGTTTTCTTTTCCCCTCTAATCCATTCACACTGTGAATGTATGCTTTCTTAGCATCCTTTGCTCCCAGTTGTCTCCCTGACAGGTTTCTCATCACTCCCCACGCAACCGGGTGTGGGTATCTCTCTCCTGGAGAGACTGTTTCTGCTCACTTGTCCCCGTCTGCCTCCCTGGCTCTGCAAATTTATTCTGTGAATCCAGCCTCTTCCCACGGGTGAGCCACTTGGCTGTAAATCTGATGGCTAAAATGGGTCAGTGTGAGTGGAAGGAGGTGGTCCTGAGAAGGGCAGAGGGAGATCAGGCACAAGAGGCCACCAATGCCAGATTACAGGGCGGGTGGGAGAGGAGAAGGCGAGGGCGATGTTCTTAAAAAGTGAAGATTGTATGGGTTTTTAAAATGCACATGAAATGTGATTAATGAAATCCTGGCACTCAATTCCCTCTCCTTTGGAAAAAATCCTGACAGCAGAAGTGACCCCCCCACCCCTTCCCAACAGCAGCCCCCGCCATGCGGAGCCTTCCCCGGGATGTGAGGGGTTGCATTGTGCCATCTCCACTGAGTTTAACGTCCCTCTGGTATCCTGGCAGGGGCCTTGGGCTGCTGCAGGGGAATCATGCTGAGGAGGGCAAACTGATTAATGTGCTGGGGCTTGTGCCTGTTCAGCAGGGCAATTGCCCCTTGCTCAGATACCCACCAGCCACCCTCAGGGTGGGCTCCAGGAATGCTGCAGAGGGATGCTCCACGCTTTCAGCCTCTGTCCCTTCCAAGTAACATCAGAGCTCCTTCTTTTGCATCTGGAGGGCTCCTTCTAGTACCAAGGGGCTAGCCTTATCTCTGCCCGATCCAATGCTTATTTAAACGGTGGGAAGAGGCTCCCTATCCTCTGTGTCATGGCAATCCTGGTGGCTGTGAGATAACACTGTCCCTGACTCCTGTCTCTGGTGACTGCATGCCCAGCAGAGGCAGCATGGATGTTACAGCATGCCCCACCTTAGTTTTGGCTCCTGGCTTTCACGGGCCAAGACTGTCCGGTCACTTAGCCCGTTGTGGATCTTCTTGCTGAACAAAGTCAAAAGTCGAGGGCAGCTTTCCTGATGTGCAAGCCCAGGCTTGGAGAAAGGAAGATGTGGAGCAGAGAACCAAGGGACTGTACACCTTCCTCCTGAGCTTGACCAACGCCTTCACATGGGGACCCATGGCCCCCACACTTTTTTCATCATGGACCGCATGCGTCCACAGCACAGGAATAAATTCTGATAACAGTTCTGCAGAATTTCCCGTGCATGCAGCCAATGCACCTGGAGCCATTCCCAGATGTCTCTCCTCATTAATGCCCCCTTAGCAATTTTCTGAGGACCAGCATCCATCCCCAGCATTAAAAACAGTCCCTTCCTCTTTGATTTATGGATATTAATCCATGCCAGCAGGCAAGCGGCATGACATGTGTACATAATATATTCATTATTAAATTGTTTTTGTACCTTTCCTTTCTCCTCCCTCTCCAAGGTTGCACCTTTCTTAGCTGCCTGTATCTTTTGAACTTGCACTCAGAAAGACAGCTTCCCACATGGAGAAGCCAGCAGCACTTGGTAGACTGACCTTACAAGTCCGTGCTTCCTCCCCTGCAGCCACACTCAGACTCTGGCAGCGAGAAGGACCATCTTAGCCCCATCTCCAAGGCATGGCTGCTCCAGCCCTGTGCTCGGGGTAACTGCTGGTGTGACCAGGGCTGTGGGACACTGTCAATCCCACGTCACTTGTTCTGATCATAACACAGGACAGGCCAATTGTATGAGCCTGCTGGCAGCCGTGCCTGAAACGGCGCCCAGGCAGAGATCCAGCACGTGTGAGTTTCTTCTGCAGTCACTCAGATGCTGGCTCTGCATCAGTACTGGGTAATGCTGTCCAGCCCTCGGATTCAGGGACTGAAACCCAGATAAGATAGTGTTAGCTCCACTGGCTCCAGTCTCCCACCGGCTCAAGCCATGCTCCTGGCTCTGGGTTGGTGGCCACCTTTGCACCCTGTTGGTGATTTCCATGGTGCCATGCTGTTCCCAAAGTACGTGGCAAACTGGATTTAGCAGCCAGCACTTGGCTTGTGGGCATTTCACCATACTATGGCCTGGGAAGAGAGGAAATAAAGATCTCAGGACCTTGGCATGGGGCTGCTTTCATTTTCCATTCCCATGTTTGTGCTGTATAAGAACTCAGCCTGCTCTGCACCCCCCGGACAGCCCTTGGACTCCCTGTGGTGCCCAGGATGATGCTCCTGCAGGGCCACCACTCTTAAGTGCAACCTGCCTCAGGGGCAGCACCCTGCAGGAGTGATGGTTATCCCATTCCCATGCTTTGCTGCTGTGCACTCTCCCAGCCCTGGTACCTGGTGGCAATGCTCTTGCTGAGGTGCACCCTGCTCCCAATGGCAATTGCTGCAGACCCATCTCCCTGCATGTTCTGGTCAAGGAGTGGCAGGCAGGCAGTTTTGGGGATCCCATCCCTCTACTTCCAGGCTTTGCAGGGCTACCAGCACATCCATTGCCTATCTCTGGACCTTGTTATTGGCAGTGTGACAGCTCTGATGGGACAGCGAGGTGGAGTTAGCTATCTCCCCGTGATAATCCAAATCCAAGAAGTCCCTGCAGCTCATACACCTGCCCCCCATGGACCATACTGCTCAGCACAGTACCTTCACAGTGGCAGGTGCCCACTGTGGGCTCTGTGCACACCAGGGCCTCTCTGGAAATTGTGCTTTTCTTTTGCTTAATAGGAATTGAAAGACAAGCTTACCTGAATGGCTGTGCCCCTTGCAACACAGCCTGTCCCATCCCCACTCCTCAGCTACACCCAGGCTAATCCATGGGCTTCTGCAGACCTCCTGTCACCCTGCCATAAAACAGCAGTCAGAGGAAAAGAGAGCAATTAAAACCAGACAGCACCTCTCACGCTTTGCAGCCTGGCTTAGCTGGGTCTCCCCCACAGGACTTCCCTCTCTCTTGCCCACAGCCAAAGGGATTGTCCCTGCTTTGCACTGCCCACCCGATGCTCCCCATCCCTGCCACAGCTCTGTGCCTCCTGGGGCTCCCTGGGACAGAGAGGAGGGGAAGCAGCAGGATGTTAGCAACTTCAGGAGCTCAGGAGCAGCTTGAAAAATATTTGTGTTCTTTTCGTAAAAATGAATCTGTCCCAGTAGTAATAAGGCTGCTTTTGTTCAGCAGGCTCTTAGCAGTGATTATTGTTGTTTTTCAATTTAAAAACCAGATGGTCTCTTTATAATATATAGTATGTGGACTGAGACTTTTTTTGTTTTTCTTAACCCAGCCTTTAAAACTTGTTCTAAGTTCCACTACTGACAATCCAAGGAAGCAGAGAGGTATCTGTCACTTGCAGACCCCACGAATGAAATGATAAGCAAAACACGGTTAACGGAGCAAGGCTACAGCAATGCTTTGGGGAACTCATGGAAGATGCCAGGTGGGAAAGGCTGTAGCTGGAAGTGCTTTTGGTGGTGTTGGAAGGGCTCTGGACACAGGTGCAGAGCCCTTGGGCTATCTATGGCCACACTGCTGTCTCTCTTCTCTCTTCTCCAAAGAGGAGCTGATCAGAGCTGACATCAGCACCATCCACAGTGCTCTCAGCACAGAGACCAGGAGAAAAGCCAAACTCCAGTCTCTGGCCTGGCACTGGCTGCAAGTTGGCGAAGACCTCTGAAAAGTAGCTAGTGCCCATGGGCACCGAGGTGATGGTGAAAAGGACAGTGGTCCCAGGGGTACATTAAGGGATCCATCAGAGGACTGCCATGGGTTCTGGCCTGGTCTGACAAACTCTTGCATATGTAATATGAACACCTCTACATGCTTTGGGTGCTGGCTTGGCATGGCACCTTCCAGTCTGACAGCGTGGATTGCTCTGGCGTGCCAGCCCTGAGTGCTAGTCAGCTGCAGGGCTTGCTTTGATTTGCCATTGCAAGACATTTGGAGCATCCCAGCCAAAGATGCTTTAGCACAGAAATGTCATAAGAAGCAGGCACCAGACAGCTTGTAGCAGTGTTGAAGGTGCTGCTTTGGGTGCTGTTGAATTTTCCCATGTAGGGCATGGGCGGCTTTGGCACGTTGGTGCATTGCTTTCTATGCACAGTCCAGCATCACCACCAGGACTGAACAGGAGGGAAAATTCACACTTGCATGTGAATGAACCAGTCACTGTTGGCCAACTTGCAGCTCATCTGTTGACCAAAGAAGCTGCCTGTGGCAGACTTTGCTATAGACAGGTCTTCTGCAGGCCAGGTTGCCTTGAGTTCACAGCCAAGCTGGAGCCCACGGCTCTGCTGCCTCTGCCATGCTGAGGCTGCCATTTGTTCTCCTTACTGCAGCTTATCTGATAGTGTTTCTGTCTCCATTTCTCCACACAACCCCATTTACTGCCACCGTTTAGTTATTTTCTTAATTAAATATAGATTATGGCACTGGGAATAAGACATTATGACTTATTCATAAGCTACTTAGATTTTAAAGTGTGTGCAGATCGGGGCTCATCACACGTGTATGTCTGCATCATTACCATGTCAAGGACCAAGGTGAGCCCCTATGGCTGCCAGAGCTTCACCTGAACCTTGCTCTTCTCTCCCCATGGTCTCCACACCCAGAGGAGCTCTCCCATCTCTCCCTTGCTGTCCTTTTACCAGTAGAGGCTTGCCAGCCTTTTCCCAAGGAAACTGTTTTCACTGCCATCTCTCAAGCTGCTCCAGCTTCTCCATTATGCCTCTGCTTTGCCCCCTCCCCAGGTTTGTTTGCATCTCTCTTTCCTAAGGCTTTCCCCAGCCTTCCTGCTATGCCTGCAGGTGAAGCTCAGCTGTTTCCCCAGCTCCCTGTGGAAGAATGGGGACTTAGCAGGAGGCAGTTCTGCAGGAGGTGTTTTTTTTGCAAAGTTTTCTAGGAAATTCCTGGGTAATTGTTGCCTGAATGTCAGCTTGCCCTAGGGGGCAGGAGGAGGAGACAGGGGAAGGTGCTGCTGGCAAGCTCATGGGAGAAGCAAAGGGAGAAAAGTGCCATGGGAGAATAGGTGTAGGTCCATAAGGCTCCTCCAAAGCCTTGTGCTTCTGCTCCTTCCACCCTGGGACAAGCAGTGGCTCAAGCCTCTTTCTCTGCCTTAAACAGGGGAGCACTCAACCTTTGGGCAACAATAATAACAACAAAACCATCTGACCTGATTTGTACACACCAGGGTGGATTTCTGTCTTCGTCACAGTCCAGCTTTTGTTGTCCCCAAATAGTGCCATCAATGTCTGATGCTGCAGGGCTTCTCCTGGTCTGCTGGCGAGCCCCCAGGTGGGAACAGGGCAGCTCATCATGCGCTGGCCTAAAAAGAAAGAGGGAGCATTAAATCCCTGTTTTCACCTCCCCTCCAACCCCCCGGCTCCAGGGCTGACCTTGGGGCTGCAGCAGGGTCCCAGCATCTCTCAGCAGGTATCCTTGCTCTCACCCTCAGGGGGACCCGTTAACATTTCCATCATATTCTGTCACCTTCTGTCATTTCTGCACCTTGCCTGGCTGAGATGGCAGCATGGGGCCATTTCTGTGTGGGCCAGCCTGCCACCTCCATCCTCCACTGTCCCCATGCCTCCCATGTGGTTCTTTCCGACTATTTTAAGGACTAATGCAAAGTCCTGGCTTGGTAGCCCTGAGGACTAAAGACCTTTTGTCAACAGAGTAGACACAAGACAAGCTGCTGCAAGATTCCTCAGAGAAAAATGATCTTGATAAATTGGAGAAATGGCCCAAAATCAATACACTGAAATTCAATAAAGTCAAGTGCAAAGTGTTTCACTTAGGAAGGCAATATCAAAATCGCAGATATAAGAGGAGGAAGAACTGGCAAGCCAGCAGGAGAGCGGCCAAGGCTGGAGCAGCAGAGTAGCCCTAAAACTCAGCAGCAGGCAATAACCTGATGCTTTAGGAAGGGAAAGAAAAGGCACATCTTGCCCGCAGATGTAGTAACAGTTTCAGATGGAAGACAGCGAGGTAATTTATTTGGCTTTGTTTAGTGGCAGCGAGGCATCAGCCGGAGATATATTTCTCCAGTTTTCGGCATCAGACTTTAAGAGATTCAGACAAATTGAGGGGGTTTGGAGAGTTTGGAAAACATGTCCTGGGAAGATAGACTGAAGGAGCTGGTTTGGGGCCCAAGGATAGAGATGACTGAAGGTGAGGGGATGCGTAGCATTCATCCAGCGTGCAGTTATAAAAATGACAGTCATCAATTGGTTGAGGGTTGGACAAGCTGTAATAGGTTTAAACTGCAGCCAAGAGGCCTCGGGTTAAATGCTCAGGAGAAGCTTCCTAAAAGCAAGGTTGGCTGAGAGCTGGTGCAGGCTGTAAAGGGTCTGTGGGAGCCCTGTCCCCTGGAGGGCTTCCAAAACCAAATGAAGAAGCATCTGTCCCACTTTCTCCCACACCGCAGGGATGAGGTTTCACCAGCACCCCAAGCAGGATTAGCCATGTTCTTGGGATTACCAGGCTCAGACAAGCAATTTGCTTCCTGTTGTTTCATGTCCTCTTACCAGCCATACCAGGTCTTGGCCAACCTCCCGGGGCCCACAGGGGTTACATCCCCAGTGTCCCAAGTTCATACCACCCACCCAGGGTCCTGCTGGCTGTGTCCCTCACATACCTGGGCAAGATGCTCCCAGCCACACTTCTGCTCCGAGTTTCTTCTGCTGTCAAACCACAATTTCATTTCTGTCCATCGTGGAGATATCTAAAGAGCCTATTCAGGGTCTAAGACTGGGGAAGAAGATGGAGACAAGCATGACTTTGCAGTGAGCAAATTACCAGGTTGAGTTGTTCCTGTATCTTACAGTACCATCTGAGAAGGGTCTGCACCACCCACCCCTCCGATGTCTCTGCAGTGACTCCATGCCTGATCATGCCGAAACCTTTAGGGTTTGGCTAGCATGACCAGGGGCACCAGGGTACATCTACACACACATTCAAATTCATCCACTCCTCTATTTGCCTTACCACAGGCTGGAAAAGACAATAAAAGAAACCAGAGACTAAAATGGCGAAGCCAGGTGTCTCCAAGGTTGCTTTGCTGTTTGGACCAGCCCCGCTGACTTTGTTTTCAGTAATTTGGTGGCTAGCTGCAGCCCTCCTCCAGATCAATCCTTCTCAATTGCATTTTTTTACCATAATTAATATTTGCTGCATAATTACATTGATTTTTTTATGTACTCTGAGAGATGAGGGGAATTCATAGCCTGAACGCCTGAGTGAGGGAGGGGGTGTGATGCTGAAGCTCACTGTGCTGAAGGGGAGAGCAGCAGGGGCTGCACTGGAGATGTGCAAGGAGGAGATCTGCTCAAATACCCCCTGTTACATGGAGGGTGTTACTAAGCTGCAGTGACAAAGGGCTGGACATGGAAATGTTTCCATTATTCCCTGGCCAAACCATTCTGCTGGCCCCTGCTTTCTACCCGCCAGCCCTGGTGAAGCCCAGAGAAGGCTGGTTGTCTGCTGCCCTGGCAGCCCTTTTTCCACTACTGAGCTCAGCAGGGAACAGGATTTTATTTATTTACCAAGTCACAGCGGGAAGAGGGATTTCAGAGCAGCCTGAGCTTCCCAGAGCTGTGAGGAGTGGATAAAACCTCCTCCAGCTTTGTGCAGGGAGGCTCCTGCAAGTAAGAAACCTCAGCCTGGGCACAGCCGGAGCTGTGGCCCCACTGCCCCCCACTCGCTCACGCTACCACCAGCTCTGCTGTGAGCTGTAAGCCTCCCAGGCTGCTTTCTGAACAGGCAAACTGCTACAGCCAGCACCAGCAAGCCCCAGGAGATGCTGCAAGGAGGCAGCTTTTGTTAGGAGCTGCCTCAGCACTCAAGGCTGACAAAACCATGAGGATTTGGGTGGCAACACCAGCAATGAGCTTAAGGATCCTCTTACTCATGGTAAAAATTACCTGGGCAGTGCTGGGGCACCAGACCTCATGATGATGGAGAAGGATTCTGGGCTTTCGGCCATCCAGGGGTACCTGCTGCCTTCTGCATTTGTTGTGGCAAGGTCCACAGCTCCCAGGCTTGCGACGCCAGTGCTGCAGCAGCTCCCCGTGCTTCGTGCAGCAGCACGAGTGGTGACACCTCCCAGCCCGCAGCTGGGATGCTGCAAACATGCAAATGTTTGTTAGAGCACGAGTGCGCACGGCGGGCCCCCGCAGCTGTCACAGAGCTGCTGTGTAAATGGCAGAAGGGCAGTTTATATTCCTGTTGCCAACAGCCCCCCTGGGCTCAGCAAATACCAGAGCAGTAAGTCACTGCCGGTGGCACGGGAAGGGCTGGTGTGGCGTGGGGGGGTGAGCCTTGCCCGTGCCCTCATCAGGAAGCAGGCACCTCCTGGGCTAGAGCTGGGGGCAGCCACCAGCTGGGGACCTGGCAAGGACTGGGGTGCAAACACAGCCCACAGTGCTGTCCCCTCTGCACATCCTCTGGCCGTAACACCAGAGTTCAGTCGGCAGCCCAGCTCTCCGTGTGCGTGCCAGCAGGCATTTCTTCATACTTCTACAGAAAAGGCATTACAAACTCATCACCTGCTCATCTCCAAGCTTTCCCCTTGTAAGAAGGGATGTTTCTCGTATTTCTTTCACAGCATCTTACTGTGCATCACCTGTTAATTACGTGCCCTCCAAGGATCATACTTGCCTGAGCAGTTCAGAGGAGGCCACGTAGCACTGGCTCAGCGTTGCCCAGATGAGAACGCTGTGACAATCACTGCTGAAAAGCAGCCTTGTCGCACACAGGTGTTATTAAGCAGCCACAGATGTTATACATTTTTCAATTAAAACCCCATAAATTAAAAAAAATAATGAGGCGAGCACTCCACTCAGCAGAGACAAAGAGGCAAGCCATCAGCAGCATTGTGCTGGGCACACTCGCCGCTCTGGGCGGCAAAACGCTCAGCTGGCCAAACAATGCGGTGGCCAAACATCTGTGGGGACTTTGTGTTACAGCACTGGTGCGAGGAACATTTGATGTCTGCATTGGCGAGGGGCCGTCAGTCCTGTTGGCCCCCCTCTTCCTGGCTGGCATGGGGGAGAGATAGGACCAGTCCTGGAGCTGTGGCTGTTGGCGGCCTCTCCTCGCATTTGGGTGGATGTTGCAGGAATTGGAAATTAGCCCTTTAAGTAGGCTGTGAACCCACTGATACAACAAAAAGTTTTGTCTTCAGGGTTTGAGAGCTGCGGTGCATGGAGGTGGCTCTCTTCTGTGTTGTGTGCGTGCCCTAAATGCAATTATTTGGCTCCTACCATGTCTGATATTATTATTGTTCTTGCTATCTTTGGTACTTTTATGGCCCCATCACCATAGTAACTGAGCATCTCAAAACCCTGTGAGGAGAGAATAACATTATTCCCATTGTAGAGTTGGGGGAAGTGAACAACAGCAAGGCGCAGAGCTGGAGATGCAGGAGGACTTGGACAAGTCCGTCCATGGCCAGGGTCTTGGGGGTCATACTGCTGCTACTTCTAATTTTAAGCAGTCACTAACTTTACCTGGGCAGCCTTGGGCCATGTTTCCATCCCACTTCTCTTCCTCCTGTCTTGAGTTAGCTAAATAACAACCTCCTACCTGGAGCTGCTCCCTCCTGGGCTCTCTCTTGCTGCCCCCTGCCCTGTGGACCACCAGCAGCCTGGCACTGCCCAAGGCAGGGGAAGTGTTGGTTTGCTCTGCTGAAGATCTTTCATTTTGCACAGCTATTTGAATGCATCTCAGGCCTGCCCGTGCTCAAACACGTCTTTAAATATTGAATGAAAAATGGAGTAGCATCAGAGCGAGACATGTCAGGGTTTTTTTCATCCCTGACCTATTCCAGACTAATTTCCACCCTGGGGGTTTAGACGTTTTTCTTGAGAGACAGCTGATAGAGATTCAGAAAGGGATGTGAAACAGTCTTCTGCAGCACAAGCAAATGATTCCACAGGTAGAGGTAAGCCAACGCAGTGGCCAAAAGCCCAACCTGGATGGCCACCTACCTGCCTCTGTCCAGGCTGTTCTCCCCTTCCTGGGCACCTTCTCCTGGCAGGATGAGGCTGCTCCCTCCCCAGCTTCCTGCACCACCAGCTCCTGGCTTGTGGCATTGCCATCACGTTCCCCGACATGCCGGCTCCTCGCTGCCTTCCCTGCCTCGGCTCATTCTGGAATAAAACAATCTTCAATTATTCCTCTCCCTTTTTTCCCCCTTTTGTGCAATATATCATTTTTTAATTAAAAAAATGCCTCGTGGAAGTGTAGCGGGCTATTAAATGTTTTGGTCCATAATTAACATCAAACCCCTGACTTAAAATCTTTACGGATTGAATGAGCTCCATTAGCTGCTACATGAATAACACCGCGCAACTCTCGGAGGCCTATGGGGTTCAAATCACCCTTTTCCCCCTGAGAAGGGGAAAATAAGAGGAGGGTCCTTGCTGGGGACTCACTGCTTCTCTCCTTGCAGCCACTGCACTGTGGACCACCCTGAGGCTGGCAACCCCCCCACCCTGCACCCGGTGCTTCTCCCTGGGTATCACAGCCCTGTGACAGTCAGGAATCCCATCACTTTGCACAGGGGAAGGCAGGATGTGACCCTGGAGGGAAGTTATCTCCCTGCACAAATCACTCCCTGGCAAACAGAGCAGCAGCGGCGCGAGTGGCAGGGTGAAGATAATGCTATCTCTCGCAGGGATCGGCACGGTGGCGGTGAACCCCCATCGGCAAATGACAGGCACGGCTGATGGAGTGCTCTCGCAAGAAGGCGGCAGCAGGCATGAGTTACTGGGGACCTGCAGCATGTTTCCCACCCTCCTTCCCAGCTCCCAAGGGAAGGACAGGAGCTGGCAGGTTGCCTTGTGGTTTTATGCTCGTGCCGGCGGGTTGGAGGCAAACCCCACGCATAGAGGAGAAGACAGCAGGGTCCCGTGTGTTGTCTCTGTGGCACAAACCCACCAGGCACCACGTTTCGGCTTGTGTTAGAGGTGGCCCCAAATTGCTGCCTAGTGCAGGCTGGTCCCCACCTCCAGCCCGGGGGGAGGGTGCCCAACGTGCAGGTTTGGGGCTGCTCCACTTCAACAGGTCATTGATCATCGTTACTGATGCACGTCCCAGGAACATGCTTGCTGCCTTCTCCAGAGGACTTGGGGGTTGAGGAGGTTTGAATCCCCTGATGATTCTCAGCATTTGCTAAGATAAATTCATAGCATTTCATACCCCAGGATCACTGTCTGGCGTTGGCCCTCAGCAGTGACACATCTGTTGGGGCTGCTGACAAATTTCAAGCGTTCCTATCCATACTTTAATGGTGGAAATAACATTGGAGCTGAAGTACTGGTCTTCGATACTGCTGGATTATGGATGACCAGCTCTTGTTTGCACTGATGAATGCAGCTGCCACCTTGCCAGTTGATGGTATTATTCCTTCTAGGCATCTCCACTGGCATGTTGACTATGACATCGGACACAAATTGACTCACTTCTGTATTCTTGGCTTTCTGAACGAAGCTGGAGTTAGGAGGTGCTGGTGTTCTCGTTAGGTTTCTGCTGTGTACTTAGCTATCAGCCTGCTCCTGCTAAGCAGCTCTGGACTGTCTTTTGGGCTTTGTTTGTACATGGCATGAGCTGTCAATTCAAAAAGTCATATTTCATAGCCCGGCAGTCACTCAAACGCCTCATAACAGTGAGGACATCAGAAGCAGACACTCTCCAGGGTATGAGAAGATGGTCAACTTCCAGCACTCTTCTGTTTTTCCCTTGAGCCTAAAATGATTTTTTCCTTGAAATAAAGGAATCTTGGTCCACCCGGGACAGGATCCCACTGCAGTCCCCCCATGCTACATTGGCAGGACAGCTTGGCCATCCTCCATGACCCATCTCCATCCAGCTCCAGCTCTTGGATGAGGATGAGAGCCTGAGGATGAAGGCTAGGCTCTAGTGCTGTGGAGGAGACACTGATCTGCCAGGCAAGAGCTGCTTGGGGCAGCACTGCCCTGTGAACACGAACAAACAAGATATGCTGCCATCGTGTCCAGAAGCCAAGCTGCGCCACAGGCACAACAACTAAGGCGATCACAACACAGGAAAAGAAAGGCAGAAGCAGGCTTAGCACTGTGGGCTGTGTTAAAATGAGTCCAAGTCCCAGTATGCCCCCGCTGTGTGGGAGGGAGCTGGGACAATCTTTCCTTGGGCAGGGCTTGCCTGTCCCAGAGCATCCTGGGGGGAATCAGAGTGATATTTTAATAAGCTAAGTATTAGTTGCATCCCCACTCCTGTCTTTGAGACTGATGCTGGGTAGTGAGGCTGAAAATTAATTGCTTGCAGAGTTTTAATTTTTTTTCATTATTTCTTCCTTTTTCTTCTTTTTTTTTTTTTTTTTAATATATTTTCATCTCAGCTGTATTAAACTTTAAGTCAACAGAATATGGGGTGCACAGCAGGGAGTCTTCCAGCTCCCTTCTGCTCTCCTCCACTTGACCAGCCCCAGCCCTGCAATTCAGCAGCAAGGTTTGCTGCACATAGCCAAGAGCCTGTGGAGAAAAAAAAACCAAACCAGCGAGAGCCCAGTTGCTGCTGCTTTGTTTTCAGTTCTGCCCAGGAGTGGTATAAACTCCAACAGGCACTGCTTCAATCAAGCTAGCTTCTGCTGAGTCAGCTCTATTTAAAACTTGGCCTTTCCAAAAGACTGCAACTCTCAGAAAGCGTGGCCAAGATTTTATGGGTAAATATAAAATTAATTAGGAGGCAGGTTTTAAAATAAAGGATTGCTCTTGGAATCCAGGGGAAATAACAATTTCTCATGAGAATGCAGAATCTCTTAACCTTTAGCCCATAGGTGCATGTTTAGCAGCGTGGCGGAGGCGCTGCTGAGTGGAAGTGGATTGAGCTGCTCGTGGACATCCTGGTGGATGCTCCATGCTCACTGCTGGCACACTGGCTGCTGCCCAGCCGGGACACACCTGGGTTGGAAGGAGCCCTTTTGTGTTTTCTTTTTGCCTCTCAGGTAGCAACAATCGTCTGAGCTGGCTGAAAAACATCTCAAGGCAGGTCTATTCACTCAGAAACTGGTGATTCAGTTCCACCTAATTGTTTGGAGGGGAGAGATTGATTTCATTGATGTTTTCAGCAAGGACATTATCAAACAGGTTTCATTTGGATGGTGTCATTTCAGTTTGCCCGTGCAGAGTGGCTGGGATGCCTCACTTTGTGTTGCAATAGAGTGGCTGGAAGAGATGAGGCGGGGAGGGGATATCCATTTGGAAGAATTTCTTTGCTGCAAGAAAAATAACCCAAAATTTTGTGTCCCCAGTCTGCCACAAAATCAGATTTTCCTATCAAAAAGTGAGGTGCCTGGGAGTTAGCCAGCCCGCTGCAGCAATTGCTGTGGGACAGTGTCGCTTTGGACCATCCAGAGCAGCAGGCATCACATTGAAGGCACCACAGGGACATGGAGAGGGTGCAGTCCTGCCCCAGCACATCACCCCCCCATGGATGTTTTCCAACCTGCCCCCAAACAGCGTTCGTGTGTTTGTAGTGACAGAGCCCCTCCACCTCCCAGGTAACTCACTGCCATGCTCCGCGAGCTGTTTTTGTCCTGATGTCTAACCTGATTTCTCTTGCTGTAATTTAAGCCGATTATTTCTTGTCCTGTCCACTATGGACATAAAGAACAGATTATTCTCTTCCCCGTGGCAGCAGCCTTTTAAGCACTTGAAGACTGTTATCACATCTCTTCTTCCATCATCTCTTTTAGGCTAAATAACCCAGTTCTTTCAATCTTTCTTTGTAGGTCATGTCTTGTAGACCTCTGATCATTCTGTTTCCTCCGCGCTGCCTGCAGCAGTGCCACCTCCTTTTTGATACAAGCTGCCAGTACCAGAATCTACTCCAGCATAGACCTCACCAGCCATGAATGAACAAGAAAGATGATTTTGTGAGTCTTTAGGCCACAATGCAGCTTGTATATCCCAGGGCACTGTCTGCCTCTTGATGCAACACTGATACCTCATGTTCAGCTCATGACCCGCTATAATTTGTAGACTTTTTTCCAGAGAACTGCTGCTGATTGTTTTGTAGGCTTGGTGTTTCCCAAGAGGTTCTGAAGTGAACAGCAAAAGGCAGGAATGAAGTATCCTGAAGGAAGGTTGTGTTCTCTTGTACTTGTTGATCTCGTCCAGGTCCTGATTTTGGTGTGTTCATGCATTCGAAGTACACTTTTGGTCAGGCTTTTGACTAGACTGTGCAATATCTAGGTTGGGTGCTATTCAGTCCATGCTGAAGGTGCTTTACTGATGATCCTTTAAGTTTCTGGCTCCCATTCCCTCGTAATTTCTAGTGCTTTATCTCTTTCATGCATGTTCTTTCACGGTCTAAGTTAACACTGGATAATCAGCATTTTATGCAAAAAAGATGAGATTTTTAATTTTCTGCACTCCACAGGGCACTGAAAAGCAGACCAGAATGGCCTGTCCCCACCCCGCAGAAGCTATGTTTAGAGTGAGCTGGGCTTTTTTCCATTACTTGATTATTTTCCTTAGAAACTAGAGGTTTCTGTTCAGAAAGGCTCACTGGTGGAAACCTGAAGGTGGTCCCTGGGGCTCAGACCTATAGGGACTCAGTGCAAGGACTCCATACAGTCCCAAGGAAGCACTTCCACCACCTAGCCATAGCATCAGCCTTTTGCTCCCCATGAACATTTAAATCACCAATGCAATGTGGAAAAGCCCAAGCCCCAGAGATGGGGCAGGACCAATTCTGCTGCTCAATGAGGCAAGGGGAGAAAGAGGAGAAGGAAACCCCCATGCTCCAGGTGAGCCTCTGAGCCTGGGCTAGAGACAACCTGTCAGCAGACCTATCTGATTGCCTGTCCTCCTCCCCCGGGGCTAACTCAGCATCAGCTATATTCTCCTGCAGGCAGCAGCATTGGAAATCCCAGTTCTGGGAAAGGTCTCGAGGGGAGAGAAATGCAGGTCACTGCTGGGACAGACTCTCCAGGCAAGGGCGCGCACGCAAAGGTACTTGGGTTGTGATAGTAATTAATGTGGACATCTCTGGTAATGGCAGAGCGGGTGCTTCGAGTAAGTGCACGGAGGCAGGAAATGAACCCCATCAATTTTTAAGACGTCAGCTGTTTCATGAGGCAGCTGCAGAGAGAGGAACGGCTGGACCTTGGCATGTTAGGCAGCCCCCTCCACAGCCCGCAGCTGGATGCAAACCCGCGCCTCCCGTGCCATGAGATGGACCTGCCCAGCTTCCTGCAGGGAGAGGGCCCTGGAAAGCTGTAAATGGTCCCCATTCAGGGAGAGTGTTAGCAAGACTGTGGGTGATGGTGGGATATGAGGGTCTCTGTTGCTGGCTGCAGCTATTCAGTCCATGCTTGCAACGGGTCCCAATTCAGCAAAGCACATTTGACTGCAGGTGAGGGCATTTCCACACCAAACCCTTCTCACGCAGTGGAAGAGCCTCTTTTTAGCTAGGACCTGAGGGGTATTTCCAATATTTGGAAACCACCCTGTTCTCATGAAAACCAGGAGTCTTTTGTCCCCAGTTCCCGCAGAGTCAGGACAGAGACTGTCGCAGAGCGGGTGTTTTTATGGACTGGCTGCTCTCTCCCTTCGCAGTTCTAATTACATTGTATATTTTGGAAATAAAAATGTCCTTTTTGATGATATCGGTCAGGAAAGCTCTCCAGCATTCCAAGTACAGAGAAGGGGAGAGGCAAGTGATCAAAGGCAGACTGTAATGAGCTGTCGGAGGCGAGCCCAAGGTCACTGGGGCAGAAGGGCCATCGTCACGCTGGCTTGTGATGCTCGGCTGGCTCCCCGCTCCTGCATGCTCCCCTGTTCCCCTCACCGTAGCTGAGCATTCGGGTCTGTACACCCAAACACACTCTGATGGAGAGAGACAGTCCCTGCCGTGTGGGCGTCATGGTTTAAATACACCCAGTGAAGGGGAAGGATGCTTACCTCACTTTATAGATATGATAGTCACATGCCAAGGCTGAGTCCTTGCTCCCCACAGGGGTGAAAGCATCCAGTTGCTCTCGAAGAGCTGGAAGCACTGCAGGAATCATCTGCTGGGAGAGGCAGTCTTGGCGGCAGGCAGAGATCTAGGGCACTGATGAGTGGAAATCTAGGGCATCAAAGAACAGACATCTGGATAATCAAGGAGAAGAGATCTAGGGCACAGAGGAGCCGAGATGTGAGTAATCAAGGAGGAGAGATCTAGGGTATGGAGGAGAAAAGATGTGAGTAATCAAGGAGCAGAGATCTAGATAATCAAGGAACAGCGATCTAGGGCATGGAAGAGCAGAGGTCTAGGTAATCAAGTAGGCATCAAGTAGGGTTGCTCTAGGGCATCGAGGAGTGGAGATCAGGACACTGAAGAGTGAGACATGATCTATCTTCCAGGGATGCTCCCAGAGCACTGGCATCACTCCTTGGGCTCACAGCCTGGTGGCAAGGGTCATGCAGGAAGGCAGAGACGGGGCTGGCAGCCAGCCCTAGGTGCTGGGTACAGCTCTCACCAACCTCTTCATAGTCCAGGGAAAAGGGGGACAAACTTCCACAAGAAATTCCATGCACCATAGTAAGTTCACAGGGTTCTTCAGGACAGCTGAGCCTTGACTGGCAGCTGCAGGCTCCTCCAAGGGGGAACCACGGAGTTGCTTCAGCCAGCACAAAGGCGCCTGCCTCCACGTCACCAGCAGCAGTAAACATGATCTGTCTGAAAAATAGAGTCACGTTAACAGTTATTGATCTATAACTTTTAACCAATTTCTTTTTTACAATATTGGATTGCATCCTAATTTTAGCTTTTTATGTTCGGCACTAGGCAAACTCCACTCCATCAGCAAAAAACTGCCCCTGTGGGCCAATCTGCGCCTTCCATTGAGCTGAATGATAGAGTACTAGAACAATATTTTTCGACAGATCAGTTCCTGTTCAGGGTAGCAGTGGCCATTATGCAAATCGAGCTATAAGAAGTTTAAAAGTCTGGAACCATTATATTTCTTTATTTCATTAACATCAATGCAAGTAGGCGAGTTAATACGACAGAGTGATCCCATTCCAGGGCTTGCACAAAATGGTCCCCCCATCATCTAACAAGACTGGTGATTTCCCCTAACGGGTGCTCCCAGCAGCTGTACTGGGGGTACCGAGGCATTTTTTGCAGCATGCAGCTAGGTGAAGGTTGGGTGACGTCTCTGAGCAGATTAACGTGCAGGAATGCTCTGTCCGAGCTGGCAGATGGCTGGGAGGGCCCTGCTTGTTGCAGCAGCCAGATATCCAGGAGGATGCGGGGACAAGCAGGGGATTGATTACAAGGGCCCGATTTCCCACTGGCTCCTTGGGGATTTTGCTCCCCCTCAGAGCACCTGCACAAAATCTGTTCTGTGGTGTTCTCACCCCTAATCCACTGCATGGGCCTGGAGAAGTTGCTTGGGCAGAGATGCTCTGGTGTGCACAGAGGTATGCAGAGTTCAGATTTACAGGGAAGGCAAGAAGCACAGAGAGTTGCGTTAACCCCATTTCCTCCTGTTCTGGTGCTGGTCACAGACATTTTCCCGGCACAACAGCAACATGAGGAGCTGAGGACTGATATAATACAGGCATGATGCTGTAGGGCAGAGAGATGTGCTCCAGCACATGCCCTTGTGCCCAGGTGGTGGCCATCCTGCTCCCTCCTCCTGCATCATATCAGCATTGTATCAGCACCGCTATGAACGTACGCCTTCACAGTCCCCTCTATCCTCCCATGTATCCCCCACCTCCACCCCACCAAGGCACAGATACACTCGGTAAAACAGCAGCACAGAAAGACGCACATCCCTCTTTGTGGCCCCGTTCAGCTGAGGGTATTGGCAGCCAGCTCCTCTTTTCAAACAGAAAACTAATATGGAGTGTTATCAGGCCAGCAAGGAAATTGTGGGGTCCTGGGACCCAGCCCTTGCATTTGTGTCTTAGGGAAGGGAGCGGGTGATACCTGGCTGCTCACAAAAGCCAGCCCCGCTATGTGGTCCAACAACCCTGTGAGAAGCTAGCTTTCTTTCCCATACCATACACCCTCTCCCAGCCATATAAATCACACAAAAGAGACACAGACATATGCACACTCACATGTGCGTACGTATCTGCATAGATCTGGAAAATAAAGATCACAGCGTGCCACACTAATGCATCCCAGCACTATAATAGCTCCATTATAAATGCCAATGTCTTGGAGCATTACTGCTAAAGACTCTACCTTTTAGTGTTGAAACTTTTAATTGATTTTAAAATACACAATCAATCACAGTTAATCAAGGAATCATGAAGAAGCTATCGTACACAAATACACAAAGACAGCATATAAACCACAATTAATGACCACTTAAACCATGGTAGGAATGAAAATAGAATTATTTATTAGTGTTTATGAACAGTAATGGATAAAGTAATGAAGCAGTAGCATGGGGGTGTGTTAGAAGCCGAAGTCTGTGATGTTTAACACCAAGTGGCCATAAGTGACTTTTCCGTGAACGAGTCAATGACACAATTTAGAGCAATCTTTCCAAAGGAAGGACACACCGTTTCCCCCTCCTCCAACACTACCATTGCCCCACGGTCACTGGTGGGGGTGATCAGTCCTGAAGGAAGGTGGGGACCAAGCTGAGAGCAATTCCTGGGTTCTCACCACAAACCCAGCCTGTGTCCTAGGGCTGGGCTGCAAACTGCCAGGCACAGCCTTGTTCCGTGGCAGGAAGACCTGTAGCCCCCACTAAAAATGCCTCTGGGCTGCCGTTAGCCAAATGTCACCCTGTAACCTGCCAGGGAGGCTGTCTCTCCTCCCGATGGCTTTCTCACCATACATCAATGCAGCTGGGCAGCTCTGGCTTTAATATTAGAGGAAAGCAATTAAAATCCAGCTGATTGCCCTGTCCCAGCCTTGGAGAGCCAATTCCTCACGTCTCAGGGTGGCACGCAGCCTGAGGGGCCAGAAAAGAGTGAGCAAAGCAAGGGCTGGAGGTTCTTAAGCCTGTGCCTAAGCCAAGGACAATGAGCTTGGGCAGGGCAAAGGAGGTGAATTTCACAGAGGCAGCTCGGAGGCCCCTAAAGGCTGTCCTTGACCATAGCTCCAGGTGGTCTGTCCAGGACTTAGCACAAGAGACTGTTTTGCCTAAGCTGGCTTTATTCACACCCACATAGCAAGAGACTTTCAAGCCCAGAGCCATGCGCTGCCGAGTTACGCACTCATACAATCCTGCCTGTAGACCCATTTCGCGCTGTGCTGGATTAACATCTTCCCATGCCTCGCTGCAGTGTCCACTGCCCCCAGGGACAGGCAGTAGCACACTGATGTGGCACTCAGCCAGCGAGCAGTGGCAGAGCCCTGCTCCCTCATGTCATACAGCCCTTGCCTTGCTGCTGTGCACGCAACAGTTTGCAGCCAGAGACATTTAATTTCTCTGTACATAATTCTCCACCAAGCAGCACCTGAGACCCCACTCCTAGTTGCCTGGCACATGGTGCAATGGAGAGGCAGCGGTGAAGTGACTCCTGGTGAGGAGGAGAGAATCCAGAGGAAACTTTGTCCTGTTGCATGATTCCCTTGAAGGCAAGTGCCATCTAACCCCAAACCACCACCAACACGCCACCCTAGCTGGTGTCCCTGCAGAATGTAGGGGACTGGGTGAGTCCCACTTACCCCATGGGGCAGGAGCACAGGGATACACTCATGCACAGACATTCCTGTAGTGAGACGGAGGTCTCTAGTTTGACCAGGGACAGCTTTTAGTGCACTGGACTTCAACTCCTATTAGTCATCCCAGATCACAACCTTCCTGCACTGTCAAGGCTTGGTGCTGGAGGCCTGAAAAGGAGCTGACAGCAGGTCAGACCCCAGAGCTGCATCTTCCCCAGGGTTTTGGTGTGGGGCTGAGGATGCCGCAGCCCTCACTTCGAGCCCTGCCCACCAGCAGCCTCCCTCCCCACTGCGCCTGCACTCACTCACATCTTGCTCTCCTTCACAGCCTCTTTTATTGCCTTGCAAGTTGGCCCCAGGATGTTTTATCACACCATAGTACATAATACAAATGAAAAACAAAGGGAAAAAGTTTGAATCATTTTTTTTAATATATTCATCCCTGTGCAGGGGAACAATGATCCATCTGATTAAATCTGCATGCTAGAGTTTATTAAACCAGGTTGGCCTCTCGCTTTCTCTCTCCTTTAGGCAGGGACAAGCTCATTAAAATGAACATGCTCTGCTCCCTCCCTGTTGCAAGCCCGCCTCGCATCATCTCCGTGCTGCTGCTATCTTGTGGGCATCGCCAAGAGCTGATGAATAGGGCTCTGCAATTCAGTTTTCTCTGGCAGCAGCACAGCAGCCAAGCCTTGGTACGGCTTTTTGGAAAAGGGTAGCTGATGCCTTCAGCATCATGCCTCATGGCTGCTGCGAACATGCATTCCAGAGGATGCAAGAGGCCCAGTAAAACTGGAGGGAGCTGGGAGGGCAGGGACCGACCACCTCACTCTAGCCCTGCCCCAGCCCCTGATGTGTCATTTACCTCCTCGTGGGCTCTGTTTCTCATCTGTAAAGTGAGTTTGATGGTCACTGCTTCCCCATTAGGATAATTAATGGCTATAAAGCACTTTGGATCCTGCACTAAGAATAAACCCATCAGTAATGCCAAGGTGACAAGTGGGCATCTAAGACAGTCTCTCCCCTGGGACCAGGTCCCTGTGCAGGCTCCTGAGTCTGCCGGCAGCTGCCCACCCTGTAGCACCTACTCTCCTTGGGCTACCCCAGGAGGGTCCGCAGCCCACCCAGCCACCCTTACTGGGGAGGCATTTCCAGCAGACCAGTATTTGCTGCAGCTCCTCTTCCTCCTCAGCAGCCCTTCGGATGCAACCTAAGTCTGTTACACCCTAGCGATAACAGTGGCTTAGGCCATATAATCCCTCCTTTACTTGACTTTGGGTTATTTTGAGCAGGAGATTAAAGGAGATTATCTGCATCACCTGAGATGCTGCACTTTCTATCTCTACCCCCTTCCCTCCCATCCCCAGGGCTCACTCAGTCCCAGGCAACAAAAACTCTCCCTCCTTCCCCTGTCCTCTTCCATGCTCGTGTCTTGGGGCAGCCAGGGCACCGCTGCTGGTGATGCTGGTCCATCAGCCTCATTTCCTGGACCCAGCTTCTCACCTGGCCACCCACGTAACCTTCACACCTGCATCCTGAGCAAAGTCCAGAGAAGCTCCATGGCAGGGCAAGGAGAAAGGAGGGCACCCCAGCACACTGTAGCATTAATTGGGATTAGCTGTTCAGTGGGCTTCTACTTGAGAAGGAGGTGGTGGCAGACAGGATCAAGTCCTGCTTTGGGCACTAGGAGCTTGTGGCAGGGTGTGCTGGGTTCAACAGCAGCCACTTGCTCCACAGCCAGATGATAGGGAAGGATTGCTTATTTGGAGTATCCCACACTATGAAAAAAAAGAACCACAATACACAGGGAAAACACTGAAAATATGTCTGTGTCTCATGCCCAAGCACCCAGCCACAGGCATTGGCCAGACAGGGCAGGGAGCTCCTTCCCATGTTCTGGAGACCACATGCTGCTCTCTAGCTCACTTCAGCTTAGATTTAGCAAAGCACTTAAGTGCTGCTTTGAATTCCTCCCAAAGCCTTGCCAAAATCGGCAGCTTTGTCAAATCAAGGTCTGAACAGGCAGAGCTACTAGCAGTGACCAGAAAAGTTAATTCTCTTTCCTACTGGAGGGAGAGATGCTCAAACATCCCAGGAGTGGGGAGCAGCTACCAAGAAGCAATAGTTCCCCTGGAAAGCAAACACCCACACATGGCATCCCACCAGCACGTGTGACTTGTGCACTTTCACAGCAAGCTTGCACCTTCATGGGCTGTTTTTCCTCATTTCAGACTACACCAGGCTAGAATCCATCTGCCACCTTGGAAATTAATAGCAATCATTAAACAAAAAGAGCTGGCAAAAAGAAGCCTGAGGTGAAAAGCAGCTATTTCTGCCAGAAAAAAAATTAAAACTATTTAGACATACAGAAAGTCATTTATTACTGTGAAGTCCTCCCTCCACCTGGGGTTTAAATCTCATTACAGTTTGTCCAAAACAGATGTTACTCTTTTAGCAGTAGATTATTAACGATAAACTCCATTCCTCCAGAGAGGGTAGGTGTTCTGGGTTCACTTGCTTTTTCAACTTGGGTAACCTCCACAGGAAATGTTTATGAAAAGGACAGACAATCCAAATCCTGGCATAGCTCCCTGCTGCTTTTGTCTTGGACTTGCAAGTTTTTCTTGCCACTCTCCATATCTTTTGGAGGTCTCTGGACAAGCAGGGTAATACACTGGCCCGGAGAGTGGCCACAGACTCTGCTGAGGAGCAGATATGATGTTAAAGAAGGGCTTTGACATGCGGCAAGTCCTCACTAACACACCAGTAGCTCCTACAGCTGCTTTTCCACCAGCAATTCAGCATTAACCATGTGTCAAAACAAAACTAATTTATCTTGGACAGAGCTTAGCAGGTACATGATCCATTTTTCCAAGCTTCTCTGCTTCCACCCACACATTTTTTGGGTGGAAGGCCATTTAGTTGGGCTTTAGGCTTGCTGGCACCATTGAGGAGAGAGCCAATGGTCCCTCATAACTGTGGCTGAGCATCCTCTATGGGCAAGAATGGGCTTTGCTTATTCCCACGAGTGCATTTTTTCACCCAATTTTCAGTGGGAGATCAGCTAGCCTTGAGAGGAACACTGACTGGCACCCACTTTAACCAGCCAAGCCTGCAGCAGAGCCATATCTTTATTCCATTTGGATTTAACATAGTAAAGATACCTGCTCAGAAATCTAGAAGCCACATTAACCATGCTGTAAACAATCAAATAAGACTAATATCAGCTCCACCCAAATATGACTACCTGGCTGCCCAGCCAACTCCCTGACCATTTCAGCTAGGAGAAAGCACTTCCCCAGACTCTCCAGATACCCTACTAAATAGGTGTTCTCATGACGCCTCGCAGAGCATGCCTGTGAAGCCAGCAAGTACCAGCTATTTTGGGATTGTTGCTGGTGAAGCCAGTACCAGCATCTCAGGGCTCTCTCAGACAGCACTTTTTGCTATCAGTACAATTTTTCTGGACCCCAAGGGAAGCAGCAAAAGCTCTGCTGCTGGCCATGTATGTCTGTGAGTACTTGTTGCTGAAGGAGAGTAATTTCCCTCAGCACAACACGTCTCAGACTTTCAGGCTCTTCTTGGAGCCAAACTCTTCATGGAGCCCTGTGGGACCCCAAGGGGAGCCCCAAGCAAGCAGTGTACTCGCCTCCCTACAGGTGCAGGGTATCCTTGGGATGAGTCCACTGCATGGCCATTCATGTGGTGTCAAAGGCATGGCAGGGGCTGCGCTGATGGGAGGAACAGGCTGTAAGTTCATGGCTGAAATTAAGCTGTTGAAAGGAGCTGAGGTGAATAAACACCTACCACAACCATCTTATGGGCTCTGCCCTCTGCCAGAGGGTACAGTCACCGCTATCTTGCGTCCCTCTGCAGCCTCACATGCTAATCTGCACCAGCCCTTCATCCTCTCACTCCCATCCCAGACCCAGCTGAAGCATAGACCTGCAACATCCAAGCCCACCAAGCCACCACCATCCCACCCCCCTCAGCTCCTCCTAGCACTGCAGGGACCTGGAGGGTGCAGTGAGGCTGAGCACCCTCCCTTCACAGAGGCCAACAAGGGTACTTGTGGGATGGACATTTATTTGGAGTATGGGTATTTGGCCCATGGGTGTCCTATAAAATTTTAGCAGGAAAGCCGAGCATTTATTTCTCCTGCTGAAGCAACAGACCCACAGACTTCTAAAGTGTTTCCCTGTAGAAATACAGCATCTGTTCAGGTTAAGAGGTCAGGGCATGGGCAGGGTTGGAAGTGTGGCAGAGGATCTGCCTTGACCTAGGGAAGGAGAAGAGGGTCCCTCCTCCAGGAGCACACAGAGCTGAGCTCCTCCAGCAGAGCTGCGTGCAAGAGCAGGGCCATGCTGGGTAAGCTGTGCATGGAAGGTGGTCATGCTTGGTTTCCTCTGCAATGCTGTTATCCTGAATAAACATTAGATTGGTTTTGGAGAGCTGCCCAGACGATCATTAACCTTCTCCCGACCCATGACAAGAAGCCAGCCTGCAGCACTGAGCTAAAATTAGGCCTGTAGGGCACTGGGGCTTGCCAGACATGCTGTGTCTGGGCTGAAACCCCCTTCAAAAAGTGGAGAGCCAGAGGGTTCAGCCTGAAAGGGGCTGCTTAGCTCCAGAGGAGAAGAGCTAGATCATTAAAATTCACAAAATAATTTAGGTTGGAAGAAATACCTGGAAGTCACCTCCAGCCAGGGAAGCAGGACCACCTTTGAAGGTGAATGAGTCAGTAAGAGGTTAGCAAAGGTATTTGCCTACAGCACAGCCACAGCAAGTCCTGTGTGCAGGACACTTCTGACAAAAAGGTGAATTCATTTTTGCCTACCTGGAGATCACAGCAGACCATTACCACGAGGTCCTACGTGTGCAATGTATTTTCTTGTCTGCCGACACTCGCCAGTACAGCCTACATGGAAACTGCAACTGAGGTACTGGAGACCCCCACACCTTCTAACTTGAGACCCCTCCACCGGGAAAGAGTGGGGCAGAGAGGGAAGAGTCCTTTCGAAAACAGGACCATAAAAAATCCCAACAAAACACTTGCACCTCAAAGTAATTTTTAACAAAGCTTACCATTTCATGGATCCACCCCCAGGTTTCATTCTCCATAGAAGCGGATTTTCCCATCTGGGAAGCAAAGGGTTATGCAGGCCTCCTGCAAAAATAAATTAATGAATGAAAGCAGTAAAACTCTCTTCCAAATAGCAGCAAAGATCTGAGGGAGGATGACAATGCAGCAGAGAGAAGGCACAGTTCAGATTGTCAATGCTGAGGAACACCGGCAGCTTTGCTTCCCAGCATGGCGCTGGCTTCCTCCATTGTATCAGTGCTGGAAAAACATGCTTTGATCTTCAGCACTATTTGCAGGGGGAAAATGGGAGTCCTGCTTCCACACCAGACCTCTGCTTTCCCCCAGCCTAACGTCAGTATAACCATCCATAATGGAGCTGTGATTCAGGCTGATTATTTCTAAGAACCCCATCAAGTAAATATTAGAGAGGCTTTCTCCCACAGAAACACGCTTTTCTTATTACTAGTATTGTACCTGATCAGAGCTCTTCGCTCTCTACATCCCCTAAAATCTTTTTCCTTTTCACCTTGCTCTGACTGCCCCTCTAATTGCTCTCCTTGGCTCTTTGAGGGCTCAGCTGCACTGTCCTGGGCTGGAGCTGACATTTCCTATCTGCCCATGATGATATTTCAGGGGGCCGTTTAATGCACAGATAACCCAGCTGAGCTTAAGGGGTTCTTCACCAGGAAGATCATTTATGCATTTACTTAAACTCAGTGGAGAATTTTGCTCAGTGGCCCACAGCAGTGTGCAATAGGGTTGTCATCTCGATAGACCCTGGAAGCTAAGCAGCACGAGATGGATGTAAATGACTTCAGACTGCAGCCAAGTGAAAAGCAGAATATCTATATTTCCTGAAATCCCAAGAGGTAACCTGTCTGGAAAATATTGTCATTTTAACCCAGAATTTATTTTGCCATAGAACAAAAAGGTTCTTAAAAATGTTGGTGCAAATGTGTTTGTTCCAGCCGTTCACTACAGCACCCGCAAGTTCACAACTAAACTAGCCTGAATCTCAACTTCCAAGAAAGATGACAGCTTTCCAGCTAAAGGACTAATTTTCCAGAAAGTGCATTTTACATTAGAAAACCATTTTACTGGTGAACTCCCCACGTGACCAGCCGCAGAGTAAGCTGCCTCCTCTGGCAGTCCATGTCAGGCAGCAGCAGGGGCTGGCTGCTCAAAGGGAAGGCATGCAGGAGCCAGGGGTGACCTCAGCTCAGGGGGGTCCCTCCCCACCAAGGGTGGTGGTCTCCCAGCACAGGAACGCAGCAGGCAAGGTGCTGGCAACAGGGTCCATTGACAGCCCCAGGCAAGGCAAGAGGTGAGCCATAGCCAGGGTCCATCCAAGGAGCCCAGCCAGGAGCAAAAGGAGATGGGGCCAGGAGCAGCACCAGACACAAGTTACAGGTCATGTCTGAGGGATCCATCCAGAAGATAAGCCACCTACCACAGAGGTCTGAGGTCTATCCTGAAGGCAGGACCCCAACAACAAAGCTCAGGAAGGAGGCTGGAGACTCAGGGCTGAGCTTATATGGAGTTCTGGAGCCTGTGGGCAGAGGGTGTGAATGGAGGCCCCAGGTGAGGCTGATCAGGGTCATTAGTGTCTTCAGGGTCTTGGCAACCAGGTGCATTTTAGGCTCCTCAGACTGACATTCATCCAGCCACTGGTCTGCAGACAGGCCCATGCCTCCTGCAAAGAGGCTGCAAAATGATCCATCAGCCAGTCTGTGGACACTGCAGAGCCATCAGTGTCTTGATCTCTGCTGACTTGCATTCCCCTTGATAGGAACAACCCAAGGAGAGAAACATTGGCCCTAGCTCTGCATAGAGCCCCCAAGTGTCATTACGCCAGTAATAGTAATGCCCCTGTATAGAGACCAAGCGTGTAATTTCTGTTTGTTTTCTCCCAGCCTACCCCAGAAAAGTGATATCCTCCCCATCCCTCCCATATGGCTACTTGTCACCTGGTCCCAAGGTCTCAGTAAAAGCTATCCTGTATGCGATACTGGGCACTTCTCGCTCAGCCCCTTTTACCGCTCTGCTTCATTCATTCTTCATCTCTCTTCAAACCTCAGTGGTAAAATGTATCTCTTCTCCCTTGCCTATTTTTCTTAAATAATAAATAATAGCAGGAGAGAGAGTAGAATTGGCTGGAGAACTCTATTATCTAACACTGTGAAGCATTTGGGAATAAGGTTGGGATGTAGATAAAGCTGCCTAAACCCCGTCTGTGCAGGCAATATTAGTACCAGGACCTCTGGATACAAAATGAATTTGAATTTTACAGGCCTGGGCATCTTTATTATTCAGCGTGGTTGTGATTCTGACCAACATCACCCGGCAGGAGGCATGTAGCAAACACCAGGAATACGAATGAGCAGAAAAAACCTGCCTGGAAGCCTCCTTTCCTCACCTGACATATACAGGATGGACGTCAAGCCATTTAGGGGAGACTTCATCACTGATAAATGTTTTCTCTGCCATCTTGGAGCTGCCTCCTTGGATTATTTTACATATAATGAAGAGCCGAGGTTCATTTTAAAATTTGGTGGCTGTTAGCCAAGTTTTATCTCCCCACCTCTTTGGGTGACTAGACATTTCTGATTTGTAATGTATTGCTCCCGTCTCAGTATGGCTCTCTGTGTAGTGGGGCTCCTTCATTTACTGGTAAAATGGCCCAAGCAACTGTGAAAGGGGTCTAAGAGAAGCTGAAGTGCAGCCAGCAGGAGATGGAGCAGCTAGGGAGAATGAAGTTACGGAGATGCAGAAATGCCAAGGAGAGGAGCACTAGTGTGTGTGCATGTATACGCACGCACACACACACGCGCATGTTAATCTGGCTCCTTGCCTTCACTCAGTAAATCTAATCCACAGTTTGAAATAAATCATTCAGTAGAATAACAAAATCAGGCATTGAGTGCCAGGACAGCATATTATTACATGTGCTGGCCAGCTTGCCCTCCCTTTACCTACCCAGCCCCCATGGCTGCTTTGTTTGCTTTCTTGCAGCTGCTGCTCTGGTTTAATTTACCGAGATGCCATTAGTTGGGAGATAGAAGCAAAAACTTCCCAGCCAGCCTGCACTGGATGAGCAGCAGCAACCTCGTCCTGGCTGAAAAACCACAGCAAGGGAGGTGGAAAGAAAAAGACAAAGTGGGGCTCCAAAACCCAGCTGCAGCCTTGTGCACATCACAAAATCACAGCAGTCCCTCTTTGCCGCTGGGTTGTTGCTGGGGACCAGAGCTGGTGAAGAGGGGACAGGTAGGAGGGGAGGACATCACAGGTCAGGGTTGAGGATTAGCAGGGCGAAGCATGGATCCGGGCTCCAGCAGGGATACTGGAGATCAGAGGTAATGCATAGGAGCATCAAGGAGTGAGGGAGCTGCCGCTGCCCATTTGCTGGCCTCTGTGAGCCACATGAGCCTGACATCTCAAACCATGCTGCTTTGTGAAAGCAGAAGTAAAGGGACGTACAGCAGCGTCTGCAGTGCACAGGTAACTGTGCAGGAATGATATTTCCTGCAAGGTGCTCAGTGTGTACCATGGGCTCCCCATGGACGTGGCCTGTTGTCATCTTCAGCATGATGCTATGGTTCAAGACACCTCTGATTGAGATTAAATTCATCATTTCAAATTGTTGCTATTGTTATTCCACACCATCTTCATGCCTCTCTTCAGCTTCTTTCTCAACCAGCGAAGGAGAACCCCAAATCTCCACTTTCCTGGTGGTTTTTCACATTGGAGTTGTAGCTGGTTTGTTCCCAGGTTTCCCCAGGCAGCCCTGGAGGGTCAGAGGACTGGGAAAAGTGGTGTGCCAGTGGGTTACCAGGAAAATAAAGCCAGGACAGCTGGGTAAGGACAAATCAGTCAGGCAGGAGGGTTAAAACACTAGCTTTTCTTACTGATTTTTATTCAGCCTGTGGGGAAGAGGTAGGGAGGTCTCTCCCCTCCCCTCCAGAGCCACGTCCCAGCTGCAGCAGGTCAGGGACAGCAAAGGCTCCTTGGCCGACCGGCTGCTCTATTTCTAACACGCAAGAATAAACCTGGGATTTCAGAAGCAGAAACAAACAGAAAAGGGAGACTAGAGGTGAGGTAAAAGGTAGAAAAGGGAGGGAGGAGAAACCTCCTGCATGTCTGTTATCTGCCGTTACAGGGAGATGAGTCGGGAGCTGCTGTGAGTGCCCCCGCTCATGTCCTTCCTTGTGGGATGCTCAGCGCTTGGCTGATGTCGCAGCACACACACGCAGGCACGCACCCATGCGCACCCGTGTCGGAGTGATGCTGGGAAGAAGACTTTCAGAAGCCAACAAGACGAACAATTATGCCTACTGTGCAAAGAAACAAGACCCACTCCTCCACTCTGCAGTCATGTCCTGGCAATCTAATAAAGAGGGAGATTAGCCCCTCTTTCCTCTCTTACGTCTCTTTAATGCTGTCATTTTATTCACACTTTGCAAAGCAAATAAACCAGCAAATTGCTTGCTTTAATGAGCTGAAATTAAACTCAGGCTGCTGATAAAATGCTTTTTCTCCTTTCTGTTGTTGGGAAGGACTCATCTGATAGGCAATGTACAGGAAAAAAGAGAAAACACACAGCAGGAGCCTTATTGAACGTGTTTGAGTAGTTACCATTGCTCTTCTTCATCCCTGACACCTCCAATTAGATGAGAGAGGGACACAGGTGATGAGAAGGCTATCAGATATCAACCTGGCAAGGTCCGTGGAGAGTCTGTCTCTGCTCTTTGCTCACATGGATGGTCCCACTCCCCTAGCTAACACCCTTTGACATAGGCTGCAGCCCACAGCCTCCCCAGGGAGGAGTGACAAGAAACCTTCCTGTGCCAGAAAAAGGCTAGTTTGACTCTGCAGAGCAATCCCAACCACAGGTTTGCCCAGAGAGGATAGTTAGGTCAAAATGGGAGTTAGAGGAGACAGAATAAGTGCCTGCTAAAGAGAGTATGCCAAGATGCATCACTCCCTGCTGCCTGTGCTGTCTCAGTTTGGCAGGGCTTCCCCTGCCTGTGGGAGGTCCCCATAATGCACAAGCCCATGGAAGAAGACGGGGAGATGGTCACACCAAGGGCAGGCACTGCAGGGCAGCAGGCAAGGAAAGCACCCTCTGTGCCATCCCAAAGGGACAACCGGGGCAAGCCATTGCTTATGGCTCTGCAGGCCAGGACGACCCTTCTCCCACACCCTTAGAGGCCATGTGCACCTCCACGGGAGGCAGGCTGAGGGCTGGAGACCGGGCTGGAGACCAGGCTGGTCCCTGTGGCAGAGGAAAGCAGGCACATCTAGAGCCCAGCCTGCAGCTGGAAGGGGAGAAAGTCCCCACCTGCAGCACAACGCGTGTGCTGGGATTTTCATCCTAACAAGAGGTGCTCAGGGCATTTTCCTTGTCTCCCACAGCCCTCTGAAGCACTATCATTATCTCATGGTACTGGAGAGGAGGCTGGAGCACAGCGAGGTTAATTGAGTTGCCCAGTGCCAGGAGGGATGTAGCAGCAGACAGACGTCTTTCAGCATGGCACTGCAGCCCGTGCCTCCCCACCAGCTGGGGGGATGGTAAGGGGGGACATTCATATGCAGTGCCCCAGGGAGCACAGTCCCTCTTCCCTTCCTCACTGGCTCCAAGGATTCAGCTACGCCAAAATGGGCTGCCAGGTCCTGGCAAAGCATCCCAGGGCAGGGACAGCACATCCTTATAAATGTGCTCCTGCCAGTGCAGCAGGTACAGTTCCCCACAACAGGGTTACCTACAGTATCAGTATCACTGTGGTGCTATGAGGGCTTCAGCTGGAACAGCAACGTAAAAGCATGCTAAAGTCCAGGTTTCTACCCCCAGGAAAGAGGAGAGGTGAGATTCAGCTGCCTTACCCTCAGCATCTCTTCCACCAAGCTCCACTTCTAGACTAAACTTTTGAAAATCTGGTTTTGTTGAGCTTTCTGCCATACATAGCTGGGCTAGGACAGCACCATTCGCTGGGGAGGCAAAGACCTGCAAGTACCAGGCAGGGCTCGACAGAAGCATCGCCTTAGGGCCAGAACATCCCACCATGTGTGACTGCACAGCTGCTGCAGGCAGTACAGTCTTCCAGAAGGGTGTAGTGCACACCCTGCCTTCTGGGGGGGCACTGAGTGTCTGCCTGTTGTTTTCCCCCACAGCCTCACCTCCCCGAGCAGCTGGTGGGGTGTCTGCTGGAGGACAAGGTGGCTGGAGAGTCTCATGTGCAGGGAGCTGACGTGAGAGCAGATCTTGTTATTCATGTAATAGAAACCCAGCTAGACCACCAGGGAATAGACTCATTGTACACAATGCAGGAAGAACAAATAAACTGTTTTGCTGCTGATTATTACTGGCCTGTTTACTGAGGTATAAACTGTGGATGGTTAACAGCAATCTCTGCAGTGAAACATGGTCTGCTTCATTGCCTGGTACTGTGGGTGGAAAAGAACATGGTTTCTTCAGGACAGGGTGAGGGTATGGCATCTGCATCTAAACACCCCTTGACAATCAGCCTCACACAATTTTCGGGCATGCAGCACCAAGCACAGTCCCTTCACTGCCTGGGCACTGGGGAATGGTTTGGAAACCAATTTCTGGATTTATACTATTTTGCAGATCCAATGAAAGGCAATTTAGATGTAAGATGTGCCCCTGTCTCCTTCATGGATGCCCAAGAAACCTCCAGTTCCTACCAGCTGTGTTTTCAAGGAGTACTGGTGGTGTCTTCCCTGCCTCCTACAGTCTGCCCTGGGACAAGGGAGACAATCAGAGCTCCTGTTCCCAACAAAATCCCAAGAAGGATTTTTCTAGGTAGGCCATGACGTTTTTTCCCCATTTGTCGGCAACTCCATCTCTGCTACAACACCTCACTGCATCTGTCCTACCAGCCCAGAGAGCTGTTTTGCAGCAGAGATGTCCATGGATGATATTTGCAACATCTTGTGAAAAAGTATGACCCAGGAGATGCTGAGGCTCATGCAGTTCCCTCCTCTCTATGTTCGCCTTCCTGTTTCCCTGAGAAATTACAAAAGAAGTAGAAGGGCTGTCCATGGATATTTATATTAAGTCAAAAATGCAGGAAAAATAATGGAAAATGTAAACCAGGAATGAGAATTTTTCTGCGGGAAGTGAGGTTGCTGGCAGCACCATAGGTTTGTGTCTGGTGAAGACTTCCTGGTGTTCAAACAGTTGCTTCTGGCTGTGGAGGGAAGATCTTGTCCCATCTTCTGCAAATACTCTTGTTACACCACTGAAAGGTTGGAGGTTCTTCCCCACCTCTGCATCATTTCACCCAAGAGGGAGAGAGAGGTCTTGGAGACAAGCAGCGAGACCCAGCCCCAGACAAGGACGTCAGATGGTGGACAGTCATGCTAGCGTGTTTTGCAGTCAGAGAGTGCCCTGGAACTGCTGCTCAGGTTCCCAGAAACAGGATGAGAGCTCGATGCTGGGCTTTATCCTAGATGCCAGGCAGCAATGCAGTCAGAGAGACACGGTGTCCTCAACCTGCATCCCCTTCTGTGGGCACTGCTGCTGTGCACACCAGCACAGGAGACAGTTAGGATTCCCCTCAGCAAAACACTGCAGCATCAAATCTACATCAGAGTGAGTTGTCTAGACTTCATCTGCTCTCAGCAGAGAGGAACAGACACTTCTGGGGCATCACTCCTCCCCTGCTAAGGTAGACACGTAAATAGGTCAGACAAATGATGCCTTGGATGTGCGTTGGTCTCTCATCTGCGTATAACGTGATGCTGGACAACAAACTCAGAGGATGACCTCCGCAGTCAATGACCTCCGCAGTCAATGACCACCTTCCCTTGTGCTGCCAAGTGCCACTGGTGGCAGCACCCAATTAAAGTTGAGGTTTAATTGGCTCCTTGAGAGCTGGTGGCCAGAGCTAGAAGGCGAACACCTAACATTAAGAGGGCAGTTGGATGCATCTCCAACGCCCCTAAGTGCTAAGTGCCTTTCTGTGGTGTTCAGTTTGTGCTTGTGTTTTGTTTTAAGCAGGTGAGCCAAGGGACTGAGAAGGGACAGGCCCACGGAAGCGTGTGGAGATGGGGACCAGTGTCACGATGGGCAGCAAAAAGAAAACGAGGAGATGTACTATAAGAAGTGAGAGGAAGGCTTGTCTCTAAGCCAGAGGGACTCCTCCACACAGGCACCGAACTTCATGACTCCCTCCCCGAGATGCCAGAGCCCTGGTGATGTGGGACCAGCCTCAGCCACCCAGGCCTTGGTAGTAGCCCCTGGCCGGTGGCTGCTGAGTACCGTGGGCACCGAGGTCCTTTCTCTCCACAGACGCTTCCCCCCCGTCTCCAAGCCATGAGGAGAAGGGAGAGGCGAGCGAAGCTGCCGAAGAAGCACTAGCCCACGTCTTCCCGGCCCCTGTCCCGCTCCCCGCTTCCAGCAGACCAGGAACCCCTTCTCCGCGCCGCCCTTCCAGATGGCAGGTCGCCGGTGGGCCGCGACGTCAGCCCTCTGCATGTGCGTGGCAGCCGTCTCCCTCCTGCACGCCAGCGGGGTGCGAGCAGACTGCTGGCTCATCGAGGGGGACAAGGGCTTTGTCTGGTTGGCCATCTGCAGCCAGAACCAGCCCCCCTATGAGTCCATCCCCCAGCAGATCAACAGCACCATCGTGGACTTGCGGCTGAATGACAACAAGATCAAGAGCGTGCAGTACGCCTCGCTCAGCCGCTTCGGCAACCTGACATACCTCAACCTGACAAAGAACGAGATCTCCTACATCGAGGACGGTGCCTTTTCAGGACAGTTCAACCTCCAGGTGCTGCAGCTGGGTTACAACCGACTGAGGAACCTCACCGAGGGCATCCTCCGGGGCCTGGGGAAGCTGGAGTACCTCTATCTCCAGGCCAACCTCATTGAGTCCGTCACCCCCAATGCCTTCTGGGAGTGCCCCAACATAGTGAACATTGACCTGTCCATGAACAGGATCCAGAGACTCGACAGCAACACTTTTCGGGGCCTAAACAAGCTCTCTGTCTGTGAACTCTACAGTAACCCCTTCTACTGCTCCTGCGAGCTCCTCGGCTTCCTGCAATGGCTGGAGGCTTTCACCAACATGACACGCACGTATGACCGGATGCAGTGCGACTCCCCACCTGACTACACGGGCTACTATTTGCTAGGCCAAGGCCGGACTGGCTACCGCAATGCTCTGAGCATGCTCTCTTCCCTTTGCACTGGTGGCTCCTACACTGTGATCCCTCGTTTTATCCCTCCCAGGTACCAGGTGACCACCGTGCCCTCCGAAAGCCCCTGCTCCGAGGAGGAGTGCTCCTCTGGTGACGGCACGACTCCACAGTTCTCCCTCTTCACGCCCATCAGCGAAATGGAGGTGCGCCCCAACATCCAGGTGAAGCACCTCAACCACAACTCAGCTGTCCTCACCGTGCAGATCCCCTACCCCTTCAGCAAGATGTACATCCTCTCCCAGTTTGAAAACGGCTTCTCCTCCATGATCACCAAGCTCAGGAAGAAGGAGGAGAACATCACCGTGAGCAACCTAGTAGCACAAAGAGATTACACCTACTGTGTAGTCTCTGTCCACCAATACTCCAAGTACAACCACACCTGCGTCACCATCACACCCACCAGACCCAGCCGCAAGGAGCCGGTCCCCACCCCTTCCACTGCCACTCATTATATCATGACAATCCTGGGCTGTCTCTTTGGCATGGTGATTGTCCTGGGCGTTGTGTATTACTGTCTCCGGAAAAGGCGCCAGCAGGAGGAGAAGCACAAAAAGGCTGCCAGCAGCATGAAGAAGACCATCATCGAGCTGAAATACGGGCCAGAAATGGAGACAACCAGCATCACCCAGTTGTCCCAGGGACAGATGCTGGGTGGGGAGACGGTCACCCGCATCCCCTACCTGCCTTCTGCTGGTGAGGTCGAGCAGTACAAGCTGATTGACAGCAGCGAGACCCCCAAGGCCACTAAGGGCAACTACATGGAGGTGAGGACGGGCGAGCAGCCTGAGAGGCGAGACTGCGAGCTGTCCCTGCCACCGGACACCCAGAGCTCTGTGGCTGAGATCTCCACCATTGCCAAGGAGGTGGACAAGGTGAACCAGATCATCAACAACTGCATCGATGCCTTGAAATCTGAGTCCACCTCTTTCCAAGGGGTGAAATCGGGGGCAGTCTCCACGGTGGAGCCTCAGCTGGTGCTCTTATCAGAGCAGATCCCCAGCAAGCATGGATTCCTCTCCCCCGTCTACAAGGAAAGCTACAACCACCCTCTCCAGCGACACCACAGCATGGAGGCAGCCCCCAAACGCTCCAGCACCTCTTCCAGTGGCTCCATACGGAGCCCCAGGTCCTACCGCTCTGAGGGATCGGGCCACAAATCAGAAGCCAAATACATCGAGAAGACGTCCCCCACCACCGACACCATCCTCACTGTGACACCGGCTGCGGCCATCCTGCGGGCAGAGGCAGAGAAGATCCGGCAGTACAGCGAACACCGGCACTCATATCCCAGCTCGCACCAAGGCGAGCAGCACGACAGCATGGCCGGGCGAAAGCCCTCCATCCTGGAGCCTCTGACCCGTCCTCGCCCCAGAGACCTGGCCTATTCCCAGCTCTCGCCTCAGTATCACAACCTGAGCTACACCTCCAGCCCAGAGTACACCTGCAAACCATCGCACAGCATCTGGGAGCGCTTCAAACTCAATCGCAAGCGGCACAAAGATGAGGAGGAGTATATGGCAGCCGGCCATGCCCTACGCAAAAAGGTCCAGTTTGCCAAAGATGAGGATCTTCACGACATCTTAGACTACTGGAAGGGCGTCTCTGCCCAGCAAAAGTCCTGAGTCCTCACACTACTCGTGACTTAACACACTAACTGGACCAAAAGAAATCCGCAGCAGCTATTTTTATTCAGACTATCTTTGAAACAAAATAAAATTTAAAAAAAAGAATCAATAAAAATAAAAAGAGAACAAATTATCAAAATCTATAAATATTCTAGATAATATATAAAGCGAGATATTAAAATGTCCTCACGTTGGTGAGACACGCACCAAATTTGAACACAAACTTTACAAAACAAACAAACTGTGGAGTGAAAAAAAAAGTTTTGTTTCATTTTGATTTTTTAAAAAAATAAGAAAAAAAGAAAAAATTGAATATAAAAAGAAAGTGAAAGAGCGGGCAGAGAGCTGAGGTCTGGCGTTTCCCAATATTACATTGCATGAGTCCCTATTCCGTGATTTTGTGGATTCTTTGTGAACAGTTTGTGTTCTTCCTTCCTTCCCTTCCAAAATCAACAGCAACAAAAACAGCAACAAAACCCAAAAAGAGACCAGAAGGAGATCCATCCTTTGGGCTGTTTTTGCAAACGGAGTCTTCCAGTTTAGACTTTCACCCGGTTGAAGGCCCGTTCACATTTTCACTCACTGAGAGGTTTTACCACACATTGCATTGTAAACCGAAGTCGTTAATTGTACAGAGAAAATTTCTATATTTGCAATGTTTGCTGTATAATGAGAAAGAGAGAGGAGAAAAAAACCCACAATACTACATCTACTAAAAATATATATATATATCTATATTCACCTGTTTGTACCAGGTTTTAATCATGGATTTTAGAGAAAGAGACGGAGTTTGGTTTGAAGGACTACTTTGTTGGTTGGTGGTTGGATGGTTGATGGGATGTTTTTTGCAAGGCAGGGGATTGCTTGGGTTTCTAAGTGTTTTGTTTTGATATCTCCCAACAATTGTCTGTGTCCGAGTTCTCATCACTTCCAAGCACACAGAGGAACACACCCAGGAAAGCAGAATCCCCCACCTTATTCCAGGTGGGAGACCATCACCACCAGGAACAGGGAAGGTGATGAGAAGTGAAGGGCTTTTGGTTGAGCAGGTGCCACCATGCCACGGGATTTCTCCTGAAAATTAAAAGGTATTGGTCTCCTCCTCTAAACAGACATATCAGGAGAGCGGTGGCCCTTGGGGCCAGCCGCTGGGGGTGGGGGGGGGCAGGGGTTATCTTTCAAGATGGGGAGCCATGGATGAGCTAGAGCAGAAAGCCTGCGGCCGTTCTCCAGAGAAGGACATCATTGAGAGTGATTTTAGCTGAGGGAGAAGACACTAAGTGTTTACAGCTTGTCCGTATTGAGAGCTATTAGGGTAGGCACAGGCCCCGGGGCAGGAATCCTGCCGTTCACACCTGGGACTCCCATCACCACACATCCAGCAGGTCCTCCATGGGTAACCCCAAATGCAGGCACAGCCTCGGGCAGGGACTGCAGCACCTCCTGCCCACAGCCCTAGCGCTGCCCATGAGCCAGTTGGACTCATTCCACGTGAGTGGCTTTGGAGAAGGACGCTCTGGGAAACCCCTCAACAGCCCTTGGGACTCCAAGACTGGAAGGGAAGGAGATGGCCCCACGTTCATATCTCATGTCCACCCAAGCAGCCACATGCCCCTCAACCATTGCTCTCCAATGCCTGTCCAAGACTCGTTCGCTTTTTGCCCCATCCTTAAAATACTCCCAGATGATGCCCTACTCATGGGGTGAGGAGGAGGATGGCAGTGTTGAGGCCATGCAGGCAATCCCAGGCCATGCTGGTGGCTGAAGGACACAGTTTTGCCCTGATTAGCTCCAGCTGAGTCACAAGCCCTCCCACCTCACCCCATAACCAACTCAAAGTGGGGGCCACACGAGGGTGAGGGAGCTGCTGTGCCCCCCCCAGTGAGTGGGTGGGAGCCCAGTGAGCCAGCACAGTGAGGCAATAAGCGCCCCCAGAGCAGCCCTTCGGGGCCCTGCTGCTTGCTGGCGTTTTTCCCCTGCATCCTGCTCACAAGTCTCTTGGGATGGACATCCTGAGTCCTGACAGATGAGCACTAGGGCCCAGGAGCAAAATGTATCCCATCCTGTTACTTCAATATTTCAAAGTGATTTTGACAGGTATTCTTGCAAAAGGTTATGTTTGTTCAGAAAGGAGCTGAGCCAGGAAGACATGGAGCAGGCTGGGAAGTGCACTAGTTCATTCCCCATGGTTATTTGTGTAGACAACAAACCATTAGCAGGGTTTCATAATAAAAGGCAGGCAATTTCCCCAGGAACACATTCACTCTGCCATGAGCAAAGGCGCATCCCTCTACCTCCTCCAGGTGCCCCAGATCCAGCACACAGCTTCCCAGGGCTGCATTGTGCTCACCAGCCAGCGAGCAGGACTGGGAAAGGGAAGCTGAGGTTCGCCCCTTTCTTGTTCCATGACACCACGGTGGGTCCCTCCCCAAATATCAGCTGTAGCACCTGGACCAAAGCAAAACCTGCAGCTGAAACCACCTTCCCTTGCAAGCCCTGGGTGCCTCTTGGAGAACCAGGAGCTGGTCAGCAAGACTGGATAGGGGAAATGGTAGCGGGGCCTCCTGGCAGTGTTTTGTGGACTCCAAGGATTCCTCAGCAAGAGGCTGGGATGCTCAAAGGTGGTGGCAGTTTGTGAGTTAATTTGGGCTCAGAAGCTCCGGCAATGGCAGTCACTGATAGATACACCAAAAGACCTTTCTCAGCCACTCCCCCCATCGAGACCAGTTCCCACACCAGTTTGGAAATGACATCATGACCATCTCCACCGTAGCCAGGAGCAATGGCACAACCAGCAGAGCATAACACCTCACTGTGGAGGCAGCAGCATGTCAACAGCGAGTTCATCACTTTACCTGGGGCGAGTAATTTTGCTTCCCTCTGCCTCTGTTTCCTCCTCTGCAAAATGCTTCCTTATGGCATTGAGGGCGTAGGCTGGTTGGGGAGGCTCAATTAATTAATTGCCTGTCTGTGAAGCCCATTTAGCTCCTAGAATAAAAGCCGCTATAGAAATGCAAAGTTGTTAGTGGCATAAAACAGCAGGGGCAGATGAAATCAAAGCCTGATTCTGTTTTCACACCAGGATTTCACTGGTCATAAACCAACAGAGACAGACACAGGCAATGTGATACAGCAGCACTGCCCTTTCAAAATTAAACACTTCCCAGATGCAAACTCTCTGCAACTGGAAAAAAAGGAGGCTTAGAAAAGGTCTAGGTCCCCCCATCTCCAAGCTATCTCCAAGAGAGGTACCCACACACGCAGCTCCCCATACCCCATAGCTGGTAGGGCGTCACCATGGGGCTTGGAGCTCCTTGGGTGATGAAGCAATGCTGTGCTGCTGAGCACCTTCCAGCCTCTTGCCCTCCCTCCAAGACAGGGCGCAGTCCCGGCAGCTGTGGTCCATGACGGTTGGCATGAGATGCCATAAGATGAGCTGAGAAAAAAAAAACCAGGCAAGAAAAGGGAAGAAGTTCCACTACCCTCAAAGCCACCACCACCCTATACATGGACCCCCTGGGGTACCTGTGCACAGGGCCTAGTGAGCTCTGTCCACAGCATCCTCCATCCCCTGCCAGCAGCCACTTTACAGACCCCTCCGAAGACAGAGGGATAATTCCAGCACCTGGGACGTGTTGGGTGCTTTTCTCCTTTATTTTGTCTCCTCTTCAGCCACCAAAGCTCTCAAACTGCTTCTGTGAAGAGCGACGATACCCGGCCCAGCCAGGCTGTGCCTATTGCCCAAACCCATCCAAAGCAGGAGGGCTCCCTGCCAAGCAGAAAGGAGGGGGCACAGGAAAGACAGGTCCACGTGGAGGGGAGGCCAGGGGAAAGGTTTCTCCTTCGTTTTGCCCCACCTCAGGGGCCAGTGGGGACCAGTGGGCTGGGGGCCAGCACAGAAAACCACTGCCAGCGCCAAGGACACAGGCCCCCCTATCCCCCTCCCACAGCAGCCTGGGCTCTGCCACTGGAGAGTGTGAACAAAGGAAAGGGAAAAGAAAGGGAGGGAGAGGGATGAAAGGCAGGGAGAGGCGTGTGATGCAGAGGCAGGGAAAGGCAGAGGCGGTGGGAGCAGCTGTGCCCGGCACGGGGCAGGCAGCAGCCCCCAGAGAGGCCAGTGAAGGCAGCAAGCAAAGCTGCTCTGAGAGATTTTTTTTTTTTTTTTTATAAGAGACAGCAGTTGTTTCCCTGCGGCGATGAAACAGAGAAAAGGAGCAGAGGGACCCATTGCTGCTTCTGCCCCGCATCACTCAGAAAATTCCTTGCCAGCTAAGGTCAGAAGGAGCCATGTCTGCTCCTGGAGAGCTCCAAAGGCAGCTGCCCATGGCTGCGCTGAGCTACCCCTCAGCATTGTCACCTCCCCAGGACGAGCCCCAAGGGAACGAACACTCCTGTACCACAGGGTCCCTGGGCCACCTGTCAGGCATGGGGTGTGCATGGTGGGCAGGGGATGCAGACCCAAACCCACCGCGGCAGGCACAGCTCAGATCCTCTGTCACAGGCACCAGCGGAGGTGTTGAAGGGACACCGACACAGCCGATGTGAGACACAATGGTGCCCTCCAACAAGGATTTCAGGTTCCCATCACCACTCTCCAGCCTCTGCTCTCCCAAAACTCTTTGGGTGCTTGCGTGCCCCTGTGCCTGCTCTCCACTCCGTGCTGCTGGGCTATCACCAGTGGCCCTTGAAGCCCCCCACTTCATTGCTCCCTCCCAGCCCTGTGCCTGTGAGCCTGCCCACCACCTATAGCTGCTGTATGGGAATCCTCTGGGAGGGCTCTGCTGTTCCCTGCAGGACAATGATAGCCCTGGGGCCATGTGTAAATGTATTCTGCTGATTCCCTTTTAGTGTCCACAAAACTGCTGTTGTTTGAGCAATCTTCAAGTGCAAAACTGAGGCAAGGCTGAAAATCCCCCCTCTGAACCCTCCCCCAGCATCCCAGCAAAGACAGCTTCTTGTTGGAGTGTAAATCCAACCCCACGTTACCCACAGCCCAATCCTTGCCCTGGTCCAGAGTCAGCAAAGGACCCTGCCACATGTTGCAAAGCCTGTGTGATATCTAGAGCCAGGTTATTAATTAAAAGTCTGTAAATTAGGACAGAAGCATCCCTCCATACAGACATGGGCCATTTAAGCCCAGTGTTCCTGAGGGTACCCACCTGCCCCGGCGTGCATGGCAGTTGTATCCACATGTTTCAAAGCATGGCCTGGGAGAAGTGTAACATCCACAGGCAGAAACACAGGGGAAAGAGAGGAGGAAAAAAAAATAAAATAATAATAAAAAAAAAGTGGCAGTGGTGGCAGGCACTGCCTGGCCAGGCTCCTCCCCAAGGCAGCAAAGCACTTAAGAAGGGATGTGACAGCCCTGGAGCTGGTGGCTGCCTCATTCTTTGCACCTGATGCTTGTTGGAGGTGTCACACCTGCCCCCAGTCTGCCATTTGAGCATCCTGCTGGCTTCAGCTGAGTCTGCCATGAAAGCAGGTGCAGATCCCATGGGAAGGCATCTGCAAGGATGCATTGGGGCCCTGAGGCGAAAAGGTGCTCCCCATTCACCACCCAGGCTGTCACAACAGCCAGACTGCAGTGGCTCCGCTCAACTCAAGCCAGTGTCCTGCAGTGCTTGCTGGGTGGTGGGACCTCTCCTAGGGCTGCAAGTGCCACTGGAGCTATCTCTCTTCCAGCCCCATTGATGCTTATGGGTCAGCCCAAGCATCCACACCCAGGTCTGCTCTGCCAGTGGTTCTCCCGGGGCCCTGGGCACAAACCTCAGCAGCCCAGCCAGCTCCTGCACCTGCACGTCCCCTCACTCGCCACAACCCCAGCGAACCCCCCTCCCAATACTCCCCTCTGCCCTGCTTCTAGATCAGCCCTTCCTGAACTGGGCCTGGGTGTTGTTGAACCAAGAGCTCTGTTGCCCGAGACCCCCAGTCTCGTCGCTGTCGTGGATGTGGCTCTGCAGAAATCAGGAGCTGCAACACAAAACCCCGATCACGCGCTTGCTGCAGCCTGGCTGCCTGTCGGGCTCTGGAGCAATCAATCACCTCGTTTGCAGGAGCAGGGGGTTAGCAAGGGCGGGGGACAGCATGGTGGAGGTGGCTTGGTCGTAGAAATCCTTTGGGTGAAGAGGGGTCCAGAGGGGACTGCAGGCTGGGGAGGGGTGTGCTGTGGTGCTGCTGGACCAGACCCAAAAGCAGTGGATCGATGAGGATGATTGAAGCCAGCACGCACTGCATTGGGCTATTTTTAGCACAGCCCGTAGAGAAGGAATTTGGGAGCCCAAGTCAGAATTTATTTGCATCTGTGAGTGCTCGTCAGGGGGAGGACCAACAAAATGCTGCCCGGGCACAGCATCACCCTCCCTGCTGGTTTGGGACCCGCTCACCTTTGTTTCAGCTCCTCTTCGGTGCACACCACGTCCGTCTCCTCCGCAGCACCCTGTGGGGACAGTGCCACCACCACCTCCAGGCTTGGAGCTGTGAGCACCTGGATGCCCATGGACACAGGATGGGGACAGAGCAGAGGAGAGGGGATGGGCTTCAGGGGATGAAGGGGTTGTTTGGGAAAAGCCCCAATCCTGCCGTAAATGTGCAGGGAGGGTGGACAGGTCTCGTCCTGTAGCAGCATGGCTGGCAGCACTGCCTGGCTCCATGGACCTCGGAGGTGCCCCAGCCATCTCCTGCAGCTCATCCCTCCCCATTTACTCACAACAGGCTTTCCACTGTGAGGCTGTAGGTTGGTTTTCCTGGGTATGTGTCTGGAGATTAAACTGTTTTTTAGAAAGAGATGTATAGCACATTTCCATTCCTTCATCTCCAAACCGGTGCCACCAGCCAATGCCCCGAGGTGCTGAAGGCGGTGAAGCTGCTGGTGGGGATGGTTGGTGGTGGTTGAGAAGCCAACCCAACAGCTACTCCTTGGATTGCAGCGGTGACTTTGGCTTTTCTTGAATTTACTTACACTCCACTTTTTCACATCTCCTTTGTCTAGTATCCTTTGTTTTACCCCTCCCAGCCAGCTCATCAGCACCACCAGCAGGGTGGCAGATTATCCAAATGCCACCTTAAGAGTTTTGCTCATTCCCACCTTCACCATCAATCACCTCCTTACCCCTCCCAGTACTTAATGAAGGGAAACCATCTGATCCAGAGTGAAGCCAGTTTTTTGGACTCGGTTTCCTCTGTGCAAGGGATGAGAAGGCACAGAAGTATCAGGGATGTGGATTTTCACTGTGTGGGGAGCGGCCAAGCAGGATGCTAGCTTTCACTCTAGTTTTGCTGCCTTTTCTTTGGTCCAAATTGAATGTGAACGTGCCTGTTTCCCTCCCTCTGCAACTTCTCTGTCACTGCACAGTCTGCCAAGCCTCTGAGTTTGCACGTGTGTGCCTTTTTAGTGATTCAATGGGAATGTTACTGACATGGGGTGCACTGTTGTTCCTGTATGTGCCGATTGCTTCCTACACCCCACCAAAATCTGTTTTTCCACACTCATCTCAGCTGTCTGGCAATAGCCATCTGCTGCTCACCTTTACTTGCTTCACCATTAAAAAAACTCATTAATGTACTCTGTCCTTGCTTTCTTTGGGACTAAAAGATTTCCATTTCTGTCTTCTATCAGCTTTCTCATAGTTTATATCCTTTCCTCTCTTCACTATGCGATGCCCTTTCCTAATGAGCTCTTCTCTCCTGGTCCATCTTCTGCATTAAGCTACACAAGTGCTGTCCCCTGTGTTGTCCTGCTCATCTCCTGGGCTCTCTTCTGGGTCTATCACATTCTTTAGTGTTTCCAGCTGTGAAAGGAAGCGATCAGCCCCACGTACAACATCCACACTTCCCTCCCACCCCACTCACCTTCCTTGAAGCTCCTCAGACCTTCAGTCCGGCTCATCCCACTACAGTGTCCAGCCTTGACAGCCTCCTCCATCCTTGCACGAGCCTCTGGCCGGCTTGCCCTGATCTGCAGGGGATCTGATGGGATGCCTCAAAGTTTACGTGTGGTGCTGCAGCTTGTCTCTGCTGGGGGCCCTTTAAAGCTTTTCCTCTCTCTCAGCATCACTTTTACACAGCAGAGCTCTCCTTGGGCATCTCCTGCCCTGCAATCAAGAGCTACGCAGCCCACTTGAGCGGCAGGAGGCCTCTTTGGGTACTGCAAAAGCTCATCTGTGGTCACATAAGTAAACACTGGCATTCTTCACGCGATGCAGCTAAATTAATTAATCTCGTTCTGCAACATTTGTGGCCAAGACACAAAGGTTCCCATTCCCTGCAGTTGGGGCTTAAAGCCTGCTTCTCCCAGATGTGCCCTCCTGCCCCACCTGGGATTTGTGTTGCAGTCAGATTGGGGCAGAGCAGTTGTTGGGAGTCACTCCGAGGGCCAGCAGAGCCAGCAACGCTGGCCAAGTGGCCATGGAGTGCATCGGCACAAACCATCCGCCACTGTCCATCTGAAGTATCCCTGATGATTCAGCTCAGTTTAGGCTGACAAAAGCTCTTGAGTTTTGGGGTTTTTCCCCAGCCATCTCAGGTGCTGCAGTAAGAGGTTTTACCTCTCCACACAAACCTTATCTCAATTATATCTTTGGATCATTCTGCCTGTAACAACACTACCACCCACTACAGAGTTTGCACACATACATCTCTGCCTGGGAAATCCCGTGCAGATGTGTGGCAGCCCTATGCATGAGATCCTTCAAGCGCTGCTGCTCCACAGCCTCCTCCAGCCTTGCCAGGTGATCACGGCTCCGAAAAGACAGTCAAGTGTGGACACCAGGGCTTGGGGTAAGATGTGTGCCAGGAGACAGGCGGCAGAGGCTGGGAAGAGCAGGTGCCTGGCGTGGCAACCCCAAACCTATTTCCATGGCGGAGCTTGCAGCCGGGAAGGAGGGTGAGCCGAGATGTGGGCTGGTTTCTGATCTCCCACCCATCTTGCAGTTCCATCCTGGAGACCAGCTGGGTCCTGACACAGCTGCCAGGACAGTGACAGGAAGAGATGGAGGTGCTGGAGCAGAGCTGGGAGCTGCCCCTCATCACCAGAGATGGTCAAACCCTTTCTGATACAGTCGGGAGGCTCCTCTGGCTGAGGGGACTGAGAGGTCCCCGCCCCAGGCTGGCTTTGGAGAACAGCCCACCCAGAAGAGCCCACCCATGGCAGCGAAGGACTCAGCTACTGGTCGCTGCTCTGGAGCTGTCAGGAGAAGAGGTGGATTCACCCACTTGGGTGTAAAGTCTAAGCTAGTCCCATTCTTCTACAAAGCCATAGATGTTTGTGGCTGGAGATTTCCAGGTGAGACAAGGTAGTTTGGCTGGCACCAGGATACAAAGCTGTATCCTTTGATAGCTGATCATTCACCCTTTCCCAAAGACAAAGAAACCAAAACAGCACAACTCATCACGGAAGGAGGAGACAGTTTATCCAGGGAGCTAATTTAGCTGGAAGGGAAAGGTTGCAAGGTATTCCCTTATTAAGAAGGAAAAATAAATATGCAAAAGCAAGGAGTCAGAGGTCAAAGTGCCTGTGGGGAAGTGATGCGGATGCATTGGAGCTTAAGGAGCCAAAGCAGAACCGGGCCAGATACTGGACTCAGAACAAAAGCTGGTTCAGGCCAGGATTGAGAGGCAAAGGTTAGGATGAGTCTTGCAGAGACATGGAAACCACAGAGGTGACTGAATTGTAAGCAGCACCACATTCAATCTGAGCAGAATGCATGAAAACGGATAATGTAATTGAAAGGGTTATTTAAACTGAATATTCAGAGGGAAAAATAAAGCATTGCAGGGAAAATAATAATACTTAGCACTTGTAATGTGCTTAGCATCTTCAAAAACTGGTCAGCCATTAACTGATTGCTCCTCTGCTAAGTCCAAAGGCTAATAAAAAGGGATGGTTCATTTAGTTATTTCACAGCTGAGCTTCTCAATAAGGCATGAGGAAGAGAGCACTGCTCTCCAACATGCTGGTAAATAAACAGTTGGAAGTAGAAAAACACAACATCTCAGCACTCAGTCACAGCTTCTCACTTGACTCCTTCTTTCCTCACCTCGAGCTGGTCTGGACAGGACCCACGACAGGGAGCCCACCCGGAGGTCTGGCCGGGGAGCATGCCGTAGGTGAGTCCAGCTCTCCATTCCAAAACTTGGTGTCTCCTGCCTGGGAACTACCCCCATGCCAGTGTCTACATGAGCAGGGATGGGGCATCCGCAGGGCAGGAGGGTAGGCACCCGTCCGTGGGTTGATGGGGTGGGAGGTCTGGGCTCAGAGAGACCCCAACAGTGCAGCCCTACTGCCTTGGCAAGCACGGCGGCTGGAGGGAACAAAGCTGCCTTTTGAACAGCAATAAAGATGGAGGTATTTTATGTTTGTTTTACTTAAAAAGCAAACAGTTCCTTTTGTGTTTGATGAGCAAGCGATTTCATAAACACTGCAGAGAAAACATGACACAGTTGCACCTCGGTGATTTCCAGCCTGGTTTTTTGGCAGTGGCAGTGGAGGAGCGGAGAAGCGCCTGCGAGGCTGCCCCATGCACATCCCCCCCCTCCCCCCAGTTGTCTGGGGGCGGCCGAGGGTTTGGGGGCTGCTCCTGGTCAGGCCCAAAGGGAAAGAGGCAACTCTCATCAGGATGGAGCCATTCAGCCTGACACATGGCCAGCCCCAGCCAGGGTGAGCAGGAACCCATCGAACCCTGTGCCCAGGGGCACAGTCACTCACCACCTGCAGCTACTGTGGCCGGGGTGCGCTGCCCGAATCGGCCTCCCCCTGCCAGCGCTGCCCGGCACACAGCCCTGGGGCTGAAAACCCCTTTTTCATACTGCTGCTGGGGGGAACCAAGGCAGAGCTCATTTATGTCTAAACCCAAACCAACCATCGTGGGATTACAGTGCTTTGCAAAGCTGCTGTCGCTGTGCTCTCCGCACATACCCCCACCTGCCACTATTTCTCCTGTGCCACCCACTTCATGATGGTTTTTGGCCTTATCAGCTTAGATGCTCACTAAAGCACCAGCCTCATCACTTCAGAGACAGGGAACTGCACAGATGCTCATCTGCCCCCATAGAGGTGCCCTGTTTTTGGTGCAGTGATGCTTCAGAGCCTGCTTTGCCAGAGCACAGATCTCTCAGAGACCCTACTCAAGGTGTCCCAGCCCCATGCTGGAGGGATGTCTCCATGGGGCTACACAGCTGGGTCCCACCAGCCATCCCCCGACCATGCAAGGTCTCCAGCTGACCCATGAGCTGCTGGGGCAGCAGCCAGGAGAGTGCAATGGTTCACCCATGATCTGCCTAACCCCAGCAGCAGAGAAGAGCTCCTAGAAGATGCTGGGGAGCTATTTCTCCACCTCACTGTTGGGTGATCTAAAAGGATACCTGCTGCTTTACAGAAGAGATGCACAAGTATTCATTTCTGAAAGCATTTGCTGGTCTAAAATACACAAACACACACACAGAGACAGAGCAGAGCCGAGCCCAGAGTTGAACTCAACTTTTCTGGGAGGTGTCCAGCAGCAGCACTGCCATCATCAAAAGCCTTTGGTGGAGACAGAGGTTGCGGGATCTTACATTCCCCTGGCTTTTTGCCCTGGGCACTGCCTTCTGCTCTGTCAGCTGTGCTTGTGGGCTTTGCGTTTTCTTTCTCTTTCTTCAGGTTTTCTTCTTTTTAAGTGAAATGTTCCCCATCTCTGCTGCTAGTGTGGCCCTATGGACCCTGTGCTGGGAGGATGAGTCAGGTGAGAGCAGGAAGAGGTGAGCAGGGACTCCTTACACCAGCGTTACCACTAAGCACCTCTCCTCTGAGGAGAGGTTTTGCTCGAGTGAGGTGTATGGGTCAGGACCTTGATGATTTACAGTGCAGGATGCGTCCTCCTCCTCGTCTGGGGGACCTGGGGAAGATGCTGAGCGCAGAGACAGCAGCAGCCTTGCTGGGTCACTAACACATGTTTCTGACCAGAGGAAATTCAGGCTGCGGCGTGCTAAGAATGCCGTTCTAACTTCTGCTAAATGCTCACGTACAGCCGGGTAGCAGATATATGGACTGTGCAAGACACTGTCGATTTTCCTCTGCCTGTTTTTGGCATAACGAAGCCCAATGGGTGTGTATAAACAAAGCAAGCATCTCTCTCGCTGGACCTCATGCATCATTTATAGCCAGCTTTTCCATGGCACAAGAAACATTTACATGTGCCAGCATTAATTCTGAACGCCACTTCAAAGCCATCTCTGTCTAATGAATCCCGTGCGCTGTGCACAGCAAATTCCACCCGAAAAATAATTAGCAACACACGCCACCAAAGCATTACAAGGGGAACGCAGCACACCACCTGCTGAAGCAAAATGAATGCCTGATTTATTTATTTTTTCTCCACTTTTTAGCAACATTCAGGCGCTGACTCAAAGCTGTGCTCTGTTCTCAGCTTTGTAGAGCCCTGGGAAGCGTCACGTTCCCATTCTGCTTTCCAGGCTAGGGGTATGATTGATCTGGGGAGCGGTTTATGTTTTTCTTAGATGACGACTGGACAGAGCTGTACAAGATCCTGCTGATTTCTCTGTGCCAGGGGTGACAGCTGGGATTTAGGGTGCAGGCAGCTCTGTGTCCCCTCCCCTGAAGTCTCATGAGTCCCAGGCTTTTGGGATGCTGTCACCTCCGAGGCAGAGCCTCAGGCTGATGGCTGGGAGCAGGGCAGGACACGACAAGTGACAAGTGCCAAGTCTCACCCTGGTCTGATGTTCCTGTAGAGCCATTAACCCCTGACTAGCATCAGCCTCACTGGGAAAAAAAGAAACTGGAGACAAGATAGGGAGATGAAGGTTTTGGTGCCCCTACCAGCCATGGGTGCTCCCACCCTGTGAACAGCTCAGGGAACTGAGCTGGCTTTACCAAAATTATTTCTTGAAACCGCGTTAGAGCTGCACCACCCAGCTGATGCCTGGAGGAGCAGCATGTTTTGCTCAAGGCATGAGGTGATGGCATTGCCACGGGACACACAGGTCACAAACCACCACAGTAAGAGGAACAGAGGCCAAACCCAGGGGCGGCTGTGGGCACAGGGGGACAAGCCATGCTGGGGTGATGCTGGGAGCCTGGATTCCCCCAGTCCTGTTCTCCTTGAGTGGAAGGAAGTTGTTCCACAGGGTGCTGCATTGCCCACATCACTCCGGTATCATGCCGTGGTATTCAAGCTGTCAGTCTCTGCCTTGATAGGATTCAAGGGGTTAAACTGCTCTTCCTATGCAAATTAGGCTTAATTAATCCTTTTCATCAGTTGCAAATATACCTTCTGAACCCTATTAAAAACATGAATATGCAAATTCAGACCTTTTTTAATACTCATTTTCAAGGACTTGGAGTCAGGCTTGATTATTCGATTCCCGTTAACAGCCTGTAAAACCTGGTGCAAAATTTAATTTCCATTTTAAGTTACAAAAAAAAAAAAAAAGAATCTGTTGGTAATTAAGCTAATTACAGTGTTACACTAAAGAGGAGACAAACAAGGAGGACAAGATCATTCATTACATTTAACACCGGTTACAGGACCTGGGGACTGTGCAAGGCCAGAGTTAACCATGAAGCCAGGAAACAGCAGTGATGGAAATGGGGTGCATAGGGGGAGGCTTTGGCTTTGGGGGGGCCTGGTGCCTTCCTCACCTTGGGAACATCTCTGCTTCAGCCCCATGAGCCGTCCTCCTCCTAAGGAGAGAAGTGAGGACGAGGAGATGCAGCCAGGCTGGAGAGGGGGGTGCAGGTGTGTGTGGGTCTCCGCACAGGGCAGGAACGCACTTGAGGTTGGGGTTTCAGGACAACCTGCAGAACCTCCCTATCTGCCAGTATGACTGGGGCTCAGCATCCCATGCAGGTGGGATTTCCATCCTCCCCGAGCACTTGCTCTGTATTTACAATACACCTGTGGGATGCCGTGGGGTGGTTTGCTGAACTGGAAGCACATGGGAGGAGACAGGTTCCGCAGAAAGGGGCTGCATGTCCCGCTCTCCCACGGGAGCTGTGACCCTGTCCTCACCAGTGAAGAGCAGTGACCCCCCAAAAGCTGACAACTCCCTTTGCAGAAGCAAACCCATCGGGGAAGATGACGCTGCAGAGGCACCCGCAAACCACTGCCACTGCTCCACAGCCGTACTGGGGGGGGCAAACAGAGGTACAGGATGTGATCACCTATAGCTCATAACCATGGCCAGTATACGCTGGGAGATGCCAACCAAAACCAGTACAGGCTACACCTCCCAAACCTCCATCGGGGCTGAACAGTCAGTTCTGGTAGCTACTGACTTGCCCATCAAGCTTCCCGTGCTTCCCAGCTTTGCCTGCGTGTAACTAAATAAATACAGACTGTTAATTGTGCCTTACCACCACAGTGATCCCTTAAAAGCTGGCATGCCTAGGATCTATTCTGCACTTGGCGTTTTCTAATGTTAGCAAAGTTAACGTGTGATTTGTCAGAGCTATAATCCTCACCTTGGGGCTGGCAGCTCAGGACACGGCAGCACACCATGGCAGGCTCGTGCCATCTCCGTACAGGGTGAGAAGTCCCCTGTGCTTGGGTAGAAGGGCACAGGTGATGCTCTGCTCACACGAGGCCAGGGCTCGGCGGCCAGGGTACTGCTGTGCACTGGGCAGGAGGCTCCAGCATGGAAGTACTAGCGTTACCTAGACTTACGCAAAGACATCCATCATCAGCAGGATGTATCCACCCAAGAGACTGGTGCTACCTGTGGGGCTCTTTTTGCTCCTCCTCATCTCAGTGCAGCTGCTGGGATGAGCAGCTCGGTTCCCTGTGGGTTCGGTTCATTCCCTGCCATTGCCTCCTCTCTGGGGTTGCTCCTTCCCCTCCCAGGACTCCCAGCGAGAGGAGCTGTCACTTCACAGCATGCCACTCAAGGGCAGCTCTGCCTCCTAACAGCAGGATCGCAGCAGGAGCTGATCACGTACATCCCCAGAGGCTGGAGCGTGACTCCCAAAACAAACTGCAGAAAGACACGTGCATGCGGAGGACCTGGGATTGCTGCAGCGGGGAGAAGGGGTGAAAGAGGGACAGTGCGTTTGCCATCACCCCTTTACGTGTGAGGCTGGTCTCCCTCGTATGCTCCATGGACAGTGGGGAGCGGGAGGCACTTCCAAACTGAAGGACCTAAGTGAGGTTCATGCCCTTAATTTCTCTTTAGGGGGACCGCTTCTTGGTACGGTTATGGGGACAGCCTGGCAGGTGAACCAGCCACCATCGCCAGCAAAGCCAAGTGTCTGCAATCATACGGCACAAATGTCACCAGGCAGATGCTCGTGGAGAAAGGAAAGGTTCATCTGCCAAACTTCAGAGCCTTTCACCTGCCGGGAAAACATTTTCCATCATGTTGATACTGGGAGTTTCTGCTCGCCAGCTAAAAGCAGTGTGATGGTAGAAGCGATGAGGGAAATGCTCTTGTCCTTTAGCCAAGCCCTGTGCCTTGCACATCCTCCTGCCCTTCAACCTGCCTGGTGCATCTTGTCAACTGTATCGTATTTTGAGGGGGTCAGTGATGCAAAATTACCTTCTCAGTCCCTACAGGTAATCAACTTGCTCCCCGAACCATGAGATATGATTGCCCTTATTATTTTAGCGTGCATAGCAGCGAGTCTTGTTAATGGTCATAAAATTATCTAGTCCTTATTTAAATCCAACAACCGTCTGTGTGTCAATGACCTCCTGATGGTCTCTGGCTTTGTTCCAGGTTGAAGAGGCATCACAGGGACCAGGGAGGAAAAAGAGGCAGTGGGAGGATTAAAGAAAAACAACCAAAACCACAACAAGCAACAGCCAACAAAGAGAATTCAAAGTAAAACAGGGAATATTAAAGAGAGCTCAGTCAGCTGGAGAGTTCAAAAAAACACAACCTGTCATGAAGAGAAGGAAGCAGTATCAGGTAAAATTAGCAACACTAATAAACTCATCAGCACTGGAACCCGGGCCAGGAAACAGCACAGGGAAGATGAAGGGGCCAGGAGACGCCTGATCCCATGCTGGGGAAACAGGAGAGAGAAGCGACACAGCCTGAAGGAACGTGCTTTTGGTGGAGGAACGTGGTTTGGATGGAGACCAAAGACATGGGCTGCTCCCAAGCCCTCCAGCATCAAGGAGCTGCCTTTGTGCTCCTTAATTTAAATGGCAGCGTTCCCTTTAAAGTGTATTTTCCTTCTGTTTTGTCCCTTGTATTTGCTTCAAGGGAAGACACGCATACAAGGAAGGCTGGAGACCCAGCTACCATGGGTGGAAGGAGCAGGAGCAGCCGCTGGGACCGCTGCCCAGGGCCGGGGTCTGCAACAGCCCCTTAGCAAGGGCTTTGGCCAGCGATTACTATGTAGAATGTTTCTGAAGCAGAAATCTCCCATTGCCTTTGGATGCCAGACTGCTCCCCTGTCCTTTCAAATAACAGCTGCAAGTCCCCAGAGGACCAAAAAATTTTACCGTAGTAATCCCCACAAAGGGAAACAAGAAATGGAAAAAGCCCAAGCAGCAGAGAACTGTCTTAATGTAACCAGGCTTTAACACAGATTCCCATCAATTTTGCAGCAAACCTGACTCATGAAATTAAAAGTAGCATCAGCATATTTCCTATTAGCTAGGGTTCCTTTTTCAGAACAGATCACACATTCCTACCCTATTTTTCTAGACACTTGTGTCAATGCAATATCATCAGATGCCGTTCAGTCGCTCCTCTTAGCCTGAAAAAAGCTTTCCTGTTGGGAAGGATGGGATTTTAATATTTAACAAAGACTTCGTGAAAATGCTTTGCTGATTTTTTTTTTATTTATTTATTTAATATCCCTCCCCTGATCACAGTGGGCGCGTTTTGTAGCTTTTAAATATCATGCAACTTTTAGCATCGCTGCTATTAAATCCAAATCTGCTGTCACAGCAGGCAGTGTGAATGTGATTTACACCAGTGCGGAGAGCCTGTTCTGTCCTCCCCAGCTACCACACTTGCCTCATCAAGAACACGCCGTCGTTAGCTACGGTCACCTGGCATCTGACACTGTCATCGTTTTCCCAACATCTTCCAACAGCTAAAAGCTGTAACAGAACCAAACCTGCACCGCGCAGCACCGGCTGCCGGGGTCCGGCACTACCGGGGCCACGTCCTGGGAAGGCTTTTGCCTCTCTCTCCTGAGGCTTCTTTTGACACATCATCCCATCAGCCCAACTCACACCATTCTCAGCTGTCTTGCAGCCCGCTGCCGGGGTTGGGAAATGAGAAGGGCAGGTGCTGCCTCTGTGTTTCTTCAGCGCATTGGAGCGAGCGGAGGAGAGCGATGGAGAGCCCCCAGCACTGCCGGTGCCGCACCTGCAGGATGCTGTGTCTGACCCCCGCTGACCACGAGCCCTGGTGGGATGTGACCACCCATCTGGGTCCCCATAGGGCTGCACCTGGGGTCAAATAACGTTCACTGCTGGCCGGTGCTGGGAGGCCATGACCAGGAAGCAATATCCCCATTTTACAGAGCCCGCAGTGCGTAACGGCCTCACTGGCTTGTCCCGGGACAGGCAGAAAATCCAAAACCCAGGAGTGGGATTGCTCCTGCCCCATCACTCTCCATACCCCGATCCTCTCTGCACCCCTACAAGCCAGTGCAGCTCTCCCCACAACCCAGCAGCAGCAGGAGATATTGGGGGGTGCTCAACGCTCTCCATCGTGGCTCTCCTGCCCACCTGGAGCTCAGGGCTGCCCATGTCCATGCTGCATCAGCCATTCCCGGTAACCAACCCCATCTCTGCTGGGAGAGGCAGAAGGAAAAAAGCAAGGAGCTGTGGGGAGGGCAAGGCACCTCTGCCCTTAGGGAGTTTGGAAAAACCCTGGGGGCTTGCGGGATGGTGTAAGGTCCAGCCTCTGTACAGCCCCCGCACACCCCTGGGAGGGCTGTGATCTGTGCCCTGAGGCAGCGGCTGCTGCTCCATGAAGCGGGGAAGGGGAGAGGAGGGGGTCACCAGCCAGAGCCCCACTGCAGCCAGAGGCATGAGGGAAAACCAGTGACTTTCCAGTCCCCAAGGTGTGTAGGAACTGTGGCTTCCCTTTCCATCCAGCGCCCTGTTTCTTCCTCACCATCTGTCCCCAGCTCCACTCCTGCCCTTCGCTCCCTCTCTATGGCAGCTTCATGCTCTTCCTTCTCCGTCCCTTCCTCCTACAGCATTACATGGAGAAGGTCCATAACTAACGTCTGTGAACCCCAAGCTCCTCACGGCTCATCTCAAAAGGCTTTCCCTAGTTCCTTCTCAGGCATCACACACTTCCAGGACAACTCTGAGGCTCACGCAAACGACACACCGTGATGGCAAAAGCCGAGAGACACAAAGCAGGAGCAAAAGGCTCCAAGTTCAGAGATGTGACCTTAGGAGAGGCATGAACTTTGCAATACCTGCCTTAGCCAAGAGCTCTCCTGCTTTCAAGGACCGTATGGCAGTATTTGACGGCCCTCTGCCCCTGTTTGCTATTTATATACGCACACAGATGAAAAGGGTTGATCAGTAGAGGAACAGGGGCTCACAAGCAGTTCGAGTGAAGGGAAGCTTCAGGCAACACCGCAAACAAGACGGTGCACCGACACAGAGTCCCCCAGCCGTGCATTAATAAATCATATTTTACAGCTTATAGCACATAAACCCAGCAAGCGTACATGGAGACCCAGCGAGCACACACACACTCGTTAACACTCTTGCCTCTCCTCACCACCCAATTGCAAATTTATTACCTATCTCCCAAGATTTTCTAAAAAGATTTTCTGTGAACAGGGCTGGAGTTTTGCAAGTAATGAGCCAAAACCGGATGGAACTTCTGCCCCCATCACCTGGGGTGGTTGAAACCTGCTGTACCATCGGTGGCAACCAGGGTCTCTGCTCGCACTGCCCTGGGGGGCTGCACCCATGGAGGGGGGATGTGGGGGGCAGTGAACACAGTGGTAGGGCCCTGTGACGGGCTGCTGAGCCCCATGCAGCTCAGCAGTGAAGGAGCAATCACTGCAAAATTCATGTCACCATTACTCCTTGCAGCTCTGTCATGGCTGAGACAAGCAGTATAGTGACGGTGGCAGAGATGGGAGCTGCCATGTGGCAGGGTACAGCTATAGGTTTGAGGCTTCATCCTGAATTCGGTGCTGGAGCTAGAAACTGGGGAGTCTCAGCTCCTTTTCCCTGTGCCCAACTGCAAGCTGATGTCCTACAGGTAGCCCCGGTGGCTTTACAACGGTCACGCTTCCACAGGAATGCTCCTAGGCCTCGATCAGTGAGCCTCAGAGCAGCCAGGCTTCCCAAAAGTCCCAGTTTTACATAGTGCCCAAGCCTGCTTTCTGTGTACCAGCGTAACACCATGAGCAGGGCAGGGATGCTGCTGGCCAAAGCAGGACAGCTACCCCAGCAGCTTCCCAAGCCACGAGCAGGACCGGGCACTGCACCACGCCAGCACACCCAGCGAAGGGCCAGCCTCACGACACCTCTCCCAGCCGCGCTGCCGTCTTAAACTTAGTTGAACAAATCAGTCTTACCAGGAGAACAGGGTGCAGAGCGGTAATTCATCTGCCTCTCCTCCCCACCAAAGGCGTCTCAGAAGACTACTGTGTTTTCTACCCCAGCTTATTATCCTTTCACTCTTGGGAGGCAACTTTCCAACAGGCAGAACGTGTTTTCCCTTGTCACTCTCCAGCATCCCTTCTCGCCTCACCCGTGTTTTGCTAAGATAGAGGGTTTATTGTAAACTTATTAATTACTTCATTTCTCCTGCAAGGAGCCAGGAGAAAAATTTTCAGAGGCAGCCAGGATCTGCTATTGTGTTGGCGGAGGAGCCGAATGCGGCTGACGTCATGATTCATTTTCCCCATGACTGAGGAAGGCGACTCTCAGTACCACGTCGCGCATACGAATCAGGCAGCGTTCCCCTGGCACAGCATGCCAGGCAATTCATCTTCCACCAGAACTTCTTCAAGCAGAAGAGAGAACACCAAACTTTTGCTGTTGCACTTCCCTGCAAACCCTGCGGAGAGGAGGGCTGGGGAGATGGGGGCTGCAGCCTCCCCAGAGCACAGGCTTGTCCCTCCACCTCTGATACGGTGGGTCTATAGCAGATTTTTTCTGTGCCTGTAGACACATCAACAGGTCCCAGAGGGACTCCAGCATGCATGGCCAGCCCTGCAGCCACTGTACACAACTCAGCTGAGTTCCTAGTCTGCTTACAGCTACCTTCTCTCCAAGCTTAGGAAGCAAGTTCCTGCTGGTATCAAGAAGAAATCAATATACACCAAAGTTTGTGACAAACCAATCTAGTTTAGAGTATGAATGAGGCTTGCCTGGAAAAACTGATAATTACACCCTCCCTTATCAAAGCAGTACCAGCATCAGACAATTGACGGAGAGATGATTCCTTATCATGCTTTACATGTGGGACAGCACGGGGGAGCACACTGTATATCCCAAATAAAGCAGTCATACACCCAGTTTGGGAAGCGACACTTTATTCTTATGATAGAAGAACTATTTCCATTGCAACACAAAATGTCAGACTTCAGGGTGTGCTCCAGCCTCCATGGAGAAGAGGAGGAGGGAGAACCCCCGTAAGGTGAGCAGATACCCACAGCCTGGTGGCAGGCAGCAGGCTAAAGCTGGAAGCAATGAGCACACCCCAAAGAGCTCCCTCCCACCTTCTGCAGTCCTGAGATAACCAAGAGCCAAAGAGTCTGGGTGAGGAACAAAAAGCACGCCAGTGTCATCTGAGCACACCACACCACACAGAGGTGTCAACACAGGTATAGGGTCTTCAAATGGCCATTTATGCTTCTGCTTGTCTGCTGAGTGATGGCAGACTCAGGTAAATGGATATCTTGAAAATAATTTCGACCCTGTTGAGTGATGAGCTGTTTGCAAGAGCAGGAGGTATCCACAAAGAACCTGCTCGTCGTGACTGATCCTTCCCCAGGTGCCTGTCCTTACAGACCAAGCCTTTGGCTCTCATTAGGAGAGGACAACCATGGGGGCAGGAGGCACCAGCCTCCCACAAGGCTCATCTCTCTGCTGGGGCCCAGATTTGGGTGATTTGGGAAAAGCTGAGAACAGTGGTCCTGTGGCTTCTCAAACCAGCAGTTCCCACCATACTCCCAGAGAGATGCTGAGGCAGTCTGGGCAGTGACAAATCCAGACAAAACAAAAAAAAACCCTACTCAAAGGCAGAGACTGGGTCTTGGCACAGGAGAGCCCTGGGGTGGAGCTAGCCTTGCCCTCCCAGAGGAGGGAAATGATGATTTTCAGAGGAATCAGTGGGATTTGAGAATCAGCATGAAAGAAGGGGGAAGAAGGAGTTCCCTGTAAAACCAAAGCAACCCAATACCACAAATTCAGGGAGGGGAGAACTTGTCCTCGCTACCTCAAATGTCCTGCCCAGGAGTGCTCCGCACCTGGCTGGTAACTGGCAGCGGGATGCTAAGCAATGGTCTGGCGGCTGAAGAGGTCGAGTGTGAGGGCGCTGAGGAAGGCTGGGATGCTGTCCTGCTGAAGCAGGTGGAGTTCAATGAGGTCCCGGATGGTTCGTGAGAACTCCGTTTCCAGAAGCTGCATTTTCCCACCAGAGGAGCTGGAGGCCTGAGGGATAAGAAGAACAAGCCCATTAATACAGCAGGGTTTTAACTGACCTCCCGCGATGCAGAGAGAGCCAGCAGCATCCCCCTAAAGCCTCCTTTGGGATGGATCTGCCTGTAACCAAGGGCACATCACCCGCCGCAGCGCAGGCGTCCAGCGCGTGTGAGCTCCCCCAGTGACAAATGGGGCAGTGGGGAGACGAGGGGTCCGACCATCCTGGAAAGAGGCTGCACGGGGGCCACCGGCACAGAACTGGGGTGCCCACGTTGGGGTCACTGTCACCATCACCACCCAGGTCTCAGGCGGCAGGAGCTACACGCAAGGGCTTTCTCTTTGTGAAAACACTTATGCCCGAAGTCATTCCACTTCTGTAGAAGGAAGCAGACCTATTCCTAATTAACACAACTCCTTCCCAATGAGCTGCTGATCCACCCCGCATCCCTAAAGTGTTTCTGGATGTTTAAATCAGCCTGGCAGCGCATAGCTGAGAGCTCCAGAGGAATTATTCCGGAGATGCTCTCATGAATATAAGGAAACTCAACATGTGGGAAGACATTACAAATCTCCTGTAACATATAAAACAAGCAAAAAAAAAAAAAAAAGCTAAATGCAAGAGAAATAAGGGATGCTTGAAGCCTCTCCTGCCCCTGGAGGAAAGCAAGCGGCTTGTTTATTAATAAACAGCAAAAACATCACAGCGCAAATGCTAATTTTTCCCCCTGCCATTTTCCTCTTCAAAATGCTCCCATTCCTAATTACTCTGTAGCTCTGCTTCCCCTCGCAGCCGAGGCGGGGCAAAGCCGGCATCTCCCCGGGGTGTGCAGGAGTGGGGTAGCTCCCCCCCCCCCCCCCCCCCCCCCCCCGTCAAAGGATGCCGAGAGCCAAAGCAGAGGATTGCCACGTGAAGGGAAAAACATGACTTTACCTGCTAGGAGAGAAGGGAAGCAACAACAGCCAAGAACCCTGGGGAACCTGCTTGTTTCTGATTTCATGTTCTCAGGAGCCTGGACACAGTCGATTATGAACTTTTCATGTATGTGTCACTTCGGATTGCAAAGAGCGCGAGGTACTGAGGATGCCCCCGTCACCCCTGAGCCAGGCAGGGAATCTAAACAAGGTTTCCACGTGGAAAAGTAAATTAGCTTTTGTTTCAATCTCCTCCACTTGGACTTGGTTGTTTTTCAGCAACTCCAAAGGATGTTCTGTACTTTAATCTGCTGCTTAGTGGAGCTACCCGACGTGCTTTCTGCACATCTGATGTACCGCTGGGCCAGATTAAAGAGGCTAAGTAGGAAGAGGGCAGATGAAGAAGCCAGTTGGAGGCACAGGGAGGGATGTACATCCACAATCCATGTAAAGCCAGAGGCACAATGCCAGGCTGTAGCATAGCTAGGAGCGAGTACAGGGCTGGTTGCTGCGAAAGCAGCACAGGTTTTGTTTTGCATATCCCCCCCCCTGCCCTCCCTGATCCAGCTGATGGGAAGCGCCGGTTTCGGAGGAAGGTCTGAGTGTTGGGTAACGCATCACTTGCATCTCCAAAGTCAGCGCTGAACTGGATTCATCTAAAGTGGGAATTCAATCTCTGTATGAAATACACACTGCCTCCTTCACAGATTTAAAACACTCTTTGGGCACAGAATTAATTTTCTAGGAATTTACAAGTAAATCCATTAATTGGTTTACCAGTTTAATTAATTAAAGCAAGTTCCTTAAGAAATTTAACATCCAGTGCCAGACCATTTGCTTGTGTTTTACGAGTTCGGAAACAGAGTAACATAAATGTTTTAAATTTCCCCTCTACTTTGAGCTCATTGGCGTCATGGGTGAAAGCTACATTTGAGTAATTTCTTTTTCATGAGATTAATGGCAATTTCTCTCTACTATTCTTTATAACCTAAATTTCATCCTTCAGCAGAAGCAGAGCGTTCAGAGAAAGCAATGTGAACAAATACGTGCTTCTAGAACACTCTTATTTCCCATTGAGTTCAACGGGACTAAGGTTTCTCTTGGTTGTCCGATGGTCAAGAGAGGCACCATCCTCCCCTCTATGGCCTCCACCTCCCCAGGAACTCCAAAAAATCCCAAGCCCCAAAAAGCTTCTAAGCCCCAGACACCTCATCGCAGTTTCTTATGATCTCTTCTGCGGCAGGAACAAGGCCAGAAGGCAGCCACTTGGAAAAAGGCAAATCCTCCTCTGGTGGCAGATATTTACTTGCTAACTTGGAGGAAGGACACACTGACAGTTCAGTTCATTCAATCTCACACTGCTTTTAAAAAATTTAGACACTCTTTTTTTAATTTCTTTATCTGGGAGTGTTTTAAAATTGCTATCATTGTTACTTCTCTTTTTATTTGTTTTTATTGCTTTTTTTCCTTCACCCATCTGTTCATAATGTAGTATAAACTGGGATATATAGATAGATTTGTTGCTTTGAGTTCAACAGCAGGAGTACCTTTGCAGCATGTGCTTTACAAATAAAGCGATTCTATGAAATAATAGCAATATGTTCCCATTAATTCACAGGATTTCTTTTCAAACACCAGTCTGCACCCTGCCTGGTGCACCCGGTGAGCCGCAGGCAGAGAGGGAAGCGCTGGCGTGGGCGGCATGGGAGCGAGCAGGGAATCGTGACGAGGCAGGGGGATAAACGGGGGCGTGTGGGAACACAGAGAGGGAGGACACCGGAGGGGATGCTCTGCTGAATGAACGCTGCAGGGTCTGGTGGTTTCACACCGTTTTGGATCAATGTGGAGCATACCTGCGACTCCAGCTCTTAAAAACTGGATTTATGAAAGTTACCAAGATGAAATTTCCAGTGGTTCAAAGCTGTAGGGGTGCTTGAGTCTTCTTCTTCGCAGTTCACAGCTAGCACTCCCTCCACTCATTTTGAATCCATTTTTTAAATTAAGAAAAAGTTTCAACCCTCACAGAAAAACTCCTGGACACAACCCCTGCTAACAAGCACTCGCAGGTGACAGCACATACCAACGATTCACACGACGTGCTCCATGTAATGCAATCACCATTCACTCTGGTGATGCATCCCCAGGAATTCTAAGTTTAGATGCAGCCAAAGGCCACCCAAGCCCATCTAGGATAAAAATGTAAAGCTGAGGAACCCGAACAAGTGTCACTGATCCATGGCGATAGTCTGTGAGTGGGAATGGGGCAAGAGAGACCAGAGCACCTCCAAACACAGCCCTGTCTGCTCTGTGCCCAGCACTACTGACATCTCACTCAGAGCTACACCACTGTAGTATGTTGTTGCTTTTAAAGAGAAGTGTGAAAGAAAAAGCATCAAGATTTAGAGTCAAACCAAATACACAGGATCAAAGGACAAGCTAAGCTTGTGACCTCTCCCATCCACCCCGTAGACAACGCACAGAGCCAGCAATGCCAGAGGACATGCTGGGGAGCACCACCACGCTTCACGTCCCCCCCTTCTGTGTGTGTCAAGCGCAGCACTTCACCAGGTGACTTACTCCCCCCGCACCCCCAGCCTCCCTGAGCACAGAGCACCCCAGGATGCTGACGCTGAGCACTACGAGGGTACCATCTCCCAGGTACTCTTTACATAGGCCTGTACTGGTTTCTTTTATTCACGGCAAAAATCTGCCTGGCTTACTAAACTACTGAGATTCAGGTCTATGTTATGTTTTATTCAGATCTCAAATACTTGCAAAAGGAAAGATTCTAGCTTTCGCTAAGCTCCGTTGCCAGTTCAGTCTGATTTAAGGCCTATCGGGACCTTTTCTGGAAAAGCAATGGAAATCAATCTTTGCCCCACGTTACTGTTCGCTCGGCTCTGCTGGTGGGGGGGATGCGACTCCTGTCATCGATCTGAAGGGTGACACCCTGCTTCTCTCCTTGCAGGCTGCGCCACCCCACAGAGCAAGCAGAGCAGTGGATTTCACTATATTGTAAAACACAGGGCGACAGGTCTATTTGCCGCGTGGCAACATAAACTTGCAATGCTGCTCCTGGATCTGCCCGGAGAACGAAGCCATTAGTACAATTGCTTTTCCACGAGAATCAAGATCAGCTGCTGCCTGCCAGAAGGAAACACCATAAATCTTCCTCTTAACCCTGGAAAATGGTAAATTATTCAAGGCTTTATAGTTTAGATATACATATAAAAGTCTCTCAAATAACCACCAGCGTGGCAGAAAAGTGAGTTCTCCTCTCCAACAGGGACCATCTCAGCAAGAAGCAGACAATACAGAAGATGCAGAGGAGCAATAAGCGTTCCCAGATGTCCCTGCTGGGGGATGGGCCTACAACTGGCTGGACTGGGCTGGCAACACCGCAATGTATGGACCATAAAGGAGGCTCTCTCAACTGTTGTTGCTTCAGCATAACATATACAGGGCTTCTGACTGCACTGATTCTGCTGACGTGGCTCTTTGTCCCCATGCTGCTCTTGCAGAGAAACTCTCCCTGAAAGCCAAATCCCAGAATTTACTTCTCCACTTGTCCCACCAGCTGAGAAGTAGCTGTGTCAAAAGCGTAACAGTGTCTCCTTTGGTAATTTACAGGCTAACATATGGGTCAGAAGTGCACACTGAGCTAGATACACCAATTTTTTTTAGTTTCTTGTACACCCTTTTCCTCTGCTCTCTGACATATTTTGGTAGCTAAAAACAATAGATGCTCCTACTCTGGCTTCACAGGTGCTGTCAGCTATGAACTGGCATGCAGCGTGACTTCAATCACGCAAGGGATGCTTCTTGAAAAATACTGGTTGAGCATAAGACCCAACTCATGGGTCCTGTAGACCTTCAGACTCTGGAATAAGATTGAAAAGAGGTTGGTTGCATGCCCCAAGGAGGCTGACACAGGGATGTGGTATCATGAGAACACATGGGCTAGAAATGCAGAAAAAGGGAGAAGAGGGCTTCAGCATTCAATACAACTTGAGATTTCAGCATGAAGTGGGGATATTCTACGTCTGAGTTCCACACAGAGAAAGCACAACTGCCTTTGGGGCTGCGATCCATGCAGGATGTGCTCTTGCATCTCCTGCATCTTTCACACCCCCTCCAAGTGCCAGAGGTGGAGTTCCTGAATGGCTTTTGGTGAACTGACAACAGTGATGATGGAGCTTTGTGCCAGGCACAGCAGGTAGGAGAGCTGTGTCTCAGCTTGGGAACCCCAGCTGAAACACCTCTGCAGCGTGAGGAAGGGTGACACCTAGGACTCTGCAAGGGCTGCCAGCGTGGCTTCCCACCCTTGGCACAGCTACAAGCCTTTGCTTTGCAGATGCCGCTCAGCCATGCTCTATGGTAGATGGTACCTTCCAAGGCTGAGATGTATTAGGGGTCAAAACAAGCATGTGAATCATTGTCCAGCGACATTTACCCAGTGAATGTATCATGGAGGCACCACCTCATCTGCTGTACTCCTTCCGTAAATCGCTGTCTGTGCTGCGTCCCTATGCACAACTGCTCTGAACACACATTGCCAACAGCCCCGTGCGTGCTGAGGGAAGGGGCACCCCAGCTTCCCAACTGAGACTCCACAAAGAGCCTCTCCCTGCTCCGTTCAGCTCCACAGGCTCCCCCGGCATTACGGGCCACGTTGTGGACACATTCTCTTCTCTCCGTCCCAGTTCTTACTGCCATTTCCCTTGTCCTTGTGGCGCTCCTCACCCCACCTCGCCGCCTGCTGTGTCGCCTGCTCCAGTGTGGGTTACGCACATCTCCCCACCGCATCGATCCCTTCAGCCATTTGCCTTCCTCGTTTGAATCCCTCGGGCCTCCCCTTCACATGGGACAGCCACTCCCCCTTCCCAACACCTTGCCCCATCAGCAGAAGTCCTCAGTCAGCTGCACCATCTGATCACCTCCCAAAACCTCTGCAGCACTATCGCTGCGTGTGCCACAGAGCCTCTGCCACCAACCGCCTCGGGCACACCGGTGGTCCTGACAGCCCCTTGCCTCCCTGACACCTTCCCTGTGGTGCCCACCGCCTACCTCGGCACCCATTAATACACATAATAACGTCACAGCCCAACAAACCTATTCGAAAATATATTTTAAGAAGCTGCTGGGTCTGACCTTTAAACAAGAAAATCCTTTTGTTTCCTCCTCTAGCTTTGGATGCTGAGATTTTTCTAAATGTCAAAGGCCACCTTGTGCACGTGCAGATGATGAGGGGCAAAGCAGTGATGGTGAGCAGGCTGGCACCCTCTCCCTGGCTCTGCAAAGCTGATAAAGCACCACCATGTGTCACTCCAGACAGGTGCACGCACACACACACACACACAGAGCAGCCCACCAAGCACAGAGCCAGCCCAAAAACTCGAGTGCCCAGAAAACAGCCAGGGAAAACACGTGGGTGTGTGCGTGCACATGTGGAAACTGCCTGCTGAAGTTATAACAACCCAAACACGAGGTTTTGAGATTTAATTGCTCCAACTTGGCTCTCTCGGGTGATGATATCATTATCAAAATCCCCCAATTGAGTTACGCCTCACCAATCAATCTCTCCTAAGCATCATGCACTGCTCAAATACCAGGTCCCCAGGTAGCCACTAAATCACTTTAATTAGAGGCTGTTCATTTAAAATTAGAGAAATATTAAAAAAAACAAAAAACCAAATTGTACCACAAGATGTGCTTATGGCTGGAAATATTTATGAGGTTATTTAGCAAACTGTTTACTTGTTTCCTTCTTCTTTTTTCATGGTAACGGACAGATTTCAGCTGGCCTGACAGGACAGCTGCCCAAGGTAGCTCTCGCAGGATGTGCAGCTCTTCATCAATCAAGTCACCTACCTTTTACAAATGGCCATTCCTTGTCTGCGGCGAAGTTTTTCCCCCTTCAATATCCTCTTTGTAACTCAAAAGAGGAAGAGTAGTTCTTTATAATAATTGCTTCTTGCCAAGACCTCTGACCTCCGTGTCGCCAGCTTGCTATATAAAGGGAATTTATGAGGCAGAGAGGGATGGATGCCTGTAAAGGGCCTTCCAGGAAATGTAATGAAAAAGCTGCTTTTAGCTGCTGAGCAAAGAAAAGCAAGCGCCTGGCAATGCCAAGAAGAAAATTGAAAGCTGGGGTGGGATAAGTGAGAAACAGCCCTGCGTGCACTGAGATTTATAGCAAACATTTCCTTTCTCTTTCTTATTATTCAACACTGAGATGAACCGCAACCCCACAATGTCTTTTGCACAAGAGGTCAGCTCGTATACCTCCGTCTTAATCAGAAACCGGGCGCAGGCACTATGCACACGAGTGGCAGCAGTGATGGGGTCCTCCACGCTGTACCAGCTCAGCAGCAAAGAAACAGAGAGTGGGGCGTACTGCATAGCAGCGAGTTTCTCCCTACAGCTACGTGTTTTGATCTACGTGAGCTTCCTGCACCCAGTGTAAAAGATGAAACAAAGAGCAAGGACATGCGCTGAAGTGCCTGCGCCCCTCTTAATGGGGAAAACTGGTTGGGGTTAACCCTGGGGGCCGGTGCCCCGCACAGTGGAGGGCAAGTCAGCATCTTCTCTCAAAAGGTTTCTCCTACAGGTGAATGCCCTTTAGACTGTCAAATGTGATGCCATAAAAATAAGATCAAAGGCTTTAAAATAAGGGAAGCATATTTTTTGATTCATACTATTACTATTTTATATCTGAATATTCCTATAGAGCTTTTCATCCTGGAAGACAGGCCTTTGAACTGCCGTGATTTCACCTATCACTGAGGAACAACCCCCGGGGTAAAATGTGACAGCTGTTATCAGGGTGCATTAATGTTACTCAACAGTTCAGGACAGACAGAGACAAATATATCCAATTTAAATCATAGGTTTGAAGAACTACTGCTCAGTGTGGATTAATACCCATGCATTTTCCAAAAGTGCTTTGAGAGTTTTAAAGGACAGGTACTGAAACTAAATTTCCCCGTCTCATCCGTAGGATGCGTTTGGCCTCCCACCATTACACTGTAAACTGAACATCAGCACTGTCAAAGCGGGAAGGTGGTAACAGGAATGATTCACCCGTGGCATCTACTTTTGCATCCAGAGATTCTGATGGGGATCTCCAAACTAACTACTGAAGAGATTCACCCTGTAGAGATTTGTTGAGGTGATACCTAGAACTGGTTCAGCTGAACGCAAGACTGGTGAGAGTGAATTACAGCAGACTATTCACATCACAGAGAAAGGAAAATTGCATGGGATGTCCACTCTAAACTCACAATGGCAGCAGGCTGTAAGTCAGAGCTTGAGATCGTAAATTTTAACTTTTTAACAGGCCTCAGGACTGCCAAATATGTTTATAAACATCAGCTATGAAGGACTGTTGAGAGCGAGGCACAGGGCTCACAGAATTTTTCCAACACCATCCCATAAAAATCCAAACTGTGAGATTAAGCCTTTAAAGCCAATACCTCAATAAAAGGCTCAAGATTTCTACAAATCACCTTCTTTCCCTTGATGTACAGGGAAGTTGTACTGATCCCCCAGCCACAGGTATCTCTGCCCTTCAGAACAAGCAGCCAAATGCACATTATCCCAATTGCTGTCACAACCACGTGCTGCAGAGCTGGACTGCTCCAGCACCCAGGCTGCAGCTTTCCAACCATCTGCGAGGTGACCATATTGGACTGGTCAAGCTGCAGAGTGAGTAGCTAACAAGCATTAACAACATCTAGCCCATGTGTTCTGTCTAGTAAAATGCCAACCCATCTGGCTGTAACATTAGTGACTCCATAGAAGCCATATGCGGGAGAGACATAAATTAGGGAGAGAAAAACCTCCTGTTACTTTCTCTGAAATGACTCTGCAGTCGCAGCCTGCAGTGCAAGGCACTGGGTGTTATTGAACTTGTTTTCCCAGCCAAATCTCAGCCTCACGCAGCGCTCCGGCCCTGTCATCCAGAGGCAGTTCCTGCTCCCCACCTGGCCCCGGTGGACACAGTGGCTGGGCACAAAGGGAAAAGTAGGTGGAACTCAATCCAGGTCTCAGACCTCTCTCCCAGGAGAGCCAGAAGCAGACAGACAACCTGAAGGAGATACCAGGGACTGGCAGATGAAGCCAGCACTCAAGAATCCCTCATTTAGACAGGGAACTCATTAGCCAGCCAAGCTGCTTATCACATTCCTCTCCACCTCCCTTGCTGGAAGGAGAGCTGGAAGCAACGGAGGAGCACAGAACCAAGAACATGGGCTTTCTGGAACACCAGAAGGAAGCACCTATGGGAGAAATGCAAAAAAAAAATCATGTGTGGGCTTCATAATTAAGATGGCCTGGTTCCCAAAGCAGGGAGATAACTCCACTTGTGAAGTGCAGCTGTGAGCATGAGGTCTATAAGAGAACATGAGAAGTTTGCAAAACCTTGCATGGATGAGAGATGGCTGGAACCACAGGAATTTTGATGGCAACTTTTTGCAAGCTGCGACGTTGCCTGGGAGATAGGCATCCACCCCCTAGAGCAAACCACCACTCACCACCAGGCAGAGCTTGCCGGAGCCTTCACCGCTCACCGAGTCACACCAGACACGCACCGTTCCTCTGCTTAGCTGCTTCTGCATCACGTCCCTGCCAGGAGCCTCTGTTTTCCCTTCTTTGGATCAGAGCAAATAGGCAGGAAACCCCAAGACTCGCCCCAGCTGAAGTGCCTGCACATGACTGCATGCACACAGGTCATACAGACCTCAGGGGTCACCAGCTGCCAGCTGGAAAAGCAGCCCCTCCTTTGGGAGCTGGGCGTTTGCAAGAGATGGAGGGTGAGTGCATGAGGCTGGGAATGGTTAAATGAGCAGATTCCACATGCCTGCGAGGCACGTCTCACTGGAGCAAATGCTGCTCTGCAATACCACAGACACCAGCGTGTGAGTAATACGTTTATCCTCCCCATCTTTTTGGTGTCCTTCTGGAAGTCTCATCATAAGCGGGGCGGGCGGAAGGCTGAAGAACTGAACAAGAAGATCCTGTGACCAACAATGGCTCCAGAGACCATAAGTGATGAACTTAATGACAAGCAGACAATTACACCTTAGATACGTGGCTGAAGGATGGGACAGTATATGGAGCATGCCTGTTCCCGGCTCATTGAGTTTGCAAGGCTTGTGGGGGAAGGAGTAACAGATGGACCTGATGGCAGATATTACAGCTGAAATTCTCACCATGTTTATTCATTACTCTCTTCTAGCTCTTGTTTGTCATCGTCTGGCACCCCCGGCTAAAACGCAGGTCTGAGCCTTCCAGCAAGGAAATTGGTGACACCTATTAGTCACCTTTGTGCAGAGCCAGTGCTCTGCATGACAGCCAGTGCTACGGAGACCAAAGCCACCGCCCATCCAGGAGCAAGAAGTGGTCATTAATTACCTCCTCCTATGGGACCGTGTGACTTGCTCATAGTTATCATCTACCAAAGTGGAATTTAAGTGCTGGCTTTGGAAATAACATTAGTCACTGTTGCAACATCAATGAGCAATTTTCACAATCTTAGTGCGAGTTGAGGAAGGCGCTTTTATTGCTCTTGCTTCTTTGCTGGCTCACATTTTTTTCGTTTTTCTTCATTTGAAATTGTTGCCATCAGCACAACTGTCGACAGGACCAAAGTGATCAGTTGTCACTACCCAGAAAGTCAAAGAAGGAAATGAAAGTTGATTTTGAAGATGCAAAATATTTTTCTTATGTCTTCAAGAATGAGTTTTAACCCTTAAAAGCTCACAACCCCCCTGTGGGGTAGCACATTTCTCAGACTGCGCCTATAGCCACACGTCGAGATTTATACTGGGGGAGAAGATGCTGTTATTTAAAAAAATTCACCATTTCATTCTCAGCTTCAAGACTTTTGAGTGCATGGAGCTGGTGGCTACCAGTAGCTGTATTTGTGGAGTTACTCAGCCAGACTGGTAGTCCACAGGCAGGAAAACCTGAAGACCAAGACAGTAAGGAACCAGTCAGCTGGCCGTGCAGGCTGGGCGTATTCTGCTTTCAGGAAACCGGCTTTTAATGGTAAAGCCAGTGTGAGAGAGTCACGGGACTGCGCTCTCCTGGAGCTGAGCTGATCTCACTGTAAGGGAAAGCCCACAGCTGAAGAGACATAGGTTGCAGCTAAGGAGTGAATAAACAGGAAGATTTCAGTATTCAGTGAAAAAGGAAAAGAAATTCCGCTGCGTCCCTTGAGGCGACACTCGGACCTCTGGGCTACGACGCATTTGCTGAAAGCTTCTGCTGCTGCCGCCTGTGCTGTCATTTAGCACTAAGCTCCTGAAGAACATGGCAAGACAGCACTGCTGGTTCCTGTGTCTGGATGAACATGCTCATCTTCCCTAGGGAAAAGGAGAGGGTTTCTATTTAGTGAATGCACCACTCCAGCAACCTCCAAGGAATGTGCCGCGGGCGCCGGCCCTCCCCATCTGATGCACATCTGACTGGTTGTCTCTTCCTGCTGGTGTTCTCCCACTGATGTGCTGCCACCCGCCAGTCAGCTCCTTTCGCTGGAGGTGCCGGGGATGGGGAGGGGGGGAAGATTTATGCAGACACCATGTAGGCAATTATGAAAACAGAAGACAAGACACCCGGATATCACACAAATTGATGCATTTCTGCTGGCAGGCTTTTTGCATGATCCAGTAACAGCTGTCATGCTCCAGCCTCTCTCATCTGAGCTCTGCTACCACTTCAGCATCCTTCCACATCCTTCAAGAGGGCTTTCTTCCCTTCCCTTGTGCTCGCTCCAGATGCTACAGCAAAGCAGGCAGTAGCATGGGATGCAACGGGGAGACAGCATGATTGGTTTTCATAGCAGCATTAAAATGTAACATTCACTTCTTTAGGCAAGATGCCTCTAATTAGCAATGACCTCAAGGCAACCAAGCTGCTCAACCAGCAATCTCTCCCACTCTTGAGCTCTTTAAAATTTGCCCTTTTCCTGTGCCAAGTCTTTCGGCAATCTTCCCTAAAGCCCAGTAGAGATCTGCAGACATACACACACGTCGTCCTGTGTCTTCTGGAGAAAAGTAGTGATGGCGAGCTAGTACAGAGCTTGGGCTTCATATCTTCTTCCAGCATGTCTCCGGCTCTGCATCATGTTAAGGAAAGGCAAGGACATGCCTACAAGTTTCCCTGCCAGATCAGCCCCTGCAATGAACTCTGCAGCCTGGGAACCTGTTCCTCCCCAGATCCTCCTGTTTTTTTTCATCACTCCATGCTTATGTTTGCTTTTGTAAATAGACTTAACCTTTCCAAAATTAACAGCAGAAGAGAACTTCTTTTGGCAGAAATTCAGCCTTAGAAAGATGGAAGAATATAACATTTTCCAAACATTTGAAAACCGCAGACTAAAGATATGTTAGTCTCCAGTGTTTGCTGTTTTTGCTCATTATTCTGAATGTTAATACATTAATAGATCCTCTCCTGATTAATGGCTGTACTAGGCTCTCTTTCTAGGAACACATATGGTTCCTTCTTGCCACAATATTGGAATAGAGAGCCAAAATATTTAAACAGCGACACTAATAAAAGATTTCATCCCCCCCATCCCGATGTAAATAACTAAGGCTGGAACCAGCCCTTAGCTCTAAATGCTTCTTATCTTTCAGAAAGTTCTTAATCAAATCTGAACATACTGGCTGAGGCCCATTTGAAATAATTGGGCTGTCTGTGGTTACGACACTGCAGCAATAAAGCTGTCTAACATTCGCTCACCCTGCAGGATGCTCTGTGTCCAACTGAAAAGAGCACATACTGCTTGGGCATGTAATGAAACGGGGCTTTTAAAGCTAGACATGTGCAAGGGCTGGTTCTACCTGCAGATCCAGGATGCTGCATATAAGGAGCGGGAACACATTTTTCTTCCCCCACACCTGCAAGGTTCAAGTACTGTCCTGAATTAAGATGATTTTCAGGGGGCTCCAGATGTTTTTCTTCCAGCTGTCCACACTCGGCAGCGTTCATCCCACCTGCTGAAGGACATGGGATACCCAGCACACAGCCCAGAAGGTACGGTGAAAAAGTCCAGTAGAGGGAATCAGGCTTGTCTTGAGTTGTAGGTCAAGTGCCAATGCAGAATTGCCCCAAAGATCTGGTCCTCCCTCATTTTTTCCCATGCTGTGCCATTACCTTTCCTCTCTGCCATAGGTCCTGTACCAACCCTACCTGTCTAATGCCATCAGCTGCTAAGATCCAACAGCGGTTTCCACTTTGTGCTGCTTGCCACACAGCTGCACAGCCCTGCCACTGACCAAGCGTGACACAGCCCGACTGCAAGCAAACCCCTGAAATTTTTTAAAAAAACTTTTTACATTTCAACGAGCGAGCCTTGCAAAGGGAGGTGCTCCAGGTCGGTACTCCTGAAAACATTTATCACTACAGAACTGAAACATGGTGTGAAAATAAAAGCTCTCGAAACCTGCTTTCACACATTCCCCAGCGTGCCCAGAGGTGTTCCTGCTATGATACACCTAACAATGCTCTTGAGAATTGTTTTCACAAGCAAAAAATACAAACAAAACAGCAAAAGGATCAAGAAGTATTTCTTCAAATGCCTCAAATCTAGGCTATCTGTGCTCTAAATACATTGTAGAAACAGTTTTAATATATATTCAGACACTACAGAAGGCTACAGGAAAAGACCTCAGCAAGCAACGAGTGCTGTAATACAGAGCATGTCCTGCCTAAGGTGTCGGGTTTATTTTAGATCACTGACCTCTGACCTGCTCAACCAGCCTGCATTTTACAATTCAAGTTATATTTAGTTGTGTACATATAAATGTACATGAGATATTTGCATTCCTTCTTGTATAAAATACACGCAGAAAGCAGAAGATGCAGATGAGGAAACAAGTAGATGAGTTTCCTTGGAGGTTTCCTAGACAAAGATGTTTAAACGAAGTAATTTAAGCCCAGAAAGAATCTTACAAACAAAGTGCTTCTAAGCGTCGCATTTCACTTGCTTGTTTTCAACTAAATTTGAAAAAAAAAAGCCTCAAAGGGAACCAAACCACTTTAGCTGCTGTGTGCTCCTTCCTGATATCCTCTGGAGAGCTTCAGCTTCCTTCCCCACCAGTTACACACCAAACTTTCCAGAACAAGTCAGTCTACAGCAATGAGAATTAAAAACATGAGCTAGTCATCGCTTGTCACAGCCCTGACAGGCAGGGAAGCGCTAGCGTTACCTGGGATTGAGAAACAAGAAGGAACAGGCTTCCTACGTCTGCAAGGGCAAAGGACTTAGTGCTGGAGTCCCGTTCGCCGCCTCTGCTGTGGAAACCAGAATTTTCCTGGAAACCACGGGGCTGGGAGGGGACGTGCGAGAGGTGGGATGACCGCCATTCTGCAATCCATCGATCTTAACCTCCGCACACCGGTGCAGACAGGGGATGCCCACAATAAAGCCTGCAGTGATGCAGAGGCACCTGCAGCCCCCCCCGTGCCGGGGGGCTCGGGCTCGGGAAGGGCACTCCAGTGTGAAGGGGGCTGTTCCAGCCCAACAACCAACCCATTCATCCCAATGACTGCTCCATTCAGGGCAAGCTGACACATCCTTCCCACAACAGGACCCTGCAAATGACTTTATTTAACCAGGAAAACAGATTTGTGTTGTTTCTAAAAGGCAAATGGATCTAGCGCTGGCTGCAGAGGGCCGAGCTGTGTGTCCCTCAGTGCCAATAAAAGCGTCAGGATTACGGAGGAGACTGAAGAGACTGTGTTTGCCTTCAGTCGCCCATGGATCGTATCTGAACAGAAAAAAGGGCTCCCGCAGCACAACAGATCGGGCTGCGACTGTAAAGCAGCCCAACACTTTTGAGGCTGTTTCTCTCAAGTTCTCAATGAATTATTTTGAATTTGGTTAAAAGACAACCCACAGTTTCCTGGTCTGCAGCGAGAGTGGGGCATCCTGGGGAGGGAATGCCGAAGATACCATTTCTCAGGCTGGTCGAAGGAAGATGCTACTCGTATTATTTTGTCACTTTTCAGCACATACACAGCCCCACATGTGGCTGAGCTCTGCCTGAAGATGCAAATATGAGTGTTTCTGTGCTGGAGGATTCTGCCTGTGTGCTCCAAACAATAAAAAGGTGAATGGGGAAACAGGTCCCCAGAGAAGCGATGCCAAGTGCCCAGGGTCACGCAGCAGGTCAGCAGTGGGGCCAGGAGCCACGCACGGCTCCTGTAAATCCTCCAGGACCACCCGGGCTGCGGGCACCTCTGCACCCACACGGCTGGGACACCTCTGCCGCTCAGGTGCAAAGACAGCGGCCGATGTAATGAGATGGATGTGTTCTTAAGTCGCTACGCAGGGATGCGCAATTCTTCACTTTTCGGTGCTCCACTGACATTATTTTTCGTATGGCATTTTATCTCTGTGTCTATGGACAAATTTGCAATATGTAAATAGCATAGATCAGAGGTGACCTTTATGTTTGTGCATGTGGGGATTCATACGGCATGAGGGCTAGCTAGCAGGCTGAAGTCATTAAGATCTCATCTAAAGTTTCTTATGAATTATTTGTAAGCTATTTTCTCACTTATTTTGTTGTAATACTCCCACATACTCGCCAACCAGTAAAAATAGCTTAACAGTGAATACATGTTTCGGAAGTCTGTTTGCCTATTTTTCTTTTGTGCAGCAGCTGCTGTTGCCATGCTGTTGTTGCTATGTTTTCCTTTTCCTTTCTTTTTCTTAAGAAGGGGAAAAAAATAAAATCAAAAATATATTCCCTAAACATGCTAGACTCAGTTCATGGAACAAAATACCTGAGGTAAAGCCTAGAGGAATATAACATAATCTGGCCAGAAGAGCATAGTTTATGTGTAGAAGAAAGTCCTCTTGACACTAATGTACACATTCTTCTCAGAAAGAGTTAATAAAACTACAAATACTGTTTAGATAGACTATCAAAAAGCTTCAGGTAAAGATCATTAAAAAAGAGTATTAATGTATCTTAGAAACCAGACAGCGAAAGGCAAAACTCCATGCTGAACTATAGGTTGATGCAGATAGGGGGAAAAAAAGATTAAAAAGAATTCATGTGGCCAAGTCTCACCTGGAAGCTAAGACCATTAAATTGCTCAATAAGCTTGTCAAAACAGTCCTTAAAGCTTGACAGATAAAACTTGGCTCTGTGGGATGGCCCTGAGAAACACACATGTCCTTTCCAAAGGCCACAGGTACAAGGTGCAGAATTTCATTCTGGGTCCCAGGTTGCCACCTGGTGCCTCTGGTCCCCGTACGAAGAGCGGTGGGAGTTTGCTGAACTGGGGCTGGGGCTCAGCAGTTGTCTGCAAAGACACTGCTTTGGGTTGTCCATTCCTCCTTTGCCTCTCGGCTCCAGAGGAACCCGGATGATCCTTCCACCCTCTCGGTCCCCTGCCAACCTCCACGGAGGTCTGTGGAGGAGAGAGGCAACAGGAGGACAAGAACAGCCAGTTTCAGCCCAGCGACTGATGACTTAGGAGACAGAAAAAACCAAGAAGATGGCAAAATGACTTAGGTGGGTCAGGAGTGTGGAGAACTGTGAGGGACCAGGAGACCTGTGAAATTTGGGTCATTGGGCAATGCTATGGCAGAAGAAATTCAATACAGACAAGGCAGTATAGCGCATGTTGTCCTGCTGATTCAAAGGAGTCTTTAACACGCTGATGGGTTCAGAAATTATGTAACCTCTCAGAATAAAAAGCCGAGTGCCGCTATGGCCAGCTTCAAGACAACTTCTCTGTACAGTGTCATTCAAAACACCAAATAAGATGTCAAAAGTAAATGTGATTAAAAAAAAAAAAAGGCTAGAAGCACTATGTCGTATTTTTATACAAGTTGAAAGCATGTCGTCTTCTCCTGGGCAGTGAGTCAGCCTTGGTGAATTCAGTACAACACAAGGGCAAAAGATAAATTAGGTTTCCCTTGTTTGAGGCATGTGCTGTGTAACCTGCCTCCTTCCTCTGAAGAAGATGTCCATCACTGACTGCATCCCTGGGTCACCGGGAGAGACGTTAAAGGCTGGAGCAATTTACTTCAGGATTAAGAAGGGCAACAGTAAAATAGAGACGGGCAGTGTGGTGAATGCTGAGTAGGATGCTATGCTGGAAAAGAGACTTCCAGTATTTCAGGTACTCTTCAACTATTCCCCTCCTTGACTGAGGCGGCTGAGAGTTGCAAAGCACAGCTGGATCGAACATTCCCCTTTCTCTTTCTGGAGTTTGTCTGCATTAGCTGCTGCTTTTCTGCATAGAAAACCATGTTTCCATAGGTCAAAAAACCTCTAAGCCCTTACCTGCATGGGGCATGGGTGCTACTCCCGACTTAAGCTTAAAGCCAGCACCATCAAGACCAGTTCTGCCATTCACCATGTATTAATTGCTCCTGCCTTTATCCACATCCCATCAGCCCCAGACTCTGGGGTCTGACAAAGACCATCTTCCTCATCCCACTGGCCATGAGGACCACCACTTCCAGCCATGCCAAAAACTCACACAGAGCTGTGTAGTCCCATGATTAAAAGCTGGGAGCCAGGAGCTTCTGACTTCATTCCTCACTTTGGGTCCCAGCATGAACTACACAAGCAGCATCATTTCTCTGCATCTCAATATCCTCACCCTCCACTAGAACTAATAACAACTCCTCCACCAAGTAGGCATGCTGTGAGAATCAATTGGTATTTGTAAAGGCCTTTGAGAAATGTAAGGCACAGTCTGTATGTGAAAATTATTGATATGATTCATTACCAGGCATTCATACTCTATTTATACAACTCCCAGTCTATTACTAAATATTATGTCCATTTGAATATTGAAATCACTGCTGCTAGTAAATTCTGCTTATGTTACACTGGTCTTTTGGAGGTAGCTTTTTCAACCTGAATGGGAGAATTGTGGAGGCACTGAAAAAGGGAACAAATTCCAGAAGAGGAATTAAAAAGAGAACAGCTCTGTGCAGGCTTCTTGGAAAACAATAAAGAATCCATTTAACAAATAACTTTGTGCTCACACTTATCTGATTCCTCTTTCTGTGCTCTTTCTTCTCAACTGAATTTGCATGAAAAGCTGATCTCCATTAGTGAAGTATTGGCCCTCGTCTGGGAGATGAAGCTGAGCAAACCTGAGCACATTGTTTCTCTCCTGACAGGCCACTCATCCCTCACACGCTGGCCCAAGCACCACCTGAGACCCCTCTCCGTGACCAGTCTCCTTTTTGGGGAGCAAGGATGCTCCATCTGAACCACCATCCTCCGACCCTTCAACCCCCAACTCCGACTCTCTCCACACAAGCGCCTTGCCTTTCCCTTCGCTGTGCTACTGCAAGCAGCACAATCTGGGACTACTCAAAAAACTCTGTTTCTGAGAAGCGAGAGCATATGTCTATACATTATATATTTATTCACACACTGAGGCATGTTCCCACTCCCGAGACACACACGGTATGTTCCGACATTCTCACTCCAGCATGTTTTGCAAATCTGCTCTCCACCCCCTCTATTCCCTCGTTTCACTTTATCAGTATCTTGTTTAAGGGAAACGCTGCTTACTGTAAACTGGGAACGTTAACATCAGGTCAACAGACCATTTATTAAGAAGCAGCTGTGGGAGAGGGAGCGATGGGGCACAGCTATTTTCCTGGCTCAGCTTCTTTTCCTTCCAGTTGGAATATTTATTTCCTCGCTGTGATCTTTCTACTCACTCTTTGCACTGACAAAACGCTGCCAATATCTGCGGTGTGGGAACTCAAGGACAATCGATATTTCACTTGAATCAAATACAATGATTTTTTTTTGTGTGTGTGTTTTGTTTTCAAAGCTCAACATTTGCAATTAAACCTTTCAAGACATGGGGAAAATTGAGGTGGGGGTTCTTTTGTGAAAGGCAGAAGGGAGCTGCACAGAAGTAGAAACCAGAGCAAACCAGCAGTGAAGCCAATAGAAATATGCTGCATCGTTTCTTCTTTTTAATACATTTTTTACGAGAAGTGAGATCCTTGATTACATTTTTGATTAGGCGAGACAGGCATTGCCCTGCCCAATGCACAGTTAGAGGGAAAGGAGCCTTTCATGTTCACAGATATCAGACATCAAAACAGCCATTCCCAACTCTTAAAAAGGATCAGACAAAACTGCAGCTCAAACTGTGCCAGGGACTTTGGTGCAGGCAGGTTCCCAGCGGAAGGCAGTCTCGGAGCTGTAAGAAATCATGTGGATGCTGACACTCCTGTTGAGTGTGGGGGACAAATACAGGGAAATTTCTCCCAGGGAAATCCAGGACCATTGTAAGGGCATTTCAGAATGAGAAGACTGAGAGCCATGACAGCCAGGCTGCAAGGGGAGCTGCCAAAAAGGAGCTCCTAGTTGTAAGGAAGAGTAGCTGCTCTATCAGATGGTCCAGGTAGGACAGCTCAGGGGGAAAGCAGCCAGCAGAGCACAAACGACAGCAGGATTTTTACTTCTATTACAAAAAGCTCAGAGCTTCCCCTCTTTCTCCTTCCTGAAGACTCATGGACTTACTGGACCTCCCAAATGTGCCGATGCCCAGTAGTGGGACGAGCACACTGACAACCAGCTCCACCACGCAACATAACTGGTCTCTGCCTTTAGAACTGCAGAGGCCCACGTGGTGTCCCTGCCTTAGAGGTCACCTTGATTTGCTGATAACCTACAACGGTTGAATCGGTTGAATCGTGAGAACAAGATTAGAGTTCTGATCTTGCACAACTCCAGCTGAATACTAACAATGGCAGCACCGTGTCCTGGCTTATCCCTCACCATCACTGCAGCGACCCTTCATTTGGCTGTGGGATCTGCAAAATCTCAATGGCATGAGACAGGATAGCAAATCACCTCATCAATTCATTCAGAGTTTAGTTCAGTAGTTCAGCCCGGATTCAAGCACCTTCTCCTGCCACAGCCTGCCAGCATGCATTACAGAAGCAAAAACCCAAACCCTTGACAATTTTTCAAGGTCCAAGCAGGAGCTGCCTAGGTTGGTGGCAAACACGATGCTAATTTACCAGAATTTGGCTCAGCTGTGCAAACAGATGTCCTGAAAGCATCGGCTGCACCTGAAGCTATCTTGGATTCTAATGCAGACACCTGAACCTTCTCCATGTGTCCTCTGTGCTGAATACTGACCCTCAGCCACAAAATGGACTTGCTGGTGCAGCAGCAGTCATACCTCATTGCACATAGTCTGGCCACCAGCCTGTTTCTGATTTTTCTTTACACAGGAGTGTCCTTCAAAGCGTTGCAGCACCACCTCACCTCTGCCATCACCCTCCACCTTCCCTCTAAGTTAGGGTCCCACACAGAGACAGCACTCACACTGCACAGCCACTATGCCAGGACACCATCTAGCCCAGCCTGTCCCTGTCTGTGGCCTCCATCCTTGGCTGGCCCAAAGACCTGGCAGCAGCGATCCAAACGGCATCAAGCTGACTCCAGCTCAGACTGTAACAACCAGGTTGTGACAGACAATTGTTCCCTCTCCCAGGGCGGCTGCAGAATTTTATCTTTTTTTTTTTGCCTCCTAATTCAGCAATAATGTCAGACCAAGGGAGCCTGGGAGATGGCCACAACTCACTCCCAACAGCACGTTGACACCCAGCCCTGTATCTGCGTTAAAGATGAGCACAGCCATCACTCAAACAGCCCAGCGCCTGGGTACGGTAAGTGCTTGGATGACAAACAGCTGGCTCCTGCTCAGTCCAGACGTCGCAAAGGTGCTGCTGGCAGTGAGAGGACCTGCCAGAAAATTCAACCCCATCTTCCACTGAACTGCCATATCTATCTGGGAGATGAACAGCCCTTATTTCCTTCTGCACATACCGCTGTTACTGATAGCACAGAATCACAGAACAGTCAGGGTTGGAAGGAACCTCTGGGGATCATCCAGCCCAGCCCCCGCCACAGCGGGGCCGCCTGGGGCAGGTCACACAGAGCCACATCCAGGCGGGTTCTGAACGTCTCCAGAGGAGGAGACAGCGCAGCCTCTGCGGGCAGCCTGTGCCCGTGCTCCGGCACCCTCCAGGGAAAGGAGTTCTGCCTCGTGTTCAGGTGGAGCTTCCAGTGCCGCACCTTGTGCCCGTTGCCCCTTGTCCTGCCGCTGGGCACCACCGCAAAGAGCCCAGCCCCGTCCTCCCGGCACCTGCCCTTAAGGTGTTTGTAGACCTTGAGAAGCTCCCCTCAGCCTTCCCTGCTCCGGGCTGAACAGGCCCAGCTCTCTCAGCCTCCCCTCACAGGGGAGATGCTCCGGGCCCCCCATCACCTCCGCAGCCCCCGCTGGCCCCTCTCCAGCAGCTCCCTGTCTCTCCTGACCTGGGGAGCCCAGCACTGGACACCGCACTCCAGACATGGCGTCACCAGGGCAGAGCAGGGGGAGGATCACTCTGGCCAGCAGGGCCACGCTCCTCCTCGTGCACCCCAGGGTACCACCGGCCTTCTTGGCCACCCAGGCACGCTGCTGGCCCATGGGCAACTTGCTGCCCACCAGCACTGCCAGGTCCTTCCCCGCAGAGCTGCTCCCCAGCAGCTCAGCCCCAGCCTGTGCCGGTGCAGGGACCCTGCACTTGCCTTTGCTGAACTTTGTTGGGTCCCTCCGTGCCCAGCTCTCCACCCCGTCCGCGTCTGGCTGGATGGCAGCGCAGCCTCTGGGGTATCAGCCACTCCTCCCACACTCGCCGAGGGTGCGCTCAGTCCATTCATGCAGGTCACTAAGGAGCGAGTTGAACAGGACTGGACCCAGCACTGCACCCCAGGGAGCACCGCAAGCTACAGCCTCCAGCCAGGCTGCACCGCTGATCGCAGCCCTCTGAGCTCTGCCGTTCTGCCGGCTCTCAGCCCACCTCACTGTCCACTCATCCAGCCCACGCTGCCTGAGCCATAACCTGTGAGGAAGTTATGGGAGACAGGGTCAAAAGCCTTGCCCTGGTCAAGGTAGCCAACATCCACGGCTCCCCCCTCACCTGCCCAGCCAGTCATTCCATCACAGAAGGCTATCAGGTTGGTCAGGCAAGATTTCCCCATGAATCCATGTTGACTACTCCTGATAACATTCTTTTCCTCCACATACTTTGAGATGATCTCCAAGATGAGCTGTTCCATCACCTTTCCAGGGATGGAGGTGAGCCTGACCAGCCTGTAGTTTCCTGGCTCCTCCTTCTTGCCCTTTCTGAAGACTGCAGTGACACTGGCTTTCCTCCAGTCCTCAGACACTTCTCCTATCCTCCAGGACCTTTCAAAGATGATGGAGAGTGGATTGGCAATAACATCTACCAGCTCCCTCAGCATTTGGGGGTGCATCCTACAGGGCCCATGGGTTTTGTGGGAGTCAAGTTTGTTTAAGTGATCTCTAACATGATCCTCCTCAGCCAAGGAGAACTCCTCCTCTTTCCAGACTTCCTCTCCTGCCTCCACAGCCTGGAAAACCAGAGGATAAGCACCAGAAGTGGCTGCAAACACCTCTTCCCCAGTTCAGACCAGCCAGGAGGCTGCAGCCTTTTCACTCAGACACAGGCTTAGCTAGTGGGATCTCAGCCTCTCTTCCCAAGAGTACAATTCACATGCACGCTTCTCAGCTGGATCAGCTCACAGCAGCCTGTCCACTTAGCACAGAGGCAGGTGAGAACACGCTGTACTCCAGTGCCGTACCGTATTGGCTTGCCGCTAAATAGTAGATACACTACCATTGATTTCAGTTAGATTTTTGTTCCTAGCAAAACTCTCTAGAAATACTTAGCCCAAAGCCCGAAGTGCTTCTGAACACATGCCCTCCTTGTTTTCTATTGTTTATTGATGCGTTCGGTACCTCTCAGCGTAGAAGACAGACTGGAGGAATGCAGCAATCCGATTCCCCCCCCCCCCCCCCCCCCCCCGAGTACCATCAACGGGAGCAGAGCAGCAATGGGAGCATGGCTAGTCCATTGCTTTTGCGGCTTTTTCCTCCGCAAGACATGTAGACCACTGATGGAGTTTGAGGCTTTTATTTCACTAGCTGCATGGATTTGATGACACCACCAATTGTTATTTTTTAATCTCTGACAAACAATGGTGAGCTGCTGAAGCTCAAGCACAGCCCCATGTGGTGTTTAGCTGCATGGTGGAAGAAAAGTAAGATTGCCCCAACATTTCGGCATGAATAAGAATGAGGTAGATAATTTTTCAAGGAATGCATTCCTGTAAAGCAGCCCTTAGAAAAATGCCTGTAACATCCCAGGGGTATTTGGTTCTTTGGATGATGAAGAAACCACAAATTAGTTCTTTCATGAAAGAATGAATTTCTTTCATTTCACCTGCAGAAACGTTCCTGCCTGTGGTCTCAGTGTTAAGAGGATGAACTCAAGGTATAGAAACAAATACAGTGGGCAACACATGCCAGGGAGGACTTGCACAAACACCTCCCCCTAAGTCCAGCTCCCTCCTGTAGACTCCTGCACTGGGTTCCTGCTTACCCACGTGCCACCAAACCAGACTAAACCCATGACCCCACGATTCAAGCAGGGCACACCTGCTGAAACAGGCTGGCCTGTATTCTCATGCTACAGCGATGGGCAGAGCGAGGAAAACCAAGGAGAAAACGCACTATCTAGAGGAAACCCGTGCTGAACAAAGGAAACAGGCAGGACCAGGACGCGGAACCAGGGAGTTAACAGGCACTGGCTGGGCATGTTCAGCTCAAATAAGCATTATCCTAACCAATTTATATGTAGCCACCTTAGTTGAAATACCACTTAATTTAAAACATCCAGGAAACAAACTAATGTCTTCAAGGTCAGGTGGGGCCAGCTTGTTAAGGGCAGGACAATTTTATTTCCTGCTGACTTGCCACCCATACTAATGGTCCCTCCACAAGAGCGATGTCAAGGTGAAAAGAGCAGTGCACAACTCCAGACTCAAAGCAGCCTGTGACGTGCAACGAAACCATCTGCAGCTTCGCTCTCATGGCTGGTACAGTTGTAACGGCACAGCTCCCAGTCCCAAATGGCCACCTGCCTGCAGATGCTTCTGTTAAGTTGGAAATGAGAACAGACACCTTTGAGAAACACTTCAGAAGATGAATGTCTGGTTCCTCTGCTCTTCAGGCGAGTATCTGTAACGGTGCAGGGCTCCAGGCGAAGGGACTTCCCTCGACAACACAATGGCACCCTAAATACAGTTATTTGCCAGCCACATCAGATGTAAATGGCCGAGAAGCCCCCTTTTGCTGCGGGTTCCTGTGATGCTGCTGGCACACACTGTAATACCAGTGAGGCTGAGAACAGAAAAACTCAACCCACTGGTGCTGAGCAACACCCAGGATCTCAGAGCAGCAGGAGCTGCCAGCAGCGTGGCACACGGCCACCTTCTACTGCCCTCTTTTCCCTATTCCTAAATGACTCCCCACTGCCATAAAGGTCAAGGTATCAGAGCGTAGGAAGGTGAGGTGTGAAGAGTCAGTCAGGAGACAGCTTCTGCAACAGCCCCAGCGCTGCGCCTGGTGAGCTGGCAAGGCCAGGGGCGATGCCCAACCTGATTAAAATAAAGACATCTTCCTCCACGTGTTGTGCTGCCTTGTACACATGCTGTTCCTCAGTTTTTCATTTTGTAAAATAGAGGAATACTTGCTGTAGTCCTGGAATGGTCCTGGAAGGCTTAATTCATGTTTGTGAAGTGCTTTCAGATCTTAAATTGGAAGGCATGAAAAAGCACAAGTTGTTATTATAATTGCATTATTAAGGGCTGTTAAAAAAAAATATTCAGCTTATGTTTCGTAGAATTCAGGTCCTTCTTCAGACTAGCTTTATGTTCCTTGACACATGTATTTGACAATAACCCAAATAGCCTTGATCTTTTATTCCCAGCAGGGTTTTCTTTATACCTTAATGAGGTCTCTTCTTAATCTTTTTTTCCAAAGGATAAACACCTCATCTCAGTATAACCACATTCTCTGAGCTGCTGCGTGTGAGCCTGGTTTCCCTCTGCCGGACTGGCTCTGCTTCTGTAACCAGTCCAGTAAGGGGTCCAGACTGGTCAGGAGGAATATGGATGGGATCTCACATGTCCTTAAGAAGATGCCACAGGACACTTGCAGATTTGCATGTGATACCTCTGTTTCTGCCAGTTAGGACATTCCTGAAAGACTTTACCGCTCCTGAGAGCTGTGCCAGGTTATTTAGTCCCAAATACAGCAGTATTTTTATCCCTCTCGTCCATAATGCCTGATCTTCCACCTTATCTCCATTCTGTAGTAGAGGACGCTCCCCGGATATATTCCTGACTATATTTCTGTCTTCAGATTCCAGTATTTCACTTTCCTTACCCTTACCAAATCACCTGGAGATCTACAGCCTTGTTGATATTGACTTTCTTCTCTCCTCAATCCTTCTCACAGGTTTCCTTTTTTCCCCTGCTATCATCTGCAAATTGCATCGTTTTTATCTTTTGCTATGCTGGAAATCTTATCATGAAAGCAAGACTTTTCTTTTTTCTTTTTTTAATTAGTACTTGGTAATATTACCAAGCTGTGAGTTTATGGCTTTGTAGATCTTATATTTTTGACACTAATTACTCACAAAGGCTTTTAAAGCAGCATTTCAACATAGCAACTGCCATGACTGTAATTAAGTAAGAAGCAGCAAATTTTTTTTACATTTCAGAAAAAGTCTCTAGCATTCCTGCCCTGTATCACAGCTCAGCCCCCGGTATCACTCCGAAGAATGAGACCAGACGTCAAAAACATATTACTCCTGATGCACGCTCAACTCCCCCCACCCTCACCCAAGCACTTGGCTGATGTATTAATAGTGCTGTCAGCACGGAGGATCCACAGGGATTCACCACTTGCCTACTGCCAATCTGAAGGGCTCGGCTAATTTTAGACTCATGGTTTCTGCTTCTTGCAGGAGAATGTTTTTCCCCTGGTCAAACCTCAAAGACTCACGTTGCATCGACCACATGACTGTGCTTGATTTATTTCCTCCCCATCGGCTCCTCACTGGGACCCCAGAAGGAACATGGAGGGATGTACTGGTTTCCATACCGATGCTGGATGTGTTGCCTGGAAGGTGCCAGGGCAGCAAGCGCTCTCGTGATAAGTTTCTAAACTTGCTGTTACGGGGATGATCAATTAAAGGCATCTCAGTGGGGAGAGTTTGATTCCACTGGCCTAATTCATTTTCAAATTACTCCAGGATGCTGCCTTTTACTATTACATTATTTGTTCTGAAACTCCAAATTAAGATTTTATTGCACCATTAATTTTTATGCAGAAATTACTATTAAAGTCAATGTTTTCTGCTTAAAACTTGACAGTTTGAGATGACTGATTGCCTAGCCTGTTTCTGATGGCTTTGCCATCTCAGAAGCAGATGGGTCCATCCTGGTGTGCTGCTAACTCTGAGCAATGTTTTCATTGCACCTTACCAACACTTGGGTGCATCCCTCCTAGGCAGCTGGGACACCCATGGTGGCACAAGGTAGCTCTCCAACATCACAGGCTGCTGTTTCCAACATCTCCTGGGGGATACAGACCCTTCTGCTAATGAGCCAAGGACATGGATGGAGCCAAGTCTCCAGTGCAGGTCAGAGCTCTGCCCTGTCTTCTGCTCTGGCAGGGACAGTTCAGGGGAACAAGCCGGGCACGGGTGTCTGTAAGAGCTGGTCTAAAGAGAACGATATTGTCTCAACATTGCTAACAGAGACCTGGAGGTGGAATGTGGTCCTCATGAACACCAAGACCCAGTGACCCTGAAGGAGAACTGCATGGTAGGAGGAGTACTATGCCGCTCCCCAATACCTGGCGCTGGAAGGAACAACTACGATAAGGTCGCGTAACAACTGTTGTCGTTACGACAAACCATAACATGCGTGATAACCTTGCTCGAGAAGGCAGAGACTGACAACAATCCATGGGCCAGAGGAGGAGCAATGTGTATTGCTCGGCATAAAAGAGGGCTCTTTAGACACCGAATTTTAGGAGATCTCCCCCACCAAGGATCATGACAATCAGAAGGACTGGCGGGACGCTGCCTGGACCTGGGACCATAGGGACGCCTTAGACCCCTGGTGGTAGCTATAATCTTCTTTCCTTTTTCTTTTTGTTTTATCTTTTCTTCACTTTCTGCCTCTTTTTACCTATCGCATGCCACTTTACGGGCAAACAATAAAATGGTGCTGTTTAATTGAAGCATAACCCCTTAGCGTGGTCGCCTTGACTTTTGCGCTTCGAGATCATAGTAAACGAACCATCACGAGTCCACTGAGTGGCCCGTGACAGTGTCCCCAGCCGCTCCAGCTCCTCCTGCAGCACTGGGACAGCCACTCCAGCAAGGGTTACAACCCCAGTCGGGCTGCCGAGATCAACACCTCACTGTGCCTCGCTGTCCCTTAGCCGCCTGCCCTCATCTGCCACCTCCTGCCCTGCAAACAGCCTGTCACAGCGACTTGTCGTGCGCTTGGTACAAGCCGCCTGCTGACCTACGGCGGAGATTCCTGTGCACACCAGTTGTACCAATATTGCGTGATACTGGTGGCAACAATGACTAGTCAGGTGTAAGCGATGCCGTTTTGTGCTACATTAGGAGCACTTCACACCGACCCTGGCGGAGCGAACAGCAGTACCCCAACCAGGAATCACTCACACCTCCCCTTCCCAGGACAACACGGCGGGACACGGCTGTGACACCTGCCACTGTCACGGGCACTTCTCTCATATGCTGTCAGCCTTGGCAGGTGTATATGGGCAAGGGGCTTGCTTCTCTTTTAGTTATTAAGACATCTGGGCTTTTGCTTTAAGACAACCTTGTTTTCTAATGCTGGGGGGTGCCTGCAGGGAACTGGGCAGCAGGTAAGGGGCAGGGGAGAATATTTCTTGAAATAAACCAAAGAATATTTGCCCAGCCTGCAGCAGGTAGAGGGAATCAAGAGGGAAAAAAAGTTTGATCCTCTGAATAGGAGGCATATTAAGCAAAACTGAATGTGATATGTAGTGAGTATCTGTGACAAGAGCAAACTGATCCTGCTGTTGGAATATTCATGCAAATAGGAGCAATTTCACTATGATTAAAAAGGCAATTAACTGAAAAAAACGCCAGCAATTTCAGAAGCAGCCTGTGTGTCAGTGAGGCCTCCACGCAGTGCTGAACTGACATTTTGCTCACTTTCATATTCCATCAACGAGATACTCACTACTACAGCTTGAGAGTACTAATTACCCCAACTGGAGGCAGATGCTCTTAGAAAGACTCCAACAAAGTCTACACAAGGCACTTCATACGCGGTGCACAGAGAGGGGGTTGTGCCAGCATCCTGCCTTTCCCACCCCCGCTTGCTCTGCTGCTCTGATGAAAGACACAGGCATAAAGAGGATCCACAAAAAGAACGGGTCCAAACTAAAAATTTTCAGCTTGTAACACAAAGCATTCAGGGAACGGAGCGCAGGCAGAAGCACAGTGTCAGAGCTGCTGCCTCCTCCGCTGTCTGCTGACAGGATTAAGAGCATTTTCCTTTCTGTGGTCAGATCCAGAGTAGGTAAATACTGACGAAAAATCTTAAGTTATCTGCGTGACAGTCTGCATGGGATAAATACAATAGCCAACGATCCCTCACAAACCAGCGGGATGTTAAAAGCAGCACCTACTGTTGACACCTTCTGGAGATGCCCAAATAACTTGCCCCCACCCCCCAGGAAAGCTGAGACCAATGCTATCACCCAAGCACTGGTCAAAAGTGCAGAATCTCCCATTTTCAGTGCTCTTCAAACTCCAGATCACCAAAGACCTCTGTGTGACCACCACATACACCAAGCATCAGGTGAACTAAGCGCAAAGCAGGTTGGCTGTCACCTTCCAAACCCAAGCTATTCATTCCCACAGCCACAGGCTGCACAAGCTAGGAGGCATCAGTGAATTTCTTCCCAACGGCTGCTGTTCCACCAGCACCCCAACGCCCGGACGGAGCCGCTGCAATATGCATGAGGCAGCTTCGGACTTGATCCCTGTGCAAGCTGAGCATCCTCTGCTTGTCTTTGATGATTAACTGAGCAAAAGGCTTACCCTCTGCTCAAGACTTTTTGTGGCTGAGGTATTTTGTAGCTAGTCACAAACTCAAATATATTTCCCGTTCAGCAGATACCGTCTACTCTTGAGAGCAATTTTTATTGGATTTGTAATTCCCTTTTCAGTTCTTTCTCACCCCCTTTAATATTGCCTTTTAAGCCCTTTACCAGAAGTTCACTTTCTGAAGGCCAGCAAGGAACAGTGGACAGAGCCTTTGGGTTTAAAAAGGAATATGCACAGAATGTTAATGCAAGAGAAACTTGCAACACTCTGACCCCTTTCAATTAAGGTGCCATCTCCATCACCTTTAGCTGTCCTGGAAACTTAGATATTCTCTGAAACAAACAAACAAAAAAAGACCCCAAAAAATCAGTGCTTTGGGCTGAAGCTGAGACTTTTAACCATTTATCTCTCCAACATGACATGAGCTGTGACTGCCTTTGCTTGTACAACCTCTCCAGACCAAATTCGGTGCCAATTGCTGAACAAGGGCAAGAAATGAAACTGGAAGCTGTTAAGCGAAAGAAGAAACACAGTTACGGAGGGGTGGGTCCCACCACAGAAAACTACAGCCTCTGGTACCTGGAGAAGCACTGGTACTTATGGCTGAAACACGGCACTGAACAAGGACAGGATACACCTGTCTGGATAGCAGGAAGGGCAAACCCCAATGATCCAGGGAAATATGGCATATGCCCACACCACTCCCCTCAGATCATATGTCCAACTTGCAGAGAAGACAGGTAGGCAAAGGAAACACTCCTTTTGATCCAGCACTCTGTAGGCTCAGAGGTCACATAAATGCAGGTTGACAAGAGCAAACCCCTACTTTTTCTCTAAAGGAGACGCGGCCCCTCCACTCATCAAGCAGCAAGGGGCACTGCAAAGGCCTCTGACACATTCTGCAGCCACACAGGACTTCACTAAGACCAAGAGAGCAGAAGGGAGAGCCGCCTGCAGCACATGTCTGAGGCAAAAGCCTAAGGAGCAGATTTAGTGCAATGCTCTTCGGAAGCATCTCTGTGGTCCTCTACTACACCACGTGTTCTTTGCCTTCAACCAAACAATACAAGACTCAAAGTCATACAATCATAGGATGGTTTGGGTTGGAAGGGACCTTAAAGAGCATCAAGTTCCAACTCCCTGCCATGGGCAGGGACACCTTCCACCAGCCCAGGGTGCTCCAAGCCCCATCCAGCCTGGCCTTGAGCACTGCCAGGGATGGGGCACCCACAGCTGCTCTGGGCAACCTGCTCCAGGTGCCTCACCACTCTCACAGGGAAGGATTTCTTCCTGATACCTAATCTAAATCTGCCCTCTCAGTTTAAAGCTGTCACCCCTTGTCCTAGCAGTAAATGCCCCGTCCAAAGCCCCTCCCCAGCTTTCCTGTGGGCCGCTTCAGGCCCTGGAAGCTGCTGTGAGGTCTCCCTGGAGCCTACTCTTCTCCAGCGCCCCGACTCTGTCAGCCTGTGTCCACAGGAGAGGTGCCCCAGCCCTCTGAGCATCCTCATGGCCTCCTCTGGGCTCGCTCCAACAGGTCCATGTCCTTCTTATTTTAGGGGCCCCAGAGCTGAGGTCCTCTAAAGGCAAAATGAAGTCATTGTTAGACCACTCTAGCAGGTAGAAGTACATGATTATATCTCCTTTGTAGCTTTAGACAGCACCCAGACTGAACCACGCTTCTCTAATCAAGGGTTTTGTAGACCTCTGGGGCCCACAGTGAAACCTGTCCCCAGCCCTGCAAAGCCCTCTGCAAATTGAGAGGCACCCGAGGTTCACCAAGGTGCTTCAGACTTAATTAACAGCAACAAAGAAGAAAACAGTATTTCCCTGGTTTGCTGATCTCTGGAGAAAAGTAACCAAAGTTGGAAATAAAAGTTCCAAATGATGTATGGAAATCCTTTTGTCAAAAAGGAAAAGAAGGAGACTCTTTTCTCTTAATTAGCACCACTGGAGATTGGGCTGGTGAGGTCTTGGTGGCTGCATTGCTGACTGTGGCTCTGTGGTCCCGTGCTTGCCCTGGGTGCAACAAAATAACTTAGCATGGGCGATACGAACTGCATCCTCCCACAGCCACGTTTTTTCTCCATCTCTCCTTTCATGACCATTCCAGTATCATCTCCTTTACAGCTGAAGTAAAGCTCCTTAGGTTTCTTTTTCCTTCTGTCCTTTTAATTCCTCCTTTTGGCACTGGCCTCTGTACAGAACAAGGAGCGGAACGCTACAGCCTACCTGCATTATTTTGCTTTATGTCTGGAAACAGCTGTAGGTGCAGTTTAAGAACCAACTCCTTTTATGTCCCTAAATGAGCAGTCTTAATCACTGCCATAAGAAATCAAACCCTGGCTAGGCAGCACAACTCAACAGTGCAATTCTCCGAGCAGGGCTGGCACTACCTGCGTGCAAGATCAGCCCTCAGGAGACATCTCCCACCTAGGAGCAGGTCCTCCAGGCTTGTCTTCTCGATGGTGGCGTTTTCACAAGCATAGTTTCAGGGAAGCAGAGAGATGCTTCCCTGCTGCGCCGAGCACATTTCACTGGCTTTCCACAGTGCTGGGAACTGAGCTCCAGGCACTGGTGCGGGCTTGCAGCGACGTTAGGTGGGAGCAGATGGGTGCAAGCTGGGGTTTGGCATGCACGGATATGCAGGGGCTTCCTCTGGCATGGCTGAGGAAGTTGTAAAGCGAATTGTGTGATAATTTAATAAAAAAAATGATAAAAGCAATGGATGCCTTGATTCCTCCAGAACCACATCTCTTCCCTCTCTTCACCTTCGGCCTCTGTGCCAGCCCTTGATGTCTTGCCCTCTTTTTTCACCACCCTTCTCTGTCATTCCTCCATCACCACAACTGAAGCTCAGACCCCCCCACCAAGCCCGTTGCCCCCCAGAATTACCCGCCTGTGTTCCACAGCCAGCCCACCCCCACAAAAAGAAACAGGCTCCCCAGAGGCTTCCTGCCCCCCGCCCCCCCCCAAGGAGAGCTGGCCTGCGACGGGCCACCCCATGTCCCACCCAGCTCCGGTGCCTGCACTGTCACAGGCCTTTCTGCCCCCGCCTCCCCCACCCGCCTTCTGCCTTCCCCCTAAAGTCACCTCCTGCTTCCAACATCCATTTTCCAAACAAGATCCTTCCCTGAGCCCTAACGCCAGACAAAGTTATGGAAATACAATGCATCTAGACCAACAGTAGGAAGCGTTCTGTCCCCCGGAAAAGAACAGTTGATGTAATTTGTCTGTGCACAACGTATTAACTCCATTTTCCACTTCACCAGCCCCCTGTGCCTGCACGGAGCCTCTGCCTGGTCTCAGCACTCAGGTCTCACGGAGTGTTTTGCTCCCCGTGCCGTTAGATTTTATGGCACGCTTTCCAGTCACCATTTTGGATTCAAAAGCAGTGCTCAAAATATAGGCAGTCCCAAATTTTATCCTTTAGATTTATGATCTGCTCTTCTAGTATGTAGCTTTAAGACATTTTATTTCAAGCAGGAATATTTTAAGAGAGTAATCTGTATGTGCATGTCAGGGAAAGGAATTAATTATCGCTCTAATTAAAAGGACACTGTTGAAAATAATCTCTCTCTTTTCCTGCTGATTTTGTCCTTTTTCTGTGAGTAAGCGCTACATTTTTGCATGTATATGTTTCTCAAGGAGTTTGAAATTTACAGGGCTTATTTTATTTACGCAACAGTATCAACCAGAAGTTGCACATCAGCAAAATGCACATTAGGCGGATGGCAAAGGCAAACATCAATGATTCTGTGTAGGTCCCAGATAAGTAATAAGACTTTTTAATGTTGTTGTTGGTTTTATTATTACATATAATAATAATAATAATAATAATAATAATAATAATGGATTACTTTAAAGAAGCCTAAAAAGCACTCCCTGCCACCCAAGCTGTACTTGAGGTTTAAGACTGAAAAATGTCAATTAAATTTTATGACTGCAACGTGCTTTAAACAGGCACATCCCCGGATAAATGCCCCCTGCCCCGCACAGCGCAGCCCTGCTGTCAGGGTCTGGTTGGATGGATCCAGCCGTGGTTCAGTTCCCAGGCTGGGGCCAGGCAGAGGCCACCATTGACTTGGGGTCCATCTGCTCTGCCATCTTTCCCCCCGCACCACCAGCCAGCTGCCCTAGCCCACAGCACACCAACTGGTGCCCAGGCAGGGGTGCTCAGCCATACGGGAGTGCTGGCTTTCCCAGCTCTGCCTCTGCTGGGGATGGAGACAGCTGGATGAAGCCACCTGGCTTCACGAGCTGCTGCCAAACTTCAGCACAGCTATCAAAGATAATGTCAGCGCAGCCTACATGCATCTCTTCGTGTTTTGCCTTAAGGGAGAGAAGGTTTCTTTAACCACAGTTTCATGGTAGTGATAGACAGCGAGAGATGGGAACTGCATAGGCTAGCACAATGCTAGTTCCAGAGATCTTAAATTAAGTAGGAAAAAATCAGATTAATCCCTGGGAAAATGTCATTATACAAAAATACCTGGCCATCAAAAAGCTAATTAAGACAGTCATTTGAAAAAAAAAAAAACCACAACAAACCCAAACTTGGGAACACAATGCAGGGAACAGGCTGGAGTGCACAGTGCGATGAGGACACAGAGTCCCAGGATTATATCAACAGTACGTAAAGCCTCAACTCATAGGAAGACTAGCCAAGGTTTACATTTTAAATCATGTAAAATCCAAAGTCTCCCACCTGATCTAAAAGGCAATCCTGACCTCCCAATCAAACACTGCAACTCTTCTTCCAGCAATACTTAAAGGAGAAAGAGAGAGAAGAAAGGGAATACCGGACCACTGCATAATTCAGCGTGTTTTGACAGTCACCTTCGGGGCATATCACACTCGGCTGCTCATCATTCTCCCAGATGGATATGAAAGAGACTGGAGAAAGGGACACTAGATGATATAATAGAGAGGCAATTAAAGACCACAGAAAACCAAAAGGCAAACCAGCTGCATCTTTCTGTAATTTATAGGACACAGAGCAGGCAGTATGATTGATTCGTGTGTTTCTCATCCTACCAGGAGGAGAGTGGGTACGTACCAGTAAGAAATGAGGTACAGCGTGAGAAGTGCAAGCTACACAGCCCCTGTTGACATAGCACTTTGTGACACTTCTCTCTCTTCCCAGGGGGATGCTTGTCGAAAACCCATCAGGGTTTAGCACTTTCTCCAAGCATTAATGCTTTAATGAGACACCACGACACCCACTCTAAATGTGGACTCAATTCTTGTGCAGAGCTCACGGTATCGGGGGAACAGCTGCACTAAATGGTGGAGCGCCTTCAGCGCTGTGAGCTCCACATGCGGACTCAAACTTAAATAAAACTCATTTATAGTTCAGAGCCAGCAAAATACTGCCTGTTGGTAATTTGCAGTAGATCCTCCTCAGGTAATGCCTTGGAAGAACAGAGATTTCTGTCATTTTCTCTCCCTAAATGTTCTTCAGGCAACTCTTCCTTACCTTATCCACTATCACCCCCTAGATGCTGAGCTTCACAGACAAGCATGTCAAATACATCTGCCTTTCCAGTGTATTAGTAACTGTTTCCTGACCAGCTTGATCTTCTGTAAAAGCGTTAAAAATATCATAAACGCATTGTTCTATTTAATAAGAAGACAGAAAAGATGGGAAAAGCCAAGGATAGATGTGAAATAGTTTACACTTGAATATCATTAAAGCGTTCTCTCGAAAAATACAGATGACAGAGGAAAGGAACCATGCTGGAGAGATCTGGGCAGCTGCCCATAAATCCAGAAGAAAATCAAGTCCCCAAAGCTCTGGAAGTTGCTATTGCTGTCCTTGAAATGAGCAATTGGGTAATCAGCGTTAATATTAAACAGCTTGTTCTGGGAAAAAAAAAAAAGACAATTCAAGAGATTCTGCCTTCCAGCATCAAGAGGCAGTCAGAAAACCTTGGACTAAAAAATGGAACATTTCACTTGTTCCTGAATCCACACATCTAGCTGTGTCGTCTGTGATAATACCAAAAAACGAGGGTCATGCCAGCTCTACCCGCCCCCCTGCCCTGCAGCACCTCAGCTCTGTATGGGGAGGATTCACCAGGTGAGGAAGCAAAGGGCTTGGTGACCCATGGCAGCACTGCCTCGTGGTGCAACCTGCTTGCACAGCTGGTCCACCTTGAACTGGGCTCCCTCCTGCCCTGAGCGTGAAACGTGGCACCAAGTTAAAAAGAAACAGGGGAATGAGAGTCATAAGAGAGTGCATATTCCAAAGATGAGCTTATAAATGCTTTTAAGATTGGACAATTTTTATTCCACATATATATACACACACCTGCTTAAGTCCAGAGACCTTTAAAACCAACACCAAGTAGAGTTTCTGTAGATAAATATGTCATTAAGTACAGTGCACGAAGTTTAGGACTTTCCAGCCTAGATGCCATTTCTGGGGGCACCGGAAAGCAACGTATCTCCCTCCCCACCAGGATGAATGTGTTTCCTGACTGCATGACACTAAAGGGAAGATTTTAAATCAGTCTGAAACAGCAAGCTTGTCTATTCTGAGACTTGAGCAGTCAACTTATTTTAGGGGGAGGGAGGCTGGAGGGATAGATGAAGCAAAATACGTTAAGCAGAGAAATTTTTGAAGTGGTGTCTGTGTGCCATGACTGGAGTTGTTACAGTATCAGCATAAGTCCCTGGGGAGGATCACTGGGGAGAGTCACTGTATTGCCCAACAGACACAACACTCTCATTCCTGTGACCCCATGGATGTTTAGGCATGTGCCAGCTCTCTCTGGCAAAATCAGGTATTTCAATGTATTTACCCTCAGATCAGTATGACTGTAGCATGTGGGTAAACACAACCATGCAGGCACAGCCCCCACCGTACCGTGCAGAGCTGATACAACTGGCAACCACAGAGATTGCTTCGTTCCCTGCCTTTTCAATGGCTACCTACTGGCACCAGAGGGGTTAATTCTTCTTGGTATCTACACATGGTTGGTGGGAATGAACCGTGAAACCTGCCAAGACATGAGAACAGCCTCCCTGGAGGGGGTGCAGAAGGCTAACTCTTGGATATTACCTTTTAATGAGTGCTGGCCAGGGAGGACGGAGTGTGATACAACCGTGTGAGCACAACAAACACTGGAGAGGTGGGGACATGGAAGCAGAGTCTGCAAAAACTGGAGAGGTGGCCAGGATGGGCTCTGGGGAATCACGGGGCTGAAGCCCAGGCTGCCGGCGTGCCTGTGCCTTCCCACTGCCACCCGCAGCCCTGCTGAGGAACGCTGGCTGCTGCTGGCCTCTGCCCGCTGAGAAGGTCGGGGAGGGTCTCCAAAAGGGTCTGAACTCACAGGAGCCCGCTCGAGCCATGCTGATGTGAGATGGAAATGCGGGGAGAGGGTCACAGGCCTAGGGCAGCCGGGCTGCAGGGCTGCTGCTGGAAAACCAGGAGACAGAGAGACCATCCTTAGACTCCCCGCGAGCCTGTGTTAAGGCAGGGGCAGCTCCCGGGTAAACAGCGTTTTGTGCCACTGGTATTTACAGGAAACTCCGAATTTAACTGGGCCTTCTATCAGCAGGTCAGGGCTTCAGGGGCTGGAGACTCCTGAACTTGAAATAAACCCACAGACTTCTCTGCCCTTGTCTTGCTCCAGTGGCCTTACAGGGGGTGCACTTACCCAGCTCAGCTCCTTCCCAGCAGCTACTGATTCTCGGTTCTGTGCCTGTGGTCTGTCGCAGGCCCCCTCACACCCAGCCAGCAGAGCACCTGTAACGCTGCCGTGCCGCGTACTTGGAAACAACGGCTGATTGCACCGGGCTCTCCCGGTTCACTTTGCACCACCACAGTATGGCCGACATGGTCCGGGGGGGAACAGTACCCCAACGGACCCCTGGTCCATGAGCCTAATGGAGCTGCAGGTATCAATGCTCCCTCCCTCTGGCTCGGGGTCCAGGTGTCCCGCTCCCTCCATGCACCTCCTGCGCTCCCAGCACCGGGCAGCCAGCGCCCACTGGTCCCCAGTTCCCTCCTCCCCTTCCTCTCCCTGTCCCCTCGCTCTGGGTTTCACATTCACAGGCACGTGCCTCCCGCTCCTGAGGAGCCACAGCTGCAAACGCAGCAGTACCTGCCTGGAATTGAAAAGCTGGACATTACCACCTCGTCCAGCTCTGCTGACTTATCATTTCGCTATCACCTATGCCTCATTATCATGCAGTTTCTCACCAGGTCTTGGCTTTCTTACCACCTCCCCCTCCTCCCCTGGCCCTGCGCCTCTCTCCCCTTCTTATTAAACATGGGCTAGATGCTCTCTCTCAGTCCTACTCGCTCATCTCCCATGTTCCCTCTATTGATTATTTCTGGGGAGCTCCCGCCAGCTGCTCCCCCAGCACCACGTTTGACCTTCACCAGGATGAAACAAAGCACCAATGTCAGGCAACTCTCAGTGACGCAGCAATGTGAAATGGCCACTTCAGCTCACTCCCATTTCACAGACAGAGGGAAAAAGATGGAAAACTTGGTCGGTAAAGCTGCAAAGGAAAGAGATCAAAATACAGCATCCTAACTGAAGGGCTCCTCCCTTGCTCAGAGCTGACTGCGTGCCCTTGCATTACTGAAGCGCAGCTCGCTCCAAGTATTTGCCATGCCCCAACCCACTTCCTTCCCTATTTTATAGCAATGGCGGAGCTTTTTAACTTGCACATTGACTGGCAGAGAGAAATCCTGGGAGCTTAATGACATCCTGCAAATTCATCATCACTTGAGCTGCCAAGGGCCTTGTAACAACCATCCCACATACTTCTGCAAGGATGACGTTGGCACTACACGCTAATGGTCTCAGAAATCTTTTGGTTTGACTTGCATTTATATAGGTTTCCTGTTTCTAATGCATTCAGAGCAGAGCACAGGGAAGAAAAGAAAAAAAAGAAAAAAAGCTTAAGAATCTCTTGGTTTTCTACAAATCGGCCAAGCTGAAGGGCAACATCCTGGACAGTGAGAAATGTACCATCAAAGGTGGGACCAGAAGCACAGCAGGACAGTACAGAGCTGACAGCAGCCCAGCTCGTTCACACTGCTGAGGCTGTGGAAAGAGCTCATGCAGAAAAGGAAGAACTTTAAATAAAGATGAAGCGGATGCAGCGACATTGTTGCGTGGCCGATCAATTCAGTCTCCACCTCAGAGGTTACCACAAGCAAGACCTTTTCAGTGGCCTTTCCCAACCCCTCCATTTCTCACCAGCAGGTCTTTTCATACTCGTATCTGGACTATTAACTCTTAAACTTTCCCATTTCTCTTCTCCCATTTGTTATTGCATGCACTCCTTTAACCCAATGCTGACCTCTCTGTTTCTTGCTCTACGAACCCTTTTCATCGTATTCATGCTGGGGGCAGTCCTTAGTCCTCTCTTCTGTAGCACTGCTCCTCCCTTTCAGTGAATGCTCCCCCTCGCACACTCAGTCATCACTTCCATGCCAATCACTTCCAGGTTTAGTTCCCATCTTCTCTGGTTTTCCTCTTGGCTCTCTACTTGGACGTCTCAAAGGCATCTCTCAAGGATTTCCTTAAATCCGGACTCTACTTAATGCTTTGGGGCACTTCGAACTTGGAAGTGCTCAGCAAATTCCAGCACCTTTATCTTTTTGCCTTCTAATCCTTCTGTGCTCCTCTTCTCCATCAGTACTAATAACTTCATTTTTATTTTTTTTTTTAACTAATGAATACCCTAAAGGATTAGCCCTAACTGTTACTGTATGACTCCTCTGAGATTCAGCTTCCTGTGCACAGGGTGGACTCAGCTCAGTGCAAACAGCTCAGCTGTGAGACACAGACTGCTTGGATTGCTCCCTCCTTGGGGCAAAGGAAAGGACCAGACAATCCCATAGGATGGTTTGGGTTGGAAGGGACCTTAAAGAGCATCAAGTTCCAACCCCCTGCCATGGGCAGGGACACCTTCCACCAGCCCAGGGTGCCCCCAGCCCCGTCCAGCCTGGCCTTGAGCACTCCCAGGGATGGGGCATCCACAGCTTCTCTAGGAAACTTGCTCCAGTGCCTCACCACCCTCACAGTAAAGAACTTCTTCCTGATATCTAATCTAAATCTACCTTCTTTTAGTGTTTTAGCTCTTTCCCCTGTTATTCTGCTCTAAACGCCTACAAAATGCCATATGGATGGATGCTACTGCATGCTCTGCATACTGGCTCTGAAAGCCCCCACACAGGGAAAATGCACAGCTGGTGCTTCTTTAAGGTATGAGAAACACCAGTACATAGGCAACTTGTATCAGAGAATAGCACAAATTAATATTAGAGACTTCCCTGCCAAGCAGCTTTAACCACCATGGGACACATTTCCTCCCTTACTAATGCACGGTCCCCTCTGTCTGTCACCCACTGGGCAAGACCATCTCACAACCAAGAGCATAAAATTGCCATACGGATACAGAGCCTATGAAACCATCAGTATAAAGTTATTCTGGAGGCCAGAGAGCTGTTTCACTGACCCAAAGTCACAAGGATACCATCCGACATCAACTCAACGAGACTGTATTTTCAAGCCCTTTAGCCACTACTCACTTGGTTACAGCCTACTCCCTTTGAGGGAGAGCATGTCTGGTGTAGAGGAAAGGGCACAGGAGAACTCTGTAGCCTCCAGAAGGTGATTTTATCCAAGGTGGTAACTGAATAGAGCTACAGCTATCATCGTCTCCTAGGCTTGTAGAATTTAGAAAGGTATCCAGGTGACCTATGATTTAAAAGTTAATTAAACTGAGTGACATAGTATAATAGCCCCAGGTGTTTATTTCAAGCTAGCCTGTTTCTACGGCATGTAAAAGGGAAGAATGGGGTGGGGTGAGAAATCTAATAAAAAAAGCCTTCCGAGTGTTGCATTAAGAAGTAATCACATCTTTAAATCATTCTGGTTCTGGAGCACTTCTAATACCTTCAAATCTTGGCAATTCTCTCTAGCTCAGGCTCATTTCCATTGTTGTGCTGTCCTCCTTCCCAGAGCTGGCAGGTTTTTCCTTTTAAGAACCCCAGGAGGGAGCTGTGCAGTCTGGCAGCATGTGCAGCAGCCTGGGGGCTTTGTGCATCAGCTGTGTCAACAGCTACACCCTTGCTTGAAGGCACGTTAGATCCCTTCTGAGCACTAATGGACTGCCTGGACTGGCACCATCCCTTCTGCGCTGCTGCTGGGCTGGAAAGGAAACAGCCCTGAGGAGGGAGACGCTACTGGCTACGCAGCAAATGCCAACAAACCTTAGGAAAATCAAGAGAGTGGCTGGAACGTAGAGGAGATGCGAGTAGGGAGGTGCAGAAGGATCCAGATGAAAAGACCTTTCATAAAACGGGAAGTTTGGGAGAGATTATTTTTCTCACTCAAAGGCATGTGTTATGGAAAATGCAATGTGAAGAAATTGCCCAGGCAAGACTGAGGTGCAAAAGTTTCTGTTGCTTCTTGGTAAGTCTCCCAGAAAGGGAACGTCTCCTTCCTAAGCACAGATCTGTCCCCAAGACCACATTGACGGAGAATCCTGTTTTGCAGAATGTTCGCCCCACATGCCTGATAACCATCTGACACCGACAGCTGAATCTCTCTCTTTTCAGAGGTTTACCACCTTTTCTTCTATAGGTTCGAAAATCTTCTAAGACTTTTGAACTTCACATGTCAAGAGCTGTGAACCCCTAGTCAAGCACCGTCTCTACGCAGTGTAAAACCAAGTGTCACAGTATTTGAGTAAATGCAGAGATATGGAAGTCATAACTCAGGGGCGGATTGATGGGGTAAAAAGAAAGAAAGGGGTTTTCAAGTATCATAAGTGCTCATCAAAGGCCCTGAGATATCTCAAAAGGCATCGTGTCTAGGAGAGCTCCTCTGCATTCAAAGGAAAGGTCCATTTTTCCATAATTCGTCAGGTTAATAAATGACTCCCTTTTCCCCCTACAGCCTCTCCTATTACCAATTCTCATGCAGCATGCCGGAGCCTCCTTTCACTATTAATACCACTCACTGTGAAATGTAATTACTAGCTCTATCACAAAGCGTCAGGCACATTTATCCACTGTACACACTCACTGACTCTAGATCACATCAGTCACTGGCTGGCCTGTTCCGGTGATGTTGTCCAAAGGAAAAAGTCTCTGCACAGGCTCCCAGCTAACTTGGGCCACTTAAGTGGAGTGTGAAACTGTTCTGGGGGTCCCAAATGGGTTAATTAAGCAAACCGAAAAACAAGAAGAAAGAGAGATACTTAATTTAATACAGACTCATAATTTAAATCCAAAGGAAAGAACGATGATAGGCAGAGTGAAGTGTTTGGCTGGAGAAGATGGATGAGTAAACGGTGTAGAAAGCAATTCAAAGTGATGGAGTGAAATGAATGGCTCCCTCCTCCAGGCTGACACAAGCAAAATCCCTCCTTTGCTTTATGCTTTAGCTCTCATCATTATGTTTTGATTAAAGTGAATACAAAAAAGCTCACTTACTGTCCCTTGCTTGTGACTTTCTTCTTCTGCCTCCCTCTTTACATCTCTCTGCAGCTGTTTCTAGCAAGCACACAGGATACCCAGAAATCACATTGTTCAATCCTTAGCCATTTGGGGAAGCTGCAACTCTCACAAAGGGCAGGGACTCAACCAGACATATCAGCTTTAGCTTTATTTAAAAAGCCTATTAGCTGGAAGAGAAAATAATGTACATTCTTACTGATATCCAACTGACTCTTATATTAAGTGTTTCCAATTCCAAGGGGCTAGAGGCAGCCTTTCCTGTCCTGTCTGAATATCAAGTACGTGCTTTGAAGGTGGTACCTTCATTACACTCAATATTCTTGCAGCTGTTTAAAAGCAGGCAGCCTATGCTTATAATGGGGAACAGATAAAAGGTGGATTTTATGTACAGTTGAGTGTTACCACGGGGCTATGAACACCGAAATAAAACCAGAGAAATGCAATTCAAAGTACTGCTGACAAATAAGAATAATTAGAATATTTGAAAAGGAAAGAAGTGGAACCAAAACAGGATTAGTTATGTTAACTGCTTATCTGTCCCTGTGCCTCCAACTTTTAAGACTCCAGTGTCTAAAGCCAGCTAACGATCTGGATCCCAGTGCCCAGCATTTTCCTAGACAGACCCAGGGGACAGAGTTGTCTTCTGAAGAGCAAGAGGGGTTTGGAATTCTCTTCTTGAGAGAACGGTGAAAACAGGAAAGGAGAGCTTGCAAAAACTTTCAGGTTCTAAAACCGCAGAAGATTTAACTGGTGCAGATGAGAAAGGGAAAAAGGTAGGCGTCTTCCAATTGCAACGAAGTGTAACTCTGTGACCTGCCACAGCATGTTTGTCTTAGGTACACATTGCAGCAGTACCTTGAGTAAAACTCTGTGCTCCTAGGAGTATCACAGTGCTTCCTGGAGCCAGGATGGGCCAGATGTGCCTGTTTCCACCTGCTGTGCTCTCCACTACTGACCAAAGCCAACTGGTGGGGGAGAAGAGAAGGAAACAGCTGAACTTCAAACCTTTCCCAGGCTCTCATAATTTTGGTGGCACTTTCAATAGTGATTAATTTGTAGATCATCTTCTTCTAATCTCACACAATAACACTATTTCCTGCTTTGATTCAAGCCATTCTAAGCATGATGGTGGCAGATGGCAGGCTATTACACAGCATGGCCACATGGCAATGGAAGCAGGAAGGATTATTAACAAAAATAGTAACTCTTCAAAATCAAAAAGGTAAGGGCCCATAGAAGAGCCATGGTTTTATTTTTACACCTCAGATCAGTTATTTGAATGCATTATGAATGTTGTAAATATACCCAATGGATATAATGAAAATACATTATTAATTTTCACTCATTATTAATGAACTTATAAATTCACAAGTGATGGAGCCATGACGGTGTGAAGGAAAGGTCATGAATAATAACTGGAGATGAATAATATATGCACGGCTAGCTCACAGGATACTATGCTCATATGACTGTAGTGCCTCATGCTTATTTAACTTGGCAGTGCATTGACTTTTTATTCTTTGCTAGATAATAGCAGAAAGAATTACAGGGACTATAATCTCTATTAATTCAACACAACAGATCACAGCGGACAGCTGATCCTTCTGCAGGGGTGCTTTTGCATCCTAACTAATGCTAAAAAGCTGGGATCCCTCTCTTTTCTCCACAGAATCCTAAGAATCCTAGAATGGTTTGGGTTGGAAGGGACCTTAAAAATAATCTAGCTCCAACCTCCCTGCCATGGGCAGGGACACCCTCCATCTCCATCCCTTCCACGTCAGTTCCACACATTCCATCACGCTCTTCCTCCATGACATCTTCTTGCTTCGCCTCATTCATCTTCATTGCTGGCACATGGAGAACGTCAGATCTAGAAAGAGCCGTAGCAGACCCAGAGATAAATTCATGACCAGGCTGCCTGCCAGGGGAAGGTGGCTAACCTGAGATCAGTGCAGACATGCTGAAATAACCGGTGATACCTCAGCGTGACAAACAGCGGAAGGCAAACTGTGTGCTGTGTGCACATACAGAAAATTTTGTTTTGGTTCCATCTGTTAGGACTAATTTGTTAATTATTAAATAGATAATTTATCATCTCTGCCTGCTTGATCGGTGTTTATTACCCACGGTCTGAGGCAAAGAGAGCGCTGCGTGAATAAAGATGGGATTAATTAATAACGAAAAGTTCAGGCAACTGCAAACTTGCGGCAGCTGCTTCCAGTCCGTGTCTGTTCCTGAACAAAAAGGAGGCTGGGGGAGGGAAAAAGCATCAGGAATTCAAGTCTTCGAATGTCAAATTTCCTCCTTTTCTCCCCAGCAGAAGACTGCTGGATGATGGAAGGCAAACTCTCTCTCTTAAGACATTCACCTCAGCATTTTCCAGCCAATTTCTTCTTAGGCTGGATCCAGCTACTCTGTGAATCACAAACTGTGAGCAAGCTGCTCTCCAGGTCAGCATCACTGTGCAATCCCCAGCCCTGTGGAGGTGAACGGAGCCACCGTCCCCTGGCTACTGCTGTTCAGGAGATCTATAAACCACAGTCAAAGCAGAGAAGCAGGTCACCGCCCCGGGCTTGGGCTGGGGACCCGGCTCTGTCCCTTCTCTGTCAGCCATTGACCCACTGGTGCCCACGCTCCTCTCCACATCCTCCCGTACTGAAAGATTCACATATTCGTAAGGCTCCTTCAGCAGATATTCCTTCCTCGTTTCTTTAATTTTAGAAATTTGCACTTGTCATTCCTTGAATGGAGTCTCAAAACCAGCAGAATAACAATGTCCAACCAACAGGAGGTAACAGTAAGAAGCTTCCAGGAATTTTCTGATACACTGAACCTTGCAACCCTCATCTCATATAGTAAAAGGTGAAAGGGAAGACACACCTGTGATCCACCTTTTTTGGTTACTGAAAGGTATCCACAAAGGTTCAAACACAGACATTCTATGAGGAATCTCAAGAAAGAAAGAAAAAATCTTCCTAAATATGCCAGCCCATGCAATGGACCACAGCCAAAATAAACACCAACCTGCCTAATCACACTGGAAAGATCCTGAAATTCAGGGATGCTGAGCTGCAGGAAACCAGAGAAAATCTGCACAGCAAACCGTGCTGTCAACTGGTGCTACGAGCGTACAGGTACGTGCCACCTTCCAGAGAGCCCAGCATCCAACTCACCAGCTATTCAGGCTTCTACAGGGAGGCATCAAGGGAAATCAAAGCAAAGAGATGGTAAGTTATTTGATCAAAGATACTTTTAAGGTTAATGGACAGGCCACAAACAGCAATCATGCCTCCAGTCATGCAGTCTAAAAAAACAGATGCATCGTCTTTGGTTTGTGGTAGGAAAAGACCTTCCCCATAAAACTTACCCAGGCAGATCTTCAGGGAACTTCAGGTGACATTGTGGTTAACTGTTGCTCTGCTACACCTCCACGTAGCTGCATCTTCCCTCCCTCAACTGCTCATGATCAATTTAACAAGTATTTTGTACAAACAAAAGTTTTCTTGCTAAATCAATTAATTATGACAGAGTAAACAAAAACTTTTAAAAAATGCATGTTTTGATGTGATTGCGTCTTTAATTGGCTGGTTTAACATTTGAAATTTGATTTAATTTTCAACTTGATTATCCTCACCACAGGGTCAGGCTGCCAGAGACACAAACAAGCGCTGAAGCCTCCGGCGTTCCCCATCAGGCCTCCCGACGGAGCCTGCTCCGTACTTCTGCATTCCTCCAGCCCCCTTCCCTCTTTTATTATTCTTATTTAAGAAAGGAAGATCAAATTCAGGCCAACAGCAGACATACGTTTCCCAGCTCTCCATTAGTAATTTTAAAATGAGATGGTGCTCTGGAGCCCTGAGTATTAATCCCAACTCTGACAACTTCTTTCCGTAATTGCCTGAATGAAATCTCCACACCACCCCAACTGTCTCTACCCATAAAACGAGTGATGACAACAAGAAACCAGTAAGGTACGCCAGTGAGTGGATTAATTATGTTTGGGAATTGCTTGAGAGGTGAATGCTACAAGCTGGGACAAACAAAGCCATCCCATTTTCAGTCCTGTGACAGCACACACACAGTATGACGCATCTGATGAGATGACAACATCTCCAGCCACCTCTGGTGTAAGGCCGGTTTGCAGCCCCAACCCCTATGGAAGCACAGGAAAGCCATTTGCTTTTCAGCAGAATTAGGAGGTTGTTAGTAAAGGCTGCCACAGATTCCTTCTTCCTACTTCAAAAGAGCCCTCTGCACTCTTCTACTACTTCTTCTAATACTTCTACTACAGTATTTGCACCGTCAGGTGCTCTGCTCATCAGCAGTATCCCTGATTTCTCATAGGTTCACAAATTGCGGAGCTCAAAAGAACCGTAAGAATCAGCCAATCTAAACTGATGAAAAGCACAAGCTGGTGAATTAAGCAAAGCAGTTCCTGCATCAGGCTCATAATTGCTAGCTGACTTAGAACATTTCTTGTATGAGAATATCCCATCTTCATTTAGACACTTCAAAGTGATAGTGAATCCCCCACGTACTGAGATAAATAGCTCCAATGGCTAATTACCCCTGTTGTAACAAAAGCATTTCCTTATTTCCAATCTTTCCTGGTTTCTACTGCCAGTATTTGATCTTGTTATGCTTTTGTCCGATAAATTAAAGAGCTCTTCACCAGCCAAAATCTCCTTCCCATATAGGAACTCAGGCTACGATCAAGCTATTTATTAACCTACTCTTTAAGTTAATTAGAAGGAAATTCTCCAGCCTCTCACTGGTTTTAGATCTTGAGGTGGCCAGGAGAAACAGACTGTCCAACAAATATTTCCCCTCTTTTCAGAGAATACCAGGCTAAAATAATGATGTGATAAAACAGAGGTGCATGTGCCATGTGCCTTAAGTTGTCCATCACATCTTTAGGTTACCCTTCCTGCCTCCTCTTGTCCTGGTGTAGGTTGATGTGGGAGGTGATGCTGGAACTTGGTTTCAAGCTGAATTTGCACATCTTCTCAAAGATCACTGACCCTACGTCAGCAGAGACAGAAAAGGAGAGAGACAAAGACGGACACGCCAGGAGATTCTGTTGGAAGACCCAGGAGGAGGCACACTACTTCTTGGTATGAGGCTGCTTTCTGAGTAGGCACCCCTCGTCTCCTCTGCAGGCCCTTTGCCAGCTCTTCTCTCCTCCCAAAGCTGCTCTGCTCTCTCCTGCCTGTGGCAGATTACCCACAGTCATCTCTTCCCCTAGCGCTGATGGGAGCTGTCGGATCACTTCTCCCCTCTCCTCCCACTTCTCTCACACACGTGCCTTCTCTTTGCTCTCTCCTTTGCCAAATCGCCTTAAAGAGTGCTCTCTCCCCCTCCCCCCCCCCCCCTCTTTTCACTTCACATCTTCTCTGTGGGAAGACTTTCAGGGCTGGTGCTCTCCTCCGCGTGCTGCAGGATAGCTCTTCTCAAATCCTGCTCTGAACAACAGCTGGTTTTCTGCTCCGTCAGTGAAGCTTTTTCAGTTCTCGGTGCTGTGAGGTTACATGAACGCACCTGCAATGTGAAACACTCCAAACCCAGATCCAGCATATCCTCTTCTTTCCAGCCCTTTGCAAGACCCCTGTCCAGCTGCTCAGCCCTGCTGTGCTGCTTGCTGGTTGAGATGCGAACGGATCTGTCCTCCAAGCATCACTGTAAGCACAAACATGAAGCAGCACAACTCCAGGGCAAAACTGCTTTGCTACCAGTGGGATCTCCAAGCAGTATCATCTTTCTGTGAGTCACTTGCTGGGAAAAGAAGGGGGGAACAGCTGTGCTGTTGCCTTGAGACAGATTCCTCCATACCCGTGCTGCTTCACAGTCACAGAAATATTTCTTCTCAAGAAGTATCTCATTCTGACTTGTGCTAACCATGGGTTGACTTCATTCATCATTGATTGTCTCCTCTCTGTGAAATGGAGTGCTGCTGCGGATGCATTTTGATTTGCTTTAAGTGGACTGGTAATGGTGGTTTCATTATGTTTGTGTTGGTGCTGAACAGCGGTGTGCCAGTTGTGAGTGAGCATGACACCATGGCAGAGATCTGGTGGGAGGAACAGTGATATCTTGGAGGGGGAAGCAGCGAAAGAAATCCACTAAACAGCAAATGTAAAACTGGAACTACAAACTACGAGGTGCTAGGTCATTTAATGGCATCACGCCCCTGATGAATGAGTTCTAGGTGGAGAGAAGGAGGATCCACCATGCCACACTGAAGGAGAAAACAGCTGGGAGACAGCAATCAGGCTGAGGGAGCTGGCAAGAGCTCACAGTTTCCTTGTTATCTCAATCTCATTTCTGAGAACAAGGCAAACCTGGGAGAAAAGGCTGGGGTCACCTTGGTGTAAGAAAAGCAGGGGGAAAAAACCAACTTGCCAGCAGGCACCAAGGGATGAATTTAGAAAACAAAAGTCCTGCCATTTGTCTCTTTTCTCTACTGTCCTTCAGCACCTCCTCCCCCAGACAAGAACCCAGCGCTTTGTGCATCGCTCCCAGCAGCACTGGGGAAATGGGGGGTTCCCAGCATCACTTGGTCCGTCTGTGGGATGGGATCCAAAGACTGCTCTCTGCAGCTTTCTCCCCAGGTAATTATCCACCCAGCTTTGCCTCCTGCCCAGAGCAACATCCCTAATGCTCGGCACACACACTGCTTCCTCCTGGTCTACTCCAGTGGTTTAATTAGAAGTGAATTTAGTGCTGACGGGAAGGAACTAATGGCAAGCAGCAAGAACGAAGCAAGCTGTCCCCAGAAGCGCTGTGTTGGGAAGATACTCCCGAGTATCCACTCAGATAAAGGAGAGCCCGGCTCAGCTGTGCCATGAGGGGTGACGTGCCCATGTCCCATGGAAAGGGCAGGCTCAAGTTCCCTCCTCTTCAGATTAAAAAGATCAGCATGGTGGATCCCAGGCCACTGACAGTGGGACACAGGGCTCAGATGGTTTCTATTCTGTTCATGGATATGCTGTTTAATAAAAACTAGATAAAGGGCAAAAATCTTTCCCAGAGAGAAAAAACTACTGCTCAGTGTCAATGGTTTTCTGTGACTTCTGGCCAGGACCCAGACCTGTCCTGGGGACCTCAGAGCAAAAAAGTCAGGTCTCTACTGACTTGTATTCTGGCAGTGCCAACACTGGCCAAAGACAGTTTTTCCCATCAGTTTGGCTTATGATTTATTGGTACAGGGGCTTAAATTCAATAAAATGAGCTGCTTCATCATCCCCTCCCAGCAATTGCCTTAGTGCTGTGATAATTTCACAAAGACAGCCTGGAAAGAGACCCAAAGCCCAGCTGCAGGGAGACTAGGGGCTGTCAGACACACGGGTCTGGGCACCCCGTTTGTACCATGGTTTGTAACCAGCTGTCGTGCCACGAAGCTGCCACTCACCAAGGAGGCTGTGGAGACGGAGACCGTCCCAGGTGCAGAACGAACCTGAAGTCCATGCTGGCGGCACAGCCAAGCCTCTGCAAACTGAGCCCAGAGAATCAGAGTAAATGCAGGAGGCTGTTAAGAGTCAGTGCATCTCCCACAGAGACCTTTAGGCAATAGCAGCACCAGGAGACGAAAGAAATCAGCTCCTAAGCGTTGATTCGGACCAGTTGTGAGAGTACTCTGAACATAAATTTTGTTATATTAATGAGTCACAGCGGTCACATAACCTGCCGTTCCATCATTTCTTCCTTTCTAATGGCCCCTCTTGGAGATCTAATCTCAGTAAAATGCTGGAGGAGCCTCTCAAATGGCCGTGTTTTACTGCTCTCGGTCTATCGCTGGTTCCTCACGCCAAAGGGCCACTGGGGAATAATCTCTTACTTCAGAGATCAAAGTCCTGTATTAATGACCAGGAGCTGCCAGTCTCCCCGAGCTCAGACTGCCAGAGAAACCTGCTGCCTTTCCCAGCCAAAAGCCTTGTTTGTTTATAGCAGCAGCATCCATCTGGTCGACGGCTTTCCGGTACAATCATTATTTATTATTTATTTAGTGCCCAAAATGCAACAGGTATTTGTGGAGACATGACAGAGGCAGGGTCCTTTCCTTGAAAAGCCTTCAGGCTGATAATAGAAAAAAAAGTAAAAGGAGATGAATGGGGCTGAATGGACAAGCAGATGGGCTTGCAGAGATAAAGCACTCGGCTGCTCCTCACTACTCACGCTCACAAAGCTATTTTATACAGCTTTCTATATGCATGTAACGCATGCAATGAGATGGTTCCTTTATTTGGATGTAAAATGGGAGACTGAAGGGAAAAAAGATGGATGTGGCTGTATGGACTCCAAAGAGAACAAACAGGTGGACAGATGGGAAGGATAAGGAACCTGAAGCCTTTTCCAAGCTCTCCTTGAGGCACTTGGCCATATTAACAATGTCCATTTTTCCTCTGGATCCAAGGTTTCCCATGCAAAGCCAGAACCTGTCCATCCTGCCTGCTGCACTTCACGTTGGACTGGCTGATATTAAAACTTGCCAGCTCTCATCCAGCTGATGCGGAGCTGTGTTATCTCCCTTCCCCTCCTTCCCATGTCCCAAAGATAAAAGAACGGGGAAAACCAGCTAGAGAACTATTGCAATGGCACAGCCTTCCCCAGAAAGCAATCCATGCTTTTGGACTTCATGAAAACAAGGACTTAGTTTGAAGGTCTCAAGCATTTTTTATTTTTTTTTTTAAATCTGTGTGCTGAAAAGTGCTTCAGAAGAAACTCCAGAGTATCCTTCTCTGTTTTGTGTGGGGCGGCGAGCTTCAGTCTGTAGCTACATTGGTCTGCACCCCAGCAGTGCCCAGGAAGGTTAAACTGTCACTAAGAAAATCAACATTTACGATTGTCTCTTAGGCAACTTTACCATCTAAACCAGTCATCTGAACACTTCCGATGTTTATACAGATTGCTCAGGTAAATACAATCTCTGTATGTGCTAAGAAGAAGAGGATCTGAATTTAGGAAGCCCCAACGGGCTTTACTGGCAGCCAGAAACATGTACCTGCAAGCCCCAAGTAAATAACTCTAAAACTTGGGCTTCTACAGTGGAGATGGACAATATTCCTATTTTGGGTTTATTGTCAGCATTACAGGCCACATGCAACCTGCCCTGTTTTTGCCTGTGGTCTAGGGCTGGTTGTTAAAAACAGTTTCAGAAAATACTTTACGCACTGAAGGCATCAGTGAGTGCTAGCTGAGAGCAGACCCAGCAGAGAGGGCTGAGAGAGGCCACCCAGCCTTGAAGGTTTAGGAGCAAGAGGAAATGTCACTAGGATATGGACTGGGCTCTTAGCACAAGGCTAGGAAAAAGAGGTAGGTAAACCCGAAGGTATTTGACTTTTCTAACAATGACCAGAATTATTACTGCTTGTTTGTTCACACCCCCCGCCCCCCCCCCCCCCAAGGAAATCTCTTTGCAATGTTAACCAGGTCCCCCCCTATATCACTTCCCAGCAAGATTCCCAGCAGGGCTGCATCTTCCAGATGAGAAGCTGGGAAACAGGATGCGTTTGACACCAGGAGAACCTTCTCAAAGCAGCCATGCTGCAGCTGGAGGCTGCTCAGCCTCTGCTCTGAGCGTGTGCCAGTGGACTGACGCCTGACAAAGCACAAATCCAGCACAAAAAGAGCCTGCTCTACATGAGGAGGAGCATGAGCTCATCCAGAGGTGTTATTTCTGCTGGGATTAGGCAGCGTGCATGGAAAGCCATCTGCTGGGAAGGAGCAACGTGCCTGGCCTCGCAAGGATGCTCTCTCCTGTTTGCCACTGTTCTCATCGCTCTGGACTGGTTTCAGACAACCGCCTCGTGTTGGCCACCGCTCCACAGCAGCATCAAAACCCCGCCGCTTCTAGTTCTCTCAAACATCCTTTATGTATTCCCTGCCCAATGATTCTCATTTGTTTGTTCAGGTGGCGAAATGTCTACCAACAGTGCTGTCCTGCACCCTGTGTGCAGCTGCCTCCCACCCCGCCCTCTCCACGGTCACCACCAGCAGCATGTCCTGACTCAAGGGACAAGCCCAGGATCAGTGATGTAAAGAGACCTGTGACTACGCTGTCACTCCTACGTCTCTGCTTCTCAGCTCATACATGGAAAGAGGCAAAGGAAGAATAATGAAACAGGAAAGAAAGGATTTGCTGCAGAAATTGTATTGCTTCTGCTCCAGGCATTAAAGATGACAACCCACGGCACTCCCTGAGGACTGACTCCAAATCCATACACACAGACCAGGACACTTCCTCGATAAAAGCTTCCCTGCCTGGGTTATCGTCAACTCTAACAAGACCCCTACTTAAGAGAGAGACTGAGCTAACAGAAGGCGAGGCCGGAGGCTGCTGGGCTTAATGGATTTGGGAAGAGCTGGGGGATTGCTAGTCCCTGTTGGTGTGTGCTCTGCGGGCTTCCCTTCCAGCACACCATCCTTTGCGCCCAAAGGACAGTCTGCACTGGAAGGTTCTCTCCAGTACAAGTGAAGGGAGGCTGTGGTTGTGCACATGCATCTCAACCCTATGGAAAAGACAGCGTAACAAGCACCGGCGGTAGCACTTAATGCAAGATACTATAATGCCAGACAAAAACGAGTCTTTAGCTCTCTTGCTCCAAGAGAGCAGTGTGACCTTTCCTGTGTGCCTGGAGATATTTAGCACTGCACAGTTTGGATAAAGTGGGTTTGTAGAAAGGGAAAACAACAACAAAAATCCCAGTGGTCTACACTGACAAAAGCACACACGTAAGGCAGAGCAGCAGCAGACAAATTTCATGCCTTGATGCGAAGACTGCATTTAAATAACATACAGCACCACATTTCCCTCCTGGCTCCACTGTGTTGCTCATTGAAGGAAATCCATATGGTTAACCTGGCAGGGAAAACGTGCCTCTGATTTTTACTGAGCTAATGGGAGCCAATAACGTTACCTGTTATCTTGGAGGACAACGTTCCCACATATCCCAATATTTGTCTAATAAAAGGTCAGCCCATTATATGGCATCTATTTGCAAAATTAAGAGCCTCTCTCCAGCAGCTAAATGCTTGCTTTAGGTTTGGAATTACTGTAATTAAAGTTACATTGTGCTCGGATTGGTGCCAATCACTGCAGAGCTCCAGGCACGACCTGCCGTTCCCAGCACCATGCGCCTGGGCGTCCCACTCCATTAGCTCCAGGGAATTAGCTGTCATTAACAAAGAGATGCACACTCCTTCGTGTTGTCAAACCGCAATCAAGCGGGTCACAGGTGAAGAATAAATACTTTCAGAACAAGCCCAATTACACCATTTACATTTCATTACAGAACCTGTTTAATCCACTGATGGGCTCCCAAGTTCTTCTGCCTAATAAACAGCATTTCAGAGGAATTAATAGGCCCTGCAAAACATGCTAATTATACTCTTTTGCATTGCATTTGCAATATTGATTTTAAAGTTGCCACTTCCCCCTCCACCCTCCTTTCCCAGCCCCAAAGCCTTAACTTTCAGCAAAGTACACTCAAACCAACCTAATTACTGGTGAGTTGAGAAGCTAATGCATCTCTCTTGTCAAAGCTCAGTTCCAGCAAAGGCCAACATACAGGGAGGGATTTTCACGTCCATAACTTGTGCAAGTTCCTCCAGACGACCACTGGAAACAGCTGCTGAATAGCAATTACAGGCTGAGAGCAGGCATCAGCAGAGGCTTTGCCATAGCAACGAGCCTAGCTGGACCCGCTCCCCAAAGACACCTCCTCCTCCTCCTCCTCCCGAAGACCACAGCAGCGGAACGGGTACGATGACAACACAACCACCGCAATCTCATTTTGATTTGAAACTGAAGCTATTTGATGCTCTCCTGGGCACTGAACTGTTTAAAAAACAAAAGGAAAGTTTATTTTCGAATTGCGGGCCTCAGCTAAACTGTTCGGAAGAGAGGAACAAATCAGACACGCTCCTGAAATACGCCGTCTGCCTGTTTATTCACCCTGCCTGTTTTGCCCGACTCCTGCCACTGGCTTTCTGTTTTTTCCCTCCTCTACGTGCTCACTGCGCCCTCCCCTCCATTTCTCTGAAAAGCATTTTCTTTATTCAGTGAGTTTTCTTTCCAGCCTCTGACTTTCTGCATTGGCTTGGTGGCTGTCACTCACCATTGTGGTTTTATCCCAAGCTTACTGACAGCTAAAAACACTCGGAGGAGGAGGTGGAGAGAGGGGCAGCAGTGCTTGCAGCGTTTCTCCACAGCACCTGCACATGGGTTAAACAGAGCCAGCAATAAAGGACAACAACACGCTGTATTTAATTCCTTTGCTAACAGCAAAGCCAAAAGGGAGCCGCTCCTGGGCTACCAGAAGATGGGGAGATACAGAAAAGCCATCAGCTGAAGTGACAACAGGAAAGGAGACACAGTCACATCCAGGCAGACCTGCAGTACAAATACCAAGGAGAAGAAGGGAGCTCGCAGAAAACACGGTGTCCCAGTTGGCTGTTCTGTGACATGGCTTCAAGAAACGCAATGCACAGGGCTGGTATCTACTCCTGCCCCTCAGAAACTTTCCCCAGTAATAATACAGGTTTCTAGGGGAATGGATATGGAAGTAGGCACTGTAAAAGTGGACATAAGGAGCAGTCAAATTTTAATGAAGATGACACACAGTCCTCAGCTGTCCTGTCTCTTAGCTAGGAATCTGGGCAGGTGAAAGAGAGCATGTCCCCTGCTGCACTGAAGAACAGCACAAGTACAATCCATGGCCAAGAATTTCATCTCCTGTGTATCTGGTTTATGTGAATGCTCATCCAGGAGCAAGTTACTGCACCAGTCAAAACCGTTTGTGTTAGCCCAATCATCCATGTAACCCCCTTTCTGAAGTCAAACCCAGGTGCTCTTCAGTGCCCCAGGCAATCCACCGCGTTCCCTTGCCACCCACCGTCTGGCCAACGAAGCCCACGAGCCACCCCGTATGCTCTTCACACAACATGAGAAGCCTCCACCCCTGCGTGCCCACACGTGTCTCGTCACCTTTAATGAGAACATCTGGCAGGCAGGAGGCAGCTGTGGTAGCAACACATGCAATAGTTATCCAAGACATGTAGGAAGGCTGGCTGGCATCTTGTATCATTTCATAACGTAATTGTCATGTGCACGGGATTTCTTTAGCCTCTCTGAGACTCTGGAGGGATTTACAAACATAAAATGCTACAAATAATACTGTGGCATCTCTTTCCCCTCAGAAACACCAAACTGGATTAGTTACTTATTGTCTGGGAAACACTTTGAAGTATCACTTACGCTACTAACCGCACAGCCCCTGTTTAACATCACCTACCAACACTAGCACAGGCTGCGAAGGAGATATAAATACCAACCACGTTTTGTTAAACTTGTGGGAGTGGGGAACTTTCAATAGGTGCAATGCAATTACATTAATATTTGTCAAGAATTGCCCTTACTTTCATAAAAATGCCACAAGAAATCAAAACCTACAAGCAATTCTATGTCTCTTCCGCAGGTCAGACCCTTAGGCAATGCAACATCTCCTGACAGCATGCTGTGCCCATGGCAGCCTCAGACAAGGGTGCTTTTTAACACAAAAACCTTCTGACAAACCTTTACTTCAGTTTTTCCAAAGCAGGGCTAACGCAGCCTAGCCCTGCACAGTTTGCAACGGCAGAAAAGATCACAGGACAAGAAGAGTTTGCAACAGAACAGCTAAGATCAACTCTTATATAAAGTGATCGAAAAGCAAATTGAGAAAAAGATATAGTCAACTATTTGAAGCTCAGCCCTTCTTAATCATCCACAGAAAGCAACAGCTCACTCTTGCCATCTCATTGTACAGGTAAGATTAAGGACAGGCAGGAGATTTTTACCCCGTAGTTACAATGATTAATGTTTCTAAACAGACATACAGTTTGAAAGCACTATTACAGGAAAAAGAAGAGTTGTTGCTTCATATTCTCAACCCACTATTTTCCCTGGGCATTGAGCCAGCGACTGAAGAATGAGGAAAGTTGCTATTTAAAGACTTATCTTGAATTGCAAGGTTCGGTAAGGAACATGACTTGTTACAGTCCCCTTTGCTAAAATCAGGGGCAAATGAAAAAGGCATGGATGAGTGCTCTACAGAGCACTCTGTCTTCCACCAAATTCAGAGGAGGAAGACTGGTGATATGCTTCTGACAACTGTCTCTCCATCCCAGTTTCCCTAGTGGCATGAGAACAAGTTTCACTCCTTCACTGCCAGCAAAGGGCCGGGAGCTGCTCTGCACAAGTTCCCTTTCCTGTCTGTTGCTGTCAAGGAAGATGCAAGAAGATTATTACACTGAATTCGAAGAGCAAGACACAGCAGCTTTCACTTTTTGTACAAGCTATGAGGCTATATAAAGCTACCAGTCTCATATTTGTGACATAACACATATTCTACAGGGGATCATGCTGGGAAAAGAAAAGGCGTGAGCCTCCATGAAGCCAATGTTCCTTCCTCATTAGTTGCCACAATACTTCTGAGAACAACTCCTGCCAGAGCCGGGACGTTACACACATGCCGGCTCCTTGCTAGGAGACACGGGAAGTTAGTTGGAATAAGTTCCTGCAAAACCAGTTGCAGTCTGCCCGGCCATGGTTGCTCTCAGTTCCTATTGTACCTCATCCCGTGCCAATAAGATTTAAAAAGTTTACTGCGGTAAGTAAGAGGATAATGAAGTCCATAGGTTTTGTTTCCCACTTAGTCTCAGGAACACTGACGTGGTGAGTTGTTGCTGTAAAACTTCCGAAACAAGTCCAGTGTGACCTCCTGCAGCCAGGGCTTCTTGCTGTTACAAACGCTGCAAACAGCATGCTGTGTCCTGCCCATAAGGCAGACAGACAACAGACTGTGGTCTAATTAGAAAAGACATGCTTCCCACGTTCTCCATAGAACTGCCTCAGCCTACAACTAAGGACAAATAAATAACTGTCAGGGCTAATAAGCCCAGAATCATAGAGGAGGGAAAAACCAGAAATTGGATCTACTCAGATCCCATTTATGTGATCAGGAAGAATGCATGGTAACAACTGTGAAGACAAACAAAACCAGCTATGGTTGAGCCAGTTGCTCTTCAGCAGACCCGGACACACTCCAGCTCAGACTGCCAACCCCTCAGCGTTCTTCTGCATTTTCAAACTAATAAGAGGCACAAACTGCCACAGGTGATTAGTTGGAGCGTTTGAGCATCACAAGACAACATTCTCCATTTCAACATGCCAGAGCACACTAAGAGGACATGAGGAGCCATCCAGTGTGGGGAGCTGGAGAGAACCCAGCAACGATGCGGATTGTGAGGTTGGCCCACACCACCAGGGCTGGCCGTACCAGAGAGGTGTTTATGATGTCCTTGGGATGAAAGGTGTTACAGGGATGGTGTCCACAAGCTTTGTGTGCCTTACCCACTGGGTCACAGCCAGTCCTTACACATGTCCTGCACCCAGAGCCCTCCAGTTTTGCAGCCCCTCTCCCCACATCCCCACAGGGAGGGATACACCAACTCCAGGCACTCCTCTGACCTTCCCCAAGAGCCAGCTGGGTTGCTGGCAACCTACACCATACAATTTTACCAAGCAAGTTCCTCAGCCTGTTGCTGTGGTTGTGAAAAGTGTAAGAATCTACATCAGGTAGAGAGGATTAATCCCAAGTGACAGTTTTGAACAAAAAAAATGAAGGACAAGTTGGAATTACCCGCATTGCCTCCGTTTAGTCTCTCCACTCCTTCCTCAACCACTGAATGACTGTTTCAGGCATCTGTTCAGAATTAATTTTCATTAATCTATTTTGCCTTTCTGCTCACAGACCTGAGGCAGGGCCTGGCCCCCAGACATCTGCAGGGTGTTGGAGCAGTTCACTCCCACCGGGAGCCCGTCCCTGCCAAGTGACAAGGGAGCATCCGCCGGGACAAAGCCATGCCAGCTCTCACCTGTCAGCAATCCTGTGTGTCAAACAACACTCCATGGGTGCAACCATGCACTTGGCAGAAACACTGGTGTTTGCAGCACTCTCTTTTACTTGGTGAGGAGAAAACAGGGGCTGGACTCTAGACCAGGAGGCTGCTCAGGGCTTTTCCCACAAGAACAGTGACAGCAGGAGCCACCATATGGGATGAGACATGAAGCAACTTTGCCTTAGCCTTGCTGATTGAACAGGACTAATCAGGCTGAACTTGGGGCCCATCTGCCTACCACTCTGATCACAGGCTATGTAACCAAGAAACTTCACCCACGAGCTGGCAGGACTACGGGCATGTACGGTGAGGAGGGAGCACCACCTAGACACTCACCTGCCCCTCGGTTCCTCCAATGCTGCTCTGAAGGAAAGTGCTTCAGCTCTGTCCTGGAGAGATCAGTCTCTGGAAATGGTGAGGCAATGCCGCTTCAGTTTGAAACCTGCATCATTTGCATCCGAGAGGTATTTCTTTATTCTACAAGAAACATCTCCACATTGGAGATGCTCAGTCCTCGCAAGGTACTTCTCAGCTCTTGGAGACCACCGGACATCTGCTTGCTGCTGCAGTGTTTGAAACAAGCAGCAACCTCATGAGAGGGTGTAGAGCCCTGGCTGAGCAGAGGTCAATGAGAGAGCTCCAGGTGATAGAACTGGCTTTGCTCTGCCTCAGCTCTTGAGAAAGGTGCTCAAGGGGAGTTGGTCCTAGAGCCATTCTGACAGGGTGCCACTGCATGAAAGGAGGCAGCCCTGGGGAGGTATGGGGACACGACCTCAAGAGACACGATGCCCGTTAACACGCACTTCATTTTGCCCCAAACGCAAGCTCAGCATGACATCATGGGCTTAAAACCCTCTAGCTTTTTGTCCCCTCCAATTTGTGGGTGTATCAAAGCACCAGCCAGAAGCTTGCAAGCTGGTAAGGTGGAGCTCCACCATGGAGAAGGTGCAAGGTGCACCAAGGTAGCAGATTATAGCAAAAGCCCTGACCCAAACTTTGGGTAACTGCATCTTCATCTCTGTCCATGACATCTTTGCATCCTTGCTCTGAGGAGCTGAGATGGCTAGTTAGGGTGCCTGCGCATGCCAGATACGTTGATTGCTTTCTGCAGACAGCTTATCTGCAGAGAACTGGACTAAACCCAAACTCATTTCACATGGGTCACTGACCAAGAGGGCAGGACGTAATGACTTCTCATCTCTATCTGCACAGGCTGGATCCAAACCACTGATCTATAGCACCATTGAAACTCCCCAGTTTCACCCTATCTCCTCAGTTCAAGGACATCTCCTTCCCACTGACAACCCCCTAGTGACTGTGTCGGAACCAGCAGAGCTATTTCTCTGCAATGCCTAAAGGAAAATTCTCCTTTCATAGGCTCAGTTATAAAGGAAAATCTCAGCACCTGCCCATGTGAGTCAGCTATTCCCCTGAATCCCAACCACCTTGTCTGCAGGAGCTGGTTGGGAAAGGCAAAACCAGAGAGACAAAAAGGGTTGTGTCCTAAATAAAACCATGTCTAAACACTTGCTGAGGAAAAAGAAAAATAAAAACAAACCAAAAAAACCCCCGGAAAACCACATCTAGCTTTGTAAGGCAATAACTAGAGCAATATGCAGCTTCAAGGCTACATAGCCAGGTCAGAAAACCCTCCAGAGAGGAAGAACTAGGCCACCAAACTCTGATATTAGCCACTAAATCTGCCTGCATTACCCAAATTTTGTGGGTGAGGCCCCTCTGACAGCTGAACCAGCCGGTTGCTCTCCTGCACACAGGTATTTACACACCAATAGGCTGTGGGAAGCGGCTCTGAACTCTCCGAGAAAAAGACAAGATGTGACCAGGACGGCGGGCGCTGCGAGCAATGCCTCTGCCTTCCCGCAATCAACAGACCACACCAGGTCTGTGTGCGAGGCGCCTATCGATCTGACAGCCAGCATCAGGCTGCTGGCCTAGGGAGGATCCCAGCGCTAATCTGCGCAGAATCTGGAAATCTGGAGAACAGCAATCCACACTCAGCTCTCTCCTGGATCCACTGGCCTATTTATCGCTGCCTCTAAAACACGCACGCCACAATGCCAGCATAGTGAGAGGGGGCTTTGGCAGACAATTTTATAGAGGAAAACTCTTTGAGGTTATTCGTCCCTACCCTCCTCAAGGGAAATCATTTCGATATTGTGAGCAACAGCATTGCTGAAGAGAACATGCAAAAACCTGGAAAATGCATCATTTTATCAACAGAATCAAGGCCATCCAAACCTGGAGATGACTACATTCAATATTAATATCCCCCTTTCTTCCAAGCAGGGTTTGAACCTCTTGGTAACCATCCATTCCCCAGAGAAATGTCTTTCAGTAACTTTGATGTGAGCTAATTAAGTTTGCACAGCTAGTAAGTGCCATCTGCCTGCCACAACACTGCCGGAGACTCCACGGAACAGGAGAGGATGGGCTGTCTCCTCTCACACCTCCTGCTGTACCAGCACCCGCTCCTGCATCCTCCTGCGTTTCACAAGCCCCAGTCTGACCCAGCACCCGGCAAAGGGAACAGTTCGCCAGGGCACAACCGCAAAGACAAAGATGCTGTGTTTCTGACACATGCAGCTCTCTCATCTGAGCCCCGGTTTATTCTCATTTCCAGGAACTCCATTTGTTTCTGCTGTTCCAGCCCTAAGCTTTTGTGTACAATGCTTTAATGAGGTCCATTCCACTGATATAAAGGGCACATCAACCACACTGCTCAATTAAGTGCTGCTTGGAGCATCCAAGATCTGCTTCTCAAAGAGTTTGAGAAGATCTATTAAGAGTCCAGCCCCAACTGGTAAACAACGTCCATTTCTGGACTGGTCCGGGCAATCCAATCAGTGACAGCATTTAAGGACAGGACATAAAATATTAGAAAATGAAATTGCTTTGAAAAAATTGCTCCTTGCTTATTTGCCAGATAATGACAGAAGAGCCGATGCCAAGCACAGCCAATCTGTCCTACGGTGTTCAGAGAGACAGCCCTTATGCCTAGGCATCCTTTTTTTCCTTTTCATCTGCTTAAACACATCCCGCCCGTCAGTCCTCACTCTCACCTGGGCCCTGGGAACACCTCCAGAGGCTCCTTCTCCAGCAGTGCGGAGGCAGCAAAATTCCCAATGCTGCACAATCAGGTAAGCTGGTGTTGTGTTTTTGTCTCTCATAAAACATTCTGAATTTTGTGCTTCTTTCTCACTGGAGGCAATGACATGTTGTTGTCTTCCCCTTGTAAATACTTGCTGTTGAAAAGCATTAGCAGTGTAAAACTTCTCTAAGGAAGGGGAGAGAGGCTGATGCTCTGCTGCATTTGGTACTATTTCTTATGTTGTCCATGGTCTTTCCCTACTACTTTTATAGGTACCTTTAAGAAAGATCGAATGCTATTCTGCACACAGAAATACAACAACAAAAGAAGAAAGGCAAGCCACCTCAGCGAGCTAAACTTGGTGAGTTAAGCCTAAGTTTGGGAAATCCAGGCTCAGTTCCTTGCTGTGCCAGACTCCCTGTACAACTCTCCTGCCTGTCTTACAAAGGTATTAACAACCTTCCCTGCCAAGGGTACAGCCACACACCCCCACTAACAGACCCAAGAAAAACCTCGTGAGGGGTTTCCACCAGCAAAGCCTGCAGGAGCACTGTTGTGGCTGCCCTTCAGCTGCCCCAGCTGTCTTCCAGAGCATCATCTAATCACACCTCACACTCTGCCCCCTCCCTTCCCCTTGTGAACTTCCACATAACAACTGAAAAATGTGACAAGCCTAACTTTAATCACGTTCTAACCCGGGTTGGTATCATTAATCTCGCAGCCACTGATGGGTAATTTAATTAGGGCGCATTTGTAATGAATTACAATCATCATTTAGCGCTATTGTTCCTAACATGAGCAGAGAGGAGTCACAAAACTGGCATAGTTGATCTTCTTACACTCGCACACTATGCAAGCCACCCCCAGCCCCAGCCTTTCGCTGCTGGTTTTATAGATAAAGGAACACGAGCACCAAGGACCCCCCACGTCGAGCCCAGCAAACACCTCTGAGCACGCTCCCTGCCAGCAAGCAGCGACTACCAGGTCTGCGAAATAGGACCTTTGATGGAGGAGGTGTCAGACTCTAAGCAAACAGCTCAGAGCTGAAGCAAAGACAGAAATACAAAGTCAGGATAGAAACCGTGCTCCTCGGTTCTCTTTCTCACCGCCTGTGAACACTTGATACAGATGCTGAGGTACAGCCACTCAACGTGAGTAAATGGGCATATTGTAAGTCCAGAAGTATCCCAACTAAAGGACCGGATTGATTAAAACACGCTCCTTGATGATGGCTGTATAGTCACACCAAAGCTATGGGCACACGACTAACGATGTTCTAATGGAAGAATAATTTGCCACAGAGCTTTAAATCCATCTCTACAAGACAGTATCAGGAATTTCCAGCCAAAACTGTCTCTGGTCAGCTCCTTCACTGCTCTGTGCAGGATGCATGGCAGTGAGCGTACGTACTTATTTCAGACATGACTTTAGTCTGCAAAATAGGAGCAATCTGTTGATGTGGCTGAGAGCCAACCCATCTCCTCGGTATCTCTGTGCAGAATATACAGACTCCACCACAGACGGCGTGTTGTGGCATCTTGCTTTTGGGGGCCAGGCCAACCTGCTTTTGAACTAAACTGCTTCAAAGAACTGCTCGACTTTTGTTGGGCTCCATGAGGTATTTTATACAAAATGCAACAGTTCTTATGCATAGGACCAAAGGAAAGCAAACCCTACGTATCTGCTCGAAGAAGGTGGTCAAGACCCTTCTCCTTTGGGAGTCTTGGACACCAGTCTGCACTCTGAAGAACATCTGGGTTTCCAGACCCCAGCACGAACAGGAGGACACCCCAGTTCCAGTACATTCTTACAGGGAGGCAGAAGCTAGGTCAGATCTTTTAAGAGCAAAATCCAACCTTGGGTTCCCATGGTCTGAGTCAGTGTCCTAATGGCAACATAATCTTGTCTCTCCCCTCCTGAAACATACTCACTGATGCCTCACAGCAACTCCATCTGAATTAACCAAACATGTCCCAAAGGGCTTTTTTCCAATTAATTTTGCTAGATACCACAAAGGACTTCTTTCTACTATTGTGGAATTTGACATCAAATCAAAGGATTCCTGGGCAAGGCAAAATACTGGTTTTTGGCAAACCTCTTCTTTAAATAAAGGCTGCAAAATAAGCTTATCAATTTGGACTGGCAAGCCATGCCCGTGCCAGCAAACGAGTAAGGAAAACTTATTAAATACATGTGCAAGTCCTCTGTGTCAGTATACTATGGTAAGGGAAATTCAGCTGTGCCTCTATGATTTTGTAGTGGTCTTTCAAAGAGTTAACAAAACCATTGGATAAAGTACTGGACAGTAGTGAACAGAAAATAGGGAACAGTCTGGAATATACAATAACACAGCTTTTTTAATTGGTGGCTTATACTTACGTGAGATACTGTGCACTTTATTTAAGATAGGCCCAGGAGAGTACTAAAAAGCACTGGAGAGAGGAAAGAAAGGGGCTTTCATGAACACCCCCCCAGAAATTCTAAGAAAACTGTATGAAGGGACAAAAACAAGAGACTCATGAAAGAGGTCTATAAAATACCAAGATTATAATAAAGGAAGAAAGAGCACTGCTATTTATTCTGGAAGAGAACAGGAGAGAACTCGACTGAAAAAATAAAATTTAAGGACTTTAATTTTCATGTAACGTGTGTTAATTAACCTGTGCAAGCACTGCTTTAGGGGAGCAGAAGCACAGAATTTAATGACAATTAGAACAGACAACAATATCCCATTTTCTAAATGGCATTTCTGCCATTTCCATTTTGCTTTCAACAACAGGATATGGTCAAAAGAAACTTCCTTTTAATCACCTTATTAACAATGCAGTAACTAATCAGCATTTCATTATGTTTTCCTAAGCAGAGAATAACTCCTGTGGCAGCGCTCACAGCTGGTCACTCGGACAGCAGAACACTGCCGAGTTCTCTTTCTGGGCACGGTCTTGCCCACTCTGCCCCTGCTCTGCTTTAAGGGCAGGTCGGGACCAGCATGGTTGTCCTGTCCCTGCCTTCCTCACAGCCACGCACAAAGTGCTGCTCTAGGTGGGGATGGAGCACAGCGGGGAGATGTGTAAACGCATCAGTCTGTTAACTTCATAAAGCCCTTCCCATCACACCGCGCCTAAAGGCTGGGACACTGCCAAGCCAGGGACACACCGTAACTTACGGTAAAGTTTCAGGCAGACTTGTTTTCTGCTCCCATCCCCTGCCATTATAAAAGCTGAAAAACACAAGGGAAAAAAAATTCTATTTATTGTTGGGTTGCTCGCCAAATGCAGAGTCAGCATGTTTGATACGTACCATCAGCATTTCTTTGACAGTCACTTTTCTCCACTTGCTTTCATGTAGTGAGTGAAAAGGATAAAATACCTTTTTCTAGCAAAGTGATTGTAAAGCCACATTAGTGGAGGGATGCAGGTGCAGCTCTCAGCTGCCGCGCTTGAAGATGACACGGTTACAAGCTGGCAGTGTCACTCTTGGGCTGCAGAACCTCTCTGGCAGCAGCTCTCAGCCCTACGACTTTCCTCCACTCTCAGCTTTGTGAAACCCTGACTTTTGAGAGCTGACATCACTCAATCCTTCTCTCTGCTGGAACTGATTTATTTCAGGGATGCACTGGTAAAAACACAGAGTGCTCATGAGATGTGCTACCCCAAGTGTAATTTTCCCTTTGTAAATAAGTTTTGGCCACCACCCAGTCCGGGTGGGATGACTGGGAAGCAGCTGATATTTGAAATCTCAACCATAGCATAAATATAGTCTTTAATGAACTGTACATCTGAGAAAAAAAAAAAAAAAAGAATTGACTGGGAAATAACAAGTGATAACCATTGGAAAAATAAGCGAAGCATGTGCAGGAGGAAACTCCATTAGAGTGCTAGCCATGCAGTTAAAGATGGATGCGGTAAACTCGTGTGCGAGCAGTTCGCGGCGCTGCTGTGACCCACAGGCCCATTAGCTCTGGAGCAAGGGTAAGCTGATTAGCTCTGGAGAAGGATGATGGCAGAACTCATCAGCTAAGCTTGTTAGCTGCCACACAAAGTTGGTGTACCTTGGAAGCTTTGCAAAGTGATTAGCTTGGGGTGGGAGGAGGCAGCAGAGCCTGTTACATTTGATGAATAACCCAAACCAGTCTCTGCGTGGGCATGAGCGCTGCGTACGGATCAGCTGCCTGGCAAAGCTGGGGAGAGTGGGTCTGCCTAGGCTGGGCTGCGGGGGAAAGGCACCCGTTCCAGCGTGTCTGCAGCCTGCCAAGCCTGTGTCTTGCTCTCAGCCAAGGTCTGCAGCCTTGTTGCACAACAGTGTCAAGCCCCTGTGGTCTGCAAGTTCCTCCTAACTCCCCACCTGCCATCGCTGACTGAGCTGGGACCCGCACCACGAAAGACTGGGGAGGCGGACGCTGTCCCCTTGCCAGCACAGGACAAGTGCCACCAACTCTCCTCAAAATACCTCTTGACCAAGTTTATTTTAAATGCAAACCAGGGGAGCAGGATAATCCAGCCCAATGTAAAATGACAGTTTTCTTCCATCTCCCCTCATGGATGCCCTGCAGTCATTCAAGAACAACACCTCCTTTCTCATTTGGGAAACAATGTGAAAGAGGTACAGATCTAAACATCTCCCTTCCTTCTGTGGTGAGACCCTGCCTTGGCCATCTAGTTGGGAATATCACCAGCACTTCATGCATTTTTATACAGCAAGGTAATCATCATTATGTCCATCTTAAAATGGTTCATACAGCTCGTTACAAGCTGCTTCAGCCCTCTGAAAACTGCACAAACCTATTGCCACTCGAACTGCCTGCCCACAAGCTAAAGCAAAATAAAAAGAGCTCTGGTCTTTCTGCCAAGCCACCATGGCTGAAATCTTGTACATATCAGTTTCTATTTCCTGGATTTTTTTCTCCCCTGCCGCCCCCCCCCCCCCCCAAAAAAAAAAAACAACAAACAACAACAAACAACCTAGAATATTAAATATTAAAAACCTGCAGAAAACTTATATTAAAAAAGCTCTAATCACAAACCCACAGGTTATTTAGGCTATAAAGAACAAAGCAAATGTCTATAAAGGTGTAGAAAGTTAATTCTTTAGAGCACAACCAAAGAGGGAAAACACGTGCTTCAACTTAACGCTTTGTAATTTCGAAGTGCCTACCTGAAGAAATTCATTGTGAATGCATGGAGGTGTCTTACGCATTCATTAAGTCTGCTCGGTTAATCTGCTTTTACATAAAACTAAAATAGATTCACAAACTTCTCCAAACTGCCCCAGCATTTCCAGCATTCGTCCCTTTCTGACAAGCTTTGCAAGACTGGACTTGATTAAAAACTTTTCCTAAATTTCCATATCCTGAAGTCAAGGTACTAGATGGCAATCTTTGTTTTTGTTTCAAAATAAACTTCACAGTTGCAGAAAAAACATGATGCAAGTATAACCGACAGTTCAAAACCAGATGGCAAATAAAATTATCTCAAACCATATTGTTATTTTTACATTGCATTTACAATTTTCAACACTCATATTTGGCAGTACTGCTGTCCCTCATTTTATGTAGGTTAAAAGTGAGAAGCAGCTGTCTGCTCAATTCAAAGTCAAGTATTTACCCCCAGGTAGGATCTATTTATGTGCATTTAACCAACTATTTATAGTCACTGGAAAACAGAAGGTTTTTAAGAAAAGTGCTGGCACAGCCTTCACTATAACAGTGTTGATAACGCTTCTCTCTCTTCCCACTGGACCTTCTAATTTGATATCTCCTTTGGTAAAGATGAACTGGAATGTTGGGACCTGCACGATTAAAATTTCTTTGAGCAATGCCTCTACTTCCCCAGTTGCTTTTCTGCTGCTTGTAGCAATAAATCTTCCAGTCATGCAGTGAGACACCAAGGCACTTATTACTTTTATGAGATAGGCTACTAGGGCTTTGGGAAATATTAATAGACCATCAGAAGAGACACTGACACCAATCTCCACATACTGGAGGCAGAACATCTCTGTGCGACGTGGATGGTGATGAGCACAGGACAAACGTATAGCCAGATGAGATAGAGTGTCACCCACAGACATAATCTCCCTTCATCCCACAAATTTATTCTCCCTACCGCCCTTTCTAAGAAACATGACAGTCACACAGTGAGATTTCTAAAATGAGATATATGTCCCAGTCCCTTAGCAAAGCAGCAGCAGGAGCAAGAAAAAGAATTCATTTCTAGAAGCTGATATTCATCAGCAAACCCCACTTCTTTGCCCTATTCGCTGCTCCTACCGCAGCAAACAGGACTATTCTCATTGCCAAGCTTGACTGCACAAAGATCCATTAGATAAAAAAATATATCTAAATGAGAAATGCAGCAAAAAGAAATTAGTTTGGACAGCTCCTCCTCTCTGATCCTGACTATAATAATTATGTCCATGTCCTGTGAATTCATAGCTGCATGTCCCAGCATTGCTCATTTTACCCACTAACTTCAAAATCTTCTTCCAGATGTTGTTCTTCCCCCTCGCCCACCCTTCCACGTATCCAGAAGTTCTCTCATTTCTCTTTACCATCAAAGCTTTCCATTACAGGGCCCGTCCATCACACAGGTTCCCCTCAGCAGCCACGGACACACCTCGCTCTGCGAAGGAAAGGTTCCATCTCTGAAGCTCAGAGGATGGTTTTGCCCTTCAGCCCTCTCACGCTTTTCCTCACGCTACCCTTCCAGCCTGGAAGAGACTTATGGGAACCATCCATGCAGACATTAGCACATCCTGCTTTCAAATCTTTCCAGATGCCCTCCTGCAAAGAGAGCGACAAAACTGGCAGTCGATCAAGGCAGGCAGGTGACAAGCCGGCTCTGTCCCTCTTCCTCTTGCTGGCTGCCAGGTTCCTGCTGTGCCCTTCGACCTACCTCTACCGCCAATTAACAAACCAAATGAACCAACGACCACAAGTGTAAACTCATGACACTGTGCCAGCCACTGCCTAGTCCATTAGCTCACGTCCTCCTCCTTCCTTTGATATTCCTTTAGGTCTTGCTTTTTGGCTGCGAGCTTTCCAGATAAAACATCTCCCTCCACTTATTTGTCATACAAGAGCCAGTACTAATGTGGTTAATAACAGCAGCTAACCTCTGCCTGCTAAAGTATTAGCGATGCCACCCATAAAGCTGTGTCATATTTAGTGAGCTGTCAGAGCAGCAGCATCATTAAAAAAGCACAAGCACATAACTAATGCATGTAAAATGCTGCGACAGATACAATCAATAGGTTGGTTGGTGATTTATTCCAAAACTGACGGAAGCAAAGGGCTTGGCAGTGAGAACAGCTGAAAGCAGGGAGGCGAGGCAGGCAAACTCTCTCCTGCCGTAACGGTCCTACCACCTGGTTTTCAATGGCAAGTGCTGGTGAAAGCAACACGTGTTTTGTGAAACCCAAATGACCCCCACTGACTGTGGACTTCCACTGGCATACCTGGCTGTCTGAACTGGTCCACTCGGTTATCCCCTCACCAGCACAATGACTTCTATTAGCACTAATTTTTCCTTCAGCTTTTTACTGAGACCAGTGCTTTCGTGAGTACCCTCACTCACTCCCCTAATGATTTCTTCCTGGATTTGCAAGCTCTTTTATTCCTTCTCATTTCACATCAGAGGAATGGCAAGACTTTCGCTGCCTAGCGTTAGCTTTGTGTCTGCACACGATGTTCCCACTCCGCTCACCGGGACCCACAGACTTTATAATTAGGGCCAGGATTCAAGCAGCACCAAGCGCACTTGCAAAGATTCGCTTCAAAACCAAAAGGCAACTTCTCCAACTCCTTCCCAGCGCAGGCTCTCCCTCCAACCTGCAGCTCCGCAGGCTAAAGATGCGGGCTAAGGAAAAAAGTCATCGACTTCCCCTCCCCAGTGCAGCGGCGCCGGCTTGCTCTCCCCGGGCAGCAGCCCAGGCTGCCGGCTCCACAGCTCTTCGCTGCTGTCGCATTAACCAGTCTCTTTGTAGACAACCAGGGACTGCAGCAGCCGGTGTCCCCACGGGGCTGGGAGACCCGTAGTGCTTCTGAGGGAGGCTGAGTCCCTCCTGCACAGCAACATCAGCTGCTCTGCACGTGCTGGCTTGACCCAGAGAGCCCCAAGCTCGTGCCCCACAGGCAAGTGCCTCCAGCACCTCCCGCAGTGGGAAGATGGGACCTGTTGATTTCTGCAGTTTCATGTAAGTGTAAATTGATGAGCTACTTCAGGAAGCTAATATTAATTCCTGGAATAACGTGTCAGGGCTGCCTGGCTGATTACCCCTCATTCCTGTCTGCTTACAAACAATGATTACAGTCTAATCTCAGCACTCTTGGAGGAGCTGCGGAGAGTACCCTTCATCTAGTGTAATTATGTTCCAGCTCCCTTGGAGCTGAGGCTCTTATTCACTCCTACCATTATCTGCAGACTAATCTAGTCAGCTGGAATGGAGGTAAAAATTACTCCATAGAGCTGTAGTAAGCTCTTGCTCTGGCTCCAAAGCCAAGTTAAAGGAACCAAATTGTTTTGTGATGGTCAGACAAAGGCAGAGGATGAAGGAGAGATGGATCCAGCATATTGCAAAAGCAAGTGTTTGCTGGCACTGCCAACAGTCAGGGTTACTTTAATAAAACTCAATGAATCCTGTTTTCTGCAGAGACGCTGAGCCTGCTGTGTTTCCTCCAGCCTCCAGTGTGCTCTCACCCATTTTCAGCAGGATGGATACGCAGCAGCCATCTCTGGAAGCTCTTCTAAAAGAAAGCCTTTCCCCAGTGGGACCTGGTCATACGGTCTCCCCAGGTTGCTCCTCCACACTTCCGCGAGACCTCACACAGTACTACAAGGCAGTAAGTGTCAAAACATCATCAGCCTTTTGAATGTGATGGGAAGGTTTAGCTGTTTCCAGAACTTTTGTTCTAAATATCAGTCAAACACAGTATACGCCTGATTTAATCCTGCAAAGGCTTCCATGCAACTTCATTTTGCCTAAAAATCACTTATGGGTAACTGTGTGCATCAACACCCTCTAAACCCATTTTCTGATTCTTATTTTCTCCAAGACCTCCAAATTATAATATTATTGTAACTCCCTTTCCTTTTAACATAATTACAGTCTAGAAGGGCATCGACATTTCCTGCCTCTCTTGTTAAAACCACACAGTTTTACACCACCTCTTTGTGCAGACACCACTGCAGTCCCTTGCTCAGCCACAGGAAAGACATCTCCCTCTGAGGCCGAGAACAAGATCCTGTGCTGCCTTCCCTTGCTGGTGACACTGGTGGCGGCAATGGGACAGGAGGATGGTAACACGTACTAGCAACCACAGCAACCACGCACACACTATGGCATCAGCACAGGCTCAAACTGACCATTCATTCAATACTGCTACAGGTACCGGCTAGATTAAGCATGCAAAAAACCTGTCTGCAGGAGCTGCAATCACATTTTGCTTTTGCTGGGGGGGACACACATCTGTAAGCAGCAGCCCACCCCTGTGAACGAAGCAAGTGCACGTACTCCCACCACGCCTGAAGCACACGTGATTTAACTGCAGTAATCTGGGAAGCGAGACATCACTCCCCAAAGCCTGATCTCCCAGAAGGCAACCTGATACCTGAGCTGCCAAAGGTCCTGTGTTTTAATTAAGTGTTAAATCTGTTTTGGTTATTTATTTATTTTTTTAAATCTAGTAAGATGTTTCTCCTTTCCACAGTGCTGTCACTCTTTGCTGTGCTGTAATTCAGTAAGGAGAACAGTTAATTAAGTTTGAACAACAGTGTCTAATGACTTCTATTTAAAGCTGTTCATTAAAAAATATTACAAGCCCTCAGAAACCACCTAACTTTGGAAGCTAAACATAGTGCCTTAAGAGAATAAAACAGTATAGTCCTGCACATTCCCACTTCACAGGCATACCTGCTACCCCAAGCAAAACAGTGGAGCAAGGCATTCACTACTGCCCTACGAATGTTTATTTTAAATTTAAGTCATGATAAAACCACTATAAAAATAACAAAATGTCCCTGGATGCAGGGATCAAAATGAGTACAGGTAGCATCACTATTAAGCACAGTTTTATTTAAAATACTCTTCAGATGCAGAAGTAATACAGCTGATTCTAACCTGTGTGGAGCTGTGGCCTCAAGGAAGGAGAGGCAGAAAAGCAAAAAGGTCCTGAAGAGACGGGAAATACCGAGGAGACAACAAAATGAGACAGTGTAGAAAACCAGACAGCAGTCCAACCCGAGCATAATTACCCAAACTCTCAACAGGAGAGGGTAATCTAACCACGAGTGGCTTGAAAAAGGAATAGAGGAAGAGAAGGGGGAGCGGAGGGTTAGCTATTCTGTTTGACATCTGTGCAGCCTAATGCTGAAGTTCATCTCTAGTATTCAATAACACGCGCAGAGGTTATGCTGAGACATGCGATGGCATAGGTCCACTTCCAGCCCCTGCACCAGAGAAACTCCAAGAGTAAAATACACACAGAGATTTAGACACATCACTGCTAGATGCTAAACACTGGAATTAGCGAAGAAATTATTAAGAAGGCTGTTCAAATATTAGCCTATTTTAGCACAAAGGAGGAGATCTAGCGCGGCATTGACCTCAGATAGATCCTTTAAAAAACACATCCTGGAAGATGTGCGCTCACTGCACCTACCCACCCAAGTATCTCTAATGAGTTTCCTCCTACCTGGTATCTTGGATCTGGAGGGAACCCCTTGAGGTAACTTGTTTCCTAGTCTCGCCTTCCACTTAATGCACAGACTTGGAGTTGTTCGGATTGCAAAAGGGAAGCCTTATTTTTCTTATTCTTCTTGGCAGAGAAGTGACAAAGACAGCTATCCATCATTGCTCTCCATGAACATTGCATAGCCACAATGCAAGGATCACACCTGATTTATTTTCCATGCGGTCCTAATAAAAAGGCCTCTGCTGTGACTCTACTCAATCTTGCCAACACAATAAACAGAAACATAAAAATGAAGCCTAGTTTCATCCTCCTTTTTGAAGTCACCAAAGGGACATGCTGAAGGGAGTTCAACCTTCCCCCCTGAGAGAAGATGGATTCCACTGGTCCCCCGTGATGGGACACATTTTTACCTCCTTGCTGTCAAAGCCATCCTAGGTGTCATTGCACCATAGAGCTCTCCCTATCATTTGGCAACTTTGCCCGCTTCACAAAATCATCTGCAAGCTCCCATACCGTATGTCTTATCCCCATAAGATCTTGAATCACCAAGGCAGGATAGTATTTGAAGACTTATCTAAAAGTACTGAAGTTGTTAAAAAATACATCAGCCCTAAAATTGGATGTGTATATCAGCGGGCAAGAAAGCAGCAATATTGTAGCATGAGTCCAGAAGGTTTTCAGGAGTGATCCAGAGAATACAAGGCTTGTAAAACTTATTTCTGTACCAAATAAAACTAAATAAGAAACAATAAACCTCCAGGTGAAAATAATACTAATAAAGAAAGAAAGCCATTCCTCTCCTCTTTAGTAGAATTCCATAAAATTCTTAGGGGGGTGAGGGGGAAGAATCCCTGAGGATTAAGTTTAATCATTTGGATTTTCAAAGCTTCTGTGACAAAGTACCATCGCAAAGGCTACCAGAAAACTGTCTGAGCAATGGAGCAAGGGATAAAGTGCTATTACAAATCTAGAAATTAACTGAATGAAATTAAAAAAAGGAGGTATAACATATGATCAACATTCAACACAGCAAAAGATTACACTGGCATTCCCCGAGGACTGGTTTTGTCTAACGTTCTTCAGCTATTTGCACAGGGGAGTGAGCTGTGGTGTGGTGAGACTGCATATGACATCCTGGTTTGGGGGCCATCGAGCTGACTGACCTTGGCTAGTTTGCCTCTTAGGAGCACTAAAGCGCTTTGTCTTCACTGAAGGTTCACTTGCTTTAGTTACAGAAAATATAAAAACACAGCTGTTTAGCAGTTAAGCACAAACCTAAGAGAAAGCACAGAATAATGAAGATATTTACTCTCTTCTTGCAAGATGCGAGGAAATGATACCCAGAGGGAGTGAATAGCAATTTTAAATAGCTATAAAAAACTCTTTTCTCAAGTCCTGAATTAACATCTGGAGCTCAGTGTCACAGGCTGTCTCTCAGATCAAAAGTTCAGAGAAGTCAAAAACTGGATTAGGTACGTTAATAGCAAGCTAGTGGAGAAACACATTTACCAAAGCTTATGAAAAACATCTTTTATGAAGATATCACGGTAGTTTTTTAGGCAGGGTTACACCACGATGCATTTTGAAAACTGAAAATAAACCATCTTTCTATATTTGAAGATGCTTGGAAAGCCTCCCTCTAACTTGCGAGCAATCAAAACTAACACTTCAATGGCAACTTGCACCCCAGAATTGGAGCACCTGGGCAAAGCAGCAGAGACATCACTGCTCCCTTTTCAGGGACGGGGAACGAGACAGAGCAACACTGTCAGTGGCAGAGCTGGATTACAGACAGGAGATTCCTGGATTTTTTTGGCTGTGGGCTTGCCAATAAGCTGCTGTTATCTGCTGACCAACAAGAAGCAAACACAGCAGCAGAGCAAATTTCGGCAGTGAAGAGGAGGAGCATCCTCAGCTGTTCTCGGTCCCTCAGCCACCCTATCCCTGTCCCAAACACGGGCAACTTCGCAGTGTGGTCAGCTGTGCACTTCACCAGCATTCGCTGGAAGCGCATACCCCTCTGGAATACATACAGGATAACTATGAGCACTATGTACAGGATAACTTTCCAAAACCAATTCTATCAGTTCCCTTGATTCCCTGGGGACTGTGATTTCCACGCAGATACCTAAAGGCAGCAGAGGGCTGGCAGGCTCAGGAGGAGCAGAAGAGCTGTCATCCCACCTGGCCAAGAGCTCCAGCAATGCCCTTCTCATTTTTTATGCCAGGTTGCACACATAGGTGGATCTTTGAGCTTGAGCCTGTCTGCTGTCAGCTAGGAAGCAACTGTTCAAAGCAGTATATGGACAGCCGAGGAAAGCCTGCCCTTCATGGTTCCTCTTCTGTGTCAGGCCAACCCTGTGGCCAGCCACCAGCTCAATCCACAATCCAACCCCTCGCTTCCCTCCAGGTAACTGTATTTGCTTCCCAAATGTTCTTCCATCAGACACACGTCCTCCCACTGAGCTGCACAATCCAATGTCTGCACACATTCGCTTACGATTTGGAAAAAAAAAAAATAAAAATGAATTTAACTTTAAAAGCTGTAACGGCTTGAGGAGTCTCCGGAGTGAAACAGGAGGAGGGAAGGGGGAGTCCAGGTTAATAAAAGCTGTTAATTAGAGTCAAATTTGCTGCTTAATGTGTCAAGAACTAGTGAGTTACGAGTTAATCAACTGTTCAGAGTTCCTTGGGAGAGCAATAAACCTGAAGCCTGAAAACAGAAGGAGAAGGACAAGGTCACAGCCTTCAAAGGAGGCGTCTCTGAAATTGTTTAACCCTAAGGTCCAAGCCGGGAGCATCCTCAGAGATGTCAAGACATCCCCCATTCTGAACATCCTGTCGTATCACTAATCATCAGCGCTCCAAGTCTTTCACAGTACGTTCAGGTTCAGAGACACTTCCTTTTTTCCTTTTTATCTGCACTAGTTGGGACTTCTATAATGCGTGACAAAAGGCACAGAAAGACCGGTAACTCTTCGAACCCTTGATTTTTTGTTTCCGCTGCTCCCTTTCAAAGGACGTTGCAAAAGCCTAAAGCAAAAGGCAGAAAAGAAACACAGAAGAGTCGGAGGGTATCCATCAAGTACTGAGCTCAGGATCCTGTGTTCCTTGTGCGAGGGCTATGAACGTCTCCCTATCGCATGCAGTAAAAGGAGCTGCCACAGCAGGAACTGCCTTAAAGAATAAATTAATAAAAACAGCAGCAAAAAGAGAGTGAATAAAGCCGATCAAGAAATGAAGGGTTTTGGAGACTAGGCACTTCCCACATTTTAATGCACCTGGGAGACAGAAGGCAAATGATGGGTGATTTTCTTTTGCCATTGAACTATGGAAAGTTTTAATCTATTTTCACTCCAATTTACTCTTTGCAAGTCTAGCCTAGATGGAGTACATTCTTCTTCCCCGCAACATACTAGCCATCATTACCGTTTCTCTGTGATTGCTAAAAGAAGAAAAGCTCCAGTTGCTATGGGATCTCTGCTATCACCCAAGAGCTTTCCCAATGGGGGGAAAAAAAGAAAGCCAGAAAATAAATATTTATAGCCGAGGATTCCACCAGACTTTCAAACTTCTGCTAAAACAGGAGGCACTAAAACCATCTTTTTTTTCTTTTTTTTTTTTTTTTTTTTTTTTACACGAACCCCACAGCCAAGCATACACCCAACTCCAATAAAACTGTTAATCCACGAATATCATTCATCACTCGAGGGCAGTTCAACCGGCCCATCTTAGTGGTACTGGTGAGGTTTTGCCAAACAAACAGAAGAAGGTAGGCTCCTTCATCTGGAGAACTTTTGCTTGTCCTCCTTCCAGTGCTCTGCCCACTGACAGCAAGCTCCTGCACAGAGGCTGAACTATTGCTCTTTCTAACAATCAATGATACGCCTGTTCACCGTGCTAGATGGCAGGAGGGGACATGGGCACAGCATGGCACGAGGCTTGCTCATAGCTCAGCGGGTCACGGCAGACCTGGACACTGCTCGGTGCGGGCACCGCGGTGGACCATGCGCTTTCTCTGCTCTTGCCACCACGCTCCGCATCCCTCTTCTCTTCCCTGCATGGATGCTGCTGGAAGTTTTTAAAAGAAAAACCTTTTCCCCCCAGGATATTTCTTCTCCTGCCTTGCAACCTCTACTTAGTTTAGGGGGCAAATGTGCTATCTGACTGTTGTGGAGACAACATGGACTCCTGAGGTTGGGACTTGGCACAAAGAAGAAAGAGGAACAGATGTTCATAGATTTCATTGCAAAATATAATTACCCACAGTTTTGAATGCTACATACAACATATTCTGGTAAACGTAAAGCAATGGGAAGTGCCCTCTGTGTCCTTGTGGACATCTCGGGTGTTCCTCCAGACCCTACCCAGTTTCCATACTGCAACATTTCACACTGCAAGCAGCAGCCTTCGGAAACGTGGGGAGCACAGAGGATTGCTTCACATATAGCAAAGTAGTCTTTTTACCGTTAATTCTCTTGTTCCTCTACAACATCCAGGTCCTGAGGGAAAGCAGAGCCCAAAGCTAGCCCTGGATAAAAATATTAGTTGCTTCTACATTAAGATGCTTGTAATGATTCAGCAACTTAACGCCATCTTTCTACCAACAAGGAGTCTTTGTGGTTCCTCTATAAGCCAATAGTTCAAAGTGACAAATAAAATAAGAGGATTTGACAGAAGTCATTACCACTTACAAAGCTGTTGTACATTTGTGAGTACAAATGGGTCAATTGTAACCAAAACTTGCAGTTTTATTCAGCTGGGAGAATAATCCCATCCTTCTTTCCGAAAAGGAATCTACAATTTTGCCTCCCCTAACAAGCAATTCACCTGACGCATTAACAGTTGAACTAGTAAGAGCAAATGCAGCGTCATCCACAGCTCCGAGGTACAACTGCCATTTCTCAAAAGGCAGGTGAAATGCGCTGAGGAAAACCAGATCCCCTCATCAGGAGGGTGACCAGCTATCTCCTGACATCTGTAATATTTCAGATTCCTTTAAAACCCAGCACTTCCAATAAAGTGCAGGAGCAATCAATCCTCCACTCCTGCTGAAAACTGTTGCTGCACAGAAGAAAACAAACTACAGAATATCTCAGCAAACAATTCAGGGTCAGAAATTTTTCTTTTCTAACAATTAGTAGAGAGCGTTTGCATCCCTCCTCCAGCAGCCGCTGAGCACAGAGGGAAGGAGAAAGGGTCACAACCTTAATTCTGGACACAAATTGGCTGCCGGTTCTCCACTGCCGAAAAGGGGAGGGGAGGTTACAGCCACAGAGTTATGAGCAAGATTACACTGCAATCAGGGAATGGAGATGTGAGCTGGAAAGACATGCTGCAGGCAGGGAAAATATTTCTTAAATTAAACCCCTATTGTTCACCTTGCCTCTGCCTCGGTGGATAATCCATGAGACCCTGAGCTCCTGCCAGGAGCCAGTGTGAATAACTCAAGAGCATTTTTCCTACCTGTTGGTAATACAGCAGTCTGTGTGCATGAGCTTTCCACTTCTCCGAGCTGTTCATATGGGAAGCTAAATTTTTTGTAAACCCTGTGAATATAATTTCCTTTCTCCTTTTCCCAGTAAAATATATATTGTGGGTTTTCAGGATGAAGGGGTGCAAGCCGCACTGCTCAGAAACCATGAGTGCGGTACATGACTTTTCAGCACTTTGTGCATCATTAGAGCGAGGTTATTAACAGGACTATGGGCGGACTGAGGGCAACGAGACCATCACCTGTCTGGAGGACGATGTCTGAAAGAAAGGAAGGCAAATGCAAATTTGCAGAGGGAACATTTCTGAGATGAATTAAGTTTCCTTTCTCTGAGACAGACCGTGAAGAGCCTCAGACCTGAAGATAACCTGGTGGTAGTAACACCCTTTCTGAAGAAGGTTGCAGGGCAAGAATTATATGCAGATGGCAGGGCTAGTTCCCTCAGTGGACATCTGAGCCAGCTTCCCTGTTGACATGTGCTGTATAAAAAACATGAGTACAGCAACAACTGGCAACTGTGCTCTCAACACCAGTCACTGCTTAAGAATTTAGGAAATACTGCGTTGGAACTAATGTATTTTGAGATCTTCATTCGAAAGACTGTGTAAGACTGTAACAGCATACTATATATACAGTATGCTGTGATGCTAAATAGATCCATGCCCACTGAAAACAGCAGAAATTTTATTCAAGTTCTATCTTTTAAACCACTATGGATAACAACTCCTGCTTCCTTCTTCTCATTAACACTGGTGTAAAGTGCCTGGCACAAATCTGCATCAAATGAATATAACTACAGAGGAAAATACATTGCATTAACTTGTATGTCTGGCTGTCACTTGCTTTTTTCTGTCTTACCACTGCTCTTTCCCTCTTTTCTCCTTCCTTTTTCAATACAGCAGTTTGGTTCTATTTTTCTTCATAAATCACCTTCTTTGTCCTTCTTTTCTTTCAGTCTTTCACCTATTCCTTGTCAAGTCCAAAGTTGATTGCTTTCTCTTTTTTTCCCCCTAAGTTTGATTGATGTATTCTGCACTTACGTAAATTATTTTATACGGAGCATATAAGCTATAGAACTGCCTGGAGAATACTATAAGCACTGCTACCACCCATGTAGGTAAGGAGGAAAAAAAAGTGAAGTTAACAAAGTGCTAAATTAAGTAAGAATCTCTTACATCATACTTTGAAGCTTGCCAAAATCTGACTCTTCAGATGTACTGCAACAGCAGTTTTCTAAGACACAGGTCCTTTGCAGGCAAAAATCTTTAGTGTCACAAAATGAAATACAGATTCTCCCAACTGCTGTAGGAGGGACCAGGGGACAAGGCAGCCTTTCAAACAACCAGGCCCCAAGTCATCAGGCTGTCACTGCTGCAAGACACCCAGAACAATGCAGTTCTTCTTGCCTACTACAGAAAAGAAAGGGAGGGAAGATGAAGAAAGGTATTTACTTTTCATATCTTGTCTGAAACACCTGCAGGACTTCAGGCAAGTGATCTCTGTTGAAATTCATTGTATTGCTCCATCCATTCTTGCTTAATTCATCTCATGAAACTCTTAAATGGTACCCAGGCTATAGGCTGGCTCTCTACAGAGATGGGAATTACATCCCTAATTACAAGATATGGTACTGCCCTAATAATAAGTACTGTGCTCAGGAAGTCCCCACCCAGGGGGATGAGCTTTGACCTCTTTTAACAAAGACTACAAAATAGTTGATAAGAACATTAAAGCAAGTCACTGCTCCAGAAACGATGCGTTCACTTGCTCCAAGCACTCTGGTGCTGGCTGCAGAAATTAGCTTTACAGCACATCTCACTAGCCTGAGTTGGTGATAGTTGTCTGTCAGATTTGGGGCAACAGCATGCAGAGATGTAGATGGGGAACTAGTTTTACCTCCACAATATTCACTTGTTTCTCATAATCCCCTAATAGCACCAGGGCAAGCTCAGCTCAACAGGTCCGTCCCAGGCATTGCTGGGGAAATTAACCTGAAACTTTCATGCATCTTCAGGATGAGCCTTCACAACCCCTGATGTTGAATGGCTCCTCTACAAAACACACTCCACCTCAAACAGAACTGGGCGCTGCTAAGCTGTCATTACTGCTCCTCATGCTTCCTTTCAAACGGCACACCTCTTGCCCTAAGAGCGCTCTCCCTCCTCACACCAGCAGCAAAAGACTGCAGCAATCTCTAACTGGGGACATGTTTTCTTCTCCGGCACAGATTTGTAGCATTTAACAGCAAATCTTCAATTATCATAGCACATGACCATAAAACTTGCTCAACTGGAAACGTTCAGCTATTTCTGACTTCGCCTTCAGGTGTCTTCTTTCTTTTGCCCCCAAAGCCATCTAACATAGTATTCTCCTGGAACCTCTGTACAGCCTGCCTAGCACAAAGTTAAACCGTAAGTCAAAATGATTAAAATTATATGGAAATATATACATCTCCTTCAACACTGTACTGGGAACATGGCTCCTAATGGGACATCACTACACATTACTCATAAGGCCAAGACATGTGGCATTTCCCAAAGAACCTGCACATTCTCCTTTTTATGCCAGATGACTTATAAGCAGCAATCAGTCTTTCTCTTTTGGGGCTGTGCCTTCCATATGCATAATTTGAGTCCTTAAAATGAACCCCCTGATCTGGATTCCACCTGCTTGGGAGGGGGGGGGGGGGGTGGAAAAAAAAAAAGTCTTGGAAATATATAGCAACATGAAACTGGCAGGACAAACTCACACTCCCACTGTGCCAAATTGCAAGTTTAGTAATTCTGTTTTCTTCCCGCTGAGTGGAAGGTGTCATTAGCTGCTGTATTTAGAGCTGCAGAAAAGGTTCTTGGAGCAGTCCCCAACCTCTCTCTGAACCAGGTGGCTGGTGACCATGGGGGCTCTCTGCAGCTGGGGACCTTCACCTTCATCTTCCTGCAGGCACCACTTCAATTTTAACAGAAAGGAAATAAACGGGGCAAGTGGCACAATACGAAGCGGAGCCCTCAGGCTGTGTCGTCCTCCTCTGGGCTGAAATTCACCCCTGGGCCAGGGCCACTCTGGAGTCCCTGCGCTGTACAAATCACTCAAGAATAGCTTTCCTTCTGGGAGAGGATTTCTCTTCTAGGCTGGTCTCTGTGGAGCTCCCATTGAATCAAATCCTCATTTCTGAAGATTAATATAACAATTCAAAGAATCATCCTCTTAACTGTGAGCTTTGGAAAGGAGCAGAAAGGCCCTGGAAGCATCCTGCAGTCACACACATGTGCACCTGGGCTTGAGCCTTGTCTGCTGGCAACAACCCTACATGCTTTCGAGAACGTCCTGGCCACGAAACCTCCTGACCACGAGGAGACCCTCGTGCTTGCGCAGACATGCCGGGCCGCTGCGAACGCCCGCACTGGCCCTGCTGGCAGCACCGCGCCACATGCAGGAGGAGCGGCAGAGCGGGGCTGTGTTTGCTCAACAGCATTTCTAATAAATAAAGATACAAAGCCAGAACCATAGGGGGTCTTCACGATGCACACAATGAGGAGAGGAGGGGGAACGTGAGGAATTGCCCCTTTCACGCGGTGACTGAGGATGGGAACGCCCTGCTGTTTCCAGATTTGTTTGGGATGGTTGAAATGAAGACCACCTGCGCTGCCTGAGAATTGGGAAATCTGTGCAAACATTCATTATTTATAAGATAGCTGTCCAGAGGCAAATTGCCTGGAATCCATTAAAGGGAGAAATCCCAGCTCCCTCTGGCAGTTGCCTGGCACAGGCCTTTTCCACTGACACAAAGGGAGGGGGGAGGGAGAAAAAAATCACTTTCATTTCTAATTAATCTTCTGGTATATAATACTTTTAATTAGGGGAAAAAACCCATAGCTGCATGCTCTTTGAGAGGAAGGAAGGAGCCAAAAGCAAGGCAGAAAGCTCTGGCATCTTGGCTGCAGCTCAGGCCTCGTCTTCCTTCAGTGCGCCCGAGCACGTGAGCCCCGCAGCCCCTGGGGGGCTGCTCTGGAGACGCGGAGCGGGGCCATGTGCATACAGACTTGGTTATTTACCCTGGAAAAAGCATTCAGAAGATGCCTTGGACAGAAATGAAGCTGACTCTGTTGGACAAAGCACGGGCAAGACGAACAGAAAGGCCCAGGGACAAGGAAACACAACCCCTACGTTATCTCTTCAAAGTCATAACCCCCCACAGATTTCATCCCCCAACCCCAAATTTCCTAGCCCTTCTTCCTCCTTCTAAGGTCTCTCTTCCCTGCATCCATTATTAATGCCACTGGGGGTACAGATTTGCACTTCGGTTTCTGAAAAATTAATTCAATGATTAAAATTTCAGTCCCTGAGTGATGGAAGCAGCTCAGGCAGGCTGGAGATGCCCCTCTGCAGACTGAAGGCCTTTGGTATCCTCCCTGCTTACCCCCTGCACGAGAGACTCCCCGTAGACCTAGTTCAAGGGGGAAAATACGGAAAACGTGTTTATAAGTTGACCAAGCTCTGCTTTTGTGGAGAAGCTGTTTCAGTTTAATACCCTGTCAATGCTCAATTCAGTGCAGAGAGCGAACCCCAGGTTCTTCCAAGGCTCAGGTACTCATGGGCTTTCTACATGATCCCCTGCGTAAGGGAAAAATCTCCAAATGAATGTAAATATTAATCAATACTATACATCTACCAGTCGTCGGCAAGATGACTGTTGGCTGAGAGACTTTTCGTGTGGCTAATGACATTTTCTATGACACTACACTTAAAATGAAAGAATAGCAGAGAAAGGCCCTTGGAGAAAGACACCTTCTCAAGGCAAAAAACATGTCTGTTTTCTCATCTACACCCACACCTATCAGCAGGAAGAGCAAGACCCAAGGAACCTGCAAACTGGTGAGGAAAAACCCCCGGGGCGACGTTCCAGAAAAGCAGAGACACCCCCCCCCCCCGCAAATTCAGTATCAGCTCAGGAAGGTCCTTTCCTGGGCTACAGCGGCACTGCCCTTCCCATCAGCTCTGCATCAAAGGGAAGAGCAGGCAAAACACCTGTGTATTTTTCCACCCTCAGTTCCTGGCTCTGTTATTTTTATTTATTTTAAAACAAACATGAGAGGGAAGTCAGAGCTGAGCAGCACATGTACTGGAGGAGCTCAGTACTCTTCTCCAGATTAGGTAGAAGGGTGAGAAAGGGCCAGATTTAAACTTACAGATTCCAATTTCATTCTTAAGGTGCTAAAAAATGGCAAAATAGAACACACACAAAAAACCAGGACTGCCTTTTCCATGGCATTTTAGTGAATAAAACCCCAACTAAACCTTGAAGCAGAATAAAGATGGCAAACTCCTCCATCCTTGGGAAGCAGCATCTTTCCACTCACATACCAGCAACAGGCTGAGAACACGGTGGGAACTCAGAGCAGGATATTCTCCACCAGCCAACGCAGCGCTGCTTGTGCTGCCATCGTGGGGGTAAGAAAGGGACAGAGAGGAACGGGAAGCACTCTAAGGAACTCTGCCGAAACCCTCCGCAGGCAGGAAAAAAGCAAAGCCCTGAAACTGAGAACAGATTTTTTCTGAAGCAACAGGATTAGTGACAGCCCACACCGCACTACATTGGGGTCATGACAACTACAGGCTCACTGAATGCTCACTTAAAGCCAACTCCTGGATACAGACAACATATGTTTGGTCCTGAAATATTTTATCAAAACAAAGTTTCTAAAAACCGTACTAAATTGTGGATTTGGGGGAAAAAAACCTCTTTGCTAGCTCCAGAAGAACGCATGCTGTGTATATCACCAGCACAGTGCTACCAGGAGTAAAACCAATGCATGGAAACCTACTTTTTACCGCATTTGCAGGGTGAACGTGCACAACACTGGTTGCTTGGAAAACCTGCTGCTTTTCTTCATCAAGATGCGGCTTCGTGGAGGTTTCACAATACGCGGGCTTCTATATGCGCTTTGACTCTTGCAGTTATTCTAAGCTGAAAGCCTTTAGCACCGCAATCCTCTATCTACTGGACAGAGCGAGCATTGGTACGTGCAGTATTAGCACCCTCACATGCTTCACGTGCCAGCTTTCCGACCTCAGGACAGGTTCATTCATCCTGCTCTTGCAGAGCCCCGGTGGTTTTACTGAATCCACAGCTATTAAATCTCCCCTTCTGAAAAGGCTCCAGAGCAGGATACGTCCCACCTTGCAGCTTGACTCCAGCCTCGTGACACCAACACACCTGAGAGGTGGCGTGCTGGCGGCGCACGGTCCCGATGCTCTGTGCAAAGCAAGAGGAAATGGAAATGCTGGAACAAGCACTTTGGCACAGCTTCTTGGCTGGGCTAAAGGTTTATTCCTGGGATACTGCTTTCCTGCAGACTAAGGAAAATTAAATTTAGCACTTTGCAAATAAATAGGTTAAGGCTGAAAGGACACTATTTAGGAATTTACTGCTTACAGCAGCCTCAGAGATTATAGATCCATCACCGTCTATTACCTTGCTAGTTACTGCTTCCACTCTGTCTATCTTCCTTACTTACAGAGCAGTCCTTTCATCAGGTCTTTTTCTGTTCCCACTTGAAACTGTCATCACTCTAATGGAATTATATGAAGAAAAACAACTTTGGGCTATGCCAAAAAGCCAAGGACATCTCCCGTGCTTTCTCAGGACAACGTGGTGAAATTCTTGCCTGACAGAGACACACACAGATGTCTGATAACCTCCTGGGAAATACAGCAACAGAAACCCTTTACATGCATGTCCAAGACCTCTGGGCTCCATACAACTGGCAACTGGGTCGTGTCAACACCCAGAAACACAGGAGCTTTTGCAGGGACCAGCAAACCAACAGCTGACCGGTAACCTTTGCTGCAGATTCATCGTAGCTACATTGCACATGGCATGAGAACTAGTCACTGAATGCACCAACATGATTCTGAACCTCCGTCTCTTGCTGCATGCACCTCTTCCGCTCTCTGCTTCACATAAAAATCATCTGCAGACAGTCCCCTCTCCAGAGTCAGATACATCCCAGAAATGCAAAATGACAGCTAGCACATGAAACACTCTCCAGAGCCTTCCATTTAGACAGACAAACCCTCCAGTTTAAGGTTGAAATTTATGTCAGGTCCCCAGAACGTGGTTAAGATACATCCACTGTTACCGGCTACCTGCTTTAGCTAAACCTGAATACAGATTAGGGACAAATTAAAGTTTTCAAGCCTCAGTTTGATATATTTCCTCCAAGATACAGGCATACTTGGCTTGTCTTCTTTTAGACGCTAAAGATGCTATCAAAAGATAATCTTGGGGGTTACCAAAGCTGGAGGTCATCCTCAGCTCTCAAATTCCCCGCTTTCCCCATGGAGGAGAAAGCAGCAATGCGATTTAGCTATGAATCCTTATAAGAGAGTTTTGACATAAAATACCTTTCTGCACTTCTTCCTCAAAGAACGTTCTCATGCAGCTGGCAAAAAAGAAAATACATTAAACCCAAACTCCTAAAATAGTACTAAGTTACCCGCTCTTAGTGCTGACATTCACATGGGGCAGAATGAACTGGTTTTGTGTGTGGAGTTAGGATGAGTCATGTACCCGTTTGAAGCAAATGTGAGAACAGGATAGATATCTCACCATTTCCATGTATATGAATAAAGACAGTTGATACATTATTAAATCCTAACATTAATCTCTAACCATGTTAAGTATTAATTCCTTAAGTATACAGAATGCAAAGAGCTGAGCTGCAAAAATTGTTGTTCTGTAGCAAGGGTAGGCCTACACTGGAATCACAGCAGCCAGTTCCCATAACAAAGCCCTCCAGAAGGATTTTCAGTGTACTGCTGCATTCTGTCATTGCTCCACAGACAGCACGGTAGCAAGGACACCAGCATTAATGCATTCATACTGCACCACTGATAGTACATGTTATGATCTGGAAAGCCTGCATGGCACGGTGTGCTTAAGACTCCCAGATACTGTGAAGTGCATCAAATCTTCAAGAAATGCCATGACTGAATGCTTGATGTGCTTCCAACCCTCTCCAGCAATAACTGCCTCCAAATAGAGGTGGGATGCCCTAGAGCAAAGTGGAAGGTACACTCACAGTGGTTATTATTTTTGCTTTCCTACAAGCAGTTTCTCAAAAAGAAAATGTAAGAGACCTCTGTTTAGGTAAAGGTCTCAGGGAACACCCAAACACAGCAGAGACTGGGATCCCATGAAGAGCTGCCTAACAGGCTTTGAAACATCGGCTCTTATCTTAAACTGGCAAGCCAGTTCGAGAGAAAGCATATTAACTGGTTTACGCAACACCAACTTAAAGGCTAAGAGCCGTGTAGTAATTGAGCATTTAGACTTTGAAGCGTGGAAGCAATAGAAAGATGACAGAGGAACGTATGGCTGTGAGATCCAGGCTCCTGGCTGCCAAAGGGGACCTGTGACCATGACACCCCATCCTCTGCTTCTCACGATTCCCCCACTACATCCCCCCCCACTCACCTGCCAAGCCGTGTGGGAAAGGGCCAGCCACCTCGTTAACAAAACTCAATTTAGGCTGACACCTTTTAACTCTGAAATCCTACGTGAGGGCACAACACAAGCATTTATATTCACAACAAATAGAGGAGAAGAGTTTTATATGAGCCCAGATCCACTCTTCAGGTGGATGCAATAGATGTCCCAAGACCACAGCAGCACGACAATCTTCTGTCGTTTTCACATTTGTGAACTGGTTTTTACACACACAAACACCCCTCCTCTTTCCTCCTTGGAGATTAGAAAATCTTTTGCCCCAGTCAAGCATAGGTAGTAGCTAAAACTCCCACAGCAAGAGATAAGTCCTAATTATATTTGTATTTAAACAACGTGCTGCTTACTCGAGAAAGAAGAGAGGCAGCGGCTGCCACTCACTCTTGCTGGTGGCTTTGTGCAGGCTGAGCTGGGCTGCTGTGACCTGGGGCATTCGCGTGCTGGTGGGTGATTTGCTGGATGTGACCAGCCGTGTCTCACCACAGAGCTGCTTCCTGGAGCTAACTGCTTTTCCTAGAGGTCTTCTCACAAACCCTTCCTGGTACATACAGGGAAAAAGCGAAGGAATGGTACAAAAGCCAGCCTCAAGTCCCTTGGCAATGCTCAACTGCATGCCCTCCGTACCACCAACCACTCCCTGCAGCCAACTCTAAAGAGGCTTCAGGGACATCCCTGCAGGACCACAAGTGGACGAAAGGGCCACAGGGATGGCTGACGTCCCTGACGCCATTTGTCACACAGGGATGGTATAGAATACGATGTTGTGCCAGTCTTGCTGTGGCTGAACCTTGGAGCAGACGCACAGCAGCACAGAGCCCCAGAACTGACCCAAGGCAGGTGAGGTGGCCTGTCCCCTGCTCAGTGTCCAAAGGGAGACGAGTAACAGACTATGAAGCAGCCAGGGATGATGGGGTACCCAGAAGCTCAAGACTTCCCCCCGCCAAGGGTAAAACTTCCAGCATCTTCCACTCTTTTCACATGCAGCTTTGAATGAAACCACGTACAAGCAACCAGTGGGGTTGGGGTTTGCTGACACAGCTCTGCATGTTCTGCAAATTCACAACAGAGGAGTCAAGGAAAGCAACGAGTGTGCATCAAAAGCTGCTTTGCAAACCACCCATCTCATATGCGCTGCAGTGAGGCCTTGCTATTCCCCTACCACCCCGACTTGAAGGCATTGCCTTTGCCTTCAAGAGTGCCAATCACACAGGCTCCAAGTAAAACATCTTCTGAAACTACCAGAGACTCAAATAAATGAATACATTGAATAAACCGAAGAGATTTAATGCCAGTTGAAGGTGGCAAGTACCCACAGAACAGGAAAGGAGCAGCTGTGCCACCCCAGGCCGCCGGCCCATGCTGGCTGCACCACGCGTCTGAGGGACAATTTGCTGCATCCACTGCTGTAAACAAAAGCCGGCTGCACCGGTTACATCTCCAACCCATTCACACGCAGCCTCCCCACCGCAAAACATTATGAAAAGCTTCTCAACCCCCCGTGGAAATCCATGAATGGTTAAACCATGCACCCAGGTGAGAGGGATAGAGAAAACCAGAAGGTCAAGTGACCAAGAGCAAAGCCACACGGTGATTTAGCAGCAGAGATGGGAACGAGAATCCAGGAGGGGTTCTGCTTATGTTCCCTCTGCTTTATCCGTTATTTAACACTGTCTTCGCCTCACAGTGCATAAACACAGTCCTGTCAGCCCACACAGTCCTTTGTAATCTGTTCAAATACAGCAGCAGGCGGACACAGACATCCTTCTCTCCCGAGACCTCCCGTGGGGAGACCGGGCACAGCCAGCAGCAAGAACAACTCTTCTTCAGTAAATTGCAATCACGTGGGTGCTGGGAACATGGGGGGGGGGGGGTGGGAAGGAAGGAGCGGCTTTTATTGTAGCAGGTAAGTCAGCCAGGATCTGCTCTGCCTCCTGCTAACTTATGCTGACACAGCAGCAGCTTTTGTGCTGTCTGGGACAAGGGCTGTGTGTAGGGCTGCCTGGCTCTGCCACGCGGCACAAGGACGGAGCCAGCGGCTGCCTGGTTTGGGGCACGGGCAGAGCCAGGGTACAGGCAGGATGTGTCCCACGTGCCGTCCTACACCACACATCCCTCCAGGGCCACACATGTGCTACACCAGCCTGGATGCTCTGGTTTAATTAATTGGTCATCGGTGACCTGTGCTCCATTTGGTGCACATGACTCTCCATAGAAAGGATGGGCTGTCTCTTCCACTTCATTAAATAAAAGAGATCTCAATGAAGGAAAAGGGGATTTGGAGGGAGGTGAATCGCAAACTTATTTTTTAAAAAAGGTGTATTCTAGTGATTGGTTACTTGCGGTTATTGCAGAATCATAGAATAATTTAGGTTGGAAAAGATGTTTGAGACCATCAAGTCCAACCATAAACCTAATGCTGCCAAGCCCACCAGAAGCTGTGAAAACAGATGCTGAGGTCCTTCAGCTGGGGTGGCTGATGGCTGCTGTGTCCTGGTCCCTGGATGAGGCTGTCAGCAGTACTGACAGTGATGGTGGCTGAAATCAGGTGCAGAATTTGTGGGAATAACTCAAAAGCTGCCTTTTTTCAGTGCCCTGCTGCTCCTTTGCTGAGAGAGAAGTGCAGACAGAGAGGCAGAGCTCATACTGCCACAGGCAGGGTGCTGTGGGGAGCAAAACCTGCAGCTCAGCACCAGCGCTGCCATGCCCTTGGGGCATGAAGGACCAAAGGGAAGGGAAACCACAAAAGCAACTTGGTGCTTTTTGGATGATTACAAAGCAAACATGGAATTGCTGAGGGCCAGCCTGAATCTCAGATGGCACCTGTGAGCCGTCCTCATGTTTCCTGCCCCAAAACAGACCTGCTTTTTTGAAGTGACGGGTTATGTATCTGCCTCAAAGTGTAACACATCAGTCACTTCAAAAGAGAGGATGCACCCATCAGCAAGACAAATCTCTGACCTTTCAGAGAGCCTCACATGTACCATCCTCCCGCTAGTCAGGAAAGACTCAGTCACTGGAATAATTCTCCAACATCATCAGCATTAATTACCTGCATGGCTGGGTCTACCCTGGCAGACTTGCAGGCATGGCAGGGAAGGGGAGCAAGTGGTGCCAACACGCTGCAGACAGGTATCATGCCAGACCGACAGGTAACAGGGGAATGTATTCCCCAGACCAAAGCTGCTCTAAGTTCCCCATGAGCACAGTCTATTTATCCTGACAACAGTCTAGTTACATTGGCAGGAGCATCATCCACCTCGTACAGATGGGAAACAGAGGCAGAGAAAGAGCATTAACTTTGCTCAGTTGGAGCAAGGCTACAGCCCAGCCTCCTGAGGCCTGGGAGCAGCATCTTTTTGCTCAGAAATTCTGCAGTAAAATAAAACCTTCTGTCAGATCTCTCCACTATCCTCAAGGTGACTGGTTTCATTTGGACAGAAAAAAAGGAAAAAGCCCCCAAAACCAAGGGAAAACCCCTCTACCCTGCCCTAGGGGATAGGCAGTTGTTCAGAGAAGCACAAGCAGTAAGAGAAAAATTGTGCCAGGAGGAAAAAAAGCATGAGAAAGAGCAGAATAAGATAAAGACAACAGCAAGAATTGAAGTTAGGTCCTAATATGAAACAGGCTGCTACAATACGTGAAAGAAAATGACGTGTAAGAAGTTTAATACAGGATTTGATGCTGTAACACCATAGATCACTCAACAGCTCCTGTTTTAGAGCTGCTGATTAGTGCAACCCAAGATGGGTCCTTGCTGACCCTTCCAGGAATCCCAGCACCGTCATCTGGCAGGAAGGCACCATGCTCGCACAGCAATGCAGGCACTCCCGGAGCTGAGCAGATATATCACGTCTCCACCAATCACATGGAAAAATTGAAAACAAAATATAAAAATAAAATAACTTGTAATTAACAAGAATGAGGAGTTAACAGAGGCCTACAGTCTCTAATCAATCTCTTGCTGCCTGGCCTGCTCCACCGATGAGCACCATTGTTATTCTTGATTGTGTGCAAGAATGCGAGACGGCTGCTGGAAGAATAGCACTCCATCCAAATTGTGATTTCTTTCTCCCCTCGAGACTCATCAAGGGTGAGGAGGAGGAGGACAACAGGGGAGAAGACAGATGCAAAAAGAAACAAACAGCTAGAGCATGCTTCTCAGGGATACTCTGCTGGGTTCAAGGAGGAAACAACTGAAACTGCAGGTACACCAAGCATGCAGACTACTCTGATTCACAGCTCACAGCACTGCTATCAGCTTCAAGATGAAACAAAAGCAATAAGGCGAGTAAAAGTAAACCCTGTATTAACCATCCTGCTTATTCCGAGATGTACATCGTTCACCAGCGTGCCCCAGCCAAACCGATGCTAAGGCTGCACTGGAAACTCAGCAGACTGGACTCTCACTGCACATTTAACCACAGGAGTTTTGTCTCCACCTTTCAGTCAGCAGTTTGTCAGCATCCCTTTGTGTTTGAAAAATAGCCTCCAAGTTCTTTGTTATTCAATCCAGCCTCATTTCCCTCCTCAAGAAAAGATAATTAAGCTATTACTTCTTGTGCGCGTAGCTGCCCCATCACATTGTGCACACCTTGTCAATACAGAGGCACTTGGATGGCAGGGTACACAAGCGATGGGCTAAGCAAAGGAAGGCTGGGAAGTTAAAGGTGGTGTCTGTCCTCACACCATACCCTTTCTTCCCTACGAAGCCTTCATCCTTTCCACCCCTCTGTGATCAGCCTCTGCACCCAGAGTGAGCCACATCAGAAGCAAGTGTTCACTTTTCAGATTGCCTTGAAGATTGATGGCAACAGTTCCCCTTACATATCTGTAAACCAACTCTGCATAACTCCTTAAAGAGGCGTGCATCAAAGACAGCTTGCATGCTGGCTGTTAATTTAACAGGTCACAGAAAAGCTGTTGATTTTATTACCATACTACCAATTCAACAGAACACCAATAAAGAATTTATTTCACAGCAAGAAGTGCCAGCCCTGTAGCTGTCAACATTCTCAAGCTGTGTCAAGATACTTCTGCTTTTGTTTGCTGTCTGATATCTTGGGCATAAAGTCTACCAACTTGGGGATGCTCTTCAATGAGCCACCGCTGGTATTTGGGTTTCCATTTGATAATTTTGACAGAAAATAACAACATGGGCAAGACCGGGAAGCAGAAAGAATTCTGTAATCTGCAAGGCTGGGCTCTGAGGATACAGAAAATATCTGTCTAAAGGCAGCCTTTTGGCCAGGACTATTTATGAGCTCAGACACATTAACACCACTATGATATTGGAAAGATTCTGTCTGCTTTAACTTTCTTACCAACCAACTCAGACCCAAATAATTTATACATGAACTACTAAAAAATCCGAGCACTCCTTTCTGAGACAGCAGAGGGATCTAAAACCATAAAGATTTCAAACACTGCCAGATTTGATGTAGCTGTTAGACAGCATCAGGTCGATTGCCTTTTCAGTCCAGGATCATATCAGGAAAGTGACCGGCACCACACTCACGCCAGACCAGTGGAAATAGTTTAGCTGAAGCACAGTGAATAATCAAGCACAGACTGCTCTCCCTGAGCACTCTTCTTGCTCTCTCTTCTTCACTCAAGTCTTCATTTCTAAGTATTTCCAGAGGATGGAGTTGAATGTTGCCAGGTACAGCAGCATCCAAACCATATGCACACACAACCCAAAAAAAACAAGCAGCATGCACAGGAATATTCTCCTGAACCTCTGTAGTAAGAGGTTGCCTTTACACCTCAAAGCAGAGGGCTCTGCATGCCCCTACTTAAGGTGAGTATGAATATTTAATGTAAAACAAAGTATTATTATTTGTCCACAAAGATACCTTACCATTTTAGAAAATGTACTGACCTCCTGCTCTCAGCATTACCTTGAAGCCATAAGGTCTATCAAATAAAAGGATTTCCAGTCTTTTCATTTGAAATTGATTGGCTTCAAATGCTTTGGCTGAGCCTGCGTCTTTAGGCACACAAAAAGAAAAAAGCCCATGATTTAATTTCTCTGTACTGTTTGTTCATTTGTACAAGTGTCTCCAAATCATCTCCTCTTCAAATTTGACCAGTCTTTCTGTTTACCAAAAGACTTTCTTTGCCTGAAACAATTGTCACTGCCTTTCTAAAGGCCTCCGTTCCTTAATCTCTTTCAGGATCTAGCCAGAGACAAGGGTAAACAGCCTGATGTACACATGGCCAAGCAATGACATCCTGACTTGCCACCGCTTAATTCCAAGTTGGCTAAGCTGATTTTGAAGCTCCCGGGCAATGTTTGTTGGTTTTAATAGATATCTTTAATGGCTTGTTACAAAGGGAGTCAATGCAGTTCTTGGATCTCTCGTGGGTGGGCTGGCCCAGGCACACCGGTCAAGCATAACGTTCAATACAGAACGCAAAGTCCGTGCCATGTCCTAATGCACCTCATGTACCAGCAACGGGAACAGAATATGAAGCTGTTGAGTGTCCCAATAACTATAACGCACTGCATCCCCCACAAAAAAATAATCATCAGAAACTAAACTCCTGGTGAGGAATCTGTAACACTGCTTTCCACAGCATTTAATTAAAGGAACAAAAAAAGAGCAAACAAGCGAGAACAAGCTGTGAAGCCCGAGATGTGCCTTGCTGCCTACGCACTCACACACAGGGTCTGAAAATCACTGGAACATCCTTAAAGCTGATGAGCTCATCTGTTGCATCGACAGGGATCACCAATAAGTACTGATACGGTTTCATTGGAATTCAGCGCTCATTTATAGATGCAGTCATTTATATTTGCAGCATGCTACTGTGATTAACCCTTTCACTGAAGCTGTAATTCCAATTAACGCGAATTGGCTGGACACATACAGCATGTAGATAATAAGCTCTGCTACAGTAACGGCATACCTTGGTCGGGAAAACCAAGCACATCTTTCATCTTCATTTAGCTTTGAAGGGGTTACATTACAGTAGCTCCTATTGCATCCCTGCTATTGAAGCCTCACTGAAAATTAAATGCCACCAGCAGTGCTACTGAAATATGCTCTAAAGTTTACAGGCAAACTACAGAAGCTTGTAAAGTGCCAGGGGACTTCTCTGGTTTAATTATATAGACCCTGTTCCATAAATTGCTTGAATGGAATAAATACAAATAGCATTCCCTGCTTTGTGACCTCTTTGGGTTAATGAAATGCACACAAACACCCACAGTCTGCTATGGCTCAGAAATTCCACAGCATAAACACACAACCTCGCTGGAAGCCGTAGCTGGGATTCAAGGCTTGGTACATACATGAGAACCAGCTGCCTGGACTCAGCAAGAAAATAATTTGTTGTTTATATTCTACTGCTATTCTAAGCTGCAGATGGTGGGAATTGTCTGCGATTTACTGAACAGGGAGAAAGGGTCTGAGATTTTGTTGTTCAGGCTCCAATTAACAAATCTGCTTCTCCTGTCCGAAGAGGTGCGTGAGGTAAGAGAGGCTGAGGAATTCCATGAATCAATAAGCAACCCATCTCTGGCTTTGGGAAACGTGAGATCTGCTCTACCTGGTGACACTTCCCTCCATCCTCTGGACATACTTGGGAATAAACACTTGAATGAAGAAGAGACAGTGAGAAGAGTGTTAAGGGAGAGGAATCTGTACTTCATTATTTGCTCTTCTGCACGTAAATTATTTCTATTGCCATGACATGAAGAAAAGTTCAATTCTACTGGATACAAACTAATGAGATGCCAGCCAGTCCTTGTTCACGTGGCCAGTATGCAATTTTCTCATGTTTCCCTAGCTTTCCCCAAGCATGCCATCTCTCCTACGATGAACTGCTACTTGTACTGTCTGGTCACGGCATCCAATGGACATCTCCGAGTCTGCCGAAGGTTCATTCACTAAACATGTTACACTACAGGTGTGAGCGCAGGCCCCCAGAGGTGCTAGAGCTACAGCATTGCACCATCTCAACACCGAACTGTTTTCAGGATTCAAGGACAGTACCTTAAAACCAACAGAGTTATTCTCCTCCCTGGACACTGAGCTTTCCTTTCTTGCTCCCATTCCTCCTAGTCAGTCCAGAACGAACCCTCATAAGGCCAAGTAATACAACTGTTTTGGGGATGTCTTCTAGTTTTCATAAGGAACCTAGGTGCTGTCTTATACTTATTCTCATTTGCTTTATTTGGTTGGTGGTTTTTTTGGGGATTTGGTTTTGTTTTTTTTCCTGAGGCTCTAAAGTTGCAGAACAGGAAGATGTTTGTCCTGTTACGTAAAGAAACAATACTGCAGCAACCCACATGTGGCACACAGCTGTAGGTCCGCAGACACAGAACTTCTTCAGTTCTTGCTTGTAGAGTTCCCTCCTGCACTGAACACCTCTTAAACCCTCATCCTTCTCATAAACGCAACCTCCCCCAGGGGGATCACACTGACCTGTAAACTTGGGCTGTTGACACCTGAACCGATGTAAAGATGGAACTAAACAGCTCGGTGGCCCTAATGTCAGACCTCAGCTTTCTAATGCACCAGCATTAGGTAACGCAAGAGAAAAGCGGCACCCATCAAGCTGCAGCCTGGCCTCAGACCACCCAGCTAGACGAATAAAGGTATCAGACTGACAGAAGACAGACTGCTATTGCTCCTCATCTGTGCTACTCAAATAAATGGCACTTCACACACACAAGGATGAGTTGCTGCTCAAAAGGATTCCAATTTACATAAAGACAAGATGACATGCAGACAAGCCAGGAGATAGCAAAGACAGCAAGGACATGTATCTTGTAGTGAAGTAAGGATGGAACCTTGGTGGTTACATAAGGTTTTATTGCCGTGGTGTATATAACTGATACTCTAAAAAGGTGAAGTGCAAGGCCAGATGCCTTAGGTATTATGCACATGCAGTCTCTTCTCTTTACTCCTAACTTTGATATATAAGTGGGAGACCACACGTCAAGCCTTCTAAGGCACTTTTTTAAAGGAAGAAAAGATTTACTTCCCTAGTAAGGCACACCCAGTCACATAGCAGAGGGGCTGGGATTTTCCAGTCTAATCACTGAGAAGAGCAAACACATCCTGCCATGCTGAAAACCATGAACCCGAAGAAGCAGGTGCAGTGTGGGGTGCACAGACATACCTTAAAAAGCAGGCAGTCCCCTTGGTGCTCGGCGTAAATGGAGGAGAGTCGGTACTGGTTCTCAGTTGTGATGTCGATCTGGTATCCCGTCAGTGTGTAGCACACCTTGCGAAACTCCTGGATCTTCGTCTGGAAAACTTCTTTCAGACGCTGGTTTTTTAGTTCTGCACTTTCCACTTGCTTCTTCAGCTCTAAGTAGGGGAAGAAAATGGGTACCTTCTTACATGTCACCAGCACAGAGCCCCTTGCACTGTATTTACAGTGCTAGCCAAACTAAGTGAATTGAAAAGGTTAATTCAATTTTTTACAAATAAATTAAGCAGGCAGAGTAAAGACACAGACAAGCTAGATTCCTCTCCTCCTGGTCCCAGCAGACCAAAAGATAATAAACTGGGGAATAAGGAAAACTGACGTGTCTTGGTGGGATGGATTTTTCTTTTGCTCAGCCAGCCTTTTAACAACGTACTACAAAATTCAAAGCTATAGCATCCATTTCCCCACATGCACACATCTTATTTTCTACAGGAACCCAAGAGAAGGGTGTTACGCTACATGAAGCAAGAAAGTAGAAAAACGGTAAGAAATACGCCTCTGTACGGTTGCATCATGAGGAAGCTGCCTATAAGGGAAATCTCCTCCAAAATACTCTTGATTTGACTTTAAGTGCTTTGATCTCAAATTGACACACTGCTTAGGAATCCCTCAAGATTCCAGAAGGGGCTTTACTGTGATAAAAAGCCCGAGGAGTACCACTGCCTCTCTGCATTTGCCACCTTAACTGGACTAGTCCCTAGAAGAGAGGTCCTGGGAGACTGCCTGCCACTCACCCTGTATTTTATTGCTACAAAGGGAGCTGCCAGTACTGTGAATCCTTCAAGAGGATACACAACAATTACCATGAATCTTTCACCCAAGGTGCCTTCTGAGTAATTAAACCTCAATTTATCCCCCCATTAATTACAGAGATTGGATTTACTTTAATATACACTAGAGATGTTTCCCAAGTCAGCCTGTTTTGTCAACACTGCAGTCCAGGGTTAGAAAAAAAAACCTGACTCTTTCTAACAGCAAACAAATAGACTTCCCCACTCGGAGACCTCTGTCATTCTGCAGTTTAAGGTTTTCTTTATGCTGTGATCAGTGACATAATTGCAGCACATACGGGCCATATGTCTTTATTTTAGCTACTTCAGGGTCCAGCAGTAAGACAGCAGAAACTTCACTGCAAGGCGACTGCTTGAAGGTTTTTGGCTAGGCTGATCCAGCCCGGGCTACAGCATTACTGTTTCCCAAGCAAGCTGGAGTTTTCGCTTGAGTATTTGCTGAGAAGTGTCTCTCCATTGACCTCCCAAGCACAAGTGTAGGAAGAATGCAGGATGGCAACTGCAAGGCCACGGACTTCCCTCTGATTCACCTCTGAGCAGCTGCAAGTGCACCAGGAGAATGCAAGGCTCCCCTTACCTTCTGTACTGCTTTACCTAGGCACTCCGGGTGGGACAAAAGGATAATTCAATGTGTTACGTTAAAGTGCCTTAAATGCCACTGAGGATGCCCCTGCTCAGAAGTACTTTGGCCTTAATCCAATTCAGCTTAATCCCCAGGCAAGGACAGGAACTCTTTAATGGTTAAAGAGAACTACATGTCCCTTTACTTCTGAGTGAGAGCATCCACGCGGGGAGAGTTAACACTGCCCGGCTCCTTACCTTTGGTTAATTCAGCTCCACCTCCCCGAGCAGCTTGTGCAGATGATGTATGAGCAAAGTATTTCTTTTACTCCGGGTCTCCCTCAAGATGTATCTCATTTTATCAAGGGAAGCAAGCCAGTCTTGGGGAATGTCACCACTTTGTGCATTAAAACACTCCTATACAGCCCCCACTGCTGGGAAACCCCCGGCTGCTGGGGGATGTAAGGTAAGGAAAGTACCCAAACCCTGCTCACAAGCCCAAAGGGTTGTGGTTTACACCCTGCCCCTTCTCATGAACTTGAAAAGGCTGTTCTTCCTGACCACCCACATTCCCATTCACACCAAACTCATCACTGCATGATCAATTCAACTCTTCCTTGGGTTGTTACCGCCTTTTCCACAATGTCTCAGCTGAGTCTGGTGTTTGATTATTCTAGTAATCAGCCTCCTGAAATCAGGAGGTTAATTGGCAGCTCTGACCTCAATATTCTCATAGTCTTCACTCAGCTATGCAACTGTTAAGGACAAAATCCTACATATAAAAGTAAAAATTCAGTGACCACGTTGCAGTGGTAAATAACATTTCGCCACTGTCAGAGACAGCGCTGCCTTTAATATACTGCACATGTCTAACAGCAGTATTTTTTTTTTCCTAATAAATGCAGCCTAGCCTTGGAAAAGTAAATCTGCCTTTTCCTACTGCATCTTGGAGGCTGCCTTTCCTGACTTTTTTAACCTTGGAGGTGTATGGCACCCTAATTCATGAACTCCTTGAACAGCTTCTGTTACTCACGAAGTAACAAAATCACAAGCATCCTCACACCCGCTGGGCTGCAGCCTTGTAACCCCCCCAACAGCACTGGCCTAGTTAGACTACAACCATGTGGATCTAGAATAGCAACTAAGTGATCGCAACTGCTTTCCTCCACTACCCTCAGGGTGAAAAAGGAGAAACTCTGACTACAACCAGTCTTTTTGCCAGAAATCCTGAGCTTTTCAATTTAACTGAAGGACTAGCGAGCCTTCACTCCCAACAGTGTGCCCTTGCCTCCCCCCCGCCGTTCCTCCTGGCCCTCTTTCCAGTGCCTGCGGCAGTTTTGGTGTATTACCGCGTCAGCTGTCCTGGCTGAAGGAACTCATCTGCATGGAAAAAAAAAGTTATCTCCTTGTTAGAGATGCCTTGTGTCAGCCATTGGCACGAGGTGCTGAACTCTCTAACTGCTAATATAGATGCAGCCTCATGTGCCAGCACCAGCCGGGGATGGGATGGAGCCTTGTCATCCCCTCCACGGCTCCACTAGCAATTCCCCAACAGCGTTTCTTTAGTTTGGGGATGGGGCTAGAAAAACACAAGTAGGCAAAGGGACATGATAGGAATGCTTAAATTTGCAACTACCCCCAGTGAGAGGTCCAGTGAACCCTGACTGTAAAACAGAGATGCTCTTCCTTTATGCCCAATTAAATTGCAGTCCTCAATTGTTCAGCTATAGCAACTGCTGATGCCTACCTCCTGCGGTATTTATCCCAATTCAGCAAGGGGCTATCCCCAGATAGCACTCAGGACTGTGACTACTCCCCTGCTTCTCATTGAGAGCTCTGCCGACACAACCAAGAAGCCACACTGTGAGGAGGATTCACGGAAGAGTAACTTGATAGGAAGGTAACCTGAGACTTGAGAAACATGGGATGGGATCCCACTGCTGAAACAAAGCCATCTGAGATGCTCTAGGATATTTCTCACAGCCTCCCACCACGCTTCTGCAGGAAAGAGATTTCCTGCAGGCTCTCCGTCATACCAGCCACCCCCAGGTCAACATCCCAGACACTTTGGGGTGTCTAAAATGGCACAGGATGCCTATTTTTAGGCACTGGGTACCTGTGTAGCCTCTACACCACACATGGCCCTGATGCCGCAGATTCCCTGCGCCTAGGGAACAGCACAAGCAGCATATACACTGGCTTGGGGACAGTAATTAATCTTTCTAATATTTCCCCCACCAAGTGAAGATGTTAAGCTAAGAGGCAGCTCATTGTTTGCTCCGTGTCTCAATTCAAAGATGTGACGGCACTATTTCTTAAGCCTCACCTAATACCACTAATTCCCGCCAAATTTCTAGCAGAGTCAGGAAAAATTGATTTAAAAGTCATCATCTGCACAGAGTGCAATTCAGCGTATTTCAGAGCAACGTTTAAGGCACAGCCTTAGAGACCACTGAACAGAGGGAGATCCTTTCAGGGTGGGTCAAGGTGCATTAACGGAGCATGTTTCTGATGACAGCATTACTGTTTCCACTCTTATCTACCACCTACAGAACATCGAATGTCTTGATCCTTTAAGATCTTTCACAACATTTGGAGAATTAGGTTTAATTATATCTTTAAAAGACGATGTTTGAAAACCAGAATCCCTGTTCTCAGGGTACCTGTTTGAGTTCCTATGTTCGAGACTGTTACACTTGCACAGAACAGGCAAGAGAAGTTGCAGGTGTGCTCTGCAGAAGCCATGGACAGGCAAAGTCACACCACAAACATCCTTCATCCCAGAGAAAGGATGCCAAAGCACCCCTCACTGAAGCGTTAATGAAACAAATAAGAACTGAGAAAATAAGCATGAGATTTGGCAGGCTATGCCTTGGTCAGGGATAATGACCGGCTGTTTATGTGCCTGGGAAAAAAAAAAAAAAAAAAAGATGAAAGAGGAGAACAGAGAACAGGAAAATATATGGAATTCATACTGCCACATCTTCTTTGTATTCAGGCCAAGAGTATGTACAAAAAGTTGCCCATCCTGAAGAGTGTGATGGGGGAAAAATAATCTTCACTGAAAAAAGTGATTAGTCGCTTACAAAATTAATATTGCCAAATGATTAACTTCCCCCTAATGATGCTGCTTCTTGAAACACCTTGTATTTTCACACACTTATATTGGCTTTAATGAATAATTCAAACTATTTTGGATAAATAAATAAAATATGAGTTGGGCTTTTTTGGTCTCTCATTGAAAATGTCACTGCTTTTTATTCCATTGCTTTTACACTCCTTATATCTGAAAATGTTCACAGCTGCCTGAAAATACCACAGCTTTGGCTCTTGCTCCGAGTTCAGCTGGGTCAATCAATAGCAATAGCAGTCTCTACACCAAAGAAAACCAAATCCACACTTAACCTTTTCCCCAGGGAAAGAGGAGAAAACAATATGGCTCTCAGCATGCCAAAAGGGGCATGAAATTAAATGTGTCACTAGTCTTCTCCAGGAAAACAGAAATTTGTTCTGCCCATCCTCCGAGATGCCACAAGCCATGTAGCTGCATTAATTCAGTTGCGATCCCAGCTAATACATCTCTCTCTCAGAAAAGCCTGAAGTCCTTTCTAACTCTCCATTAAAGGTTACTTTCCCTTAGTAACATGTTTGGGGGTCACTCACTCCAGCATGCACAGGCTAAAGTATTTACACATGAATTCCTGTCCCTGCTGACCCTGCCAGAATGCCTCTGACAGATGCCACCCAACACTGCTATGGAGGATACTGTATTTTTCCCAGCACTGCTCTATTTAAACAACAGGCTGCTTAGAGTTTGTTTCCAGCCTCCAGAAGGGATGCCAGTACCATCTTGTTCACACAAGGTCTGTAATGAGAAGAGGAAATTCTCAATTCCAAGATGTAAGGCCAGAATGATCCTTGTTCTTCCCCACCTGCACAAGCTGCTCCTCTCCATTTCCACAACGCTGTGCCTGCTGTGCAACGGCACCCATCGGTCACCCCCACTTGTACCTCCCGACTGATATTTAGTGACACTCTCCTACTGCAGGTCTGTCCTTCCCATCCACCTCTCTGCACCTGCAATCCTTCCAGCCATTCCCCTGCCCAAACCCCGAGCTGAAATTTTCTCTTCCAGATTTAGTTTACGAGGACCACTGTCTGAAAAAGAGTTCTGTGAAGGACACAGTATAAAAATAAATTGTCTCATATTAAATAAAGGCTAATAGAAGAAGAGCTGAACATTTTCTGATGTAGGCAAGTTTATGACTATTGCTTTTGAGAAATAAAATTCGCTTTGCTAGATTTTATAGGTGCGTTTTATGCCCTGGGGGAGTGGGACCACAAAATCCGACCAGTGTGGCAGCCCCACACCACCCTTACTCAGACTTAAAACTGCTCTTTGCAAAAATTGCAATTTGTGACATTACAACCATGAATTATAACTTTTCTCGAAGGTAAAAACAGTTTGATATTCCACAGACTGCACTGGCTGTTCAATTTTAGACCTAAGTGGTATTTATTTGATCAGTCAACATTGGTTTATTTTTAAACCGTGCATGCACCATCTGGTTCAGCGCACCTCCCAGCCCCCTCCTCCAGCCACCAGCTTGCCCTTTCAGCAGCTCAGGGAAGAGTTTTCAAAGGCAGCACGTTACAAGTAAAGGTCTCCACCGCCCCGGCCAGCGACAGCTCTTGCCGGGCACAAGAATATTTCCTGCATGTGTCTCTTCACTGAAAGCGGTTGCCTGAAGCCCCCATTGCAGACAACCCCTGGATCTTTACAAGGGTACCACTTCTTGGAAAGAAGTCAACTCCTAATGAGCCTTTATCCTCAGATAACTTGCACAAAGTGGCGGAGGACACCAGCAGGCTAGGGTGAAAGCAGCAGGACACGAAGGCTCAGAGGGAGGAAGCTATGGAAGAGGATGGACTTTCTCTCGTAGCACCTGCATGCCCATATAGCATGGATTTGGATTAAGTAAAGGGTTCTTTTCTTATTCTGACAACGCTAAGATTACAACGCAAGGTTGCAAAGCTCACAAGCGCACTCGATATCGGCCTGCGTAGAGGACAGCCCTTGCAGATGAACCATCACCAAGTGAGAGGCTCCTTCAGGGGATCCCAGTGTGGGGGCTGCTTGGAGCCTTCCCTGCCCTTCTCACCGGCAAAGCTCTTTCCTGCCTTCCCACACTCTGGAACAAGTGGGCTTTCGGAAGCCCAGCTCGGCTCCTCAGCCACCCCCGTAGTGCCTCTCAGCGAAGGCAGTGCAGAGCTGTGTAAAGAGACCCTGGGTAGCTTTAAAATCACTGGCTTAAATGATGTGAACAGCCTGCTTGCAGCAATACAGAACTCAGCAGGGATGGCAACACTCACCCCAGGCACAGGATGAATTAACCTCAGGAGAGTTATTTATTGCCCAAGGTGAACTTCGCAAATTAGATATGGCACAAACCCATTTGGTAGTTAGGATTGTCACACTGGTCATAAATTGTGAACCAACCAGAAAGACATCGTTCTCCACCCTCCAAATGATTGTTAGAGTCTTTTAGCCACACTTCCCTCCCATATGGCAATTACAGACCAAGCACCCCCAGAACAAAGCTGGAGCTCATCATTAATTTCAGATGCAATAAACAGCCTCACCTTAAAAATTCAAATCTACTGCATCACTTCAGTTTACAGGAGAACAGTTATCTTCTAGAACATGTCAGCAAATATCAGGCATAAGTCTTCCCAGTCTAGCTGTTTCCCACATAATCTATTTTGGAGTTACATAAAACAAACAAACAAACAAGTCACTGGGACTTTTCATGGGCTGTAGTTCAGGGTAGCAAGAACAGGGTCATAACTTGTATCACTTGTCAGAATCGCTTCTCCACTAGGTTGTTTCAAAGGAAAAGAGTAGCTCTGAAACCGCTCAAGTGTCTAATGTAAGAATCCATCCTAGGGACTTTATAATTAACATATATAATATGCATTGTTAATTACATGGGGTGGTCTGCAGAAGCATCTAATGAGATGATTTTATCCCCTGTTTAATCACCTCCTCTACACTCTGCCTATTATTTTATTTCCACTGGCACATCACTACTATTACTACTACCCCAAAACACTGGATGCTATTTAAACCTCTGAAACAGCATCCAACATCTGCTATTAAAATAAACATAGAAAAACTGCTCCAGAAATATTTGTTTGTTCCCTCTCAAAGTGAAGATTTTTTGCAGGAGTTATAGTCATTCACAATGCAGAGTGGACAATATTCAATCATGCATTAGAGAGTGCTTTACAGTTTATTATCTAATGATGTTCACCGAGGCTATGAAGAGGAGGCTTTCACCACTGGCAAGAGATTATTTCAAGCTTTCCCAGGAGCAAAGCCATTTTGCTCTTACTCTGGGAACTCTGGGAGCTCAGATTCAAGACTCATGGAAACGCTAGTGATAAGTGTCCAAGATTACGTTACTTACAGTACCTTGTCCCCCTCTCTTACCCGCACCACGAAGCCTGTGCTTACAACACAGAGATATCATAGCTTTGCAGGCAGATGGATCTGAATATAGAACTAATAAACACCTAAAGAGATCACTCCCACTTCTGAAGTAGCTTATCACATAACTACGTGGTGTAAGAGAGTCTGAGATGGCGCAGGGCACCACACAGGAGTCCTTTAGTTCTTATTTGGGATGCACAGACCGAAAACCCCACAGACTCCCCAACTGCTTGGAGCGTGGCTGTAAATAAGCACACGCTGCTGCATGAAACTAAAATCCCTTCCTGCCCACGAACTGCCTCTCTTCTTGACACACATTATAACACCTTTACTGTCTCCAGAACTCATTTTTTTTGAGACAAAGCCCAGTGCCCCCATCCCCTAGGTAAGGCGGCTTTGCTGAAAGGTCAGCTTGCCATTTCATTTGTTTGCATGGTCCGTGCTAATGGAACCGCTTCTGCTGTGCGCAGCGTGCAGCCAGGCTGGAGGGTCGCAGAGGACAGCAAGGAAAAATGCACACCACTTTAGCCAGCCAGCAGGGATGAAAATACAATCGCAATGCAACAGATAAAGGCAAGTCTCTGCAGCACGCCCCCTTATTTGTGCTTTTAATGGGAGAAGATTGTGGAGTTTGTTTTAGGGCCTTTGTTGCAAAGGAAATTAGGCTCTAAAAAGCCTCCACTCACTCCTTTTAGTCAATCCTTTTTTTCCCCCCTCCCTGTTTATCCCCTTAATAGTGTTTTGAAGTGCCGGCACTGCAAACAAATTGCTCTTGGCCTGAAAGCACCCTGGATGCCAACTAGTCAGACCTTTCCCATTCCCTCCCCTTGGCTCTTCGTGCTCCTGCGGTGGCCCTGAAGGCACCTCCTCTGCTGGCAAAGCGCACCAGGCATCTCCTCTGGGTGCTCTTCTGAGTGCCCCGGAGCTCTCTCACAGGACAGCAGGTTCTGCCCTATTTTTCACCATTCTACTTCGTTTTCTGGTGACCACATTATGAAAACAATCCTTTAAAGATGATCGTGCTGGAGCTGAATGAAGCGTTGGTTCAGCATGGAGCGGCAGAGCAGCGAGAGGGGAAAAGGGGCTTTCAAATAACCAAGCTGCAGGAATGTGACAAGCAATCTTTTTTCCCTGGAGCATGAAAGATGTTTGGAAACAGAGCCATCTCCTGGATAACCAGGCTTTCAATCACATCATTCCAGCCTCTGGAGCTCATATTTCCATCGCAGGAGTCTGAAGTGTTATCATGGACACGGAGGGTTCTTTCCTTTAACCTTGTGCTAACGCTCTTAAGCAAGAGGTAAAGGCTTGAAGCCTCCAAGCAATGCCCACAAACCACCCCAAGACTGGAGGACCACCAAGATCACCTCTGGGCAGGGAGACAGGAAAGGTAACATCTGTCTCAGCCCAAGTGCCAAGTCTCCTCTCCTAATTCTGAATTATTCATCACATGCTAACTTCCAAGCCAGTTCAGTTTTAAATTTTTAAATATTTAATAATTGGGTATTAAATATTCATGCAATTTTATTAGAAATTTTGGAAGATGGGCACTAAGGCTCTAATTGTTAAGTTCATCATTAGGACTGACTGACTACTCAGACAGACTTTCTAGCTTCATAGAGAGAGAGAAGAAAGAAGAAAAAAGACAAACCAAGTATTGACAGACCTCTCTGACTAAATGACAACACATACACCTGTGCCATTCATTTCTAAAAAAACATCATCTCTTTATCAAAAAAGTTGAGAAACAAGCACTGGAAAGATGCTAGAAAGCCCTCAGCTGTACTTTAAAGAGCTTAATGTCAGTGTCAGAGAAAGATGTCCATCTTGGACGTCTGTAGTGTATCTGATGGTTAAAAGGACAGTTGAGCTGCCTCTGACTACAAGAGCAACAAGAAAAACATGCACTAAGTCTCAGTTGTGATTCAGGGCAGATGCAGGGAAAGTTCAGCTTAATACACACTTGGAATAAGACAGATTTTTCCCTTTTTCTGATGCCTACTCAGAGGGGACATCAGGACGTACAGTTTCCCCTGAGCTGGTCTGTCACCTTGGATTCACTGACCATCCAGGCCCATTTCTCTCCACGTAGCTCCCGCAGACGTTTTCCTCTTTTCTGCCCCCTTCTTCTTAGTAAATGGTATCTCCTTAACCCTGATCCATGCTGAGAGCAAGCCCATGTTCCTGTCCCTCTGTATTACGAGCGCACATTCCCTACCGCGCCAGAAATTGTATGGTTTACACAAAAGATGACAGATAAGCCCTGGAATTATATGCAAACGAATGGATCCATTCCTCACTTCTTACCATTACAACTCTGACTTTCCAACAACTGCATGGGGTAATTTCTGCACCAGCTTTCAAACAAAGGGCATCTCTGTGTTATTAACATCTCACTGTAGCAAGCAGTTTGTCACCTTTCACAAAAATGATCTGAAAAGACACCAGCAATTATTCCTAAGGAGATTACTGGGTGGCTATGTCCCAGCACAGCAGCTGGAAGCTAAAGTGACATAATATTCACTGGGAAAGCTCCTTTTTCAAGTCAAGAGAACATGGAACGGATTAAAAAATGAACTAAATTGGAAGCAAACGCAAAACTAGAGGAAGAGTCAAACTTGTTTCCCTTCAATTTTGTTCACCTCTACACCAACATTAGGAGCGCATTAGGAGAAGAGAACTAAAAGCTCCTGATTATGACACAAGATGACAGGACATTAACTTTGGAGACTTATCCTGGGCAGTAGCTTGGTACATTATAAATAAGAGATAATGAGGAAGAACGACTCAAATACCTCTTCCAGCTGTAAAAATCCAGCTGATTTCTAGGTCTTGTACATTTGGTTCTTCCAACCCTTTTTAAGCACTGAAGACTAAACATCTTCAAGATGGACAGGTGTTCATTTCCTGGGATTGCTGCACAATTCCTGGTTGTATCTTATAATGTGACTCAAGAACATTCACTTGGCTGATGTTCATGAGTGAAGTGGGGCAAAGAACAGAAGCCCTATCTAATTTCAAGCAAGCAATTACTCATGGTTCCTGGACAGAAATAAGTAGGATCCCATGCCTGTGCAAGAAGGACCAAGGGATCCAGTCATCCAGATTTCTTCAGCAGTGGGGAAAATGGTGTTGGAGAAGGTGATGTTCTACTGGCTGTCCTTTGAGGACAGGTCATTTCTACTTACACATCAAAATTATATTAAAAAAACAAACAAACAACAGAAAACCCAACCTAACAGCCTGCCCTTCAAGATAAAAGTAGAAATTTCTTACAAAGTGAAATACTTCTGCTAGTGCTAAACCAGCTCGTTACCTTCAACTCTGTGAAAAATGCCTTTTGTTACTTTGATGAAAGCTCTTCTAAACTCCAGCATGGTGATGGGGAAGAAAGAACTACTGCTGCACTACTTGGGTGCATATTGTCAACAACTCTAAGCTCAGCCTTTTCATACAACCTATAAACATATTAAAAAAATTATGAGCTCTGCCTATTTCAAGTCCAAGAAACATCTGTACAGAACATAATGCTCCAAAATGGAGCACTTTGGTGTGCTTGTTTCTTCACTGACATTTTTCAAAGTTCCTCTACATCATCTAGGAGATATAGTCCAGAATCAGACATCATGTTGCTGCCTTACATTCACACAATTCCTTCCACAAGCACAGGACAAGAAAGGCAAGATGTACAGTAACACAACCAGGAGACAGAACAGATCCATGAGGACGTGAAGACACACAGAGACTTCGCAAAGTTAACTTCAAGAGTCATTCATAATAAATATTTTTTTTAAAAAAGGAGTAGGAATAAAGTTTTGAGAGAGAGAGGGAATGCTAAAGATTTCAGGACTGAAGTCAAGCACTCTGAGATCTAAAGCCAAAATAGTAAAAAAAGTGGGAATAGTAGGATTTGGAAAACTGACAAAACAATGAGAGAAGGACAAATGCAGTCAGCCCACAGCCTCCCAGGCAGCTACACACACCTACCTGCTAAAGACAACACCTTCAGTAGATTCTTAGAGCTCTTCCCAAATGCAGGACAAGAGGAGTTTGAAAAAAGGATCTAGCCAAATCAACAAGGAGGTTAAAACAAATACCTCCATTAATTCTTATCAGCTGTGGGACTCTGGTGGAGGAACAGAGGGGAGTGGTGGCTGATTTCACACCTGCTGTTCAATTCACCTTAAGCAAGATGAGCAGGTCCACCTGGGATGACCTCAAACGTCAAAAGAATACTTCTGGATAGATCTAATAAGACAGGAGCTCTTGCTTTTTTTCTAAGAAAGAGATACTTTACTAGCCTATAAGCCTTTTTGCAGCAGAAGAAAAATCCCAACACCCAGATGACCGATTCCTGCTACAGTGCAGAAGGACCAGTATCTCTTTCTTCAAAGGATGGCCACTTGGAAGAGCCCAGCAAAGGGACTCGATAGCTTGAGCATTTAAACTAGAGCTTCTGGCATAATTTTGACTGCAAATAATAATAATATAATGCTCTGAAGAGAGGGTTTGGGTGGGGAAAAAGGGTGAGGGAAGTAGAAACATATCCTTAATGAAAATCTCATTTAGCAGTTTTTTTTAATGTGCTTAAAAAATTCCACTGAGGTCACCATTCTGGAGAGATGACAAACTCCTGGGATAAAGGCTGGAAAATCCTGGTAGTCGTGTCACATTTAGCAAGTCAAAGATATGTTTGTATAAGGCTGTAGAGGGCTAAATCCATTTTACATGCTGTATGTATTATTAATTTCTGACAGTGGGCTTAGAAAAACCTAATTCGCTGGAATACGAGCTCCCTTTGAGCGGAGGGAAGCCTTTTCAAAACTCATCTTTTATTGACTGAGTCATTTTTGAGTCAATCTGTCTGCTTTCGGCAAGACAAGAGTTTTAAATCTTCTCTCTTTTTTCCTCCTTTTTGAGTTGTGGCAAGTCTATTAAAACCTGCTAATGTATGCAGCAAGGCCTCTGATTTGAAATGTAATGAATTCTTCAGATAGTGGCAGATTAGGGGGAGAAGATGATAGAAACAGCCAGAGACGCCAGAAAAAGAACTCTCCAGAAAAAGAGGAGAAGGGTGAGAGGGAATGAGAAAGATTAACCCTTTTTATCCAGAAGAAGAAAATGTTTAAGCTCCATTAATAGAATCAGTTAAAAAAGCAGAACTGGAAGAGGCAGAGCATCTTCAGGCTTGCCTGGGGCTGAACGAGACAAAGAATAAATGAATCTTTCCTCCTAGAATCTCCTGTAAGATTAGGTAATTCCCTCAGTGAAAAATGAATAACTTAGAGAAAATTAGCTCCATCCATATAAATAAGCCTTCATATTCCAAACTCATCACCCAGAGCTTCCCAGGCGAATGCCCTGAAACATTTTTGCTGTTGTGTAACAGATGGTTTCCTCCTCCCCCCTTCCTTGGTTTGGTTCCAACCGCAGTATCTTTCAGGTGATCTTGTTTTAGCACAAAAATGAGCATTTTGGGTGTAAATCATCAATCCTGGTAGTGAAAGGATGCTTGGCAGTTTTATTGTGTTTGGCATCTTTGAAGTGCCGGACAAACATTACAGAGTTACACAAATGAGAGATTAGCACTGTCTCTATTTTACAGATAGAGGAGCTAAGGAAAAGAAAGTCAAGGATGCTACTTAATTCAACAGCACTGATCTGGTGACAGCCTGGGCTGAGAACACAGAATCTGCTGAATCACAGCACAGACCTGGGATATCTTCCTGTTTAACAGGAAAATTCATAGCTCAGCCTGGAATTTGATGGCTTTAAAAAATAAAATTAGCTCTACAATAAAGTTCTAATTAAGCAAAACCTTAGAGAAAAGTCTGATGGAGCACAGGTGACCCAATGGATTATAATTAAAATTAAGCTCAGCAGAACTGATGCAGGTGACTAAATATGGGAGACTGTGAAACTGGTCCTGTCAACCTAATGGCCCTTCACTAATGACAGGCATTGAAATGTTTTAACAATTGAGAAATCTCACGTAACAGAGGCAAAATCCTTCAATGTGACATGCAGCAGAGGTATGTAAGTCCATGCATATCTTGAAGGAGAAACTGTCTTTCCTTACAGATGCAAGGCATTCAGTTCTCTATCACACAAGCCAAACTACAAAAGGCCAAAAAAAAGTCTAAAGGAGTGCAAAGTTTGCTCAAAAGCTGCTGGATGCACAGAGGCACTGGAAAGTAAGCATGAGCTGCAAAAAGCAGCAGCAGAAAATCTTTGCAGTGGGATACAGGACACAGGTAAAAGCGTTATCTTGGAGGCCAGCAAGCTATGGGAGTTAGCCTGGCTTTTCAAATTGCTCCCAGGTATTGTCTGCTCTTGCTGGCAGAAACACATTTATTTTCCTCCCTGGAGCATAACAACGGCTGTATGCCCATGCCCACTATCTCCTGAACTCTATCAGCCCCTTGATGTGATTCTCCCTAACTGGGAAACTGCCTTTTCCTACCTGTCTGTTTGCTTCACAACCCTAACGTGAGAGCCACAGAATTCACAGATACAAACTTTTACATCTCCACATACTAGTGGAAAGAAAAGGAGGTTATGCTTGCTTTTATGTACATAGGTACAATCCCAACCTTTTAGCTTGGTCCCAACCCTCTGATTCAACAGCTGGCACTCACTCTCTGAATCAGTAATGAAGGAAAAGTTGTGGCAGGGAGCACGCTGTGCGGTGGATATACCATTTTTCAGAGAAGATAAGAAACTGAGACCTGCACCATTACAGAAGAGGCAAAGCATTTTCCTGACAGAGCATTTTTAGGTGCAGATGAGGGCACGAACCAGGACTGTGGTACCAGCCCTCGCGTCCTCTACAAACGCCATCCGCATAACTGCATTCTGCCTCTTCCGCTTTCAAGTTAAAAAGACACTTCTCACTTTCTACCACAAGGACGGCTCCTGTGTGGCACCAAGCGCTTACTATATTTCACTCTAGCCGTATATGCATTTTAGTGATGGATGAAACTATCCCCGTGCATATTTCCTATTGCTGTGAAGTTTACAGAGCACTTTGGGAATCCCGAGAGGCTGACATGCTTATTGTAGCAAGCCCTGCCGACACCGACTGCTGTAGCAGGGCTTGAAGAACCGTCTACCCCAGAGCATCACTATTTTTTTTTTCAGCTGCAGTCTGCACTCCCCCCTATACAGGCTCTAGATCCTTCCTTTCCTGCCCTGTTTGTTTGGAAGATCCCCTTGCTTCTTGGCATTGCTTGAACTCTCCTGTCTCTCTGACTCCTGAGAGCTCTGAACCAGGGCGGGGTCTAGCCTGTTTGAAATAAGATCAATCAAGAAACCGAGATCCACAGTGCAGTCACCAAAAAGAACATTTTGGCAGAGAAAAAGAGCATAGCATATAGGTAACCTTGACTTGGTCTCCAATGATCCGCACCACCCCCAGGGAGCAAGTGCACAGAGAAATCTCCTCTCTTGCATTGCACTTTTGCACGAGAAGGATTCATTTCAGGTTCAGGTCTAGACAAGATGTCACTCTCTGCTGCTGTGAACACTTCCCACTGGGGTCAATGGTACCAACTACCATGGAGACTGTGCTGCTGGGACAGGTCAGCCAGAGGGTTAGGAAAAATGTATATTGAGGAACAAGTGAAGAAAGGATAAAAATGGTACACAGAAAAGGTCTGTGTGTGGGGGATGTGCAAGCAACAAAAAATAGATTTACACAACCAGGCTAAATCAATGAATTGGCTCTGTGCTCAAAGAAAAGGTTATCATTGAAGACTGTGCTATTCAGTAGCTCCTTTTACATCTCAGAAAAGTCTGCAAAACCCCTCTTGCATTCTCCCTAGCCTTACAGATTTCTTCTTTTCATCTGAGGCTCAGAGTGGGGATTACCCATTAAGGTGCAGTGGCCAAATCACATTCAATCTACTCTCTGTTAAAATAAAGAAAAAGCTTTGGTCCTTCACATCCTCTCCATCTCACTCCCTTCCCACGTCCACACCTGAAGCATCTATCTCCAGCTTTCAATAGGTGCCTGAATACCAAGAGGATACAGAAGATGACATCTAAATATCAATACACACTCCTCTGTCCTACAGGCTGCATCCTACTTCTTTAGCACCAAAGAACAAGAGTTCATTTCAAATCTTCATCAGCTTCTAAACCCAGTAACGATACAGTCAGCACTGACCAATTCTGACCTGCATGGTTTCCATGATCTCATCCCCCCTTTCAGGAGCAGGGACGCTGCTGTCGCTGTGACAGCGGCACTGGCAGGTTGATAGCAGAGCATCTGGGCTCAGCCGCACCGCAGTGCTAAAACATCTGCAGCGGTTCACATCTGGCCACCCTGATGCTTGACCTAGCAACACCAGCTTGAGCAGATGGGCTCAGCGCGGGGGATTAAGTGCCCAAAAGAGCCAGCTCTGAGCTGTGCCAGATCTGCCTCTTCCCCTGCCCCTGGCATCCCGGCGGGGCCATAACCAAGTGGAGTTAAACAAAGGAGTTAGTAAGTACAGCTGGGGTGAGGCAATAAAAGCAAAAGATGAGTAAAGAAATACCTTCACAGGCAAGTGAAGCACAAAACTATAGGCAAATAAAATGCTATTACCACATCGAGTTTTTATAGAAACATGTTTGCTTTTTCTCAACCACAGAAGTCAGAGACTGTAAACATCTGCTCATTCATGCAGGCTCTCTCCCACAATGTTTTGATTTAGGTATTTTCCTGCAATGTTTGCAACTTAAACACATCAGAATTGTGCCAAGGCTTGTGAAAGAGTAAAAGGGATTAGAGTTATTAGAAAATTGAAAAGTTAATAAACCCAAAGTTGTTAAAACAAACTTACAACACTGGCATTGCTCTGAAGCATTCCAAAGCAAAAGAGCTGAAATTACCTTGAAAGCATCTTTCCAGTAAAACTAAAGTGACCTCCCTTTCAGCATGAGACCTGCTGAAGCATCTCGAGCCTTCAGATGCTACAATCTTCCTCCTGGACAGCCACGCGTCAGTTATAACATCAAAGTAGTTTAGCTGATAGATATTATCAGCAGTTGCTTCCAAAAGTTAGTGAGTTGGGAGCAAGGCACGGCTGTTGTACTCTCAGTCCTATTTATTCTGCTGCTCTATTCAGTTTATTTATTTGTATTAGGACTCCAAAACAAAAGAAGTCAATTATGGCTCACTAGGAATTATAAAGAACTTGTGTAATTTGGCTTCTGATTTAGTTATCAATACAAATAGACATGCACCAAGAATGAAAAGATAAAGCCATAAAGCAAGGTTTGCATTATTTGCAGCCGCTCAGAGTAAAAAAAAAAAAAAAAACCAGAGAAAAGCTAAAGATACTTTTATTAATGCTTTAGATGACTTAGAAAAAAAGTCACTTAATCATAACATTGTAAACAAGGAAGTTCTACAGCAGTATTTAAAAATATCTGAAATTGTTTCAGAAGCCCCATTGATTTGAATTAGGCAGCTGCATAATCACAGGGGCTGCAATTTTAATGAACATTTCAACAGGAAATGTAGAGCTGATTATATATATCAAAACAGGAAAGATCCAAATGTTGCAGCTCCTCTTTTTTGTTGTTGTTTTGCTTATTACCTTGGTGTGCATATCCAAACCAACTCTAGAACTAACACAGAACTTACCTGAGTGCCCCTCTCTCGTTGGCAGCCGCTCCCAATGCTTCTGGCTGCAGCTCTGATCTTCCTTGATACATGTCATTAGGCACAGCATTTTGAAAAATAATTAGTGATTCAATCAGATTTTACACTGGATCAAGTGACTGGAAACTTCAATGCTGTGCTGCAGTTTTCCCTTAACATACTTTAGGGCATGTTATATATACTTAATTAGATAATGTTTATACAGTGCTTTGAAGAAATAAGGAACTCTGTAAGGGCTAGGTCGTATTTTCAGAAAAGGAAAAGAGCAGTGTTGAGACAGCACAGGCACAGAGGGAGAACAAAGCTCTAAGAAACTGAACACCACCTTGTTTTCAGAAAAGTTTCAGGATATCTGAGAAAAAAATACGTCAGCAGCTTCCACTGTCTAGGCACTAAGAAAGAAACAAAAATTGTAAAACACAGGATGCTGCACAGGCACCTAAATGGCACCGCTGCCAATACTGAAGGGAGAAAAATGGTAATAGAGTCAGCAAGGCAGCAGCACCTAGACAGGAGAAAAACTTTGCGTATACACAAGCACAAGGCATTGATTATGACTCTGTTAAGGCAATTTGCAAGATAAAGATTCAGACAGAGTTGTAGGCCTTGATGAAACAAAAATGAATGCATTCTACTCCTCTGAACGCTCTTATTCATAAGAGTGGGAACTAATGGAATAAAAACATCTTGCTTCCTATTATTCTGTAGTGAGAAAAGCAAGGGTTTTTGCTAAAGATGTGGTGCTTTGTTGGCTGCATGCTAAAATACACTGCAAAATACAAAAATGTTTTCACCACAAGTGTCTTCCTAGCAGGAACAGAAGACAGTGGATGGTCTTCACCAGACTAGGTACCCAGAGCAAGCACTGAAGGGGATGCAGATCACACAAAGAGAGGGCGAAGGCCAGGTTCTCCTGTGGATCAGGATAAGGCACCACACAAATCCCCGCAAAGAACAGCTGATCCAAACCTGTATTAGAAGAATTTGGAGAGCAACAAAGCAAGCTGTGGCTGAATCCACTCAGAATGGCAACGAACAAGTGATGTTGCATCCAGCCATTTACCTCCCTACAAGGCAAGCGGCACAGAGTGCTCCAAAGAGTTTCCAGCAAGCGATGAAAGCAAACAATATATGCAGGGAGCTTTAAAAATGATTGCAGAGAGAGCCCTGAGCTTCTGTTCTGTGCGGGTTTTTCCTTTTTTTTAATTTGCCTATAACTAAATTACATGATTTCTTTGCAAGTCTAATTAAGCAGTTAATTGATGCTGGTGCCCTTTAGCATCTGGCATTTAAGATTAAGTAAATAATGGAGAAAAGTGCATGCAGCACCCAGCAATAATTAAACACAGCAAGGGTTTGTTCCCCCACCCTCCTCCATTTTAACCTGTTATGTATAAATCTTTGAGGATAACTGTCTTTAATAGCCTCAAATACACTTACACACCAGGTAATGATACTTGACAACAGTATTTTTCCTCTTAGAGATGGCGGATAGTAGGTGTATCTTTGATCTTAACCAGCAGGTTTTATTTTACACTTTGCACTCATGGGAAGGAAGAGCTTCAGTGCCACAACTCTACCCAGCTGAAGTGCATGTTATATGGATCTTCATGGGAACATACTTTTGAATCCAGGAATGTGAGTGTTGTGATTACGCGTTAAAGATTTGTGGTCACATTTCTCCCTTTCTCATGTGCTTACTCCTTCCTGATGGTCCATACAATGTTATTCATCCACTTCCTTCAGACTATAGAAATGCAGATTATGGAAAAGCCTTCCTGTTAGTCTTCTGCAAGAAAGACTGAGTTACATAAATTTAAGCTGTATTAAAAAAAAAAAAAAAAAAAAAGAGCCCTTGGGGCAAAAAAAAGAAGCATCCAGAATCCTAGACAGCACTACAGAACATGGATTCAGCCGGGGGAATCTGTCCTATTTATAGGGATTTTCAGACACAGTCTCCAATGTTGCGGGTGCGAGGCTCACTGTGAGTTGCTACACACAGGCACCTCAATTCACTGCTTGGAAGAGAAGAGTAAAAAAGTGATGGTTTCACATACAGAAAGTCTGATCGGGGACACATCTGCTGGGGACTGAAAGTCCTGTCTATATTTAAGGTAAGCTTGAGAAGTGGGGCCATGGGAACCTCACGAGGTTTGACAAAGCCAAGTGCAAGGTCCTGTGTTGGGTTAATCCCCAGTATCAGTTATCAGTTGGGGGGGATGGACGGATTGAGAGCAGCTCTGCGGAGAAGGACTTGGGGGTACTGGTGGATGAAAAGCTCAACATGAGCCACTAACACGCACTCGCAGCCCAGAAAGCCAACTGCATCCTGGGCTGCACCACCAGCAGCGTGGCCAGCAGGTCGCGGGAGGTGATTCTGCCCCTCTGCTCTGGTGAGACTCCCCCTGCAGTGCTGCATCCAGCTCTGGGGTCCCCACCAAAGGAAGGACACGGACCTGCTGGAGCGAGCCAAGAGGAGGCCACAGAGATACTCAGAGGGCTGGAGCACCTCTCCTATGGACAGAGACTGACAGAGTCGGGGCTGTTCAGCCTGGAGAAGAGCAGGCTCCGGGGCAACCTTATTGTGGACTTCCAGTACTTAAACGGGGCTTATAAGAAAGACAGAGACAAACTTTTTAGTGGGGCCTATCGCAACAGGACAAGGGGTAATGGTTTTAAACTAAAAGAGGGTAGATTCAGACTAGATATAAGGAAGATATGTTTTATGATGAGGGTGGTGAACCACTGGCACAGGCTGCCCAGAGAGGCAGTAGGTGCCCCATCCCTGGAAACATTCAAGGTCAGGTTGGATGGGGCTGTAAACAACCTGATCTAGTTGAAGATATCCCCATTCGCTGCAAGGGTGCAGGAGTAGGTGGTCTTTAAGGGTCCCTTCCAGCCCAAACTATTCTACGATTCTGTGACTTTGTACATGTAGAACACTGCACTGAGCAGCTGCAGTCTGATCTTAAGAGTCCAGTTTCCTCAGAAAGCCCCATATTAAGTTAAATACTCAGACTCAAGTTAAAAGACCTACTCCAAGACTTACAGTGTAAGAAACCGAACAGCTACAGCAGACCCAGCTTGTGCTGCTCCCCCAACAAGCCCACTCAGGAGCATGAAACCCAGCCCCTGCCTTACACTCCTGCAGGTTATCGCCAGCCAGACTGCCTCCCTAATACAGCTCTGATTTAAACTAACAACAGTACAAGAGGGTTTTTGTTCTTCCAGCGCTGCCTGACGGAAGAAATTGCTGCCCAAAGACTAGTGCCACAACCTCTTTAGACTCTTCAAGCAAGAAAAGCCAGTGTGGAGTCTCATGCCTACATACCATGGGTGCTGCGAGTCTTAATTAGTATCTGTAGCACACTCGGAGACCTTTGGACAGAGGGTGCTACAGAAGTGGAAAATATTACCATCATTATGCCTGCTACCACAAGTGCTGGCATTCAACGCAGAGACTTCACAGCAGATGGTGAAGTCACTAGCACGGCTGGCTGCAGTTATAATTTCCCTCATCACAGAGTCTCCTTGTTGGAGCAGGCTTCACCTCTTGATGTCTGAAAAGCAAAACAGAACCTGTGCTGACAAGCTGTATCGTGCTGGTCAGTACTGCTGACACGTTCAAACCGGCCAGCACTCAAATCACTAGAAAGTAAATCATCCAAGGGACTTTCTAATTAAAAAGAGCTTCGCTTTCATGGCAATGCTTCCTCCCGCCTGTCACAGCCAGCCCTCCCCTGAATTCTGATCATTAAAAGGCAAAAACAAAGAATTAGTCAGCTTTTGTTAAGTGTCAAACATTCCCACTCTAAACTATGAGCAAAACAAGGAGAGACATTTTATAACTCTCAGAGCAACTTTATACCTTCCTAAACACTATTTCTTACTAATTGCTCATTTGCCCTGGTTTTACAGAACAGCCTGGCTCACTCCACCTTTGACAGAGGAGAACAGCAGTGTTTAACGTGCTGCAGTAAGTGGGATATGCGTAGGTCTAATTTTTATCCATATTTATTTCTAAGTGTTAGCAGTTAGAAGCCTGGGACTCGGAGCTACCTCAGGTGTAACTGAGATGCCATTAGCTTTAAATCTGTTCCCAAGTGCTACGAGCATCCTCTCCATTTGGCCTAGGACATCACCTTGCAGATGAAGGCTTTGCTTATATGGGAATATTCTGCTGAAAAATTTTCATTTCACCAAAAACTTCCTAGGGACTCCAAAATACAAGCGCAGGGTAATGCTCCCCTCCTGTTTCTGTGACCTTTTCGGGTTGTAAAATGCGAAGGATCCTATAGTAGAAAGAAGTGCTTTGAAGTGGAGGTGAAGAGTAATTGCCACTACTCTTTGTGGCACCATGGGAGCCCAAACACATTCTGCGGGCAGCTTGCAAACACATCAGCACACTGCCCACGTACCAAGGGACATTATCATGGAAACAACCTGGCCAGGAGTTACTTCAGATGGTGGCTGAAGATGAAAATGCCTTTAGCCCACATCTATTACACAGATCTAACATCACCAGTCCTGTCTTGGGATTTATTTCTACCACTTTTGTAAAACAACATGGAAACTTCCCCACGCCTGAATTCTCCCTCAGTTCAGGGAAGTCGTCGCAATATGGCATCTAAAAGGGGAATCACACGCCATCGTCATTATCAGCCTATTCAGAAAACCTTCGCTGAATCTGTCAGATCTGTGCCTTGCTTTTGATGCCACTAGCAGTGCAGGTTTTGGTGACGTATCTGCAGCCTCTAGGCGAAGGTGGATGCTGCTGTTGCCGCCGCTGCCTCTGGCCCATCCTTCCGTAAGTCTCTGATCTATTTAACTTAAAATACTTTTGCTGCACACCGGTGATGGTATCTGATCATCGCAGAAGGTAACTTTACAAAGCTGCATACCTACCCAATAACCCACCACGCCACAGTACTTCAACAGACACATCAAGACTCTCCTATGCAATACAGATAGAAACGCACCTAGGCAGCCAGGGAGTGAAAGGCCAATGCATGAATTTGATTTCAACCAGCTTTTCGTCTGTCTGATTCTCACCCATTGAGCTGGAGCTGGTTGTATATAGGAATGAATATGCTGTTCCCTAACGGAGGCTGGATTGACTTACTGCTCTCTAACTGGAGATCATGACAGATAACTGGCACTGAAATGGAGAAGTGGAAACACTGAAACCGCAAGTGAAGACTGCATCTGCCTCTGTGACTACACAAACCAGACCAGGTAGCTTTAGTTTAGTCTAAATAATGGATTGCTCCCAGATGCTTGGAAATCCCTGATGGACAGGCATGCCCTTCCTCTGAGTTTTAAGACTTGCTATGATTTAACCCTATGACTTCACCTCCCTGGCACGAAAATCACACCAGAAGCATGAGATGACCGTGCCAAAGCCAGCACCATGCGGAACGCTGCCATCTCCTCGCTGATCTGTGCCATGCCGGCAGCTCATCCCAGCAGCGCTCCAGCCGCTGAACTGTCCCCTGGCAGATTCCCAAAGGCGATGGCAAGGGGATGGCTTTCTTCCAAATGAGCTGAGAGGGTCTCAGGCTTTTCAGTTTAGGATACTGGGTGATTAGCAACCACTGGACAAACTGCCCAGAACACCTGGACGTTAGCAGACCAGGCTGATAGGTGTGAAGATACTAACAGAAGAGTCTCCCCCTTCCTACTGACATTCGTATGTCGGCACCACATTCAAAAGGCTATCACAGCATTACCACATCATGGTACTGATATCAGTGCCATGATTAAGATGACAAAGTAATTACAAGTGTCTGCTTTTATACGCTGATTGCTTTCCAAATAAATGTTCTCCATTCCAAATAAATCTACTATGGATTAACATTTCTTCTACTTGCACACCGCCTAGAATGTATTTGATTAGAAAAGCCTGATCAAAACTCTGCTTGACCATTTTTCAGCACTTCACTATTTTTCTTTTCCTCATCAGGAAGAAAAGTGTATCCATTAGTTAACCTTTTCAAACACATTCTTTCTCGAGTCAAATTCAAAGAAGGATTAAAAAAAAATCATCAGACTTGGCTTGTGAATAGCTTTTTGTGAGCACAGGGAACAAGCATTCATATATCAGAACATCAGCATGGGGAGATAAGGGGAGCTGTATACGTGCATGCTTATCTGAATGCAAGATCAGTACTGTGAAACCAGCATAAACACCAAGGACAGAATCCATATATCGATGTAATTCTTAGTGGTACTAGTGCATTTGTGTGAATTTGCAATTAAATAAAGCTTATTCCTTAAAAAGAAAACAAGAAGCTAAGGATATAACTCAAGGTCTATTGAGATCAACAGGATTTTTTCCCATTGCATTTGAATATAGCTCCCTCTCCCTCACTCCCAATATGTCCACTGGAATATTAAGAAAGAAATTACCAGGAATTTGTTTGTACTATTTTTAAACAGATCAAGAAATTCTCAACTCTCTTAGCCTGCTTTCTAACACAGCAAATCCAGAGCTCTCCTTTCTTCCATGGCTAACATTTCATGTATTTTACTCCCCATTAGTTTCATACCAAATGAAGTAATTGAAAATACTACAAATACATGTGGGTGACAAATGAACTGATGCAGGAAACATAACTTTGAATCTCCTGACTTTTACGCAATTAAAATATCAAGTTAATTGTTGGATCTGTGTAGCTTCTCTCATTTTAATATGTAAATGAGTCTCCATTACTCTATAGCTCAAAGAATGTGTTACTCTGCTTACTTGATTAGGCTGGGAATTGCTGGTCCTGCTGTCACTATGTTTACACTTTAGTGACAACTTTGCACATCAAATTCACATAATGCAATGTCATCAACTTACTCATCAAATATAAACTTCTTAAATACAGCCGCTGCTCTAGAATATTGAAACATCCTGATTTTACTTCATTTACAGCCCCTGAATAATCAGAGGAAGTGAAAAGAAAAATGGGAAACACAACTGGAAAACAGTATTTCCCAGGAAGAACAGCTTCCCACAGAGACAGGTAGGTGAACCAGAAACAGCCCATGCAAAATATTATCCTTCAGCTTCTGAATTTTAGTTCTGTGTTCCCCCTTTAACATGTGGAAGGAGTAGACATGCTTTATTTCTCAGTCTCTACACATTCACCCCACCTCATCTGGGATTCAGCGTTAAGGAGTCCCTATTTATTCTGTCAAGGCAGCCAGATTTCAGCTCCCGGCCACGTACACTTACCTGGAAATTGAAATGAGGACTCCAGAGAAAAACAGCAGATTCAGTAATTTTTTTCCCCATTATGAACCTACCATAACAAGGATGCTGCCATCTTGGATAGTATTGAGAGAAGAACTGTAAATAAGTTCAGTATTTTCCCATGCCTGTCATCTTCCCTGAATCTAATAAATATCCCCAGACAAGGGGACATTCACCTTGCCATCACAGGACTTTCTGAAGATGTTTCTAGTAACCTCGACACCCCTTGCTAAGTTCCTTGACTAGATCTCCGCTACCCTCTACTGCTCAGAAAGGCATCAAGCTTTAATTTCCAGGAGAAACAATACATTGACAAGATGCAGAGCAGAGATCTGAGGCTCTCCCCTGCTGGAGTGCTCTACCATACTGGCAGGCTTGTTTTTTCTGATATCAGGGAAATTGTGTCAGCCTGAATTTAAGACATCAGCACAAGCCTTTCTTCTCCATCCTGCTGATGAATGAAAGAGCATTTTCAATTGTGTACATCCAGAGGCCTTATGGCACACCGGTCCTAATCAAAAGCTGCTCTGTGGTGCAAACTGCGGTAAGAGGCAGCTCACATCACAACACCGCAGGATCCAAAGGGCAGCTGCAGATAATACTGCATTTCCTTCCCTTCAGGAGAGATGTTGGACCGGAGAGATCCAGCGGGAGAATCCTGACTGCTACATAGCCACCGAGAAGGCAACAACTTGACTCAAATATCCAAGCAGGAAAAACAACAGCCAAAGTTTACCAAGACCTGTAAAGCTCAATCACCTGTTGGCTTCTCTCTGGCTGATAACAAACCATCAGCACAGAGGGATACAGAACAACCACGGCCACAAAGGGCACTATCTGCGGTGTGGAAGTTTCCATATGGTACAAATGTGGTGGTATTTTATAGGGATTTGGGCAGGTGAGAAGGGGTTAAAACACGGGAGGGGAAAGGTTTGGGGTCCTTCTGTTGCTCATTGACTTTTCTCCTTGCAAAGGCTCTGAACTTCCCCTGGTTATAAATGAAGGAGCATGGCTGCTTCTGGCAGCTACTTCAGGTAGCGTGAACAATTCTTCCTCATGGTCATTTCGTGCTTCAGTCAGCCATTGATGGACTGAGAACTACAAACTTAAGTCAGAAGGCTTAAAAATACTGTTTCTATTACAGGCTGTCCTCCAAAGCCATGTGTAGAGTAACCAGGAGGAGACAGAACACCCCTGTCAGTCCAGGTTTCTCCACACGTTTTCTCTTGATATATCTGCTCCCAGAAATTACCTCTAACCTTGCTATGTGCCTGTCTGTAATGACATTAGTTACCTCTAACCTTCCTCTCTACCTCAGCAACAGGGACCTCTTCCTCCTCAGAGGTAACACCACGGCTTTACTGCATCAGTACTAAACAAAGAAAACATACCTGCCTAGGAAAGAAGCAACCTTCTCCCCAACCGTATTTTCTTGCAGTGCTATTCATTTCCATTGCACTCAAATTCAATGCAGGATCTCTGTGCCCAGAGATCCTTCCCTTGGGAGCCTCATTCCTCATACTGCTACAGAAACCACTGTAGATGTTCTCATAGCTCAGTGTTTAAATTTGGCCCCCTTCACCAGATATACTTGTTGCTTTCTTCTCCATTTCCTTCTTCCCAAATTACTATTTCTCTCTTGGTAAACCGGCTTTATTTTCTCTGGAGCGAGGCTTTTGCTTTCACTAAATATTTTGTCATCAACTTCTAAACAGTGCCTAGCGAAAGGGTAGGAGATGCTTTAAAAAACCACCCTTGTAGGAATCACCGGAGCTGCACAGAAGTATCACGCAGGTTCACAGGCTGCCTTTTACAAAAGCAGCAATACTGAGGCACCCAGGGGCTCCACAGATGAACTGGGTGGAAAAGAGGGGCCAGGAAGAAATCCTGCAGCTCTTGTGCTCTTCGTGAAGGCTAAGTACAGTCTGGATAGTAACCTTTGACTGACACCAAGTTTTACACATTCAGTAGCTACAACAGAACTAGGTTACAGGATTTATTACAAACCTCTGCCTCCCTGGACAGCAGACAGAGTCTGAAAGTCCCAGCAATGTCTCGCTGGCACATCCCATCACCGTTTCACAAGAAGCTGCAGGCTTCAGGCATCCTCGGGGGTTTGTCTGGTCAGCAACCCCTGTCCGCCTGCTCACGTCCCGGCTGTTCGCAGCACACAGATTAAGTTGTGCTCGGGGGCAAGTCCCTGGCTGTTTAACAGACTCATGGCATGCTGCCATAGGCAGGGCACACTGTTTTCAATGTATTCAGTGCTGCATGACTTCATATCTGTGTTATCTCCAAAAAAACTTGGGAATCTATCTGGATGACAAATGTTATATAGGATAAAAGCCTATTTTTTTTTTTTTAACCAGGGAACATTTCTTTCAGCCCTCTTGAGGTACTATACTTTCATTCAAGACAAGAAACCTGGCTCTTTACAGGCACCTGCACCGACTTCAGTAGTGCAGAACATTTACCATCAAAGGCCACACTGCTGCTGAATCAGAACACACAAACGCTTCAAGGTACTTTCCCCTGGTGGCTAGACAGCCCAAATCTATTGACACCACTGTAATGCCAACGGATTGCATAGATCCTGACCACCAACCACCGCAACACTGCCAATACTGAAGTACAGGAGGTCTCAACTTGGCTACAGCCTTTTTGGAAAACAGGCATATTTAGCAGCCCCACCTCGTTACCTGGAGTGCTGGGCTGGGACAAAGGGATGTGGATGCTAAGGAAGGAAATCAAAGCAAGCTCTTTAAACTACCAGCTTATTCCCAATCTTAATATACTATTCAGGTCCCAGACTGGTCTAAATGTCTTGCAGTAGAGAAACTAGCACCATAAAAGCAATAATGATAATAACTAGCTGAGAGGTGAGGGGATTGACCCAAGGACGTACTGCTCTTCAGCTGCGGAGTCAGCATGGGGAGGCAGGCAGGCTCCGAGTGGGGCAGGCAAAGCAGCTCCCAAGGACTGCTGCTAATAACACTCATCCTGCGCGCTGCTTCCGTATCATTTGTGCTCTGCACACTACAGCTACACAACATTTCTGATGCAGGTAGCAGTTGGGAATGATTTCATTCCCCATCAGTAACACGTGGCCATCTCTGGAGTGAGAGGACACAACTTCATCAGTGCACAGCAAAACACCAGAGGCAAAGACAAGCTCTTTATAAACTCCAGAAAAAAAAGGATATGCAGAAAGCAATTTATTGAAATAGAGGCAGGGCAGAAAGGCTAACATCCTGCTCTTACCAAAAGTCCCTTAACATTTGAAGATAGCAAATGCCCTGGACCTTCACTTTGCATCCCTTTAGAAAGAAAGCAATTCCTTCAGTACAAACTGAAGGGGAATCGGCATGTTAAAGCACCATCAAAAGAAGTGACATCTAATGAATCTTTTCTCTGCTTTAGGAAGAGGCATTATGTGACCAAAGAAGAGCTGCCCTCTATGTGCTTACCTGGCCGAGCCTTGTTTGACTAGTGAGACGCTGGGAGCCATCGGCACAAAGTGAGATACGGGTGCTGTGCTTTCATGCATGCACCCACCAACAACTAAGGTCACAGCAAAGCCCTTCATCAGGTGGGCTCAGGTCTCCTTTGCAGGTGCAGCCCTCACCACGTGTGGATTTCCTATATGCAGATGGTAGGAAGCACCAAGGCTTCCAAGCACCAACAGCTCAGCCAATGTTGTATGGAGAACGGCAACTTCCAAATTCCATCTGCTCCTTTTTTGTTGCCTTCTGTACTCAGAAATGCATTCATAAGAAGCACAAGTATGCTGGGACAGTGACAAATTTTACCGTCTCTGGCTTGTCACTTCAACAAGATTAGATTATTTTAATATTAACTCATTATCCAATTTAATTCCAATTAATTACGTTTTGACAAAGCCCTGACATGGCAGTGATGCTGGAGACAGCCTCCGCTGAACACCAGATGTAGCATCTTTGTTAGGGTCAAATGCCTGCCTTAGAGTGAGATTTCCCAGTCCCTCATCAAGCAACCCCCTCTTCCTATTGTTCCTTAACAAGGGAAAAAGGACACTGTAACCACTGAGATGGATGAACAGCTTTCCTTTCTGGTGGGATTATGTTCAGGAAAACAGTTCACTTCCAAAATTCTCCACAGATGGTTGAATCAGGGTTGATTTCCACACCCTCCCTCCTGGTAGGGGTGCCAGCCCATCTCTCAACAGAAAGAATATCAAAAGCGCTTTTCCTCTTTCTCACAGAGACAGGCCCCATGAAAGAAGGGAATGCTCCACTGTACCTACAGGATAGCAATAAATCATGAGAGCTCATGGAAAATTTGCATTACTGCATTCTTCAGTCAGGAACCAGCTTCCACAGGTCACCCCTTCCTACCTTTGAATACACTACTTTTAAGATGAGAACACAAAGAGAAATAATCGGCACCTGAAGCATTCTCATTTCTACCTGTGCCTTGCTACAACACACAAGCCATTACTTCTGCCAGCTCCCCATTAGCTGCCATCTACCTATTTGCTTGCAGCTAAGACCGAATTCCATCTCTAGCAGCACCAGAAAAATCAAGAGGTCCACCAGAACCACACAAGACAAAAAAGCAAGATCCAAACAGAAAGCGGCCTAGAGAGAAACAGAAAAAAAACACCAGGAAAAGCTATGGAGCTGGAAGAAAAAACCCAGAAGATGCAGCCTGAAACAGAAGAGGAGAGGGAAGGTGTGAAGAGTACAGGAAAGAGAAACGCAGAACTGGCACAGGTTCCAAATCTGGGCAGTGATGCCCTGCGCCACCTTTCCAAAGCTGTTACAATCTGCATCCCTGTTTCAGAGACAGGAGGACTCGAAGCCTCTCCCAGATGGCAGCCTGACCTTGGTGCACCCTGCTCTTACACAACCCGGAGCTGGGCAGCCACCAGGAGAGAAACAAAACACCCATAAAGTTACAGCCCATTCCCATCACGCGGCTGTCGCAGATCTGCCCCATTAAGACTGCACAACCCTGCGCGCAAATTTATACTTTGCAAAAGGGCAGCACGTTGTTACAGCTCACAGTGCTCAAAGCTCTCCTGCGCAATAGCCCCGGTACCCGTTTGAACAGAGACTATTACGGCATAAATGAGAGGAAAGGACCACTGAACTACGTGGCAAGTTGCCAGGTTATGCTGCAGCCTCCAGCGGTTATGCTCAAAGAGATTTAAAGTCCAGCATAACCTTGATTTTTTAATAGAGTCACATTTAATGAGCTTTAACGTCCACAGTAATGATTTCCTTATTACCTATCCAGGAGTCAGAACCATGATCAGAAAAAACGTGCTGCACTCGGGTCCAGTAAACGAATTTAATAATGGCCAATACATTATTATCAAAACCATCAACATCATTGTCCTGAATGCCTTTTTTGGGTTGGTATAATTGTAATTCTTGGAACCTTAAGTGTAATTGTTGCAGATCACACAGGCTTGCTGAGCACAGCAAACCTGACTGGCTAGAGGCCACCCAAATCCCTCACCCCTGCCAATACACCGCTCAGGTTATATGGCAGAACAGGACAATAAACCCCTTACATTTACCTTTGGCTGTCAAAAGGCAAAATACAAAGTTACATATGACCTTTGTTGTCTTCCCTGCTTCTGTCCACTTCCCCTACTCTGTCCTCAGCCTCCCTTCATCCCATTCAACTCTGACATGAGCGACCTCCCACCCCAAAAGCTCAGAGAATTGAATTTGCATGTGTTACACAAATGAGGTGGATAAACAGACATATGGGTGATGCAGCTGACAGAAAGGGGTGCAAGAAAAATTTGAATTTTTGTTATTTTTGTACAGAAACAGCTCCACAAACCTCACTGAAACCTGCTCCCTCATTATGCACAATAAACCTCCTTCCCCAAGGCAGCCAATTGCACAGTGACAAACAGAGCAGAGGGAGTTTCTGCCACATGCTCCCCATTTCACACCTTGAAAATACACTAAAATGGAAGGCATATGGCAGCCGTTCCTGTGGGCAGAGCTGCTGAGATCCTAAGAAAACAGTGAAAGCTGGATCTTCCATTTCTCATCCCGAGGGAGACAGTGTAAATATTCTAGCCACGTGAAGGCATGTTGTTAAACCACTCCTGGAACATCCACACTGCAGATGCTGAGTTGAGCAGGAAAGAGTCAATGCAAAAATGGATGCAGCTTGCACGGCGTGCTTGAGGAACTGTCCCCTAACCCACCAGGAGCTCTGCCCTGCCCCAGCAAGAAGGCCAAATCTGGCATCCATCTGGCTCATTTAAAGCCAGCTCAGACACACCTGCTAAACTTGCAAGTCAGGGCAGTAACATCCTCAGCATCTCTTGCACTTCCTAATATAAACAGTCTTTATCCTCCTACCATACCGCTGAATGTTCCTGCAGCAGAAAGGAGGGTCTGGGACTATTTATGGCAACGTTCCCCATGCATGACAGTGACGCACACGAGCACGTAAAATACAAGAAAAAATCCAAGGTCTTTCTAAATAACCTGGCTTACTATGCACGTGCCCTGGTCTCAAAGACAGTCATTCACAGGGCTTCTCCATCCTCACTCACAGCTCTTTTTCCCATTTTGTTTACATTAACCGCTGCCATATGCACTTACAGCCACTCTGAGAACGCAAAGGGCCCTCCTGTGACTGTGATAAAAGACACTGAAGTATTTCCCACCCCCTTGCCAGGCTCTGCAGCTGATGCTCCCATTTCAGTTGGTGACCAGAAGTCAGAATGATGTAGCATGGGACTGGGGCAAAAGGAAAAAAAAGCATCACATATATGAGAGGCTGGGAACACCCTGAAACCCAGTAAGCTGTTTGTTTTCCTGTCAGTATCAAAGGCAGAAGAGAAAACAGCTTTAAAAATGCATTCCTTGTGAGCTAATGACAAACCTAGTAACATCCCCGCAACAGAAGCACCTCACGAACAGCTAAAAGCAACTGCGTGAAAAGCAGCAGAATAATAATTACGAATAACAAATCACAGGACGCCTATGTGAGAAATGCGTTCTCCCAGAAGAAATGGTCTAATTATTGTAGATGATACCCCAGAGGTTCATTCATCAGTGGCAGAGACACAGAGCTGACCTCACCTCTGGACCCTCTCTGCCCCTGACTGGCACCCTGCGCCCTGGGCTGGAGGGGCACGGTCACCCCTGCATCTGTGGCATTATGTGTGCTAGGTACTCGAGGGCATCACGGCAGGCAAGGGCACTGGGCAGCAGCATCTACCATAATTTAAACACCAGTGCATTTAAAATTAAAATCGCAGTGCTCTTGCCACCCCCAAGAACTACTCGAGTCTCAGCGGGGTCTCAGACTGGAAGCTCTTACAGACAAAGGCGGTCTTCCTCAAATGTTAGCCAAGTGTTTAATGCTTACACATTTGTTAGAGCATCCACTAACAACAGTGACAAACTGTCATTGTACCTCTAACACCCAGTCAGCTCTTCACTTTATAAACCACCCCATCTAGACTTCTCATGTCGTATTTTTAAGGCTATATAGCACCATAATGCATTATGAGATGCCAGAACAAACGCATTCTTAGCAGTAATGAAGTACTACTGTTTGAGCAATGGCAGAACAAGCAAGCTACTTGCAGAGAATTTTGGTGTCATAACAGTGAAAGATATTTCCTTCTGTGTATTTTCTTTAAACCACGGCTCTGCCCTTTTGTGGGTCTCAAGCCTCCAGCACACACAGCCTTCAAGGAAAGCTCTGCCCTCTTAGCTGCATCTGAGGGAGCATCCTGACCTCTGGACACTGACCACACATGTGCTGCTGGCACGCAACAGGTTAGCTGCACACAGACCTTCAGCTCTCTCTCATTTTTCTCTTCTCTAACAAAATCGTTTTGAGGGCAAGGTCCATGCAAGAGAGTCACATCAGTCAGATTTCTGGGGCTCTGCAGCATGACTTGACTCTGCCCATTTCCCTCGCAGTGTTGCAGGTGATGGGTCATGATTTATTGAGAACTTTACCTTGATTTACAGAGTCTGAGAGCATGTCTGGAGGTGTTGACTTTGGGGTTGTTGTAGTAAAAATTCTTGTTCAGGTATGTGAAGGGAGGACAGACTGCGCTGGAGAAGAGCCACAGATTCTGTGAAATGTATTTAGCTCGGTGAAAGATATACTCTATTTTCATGGAGTATTGAACATAGCTGTGATTAATGGGGCACATATACACTGATAAACAATATTCATTTGTTTTAAGCCAGGTCTGAAAAGATTTCAACCACTTGCTTCCCTGCAGCTATGAAAGTTATTTCCTGCTGTCTGTACTACCTCAAGGGCTAAACCAGCCCTGAAAGGAAGGAAATATTTCCTTTTACTCCATCGGCAGCACCAGCCTATGAAGGCTGTTGTATTGGCATTTCATTTATCACAGGCAAATTATATGGATTATTATTACTTCTCCTTACCACCTACCCTCTGTACCAAACTGCCACAGGATTGCCACCACACATACACTCTTTCCTGCATCAACCCGTCTTCTTTCATTTTCCTTATAACCGGTCCATCAAGCACACTGTCTGCAATGTCTCCATCTGCTTCTGCAGCCAGCTCCTTTGGCAGTACGGATGAATAAGTGTATCTTCCCGACCAGGAGCCAGCAAGCCTACCTGCAATTTCTTGTGGTGACTGAAAACTCCCAACTCCTTCCAGATTCCCAGAGATGGAGCCGCCTCCTTCAAGGACCCTCACCAGCTCCCTCAGCCTTTCACACTCCTCCTGCAGATGCTGCTGCTCCTCCTTGCGCTGCTGCTTGGCCAAGCTTGCTGGGTTCATGCTGAAGTGAAGAACTTTGGTTCTGCTGGGATCATAGTCACCCTGTGTGGCAGAAACAAGAGAAGAAGACTGAGTAACTGATCCAGCCTCCAAGTCCACCCAACCAGTATCACTCTTTGTGTGAGACAAAAAATGTTACAGCAGAAAAAGGGACACTCATGCAGTGATAATGTTTTATTCCAACAGTTGAAGTCAGCCAAACCCTGTATTGCTTCTCCTTCTTGCTACTCTCTCTTTCAAAAACAAAAAAACCCCAAAACACATCCAAACAAAGAAAAAACCAACAAAACCCCCCACAAAAATCCCCACTCAATAGAGCTTGCTCCCTGGCTGACACCTCCACCGTTAAATTTAACTCCAGAAATGAAGTTTTATAGCTGTATTTTAAATCTCTTTATAGCAGAAGATTATAATGAGCACACAAATACACCCTGAAACTACAGCAGGACACCCAGTACTAGCCTAATTTATTACTCATACGAGCCGGCAACGTCCATACGACTCTGATGGTGGAGTCATTAGCAAGGTGTATCAGCTTGTCCTAAGCAAGTGAACAGATATTTCATTGTATACTTTTTTCTCAGAGGTGAGTTGTATTTATAGCAGTCTAAATAGTCAGTCAAGTCCTAAGATAGAAAATTAATATTCTTTCAAAGTGAGAGGAAAACACTGATGTTACATTTGTGATTTCAGAGAGACAATTTTCATATAAACTACAGGAAGCCTCACGACCATAAAAGTAGCAAAGCATGTGCTAATGCTGGCTGCCACGGCATTCTGCCCAGCTGAAACCCTATAGCAGTGCCTGCATAAAAAGGCATTTTATATGGTAATATTTTTTCTTCAATTAAATCTCAGGACCTAAAGTCATTTTGTAAACATTAATTAACCCTCAAGAGCAGCATGAGGTAGGTATTATCCCAATTTTATCATTTCATTTTCATTAAAGACGTGCTAGAACTTTATGTGGGTTTTTTTCATGCAAAGCAGAGCAGAGACTGAGCAAATTCATCCTGAACTGCTGGTCATTGATGGTAAAAGACCCCAGCAGATCCCATTCCCAAACATATTTTACTGAAAATACTCCACCCACATACTGTAAAAGCACCTCTGCCCGCAGCAGGCAGTGAATTGCTGAAACTTGCTGCCCCAGAGCCTGGCAGCAGATGCAGCACTGGTTCAAAAATGGGTTTGACAAAGTCATGGACAACAGCTCCATAAATGGACCGTGCCAGGGGAGCATCCCCCAGCATCTCTGGCTGCTGGGAGAGCACTGGGAAGCGTGGCCATGTTTGTGGGCTCTCCCAAAAGAGCATTTTCCATCACTGTGGCCAGAGATGCTCTTCTGGGCTGGATGGACCATGGGTAAGGGCCAGCTGGGCACTTTTTCTGTTCACATGTGATGTCTGCTACATCTCACAGCTGTTCCAGTGACCTCTTGCAGGAACCATACCAAAATTCTCCTTTAAAATCACTTCCTAGACGTTAGCTGAGCAGAAGGCAGCTGGAAGAGGTGTGGGTGCTGGTGAGCAGCGTCAGGGTCTGGGTCCAGCAGTATGCCAGTGCTGTGCAGTGCTGTGGTGCTCATGGCTCCCCTGCGGTCCTCAAGGCTGGGTCCCCACGATCCCTGAGGCTGGCTGCCCACAATCCCTGAGGCTGGCTGCCCACGGTCCCCGAGGCTGGAACCCCACGGTCCCTGAGGCTGGAACCCCACGGTCCCTGAGACTGGGTCCCCCACATTCCCTGAGGCTGGCTGCCCACGGTCCCCAAGACTGGGTCCCCCATGGTCCCCAAGGTTGGGTCCCCCATGGTCCCCGAGCATGGCTGCCCGTGGTCCCCGAGGCTGGGTCCCCCATGGTCCCCGAGGCTGGCTGCCCGCGGTCCCCGAGGCTGGCTGCCCGCGGTCCCCAAGGCTGGCTGCCCGCGGTCCCCAAGGCTGGCTGCCCGCTGCCAGCTGGCTCCCCGGGCCATGCCAGGCAGACAGGTCCCGCTGCAGAGGAGAAGCAGCCAAAGCTGCGGCTGGCAGGGCGCTGTCAGTTATGCAGGCAAAGGGGAAGCGCAATTTGGAGCTGGGAGAAGACGTGGAGTGTAATCCAAAAGCACTTTTGGTCAAAAGCATGGGGTCCATGTGCTGGTGAATAAGAGGTTAATATTTTCTTGCATCCACCACCGAAAATATAATCTAAAACTGCAGAACTGGAAATCTTGAATGCACAACTGGCATGGAAAGTACTGATGTACCTAAAAACCAGCAGATGCCCTCACTGTCGTGTTTCCCAGAGAAAAAATACACGGGGTACAGTTGCTGCTCATATCTACTGTGAGAACCCAATATGGTGCTCCTCATGAGAAATCAGTCTAACCACATCTCTCCATCTGGGTAGAAGAGACAGTCACTATTTCACAATGTAAGCACAAGTTAAAAACAAAGGGAGATCATATCTGTTTCTGTATGTCCTGGGCCAAGAGGGGGTGGGAGGAAGCCCCTAACACAGGAGGACAGACACAGGAATCCCCAAACGGCTGCCCTGGTCCAAGGATCTCACTCCAGAGAACCACAGAAACTCAGGCATGGAAACCTTGAGTACCCTTCCCAGCTGTCTACATTCCCTGAAGTCAGAGTACGTGGTCTTCCAGCCCTTGGCCATGTACCGGGCAGGTGATGCATGTTCTCATACTGCCCAAGCCTTGTGCTGCTCAGGAGACATATGGGAACACCTAGGTGGGCAGCACTATCCTGCAGCCTGGCAGCAGTGGGGCTTCATGACCCCACGTCCCCGGGGAAGTTGAGACAAACAGCCTGGACCTGTCAGACAGGCCATTAGCACCAAGAGAAGAAATAATCCCACTGACGGCTTTGGTCAAGAAAAGTTTAGGAGAGAACTGAAGGACTGGGACCACAGGCAGCATCTGGGAGATGTGGAACAGAGGGGAAATGAAGACAGCTGTAACGCCAGCTTATTAGATATATTCTCTGCAGCAACACACTGGCATTTAGAAACCTGTTTCCGCACCCAGCTATCCAACTTTTCATGCTATTTGCATTTCAGGACTCTTCCAGACAGGTCAGAGCACTCCTTACCCTTGTGTCTGCCTTTCAAGGGAAGAGATTCAACCCCAAAGTTTGCAATGGGGTTTATGCTGGCTGCCAAAAGGATGCTTTTAAAATCAGAGCTGCGGAGCCCGCTTCTCCTTGCGCAGCCTGGTAGCGTGGTATTTCTGACAAGCTGTGAAGGGCGGCTCTGGCCCTGTCTCCCTCGCTGGCTGCAGTGCCAAGGTCAGGCAGAGATCACACCTCCTCGCCCCAGCTGCCACCACCACACTGGCTCCAGCGCGCAGCGCAGAGATCGCCTGCGCTTTTGTACTGCACCATCACTGCAGACACTCATGCACAGGCACGAGACAGCAGAAGGATCTCAGTGTGGAGGAAAAGCCATGCAAACCTGGAGACTGCTGCTACCTTCCTGCCAGGACTGCTTTAACCCATGCTGTGCTAGTCTGTTTGTTTTGCAGGTTGTTTACTCTCTCAAAACATTTCTCTGGCCTTTCAGTAAAGCCCCGCCATGAAGCTGCAGTGCTTTGGCTCTTATAGCTCTTTCAGCCCATTTATCTTTTCCTTTTATAACATGCCCCCTTGAAAAACCATGCCCTAAAACTCAGCACTCAGACTCAGCTTTATTCTTGGGGCACATCAGTGCTCCTCAGCACATCAGTCTGAAGCTACACTAAGACAGGTGGATCTCTTAAAAATCCACTGTGATACAAAGGCTGTGGCAGAATCCATCTCATTTAACATTTCTGGGAGTTCACTAACATATTTGCTATGCTACTCACATTTTTGGGCTAGGGGCAGTAGCTTTCTCTTTATTCTACACAGCACACATCAAACCAGTACATTTCTCCCTACAGCTAAAATATTAGTGCTGCTGGTTTGTATTATAGGAATGCCTGAAAGAAACCATGTGAGACAGGGATCCCAGCATGCTAGGTCCTGTACAAACCCACAAGAAACTACCACCTAACGCCCCAAAAAACAGACAGCAAAGCCTGTAGACATGGTATGTGAGGGGAGCAGAGGAATGGAAACATGTAGTCTCCAGTTTGAGACTCCTTAGCAGCACCGTGGCAGAGATGAAAACAGGTCTTCAGAGATGACCCTTGCCGCCAGACCCATTGCCATCTTACACAGACGCACCAAGCAGAGCACTACTTACGTCTCTGGGAAATTCACCGACATCCTATAGATTTTCAAATAAACGCAGGAAGCTTACCATGGAAACAGTGCAGACCAGAGCCCATTTCTGATGACAGGGAACAGTTGCATGTGTATGTAATACCAGACAGCCAAAATGGCATCACAAGTCAATTGTTTGGAGTGTTCTTCCAAATTTCTGAAGGTTGGGAGGTTTTGATCTGAAGGTTTTGATTCGCTCTAGGAAAAGTCATGGCTGGAAACTGCTAAATATCACAGATAGCAAAGAAACACTAAGATCTCACTAGCATTCAAAGGAAATGAAACTCCAACGATGGTAAGAAACCAGAGACTGAGGAAAGCAAACTTAACTTCCTCCTGGAATCCCTTTAGCTCTGGAAAATGCAGATTGCTGGTCTTCTCCATCAACTGCCCTTGTGCCCACAATAAATTACTCTTACTAACAAAAATTTTGCCCTTTCAGCTCTGCAACAGAAGCCTGGAAAACAGCGTTTTGGGTGCTGGGAGAGAAGACCTAAACCAGATTTGCGCATTGAGAAAATAATTTCTAATCTAGATGAGGAAGAGCAAACAGTGGCATTTGAAAGGTGCGGTACAGAAGAGACAGCCATGCTCTTTAACAGGAGCTGGGATTTCACAAGCACCTGCCCAGGAGCAGCTCCAGATGCTGCTTCTGTGCTGAACCGACACAAGCAAGAAGGTATTGCTTAACAGAGTTTAAAAGCATCTTGCAATAAAGGGATTACCATTTTTCTGATTTCTCCAAGAAGCATGTGAGTGTGCTTCAGGTTTGGAAACTTGGCCTGAATGTGAGTATCAGCCACATCCACTTAAGCTCATGGTACCTTTATACAGAAATATGAGATGTTTGGGGGATGCAACCGATATATGACCTAGACAGTCCCTTTGCTGCAAGGCCACCCTGTCCCTGATTCATGCAGGAGATAACTTGGTAGGACTTTCTGCTCATCAGCACACCATGGCCAGCGTCTCAGAGAGTGAAGATGATACATTACTGTTCTTTTCTCAGCAGCACCCCCTCTTTACCCCTATTTTTCCTAATACTTTAAAAATTGGAAATTGTAGAGATGCTGAAGAGTAAATAACCTGAACTAGAGAGAACTGCTGGCGTTCATTGATTCTTCTTTCAAGGAATAACATTGAGCCAGTAATTCAGATTTGTCAGAAAAATGTACACAGAGCTTCAATTTAGGAAGAAGCAATAAATACCTTGATTGATTGCAACCAAGTCTGGTTGACACTTAGTAGAAGAGTGAATTATTCATTCCTGGAAAGCAAGATGCTAACTAGCTGATTTGGTGCTTAAGGCAGCAAAACCATTTTTGTGCTCTCAGAAGGGCACCGGACATTTTACATAGATGATTTGTTGACTCCACATGCTAATATGTTCCACAATTTATGAAATAATGTTGTTTTGATGCATTTTCCTCAGCCTTCCTTCAGACTCGTGCCCCAGGGTATGCACAGGGGAAACTCTCACAGACCACTGAGAAGAACCATCCCACCACTTCTGACCCAATGTCACAGTCATTATGTGGGACAGCCACTGCAGGATGCAACACACAACGGTTGTCTTAATGTGATATGTTCTAAAAGCACACTTTGGCAGATGGTGGAACTATTTACTAAGACTCTGCCTACCAGTAAACTTTCTGACAAAAGACTACAGAAAAGTGAATTTGCAACAGGGCCAATTTGCCATCTAGAACAGCGGTACAAGCTCCAGTCAGACGCTGCTGCCTTCCTTCCCACTTCCATCTCCCAGCTTGAAAAAAAAAACCACCCCAAGGAGATAATTGTGCTGACGCTATGTGTCATTTTTAAAAACTGTATTATTGGCAAACAGTCAGTACGTTGGTCTACACGTTGAAATTATAGCTCAAAAACTTCCTAAGTAATCTCCCCATTAGGGAAGAATCAGTCAAGTGACGAAGCAATGAATGAAGACAGGATTGCTTTAATCTCTGAAAAACAGAAACTTTTCCTTTAGAAGATGAGTTGTTTAGAAGAACAATGAAAGCTGCCAGTGACAGCACCTTGAAAAGGGCTGAACTTATTCTGGCATCTCTCCTCCTGGTTGTTTGAAAACTGCACAGTCCCAATTCAGGGATGTCTTTCTGCAGGAGCTATAAAAGCTTTCCTCTCAACTCTCTTTCACAGGCCCACAGGTAAGAAGAAAGTACTTTAAACCGTGCAGCCCAGTTTACATTTGATGAAACATTCAGTGCTTAACAACTCCATTTAAGATCTATTCATCTACCACAGATATTTCTAATCAGAAGGTAGAACTGGTAGCAAAGGGAATAGTCTCAACCGTTGTGAAGACGTTTATCTAACATCACTAATGAAATTAAAGAAGTTCACATGTCCCAAGGAGGCAATGACTGTCAGCACACAATGCCAGCCAGCACTGTTAAGGATTTTCAGCTGACTTCACATCCTCATAGGCTCCTCCTGTTCGATGCCTTTGAAAGCCAAGTTGTCAAAAACCATAGATGAGGCTGACATGCACTTAAGTGCCTGATTTTTTCATAGTCTTGACGTCTGTCAGCCTTAAAAGACTGTGATTTCTGAGCAGCACAATAAATTCTGGCAGAGCATATGGACAGCTGAGTTTAATCGCTACTCGCTTGCGATGCAACAGATTGTGCTTGCCCCTGCTGAGAAAAGGCTGATGACTGGAAGCTCTTCAGCGAGAGGACCATTTCTTCTTGGTGCGCCTCTTGCACACACTGAGTGCCACCCAGATACAAGCAATACACACTGCTGCTTTCTTAGCCAGGGAATTTGTTTCCATGCTGACTTCTTAAGAGAAAAATCTCCATAAGGCTTCCAAACTGGGACGCATTATTCAGTGCCAGGGAACTTAAATAGAAACAATCTAAGGAGCTTAATAGATTGTATCAGCTTTAAAGAAATAATGGGTCAGTAGTTACCTTGGAGGAACATCCAAAATAAAGACTGCATCTATCTGTAGGAGACAGATGGGAAAGTTTCTTAAATACAGATATAAAACATAAAGCATCAGTTGGAGGGTTGGTGGAAGGGGAGTGTTTGAAAAGCATCCAACTGGCCAGGGAATGCTTTTGCTTCCATTTGCTACCTCATTGAGGCAAAAAGTAGCTTAAATGGTGAACACTAACACATGGCAGATTAATTAGGTATATGCATGTGGTGAATGTCCAAAATGGAACTTCTGAACTCTCGAGCAGAAGATGCTACTTGTTCATTGCAATCACACCCTGGCTGTAAATTTTGGTAAGACCTGGACTAAAACAAAAGTGGCACATCCTGAATCCTCCAAAGACAGAGAGATGTGAGACAGAATCACTGCTTAGGAGGCTGATCAGAAGCTGATTGATGATTTGGCCTATTTAGATGGGGAAAACCAGGGGCTTGGGGTTCCAGAAAGAAAGGTGGTGATGAAAAGAGGGGTTTCCAAGAGAAGTGGTCCCAGAAGGAAGAGGGCCTGCAAAGAAGGTGACGATCCTGGCTGGGAGAAAGATGCTGAAAGTGGAGGAAGACCCTGAAGATCAGAGAGATGCACAGGGATGAAGGCCAGGGGATGCCCAGTGGCCTTGGCCAGTAACACCAGTGGCTTGTGACTGTGAGCACAGGAGTTTCTGCCCGAGCTTTCCGCATCAGCAGCAATCTCCCTGCAGGGAAGGGATGCTGAGCCTGACAGAAGGCAGCACAAGCTGGGGAGTGAACAAAAAAATCTGTGGAAAACCAGTGTCCAGATCAGCCATAGGCTGCTGCTTACTCTTTCCCACCTGTGACTGTCTCCTGTCTTAGTTTTGTGACAAAATGTTACCCAAGGCCTCTGGCTGGTCTCTTGCTGTGTCAGGCTCCAGCTACTGAACTCTTGCAAAATCCAAGTTTCTGATGCTTGCCCTGCTAGAAGGGCTGACATTGCTTTTGGGGACCTGCAAGCTTGGTTTTGGGATTCAGTGCCTCCTCCTGACAGGGGATCCTTTACACAGCTCAAGCTGCAGCAGAAATGTATGCCTTTCCCAAGGCTTCATGGTTATGGAATTACTGTTTTGCTTTTCCAAAAACATGTGGTATTTGTGAGTAAACACGGCCCCATGTGTACATGGGCTTTGCACACAGCTAATAGATACCCTGTTGCTTTTACTGAATTACAAAAGCAGAGAAGTCACAAATCATTAGAAGTCGTCTTTAAATGTATTTATCTTCAGCTTGCAGGTAATGGTATAGCATTTATGTCAAGAATTGTCTGCTGTTAGTCCTGCATCAATACTCACTGGAAATTTTACTCAAAGATGGAGAACAGAGAAACAGTGGGAAGGCAAAAGTGGAATTCATCACCTGAAAGGCACATGCAAGGTCGCCAATAACTCTTTTTGCAGTAGCTTATTAACTAGATTCAGCCTGGCTATATAGGGGAGCAGCTTCTCCTGGTCTACCTTTATTTTATCTTTACTTTAACAGTTTGGGTTTTTTTTTAAAAAAAAGTGATTACTCAACTCCCTCCTACAAAAGGATATAGCAGCATTTCTGCACCTGGTACAAGGCAGTCTCAGAAAGCTTAATCCTACCTCAGGAAATGCCATTTTAATGGAAATTCTGTTTCTTGGTTTTGTTCTTTTTGTTTCTTTGCTCAGGCTTGTTAAAGTGATTAGAGCAAACCCCAAAGTAAACCGCATCCCAGAGAATTCCCTCTGTACCCAGTGCACAAAGCACAGCACGCTCACCAGCCCCAGCTCCCACTGTCACAGAAGGTAACTACACCAAGGGATCTTTAAAGCCCTTGGAACAGGAGCTGTATTAGCAAAAATGGATTGCAAAGATGAGACAAAGCAAGCTAACAAATAAGCAACAACCACCACCTGCTCCTCATAGCTTTGCCAGTATGCACACACTGGAAATCAGAAACAGTTGGGGAAAAAAAAACCACCCAGAAGGTGCTGGATGTTGGCCAAAGGCTTACTTGTTCCCACCAGGTCTCCTGCTCGTTCCCCTACCTTCTTTCCCACATTCCTCTCTCCATTGTCTTTGTATGTACATCTGCAGCACACACAACCCCAAAACCTGGCAGCAGAAATTCACTTGGGCATCTTTTCATCCTTAGCCAGTTGTTAGTGCAGCTCCTGCTACTTCTTCCCCAAAGCAGGAAGATCTTTCTCCTTGCACCAGTGACATCACCTCTTGTCCGCACACCTTGATTCAGGCAACCCGTCTTCTACGGCCTTCTGACCACCCGTGTTAGTCATTTCCAGAACAGTGAAATGAAATCAGTCTGTGTTAGTCTGAGTTACGCCTCTTCCTCCCCAGTAACTCCTTCTACAGTTGCCACCAGCACAACCGATTTCAGATCCTTACCCTCACATGCAGTGACACGAATAAACCCACATTACCTTCCCTGCTCCATCAGTAATGCCACCTCCAACACCTGGATCAGCTGCTTCTCCCGCAAAGACTTCTAGTGTTCCTTCCTAAACTGACCTACCACACTACATGTACTCATTGATATTCCTCCCCGTGGCCCTCTTTTGCCGCAGCATCTACAGCAAATTAGCAATGAGACAGAGAGGCAGTTGGAGTTAGGATGTATCACAGACAAAAAAGCTCTGATCACCCTAATCACACCACTCTAACACTAGACCATATCTTTTTGTACAACATGTAACACATTTTGGGCACTGCTGCAATAGAGGCAATAAACTAAACTGTCTCACCGGTGGTGCTGAAGCCCTTCAGGTACAGTTTTAAAAAGAAGATCTTTTCTCTATACCCACTTTCAAATGCATTATCCCCTGGAGGATGCAAGACTATAATTTGCATTGAGTGAGGCATTCAGATGAGGTCTGGGATGCAAACAAACGTGACAAGAAGGCTAAGAGTCAGAACAGCAAGACATGGAATGGCATGGAGTTGGGATAATCTAGAAGTAAAAATGCATTCAAGGGTTCACGGTTCTTTTCAATTGCTGCTCTTCCTTTTACTGAAATGGAAGAAAATCACAGTCTCCTCTAGGATGGTTTGTTACTACCTAGAGATTTGAATTCCAGGGTTTCTACACTAGTTTTTTCAAGTCAAGAATTCCTGTCTTGCCAGAAAACAAAGTCCATAAAAAATTGCTATTATTTACACTCTAGTAGTGTGCAGAGGAGACCCGTGATGGGTCAAAAACCTCTGATAAAGACACCAAAAATAAAAAGCACCTGTGTTCTGAAAACAGCCCCAAAGAGCTTATAGTTTGAGTTATAAAAATTCTTTTTCAGAGATAAGACTCAACTTCATGGTAAGAAATGCTGGCTGTCATAGATCTGAATTTCAAAAAACATTTTATCGATTTCCCCATACAAATGAAGTAACTTTGGTTAAGAATACTGTTGAGAAGTGTCAGACCAAACCTAGCTTTTCCAGAGAAGTACCTATAGTTTAGTTTAAAAAAAAATAAAATATTTTTTTACTGCTCTGTCTTCTTATTCTGCATGCAACATGCACATACAGGTACTGTACAAACAGACCAGAAAGATGAAAGATACTTGATGTGAGGTTTTTTTTGTAGTATTTACATCAATGCAGATATTCAGCCACTCAAAGTTTTCCCTCCCCAAAATGCTCTATAAATTTCACTTTAATGCCTCCATATTTCTGCGTTTTGTGGTAAAGCTCTACTTTGGAATGAATCCCAAGGGCAGATCCCAGAGGAGAAAAGCAGCACAAACCAGCTGTGCTAGCCTGGGACACTCAGTATTCAAACACGAAGGGAAGAGTCAGGGTGAAGTACGACAACAGAGGTCCCTCTTTCAAGACTTTATAAAGGAAAGTAAAACTACAATGTAATAAGATTTTCCAGCTAATAGATCTGATTAGCAAAAAGCAAAACCTCTGCGGGTATTTTTTTTTAGATAGTATCTTATATGAAAAGAAAGATGAGGAATTAAGAATTATGTAAAAGCCACCACCTTCATGATTTGATGGTAGGACGCATCAAAGTTCAGCTGAGCATATACAAGCCTGAAAAGTAAGTGTAAGTGTGAAGTAAGAGGAGCTGTCAATCATGTTGTGCATTTGTACAGCAAGCACACTGTGCAGGCTGGCTGCCGAGGTCAACCATGGCAGCATTAACAGCAACGCTGAAACGTCCTAAAGGCTTCAAGTACACCAGGACATTTTGATCCTGTAATTTAATGCATATAAAAGTACTGTTATATGTCCTTGCATATATAACTCTGACCTGGCAGGGTACAAAGCAAACCACTGCCTTCCAGTGCCGGAACATGCACCCTCAGCCCTGGCCGCTCCACAGAGCTAACCTGCCGTCATTAACAGGTTCCCTGCCTCAAGCTGGAAGCAGATCCATTTAAACGAGCAAGTCGAATTCCCTTTCATATCATATAGACACTGTGACAGACGCAAACGGCGTGGAGGACTCATTCCTGACAATCTCCTCGAGCAGCCAGGCAGCGTCTGAGCGGGTGTTACAGCAAACGTGCTCAAGGTTAAACAAGCTCCACTTGCAGCCTCTCACTGCGAGAGGCTATCGCCTCCCACGCTCCTTCTGCTTTGGCCAAGCAGAAGATAAAATTGAGGAAAACAAAACATGTCCCTGCAACACATCGAGACGAGGAAAAGTTAGAGAAGAATTGCCAAGTTTTATTCTTTTTGTCACAGTCACTTCTCAGCAATGTGGTGCTTGTCTTGACATAGCTCGTCTTCCCCAATACCACCTTAAGGTCCAACCAGGTACCTGGAGGAAATTTCTCTAGTAATGGGTAATTTGGTAGAGGGAGAAGTGAGAGAGCAAACAGCGAGCTTCCAACATCTCAGAAAAATGTATATACGTGTACATACCCTTCTTAATTATCCATGGAGCTACCTACATTATTCACCAGAATCACTGCAGTCTCACTTTGCTATGTTGAATATGCAGAACCCTCTTTTGTTTGCTCTGCTCTTTCTCAAGTAAGAGACCTCAGTATCTAAAACATCCAAATATCGATTCAGAGGGTACATTCGCCTCCAGCTCCTCAAGGCAAACAGGCAAATGTTTGATTTTTCCCTCCCTTTTCACCATTTGATCAGGTTACTTACTTTATTTAAGCAAGTTGCAGGATCCCTGATGAAAAGAGCTCTTTTCCCCTTCTCCAGGAGCATGGAGGTCTCCTCCATCTCCTTCCTCCTCCCCACCAGGTGATGGCTGCCTTTTGGTCCCAGGTTTCCTTACCCAGCTCCACAGGGAGCTGCACTCTGCTCCCATGGTCCCCACGCAGAAGTGCATCACTTTGTGTCCTTTTATTCCTTGAACATTAAAAGTTTCTACAGACTTGGGATTAACAAACATTAGAGAGGTCCCAGGCAGCGAGTATAGGGCTGTCACAGAGCCGCTTGCTGTGCATACAAAGAAACCCTCGACTAGAAGAGTCAGCAATGCAAGGAGAATTAAAAAGCACAGTTAAATAACCCTAAATCCTCATGCATATTTATAAACCACATCACATCCAAACTGAATCAATACCCCTCACTAGTTACATATGGCCTGAGAAAGCAAGAGCTGGTAACTTGGTTTTGCTTTACCCACTGTACTGATGAGACCTGGAAAGTCTCCATACGGGAATAAATTCTTGGGCTGAGAAGGGGGGTTTCAAGCTGTACCACACCAAGGTAAGATGGAGCAGGGGAGAGGTTGGAGCAGCCATCCATGCCGTGGACAGCACAGGGATGCACCTGTGCCTTGTCTACTGACAAAAGTTTCAGTTTAAACCCTTCTACTCCCATGACAAAAAGGAAAACATTCCTGGCACGAGGGCAGGGTTTTTGCTTTAAGCTGCAGCTCCGTAGGTGACAAAAGCTGCACCTCCCCCCCCCATTTCATACCCCATGTGCTGTGTGGGGCTGTCCACGTGGGGGACTTACATCATCAGCACGACCATCTGCTTCAGTACACTTTCTTGGCTTCCACTGGGAGAAAATACTTCTTGGTTGCCTGCAAAGCTTCAACTACATACTGTTTTTCTTAAATGCAATTTGAACCAAATAAATGGGAAAATGCCTAGAAACATCACACTGGTATCACCGGCCCATTAGCAAAATGACTCTTGCCAACATGCTAAACCTGCCTTGTATCAATGCATCTCCAACAACACACCTTTATTCAAGCTTGGACTGTTACAAAGCTGAGCTGAAACCAATTTGAATCTATCTTGAAATATATTTGGTAGACACAAAACTGTCTGGACACCAGTGCATGACTTAATGGCCTGAAATACAACTGTCCTGTCCCCTGTTTGGTTTTATTTCACCAGTTTTACTTCACCATGCTAATGGACTGGAGAACAACAAGCACATTTTGCACAGAGATGTGAAGGGGCAATGTTTTCAAATTTTACTGCCAAGTTTTCCCAGAATTATGACTGCCAGGTCAACCGATAAACTGTTAAGGCCCTACAAAGCCTCATTCAAAACACAGTACTTCCTGCTGTATAACATTCAGGCTTTGATTTTTATCATCACTTTCCTCATTGTCAACATGAATCACAACATTTTTTATGAAAGAGAACTGTGAATGAGGAGAAATCCTAGTTTTCTAGTGTTTCACAGTGGGAAACCAGTTCTTCAGCCTTTGTATAACAAACCACGGAGGACAGTTCAGCCTTACACGACAGCCAGCACAACACGCTCTTGCACTGCAATAGTTACTTCTTTCCCATTAAGTTTTAATTAGATAACACATGCATAACTTAGAAACAGACTAGCTGCAGTTGAGAAGGCATCATTTCAGCTTTATTTGAGCAAACGTAAAAGATCGCCTTTCTACAGACCTTCAGACAACATCTCTAGGCACAATCACACTGACTTTCAGGGGTCAGATCACATTTGCTATGGAGGAATGTGTTTTTCCTTTGTTAAGACTTTTGTAGCAGTTACCTGGTCATTTTTCATATTTCAGTTACTGCTTCGTTTTTAACGCAGGTTTAATACCTTACAATTACTGCTACTTCAACTACAATCTTCAGCAGTACACAGGTCCCCCGAGGGAGCTAAAGGCATTTATTTCAAGTTGCTTTCACAGGCAGAACCCCCAAATAGTCTTTGATGCATCTGGGATGTACTGAGAAAAAGCAGGGAGTTTCTGCCTGAAACTGATACTGAATAGTAGACGAGCACCTCAGAATTCATCTGCCTGAAGTGGCAACAAGTGGCCTCAAGAACAACGATAAAAATCTTACTTGCATAAACATATGCTTTTTTATCCTCCAGCAGGTCAACAGCAGACAAAAAAAAAAAAAAAGATTGAGAGAGGTGATAAGGGAAAAAGTACATTTTACGTTAGTGATTTCAGAAAAAAATAATATTTTCTGTAATCACTCTGAAAGGAGTACAAATCTCTGCCATCGTCTTGCTTAACGGAGCTCAACAATGCTTACATTTCACTGGAGAGGAAATATCCATTTCTGAAACTTCCACCCACTCAGTCACTCCTTCTCTACTTTCTTCTCCAACTTAAAACCTTGAATGGGCTGAATTCACTTACTGAAGTTTGCAAATAACTAATCACCCATTGGCATTATTGATCTGCACATCCTGCATTTGCTGCAGTTGGAATGAGACAGCACTGGCTGGTGAATAGACTGTGAAGACCAAAAAATGAGATTAACCAGCTAGCCTTATACAGATCAAGTTATCTGCTGCCTTGTTCACTTCTCTTGAAGCTTCTAGAATGCAGTAAACTGAATTTCCTTAGCTCACAAAGACAGGGCTGATACGTAACTCCATTAAAAGAAAAGATCAGAAAAAACAAGTAACACAATTTCATGGAAAACAGGTCTTCTCAAATAGACTTGAAGAGATTTCAAGTCTAGTTAATTAAGATAACTGTGTTGACATAACAGAATAGGAATTCTGTAAAATATTTGCCTCTGTATCAAAATTGCATTATTTTTTAAAACTAGCACAATGCAAAATCAGACTATGGTAGTTTTTAAATGGCCCAAAAGTCAATGAACTAACAGTGACAGTGTGCACTTACTGCCAACAAGAATTGCTTCTATGGCCAATCGTATGCAGCATACATCCCCTATGAGACACAAGAAAATAGTACATCCTTACTAAAATACGCAGATAACACAAAGGCAGAATTGTAGCAAACAACAAAGTCCACAAAGATAGCTTAGAAATCTGATTGTGCTGGGCACAACCATTCCACAAGAATTCAAATGCATCGTGAGGCATCTCGAAACACAGAACATACTCTCAGGTATACAACACGGCAGGTACTTTCCGGAAGACAATGTCTGTGAAGAGGGCTTTTGGCCACGGTTAATAACGAAGGGTTACCTCCAATTTAATGCTGTGGGGAGAAGAAAAAAAAAAGGAAGAGCGAGAATCTTTACATACCTATAAGTAGACCTAGAGAAACAATATTGTCTCTGAATGCAGCATTGATGAGACCTCTACAGTGATAATGCATCTGGGTGAGGTGTGCATGCCTAACAGGGCTGTTGAAAATTAAGGAAAGTTGTGAGATTTCCATGAATGATTCATGGTTTGAAAAACACGTTTTACAATGAGAAATGAATGGAAATCAAACTATTTCATTTACTATGGAGAAGGCTGAAGCAATTTGATCAGGGTCTTCAGTGGAAACCTGGCACTAAATGGTGCTTTAATCTAGCAAACAAAAGCATAGCAAGAACCCAACAGCTCACAGTGAAGTCCATGAACTGGAAATAATATCTATTTTTAATAGGAATGGCTAACCAGGGAAATCAATACATTGTCTATCACTTAGTATCTTGCAATCAATATTTGATATCTTATTAAAGAGTCTGTGGAGCACCCACAAGTCACTGGGCAGGGATTTCTCTTAAAACTATTTTTTGTGTTATATAGCAGATGAGACCAAATGGGTATTCCTTTTGGCCATAAACCTCTTAATTCGACTCAATCCACTTCCTCCAACTCAAAAAAAGTGTTACCAAATACTTTCATCCATTCTCTCTCATATCGTTAATTCTCCCTCTTACTTTCTAAGCCTCCAGACAATTCTGTAACTTCAGCATTTATTCCTCTTCGATATAACAAGAACCTAGATGTTATCACTGACATTTTAATCTTTTTCAAGGAGAGTTTTAATTTGTAGAGAAATTATATTAAAATCAATGCCTCTAAATATAAAAATACTTTCAAATCTATGTTCATTTTAATACTTCAGAGTGGCAGAGCTGCTCAAATCCTTAGGTGATGTAAAAGCAGAATGACACTTAAGATACAGCCACTAAGATAGTGCCTTTTTTCCCTAAAGGAAATGCCTTTTTCACAGTCGTAACAACTTGAACATATGCATGCTGATCCATACAGATGTAATCCAGCTCACTGGAAAACTACAAAGTTTATTCGGTGATTAGAGTGCAAAAAATCAGAGAACAGAAACCTGTTTATCACCTGCCATCTTTCTTGGTCAGTAAGCTTTGAATCAGGGAGTCTCTGTCCCGATTTATAGAGAGTAAAGTTAATTTAAGGATTTCTACTTTACTGGGAGACCGTGAAGAAAGACAAAAAGATGAACTGAGATGTGAAAACTCAAAAAAAGAAGTCACAAAACATCAACTCATCTCTACATACATCACTTTTGATCACGTGTACGCATTCTTTGTGAAATAACCATGCTCCACGTATGTTCATCTTCATTAAAGCCAGAGCTTTAATGAACTGTTTCTCATGTTCCTATCTAACATCCTGCTGCCAGTCATCCGTCCAGCTTCCACAGCTGCCCTCTGAAGGCAGCATCTGCTATCTAGTTTTGAGCAACTTTGGAGACAACGAGGCACCTGAAGGATTGCGGAGTGGAAGTGGAGCAGGGAAGCAAACAGCTTGAACAAGCACAATCTGCCCCTGTAATCCCAGATGATTTCTGTCCTAGCATGCACGTGTCACAGTAACAACAACATGATTGTGGTTCTTCATGTCCATCAAGCGTGGTTCTTCATGTCCATCAAGCACAGGTTCAGACGGATAAGTAATTATGGTTCTGCCCTCAGGAAATGCCTGAAACATCATGAGATAGTACACTGAAAGCCAGCTTCAGGACTTGGCTACAAACCGGTCTTTTATAATAGATAAACCTGGCCCACTAACCTCCAGCTTGGTTCCCCCCAACCACCTCCTTGCCAGTGCTAGTGATTCTAATCCCCATTAAAAAACCCCTACGGGAGACCATAACATGGCTGCCACTCTGTACTAAAAAGAAAAAATCCCAAACATCCCCAATTCCTCAACACACGCCTGCTTTCTCTGGATCAGTAATGAGCTTGTCCATGTTGAACTTGAGAATACTATTCAATTTTATGAATTCTGCCTGGATCCTTACCAACGGCAAACTCTAATTTGTTTTCTGAATGCTATCTCAACTGTAAGAACTGATCAGTGCCTTCACTCCAGCTCTGCAGCCTGTATATTAAGTTAAACCACACGCAAATGTGTTTGCCTCTATCAAAAGCTGCTAAATGAGATAGTCTCCCATTCAAAGCAAAGCACCGCTAGGCAAAGAACCAGGGAAATGGTGAGTACTGCTCCGTCAGGTGAGATGGCCAGCAAACGCTGGGTTACCAGGTCGGGCAGTCCGTGCTGCCTCCTTGGGAGGAGCAGGTGGCCACGAGGGCTCGACCTCTGCAAAGACCAGTCAGCTGTGCCCGAGAAGGGCTGAAGCTGCTCGGCTCCAGGCTAACCGAACTGGACCAGAATCTGACAACGTACCAGAGCTGATGGGTTTGGACAGGTGTAACAGATGGTCAAAGGAAATGCATTGCTGCAAACCCGTTTTCTTTCAAAATTGAATTCTTCCCCTCCTGCTGCGTTCTCTGAACCACACTGCATCAACAAGGGCTTCTATGGCCAAGGCCCTGAGCATCACCTTCACAGCACAAGGGACCAAGCTTCAGGGCAATTATCCATAAATTCCACAGAAGCCACTTAGTCACACTCTGTCATACGCACAGCTGAGCTGGGATTTGTACCATCTCCTTCCTTATTGCCACCCAGACCCATGCACAGTTGATTTAAAACCAGCCACGTCCCCCAACCCTGATAGTGTCACCAGCCCCCCAAGCTCTGCTGTAGCACCATCTTCCTCTCACTGCTGCTGAGCATTCTCTTCTGCCTCTACACCTCATGAAGATTCACGTGGGAGGTTTTACTTCTCCAGAGATAAGCTTACTTTACCAAATATTTTAAGTTAGTGAACAAGAGAGCCTGAACCCTTGTTTTTTATTGTGTATGACCCTTACTGCTGATCCGTGCTTCTGTCAGGGATGGGTTTTGCTAGGGCACTACCACAGCGTAGTGAGCATCACCACGATCAGCCAACCTTTGTTTTAGAGATTACCAACTTGTTCCTGCGTCCCTGACACAGGGTTGGAAGTGGGAAACTGCTCTTACTGTGTGTGGGTCACTGTGCTGCACTGCCAGCCCCTGTCTGGGCAGCTGCTGCTAGTCCTGATCACTCTCATCTCTGAAACAGCCATGTGAGAGTAGAGTGCAATGGGCACCCTCAAAGAACAAGTACTTAGAGGCAGAAGACGGATTAAAATCAGGTTTTTTATATATTACTTCCTACAAGTGAGCTCTTAAGTGCTCAGTCTCTAAGCTCTTGGGAAAGAACAGTAGCTGGAAAAATACAGGGACACTGAAGAGCAACAGGGAAGTGGAGTAAGAGTGATTTGGCTGTTAGTGCTAAAAATTTAAACACAATTTTTACTTATTTTCAAACAAGCAAACTATTTTCCAATTCTCTCTCAGGAAATGGGAATATGCAGACTGAGAGTGGACCCAAGGCTGCTTAAAATGTGATCTACAGTCCGGCTGCTGTGGCATGCTGCAAGGGATTTGCAACGCTTAGTCTTAGCTGGTCTCTCTCAAACACGCACAGCCCTTTGAGCAGCTGTGACAAGCATCCCAACCACCACGGCAGAAAAGGAGTTAGCGTGTGGGAGAGAAGCTGGAGTAACGGGATGGAGGTAGTTCCCTTGCAAAGCACAAGTGACGAGAGCCGAGGCCCCTCCATTGGACCACGCTGTTGCTAGACATCAGCAGATCCCTCCTGGGATGAGCAAGAAAATCAGTGTGAGGTAAGGGAAGATATTCCAGGCTCAATTTAAACACCTCTATCCATTGCAGTCACATCTACCAGAACCACCTGAAATCTCCATTTATCACCTGCCTATTTTAAAACCAATCAATACCACTGCAGGACAGCAACTTTCTGTGCAAGTAGAAAACAAGATGGCCTAGAGCCCTTGGAAATTCTCCCTGTTCCCTACCAGCTTGATACCAACTCTGCTACTGTGTCTGCATCACGCACAGCCAGTGCTGTAACCCAGCCCTCAGCAATGCAGCAGCGGCAACTACTTTGCTTCCAGCAGCTCAACAAGCCTCGAGCCGTGAGTAGAGAAAGAGCCCCCTCTGCTTGCTTCTCCACAGCTGTGAAAAGTGTGTGTACGGAGTCTAAGTGTTTAATGAAAGTACTCCTTTAGCGAAGGAGTATGTGGGACGCAGGAGCTATTAGCTACTTTATAAACCCAGGAGCGTGTGTGTGTTGGGAGAGGAGTTTTGAAGGAGAGAACAAGTACCTGAGAAATAGAAAAAGGTGCAAGCTGCAGACACACACAGTGCTCCAGCCGTAACTGGCTCCAAGTAATTCAGAGTGGCCAGGTGGCTAAAAGCTAGACAGAACGAGGGACTAAGAGTGTGCCACACTGCACGAGCACACGCAGCAAAGCATGATCCAACTGTCCAAACAAGAGTTTTTAAGTGTTTGGCAAGAAAAGCTGGGAAGGAAGCTAACTAACCAAGCAGAATCACCAAGAGAGGGATGGAGGGTGGCCAAAGTCCAACAGTGGAAGGAAAAAGATGAGGAACAACTTCTGTGCCCCCTTGACCCCACCAGTTTTTTTCAGATGTGTAATTCCCATGGCAGACGACACGATGGTTCAGGTGTCAGAGCCCATCTGAATCTTGTCACTGCAACAGCCTATACTGATGTTACCTCCAGAGGAGATGCACCCGCTGGGACTTAAATATCCTGGCACAGAAAGGTTTTAAAATAATTCTGTCCTTTCCTTTATTCAGTACTCTTGCTAGTGACATACACATTAAAAATAGCTGAGGAACCACGTATGCTTCTAAGACAAACCGCAAGCCTTTGCATTAAGTTTTACTGACCTCATATGTAAATCAGCCTGTAAAGACTGGTAGCCCATTATATACTATTCAATTACTACAGCAGGCATCCATCCTGTGCCTTTCACAGTGATCTGCAGCCTGTAACAGGTTCATAAACAGCTCAGAAAGACAACTGCTGTAGATTTCACTTAACTCCTTATCTATCTGCTTTAAACGGATTAAATGACTATGTCATTAAAATGCTTGAAGTAAGCCTTTGATCATAAACTTCTCATCATTTCACAGTTATTGAATCTGATACCTAATGAATCTTATTCTGCCATATTTCTCTGTCTTCTGTTACCAGCCTTGTTCCCCATTAGTCTTGGCTCCTCAGTCCTGATGTGACTGCTTGGTATGCCCAGCCACCACCTCCTTACAGACCTCAATCCGATCCGCTGATTGCCCAGCCCAGAGGAACGGATGAAGTGCAGGAATTTCATCTGAGGTGGGGTCAGGAGAGAGAAAATAATCCACAAAATATAAGAAACACTCTTTACATATTCACTGCACAGCTGCGTGACTGCAATTTCTTTCTGAGGGCCCTTTCTGAGAGGGACCCGAGGGCCCCTGCACACTGCGCACCCAAGCAGAGAGGGGGAATTTGGGGGTGCACTCTCCCACTCTTTAAAGAAAAAGTGAGTTTTATTTACATACTAAAGGGGTGAGAGGAAGAAAAGCACTGCTGATGTCAAGGGGCCTTCTGCCACAAAGCACCATCAGATTTTATCGGCTGTAATGCTGGATGTGCCTGACCTCTGCAGCATGCCAAGGCGGGGGAAAAGCAAGGGAGGGGGAAAAAAAAGGCAGGGGAGAAACTTGTGCTACCGTGGGTGCCTCAACATAGCAGACAACAGACAACAGCCAATGTCTAAGCCCAGCAAGGGGAAAGCCACTGCAGATCCTGGAAAATATCACAAGCCTAGTCAGAAGCAACCAGTGAAAACAGAGGGAGATAAAATGTTAAATGACCTGGTCCGTGAGCAAGTGGAGATGCTAGTAGTTAAGAAGAACATAGGTTCACCAGTCTGCAACAACTGGTAGAGATGGGAGATCATGTCGGTTTCACTGAGGTCATTTTGCATTCTTTTGCTCCAAACTCCATCAGGCTACAAACCCAGTGATTAAACATGGCACTTAATGTAGCTTCTTGCACCAGTTCACTCTGGGCAAATCAAAGGGACTTACCAGGGCCCTGCACAGGAGTGCTGGCAGGGGGAGCCTCCAAGCGTTAGTGGAAAGATAATGAACAGGCAGGGGGGGTTGATGCATTAGACATTCATAAAAGTCTCATAAAGAAGAGAATGTCAGTATTGGGTCTCCTGAGTACTTTTATTTTCTCCTTGAGAAGTTGACAACCATTTTCTGAAACTCTTCAGAGATACTTTTTTTTTTTTTTTTTTTTTTTTTTGGGGGGGGGGGCGGGGCAGGAAGTCCATTTTCATCAGGCACAACAGGAAGAGTAGACTTCAGAAGTTCATGTCTGGCTATTGTTCAAAACAAAGTAGAAGGACTTCATGGTGAGAGTGGCTTTTGTCCTTCAGTAATCCGGAGACACAAAAAGGAAAACAAGAAGGTTCTTCCAGCAGCCATAGGAGAGGAAAAGTATCGTGCGACGTTACATGAGAACCAAACGCCTGTTTCAGTTGTGAACTCTATTAAAGCCACATGAAAGTGTTAAACCGAATGCTGAAAACCCACACATTTGATATGGAAGAGGCCTATTATGTCAACTTGCACAGTCCTTGCCAATGCAGCATACTGACTAATGTTAATCATTCTGTGTTCTAATTACCTTACCATTATAGCAATTTCCCTGATGATCATCCCTCTTTTTCCCCCTCCCCCCCCCTTTTTGCTGTTGTTCAGTGTTTTTCAACGATGCAGGCTGTATGGCTTGGACCACCTCTTTGCCACCCGAATGTTTCCAAAGAATTTACCAAAGGGTGTGTTATTATCTCTCTCCGTCATTCCCTTGGCTTACCAGGACATACTTTGTACTTTTAAACAAAACAATGTGAAAGAGGAGGACACTGCTTTGCTTCTGTCCCCTCATATGCTATGCACTGACACAGACAGGCTGGGGAAGCCACCCAGATGACCCAGTGCTACCCTCTCCTAGCACCTGGTCCGGCAACACAGAGCGTAGCAGTGTTGACTGCGATGGGACAGCAGGAAACAGCATCCTTTCTACCACCCAGCTGGAGTGAGACTGCCTTAGTAATTGCAATAGAGCAAGATTTAATTTATTTTATACTTTACTCCAAAGAGAATGAGGGGCCAGATTTACCCAGTGGCCTCATTCCTACCCCCAGAGCATGAACTGCTTGCAGATTTCACAGTGAGTAGACAGAAGCAAAGACACAGACAAGTCCCTTGAACCACGGAAGCGATCAGTCCTTTAAGCCTCATCACCCTCCTGTACATATAGTGACATTTTAGTTAGCTTCCCCTATGTCTGACAGACATCCTGGTCATGCAGAGAAACCACCTTTAACTTGCTACCCTCACAAAATTGCTACCTACACCAAACCTAACAAGAAAAGCAATCCAGTCCCCTCTTCTCTCTTGCCCAAGCAATTTAATAACTTGCCAGACAGCGCTAAGAATCCATTAGAGAAGAATATATTCTGCATTTGCTGTGGAAATCTCCTGGTGATCTTATCTGTCTCTCAGTTCAAGCTCAAAGCTCAATTGTTTTTTTCTGCCAGTACAAGGAGACTTCAAGCAGCAGTGAAATCTTTTCAGATGGGGAGAGTCATCTCTTCATACAGAATTTACAAGAATAAGAGATTTGTGGATAAACTGAAATAATAAGAGGAATGGCTATGGGGTAACCAACTGGATTCTGAAGGGTTTTGAGTTAACTGCTCCAAGCAGCAAATTCAACATTATCATGATTAGATTGTCTAAAGAAACAAGTACTTCAGAAACAGCCTTGCCCAGTAACAAGTTTTCAAGCTATCATTGAGTAAATCCATAGAAGGGCATCATCTCTAACTTTCACACATATCTGAAGGACTCAGACTATCTTTTTAATCTCCTGGAAGTGTGCAACATCAGTAAAGAGCATTAAGTTGAACAGATAGCCAAAGAGCCAAGATGGGGGAATGAAAGGGTAGGTTCAGGAGGAATATGCTGATGAATTAACTGATGGGTCTGTTTTACAGTATGTCCAGTATTTTTTTCTCTAGGATGCTTGAAGGAATGGACCACACAAAAATCTTCAGGTGCAGATGCAGATCTGTCTTCTAAGCAGTTAGTGCCAACAGCATCATCATACTCAGAAGGTATCAGAGACCCTGGGAAAGCAGAAAGGCCAAAAAGACACTGTATATTCAATCCCCAAATTACTTGGACCTAGAAGTCTATGTGCCACCTCAGCACAGCCTCTAGGCAGCCCCAGGAAAACCGTTTCACATGTTGTACAGTCACTGTGCCTTCCCCCCATCCCACCCCTCTGACCATGCTTCAGTCGGATTCTGTTGGAACAATCTGGGTCAAGTCTATATATATCAAGTCACGTCTACATATAAATACAATTGCATGCATTCTAATACGTGTCTGCAAACATGTATTTATACAAAAAAATAAATGTGTGTATATAGATTTAAATTCCCTAGTGTTGTCTTCAAATGTTCAGGCTGCTCCACCATAACATTTATCGTTAAGAGCTCACACATAACTCATCACGCTTTTCCTTGCACACTGAACAGATCAACCTATGAGCAAGCCTTGACTCCTAAGAAAATAAACCTTAAGGTCAGCAGCTCCAGCTGTGATAGATCTAGAGGGAGAGTAGTCCCACAGCTGAGCTCCCTTGCAGAGACTGCCCTGCCAACAGCTTTTCACATCCCCCTACTCATAAAAATGAGAAAATTTCTGTAATTACTACTGATTGCAGCCATGGTAGTATTACACAGAGAGAAAGGATGTATCCGCTGGAAGACAACCAAAAATACATGAGAGAATCTCTGTGGAGCTCATCCTTGCTGCACAGCCTTCATGTTACTGGTTTTCCATGTTTTTCATCTCACTAGAGCCAGTAGCACAATGAACCCCCTTTTCAAAAGCGGCATCTTTGTACTGAAAGGTCACAATCTTGACTGAACATCTTATGTTGTATTCAAACATGCACAATAGTTTTCAGGACTTTTTATTTAATTTCAAATGTCCTGCCAGAAATGCAAAGAACAGGCACAGCTTCTGTATTATTTAAGATATGTGGGGTTTAAACGTTGATCAGGGAAAGGACCAGTGTTCCTGATGGAGCTGAACCCCAGGCTTGGGTAAACAAAAATGTGATGGATCCCCTGGGAACTCTCCCACTGGTATTTAACACAACGAGGCTTTGCAGACACCACCACTCCTTTGTACACACAGAACCGCCTCACATGACAAATGATTTAAAAAAAAAAAAAAAAAGATACAAAAAAGATACAAAGAAGATGCTCTTTCCACAGCCTTTCACTTATCCTGCCATGTTCTCTACCCTCACTGGAAGAGAACAGCCCTTCTACCTGAATTAGTCAGTATCTTCCACTCTACTGTTAGCTGTCTTTCAAATCTAGGTAAGAAAGCTGTCAAAAACAATTACTTTTTTCTGACTTAGCTGGAACTATAGAGTCTTATCAAACAATAGCAAATGGAATTTGAGGCAAATTTGGAAACTTAGACGGGGAAGAGACTGTATCGTGATCTCACTGCATTTGGGGTGTGCTGGCAGAGATGCTCGGACGTCAGGGTGTTACTTCTCCCCACTTACACCTCTGGGTCTCGCCAGGCAGGTCACGAGCTCCAGCCCCCAGCAAGCCTGGGCTGCAGATCGAATTGCTCGATGCTACGTGTTTGACCGACAGAGGCACAGCAAGTTTGCCTTCTACTATTTGATAAAATTCTTCAGGAGAAACCCATTTTCTTTATGTAGATCTCTGCCTCCAGGTGTCAAATAGGTGGTAGGTCAGTCTGGTCAAAGGGGAGGGTTCTGGGGTATGTAAGATAACATCAACATCTCACATGCTTGAATCCCCCTGACAGAGGTCACATAAAGAAAACATGTTTCACTGATGCACACTGGCATCTCCATCAGTGGCTCAGCTCCCAGAATCTCCCATTTTCACACACATATTTTAACATCATTACGACCACTGCCCACTCCTCACTGCGACATGAAACAGGCAGATATTCCTCCTCTCATCACACACACACATAAAAAAAATTGGCTACACTGACAATTACAATCCTTAATCTGGCTAAACAACCTGGTGTTCTGAGTCTTAGAGATGGTGTCAAGTTTTCCACACACCAAACAGCAGAGGAAAAATCCTGCACCATAATCAGAGCCTCCTTATCAGAAGAATAAAGCTGTGGAAGAGTATTACTGAAAACTTTGACTTTACAAAGACCAGTGGCAAAATCCAGACCACAACAGAAGAAGTGGCAAAGACAAGGACAGCATGAAACTGTGAGTGATTACTTTGGTTTAATCAAAAACTTGAAAATAATTGGGTCATGAAACAAAGGCTGAAATGATAACAAGCAATGAAAAGCTAAAAGCCTAACATGGAGAGAGCTGTAACTTACGGACGTGGTATTCATAGAAATTTGAGCAAAAGCACAAAGGTTCAGTAAACAACCTTGTGAGACATTATTTTCCCTATATGGGTCTAAACGACATTTTTGTTTTGCTTCTGTGACATCGCAGCAGAATTCAAAGCAACAGAAGAGTAACAGAAAATGAATTAAAAACAATTGAAAACTAATTTCTGCCATCAAATAACTACAGAGAAAAACCAGAAAACTATAAAGGGAGAGTCACTTTTATCATTTCCTGAAACTTTGCTTTTTCTTTGCTGTGTGATAAATAAGATTAGAGGAGCTTAAAGTGAAGTCTCTTTTTAAAACGGTTGTGTCTGCCTCCTCAGCCTTGGCTTTCACCTACAGGATGATTCTGGGGAATCAGTGAAACGTTCTTCCCGCACAGGAGCCTTCTATAGCTGCTACTTACTACTGCTTCATAGGCTGGCATTGTAAATTGTTGGGTGGGGTATTTGATAAACACAACTCTGTGTCTGAATGTGTAGTTGTAGCTGGAACTACTAATTTTCTAGCATCCTTGCTTGTTTTACCATACAAGAACACTTAACAGTGGTGCCTCTGTCACCATACCTTCCTTTCCTGAAAGCAGTATGCACACACAGAGAACACCCCCAGATTCAGCAGTTTAGGGCCTCCCTGCCATGCAACCAAGCCTTGCATGACTTTTAAATCCTCACCACTCGTTCTGCAATACCTGTTCAGTAAATCAAGTCTTGTTTCAAGCCAGCTTTCTTGTACCGCAGCAGGACTTGAACAATTTCTCGGTGTTTGCCCCCTGCAGAATACATGTACTCTAGAAGCAACCTCCTCCTCAATGTAGCAGCATCCTCATCTGCATTTTGTGCTCATGACTGATTTTTCTACTCTAGCATAGATGCCACCTTTTGAAGTCTGTGTTTCATGCATACTGGTATGGCAACCTGTTCCAGTGGGACATTACCCCTGCCCCATCTCTCTCCCTGCTTGCTCTGAGCTCTCTGTGCTGCTGCTCAGGTATTGATGCTTAGCGCACTGACCTTTCCCTGTTGCAGAGCTGTTCAGGAAATCCAGCGCTCGCCCTTCCTCCCCTTCTGCTCATCTAATGAGCTGTGTGATGCCACACAACTGCTGATATTTTCACGGATAGTGGCAGGAGTACATTAATGAATTTATTATGGATTTTTGTGTTAAATGTATTATGCAAATGTTAATCAGTTTCTGCAGAACTTCGAGAAAGGTGCAGCATGAAATAAACAATATGGCTTTAGCTCTGTCAGTAAAATTTATAGAGCTTCAGGTGTTTAATATTCAATGTGCAAATTCCTTTTAAAAAAAATTTTAAAGGGCACGTTGGTAAAATTTCCCTGCACAAATGTGAATCTATGCACTCCTGGTCCCTGATGTTAACAAACATTAGCAATTCTGTTGCTGTGCGTGTCCTTGTTTTATTCAACATCCACTCTGCACATCACATTTATCAGCGCCACTGAGGCCACGAAACAGCTTCTCCTTGAACCACCTAATGACAAATCTACAACTCTATGACATGTTTATGCTTCTCCTCTCTGCTCCCATAGAATGTTTCTAATTCCTGTTAATTCTAATAACTGCAATGTATTCAGAATTAGCATGTACAATTATTTGCATAGCCCCAGCTAATTCAGTGTCACATAGTCCTCAAGGGTCGGAGCACGAGCATAGCAGCTTCTGCATTCCTCCCATTCTACACTGGTTCTAGGACTTTCTCCAGCACCTAAACCACATGGCACAAGATACACAATGTTTTCTCCCAAATAACCCATATAATCCTTTTAGCACAATTTATAGGTACATTATGTGGTGGATTTGGCGGTGTTATGACTTGATGATCTTAAAAGGTCTTTTCCAGCCTAAATAATTCCATGATTCTATGATCATAGGGGAAGTAATTTTCCCTTGCATCCATTTGGGTAGCACTTTAACATATACCCTTAGCAGTTCACTGTGAACACTAAGAGACACCCACACAGCAAAGCAGTTTGACTAACTCAAGCAACAGTTGAAGTGAAGGTGTAAGAGCAGAGGTTTTCACTCACGCTAACCACCAGAGTACTTGCTCAGTGACTCCACTGTGCTGCTCTAGCCCTGACATGGTACTGCCTGTCCCATACCATCTCCAGTGCTATTGTTACCCACGGCACCAGATTCACCCCGTCCCTGCTGCAATTACAACCAACTTGCTATGTGCATATTCTCCAATGTTCTGTGCAAGCCACACATACCTCTAATCCAGCATAAATGAGTAACCATGGTGTCTAGGTTATATGCTGGCAGTGAGTGGTGGAGGCATTTAGGTCATGGGGAGACTCCTGGAAGTATAAAGGTACCTACGAACACCTTTGCAATGTGGCTAAGAATTAAGAATGCCAATCCCCGAGTGAAATGCCTGTGCTACACTTGAACTGTTGGGTCAATAATTAATAGAAATGGCATAAATTTAACTGAGGCAGCATAGATGTTTATCACATGTGCTTTTCGTTGGTGTTTTGAGCAAAACTGTGGCGTGACCTGAGAGTGGTCTCTGCCAATACACATTTGAGCAGACACATGCCTCCTTACACCAGTGAAGACCTGCTGCAGCCTGTGCAATTTAGAAGATAATCTTTACCTGTAAAAGATAAACTTACTGCCAGCAAAATCCAGGAGTCCGTGAAAAGGATCACAAATCGCTCTGTTCTGCATCCACTCTCACACGCTCCCGTGAAACTCAATGTGCTGGATGAGTGGGGCAGCACGGTAATGATATGACCTTCTGCAGACCTGGAGCTGCACTTCCCTGCTTAGTTCACCACCTTTTTATTCAGTCTCCTGCTGTATGTTCTCACCTATTCTATCTTCATAATTAAATTCCTCTGAAGCACACACACATTTTTTCCTACACCTTGTCAAAAGCTACACCTGACTTAAGAGATGGAAGCGGTTTGCCCAAACCCATTTAAAGGAGCCTTTCTTTAAAAAAAAAAAAAAAAAAAAAGGGTTGAACCTGACCACCTGAGGTTTTCAATGAGGACCAGGCTGTGCCACAGACACGAATGCAGACCACAGCATGCACAGACGAAGGAAAAAAGACAGGAAACTTGTGAAAGGGAAAGCATGGAGATAATCCAGGAAGAAGACATGTGAGCATTTATTTGAGAGGTCAATTAGGGAACCGTGAAAGGTTGGCAATGTCCCTTCAGGTTTTGTAACTGTGTAAATGATTCATTCGTCATTCTTCACTGGTCACATAGTGAACAGTTAGACTATTAAATGACCTCCCTCAACTTTGCCTTGGGCTCCTAACTCCAAGCTAGTTACTGCCTGGATGCCAAAGTCCTAACGACAAACTGAGTCATTAATGCTTAAAGAGGAGAAATGTTCCCTGTCCACCACACAGAGAAACCTGTGCTTGGGGTACAGCTCCCAGATGTTTCATCAGTCCCTCAAAACACAGCACCAGGATAAGAGTGAGACTAGGCCAACCACAAACGTTGGAGAGATAAGGGGAAAAAGAAACATGAGAGCACTCTGGATGCCCCAGCACCCCACACCGAAGGTCCATGGGCATTTGACTCCCAGAGAGCTTAATACAGCAGCCAGCAGCCACCCACAGTCCCTGCAGAGCCTGCCCTGCATCGAGCCTCCTGCTTTGACGGGACCAACCACCTTCAGTCCGTGCTAGCTTAGGCAGGCCAATTAAAATGACCTAAAGTAGACAGATCAGACAAATCTCCAGACACCCACTCTATTTGCACTAACTTTGCCAATTATGTCAGCTACTCTTACTAAAAAAAATGATAATATTTCTGCTTGCAACACTTTTTTATTTCTTATCTTCAAATCATTACAGCTGCAAAACAACTACCACTGAAGTGGACAAGTGGGTTACACTTTAATTTGTGCAAAAAGAATTAGTTTAAATCCTGGAAGAAACTAAGATTTCATTTAACCAGACCGACATCTGAAAACGTAAAATGGTCAATAACAACAGCAAAGTGCGACATTTAGAAAGGAACTACTACACATGCATTAAGGAACACCCCAAAACACATTAATAAAGACATGCCACCATGACAAAACACCCCAAATACTTTGTGGAGTATGTTTTTCTCAGACCGTTCCCTCATGGGCACCATAAAAGGGAGTTCAGTCCCTTCTATTCTGACTGCAAAATTTAGCATAAAAACCTGCTTCTGGCCCGGGAAAGTTTTCTGATGACTGTCCCCATACTATGTAGCTAGTCAACTCCTCCTAAGCCCTTTGGCATAACAGGCAAAAGTCAATTATTTCAACAGGTATGAATAAAATTGTGTTTTTATGAGCGTTGCTGTCATATAACTACCGGCAAAAAGGCCAAACACAACCAGTTACTACTGCGACTACAGGCACTGCACTGAAAGTTGATCAGTTCAGAGTTTGGGCCAAACCATGAACCTTTCACACAGCCAAACTACCGTTGTAGGGTTTCACCAAGTCCCAGAGATCCTCTCCCAGCTTTCTGTGACCCTGTTCAGGCTTCCCTGACTGCCAGCATCCACAGGTGATTCCTTTTACTCAGAAACAAGCAAGAAAATAAAGACTCTTTCCATTTAGTCTCATAAATACACATGCACACGCTCAAAGGGATTAGGCTTCTAGCTTGGCTATGGGACTAGAGGCAATTTTCATGCTCAAACACACCGCAGTGTAAAAAAACATCTCCCTGCCTTTTATCCGTACAGATCCACTTATCTGAACACTAACTGGAGTTTCATTTTACTCACCAACCAGCTGTGAACTAATTATGAGAACTTCTAACTAGTCCTGCTCCCTCTCCAAGCATATGGATCCAATTAAGTCAAACTGCAGCTGATTTTAATCAATCTTCCTTGAAGCAGCCAAACTTGAAGAATCTCTTCTGCTTCAGCTCCAAGAGTAGAGGAGAGCAGGAAAAGCAGGAGAGTAGTATTTGCATAAGGAACACTTCACATCTGCTTGGTTGCCTATAAACACAAGGCTCCTAGCAGTAAGAAATGCTAATGAACACTCCTCACAAGTCTTTCCTCCCACTTTATCCAAAAAGCACTGATTCGATCAGTCTCTTTTGTTCCTGGCAGGAGCTGCACTTTTCCACCAGCAGCTCTGGAAGATAGTCCAGATCATTTCAGATAACTAAACAAACCAAACCTTCCACTGAAATCTCAGCAAGTCTGCCCACCGTAGGCCAAACCTAACAGCACAATTGCTTTCCTGGAAGCCTTTTTTGCTTCATCAGAAGAAAGAAGGGTAGGGGGGAGGAGATAAAATTGTCTGATTAAACCCAGTCATTTAATGTATTATTTGAATCCCTCCCCTGAGCCACAGTTTTTCTTACAATAATGTCCTGGGTGATGGGGACTACCTCAGCAGGGTGTCATTTCTCTACAGTTCCAACATTTCTTGTGTTTTTGTAATCTGAGGTTTTTATTAGCAGTAAAGACCTGACCAGTGAGTAATATCCATGCTAAAGTCTTTATACAAGTGAAGGAAAATCAATGCAGCCTGCAGCTAGGTGTCAAGAGCCAAAGGGGTTTGGAGGAAGGGGTGTGTGGAGGTGGAAAGCGCCTTCACCCATAATTCAAGCTGTCCCCACACAAGCACAGAATACAAAGAGATGTCAGATGTTATATACACTGCTGTGGACAGCCATTGGTATCTCAGTTTCTTTATTTGCTAATACTGAGCTCAGGGAGCGTGAATCACACACCTAACACAAAAGTACCTTTCCACATGCTTGCTTGCCCTCTGGCCAGTCCATCAGGGTCCTGTAGTTCACAAAGTGGGCCATTGTCGGCAGCAGCCAAAGCAGAAATGAGCAAAAATCATGTGCCAATATGCGGATCCAAAAGGATGTGAGAGGAGACAAACATTTTTGAAGCTTTACTCCTTTCCACACATCAATAGTCAAACATTGACATTTTTGATTACCAAATATTAGCCATACCTCCCTAGATTTCATTCACTGCACACAGCTTTGTGAACTCAAGACTTCAGTCCAGAGTGACGCAAAACCTTAATTCTACATCCTGCCTCTTCCTGCTCCTGATCCACAACTTTAATACACGCCTTCCATGTATCTCCCATTCAGTACACACAAATCCAGAAAGTCAGAGGTTTTGTTTTAAAAAAATGAACTGGAGTTAAAGATTTTCAAAAATTTCCCTCATCCTACCCTGTTTAATGTCACTCCTTACTTACTCTCATACCTTTATCTGATGCCATGCTTTTCCCATGTTTGTAATTTCAATCATCTTTCTGTTCAGTAAAATTTTTCTGTGGTTTCTATGTATAAAATTTGTCTTGCTTTTTTCCCCTTTGTGATAAAGAGGTGTTACTTTAACCCATCATCTCCCAGTGATTTCTTTCAGATATGAGAACAAATAACATGTCAAACTATAAATATTTCAGTGACCTTATCTGAGCATATAATAATATTTTCAGCATATTTGCTCGGCACTGATAGAAGAGGTAAATTTCTAAGCTTATCCTTAACTTAGTGGGTTCCCACCAAAAGGAACCTTCTTCCAATGCGTGTATAAAAAAAGTCATTCTAAGCCTGACCTGTCAAGATACTTGATTCCCAAAGGTGAATAAAAAAATGAGAAGGCTGATGTTTTCCCCTCTGAGGAGTTCTGAAATCTTGACCGTTGAGGTGGGCACACATTGATCAATACAGACACTTTAGCATTCAGCCTACATATTCCTATATTTATGCTTTCCTCTCTCCTCCTCCTCCTCTTTTGGAGAAGCTGCTTTTGGCATCCAGTCCTCTAAGACACAAGGAAAGTGAGAAGCTAAGGAATGGGAGAGCTACCTCCTTTTAAATAAAGAATTAAGGCCACATGGCAAAGCAGATGTAAGAGCATGATTACCTTAATTCAGCTCACTAACTAGTCCTTTGGGGGACTGGCAGATTTCTCTTTCCCAGACCTGCTAAGCCAAATAACCTTCCTTCTCTTTTGCACACGTACATGTTATCTCATCCTTCCCTTATAGTTTTTACTCTGCTCTATCTGCAGGTCATTCCTGTTCTCCCCACTCCCTTCACAAAGGTCTCACCTGCACAAGTCTGCATTCAAACAGCGAGCACTATCAACAAGATAGGTCACGGGGACCCTGAGGTGAGCTTTCAAAGCCTTTGGGGTGAACAGTACAACTGTTACTGTGTAGTAGCTTTACCACAGTATGAAGGTTCCGTCTTGTTCCTATCACCACACTTCTGTCCTGTGAAAGCTCAGCTACCCAAATGGTAGCTGCTGATGGTCCCCTCTACCGAGGACCAGAAGGCAGACAATTAGCAAGACTACGCTGAAGATTTTGCACCTTCCCTCTTTGAATGTGCAATTTAAAAACCTTGGTGTTTTGGCATCTCAAGAGCAATATGAACAAACAAAGCAGAGCATTTCAAGAGACCACAAGGAAATAGGCAATTTCTCTGGTCAGGCTTTCTTGGAAGGCTAGAAGCCACTGCAAGACATTGACAGATTAAAAATTACCTGAGTGAGTTGCAACCTGTTCTGAAACCAAAGCTGCTATTTTGTTTGTTGGACACCTAAGCATGGAAACACCAGCCCAAAGCTTTCATCTCCTCCTGATGACTGAAACCCAATTAAAGGAGAGATGGGTGACAGGTTTCACACTAAACATGGCTCAGCAGAGATGCTCAGCAGCTCTTAGCTCCCTGCTTTAACAAAACTGTCACTTCCCCTGTCTCTAGGAATTGGTAATAATAAAAAAAAATATTTGATTCACCTCTAACAGGTGTCAAGATAAAAATCAATGGTCTGTCTGAAATCTGGGTAATTTCAAACCTGCCGGTTTTCCACCATAAAGCAATTTACACAAAAATGGAAAAGAAAAAAAAAAAAACCAGAAGAAGAGAGAAAGAAAAATTAAGAGAATGAAATGCTACAATGCCAAATTGTTCAGCATATCAGAGAGAACAGAAGGGAGAGATAACACTGTTTGTAGCAGGATGGGCTTTGATGAAACAAACAGGCTCAGGTTCTTGTTTGCTCCAGCACCTTTCAAACTGGAAACACTATAAAAGCTTGAAACAACTCCCATGCCCCTCCTCTACCCTGGAAAGCTGTTCCCAGAATAACAGCAAGCTGAATAGACAGTCTGCTCAACTCCTGCAGGTGCCCTTGCTCTCCTTCAAGGAGGGTAAGACTTACAGATCTATCCAGAGTGAAGAGCTGAAGACCTGCCATACAGGACAGCCCTACCTCAGAAAAAGGAAAAGCATCCACAGGAGCACAGCAAAAGAAACACCGCCTTTCATCCTTCTGACTCCACACCTTCTGCTTTCCGTGTCTGTGGTATGGACATGCTGCCATGTCATCCTCTCAACAGTACTGGTGCTTCCTGGCTTGGAAAATTACTATCTAGTAAGGCCACAAAGCAGTGGTCTCCATCTCCATTGATGATGGCAGCAGTGGAGTTCTCAGTACAAAGGGAGCTCAAATTTCCTTATCAGCTCCATGCTGTTAAGCCCTGTCTACACTCCCGCTTTGGCACAAATGAATTTGGAGACAGACAACTTGTGATAGTGGAGTTACTTGAAATAAGGTTTAAGAAGAAAAAAGAAGAGGTTCTAGGCAAAGGCATCAAAAAAAGACAACTGTGTTCATGTGACTGCATCCAAGAACGTGGTCACAGACATAGATGTGTTGGTGCAGTTTGCACCAGCTTCCAAAAAATGCCTTGCCCAGATTGAGGGAAGTGAAGCTGCGTGCTGTGTTCTGGCACATCTGTTAGAGCAGCTATGGTGAACGAACCATGTCAAGCTCTCCAGCTGCTCTGGACCTCCACATTTCCTACCTGCAGAGTTAGCTTCTCCAATTTCATTTCCAGGGATTTGTTCTCCTCTTCCAGCTTGCTGCGTTCAGCTTCCAGCTCCTCAATTTTCAGCCTGGAGAAGAAGGGAAAAGTTAATAGACACTGTGTCCCTGCACAGTCCCACCACAAATAATCAAGTAAAACATGAAATCACAAGCAGTATCAGATTATCCCTCTGTTCAGTACCACACAGCTACACACCCGAGGCAGTTAATTTTTTAACTTTTTATGTTTAATGACTAAAAGATAGAAGTTTGTATGACAAAAATATAATTTGTAAAAGTATATTAAAAATATATAACTTGAATATAAAGCAAATCCAACTTAGATGCTTCCTGAAACCAAGGACTGAGTCTAGACCATCATGTTTAATAACCAACAACAGCTAAAATCTCCATGAGCGCATCAAATCTCTTTCTGATCTAATTTATACTTTTGGCCTTCACAACACTCCTTGGCAGTAAGTTCCACAATTTAATTATGTGCTGTATGAAAAATTAGTTCATTTTGGTTTATACTTCACATGTGATTACTTCACTGAGTGGCTGTTAGTCCTGCTATGAAAAGTTGTGAATAATTGTACCGTACTCCCCTCTCCATACCACTTTACAGGCCATCTGTTATTTCCTGAAGAATCTCAATTTAACCTTTCCTCACATCAAGAATTTTCTGTATTACTGCTCATCTTTATTGACCTTCCTTGTTCTTCTTCAAGTGTTATATAGACTTTTTACTACAAGAAAAGTTAGAACTACACACAGCACTCGTATTCAATGGCATAATGGAGCTTTCTGTTTTGTTCTCAACTTCTTTTCTAATAATTCCTAGTATTCTATTTGTCTTTTTAACTATGGAGCAGTTACCTGATATTTTTAGAAAACTGTTCACGATAACGTAAGATCTCTTTCTTGAGTGATAACAGCTCATTTAGAGCCCACTACTGTGGGAGTAAAAATAAAGGCATTTTTTTCTTACGTGCATGGATTTTGCAATTATTGGTGTACAACTTCATCTCTCGTCTCAAGCAGCATCATAAGATCCTTCTGAAACTCCGAACAGTCTGATAAGCTGAGTAATTTCTCAGATTCTCTCACCTCACTACTCACAAACTCCTCTTTGTGTTGGACAAGTTCCCAATAGAAGCCATTCCAGGACTTAGCAGAAAGCGCTCGATATTGTGAAAACAACATTTATTCTTTGATTTTTCCATCTTTTAACTTTGTATTACATAAACAAATTAATGGAAGAAGAATGCATCAAGCTTTATGAAGTAGAAAGACATGACATTATCTCTGGCTCAGGAGGCACTAGAAGCTCGGAGAGCCTTCTGGCAACGTACCCCAACAGCCTTGCCCTATTCGCATGGTCACCCACCATCCCTGCAGACACTACACCGGGACAACCAGCCCTCTGTGATTTTTATGTTCTTATTAATCCAGCAAAGAACCTACTTTGTTATTCCATCAAAGTAAAGATTCTTTGTGGCCTTTGGCTCAAAGCTTTTTGAAAGGTCAAATATATCAACCATACCAGCCTTAGCCAAGTGATTGTTGAATCCTTCAGAGAACTCTATCAAACTTGTTAGGCACGATTTTATTATTATAAAATGTTTGATATAACATTTTTGCTTGCATTTAAGTACAGAGTATAAAAACCTTAATGCTGCTTCAAGAACCTCACCTTTCACACGTTAACTTCCTGGGATTAACTGTGCAACTAATGCATATTAACATCGATATTTGCATTCAATTTTCTCGGGATCCTTTTCCAGAATATTTTTAAAAAACTAATTTTCTTCCTTGATAATACTCACTTTCAAATGATCTAAATTAAGCTGAAAATCCTTGCACCGTGACAATAAACAACGCACCCATCTGCCAATATCCCAAAATTATGCAACAGAAGTTTCAGGTACGACGGCAATGCCATCTCTCTTACTCACAGGCAAAAGTTACAAACTTTTCCATAGAAGCTGGCTGATCTACAAGATGTTCAGCACAGAAATGCCTCCTTTACAAATGCACAGCCTGAATCGCTTAAATTATTTGTAAGCCCGACCCCTGCTGGTAATTTTCTGATATTATAAATTAGCATCTTTTTCCCTTTTGGAAGCTTCTAAAATGCCGAGGAGCAGCTTTTAGCAGTGTCTAGGCCATCCAGAAAGATTATCAATAATTTTGAGAAGAGACACTAAGCTAGCAGGGTTGGAGGATGCTGAAGAAGCAGGAGACTGAAAAGGTTGGGAAAAATCGAAATTCAAAATGGAATTAATGCTTTTAAGGGCATATTTCTAAATGGACTGCAGAACAGGCCACAAGAGCAGCAACGTTTTTCTCTGAGGAACAACAGCGCAGCAGTGACTGAAAGGTCAGAGCCAGACGCCGGACTCTCATCAGTACTTTCTCCATATTTACACACTGAATTTTAATTTAGAACAGATTTCTCCCCATCCAGCCTCCCAAATAAGCTGTGATATTGCCATTATCTGCCTGCAGAACTTCTCTCCATGTGGAGGTTTAAGCTCAGGCCTGTTAGATGCCCTTTTAGAATCACTGACAGCAGCCTCCAGAAAACACAAAGATTCAAGACACAAGCGAGCTGTAACAAGGGTGGGTTTATGCCATTATATTTTTGTGCGATTTCACTTGTGATTTTAAGATTTAATAACATGTTCGCGCTCTTCATGCCTCACCAAAGAAAGGGCAGTGGTTCCGAGCCTGAGGCATCGCAGTCAGGCTGCAGGTGTACACAGACCACGTATTCTGTGACCGGCAGCATGCACAAGAGCACCTGCGAGCTCATCCCTCAGATGCCGGCTCCTTCCCAGTACCCCAACCATCAGGGTGTCCTCCTTTCCCGACACAGCGTGGGGCTTCCCACCGGGGGAGGTCAGCTCTCCTCCGTGCTGCTCTCCTTCATAGACAAAACCTGCTGCTTCCCCTGCACCGAGCGCCGGGAACATTGCTGCAACCTCTTTGTAGCAAAGTGGTTTTTAGGACTGACGAGCACTTTCACTGCTTATCCCTCTTCTAACCTATTTTTAACACTGTTAAGTGTCCTGGACCTCCAGCGGGAAAGCATTAAGAACCATTAGCAAACAGTTTGTGCTATTCTAGCGTTGCTTTCCAGCCCTGGGGAACTCTTCCCAATGGCAAAGGCAGAGCAGCAAGGGAAATCCTATCTATATATAAACACAGCAAAGCGTTTGCAGCTGGTGGTTAAGATACGGCAGTCAAATATTGAAAAATATTTACTTGCTTGGCACTTGAATGTTTTCATTTACGTAAATTCAGGTAGAGGGCCAAGTGCGTACTGCTTTTGGATGCACCAGCATCCACAAAGGCAGCCTTAGTCTGCACACACCTTGTGCTCTCTGTCCATGGACATCTGCACAAGATATGTGATGCTCTTTTATCACCAATTTGCATGCCTCAACTCGTTACATATGGGAGTTACTTTCAGGTAGGGAGAACAATCCATGATAAATTCATGTGAGAACCACAAAAAGCAGAGTACAGAAACATCTGGGTACGGCACAACCATCTATCAACATAACGTTTGGGCCGGAACGAATGCCGGTGCCCATTTTGAAAGCAGCACTGCGGCACAAGGAAGGAACGTCAGTTACATTTGGAAATACCGACATCATTCTCAAGTTTTGTGATACAGGGAAAAAATCATTTGGATTAATTTCTGGAAAATTTTGCTCCTTCTCCATACAGGGGATTGAAAACATGAACATATTTAAGACTTTTTCTGCATCAGATGCAGACAGTTTAACCCAGAGTCAAAGGCTCTCCACAGGTGCACAGTAAATTCCAGCCACCTCTGCAGCCTTTCATGAGATCAAATTTAGTGCAAGAATGCAGATTCACTGGCATTTGCTCAGACATGTGGATTTTCCCACTTTCAAAACCAAGCTTTATATTACTTCCACTGTTCTGTTTCCCGAGGAGGAAAAAGAAAAAACCCCACCTTCGGCCTCAGCTCTCCTGAAATGATACTTGTGAGAATCAAGACATCCCAACATGTGCGTTCAGTCTATCTAAAAAGTGCTCAGATGGTGAGCAATGGCTGCTAGAGAAAAGAGCCAGGCTGCTCCTATTTTAGAAAGGAAGAAGGAAGGAATCTGATTTGTTTTTCAACAGTACCTAGGCACTTCCAAGAGCCTCTCTCAGTCCACAGCTTTTCAATGGAGTTAACCAGTGAGAACTCCCTACCATCATCCCTTTAGCACTCTTTTAGTAATTTTTAACATTCTCAGATGTGTTACGTGATTGCCTGTAGAGCAGCATGGATATTGCCCATGAGGACATGTCTCATGGAGGCCCCATCTGCAAAGAGCACACGGCCATGTGGAAAAGCTATTGCTGAACAGGAAACTATTGAATGGAGCAGAAAATGTATGTGTTGGGAAGATGCTATTAAGGGATCCAGATGGCATTGAGATGGTGTTAGGAGCAGAGCAGACAGAATTCCAGCAAGTGTGACTAATAGGCATTGGCAAGGACATGAATTTCTTTTGAATTACTGTAACTCTACCCAGTCACTAAATCCACAAAAAACATTTAGGATTTACTGGGGTTGCAGTTTGACAGCAGAAAGAAAAAGTTCAGATTTGTTACAGCTGAAAAGGTCCTTCAGCTGTTGCCACTTAAGTCTTTACTGAAGTTCTGTTAAAATATATTACTTTTATTTATAGGTTCTGAAAAACTACTTTCTGCACAGTTATCACCTTCCCTCTAAAAGGTGCTAATGCCTAAATGCTCTCTGTTTCGCTGTACCCCACAGTGCATGAACCCAACAGTTTGATCACTTTTTCTTTTCATAAGATCTGCAGAATATAAACAAAGATTTCAGAGGGAGCAGGAAGAAGTGTGAGAAATGACAGCATTAGCACCGGCTTTTATTGTCTCTTCAGAAACGATGATGCTGGGAGAGAGTTTCACATTTAAAGTTATAAAAGGTCTGACGAAAGAGCACTTTGTTCTCAAGAGAAGGAGGAAAAACTGATAAAGTCTTTCAAGTTTCTCACTGAAAATTTACTTTCCATACTAAAGAAAAATGAGACAAAAGATATAGTTTTAAAAGCTCTCATTCACTCACAGGAGGTGAATACAGATTCAAAGGATTAATATGGATATTTTTTTTCTCCTTTATGTCTTTCCTGCTTTTGTTTTCAGAAGTCAGCTTCTAACCACAGGGTGTATGTGAAAATGGCTGGAGGCTCACAGTCCATTCCTGCTCTGCAGACTCCCTTTCCTGGCTTCTGCTGGTTTTCCTCTATTTTTCACATTCCGTCGTGACAGCAGCTGACTGGAGAGGCTGGGCTCAGACCAGAAGAGCAGACACATCATACTGTAGATTAACGGGATTTCAAAGACCACAATAAACTACAAAAATGGAAATAACTCCCTCATAAGCTGGGGCATTTCTTTCCCCACTTTCTAATTTAAAAGTTTGCATTCTTCACCCTGTTTTCTGTCAGAATTAATTTTGGGCAGCAGTCTGCAGAAGGAAGGAGTAACAGTGGAGCTCACGTTGCTCGCTCCTCCTTAGCAGCTATGTAAAACTGAGTAAACCCGTCCTGTTGAGGCCCACAAGGGCACAGGAGGAGGACAAGCACAGCAGACATAATCCCTTCCCATGCTAATCTCTGTTCTCCTCCAAACTCCATCAGTTCTTTAATCACGCTACCCAACTTGTCCCTGCTGCTGGACACATCCAGCCAAGCCACGAGGAGTGTTCTGGGGTGGACACAGCACATTATTCCTGAATCCCAAAAGCCTGGGGGAAGATGGTGATTGCCAGGGAAGGTTATGGAGCAGAGCATCCATAACAACAGGATCCAGGGACAACAGGGGGATCAGGCCCAGCCAGCACGGGGTTATGAGAAGCAGGTCCTGCCTGAAGAACCTGATCTCCTTCTGTTGACCGGGTGACCTGCCTAGTGGATGAGGGAAAGGCTGTGGAAGGTGTCTACCCGGACCTTAGTAAAGACTTTGACACCGCCTGCCATGGCATCTCCTGAAGAAACGGGTGCCCGTGGCTGGGACGGCGGTGCTCTATGATGAGAAAGCCGGCTGGGCGGCCAAGCCCAAAGTGTGGTGGGGAATGGAGCTATGTCCCACCGGTGGCCGGGCACCAGCGGTGTTCCACAGGGCTCGGGGCTGGGGCCAGTTCTGCTTAACACCTTTATCGATGATCTAGACGAGGGGATCGAGTGCACCCTCAGTCACTCTGCAGGTGGCACCCGGCTGGGGGGAGCTGCCCTGCTGGGGGGCAGGGGGCTCTGCGGGGGGGCTGGGCAGGCTGGGCCCAGGGGCCGAGGTTCAACCAGGCTCCGTGCCGGGCCCTGCCCGTGGGTCACAGCAGCCCCCGCAGCACTGCGGGCTGGGCAGGGGGCTGGGAACTGCCCAGAGGGAAAGGGCCTGGGGGGGCTGGCCAACAGCCGCTGGGCAGGAGCCGGCCGTGTGCCCGGGTGGCCAAGGTGGCCAGCAGCATCCTGGCTGGTACCCGAACCAGCGTGGCCAGCAGGGCCAGGGCAGTGCCCGTCCCCCTGCACTGGGGGCACTGGTGCGGCCGCCCCTCGAACCCTGGGCTCAGCTGTGGCCCCTCACTGCCAGGGGGACGTGGAGGGGCTGGAGCGTGTCCAGAGCCGGGCAGGGGCTGGGGAAGGGGCTGGGGCACAAGCCCTGTGGGGAGCGGCTGGGGGAGCTGGGGGGGGTCAGCCTGGAGAGCAGGGGGCTCGGGGGGGACCTGATCGCTCCCTCCAGCTGGGGGCTGCGGGCAGGGGGGGTCGGTCTCTGCGCCCAGGGAACAAGTGACAGGGCAAGAGCAAACAGCCTCAGGCTGTGCCAGGGGAGGTTTAGGTTGGAAAACAGGAAAAATGTCTTCACCAAAAGTGTGGTCAGGCATTGGAAGAGGCTGCCCAGGGAGGTGGTGGAGTCAATAAAGAGGTATTTAAAAAACACGTAGATGTGGTGCTTAGGGACCTGGTTTAGTGGTGGGCTTGCCAGTGCTGGGTTAATGGTTGGACTTTGTGATCTCAAAGGTCTTCTTCAACCTAAATAATTCTATGATTCTATCTTGCACTCCTTTGAGAAGGAGCCTCTTCTATGAAAAAAGAACTTGGTCCAGTTTGCTGTCCAATGCACAGAAAATGCCAGAAAACACAAAATAAGATCCAACTATATAATTTGACTGCTTAAGTCTAGGTGCATAAGAAAAAAAGCTTTATGGAGTCAATTCTGCGATGCTGAATGGAGTGCTTGAGAGTCTGAGAAGACACCTGACGCAGTAACAGTAGCCAACAGTAAGGAAAAAGGAGCAGGGACTGGCTTACCAGTTCTCCAGAAAAAGAGAGCTCCAGCAGAAAAAGAACTCTTTGCACCAAGCCATTTACTGTTTGAGCTGAGCCATGAAAAGAGTGATTAAAAACAAACAAATCCATGCTTTCTGGAACAGCTTTGTAGCTAAATGACTAGCATCAGGGCCTGGGACAAGTATTTAAATCAGCTGTAACAACAAAGAGCGGTTCAGTAAAAAGCAACAGAAAAAACAGGCTGGAATTAGAGCCTGGGACTGTGGCCTCTGTGCATCCATAGCCTCAGGAGCACGCGGTACTGAAATGGGAAAGAGAAGAAAAGACAAAATATCACCGTGAAAAAACGGCAGGAGCTTAGCCTCTTTCCTGAAACAGCTTTCAGGGTACGGCTCATCACTGGAGAGTAGCTCTGAACCACCAAGGGCTTTACAGGGAACAGGCCTATGTTTCTGTCATACTTTGTGTGAAAGGTTTGACACAATTTCATGAAAGGAGGAAAGAGATGAGATTAGTAGACAAAGAAATTCTTTTAAAAACAAAGGGAGAAAAACATTAGCTCGGGGAGTTTAGGGCTGCCTTTGAGCAGAACCAAACACCACAATCCCGTAACAAGAAGGTACTTGCGAGCTCCACTTGTCCCCGCCCAGAAAACAGATTTTAATTTAGGGCAAAGCCAGACATCTCTATGCTTACTGCCGAGAGCCTTCTGCAACATGAAGTGATCCTGGACTGTGTGGCAATCTCACTGTTTCCCCCTACACACGCTGTCCCTGAAGCTGCTCAGTTAATAGATGGCAAATGCTGTTCAGTGAAGATAAACACTGAATAATGAGTCTTGGAGGTGAAAATAAAGAGTCTGAACATCTCCTACATGAAAGCGTGCCGCAGCCCATACCAACCCAGGGAGGGAGAGACCGAGGAGGTTCTGTAGAAATACTCTGAAAACCTTCAGCTCCCAGAAGGCAGCAGACAGGATGCTGGCTTTACTGATAGAGAGGCACAGTATTAATCAGGAGCGATGGGGTTTAATGCTGCTGAGGAGGCACTGAGCACTTCTGCAGCGGTATAAACATTAGGTTTCAGAGGGTCTAGTGCACCTTAGCCAAGGAAAAACCTGAATGTGCTCAGGTTAAACAAACGTCCACAATATGCAAAAGCAGATGGAGACAAGTTTATCCCCCTGAAAAAAGGAAGCCATAGCATACTATCCTTTACCAGAACTCAAACATATGACAGAATAAAAAAAGGGAGATGTGTGCCTTGGGTCTCCAGAACTATTACATCACCTTGAGGGAACTATAGCAGCGAGTCCCTAAGATTAGGTGTACGGCCCTAAAATGTATTGGAATAGCTTAGCTGAACATGTGTTATTTTCAAACACCTCCCCTCTGCTATGGAACTGGGTTTGCAAAGCCATAAAACAAGCTCCAGAGGCAAAGCACAAGAGCAAATTCATAATGTACAGGCCAGTAATTTCTGCTTTCTGCAACTCTGCTTGCTGCAAAATCTTGCTTTCAGTCCTATGAAGCAGTAACGCTTTATAGTGATGGAGCTGAAAATATAAAAGAATTAAGAAGTGCAACTCCAGCCAAAGTCTTACATCAGCTGAGAATAAAAAACTCAGCCTGTCAAGGTTTGATTTGCTCAGCTTAAATAAAAAGGAACTTCATATCAAACATTCAGAAACAGATGAACTTTTCTGTGCTCAGTATTTATTGTGTCACCTGCTTTGGAATAGAAGCTGTAAACGCTTTAATAAATACATGGAAAGGTTGTCTAGCTTCACTGTAGCTTTAGTAAATGCTTATATATCCTCTGCTGAAACACTGTTTTGTAACTTCTCTTTCACGGAATCACAACAGGTACACCTCTGCCATCTGCAGCAATGCACAAGGGGAAACATCCCTCTTTTATCTCCAGCGCTACACGCGTATCAGTATTACAAAAGCTGGATTCTAAACCTCTTCACACATATGCCAACAGATCCTGTGTTTACAGTTGCGATTTGGTCAAAATAAGAAACAAACAGCAATGTTGTTTCCACAGGAATGGAAGTCAACAGAGAGAACAGTGACACAGGAGCCAGTCTTATGAATTAACTGAGAGCAACAGACCCCAAATATTAAAGGAGCCTGCAGCCTCCCGAAAAACAGAAAAAATGAGAGAGTAGCTAAATGCAGGAAAGATCAGCGGCTGAGGCTTTCCATTAATGCTTCATGGACTTCTCATGTCCATTAAAATCTGGTGGGAAAGTAAAAAGTGTGCTCAGGAAAAGAACATCCTACTTCAGAAATACAAGGAAAATACATTTTCATCGATGCTGCCATGCCATGCCCTGAATACCAGGCAGCCTATGCACACAGGCCGTCTAGACACGTATAGCTTTTATGCACTGTAGCACGGTGAGGTCCTGTTCGTGGTGCTCTACCATGAGATGGCAATAACCGGTGCAAGCAGCGAAACTACCCTGGGCCTTTCCCTTCTCATTAGTTCCACTGAGAATGGTAGAATCTTCTCAGCCTTCCCCCCTTGCTTTGCCTACCTGAGCGTGTCAACCTCCTCCTTGGTGACGATGGTACTTTGCTCAGCTGTGCACTCTTGGGACTTCAGGACCTTCACCTCCACCTCCAGCTGCAGAAGAGAAAAGCATTAGCTCCTCCAGAACTACTAAGGGGGCACACACAAACAGCAAAGGGAGGAGGAGGAAATCATGATGTTCCACACAGATCAGACCCTTCTCAGGACAGGGACGTGAAGCACAACTCTTCACATGTTGAATGTCAAAACCTCGGTTAACCCTGCTTCCCTTTGCAATCCCTTTTGCCTTCCCCAACATCTCCGAGGTAGAAGAGGCACAGAAAGTTGATTGTTTCTAAGCAAAGCTTCTGCTTCTCTTCCAGATGTTTTCCCTACCCGTCCCCCACGGATAATGGAATGCAGAGAATTAACTGTGTGGTACTAGGAGCTCGCTGGTACTCAAGATTCAGTATTGACAGTTCAACCTCATTTAGCTTCAATTCCTCCCCAGAAGTGAACCACAGGATTATGCTGCCTTGTCCAGGACAACTCCGAGATACGTACATTGAATCCAAAAGACTGGGGAATATTTCCAGCGCTTTCCAACATACGCTTCTACCTCAAGCTGCTCAGGTAGCTCTAGCAGGTCAAACAAACAATTAAGAATACTTTCTGCCTCTGGCCTTGTTTGGGAAGGAACTCACAAGAAAGCACTTCAAAACTCCACAGACGAAAACTTCTTACCCAGACTCTACCATTCCCAGGCTCCCTGACTTATGGGGATCTGCACCCTAATTCAGCTATCAAGACAATGCATAGATTGATAAACTACCTATGTTACTTCTTTCTAAACCCCTGAGAAAATGATTTATTATGACATGTAAGTAGAGACAAACTACCTAGAGGATACTCAAACTTCTGTTGCAGCACCTTCTCCTAGCTTAGACCTCCTACACACTCATCCTTGAGATTTTGGATTTCTTTTTGTCATCTGTGTTTTAGCACCTGGCAACTAATTCCCCTAATAAGTCTATTGATAGAAACTATTTTTCACTCAGGAGGAAAACAATAAGCAATCCAGCCCTAATTATAGACGCAAAACTTACGACCACAGAGAGCTCAGTGCTCAGCATCAGGGAAATAATCCATTAATACACCATTCCCTCCAACAGCACGGATTAGACTTGTAGAGCAAAATCCCATTACAACAGCAAACTTCTTGCAAAGACAACGAGCTGGCAGAAACTCCCCAATTTTACAAGGAAGAGAAGCATATTGACACGTGCAGTCATATTGCTCAGTCAGAACTGAAATTTTGACATATTGCCTCTTTGCCCTTCCATGCTTACCAGAAGAGACAGACAGACGTGGCAGCACTGTTAGCAGGAAAGGGCAGAAAAGAGACGGTTGGATTATTCTCCCTCCCCTTTCTGATACCACAGGGACAGGGCAGAAGAGAGAGGGCAGAAAACAGATTTTAGCCAAATTTCCCCCTGGCACCCCGAAGTCCCACATTCTCCCCCTGCCTGTCAAAAGGCATCCAGGAAAAAAAAAAGCAAAGGCCCACCTGCATCATCAGGCTGTACAAATGTTAATGTATATTAGCTGCCTGATAAGATTATCACAGCCAGAAATGCTTCCCTCAATTTTCTGATTACTGAGCTTATCTCTCACAGCTCAGCCCATCACAGATGGCTGGGGATAAAGCAAGAGCACCAGATAACTCCAGGAATGTGAATAAAAGGTACCAGGATGAGGAGCAGGCTTCAATTCCAACCTCCTTCTAGCAGGAAACTACTCGTTGTATCTCCCGTCTTCCATGCCTGCTGAAGCCTGGATGTGTTTGCTGTTAGAGTGGTTTGTGCTGCTTTCTGGACTGCGTGTGGACAGCACGTGACGATGGAAAGGCCGGTGAGTAAGTTTTTTATCACTGGCTAAGCGGGCTCAGCCTTGAGTCCAACTGCCACCTGCTCACTGACACGAGCAGCTCAATCACGGCCACCTTCCCGGGGGAGAAGGGGGGACACAGGGGGTGAGCGAGTAATCTCTTCTTGTGATCTGGGGTCTCTTGTGTTGGCTGCATAGAGAGGAAAAAAATGGAGCGTGTAACGGGAAAGGAGACAGGAGAGTGAATGCACACATTCTCAAGTGAATGCTGCCATGAAAAGCATGAGCGCAGGTCTCGCCTGATGTACAGGGGTGACAAATTAGTGCCAGGTACGCCCAGTAGCAGTGTGATGAGATTTTGCTGGGTTTCCAAGAATAAGCCATTGAAGGAGAATGAGGAGGGAAGGACACATGGACTGTAAGGGCATTTTATGTCATTTCTGTGTGCTCCCAATTTTCAAGCGCCAGAACTACCTAGACTGAAAATCTGATGTGCCCGAGGCGAGAATGGAGAGGAGGGCACCGTGATATCTTTATAGATGAAACTGACTCAAGCAGTTAAACATTGACATGGACCTGCTTCCCAGAAGTAGGATTAAAACCACTGGAGAGTTTCAGGTTCAGGCCAAGGTACATCTTTGTGCTACAGCAAATGACTGCCATCAAAACCTCACAAAATGTTTATGAAAAAAAGGAAAGTAAAACAATTAAGGTATTAAATATTTCATGCAAAACATGCCATTTCCTTTAATTGTTAGGGTTTTGGTAAGGAAAACATCCCTGACTGCCAATCTCACAGAAGATATTAAAAATATTATTTATGTCTTTTCCAGGGCAAAAAGAAAGTTAGTCGAGATCAGATGGAGTTGCTTGTTGCTGGGATCCAGTTCTGCTTTTCTGAAGGCAGCACAGTGCAGGCAAATAGGTCTTCATGAAACAAGAATCAAGAGAAGAGCAAAAAAGAGCAAAAACCATGGAATCCGTTGCCTGCTGGACAATCCAACCAGAACATGATCTCACCAGCTCCTGGTCAAACCTGGCACACTTGTACCAGTGTGATGCTGCGACAGATGTGGCCACTGCTCGCTCCTCCAGCTGGACCTTCACTGCAGTTCTGCACGTGACGCAGTCAGGACAGCAGAGAAAAGAGAAAGAAGCAGCAGAACTGAATGAGGAAAATAAGCAACAGGAAGGCAGCAACAGGAGAAATACAAACCCATATTCTACATAATTTCCAGCACCATGGAAAGCCTAAGAGGTGAGGAGGTTAACAAGACCATTCCCTTTGACACAGCCTCTTCAGGACCAAGTGATAAGCATGGAATGACCCACCACAGTGGCAGTTTGTCCCTTCCTGTCCACAATCATCTCAGCACCAGTGGCAAAGAACAGCCTCGAGAAGGGATAAGGAGAGGAAGAGCCAATCTTCTCTTGCTGTTTTCTCTGCCTAATTCCCATCACATTCCTTTTCCTCAATTATTTTCCAGTCCTAGTCTCTCTTGCTCACCAGATGCTGCTTTCAGCAGGCTTTTTGGACTTTACTGCTTTTTGGACTAACTCAATATTCCTGTCTAAACTCTTCCAATTTTTATCAATAATTTTATATAACTGGCTGAGTTAAACTTTTATTACTTTGAATACATTAAACTAGTAGAAGCCATTACCCAGCAGACAGAGGAAACAGGCTGCTCAAATTGCAGCTCATTGCTGTATTCCCCCATTCAGTACCAAATGACCTAGGTCAGGCTTGGATCCTTTCGCTCTCTTTTATGTTGATCTGGGTTTTTTAACTAGCATCGAGAGCAGAGAGAGAACACTGTTCCAAAATACAGCATTGTATGTCTTACCCTGAAAACTGCACCAGAGCAACCTAAGGACCTACAACTTCTGCAGAAGCTTCAGGGTTAATATCGCCCAGGACCTAACACCCAGCGATATCCCCACTGTACAGAAACATATTAGCAACTTGAAAAGAAACAAAGTTCTTATTTTTTTTAAAGTTATCCAAGGTTTTTATGACACTAGAAAAGGCAGCATAATGAATAATGCCAGAACCTATTACTTGTGAATAAAACATATAAACAAGTACTTATATTTTGATTATGTGATGTTCTCTTCTCTTTAGAATATAACGGAGCCTCTCGCTCTCAACCTAAAATGACCTCGTTTATCCCAAATCTTTTCTATTCTCTTTCACTGCATATGAATGAATTTCAGACCAGCTTTATTGCTTTCAATAGAAAGTGACCAGGACACATCCAGTATATAGAATAATTTTAGAATGTCCACTTCCACAAATATACAAGTACCCTAAAAGATGAAATGCAAATATTTTTCCAAAAGAAGTATTGTCATTACTATTTGCAAACTGAGAGAGGAAGGAATAACATGGATGGATTTTTGTCTAGTGTTTAATTAAACAAAATAGCGTTCTTTTTTCAGCTTTACTTTTAAACCTGCCTGAACAGGATTTCAAGATGGTGGTTTTCCTCCAAGTGTTAATGACATAGCAAACACCCACAGCAGTGTAAGAAATATGTTCCTTGCTGGTTCTCTCTTCTGTAGGAATTATTTAAAGATGCATGAGATGACAGGAGAAACATAAAATTATAAATTCATCTCCTGACAGCTAGAAGAAACAAACTTTTCCTTTAGAGAGCTGATTTTCTTGGCCTATTTCTGGCATTTGTCATTTCTGACCCATATTTGTCCCCTCCAAAACAAGTTCTCTGAGCCTCCACCACGCCATGGACCTGCTGTTCCTCCCACTTGATTCCAGCAGCCTTCAACACTGCTGAAGACAAGACAAGCCTTTCCAAAGCACCCTACTGACCACCACTGTCCACACCCCACCTTCAAAACGAGAGATATCACGGGACTGAAACCTCTAAATCAAATCAGTTCTAAATCGAACCACATTTACAAACTTTTGAACATTTTAACACACTGCCCAGAATAATAATCAAATCTCCGTTCAGGTGCCCCATTTTGGGTAGTACAGGACTCAAAATCTAAAGCATTTCAACCCACTGCTAAAGTTAGGATTTGCAAATCGGAAAAAAGTGGGCAGTTTACTTGCCCACATCAATGTACACGTATTTCACAGAACACATGCTGCAGACACACGGTTATTATTTGAATAATGAGTGCATTTTAGTGAGGGGCTGATACAGCAATCTTATCCTGATGAAATGTGTCTGCACGTCATTCAGCATTCTTGGAACTGTAAAAAGCAGGAAATGCTGAATCCATTATAAATGTCTAAAGGTTTATTTAACAATGGGCTGATGCAACATCCTTTAAAAGGCCTTCCTCAGCAAAAGAGCTGATTTTAAAAGGCAGAGATAAATAGGAAATGAATTGCATGGAGCCAACATGGAAAGGTGAATTGAGAGGTTGTGTTTGACTACAAGTCTCAACACAATTCAAGAAGCTATTTAAATACATAAATATTTAAATGTATGAAAACCCAGCAGACTTGGAAAGGAAGAGTGTACGCTAAAATAGACAAGAGCAGAGAAATGGGACCCCCAGTATGGCCCATACACTGAGGTTTGAAAACAGACAAACTACCATTCCCCAGGAGTTTGATACACCAGTTATCCTAGTGATGCTATTTGTGCTTCTCTCAAAAGGATGTAGCAACGACTAAGGATCTTATTCGTGCCTCTTCCCACAGAGCAGCATGGGATGCCTGGTGATCTCCTCTTGTCTACAAGCTTATAAATCTGGCATCAGGACAGAAATCAAATATACATGAACACCAGTGAGTTTAATTTGGGTGTCCAGCAATACCACAAGGTAGTAAGACGCCACGCTGAGCACTTCCACAGATCATTCTGCTCAGCAAGAGCAGTATTACCTCTTCCATACACCCAGCCCACTGACATTCTGAACAACACCTGAAGGACAATACCTGCAAAACAAAATATTACTTGCCATTTAGAAACAGGCTAAACAGCCCAGGATTAGTAGGTACATTTTCTTGGGAAAATTGATCCTTGATGCTATTGTGAAACAAAAGCAATAAAGCCAAAGAAAACCAGATATTCAATAAGAAGTGGTTTAGAACTATCTATTTCCCACTTGGTTGAAGAAAAAAAAACATTATTTTTTTTCCCTCTTTAAGGACAAAGGCTAACTGGATCACAGTCTCTATGGGTTACCCACTCTGTAACAAATTTGGTGTGCTTTTATCACTGAGAAGGCAGGGCTAGAAGCAACCTTCCAGCAAACAGTTTCCTGAAAACGTACTCATGCATATATATTACTGTAGATACACACAAACTCGGAAGCAGACATATGCTGACTTCAGACTGTATTGGAGAGAAGCAGGATTGTGGCTTTTCTCCTCCTGTTGCAGTAAAAAGAGAGCAATTTTTCAAGTTTATACCGAATGTCATTCTATTTCATTTCCAAATATAATCTCCCAGAGAGAAGGTTCACTTGCCCTATTTCCAATCTCTAAAGTTAATACACAAATTTATATTCCTTTCTCCCACTCGCTCTCCTAAATTAAGAGGCGTAATTACTAGGAACGCTTGCTACAAACGAATAAAGTGCCAAGGGAGAAGGAGCTGTCACTGCTGGATGTCTGTAGCAGCCACCCTCCCCTCTCTCCCATCCCCAGAGGATCCTGCTTATGAGGCAGTTTCTATCTTTCCTATTAGCAGGGGTAGCTCACACACAGGAGCAGACACCAACCCCTCCCTCTGCAGGCAGGACAATCATAAGGAACAAAATTACAAAATTAACTTCAGCCTGTCAAGGAGCCACTGGTGCTTGCAAAGATGATTCCTCCCAAGTTCACCTTTCGCCTCTCCCCAGTCCTGCTGACCTCCTGAGCGATGTCAGGTTTCTTTAATGATAGCAGAGAAATTCATATCTGCAATCTAAAAATTCAGCCCCAGTCTCACTCATCTCCCCCCTCCCCACCTCCAGCACCCTCTCAAAAGGAAGATTGATTATTATAATCAGACTTAGTTCTGACATGGCATTTGCATTTTCAAAGCACAGCATAGTCATTAACTAATTCATCTACCCCAAGGGAGCCCTAACGAGCTTTCACCTCTCTCCCCTCTGATTCCCAACCTGCAGGCAGCCCACAGCTTTCCTTCTGACACCTCCCCTCTACACTGTGCTGCACAAGCGCAACTTGGTGAAACTCCAGACAGGCTCAGTGAGCCAAATTCAGCCCTGCTGCAAAGGAACACAGCTCTGCTGCTAGCAGCTGAAGAGGACGAATGCACAGACACCCTATTTAAACTAGCTATCCTACAGTTTCTGTTCTGCAAAAACAGGCCAGTGCCACAGGGGTCCCAAAATTACCATCCTCCTGAACGAGCAGCATCAACTGTGAGCCTGAGCTGCCTGCCCAGCTGCAAACATGTGAAGGAGAAAGCATCATCACATCACGCCCTTCAAACCCCCATCCTCCTCCTGCACAGTCCATCCAACAAGCTCTTACCCAAATACCTGCAACACACCTTTGTCCCAAGACTCAGCCTCCTGCCCCTTCTTAAGTCTCTTCTCACACCCAACGCTGCCAGATGCTGACCCTCCCCACTCACCCACCTCCCTCTGCTCATTTCTGCATCCTGCCCCATCAGAACCACAAAGCCCCACACCCCCAGATGCTCCACACAACAGTAGATTACTGTTGATGAGCAATAATGTTTAACTGGAGGTGCTTAACCTGTATTCAGAGGATCCATTTCTAGCAGTCCTGTCTGGAACGCTTAGGAGAAAAAAAAATATCAGCAAAATATTTATTTTTCTCTCTTGCTTTTCAATCTACAGCAAACAGGGCTGTTACTTGAACAGGGGATAACATGACAGTACTGATAGTGTTACCCTGCAGCAATGCACTACAGACCAAGACTTGGTATCTCAGTTGGAGGTGCAGAATGGGGCACAAAACCCTGCAGCTTTGAACAGCCAAAATACTCCAGCTGACCCATTCAGTGTAGCACTCATGGCCCTTTTTCACCAGTGGTGAAAAAGTATATACACAACCACCACACACCAGCTCTCCTGGAAGGAGCCTGTCCTCTTTTAATGGACAGATGCTCCACTAACGCTAAAGCACGTCTGAAGGCAACTACCCTGGTCACCAGCACCGACCCCATGTCACCAGCAAGTAACGTGCAACACCAGTCATCATGTGGGTACCAACTCAGGATGGTTTTGACAGCCTTCCTGAGCTTTACTCCCCATTTTAAGCTATATTTATTTTTTTCTGGTACTCTGGGATGGGTGCAAGATGCAACAGTTTGGAAGCACGCACTACTGGACATTCTTTACCGTGAGGGTGGTGAGGCACTGGCCCAGGCTGCCCAGAGCAGCTGTGGGTGCCCCATCCCTGGCAGGGCTCAAGGCCAGGCTGGATGGGGCTGGGGGCACCCTGGGCTGGTGGGAGGGGTCCCTGCCCATGGTGGGGGGGTGGAACTCAATGATCTTTAAGGTCCTTTCCAACCAAACCATCCTATGATTCCATGACATTTCAGCAGGATGGAAGCTGGCTCAGAGCTCAAGATTAACAAAACTGGAAAGTTCACGAGGAAGAAGAACAAATACCCTGTGCAAGAGACCTACCGATCAAGGAAACCGAAGACGTTAATTTAAACCCATGAGCTGATTCAAGTATTATTACACATTCAAGTCTTATTCCCAGAGGAAGGAGCAGACAAGGAATCTCTTCCCCTCAGCCTTGCTGCAGCCCTGTCCTGTCCACACTCCCAGGTGCAGCCACGAGACCTCATCACCACTGCGTGACAGCAAAACTCCTTGACAGCTCCATCCATAAACCCCCTCTTTGCTCTAACAGCTCGCTCTGAAGAAGGATCACGTAATTTCCATGTCCATTCAGCTCAAAGCCTCTCTGCTGTTACCAGCCACCCTCCACTACTTTCACCAGCACGTAATTACTGTTTCTTTTAACAGCTATCGAACGCTCCTCCCACCAGGGAGAGCAAACCAGCAGATGTCCACCTGAGAGAAGGAAACTCTGGAGTAATTAGCCTTAAATGGCTGACACGTCCTACCCATTACTGCTGGTTAGCCCAGCAAAACACAGATAACAGGCTCTTTAGGGAACCTGTCAAGATGTGGGACAATGTGCCACAACCCTGTCCAGTGTGACCGCGGCACTGGTGCAATGGAGTTGTCTGTTCTCAAGAGGAGCATCACACAGGTCACTTCTTTCATGCAGAAGCAGGCATTTTTGCTAGACAAGTCTTCTAGCAGCTGTAATTCACAGGCAAAGCAACAAATATCTGCAATGTCATACCTCCTCTGTACAAAGTCTGAATACAGTTTGTTTCCTGAAAATATACCCTCAAGGAGTTTGTGGAGCATTCAGTCAACAATTCTCATTAAATGGTAGCTTGTAATGCCACCTCTCACCCCCCCCCTCAGGTTTCTTGCTGAAAAACCATCACATAATAAACAGTCAAGAGAAGAATCTATGCTTTTTACATACCACCTAGGAAGGTCAAAGGCGAAAGAGGAATCCAACATCCATTTATGTTCCTTCGTCTCCTAACATAAATAGTGGAATCAATCTCTGCTTAATACTGTAGAAGAGCAAAGGAGCCTTCACTGAGTGCTAGACTTGAAAATTGAACTTAATCCTCCTGCTCCAACTCACATGGAACAACCCACAGACTGCACTTCAACATGCTTTTAAGAACAGCTCTCTCGCTCCCACTGCATCTCCAGCCCAATTTTGCAGTTCACTACAGTGGGAGCACTGCTTTCTGGTGTGTCTCAGCAGACAGAGGGAGGGTGAGCAGGGGCCAGCAGAGCTTCATGCTCTGAACTCCCAGAGATGGGAAATATGAGGATGGGGAAGGGATCCAGCTATGGGAAAGTAGCAGCTCTCTCGACACAGCCTCCCAGCTGCCTTCAAGGGGCAGATGCTTGAAGGAGTCTTGTTCCCCAAACTCTTCCCTAAAGAACAGGCTAAAAGAAGCAGATTTAAGGTTTTCTGGCTAAATGACCCATCCTAAGGCCTTCCTGCAATAACAAGCAGTGGACTTTTAATGCATAAAAAGTGGGAAATCTCCTCCTCATGCCAAACAGCAAAGGTTACAGGGCTCTGCCAATGCCGCTCTGCCCGAAGCCTCTCAGGATTACGCCTGCAGTCCCTTTCAGTTCCCAGCAAGCAATCACAGAACAAAAAGCAAAAAAAAAAAAAAAAAAAACCAAAAAAACCACCAAACAATTCCCTCTCAAATACCGTATGTTCCATTCTGGTGCCAAAACAGAAGCCTGGCATTTTAACCTTTGGTGAACATGTTCTTGCTGCCACCAACAATAAACTTCAAGGTCCAGCTCGGAGGGGAGGGAAGGTGTAATAGATGCATACTGGGTGACATTAGCACTGAAAAGAGCAGCAACAGGACAGGGCCTGGCAGGAGCTTGATTTTATACACCCAGTCTTTAGAGGTTAATGAAATATTCATAAATAAGTTAAAATTCTCCTGACAAGCTAGATCCTGTAATACAACAAAGAGTTGTCAGCCTCAATTAAGCAATTCTAAAGAGGCAGGGCACTGCCATTGATTATTTACCAAGAGGTCATAGGAAAAATTCTGCTCTATGATCTTCTTGTCTCTGTGGATAAATTAGGTTTTACAGGTCCTGCTGGAGGACTCTGCTACCCTGACACATCAGCTCAGAGAGACCCTGGCCTGCCACCACTACCACCTACCCCCAGCACCTATCAGCTAAAGGCAAAAAACACTGGGAACAAGCTCTTCTAAGGGTGCTGAGACACGAACAGATAGAAAGCAAAACAAATAACATAGCAAGCTGATTAGGCCGTCAGCACAAGGACTAGGATAGTCTTGAAAATTCATTTTTTTTTAAGCTTTATCTCACTTTCTGTACACACAAAGCCAGCCCTGGGCAAGAAGTATCCAGCAACCTTTGATCTGCAGGCACGTCCACTGAACAGGCCCTCAATGCCCCCCCTCAGATCCCATAGCTAGAGATCTTCACATCCTCCCCCATGCTCAGGATAAACTGTGCCTACAGAATTACCATTCTCAGATCAGATCTCTCCGGATGATTCCCTTCTGATACAGGTACAACTTCCCAGGACTGTGAAAGCAGGAGAAAACTGGTCTCCGTCTTTGTCACAAGCAAGTTGGAAACTAATGATTTCTTTGTCCCATCCTAACATGACTGTTCAACAGATCAAGTCTTCCTTTTCCTCTTCTGGACATGCACTGGAAGCACATTTTCCTTCTACAGCTTCTCCAAGATGCCTTTTTGGCAAGACAGACAAAAGGAGCAGAAATTCCTGAACCCTAGAGGTATCCTGGACCTCCTGCCTGATTTTCCCCTGCCTCTCAAAGTGCTCAACATAAGTCCCTGCACCCTCCAGGAAATTTTAGCTCAACCAAATCAAACCACGTGAGTCTGAGGTAGCCCATAAACCTCCTACAGACTATGTAAAGATAAATGAAGTCTGGAAAAGCACAATATTTGCATGCATATTATGTCTTTTGTATCTCAAGGCTGTGCCTACTATAATAAGGCCTCTGATAATATCCCTATCCCATTCATTTTATTCAACCAAGTAACTCAGTGTAACTCAGATTTTACAGTGACAACAGCAACACTGGCAACAGGACCACTCTAACTGCAGCACAGCAGCGTCCTCCACAGGAAAATGATCCACCTTTCCCCTCTGCTCAACAAGTGATGAGAAAAAAGCCCTGCCCTGCTCTCCCTCCACAGTCCTTGTTCCAGTTACAATCCTGCAATGCAAAGGTGAGAGCACATTATCAACTCTCAGCCTATTTCCAGGTTGAAAAGTGGAGCAGTAGCCATCATCCTTTTTACCAAAAAGCACCCCATTGCATTTGTCAATACAGCTCGGGTTTTACGGGTACACCTGTAGCGTGGAGACCTCCCCAAATGACGGGTTGAGAATCAGATCATTGTCCGTGCATCTCACCTGAGCCAGAATTGCCGTTCAGGTTTGGATCAGACTGTTACCCTGAAATCCAGCAGTACCTGTCCCACTGGGAGCCCAAAGGGAGGAGCTGCAGTAAGGCAGCTCTCCACTTTAGCCAGCTATGTTTCCTCCTTCTGAAAATCCTAACCCCATGTCAGCTGTTACTGCCTTCGGTGAGAAAAACGAAAACAGTCCTGTTGAAACCAAATGGTGCTGCTGAGTTCCATAAAACTTTCACGTTAATGGATCCAACAGCAGGTTCATTTGTGTAATGGGACTTTTAAACAGACCGTTTATTTCGTTTTAATTTGAAGGGAATGTACTATTTGATCCCATGTGCCTGGCTAGACTTTTGAAACAGAGATAAACCACAAGAACTGACTCACTAAGTCTTTTCTTCTAACCTAATTAAAATAGCATTGAGATATTAACATGCAAAAGTGTAATGTACTGATCACCTCTCCAGTCTACAGGCAGTTTTTCAGCACTCATCTACCAAAATCCCAAAGCTTCCATCGCTCTCTGCTTTGCCCACAGTCACATGCAATAGATGCTTCTGATGCTGCCAGTTTTGTGTGTTGAACGTGAATTTTCCAAGCAGAAACATGCAACAGATGCAACAAAACCAACTGAAACCATTCATCATTCCCTAGGCTAAGAGAGGAGGGGGGTGGGGGGTGGGGTGGGAAGAAAAATAAAAATCTTCTCTCTGTGCCTCAGAGCTTACTATATTCTTAACACTGTGAGGATCTGCAAGGATTAATTTTAAAGTACTTGTTTACAACAAGCACTGAAGTAGAGCTCTCAGCTAGGAAACGGAGAAGAATAACTGAGTAGTCCCATGCCTCTGTTCTAGGGTTTACTTCACCTGGAGAACCAAAGCTCTACAGTAAAAACACAGTGAGAAAAGTTGAAAAAAGGCATCGATGACTCCTGCTCACTTAACCCTCCTCCTTTCAACAAAATCACATTTCTAAATTCACAGGACCACATGATAAAAGTGAAGAATAATACAAACACTGTGAAGTATATACAAAACAAACAAGCAACAAAGGGCTCTGCTGAAGTAAAGCTACCCAATAGAGAAAAAGACATCTCAGACACTGATCATGAAAACTTATTTAAACCAAACAAAATTCACTGAAGATCTTGGGTCAAAAAGAATAAATGCACAAACACAATTACTGGTAGCACAAAGCAGGGAGGCTTTATCACAGAGGAGCATAAATAAATCAGAAAAAAGAAGCTAGGTGAAAACTGACGGAACAGCAACAGAATTGAAATATAATTGCACAAGTCCCACAACAGCTAGAACCTCTCCTACAAATTGAGTCTTCATCAGTCAGAAACCAGAGAGGAGGACAAAGAGCTGGGGAGATTAATCGATCACAGGATGAACACCAGTGCCATGCGGCAGTGAAAATGGGTAATGCGACTCTGCAAGGGAGAGCTGAGCTATACCCAGGACAGAGGTACCTGCCTGCACTAGAAGCTCCTGCAGAAGACACTTCGGTACAAGCTACTGCTGGGACATCACCCGGAATGACATGACCACTCTGGTTACTCATCTTCAAAGGAGATACAAAAACGGGAAGAGATTTAAAGAAAGCTGCAGGATTCATGAGGAGCCCAAAGAGCCTGTTTTAAGAGAAGACTGCAAGAGCTTGATTTGTTTAACCTAAACAAATGAAATGCTGGGAGAGAACAATTGTTCTCTATTAGTATGTCACAGCATAAATACGAGGGAGGAAGAATATTCACTGTAGTTTAAGGAGAACGTTAGCACAAGAAAAAAAAAAAAGGATATTAACTGCACATGTATTTTCCATTGGAACTGGGAAGATTTCAGCTGTCAGAGCAAACTTTCTATGACAGTAATGGCACAAACATCCAAAGCAGTTTCAAGACAAAATTGATAAATTTATGAACTGAGGTATATGCTGCAATTGTAGCAGTTACCAAAGGACAGAACTTCATGATCTAAAAGTCCTCTTCCAGTCTTCTGTTACCATATCATTTCATTCTGCATCAGCTTCTTTTACTGTCCCTTCATAACCAGATTCATGTTTTTCAATCTGATTTGAGAACTGGATATTTCCCTAAAATTGCCTTACTAAAACTATTGCTGTGTTCATGCTGCTGCTCAGCTGAGTGCCTCGCTACTCATCTGTCTTGGGTTTGCTAGTCTCACATAAGGTGTTAGGATAAAATCTGTCAGATGATAAGTAGATCTGCTGTCGCCTTGCTAAATCAATTCAGAAATGATGAAATACATTTTTGATAGATGGCGATTTCCTGTACTGGTCCGTTCGTCTCCTTTCCCCGCCCAGCCTGTTGGTTCCATGCATGTTCCAGCAAAGCCTCATCTTTATTTATTACTACTGTGGCTCAGTACTCTAATCCCACATTTAATTGCCATCCCATTATAGATAATACAGAGAATTTACATTTCCACTAATGAAATCTACTTTTGTTCTTATGCCTGGTCCATTGTATTCTTTGCTTTATGTTTAATAACTCTTAAACAAGAATTAAATGTGTAATATTGGCAAGTTATCCAGGGTAGGTCTTTCTATACTAAAGTTCATTTCCTTCATATTCTCATTTTCACTTCTTCTATAGTATCACTGTTATCGCCTGTAAAGTAAAATATAACAGAATTTTAATCCTTGCCAGATATTTCTTTTAAGTATCAAAAGTCACAGTTCTTAAAAGTTTGGAGGTCTGATGCAATCACTAGAAAGTAAAAGTCTTTCAGTAATAATGCAAAAGGTTTATGAATGGTGTGGGTCTCTTGTTGTTTATGTATTGATGCCTGTTGCAGTTTTCCCAAACTCTTCGCAGTTTTTTTCGTGTTGTTTTCCAGTTAACAGCTAGTTCCCAGCTACAACATGCTCAGTGTTCTCTGAGTTTCTTTCATGTATTCTCCTTTCTGTCTTCATTATTTCTCCCGAAAAACCATCAGTTTACACAGTCACTGATATTCAAGTTAATCTTAAACATTATGATTTCATCAGACTGAACACATGATTTGGCTCCTCAACTATTCCTGACCTGCTGCCCTTAAATACAGGTCTCCTATTCTTTGCAAAGGGTTAATCAACACTTACTCAAGGCAAGGTGCCTTCATTACTTTCATTTTAAGGTGTCTTTATTTGTCCAGTAAGGACACTCAATTTATGCCATTCATTTTGTGACGGTCACATTCTTGGACTTCAAATCTTCTTTACCTCCCACCCTGCTAAGCAATTCTTCTGATTCTTACATCCATCCTTTTTAATCTGCTGGAGGGTGAAATATAATTTGTTCCAATGAGCAGTCTATAGATTTCAGAGCCCACATGGGCCAAGCTGTCTTTTGAAGATGAAAGCCAAAAGATACCCAGAGCACCTCAGGGCAGTGAAAATACAGGTGATGCTTTTTTAATACCAAGCTCACTTCCCTTGGGGATTAATGATGGTGAAAAAAAAAATAATCTTGACATGACTGCCCTGTGCTACAGAACCAGACTGAAAGAAAGTGTAAGATCAGGGATCACAGCTGTTGCTTGGATGGCAAGCTTGAGCTGAACAATTTCCTCGGGTCTATAAAAGGATATGAAAAAGGCAAATGAAAATTAGAAAAACTAACACATTTTCTGTTTCCTTCCCTCAGGGAGTGAAAGAAAAATAATATAACAAACAAGAAAGCATTTTCCACAAATAATAGTTCAGTGTGAGTGAAACTAGCTTTCAGCTCTATGCCAGTAGATCATTAAACTAACATACCACAAGTAGTAAGATCCTGGGAAACACGAAACGGGGAGCCGTATGTGTGAACTCTATGAGCAATCTCCTGGCACATCGTGGAGATAAAGATACTGGAGCGCTAGCCTCAGAAAAGAAAACATCCGGTGCTGATAAAGTTGTCAGAAAAATGCACATACATACACAAAAATTGCAGGAAAATAGTGTGCTTAGGCACCAACCAAAATTCACAACAAAAACATTCTTTCAGCTAATAAAAGAAACACAAAACCCACAGATCTGTGGGACAACTAAGTTACCTGAGCCCTATCAGACTGGTGACCCTGTTACGTACCACCTCTCACAAGAGCGGGCAAGCACTGCTCCCTTACAATAGGAACACACTCAAACTGTGAATAAAGATAAATAAATAAGTGAAGGGTTAGGGGGAGAGAAAAATCAAAGTTTCATTATTAATTATGCAGCACAATGATAAGGGTAATTTTTCTTAAATCAGAAAATAAATTCTAGGTTCAAGTTCCCTGAAGGATATAAAATATTAGAGGATTTTTTATGGTTGTAATCACAAACTCATTTCTCCAGCTACTACTGGCCGTGTCTAATTAGGGCAAAGTACGTTAATGATACAGTGGCACAGCCCAGAGACGTCTTCAGTCGCAATATTAATTGCATTTAGGGAAAGAAGCATGAATTGTGCTTATACAAGCTAATTAGTATGGGTTTGCTAATTAATACTGGAAAGTTAAACTGCCTTTGTCTTGTCAACTGCAATTAGCTGAAGATGTTTAAATTTCTTTTCTTTCTTTTTTTTTTCTTTTTTTTCTTTTTTTTATTCTTCCAGTAGTAAACTCACTTTTAGCTGACAAGCAAGGAAAGCATGCACTGGAGTATTCGACTGTAGTTAGGGCAGCAAGTCCATCCCACCCTCCACCAGCAAGACCTTGTGTCCTGCGCTGGTGTCCCCTAGAGCACAAACCACCCTTTGTCTCTTCTTGTCCCTGTTGACACAACTCCCTGAGCTAGGGTCCTCCCCTGCCAAGGACACAGAACATGCAGATGCTGTCTTACTGAGGCCACGATCCTACCTCATTTATCCGACAAGCATTTTACTTTTAAATATTGCTATGTAACGAATGAATTATTTACCAGGGCATCCAAGATGCTCCCCATTGCAGACAAGGAAGCCCATCAAACTCATCAGTGAGATCCAATCAGCTAGTCCACCAGCCCCAGTGCACATGGCTTCATTTCCAGTGCTGAGGGTGGCAAAGCCATTAGGACTCTTCAGGGTGGTGATAGAGATGTCACTCCACAGAGGTTTATCCCAGAAGCAGCCCAATGATCCATCAGACTGTACGATAGCACCTGACAGGTGTTTATTCCATTTCACTTAGGGCCATAAGCTTGTTTGCAGAATGGCTGACGAAAAGCAATATCCACATCTGTCAGCACCCAGAGCAGGATGAGCCCTTCGGCCTCCCCCCAGCTGCAGAGGCTTAACATCAATCTAACAAGCAGTGGATCACGTGAGAAAAACGGGGAGAGGGATGAAAAGGAAGGCGAGATGCCAGGAATCCAAATCAGGCAAAACAGTTGCTGCAGCGTCAGCTTTAAAGGAGTCTGAAAATAAGGCCATCCAGGTGAGACACTGATCTGGAAAGGGTAAAAAAAACCCAACAAAACAAAACCACATAAAGAAAATTTTGTTGGATGGCAGGGAGGAGAGTGGGGCTGACAGTATAACCGCTGGAGCCCTTGGACAGCCCTTTGGAACAGCCACATCCCAAGTGAACAGACCTCTGCCACCACCAACACTGTGGAAGACGAGAAGTGACACATCTTTCCCTACCAGGGAGATTTCGCCTGGGGATGCAGGAGAACCATCTATCACCAGTGAAAAGAAGGACCTATACTGTCAGGTTTCCCCTCAAAAGGGAAAAAGAGGAAAAACAATCTCTCTTCCTCTGTATGAAGCAATTTTCCTGTATTTACCCAACAAAATTCAAAATGCTGAATAAAGCCCACATCTCACAACTGGAATCCAATCGTCTAAAGCATGACAGAATACAGCCTGCTCATCTGAGGTTGATGTGAGCTTTACTGGAAGATCACAAGACTTGCAGATTTCCACCGAGTAACCCTTGGGAATAGGCACTGAACACTAACTGCTGCTTTATCCTCTGCTGATGGATGATGCACACCACCAATTAATGCTTTAACACTGGAAGTTCCAGTTTCTCCAGCTCTCTGCTAGCCTGTTAAATATGACAAACTTTTGAAGGCAAACAAATAACTGAAAATCCAGGCTTAATGAGCCAAAAAGAAAAACTTTGAAATGTTTAAAAAAACTACACATCAAAATATTTAAAGCATAGCAGCAAATTCTTCCTCTGGTAAGTCCACTGAGCACAATGCAAAATTGATTGTATAGAATTTAAAACTATTAACAAAGCAGCATGTAATGAGATCAGATGGTAAATAGGATTAATTCAGTTTTCTCTGGAACTACCAGTTTTGACCTGTGTCACCACAGAAAGCAGCTGAGCATACAGAGATGTTTGTCCACAATGTAAGATAACCCCAGAACCAGAATCAATTAACACTCTCATTATGAAAAATCTGATGGTGGAACAGCAAGGAGCACAAATTAAAAAAAAATACTAGCAGATGTACGGCAACCTATTACTAATACAGGAGGGGCACACCAGTTCTGCCCTCCAGTGCCCTAGTAGAGTTAAGCAGAAGTCTAAAAAGACTAGTGTTGGCACTGTGGTTTATAATTTAGATTTTAGAACAGATGTCTGTTTAGCATCTACTTACTAGCCAGTGATACATGCCTATTTTTTCATTAGTAATAAAATTAATCCAGTATAAAACACATCTACAGAATGAGTGTCTACATCCTGGATACTGCTCAGGTTTTTCTTGTGACTAGAAAAAGTTGCAGGAATGCCACAACTTGCCCATGAGCAAACACACTGGTTCACAAAACAGTTTAATGATGACACCTCATTTATCCCCGAGTATGAAGAACCGCATACATTAGCCATGAAACTGCACATAAACCTCCCTACTGCCTGGTTTTGTAGCCTCTATTAATTTTGGTCCTTGAGTGACCTGTCAATAAAATAGACAAACCCAGCGGAAACTTAACAGATTATATAAAAATAGTTTGTGATAATTCTGTCATATCTCATCTGCTTGTCCTTCGCACACTTGAGACGGAATCAAAGGCCCCCCAAAGAAAGGAGTTAATTCAGTATGAAATTAAACGCTTGCTTCTGATCTAGAGCTCCTACCAAAGAGAAAGGCAAATGCCAAAAAAAAGGAAGAAAGCCCACGAGATCTCATCCAACACTTGTTCCAGGTGCGTATGGAGTCAGAGTGCCAAGACTAGCAGTAGCAATACAAACTTTTACAGTGCTCATTTTTTATTCATTTTGGAATATTTGGAACTGATCCGCTGTTTAAATGAACTGAACTTTGTATACTTTACTGCTCTGTAAAAAAAAATTAACACTTACCATCTCTGCTCTTTGCTTATGATTTCCCACTTCTTCCAGAACTTGAGACAGCTGAGCCTGCAAGACAAAAAAAAAAAAAAAAAAGACCATGAAGTCTAGGATGTATTTTTGGAAGTTCAGTAAGACTGCACTTCCTCCCCTCCAACCAAAAAAGCCAAGAGCACCATGATTTTCACAAATTTGAAAAGGAATTGTAAGTGTTGGGTCTTGTTCTGTCCTATCAGCATCCCATGCCATGAGACAATCCTGTCCCAAACAGCCTGAAGCCAACATACACAAGAAAGAACAGGTTTATTGCAAAGAAGAATTCCACTGGATCAGCTATCCCACATTTTGGTCCCGTGGTCCAGAGAAGTGTGCCTCTTCTCCATTTCTTTGGAAGTTGCAGAAAGAGCAGTCTAAAGCCCACCCAATTTTTCCAAGCTTAACTTTAGAGAAGGAAGAGGCTTGCTCCGCTCCTGAAAGGTGTGTGTGTTTCAAGGTAACTTCACAGAAAATATCCTCTTGAAGTTCTGGGGTACAGGGTTTGGTTTGGAAGCCTTCAAAATTGTTGTGGTAAAATACCAAGAAAATCTCTGCAACACAACCCTACTGAATTCCTGTGAGAAAAGAACCCAATCCAAAGCTTTTTCTTTTTTAAGAGGAAATTTGAAATTTAAAGAATCTTAAACTAGAACAGAAATATCTTATGTTATCCCTGTATAATGTGGGGAGAAATGGCAACTTGACTCAGAGGAGGATCATTTAGAGTTTTGTTTATGAAAAAGGATTTTAAATGAAATGGGTATTTTGGTAACGGCTAAGAGAAGCCACATAGACTACTTGAGCACATCTTCCCACATCTTTTCTTTCACAACACTTTGCAAGCCTGCAATCAGCCTTTCTCTGGTTAGTGGAAAGCCTAAGAAATAGCCACAACTGATGACAGAGAAGCTAATTTTAAAAATGTATCTAAACAAGACAAGAACCCAAAAAACTTTCCTGCAAACTAATTCACGTAAATTCAAGCAGATATTAAAACCCTCCTGAGTCCCTCTAACAATCTCTCGCCACACTTGAAATGGCTCTTTTGAGTACTACATCCAAACCAGAGACAAATAGCAAGTAGTTTATTACAATGAAAAGGAAAAATTGAGCTTTGAAGGCTAACTGCACTGAAATGCAAGCAAACAAAAAATAAAATTACAGTCTTAGGGATCAGCACAGCAGAAGTTCAATTTTGCAAACAAACAACCAAACAGTTCAAGACTTCCCCAGCCTCAGAGCTCAGCGGAAACTGAAAAAGTTACAGATTCTTGCTGTGCAGGGCCTGGGATGATGTGACATTATTTAAGGAACAGACACTCAAATAAGATGAAAAGGGTTTTAATACAAGCCTGGGACCTGGCACAGGGCAATGAAACACACTCATTAAACACTGCGGGAGATGCCAGTCCCAACCAAACACGGACCGCATGTACAAGCAAGTGAGAAGAAAAAACAAAATTATCATCAAGTTTGATGCTGAAACATCAGGAAACTATAAATTTGCAGACACCTGGGAAAGACTTTTTTTTTCCCCACTACTATTGAATCAGGTAGAATTATACCAGCAGGCTAGAGCCAGGAGAGTCACATGGAGAAGAACAAGAAAACATGCCCTCAGAGATGTTATTTATGAGAGATGCTAGCACAGCCTTTGCAAAACACCCCAAGACTGAACAGTGTTGATCAAAAACAACCCCAACTTTTCTGTATATCAATTAACCTTATCTATATGAAAGTGACCTTTAGATGGGAACTACTGGCCTACTCTAAACTAGATGTAAAGAGCCATTAAGAACTATATATTCGCTTACGATTAATTTGAGGGTCACGCCTCTTCCCTTTAAGTCTCCTGTTAGTAAATACTTCTACAGAATCATGGAGTAATTCCGAGTGGAAGAGGCCAGTTCAATCCCCTGCCCAGAGCAGGGGCAGCTACATGAGAATTCTCAGGGCTCTGGATCAGCTGGGTTCTGAGTATCTCCAAGGAGGTGAACTTCAAAACCTCTCTAAGCAACCTGGGTATTTAGGGCTTGCATGGCAAGGTTTTGGTAGCAGGGAGGCTACAGGGGTGGCTTCTGTGAGAAGCTGCTAGAAGCTTCCTCCATGTCCGATGGAGCCAAGGCCAGCCAGCTCCAAGATGGACTCACCACTGGCCAAGGCTGAGCCCCATCAGCAATGGTGGCAGCACCTCTGGGACAACAGATCTAAGGAGGAGGAAGAAAACCGGGCAGCAACAGACCAGGGATTCCCTGGCAGCCCGAGGGAAGCCCATGGAGAGGCAGGCTGTGCCCCCAGCCCGTGGAGGTTAACGGGGGGTGGGTGGGGGGGTGGGCAGATCCCCACCTGCAGCCCATGGAGGACCCCATGCCGGAGCAGGTGGGCGCCCGAAGGAGGCTGTGACCCCATGGGAAGCCCACGCTGGAACAGCTCCTGGCAGGACCCGTGGGCTCATGGAGAGAGGCCCAGGCTGGAGCAGGTTTGCTGGCCGGGCTTGTGACCCCGCGGGGGCCCAGGCTGGAGCAGCCTGTTCCTGAAGGGCTGCACCCCACGGATGGGACCCAGGCTGGGGCAGGGGAAGGGTGTGAGGACCCTCCCCCTGAGGAGGAAGGAGCAGCAGAGACAAGGAGTGATGAGCTGACTGCAACCCCCATTCCCCGTTCCCCTGCGCCACTGGCAGGGAGCAGGGAGAGAAAACAGGGTGAAGCTGAGCCTGGGAAGAAGGGAGGGATGGGAGGAAGGTGCTTTAATATTTGGTTTTATTTCTCATAATCCTACTCTGATTTAATTGACAATAAATTAAACTAATTTCCCCAAATTGCATCTATTTTGCCGGTGACAGTAACTGGTGAGTGATCTCTCCCTGTCCTTATCTTGACCCATGAGCCTTTCATTGTATTTTCTGTCCCCTGTCCAGCTGAGGAGGGGAGTGACACAGCAGCTGTGGTGGGCACCTGCCATCCAACCAGCGTCAACCCACCACACTGTGCCAAGCTTTAGTCACCTTGACAGTGGAAATATTTTTCTTTATAATATTAAGGCAACAGTACACTATAGGAACCTGTTTAAGGAAATGGGTATAAGAGCATTTTAAAGTACAAGAGCTTGATAAAATTCAGAAAAAAAAAGCATAGAAAAGACTGACACATTTTACTTCAGGAGGATGCTGCAGAAAATTTTAGACAAGAGAGGAATAATACAAAGGGATGGGAGAAATCGGAAATACAGGCAGGAAATATTCCATAATTTACCTTATATAGAATATGGCTTGGGGAAAATAACGAAGTACAAACCTCTCAAGCTGCTATCCCACAGCAACCTAGAGGCAAACCTGGACAGCAAGTCTGAAACAGCAGCACGGTAACAGCAGATCAAGATGATTTGGAAAAGCCACCGGATAAGAAAGTAGGTTTTCTTCATTGCATTTATTTCTAGGCAGCTCATCTCAAAGGGAAAGAGTAGCTAACTAGTGGGAATCCAGAGAGCAGCAACTAAACTGACTAGATTGCTGGAAGAAATGATTCATGAAGATTAAAAGATTTTTAATGTATAGTTTGACTACAACTCTCACAGAAGAGCAAAAGGGACATATTTAATGCATCGAGAGCCATTACAATGATAGAGCTGTAATGAAGGAGGCTTTCCCAGCACAGCTGATGCTGTCTGATGTGCTCGCAGCTGGTGCGGGGACCCTCCTGCCCGTGCCCACCTACGCAGGCAGATGTGGAAGCACAAGCGAAAGCCCAAACTTGCAGTGGGGTCCTCTGTGCCTGCTCTCGCCTGGCTGTGAACAGATGATAATGCTTTATCACATCTAGTTTGTAAACATTAGCCCTACCCCAGACTTTATATTAGCTTAAATCAAATATTGAACCTAGCTCAGCTGTTAGAGGACAGCTGCTTGCAAAGTGATTCACTGCCATGTTCCTTCTAGGCCACAAGAAAATACAACCTAATCACCAGCAGCATGGCAGATGCACACATTTTTAATTATGAAGAAGAAATTAGGCTCTGAACTTATCCCCACATCTCACTTAATCAAGAATGCATCGGAGGAGCTGTCAGCCACCACAGGCGTGGAAGGAAGGAGCTGCAGGGCCCTGGACCAGTGCCTGACAGTGTGCTGCGCCCCTGCGCCCAGCCCCCCTTGGGGCATCTGCCAGGGAAGACCTGAAAGAAATACCGTTTCTTGGAATAGACTTTTTCAGGAATGAACTGTTGGATTTCTCGGTTCAATTGGCTCTGGCCACTCCCAGCCAATGAACCCGAGTCATTTCAGGTGGTCAGGGAGGAGATGGCGTGCAAGGGCCCTGGACCCCCGCACCCACAGGCAAGGGTGGGTGATCTGCAGCAGGTGCTGGAGCAGTTTGCCAGAGTTCTGCACTGGCAAAAGCAACGTCCTACCTATAAGTAGCTCCGCTCTGTTTTACAGGCTTTTTGATTGATCACATTCACCTTGGTATCTCAGGGATCTCTCAGTAGCTTGCATGCTGAATTTTCAGACGATGCATAAACGTTAACTTAAAGCTCCAAGGAAATTCTCATTACTTAATACACATGTTAAATTCCCACAGATCACTGAGCTCAAGCATTAAGAAATCTGATAAGCTAACAGATATTAAGAATCAGATATACAAATATATGTAAAGTCCAATTTGCCTACTGAAGGCAGCACAACCAGGTAAAACAAAATCAAGCAGTAAAGCAGGAAAAAAGAATGCTCTCAAGTATTCAGTCAATTACTTTAAGCCTCCGAAAGCAGGGTTTGTCAATTCAAAACATCCATCTTACATGACAATAGTCTAATCTACTGTCAATGCTACTGCCATCCTAAGAGAGTGGCCAGAAGGGAATGATAACCTGTGCTCCGGCCTCGCAGGGATGCCGCAGCTCAGCGCTGAACGAGGAGCAGGAATGGAGAGGAACTGATTCAGATCCTGAAGAGACCATTCTGAGTTGTTTTAGTTTGCTTCCCTGCATCAATAATTCATCTTCTACACCTTCCAAAAGTCAGCTTTCACTGACAACGCTGGAGGAAACTGGTCAGGGAGAGCTTAATGAATGAAAGTAAAGCAATCCGGTGGTTACAACGCAGGTGTTAACACTGACTGCATCAGCAGCCCCACGTTCTTCTCTGGGGGCTGGTCGTGAGCCAGCTACCCTGACCGATAGGCAAGCAGCTCAAATGTGAGACTCACTTGTAGGAAAAAATTAGCTACTCAATCTCTAATGAACGGTCTTTCTCTACACAACAATACCCTCTGCTCTACAAGCAATTAGCAAATCGAAGCACTCTCTTTGTGGACCTGCATTAATTTACTCCTCGATGTTGCACATTGAATAGCTCATAGGTATGGCACTGCACAATAGTAGCAACAGCCAGAGCCATAAAATTAAAGCTTGCTTCAAAGAGTTAGGGAAGCAAAATTATGCGTGCTGCATACAGGGGATAAATCAAAACAACCTTCATTTGGAAACATCATTTTAGTCTTATGCTTTCATCAAAAAACATGATTATCTTAACAGTCACATAATACAATGTAGGTACTTTACAAGGGAGAGAAACAAGCAGCACATTCAGTACCTCAAATTAAAAAGGGAGTCATTTTTATTCTTCCTTATCAGGGTGAAATATCTGAGAACACACATAGCTGCCTATTCCAGGGTTGTGCTTTCACAGCTCTAAATCCCAACTGCAGGTCCCCAGAAGGAAGGCCACTTGCTGGAAGGGCAGCACGACCACATGGGAGGGGAAGAGGAGGCTCAGCCTGGCAGAGCTGTAACACAGCTGCAAAACATGGCATTTTTACAGCATGCCAAAGCCCCAGACACCCTTAGCAGTATTTTATATGCAACAGTTGTATGCAAATTCAAGTCAAGTGTGACGATTGGCAAATTTAGGTATAATGTTAATTAATAGCTATTTCAAATTAATTAACTTCTAAGATAAATTCTTGCCTCTTCTCTTTGAGAAAGTTAACACACAATTTAAATTTACAAGGATATATCAGCTACCGATCACAGAATTACGGAATCTTCTATGTTCTAACATGCCCAATCATTTCAGTTGCCTTGTGCTGGCTGCTCTCCATTCCCTGGGTAATGTCACAGTAACTTATTTATCTGATCACTTACAAAATAAAATACAAGATGAAGCTTCTTTGATCAGGCTAGATGGCCTTAAAGTGTGGTTAAAGCATGATGTGACCTGTAACAGGGTCCAAGGCAGCGTATCTTATCTGATGCCATAGACTAGGGAAGAAGGAAGGAAAAGAAGAGGAAAAAAAAAAGAAAAAAGAAAAAAAGCACAGCATTGCCTGTTTCTGTCAGACCTGGGAGACACAAGTAAAATATAGTGCATCAAAGCTGCAGCTGAAATACAGAAGGAAATGCAAAAACATGGCTGCACTCCCCGGACAGTTCTAGTAAGGAAAGCATTGATTACAACACTTACAGTTCAATCAAACCTAAAAGCATATAATGCTCTATGCACCACGCTGATGAGTTACGTGGAACAACACAGTAGTATCATGATAATACTTTGAAAAGAAGGTTGCAGTCACTAATTAACTTGCACACAAAGATATTTTTGTAAGATTCTGACTTGTGGGGAAAACAGAAGGAAAACTTTGATTTCACAAAAGCCACAGACAGCTTACTTATGGGGGTGGCAGAGACGGAGGCAGAAGTAACTCATCAGCCACTTGCAGTTAGACTTCAGTTTATTTGCATACTGTGATCCTGCATATTAAAATATTGTGAGAACTGAAATGAAATTTTCATTAGTGTTCAATCTGAAATCTCACTCATGGGATTCAGCTTTCAACAGTTAATGCATGAATTTGCCTGTTTATACTTTCAAGTTACATATCCGTTTATACGATGGTAGCCAGTACCTTCCACCTTCAACCCATTAGCCCACCATCACTGCAGACTGCTAGCAGTATAGTATTGTTTTGGCATCTCTGAAACGCACTACAAAATTACACTGGATTAAATGGTCATTTCTAATTTAAAATATTGTGATGCTTTGTAGATGAAACTACTGATCTTTCACAAAATTGCATCAATTGAGATCACAATCAGGAAGACTGTTTAGTATCAGACACTGCTAAAAGATTTCCCCACTGCTTTACAGATTCAATTTTGCTGTTCTCAAAAAAGTTCTCGTGGTTATAAAATCAAATGCACATCCTTTATAAAGTGGGAAATAACAGCTACAAATAAACCCTGGTGCTGTCTCAAAAGCATCAAAACCACCGTATTATCTTACAGGAGCAAAACTGGAGGGGGCGGGGGTGGCCCTCCATCTGATCCAAAAGCAAAGGGGAAAATTCCCCAACAACTTTTGTGTGTTTCAGAAATTTGTATGTAGTGAAGCAACACTCATTCTGACTTGCAGAAAAGCTGCAATGTGCAAAACGGAGACCATTACTTAGTGACATAATTTATATTACGTGGATAGGCTTACAGCCCAAAGAAAAGCATGTGTTTCAGGCTACAGCTTATGTGGTTTTCCATGTAATTTAGTCCTTCTAAATTTTACCCCAAGCCAAGGACAGACAAGACAGGAAACCAGAATGCCTGTGAGCAAGATGTCCCACATCTCCAGGGACTCACGCTCCCGGGCATCATGGCAAAACACAACACCCAGGGACTGAAGGCTACTGCTTTGTGCAGGGTAGTGAAGGGTGGTTTTTATAAAAAAAGCAAGAGCTGGCACTTACTTGAGAACCACTCTTCTCCGGCTTCGGTGTGCAGCAGGGAAATGCCGCCCCCAAGTGAGAGACAAAAATCAGCTGGTTACCAACGGGGAGGATGAATAAAGCAAAGGCTCTTGGGTGCTAAACGAAAAAAATGATACTGCAAATTGAAAAACTGCTGAAGTCATAGTTATAATGACTGAAGATACAGGGAAAACATCTGCAAGATACGGGCTCCTGTCAACACACTATCAAGATTTAGGGACAAAGATATAATAACCAAGCCTTTCTCCAGCTCTTCAGTCTCAAGGACAGGCTGAACTCTCTCCTTCTAAGAAACACAATCCATCTAAGAAACACAAATGTCAAGAATTCGTGACAGTAAGCTTATTATAATGAAATCACCCCAAACCCTCACTGGTTAAGCTCTGAGAAAAGGGTGTAAACAAAGTCACTGTGGAACAACTGATACGAGAAAGATAGGATTTCAAGCAGAAATTGCCCACATCCTTATTCCTGGCAAGTCACTTGACCTAGCTTAAAATAAGCTGCATAGTTCTGCGGCAGAAACCTGGCTTTTGTTCCCACTCTGCCTAACAACTGCCAAGAGACCCAGGGCAAAGCACTAAACTCTCTGAAACTCCTTTATTCTCTCCCTCTCTAATGTAAAGATAATAGTCACTTTGCAAAACCATTCAAAAATCTTTGACCAAAGGTGATCTCTGAGCATGAGGTGCCACTATTGACACAAAACACACCTGATGGGCCACATGCTCAGGTAAAAGGATCAAGCACCATATTAAGTGCAGAACTCAGCACCGGCACGTTCAGAGGTGGTGGTAACCTAATCTTCCTGATCCTCAAAGCAAAGGTGACCTTCACAACTGTAATAAAACGTAAAACTTGGAGGAAGATTCTGAACTTCTCTAAATCTATTTCATCAACACTGTTCACAAAATCTCCCAGGCAGATGCTGTCAGGTAAGGAACGCAGCACCAAAGCAAATTGGGAGATGGAAAAATGCAGAGCATTACATTCAGGAAAGGATGAGTCTTCGGAGATCAGACAGTCCTATGCTAGACTGAAACACTTATAAAGAAAGCAGGCAGGTGCAGGTAGGTAGGAAAATAAGGGGCTCAGGTGTTACCAGAAGTTTCATGTGACAAAAAAGCATTAAATTTGCAAAAATATCTCAAAACAAGAGCAAGCATTTGTTGTTTTACTCTCTGAGCTGCAACTGAGGTTGAGGCAAGATTGAGGGGTAACAGCCGAGCAGTTCTTCTCTACTGTTTTTCCTTGATGCTTTCATTCAACACCTTGCTAAGAAGGAGCAAAGACCAAGAGATTAGCACAGCTCTGCTGGGAACAATACACTTTTGCAGTAGGTCTCCTTCCCTCCATCCTAATCAAATGGTGCTGCAGCCCTTGGGGAGAGAACACATTGCCAAACAAAAAATGTGAGTTTGCAGCTGCTTCCTCAACAGCAAAGGGCAGCCTGACTGATGAAACTCTGCCAAGCCAATAGCTTCGAGCATTATGCAGTCGGCCAGTACAGCATCTCCCAGACACACACAAGCGACTGCCGGGTGCTGGCGGACTCTCCAAAGGAGTCATTCCCCATCACTGGAACACCCATCAGAAAAGCCTCTGCCACTAATGCTCTCTTTGTGGGCTCAGATATATTCCTGCCTCAGAAAAGCCGCTGAGTGCGCAGTTGTAGCAGGGATTCCCTTCTCTTTTGCTGCTCCCCTAGAAAAATTTTTAACCCAACAGCAAAAAGATAACCTGGCATAAAATCTTTCCATTGAGGGTTGACCGCAAATCTCCTGCCAGGAGAAAACGAGATTATTAATGTATTAGTGCAACTAAAAAATATTAGGAAAGTATCAGCCCATTCCACAGGGAAATAGCAAAAAGGGCAAGGAATACAAATCATTTGGAGGACACTAAAGAGAATTAATTTTACTGTGCTGTGATCGAACCTAAAGCTGAAATGAAGGGGCACCAGCACAAGGTTCTGAAACAAAAGTAGCACCTCTGGGAATCAGGTCATTCGTTGCTATTTAAGTGATCTGAAAATGGGCACTATAAGCAATTCTGGGATCTGGTGAGCACAATGTTTTCTTCAGGTTGTATTAAACCTTCTTGAACTGGGAAGCAGTGCTAGAGACTACAAGCAGATGACACGGTAGCTATCAGGAATAGAAACCCTTGCTATTAGATGTGACGATGAGTTGGCTGGGGAAAGGAGCCGCAAATGTTTGTGCATTTATTTAATATTCTGTCAAAATTTTAACTCCAGAAGTTATTCCCTCCTGTGCCTCTTCAGATTATCAGCAGAATGAGCTCAAGCTCCAAAACCCCTCTCTTGATGAAAGCAAACATTAGCGCTCACCAAACCCTGAAAAAGGGAATCTCAAACACTGAAAGTGGTGGCAATATGACACCCACCATCTCTACCAAATTGTGAACTTTTCTGCCACTCCTTCCTACGCATTTTTCCAGTACCACCTCCCTGGATCCAAGTACTCCCCCTATCAGTTGCTTCCAACTAGGTTTGATAGCTAGAGGGAAAGAAATGACATTTAGTTGATGAAGTCTGTAAATTAGTCAACAAAAATGTTCACTCTAATCCATTCATCAGAAAAAATGATGGAATTACATCTCTACCTAAAAAAGCCCTTCTAATTTCAGCCCAGTGAGTCAGCACTGCTGCATCTCATCACTAAGAATGATTCATTGTCACTGCACTTCTCAAAGTCAAGAATAAGGGTATTCACCCCAGTTCACTGTCATCTCATAACTACTGTGGATTCAGGCACTGTGTTTGCATACAGTGCTGTTATAATGATTTATGTGAGTGTGACACTTTTAATTTAAAGGCATAAAGAGCTACTGTCAGTCTGCCGACCACAAAGGAACATTTTCTTTCCAGTGGGCTGACAGCTGAATACCTGGAAAATATTCTTGCTTGCCAAGAAGAGGTCTCTACACCCTTACAGCCTAAGGGTAGCAATGCTTCTGAAGACACAGGTGGATGGCCAGTGTCTTTAGAGAGAAACACTAATACTTGGTTATGAGTTAAAAGAAACTTTTCAGAGGAGATAGAATCTGAATAGAAATTCAGACAAGTGGTATACATGGAAAGCCTCTGCCCCAGACGGAAGCAATGGTGAGGGAGAGGGTTTTATGCATGGATTAGATCCCAGCCAGAAGCTCTATAACTGGATGAAACAAAGAATATAGAAAGCTAAGCAGCATGGCTGTGGTGTTCTTTTATACAAGTCTCCTAACATCACACGTTCATTTTGACTAACCTTTCTAACTATTAAAACAAGGCTACTGAACAGCTCCCCGTGACCTTAGCACCCCCAAGTACCCAATGGCAGTACCTTCCTCTAAGCTGCCCGAGGCTGTTTGTCAGCTGGTGATGTGTGGCAGTAGTTCAGAAAAGATGTCTTTAATGATACGAGTGTGCTGTGAGGCCTGTCCCTAACTGTATCTCACTGCTATCCCCACAAACACACTCCGAACAGGAGCCCTCAGGCGTGTCAGCGTACTTCCCAGGGAAATAGTTTTAAGCCAGCCAGCAAATGCCATTGGGGAAGTGAAGATCCATGTTTAAATCAAACTTTTCTTCTACTGGGTTAATTTTAATCTAGTTTGGTTTCTTCTCCTGGTTCTCAGTACTGCTGGCACAGGTTGTGCTAACTCAAATAAAGGTCAAGGAGGCGTTTAAGCCACCGCTACCCTTGGCTTGCAAAATTATAGCCGGTGTATTTTTGGCATACAGCAGAACAGAAGACAGAGGGTAAAGTGCCTAAGCCTCGGAGGGTCTCCAACAAATTTCAAACACTCTTGGAAGTTGCTAGGTAACAACGCTAACCCCCGGACAAAAACTGTGCAATGTTTGCTGTGACAAAGCAATGCTTGTATTGCCCTTGCTTCTGCTCTGGGAATGCGTTTGCTGATGACCTGTCTCCTTTGCTGCCAGAGTATTTCCAGACTCTAGTCTGGGTGTGTAGTTGGATTTTGCTCAATAAAGCAAACATTACATTTCAAACATAGCTATTATAATTAGCAGAAGCTCATTGCTCAATTCCCCTTCCAGACAGGGATTTCCAAATGTCACAGTGTGCTTAGCACAGCTGATCTGCATTGATGGCTGCTCTAAATGCAACTGACCGAGGAGGGTCCAGAGCAAAAAATCAACTCCTATACCAGGAGGTGAGACAAAAAACCAAATACAGTAACTGTCCTTTATCCTGTACCTTCATTTTCTTGTATCTTCTGTACAGCACTGTGAGCAAGACAAGTTCAGCAGAGAGACTCTCCTCTTCAACACAGAAGGTATATTCACACTTGAGGCCAAGCAGCAATTTCTCTTAGAATTTTATACCTGTTCTCTGGGTCCCCAGATGACTCTGCCCTGTCCTGGTTGTCAAGCCAGGATACCATGGCATAAAACCAAAGAGCAGTAAGGGGGGAACAAAAAAGTTTAAAAAATATCCTAAACTAGTACAGCTACTGGCTGCTAAAACCATTTTGCAGAGGCTCTGGCAAATGCAGAGACCCAGTTTAAAACTGTATTTGCTTTCTAAATTGGTTTTGTAAAAGCATAACCAACCTTACGTAAAATTACAGCATTGCAATATGTAATGAGCAGCATTAAGAAAAAAATTGCAAAGTTTCTTCTCCCAACACATACCTACCCACGATGAGCTCCCAGTCTTGAAGGAGAACGCTAGCACTGACATTTCCAGGTATTACATAAATCAGCGGTTTCCAGCCTCCTTGCAGACAAGCTTCCCTGCAAAAACCCTGGCAAAGCTCCACACCTCAGCATGTCCCGTGGAGCCAGCAAAAGTCCAGCTGAGTTTATTAATGTAGGTCTAATGCAACATCTCACCTGTGATGTACTTGTGTTTCACCCACAGCTCCTGCCTCACTGCTCGGGATATACCAGTATAAACTTCCTTCACCTCTCCAACACCCCAGGAGGGGCTGAAGATGATTAGCACCAACCCCGCTCAACAAAAGGAGAAAACAAAGCACAAAGATCATATGTCCTTTGCAAGGCCACAGGGGCAGTCACAATTTACAATTATAATATAGCTCGTCAGTTTTGTACTACAGATACACTAGGATTTAGAGGCTGAAGTTGCAGGGGGAAAAAAAGAAAAAAAAAAAAGGGGGGGGGAGTGGTGTGTTTAACAGTAGCCTCTATCAGAAGACATTCCTTACACTGAAAAAGTAAAGGATCCTCCAAGATGACAACTAGAAGAAAAAGACATGTATAAAATACATTTTTATCACGCTCAAATCAAATATCCCTGCACACCATGGTCATGCTTCTGTAACTTCCTGGAAGAGGAGCAAAACTCTTCTACTTTTATTTGATAATATATTAAAAATAAACAAATCCCAATGGAATTTAAGCACACTGTAGAGGTTCCAGCAAAAAAACATCAAAAAAGTAAGCAAACTAAAAAGATCCTCTCTTGGCACGCTCTTGAAGGAAGGATTCACCACATTTCTAATTGACTGCTACCGTGGCATAAGTGAATAATCTATAAATAGGCAACAAATGCAAAGCAAGCACTTGAAGGAAACAGCAAGATTATTTTTTTTGTTGTTGTTTCTCTTGTTATTGCTTAATGATTTGTTGGGAAGGAGGTGCCTAACAAGGTAGAAGAAACATGGCAAAAATATAAAGAAACAGAAAAGGATGGGGTGTGGGAAGGAGGGATAAAAGAGACATGAAGGCATTCAAATGTATGAAGTGCACAAACACTTTTGCCTCTCGTTTTCCAGAAGACTGAAGCATGAGGGATGGGAGAAGGCGCACAGCTACGTCACAGCATCAGTTAGTAACTGTGCCACACTGAGATAAGCAGGGACAGAGACAAAGAGGTAACACAGGCAGCATCTATCACGTGCAAAACATGACACCCAGCCACGACGCTCTCGTTGGTGCAGTCCATGCAGCAGCAGCGCTCAGGCTCACCGTTACCGTGGAACTGCTCTCTGTAGGCAAACTGAAGCTGGTATTTAAACCATGAGTACACAGGGGAAACATGCTTGTGACTGCGGATGCCCTGAAGACTCCCCCACACCCATAACTTGAAGAAAGCTTTTATGTTATTGATAGAGTCTTCTCTGAAAACTCAAGCTCCTGTGGGCCATCCTGGACTAAATTCTAGTCTTTTCTACGTATCAGATTCAACATACTATTAAGTGCAGCCATTAAAGCACCAGAAGTGTTCATGCAGCTATCTTGTGGCAAGAGTCATCCAATATAGAAGTAGACTCAAAACTATTATTAAGCAACCATCCACATCATAAGAAAAGTGAAAATATATCAATGAACAACAGAGCTGGAGGAATCTGAGTCATTCCCAGAGATGATCTAGTTTCTGGAAAGCATGTGCAGGAAAATTTCCAATAAACTCGGTTTTTTAATATTGAATAATCAGTTCTCAAAATAACTGGAAGTTTTATTTCACAGCTCTTGCTCCAACCTGTCTGGTCACCCTCCTCCTCCTTCCCACAGCTAGTCTGACTGCCCACAACATTCCCAGTCTCTAGCTTTCCAGCATTCATCAAAGCAGCCAACTTAATTATCGTTTTTAATTACTCCTGTTAATCCTATGCTTCTTCTTTCAAGCCTGAAGGAGGCTCTCACAGAATCCAAGGAGCAGAAAACCTTCTGATTTCTCTTTCCAAGGAGTTTGGCTAGTGTTAAGGTCCTTCACTACTCCTGTAAAGTCCTTCCTTGCAACTCCATGGCAGATCTTGTGCAGCACATGGGGTTTGCCAGCGAGCAGCCCAGGACCTCCTCGGAGCCTTCTCCTCTGTGGTGATGGAGGCTAATCCCATGCCAGCTCTGCAGAGATTTACAGCTCTCTCAAAGTTAAATTATTTAATTATTTTCTCCTGTAGGGAAGTGGAGAAGGCTACCAAAATGGACTGTAATCCAAAACTCCATCAGTCAGTATCTTTAATATCTTCCCTTACTTAAAAAAAAAGGTATGCAAGGGTTAAAAAAAATTAACAGAAAAGAAACCATCCTTGCATAGCAGAAGTGTGATACATATTCTGTTTGCCGACCGCCAGTTTAATCGTCATTGTAAAAACTTGCAGGAGAGTTACTGTGAGGGCAAAGGGCAGGATTAATCAATCTGGGGCCCAAGTCCTTTGTCTATCCATAAAATAGAGAGAGCAGAAGGAACAGAATTGCAAATTTCCTTACATTGCCCCATCAGTGCTTCTCAGTTTTGGGCTGAAAGGATTAACTCCAGAGGGAGCACTGCAATTTTATCTTAGACATGGTCCATTTGTTCCTTGGCCCTTCTGCTGAGGCTGCCAACAAAGATGCCAGACAGGTTGATATTTTTGAGATGCGAGTGTTTATCTTCTCTGAGTGAACCAAACAGCAACTCATTTCAGGAAAGCAATCCAGCAACTTGCAATCGCTTCTCGCTCTAGCAAATGCAGACTGACAAGGCAAAAGGTGAAACAGCTTGATGGTCCCATTAGAAGCCTCTGAGTTTCCTCGCACCTGAATGCCTGTCTAGCAAAGCTGTGCTACAGAAATATAAAAGATCTCCATTTGGCAAGGAAAGGAAAGAAGTCAGAACATATGCCAAGATAATCTCAGTTATTAGCTCCTGCCACAAAGGTACAAGATGTATTGAATTGCTCCTCCATTGCACAGCATGGGATGCTCTGAGGCTGGGAGTTCCATTTCAGAGGCATGCACAGGCTCGCTAGTGGATGGGCATTACAAGGGATGCGGTGAGTACACACGGAGCTAATGCTGCAGGCAAAATTAAATCAAGCAACAGAGCCAGGGTAAGGGAACACAAAGCATGACAGATAGCTCCCTTCTGTAAATATTTGCAAGTAATAATTGGGAACACTGTTTTTTTAACCTCCTGTTCACGCTTAAATTTTCTTTCTTCTTAACTAAGCAGATTATCAGCTATGAAGATTCGCCTTTGCCTAAAAATAGCTGACCTCAGAGCAACACCTGCTGGCCTCTCCATCCTAGGCTGACAAATGCCAAAACGGTGACCCACTCTTTGTGGAAGAGGCCATACAGGAAGGGTATATAAAATGTACATTTGTTGTAGGAGTGGCAATATTTGTGCCATTCAGCAGCTCCAAGATGTTCACAAAGACTCAAGTGTGACCTTTTCCCTCTCTCAATCCCCTCTGCTGTTCTGAAACAAGTTGAATCCAAAGAGCAAGTGGAATGCAACAGAAACTAATATCCGCAATAATTACTGTAATGTATGAAGTGTTGATGGGCTGTAGATATCAGACACAATGAATCTGGGTCTTGCCTGGCCTAAATAAAAAGGTATTCATTATCTTGAGAGGAAATGCCACTTATGAAAGATAAGGTCATGCCGCACTGTGAAAATAAATGCCATTTCTCTATATAGCTATGATAGTCTCACCTACCGTCTTCAGAAATGCACGTAAACAGCAAAGCAGTAAAAACCCTGTAAAATTACCCTGGGACACTATGTTATTTTAAGAGCATAAAGCTAGTCATCTGGAGTTCTTTGGATGTGCATTCCTGAACATGCCTTAAGAACACGTAGGTATGTATACACATGTATTTACATTGTGCATTTTGGTAGTAATAATAAACCAAAAAAATTAACTGATACTTTCAAACAAGCTTAGATATGGTTGGTATCACGTATGTTGAAAGAATTTCAGACTAATCATGTATTTTATACTGTTATACACATTCCCAGGAATTGCATACATTTGCATAGGTAGTTCTGTGCTCATCACAAGCCCCCAGGCAGCCTCCGCCAAGCACAATGAGCAACTCTAAATAAATACCATACATAATGCTAACAACTCCTCTCTTTTCAACAGCTCTGCATGCTGCCATGCTGCAGCTGAGCTAGAATTAAGTACACTCAGATGATCTTAGAGCAAACGGCACCGACAGAGCAACCTCCATCTAATAGGAACGGCAGCATCAGAGGCCCAGGAACCTCCAGCCAAGGCTTTCGGAACAAGGTGAGGTCTCCTTGCAGCACTCTGCAAGCAGGTGCTCTTGCCCTTTCACACCCTCAGACAGAAGGCGAATAACAGCTGGAGGTGATTTAGCCACTGCTTGAATGTTCCCATCTAGAGAAATACGGTTTTGTCACCACAGTCGTGCAGACGTCACTCCTGTCCTAACACCTTTCTTCATAAAAAAAGGTCACAGAATGCTTCAGAACCCAGCACGCTCATTTTGCTAGGTGTAACTAGATCCACGGCGGTCAAAGGAGCACACATTTTATCTGAATACTTGAGAAAGGCAGGTTATGGAACTGATCTGTCCTAAGGCTGCACTTTCCACTAATGAGATGACCTCTTAGAGAAGAGAATGAGCCAGATGATTAGGAAGTGAAGAACACTGCATCTGTATGAACAGTTAATAACATTAAGAGTAGTCAGAATATAATTGCCAAAGGTAGGGTTGATAACAGCTTAGCAATAATATCTGCCACAAAGTTCATTTGGTTTATGGTCTCTACCATTAGGCCAGTTCCCAACTGCATTGCACAGCCCTAAGAAAAATTCAGAGTTTGTAGGCTCTCAAGAGATTCTCCCATAAATTAATACTGATACAGATGCTCATTGTTTCTTTGTGTACATAAATAATGTACGGTAGCAGTCTTCACACAAAGAAGCCTCAGAAAACTCTCCCATTACACAAGATAGTCTACTTAACCTCTACAAAAGAATTACACTGTTCACATTCATAGCTACTGAATATATCATCGGGGTTTTATATACCAATAATAGTGGAATTTTTCAAGCTTCTTGTTGACTTCCTTTAAAAATTTAAAATATTTATGTTTAGCAGCTCTTCCAAGAATCAGCTTTCCAATGGGAAATGAGCTGTTTCTACCATTTTCCAAAAGGAAGTAAAGTTGATGTTACAAGAACTCGTGTTTGCAAGTCTGACGTGGAATGCAGGCAACAGAACACAGAATAGATAAAAATCAATGCTTTAAACCAGAAATCAGTTCTGGTTTTAATGTGGTCTTGAATAGAACTAAAATATGAGTGTACATCTGTCAAAGCTAAAGCCATTATAGCCATTTAAACAAATTGAAAACATAAATCAGTTCAATATGTCAAATCAATGTGCCATGCATTTCATATCTATGTTACTGACATCACAGTTGGATTCATGGCACGTGTATTGTACAGTAGTACTGCTCATTTCATTAAACAGTATAAATAAAAATCAAAATAAAAACGTTACATCTTACATTACAGGAAGACTGTGGCATTTTCCAAAACTTAGGACTTCCAGTTTGTTTTGCTGAAGAGCTTTTAGCACAATCAAAGCACATTTGACATTAACACTGATTAAAGCAAATAGATAAATTGTAAAGCCTCTGAGAAAACAGAATTGTTCCTTACAATTTACCTGGACCACCCCTGAACAGAGGAGATCTATATCAACAGCTTTGTTTTTATTCACAGCTTGGTGAAAACCGCTATCAGCTGGCTTTTTCAATTATTCTGTTCCCAGCCTTTTCCAAATATTAGTAGGCTAGTCATATTTCAGTAAAAAAGAAAAAGAGAAAAATAAAGAGAGAATTCAGCCACCTTTAAATTCTGATCAAGTTACGACTTTCAGTGGTGCCGCACTCTAATTCATGACTTTAATATGAAACCAAACTGGGGAAATGAAGATGCTGCAGCCTATGGACAAACCAGTCCATAGGGGAAGACTAGCGGAACGCATGGGAGTAAACACAAATCATAACTATGGAGAAGTATTAAAGGTGAATAATTATGTGTGTTCTGAAATAAACCAATTGCAATTGGCTCTTGCATTTAGGCGCCGTTCAACTAACTGCACTCAAGCACTATGCTGAACCAGACTTTTTAGACTAATTAGTTCCCTGAAGAAACACCTCTTCTACTACTGGTAATTAAGGCCAAAATAAAGAATCAATGGGCTTCAAAAAGAAAACCCAGACAGCAACAACTGTTGTTCTAATTGCCATAATAACCGAAGTATTAAGTGTATTGAAGTGGATCTCACAATCCTTGCAAACTGCAAAGAGCAAGAGTGTTAGGATCCACAAGAGTATGGGAACAAGCTTGTGTTGATGTTGGTTTTTTTCTCAAAGCACTTTTTCTGTTTATATATTATAACTATTTGTTAACAGGATTTCAACAGAAGTCTGTAGCTGGAGCCCATAGAAACACAGTGGGCAGAAATGAGCTCAGCTGTACAACAAGCCTGTGTAGAGGCCCTGCAGGAACTCTCTGGAGACTTTACAGCGTAGTTTTAAATAGAAAATAATCATTAAAAATATTAATCCCTCTTTCTTACAGGAAACCACCACCTTGAATTAAAAGATGACATGAAAACACAAACACTTAAAATCTTAAATTATGCAGAGATTATATAATTATTCTGGAATGAAGCACTAGAAATCACAGAATTCAAATTCAGCCATCATAAAAATCAAAAAATCTCAAGAAGTTCAGAACATATCTTAAGACACCCAGACAAGCACTATTTAATGTCACGCAGAGTTAGGGAATATCTAAGATTTACTGGCATTTTCCATGTAAAACATTATCCCAAGGTGCAAACTTAGCTTTTACTTTTTTCACAAGATATTTACCTCCCTTCTGCCCTAGCACCGCTTGGCTTCCGTAAGCTGTTAAAGCTTTCATCAATGTGAGAACGTTCCTAAGTAGCAGTCCTAATAATCAGGAGACACTTAACATCAGCCTTAGGTCTGTACTAGCACTGAAGCCTGAATCACCAATATAGTTCAAAACAGATGAGATGCGCTGGCCTGAGAGCACCTCTGGGAGATCCAGCATAAATGAACCTGGCTTTTAGTCTGGAGAGACACTGGCCAGGAGCAGCTAATTTTCCAATTTTCCCATCCCTGCTGAGCCAGGCACCGAAACAGCTCTCTGGTGGTGAGCCCCGTGAACACGTACCAAACATTTCAGGCAACTTCGGGCTGGAAGTGCTCTGGAGGATGTGGCATTGCCTCCAACGGGATCCCATCACCCTGCTCCAGAAAGAGACCATACACCCTGGAAGCGGTTGAGAAGCTTTGATCGTTCCTATCCAAGGATCACTCGAGCAGCACCAAAGACAAACCCTGCTACCAGACATGTGGCATTGGCAGTGACAAGGGCTGTAGCTGCACAGTCCACATGGATGAGACCAGTGCCACATTAAATCTCCACGCTTTCCAGCTTGGAAGAGATTCAAAGAGATTAAATCTCTGATTAGATGCAGAATGTAGTTTGCCCTATTTGTTGAATGTTTCCCTAGTGTTGCAAAAAACCAAACAACTACGTAACTGGGGAAAGCAGCACTGGACAATGGTGCAAGTGCTAGAGGCACCTGCCCAGCACCCTCCCTACTGACTCCCAGCCCTTCCCTCCACACTGCCTGGCTCGCAACGGCAAGTGATGGAGACCGACATAAGGACACATTTTTACATTTTCAAAGCCTTCCCTTTGGAAAGCTGGAAGCTACCTGTTCCTAACCCCATTCCCCAAAGACGCTTAATTTTCTATTTTCCTTCTGTCTTCTGCCTGTGAGGGAAGAGCCGTGTTATCACCGCGCTACTTGCATGCCGGTTGCAGCACCCTGCTCCCACGGCAGCACCTGTGGCAGGAGGTGATATGCACCATATTGCGCAAAAGCAGCTCTTTCATGCAGCGTCTTTGCTGCTGTTTGCTGCGGATGAGGCCACTGCTCCCACTCCAAATGTATTCTTACTTTCTCCTCCACCTAAAGACATCTAATTGCAGAGCCCGTATCTCTAGGCACAGGCATGCAGGCTCTCCAGTGTAAAGGGTTTTAAAGCTCTCAACACCATACAAAATGCTCTCCCCTGTTCTATTGCGGTACATATGACTCATAACTGCACATCAGTTATCTTCTCTTTCCAAAACATCAGTAAGAAAGAGCCCAATTTTAAATCTTCTGTAAGAATTTAGACCCAGTTCATCTGTTTCTCTTGTCTCCTATAGCTAGGTGCGTCTGAAGCTAATCCAAATTCCCTAGGTCAAGCCTCATTTGTGCCTGGTAACTTTTAACATCACCAGAAGAGGCTACAGGAGATTTTGTTCATACCAAGAGCATTTTAAGGGGATCATAAGTGAGGGGGAGGGAAAAATGTTTTTTGTTGCTGGCACCTATCAATCTGCTTGGGGCTGAAGTGCAACCATTGAGAGGTCAGGTACAGGAGCACTCCCGTACCCATACCCTCTGAGCATCACACCTAGACAGGAGGCTGATGACATTAGCACGGTCCCACCTAGGCTAGGTATGCTTCCTGCAGGCTGAAACACTTCTGACAGTGGGAGTCCATCCTAAACTCCCTGCGTTACCAGCACTGGTGATAATTTATCGTTAGTCAAAATTTTTACATTTAGAGAGTTAAGACATGATCTAGTCAGTAAGTGAAGTAGGGGCGGGTCAGGGACTGCATCTAGATCAGAGGCATCCCTGTCAGCAAGACGTGATGGCAATTACAGTGTTTTCCCTTGTTCTTACGACACTCCAAGCACAGGAGAGCAGCAGAGCTGGGAAACGCTTTTCTGTCCCGTGCACTTCAATAGCCTACTTCAATATGCAGCCAAGAGCGGCAAAAGGGTCCTTACAGCTGCTCGTTGTTCTGCATCTGGTGGCATTTTGCTGGCGGCTTGTCTATAAAGCAGCTTATCAGAGGCCAGAGATAGAGATACTGTCATAGTTAATCATGTAATTTACTCTATGCAAGTTAGTGCCAGGACATTCTCATTTCTTGAGAACGATGGAGGCTTGCTTCTTCCCGTTACCTGCAGTCCCTAGGAACTGCTGAGTTAAAGCCATTCTTCAACTGTCAGAGCATCCATGCACTAAAAATAGCTGTAAAAATCCTGTAGTGAAAACTGCTGGTTTGTGCAGAATATCTCCAGTATAAGGCAGTGCCATGGACTGCTTCTCTTGATCAATTACTAACTTCTAGGACAGAGCCAAAATGGGGAATCTCCTCAAAAAAGTTAATAGTAATTGAATTTTAAGATCCAGTTCAACCAAAAAGTCTCAGACATGCAGAGACAGGCTCTGCTGCAGTATCAACCAGTTTTAAGAAGCACTCTTCTTCCACTGAGCAGGGACTGTCACCTTTAACAAATCATTAAGCCCCTTCATGACTTGACTTCCTCATTACAATGATGGTTATATGCAAGGTGCTCTCCCAAAACACAGCCACTGGCAGGTGTAAAAGGGAGGGAAGGAAACGAACAGCTCCCTGACTTGATAAGGTCACTCAGGTCTGAAGGAAGGTGAAGCGTGTGAAAGAAGAGAGAAGCCCAGACAACCCATTCTGCAGGACTGGCAGAGGGCACGGAGCCTGACCTACTCCCCTTTAGAAAAGGAACACAAAGGACCACAGCGGTTCCCAGGAAGGCTCTTGTCTGCCAAGAGATGCCAAAGCATCCAGGTTCAAAATGGTATTTCGACAAGGTGTTTGCTTTGTCAGAAGATGATGTCCAGCCCTGTGACTGCTTCAGCAATCAGTGGTACCTGATGCATGGAGCACATTAGCATCATCTCCAGAGAGAGCCTGTTTTCTCCCACATGAGTCACAGATAAGATGCTACAATGACAGCAGAAGTCTGGGCAAGTGAAACATATGCCGTTCTGGAGTGGCAGGAAAGCTCTAGTGACTTGAATTTGCTCCTTCCAGACATATGAAGCAAGCAGAGTAATCTTCTCATTGCTTCTTACAGTTGTCACCGAGGAAAAAAAAGTGCACAAGGGTTGGATGGCAGCAAAGACATAAAGCAGGCAAAAAAAAATCTGAAAATTAAACCAAACTCCTCTGTACCTTGCACAGATGGGAGTAAATTTCTCCATAAAGTTCCCATTGTCACAGAAATCCCTTCTGCTATGTAAAGAAACAATTTACATTTGAGGGGGAGAGGAAATACAGCAGAGAAGGGATAAAGCAAGATAAACATAGTGTGGATGAAAGAGAGAGAAAAAAATAGAAGGTAAAAAAGTGGAAGGCACTGATAGGGGAAGCTGGGTGAGAGACAAGGAAGGACTGTTAACTGCTCAAATAAACATTTTATTGCATCCGCACATAAAATTTAAGCACTTTAAACACCAGGGTGACTGCTAAGTAACTTCCTTTGCAAGGAGCAGATTTGTGACTAACATCACAAGAATCAACAATGCCCAATTTTCACCGCCAGCAGATGCGCTGCAGTTATCAGGTGCAGATAAAGTGACAGTATTTGGTCAATGAGTTTTGAGGTCACCAGTAATGCCCCTGGCGGAACAAAAACACAGAACATATGGCACTTCATGTGCTGAAACTGTCAGACTCATAATTAACTGATTAGAGTACATATGGTGCTCACTGTAAATCTCTCAATGTAAAAAATGCTTGAGACCATTGAAGGTGTCAGCATGAGCCTTCCTTGCAAATCTCTCTTCATTAAAGTTTCATATGGAGCCAAGTGTGTTGTAATAAAGTCACTATTAATGGAGTTATATTTATGATGATTTCTCATTTGTGCAGCTGGATTTCACTTTTCAAACACTAACTCCACATCTGAGCTTTTTCACAGTAGCTGCTGCTTGCATAGAAGCTTCTTGTTTTGTCATATTTACCTTGAAATTAGAAGTTGCGAGAGCAAAGGTAGTAAAAGTTAACCAAATTGACAAGAAAACTGTTAATATCACCAGTATCAAAACAAAAATTCACGCCTTAATATAAATAAGGCTACAATTCTGTTTATTTTAAGTATTTATAGCAGGCTGGCCAGGGACAAATTCCCACTCCCTCTTCAGTTCCAAAACACACTTTTAAAAAGATGGTGAGTGACACTTCATTAACCACATGAAATAGCCCGACACAGCCTGATTGCTTTTCCAGCCACCATTTCAGATGGCATTTTCCTTTGCATCTCCCCTCTGCTTTACATTCAACAGTCCATAAAGTGCTTCCTTAAACCTCTCCAGCCAGATCAGTGGTGGTGTGAGTGGGGGGCTGGGCTGGGGGCAGGCAGTTCTGGGACAGATAAAGCAGTAATTTTTGATCCCAGAACAGATTATGTGTTTGCATGTCCATGCATAAGAGATCCAGCTTTTCTCATCAGGGATGATGGGGGGGATTCATCAAATGAAGGGGATTTATAAAAAGTTCCCCATCAGCCTCTCTTTGCCTTTCAGTTCTCTGCCCTATCAGGCTCCGCTAGGACAAGCTCTTATGTAGCACCACTGCATCTCTGAAGTGATCTGGGATGAAAGCATCCTTCTGCATTCCAGTTTCTGGAAAGGTGCCTGTAACCAAGCAATGTCTGTGATGTGGATGCAGCAGTGCTCCCAGCAGCTGTCCTGCCCAGCAAGGGCTGGGGAAGAAGGGAGTCTGGCATGACCCAGTGCATCACCTAACTCCATCCTCCCAAAGTAACACTCACACACAACCCTCCAGGGCTTACACATACCTCTCTCATTCCCTGTGTTCTTTTAAATGGCTCCCCACCTCCATTTACACATCAAGCAAAGGACTTATCAGAGACCTCATCTCCCTAATGAGTTAAAAGTTGTTGCCTCAGCCCTAAATTCTTCCTAGTTCCACACAGTTTCCTCCTTGCTTCTACTGCGTTATCACTATCACTCTGTCTTCACCAGAGTGAAGCAGCACTGCTGCTGGAATGGATGGGAAAATCTCCATTTTCAGGGTAAGGAAAAATCCCTGTTAAAAACATCAGTTTTTCCTCTCTATGGTTTGTTCATCGGTGGGGCTGCTGGTAACAGATTAGGGCAGTCAGAAGAAACAAGAAAAAAAAAGAAATATCAAAGGGTTCTCTGCTAGGGAGCACAGAAAGAGATTTTAGTAAATTAAGTACTCTACAGCAAAAAAAAAACCAACCCAAACCAAACAAACAAAAAAAACTGTGATAAAAGAAGTCAGGCAGGAGAGACATGGTGCATGGTGTGAATTTTAAGGTTTGTGAACAAAGCTGAAAGGTAGAAACAACAAAATACAATGCAAGAGGATGCAATTGCCTTACAGGTTTCAAGGACTTTTTTAAACTGAAGATGCTCCTGGACCACAGTGATACCTGCAGCCTCCCCAGCAGGGATGCAGCGCCTGGGGACTGTGCAAGGGCTGCTCCTGTACACAGCGTCCCGGTGTGTGCTGAGCTGCCAGAAGCACTCCTCTGCGGGCATAACTGGGGTTACCTAGGGTGGTATATCCCCTGTTAACTAGTGATCTTGTTTTCCACACTGTAGCAAAAAGTAAGAGCATCAGCCAGGCCTTTGCAGCTCAGATCCATCACTCGCTCTTTGCTGCCTCCCCAGACCTCTACATGGATCTCATCAGAACAGCTGGGCATGTTGTCGCTTTGCTGCCACGTGCACGATGCTCACGGATGCGCTCTTCTCGTTCCCCTGTGCTTCTCTACAAGCTGATTGTGTGCTGCCCTCCCAAGCCCATCCACACCAGGGGCTCCCGGGATGCCCCCACCCTTCTGCCACACTGACCTCAACGTGCTGAAGTTCCCTTTCTCCTTCCCTCCCCACCCCGCTCCGGAGCCTGTTTCTCCCACACCTCAGAAACAACTGAGGTTCCAAGGTGCCTCATTCCAGCTGTCTCCTCCGTTTGTGAGATGAGTCATGCAGGTGTCAACATTTCTAAAATTTGTACAGAGGCTCAGCAGAGCTGGGAGGGTGCAGAGCATTATGTTAGAAGTTATTAATAGCTGCTATCGACCAGTTCTTTGATCTACAGGCAGTTGATTACAGCTGCTGCTCTGGATGATGAGGCACCAGGAGTCCTGCCTGTACCTCAACTTCCCTTTTCCAGTTTCCAGATTTTTACTAGACCAAAAAACTTTCCCCAAAAATTTCAAAATAGATGGGATTCAGCAGCCACCACTGCAGTCAGAAAGACAAACACAATCAAGCGAAGCATAAAATTTTACTTTACAAGGGGAATATCAGGTCTTTGAATCCTGCTTCTAGCAAAGTCTTTGAAAGGCTTAAAGGTTGACATCACACACAACAAAGCTCCAGAGAACACAGCTCCTTTCTGAAATTTTCCATGTAGCCCTTAATCTATAGCCATGGAAAAAAAAAAAAACATAGAATTTGTTCCCTATAAATAAAGGGGCGTAGCAATTGGTTCCCACACTCTTTCATGCTTTCACTTGATGAAGGAAACGTCTTTCACTGTTGCCCAAAGATAGCATGAACATCTGACCCATTCAGGGAAACGATTCCAGAAATCTCCCTCCAGCAACCTAGAGCCACTGTTGGAAACAACTAAGAAAACAGAATAAAAGAGTCACCTATCACTTTATGCCGGCAGCATCTAATCCTGTTCTGTCTGGTGGTAAGCAGTATGGTGATCAAAAGACAACACGAGAGAAACATTCTGAGACAAGACAAACTCAGGCAAATTTCCATTTTATCTGAGGTTACCAGCTAACATCTCCATCAGCTTGCCCAAAACTTTGCAGAATTCCTTTTCTGAGAAACAGGATGATACTGATCTGTACCACACTACACTGCTCCGCTCACTAAGGATTTAAAGGTCACTGGAGCCAGTATTGCCTGACTGAAGACCCCACCCACCAACACAAGAAAAGAGCATTTTTAAGGATGCCAGAAGCAACAAAGAGAGTTATGTTCAGTGGGACAACCCACTCTATGCCTTCAACATGAACCTAAGGAGCATCACTTCCTACAAGTTTTACTCCATTTGAATTCTGTCGTGTATAAATCTATAGAATGGTGGAACTAGACATGCAGAAAGAAAAATTCCCATACTTATGACTATTGCAAAGCCTATGTAATAGAACTGCCAACCTTTAAGATCACAGACATATTCCAAATATTTCAGCTCCTGACCATAAAGCCCACTCCATTATGACAAAGTACAACAGAGAAGAGGGGAACTACTTGGCAAATGCATGTTCACATTTACCTTGTTACATTTCACATTACAAAAAGAGAACTAAAAGGAGTATCAGAATTCCTTCAAGAAATAGCTCTGTCTTTGGAAGGAATGTTTTTTCTTAGAGAAAACCTAGTAAAAAGCATTCAATAGAGTTACTGGTATTCTGGAGTTTTCAGGCCCAATGCCAAGATGAGAAGAATTAACATCAGACACTCACTTCTTCAGCCCTTAAGAGTAAAGCTCTACAAGCACACACTCACTCACGCTGCATATTGAAGAGCCCTGCTACACGTGTGATCCAGTGAATCACTTCGAGCAGACCACAGAGAAGACACCACACCTGCTACACTTCATTACCCCTTGACTTTCCCCGATATACAACCCTTTAACCCGCAGGAACTAGTTGCCACTCCAGCCACGCAGCACAGCTGGGCTTAGCACAAAGCACGCTCACCACCACCCAGAGATCCTTCCTGGCTTCTGCCAGCTTCAGATGCGGAATAACAACTCGTAGGTCTTATTGATCCTGGAATTTTGAAGTCTGAATTTTGCAAATCTCTCTTTTGTGAGGGCAGATCACATCACTAGGCAATTCAATCTTACAGATCTCAACTACTTCACCCCTGGGTGAACCATAGTGCTTCTTCATTACCTCCAGCTCGGTGTTATGAGCATGCAGCTTCTGGACCATCTCCTCAGCCTCACGCATACGCCGGTTCAGCTGGGGCGAGTGCTCCGAAGGGGTCAGCTCGCTGTCATACGATTCCAGGATTGCTCGCATCCCATCACGCTCCTGTCAGGAAGAACAGCAAACACCTTTAGGGATAAAGCCTCTAACCTCACTCCAAGGAAAGGGTTCCCAGAACAATATTCTACATTTTTGCCTACTGTTCTTTTACACAGCAATGAAACTCTGATGGATATACGCTCATCATCTTCATATCGGCATCAGGCCACAGATGAAACACACAGTTCTAACAAAATAAATGTTGCTGCGCTGAAAACCGAAAAATTAGACTGTCATGTGCTTATAGAAGCACATATCCCTTGCAGGAAAGCAACATGAGTACACTCTTAACAAGCAGATGGCAACTGAAAACAGAGCCTGCCTTCTTTTTTGGAGACACTATTCTAATTCAACATGGCTGAATGGGTTCCTTCAGCAACATATTTAGTGTAGTACTTGACATTTTTCCTGCCAAAGAGTTCCAGCAATGAATGAACAGAATTGTCACAACAGAAACAAAACAGATTTGACAACGAACAAAGTGGCTGAGAGCAAATACCCTCTAAATTTATGTGACTTAAACTCGTTGAACGCTGCAAAACTCAGTGTTTAAATAAATATTTTTTCAGAGGTTAGTATCTCACAGACAATGTGTTTGGCTCACTTTGCTACTTGCTGGCAATTATAACCACGTGTTTGCAGAGAAAAACAAAAAGAAGGATCCCTCTCCCCTCTGTGAGCACTTGCACTCCCCAAGTATAAAGCTAAAGGTAAAACTTTGGGGGGCGCTCCTGGTTGGAGTATTTCCTAATGCATTCCCAACTTCAGATAGCACCTAACACCCACTTCCGAGGCATTGATGGAGAAGAAGAATGGGGACAAAAGGCTGAGAACTTCAAAAAGTCAGGTGTATTTTAAGGAGATTACCACTTACAGTGCCACATGCATACAGGGATTAGCCAGCTGACGAAGTATTTTATTCTTTGACTGCATGGAAGAGCCTTGATGTTTGTGAGGCTACAGAACAGGGTCAAAAAAGGCCCCTGGCATAAATCCAAAGAGCAAAAACTCTGAGGAAGTCTGACAGTGCAGCCTCCCTTCCACTGCTGAAGTTTGCCATCTCACCCTGTTACAGAAATGCACAAGCGCCCTGAGCAAAGCAGTTCTCTCGTGTGAATTCTGCCACCACACACGTGCAAAATATTATTATAAGACCACTCAGTTTTATAGCTGTGCAGTTCACATCCAGACCAGGCCACTGCCGTTACACTGAACCTGGAGCACTTCACAAACCCACCTTGGCCACACTGAAATGCTTCGCTAGGATTCTGCTCTTCTGGGGAAATCAGGAATTGCCAGGGTACAAAAAAAAGGTCCTTTTCCCCCCACCCCCGAACGAAAAAGGCTGTATTTCAGACAGCAATGGTGATGCTAACTGCTCAGCTGAGCAAGCCCATCTACAAAGACTACTGACCTCCTTCAAAATCTAAAGGTCAAAGACCGAACACGGATAGCAAGTGCACGTGTGGGAAAGGGAAGGAACATTCAAATTTGAGTTGTGAAAATAAGACTAGGGGCACTGCCAGAGGTACAGCATGTGTTCAGAACATGTTGTGGACTGAAAGGTCAATCAAGATGCTTGGGTTGGTCAGCAGGTAAAAGGATCCCAAGACCAAAGGACAGCCTAGGGCTACAGGAACTGAGTTAACAAAATAATAAAGAAAAACAGGTTTTAACATAAACAGGTCTGGAAGCTACTACTAGCTCCTTGCTCAGTCCTGACGGAAGAGAAACATTCTTCCAAGGAAAGCACAGTTTTGCCATAGTTTAGAAAGAATTACCATCTGGCAGACATATGAAAGGAAGCACTTACATGTTACTGCAGAAGAAGAAAACCCAAAACCAGCTACACCATGCCTGCCTTGTAATGAACTTCTTTAGCAGAAAGGCAGCAGTACAGGATCGGTCCATCCTCCTCCTCCCTCACACACATCACCCCATTTGCCCAGTGCATTCTCCATAAGGCAAACTACTATTGCTCAGCAGATGATTTTCATTCCCTGTTTATTGCAGAATCATTGTCCAGAGCACAGAAGAGAATTTAATGACAGTGTTTAGCAAAGGTATTGGTTTGATCCTTCTATGTTGCTGCAATTACAGCACCCTCTCTCTTTCTCTGTGCTCCTAGCTGCTCCGCTATCCTAATTTTCTGCTAAGCATCTTTCATCGAAGTGATAATTTAACACTGTAATGTTCTTGCCATTACAGCAGGGCAGTCCCAAAATCCTTAGCATTTTTTCAAAAGCAAACAGGACCCCTGGCAATTCCCATCACACTCGGCTTCCAATTAACTGCTGAATATTAGGTCATCTGAGTCATCCCCAGGAAGATCCTAGCAGTTCCCTGAGCTGCTCAGCTGCAAGGAGGACAAGCTTCTGCTTTCATGTTAGGATGGGAAAACTGCATGGGAGCAGGACATCCCTACCGGCCGTCCTTCCCCTAAAATCAACCACCGAGCTTGCCCTTCAAAGCCTTTCTCTTAAAGGAAGAGTAAAAGTCTCAAGAAAAAAACATGCACGGTAAACACAGCACAAGCTGTATTGGGGGGAAAAAAGGTGCTGAAAAGCTGAAATAAAGGGTGGTACAATTAAACACTTCATCCTGGAGTTTAGCTTTCCTCTTTAATTATTTCTAAATATTAATACTGTAATGAAATCAATTCTCAGCTTCCAACAAGTGGTCCCCAGCTCCATTTTTTAAATTTCTCCCCATCAAGAGCACTTACTGAAAGCTTTTCCCCTCCCTCCTAAAGATCTTGTTAGTTTGGCAGGAAATAGAAGTTCTTGTTGAGAAGTCCTCTGTCTAAAAAGATTCTCTAAAACATAATCCTGATTTAGTAACTGCTGCAATATCTCCTCATCCCACATGCCCCATCGTAAGCCTCCCCAGGGACTTTCAGGTGCCCTTTCCAACATTTTTCCAACACCTCTGCTTTCTATCAGAAGAGTATTTATCAGAATTACTAAAAAGCAGTTTCTCTGGGAATTTCCAAAGTTTTCCCAGCGCAGGGCATCTCTGCTTACTCACCATGGACCACACACTGGCACATTTCCAGGTGCTCTTTACCTTGACCAGTTTCAAATTAACAGCAGAACAGAAACGCATCTTACTCTAAACATGCCCTAAAAACAGAATAATTGGGTTTTATGTTCTTTATAAACCTAGGAAATTAATGCCCTACAGCAAACTCCAGTGCTGCAGCTTGCAGCTGTGTTTGAGGAGATGTAAGTTTGAAAAAGAGGAAGGATAGTGATTTTTTCAAAGGTTGAACAGTTTCCCTTCCTTCTGCCAGCAACAACCAATTCACCAAACAAACGTGCCTCCTACTATTGCTTAAATAACTAAAAAGAAAACGTTTTATAATCTTAACTAAAAGAAAGCTTCTTTCCAGTCCTCCCACCAGCTCCTCTATTCCCTCTATGTAAAGCCAAAATTTGACCCAGCTGGGGAGTAGCTTGAAGCTACAGGAAAGTCTCTTTCCCCAGCATTCACACACCAGAGGGCTACCAGAGCGGGTCAGAAACAGCAGTAACATAAGCGACTTTGGGGTTAATTTTAGGGAAAGAACTGAGAACTGTTCACATAAGCATCATCATCACCCTCCCCACCGAGGTCCCCCAGGACACTGGAGCAGTGCTGCTGCATATCTCCAAGGGCAGCCACAGCTTCAAATATTTGCACACTGAGTAGTATGACAGTGACTCCCAGCTGTGTATTGGAAGCAACTGAAGAGTAAAATGCAGCCAAAAAAATTTTTTTTTCAAAGTCATCTGACCTTATATACATACATTCAAACTCAGGCCCTATTCCTGTTGATGTTCATTAGCCCCTCCTCAAACATACATACACACAATTCACCGCAGACTTTCTAATTAGTTGAAGAAAAGAAAAATCAATAGGAAAGAAATTAAAGTTACAAATCTCACTGAAGTCAGTCACACACCCAGGGAAAATTTGTTCCTGGGGTAAAGTTTATCTAGTGTCATAATTTTATTGAAATCCTATATCTTCCTATTGACTTTTATCGTTTCGAGCTGGATGCCAGTGTTATCATTATTAGAGTCTCAGTGTTGCTTGCAGGCCCGAGGTTTGGGGGTTTGGTTTTTTTCCCTTTTATAAACAAGCTGTAATTGTCTGGTTTATTGATCAATAAATCTTTCAACTGCCTCTCTTTATCCGGCTTCTGTTCTGGTAAGTCTCCTGCACCATTCTCTGAAAGAAAATATAGGGTTGTTGTTTTTTAAAGAACAGATTGTTTTGTCATTAGCAATGAAAGAGCAGGAATTGTGCTGGTCGGTTCCGATAATGGCTTTTTAATGACAGTTGCTAGTAACAGTAAAATCTGCTTTATTTCCACATGAGTGAACTTCCACTATTAATCCACAATCCAAATGCACAGCTCTCTCACTTGCTCTCTCACTTCTGCATGGGTTAAAGCCTGGCAGAGACTGACTTTGTAAAGTGGAATCATAATGATATTTCCCACTCGGCGCTTTTTTGATGGTACAGAAATATTCCTGTTCCTAGCGTTAGATGAGCTTTTTGTTTAATTAATGATAATTTTTGGAGAATGTTAATAGACTGCTTCATTATAGGAAATCAGTGGCAAGATTTCCCCCTCCTCTTCCTCTCCAGACTCCGAACTCCAAATTAGTTGTAATAAGAGAAAATTTCGAGACTGAAGATACGGAGTTTCAACATCAAACAGATGCTATTTGCAATCAGGTATAATTTAGCTAACTATTCCCTGTAAAAACACAAATAAAAGAGAAAGATGACTGTGTAAGAGAGGTCTATGCTTTCTTGATCTGAGCTGTACAAATACACACATAGAAAAAGCGGGGTAGTAACTCTGCCTTGACCAGATGTTTAACATTAGTAAAACTAGCAGCATGAGGTGTGGGAACATAAGCCAAAATATGGGCAGAAATAACTGAAGAATACTTCAATATATTAGAGCATGTCAGGACCTATTGAAAAAATATATCCTTAGGGTAGATGAAAACTTAGTTACGATAATTTCTGGTCCATGAGCAACCACCTTTGATGAACTCATAAATGGCAGGACAGGCCCTGAAAACAGGACAGAGGAACAGACCCAACCTTGTAAAAGAAGGATAAATGAGAAAATACAATTATAAATCTTGCAATTATAAATCACTTCAACATTTCGGTATCTCATAAAATACTTGAAGAAAACATTAACAATTAAATTGCAAACAGCTAGAAAAGAATTAGGGAGAAGAAACAATCAACTGAGCCTTAATATGATTAATATCAAACCACTCTAATTTCCTTCTTTGACAGGTAACCTGTCTACTGAATAAAGGCAAGCAATAAATGTTATAAATCTCAACTTCAGTGATGTCTTTATCAAAGAGGAGGATTACAACTCAACTTCTCTGTAATTCAGAGAAATGAATTTGTATCAAGGTGCTGAAACACATGAAAGCAAAGCACAGAGCCCTGCATGCTGTGTGGCAACACAGACACGAGGTACCGTTAATAGGCTGCAGCATCATTTAGCATCTGCCCCTTCCCCAAGCTGCCCGTTTGCCCCCAGCTCACAGGAGATACGTGTATCACGCTTCAAGCTTGTCGGGATACAGGCAGCTGCTTTACACACCATGGAGAAGCACTGGCTGGGGAACATGCATGGGGCTACTGACAGTAAACAGGTTCTGCCCCAGTTTGATGGCTGGAGGAATTGATAAGGATATAAGCCTTACTTTGTAATTTGTCTTCTCTCTTCAAAGATGTATGTTCACATCCCACTGCCTTACAGAAAAAGGGGGGGGAGTAAAAACACAGTGACAGCAAGACCAAAGAAACAGGGGGCTGAAGGCAGGGCACTGGCTAAAGGCACATTTGGTCAGACTTTGCTATTACAGGAATGTATCTAAGGGAGCTACATCCCCTCAGCTCCTGACACCCTTGGAGCACTGCTAACAAGAGCTAATCAACTCTTCCAGAACAGACAAAAAACCCCAAGAGTTCTATGCCAAACAAAACCAGAAAAAATTAAATTACTAGAAACTCTTCAAATCCTCCTTGTCTACAGCAGCATCTACCAGAAGGCAAATTGTTCCCCTTTCTCTTACCACCCTTAACTTCCATACTAATCATCTTCAAACCAAAATTTTCTATTCTCAAACCTCCAAACCGCTTCCTTCTCAGCTACAGCCATTTCCCAACATTTATCTCTGTGGTTGACCTATTTTCACATTACTTTGCAAATTAGAACTGACTGCAGACACATATGTATATACACACCATTGACTTTCTACTCAAGACCTCAATTAAAACAGCATTTACAAAAAAAACTGTTAACTCCATAAAAATAAAAACATCCAGCACATTTCACTACCCTTGCACTGAGAAGAACATTAGGAAATGGATTTTCAAAATATCCTTACCTCTCAAATGTGACTTTCGATAAATCAAACCTCTGCTTGCATTTTTGCCCCTCAAGCCAATATAAGGCTCTTGCAGGAGTCTAAAGATGGATGTAACCTATAAAGAAGCCCTTCAGATGTATTGTGCCCTACAACCAGGGCTTCTCCAACAAAAATAAAAATTCTTTCTTTATAAGTCCAAGACCTGAATAGGTGGGAAAGAGGTCAGAAGGACTGATGTACTCTGTAACCACAAGCACAGCAAACCAGGAATTAAGCATCCCTCTCTGTCCCACCATCTCTCTGTAACTGATGGGTTTCATCACTTTTTGTGATACTCTCATAACAGCCATTTTCTTGCCACAAAAGGTAGCATATCATTAATGTTGAACACCAACTTTGCACCCAAGGTTGGAAGTCTGGAGAAAGCAGCCACCATGGGAAACTGTGGTGAGAAGAGGACGCAACCAGGCAGAGAGCTTGCAAAAGATGATCAAAGGCTAATTTAGGTGCCAGAACAAGACATTCAGAGAGATTCTTAGCTTCCCAACCATAATTTCTTAAATTCTGGAGACTCTGCAATCTGATTGCTCTTTTGGCAAACAGTCAGCAGGCAACTTTAAATGTACACCTACAAATTCCGGTGTACCTTATATGCTCTTATATTCCTTAAGTTTTTCCTCCAGAATTACAGTTCTTCCTTTCTAGCTCTTGTCCCTCACCTCCAATACTTCTCTGGAGAGGGCTCAGCTTGCCTTATATCCTGGCAATGGACCAGAGCAAATAAATCCACTGTAACTCTTTTAATGTCTCTTGATAAATCCCCTGCTTATTATCTTCTGGAAAATTGTGCATGGTCTCTAAAACCCTCATTTTGCTTATAGCACATACATATGCCAGCTGACAAGCAATCACACCACTGACACTGCAACAAACTAAATATCATTTGACTAAAATACCCCTGGGGTCCCCTTGCTTCACAGAGAGTTTAACATGTTCAGTTATGTTTCCCAGCCTCCTGCTGCCATGAAATAATTTTATGATTTTTCTTCATTTAACTCCCATCTACTGGAACACTCACCACTGCCTATCTAGCACAAGCTTGCTTTTCTATCTCAGTGTATTTCTCATCTCTTGATTAAAAAAACCTCCCCTTCTTTCTACCACTTCTCTTAGCCCTGCTGCTCAAGCAGTAGCAATCTTCCACAAGTGTGAAGCTGCTTTATTCACCTGCCTCAGCACAGGGCCACTCTCTATCTGACACCAGTATCTGATGCCATGTGCACGGTTCACATTTGGAAAACGGTCATTTCTTTAAAAAAAATTTAATACCATGAATTCTTCAACCTAGCCACTAGATTACCATTGCTGGCAGAGGGAAGGCATGGAACTGACAAGGAAATGTATTCATCCTTACTTACTGGCAATATAAAACTAATATTTTATTCACCTATTTAAAAAAAAAAAAAAAAAGAAAGAAAAAAAAGAAAAAATCTTATTCAACCCTGAAAAGAAAGGTTTTGTGAGAGTGCATCAGATTCTTCTATTCTGCCAGTGTCTACAGCACATAAAAATTCAGACCTATGTTCATTCCTTACCCTCAGATTTCTTTTTCCTCCTGCCTACTAAGTATCCCAGATATTGGCCTCTAAATCTCTTAACAGCCAGTTTCCTGCAGTTCTAGACGCTTAAATATCATTAACTTTGAAGAAAAGTAAACTGAACTGTGCTCTAAGCCGGTGTGGTTATCTCTGCAAAAATAAAGGAGGAGGAACTGCACCACTGCCTGGGCTCTGTTCCTAGGGATTCAGGTTACAACAACCGAAGCAGGAGGACAAATCTCTCGCATCAGATTTTGAGAGGACAAAAAAATCACAGACCTGAGTTCATCCGATGAGCTCAACACAGCACATTCCATTAAACGTGAAAAGTAATTTCTTGGTCCCCTTACAATGTGTCAACAACTGTAGGAATATGGCAGCTGTGGTTTTTTGAAAATGGCAAAGAAAAAGGGCTTTTGGTTAGCGCTTCAGAATATACATCACCTGACTGCTTTATTAAAAAATTGTAGTAATTTTCCATATTTTACTTAATTCATAAAACATTCCCTCTACTACCTCCAGGGTATAAAAGATCAGCAACTTCAACAAGAGTTTCAAAAATCAGACACCAGGTTATCTCCTAGGTCACCCCTAGCACATCTGCATTATCTTTACAGGATTCTCCTGGGCAGAGGGGACACAGGTTCTTGCCCTCACAGCCCAGCAACACCTCCTTAGGAAGGGACACGGTGCAGAGAGGACTGAGCAGTCTGGCTGCTACAACAGAACTTCCTCAGGCAATGAGCTGAGTAACACACGTGAAGCCTGCAGACACCCACAGCACCTACAGGACAAAACTCCACGTCACGTCAGACCAAAGTCGCAAGCCACAGGGCTGAACGCGTCTATACAAAGAGCCTTTCTGCTCACTATACGTTGGGGTTAAAATGTTTTCACTTATCCACAGCTGTTGGAAACTCCCTTCAATTACTGGCCCATAACTACTAGGGAACTGTCCAGGAGCCCACAGTATTCGTAGATCCACCCTGATGCAGAATACAGAGGGGTAAAAAAAACCCAAACAGCCCACATGTACAGTACCACATCCAGTGCCTGCCCAGCCCCGACGCTTAAGTTGTTGACCAAAAGCCGTAGAGCATTTTGGTAAGCACAGGAGGTACAGCGTGCAACTTCCATACAACGTAAGCCATTTATAAGGCAAAAGAATAAACATATTCTTGCTGAAATTGTAATAACTATAAAGGGTCATTTCTCACCCAAGCTGTGCTCCCAACAGTAAGACTGGGCTAGCTTAAGGGACAGCTTATTTAACCACAGCCAACGATTTATCTAGGGCAAAACAATAACAAGCCATTATTTTTAACTAAAATGCTATGATTCAGTCTGATATGGTCAAAATACTAATTTCACATTACACAACACATGTTTCACATTACCCACATGGTGTGGGTCACATGTTTTAACTTGTACCCTTTGAAAATATGGATGAACAATCATTTTAACACTTTGTATATATAAGCCAACTAAAAAGGTTAAAAACATAGACCAAGCAACCAAGTAACACCACCTCTTCAGCTTTTTTAAGATCAGCTTATTCTCTCCACCCAGAGCACAGTTCAGAAAACACCCACAGAAATGTCTCATTAGCTTAATCAGGAGCTACCTTCAGGGTCACTCTCAGGAAGCAAACACCACCAAGCCTGGCTACTCCTTAACCCTGTGAGCTGCACTTCTGGAAAGAGTTTTCTCCATCTAAAAAAGCAAACGTGCCACCTTGGTGCTCTGGACTGCAGCTTCTTGAGCAGAGGTTTGTCATACGCCAGCACCCTAATCCCTTGTAAACATCAGTGCAGGCTGGTGTAGAAGATCATGAACCACCCCTCTGTGCCTGGGATCCCACCCCTCTAGAGACCCAGAGAGGACAAAGAATAAAATCAGATGCTTAAGAACCAGCCACAAGGACCACATCAGGCAGGTACAAGGTTATGGCACTTTACCACCATTCCAGTTGCACCCTCACCTTGGGCTTCCCAGCTCCAAAAAAAAGCCATTTAATGAACACTTTTGAAAACAAGCTCTCACTGACAACTCCTCCGGATATTTTTATTGATCATATAAATATCCAGTCTCTTTCTGAACCCTGATAAATTTCTGACGGAAATGAATCCCATTGCTTGAAAATGTATTCTCTTTTATCAGTTTTTAATTTGCCATCTTTCAGCTTCATTGAACACCTTTGTTCTTGCACTGCACAGACAGGGAAAACAACAGCTCCCAAACAAGTTCTCTAAAGCCATTCATTCATTAGACTCTGCACTTTCAACTTGTCACCTCCCATTCAACTACTTTTTAAGGTAAACAAATCCAACCTTTTATTTTCTAGCATAACTGCTTTCCCAGTCACTCACAGTCTCATCACCTGTTTCTGACTGCTGCTCTCATTCTGCAGCATCCTTAGCTGAAGTAGGTTGATGAGGAATGAAGCAAAAGAGTGAAGATGCACCTGCGAGTCACTGGTCCCTTCCCCACCTCTCTCCGTGAGCAACAGGTACACTCTCACCCAGCTCCTGGCTGGCTAAATTGATCCTAACATGATCCTAACACCTGCTGCTCATCAAACTCTTTCACACACAGGTTACTCACAGACCCACTCCACCAGCACCTCCCCACAGGCAAGGACCCGCTGACTGCGCTCAGTGCCAACTGCTCAGGTTGGCAAACACCTACTGCTCACCAACTTCAGAGAAGTTAGAAAAAGAACCATTAGAGAAGCAGGACAAGATGCTCTCCCAAAAGCTGCTGAGCCAGGGGATGGCAAAAGTCCAGTGATTTGCAGTTTGGGAACATGACAGGCAGCAACCTCCCCAGTCACACGTGGCAGAGAATAGAAGAGAATGGATGTCTACACTTAAGAAAGGGCCTCCAGCCCTGTGACAACAGCACATGGATACAGATTCCTTCAAATTTTAAAGATTTCAGAACTGATAATATTACCTTAAAATAGACTACAAATTAGTACACCTAATATTAATATTAGCTGCCACTCAGCGAACACCTTCCTTTTACAGTGTCACCAGACTGCTGATTAATTCACGTAGACAAAATGACATTCCTTTGTTTGTTCTTCCTCCATTGCCTCTGCAATATTAAATCAACAAAATCTTTCCTCAAAACTGCACTGACATCAAGAATGTTATGCTCAAACCATTAGACAAAACATGAGGCACTGAAGTCATGCTTCATTAAAAACAAGTGGAAAAATCAGTTTACCAGAAGAAAAACATTATTTAGGAAATGTATTCATTACATACATCTGAAAGAGAATGATGATTAAATGTATAAGACCAAAACATTGCTCAGTCTTTTAATTAGTATTTGGCCACAAAATTATGTACACTCCTGTTTATTTACATTTTGTTTTCAACAAACCCACACAGCAATAAAGAGCAGAACCACAATATTAAAAAACCTACTTTGTTGCAAACTAAAACCGTTGGTTTGCTTTCATAGTAATGAACTGCCAGGTACTAGATGACAAAATGCAGAATCAGCTTTTCTACTTCTGGGCACAACTTCATCAAAGTGAATAGAACATGGTACAATCACAGAGATGACTGTCAAAAGAAAAGACACAGTAACAGAGGGAAGAAGTCTCTCCTTGCCACATAACATCATGGAAAAAGCTGGGAAATAGCAGACAGTTAGTGATGAAGATGAACCCCCACTTCCATATTGCAACACACCCACAATGCAGAACCTTCTGTATAACTTGTAGGCACTCAAGTTGAAATTTAGCCTTCCCTGTGTTCTACATACCAGAGAAACAATCCAAAGGACACTCAATCCACTACCACCACAGGCAGAATTACAGAATTTTTAGTTTGCAATCGAGTCCTCAAGAAGATGAAAAGGTGAGAACAGACCCATTTATTTAAGCATACAATACCCATCACTAAATTTGTCCCATCTCTGGAAAAAAGTCCATTGTGATATGTCAGGAAATACTATAAGATCTATTTTTATTATTCTAAACTAAAAAAAAAAAAGTTTAAAATGAAGTCACATATCAATTGAAATATTTGGCTCCTCTGCTTCCATTTGTGAAATACCTTATATTTAATAAAATATCTTACAACAAACCTGGCCAGCACTCTCCTGATTTAGTACCTCTTTCACAAATACAGCTTTATCTTACCAACAAATGCTATATGAGATGATGCCAATTTTCAATATAGCCTATTCTCAGAAGCAAAGAGACTCAGACTTGCACAACAGTTGAGGTTTGAAAGCTGCTCTTTGTCTACAGCAACCTCTCCAGCTCTCCTGGATTCCCTTTCTCTCCAGGAGCATACTCCATGGGATTCTTCCAAGGAGGCTCATGAACAGATCATACTCCACTCTCCTGAAGTCTAGGACCGCGATGCTGCTATTTCCCTCGTTCTCTTCTCTCAGGAGTAATTTTACATTACTTGAACAGCATCCTTACCATCCACCTTGGGTTGTTCAAAAAAGCCTCCACAATCAACATAAAACCACTTGATACCACAAGCACAAAAAAGGTTGGTTTAGAGATGAAGGGAAGACAAAAGGTAACAAGAACAAATATTCAGCTAGAATTTATGACCCTTTCACAATCCCTCTCTTCAACTTATTCCAAAAAGCTGTTCCTATTTCACTTGCAAGTATTATTTTTCAGACTTGTCCCTATTATTTCACCTCAAATAACAATATACATGAGCTCTACCACATTAAAAGAAAGCATGAGTACCGTATTGCCTTTGTCAGTGCAGTCTTGAAGATGCTGTCCATGTTTACTAATTCACTAGGACTCTTCAGCTTACTGAGGGTAAGAACAGAAGCACCCAAAAAGCAGCAAGTTGTAAGTTTCTGCCTCTGTCTTGTGTACATCAAAGATGCTAAACACACACACAAACAAAATCAACGAACAAGGCTATGTAAAAGACTTCTTGTGCAAAACACCTGCCTCAAGTCCATGGAAGTAGTGCAAATTTTACAGCACATGTCAAATCTTTGCACGTTTTCCCCTGAATCAAATTAGTGACTAATGAAACAGTTTATGATTAACACTCACTTAAGTCAAGAAGTAAATTGGGGGAAAAGCTGTTAGATGAACATGAGCAAATCAGATTTGCTCCAGATATACATAATGAAATGCGTATATGTGAAGAAAATACTATCGCTGTATCTTCAGGAGTCTTCGATTTCTGAACACACTCTGTATTACATCATCACATAATATCCTCTAGTGAGATTTCTGAAACGTGACGCAGAAGGTACAAGCAGTTGATGTACCCGCAAAACAGACGCACCTTCTAATGTTCTACATACATGAAGTCTCACAAAGGCATGTATCTCACTGACCACAGGCACAGAGCTCTGACAGAGCGCTCCTTCAGAGAAATAATGACCCCATCCACCTCAGGCTCACTCGCTGAGACCACGCTGGCTCACAGGCTCTGCCATTTGGATTCCCCCCTTGGTCCAAGGCAGCAGGACACCGAGGAGCTACGGTCATGCAGGGACGAGAGAGCAAAGCACAGCCCATCAGTTCCGTCTGTACTCTGAGCTGTGGAGCAGCGCCTTGGAAAAGTGAACAGAACAGAAAATATCTGCTAGAAATGATCTCCTAAGCCTCTAAGCACAATACTAGGCAAAAATTGATTGCTTTTTTCCTCTAGAGCAGTCTTTTACATATTCAAAGTTATGTTTCTTTGCCGCAGTATTCGCTAGTATAATTCTTCACTCTTTCCTCTTACTTTTTACCACTTCACTAGATGGTTAATAAATATCCATTTGTCTCCAGAAACGGAGAGGAACCGCTGTAGTATTTCTGACACAGTTATCCAGACCTGACTGGAAGGAGAGCCAGGAATGAATGAGTTGCGGATTAAGGACAAAAAAATCACTCTGTAATTGAAAACTCAGGGCCAGCCACCATGAAGTAAAATACAGGAGACTCACAGTGTGACACCAAAAATCAAAGCGGAGATGAAATGTCTGTGGTCTAACACTGGCTCAGGCCTCAAATTTTATTAATATTCTCTAACTGCATATCACACAGGTTACTCCATGTACCTAAATTTAACACCGATCCCTAGCAGCTTGGAATTTAAATACAAACATGGTACAAATTGAAACCCCCTCCTCATCAAGCCTGTGGTGTAGATTGTGTAATGACCTGTTTCTCCAGGGTACAGACAATGGCAAGTGTAATTGTATTTTGGTTTTGGATGTGTGGAAAAGGAAGAAAAAAAATAGTGTCAGATCAGCATGTTCAGCATGCATGGAGAAGGAAGACATGAAAAGAAAAACTGGCTTGAAAATGAGGGAGCTCTGAAGTTTTCATCTCAAAAGAAGAAAAAAAGCCTTTAAAAAATTTTTAAAAACTTCAGAGGAACACAGGCAAATAAAGGAATTAATCTCCAGCTGAAGTTTATGTGCTTCTAAAAGAATGTATACTCAAACATCTTTATCAACAGTTTAATACTACAAACAAAAAAGCCAGCAGCATAACAAATGAACATCTTAGAGAGAGCTTCTCCCTGCCTCCTCCTGTGGTACCAAAAGGCAAACAGCTGCGTACTTTCTGCATCACACGCACCATTCTCACACTGGCACACTAATGGGTTTTCTGACAAGGCAAACTCTAATATTAGATATCACCCTTATTAGCTCAGATCAGAGAGTATGCTGTTAAACCCTGCAGGTACCACGCTCCGCAGAGGTTGCTCGCTTTATTTCACAAATCATATGTAATTGCCTCTTTAATATCAGACACTGAATTGAGTCGAACACTATCAATCTTCTCTAAATTCAACATTCATGCACTTCAAACATATATATTTCATACTTAAAAAATACTTTTTACAACAAGAAGTACTTCAAAAGCTAAGAATTGAAGTTATTAGGCAATTTAACCCACTGATACAAACAGCAAAGAAAAAAAACAAAGACACTCCCTCCCATGCTCCAAACAGCAATTTCTTTTTCACCAGCTACATGAAGAAACAGGGGGTCTCCGAAGCGGTTTTAAACTCTTATGTTTGAATGAACAGTATGTGATTGATATGGCTGTTATTTGTAACACCATAGGAGCACGTCAGAAATAACTTTGTGTTATTTATAAGGGCTGTGCCTGTTTTGCACACCAGAGCAGCCTAAGGGGCGTGGCATCCCACAGCAAATGCCAGCTGCAAGGAAAGGTTTTCTTAGGCACGTAGGTGATCTTTGCTAGCCATTGCTGGAGGCTGGCAGAAACCATGGTGCTGGGGATGGGCACACACCCGTGCAGGCATCGCACACGTGGGGCTCAGCAAGTGCAAAGAGGTGAGAACCTCACAGGTGCGGTGGGAGATGGGAAAAAAATACGAGCTGGGCTTACTTCTGCAGTCAACGTTAAGATAATTCACATGGTCTCTACCGTGTCTGTTACCAGAACATTTTAAACAGCCGCGAGGCTGCTGACCAAGAAATGACAGCCTGTCTGTGCCGGGTGGTTAAAGCAATCATTAAGCACTTGCTCAGTGTGGACCTGGAGCTTGCTGAAAGGGGAGGACAGTTACTCATCACTAATGCTTACTTTCACGCCGCTCTCCTACTAAGCTTGCTAACAGTCTGGCATGCTAATGGATATTCAGGTGGGGTTTTTTTTCTTCTCATCTACAGATTTACCCACTATTTTAAAACCAATTTAATTACTGCTAAATCATCTCCAACAATGTATGCCAAGTCTAACCTTGAATTTCTTCAAGAGGTGTGATTTTTATCCCTGCTTTTTCACTTATTGTGTGAATAGCCAGTCAGTCGTATCCTGGGCTGCATCACCAGCAGCGTGGCCAGCAGGTCGCGGGAGGTGATTCTTCCCCTCTGCTCTGGTGAGACCCCCCTGCAGTGCTGCATCCAGCCTCTGGGGCCCTCGGCACAGAAAAAATATGGATCTGTTGGAGTGAACTCAGAGGAGGCCACAAGGATGCTCAGAGGGCTGGGGCACCTCTCCTATGGACACAGGCTGACAGAGTCGGGGCTGTTCAGCCTGGAGAAGAGCAGGCTCCGGAGAGACCTCACAGCAGCTTCCAGGGCCTGAAGGGGCCCACAGGAAAGCTGGGGAGGGGGTTTTGACAGGGGCATTTACTGCTAGGACAAGGGGTGACGGCTTTAAACTGAGAGAGGGCAGATTTAGACGAGGTATCAGGAAGAAATTCTTTACCGTGAGGGTGGTGAGGCGCTGGCCCAGGCTGCCCAGAGCAGCTGTGGGTGCCCCATCCCTGGCAGGGCTCAAGGCCAGGCTGGATGGGGCTGGGGGCACCCTGGGCTGGTGGGAGGTGTCCCTGCCCGTGGCAGGGGGTTGGAACTCGATGCTTTTTAAGGTCCCTTCCAACCCAAACCCTTCTGTGATTCTATGGTAGTTGAACTGCATTTCACCAATTTGCTTTTCAAATGGAAAAGATTACTGGCAAGAGGTGCAAGTTCCATACTTCCCTGCTACTTACAGACGACATTAGTCTCTTCCTTGTTCATACGTACTGAATCAATGCTGTCTCCTGACACGTCAACTTTAAAAAGTAAATGCAATTGAAGTTTTTGCCATGCAGCTCACAAAGAAAGATATCTGCACGTTATAATTGATTCCTCTTCTGATCTCAACAGTTAACAAAAATAATTGAATTTGGTACCCTTTTTAACACATTCACATATTCCTTTACAGTTCCAAGTTGAACACACTTCCTGCTTTTGTCCTTGGTCTCATTTTCAAAAACCTTTATCTTTAGTTTGCTAATCTAGCACAAGCAATAGACTCTCCAGTCTGGGGAAAACTGAAGCAGAGACAATTAAGACAAGAGAGAAGCAGGAGGAAAAATGCAGAATAATATATGCAAAAGCAGATGTCTTATGAGGACACTGCTACATGTAACTTGTTCAAGTAATTCTTCCATTTAGCAATAGAGAAATGTAGGACTACTTTTAGGTTTTTATGCTGCACTTTTTAGCAGTCAATCTTAAAAGGAGCCTACTATGGAAGTTCAATGTTACCAACTCCATTTTCCAGAAGGGGAAACCAATGCCCTGCAAGATGAAGTGGTTGTGGTCATTCAGCAGCTTAGAAGAATGGGGCTAAAAAACAGACCTCTTTCAAGTCTTTGCCTGGGGATCTTCCCAGTGATTAGGTCATCTTATGTTAAAAAAAAAAAAAAAAAAAAAAAAGGTGTTTATCAACTATACACCAGCTCTTTTTAGGAAAGGACTACCACCACTGTGCAGCCACTTCTGAGATGCTGCCTTTCCTGAAGTCATGCAAGACAAAGTCAAAACCACAAAGAAACAGAAAAAGAAAATAGAGAAGTTAACAAGTATGAACATCCCCTAAGTGTTCCTGTTACACATGATCCAAATTCTTGACATGCCTAAGTCATGAAAGATGGAGGGAGATCTAATTTCTATTTTTACAGAAGAAATTATCAGTACTGCCAGAATCAACCAAAATACTGTTTTCAGTTCTAGGAATAAAAGAGGAAATACGCAGGTGCTGCTTTGTGACACTGCAAGGAGAATCATCCCTCTGGAGACAAAAATCAACTGTTGTACCTGTAACCACTATACTTTCTCCTGTCCCTTGTATGAGCAAAGGAACTCATACAAAGAAACAGCTCAGAAGCCAAAAAGCTGTTCACTTCTAGAGTTAACTTTCTGCTGATTTAGGTTCAGAAACCTCATTTTCAGACCTGTTCTAAGAAAAGAAAATGACTGGGAGCATTTAGGTTGGGAAGGGAAGAAGGGAAGAGAGACCTCTTCCACGGCAACATGTTGGATAGGCTTAGCTGTGCCCAAAACAGGCTGCTTGTCAAGCAGGAAAGCACAAGTTTTAGGTCACAGACCCAGAACTTAGTTCAGCAGCACAAAGCCAAAGACTTCCCTGTAATCTGCACTTCACGCAGAAGGAAAGAAGCCACTCCTGATCTCACAGCCATGCAAAAGCCATCCTTCAGCAAAACTGAACAGAGCTGCATTTGCACACTAACTTGTCGAGCTGCTGAATTTGTATGCAGCAACAGAACCATGTAAGGATCAAATAAAATTAATTCTGTCTAATAACAAATTAATTGTCCATGCCAACCTCTAATGTCTCCATCATCAAATGAATTTCCATGTTATTTACCACCACAACTTCCCACAAGGAAGGAGAAAGACAGCTGCTTAGATTAAAGAATGAAACAGAAGAGCCTCCTAGACAAAGGATCTTTTCATTTTCTAAATGATTGCTCTACTCCAAAACATCTTATGAGAAACGCTGTTATTTTTTTTAAGTCTTTTAACAAAACCAAGATGCAAACTGCTTGATTTGATGCTGTTACTTCATTGTCTCAGAACTGAATGCAACAACTTCTAGTGGTAAAAGAAAACACAGGCTCATGTAGAAATAATGTTCCCATTACATGAAAAATAAATTGTCAACAGACCTAAGAAACTATATTTTGACATTTATATTCTTTGAGGCATGGATCACTGTAGCCCTCACCTTATTTATTGACAACAGGAACATTTTTAAAAGGTATATAAGATGACAACAACAAAACCCACTTTACTGTAAAACTAAGCTATAAATTCTTTCAAAAGACCAGAAGTGACACATGCTGCCAGATCCTCACCGCTTTTATTTTACAATCTTATTTTAATGCCCCTAAAGCATCCAAAAATCGTCCAGTTTGACCACACCAAAGAATACCTCTCAAAACCATCATCTAACCATGTTTTTCTGGGAAATAAAAGAAAGCTTTCTCTAACAGCAATGTCAGTGCTCCATCCCACTTAAACAATCTACTTCTGTGCTTGAGGACTGCCTAGGCTTAGGGAACTAGCTTATAACAAAGAGATGATCCATTTAATCCTGAAGAAGTCCTGGGAAGAGAAAGGCAAAAAGGGAGAAGACAGCCTTCACAGAAGATTTGGAGAAACCTCAGGTCTTTGACCTGATTAGTCCAAAAATTCACTATTTTTTGTCAGGCAAACAGTAGTAAAAGATGCAAGAGACCTCTTAGTTAGACAGAAGTCAAAGTATTTTGTCACAAAACACACGACGCTTACTTGAATAGGGTTTTAAAAAGGTCATTTCTTGGACAGTTGTCATAGGATAAGCACCCTGTAGCATCTTTCAATTGTATTGGGTTATCTTCACTACAAAACAAACAGCAGGACTGTATACAGTGTTTGAACTTGTCAGACTTACAGCAGTCAAGAGTTCTCTACGTTACGGAGTGGTCCTACCTGAACGTCCCTGTAGCCACAAAGGAGAGCAAAAACTTGTGCACAGCAAAACTACTGGTCATGACCTGGAAGAAATCTTACAAAAATGAGCACAATCTATCAAACGGGGATTTAATTTATCCTAGCTGTGATGTTTTTCTACACAGAGAAGATTAGGAGCAAGCGATTCACTCTTCCAAAGCAGAAACAAAACAACTTTTAGTTAAGAAATAAAGCAGATGGCCCATGCAGATTAAAGAGTAGGTACACTGCAATGGTACAGCGCACTGCTGCGCGCAAATCCCACAGTAATTACAGCAGCAGCGTTATTTCACTAATGATGCTACGCCTGTGAACTGGGACAAATTAACAGAAAGACACACATGCTGGTGACTTGCAGCCCAAGGGAAGGTGAATATGATGGAGACACAGAGACTTATGAGAATCACAACAGATTAAATGTTGCAAGGTATAGGCAAGCAATATGCAGCCCCCTCAAAAAAGGAATACAGGAAAGGATGTGTTCCTCATCTGTCCTAGATTTGTATGAAAATTGATATTCTCCCAAGAGACTGTACAATGGATCTTTCTCCTCTCATTCGTATTTCAGCATCTTTACTGTTAGTCCACCTTCCTCTAACTTCTGTGAAGGCTGGAGATCAGAATCACTGTCACTGGGATATGTCCCCAGTCAGGTCAAACCAGCATTACCTGGTCCGTAAGCTACTTCGGTTCAAGTGTGAGCTTTCCTAAAGCAAAACCGTATCAAACTATACCATCTACACTGACATTTCACTTCCAAACATCATGAACTAACAGAGCAGATAGTCCAGGGCCTTACATGCCTAAGAAACACCGCACAATTTTCCCCGCTCGCGAGCAGAACAGTGCTGTGATGTACAGCAGGGACCTCAGGGGTGTCCAGCACGTTACCAGCCCCCGCGTGATGCAGCTCACACACAGCTCTGCACACTTGTCCACCCAAAGCGAAAGCGCAGCCTGGCCTCCGCTTTGTACCCTAGCAATGCCAGGGTGCTCCAGTTCAAAGTGTTATTAAATTCAAGTCAGAGAGCACGGTGTGAGAATGTGAGCCCAATTTAGGGGAAAAAAAAAAACAAAACAAGAAAGAGCCATTTGAAACAAAACGATGAATCCTTGCTCAAACCAGTCCCTGATTTAAGTAAACGACACAACCTACACCTTATCTGAAGAGGTGTGGCAGCTGATATCCCATGCCAATAATTTCAGGCTGTTTAGCCTGTCGGTAGCAGCTTGTTTTCTTGGACCTCTGGGGATAGAGCTGCTGTTTGTAACGTGGCTTATTGGATGTTATTGATGCTGACTATTTCTGGGCTTCAAGATTTGGCAGGCAGTAAGAGTTTTCGTAGTCTGGACCAGTGGAGAGCAATTCAATATTATTTTGTACTTTGGATGATTTTAAGCTAATGAAGGTCCTATTCTTTTTTATAACTCCCCATGCAAATGTTAATTTTTAATAAACTTTGCCCAAGTAGGATTTAAAGCTTATCTCACAAGACATATTTAGAGCAGTGCCACGGTGAAGTAAATCTGGGGAAAAAAATACATACAGCTGAAAATAGGATATTTCTGCATGCTTGCTTCAAGGTCTACCAAGAGTTTTCTGCACAGACTGACTTGTTGTCAGACTAGGTGTTGCGCAGGAGTGGAATTATTAATTAACAGTCAAAACCTGTGCCTCCCAGGCATGCCGTGGATGAACTTCATTGTCACTGAGAGTTCGGCATTTCGCGTCAGCGACGTGGGAAGGCTGGAGGTAGTAGAGAGGGTGGGAAGAGTCGACAGATGTTGTTTAAACTTCACAGGGCTGGAAAGGTTAATCTGATGCTAACAGGTAGCATGTTGGCTGAGCAAGAGGCTTTAGCATTATCAGTCCTCCTCTGATGATGGGGATGGCAGCTGCTCCGATGAAAAACATGCGGAGGCTGCAACATCTTGTAGGCTACTACGGGCCATGCGGCCAGTTGAGTAGGGAAGAGGAACACTGTACATGGCTAGGATCTGACTGGACAGGGCTTTAAAAAGTTGGTGTTGCTGAGGGACAACATAGGGCTTGTTACCTATCTGTGCTCAAGACCTTATAATTAATTCAAAATAATTAAGCTTAATTATGCAAATGGAAGAAAGACTTCTATGTATCATTTTCAAAACCTGTTGAACAGTCTCTTCAGATCCATAACCCCCGCGGCCTTGTGTTTTATTCCCTCAGAAATTAATTATGGGAAAGACAGTTTCAAAATGTATTAAGAGCTATCACGTATCTAGGGGTCATTTGTGCTGAAGTCAGGAAAACACATTAATGGGAAAGGTGCTGTGAGCATCTGAGCTTTCTTTGCGACATTCACAGATGCAAGGACAGAACTCATGACCTCTCTTTTCTATCATCAGAGCCATTCAGAAAGCTAATGCCCAGAAAACACTGTCTTATTGAACCAGACCACTTTAGTGCTTTCATTTGCTTATTTTTTATATTCTTATATATATATTTATTTATATGTATATAAGACTAAGTGCTCAGCACCACTTCTTCCCCCACGATACTACTATTCTCAGCAATTACGTTCAACCAGTCAGTACACAGAAGTTTCAATGAGGGAAGAAAAACAGGCTAGAAAGATCTCTCAGGCATCAGGATTTACCTTGTATTTCACAGCTTTCCCAGCGTGTCTCATCAGCAAATGAATCCTGTGACTTCAGGAAATGAATCTTTCCCTATGCATAGGTCATTAAAATATGGTAGCATATAGAAAAAAAATGTACTTCCGAAATATTCATGTTGTTTACTGCTCTAGGTTGCTCCTTTGCTTCCTATCTTGAGGGACACCCAAAAATTAAAAAAAAACATTTAATTTCAGTATTAGAAGTCTTGCCATGATGCCTGATTTGCTCTACTTCAGTTCCAGAAATCAAACTAACATCAAATTTTAATTAAAAAAGCGCCAATGTACTAACAGAAAATTTTTTCCTCATTAATTGAAATTCTCCTTTTTCATCTGTATCTGCTCCCAATATCCATGTACATCACCAAGAATCAGGAAGTCTGAAGGAAAGGATGCAGAATGAAGGTCCTGTACTCCACAAATCAAGACTTACACCAATACTGGAGAATTTTAGTTCTCAAGAATGATTCATGTTCTCCTCCCAGCGGCAAAGCAACTGTTGCATTGCAACTGAACATCTCACAGAGTTCTGTGTATTTACAGGTCCCAGAAAAAGGCTACTGCAGAAAGTAGCAAAATATGCATGCAACACCTGAGACACTGAAAAATACTTTTTCTTCTCAATTCTCTTCCAGTAAATTGCATTGTCTGTGGAAAAATGCTCAACCTTAACTATTCATCACGACCAAAAATACATGTATTCGCAAGTACATGTAATCTATTAAACAACTGTAATGAATTATAAAACTAAAATAGGGAAGATTTAGACTAGATATCAGGAAGAAATTCTTTACCGTGAGGGTGGTGAGGCACTGGCCCAGGCTGCCCAGAGCAGCTGTGGGTGCCCCATCCCTGGCAGTGCTCAAAGCCAGGCTGGATTGGAACACCCTGGGCTGGTGGAAGGTGTCCCTGCCCATGGCAGGGGGTTGGAACCAGACGGTGTTTAAGGCCCCTTCCAGCCCAAACCATTCGATGATTCTATGAATTGCCCCTTTTGACTGAAGTGGTCTTGATTGGGTTTCTAAGTTCTCACTTTTTGCACATATTTTCTTTTTAATTCAAGTAAAATCTCAGATGTGTTACAGAAAAATGTCAACAGACTGATGAAAAATTAAACTTCGCTTTAAAAAAAAAATTAAAGCTCCACTAGTCATGACTGAAGTCTGAGCGTTTGTATGAGCTTAAGACCTTGGGAAGGTGGTAAGAATGAAAGCTTATAAACACAAAAAAAGGTTTGCTGTTGATGTTACACTGTCAGGTTTGAAAGTTTCCCATCTTCTTAAATCAGTAGCAGATCGCAGTGCAGCTGCACGTCCTTCTGACATTGTTTCACAGCATTCATCCACTCTGACAGTCCACAGGCTGCAGCAGGTGGAGAATGTGAAAGACACAAAAAGGAAAAATGTAGGTATTTAACAGAAGATACCTAATAAGGGATGTGTCTCTAAAGGCTGAGTTTACTTCTTTTTGAGAAACAACTTCTTTTAAGATTTCTAAGAGTGGTTACTGCAAATAATTCAAAAATCTCAGCCAAAGGCCAGAATTTTCCCCCTACTCTTCTCCTCATTGCAGCCAACCAGAAAATTACCTTGATTTTTTCAAGCACCATCCATCCCAATCAACTACAGCAGAGCTGATGTCCTAATCTCTGTTTGGAGAGCGCTTCTATACTGTGTGACCTTACAAATTTGGGGGTGACTAGACCTGCCCCCAAGGGGCTAGCTATCATTGCTCCCTTGTAGTAGTAGCTCCAAACTGAATTATTTAGTGAGACAGAGTGTACTGCGTGATGTGGCTCCAATATAGTCTCAAAACAGAACAACCGTTTTGAATGAATAGAGACCGTTTGTTAGGCAGGAAAAGGCCTGGATCTCTTTCAACAATAATATTACACCGAAAAAAAAATCCCTTTGAGCATGTGGCAAGATACCACTGAAGAATTCCATGTGACATCCCAAACAAAAACCTCTCCCTCATACAAAGTACAACATAGATAAAAGGGGAAAAAGTGCATATGTTATCTATAGAGACACACATACTTATATCACTGTTAGGAAAAGCCTAAGAGTAGTTCTCTGCTTTTGTTAGATGTTTTCATATTTGCCCAAAACCAGTACTGCACAGACAAAAATAAGGCGTCTTACCACTCGTACAAGAGAGATGAGCTTTACAAATTAAAATCCTATTTCTTTTTTTTTAAGAATCTGTTCCCATTTCCATGTGAGAGCTCCTGAAAGCAGTGTCGTGTTGCCCCTGTCAGGGACAGGCAGCCCAGGCAGGGACCGTACCATTTACCTGCTCTACATGTGGCTCCTCACCTTCTGACTACCACAGGTACATCTCCCACCTTCAATAAATTGAGTGCCCAGCAACTTTTCTGCTGGCAACCATTCCACATTCCCCTAACCACACCTAGCAATAGGATTTAGCCAGCAGAGATACTGAAATAATATTGGTTTCCTCTGCTATAAGGAACCAAGTACAACATGTTACACCAAATCATTCAGATGCCCACAGGCCCAGGTAACAAGCCTTTAGCAGCATCTAGACACCAGGGACAATGTTGTCCCTGGTGTAGTTCAGACGATGTTAGCAAAACCACAACAGGGAGAAATTCAGCCTTAGGCTTATTCCACAGCAGCATTTCATCTTGGCCAGCCCCAGCAGGTTCACTAAGGAGAAAATCTGGAATACCAAGTACAAGAAAAAGCTTCAAACACCAAAATCCCAGGGCATCTCTCACCTGACATCCCTTCCACAGCATCTGTTTAGAAAGCTGTGCCACGAAGTCATAAGCATGCAGGGGATCACTCGTGGCTCTTCAGTGCCAGCCCCAACCAAGTCTCCTAAAGGTATTTCCCTCTCCCTCATCTTTAACTCTCCCACAAAATGTCACATTGATTTTCAAGGCCAAAGAACAGCCATCTGACATCTTAAAAGACAGACCATCATGTTTTCCCCTAGGAAAACCACAAAAAACTAAAGTGAAGAAAAAGACTAATGCCAAATAGGTGCTTCATCAAGGTCACATGAAACACAGGGACTCTGGCCTCACCAGCAGCCCATGGTAAGAGCATGTCTTGTTTTGCTAAGCTAGTCACTTCGTATTTCATTTGCACATTGAGGAACAAAAAGCTGCAGGAAACAAATATGTCTTTGACTGCCCTTGGCCCTCAAAAGCTTAATTACCTTCAGTATCCTCAAACTATCTGGACTGCCTTCAGCAGCTGAAAAAACTCTTTACCTATGCTCAACAATACAGATGTTTTTGATAGTTTTGTTTTAAAATGCAGACAGCAAGGCTTTTCATTTTCCTAAAGCATTAAACTCCCTCTTGAAATGTAACCCAGGATCAATTTTATTTCATCTGTTATGTAGCAGTTTTAATAAAGTGATAAAATGGAAGATATTAAAAAACTACATGAGAAAATAATCCTCTGAAATAACGTGAAAATGGAACAGGCAAATAATAATACAACTGGAGCAGAAAACTATTACATCCACTCTCAGGTTGCTTACACGTCGAGCACCTACTCTGCTTAATCTTTCCAAGAGAAGGAAACAGCAGGTGCCACTCCCCACCACAATCTCTGCTCCCAGGTTTGTACTCCTAGTAAAACTACTCACTACTTCTGCAGAACAGAAGTTTTCTCTTTAGAACCAGGCAGACAAAAAAAAAACCCCACAACTTAAATCTGTCTATTTATAAAACTGCTTATGTAAAGATACTATAGTGAATGAAGTGCCACATTATGCAGTGCAAGATGTAATAGAGTGAATTATATTCAGTAAGATCACACACTACTGAAAATATGCAAAAAGCACTGCTGCTGACTTTCAGTTGTCAAGCTACACACACATATATATTGCTCATCTCATTATTTTCTACTGTTTCCATGTGTGATAACATGCCTAATGCTGACACTTGTCCTATTCTCCCTGGAAGACCCTACATTAGCATGTAAATAGCTGGCAGATAGGAGGAAATGAAAGCAAGGAAGAGCTCTTTAATTAACTTTAATCCTCTGAAAATCCATACAGCAATCTGTTCTGACAGTTTTCTACATGGGATCTTCTTAGGAGGTCCCTAAGTGCTGCCTGCGGATCACTGCCAGGCTAGAACGAGGAGAAAGAATGAACAAACCCATTTTGGAGACAATATTTAGACATTTTCTTGCTATTAAATGACGACTGGTGACTGCCATCTGGCATTATCAGAGCTGTCATTAGTCCGACGCTGGATGGGAAACAAAGAAATGCCATAAGCAAGAGGCTAGCACACTTCACACCCATCTGACAGCCAGTCCCCCGTGCTGGGGTACGGGTGCCAGAGCTCTCACACACATTCAGATACACGTACACACATCAGGCACTCTCCTCTGCTTTCCAATACTATACATGCTATATGCCTACGCCCTCTGGCCCACATTTTCTCAGCCTGTAGTGAACACAAAATCCTCAAGGTTGAAGAGCAAAGCAATTTCATTGATAGAAAACGTGATGAAACAGCTCTGTAGTAGTACGCAGTCCTTCAAATCTTGAACAGCAAAAAGGCTGGCAGACTATAAAGGAGTGAACTGAAATCATTCCTCAATGACTTACATTTTCCAAATGTGACAAATGTTATTCATAATCCTCTATTACAGGAAATATCAAACAAATTCTGGTGAGGGGAAAAAAAAATAAATCTATCAATAAATGGAAGGAGATGCAGTGCCACAGTCTTTGGCAACACAAGACTGTCAAATAACTCTTACTTAGCGGGTTAGATTTAGCTCTGGAAGTGGTATCCTGCTGGTTGATGGGAGCCAGTACAAATCTCACAGAAAGGTCACTGGTTCCAGCCGTGCCTTGGAGTGACCACTTTGAGGCCACTTATGGCTCAGAGAGCTGACCTGTAAAATTCCTCAAAAAGCTGAACAAAAATTGAGTCCCCTGTAGGGTGACTGGGCACAGCTTAAGAGCACACACCAGCCAGAAATGCAAGGAGTCAGCTCTCAGTCCCCTGGGTTTCTTTGAAGCTGAAGGAGGGAACAGCAGAACTCCTGAGCATCCAACAGGTACATCAGGGAAAGCCTGGCTACAGCACAAAGCCACCTGCATAAAGAGCCTGCAGAGCAGGGGGGATGCGGAAGGGAATGACATGAGCAGCCTGCTCCCTTGCTAAGACTTCGAGATAAACAGGCAGTGACGCCATGATAAGAACCCTGAAAAATCTGCCTGATAAGGTGACATAAAAGGCAAGTAAGGCTGAAAAAAAAGAGGACAAGGCTTCTTTAAGGCAAATCTCCAGCTTTTACAATGCAGGAATAGGACTGCTAAACCCAGGTCAGAGACCAAAGATCTGCCGAGGGGATCAAAGGTATAAATCTCTACCCGCCACACATTGCTTCCCCCACAAAGAGCTGTTTTAACAAACATAAAATAATACAAAAGATAAATCAAACCGTACCTTGCCATGTCTGCTTTTACCAAAGGATTAAAAAAATAAAAACACAGGAATAAGAAGAAGGTGCCTAGATCACAGACAAGCAAAGAAAAAATTGTTATATAGCATCAGCCTGTAACTATCTACAGACCTGCTTCCCCAAGCCCATGAATTTCTCTGAGAACTGAGTTCTCCTATTCTATATTTTCATGCTCTCCTGCCAGCTGAACCACACTATATACAGTACAGAGAGTATAAAGACCATATGTCATCACAATCTCCACTCAATTTTATTAATGCTGTAATATCAAAAGCAGACATTTCCCTTTATTCATCATACCAGATTCCAGTGCTAGAAGATACAGAAAATATCCAGCATCGCAACTTCAAAAACTTGGTGACTGATAATGCTCAGAAGAATGCACACTTTTATGAATATGTAAGCGTGAATTTCAATAAAATGACCTTTAACACAACAGATTCCAGCCAAAGTAAGAAGGAAATCTCTACTGACACATAAATTACTAAAGATGAAGGTGTTTCTTCTAAGATTTACCTTACACAGAATCGTCCATATACATACTGATCACTAATCCTCTTTAAACTATGCACCAGTTCCCACAGCTTCGAGAAGTCATGTTCTAATCTGATCTACATTTTCCTGTAGAGAGAAAACACCATAAAAAATGCACTTAACAGCTATGAAGACAAATAAAAGATGAAATTGGAATAAGTTCATAAAAACATTATAATCACATCCACAATTAGGCAGCAGATTGCACTTTGGCCATCTGGTAAGAATACCTGACACTGATAATATCTGAACTACGGCCTCTCGGCTCATCTGCCATCTGATTGCTTCATTTTAAAAATGTACGCAGTCACCAAGCAGCCAGTTTCTTTAAAAAATACAATGAAATAAAATAAAATTTTTAGAAGGGGAAGAAAGGGAAAAAAATCCATGAAGTAACACCCCAGGTAAGGGCTAACAGTTCTGAAATCTCAATCTGATCACAGAGAACAAGACTGCTTAAGCTCTACAAGCCGCCCACAGGTACACATTTCAGCAGACTGATTCATCTTCAAGACAGACAGCAGTGACAGCACCTGTGATCCAGTTATACTTTTCTTTGCTTGGGAATACAGTGATTTGTTTACTCATTGCAAGAGTCTTAAATCTCACAGGACATTCAGACACTCATACAGGGAGAAGACAACGAACATTTCAGAAATTGCTATATGCAATATATGAACTTGCAGGAGTACCTCCAATCTTTATCAAAATTTCAAAGAAAATAAACCTACTGATTTCCATAGTTGTGTTTGGGTTGTTGTGGGGTTTTTTTACATTACCAGTTTCATAAAGAAAATAAAGACAAACATCAAAACACTGAAAGTCGTGATGCTTGCATAAAGTGAGGAAAGGTCATGTAAATGTAAAACACAATGAAGAATAGCAAGTCAGTAAAAGGCACAGCAATGATAATCATATTTTAAAGGTAGACCAATTTCCACACAATGAAAACTTAAAACCCTAAAACAAACTGAGATGGACAGCTGTGTATACAGGGCAATTCTTCGTTTCTATTGGAAATTAGAAGCACGAGTGGCTGTAGCTGCACTGTGACTCTGACCCAGCAAAGATACAGGGTCTGAAAAGAATTAGCACAGGTCCTCACTAGAGAACTGTGCTGTTTTAATGGAGAACTGTAATGGAGGCAACGAAATGCTTCAAGATATTAAACCGCACTAAGCAGAAGATATAATAATAATCTCAAAGCTAAATATTCACCCAAAGCAAAAATAACAAAGGTGGTAACAGACAAAAGGAATACAATGATTTAACATTAAAAATGGCTATTGTATTGGAGATACTAGACAGCAGACATCCTCCTATATGTTTTCAAAGAGGAGATAAGGTTGTTCTGGGAAATCAGTCATTGGCAAGGAAGTTTCACCTGAACATTAAGAAAATTAGTTGAGGTTCAGAATTACAAAGCACCTTTTTCAGCTGAGTGTTACAAGATAAAACAGAAATAGATAAGCATAAGCTTTTTTTTAAAGTACTTTGAACTGAACTAGTTAACAATTCTTTGAGAGAACTCACAGGAGAGCGGAACTAGTGAATGCAGAGTTTCGAAAGTCTGTGTAAATGACTGAGTATCCTTCAATTTTAATCATTATGTGAGAGTCCAATACCTGTTGGTAAAAGCTGGCTAATGGAGGAGCACACTATTCTTCCTTGCCATGGAAAGCAATTAGCAGCAGGCTGTGCTAGGGATTAGAGCCAGAAGTTTCATTCAGTGTATTTATTAGTGTAGAAAAACAGGGGCAAATAGCAAGATGTGTACTGACAACATAAAATATTAATGTTAGCAAAGTCTAGACACAAGGGTGAGGCATTATGGAGAAACTAAAAAAAAAAAATTAATAATGAGGGAAGAGCAAAGGCTGATAAGCAGACTGAGCACACACAAATGCAAGTTAATGCAAAGTGGAAGGAAAAAACCATTAGATTTCACACAGGGTGCACACAAGCAGCTTTTAAACCATAATCTCCTAGATATTTGATCTGGAGACCCTTTGGAGCTATGACATCCCTATGGACATGCCGGCCAGACATGGCCTGCAGATAGAAGGGAAGGGAATCCAGCCTGTGCCTATAAACCAGGCTACAACCTCCACAAACAAAACCACTTCAGCAACACTGCTCCAGGAGAAAAGTCAGATCCTTGTACTAATACAGGTTCACCAAAATGAGACTAGATGCTAGATGATACGACAAGAGTTGGCAGATGTAGAAAATCAGTGAAATGCTAGGGCTAACACAATGGAGCAGGCAGCATCAAGGAATACATACACCCATGCTACAGCAAAGGGCTTGCTATCTGAACGAAGGTCATTGTCACTTAGGTAAGGCACAGAAAACTGCAGTCTGCATTGTGGGACTCCATAACAAACAAATATCCTCAGTAAGAGATGCAATAAAGATTTAACAGCTCATCCACAGAACTCCTGTTTGACTTGGGCTCAGGTCTTCAGCTCTTTCATCCGAGTGTCTCTGTTCCCCATTCTCTTTTATAACCAAGATAATGATGCTTCTTTATCTCACAGGAATGACAGAAGGAAAAATGCAACCCTAAACATTGAGTACTGCTAAAATATGAGTGGCAGTGTCATTCAGGTTCCCAAAATAGACAGTGTTTAACCTTCATTAGCTGTTAACAGCTCTTGCAAGTCTACGAAGCACTGATACTCAGATATTTATAACACATTTAACTCCAGACCAAGTCCCAAGACAAAAAAGAGAAAGGACAGCCAATGTAACAAGAAGATTCCTCCCCCTTTCACCAAGTTTCTTATCACAACTTCTTGGAGGAAAAATTTGCAAAGAAAAAGAACCCATTGGTCTGGATGAATAAACCTTGTAAGTCCCAAAGCTCTCCCCGGGGAAAGCAGCAATCTTGCTTGTTACACCTTAACAATGCAGCAAAAAGAAGATAAACATTTTTCTTAAGTTGTATTTGCATGAAGAATGTGAACCCTCTAATTTACATTTAATATTATTAGCCTTCCTTTTAGCATGTTAAAAGTTAAGTACAAATCAAAACTTTTGATGCAGATCGTTGGGCATCCATTCATTTGCATGCAGGCACAACCACAATCCATGCGCAGAACCACAGCAGAGGAGGAACAGCTTGCAGGATCTGTCAGCTGAAGAGAATCCAAAATACAGTGAATTCTGCATATAGCAAGCGAAGTATGACCCCATGCTGACTGGGCTGGGGTCAGCAAAAAGTCCTTTATCATCTGGTATTGCTAATTCAACTAGAAATACGTACTTTGATGTTTTGGGTACAGTTAAGATCCAATTCATTCAGTGGAGCAGTTTGGCATTAAAACTTAGCCTGTGCAACTGCTGGCTGATGAGAGGCAGCACCACATCCTTGCTCCCTCTCCTTGAAGGAAAACTAGTAAGACAAACTAGAGACAGACATCTCTCCAGAAGGAGTAATGAGTAGCTAAACACTGGCAAAGAAAAACCCAAACTCACCCTAGCTAGGTGAAGTGTAAAAAGACCTCCTCAGAAAGTCAGGGTATTTTCAGCAGGAGACAGATTCACAGTGAACTTTAGCTTGTCCCTTAGAGGGATCAAATTGTTCCCAATGTTAGGGAGAGAACTCCAACAGAGATCGTGACTCAAGACACAAAGATATGCCAACAGCTGCAGCAGAAGGACCTTCAGAACCTCTGAACTCACTAATCCACGTCCAGGCAGGGAAGAAAGTGAGGCAGGGAAGGTATGCACACTTAATTGCTTCTGTCTTTATTTCTGTTTACTCCTGTTATCTAAAGGAAACATCAGATTTAGAACATATGTTTCAAATCCTTCAGTTTGCATATGCCTCTAGAGAGTTAAACTATAAACCTGGCTCTTATTTACAGCTGTTCAGCATCCTATCCAGGATATTTTCAAGGGATTCAGCAGATTTCTTTTCTCTTTTATACAAGTAAAAAGCCAATATTGGAACGCAAGGGCTACAAACATAGCCTCAGGTTAGCACCACACATGAAAAATTAATGTGCACAGATATTACATAAGAAACATGTTGGCTAGCATAAAAGGAGGGGGCGGGTTAAATAGCTTTCTCAGGTTTTTTAATCATTTCTTTGGTAGAAAAGATTTAATTTAAAGCCTTTAAAGTGTGACGAACAACTCACTGAGCTGCCCATGAACTGTACCTCTGCGACAGTTACACCACAGGGACAAGCAGAATCAGACACTCAACATCTCTTGTAGCTCATACAAAGATGAAACGGCCACTAAACAAAGCGGTACTTTCCTGCTCGGGAGCAGAGAGGATTATTCAGAAGCATAGGAAAGCAGGCACCTCTCTCGCAGGAGGCAGTCACCAGGGCTGTTCAGCAGATGGGACACCGAGGCAGAGCAGGAGGAATGTGCAGCCACTGCTGTTACCTGGTGTTCAGGGAGGACAAGTAATGGCTCTGAGAAAACGAAAAGATTTGTGGCTTTAAACTGGGAGGGAAAGCGGAAAAGCAAACAGATGAGTTGCTTGGTATTTTGCTAGAAGCAAACAGAAGAGCTGAGATTTTTAAGGGACTGGCAAGGTGAACTGGGGGTAGGAAAGAAACTGCTTCCAGGGAGACCACCCCCAACACCGTGGTGGCAGAGGTGACCCCCAGCCCCTGCATAGGGGCTCTGGTCCATGCAGGCTGGGCCCCTGCAGCCTTGTGTGCGGAATGAGTAAGAAGGAAAAAGGATGATGGTCAGGGTTACAGTGGGTTAAAATGGGCGGTGGGAGAGATGTCACTGGCATAAGTATTGCCACTTGTTCATGTTCACTTCATGCAAAAGGTCAAAAATCCTCTCCAACAGTGGATTTTATTTTTAAAAAACAACCTAGAGTGGTTCACAGCATTTTTTCCCCCAGCACCACACTCTCACATATGCTATCTTAATAAACATCTTCACGTTGGAGAGGGATAAAAGGCATTTTGTTTTGATTTCATTATATTTCCTGAAATTGCTTTTTTCTTTCAGCATTTTTTTCTTGCCATTCAGTCGTGGTGGCCCTCACAGAGGGATAATGCAATAACACTTTTGACAAGGTCAGCTTTCCAGTAAGTTTGCAAATGGCATTTCCCAATGACAAAACAAGCACAGCTTTTCTTCTTTTGTAATTAATATAACAGAAATGTCAACCTGGAAAGTTGGTCTCCAAAGGTAATATGTTATCAAGAGAAAATTAATTTTTGAAGTCAGAAAGTGTTTCCTTATCTGTAAAACTGAAAATACTATTTACATAGTAGAACTACTGTTACAAGCACAAAACATAAAATTTCTGTAGCTTATGTACATGTCTGAAAAAAGAGCAACTGGGGAGAACAACAGTTAAATTGCTTAAATTGCTAATTCAGACACTATATCATTTTGAGAATTGCACATGCATTTTGTAAATTCACTTTGCACATGCCCTGTAGAAGCACACAGCATAAAGCTGTGTGCACATACTAAAAGAAATTTTACTTCACATCCACGCTTATCTTTAATTTAACCACGTGTTTTATGCACAGAATTAGTCTTTCCAGCTGCTCTCCCATTCACATAAGCAAGTAACATCCAGCTGTTGGTCCGGGACCTACCTGGGACCTACGTGTCTCCCATGTGAGGCAGCTAAGAAATGGGGGACTCTTCCAACTGCTTCTCCCAGTGGAAGGAAGACCCTGCTGCTCAGAGGGAGAAAGGGAATAAGAGAATCTCCTCTCCCTGAAAGGAGAATGAGTTCTTGGCACTGTCCCACTGAGCTGGAGCCCGCAGGGCTTCGGGCACACCCCGTGTACCTCAATCTAAACCTACATGCTATACAGTCAGGTAGGTGAAAGCTCTGCCTAGAACCTGCTGCTTGTACTCTGAATGTCCTTCAAATACACAGAAGGACAGTGAGCCCCGAGTCCTGTCATCCAATTCTTTCTATGTTTAGTTTTTACAGCTCCTACAGGCACTTAGGACAAGCCTACGGGAGCTTCAGAGTGCCAACAGGAGAGTGGGGAAAACTGAATGGAGGAAGCTGCACTCACATCTTGGGTGGAGCGAAGGGGTGGGGGGAAGAGTATTCAGCTGCAGCAAAACAACAGATCTTGCAGTTACAGCATGGGCTGTCACAGAAAACTAGCAGAATGCAAATTTTTCTGTGAAAAATATTTGCCATCAATGTCAAACCCAGCCCTCCAGGTGCCTGCAGCTCCTAGGCATGAGATCAGCACAAACTTTGTCAAACGCTTGCAGAAAAGTGATCCATTTGAAACGCTCCCCCCTTCAATCACTTTCACTTCAACCACTTTGTCCTAATTCCTTACGCACAGTCCTGTGGCACCCAAAATAATGTTGAGTAGCAGACCAAGTAGGGTGTAGCCTCTGCTTCCCTCAGGGCTGCATACGGGAGCAAATACCTGGGATGATAGGGCACTGGCTGGGGTAAGCCTGTTTCACTTCCTATGGACCCACACAGTGGCAAGCAAAGGGACACATTTGCTAGAATCCTTAGACAATTCTTCACTACCCAAGGCAAGTAAGGAGATGTAGACACATCTACAGACAGACACATTTAAACGTTGCTATGGCTTGTGCTTCCCTACACTTACAAAGCAGCCTGGAAGCCCCACAGGTCGTAGGACCTTTCTACATACCACCTCTACAAATTATGAAACTCTCATAAAAATACTTCTCTTCCACATTCTGCCAGGAAGAAAGTTAAACATCATCTAATCTTCTTTTCCTGTCTCATGCTCACTCTTTGTTTACCTATTAATCCCTTTCCAAATTCTTGACTTCAGAAAAGGTAGTGGTATTTCTGGGCAAATCCTGAGGCTCTGGATTCATACAGGCAGGAAATTATGGCTCAGTTCCTCCACTGTCCCAAACTGCTTCCACCTGAACAGGAAAATTTATGGTTAATGGTTCTTCACAGCTCCTCATCTAGATGTTCCACAGAGCACTAAAAAAAAATCAGCAGCTGTCCCATATATTGAGAAACTTGTAATATAATAATCTCAGTACATCAATCAGAACTCATTAACTGAAACTAGACCAATTATTCAAATTTGCTGTAGTTTCTATTAAATAAAGTAGTTGTCGTGATCTGAAATACTACCTAGGCAAATGTGTTCATAAAACAGGGAACAGTTCATTTCTCCTCGATGCAACAAATCATGGGTCAAAGACCATTTCCACAATGGTTTGAAACAAAGCTCATTTGACATCTAATATATTCATCAATTAAAGCAATGCTTGACCTGAGATGTTGTGAACATGCATTGAACAAAACATTCAGTATCACACGATACTGTGCCAGGAGCAATCCAGAACTCCTTAATTCTCCAGACAGTCCTTCAGTTTTATAAAGATTTTGGGTCTTCATTTGAAAGGATGCTCTGAGTAACTGGTGTCTGAGTGGTGCAGCTGTTCTTACCAGAGGCTCACATCACATGTTGAAATAAGCTACTGTGCAATTACTTAATTATCTCTCTCTCCTACCCTTTAAAAAATCCACTGCGATTCAACTTGAAGCAAACCCAGTTAATCCAGTTTTATGGCTGAGAATTTAAACACAGAGAAGTCAGAGATTCAAAGCTGCAGTTCTTGTGGCAATACCACTACTCTAAGAGGCACTGGCATTAATGCCTTCAAACCATAAGTATCTGAGGCACAAAGAAATGCAAAAACCCCTTTTCGTGCAGCTTATCCCAGCGAGTATTTTAGAGCCTGCTGTTCAGAAATCCAAAGCCCCTTCCCCTGTTCTTGGATGCCACCCAAGCTGGTGCCTAACCACCCCACATGGCTACCTCTTGCTGTCTGCCCTTCCCCTGCTTGTGATGCGCAGAAGCGAGGTTTGCTCTGCCCGACTTTCCTTCACAATGACTCCCTCATTCCACCCATTCATCTTCTCGCTTGCTTCTCTGCCATATCCGCTCAACCATCCTTCATAATTCAGGGCTGAGGAGCTAAGGAATAAATGTTACAGCACACGCATCAAGGGAACTATAACTTTGAATTACCTGACCTGGGTGAGTGTAAATTCTCAGCCATAACATTGGATTAACCTAATTTCTTTTTATTGAATATTTTACTTTTGGAAGTCCTACAGCCCTTTCTCTCAGAGAAATATGAGAACTGAAGGTCAAATAAATTCTTTTATGGGTATATTTCTAATTTTAATAATCTAACCTCTTAGCATTGAGCATTAATATCTAGCAGTAGTAGAACAAAGTAGCATCCAGTCAGTATTTTGGGAAAAAAAAGATCACATTTCTATAACCCTTCAAAAATACCTCATAAAATAACTTTCAACTTTGCTGCATATTCTCGATTGTTATAAAATTTTTAAAAACCCTCTAAACACTTAGCTTAAATAGAAATTGTCAGACATAACAGCAGTAAGAATACAGAGGCTGTCCTTGTGCCTCCACCTCAAAAGCATCAGATATAAAGATAGTAATGAACTCTGTATTTTTATCATTACAGAGTTTACCAGCTACATAAAAAGGCAAGAGAATGTATTACACAGAACTGATTCCCAAAAAAATGCTAAGATAATTTTTATGAGCTCTTTCAAGCTTCTAAAAGGGAAAGGGAACCAAGGCACATGAGTCTATTCATCTTCTGCCTCCAGGCTGGTCATTTGAAGCTAACTTCACCATTTCCATGTCAAAAGCCCTCAGGTGACTAGGCTCTGCTCTAACAAAGCTCATCACCTTCATGCCTCTGTGGGACGCATTCCTATACGTACCTATACAGGTACACAAAGTAGAATATCCAAAGTCAGCAAAAAGGCAAATTTATCCATTAGTTATGAAGAATTAGGGCAACATGAGATCAAGAGCAAAAGATCTCACTAGAGAGGATCCAGTGGAAAGCCAGAAGGCAAGGGCAGACAGCGCTCCCCACCATCAGCAGTGCTCACAGCCAGGGAACCAGCTCAGGCCTCTCAGATCCAGAGATCCCTTCAAGAGATGCAGACTGACAAGTCAGCAACCAAGGGAACTCTTAGGCTTTGGAAAGTCATTTTGGAGCAGGCTAAAGTAGTGAGAACACAACTCCGCTACTTTCTTCACTAAGTAAAAAAAATGAGTAGTAAACCTATGGCCAAATCAAGCAAAGTAAGGAAACTCATGTCAAACAAAGAAAACGAAGCAAAAGAAAAGCAGGTAGTTGTCTTGGAGCCCACGCCAGAAAACATGCATTTCTCCTGTCTTTCAAGAATCTGCAGCTCTCACTTGAGAAACAGTAATATTTTCTGGTTTAGTTTAAAGATACTTCCTCCTTCCAAAGGGTCTCTGTGCACTGCTTCAGAAGTACTACAGCCAGCCTCTTCTCTAAACACGTCCATTTCAGCTCTCCTTAGCCATTCTTTAGACTCTGCAACAGTGTTAGCAAACGATAATAGTAGGCCTCATGGAACAACCTGTTTCAAAGGAAAATGTCTTGTACTCATTTTATTCTGGAAAACAATTTCCATTTGCTTAATATAGTCATGATATTTTACTGAGGTAATTATACTCTTAGCTATCAGTAACAATTAAACCCTTAGACTGAGGTTGCTTAATAAAGGTCTCAAAATAAATAACACATTCCAAACACAATATTTTAAAATGTCAAGCATGCAAATAAGATCTTATAATGAATATAACGAAGCATCAAGTATAAATCAGCACAAAGTCTGTCATTGTACAAATCTCTGCAAAAATTGCCTTTAGACTGTTGTGGGATTCTGATCAGCATGCTACAAAAGGGCAGTGCAGGCACTGCAGATGAAACCATTTCATTAAATGTTATGACTGCTTCATCAGAAAGGCAGGGGGACGTCACCAACACTGCTATGTTTCTACAGTTGCAGAGCTGAGTGACTTGCGTAACGCAGTCAAGACTGTGGTGAAGCTGATAAAATTTGCATTTGTTCTGTTGTATCTTCCGTAGCAACTTCCATGAAAACTCCAGTCAGACCGTTCCATTGCAAGCCAAATAAACCCAGAAGCAGATAAATTAGGGGCTACAGACAAAGGAGAAAAATCACACTCAGACTCCAAGATCTAGAGATATATGACATCAGGTCAATAGGTCCTGGAAAACTGTTACATATGGAAGGTGAGAGCATGGTTTAAAGACCCTTACAATGCAGACAGCAAGATGATTAAAAAAGGTGAAGCAGATCAGTGACAGAAATTTTTTAAAAAACAGTCAGGAAAAGTGTTGTCAGAATAAATATTTGCAGAAATCTCCTTGAGGAGCATCCACTGCAGGCAAAGAGTGGTACAGCAAAATATGTCCAATGCTGCTACGTTTGTGAGGCAGCTGCCCGAGGTCCAGAAGGTGATGGTTAGGTGGAACAGGAATAAAACATAACACAGTAAGTAACTAGAAGAAGTTACTAAAAAAAAAAAATCACAACAAATTTGGGTTATATAGGGGGAAAAAAACCTCCAGTGTTAAAAGAAATCCTCCCAGAACTCTTTCCCTGAAGCACCTCCACCTCACAAGACACAGAGTTGTCAGACACCAACAAAACCAAACACAAAATGTGTTTTTTCATCAGCCCCAACAGCAAATGTCTATAGCAGCTGTCATCAAACCCCCAAACACTACCTTCTCCTCACAAAACTTAGCTCGCTTTACCCAGTAACACAGACACTCCTGTGTGAGCCACAAACACGAAGCCCAACAACGGCTCTGCATCAGACTGAGCTCAGGATCAATGTAACACCAGCTAATGAGGGGGGAGATACTTTTCATAAAAGCATCTACCCCATCTCTGATCTACCTTAGTTAGTCTTCATCCTTTAAAAAAGGTGCCCTACAAGAACAGTCTGGGAATTAAAATTTATGATGTTAGTGGATATTAAAGTTACAATTCAGCAGAAACCTGTTCAAACCCCCTGTACTCCACAGGCAGCAACTACCTCTTTCTCTCTGTCCCACAGCTGTTAATGATCTTCTCTCTTCCCTTGCTATCATACCCCTCCACCCACAACTACCAATCACCTTTTCTCTGAAATGATTTAACTGATTAATATAATTCAGTTGAAATTAAAGGGAACTGTCCTCAATCTAAAAAGTTGTTGAGTCTCTTTCAAACACAGAGTGCCTTAGCTCCTCTCTTCCCAAGCACGCAGGATGATCGAGCAAGTCCTGTCTCACGCAACAAAACCTGCCTTGCTGAATTACAGAAGAGGCAGCAGTAGAATTGCTTTAAAATGTATTTATTTGCAGGCATAAAAACAAGTTAACTTCCATGGGTTTATAAAAACCTATGATGGGGAGCCACGGTGAGATGAGGGAGAGGACTGGCAAGGGCCAGGCTGACAGCAGTTAACAATCACACATAGCATGGCAGCACAGCTGGTGATGCGTAAGTAAATGAGATACATGCAGTCGAAGTGGCTTGAAGGAAGGAAGAAGCATCATATTGTAACAGCCAGGGAGAAGCATTCAAACTACTCGTAACACAAACAAGCAGCTCAGTTCTGCCCCAGAGCTGTCCATACTACCTGGACACTGAGCACAGGGTATGATATCCAAAAGAAGGTCTGTGGCAAGGCATCTGTTTGCCAGAGTGGGTGGTTTTATTGCTACCAAGTGCAATATTTAAAGCTAATTTTTCACATATCCCTGGAAAAATGTTAATTCACCTTCTTTGCTGAACGCCCAGAACTTTAAGATCCTTCCCTGTGCTTTAAAATCATCTGCCTCCCAAGCAAAAAATGTAAGACCCAATATGACAGAGAAACCATCAGCATTATTTTAAATCTTTACTGATTACAAAACAAAGCAGATGGCAAATCAAGTCACGAACTCTGCATCTGCCATGCTTAATGAACAGTTTAATTACCTAGTCCCATTTCTGATGCATCTCTGCCATTCTCAGCTCTGGGAGTCACTTAGATACTTCGCACTGACTCTTGCAAAGATACCTCAAGGAACATGGGGTATGAACAGTCCGCTGGAGTTGGTTAATCAATACTTGTTTAATCTCCAACTTTTATGGTGATGGCCTAAATTATGTCGCAATAGAAACAGATTTCCTATCAGATCACATGATCTGGTTGAAAGCTTAGAAAACAAAAGGGAATTTTTCAGCTTCTTCTCCAGGCAGTGGAGTACCCAAAGGCAGACAAATGCACAGACAGAAAATAAACACAGCAAAACAACAACATCCAGTACAATCAGATAAACTCATCTGCTGCATTATGCCTTACACAAGAGCAAGGGATGCAATCAGGACAGCCTACATTCACAAAGTCTACAATTTGAGAAGCAAACTGGACTCATTTGGAAGAAGTCACAAGAAGTAACCAAAACTGGGCTTCACATTTTGAGTTTTGGTGTATGCAAACAGGCAAGGGATTCCCACGAAGGATCATACACTGGCTGCAAAAAAAGCAGGAAATTTTGTCTCTGGTCAGATTTGCTGCACACGTTACAGGCTGCTCCTACCCACCCTGCAGCTTCATGCAGGTAGATCCAACCAGCTTGGACACAAAAGAAATAACTGTTTTAAGGAGTCACTAAACTGCATGTGTGCAGGAGAAGAGCCTGGCAGGTCTAAACCCTAACAGCAAGCTAAGTAAGGAATACAGGTAAGGGCTGACTGCAACCAGATAAAAATCACACAAGGAGAGGAGGAGGTGACAAGCCTAAAAAGATCCATGCAAGCCAGTTGTTGGCCCTCCACATCAGAAGGCTTTGGGAACCCTCCAGTGTGCCTTTATTGCTTTTCTCCAACCACACTCCTGCTGCACAAAGTCCATTTGTACCTTCTGAAAGCTGCCCTCCCGAAACAAAAAGACCAGAGCTTGCTTTCCATTAAATACTGACTCAATCAGCTGCTTGCACTCAGATAAGGATTTTCAGAAAGGGTTTTACATTTCAGAAGACCTACATGTCATAAAATTTCCCAAGAGATTCAGATTTTAGCCATTTGGTAGCAGAATTGACTGTTTCTAATAAGCCTACTTCATAAACAAAGAGCAGAGGTTGTGTGCAAAGCTCTCAGAAAAAGAGAAATACTCACAAGCTTAAGGACAGCATAAAAGTCAAACACAAAACTGTGTAGGTAAACATGGCATTCAAAGCCAATACAACAGTAAATCAAAAAGGAAAAAGGGCAGAGGTGGACTAGGTCTTTGCCCAGCACTTCAGATTATGTCCCACTACAGCTGTATCGGAATTACCTCAGGTAATATAGCAAAGATTAAAGATTACCCTAAAACTCTGAGCAAGCCAAAGCAAAAAGACAGCACAACAGACAGGAAATCCAGTCAAGTGGATTTCTGTAAGAGTGAGTGAATACAAACCTTCAAACATCAAATTCTTTTGCATCACCTTCAGTGAACAGACTGACGGTCCAGGAGATACCTTCAAGCCGTCAATGTCTGCAAACCTCTAGGGCATACAAATCTAGTCTTATGTTTCACTGAAAAAATGTAGATTAGAAAACTTAAATACTGCCCCGAGATTTACAAGGACATACGGGAGAAAGTAATGAACTAACATGTTCTAAACAGCAGCTTGTCAACAGGAATAACCAGGATGCAGCTCCCGTGCCAGCCCCCTGTCACTGTCAGAGGTGGAATCAGCTGGGCTGGACTACTGCAGTAGTGCACCACAGACAGGACAAGGCTGCTCTTCAAGCCAGGGAAGAGAGATTTGTAGTGACTCACAGAAGAATCCTAGACTGATAACTGTGCCAATTCCAAATGGTAAACCAAGTGGAAAAGCCCACGTAAGGTCAAGAAAGCCCAAAAGAAGCAAATGAGGCAAGGAAGCAAGCCACGGATGGAGAAGTTAAACGCACTGAAATGGAAAGATGAGAGCAACCAAGAAAGACAGAGAATGTAGCGAGGAGAAAATGAACAAGACTGAACAAGTGAGACAAGCAATCTGTGAAAGCCAAAAAGTATCGCTTGAATCTTGAGGAAAAAAAATGCAACAGTCATAAAAGTAAGCTGAGAAGGAATCGGATTGGCCTAGCAAGTATGAGAGTAGGTTTACAACTAAAATATTTGGTACTGCTGTTATCAAATGAAGAACAGCTTATTGTTTTCTATTGATCTTTTAAAACACATTCAAGGCCTGAGACTTCCAGGTTACAATTTGAGCTCAAAGAAAGAATAGCTGTTACTGCATTAAACTTGCACTGTTGAACACGTCTGATGCCTTTCAATCCTTATTTGCACAAGCATACAGGAACAGATTCACTGCCCTACTAGAGGGTCAAATATACACAAATGCAAAAAATCACACTATCAAAAGCAATAGCAATTCAATCTTATATATAATAGTCTCCCCTAAATTAGATTTTCACAGTCCTATTTAACAAGACAAAGATTCAATAGAGAGAGCTCATCTTTTCCATTCTCAAATTACATAGAAGCACACTGTACTACTGATGCCACTAATTAGATGATTAAATACCATTCTAGGTGATATGCTTTCAATGTAAAATAATTATTTTTGACAGGCAATATATTTGCTCAATCTCATTTTAAATCACAATATCATACTTTTTTAATTAAATGAAATTCCTTCTTCTGATTTTGCATAAAAAGAGCAACCAGCAGGAAAACAGTGCTAAGGATAGATTGCCCAAGTACCACAATGCAGGTACTTCTTCACAAAGGACCCCGGGCATTCTGTGGATGGACTAGATGGTCTGTAAAGGTCCCTTCCAACACAAACCACTCTATGATTCCATGAATATAAATTTTCAGAGACAACAGAGTCTTTATTCCTTTAAAAACGGTCAGTTGAGGAATCACTGAACACATGAAAACCTTCCACTGTCAAAACACGTTTATTTGCCATGGGCTGACAAAGGACATTTCCAACTTCTCCTCTACTCGTCTTCTGGGAGAGGACAGCAAACAAATCTTTCCATATAAATTAGGTTATAATTCATTACATGATAAAATACTGTTGACTTTTTGTCCAGTACTTAAAGTAATAATATTTTTGTATTCTATGATAAAACTTATTTCTGCTGAGGACTGGAAATAAGTTAACAAAGGGAATATTTTAGTAAACATCTGAGAAACTTCCTTCAGGGCTGAGCAATGCTAGACAGCTAAGAGGTTGCAAATGAAGGAATTGAATTGGGTTCAGTGTCCACCTGTGTCATATCCAGCCATGCCAGCACCAAACTAGAACACTACAGAGGGCTGTCTGCTGCTGGGGGTATTAGAAACACCAAGGAGAAGAGATGCCTTTTCTGTTGCCATGACAGAAACATGGAAAGTTTGGTCCATCCACCGATTGCCTACCTCAGTGTGAAGCAGAAAGAACTGCTGTCATTTTTCTCTTCTCACTTATATGACTCTCCATGGCATCAGATTCTGCAGCCAGATCTGATAGAATATCCTCTTGTAAAGTGGTTGCTTCATGCTTCGAGAAGCTCTGCTTTCCGCACCATATATCACAGTTTCTTTGGCTCAACAATGACACGGAATTACACAGAATTGCAGAATTGGGTGCAACACAATTAAAATCAATCCAAATGCTTTAGTTGATGCTGAAAATTAAAGCTTAAAGCACAAGCAACACAACACCTCCTTTCCCCCTTGCTCAGTCACTCCCATACCAGCACCTTTCCTCCCCATACATTGATGTGCCTGTCTCCCTCTCACATGCTCTGACTACTTGAGCCTGACCTTACGTACACACATAAGCTTACTTACATGAGCAGCTTTATAACACCAGGGAGACTGCTCAGATGAGTGAAGTTTTCTAAGGAGTATTCTTGAAAAGTGAAGTAACTACCATTCTGACTATAGAGAATTATTATTCCCTCTGGGGGAAGACTGCTCTCAGGATTTAATATAAAGTTTTCAGCGCTCTACAGACTTCAAAATTATTGTATAGATTTCATCACGAGAGCATACCTGATGTAGGATAATGCAGACTTCTTTGATATATCCTATAGAAAGGATCTTAAAACGTATTTTCAATTTACTGGTCTAGTGCCTACCATTACATTCAAACAGACTTTCAGCAGAAGAGGAAGGCAAATCTCTTACTCTCTGTAAATTGTTTTTCCACAGGAACAGTTGACAAGGTGCCGTCATTTCATTCTCTTTAGGAAAGCAGGTGATTCACCCAAAGCCATTATAAATTCCCTTCAGTGGCTCAAAACACTCTAGTGACAACATGATTCAATTCTCTGCCCTCACACAAATGCCAAACCTGAGACAAAGTCATGTATTGCCAATGCAGCATGAGCCCAGACGGGGGGGAACGCTAACAAAGCCTTAGGATGTACTACTGCTTTTATTCTAATACAGTTCTAACGACATTTCACGTCTTATGTAGCACCCAGTACACAAAGACCCCATAGTAACTTTGTAGTACCAGTTATGGAGGTGAACAAAGAAGAAAGCAAGGACTGCACCTACAGGAAAGAAATAAGGGCACAGGCTTTTCCAAGCACTATCTAGAAACTCACCTTGGTGAGCAGCAACACACGTTTCTGCAGCCGTCTGACCAGTGCTTCATGCTGCTCACGTTTCTTCTTCTCATCCAAGAGTTGGCTCTGAATTCGTAGTATTTCCTCCTGTAGCTGCTGCCGGGCCTTCTCTAGTGTTCGGGCACTAAGAAAGATAATACAGACTGGTGAAATCTTGACCACTGCCTCTTAGTCAGAGAGATCAGAAAAAATGGGCAGGGAAGCATCACCACGATACCTGGACATTGGGGCTGGTGTCATTTCATTTTACGGCTGCACCACTGCAAACAGAATAGCTGCAGTCTCATTACCAGCAGTTCTCAGAAAAAGATAGGAGAGAAGAACCACCCCCAGTAACAGCCTTCTTGTTCAGCATGAGGCAATTACTGGAACCCCACATATACAAAGCATTTAAATAATTGCATATCTATTTCAAAATCAACCAATCTGCCCTTCAGAAGATGCCTCATTTTCAACAAACGATTCACAGTCTTGGGTTCTACTGTATCTTTTCACCTTTTTCTAAAAAAGTAGAAGCAAAACTGAGGTTTAATATGATCTGCTTTGACAGATAATACCCAGCAAGTAATTACAGCCACCACCTGGACATTGCTCTTGCCAGCTACCTATATTGGAAGAGAAATGTCTTCTGAGGCCAGGTGATTAGCACTTCTTTTGCAATGTGGACATGATTCTCAATTCAGCCAGAATAGCCTGGTCCCTCTTCTCAGCTCTCTGCAGCATGACACGGTAATGCACAATTATTATCCATGTATTCCTGGAGATATTCTTCATGCATGCCCTTCAGACACTCAGTGTGCTGCTGGGACACTAATGGGTAGCTGTTCCAAGGCACACATAGAGCAGCTCATCACAGATCAAGTATGCTGGCAAAGTACTTGATCAATAACAAAGTAAGAATGAAATTATTCTTGTGATTATTGAGAGTCGGCTCATAATTTAAGCATGTCAAGTTTATCCAAGACTTCACTAACTTTAGGTATTTAAAGAGTGGGCAGGACATGAAAAAAGGTACTGCACACAAGTCATAAAGCCTCAAGCAAGCTAGAAAGACCGAAACAAACATCTCTAGTTTACTCAGGAACTGATAATCTTTGTTTCTCTGATGACAAAAACAGCATCGAAAAATTTATAAATGCTTCAGAAGGGTACTCTTTATCATTATTATTAAAAGAAAATTAATAAAAAAAAGCTTTTAAATAAAATAGCACTATTGTTAAGGTATTGCTTAGATAGATCCAAAAAGGGAACACTGCCTTAAAAGACACTTGGTATAAATCAAGTACCTCTTGCACTACCATGTCACCAAACCATACTTCTTGGGAAATTTATGTAGGAATTCACCAAAATCCCCAAGCGGCTGTCCCCCTACCTCAAAATCTCCCCCTTGAATTAAAACATGCATTTTAAAACACTGGATGAATTAGAAGCCTGTTTAAAGCTCCAGTTCAATTCTGAACCACTCACAGACCAATTTAATAATCAGGGACTATGGAATAGTCTCTTCATTGTTGTATTCAGGTGGGAAGGTTCATCAAGAGGTCTTCAAATCTGCATTTGAAAATGTATAATTTCATTACCAGGGCACCAATGCTTCCTTGGTTCTGTTTTAATTAATCACTTAAAAAGGGAACCTGCACCCAAGAATAGTATCTATGGTGATGGAACATGAAGAAGCACCAGCCTTGCACTGGATACTCTCTTCCCCATCCTAACCTCAGCAAACATCTCAATTTCAGTCTCTTGAGTACTTCATACGAACACTAGCCTTTTTCATACTGAATAATGCAAGAATTCCACAAGAACAAAATAGAGAATCAACTCTTGTTGGATTCTGCAAAATCAATCCATATTAAAAAATTTCCTGGAAGCCAGCATCCTAAGATGACAAACAGCAGGTTGAGTCCTGGCATACTGTGAAATATGGGATAAAATTAAGTGGTATAACCGAAACATCAAATGTCACAAACACATGCCACACAAGAAGTGATTACTTGCAGTGCAAAAAACCCACATCATTCAGAAGTTACAACTGCCAAATTACAAAGATACCCACCACTGCTCTCCAGCCCATCCTTTTGTCGGAGGCTACCCCTTTGCAGCGTAGCTAGCAAACTCGAACACATGCTCACAACGTGCTCACACTGCTGCTCAGCTCACAATACAGCATCCTACACCTTAAACATGCCTTCAGGGGCAATTTAGGCTGACTAATTTCCAGTTGATGGACACAAGTTGGATAAAATCTTAAAACATACATGAAGATTCATCACACCATGCCTCTGAAAATCCTAGGCTTAAAACACTTTCCAGGCACCTTGCACTAAGACTGATTTCTTAAGCTTGTGCTAAGACAGACTTTAGGCCCACATATACGTGCCAGCCTACCAAGTTTGCAACAGGTCAGCCTCCAGTACACGGCAGAATGGATGGGTGAGACCAAGTAATCTCAGCTACTGTCTTAAAAGTCACTGTAGTTTGTTCAACAATATTGCTTTTTTATGCATAGGGTAAATGTAAGTACAAAAACCTCATCAACTGTGTTATAACAAATTAACTCGTGCCACAGAAACCCTACTGCAAATATTATTTGCCCTATCAAAAAAACTTAGTCCTCATTAGAGTCAGAACAGAACTAAAAATGCAAACATAGGATTAAATACTACAAAAGAGCCAGAATCTTGCATTTGATTATTGCAAACCATTTTGATAGGACAAATTTTTTTTCTTACTCTCATGACATTGTGACCTATTTCTACAAATGCTGAGTGGACTGACGGATTATGATTGAACTGACATTCACAATGAAAAATAAGGTATGTGCTAGGTTTCTGTTCTGGTTTTGGCTGGGATAGGGTTCATTTTCTTCCTAGCAGCTGGTACAGTGCTGTGTTGTGGATTTAGGATGAGAACAATGTTGGTAACACACTGATGTTTTCAGTTGTTGCTAAGTAGTGTTTATACCAAGTCAAGGACTTTTCAGCTTCTCATGCCCTGCCAGTGAGTAGGCTGCGGGGGGACACAAGAAGCTGGGAGGGGACATGGCCAGGACAGCTGACCCAGCCTGGCCAAAGGAACGTTCCATACCATATGACATCATGTTCGGTATATAAACTGGGGGAGAGCTGGCTGGGGGCTGCTGCTCGGCAACTGGCTGGGCGTTGGTTGACGAGTGGTGAGCAACTTCATTGTGCATCACTTGTTTTATATATTCTAATTCTTATATTATTAACATTATTATTATTTTCTTCCTTTTCTGTCCTATTAAACTGTTCTTATCTCAACCCATGAGTTTTCTCACATTTCCAGTTCTCTCCCGTATTCCGCTGTGGGGGTGGAGCAAGCAAGCGGCTGCGTGGTGCTTAGTTGCCAGCTGGGGATAAACCACAAGTTTCCTTCTTGAAATAATGAAAAATATTTGAGATTCACATCTCATGAAGAGGAGACATTCAGGCACATACACACCTCTCAAATTAGGTTGAAATACGACTGTTTTAAAACATGAGAAGAGTTAAGCAAAGAGAGACAAATAGGCCATTTCCTCAGTCATTGCATGGCGTTTGCATCACCTTTTCATATCAGCCTCAGATCAAATGTGATATTAATGTACGTAAAAATTAAATGCCAGATATGTTTATGAAAGCAGAAACAATACTTAAACTCTCTGAACTGACTGTTACCATAGGTTTCCTTGCTATAGGAAGCATGAAATTCAACTTCCTTACAACTCTCCACACCATGCCAAAGTAAATTATCAAGATCCTTTCTTCCTCTCTTAGGAAAGATTGATAATTCTTCCAGAAACTGCACCAAATACAACATAAACTGTCTCTAAGAAAAAATCCAAAAAGCTGGTTATGTTCCTTATTGACAACAAAAGAGGATTTGAAAGTAGATATCCAGTAGCAAACGCCATTGAAGTTAGACATGTGCACTCTTCTTCCACACTGATGACACCTATGACTTTTCAAAAGTAATTGCTTGCTCAAAACAAGCATTAAAAAAAAATAATGAAATAGGCAGGCACAAAGTTCAACATAAGCTTGAAGAACTGGCATTTTTTTAAAATCTTTGCAAGTTCAAAGTAAACCTTTTACGCCTTGAAGAGAAAAAGTCATTTCTGTTTATCAGCCTATTAATGTTTCTTGTTCCACATCCCAGTGGATGAGATGCCAACATCTTTCTGTTCTAAGCTGTTGAGACTCTTCATATTTTGCTCTTCTCTTCTGTAATCCACTTCAGTGTAATCTTAATGATGAAACTTCATTTTCCAGAATGTTCTTTTTAAGACTGAGAACAATGATGGCAGAAAGTGAATACTGAAGCTGTAAGATACATTTTAATAATCCCCTTCAGAAAATTACAAAAGCAGCTGACAGCTCCCCACCCCCAATGATCCATAAAACATTATTTTAATCATTTCATCCTTTCAGTAGCCAAGTAACCACCTCAGAGAGATTAAAAAAGTAACAGGGAAAGCAAACAGGATTCCAGAATCAGTCTGTATATCAACCTGAGAGGAAAACACAAAGTCCACAGTGGCACATAGACAATTAGAGGATCAACACTGTCTGGGTCATGTTGCAACTCTGGAAAAGATGACACACTTACACATACCAGGGCCAACTGTCAGAAACAAGGATCACATCAAAGAGAAAGCACCGAAAACCAAAGAGTGTGGATGGGAAGAACATTGAAGAGGCACAGAGGGAAAACACGATGACAGTGCTATTGCACAAACATAACAGAAAGAAGAAACACGCTGCAACTATCAATGTCTTCATGTCAGAGTCCAAAATAAAAAGGTTAGCACACAAGCTAATGAGGCAAAAAGGAGCGAGGGAAATTGTTTTGCAGCAAGACGTTTGGATGAAGAAAAGCACACCCATTCCTGAGGCTTGACAACTTGCAGCCTTCTCAACGTATCCACACATTTATAGACAGTACACACAGGCATAAACCATGCTGTAGACTGATAAACAGAGAGCTTGAACAAAAATGTTGGTTTTCATTCTGGTTCGTCTCCCCCAGGTTTTATAAGCCCAAATGGAGGCATAAGTAGCAACAGGGCAACTCCAGCATGTGTTCATACTGTCTGGTGGGTTAGCCAACAGAACATCCCTGCCTGTGCCTTCCCTCAAGGCTCCTCCCAATCTCTACTTTCTGGCACAGCCTTCCCCCCACCCATCCTCTGCCTAACCTGCCTCCACAGGAACCACCATCTGGGATGGGAATTCAAAAGAAGAAACAGAAGGGAGATCATGAGGACAAAAATAGCCTGACTTAAAAAGGGACAGGGCACAGGAAAGAAAAGGTGGGCCTTAGTAAAATGAGAATTTCAACCTTATGTTAAAAAGGAAAAAAAAAAAAAGATCCATTATAAAATGCTGCTGAAAAGATGGATGAGGGCTCTAAGAACACTGCTGCAGAATGGAGCTGCCTCAACTAATAAATTTCAGGCAGGTAAACTAGAAAAGCAAACATCAGGAACGAGATTATTTTAGTGCTACAAGTATTTCCACTCAAAAGCTAAAGGTTTGAGTGCTAACTTTTATTCGAATAAGATTGTTTGGCACCTTATTCTGCTTCCTTTCTTCTTCACATGCAAAATTGCAAACATACTGAAGCAGCAGCATCTATTCCTGCTCTGGAACACTGTGCTGCTACTGCGACGCGCACAAGTGGGAACTGTGGAGGCCAACGCTTCCCTGTTATCTGTTATTTGCCTACTACATTCAGAAGGAGCAACAATACAAAATATTAACATCTTTAGTGGAAGTTATTACATGGGCTGTATTTTATTTAAAGCTTTAACTGTGCCGTGTAGAGAGGCATATGAAATACTGCTACAGAAAATTCTACACAAAACAGTCTACCGAGAGTCAGTAGGAAAACAAGCTTTTTTTGTTGCTATTTATTTCTCCCAAGTCTTCAGGAAACGTCTGCAAACTTTGCCTTGGTTCACGCTTCGTATTTTCTCAAAGACCTTTTATGTAACTCACCATTACCATGCTTCCATAAATCACAGATCATTCAAAAATAAGCAGTTCATACATCACGTTGCTGTTGTACATCCAAGGAAGACTTGAAGCACACTGAGTTTATAATGAGGGAAAACATAAAGACAATTATTTTGCTAGTGTGGACAGGTGAAATGGGTAAGCAGCAGACAGATGTTTGGAGATTTATTGGTACACTGACAATATGTTTTATCATTGAGACAGTATTTAATTTTACTCCCCAACCAGCAGTATACATAACAGGCTGAGAAATGCAGTTCCTTCAAAGTGAACACTTACAGACCAGGAATAAATTTTATATTCTAGCCCCGGTACAGTAGCCACAACTGACTGGCAGGAGTTAGGATTTACTAAAAGAAATTCACATCAGGCACTTTCTGCTTCCTTTCACTACGAGGTCAACACGCTTGCTGCAACACACATGGCTTTGCTGACCACAAGAAGCCACAGGAACCAAAACCAGGAGCATTGCCAAAATACAAAGCCCAGCACAGCTCTATCTGAACGGATACTTAATCAGCCACTCAACATGAGATTTACTGTCATGCTATTAAATATGCTTTCCACACTCACCATCAAGACGACAATAAAAGCAGTGTCTTAATAAATGAGAGACTTCTGGGGTCTGGTTTGGTTTTAAGTTGAAACATGAATAATTTGTCAAATACATCCCTCACTGAATTCTGGAATGTAAAGTATTTCAAGAGTGAGATAACTACAGGCACAAACATCCTTTTTCTAAGCCTCCAAACCTAAAGTGTTCATAAGGCCAAAGCTTCTATTAAAGGCATTTATTTGGTGAACAAAACTTCTGCTAGTATTTAAAAACCACTGAACCCACACTGTTTGTTGCATGCTTATTAACTTGAAAATGCTGCTGTCTTCAGTATAACTGGCTACAGGAGAAATCAAGCTGATAGTTGAATACACAAAGTGATTTATAATAGCTTATGTAGACAAATTATTACGGGCTTTTGGTATGTTCAAATGCTCATGGCTCTTGTTCTGAATCAACAACAAGTCAGATGCAGTTGCATCCTGAGCAAACTGATTCCCTTTGCAGTGCTTGGTAAAGAAGCAAGTACTAAATGTTCTTAATAAAATGCAAGCAATTAAGAAGCGGGAGTTAAAAACAACAGTCCTCTAAGATTATTAACACAGCATATAGCCTGCACAGCATGTATCATCTATCTATGTATCATAATTTTGTACATGGCATTTGGCAATTACGGAGGACTGCCTATTTTTAAAGAGCATTCACTGATAAGGATCTTCCACTCCTACTCTGAGATAAGAATAACCCCCGCTAGGTTCTTTCCAACACTGCAGGCAACAGGACCCACACTACGGCAATGCCTTCTGACCACAGATTGATAGACCAAAGGGAGGCAAGATGTTCACTAAATTGTTCAAAATACATCACAATGAGTTGGGAAGATGAACATCTCCGTTCCAATTATTTCAATAAGAGAGCCGTGCTCATTTGGTCCCCTTTGCAGGTCCCAGCTTTTGCTCTGGCAGCATCACTGGCTGGTGAGGAAGGTCAGCCCGTGGGTAATAATGTCAGTAAGGAAACACAGGGAGCTTCAGCACCCAACAATTGGAAATGACTGCTCCCTTCCCCATCACACCCCACACCAGCTCTGAACATTCCGTGCAATGCAAGGGAGCAAAATCCTGAGAAAGGGAACTGTCACAGGAGGCAGGAAAACAAACAAACAAAAAAGCCCAAAAAACCCAACCCCAAGTAAGAATTTTGAAAGAAAACCTTCCTTCCAGCCAGGATCCAAGCATCCTCTCTGCAGCTGGCTTTATTTACATCATCTAATTCAAATTCTAAATGCTTTGAAGTGTTATTACACTTTTTTTTCCTTGAAAACAAAAATGACAACAACTGAAACAAAACTGGGAATGAGAAAGCCCAAAGATTGAAATAATTACTAATCAAAGCAGAGGCCTGTACATGGGATGGTGAAGTCACTGGCCAGCTCTACCCAGTAATTTCTCTTCATGTCGGCTCTGATGAGTTTTATATTTCTAACATTTCATCAATTTGAATCACTAAATTCGATTTGCATTCACAGATAAACAGAGAGGGAATAATAAATACTCTCATCTGACCTTGAAGTGTGACACAGAAAATTGCCCTCCATGATTTCATTTCAATCTGAACCATAATGAATAATGCAGTTGGCCCCATCAGTTACCAATCTATAATCACACTTGTGGGCTGGATGAACTCACGGCTGTGCCTAAATGGGATGAAGAAAGTCAAAACTTCTCACTCTTTTTGTACCGTTTTTTTCTGCTTCTCCCATACTATTGAGGTTAAGCTTCTACTTTGAGGGTGAGATGCCCCAGCAACTCCACTCGCTCCCAACTATTGATTGGGGGTTGCCTCAATGATTTCGATTTGTTGCACAGTCTAAAGTGAGAAGTGAGGTGAAGGCATTGCACAGTTTTCTCATCCCAACTCAGTATTATGTGCATTGCAAAAAAATATCCTGTAAAGGCTATACATTCAATAAATATTCTTCCTCCCAGCAAGCTGTCAAGTCACAGGCCCAACTCTCCGGCACTGATGTGAAGCACAGCAACACAGCACAGACAACTGGTGACATGAACATCACGAGTGACTAAGAATATTTCCAAATTCTGTTACACATTCAAACCAACACTTATCATGAGAGCGGAAAAGTCATCTGGGAATAGGCAGCATGAGAGCTGAGGAGCTGTAAAGAATAAAGGACTGATAAAGAGGAGCAAAAAAAGGAAAATTTGCTTGAAGTAGGGAAAGAAGTGAGTAGGAGAATGGTTGTGCTGAATGAACCTGTCAGCAAACAAATCTGCTGAAATTCTAGGCTCTTGACAGTTAGATAATAGCTTATCTTAATGAAATAAAGAGGGTCAAAGTGTTTAGATGAGAAAAACAAAACATTAAACCCTCCACTGCAATATAGCAAGCGAGTCCTCACAGACTCATGACTCATTACAGCTTCGTGAAGGTTCTGCAGATCTGTTTCAAATGACCTTTTCCAATGAGATCTCATTTCCAACGTGCATTACTGTACTCCACAGTGAAATGAGTATTGTATATTGCTGTTCAGTCACTTTCTTTTTTTAATATCTGAATCTAAGACTACCTGAATAAATCTACAGAAACACAGCTGTCTAAAATATTTCTTGCGGAACAAATCAGTGATGGACCCCCCACCATAACTCTCCCTAAAATTCAAAGCTAGAGCTCAGCATTTCAGCTTCAGGCTTTTGTCAGTGAAAATCCCTCCAGGTTATGTGATGAAAACCTGTCTAGGTTTTCACTGGGGACTCAGAAGAGAATCTGTAACGGATATTTATTGACAACAAATAAACCCAAATAATTAAGCGCTACCCCCTAGCACGTACCCATGGGACACTGATGCAGAAAAAAGTAAACGAATGGCTGAAAAGTCATTTAACTATCTATGACAAGCACTCCGACAGACTGCTGTTCTTAGCTTTTCTTTCTCACAAACACCAATTTAGCTTCATCTCATATCTGCCTCCCACCTGCTTTGACTCAACTTAAGTCAAAGCAGTCTACCATGATCCAAGCCATATTAAGCACAGCATTATAACAGACAAGCTAATGGTTAAATCCAAAATAGGGAAGCATATTAAGCCTGCAAAGGTCTTAAAAATTCCCTGATGAAATAACCTGACCAGTAACCATGATTTTTTCAGGTGTCACCATGCCTTTGGGCATAACAATGTGACATAGTAATGATCTTTCCTACCATGCTCTAATAACAAATCAGGATTCACTGCTAACTGCATCTGTTTTCTGCAGGATCTCTGCCTCATTTACTGCAGAATTTGGAAGATTTAATGAAGCACAGAAATTGCTTAAAGAGAATGGTCTCACACTAAGGCAACTGAAAGACTCCCCAAAAAATGGTTCCAGTTCTTGCCTATGCCAGAGTTCCTAGCTGATACCATGAACTCTTCAAAGGTAGTCCTTAGTGCTCAGTCATTAGGTGGCTCCTTCATGCTCAGCTCATGTGCTGGGCACTGACACTACTGTTTTAAATCAATAGCAGCTACTCATAACATATGAAGCCTTTGGAAATGCTAAGTGTTTTGAAAGAGCAAGTTCTAAACATTCCAGGAATGGAATCCCCAAAATAAGGCTATACTTTCTCCTTGGTTTGCATCTGGTGTAACAGATAAATTGTAATACATTATTGAATTTCTCTATAGAAAAAAAATGCATAGCTACTCATTAAGACAACATAATACCCCATCTCTGCCAAGTGAAACAGAATCCTGCATGGTGTAGGAAACTAGACTAAGGAGGCATCAAGTGACTTTAATTCTCGCATTTCCTACCCTCCAAGAGCTTCACTTTGCAACCCTTACGTAGTCTTCCAGACACCTATTTTTCATAGGGGGAAAATATTACTTTAAAGTGTGCGCACGCGTGTGTGAGCGCATGTGTGTGTGTGAAGAACTTGTATCTAAGAACAAGAATGAGAAAAAACACCACTTAGCTGAAATGCCCCCAAAACATCCAATGTGGGGTAAACTTCATCCTAGTTAAATTAGTTTTCATTCTCATATACATCCATTTGGGGCATGTGTATAAGCAAACACAGATGCACAAAGCAGAGAAGAGCTGGTCTCCAGCCATCTGGTGTCAGATAATGAGACTAAAGAGACTGGGATCTTTCCAAGCTAGACTATCACACCATGACTAGCTGCCATTCCTTTTGCAGTACCTCTGAAGCCCCACTCTCTGTAAACCCAAGAAATACTGTATAACTACACACTCTCACTCTGCCTCTGCTCAGCTGCCCAGACATACTGGCTGAGCAAACTGCTTTCTCAGACGCTGTTTCCAAGCGGTGATGAAAAGGATATGCCCAGATCAGATTTACTGATGTCCTGCTAACCTTATTCCTAAAAATCTTCTGTGGATGTTTGTTTTCCCTGTTACCACCCAGAAATACACAGCACTATTTGTTTCCTCCACTGGACTGTTGACACCATTAGGACTTACCTGCAGGGCACAGCAATCTACTTTGTGTCCCAAATTAGCTCAAAGAACCCTTAAACCACTATAAGGCAAGAGGATTAACACTGTCACTGTGGAAGGAGAGCTGCCAGAACAACTACATTGACAGCCATTACATCAATTCTTTTGCAGCAATATTTTTAAATGTTTAATAAAACATAGTACTACGTGCTATGCAATCTTTTTGTAATTAATACTTAATACAGAAACCAGTCAGGTGGACATGTAAATAGCCTTTATGCAGCAGTTTCAGGTTTCAAAATCAATAGATGAGCAGAGAGGTCAGACGCTTTACTTTGGAGTGAAGTTGAGATAGGGAAATGAATTTAAACACATGCATTTTGTTTCTGTACCATAAAAGAACAGCTCTGTTCGATGTAATTCGGTTTCAGCCAGTTGGTATCACAAACCATGTTATCAACCAGCTCCATGTGCCAGCACTGAATGTTGGAGGGAAGGGATGGTAGTCCAGTGTGGATTCAGCAGGTACTGTGTGAAGAGTTTCTGCCCTCAGCAGTGGAGCACCATAACTCATCACTGTCGTGGTTTAATCCCTGCCAGCCACTCAGTCCCACACAGCCGCTCGCTCCCTCCCTCCACAGTGGGATGGGGGAAGAGAATCGTAGAGAAAACTTGTGGGCTGAGATAAAGACAGTTTAATAATTGAAATAAAATAATAATAGTGATGATAAATTCTAATGAAAAGGAGAATAACAAAAAGAGAGAGAAATAAAACCTAAGAAAAACAGTGTCTGCAAATGAAAAACAATTGCTCACCACCAACTGACAGATGCCCAGCCAGTTCCTGAGCAGCCAGCTCTCCCCCAGTTTATATACCGAACATGATGTCATATGGTATGGAACATTCCTTTGGCCAGGCTGGGTCAGCTGTCCTGGCCATGTCCCCTCCCAGCTTCTTGTGTCCCCCCGCAGCCTACTCACTGGCAAGTTAACGTGAGAAGCTAAAAAGTCCTTGACTTAGCGTAAGCATTACTCAGCAACAGCTAAAACATCAGGGTGTTGACATTACACTCACCCTCAACCCAAAACACAGCACTGTCCCAGCTACTACTTCCGGCTGAAACCAGGACAATCACACAAGTAGTCAAGATTGTTTCCGCGCTGCTTAACTCAGCAGTTTTCCACTGGATTCGAACACAGCCAGAGTCCCTGAACAAGCAGTGAGTGCCCCAGCTGTAGGGTTTGTAACAGCTCGTACCATCGCATCTACATCTGGAGCACCATGCCTGTATCCAGCGGAATGCAGAGCTTACCTCTTCCTTTCCAAGTCAAACATCAGCCCCACTGAAGTCACAGAACACCCACTAATTTCAGGGTACATGAAAGCTCCCTTCGGGTTAATCTTCCTCAGTTTCCTGTGGAATTGCTTATGAAACATTTTGGACACAGTTGATTCAGCATTTGTCTCTCTCTTTCCTGGGATGTGGAAGAAGCACAGCCTTTTTCACCTTTGTGGAAGTCTCTCCATAGCAAAATAAACATGCAGTTACAGGGCTACTTTGTGGGATACCACAATGTAAAGCAATACCAAGTGCGTGTTGGTCCCAGGAAGGGCTGGCATCTGTCAGATCCTCCAGTCACACCAGGATCAGTTCTGCTTCACCTGCTGGCTTCCTAGCTTCCAGCCCACAGTGATTTGGGCATGCATTTCTAACAGAGCAATCATTCTTGCTCCTGTTCAGCCTTTTAATTCTCATTTGACGATAATGGCATAATTTCTCCCCTCTCCACTTAATGGAGAATAATGAAGACCAGCTCTGATAAATCTTTATCACCCAAACTCTCCCTGTCAGATACTACTCTGGCCAGTACTCGATAACCAGGAGGAACTGATTTGATGCAGAAGATAAGGTGTTTAGCTCTGTTATACTCTGCTACAGCAGTCTGAGAAGAACAGAAACAATCATGAGTCTGCAAAATCATAAGTGGCAGGATGTGAAGAAGGAGCAATTGGTCACTGCCTCTTGGTGGAAGAACTAAAATTAATGGAGGAAAATTCATCATGGGCTATTAAATACAAAAAGGTATCACCTTCAGCTCAAGAAATTCTTAAGCTTCAAACTGAGGAAAATGTAAGCAGTATCACTGTGCATTTGCTCCTGTATTAGACTTGCCCAAAACTTCTGGAAAGGTTCATTGGTTTAGGTTGATCTTTGATCTGATCGCAAATCTGCAGAAAAGGGTTAAAAAAGAGGTTTTGCCTATTTTTAATGCACACCAATAGATCTCATCTAGCTTAAATTTTACATTTTTGTTACATTATCTTATGTGAATATGTTGTCATTTAAGCTCTTTCATACATGAGTCATATTCAATTTCCAAACTATAAATTAGTAGCTGGAAAAAAAAATAATTCTGTTCTCACAGGTGCAGTTTGCCACGTCTTGGCTACAGCAGCAAGTGGTCCAGCTGATCAGTCTCTGTTATCATAATCTTCCCATGAAAAGAAAAAAAAAAAAAAAAAAAAAAGAAGGATTTGAAACCTGCCAAAACCCTCCCAATAGGTAATAGTTAAGGCCATAACTATCCATTATATTTGACCATACTTGTGTTCAGGTTTTCTCAGTGTTTGGAATGGAAAGGGCATTTCCACAGAGGACTGCTTCATTCCCCTAGCACTATGTTCCATGCCAAATGCCACCACACAACACAGCTCCAACTAGATCATGACTTTGGTATCCAAAAGGTGCAGCCTTTGCAGAGGACAGTGAAAAAAGAACATGCACCAAAGAGGAGATAAAAAGTGGCTGCAGATCACAGGCATCCCACAGATGTACATAAAGATAAGGTTGAGGTGCATCATCTGCGCTGTTCAATGGATATAAAAAGCTGTGACTGGAGCAGCAGATGTTACAGACCAGAACCACCAGCCTGAGCCTCACCTTGCCCTGCCTTACCAGCCACAGCTCTTCACAGCACCTGACTTCATGCACTCCTGTTTGAATGCGAATAGGACTTAAAAGGACTGTGAACCAACTTCTTGTGCAAGAAGAGACCTGTTTATGATCTTCTGTCTGGTCAACAGATACACAATATTCATTTTCAGCAACCTCAGGTGACAATAACAAGTAGGACTACTAAAGAAAAATTTCAAAGACCCAAATTTTCCGAAGAGCTGCTGTCTTAACTATGTATCTAGAGAAACCAAACATGAACTACATTAAAATCCAAAGGGCATAAAAAAATGATAGCACGTGTGATTTCACACCAAGTGGCCACCTGCATGTAGAGAAAAACAGAAAATTATTCTTATTTTAAAGCCATTTGGAAATGCAGCCCTTAATACATTATCACCACCATTTTCCACAACATGATGGGCAGGCAGAGCATTCCTACATTGAGGATTCATAGCTGTACCAGCCAAACCAAGAAGGTGAAGAACATACAACTGGAAAAAGCAGAGACAGTTGGCAGGGCTGATTTAGCTATCACTTTAAAAAACAGTTCCTACTATGGGGCCTTTTTTTTTTCTTTTGGAAAGCAAAGAAAGGAAAATAATGCTGCTGGTGTGTATATTTTTGCAAACTCCTTTACAAAGGAAAGAAGACATTTTTAGGCTGAAAACCTTCAATGAGAGCTTATATGTGCCAACAAAACAAATACACAAGGAAAAAGTTGCCAAGACCATAGCTAAAAACCCAACACAATAAATGGGATGCACAGCTCGCTCTCTTTGGAGCTACCCAACAATTAGCAGTGCTGGTCCCTCCGTAGCCTGCATCTCCCACATTCAATATAGGCACTTTGGCAGCCAATACATAGTCTATGCTCAGCATGGCCTTCGATTGCCACCTGTCTTCCATTATCATCTCCCCTGCTGCGTCCATTGTGCTTGATTAATAAAGCCCATTCTTCCTGTTTATTTCCTTATCGATCCACTGTCTCCTGCATGGGGAAAGGCATCAATGCAGTTAAGGGCAAGCACCTGCTTGGAGACTTCACCCTTCAGCTGCTTTCTGAAAGTGCATTTTATTCTCACTGGATAATAAGATTCTGTGGTTAAAGGAGCTTTTAGGTATCGGCATTGTCATAAAATGTTCCTTGTGTCCTACTTCACTGGCCCTGACAAACTCTCTGCTTGCTGTCAGTGGACTAATGAGAAAAGAAGCACTTCTAAAGAGCTTTGGGTACTTTTGCATTGCAAAGTGAAAAGGAGAAAGTGAGATATTTCAGTAATGTTCCATTTCAGTCCAAAGCCCCATAAAGAGGAAAGAAAAAAGGGAATGTTTCTGCACAATCACTGTATCAACCAAGCAGCTCACTGATTAATCTCTCCTTCCTCTGCATTCACTGGCTTGGGGGCTTGGAAAGTTGACACTTGACTTGAAAAATGCCAACTCTAAGCAGTTTATTTCCTCTTGAACTTTAAGAGCTGACTGAGACAGAAACGACCTTTAAAAAGGCAGGGTTAGTTCTTGTATGAATTGATAGAAGGATTCTTTGCTTACACAGCACAGCAAGGTACTGAGCAAATCTCCTATGCAAACACCCCTTTCTCACCAGAGGCCAGAAGAACACTCTGTTCCATCAGCCACAAGACTGGAGAACCTGGGACCTGGTGACCTACCTTGTCTACATCAAGAGGGGAAGACCACATTACAGCCATAAACCGCTGACCTTATATATACACAGGACAGACACTACACCAATATTCATAACCTCGAGACACCTGATCTTCCATCACAGCGAAGCAGTGCAGGCACATTTAAAATTAAGGACACCCAATAACTTGTACTTAAATCACATCGCCAGCCCAGACCATGGAACAGCCAAGCAGACGCCTGCTGCCAGTGTGACACGGCAAGATAGCAGGACTCCTATTTCGGGACATCTAGCTGGTTGTTATGACTTTGCTTATACCAATCTCTGCTGAAGCTGCTAAAAAAGAAACTAATCACTACATGGCTCATTACTGGTCTTCAATGAAAGGCAGTTTGAAAATGCAAATCAATATGCAACAATAATTACTAATAATACTTGCTGCCACACTAGTAGCCAGAAACGTAACTGGGCAGAATATTCTTGTCTGAGGTCCACCACATAATTAATACCACCAGATGTACAAAGAAAGGATATGGAAGGATTTTGTGGCAGAAGAGGATAACCTATGAGTTTTGATAGAGGAAATTCACAAAGCAAATATCTGGGATGCTAATGGGTATGGGAATACACTGGCAACAATTAAGTTTAGTTTGCCTGTGTGCTAATAATGACACTTAGTTGAACATCATTTGAAGATACAAAGCACCCTGCTGACAAGAAGGCCTGTGCCTAAACCTGTAAATTAAAGCAAGATATCCAAATTATTCTTCATTAATCCCAAACAGTGCAAAAATATTCAACTTTTTCCCACTCTGTAAGGCAGACATAGCCATTTTGATAATAGCAAAACGTTAATGCAGAAGGTGAGCAAGCCCTCCACTTCTAGGCAGAAAAAATCCTGAAAGGTAGGGTTGAAATTTTGCCTTATTTATTTATTTATATTTTATTTCTAGTCTTGACCTTCATCTACCAAGCCATGCTGACTCCTAGCAGTAACGGACTGATGGAGTTCGGAAATCTCCAGTGAAGTATGAAGTATCACTTTGCCATCAGCAGCAATAAAATGCTTCCAATGTACCATCAGCCCGCTTAAGCAGAAGCAGACATTTTATAAAGAGAACCCCATGGCTATTCTGTGCAGAATTCACTTATTCTTTTTTCTGGAAGGCAAGTACACATCAAACTCACCAAGGCAGACAGAAGAAGTCAACTCATATATAGTCTAGGTTAACTTATTAATAATGAATCGTTTCTGTCATTATTCCTAAAATTTAGTATCAGGCAGTATGCCTCAAAAAAAATTAGGGTGGGGGAGAAGAGATGGGGAACGGTTTTTTGGTCTTCAGTGCAACTGGAGGCATGACAAAGAACCACAGTGTCAGTGGGATATTGAGTGGAAACTCTCAAATGAGAGCTCGGCATTTCCCTGCTAGTGGAGGCTTAGAAAATTCCTGTCCCTGAAATATATGTATATTTTGTGTATGTATATATATACACTCAAACACAAAGCACTTATCAATGCATATTAAAAAAGACTACCTGTACTGTTTTATCCTACATAATATTGCAAAGGTATCAAGTATAAGGAATATATAAATATATATTTATTTATATTTTTTTAAAACACTGACTGATCACTCTGATGGAACGTTTCCTATGCATATAATTGCCAGAGGTCTCACAGAAACTTGCTCACTCCTGCAATGCATGGTAGAGACTCCCACTTTCAAAGTTCTGTACAACCACTTCTTTTAACAGTCAATTTAACAGTGTTTAGCCTCCAGCTGTTGCTTTCACACACAGAACACTGTATTTGGCAATCTGACTCTTGTGCATAAACAGGCTTCTTAACATCTGTATGGCAATATGAAAATATAAAAATACCACTTTATACGGTAGGTGTATAACTACCGCAAAACAGATCTGCTCAACTGTAATACACATCAAAACATTAAAAAGCAGTAAGAAACTGCCATCTTATTTACATGAGATGCACTTTGAGACTTCTAACTTTTGCCTGAAGGTTTAATTAACAAGCAATTCATGCCCCAGGGCATTTTTCTTGTAGTAAGTAGTCTTCCTCATTCAGTTGCTTCAAGGACTCCACTCTCTATAGCTTGGCAGAATCTAATCACCCCTACGGGAGCACATGATAACATGAATGCAGATCAGAGAAATATCTTTGAATGAACCAAGAAAGATGAAGAACTAGATGTAAAGAAGAAACAATTTTGCACCCTTTATTCAAGAGTCTATTAGATCTTTAGAATGACAACAAGGGCGGGGGAAGGCGGCGGTGGTCTGCTCAAAAGCTGAGACTTATGAGTTCCATCACTGCTTGTTCAAACACTCCTAACACAGAAGTTCCCAGATCTAACTTTCAGCAGTGATCATCTTAAGTCAGACAGGGAATTTTTCCGTCCTCTTTATTTTTTTTTGAAAGGATGTGAAGAGAGAAGAAGAAAGAAGCGATCAAGAATCCACATTTGGCAGTTCTTTCCTTTGTCATTTAATTCAGTCAGAGGCAGGAGAATTTACAGGTCTCATCCACTTCGGTTACTCTAGGTATTTTCGCAGAAATGTACTCAGTGACGCAGAACGAAGGGCGGATTTTCCTCCAGATTTCACGCAACAGTACAGAAAACAAAGTTTACTGAAGAATAAAGAAATGTGAACAGTCCTAGGCAGGGCATGATAAATAAACTTACTAGCATGTTGTGAAAGCTAGCTTCTAGCAGCATGACGCAAGGCTATGCAAGGCTCACGCTGAAAATGGGGAACCCATCCTCAGCATAAGGACTCTGACTGAAATACTGCAATAACAGTAACACAGTGTTGGATCCGGGGGTGGGGGGGATGGGGCAGAGACGAGGACAGGGGCAACACACAACACAGACGGACACACACACACAATAACAGCAAACTCAATAAACTGGACAAAGTAGGATGGTTAGAAAGGGGAAAGCTTCTGTTCAGGCAACGCTTGTTTTGGATGTGCCATTGAAGTAGTGATCCCTGCACCATTCCCAAACGCTTCAGGTACCAGACTCTGATGATGCTTGCTAACAAAGTGTGCTGCTGTGCATGTCTCTCCCCTAATGTCTGTGCACTATTAGTCTACATGGACTTGTTAATAGCAAGCAATGCAAAAACAATTTGTAATTGTTGAGATTCTCGTTAATTTTGCACAAATACCTTAAGCAAACCCTCCTACCAAAGCCATCAACACAGTGAGGAAAAAAAATTAAAAACTGCCTCTTCCTAAAAACCATTAAAAAGTAATTTGAGCAGATATCTGGTCATTTCATTGCGAATACACCTTTGCACATTCACAAGAAGCTCGTAAGAATACAGAGATCTAATTCTATGAACAGCAATGCACAATGTCACCCTTGAATGCCAGCAGAGTTACTTGTGGATTGACTACTATTTGGTGATGCTTTAAACAGAGCAGATGTACCAGCTGTACCAGCTGTAAGCGATGTTCCAAACCAAAGAATATTTGGAGGTACTCCATTATGGGCAAGTGTCAGTAAGGAACAGCCAGGAAGGGCTTCACAGGCTTTCTAAATTGCTATGTAAAGATGAGGTTATATATAAAAGATAACTTGCAGAGCAACTACATACGGCCATCATTCTTCTTACAAGATTTAAAAAAAAATAAAAATAAAATTTAAAAAGCAACAAAACAAGCAAGAAAACAAAACAAAAACCCAGGACAGAATACTGAAGTTATACAGAAGATCTTCAGGACTTTAAGAAGGTCATTTCGTGCACGTACACTGCCTGAACTGACAGTCTGCTAACCTGGGAAAGGTTTGCCTTTGATGTTATGGCTGTTCAAAGGTATTCTCAAATTGAATAAAAACAGTAAATAGCAAAACCCCAAATCTATAAGTTTCCAAATATACTAGACTGTATAGTATCATGCTATAATGGCATACATGCCTAAAAGAATAAATATTTTCTGAACTCTGACTTTATGACAGTTTTAACATCCTAAAATGAGTATATATTGAGAAGTCTACTTGCAATCACTTAAATCAGTCTAATAATCGATTTCAGTTGAATTTATTAATCTACTTAGAGATTATTGATACTATAGCTCCAACTATTAGCTACTGATAGGAAATATACATATATTTAACAACTTGAGAATGATTTAAAGATCCATAAGCCTGTAATTACTTGTTACAAACTTCATACAGAAGTATTTTAAAGGCTTGATCTAGCTGATTTCGTTAGTACTTTTCTGATACTTGTCTACATCTAGACAATGATAATCAATTCATTCCAAGGCTGATCATGCTCTCGTTTTCAGGATCTCAGTGTTCCAATATTTGAGTTCCTACTGAAACAAGACAGTCTAATGAAACAAATTGTTTTCATGGTTTTACAGAAATGCATGGAAACATTCCTATTGATTGTAAGTTAATAAAGGATCCTTTTTGAAAAAAAAAGATAAATGTAATGTTTGTATTTTACCAGTACTGTTTACAGAACAAAACCACAGTTTTGCAAGTTTGTAGATTTTTTTAAATTGAATTTGTGAAATAGTTCATTTCATCTATCCGTGGCCCACTATGCAGGGTAAGAGCATTGCACTGGAATTAAAAGAGAATTAAGGTACAATCCAACATTTACATTGCACTAAACTTTAAAACCACTGCTGTTAATCACAGCACCATGAATTCTTGCAAAGATTATGTGGGCAAGTGGATACTCTTCAATCAGATGAGAAACTTATATTTGCGGTTCTGCCACCATCATCAATGGAACAAAGGCTAAGCAAAAAGATTTGGTCTGTTGGCTCCTCAGAGTGTATTTTTAAGGCTGAATTAAAGTATTAAAACGAAATAAAAGATTGCATCTGAAACGAAAAACCAATTCTTTCCCAACTTAACTACATGACACTCAGAATTCCAGCAAAACTGTCACAAACAAGCAGTAACAGCCATGACTGAATGCATGAAACACCCGGCTTTTAGATATGCTGAAAGAATAATGCCTTGTGAAATACAAGTAATTCGTGAAACATTTGTATGCTACCAAATGTGTGTAATTTTCCTGTGGTTATCGCACATCTCACCTCTCAAAGCCTGCTTCAGCACACAGAACCACTTGCTTATTTTAGTAACCAGCGTTTGTTTACTCCAAAGCTGTTAACAGAAAGTGTAACTGCTTCAATCTAAGGCACACAGAAGAAATAACTTCAGTTTTGCCCCAAACTGAAGACTACATTTAACCAAGTTCTCAGCATTTATTTTAAACTGTGGGGCACAAATTCAGTTTGCAGTCTTTATGGCCTAGGCTGGCACATTCTCATGTTTCATTTTTGGTTTTGGTAGGGGTCTTTTTGAAAATGCTTTTTTTATCCCCTAAGAAAAGTGCTGGCAATTTGTTTTGAACAAACATATATAAGCTTCCTATGAGGTCTTACAACAAGCTGTTAAGTAGAAAATAATGCTTTTAGCACTTTGCACATTTCTGCACCACTAGGTGCTGGTGCCGAGCAGGGATGTGACGCCAGCAGACGCGCTGGCATTCACTCCATGAACAATACCAAAATGCAGAGCACCAATATTGAATATTCAAACAATTTCTAGTATTTATTCCACTTTTTCTTCAAGCTTCTATAAAAACAATGTAAGCAATAGTGTTAAATAAAATCAAATCTCTTTATATCAAGCTAATTGCAATGCCTGTTTTCACTAACATCCCAAGACAAATCTTTTAGCCAGGAGAGAGCCCTGAAGAGAGACATAAACTAATCCATAAAGCCGCCTGAACAATCTACGCTTGCCTTCATGAGACTCCCCGCTGAATCTTGAAAACCAAGATCAATTTGACATCAACTAATTGTGGTTATTCTCACCATCTTTCTAAGCATGGGCTAGACAGAAATCCTAGGCGGCACACGTTACCAACACTGCGTGCAGCAGAGTTCTGACCTCAGAAAGCAAAATTTGGATTGCCAAGAAGATTACAGGTGCCAGACTTACAGTTTCATTAGAAGTCAGTGTGTTTTTGCAAAAGATCCAGTGTGCATCGATTTAAAAAAAATCTGAAATATTGAGTGTAATCAACTACAAGGGTCTGCTGGTAGCTCTGTATTTTTAAAAATCAATCTGAAAATCCAATGCCTTGAAAAAATAAGGTAAAAACACCTAATGATTACATGTAATAGCATAGTAGTAGATCTAAATGTAAATGCAGAAAAAAAGAGACTACTAATAAATATGAGATAGTAATAGCTCTAAATGTCTTGCCTTCAGGAACATCTAATTTATTTCTAAAGGTAGATTTTAAGTCTCATGTTTGCTCTCCTTTGGGTCCCATAAACTGTGACTGTGTTAATATAAAGCTTGGTCTGCTCTTAAAGAACAGCTGAGCAGCTTAGTTTCTATTCTAATCTTCAAGCAAAGGTCATATCTCAAGTAAGCTTTTTCCACTCTTTTTTGTGTTGTATACAGAAGACATGCTGGGGTGGGTTTCCTTTCCTCCGAACAATTCAGACGAATTTTCAACCCAAACTGGATTGCTGGAGACACTGACATTTCTCATCCAGCCACATCTCTTCTTAAAGTATTTCAAACCCATTAGATTCAGAGCTGAAATGCTTGGGAGGGGTCCCCTGACAAAAACACGTGATCTGTGCTGTTTTACACAGCCTGCAGATACAGTTCAAAAACAAGAGTGAAAATTTCCTATTCATTTCATGTGTTTGCTGTGGATAGTAGTGATAATTAACCAGAGAGATGTAAATTAATTTCATAATGGATAATTTCAGTGGAAACAGCCAGCTGTCCCGAAACTAGTTTGTGCCTGGAATTGAGACTAGAACTGGGCATTTTCCACGCTCTATTCTGAATATTCCCTGAATGTATTCATTCCTTAACCGCTGCACAGTGAATTGACTGCTTGAGAAAAACTACTACAAAAATTGTGGCTGCTGACCTGTCCAACCAGGAAGCAGGTTGCTGGCTGACCGAGTGGCTTAAGCATTTACTGTTAACTTCCCAACAATTATGCATTATAACCTGAAGTGTATGTATATGCATGTACCCATGCACCTAAAGTCATATTTTAAAGTATGACATTTACAGATAACAGCATGACTCAGAAAAAGATGAAATTTAGGTTTTAAATCATCCGTTAGCCTGCAATAACACTTAGTTAAACCATCACTCCCCATACAGAGCCCCACTGATAGCTCTCATCCTCAGACATTTGCATGCAAACACCAAAGAAAATAATACAAACATTATTGCTTTTCTTCCATTCAAGATACACTATGCCTGAAAAGCGAAGAATGGCATCACAGTATGCTAAATAGGGAAGACACTTCCAAAACTGCCTCTGAATCACAGCAATTAAAGAATTAGACCGTGACCCACTGAGTCCCATCAGCGTGACATTGTTCAGATATGGAAAAAATGAGTATGAAAGGGGAAAATGTACTCTGCCTTACACCTACAGTCCACCATACTTCTGGCTTGGCTAGTGGTGAGGCTCTTGCCATCATATTTAGGGTGTCTCTGGCTGTGTTTCACCTTCCACGCACTCTAACTGCTCCCTGAAGACAGACAACGTTTTTCCTGAACACAGAAGCCAGCAGACTGCGGATCAGATGATTTGAAGCACATTTCTTAGGAATACATTTCAAAGCTCTGCAGTTCATGACTCAGGGCTTTAACACTGTTCTTGCCAGGTCTGGTAATCCCCTGTACTTCTGCACCAATCCAGTAAAATGAAGAGTTTTCTGGAGGGGAAAAAAGGTGCTGTGAACAGTGCTGCTCTCCCGTGAACAACCAGCTTCCAGCTGTCAGCCAAGGCAGCCGTTGCACAGTTTGCAGGGTAAATAATTCTGTCGTGGCATGCAAGTGCCAACATCCATGACCCCCAGTTAGTTTTGTCCTAATGCTTTATTCACAGAACTTGGTATATTTTGCCCCTTTTTTCCTTAACTTTCTTCCTCAAATTGTTTTTTCTGTACATGAAAAATCATCAAGAGATTGAAACTGAAGGTAAAAAAAACACCAAACTTTTGTCAGGTCTCTGGCATGCCATATTTAACCTGTGAGAAAGAGTCCAAATCCTATATTCTTACTTTCCAAATGAACAGAGAATCAGGTTTGAATTAAAACTTCACAATATACAGATTCAAGAATTCTTTTTTTGTTTCTCATAGTCAAAGATAGCAGGCAATGCAGCCCCACTGAAACGAGACAAAAAGCCATTCTACACTGAAACACTAAAAGCCCTTCGTATCCACAAATTCCTCATCTCATTTTTCAAGAAGAATCTCTTCTTGCAGAAACATTACAAAGGTATTTTCTTCATCTTTCATCTTTGTGAAAAAGCATATTATTTCCATGCAGGGAGCTAAGGTGCAAGGGCATTAAAATCCAAACAGAGTCATTATAATGACCGCCCAGCTAGCAGGCATTCCTAACAAAGCCAGCTGCAAATCTCTTGCTCCAGACCATGACACTTCTGAAGCTCCCCAGACTGAAAAAAAAGGGCTAAAGAATTTCATCCTCTACCCAAACATAAGTAATAAAGTACATAATCCCACTGCAATTTCCTTAAATGGGACTGAACTGGCAGGCTGGTGATACAGAGAGAAAAGAAATGCTGGACCAAGTCAAATTACCTCTATCGTTTTTACACTGTGTATGACAGCTGCTAGGAATACTCATCTTTTAGACTGTATTTCCAGTGATACACTTTTGACACACAGGAAGTATTTATGAAAATAAGTTGATGCATAGGAACAATTAAGAAATTTAAGCCCCCAGCATGACTCTATTCCGTAATTTCATTCTGAACATGGAAAACCCAGTACCAAAACTCCCAGCGTTACAAAAGATGGTGAATACTCCTGCAGTATGCTGAAGACAGACCAACAGGCATTTCACCTGCACTCTGAGCTAACTGAAAAGTTACATAGCGGCTGCTACCAGACTAAATCCAGGAGATGATGGCCTGCTGAGAAGCGAGGCATATTAAGGAATCTCCACGCAGTACTAAGATGGGTTCTGGTCATCCTGAAGTATCACCAAAAGCTTCTACCCTTCTGCCTAAAAAGGACAGGTGCATCCACTGTTTCTTACCCACATGACCCAAATACCATACATCAGCATCGGTGGCTTGTTTTACGAAACATCATTCTCAAAATGCATTCCTGGATGTCCTCTTGCATGATCCTGAACCTTCATTTCGGTGTTCTTGTCTATATAATGGGATAATGCTATTGAAGTCGCTTGCAAAGCTGTTTCATTTCCACACAGGAAGCATTGCCCAGAAGACAAAGTAAAACTTGTTACACCTTCAATACAGGTCCAGGAAGGGGACACACTTTCAGACATCTCAGCCTTTTTACAATGTCTGAAAGTTTGCCTGGTTTTACCAAGATTATTAAATGCTCTAGGAAAAGACACTGGCATGGCATACAAACATCTTTTACATACCTAGGCCAACAACATTACAATGATTTCACTCTTGTAAGAGCACCATATTGTTATCCTCCTTGATACTTCTCCGTATTTGTGAATTCTAGAAAGGCTTTTCCGGCACGGAATGGGCTGCAAATGGTCTCAGCACTGTTACAGCCCTTCCTCCTCCACAAGGCTGCAAGTCCAGAAGCTCGAAGGCAGCACACAGGGGAGCGCAGCATGGGAAAGCATACACCTCCGAGCACCAGAGCTAGGAAAGTCTGTGTTTCCACAAATTTGCGTTTAAAGTGTGATAGGCTTTGTTGTGAAGATGATGTGAGCTCTAACAGAAACTCTGTTAATGACTAGGACATTTCCACATTATAAAGGCTCCTACTGTACACTCACAAGAGTTTTACAAGGTTTGCACTCTCACGGCTCTTCTCCCCCTGCAATAAAAAATTCCCAAGTCCCCTCTTCTCTATTCAGGTGCTAGTTTTCACAAGACTAGTGAGAACTTCCTATCCCAAAAAGTAACAAAGAATCAAAAAAATTATTGGAGAGAACATGTATATGCATATTCCTGGGGTATTTCTATGAGAAGACACTTAGGTACACATTGAGCTATAGGCTTCCAGAGCCAAGTCTTAGCCAGCTACCTGTTGCACTGGGCTTCAGGAGATAAGCCGTTAACACTAAAGCTACACTTTGGAAGTAAAAAAATCTTATTATTTTAAAAATTAAAAATCAAAATAAAAGAAAACAAAAACAAAAGGCAAAAAAACACCCCACCACAAACCACAGCCAAAAAAATTTAAGGAGAAAATTGCTTTGGAAAACTAAAACACTGAACAGTGTTAGCAGTTTAGCCCATCTTAGGAAAACCTATCACATATTTTGACCTAAGAACAATCCAGTGGATATAACAGCCTTTCACAACAGCCACCATGGGAGAGAGGTCTCTGCAAAGTGGTCACCTTCAGTCTCAAGAAATCGAAACAGTATATAAAATCTCCCACAAAACTGCATGTACACAAGTTACAAAGGGGGATATCTTTAGCCTGAAGACAGACTTAAAAGCAATTTATTTTCCAGTTCCCGTAGTACTTCGAAAATATTTATTAGTGGTTGTCCAGTTCTTAAAAGTAAATTCCATCTAAAATTGATAAGACAACTCTTCTGTGTTTAGCCACTGAAATATTTTGCATTTGATGATACAGTTATAGATTAATTGCAGCAGCAACAGATGCAAGAAGGAAAATTAACAGGTTAGGGCTCTTATCTGGGATTCAGCAGATCTAACTTCAAAGCCTCACTGAGCCTCAGGCTTTCAGTTTAACCTTGGGCAATTCATTTAACCTCCCCTGTACCTCTGTTACTCATCTGTACAACGTTGTATTTAATAAGAATGTCACAATGCTTCTTATCAACAGTGTTTATATGATAAACATGCAAAAAATTCTGGCATTAGGATCTGGGTACCTATAAACACACAGAAGACTCAGAACCCAAAGTTTCTCAACACAACCTTCAAGGCACAAATAATCTCCCCTCTCTAAAACAGGATGGAGAACCCATGTCTCCCCAAAGCCCAGAAATTGTCATAAGACACAGCAAAGTGTCAGTATCAGTAACCCCAATGCGAGAGTACAACAAAGATACAGGTCCTAGATGCAGACAGACAGCTCAAAAGGAAAAAAATCACCTTCATTTCAGCTAACAAAAGAGAAACATGAGGAGACAAAACCAGTTGGTTCTGCTCTAGCATTATGTACGGGAAAAACTGCTATTCCCTGCCGTTATGGAAGAAGCCATGCTAAAGGCAGCACACAATGCCTGTGGTTTCCAAAGGAGAAACCGAGGTGGCAAGCGGGTGGTGCTGGTTAGCGGAGAGCATAGCAGTGTCCTCAGATTATTTTTATTTTCCACCTGTCCCGCTGCACTGATCCCTTTACAATGGGAAACCTGGACACAGTCCTGGCAGAGGAGTCCAGGACACAGAGAAGGTGGATTTTGAACCATAATGACAAAGCCAAAAATAAAAATCAGCAGCTTTCTGATAACCTTAGCACTTTCAGTAACCCGTGGTCAAAGATGGCAGGTAATAACATATAGCCTATTTTATCAGATAAAACAGATCTACCTTATGGGGCTGAGCCGTCTGTTTAGATTTTCCCAATATATGGCTGTGACTTAGCCATCTACTAGGGATGCGGAGGGGAATGCAAAGCAAAGAACTGCACTTGTGCTTCCTGACAGACTTTCCACAAAGCAACTTCTGTCCAGAGGTAAGGAGGAAGGGCAGCCAAGAACTGATCAAATGAACCAACAGAAGATGTTCAGGCATGTCACTGGAAATAAAGCACTTTACTTAACTGAAGCTGCATTTCTTTAAAGAGAGAAAACTGAACAAATACAAATGCATTTCAAAGGAGGATACTCCTCATAACAGACTCTCCATGGGCAAGATGGATGATAAAGCAGATTCAGCTGCTAAAGCAAATGGAATTCACATTCGCATTTAGTTAGTGGAAATCTACTAGATACCCGAGGGTGATGAACATTAAACAGTGTGAAATTTTATTGCATTTTTCAGCTCCCCTCCTGGGATTTTTATGATGATAACCAATTTTTGCATATAAACACTGTGAGCTCCAAAAGTTTGATTTTAATCAATGATGTACCATGAAAGTTTAACAGGCGCAGAGGCTTTGAGTGCTAAGGTTTCTTTGTGAAGAAGGCCATATTTAAACAGTTAGTGAATTAAACCCACACTCATCTTGTGAATGACAAGGTGACTTAGAGATTCAGCACGTTCTGAAGTACAGTGAATCTGCTCCATCAATAATTTGCAATTTATTTGAATATTCCCGGTGTACAGAAACTTGTTTAACTGTCTTGTCATGCTGAAGATGGAGTTCCTGAACATCCACTTACATTATTATTAACATTTATATAACGCCACACTTTGCATTGAGTACACACATTTTCCATTTTTAAAGACTGTTGCTATCCACCCAAAAACACTACTCACAGCAGTCACACTGGGTCAGACCGAATTTTATCTAGCCCAGCACTCAGTCCTCAACAGCAGCCAAGGCAGACACCTTTGGAAAAATACAAGAGCGGGACAAAGGCATAGGAAAACTTCTGCAGCATATGCTCCATGTCTTCAGCAACTTATAGCTCACACGCTTTTTGAATCAAATGTGGTACCTTTGTAATAATAAACCCAAATGTTTGTTTCTTCCTTTAACATTTTCACTCCCTTTTTGAACTTCTACAAATCCTAATAGCATGGTATCCCAAAGCTTGATCACTATGCATCATGACTGTGCTGGTTTAAGCCTGCAGATTTTATTTGCTGGTTTCTAGTTCCTGTAGAGCAGACACTCAGCATTAGAGAAAATTGGGAGTTATCCTGAAGGCAAAACGACAATAATAAGAAAGCATGCAAAGGAAGTTGAGGTGATAAAGATGCACGTCCACATCGTGAAGAGACAGACAGTTCTTCACTAAGCAGATATTCTACCTAGCTGCAGGAACTACTGCACAGAAACAAACAAAAATTCCCTACAAATTAAATTCTTTCAACACATTTTTTACTGGTAGCACACAGATAACAAATCTCTAAAGAAAATCCCAAAACAGATTACAACTAGTTTTTTATAGCCCCAAGTATCAGAGAAGTTTTATGAGACAGAGGAAAAAGTCAGCAGCTGCACAGAATACCTTTCATTTAAAAGACAGGATAATAAATGAATATAAACACAATGGAAGAAACGAGGAAAAATAAATACTGTCTTGTTGTTCTTAGTCATGCTTACAGCTTAAAAGGCGGTTGGGGGTTGCAGCTATAATGCATCCAAAAACTAACCAGCGCTTGGATTTTAAGCAAGTAAGACAAATGACAAACAGAAGGGACTGCAAGTATAAAAAGTTTGTGTGTAAAAGGATGGGGAAAACAGAAGGGAAGAAGAATCTCAGCAATATGAGCACCTCTAAGACTTCAGGGCAAAAAAAAAGGTGATAATAAAAGGAAATTAGCCACCAGTGAAACATATGTAAAAAAGAAAAATAAACCAACACCTGCTACTGACATTTGAGCGCCGGTCAAGCAGCAATGCTGCAGCCAAGAAGTTAAGGAACTCCCTCTGGATAACCCAAAGTCACTCTGAGTTTGTGAGTTTAGAGGTGCATGCTTTCAGGGCAACCAGAAAGGGAGGGCAAAGCATACCTGGTGCTTCCTGCTTCAAAAAAACATTGCCCCAAAGCAACAGAGTACTGAAGGGGTAACGCATAAGGCTTCCTCTGCAACATTATGAAAGGAGATTCTATAACATAAAATGGGGAATGATCTTGCATTGACAGAATGCGCTAACACCTTATATTGCAATCCACGCACAAAGCATAGCACGCTGTGAATTCGCAGGCTGTAAGAGAAGAAGCAACTTGAGAAACCTTCACCCCAAACTGAATGCACTATCATTTACTTAAATAAGAATCCAAACACAGGACACAAAGGAAGATTTCATTCCCACTTAGAACCCTCTATTAAGGAAGGGGGGGGAAGTCTCTTCTACTGCCTTACATCTCTGAATTCACAAAAGGAAAAATGTAGACCATTTCTGTCCGATCTAAGAAAACTCAGAGCAAAAATGATTGGAAAGCCCTGTGAGCAGATGAAATCAGAAAGTTTCTGTACCAAAACTGTTTCCTCTACCTCAAAATCTCCCCCACTGCCTTTTTTTTTTTTTTTTTTTTTTTTTTTTTTTTGAGGATGGGGGGAACATTTTAGCTACATCTATTGATTTTCCTCCTCCTCCTTCAGGGAATATTCACAGATGTGCAAAGCCACCTCTAACAGCAACATTAGCTGAAGCAAAAAATGAAATTTACACTTGACTGCCTCCTTCAACAATGTGCAATCACCATTTAATAGGAAAATGGAGCAGAGTGCAAACAGGAAAAGGAAAGGCCTGATTAAAACCCACCAGTCCTAGAGTTGACGATACCCCCGCTACAGAAACAAGGCACATGCTGAGCTCGGAGCAGCACGAGCACTGCAGCGATCAAGAGCCCTTCGTCAGACAAAACTGCAGCAGAACTACCAAGGGGACGTATTTTTCATTGGGATAGTGGGGTGCTGGCTACCACGATACATCCATTTGCTTTCCTGTCTTTCAGAAAAACAAAGCAAATGCTTAAGATACATAGCCATGAATCCTTTCTGCTGGCCAACAACCAAATCCATCAGGAAAAGCCAAGAAGATGGGGGTTGAGCTCTGAGCATTCCCAAGCCCAGCAATGACAGAGCTAACTTCTCCTGGATAGGATGCCTCACTCTTTTTCCAGATAGTGGAGCTGAGCCCACATTCCCCTGCCTTTGGGTAGAAAAGGACGGACTACCTCAGTAGCGTGACTTCAGTGACATCTTCTCAAACTGAGCGCCTGGTGGGCAGCAGGGGCAGGTTCCAGATGCCCCCATCGACACTGGGCTCAGGCTGGGCAGTTCCACCTGTGGCTGCTGCCAGAGATAATCCCACCGCAGCAAAACTACACACACATCCCTCAGAAAACTATGAGCTAGATCTGGAAAGCTGCACTAGAAGGATATGCTTCTTGCTGCCATCTACAGCTTAGCAACCTGTGGGATGGCTTCTAAAAAGACAGCACTGGCTTGGCAAGCTGGGCTGTCTGAGAGTATTCGACTTACAGCACTGCCCAGAGATTTACCTTCACGCTTGGACCATACTCGAGAAGTTGATTTTTTTGTTTGTTGTTTTCACTTTTTATCATTTACATTACAGGTCTGTTATTAATGGACTCTCATTTACACATGTCAGAAGATGAGAGAAATCACCTAATTACCTGTTTTCCCCATCAGTGAAGGAACATTTGGCTACCAATTTGCTTTCCACTCCTTTCTCTTCTTCCTTTTTATATGTCTGAGATTTACCATCCCCTGTCAGCTGTGTGCTGGAAGAATCATTTTCTAATTATCAAGATTTCTCACACACCAACTTTGAATCATTGAGCTTTTTTTTTTTCCTCTTAGATTAGGAAAATATTCCTTTGAAACAATGTTTCATTTTCAGTTGGCTCTGAGAAAAGTCTGAATTTCTGCTTAGCTTTTAATTGATATTCACAATAAATTATTAATGATAAAACCAAAAGAATGTGGCTAGAGCAAACAAGTAAACAGCCCCATTTCTGTAGCTTACTGGCAATCTGAATAAAATTATTAAAGAAACCTTTTTTTTTTTTAAGCTAGGTAGAAATGTTGCCTTTTTATTTTGCCAAGTATACTTTTATTTGTAATATTAGGAAATTTTAAAAACTACTTTTTTGTTGTTGTTGTTAGCTTACTGTCTCAGAATCTTAAATTATATGTTTGCAGCCAGGCTGGTGCTGTGATGCTACACAGTCAGAAGACAGCAAGATCAATACCACTAGGGGATGAATGTCTCCCACAACTATCTAGTGCTCCATAGTCTTGTAGAAGTTCACACCAAGTATTCCAGTCACCATGGGGTGAGTCATTTGCCCCGCTGCAGTTCTCCAATACTTTCAGAGCATCTGATTCTTAGAAACCTGCACATTCACATGTCATCGCACCTCACCTCCCTCCTCAAGTTATTCTGCCAAGTTGAAAGCAGCTAGCCAACCCCCTGAACTGCACAAACAGGGTAAATTTAATAGGTAAACCCACCTGTAAGTACACATTCTAGCAGGGCTAATACATACAATATGCTCCTTGAGCAGCTGTCAGGATGGTAAATTAGTAGAAGAAATCTCCTACCAAAATGGGCTTCCAGACAGTGCCTCTGACAGTGAGAAACTCCATTATGCCCAAGCAGGGAAGATGCTAAGAGGCAAAGGGCGCTGCTAATTTCAACCTCACTCCTGTTTGCCCTTGCAAACTGCAAATGTGACACCTCACTCATGTACATTGTAAAGCTGCAGTAGTAGCTGCAGCATCATCCAACTAAACTCAGATTGCAGATCCCTTCTAGATCCCTAGACTGATACTATGTAAGACTAAGTAAGCACTACAGACAATCTTGGGAGCAAAAGCTTCCAAGAGAAGGATCACAGAGAAAGGAGTATGCTGTTAACATCTAGAAAACTTAAAGACAAAGATAAGAATTTATCTAACCAGCTGCCTGGAGCAAAACATCTATGCTCAGATAAGTAATGATCAGTTTCACTGCCCAGCTGCATGATGGCAGTATCTGTTATAGTCACTTAAGTCTGATTACAATAAAGCTGTATTAAACAAATATGGATCACCCCCCATTTTCAGTGAACATGGGAAGCATGGCAGAAAGGATAACGGTGTCCGAGCACTTAACAGCGATTTAACCCAGCTCATCAGTGGCAGATTATAGCTCTGTATGTAACTTGTATCTCTAACATATGATAGCAACAAAATAAATCCTGGAAAGATTCTACATGTTAATAAAATACCATTGAATTTCCTCATCTATTAAAAAAGGTCCAACAAGATTTACATTGAAGCACAGCTGGACAAAGTGAGGGGAAAGTAAGAAGAAATGTAACACAAGGCTGGGGTGAATAACCAAGGTGTGAGGAGGCACAAAGTTCAGATGTAGTTCTTACTAAGAGATGTTATTCCAGAGGACAGGGCAATCAAAACATGTGAACTGGAGCTAAGAATCATTTCAGCCATAATATCCCTCTTGAAAGAGCTTTATATAAAATAATCACATGAATGTCAGGAATAAATCTCCAGTCATATATTTTATAATCGGGCAGTTCTGTTAAGCCAACTGTCTCAGTAAATGATTTCATACCTGGATAAATTCTCAACTTAAAAATGTCATTGCTATATTCTTAAACATCTAATTCCAGCATTCCCAATACATTTAATATAAAAGTTCTAAATCTCAGAAACCACATGAATCCAAATCTGGCTGGCTATTTATGAACAGCAAAACCAGACAGTAACCAGCAGCATCTTTTTGCCTTTTTTTTTTTTTGTTTTGTTGTGGTGGTTTGTGAGTTTTTTGTTTTGCTTGGCGGGGGGGTGGGGGGGGGGCGGAGGGGGGGTGGGGAGTTTAACAGATGTCATATGGATGCTGGAACGTCCCACCTTCTGGAGCATTACAGGGAAATAGTATCCCAGAACTGCATCTCCTCCCTTATCCCACTCACAGGTGGCAGCCACAGGCAGCAACACTTTGATACTTTGCTACCCAAATGGAAAAAAAATTAACGTAATCTGTAAGAAATGAAATCACAATGACAGCATCTTGTAAGTGAAAAGATTAATCCTGCTTTGAATTAGATCCAGCACCATGACACAGTGGCCAGCAAATTTTGCAGTAGTGCATACAGCAATGAGTAACAGATATCATTTCTCCCTCCTATAACATATTCCACTCGGGTTCTCACACCTACCCTATCACCATGGCACCAAGTATGCTCCACTACAGTAGCAGCATTACAACTTTGAAATATGACACATAGCTTATGGGTTTCTTTTCTTCTTTCCATCCCCAAAGCAGCATGCCATTTTAAGTCATTCCCCCTTTTTTAAACTATTTAAAACAGAATCAGTAATGTTATTTTATTTTTGCAGGCTAGTATCAAAATACTCAGCTGAAAAAAGAGGAACTCTATGGTGGGTTTTGATCCATGAAGAGTTTAATTTTTTAACAACCTGAAGAAAACTGTACCTCTTCAAAGTGATCTTTAACCTGAGAAAGTTCTGTTCTACATGAAGAGCTGAGATGTCATTACAAGAAGGCTTTTAGATATCGCAGGCACCGATAATTAGAGTAGTGAACAAAACCATTGAGACCTTAGGTTTCTCTGGGACGCGAGTACAAAGATTTAACAGCAGATTTGATCTCTGTGCCATAGACCGTGCAGATGAGCCTGAAACTGCTGCATTTCGTAATCCCAAAACAGAATCACGCTTCAGTAAATTGCTCTATATTCTAGCCCAGCCAAGAAATTACAGAGGTACATATGAATGAGGACAGGTTGCCATCCAGCTGGTCACAATATAGTCTCTTAGCCCCAAGGCAGGGTAGAGCACAATGCTCACCATAACTGAAACAGAAAATTTTGGCTTACCAGACAGACCAGGAAAATTGCTGTAGGTATAAATCAGCCCTGACATTCACAAGGGGCTGCACCATAGTTCCAGACTCTTCCCAAATACTTCAGTTTGCAAGCCTGCATTATCTCTAGGAATATTTAAAATCATTTTAATACTAGCTGTTAACCTAAGAGTTGCTTTGAGGCAAATACAGAGACAGACTGAAGACAAATGGTGCTGCCATAAGCCAACAGAAGTAGCGAAAGAAAAACGTAGTTAATGAAGACACCCTATTCTCTCAGAGGTTCAATCCACTAGTGAGAGACAGTATTTTGATTAATTCAAGCAGTTATTTTTCTGCATATAGCCTTTCTGATGTGTAGAGTTCTGCTAATCATAAGGTGTCACAGCAGAGTTAGCATTTAACATTTTCAAAATTCTATTTAAAATTCTATTTAAAAAACTACAAACACCCTCAAAAGACAAGAATTACAGCTACTTAAACAACTGGACCCCCTGCCACAAAAAGAACGCAGAGTTTTAATACACCTTATAATACAGGACAAATAAAAAAGCCCCAAGGGTTTCCACCTATGAGTAATAGAAGAACAAATTAAACTGTACAAGAAGAATAGAAAGGAATTTTCTCCTTTCTTTTCTACTATGTCTGTGAACCTTGCCTTTATAAAACTACCCTTGGTGACTGACAATATGGTAAATCCTTAGTCAGGCAGACAAAAAATTTATACTGATATGACAGAGAACATAAATCTGACATCGAGTTGGATGCACTACTGAATCTGAAAAGGCCAGGCAACACCTTTTCATACTGAGCTTCAGCATGGGACCTCCGTGCAGCATTCCGTGGGGAGCTTCCCTAGTTCCCCGTTTGGGATCTGAGTCCATTTGAAGTGCTCTGACTTGCAGTCCCTCTGCTCGGGCCCTGGCTAAGAAGCCAGCTGCCCTTCACATACCTGTGGCATACGAGTTCTTGATCTGTCATCAGAAGTCATTTCATAGAAACACAGGAATCCATTACAGGTACTGATATGGCATTTCATAATAAAATCAGATAGGAACCTGAGGAGATAGTTAGATTGTGCTCCTAAAGCCCTATTGATCTGTGCTAGGATCCATCAGAGAATGAATCTTTTGCCTTAAGGTATTCTAGTAGACAACTACTGAGTTTTCTAGGAAATAGAATTACATTTTCACAGCTATGAAAAATTTTGTTTTGATTATGTGTTTTTCATGTGGTTGGGGATTTTTTAAATGCAGCTGATTCAAAGATAACTATCTTCTATCTCTAAATATAGTTGTAGTTCTTCACGCATAGGTACAGCTTACCAGCCTAGATGCTACAAGCAACCGGCATTTACATCTTGTCTCCTCTTCCTAATCACTAGCTGTAATGTTACACCCTGTCCTACTTAAAATATCCAGCAATCATTCACCCGCCTATTGACACATTGGTTTGGATCATAATTCTAAAGAACTGAAGTAAAAAATGATGGTATTAGATGTTAGAGTCAATCTTTACAAGGGGAAAGCATCTATTTGTTACTGTTTTGGGGGTTTTTTTTATGTTACACACATACTATATTATAAAACATAAAATAATTGTAATGTTTATATAATATCATATTGATTGGTTTTATATGTAAATATATTTACATATATATACACACATATATTTACACGAATTCCACATACTCCACATCATGATCTCAAAACCTGGGGGCTCCGTAGTAAAGTACTATATATACACTGTGGCTCTCCAGTACACACACGTGGCACGAACATGCAAGAGAACTCTGAGGTGACTAAGACATCGAACACCTACAAACTTTTCTTTCAATCTGACACGAACAGACAATAAAACCAGGATTTCTAAACTGTGACCCAGAGTACTGCTTCTTTAGCCATATTCCCAAACCTATCAGGTTTTGGGATATTTTTTCTTTGTTTTTAGTCTATGCCTGGAAATTTTAATAGAAATGTTATTGTACATTTGAAAACAGAACAAACTTGAGGGATTATATCAAATCAATTCCACTGGGATTTGTGTCCGCTCTAATCCCCTATTCAGTCTCAATCTCATTAACATACCAGGCTTAATTGGCATTTCATCCCTGCATTGTGTCTCCAAAATGAACAAGGTGTAATTATGTTAAAAAGAGCACTTCAACGGTTTTAGTTTAATTCATGTCATTCATCCGCGTCAGAATGAACGCAGATGTTCTATTGCGGGATACAGCAAGAGATGAGCAGCTTTGAAACCGCACTTTTTAGCTGAAAACTTTATGTTAAAAAAGTTATTTAAGTGAAACGTAAAACACAGTATTTTCTTCTTTTGTTTCAGTTGCTATACAACATTAACTTTCAAAAGCTGGTTCTGCTTAATTTGATTTTTCATTTTCAAATGAACAGCTGTGTTTAAGTCTAAAAGCCCTTTGTTTAAGCATACAGAGCCCCAGAAAAGGTTTGAACAAAGCATCTTTCTGTAAACACTTGATTACCAGGAAAGGCCTGGCTTTCAAAGTAATCTAGGGGTGTTTTTGCTCTAGGTTCTCTTTTAAAGGAAAAAAATTGCATCACTTCTCAGATGTCAAACAACAAAAGCAACAAATGTTTTACTAATTGCATGGACTTCTTGTATTCAAGGTAAATAAGGGAAGACAGAAGAGGGACTTCCAAATGGCCATTTTCAAACAATTTTTCCCCCTTCCCCAGTTACAGGCAAAAACCCACATTAATGAAAACCACAACTAACAGGGAGCATATTTTAATTGTCAGCAAATCAACCCTTCATGAATTGTGTTGTTAGATGGGTCCTGTCTAATACTGATAGCTCCTGGACAAACAGAGCATTTTGATAAGATATGCTACTTTAATTAATATTTAGGCTGAAAGCAGCTACAGAAAACAAGGATATCAGCCAAGAGTCATTTAATAAAGATTCTCACCAAATACTATAGAGCACTAGGAAAAAGGCTCAGCGAGGAGGCCCAAGTATTTTGCCCAGGCTTTCAGTTCTAACATTCATTTTGGTAATGCTGCACTCCTCATGTCACAGTTCTTGTAAATGCATAAGCATAAGTCTCTTTATTAAGTAAGCTTTCTTAAGTGATTGCTGGTGAAAATACTTTGGAAATTTAAATATACCTTTTAAGCCCTTTCCTATTGTATTTCTCCAACTAGGAAACACGAAAAATACAATATCTATTGTATAAATTCTGAGATTTCCTAATTACATGGCATCAGGTAAATATGAGTCAATTCAGAGTAGAAGGTAAATGTGTAATTAGGCAATTAAGATTTATTATTCAGAATGCATAATAATGATGACTGATTCAAAGGTGCATTCTATCAAAGAAGCCGGCAGAAGTACCTCTATAAAAATCACTGATACAGTAGGCAATGGTGGCTCTTAATTCATTACAGGTGACTGGAGTATAATATCCAAATGCACCCTGAGTAATTAAGTCACAAAGTGATTAAAAAGATCATGTAAAAGGTTCTGGTCAAAGTCAGTGTGGTGAAAATGCACAGGCACAGCATTCACAAAAAATATTAATGGCTTTTTCATAAAGTAATAACCAGTTAAAGATGCTTTATCAAAACATGATGTGGTTTGGAAATCACAATGCAAATTCTTCCTAGCAGGTACATACACAAACACTGTGCTTTTATCATCTTCTGAAAGGAAAAGACCATTACATGTTACTGTATCATTTTGTACGCAAATGACTTAAGTTCTAAATTAATCCTCATAAAAAAACCATAACATAACTATAAGCACCTCTAGGTGCGAACCCTGTGTTTTTAGGGTTTTTTTTAATCATTATTATTTAAAATCATCTATTCCCTCCCCTGTAATACCTGCTTGTGAATTTCATCTACATACAAGGATAATTCCCTTCCTAAAAGTTTTGTGAAAATAAGCAGCTGGTGAGGGGACAATTTGGAATTTATAAATTCACCCTTAATTCTTTAGTCCCTAATCTAATCACTGGTGTTAAATACAGCAGCTCACATGCTGCTATCCAAAATAGTCTGCAGGGAAAGAGCAACAGGGAGAGAAAAATGGTGGGTTTTGAGGCTTTGAGGCTAATGAAGAATCAACAGAAAAATTAAGCACAATTCAGTTTAAAGAAAGCTAATTAACCAAGACAGAGAAAACCATAGGATATTAAAGCTTTTTCATTGCTCATGAAACTACTTGTTCCTCTTTGTAATAAGAGACGCTAAAAGGTCTGTTCAGTATTTGACATACTTAACCCAAAAAAGTACTTTTTCCAGAGGACTGGGAAATCTCAGGCCCCAAGTTCAGAGACATTTAAGCATATGCTCAATCATTTTAACTAGTTTAAACCTAAACACACAAGTGGACCAATTCTTCTTGGACTGAGACCCACACTACCTAGAGACAGTATTAAACATCACTTGTCTTCCTCTACCAACACACACAGGAAAAACACAAAAGCAGTGGAAGCCGATCAAGGAGAACCTCATTTCAGGTTTATCTTTAACTACATCAGATTTAATACAAAAGACAATGTATTCATTGAGTGCCAGTAATAAAAGTATGTTTATTTCATGCTACTCTAACTTGGGAGCTAGAACTTATCTCCAGCAATACCATTATGCTTAGCATTCAAAACTTACAAACAGCATATGACCCTCTAGACTTGGAAACAAGTCTAAAATCTAATCTGTGTTTTTACTTCAGTATTGCATTTACAACCAAACAGTGCAGCCAGGATATAAACAGTTTTAAAGCCACCTGCTTTTGCAAAAGTTATGTCCCATAACTAAATATTTTCATATCAAAGTCATTCAGGTTATCTAAAAACATTTGTTTTCCTTCATACATAAGATCAAAAACAGCATATGGTATGAAATAAAGCCATAACTATAAGAACACAAGCAAAAATCTCAAACCTCAGAAAAAGTAAGACCTTAACTTGCATCTCTGTCTTCATTCAAATTAGAGATGCTATAGAACTCTTAAGTTATTTTCAATGTCAGTTGCATATTTTTGTACCTTCTATGACTGCGCTTTTTGACAGGATCCAGCATTTATCCTGTTAAACCACACCACGTCTTCTCAACAAAATCCCATATACTTCATTACTCTTCAGTAATGGGCTGTTTTACTGGGGACACCGGACTGGACATTCCTCGTCCCCGGATACCATCCCTCCCAGCAGGTTCTGTTTGGAGTTCCCTGATCAACAGGTGTTTATTTTGCATGGCACAATCTTGATGAACTCAGGTAGCAGTATCGTGTTACAAAGCACCTGAAGGTAGGAAACGCCTGTCTGTCATGTCCCCTCAGGAGACAGGAACTATCTACACCCTGTCACACAGCAGAGAGGTGTCCAAAGCACTGAGGAGTATAGATACACCTCATGGCATAGCCATACAGCAGCCATTACCCTGCAGCATTCCCCATTACATGACCTGAAGCCCATGCACACCCCATGAGATGAGAATATGGGTCCAACACATGACAATCACAAGCCTTTGTGAAGCCCAAGGAAAAAAGCTGCAGGGAGTAGACTACTGAAATAATTCACATGGCTTGCAACTCACTCCCGTCCTTGTCTGTAAGTTCATCAAGAAGCAAAAAGCATCAGCTAAGCTGTTCCTAAATGCCACCCCTATAGGTCACAGATGCCAAGTAAACCATCCATTTTCATAAAGTAGATTTCTGTGAAAATCAAAAGCCATGCATTTTAGCTGCTGAAGAATTAATGAACTTGCGATAAGTAAGATTTAGATAAGAGACTCCACAGAAGGTACATAGAGAACTCATGCAAATATGGGCTTCAAATAAGGATTTTAAGCTTGCTCTTTAAATCTCTAACTCGTAAAAGACAACTTGTCTAGGATTCATGGTAAAGTAAATGTAAAAGCATTAAAAGTTTTCAATGTACAGCTGGGGAGGCTCAAACCAGTCATCTTTCCTGTAAAATCAAAGATGCTAAAATAGCACGATAAATCAATGAAGCTAGGTAGGGAAGTAAAGAACTGTACAGGAAGGCTTCCTTAACACAAAGAAAATAGAAATGCAGAGGGCTGGTAACACTACTATGTGCAGTCAGAAAAGAAAAAAAAAAAAAAAAGAGAGAGATAAGATCAACAGTTATCTTCAGAAAACAATGAAAGCACACAGCATATGGAGACAGGATAAAAGAAACAGTTGTGTATATAATGATTGTTTTACCAGGGATGAGAAAAATGCCTCTTTATATAGGCTCAGAGTGCTCTACTTGTGTATGAGGAAGATAAACTAGAATACCACCTATGTGAGCAATCAATTTTCCAGCAACATCAGGAGGTGGAGCTGGGTATTGAATAGGTAACAGAAAAGATCAGGAAAAAGTCAGGTGTACTGAAAGCAAACTGAGAACCACATTTAGGTAATTTTCAACTACTGTTATTAAAAGCAATCCCACTGCAGCCCCTTACATGGGACAGGAGCTGTAACAAGTACTTCCTAAGAGCTCCAAAATTCAGCTCAGTTCCAAGTACAGTATCACAGAATATGAGACTGTAAAAAAAAAAAAAACCACACCACATTCGATTATAAAGCAGAATATTTTGACATCAAATATTTTTAGTTGGGATTGACAGAAGATGACATTAAGTTAAATCATAAGTAGCAGAACTGAGAGAAAATTCTATGACTAAACAGAATTTATATCAATATTGCCTAGGATAAAAATTCAAGGATCTGGCAGAAGCTACTCCATAAAGTCAGTTCTTGGCTACAGTGCTGTGTATATAACTTCTAAATACTTTATTGAAGCTTTTGTTATAAGTAATTGAATTAAATCAAACAATAGGACAACTGTTCTATTCCAGGAAAAAAATGAACCTACAGTCATTTAGGTATATATCAAATGTTGAATGTGTCATTGATTGTGACACAGCCATATTGGTCTTTCCCCGAAATACTGATCAGAGGATGAAATGTAACATTCAAAATCTCCACAAATCAAATAAAATGAAATGACATGATCCCTACAAATTTGGGGTCTGGCCTAGAATCCAAGAGGTTATAGCTAGTCACAACCAAGCTGCAAGCTGCTAAGCAATACCTGCCCTGCATGTAACCACACAGTGTGCTCTGCAAAACCCCAACTACAGAAGGAAAAAAATAGTATTCCAGGAAATGGAAAGCATGGATGCAAAGACTTAATGTACAGAACATTAAGACAGCATCCCATGTGATAATCACTTGGGGCGCTTGGTCAGGCCTGCCTCCTGGTGTCTTGGTCAGTCTTTGCTGAGAACAGCAGCAGTCTGGTGATTTACAAATGTTTTTGGTTTGTGTTTTGTTTTGTGTTTGGTAGGGCTTTTTGGTTTGGAGGGTTTTGTTGTTGTTGTTGTGTTTGTTTTTAAATGCTATGTGTACTATGCCAGAAAAAAAATCAAGGAATCTTTTCTAGAAATGCCAGGGAGAACTGCACATTATCTTTCTTTAAATTTTAATGAAGCATCAAATTGTTTGGCGTTCCCCCCCTCTGGTATGGAAATCGCACTACATTGTTAGGAAGCATGCTTTCACGGTAGTTCTATTATTAGGCCATCATGAAAAATGTATCAAAGACAGTACCACATAACTAGTATTTATTTTCTCCAAAGTGAAAACACAACACAAAAATCCCAATTTATCAGCGTAAAACTATGCAAAAAACCACGATCTGACAGAACATTAACCAAAAAAAAAAATCCAAACTAGAAATACTGTAGAAACAGAAAATTTGACAAGCTTCAATACATCCATTCTCATAACGTGAAAAATCGCACCCATCTAGCCCAGCTGTTACACCATCCACTGACTTTCTGCCTGGCCATTTTCCAGGTAACTCAACAGCTGCCACAAAGGAATGCCCTCACTTCTGTATTAGAATTACAACATTAATTTGCAAAAGCCACTTTTGGTGTCTAGGGTTAAGGTGTACAGGGGAGGGACAGCTTGTATCTCCTCACATAGGTTACCTTACTGTCTTCGGACTGCCCATGTTAAAGAGGTTTCTCATTTGCAGCAACTTTGAGCAAAGTCCTGTGTCTAAAATGGATGATGGAGTGAGCACTGCTGTGGGCTATTTTTCACTTGTGATCTTCTCTAAAAATTTTCAGGCCCTCAGCAGCATCAAAAGCCTTTCCAGGGTTCCCTGTGAGGACTTTGAGAACACTCACTTTTCATCAAGGACCAAGAGATCTCTGATGCTCACAGGGTGTAACATCATCACGCTTCATCTCTGACAATACTAAAATTTTCATTACTTCAGAGTAGAAGTCATTGAAGGGAAGATACCTGTTAATCCTTTCAAGGTACAAATCGCAATGGTAAGATCAAACCAGTGTGGAGGACAGCTGCATTCCAACAGACTCCATTGACTTAATGGTGAATAAAATCACGTACTTGCACACTTGTTTGAAATGCACATTTTCAGGTCATAAGATCCCAGGAACTGCAATCCCCATCCCTATGTAAGTAGCCCTTGGGAGTTGTTAAATCTGCCCAGACAAATCCTACATGATCCCATGTCTCCCATGATGGAACTTGAGCTGAATGAAGTCTCCTGACAGGAGCAGTAAGCACCACCCATTTTCTACGTGGGCTGCTCTACCTTCATGTAACAGGATCAAAATACATATCAGGAAGGCACCACAAGCTCCTGAGAAAGAAGGCTGAAAAGCAAAGCAAGGTGCCACACCTGCAACAATTCCTCCAGCCCACTGCCTGCATCTGCAACAGCACCGTGGGTTAAAGAGACAGGACTAGGCTGCTATCCGTGGCGGACTGCTGCCGGAGCCCCACGGGATACGGACAAACAAGTCAAGGCATGTGTTGTGCAGCACATCTAGGCAATTCTGATGCTTGTAAGAAATGTCAGATCCCCGGTGCACACGTTGCACCGCTGATAAAAAACCCACACAGTAAATTGGACATGGCACATCGATATGTCAGTAGGACCATACACAGGGTACAGATACAGGACCGTGGCATATAGGTTTTGAGAGCTCCCATACTAGGCTCTGAGGAGCTGCGGTACACAGCACTTTTGACACCTCCCACATTCTCCCACATATGGTTTATTAATAATAAGTAAATGAAACTTATTTACAGAATATAATTATGACAACAGTTCCTGGATCTCCTGACACCCTCTGATCAGCTAAGTCTTTTATACCTTACATGTTATAAATACAGCATCTCAAAAATTAAATAACAAGAACCTCTTGAAAATTTTAGTGTACTAGTAAAAAAAAAAAAAAAAAATTCAAGAGCACACCATTAAGTTCTAGCTTCCTGAATGCTACTAGGAAAAAAATTCTCATTCTCTTCAGGTTTCTTCCTTTCTTCCATCAGTATTTCTGTCACCTTTCTTTTGCCTGGGACAAAGTACCAAACAGAAGATTTCCCAGCACAATGCACACCCATTCCTCAGCTTGGCTGTTCTCCTTAGACATGAACAGCCTATAATCAAAAAGTAATAATAATCATAATACAAACAGCTGGATACATATTCCCCTCCACAGATTGCAAACCCATATATTTTCTGTACAAAGAGGTGAACTCTGTATTTCTTCTGGCTAAATGGCATTTGTGTAAAGACGGATTGCTTCATGCTGGGCTGATGGTTTCACTTTTGTAAGGTTTTATTTTGTAGTAACTCTTCTCTTACCAAACCACCTTTTTTCCTCCAGATGAGGAGGAGAAAGCACAATATCGAGGTAAAATGGGAAACACAAATACTTTCAGACTTGCAGATTTATGGGTTAAATACAACACCTATTTGTTCTTGTAAGATTAGGAAGTGCTGGCTTGCTACAGTCACCCTTCCAGTTTATATTAGAAATCCTCAGTGTCTGTTAATACTTGTTAGGATTTGCTTCCTGAAATACTCATCAGTCCTTTGCTGTAACCTCAGTTTGTAAGTGACATTTGATTTTTAATTCTACAAATTATAAGTAGTGAGCCTTCAGCCTATATTCCTCAATAATGAGCCGTGACTTAAAAACCAAAGGCATACCGATGTATGGCAGCCTACAGTCATCATTTCTCATTTCTTCAGTCAGACAGCACAGCAAGTCAGGCCACACCACTAAATCCCTCCACAAATCCTTAAAAAAAGCCTGCAGCCACTGGGAGTTCAGATAAACTGATTTATTCCTATTCTGAAAGCAAGTTTTTTTCTTGTTTTCAAAATGAGAAGTGGTAGACAAATAACCCCACTTCAAAACACAACTCATACACCAAACAAATTAATTTATTATCCAAGTTTTGATATTTTCTCTTCCTCCCTACACCTTATCCCAATTAGTCTTTTCAGTTGCCAGCTTCATGGGCAGCAAACAGAAAACTCACATGACTAACGCATTACCAAAACCAGCCAAAGCAGTAGCAGGCTGTCTAGGGAACATTAGCTGTCTCTGCAGCCCCAAAAAAGACAACCCAGCCTACATGTCCTGGAGCCCCTTGGATAAACTTGAGCTGGTCACTTAGTGATGGGGATTAAGGAACTGATTTTAAAGCACTATCAAATATTCAAGAGGAGCAGATAAGGAAGTGAACACACACACTCCCACAATGGTGCAAACAGCGTTACTTCAACCTCACTTATTTTTTCTTAAACTGCAATAACTGAAATATATGACTATCAACAAACCCACTCGTGATTTACCATCTCAACACCTTTTCCTGTCCATTTGCAATCACTGAATTAGTCACGTTGCAGAAGGGCACGTACAGGAAGAGTTCCATATATGTAGAAACACAGAGAACATCAATTCCCAATCATCAGAGCCTTTTCTTAGAAAACTACAAGAGATAGCCCCAAAATGTTTAAGTATCACAGAATTTTTGTAAAACTTTGGTCTCTAAATTACTTTGATATTAAAAAAAAAAATTACCTTATGTTCACAATGTGCTCTAATGTAGATCACATTACTCCGGGCTACAACTCAATTTTATTTTTCTAGCAAGGAACTTTTATTGGCAGTAAAGCCTAAGAGAATAAAATTTGGCCTAATTAGATTGTTCACAGTGTCTTTCCTACAGGAGAAGCACGTGCTGTACTGCCAGCCATTGAACCTCAGGTGTATTATACCTCTATTACTCCAAGGGGAAGTTTCACTTACAACAGCAGATCATCACCGTGTTACCGTATATGAAGTATTTTATGGTACATGAGTTCAACAGTCATAAATGTCAAGAGTACCAATGGCAAGAGCCAAAGGTCCTTTGCTTTTTTTCACACAGCTCTGATAATGCTTTATAACACTAACCTCATGCTACACTTGGGCAGCAACTGCACCAGAGATTTGAGATGGTCAGCAGGATTCCCTTAGGATAGTGCTAAGAGCCTGTCCAACCAATTCCAAGGATTTTATTTGGATATTTTAGGGGGACAGGAAAGAAAAAAAAAATGAAGTTGTCTTCTTGGCAGTTGGACTAGATGATTGTTGTAGGCCCCTTCCAACTGAACTATCCTATTTTATTCTTTTTACAACTGGTAAGACTGTTTTCTTCTAATATACCTCTTAACAAACTGCTGTCGCTATTCCAAAACCATACCACTACAAAGGCTTTTCAACGCATCTCCTCTTAAAATTAGTCACCCAACAGTTATCCCCACAGTTTATTAAATTCCCTCTGCTCTGCAGTCAACTGCAACGCAGCTGTGCAGTCAGAATGATAAATACCACAGAAAAGCACAGAAGAATCCACGATACACTGCTTAATTTTGTTTGCTCCTTTGCCTGAAGCCACTTCCTCCTCTGACACAATATTTGATATTGGCTCCGAAACCTCTTATTTCTCCAGGCCATTGCGGGAGTCTCATCCATGTGCAGCCCTGACAGGGGGACTATAGAGATCAAGTACGGACTGTAAACAAACTACATCCTGTTTATGACAGGCAGCACAGAAGAGCCATTTCCCTCCTGCTTGGCACTTCCCAACATGTCACTTGGCATCGCCTCGCTGTTTTGGAAGGAAAGCTCATTAGCAAATTCATTTACTGCTAAGAAATTCTCCTGGAGGACAGTATCTCAAGGGGGGAGCATCAGGAAGGGATTGCAGCACATCCAGGGGGGTCAGGATGCTGGTGCAAATTGTCAGTTTTCCAGGTAAAAGAAATCAGACATTTCCAAATTGCTGCATTTCCACATGAAATAAATGGATGAGAAGCTGCAGCTATTCACTGGCTTCTACCACAGCCTCTATGGCAGATGCTGTGTGCCTCAAAGGCTATTTCTAACTAATGGATCTTTCTAAGATGCATTTTAGTCTTATGACTATTCAATCCTTTCTCTACTAAAATATAGATAACACAAATTCACCTCCTACAGAACAGACTATTGTTAGAATGTCCTTCTACCAACCTCAGCAGGAGCCTTTCGGGAGTGGAGTGGGGAGGACACAATGACACACACATCTTCCTGTTTTCCAAACTACTTTATCCATAATGCCCAAGGCTAGATTGAATTTGGCAGGTAACAAGTTGGAATTTTATCTAACAAACTACTTTTTTCTTTCCATCAACTAGCACCAGCACAACGAATGCATAAAATCAAGAATATGATAATGTGACCCTTAAGTCACATTGCACCTGGGGGTAAGAGAAAGGAGAAGCAGCCCATAGTCCCAATCAATCACGGTAGTCTATTCTGTACTTATCTAAAGGTGACTTGAAAATGGAAAATAATACTAGGTGAATGCTTTAAAAAATAAAAAACTTACAATTGACGAAAACAAGATTACTGAAAAATGTGTAAATTTGGATTTATTTTTTTTTATTTTTTAAATATACTTTAGAAGCAGATCTTTGCTACCATGAAGAGCTTTATGACTAGCACAGAGTGAAATTACATGACATGAGAGAAACGGAGGCCACAGTCATGGAAGTCATTGCTGACACCACAGGACCATGTCACCATGGCAGAGGGGAGGCAGCAAGGGAAGTGCAACAACTCAGCTGACTCCACAAGGCATTGAACAATACACGAGCCTTTACAGCAATTCCTCTAAACAGTCATCTGTTAATAACATTTTAAAATTATCTGATGACTGTGTTGAGTCACTACAACAAGATTATCACACAGTTTAAAGTCCAGATATTGTGTTAATTATGTCACTCTGGAACAAAGCGAATACACAAAGCAATGTTCTTTGTTTCAGTAAACATTCAGTACTCCTTCAGCCTTATAATCATTTACCATATTAAAGTTCTTCACTTAACCCAGATACATTATTTTTAAATGTAGGGTAAATTGGGAGGTGAGGGCGGTCGGCCAAATAGCAAAAAATTTACCTTTCTTTAGACCTTATTTATATACCTTTCACAAGGTGATGCACAAAGTACACAAACGTGTATTTACAGTCTTTCCAGGTCATCATTAAGTAAAATCCTAGCTCTGGAAAAACTGAGATCAAAGCCCAAGTACAATGAGTGCTTACACAAATTAGATCTAGTGAGTTTCCATATGAAGTACCTTAAATCTCCATAAAAACAGGAAGAAAGAGATAATCCCAAATATCACCAACAACGCTGGACAAAACCGAGACTGCAAATCTGGGACTTTGCCAAAATTAAGTTGATAAAAATAGCTAAATCTGTAGCAGATGCGTGTACACAGACACACCACACACACCAAAAAAGAAAAACAACCAAACAACCACAATCAAAGAATGAGAACAAACAGCAGCCTGTTCAGAAAATGTCAGAGCAGGAGAAATGGCGCAGTTCAGGCTGGAAAGGCCAGTCTGAAGGAACCAGCTGGAATCTGAAGACAGGAATTTCAGATGGACAAACAACATGGAGACCTGGCACAGCATTAGTATCTGCTTTATCTCTGAAACAGTTAAAACTAGCAATAAGTCTTCCATAAAACCCACATCTTAAATACTGGTGCAAACTCAGAACATTCTTTCTAAAGTTAGATCAGGTAAAGTGAAGCCTGTTAAAGAACAGTTTTACAAACTGGGTTCAGCTAGCTGCGGGGAATTGACAGATCCCCCTGGTTCTGTGTCCCTGCAAGTCATGAATCAAGCAAGCGCCTTGTTCTACTCCCACACAGGAAGCAAATCTGTTTACAGTCCTGGAAAAAAAAAAAATAAAAGAAACTCAACCCTAGGCAATATCCAAGTTTTCCTCAGTGCATGGTATTAACAGCAGAGGACTGAACAGCCAATTGTAGCAGCCACACTCCGTTAAAAGAAAAAAAAAAAGGTGAGTCTGATGTCTTTGTGTAGCAATAATATGCTGGCAATGCACATAAACAAGAAAACATCTCATCTAAACAAACATTACTCAAAGGCATGAGGGACACAGACATTGCAATACGGTGCATCTTACATCTGAAAGGTTTGATTAAAACTACTTCATCACTGTAGAAAAGTTAACAAGCATCAATCTGTTCCATGTACTGGACAACCAATGAACTGGAAACCCAATCTAATGTACTTAAGCATATTTGCAATCTGGATCTTCAGGGGAAAAAAGCACTTTTAATTATTAAGGAGAGAGAACCACAGTTACATCCAACTCCACCACTTCTGCACTGCATTGATCCAGTCTACACTGGACTTGGCCTGCTAAATGTCAGCTTTTGATGCAGCCAAGTTACTGCAAACATCTAGGGAATACACAAAGCCATTAAGTACATACCTCCTGTATTGTTATTTACCCAAAACCAGAGGCTTAATTTTGTACAAGGCCTTCATATCTGGCAAGGAAAGCAACAACCTTTGAAGGGAAAAGAAAGGAGAAATACCACATTGTTCTTTTTATCGTAAACCACCTTCAGAATCATTTGGCAAGGAATCAGTTCTGGGCTTCTTCAATCCTGTGAGAAAGAGATTAAAAAGGAATAAAAATAACCTGAATTAACTATACAGGATTAGTGAAATCCAACAATCTCTTGGGAGTTGAGCCTCGGACTCAGAAGAGGTGCAAACAAACTCAGCTCAAAACACCAGCCTAAGAAAAAGTCTGTTACAAAACAAAAGACACAGAGCAACTACCCTCCAGAGAAGAATGACTGAAGCTGAATTTAGCCATTGCTTCTATTATTATCCATCACCCTCTCAACAGAAGGGAAACAAATACCAATACAATAAATATGCCAATGTTTACTGAGCACTCTATTAAGAACTGTACATTCTGTGATGCAAAATGAAAACCTAATCAGTACTGCCTGGTCAAAGCTCTAAACCCAGTTTATTTAATTAAATCCTGTCTCGTCTATAAAAGACCTTTTGCCACATAAGGGATTTCAACACTCAAACCAGTTAAACTAAAAACCATCTAGATGTACTTACTATAGCCACTCAGTGAGGTTTATCATTTCTTCCTGTTTTTCCCTACCACCTGTTTTTATACCCACTTGTTACATCTTAAATTACATTCCAAACTAATTAAGGTAATAACCACTTTATGTTTTTGTTAAGCAACTGAAACAATGAGGTCCCTCTTGTCTCTGATGGGTTCCGGGTAATAAGGAGCTAAACAGTAACTTAGCTACCTCAGAGATGAAGTTTAATGTCTTTAGATATGTAACACAATATTAAGGAAAACAAGGCAAAGTACAGAACAGAGACAGCAGGTACCGGGCCCTTCCTCACCGTACGGGACCAAGCATTCCTCCAGTGAAGGTGAAGTGTGATCATTAAGGAAGATACAAGTCTTCTGAGACATATGATGCACCAAACAATTTCAGCAAGCTCTCATGCAGAAAACCCATAATGTTTCATTTTCATCATCTTTCACAGGTCTTCCACACTAAGTACAACTGTGATACTGAGGCACTAGCACCTTTCAGGAGGACACAAAGTAGTCGCCTACTTTGGTTAAACAGCTAGAACAAAATACACTCATTCCACTCACACTTTCCTGAAACAAATCAGATGTGACTACATAGATGAAGACAAAGAAACGCAACTCACTAGCGGAAGCACTGTTTGAATGTCCATCTTACAGCACACCTACTGGAGTGACTGAATAGTTTACAATTTTCACATAAAAAATGGTTTTGTAAGTCTGTTTTAAAAAAAAAAAGTCAATTTAATTGGAAAAATCTCTCATTGGACCTAAGTAGGAACCACCTGCATGCATGGACCCAACAAGCATCTTCTAGTAAATAAAGAACACATCTCTGCAGATGACATTTTACTTACTGATTCCCAAGGATTCTGTGTTTGCCCTAGGCAGCACTTCAAGAAATACAACTTATTGTTTTGGGGATTGATCTAATGTTATTGTTTATTACATTTCATAAATTGCTATTCTGGGTAGAAGTGATTAATAGACAGACATAAGTCTATGTATAATTCTCCAGAGTTTTCCAACAGAATAATCAGAATAAACAGAACAGCATTTTAATAGCTTCCTATATTAAGTATGTCTCCCCTTTTCTGTAAAACAAAAAAAAATTAAATGCAAAATCAAAACTTTTTCTTCTTCAATGCCTGAATTTCCCCCCTCTCAATTCTGTCCATGTATCAGTCCCTTCTTGACATTTCTAATGCTCTTGCTTGGAACAGAAAGCAGATGTCTGAATTTCCTACTGAGACTGCAATCTAGATGTGGTGAAGGAAGCTGTGCAGACATTTTGGTCCACAGATGCATTGGCAATTTAAACCCAAAGAGAAAGGAACTCAACTTTTAAGATATGAGTTAAAGCCAAAGGAATTCAGTTCAAAAACACATAGTACATTTGAGTCTACCCACTGCAAGTCTCTCTTTTGCAATTTTCTGCCACAAAGTTCTTTATAATCAGCACACAACCAAGCCTGTTAATCCTCAGAAAAATCAATGGATTCAACTTTGGAAGACACAAAATGAAATTCTCCACACTGAAATGCCTGTATCTAGCTGCATAGTCATTAGGAGAAAGAGGGTTTAAGAAAATCAGTTATGGTCTTAACCTGCCCAGTCACAAAATGCATGTCAGGAGACAAATGCAACTCACTTTAAACAGCTGTTATGAAGCAAGTCCCCTTACAGGCAGCCTTCTCTGCCCATGTGAAATTACCTTATGCACACACACAACATCAGACACTTCCATAGTCCACAAAACCACCTAACTAATAAAAACCAGTTTCCTTTGGATTTTTATTGGTACATCTACAAATTCTTCCCATAAGGTAATCGAGCATCCTCCCACATCACTCATCAGCCCTACATCGCCCACACTTCCTCTTCCCTTAGCTCCCCACACCTTCTCTCCAAATTCTCTACTACTTAGGAATGTGTGGGCTAACGAACACACATACACTTCTCCTTGCCACTGTCAAACTAAATCGAGCAAGCCAACTGTCTTTGTATTTTGCTTGAGTGAAAGCAATATACTTGAGCCTTCCTTTTTGGTTTGCATGAAACTTCCCAGCTTTAAAAAGACCTGCTCCTCTCCCCAGGTTGACCAATTAGCCAAGAGGCTGAGAAGGGAGGGCCACAGACCAATGAACACCATAAACTTCACAGCCTTATGAAACTAGTCCAAAAATATTTTTTCTTCTGTTTTTAAATAAGGAAGCTGGTCTGACAGCCCAGAAAAAAAATCCTGGCAACAATGTAATCCGTTCAATGGAAATGCCTCAACATCTTGCATCTGTTTACAAAAGCGGTGTTAAAACTGGAGCCTGGTTAAAAAAAAAATATTTTAAAAAATCACCCATTTTAAACAAAGGTTCAAACCCCTGTCATCTACAGACCCAAGCCTGAGATCTGACAAAACTTTGATCTCCTATTAAATCTGGAAACAAAGATGCTAATCGCAGCATGACATTTTAAAAGCAGATGGAGACTGCTCATGAGAATAAACATGCACCATGTATTCTCATGGAAGACACTGATAGATGAATAATCCAGGTAAACTAACAAAGGATAGAAAAGCTTTTCACAGTTAAATGCACCATTCAAACTTCACCACAATTAAGAGCTTAATTGTCAGGGTACCTAAGAGCAGTGTCACTTTCAGCATTTATTTGGCAAAGAGATCTACAAATCAAGTAATTATGCTGTCCCAGTCAATGGATTGAGATATAATTATTTAGCAGCTATGAAAAGTTCACACAAGGCCTCCTCCATCTGAACTTGGTTACACCCCGAAAACCGATGGCAGCCTTGAAAATAGATCTGTTCACAACACTCTTCATTAACATTTTATATGAATAATAGCTGTTTGGCCATGATCGAACGGATTTCAACAGAAATCACTACTGTATTTTTTTTTAAAAGAACGAGCTTCTTCCAGCTAGGCTGACTCTAACTGTGATTATCAACCAACCTGTTGTATCTCATCACATAACATTTGGTAAAGATGCAGAACTAGAAACAGAAGTAGCATTCATAATACTTATATTCACAACACATGTCAAAAGTGACTGTCTAGGGGAATTCCAGACCAAACTGCTAATCCCTAGTTCTGAATTCACCGTTTCTGTTGGCCTCAAAGTGACTTGACCTCCAGCCAGAACAGCCTCCATCTGCCCATGAAGACTTTCTACAGCCAGCTTAACTGTGATGCACCTCACTTGTAACAACAGGCTGAAGTTTTTTACTGCACATCTGCTATTTTATGGAAGACAGCAGTTGCCACAGCTATTCACGCTTCCCATAACATCCAGCTCCAAGAGGTGGCCACTGATGTTGAGAGAATTATGGATGTGTGAACCCAGTACTAGCTGACAGCTTGGTGAGGCTGCACTGCAGAACTGGAATTATGATAACTGAGCCAAGCAGTCAGTGTGGAGACAGCAACATTTCCCCCAGGACTTCCAGGTTTGGCATGAAGAAGTCTCAGTGGACCCAGCATGTGTACACCTCTGGTGTGATCCTCAGCACAGGGTAGGCTCAGAGAAATCAAGTCAGCTTGGGCCAAGAGAAACAAGACCAGTGTTTAATCTTACAAACACTACCCCAAGTATCAGCCTTGCTCTTGTAGGGAACTTACACGTACAGCAGATAAAATGTTGGAATGTGCTGTGGCTATAATAAAAGCCTACTCTAAAAGATTCTCCCCTTCTTTTAGAGCGAAATACAGTACTTACACTTTTGCTGAGAATGGAGAGGAAGGAGATACCTTGCCTACTGACTCAGGTTCTTTTGCCCTGCCTAATATTAAATAGAGAAAAACAGAAACACAGTATCACTGAAGAAATTTTAAAAGGTTGATTTTTTTTCAACATCTGAAGCTTTACAGAAGCAGACACATAAGCCATATTTCTGAGCATCACCAGGTGACAGTCTGTGGGAATACCCAGGCTTTACAAGAAACCACATGTTCAGTCTATTTATTTATTTTTAACATGGTCCTATAAGTTGCATTTTTATGATCTATCCGATGTCGTGGTTTAGTGAATCATATCATGTAAAGTGACCAAAATACTCTTTTTTGTAAGAACCATAAAAATAAATTTGAATCATTAGAGCAAAAAACATGCAACACCTACATCATGCCACACCACACTGCTACTACAATAAGGCAGCCATTATTCACATTTCTGCAGAAGTGCTATCCCTGTATCAATTGCCAGCAGCTCGTCAGGCTCCCCAGCCACACACTAGCACTGTGCAGCCCATCAGTGTTCCACCCCAATCCAGTGGAAGGCAAAACCAAGCAACAGGCAAAAGTTACACCAAGTCTGAGTCTTAGTGCCACAGTGAAAGTGCACCAGCAAAATTGCTTCCTGCTGCAATCCATCGTTACATTATTGTGACCCTTTTCCATTCAGCATTCTAAAGGGTGTTTGTCCTTGTTGAATGTACGAGTAACTGAAGCTGTTTAGGTTTAATTTTAACAGTGCAGTATACATTCTTGATCATTTATGTATTATTTGGGCACAACTTAGAGCGATGGACAATAATAAGAAAAGCTCATTCCACTACAGTTACTACACACATGAAAAAAATAATTGTATTTGAGATTACCAGACAGCAAAAGCCCTGTGAAGAACATATAATATGAAACTTCATGTAATTAGTATTAGTTGTATTGTAGAGGTATTTAGAAAAGGACTGTATAATATGGTAGCAGTAACTAATATCTGGACAAAGAGCTAATGTAGGGCAAAAAAAAATCCCAGCTAGTATTCAGAGACAAAGGAATTTGAGGAGAAAGTTAGGATTTCACAGTGGCCTTCCAAATTACAGTGATATATCAAAGTATGTCAGACAAACCAAAAACATATTAACCTTTCTCCAGAAAACACAAAAGAGAATTTACACACCAATAGGGGAAAAGAAACCACACAGAGGGTTTTAAGAGTTGGGATATCTAGCTTGCCATCTTGTGGCTGAGTTACTGAAGCTTTGATCTGCTGTTACCCTGATCAGAGAGCTCTAGACCAATTTCATTAGCAAGTGAGCAATCCATTCACTATTTTCTTCATTTAAATTTCTAATTTTATTTCCCAACTAATAATAGAATCAGATATATTAATTACTACAGAAGCAACTGACACAGATGACAGAGCCACTGTCCAAAGGGACATGGTGCTTTCTTCAAAACCTTTAACATCTGGAGAAAAACTCTCTTTTTTTTCTTTTTTTCTTTTTTTTTTATTTTTACTACTTCTACATGCTGTTTCTTTAGCAGCAATAAAAGTTTTCCAAAGACAAAAGGCAACCACAAAGGTAAGTATCTACCAGTATCTACCTTCAGCCTAGCTTGCCAGGATCTCATCTGAAATTCAGTGTCAAATATAGCCTCACCAAGATACTTGCTTGTCCTTCACTGATGGATTTCCTATTTCCAGAAAAAACAGGCAGGAATACATGTCTTACATGTTTAGGTATGAAGATTTTAACCCAAATAAAAAGAGATTTGAAGCAGGAAGAGAAAGAAGTTTCCTTTGTTTCCCCTTGTCCTGGGAGGATCACAAAGGAAAGGTTCTCTCTAGGGAACTCTTCAGCTTACATCATTATTCATCTGTAGCATGGGTTTAATATTTTGTCCTGCAGTGCACTGAATCATGCTTTTTCCTTCTTCTAGCTCTACCCAAGTCCAGTGCAAAAACAGAAGAGCCTTATGAGCCAGACTAGCCAGGGCCCCTTTAGAAATATACACACATGCCCATTTTCAGTGAACATTAACAATCAGCCGAAAACTACAGAACACTTTTCTCATAAAAATAGTTCTCAATCAAAAGGCTAACTGAAAAATTGTTCAAGGAAACAGGCCTTTCCTTACCTCTTACAGTTTTTTCCCCCATACCTGTAGCATACACCATGCATAATCTAACTTGGTCTAAGCACTGTCATTCATTTCTCTTTCCAATATTTAACTAAACTACTCATTTTTCAATTGCCAACCCATCTAAATAACTTTGCCGGCAGCACAACTCATCTCTTTCATAATTACAAGAGATACTAAGAGTCTCCTTTCATCTTCCAGTGAACATATATTTAGCTAGTTTCCAAATACCCGCAGCAGTTTGTTATCCAGGGCTGCTTCTTGCCCCTGGCAGTCTCCTTTCTGTAATTCAGTGGCATTCTAAGGATACAACAATGCATTGTACAGTGGCAGTACATCACTTATTTTAAAAATGTTCAAATCGTTTCCTGATACCAATAAGAGTATTTCTTCAGCCTTTCAAACTACTGCTACATATCAGAATGATTTTTTTTTGAACCACTGAACACAAGAAAGCATAAAATGTTTTTTCTTCATCTGGGTATACAGCCAAAGTATCTTTCCAGTGGGCTCCTAACTCACTAAAAACTGTTTTATAATTCTCAAATACACACTCCATTTATTAAGTAGCTTAAATGATCTACATCCTTTTGAGTCTGGGTGAACTATTATTACTCAATCAGAATTTGTTCTGCCTCCCACTTCCAATCACCTTCAAGCTTAAATTCCACTTAACACACTCATTTCCACTTTTAACACAGCCAAATCAAAGGAGCATATGGACCTACTGCAATTATTAAAAATGGAGGCACTCTTCTTTAATAGCATGATCAACTAATCAAGTAAAAACTCATAAAGCCAACATTATGAAACATCATAATGGCATTATAAAAGACAACAACCCATATTTCACCAGTCTGACAGCACTGAGAAAAATCCAATGCCTAGTATCACAGAATACATCACAGAAAACAAGAAAAGTATTTCCATCAAAAAAGAGTTTATGGCTCTGGGTGACTGTCTTTCTCCTGTAGGCACATCGAGTTGTTTGGTTAGATATTAACTCTATGGTGTGTTCACCCTTAATGTTGTATTTCTTATCTTACAATCCCTACTGACACAAAATCTCTTTCCACTTTGTACCGAGTCTGTCTTCTGCTTCTGCCCTATTAACTCATGTCAATATAGCAAAGGGAGCAAAATAAAGCAGCAAAGTCAATAGTCATCCATCACATTTTTGTGCAACTGCTGCAATGAAGAGGAACGGATAGGTCAAAATCAGAGCTGCCTCGGGAAGCTGCCCTAATGCTCCAGCCCTGCTTGGCATCAGATGCGACCACAGCACCACTTCCCTGTGGCTCACACAACAAAGGAAGTGGCTGCACAGGTCAGAAGTTCATCTGCTAAATTAATATGGAGCATCCCTGCTATTCAGAGCAAAGCCCACATGCAGAAGCAGAAGCTGCTCTGATCTCTACTGTGCTTTTGCAAATAAAAGTAATTCACAATACAAGTTGTCCTTGTTTTAGGGAAATTACAAAGTGTGGTGGAATTTACCAGATAGTCCAACCTTCTTCTCTGTGCTTTTTCTGCCCTTCCCACAACTGCATATTTTCTAACTAAATCACAAAGCACCTCTGGGAATAAAGGCAGGCATCATCACTGAACACTTAACTGGACAGGATGATCTCTTTTCTCCCCCCTTCCCTGCAACAATAGGAACACTAGAGATCTGAATTCAGAACAAAGAAGAAAGCATTTATCAGACAGAATAGAAGAGATTAAAGCATTTCTACCTCTGATTGAATGACCACAGTATCACATTACTTCTGCTCCTGCTGCTGCAGAGGAAGTGATTGAGCCCTGGCACAGGGCCCTTGCTGAGTGAGGAAGGGGGCAAATCCTCTCACCAGAATTTTAATCTCTTGCTCCTGGAACCAGGAAATCATTACCCAAGGCAGCAGAGAAATGAATGCTACATGGCATCCAATAGTCTCCCTGCTGGTAATTTCTACATGAGATAGATTATTTCAAAGAGATTGTATAAGGTATTGCAGATCTTTTAAGTTGTATGGGACTGATGAAGGGCTAAAAAAAAAAAAAAAAAAAAAAAAAAACAACCACCAAACCAAAAAACAAAAGGCCAAAAAGAAAAGGAATGAAAAAAGAAAAAATGAAATTGGGAACACAATTTAAAGACAGATGAAAAGAGCCTGAGTGAAATCTGTGATTCCCACTGTGGAACAGTAAAACACATTAACTCATCTTGGCAAAATAAATGCTGCACAAGACATTATTTTAGTACCTTTTATACACACCTGGGCTAACTCAAGCCTCATCTCTCCTTTCCAGTGGTCAATGTGGGAGGTGTCAGTAAGAGGAAAAAGGTAAGAAACCAAGTGCTGGACTGATTCCCAGAGAAGAGACTTGTCAGTCCTCTCCAATTCATGCTACTTTTCTGCTTCACAGAACCTCAGTTGCACACTGAGACATGCCAGAAGCACAGCTGTGCAACGTGGGAACACACCAGACCTCACAGCTGGCTGGACAGGCCACTGCTTAAAATTCAAAATTCATCCAGTACCAGAAAAAAAGGGGTTGGCTTTCCTTTGTCCCCACATTTGCAAGGACAAACTCTACAAAAAGAGGATTATTTTTTTTTTTTCTAAGTTACAGGACTATTTAGAGATAGGTCTATCAAGCTGCATAAGCCCACCATCCTCTCTTACAAAAGTATCTCAAATATAAGATTAGAAACCATAACAACACTTGTACATGTAAGAATGCTTGAGCTACTGTCATAAAGTTAAATGTTTTTTTCTAAAGAAACCATGTCATCTTAAGTGAAGAAAGCTACACAGTATAAGTAAAAGTTGGCTACAAGTTATCACAGGTCTTATAACACTTGATGGTTTCTCTAAAATCCCAGCTCCTAGATGTGGATTTTCATAATTTCAGAACCACTTTTCATATTAAGTTACTGACCTTCATACTTACGGAGAGAACCTTAATAAAACGGCAGCATCGGCAAAAATGAAAGCAAACAGAAGGGAGATTTGTTGACTTTAAAAGCTGGGGGGTTGATTATTTTTGCATTCCTGAGATGCAGCATCAGCTATTATTTTGGGCAGAATGTCAATCTTGAAAAGATGTAAGACTCCCTTGTAATAAGGACAGATTTCTTTCCAACTCCAATTCCATTGTGAACCATCATACTAACATACCCTGGAGAATAGGTATAGTCAGGCAAAAAACCCAAATTGTTGAAGTTTGATCTATTTTAAGTTACATCATAAATTTAGTGATTTTTCTAGTCAAACAGCATCTTCCATAAATATGGCAGGCACAACCTCAATGTTTAAAAAAAAGCTGCAAGCTTTTGGAACCGAAAAATTTTAGGTTTTATAGAGCAGTCAATTGGGCACCTTTTCCTTCCCATTATCTTCAAAACAACAGTTAAGGTAAAAGAATCCAAATGCCACATGATGCAGAATTTACACAGGAATGTGCACAAAAGAAAAACTAATTTTCTTTGTATTTTTTTTCTGCTGTAGAAATCGAGGAGCAGTGGGAAAATAACGCAGGTTTAAAAGAAGAAAAAGTTCCAACTACTCAGGTATTTGTTTAGAAGTGGACAAAGCTGAATGAGTGATGGGATATCTGCTTTGCACCCACCAAAACAAATCTGTGGTAGCTCCCGGAATGATTAAATGGATGCAATAAAGCAATTATTAAAATAATATTATTTAATGAGGTTCTACGTTCGAGTTCTATAACCAGTAAATCATTTGCAAAAACAGAAAGCAGTTATTTATCATAGACATTACTGGCAGTCTGTAAAGGAATTAAATTTTACATTGAGGCTTCAAGTTAGCGGACAGAGGATCCTAACATTGCTAACTGCGCCTCAGCTAGACACCACGTTTTAAGCCATTCCCCACTGGCGACATTTTAGACAAACAGGAACCGATTTAATGATTTTATGATTCTGATGGATTAAAGGGTGGGTTTTTTTGTTTTGGTTTGTGGTTTGTTTTTTGTGGGGGTTTTTTGTTTTGTTTTGTTTTTCAAAAAAAGCCAGAAGCAGAAAAACAAGCAGTCCCTGTTCTAATACGGTAAGGGCTCCAAGAAAGTGTGCTCAGTCTCAGTTTCCTCTGTGGCTCTCAGTTTGGGCTGAACGTGGAACTTGGTATAAAGCAGCTGCTAAGACATGCAAGGTTGTGATGTGGGAACTGAAGTTGTCGCTTGCAGAAATTATCATAAACATTTTACAGGATGTTTACTATCTGTTAAGCTATGACGAAATCAGAACTAACAGACAATACCACAGGCACCAGTTCTCAAAAAGTTTTAATGTCAAAAAGTATTAAATGAAGTTCTAGCCCATGTGGAGACCAGAGAGACCAGCCTTGCCACTCTGACAGAAGTTTCAAAGCTGAATACTCGAGAGTATTATTTATTATTAAGAACTGGGAAATATATCCATAGGCAGTTACTGGAGGATGGTTCTATCTTCCCAAGCTATTTTAGCTTTAAAATGCAGCAGGTGCAATTGATGTCCTGAAAGCAGATGTATGAAATCATATTTTTAAAATTTGTGAGGTGCGGAAAGAATAATTGCAATTAATAGACCAAACTAGAACTGCTCCCGATATCTACATTTGTAACCCAGCCCTGGGCTGGGCAGAGAATCCCTAGCCTACAGAAGCTGCTTGCTTACCCCTCCCCTAGCTTGCTAGACAGGCAGGAAGGTATGAACAAGCTTCCACTGGTTTTCACCATTCAGCTCAATCTCCAAAGCAAAAAATCCTTACTGATGGCTTGGAGCTTGCAGGAATAGCACCAGTATACGCATATGTCTCCTGTAGCCCAGAAGTTATAGACAGGTCCGTTCATAGCTCTTGGTTAAGAACGAGCAGTCAGTTATGAAGGGTCTCAGCTACATATATAATGTACAATTATATATATATATACACAAATACATACATAATGTACATACATATATAATGTACCTTTTATATATATATTAAAAAAAAAACTTGCTGAATCTTTTTACGAAAAGGAAGGAAACAGAGCCTCCCTCTTTTCCTCACTTTTGGACTGATGCCTCAAAGCGTAAACCACCTCCTCAGATGAAAGGAAAAGGAGGATTTTTTTAACAATGAAATTCATTCTCAGCTGTGACAGGGTTTTTTTTATTTCTGAACTGTCTTCACTAAGCAGATGATCCTAGAGTTTCAGTTTAAGCCTTTCAGTGACTTGCAAGCATCCTCCCTGCACTAAAAACATCACTGCAGTGGACACTACCTCTCGTTTCTTAGATTTTTATAACCTACTATATTAAAACCAGTTTAAATGTAATAAAGTCTGCAACATTTACAGCTAGAAAATACAGGAGGACAGTAAAATTAGCCAAGCATAAAAACAAGGGAGTCTTAAACATCCTCTGCTCACTTTCCAGGGACAATATACACAGAACAGGCACGGACTGCAAAATCAAAAGGAATTCAAATCAATTTAAAATTCAAACAGCCTTTTCTCCTGCCTGCTAAGGGCTCAAGGGACATTAACACACACAGACTCTCTCTTCTGCATTATTTCCTCAGGTTTTCATTCTCACTTTCTAAAATTTGTTTATAAAAGTGGTGATCTGAAATATTGATGATTTACTCATCTCTCATACGTGGCTTTGCTCAGCTGCATCTAGTTTTGCAGTAATGACGTACTTTCTCTTTTCACTTCGCACCCCACCCTTTTCTGCAGAAGATGGAGTTAGAACATAGGATTTTTAGATTGCTATTTCCTCCTACCTTGCCTACTCTCTCATTCCCTTAATACACACCATTACGATATGCAAGGCAAACCAGCAAATTCACACTGAAGCAAAACTTTGACTGTCGTAACAAATTTCTTGTCGTAGCGCCAAAACAAAGCTGTTCTCACAACTGTTCCTACCCCTCTGTCACACTTACAGTGCTAGCATGAACCATACAGGAGACTAAGGCTGGGTCTCCTTGCATAGTAGCCTGTTCCAGAACCACAAAATACTGCCAGCTTCCTCCTCTCCTTAGGAAGGTTCCCACAGTTTTCTTAGTAGATGCTATTTAATGAATGGGATACAAAGCTGACTGAAGCAAAACAAAATTTATCTGCTTTATGACATATCTGTATTAAGCAGAATTTAAAAGATCTGTTTGGGGCATAGGCAAAAGCTTTAGGAATTTCAAGTGGCAGGAACTGCGCTTTGGGAAAGCCCTGCAGAAGTAGTGACAAAGACATGCTTTAGAAAACATTATCATAAGCCTCATTAACTACCACTTTCACAAGCCAGAGGACAGATCACTGACTTGCTCAACATCACACAGAAGTCCTGGGTCAAAACCAGAGCTGAAAACAAAATTGCTTCCAAAGGTCCATGAAGTTTTGAGTATTTCTGCAGCCCAGTTTTACACAGGTCTCTCAATTTCCATCCAGCCTCTCCCTCATCCTCTTTACCTTAACCAGCTTTAATGCTTTACAGAAGCACTACATTATAGACCATAAGCAGAAACACATATCCTCATACACTTAGAAAGAACACAGATAACTTTTACTATACTACAGACAGGATCCAGCCTAGGCCAGGTGTAAATACACAACAGACACACAACACTCATACCATCAGCTTCCTTCTAAGAAAATGTTTTTACAAGTCCTGTTTTGTCACTGCTGTAGGACTTCTGTTTGTCCCAAGTTTCCTGCATGTCACCTGACATTCACATAAGCCTCTCCCCTGACAAAGTGATGAGTACACATCACTTTGGTGTTTATTTCATTTTTTATATTTAAACAAAATTTTCATATTTATACCAAATATATAAATATTATATATTTGGTATAAATTTCAGTACAGGAATATGTAAATGGCTTCTGTACCAGCAACAATCAGCAAAGTGTCATGAATTTTATGACATCTCCAATTCTCTCCTTTAAATAGACACAGCAATGCAACACGTTGGGTTTTTATTGGACAGGTGGTGATTCAGATGGTTGGATAGAAAGACACACTTATTTTCTTATTTTTGAATGGCAGAGAAGGAATTGCATTGGATACAGTCAACCTCACCTTAGTAATTACCTCTGCTACAATAAAGTTTTCTATTTGGAGACATGGTTAATATGACCTCTTCTTTTGGGATTCAAATCCCTGAGTCCCAAGCACTATTCTAAACAGGGTTTGTTTCTAGAACACGGCTTAATATCTTGCAGGAGATAGATCAATGGTCTTCTACTTCTTATAAGTAAGTGAACTAGAGAAGGAACTTACTCTTTAAAAGTGCTGTGGAAAAAATTAATTAAGAACTAGACTGACTGATCAAACATGGCAGCAACTACACCATCTCCTTGGCTTGATTCAGTTCTTTAAGGACATGAGGAACTTCTTTAAAGTCTGTACAAGTTAACAGAAGATGCTACTCACTTTGTTTTTAAAACACCAAAACCAGCGAAGTCTGAGGCTGTCTGATCAGGACACTGTAACTTGTCAACCTCAATGACAGCTACATTATCCATGAGAGATGCAACTAACCTTCTCTCTCTTGTTCAGTTCTCATTCAAGAATTAGACAACAGTCTCCAGAGGATGGGAAAAGCGAAAATACTAAAACTTCACCCAGCCTCACTCCACTATATTCAGTTCAAGACCTTCAGCATTAATTCAGGGAAGAGGTAAAGTGACTACTTCAAGACAAAATTTAAAAATCCACCAAGCCACAAATTTCCCAAAGGAGTCAGAATGAATTTCAAGTCTCCTCTGCCCTTAAGTATTAATGAGTACTTCCTCTGTAAGTTCAAGAATGTCCCCTTGTCACTGTTTATACACAGAACCCCTACCTTCAAGAAGCAGCCTTGTAAGATGACACAGCCCAGCTGCTTGCCTTCTCAACCAGGCAAAGCTCTACCTCCAGTTCAGAACAAGCATGGTACAAAGTTCTTTTGAAGGAGGGCTAAAGACACTAGACCCGCATTCTGGGTTTGAGGAAACAACTGGAATACATTTTCCCTTGCCTCTTTGGAGGCATCTGCAATCTATGCAAATGAAAGGTTTCCAAAAGGTCACTGGCAATATAAAAATGTAATTAGCTTAAAAACATCAAGTATTTTTAAACGCCACTTTGTCCCAGGTTATCTTACTGTTGCTTGTTTTTTATAATCACAGTTCCTGTTATCAGCATTTTTTTCCCCTTTTGGATGTAGTCGGGAAAGAAAAAAATCTGAGAAGTACACTGCTAAAAGATACTACGTTACTCTCAAATAGGTGAGTTAAGAGATATACCACCCATAGCTGTGTGCTATGCTACACATAAGGATACTAGGTGACAGAGCAGCAGGTGCCCTTTTTATTAAATAGGACAGAGTTTTAAATAGAAAGCCAACAAGCAAGCTACATTATGTTGCCCTGTTAAATCCAAACGGTTACTCAAAATCTACAACAGATTCTGCCACAAACACCACCACCCCACTCTGTATCTACAGCTGGCCTTTCGCAGCACCAGCATAGCCCACAGCGCTCACAAGTGCGAGAGGCAGAAATACTGCGTCTCGGGAAACATGCTGTATCCTTCAACATATTTGGACAAACGAAGCAAAACTCATTCAACAGTCATTGTAAAGGCAGGTACAGACTTGCTGCTGCAGCTGAGTGCCCAGAGGAGATAAGTCAAACAGTATGATAAAATGATTTTATTGACAGTATAGAAAATAGTATTTTTGGTTAATGTAAAACTGAAGTTCTAGCCCCTTAATTGCAAGTCTGACATACCAACGCTGAGTCAGTGAAACACAGTATTCACTGGTATACAGCTCCAGCAAAAACACGACACGCATCCTCTAGCTGCTTCCAAGCTCCTCCTATACGGTGAAAGTTCATACTACTAATTGTTTGTCTTAAAGTATCCAGACCCTGGTCATGTATCAAAATGATTTAGGCAGTTTCTCATTCTCACAGATGCTTACAGCCCTTTCATCACTTATGATACCTCTCCCCATTCCACATATGCTCACTACCTTCTCTTTCAAATTGTCTAACTGATTAATCAAGTTAAACTCAGAGCAATTGTTCTCAACCTACGTTTAGCTTGAAGGCTTTTTCTTCTATATCAGATCTGAGCATTGGCTGTGTGCCCAAATGGCTTGCCTCTCTTCTAATCCTATCAGTTGGTCTAATAAAAGGTATTACTTCTCCCTACAAACCTTGCTTTGCTGATTCTTCTGTGAATCACCAGAATACACCCTGACTTCAGCAAGCTCCATTCTTACACCAGTATCAGATTCGTAGAATGAAAACTGAGTTATAATATATGTATTGCCCCGATGAGCAAGTTCACTCAAACTGGGAGTATGACACAGCCAGACAGCCTGTGTTGCAGTTATATCCTTGGTGGCACAGGATTCAGACTGTTTCAGCTGGAAGGGATGTAAGTAGCACTGCCCCACACTCCCAGCTACACAAGAAAGAGCTACAAAGCAACTTCAGTCTTGCTCTTCACTTCTTCAGCCTTTATCTACTTCAGCAGATAAAGATCAGTCAACAGAAACAATACATTTGGTTTTCAAGAGTCAATTGTCTTGGTGACAATTTTAACCTCCAATGCAAGGTGCAAGAAGAGGGATTTTTTCATTAGGATAACACATGGATAGGTGTTGCTTTGTCAGTAGAGTCCCATTAAAAAAAAAAACAAACAAAAAACAAAAACAAACCACACCAAAACTCAGTGTTTTCTTAAAGCATACACTCTCTTTTATTAGTTGTAGATATTTTGGACTCAATGTACTGCAATTGCCATAGGCTAGATCTGATAATCCCTTATTTCTACAGCCAGAAAGGGACACATTTTGGTTTATTTCCATAAATATTTCAAAAGCTTTTTCTGGCTGAAAAACAGAAAGCCTTTTCAGTAGTTATTCCACTCATAAGAATTTGATTTTTGTTGCTTGAATAAAGGAAAAGCTAGAGGGTTTTGCTGCAGGTTTTTTGTTGGGATTTTTTTCTCTTTTTTTTTTTTTTTTACTGATTTCCATCTCTTAACAGTGAGAACATATTTTAAAACTTATGAATATGTGAACGTTGTTTTAAATATTGAAAATATGTAAAAACAGTCCATACATAAAATATGACAGAAACCAAATTACATTTTGCTAGAACACTGTTCCAAACTCTGACATAGAGTACAATGCCTAAGCCTTCTGACCAAGCATCCAGCCCAAAGGGCCCTCTGAATGTCAGATCCTACTACAGTTTTTCTCATATTAGTAAAGTTTAAAAAAGAGTCACCAGCAACAAAGTAACTGGCCCAGTTGCCAACCATCCCTCTCAAACCCATCTCCAACTCTACCCCATCTCCTTTCCTGCTAGGGAGTGACACATTCCACAAAAGGATGACTGCATCCAGAAGCCGTCTGTCAGAATTTCTTCTAAGCAACAGAGCATGGCCACACCACTACTGCCAGAAAACACACCAACTACCGTCTTAAAAGAGAGACAGAGTGGAACTGACTATAAATACATTTCTCCTCTGTGATACCCATACAATAACTAAGCAATCAGTCTGACTCTGAGAATTTAAAAAAAAAAAATGTTTCCTTCAACAAGAACTCTTGTGGACAAGGATGGAGAAAGGAGGAAACACTGTCAAGCATGAACGCACTCTCAGAATTTTTCCAAATTTTAACAGAAGACCTTGTATTACCAGCACAATTTCCTAAGAAGGCTGTGCCTTGCTTCCCTGTGCTTGACTCCCCCAAACCAGCTCCTCTTTCCTTAACCAGGTGCCTCAAAAGTGTCTGATGCTTCACCAAAAGCTGTGCCAGAGCTGTAGTAAAAGGCCACATTTGAGCTCTTCACAGGAAGAGTTTCTGAGACAGGCATATTCATATCAAGATGTTCTGCAGCTTTTAGTTTCTTTCCTTTCACTTGTAACATTTTTTAGCTAATTGGCTCCAGAATTTATAATCCTGGTGACAGCACCCTGGCTGTGCAAGACAGAAAAGGTGGAGGAGGAGGGGAGGGAAGACAGAGCAGCTGCCAAGACTGCCGGCACCATCTTCCGTTCTGAGCATGTTACTGCAAAGCACCAGCTAGATGTCAGGATCCTCCCCCCCTCGCCCGGAGAGCTCAGGGTATCTTGCGCTTAGAAATATCACAAGATGACTTAGGAGGTTTTATGCAGACTCCAGAAAAAGCAGGAATCCAAATATGAAGTGCAACTAAAACCATCGAATTTGAAAAGGAGAAAATTAAGCAGGAGGGGGGGGAATGCAATTACAGCAGAAAAAAAAAAAATTGTTTCACCATTAGCATTGCACAATAAGAAGGTTTGTCAGTCACCGGTTTAGCCTACACATGTTCACATCCGTCAGCATTTCCATGATAAATCCTAATTTTCGCCATTGTTGATCACATTGAACTAAAACTTGGTATGCAAGTTTTTAGCACAGATGCTCAAATAAATTATGCACATTAGTCATTTAACTTTCAGAGCAGCAAAAGAAAGCTGCTTTTGGGGGGGGGGAGTTGACTGCAATTTATACAAGTTTTTTTTGCCTTACACAGCTAAAAAAAGATAAGGCAGCATACTTTTTATTTTTGATTAAACTTTTCAAGCAGTATGTCTTTTGTATAGATTATAAAACTTTGACATTAGGAAAATATTTATAACTAAAAATGCCCTCTCCCCCCCAACAGCTATATACTTACAGTATTTCCTCCATTTACTATATTGCACTATGGTCTACACATTCCCATGTCCATACAAGCAGACACAGAGAATACTGAATTGAAAATACATAATAAAAATACCAATACCAGCAGGCTGAAGTAGTCATGCAGTAGAGTTGATGTGACCCAGATGAGAAATTGTTAAACAAGTGATTAGCTATAGAGCTGAACAAAGTTTACATGCAGATATGATCAACTGATTGAGACATCCTAGCCAAGACAATCTATTTTTTAGACATAACCATAGTCTGTGCAGTGCGTGAACCAACACTACTTCACAGCAGTTAAAAAATCCTACAGAATTCACATTTACCTTGGTAAAATGTCTCTGTATTCTGGCTGTCCCCACTCCCCTTCAAAGCAGGGGGAAATCATCAATCTGTTTAAAATAAACAATATAAACAGTACCCTAAAGTACTTTAGAAAAATCCATAGTCTTTGATACCTCTGTTATTACAGCAACTATAGTAGGTATTCAGGTAAAAGAGTTTAAAAAGACAGAAAATTCATTCTGCCACCAATCTTCCTCTGGCTTCTCATGACTGCTCAGGAAGGCTCTAACGCAGTCCTAGCATTACAAATTAAGAGACAAAATGGTTATACAGAGTCTTGTTTGACTGTTGATGACATCATAAAACACTTCAAAGAAAGAGTTCAATAGCCATGGCCGGTACTATAAAATTAAGATACTATATGGGTACAAACGTGTAGCACGTGCTTTTGGGGGAGAGGGAACAAAAAAAATCTGAACAGGTACAGAGAGATAAGATACGAATTAATGTATTTTATCTGCCTTAAAAATTATTAGGTGTAGACTAGACAGGATATATGGAGTAGAGATGTTTCTTTTCATTCACATGGTCTTCTGGATCTGCATGTGAGAATATGAGAACCCCAGGTCACTGTATGAAGTGACTCAGCAGAACCCAAGCAAACACAGAGCTTCTCTAGAAACTAAGCCTAGACTTCTCAGGCCACATTCTTCTACCTTACCCATGGGACCATCCTTATGACTTCAAGACTGATTCTAAAGGGTTTTTTTATTACCAAACTGAAGGGCCCTCCCTCTTTTCCAACATGTATAAAATTTTTCAAGGCTTACTGTCACATTGCAAAGACAATAAAAGGCAAATCCCTAAGCACTAGAAATCTTACAGCACTGCAGTCCCACAGCTCTACATGAAGATAGGCAACAGGCTGAATTCATGATTTTACATAATAATACTGGTTTCAAAGTCGAATATTTTTGTACTGCTGCCTACTGCACAGCTGAGATTATAATTCCTCCCTTTGTATTCATATCACAAATACAACATGGACGTGGGGCACACTTCCTTTGGCCCATCAGCTTCATGTAAATCATTACTTTGATCTAGCATCTCTCCACTAAAAAGAACAAGATTACTGAAAACAGATAATAAATTCCGACTTCAAATTACTTTAATAATTCTAAATACTTACTCTAGTTTCCGAGAACTCTAGACAAGTATTAACATACATCTATTTCATCTACGATTTTTAGGAATTTTAGTCTCACAGAAGTGAAAGATTTATAGCACAGATGTGAGTCATGCATAAAAGAAATGCTAGGCAGACTTCTCCTTCCATAACTTTTACAGTGCAACACAGTGTCTGCTGTACAACACACCATCAAGAACAGTCTATGCTTCCTATCAAATGAACTGATTATTTTTACACATTTTTTTAGTGAATAGTACACACTGCTACCTGGACACCCAAGGGAATGCTGAACTAGCAACTCAGAGGAGGACTACTAAATGAAAGCTATTGTTCATTCTAGTAATAAAAAGTGCACAAACATCAGGGATGCTAGTAGGAACACCAAGAATCAATCACAATCCTGGAACAAGAAAAAAAAAATATTAAGAACTGAGGTAAAGAGCTTTTTTAATCATTAGAAGTAATCAGAGCACTGAACAGAGGCATTTCACAGATCATCCTTGAACATTCTCCAAGAAGCATAGTCAAACCTAAGGTAAGAAACCAAATACCAATATTTTCATGGTTTTGTGCTATACAGTTTATACAGAGCTCCAGACTGAAAAATAGGTACAATTACAGCTATGTCTGTCCCCTGTAGGCTTTTCTTTAGGCTTTATATGCATTTTTCCTTTTAAACAGAAAGAAACTAGTTCCATAAGCTCCAGAATCACCGTTGCCGGTTCTCCTATAGATTTCTGTCTCCAGAGTTGATACGGACTCATGCAGACTTCCATTTCTTATACTACCAGTATAAAAACGATACCAACAACATTACCACAGTACTACCAAATGCCACCAAAGCCTTTGCAAAACATGGTATAGCAGAAATTATGGATTGTGATATTACTGTATCAGAATAGTCCTCACTCACTGCCAGTCTCAAGGGTAAGGAGGCACAATCTCCCATAGGAGCCTCACTGTCAATGGGGTGTGACATCTGGTTGCACCAACAGCGTGTCTGGCCTGGAAATGGAGACCTGTTTTACTTAAACCTGCTGGAATTCATTATTTTTGAGACCTCTACTATCTGCCATACTTGACAGACTGTAACTAGCAAGTTTGGAAGTGTAGGATAGGCACAATCTCATCTACACACACAAACAAAGCACAGTAATAAGCCTCACTTCCTCAGGAAATCAGACTAAAACCAGCACAACCATGAAAAGCAAAGGTCTGGGCAAAATCCCATGTTTTTAGAATTGGACGCATAAGTCAACGTCTTGGCTAAATTATTTCTTGCCTTCCTATTTTCTGCTAGGCCCGAACTATGTGATAGAAAAAAATTAGAAAAGCTTTGTATCTACCCAATTAGAGTCACGAATAACCAGATGCTGCCCTGGAAGCTTACTATTTGATTATGTTTATTTGGAGAGAGTAGATTGGTCACTTAATGGGACACTATCAGCTACCTTCTAGTATAAAAATGCATGAAAGATCCATTTTGGAGAAAAGAAAAAGCTGTACCTACTAGTCATTTCTTCATAATATTACTCTATAAATGAATGCAGAACCTGCCAGAAGTTAATATTGCCCTGAAGCACTGTGAATAAACATTTGCCTGGTACTAGGTACACACACACCTCCACATATAAATCAAGGTGCAATGTGCCATATAGATGAACGGGAAGAAAAAAAAATCCCTACCTTGTCCTATATTAGGCATTAAGTGCTTCTTTTGATCACAAAATAACTCATAAAGCCTATTAAAAAGCTAGCACTTCTCTGTCAGATAAAAGACATTTCACTGTAATTAAACTTCTGCCCAACTTTATAGAAGATTAGGGGAAGAGTCTGACAGTGTCTATTTATATTTGTGACTGACACTCCTTGGGACATCCAAGGAAAACAGAAGACAAGCAATAGATTTACAACACTTCTGAGCTAACAGCTAACTTATGGAGATGGACAGTTATAAGCACATCATCACTCATTCATTGAGGTTTTTTTATTTCAAACAAATCCCTGCTGCCCAACCCAAAAGCATTTTTTGTTCAGTTTTCAATCTACATTCCCTTCCACGGTTTAGTTTTTTTATTTCATTTTTAAGCAACACACACAGCAGGTTGTTTGGATAAATCAGCTTTACATGATTTAATATGAATAAAGGTGGTAAACAACCATGTCTCTTAACAGAGCTCTGTGAGCACTTAGAGAAAGAAAATATTTTTTCAACTACACCCTATGTATCCCTTTTCCCATATGAAACTGTCAGAACATATGGCTGAGTTTCTGACACTAGGTGATGGGAATAAGCCAGCGGCTCCAGGATCCCAACAACAGAACCAAAAATTTACTGCTTTTCCATTTTTATTTGTATCCTTCATCCTGCTCAGTACTAACTTCACCTATGTGTTTCCTTGTATTTGACTTTCCACAAGATAACTCAATGGCCCAAAGTCAGTGTTACACAACAAGAGCAAAAGTAGAAGAGAAATTATCACTTTGGGAGGAAATGCAAGTAACCAAGAAAAGTGCATCTTCATAGCCTGTCCTTCAGAACTGAAGCAAAGATCAAACTGTAAGCAGCATCATTCCTTTGTGCTTGACAACAATGACGAGAAGGGAAGTTCTCTCCTAAATTTGAAATTCTAGAATGCTTTGCCAGGATTGTTTTAGGTAATCTCTCCAGAGACTCCAAATAGGCAGATAAGATGCTGGAAAAATAAATATGCTGCTTTTCTCACTTAAAAAAATAGTGTAACTACTACATCACTTTTCCGTAAGACAAAAGCTTATAAACTGCTTGGCCAACTTTCCATATTACAAGCTACAACTATAAACTATTCCTCGAAAAGTACATTTCAATGTACAATGCCTATAGCATTCACATTCTGGGCAGAAAATAATGTGCTTAAACTAACAATGCACAGTTAAACCAACCCACTAATTAAACACCTTTCTTTCATTGCCTTTTCCTACAGCAAAGCAGGTGCACTTCATGCTCTCAAAGTAGCCCTAAGCAATCTTCTTTTGAGCTTATAAACATTTGGATTGTTATCTATCTTTTGCAGTTACAAAGCTCCACAATACTTCCTGCTGTTACTGCTGAAAGTGTAATTTACTCTATTTACACAACTTCTAGCAACACACTCCAAAACAGCAGTGAGATTGCATCACGCACTATTAATGCCACTTCCAGCTACACTACTCAATGATCCTGAATCTGTGAAGAGGAGCTGCTGTGTATGTGTCCAGCACAAGACTGACCCTCCCCACCTTCTCCACGCAGCACCACAGGAAGCTTTATCCTCCCTAGCAAAAACAGTAAGCTCCAAGGGAGCCTACACAACTCAAACATGTAAACAATCACTGTTAAAAGAAATTGATTTAAACCCACTGTTCAGAAAATTCAGTCCTGTGGTTCTGTGTCTAAAAGCATCCAATCCAAACGATACAGTAAATATCATCTGCATCATCATTTGATCTATGGGATGCCTTGAGACACTGGCAATTGCACAGATTACACAAAACACAGATTGCGCTTCAGATCCCCAAGCTAGCAGCAGGGGGAATATCAATGCAAAGGCTCATTTGTAATGATGTAGCCTTTTTGTGGTGTGATGACCTCTATTGCCTGTTTAATAACAGAAACACTGGCTCTAAAAAAAACCCTAGAGTAATAAATGGAAAGCAGTTCAAGAATGGAAGAATGAGGCAAAATGAATTGTCTGTTTAGTGAACCCACATGCCATTTGGAAAATATTGTTACCAGTGTGTTTGTACACCATACCTCTCTCTCCATTCTAGATCAACTAAAGGACACTGGGAAGCAGTTGAGCTAGATCTGCCTCCAGTTTTACAGAAATGGATGGGACTTTACATAGCAAATTGTTCCCCTATGATACCTTTTCCATGCCTGGTTTGTTTTCTGAAGTCAAGACCTGCTCACATTCTGCTAAATTAGCAATTAACTTCTGCTTCACCACCAAGCATCTCCTCTTATCAAAAAGAAACTGGGGACTATTTGCCAGGCTGTGAGACAAACAGTAGAGAGCAAGCGTCTATCACAGTCACTAAACAATGTGCAAAAGGTATCATCACTGGGAATAAAAAACAAGACGACTGCAGCATAAAGACTGAAAGAAAGAATAATCAGCTTGCAAAAAACCCTTCCAGGCACTCTTCTGCCTGTGTTTAAAAGCTCAGTGACAACCAAACATACACTCACTGTACAAAGACTCAATGTCAGCCATTTAGGGAAAAGGGTCATATCACCATCTTTAACACCACACTCAAACCTCTTCAACTAAATTGAATTTTGTGCTCTAGCAACAGGTAAGCCAGGACTATCTGTGATTCCCCACTTCATTGCACTAAAATTAAATTCAGAAGCCAACTTCTGATGATGTTTTCTTCAGCATCTACCAAACCATTAATTTTAATGGAGAAAAGTCAATCAAAGCTTCTTAAGGTAGGCAAAAATTCTTTTGTCTTTGTACTGCACATTGCTGTACGCACACACAACCATCACCTTTATAAATCAAATATAGCACTATCAGTACTGAAGACAACACATTTCAACTAAGGGCAGAAGAACTTTAGCCGAAAAAGAACCAACAGAAAGCTGAATAAGTGCTGGGCTCCATCATTCACTAGAGGGAGTCATGATCACATATTAAGCTACTGTAATACACAGACCAGTCTGAACATAATTAGGAAACAAATAAAAGAGAAGACCATCAGCTAAATCTGGATGGCATTCAGGGAAAAGAGAAAATTAGATTTGCTTCCTTAACAAGGTTTTATTTCCAAAGACTCAAGACCTTCTCCTGGGAACCTTCAAATCATCAGTAATGAAAGGTTTTCAAAAATGTATCTTATTGCCTACATTTTAAGACAGAATAAGGTATGTGACAGAAGAAAGCTGAAATGATCAGTTTCAGAAATGACACACAGCATTGCATCAAGAAAACGTTAGAATTTTAATTTAAGCAGCTTTACAGCCCATTTAACTTGAAATCAAAAAGTAATCTTAATCATGTTTTTATTTTTAAACTAAATTGGCGCAATTACATCCAGCATGAACAGGCACTACCAAAAAGCTGCTTTTTCAACACATGATTCCCCTTGGCCATTAATAAATTCAGAAAAAGCATTTCTCTGACAGGCTGTGAGAAACAGCCTTAAAAAAAAAAAAAGACAAAACAAACAAAAAAAAAATCACTAAGTCAAACATTACCATGATCCTTTTATTTGATCATTTGATCAATTCTGGGTTTGAGGGTTTGCTTGGTTTATTTTTAATACATGAAATGTCTTTTTTTATATTGCTGAGATTTTTTTCCCTCCCTTAAAACTTCTTAGCAAAAACCACAAAACAATTTGACCAGCAGCACTCATGGGAATTTACACTTGGCTAACAATTTTACAACTGACTAAACAGTTTCATTAATAGTAGCAGCACATGCAAAGCTTTTAACACTCAGCTTGAATCCTGCCCATTATTAGAAAGGCGGAGCCCACAACACGATCATCTCTTGAACCAAAATCTACCGCATACCTCGGGAGACACATCAGCAAATGCAGCCCAATAATAATGCTTGTCCAGTGCTCAATTACACAGTATTTGACTGCTTTACATTCAACATGTTTACACCAAAGGTTGAAATCCTCCACACTTCTGTTGCTTAGACAATTCATCTAACACCTTGGGAATGCAAACAGTCCAAGAGCCTTTTTGAAAGACTTGAGGTACCGTTTTTAACAAGAACAGACAATGAGTTCCTAAAGGGAGGAAATAAAACAGTGTGGGAAGTAAGAATATGTGCACTGAGGTCGAGAAGCACTTTCTGGCATGCCGTGGCACTGTGCTAAGAAAGGCTGTGTGTAACCAATGCACTCCGGAAAGTTAAGCTCTGGCAGACAAACTGATTTCCCCTATTAGGTATTCACTGCCACACCAGGCCAAAGGCTTAAACACCCTCTACTTTTAAACACAGATCTCACTCTATAAACAGACTGCTCCTCCCAAAGTCTAGCAGTAATTTGCCACCAAAACTGCAAACACACTTTTCCATCACCATCCATACAATCTGGTCTTTTAAGCAGTAAAATCACAGCCCTCAGGGCTCTTATGCAAGCACCCAGATGACTACTTTGCACATTCTGCTGTGACATTCCCTTTCCAGATGAAATGGTCTGCGAAAGCAGCTCACTTCCCCTTACAAACACTTTAGCTCCTAAAATAAAGCTGGATAAATTTCACTGCACCTGCCCATGGTTGTTGTTTTTCCTGCAAGGATTTAAGCAAGCAAAATGGTCATCTTCAACATGGGAAAGAACAGAAGATAACATAGAAGTCTCCATGGAACAGCAAGGAAATCTAAAGAGCCGTTCTCTCAGTTTGCAGTGTTTGTTTTCTTTCTACATGCTTTAATATAGCAGTTCCTTGCTACCAGCATCCACTATTGGTATCACTCACCTGTTCATGATGGTAGAGTTCTGCTCCTTCAGCACAAGCTCCCTTTGCTGCAGGGCCACAATTTGCCTTGAGAGATCATCAGGTGTCCTACACAATTAAAACAAAACAAACTTTTAACAAATTATTGGTTTAAATACTATGTTCCATACAGAGCCATAAGAAAAGGTCTCAACAAAAGCAGACAAGGCAATATCACAAGGCCAAAGTTGCTGCAGTCCCTTAGAAAAACACAAGGTTGCATCCTGTCCAGCTTACATAAAAGGCTGTTTTATTAAATGCTGTAATCATCATCCATGTCGCAGCATCTCACCATCGTTCACTTCAACCCATAAATCAACTCTAAAGCTGTAGAGTCAGCAACACCAAATTTCTCAAAGCAAGCACCCTGTATAAACATTCGTATCAGATGAACAGACAACTTATCACTTCAATACATAAAACTTTTTGTTTAACATACATAGGAATTAGTGTTCACAACCCATCCCCCCTATCCTAGTGCTCAGCACAAATACACAGGCGTGAGCACACCCAGCATTGCTCTAATCATTGCTCAACTACAGAGTCTCAGTGGAGCATGATCACAGGATTATTAGCAAGAGGGTAAGAAAAGGAGGAAGTAAATTTACATAGACTGTACATTTCAACAACTCTGGCTACCACTGAATACCCTTTAATAGTGTAGAGGTTCAGCTACACCACAGGTGTCTCAAAGCAGCGTTCCCACACAATTATCAGTGTGCTGACTTCAGAGTCCTTCATACAAGCGCTGACTCCAGAGTCATGGGGGAAAGAAAAAGAAAAAAAAATGATCCATCAGCTTTAGATTACACTTCAGATAACATTCTGATAACCTTTTCTTGTCGAAGAGATCAAATATTTCTACAAATCCACTAGCAACAGCTTTTCAGTTGTTGGGATAGGTTTATTTTTCCATCAAATCCAATGATGAATTCTTAAAACTAGTGGAATAGGATCAAGATAACTCTAGTCTAACAGTCCCAGAAACCACTATCCCACATCAACAGTCTCTGCAGGAGATAACTGTTCTTTTCAGAGACCTCTCCTTAAATTGTGAGTGTAAGAGATTCAACTCTAAATGAAAGCAGCTTATAAAAAATGTTTCCCTTGAGCCACCAGAAAGGGTTTCCCATCCCAAAAGAGGAGCATCTGTATCACACTTCTCAAAGGAAAGAAAGCTGGAAAAGGCTTCACAGTATATGCTGGGTACATCCTTTTGCTGCAGGAAGATGCATCACCCCCCAAAGGGGAAAGAGTGACCCAAACCTTGAAAGGGTTTTTCCATAGGGAGTGAGTGGTAAGCTAGTTTTACAGAAGTAAAATCTGTGGAAACACATTCTGCCATGTCCCCCAAGATGGAAGTCAAGGCTTCACTGTTGCTGGCAGATGAAATTAAGCCTGGTCAGATTTTACGTTATTCAAACACAGCCCTGGAATGAGGTTCCTGCCACTCCAAAAACTGGATAAGTAGAAGACGTGCCTCTAGCTTGACCACTGAGATTCTGAAAGAATCTAGGACTAAAGAAGTAATTTCTCTGATGATACTACTTTTTAGCCAGTTATTCACCTACAGAAAAGGCATTACTTTTTCTCTTTAATCACCTGCCACTTCCAGTCAAGTGAAAAATCAGTTAAAACTCTGAGCTGATGCAGATAGTCAGGATTCAGTCCTGGCAATCCCAATTCAAAGGTTCCTGCTTTTTGCTTCCAGAATTGCACACTTGTAGCCCTCTTCAGCAGAAAATTTTGAAGCCTCTAATACTGCTTGTGTTACGTGCAAGTCCTGACAGCTAATGCATAATAATGCAGATGAACATGGTCTCCTCTCAGACAATGCAGATATATATTGCAGCAAAGAAATTGTTAGAACAGGATGAAACACTGTCCTTCAAAGGCATCACACTCAGTGGTCAAGGAAACTACAAGAAGAAACCAAGACACCAGCCTGGAGATGGCTTGACTAAAACATCTATAATTCAAATTCTGGTAGCAGAGACAAGTCAATTTTAAGCCAACAAGCACCTGGGTTTTAAAACGTGTTGCAGCACTAGATAAACATTGCAAAGTCCTATAGCTGAGCCTGAGGGGATTCTTAATGTAAGCAGTTCCTCATCTCTTTACAGAGAGCTACCCAATGGCTGGGCATTAGAACAAACGCTGCAGAACTAATTCAACCCAGTCTGATGCAAGCCACATTTCCACATAACCCAAGAGCATGAGTAACACAACACTGGTTTCTTGGAATCTCAGCTCTGAAGAGCTGAAATCTAACACTGCTCTAATTTTGTTTTCCGAGCTAGAAGACTTAGGTTCTTTCTAAGAACTAAATGAAGAACTAAATGATAACATGTGCCAGAAAGTGGAAGACCACTGCTCCACAATGTCTGTGGAGGGGGGGTTGGGGAGTAACAAAAATCCTACAAGAGAAGTCTACAAAGCTACAATATAGTTTCAACAGAAGGAAGGAAGAAGCTTTTGAAGGAAGCAGACCCTCTGACTCAGATAGCTTTTTTTCCCATTAATTAAGGAAGTAGATGTTCTCTTTCTGCAGTAGTTTCTAACTAAAAGAAATAGCTAGAGTTAAGGTAAGGATAAAGGCAACTTTTTATTAGCACTGATGAGAACAAAAGAAAAAAGAAAAAAATAGTAGTCTCGTGACTACTAGGGTCACGAGAAGCTAAAAAACAGAAAACAGCAGCAATGGACTGGGTATGCTTAATCTGTTTGGCAAAAAGAAGCTGTAAGCAGACACACCAACTTCAACATGGACAATCTTTGTAAAATCTAATGCCAAGTCAACAAGGCTCTGAGAACCGCAGTTCTAAGCCTCTCATAATTCAACCAAATATAGCAGATTTATCACAAGGATACTAAATATCAGTCATCTCTCTGGCCATGTTCAGTGCCAGCCCCCAACTCTAGTATTTGGTTCCTACTCCCTGCACCAATGAAATAATTGCACAATTTTTTTTAATGAGCAAAAGAATATCTTTGCCTTGATTTTTTTTTCCTCATTTTCTCAGAAGTTCATACCATATTGTATTAGGACTGAGATCGAGAACTGAAAATAATCCAATAGTAAAATGAGACAGGACTATAAAAGCCACAGATTTATACTAATGACAGCTACTGACAGATTTCCAATAAAAAGCAATCATCCTCATCTGTTCAGCAATCCAAATCAACAATCAGCTTCCAATCTCAGTTTCAGCAATTGGCAGCTTTAGGTTTATATTTAGTTCTGGAGGATGTTTTATTGGCATTAGATACTTCCCCCCTCCCCCCTGCCCCAAGTGGAGCAGCAAAGATATATAACAGAAAATAAAGGTAACAAGTATTAACCCCCTCTAAAGAAGAGTTCACTTTCTGGAAAACTAATTCATGTCAGGTGTTCAGAGACACAGACACCCTGTGCATGCACTGTACTGTCAAATACCTTTACTGAGAGGTTTCAAAGCCTGTTTCTGAGGTCTACATCCTATCCTGATCACAGACGATTTGGCAAAAGCCAAATTTACACAGTTCCAAGTAGAGGAATGACACTGCATGCACAATGACAATAAATCAGACTAGCTTTCAGTTTGAGGAGAATTGGTCAACTCCCCAAAGCACTGCAAATACCAACCAGCCCTCACTGCTGTAAACAGCTCTCTCATTTCACAAGTTTCTGAAAACAATGCCGCATGAAAAGAGAAGTCTGTCAGCCCCCAACACACACTTAACAAGTTCTGGCCTTGACAGCCTCTGTCTGATGGACTAGCTGTATATCTGTGCATAATTTTTGCTAAACCCTATCCATTCCCTATGGAACAGCTGATATCAAAACCAGTATTAAAAAGCTAAGAAGTCTGCTTTATAGAGTATGTGTATGACAATTCAGCTTATCAACACTATTTGAATCACCACAGCTACTTTAGGGAAGTTTGAAACTTTGTCCTCCTCACATAAAAATGCCCAGACCTCCCTTTCTGAAAAGCTGCTGCTTTGTGCACTAGCGCTGTTGGCCCTGCAAACAAGCAGACATCTTCCTGCCTCAGGTAGCAATGGAGCCCAATGGAGCCTATGGAACTACCAAGAAAACCCCACACCTAGTTTGCGTCAGCTGTGCAAAATCCTGTAGGTGAAACACACACATTTAACGGTAGGATTCAAGAGCAGCACATTATTAAAACTGAATTGTATGCTATCCAATTATAAAGACAACGTGAAGAAAAAACGACAAAGCGGTTTCCAAAATGCAGGTGCAGATTAAACCACTGACTTCAGTTCCTTTCTCCTGGGTAAGGCACAAGTGGCCAAAAGCTAGAATATTCTTCCTCTGTCCCACCATCCCATCCCAAGAACACATTTCATTCTTCAACACTTAAGCAAAAAAAAAATTAAAAAACCACAAACAACTGCAAGAATTCAAGCCTAAATTTGAAACAAGATTATTTCTCCCCCCCCCCCCAAACAGGCAAATTAGTCCAGCATAGTTTAACAGCAGAGTAAGGAAGGAGAGGGACAAAACTGCTGTTAACCAAACCTCTTTGACTTCCTTTGAAGTGCAGATAATTTGAAAAGGAGCAGTTTAAGAATGATAAAAACTTAAAATTGTTCAAATGAAGTGAAAAATTAACTTAATAGGATGCCCATCCAAGTCACTCAATGATTTCCAAGTACCCACTGGCACACTCCTTTAACTTTTAACCAGGAAAACGGCTTACGCAATTTTTTTAATGCCTTTTTTTTTTTAAAAGGCATACAATTATGCTGACATTTCATAGGCATTTGCTAGAAAGCTCTGTTGAACTGTCCTGGTTAAGGATCTATTACCACTTCAGTATAAACTATGACAATTTCACACTGAGAATTACCTGTTGAAGTAATGTTAAACCAAGACTCAGTAAGCAAATGAAGATGTTAAAGTAAAAACTGGAATATTTTTTAATTTATAACTTACTAAAACATCAACTTCTTATTGCTTCTATAAAATGTTTTAAAATTCACAGCAAAGAAAGACGTTTGATTGTAGCTAGATATCTGGCATTACATTTTAACCATGAAAGTGCAAGACAAATGTAAAACTAAATAGAAAACCAGGCACAGCTCTGTTTGGAGGACTAAGTTCTTCACTGCTTTTTTTTTGTAAAAAAAATACATTTGCTTGAAACTACCAAACTAATAACACACTTACAATATTACACCCCTCAACTAGTTATTTTTGGAAGTCTGTTGAATTAACATTTCTCTCTATAGGTTTACCTCTGTGACACAGATTTGGTTATCTCAACTAAATCACATTAAAATGGAACATTCCCAGATTTCTGGCACAGCATTTTAGGTGGATCCATAAACTGGTTTACACTTAAGCATAATCACCTGACAAAGACCAGAGACAAAAGTCTTCACTAAAGTGTCTGTTAGGAGAATCAGGCACAGAAAGGGAGGGCACATCTGCTTCTTTCTCTTCAATCAAAAAAAATTTTGCAGTGCTTTTTTGATTTTGTTTTGGGGTTTTGGGAGTTTTCTTTGGTGTCTGGGTGGGGGCGGTGGGGGGTGTTTGTTTGTGGGTTTTTTTTTAAAGGCAGTCTCCTGAAAGTATAAAATCTGGATTTTGTTCCTTATCTATTTTCATATTACATATAAGAAACACAACTAGATTTTTAAATTCTCCTCTCCCCAAGTAGGGCCTTTTCTACTTTTAAAGAAGAATTTAATCTTCTTCCTAGGCAGGAAAACAGCAGCATCTGAAGAACAAACAGAACGATAACATGACAACAACAGAAGATTTCTGGAAAGGCATTTTAGTTGTTTTAAATATTTCTGTGTGATTAGACAGGCTGTGGATTGTCTGTAATAGTCTCTTCCTGTATGCTTGAAGTGAGTCTCCCAAACATCCTTTTTGTATGTTTGAGCTCTACAACTGCTTTAACTCCTCTATCTCTGGTTTACAGGCCTCCCGCTTATTTCTTAAACTTCACCAGCAAGTCCAAAAGCAGCTCAATTCCTCTGATGACCTGCCCTTCAAGAAAGTACAGCAAATAACAATAACCACAGCAGCACATACAGACTTCCCCAGACACAGCAACACAGAGACCTCAAGTTTAACTTGGTCATAGTAACTCAAAGTTTGTATCAGAAAACTGCAACTTGAGCTCAACAACCCTTTCCCCTCGAAATAGGCACCACCTCCCTGGGAGGATACCTTAGCTCCCCTTCACCAGACTAGCGGAAAACATTGCCACTAAAATCTGGTGTCCAGGCCTGGAAGTTCTCAGAGTTAAGTTTCACAACAGTACTCTTACAAAAACGCCCCTTCAAGCTCTGGTCCAGGTAGTTACATATACTTGTTAATGTCTTCCATGTCTACCTCCTCCCTTTCTATTGCTAACTACATTAACTAAACCATATGTTAAGGAATCTGCTACACAGTGTTCACAAAAATAAATTCTCAAAATTTCCTAGGCAATTAGGACACATTTAGTATTTTGTAACGCTTTTATTAAAATGTTTTGAAGAGCAATCACTTACCTTTATTCATTCAAATGAAGGTGCTCAGAGCTGTCAAAAAAGCAAAACTAAGGTATACCTTAGACTGTTTCTCCAATAAATTGCATGCTTAATATTTTACATACAAAGTAAATGGAGGAAATATGAAGTGTAAACTGAAAGCAATAAGCAAACTCAGCTTCTGAGGTTTCTTTCATTTAGGAAAGAAACCTTATATTTCTGTTTAAATAGAATCAACAAATCCAATTGCTCTTTACCAAAGCAAATGTCCTCATTAACCACTCTAAGCAGAAGAACAACTTATTCGTAAGAAAGCATTTTAAGTATCTATAAGTGTGTTAACAATTCTAAAGGCAACTGATATGACTCCTTTGAAGCAACTGCAAAATTAGCAATTACTCCAATCCAGCCATAATTTGAAGAGGGGAGGGGCGGAAAAAGGAAGAAAACCATCTTAGATTCCAATCAATTGAATTTTTGGGGGTTTAATGAAAAGTTTTTTCCTTTCAAAATTATCAATATAGCATCATAAGTAATCTTCCAAGTTTCATTTCTACTTTAAAGATACATTTAAGAGCTCAACAAGATTAACTTTATCTTACTTTTGAAAAAAAATGAATCATTTGGCAGGCATTTCAACATCCCAAACTTCCTTCTCATCCCTATCACTGCTCTAACAGCAAGCACAGAACAAACCACTGAAACCTTGTAAGCACACACACTGCATAGTTGAACGTAACCTTACAAGTGAAAAGCTTTAATAGATCTCAAGGAGAAGGAATGTACACATAGCGAAGCTGCTGATTTGGAAGGTAAGATAAAAATAGATTTTTTTTTTTTTTTTTTTTTTTTTTAATCTTCACCCAGAAGTCAGGTCATTGCATACTGGCTCACATGATATGCAATTTAGAGCTTTTGAGAGGTCATGGTGAAACAAAAGCAATTTTCTATAGTTTGACTGAAAAAGTGCTAGAGCACATAGCTCAGCTTTTTACACAGCAAGCCCAGAGAGTGTTGCCTTTCCAAAAGGGGTCCAGCTCACACAAATCATCATTGTAGATTTCCAGGCTACTCTTCTCCAGGTGCAATTCAGTGAGAACAGCAGAGCAAATCTAATTGCCTCTGCCACTGCAGTGGCAGTCACCAGCTTTGCTTCGTTCATTTTCTGCCACTGTAGGTCTGAATCAGCTTGCTGAAATTCCCCCTTTCAACAAGAAGCTGTTAGCTGGCTCGGCTGTCTTCTCATCAAAACATATCCTCGAGCTCTCATTGATCTTACAGTGCTACACTTTATGAGGGGGGCTCAAGGGCAAGACACGTGAACTGTCAGGCTGGCTCTCAAAACTGGCAAGAAGTCAGGCTGCCTATGTTGCAAGAGATCCACCATCATGCCATCATTTTGGGGTTTGGGATGGATGAGTAATTGTACGCTCTCTCTCACAGATTTTAGTAACTGTCAAGACCAGACTTCGTTAAGAGTCAAAACTAACCTACACTTTTAACAGAAAAAGATGTACTACCACAAAGAAAGTAAGTAAGTAGCAAGGGAAACAGTTAACTAGAAAAACAGAATACACTGTCTTGAGCCCTTACTAATGACAAGTATATCCCCATACAAGTTCAATTTGTATTGCTGCTAACCCACAGGGATGTCCTTTAATTGCTCTGCTGTTTCACATTACAGCACAAGGCAGACCAGAGCAAAACATGCTTGGCTCTCCACTCTACTCAGCTGCCAGCCACTCTTCAGGCTTTTTGGCACAAAAGATAATGGTTTGTAGCATAAGTAAGGAATAATAATAATAAAAAAGTACCAACTCTAAAAACTTACTTATGCTTGACATTTTCAAAACAATCAAAGCTTGCTTTGCCATGCCCTGTTCTTGACTCTGACTCTCTCCTTCAACAAAACAAAAAAAACCCCCAATCTTCTTGGTATTATGACACAGATTAAATCAATTTCTTCTTGCAGTATGCATTGCTATGTCTCATCTCACAAGAGCGGGGTGGAGGGAGTGGCAGCCCACATATTTCAATCATACTATAACACAAAAGAACTTTAATTTGGCTTAAACTCAGTTGCATAAAATGAAACAGTTTATAAAGGCAACAATACGCCATTTACAACAACTCAAGAAACATGGACTGTATCTGCAAAGCTATTAAATACTCCGTATCCTATGTTTTTCCAATGTAAGAAAACAAGGAGTTCTTAAGGTCTTCTCTTTTTCCTTTTTTAGGGTATCAAGGAAGCACAACAAACCTATTGTACTTAATAATCCACAAGAGCCAGTGTCTTTGAAATGCTTTCAAACCATTGCTCGGTATGATGCAAGGAAAATCTTAGGTCTCTAGCAACACAGACTTCCAGCAACAGCATTTTTGTCAAGTCAGTCAGCACTGCCCACAGCACTGTATTCTCCATCCCACTCTTCCCTAATTTTTTACTATCTCTCAACACTGCTCTATCTCTTATTAAGGAAAAAAAAAAAAAAAAAAAAAAAAAAAAGTCCAATATTAAGGAGGGCAATCCTTAAGTACCTTCAGGATTCATTCAAAATCAGTTTGAAATTCTAAACCAATTATAGCCTTGTACTATTCAAGGCTCTAAGATGACATCTGTGGATAACAGTTCTTTCTGCTTAACTTCCCCCCCCCCCCAAAAAAAAGCCAACACAGAGTAGAGATCAAACAGAAAATTTTAAAAACCCACAATTTTTTAAAGTACCTTTTAGCTATTTACCAGCAGTAGCACAGAAGTAGTGAAGTTGGAAATTATCATTAAGAATTTTCAAGAATTGTTGCTGCTCACGTACTAGAGTCAATATCAGCATGATCTTTACAATTAAAGAAGCAAATGTTTTTTTCTCAATTTGCATGAATGTAATTATATATTAATGACAGCGCTGAAAAGAAATTATTGTGGCATATAATTTCATATCTACTGCCCTTAAGATTTTCAGCACAAAATGTAAACACATTTAATAATGTAATGTTTCATTTTACTGCAGCAGCAGCAAAAGCTATTTTAAGTCTTTTACCCCACCATGAACTTAATTTGAGGAAAAAAACCCACAGCTAAAGGGAAAAATAATGTCACAAAATGAATAAAGTAACTTATTTCAGGAAGTCTTAACTAGGGTGGTTTTTCCTATAGTTTTCATTTGTCAGAGGGGTTGGAACAATCACTGTGACAATCCAGAGCTGGGCACAGAGGACAGTATGAACTACTTGCTGGCAAAAATTAGGCAAAAATAAAGGCTTAACATGGGGGCTGGGGAGTGGTGGGTAAATCAAACTAATCTAAATAACAAAATTACAGCAGAATACCAATTATTTATTCTAACCGCATGGGTATCCCAAGATTTTCAAGGCATTTGGATAACTGTAAGTAATCATATGCAAAAAATTAGTATCTGAAAATCACAGACTGAAATACATAGATATGCTTGTTGGAAACACTCTGAATAGACAGATGTTGTACCTTTCAAAGAGATATCATTCAACAGAGAATCATTAGAAACCATGAAAATTATTCCAGGACAGTTGCTGGGATTACACAAAGCTGGGAGAGTGCCCCGACAGCCAAAACAAAGGTAATAAATGAAACTTCCAGAATACCAGGCAGAAGCTTCTTTCTCGACATTTCATGTCCATGAACGAAAGCTAGTCCAGAAACTTGCTCCTCACTAAGCTGAGGGCCAGCAGGGATGGCTGGTTACAATGGAAGGATCTCAAGTAAAAAACTTAACTCCTTAGCAAGAACGCTTATGCTGACTGGGTTAGTAATCCTGACATAATTTTACTGAACCTTTGCAGTTCCATTCTGCTAGGTCACTTCCAAGACATTTGAAGAGACTCAGACCAGCCTAGAAATCAAACAACATAAGCTTCTTTTCAAGGAAGGGGGCAGAGGGGGAACCACCCAAAACCACCCATAATTTACATTATCCAACATACCCTTCTGACATAACTTCTACCTGCATGCGAATTACTAACAGAGAGACAACATTTTTACAGAAAACCAGAGCTTCTGACTGATAAGAAAAGGAGCTAATACTGTAACCAAGCTAGGTACTGACAATATATGTATGTTTGATTATTTTATAGACTTCACTAAACTGATAGTCTTGTTCTTTTGACACCTATCTGAGATAATCCTTTCAGAATATTAATTCACTTAAATTCTGGTATTGTTCAATATAAAGATGTTGATCACATTGTTTTCCCAGACTCTTATCAGCTGAAAATATTAGCCAGCAGTAACACAAAATCCCTAATCTTGAGCAAGAGACAATACTATTAATGACTGCCTACAAGTCCTTGTGAGAGTATAGACCATATTTTCAGCTACTTTTATATAAAGTGATTTGACATCCCATATGTTATTCTTATTTACTTCTGATTACAATCATATACTTCTTCAATCTCATGGACAGAACAGCCACTTTAAGCTACAGTAAAAGTTATTTTACTTGTTTTTTTTAATATTCTCCAATAACATAGTTCACAGGTAAATTTATGATGACAATTTTGGAAAGAATGAAAAGCATACTGCACATATGCTCAGCTGGAATACCAAGTTATTCTTCCAGACAGAAAATTGAGGTTTAAGCCTGTTGCTTTGATTAATTAAAAACTATCCAGACTCAAGCAAAGATCATTTCAAAGCTTTTTGCAGCAGATGCCTCATCTCTGACAGGAGTAGAAAGTAAACCATCCTGGTTTCAGCAAATGTGGGAGGTTAAAAACCTTACTGAAGTACAGAAAACATATGGCTGATAAATGATTATATTTATCATAAAAATCAATATGGAACAAATACAGTAGAAAATGTTTGCATTGTCAGTAGCCACATATTCCTACAAGTTATTTGATGAAGATGGCACAAAAGGCATAAGCTACCACTGAGGCTCCATTCATGGTGGATGCATCAAGTGGTAATACTCTTGGGGTGGGACTAGCTTTCTCTAGAAACCAGATCAAAGCAAGGCCGTAATTTTAGAATCTGAGGCACAAAGAGTATAAGCAATCTGACTAGGGACATCCAAAACACTCTGTGATTCAACTCCTCTGTAAGAAAATTTAACCCATTATTGACTTAACGGATGATTAAAGGCATCAAGCATAAGAGCTGTACCCTGAATGTTTTGTTTCTTAACTTGTAAAACATTCAAAAAATCAATATGCAACACTATTTTTGAGCACTATACTAATAAGTTAATCCTAAAACATGAGTTTAAACCCTAGCTTTTTGCTTAGTGTAGCCTCACATTTAGCTATCACATCGTTTCCCACTGAGTTCATTTACCATTCAGAGCCTGTTGCTCAGTTACTGTTTTGAACAAATCCGTAAGCACGTGAGCTCACTGTCTATAACCCCCACCATCTGTCTCAGGCCTCCCCACTTAATGAATCACAGTTCTCACTCAGCTGTCCACAAGCTGGCAAGTGAGCTTAACTTCAGGAGAATGAATTACACACATCCCCAGACACATGTAAATAAAACTAAGAAATTTCAGATTTACAGTGCTGCCTTCAAACCCTCTCCCCCAAGCTCAGGGAGGATTAAAAAGGACTTCAAAGAAGCCTGAGTTCCAATTAAAACGCTGTGACCACCCCGGGGACGCAAAAATATTCTTCTGATTAGTGAGATGTGCTCTTTGAACTGTTTAGCTAAAAAAAGCTTTCAGAACTTTAAATAAATGCAGTAATTCTCTTTCTTTTTTTTTAAGTTTCTAAAATTTTAATATTCAATGCAAAGGACAAATAACATTTCAGACCAAAAGTTTTATGAAAGCCCATTAACACATCAGCCTTCGGCATCGGCTAAGAAATATGAGACATACCAAGACCTAAACATTGTAGTCCCAGTACAAATAAGACTGCACAAGTCGTTAGAACAGAACCCAAAAAGTGTCATTGTTGCTACAGTGGTGCTGGCACCCCCTTATTACAGAAAGGCAGTACAAAATCCCAATCTCGTCAACCTTCAGAACCACTCTCCCTCAAGAACAGAGCACATCAATCCTACCTAATTATAAAATTCTGCTTTCTTTCCTTAACATCCAAATCTCCCATGCCACACATATAAAGCACCTCATATCCAAGTCCTTTGACACACTGTGACAATAAAACAGTTGCCCTTAGCCTTGGCAATAAGCACAAATTTAAATAAAAAGCTCATCCTACGCTTCCCACAAAAAAAATCAACCCACAAAAAAAACCCTCACCTCACCCCTTCAGTCTCTCATTCCCAAAGCTAGACTTGGATTACATACTCCAAAAGTTTTAACATCAAGAAGAATGATGAACATTAAGAACAAATGCTGGGAAAATAACTGAGTCGTAGAGCATGCCAAAGCAGTCAGAGCTAAGTGGATATAATAAACCTGCTTGTGAAAGCCAAACCCCAATCACCACCATCCATAAATAATGAATAATTCATGTCAGAAGGAAATTGAAGCAGACTTTAAGACTCGTTCATGGAAAGTGGAACTGCTATAGTGTAATCGCATTAAAGGTGTAAACAGTGGCATTTCAGCAATTACTGTTCTCTTTTTGCCAGCTCCCTCTCAAAAACCAGTACAACAGTTCAGCGCCTGCATCAAGCACAGGGTTCAGAGCAGCCAAAAGTAATTATGACTTCCCTGTGTCTTTGCCACAGGCTCCTGTGACTGAAATTAAGATAAGGACTGGATTGGTGTCACAAGCACTTTGACACCATCTTGGCTTACTGCTATCATCAAGTTTTAGTCACTTTCAATGCCTGAAGCTACTAGGGGAAGCATTAATAAAATTAGATGATAAAGTTTCTAGAATTTGAAATGTATTCACAGAAGAGAAAGAGCTCCTATTGTCTCCATTGAAAGATACAAACATCCCTATTTCAAGCCACATCCTTCCTTGCATGCATGCTTACTGTCAAGATCTTATTTCATCATGCTGTACAATATAGCATAAAGGACTATCCACTACGTTATTTTTTCTTTGGTGAACAGACAGACAGTACAGAACCAACCAGACAACAATAGAAGAGTTAAAAACCATCCTTCTAGAAGTCTCCACAGTGTCTACCCCCTTGGAGATCTCCTAGCTCCTCCAGGATCTGTAGCTTCGGTTCTGCTCGCTGCTGGCGGGTGTGACTGCAGTTTTGTGCAACAGCTCCACACTTGAGGAAAAGATGCATCAGACATTCCTAATTCAGATTCCACTTGAGTGGGAAGATACAGCAAAGCATTTATAACCTAGCTGTAAATGGGAGTCCTATTTATACAATAAGTATTATATAGCTCAGATGCTGAAGTGTCTTTGGACAACAGTTTCAGTGAGCAAGCACAAATGAAAGCTGGAGCCATTAAACCACAGAACAATTTGAAGTCACTGGTGCAGAGATACCTCAGCTTTTCCTCCTAAGCTTGTTTGAATTCTCAAGTTCTCCTGTTATATTACCAAGAAAATTTTTAATTTAATTCAACCATTCTGGTTTGTAACTTGAGCATTTGCCAGGTAAAAGCATTCTCCAATCTCAGCTCAACTCTCCTTCTTCTGCTGAACCACAGCTTCCCTCATAAAACTCCCCACTTCAGAAGCCCCTCAAAGAAACCATGCCAGAATTATGCACTTCTTGTAGAACTTGATACCTCCACTACATTACACACACAACCTTTGCAAAGAAAGGATTAAAACAACAACAAAGGCACATGGAAAACAAGTCCCTCTGCTCAAAAGTAACTCTGCAAATGTAAATGCTTAGAGAACACTTGGCCACATGCTGAGCATTTATACTTTGCAGAGTCATGTATCAAATCCAGGATTTCTGCGTTGCCAAAACACCTTTTTCCTACCACATTTATTATAATTTTTTTACAAGAAAAAAAAGCAAACCCCTGCACGTAGCATATGACACAGAGAAAACATTCTTAACATTTTGTAACTAACATTTATGTGCTCAAAGAGCTTTTTATAACCCTGGGTAAGAGGATGACTGACAAAAAAAAAGCCACCGCATCTGTAAGTTCTACCTTTGACATAAGGAGATGAACTTTTCAATCAGTGCAAGAAACATACAGAAAGGTTCAAGAGTACAAGCCTCCACATGAAACCAATACGTGCCTGCACAGACATCTTGCTGCCCTCTTCACCTGCTTCAAAAAAGCTGAAGTCAGACAAGCAGATACATCCTCCACTGGCACTCTTTTTTTCCATAGAGGATCACTTTCAAAATCTTGAGGGAATAGGCACAATTACTGCAGCGAGAGGTTCAAATATATCCTACAAGGAAACTTTTTGCTTCAAACCTAGGGAACTACATAAACAATCACAAATCCCATGTGCACATCCACCAAGGTCTGTAAAACTATCCATTTTTTATCAGGCTTAAAATAAATGCTCAAACACACAGCTTCTCAGAAAGGAGAAACGAGAGCTGCCTATTGATTTTGTAGCAGGGCTACCCTCAGAAAAGAAGGGGAAGAACATAATAGTTGAAACAAATGTTGCCCCCCCCCATCCTCCCTTCAGAAAGCACAAAGGTTTTAAATACATGAAACCAGCTCAACTGTGTAGTTACCCTCTGAAAGGCCATCAATTACCTAAATTGGGCTGTGTGGCAGAGAGGAATAAAAATGAGACAGGGTCAAACCAGCTCTGGAATTAATCGGGGGTGGGTGGGGGGTGTATATTTCAAAAGAGGGATGGTTTTTATTCTCACCTTCCCTCTTCCTCCCTCACTCTCCAGCAATCATCATGGCCCAAGGAGACAGTAAAGAAGATTTCATTAATAAATTTATTTCAACTTTCTTTTCAATGGTGCTAAAAATGTATGCAAATCCATTCATAATTAGGTTTAAAAATTCCATTTCATGGGATAATCAGACTTCAAAAAACTCAATTTTAGTTTTAATCAGATTTTAACAAGGATATTAAGTCCATTTCGTTCAGAAGAGGGAGAAACGGTGAATTTAACACAAAATGTATTCAAGCTTAGCCCTGGGAGATAATTAAATAAAATTAATTTGGCAAGGGTTGCCTGTAAATGGAAACGCTCCAGACAGCAGAGACGTTTCTGAAGGAAACAAAAGCAGTTCATTACTGTACAAACAGATACAAAGCTTATTGTTCAGACAGAAGGGAATTGCAGCTCTTCCACAACAGCAAGACAACCTGAGCCCTCAAGCCACCTCTAACAAACACAGCAGTTTGTGGAGAAGGTAGTTGTAGTTATTTCCTTCTCGTTTCAACTAAGTCCCTTAAACTCCCCTAGCACAGCAAGGATGGAACATGGAGGGGACAGCACATATGGACCTAACTATTCCAAATTATCAAGCGCAGAAAAGAGTAAGAAACAATCCTGTGAGAGACAGCTCCTTAAAACTATGAAAACCCAAGCGTAATTTGAGGTTGTCAGCAAGATTCTTGTTAGATACAATTCCATCAAATTCCATGTAGTGGATCTAGTCCCTACACCACTGATCTGAATCCCTACTTAATACCAAAAGCATTCCTTTCTCCCTGAAAAAAGCCATGGACTGATACAGATGCCAAAACTTTGGTAACTGTTCTTCTGATGTTTCAGTTCTGAAGGCCAATTATTTATTTTGTAGCCCCTACAATCTTAGACAAACACGTGTGGATCTTTTAACACTGTGTATTAACAGATTTGTCTGACACTTAACTACCAACATCATACAGTACTAGAGACTGCCCATGAAAGTCACTTCTGGCAAATACTTAAGCAACACAGATCATGAGAACATAAAACAGAACGGCTGACTCTAAGGCAAAGTTGCAGGTTTGCTTTGTATCCTCTCAAACTTTTCCCTAACATTGGACACTTAAAATCTGTCTGGACAGGGTGCTGGGCCATCTTGTCTAGACAATGCTTTTGCCATGAAAGGTTGGACCAGATGATCCTTGAGGTCCCTTCCAACCTGGTATTGCATGATTCTATGAAACTCTACTGATCTAGACACACCAGTGTTGAAAAGATCAGTACAGGATACAAGAAAGAGACAAATATTTTAGAAAAAAAGCTATTTTATAAATCTAACTACAGTCAAAAGACTGACATTGAGAAATCACGTTTATCTTTACTGGCTCTCATAAGCCGGTATCATAAAGCTATATAGACAGATGCACACACATTTTACAAGACCTACATCTACCCAACTAGAAAAAAAAAAAAAACCACAACCAACACAACCCAAATTCAGCGCATTTTTTCATTCTTGCTTTCTACCAGCCTTCCAAATATATCAGTTATTACAAAGTGCCAACTGCATTTCCGCTTGCCAGCTACTTGCAGACAGGCAAGCCGATAGGTGTTCTGTCAACTTGACAAGTGGGCCAGCTATCCAGAAGGCAGATGATGCCTTTGCCAAAGTCACGCTGGAAACCATCAGGCCTAAATGAAAGGCTTGTCACAAAATAGGCTTGATGCCATCAGCCCTGGCTGCTAAATTTGCAGAAAGCCACCTGAAGCCACGAAGCTTTAACTCTGGGAATACAAAGAGCATATAGTCAGGAATGTTATTTGCAAACGTACTAGCAAAACCAAGTAAAAAAAATTCATAACTAGGTTAAAGCATCATCTTCTGAACTGAGCCAACAGCAGAGCTGTGAAGTATCGCTGAAAACTGTCCAAGCTAACTAACTCATGAACAGCTGACTTCTCTAATTGAGGATACTGATATGGGACACATTCTCAGTCAAAGCCAGATACTGCATTTTTTACTTCCTTAGAAAACTTAGTAGGATTTCGAGCCCTCACTGAACAGCTTCGTGTACACCGCAGGCAGAGAATGATTGTTTCATTAAAACAGAAAAGAAATTAACTTCGTCAGCAGGGTATAACTCAGGAAATTCCTGAATTTCCTATTTCTTCCTACCCAAAAGACCGATCTTCCTTTCACTATGCTGTTCATATCAGAGTAGCTCTGGAAGAGAGTTTAAACAAGTAATGAGAATTCAAAAGCAATTCCATCAAGAACAACTTGTACTTGAAAATGATTCTTGCAATAGGTGCCCATTACTCCCCACAAAGAGGCACAGCAATTGTTAACTTTGTTGATAAGAGAGTTGAGGATAATATAGAAAAAGAGCGTCAGTAAGGATCGAGTTAAAGTGGTACTAGAAAAGGAACGAAGAAATGCTCAAGATCTCAAGTAAATACATTTCTAGAAAAGCCAAAACTGTACCTACATTGGAACGTTAGACCCTGACAGATCTATTTCCTTTTATAGCAAGAGGCAGTAAAAGTTGAGAGCTGCTTCAATGTGCAGAGGTTTCTAACATGCTATTCCAAAATGTATCATCCTCTTACAAAAATGCCATTCTGCAACAGACATGACTTCATTAGAAGAAATATTTCACTGCCACATGGCTACCCAAGTATGCACAGAACACATTTTACTGCATCAGCAGCCTCTAGGAAAAAAAATATCAAAAAACCCCCCAAAATTTGAAAAAATAAACTTTATCAATACACTCCCTACATTTTATATCAGCAGCAGGGAGGGAAAGAAGGTTCCATACACCCCCACCTCTTAACTGCCTTGGCTACACAGAGTAGCTGGGTGTTTTTCTGCTGAAAAGGCCTGGCTCCATTTTCTACAAGCTATTCTAACCCCACAGAAAGCTTAGTTTGAAAACAGGAGCCTCAAGCTCTTTCTTCAGCTGTCCAGGTCAGCACTTTGAAAATAACCTCCAGACACTAACTGGTTCCAGGTTTTCACTCAGCCCCCAATACCTCCCATCTTTGCTTTCAAAATGGGAATCTTTCCAGTTATCACAGACCCAATCCTTGTGACAGCCTGGTGCAGTGTCTGCTCTCATTCAGGCAGCTCATTTCAAGCTGGTCTTTCTAGCTTATAGTTCTTCCTCATCAGTTCAGGGAGAACAGACATACACCAAATCAACCTGCATAACATACTTAACAGTACAGCACATACAAGAAGGAGCAGCCACATAGTAAAATCTGATTGCAAGGTTAAGGCAAAAAATACTTCTAATTTCGTCTCAAACAGAACTGCAAGGGGAAAAGACATTGTTTATATAAACAGTAGCAACTTAAGAAGCTTACTTCTAATACTTCACAATTTTTTTGCATATTGTTTCAAATAAGAAAGATTGTAACTGAAAGAGTATCAAAGCAAAACATTTTTCTATTCATTCTATGCACGTAATACATAATGTCTCACATCAGCAAGGGGGTTTACTTTTAAAAAGGCGAGGGGGACACCAAATAAAAATCTTTGCGCTTAAGTAAAATCCATGCTGGTAAGAGTTAACAAACATTCATTTGAAAATCTGCTTCATGTTTTGCACATTACTCTGGATTTTCCTAGCTAGACTAGGATACCATTGTCTCTGACACTGGACCAGAGATGGATTAGTAAATAATCCAATTCAACATGGCAATTTCTGTGCTATAAACTGTTTTAAAATAACAAACAACACTTACGTAATCACAGCTAGTTCAAGAGAACCTTGAGGCACTTATCACATTAATCTTTTAACTCACTAACATTTCAAGTTCACTATGCCCTTTAAGAAATGTTTACAAATGTTGTGCAGTACTTTTGCTGCTACAAGCCACATTAATATTTTTCTCTCCAAACAATGCATGCACAAAGGTATATTTACAAACATATTCCCTTTAATAATGCAGCTTGTGAGGAAAGGGAATATAGCCCAGGTAAAGATGTGCTTTGGTCAAAAATATTCACTGGCAAAGCAGTCCCAAGGGAGGAAAGATTGAAGCTTAAGGACAAGGCTTACACAATAATATCACAAGGCATTTAGGCTAGCTTGTCAGAACTAGAAGCATTTTAAAGACGTTAAAAAACTGAAACAGTTTAATTTTCATACATTTCCAGTTTTCTCCCACTCCATCTTGATGTTGCCACACTAGCTACCCTATTAAGCACAATTACAACTGAAAATCAGACCTTTTATGGCTGATCCAGTACAGAACTCCCCCCTGCACTCATGAGAAACCAAAGACAAACAATTGAAGTAGCACCTTCCTAGCTACATCACAAGTATGAATCCTTGCTCTAGGCACTGACAATGTGTAACACTAAGCACGAGTGAATCACTTTCAAAACACCATCAAGATAACCTGCACCAAACAGGCTCAGAAAAGCTTCTCACACGATACAAATCATATTTTGGTCTTATCTACACAGGCAGATAAAGTATCCTTAATAGTTCAGCACATTTTTCAGCAAGCTGCTTAATTCTCAATATGAACAAAGGTCAGCTGTTCTCACACTTCAGGTCCCTGGTATTAAACAATACCTGCAATTCCAAACTAAGATACATAGTTCCATTCTTCCTGCTCTTGAGCCCATTCCCTTGCTTACAGATTGGTACATCTGCACTCACATAGAAGTGGGACTGAACATGACCTTTTAGTTTAGGTCCTGTCTAGTCCTTTGCTATTATGAACTCATCAAAGCAGCAATTTGTGTACTTTCGACTCCGCTGGAAGCTGCATTCGGAATCTTAGTAAAAGTTAGACCCTCCTTCTCGCTGTATTCATGGCAGGGTTACAGAGATTTTATTTAAATGCCAATGTAAGTCTTTAGTATAGATGGTTCTTTTTCTCACTAGTATTGATCTCACTTCCTTCTCCCGCCCTCCATCCATGTATTTCTTGGCAGTAATTACATCTCCTGCCAGCCTTTCCTAGAGCAGGCCAGTCCTTCCATTCACCACTGGTTCAGGGGGCTCTCAGACCTTTTTCTGCATTGAGTTCCCACTATCTTCCTCCACAGTGGGTGACCAGAACTCTGAGAAGTGTCTCACAGGCCATCTACAGAGACATTTGAACACCTCCACTTGCATGGAAGTTTTTCTCCTGGTGCATCCTATGTGTGAGAATTACCAGCCATCTCATTGTAGATGAGTACACAGCCCTTCCTCCAGTCCTTCCCACTGCATGTGGTACATTTTACAAAACAAGGTTTTATTCAGCTCTCAATTCCACTGAGCTTTGTTTCACTGAATTTTGTCCCACTTCTTCACTCTAATCCTTAGGGTCACTCTGTTCTGCATACCCAGCTTTTGTACATTTATGAATCCTCTGAACTTAGCATCATTAGCCAAGTTTTATCAGCACACACCAAATTTTTGCACGAAAACCACTAATAGAAATACTAAACAAAGCAGAAACTAAGGCTAATCTTTGAGAAATTCTACTTATCCTCGCATTTTCCTTTCAACAACCTAAATCTATCCCTGCTTAGACAATTCCTTATACACCCTATGATTCTTCTATTAATTTCCATCTTCTCCCACATGTTTTATACTTTCCCAAGTGGCTCTCTTGAACAAGTGTTTCAGTGAAATTCAAATAAATAAGATCTATTGTGTTTTATTTGACAAGATAATCAATTCTCTAGACAAAGAAAGCTGTTACATTAGTCTGGCACAATCTATCTTGGTACTCCTTGATCCAATAAGGAAGGTCAATTCCTTGCCCTGTAGATAAAGGCCATGCCCACTAGTACAAGGCAGTAGCACAATACAAGAGTTTAAATACTTGCTGAACCATTTTGTTTTGCTTCTATTTAGAAAAGGCCTGTGCATTTTGAGAAGGCTTTCGAAAAAGGCACTGCTATGCTAAAACAAAATCACTCTCAATAAGCATGTACAGGATCCATTTTTATATTTCTGTTTAAAAGTTTCCCTGCAAAAACAAAACTTTGGGGATGAGGTATAATACAGTGCACATCTAAGGGAGAGGGAAGGCATAGCATGCCAACAGCCCCAGCAGAAAATTTAGAACTAAAATACTGAAAGATGCCGAAATGGAAAGGTAAAATTTAAAATGAGCTAGAGCTTAGAGCAGTTATTTAGTTTGTGGAAATGACCAAATGAGAGGTTGAATAAAAATCAAGCACAAGCATTTGAGCTCTCTGACAGTAGCAAACCATCCCCTTGCTGATTAGTCTCTGCTATTTAAATGATAATTTCACTTTAAGGCAAACAGGACTGCTTAATGTAAGGGAAGTGGCTCTTTATACAACTGTCTTTATTTTTGAAAGCTTCTCCTTCACAGCACAGTGAGCAGCTAAGTTCAAGCCATTTACACATAACATGGGTCACTACATGCTGGAAGAAAGCAAACTACTTTTATCCAACTGTTTTTCAACAGCACCTCAAACACTACTTGCAAGAAATACGGCAGCAACGCAAAATGAAGTAGCTGACTGGTGAGTCCCCCGTGACAAATGAATCACCTGCTACGCAGAAGACAACAACAGCACACATTTCTAAAACCACTCCTGTTCCTAGCAGAGAGAGAGCTGTGAGATTATTGGTTTGGGAAATGCACCGTATATTCAAGGTAGGATAATGCTCTATATTCTGATAAAAGACTCAATGGAAAAAGAATGGGATATTTTCCAGTAAAAAAAGGATCCATTGGCATCTTCACCTCCAAAATGAAGTTCTTATTCCTCTAGTAGGAATCGTCCATCTTTTCTTTGATGTCATTATTCTCCATACAGTTCCTGTAGGCAAACTACCAAAGTTCCTCAAATTATTCTTCAACAAAGAAGACCTGATAGTATGCTAAGCTATTGTTCAATAGTTTTTGCTGTCTCCAGAATGCTGGATCTGTGATCCTGCAAAGACAGTTTCTTTAACTGTTCCCAGAGCTTTGAAATGCAAAGCAAGGACAAACATATTTTTGATGTGAGCTTGCTTACTTCTTAGCCTGATTCTCTGATTATATGTTACAGCCTCAGCCTGCCTAGATGTCAGGTGCTCATCCATTATGTTTTACACTCTTCCTGTCTTTCCTTTAGCCTCAAGACTTATTACTCTGATATATTCAAACGGAAATAAAAGCATTAATGGCAAAGGAGAAAGAACACTCATTTTTGAACATCAGAGATAAGTACAGCATTTTAGGAGAAAATTAATATTGGATAAGAAAATACTGCAGGAAGCTTTGCCCAGCATTTCAGTGAAGTACTGGCAGGAACAGACCTACAACATTTTAAGAAATCTATGAAAAGAGACACAGATGGTTGCCATATAAAATTAAGTAGATCAACACCATGAGAATGGGAGAAAACTAAACTCTGGCTAACGCACAAATTTGACATCAGGCTTCCCAACATCACATTTAAATACATTACTCCCTTCCAACACCCAAACATGGCCTGAAGTCTCCCAACACTGCATTCTGACTACTCTGAAAACTGGAGCCTCAGATTTTGAGATGATGAACAAACATTTTCTCCCCACCATGCATGAAGAGCATTCTGTCAAGGAAAGCTAAAACCTAAGGCACTGTGGAAAATGAAGAATAATGTACAGTTTAACATAACAGGATAATGAAGAGCGAAAGAGCTCAGAGCAATACTCCAGCATATGCTGCATGTCACATTCAATAGGTGACAGCTTCCTCCAAGACTTCTCTATGTAAAGAATCTTGACTTCAGTACACATACAAATATTGTAAGACAACCACAATTAGTTTTCTCTTGAAACTTCTGCCTCACCCTGTAAAGACAAAGATCCCCTTTGGAACTGTTCAGGCACTTCTCCCTCAAAATGATTTTAAATGCTTCTAAAGCAGTGCTTCCATCCTTTACACATACTAAGTTCTAAAAACACTGAGCACGTAACCTTTATTTTGAAATAAACACAATGATTATCCTCATCATCCCTTCCAACCCTGGCTGCTCATTGCCACTTCCAAGACCCTGCTTTGGAACAGCACAAGTATTTACGCACCCACACAGTAAACCTGATGAGGGAATCCACCTGGCTGAAAGCTGTTTTCCAGTCTAGATTACCTTTTGCTATGCAGGACCACCTCTTTCAGCTGCAGTGCTCACAGAACCATAAAGTACCAGGTAGGAACAGAACATTTTCACACAGACAGTTGAGTCAGAAGCCCCATGTGATAGGAATAGCAGAACTGCTCCAAGTTGAGACTAGCTGGTCCTGGCAGAACTATGCAAGAGAAATTCACATGACTTTAATACACCTGAGCAGAAGCCAGCAGAAAGCCCTATTTTGAGGGATTTTGTGGAATATTAATGACCCACATATATCGGCCCTCTTCACAGAGTGATTCCTTTAATATTTATCAAAACTTCAGCTTCAGCGGAAGGCAAATTTTTTGATGACAAAATGAAGCTCTAAAATGTAACTGTAAAATGTAGTACTGTGTCCATGCAGGACAAAAGCAGATAATCTTCCCATGAGGTAAGCTGAGACCTCATAACTATAAAAGTTTTTCTAATAAGCATAGCTTTTTTTTTTTTGTTCAGTTTTTGTTGTTTGTTGGCGGGTTTGTTTAATTAGTGTTTCCTCCTATGTACTGCTTATGTCTTTTTTTGGTGCCCTGGGAATTCCCACTGTGATGAGACAGCTTGTTTTACACTGGGAATCTCATAAACAGCAGTCATGCAATTTTCACTATGTTCACAGATCATAAATTACAATTATTTACATAAAACTTAGATGTACAAAATCACGTTTTGATACCCTCATACTATGCCAATTCTAATTTTCTTCTCCAATTAGAGACTTAGCTCTAAAGTTAGAAGCCACCATTAGCCAACCCAGACAAACCTAACTCATCCCCCCCAAACACAGAAATCAGCACCCCAAGCATAGAAATTAGAAAAGGTCAGGTCAGTGGTACAGTTACAGACAACAGCCAGCATCAAAGGCTTTTAATTAGATGGATTTCTTGCTTGGCGATAAAAGACCAGAGGACTACAACAGGCTACTCCAACAAAAATATTTGCTCAACTATGGAGCAATCGTGCCAGAATTATGGCATTACTGGAACTAGTAACAGTAACCCCCCATCTTGCCTTGATTAGTTGCAGTTAATTAAGTATCCAGAAATGCATATGAGCAATTCAAATTATTTCAACATGCACTGCTTTGTGTATCTGTCAACAGATTTTTATTTTTTTTAAACCAGTAACCACTTATTCATAATGGACATTCACAGAAAGGTAAATTACTACCTTGTGAAAAAAGAGAAGATTATGAGCTTCATTCACTACTACAAAGATATTCAATGCCTTGGATAGAAGAGAATGCAGAGTAGCTAAGCATAGTTAATCAAGATTCAAAAAGGGAAGTAGAGAACTCCAATATTCTCCCTTCTTTTCTATTCACTGAAAAAAAAAGAGCACTAATCCACCACTAAATGCAGAATCAAGAAATCTGATTCCCTTTTCCCTCCCTCTCTCCTCCCTTCCCCCCAACTCCAAAAGCAGAATCTGCATAGGACTTCCAGTACTGAGCGTAGCACCTGTGTAATTACAAATTACAACTGTGCTAACCACTGTACTAAATAGAGATGCTTGCCACTTAATTAAACCCTTTCTTAGAGAGGAAATGCATACACATTCACACTATCTCCTCTTCTTAATTGGTCTCAGACATTGCAGGAAGCTAGTCCCTAAGATTTGTCAGCCAGCCAGCCCACAGATGTTTCAGAAAGAAAACCAGGTCAGCATTAACAGGTTCACTTCTTTGGCTCTAGGCGACAGGTCAGCAGATCAGTGTCTGCTGTCTGCAGCTGGCAGGCTCCACTAAGTGAAAATGGTCCTTAAGCATTGGCCTGAATTCCTGTCAAATGTGCACTTCTCCTTACAGGCCTGGACAGCAAGCATGCAAAACAGCTATAGCAGCTTAATGCGATATCATCACTGAAGCCAACTAAATTTACCCTTGCAAACTGAAGGACAACTATAGGTACTCTCCAAATCCATGCTTCATTAAACCTAAGAGTCCCTCCAGGTGAGCCTTATGCAATAGGCATCATGGGGCTGAGACCTGCCTTATAACTGCAATTAGATGCAACTCAAGAATGTCCGAGACCATGACTGGAGCTTCTGAGCAACACAGAATTGTCCAAGCACACTACTTTTCTTTTTGATACGTCAGCCTCCACCTTTAACCTCCATACTGTATTCCATGGCCCTTCAGAAAAGGACAGCTGATCTCTCCATTGCCTCCCTGTGATGGGCATGAAAAAAAGGAAAATTGTTCTGAAAAGTAATATGAACAAAAACTTTGACTTTATCTTCCATGCCCAAACTCCGAACCTGAGGAGTACCTGCCAGTACTACTTGCAACAGAAAATGGTGCCCCCAAAAGGAAAGACTTACTTAAATAGGTAAGTATTAATATATTTGACCACTGATACAAAATAATTCTGCTGTGTATACAAAGATCTTTGAGTCCAACAGGTAAAAAATGTACAAAACTTCATACAGTCACTACTTCCAATTAAAATCCCAAAACAAACACCAAACCAAAACAAACACTACCTCAGGCATTACTATAGTTTCTAAAAAAAAATGCACTTGGACTAAAACTCCTCTGAAGCTGTTCCTTGTGGTCTACCTGTCAGCCTTTACATATTTGCATAGTTTTTCAGCAAAACTTCAACCTTTCAAAGCTTCTAGTCTTCTGCCACTTATGAAGAAATACAAATTTAGTATTAACTCTTGTCAGCTGCTATTCAATGACTATCAGTGTCTTCCATATCTGACTTACTAACTGCCTTATCTTTAAAATGTACTCAAAGCACCCCATTTTGCATTCTTCTGTACTCCAGGGCGTATCTGTTTACGAATAGGAAAATCACCTAACAAATTCATTAGTGGACAAAGGTAATACCAACCATAGACAAGAAGCAGCAAAAAAGGTTTATTTAGATTAAAAGCTCACAGAACATGAACCCTCATTTTTTTATTTGGCTATCTGCTACATGCTTCAGAAGGAAAAGTCAGAATAATAACAGTGCTGCTCTACAGGATGCAGTTCTAAGGCCTGGGGTGGGGAGAAAAGAACCAGGCTTTGAAGAACTCCTATTAAACAAGAAGAAATGAAGAATGTGGTGTAAATATGAAGTTTACAGAGCTGGTTGGAAAAGCACTCTACTCTGTATACCATTAGAGAAACATGCACGAACCATTTTCATACCAAGTTACTACCCCAAGTACTAGACAAGAAGACTGTGATTGTATGCATGTAGCATCAAAGTGACTTAAAAACATTTGATAGCAACAACGAACAATTTTCTTTAGACTAGTTGACCCTTCTTAAGGTGCCCAGCTGATAGTTTTTACATCAGGCTGAGCCTGCCAGACTGGAGCAAAAACAATTTTTCTCCAGCAGCAGGAGAAAGGATGCCATCTCCTGGGCGGCTCTGCACACTGCCATCCAAATACAGCACCCACCTCCTCTCACACACAACCTTCCAGAAACATTTTTCTGTTAAAACACATGTTGTTAAATGGCAGCTAAGAAACTACCTAGAAAATATGTCTAAGCTATTAGTCAAATGCTGGAAAAACAACCAAGTCTGTCATGATTAACATGGTTCTTTCAGTGAAGACGGTCAACAACTCTGTATTTCTTCAAAATCCAGTGTTTGTGTAATAAACTACATCAGCACGTCCTGGAAAAAAAGTTTGTTTTCTCCACACAGCTCTTTCCTAATAACAAACTCCTATGCTAGCCATACATTAATACCCTTCTCAACGAGGGTAAACTGCAAAATAAGTATGACTTTCTACTTACAAAGCAAGAATTTCAGATATTTAGTACCTTTTTATTCCTACAGCAGGAATATCAAGTCACAGCAACACGTGGTAAATGTTTGAAATTCCCCAACAGCATAACAGTGACATACAAAACAGACCTACAAGACAAAATTACACCCACGAGAAAAAAAGCCAACCAGAAAGTAGGCAGTAAGATCAAGATATCAAAAGGATATATAATTGAACACAAAAAAAGACTGTGCAGATTCATAATTCATACATAACTATGGTGTGTATTATTTTATTATTTGGATATTCTGCAGCTTACAAGGATATTATGTAACAGTTGTATAAGGCAGGCATTAATTCCAAGGGCAAATTCTGGAAAGAACACTGCTCCACAGCAACGCAAACACACCAATGTGCTCTAGAGCTAGAGCTGGTTTTGTTTCCATATTTATGTTTATGAGAGCAAGAGGAAAACCCAGGAGCTTACAAGTGGAATCCAGAACTAGCAAATACAAGATTAGCCTTTGAGTAAACTGTTAATGAACTTGCCTTCCCCCCAAAAGGTGAAGCATTATAAATACTTAGCTCGTTCATTGTTACCAAAAAGAGACCAATACTAAACCCAGTAGGATTACTATTACACTTCTAAAAGCTGTACCTCCTTTCCCAAGTATTATTACATAAAATGACACATGAAGGTCTGATCATAAGCCAATCTGACAAAAAGGCTGCTGGGACCAGGCAATTGGTGAACAGAAACCACCAAAAGCAGACAGAACAAGCCCTATGGAAGTGCTAAAGGAAATGAAAAACCATCCTCTCCTAAACCACTACATGCTGCACACGCTTCCCTTACATTCTCTGTACCAATGAAGAACATAAGGGAAGATGAGAAATCCTAATCCATTCCCTTTTCTGTTGCTTATCTAGTTATTAGCAAACAGCACATTGCTCTGGCTCTTTCGGACAATTGTCCCACTTGTTCCCACTTTCTTCTACTGTGAGATGGGCAAGTAACTCTTCTCAAACTTTCACCAACAGCATACTCCAGGAAGCTAACCTGGACAATGATCTCTCATCATCTTCATCACCCTGACCAAAAATTAACATAATTCGTGCTGTAAGAAGTCTAAGCAACAAAAAAACCCCCAAAACTCAACAAAAAAAAACACAAAAAAAAGAGAAGGGGGGAATCATCCAGTTCCACTTGCTACAATTGCATGCAAAAGATGATTTTCCTCAAGAGCAATTCCCTTTTCTGTATAAGACGCCATTAATAGCACTAAACAATATGGCCCAATCAAAAACGTAACATTTTACAGTGAATATTCTGATTTTAAATGAAGGAGTTATTAGGCTTCAACAGGCAGAATCACTTGGTTCCATTTCTCTCCCATTGTGAAATTACCTCATTAAACCTTTAACAGCTTGAGGTTAAGTAAAAAGCTTTTACTCCACTGTCTGATAGAACAGGTTTTGTGAAAAGCATTCATACAGAAACTGTCCATTCCTTGCCATAGGAGATTTAGCACAACTCTTAAGTTCATCTAAATGTATGTATCCTCAGCAGATGCAGGACAGAATCTCAAGTATGCTACCTACTAGCATGACTTTAGAAAGAGGTTCATTATCTTCATTAAACAGAAAACAGTGAGAAAATTATGGGGGCTTTCCCAAGTTGAACACAATTATCTTTCACATGAAGCAGTAACGTGCCTAAACCATATGTACATATCCAAACACTCCTACTTCCAAACAACCCCAGCAGTGTGCAGACACAGCTCTGTTGTTGGGCAGGTGCAAGGAATGGAATAAAAACACCAATCTGTAACATTAGGTTCTGCGCAGGTCATCCAATGATCCAATATGGAATGTGATCTGTATTATAATACTCACACCAAGACAGTTATTTATGAAGAACCATCTCTCTTTCTAATGTAATAACAAGGTAAATGTTTAGAGAAAATAAAGTGGTGCTGAAACATGACACACAAAAGCACTGTAGCCGCACAGAAAGCCTTCTGCAGTGGAAACAAAATGATCACAAGATGCACCATTTACCAGTCTCTCTTTATACTCCATACCTACCAGAGACCTTAAAAAATCTGGTTCAGTGCTCCAGATGTCAGGAAGAGTTGTTATGTAACCGTACACAAAGAGACTAGCTTGTGTTACAAGGGCGGGGCAGGGCAGCATCCCACTTTTATAAGAAACTGCATTTATTCCATTTCTCTTGTTAGACTAACTAAATTAACAACTGTTCTTCAGATGCTTTAGGGAAGAAAAGTCACAACAACATGATCTGACAGCTTATTTTGATACCTGGATTTCAAAGAAACCATCCTTACAACACTTTGTCACAAGTAACATACATCCTCTCCTCTGGACATGCCCTAAAATTCATAAGAGTTCACTTACTAAGCTAGCAGAACCTCTAACTAAACATGAATGAAGCTATATGCAAGAAGTTCAAAGAATTCAAAATTGAACCTTGGCTTCAGAGACAGTGGTCAAGCTGACTTGGTGAAAAACATTTGTTAATTGCCCAAGATATTTTATAACACGGTATCTTGTGGTTCTTCTCATAAATAATAAAGAGTACTGGAAGAGCTTCCACATGAAGAAGAAATAGCAAGAAAGTGTGACCAACACACTTCAGAGATCAGATGATTAAGAGGAAAGTGGTTTAAAAGTTTTACCTCCTTCCACAGCTGTGAACACCTACCTGATATTCAAGCCAGTGCTCTGGTCCAGTTTCTCCCAGCTTTTTAATTTTCCCAGAAGTTTCTAAACCAGAGATCAAAAGAAAGGTTAGAGACTAAGAGTTTTCTCATAATCCTCCAGTCAAAGTCAGTGTCTTCCCTTTTCCTCCTGTGAATTTCATTATCATCTTACCTAGTACTTTTAGCTTGTCATTCTCCAGCCCTCACAAACATTTTCCCAGTCACCACAGCCCTATGACACACAGAACCCATGTTACACCTCAGTATAGATTACCTACCCCTGTGAGCTACCATCACGATACTAGACCTTGGCAGGCCAGACTCCTGGCAGCAGAGAAGAAAACAAGCTGTATTCTCAACACCAGTTCGGTAGCAGCTGAAGTGCCCATCTCTCCTCTTCCAGTTTCTCTTATAGCTTTTTACTTTCAGTCAATACCAGATAACATTATCCAAACCTGATCAGATACCAGCATAGTTCTGCAGATCAACAAGTTTACACAAGTAATGTCCTGACAACCCACTTGTATGCTTGATACAGAGTGGGATGGAAGCAAGACAATTCTATTCATCTAAGACCATATTCTGGCCCTGCTAGTATTAGCAGTAATCCAAGTGTGTATCCAGGTTCTTACCACATGCCTGTTAAGCTCTGCCCAGACATGGTGTTGCCTAACACCATAAAAAAGCATTTCCAACAGCAAAAAGGTGTAAGAGACACAGCAAAGCCAAAAAAGACACTACACCAAGATTGTTCTTTACACAAGATGTCCAGCTGAACATTTTGCCTTTTTTCCCTTCACTGCCTTAGCTCTCCTCATGCTGGCATTTGAGTTTGGGAATGCCTGGTTCAAACCCATTAATTAAGTCAGGTATAATGTCTTAAATAACACAACACAGGAAGAGCCTAAAAGACAGGACAGGCAACAAAGAAAAAACCTACTTTGCTCATCCACCAAGTGTTCCCAGCTCCTCACCTCATTTTCCAATTCAACGGTCACTAGCTGTGCTTGGACTTTCTCATAGCGTTCCAGTTTTCTTTGGAGACCTTCTACCTCCTCTTTAAGCAACCCATTGTTTTCTTTCATTTCCCTAAGGTGAAAAGAAAGACAACGATTAGAACCATGCAACTCAGCTCACTCTCACAAACTTCCAGATACACATGGAATTACAAGGGAATTGTATGACATTTAACAGACATTATGATGTTCAACCGATTCACTTCTGTAACCTTCACAGCAAAGCCACTGCTATCAAAAAAAAAAAAAAAAAACACCAAAAAAACACAACGCAGCTTTACCAAACTGATTTTTGTCTACTCTAAGTGCCATCCTAATTATGTCCAAACAATCTGAAGTTCTGTATCTGCTTTACTGATTGGCAAAGCAGCACGAAGGGTACCAAAAGACTCCTAACTCTGATCTTCAGTCAGGTTGAATGCAGGATTGGAACACAGCAAGCGGCAGACGCTCAGGCTTTTTGAGTACTCTGTGGTGACCAAGCAAGCATTGAGATTGCTTCTCTCTACTTCAATAGAGGTGTGCAAGGGTAAGATAAAACTTTTTTAAAAAATTACCTTTAATCTGTTGGTATCATGTTTCTGTGCACAAAAAACAAGCATGAGAAAAGATTGCAAGATAAACAATTTAAATGATAATGAAAACAATAACCAGAACGAAGTGAAGGGAAATTACTTAATTTTAGAATAAGAAAAAGCTGGCAAGATCACTCAATGTAATCTAGGCTTTTTTTTTTAAATGCACCAGAAAATGAAAATTAAGTTTATTCTTTAAAAAAAAAAAAATATCTTTAAGGCAAGTTATTTCATAGTACATAGAAATTTAATTTTTCAAATTAAATGCCACTTCAGAAACCCAGAAAGTCTACCCTACAAAGGGCTGTATCAGAGGGCTTTATAAATTTAAACAAAAGACTTTCCAAACATTATGCTGGAAAAACAGCCCTTTAAAAAAGTGGTAACAATAACTAAGCAAAAACAGTTTTTAAAGAAACACTCACTTGTCTCTTCTCTCTATAGGAATTTCTTTCCCAAAGCTGTATAGAGTTCATCACTGTCTTTAAACATTTAATTTTGTTCTAGCAAATATGTCACCATCCAGAACAATCAATATGCATCCTGTGAGGCTCTTGTGTTCAGGAAGATTACCCAGATGTTGTCAAATCCTCTCATCTAGTAACGATCACAACACTGCTCAATTCATACACAGTATTTATATGAAATATTTAAACTTCCTTCTAAAGTTTTCCCTAAAGTAAGCCCAAAAGAGGGATTTGAAAGAGCGTATAGTGCAATGGTAGCAGGTACAGAAGAACACAAGATAAGCCTCTCAACAACTGAACAACCCTTCATTCACCTGAAGTAGGCATTTTCCTCCCTGAGTTGGCGCAATTCCCGCTCCATTTTTGGGAAACGGGCCAGTTCTGCCTTCATGTTCTTGACAATTAGAGCATCATGTTCCTGCTGGGAGAACTTCTGTTCCAGATCCTGGAAAACATGGGACGACAAGAGAATAGCAATGATTAACTCGGAACTCAAGAGCTACCTCTCCATTGTACTTTTTAAACTCAGTGACATGAATGAAGTTGGAAGGGAACTCAGTAGGTCATCTGGTCCAATCCAATGCTCAAAGTAGGGATGACTCATTCCATTTGTAACACCTGGGCTGGCCTCTTCTCTACACCTGTTTACCCTAAGTTCATAACAAAAAAAGAACTCTACTAATCATTAAAAGGACCTTCTTCTACTGATTAAACCAAATCTATGATTTTCCTGTCTTCTAGCCCTCTGTTCATGAAGTGTAGAGGGGATGCTTGGATGGCCTGCAAGAATTAGAAATGAAAAGAAACACAACCATGCATTTTAGCATTACGGTAAACGTTACTGTTTTTTCTCCAAAAAAGAAGAAAGTTTATTTAGAGCTGGACTGCACTCTGATAATCTGCTTCCCAACCTTTCTGTTCAATTAAGTCTCTTCTTGCAGTCGCAGAGCTGGCAATGAGGCTGGCTTTCACTCTAGCTTTACTTCACAGCAACTACAGGCAATGCCACTATCAGCGCCTGCTCAAACCAAAGCAACTCTCCATATCTACCTCTCCCACGAGGATAAGACAAGTGAAAAAAATACACTCCTGCCAGCCCACACATTAATTTGAAAGGACATAAAGCATCTCTATACTCACATTTAAGTCAGTGCAGTTTTGAAACCTTTGCAAATAATTGCACTTTCTAAAAGAGCAAAACCCAACTCCAGAAGAAGGATTTTCTGGGAAGCAGAAGAGTAACTGTAGCTGCTAAGTTCATCCTCCACCGTTTGAAAAAAATGTTGCTCTAGAAGCAATATTTTGCAGAGCAATCTTGTGCTCTGGCACAAGACCAAGCAGAACATTTCTCCAAAGTACTGCATAACGACATAAATCACTTTTCCATACAGAAAGCATAGGTGGATTGCTTTTTTCCCCAACCAATTGATACAACAAAGGTGAAAATTGTCATGTTCCAGCTAATTGTAGGTACTCTGGTCAACTCAAATTAATTCAGCCAACTTTAGCTCCTGCTGACCACCAGATCAGATTCTTGTAGGACAAACAAACTTTATTTCTGCAATAGTAAGTTTAAAAAAAAAACACTGTTCTGTTCTTCCATGGAATAAATTAAAAACTGAAGCTTTATATAGGCCACAAAGATTCTTACCTTAATCTTCTGTTCATATTCTGCCAGTAGGGATTGGCTTGCTTGCAATGTCTGGATTTGCTGACTCGCCTCTTGCCATTTTCTATCAGATGTAGACACAAGAGGCATTTAGCACCCAGGAATCACATGCTAGAAACAACCTACATGCAGAAGTATCTCCGACAAACACTTTTAAACACCACTAACAAGCTATATGGCACTCAACATAGCTTCACACTCATACCATCTCCCTCTAAATTATAGACAAAAATAGCCATTTTAATAAAAAGATCTATCTTGAGAAGTATCCAAAAATCAAGACACCTTAATTCTGAAACAAACAAATACACACTCATAGCAAATAAACAGCACCTTTGAAACTGAAGAGTTGAACTTAGTAAGCAAGGAAAAACACACTTATCTTTCAACTACCCCTCAACTATGATTTAAGGCTCGATATTTTTGTTCTGTTCAGTCTATAAAGTTCAGATTAGCCTTTCCCACCCACACGCCTTCTGTTAACTCTCTACCACGAACACAAGACATTGCCAAGATTTCAAGCTCAAGTATTTTTTTCTTCTCAAGGTACAATTAAATTGCACCTCAGAGCTAGTTTCAAACAACGGTTATAACCTGCACATCCAGATCAAAGAACCCCTTTGAAGAGCAGAAATCAAACGCTGTTGAAAGTTTTTCTGAGTGATGACAGCTGCAGAAGACTGAAGTTTTGTTTGACTTTTTCCCCCTACAGTCATTCATCCCCTGCTTACTTATGTTGAACATCCAGTTGTTCCATCAGTTCCTGCTTCTGAGAGTCTTGGCTTGTCATCTGCATCTCTTGATTCATTATATTCCATTGCAGCTCTGTTATCTTCCCTTTTAATACAGCGATTGTCTGAATTAATGGAAAGGAAGAATAACTACACAAGGCTATGACTCTCCAAGCTGGACATTACAGATGTTGATAGTCAGAAATCATATGCAACTAAAAAGTACCAATGTTGAATCTAGAAACAATCCCACCCACTGGCAAACCTTCAGACCTGCAAACTCATCTCAAAAGCAAAGACAAGAGAAAATCATTTAGTCGCTTTCATCTGTCACCCAAATTGTGATTTCCATTACCTATTTAAAATGGGTGACCTCAAACTGGCATGAAAAATATCAAGCTTCAAAGCCAGATGATGATAAAACACCAGTATATATATTAAAGTAAAAAAATTATGCCACAACCATTCCAAATACATTTTGTCTGGGTTTCAAAATTGAAAATGTCTGGGTTTGCCTCAACCAAATACCAGATGTATTATGCTTTCCTTAAAAGTAGAGGACAAGTTGTTTTTAAAATTTTGTTCAAAATATCTTCACTCTAAAGAAAAATGCACAGGTTTATTTCAAATAGCCATTACTCTGCTCCTTTGAACAAAGAGAGAAAAGCCTCAAAACATTACATACGTAAGATGTTTTCTAGACAGAGATGCATAAAGGGTTCTCATCTTGATACTGATGGATGTGGAAATAAAAAGAACACAGAAATAGAACACAATTCACATGTGGGTTTAGTTTATCTCATGTGCTGCCACTGCCTCCCTGTTTTTAATCACTGATAACTGGCACATTAAATCTGTTTACCCGCTTTATCACATAGATACATTTCCAGTGACACCTAGGCAGGAGGAAGGTTTAAGGACCTAGTGCTTGCTGATCCACAACTGGTGCAAGAAACCAATTTAAACAGAAAAGTTTCAAATTAACTAGCTGAACTTAACTATCATAATATCTGAAAAGGCTGAGGGTTGAGAAGACATTCATCCAAAAGACCTGAAATTATTATCCAAGCATTCAATCTACAGTGGAACACACAGGCACTTAAGACGCTTCAGGAAGATAAACTTTGTACTTAACTTTGGCCTCATTTACTCTGCAGTTCTCCCTGCTTCCCTGAACACCTTCCCACCTTACCTCCTCTAGCATTTCCCCTTTCTTTACACAATGTCATGTAACCTGACTTTTGCACATGTTTTCCTCCTTCTCCATATCAATCTGTCTAAGAAATCTCATCTCATTATTAATTAACACTGCAACATCTTCTGACTTGCTCACTTGGGTCTGGACTTGATTAGGTTCCAAACTTTGACACAAAGACACACTAGCATTTATTTATTTCCAGATGATGAACACAGTGATTCCAATCATTTTGTTCGGTTGTGTGGGGTTTTTTAAATCAAAAAGGGCATTTTCAATTCACAAGAACTGCAAAGTCACCTGAAGCTATGAACAGATTAAAAAATTACTCTGTTCTTACTTCATTAGCTTCAGCTAATTTGCTCTCCTTCTCTTGCAGCTTCTTACTCGTTGTCTCCATGCTCTTCTTATAGGATTTGTTCATCTCTATTTGTTCTTTCAGTTTATTTTCAGCTTCTGTCTCCCTTTCCTGATATTGCTTTATGCGTGTGAGCAGCTCCTGGTTACGGTCAGCCTCTCGCTTGCAAAGAAGGAAAAAAAAGCAAAGAAATGTAAGAAGAAAGTAGCACAAAGGTGAAGCCACTTTCATTTCTCCTGTCTTCATTTCTCATTACTGTGGCCACCAAGGCATCATCATGGAACAATATTACTCAGACCATAGCTTTAACCTTTCCACTAGCAGGGGCAGAGATCCTACCAGCAGCAGATCAATGCCAAGGAACTATGCAGGGCAATGGAGCTAGAAAATTAAGACAGTCTTCCAAATCTCTTAGACTAAGACATGAATATGAGAATACAGACATGGTTTCACAGGCTCCACTGCACACTCTCCAGTGGATCAAAGATGAAAACATTTGATGCTCCAATTTAAAGCTGACCCATGCATAGCAAATTGACTTTCAGAAACTCAGTTCTCTGTCGTTGGGTTAATAAGACGAACTTCTCTCTGCAACTTCTTGAAATTATATGAGGCTATTTAATAGAAAAGAAACGGGATTTAAACGCACAGTATTATCAATGAATACAATAAATATTTTTGCAGTCTGACAAACTTTCATACACCATTTCAGTTTGTTCCTACCACAAATTGATTAACAGTTATTGAAAAAATGTGCAGTAAATTGCCTTGCTAATCAAAGCAAATCGAGACACGGATTTACATAGTAAGCAAGGATTATGCAAAGCAGTGTGAGGTTCCTAAAACCTTTATCCACATGACTCAGAAAAACACAGCATCTGAGCAGGGTAATTACCACAGTGCTGGATTAGTGCTGCTCCCTTTTTTTATACCAGTATTTCAAGGGTTTCTGTGACTGACTCAGCTATATTCCAGTTTGAACTCTTTGTGGCCTAACCCACATCACCTGACTTCAGAGGAATGAGGAATTTAGTCACTGACTTGCTATTTCACCACTACACACTAAATCTGTCACCCAGCACACCCTTGTAAAATGCAACAAAAACATGCTTATTATTTTTTAAAGATTTCTTTTTAAATAAATTTAAATAAATCCTTTTAAGTAAAAAAAAAAAAAAATCAGACCTTTATTATACTACAAAACCCACAGATCTACTACTTATTTCAGTAACATAGTTAAGCAAACATATGTGGGCACAAAACCAGAAACTAATAAAAGCTGTTAGTCCCTGAGTGAGGCTCACTGTTTTATCAGTGCAAGCTCTCTTGTGTGACAGTGCATGGTTGGCACTGCTGCCATTCCAATTAATTACAGTCACAAAAACTAAATGCTTGCAACTGTGCCAGCAGAAGTTTAAATTCATCTGGGAGAAAAACACTTAAACACTTCTGGGAGAAACAAATTCCAAATCCCTTTTGTTATTGCTGCCTTCAGTGCTAAACTAACAGAATCTAGTGATCAGATCATCAGTTTGTCAACCAAACAAGGCTTCAGCGCTCACACTCTTGGGTACATGAGCAATTAGTGCAATGCACTGCGAGGGGATCTGTAGAGCAAAACAGTTGGTGCTGGGAACTCGACACTCACACCACCACCACATCTGCAGTAAATGCAAACACAGTAAATGCTTTCCAGGCGCATTCACGAAGACAGTGTCCATTAGCAGTTGGAGAGCACCAAGCTTTCTCCCGGCCTGCATCTTTCAGTTTAGTTTCATCCAAAAGAAGTTGACTACACATATTCAGAGACACACCACGGCAAACCAAAGCACAGCACGTGAGAAGTCAACAGCGTATCCCTGATCCAAACACCAACACAGATGTGCAAGGTATGTTCTGACTTCGGCCTATGATATCAAGTCATCTGCAACTGTCATACTTACCTCATAGTTTCTGGCATTGGTATTAGCTGCCTTCTCTAGCTCAATGCGCGCTCTTTTGTGGCTAAGCTCCATCTGCAACTTCTCTCGTTCCACCTGCAAGAGCTGGGATTTGGAGCGGATTTGTCCAGCTTGTTCTTCCAACTGCCCAGTTCATGTGTGAAAAGGGACATTACACACTATTAACAGCATTGCAGTAATATCATTATCTCACACCCTGTATTATTCAGCTGACACTTGCATGCCATTTCACAAATTACAAGGAAACTATCGCCATATTTGTGGTACTTCTCACATCAGCTGCAGATGGGAAAACCAAGAGTTCAACAACACAGAAACCCCTATCAAATCAATGCTAGTTGGAAAGAGGTGAATTTCAAGTTCTTCATTCAGAATTTCTCATTCAATCTCTAGAGGTACTCTGACAAAAGGTATCTAAAAAAAGGTTAATTATGAACTCCACAGGCCTCTAAAAGTAACAGCAGCTAACCAAGTGGCAGAGATCACGCTCCCCAAGAAATTTAACTGCTGAGCGAAACATGTTTTTCTAACTGCCTGCTACATTACACTTCTTTTTTTTCATTCAAATTACCTTAAGGCACAGACAGTATTAATAGAATACCTCACATCTAAGCAATGTACATTCAACACATAGCTAATGAAGACTCTCTAACGACAGACTCCTCTATCTCTGTAAAAGACAGAAAATGCATAAGTTTTTATCAACATTTCAAGTCCATCAGATTTACACTGAAAAAAAAGCAAGCTTATTTTATACTTAAGAGATTGAAATAGAATTATTTTAAGGAACAGAAGACAGAATCTTCATTCCTGCCTAACAAACGGTCCTTATGATCCAAGATGTCAATTTGCTCCATGCTTTATGTGCATGAGGCAGCTTACAGGAAAAAGTCAAAAAAAACCCCATGTGGATATGAACAGAAGTGGACAAGAAATCACTACTGGTTAGCACATCAAAGCCACAGCACAATGCAAGTCTCCTGTATGTGTCCAGGCAAAGAAACTTCAAGGAAGATTGTGAAAAAAGGTAACAAAGTGACTTACTAGAAAAAGAGTAACAGCTATAAAGCTCCTTTGTTCAGAAATGTCAGAACAACTTACAACTGAATTTCCTGAGCTGGTATACAGACATAACTAACAGGGAAGAAATTCAAAGGACCTTTCTTAAATTTTCACAAAACAGAAATAAATGTCTGGCACTGAAAAAAGGGGAAATATTCTAGAACGTTGACCAAAAGCAAGCTTCCACCATTGAGCTTGCAAGAATATCAGTTTTAGAAAGAATGGTCAGATCTTAATGAAATCAATCCCGAATCCTGAAATCAAAAGGAGTACACAACCACACTGAAGTGATACCGCAGGCATCACCAAGATGAGGACACCTCACCTGCACCCTCTGCTGGTACTCAGTCTGTAAGGCGCTTTGAGTCGATCCTGGCGTAGCCAGCCCAGACATCCCCTCCATACGCTGCGAAATAAAGTTGTTGAGGGACCTCAGGGTGGAGAAAACAGTGGTATTACCTTCCAAATCCTCCATGGCTCTGGAAATACACAGAGACTCATCAGAAAAACGATCAGAGCAAGCTGTTATATAATGGCTGCTTTAGTAAAAAAAGAGATCTAACGTCATTGCCTTGAAGAAACACTAAATGCAAGGTTTTCCAATTTACAGGAAAACAAAACCCAACCTGCTAGTAACTGGTGGGATCCACAGATACTGCTGGGGTGAACTGGAACCAGAAAACACTATCCAACCACGTTTGAAGTTGTAGGCCTCTAAAACAAGAAACCGATGCAAGACATCCTGTTCTTCCCCGAGCTTCCTACCCAAAACGGTTTGATTTTATTTCAATACACTCTCCCCAGAACATCAGCCCATAAGCATACGAAGTCTGTCGTAAGTCATACAAAATTGAATTCTTTCCTATACAATCAAGATAGATTCTGGGATGCAAGCTGACATTGTAGGACATGAAGATCTACAACACTGAACACTAACAGAACTCATTACTCTTCCTCCAAACGTTTGAAGCTGATGGGGGAGTAGAAATAATTCCGTACTGGGAGCAAACCCTACCTTCTACACAACTTGATTCTGGTTTCCAAAAAAGCACTTTGGAGCCTAACTTCCAGTAACAAGGCTTCCCAAGTTCACAGATCATTTCTCTAAGTAAAACTGTGTTTCCTTGTTCACATCAAAGTTTTTGCAATTCTTTCTTCAAATTTGGAAGGGCACTAACTAAAAGGCCAAAGACAAACTAAGCCTGGAGCTCGGAAAAGCTTTCAAGTTTTTCCAGGAGATTTCAGGAAGACCCTCTGGTGACTGCCCACCCCAGCAAGCCCCAGCAGCACAGGTGAAGGCTCAGGACCAGGGAAGACACTGAACACTCACACAGGCTCCTACCAGAGCCACGGGCATGGGGTAACTCTCAGGGTAAGCCAGCAGTTACTCTTCTGATTTACATCATGACAATGAGGAGACATAATAGAGGCACACTGGCAAGATCAGCCAAAACCCAAATGAAAACGTTTATTCGAAGTAAGTACCTCAGTACCACAGATAAATAAATTCGAGAAAGACCACTGCCAACAGGTAACTGCTCCAGCAAGCCGGTTCCGAAACCAAGATGAGCGTTAAAGATTACGTTCCTCCCCGCTGCAGAGAACCCTTTGGCAAAGGCTCCCCGGGAGGGCACCGAGGGACCCGCTGCCCTCACAGCCCCGCGCCTTAGACCCCCGGGAGCGGCCGCGGCCGGGCCGCGCTGAGCACCGCGGGGGCTCGCCCTCAGGGACCCCTCCGAGGGCGAGCGGGGGAGCGGGGCCCCGGCAGCGCCCACAGCCCTACCCCACCTCAGGGGCAGAAGAAACGGGGACACGGCGCAGCCTCCCCCCGCTCGGCCGGGCGGCGGGAACGGGCCGGGCCGCAGCCCCCTCACGCGCTCCCTCACTCACCCGCCGCGGGCGGCGGCGCGCGCCCCGCTTGGATCTCCCTCCTCGCCCCGGCGCCGAGATCTCACGGGAACTCGCGCCAGCTCTCGCGAGAACAGCGGGCCGGGCCGCCGTAACGACGGGACTAGGCGCGCACGCCCGCCGCGCCGTACCGTAATGCCCCGCCTCGGTGCGAAGCCCCTTCCAGTCCGGCCTCCCCCCGCCGCCTCTCCGCAACCCACCCCGCCAAAACCGCACTGTCCCCCGCTGCAACCCGGGACGGAGCCGCAGCGCTCCTGCCCGCGCATGGGCCGTCCTGCCCCACCGCCACTGCAGCCGGGGGAGCCAGCCCCAGCTCCCGCTGCGAGTCGCAGGCAGCAGTTTTCCCAGCAGCGCACACCAACGTTATTTTTTCCCCTTCCCAAACACACAAAGCAACACTCAACGCCCCGGTTCAGGCTGTTGGGCTGACGCTTCCGCACACACCGTTCAGTCTGGAGATCCAGCAGTTTCAAGCAGTTAATAGTTGATAAATCTGTAAGTCACCCCAAATAAAACATTTATAAGGAGAAAGACCTGGAAGCCTGAAAAAGTCAGTGGTGCCAGCCCATCTTACAACTCATGCCACAGTCGGTCTGATAAAAGCACTATTTAATGTAAAAGTTGTCACTTCCAGATAAGGCAGTGGCTAAATTTATTTTTCCAAACAGAATTCTAGCAATTCAATCAGTAATTCTCCGTGTCTAGGATCCAGGGAACATGTTGCCATTTCACCTAGAGAAACATCATTGCTCAAATACAAAACATTAGTGAAAACACAGGGGAAATTATCTTCTCAGTAGCAATGACCCTGCCCTCCTGTCATTTACGGGATTTATGAGTACCATGAAGTAGCAATTTCTAAATATAACCTGTCTTTAGAAAATGCAGTAGAGCCATCAGGCTGAATATTCCAGAGTCACGTCGCATACCCCGAGCGGCTGCCTTACAGATCGTACATGAGACAATGCAGATCCTGACACACATAAAAACGTTACCTATTTTTACATGTGCTAACAAATTGCACCAGCTTTTAAGAAAGATGAAGAGGCAACAAATTGGCTTAAACTCCCCTCACTGTTCCCTCTCATTCTGACAACCACCTTGATGGTTAGTCTCATATATGACATTAATAATGCAATGATTTTCAAGCATACATTAAAAACTCATATAATCACTGTTTTATTTTCATTTCCATTATGCCAGCCCCACAGGTTGCCTTTCAGATTATTCCTCTCCATACCCAACACTTTTCTCCACAGGTAAGAAGCTAGAATGGATGTCTCTGCTTGTATAATTAGTGGATAAACTCAGTAGGACACCATCCCGGTTTATTTTTGAAAAGCATGATGTACTTCATCAGAATTGCGTCAGATTTTCCCAGGGATGGGGGGATTTATTCTTTAAACACATGCCAAATTCAGATTTCCAATCAATGTTTGATCACCTGTTACGATAACCTGCTGTTCTCAGCCTTCATTTCCCTTTGTACAGTCTTGCCAAATAATAAGATTCAGCAGAGTCCTTCCGGCTGGCATGAGGCTTTATAGTTCTCACGTCTTGGAACTGCTCCTTCAGTCTGTTTTGCAGAAGATGTGACTCGTATCCATCCCAGAATTTACAAAGCATTGTTCCTTTTGGCTTTAAAATACTTTGGGACAGATTCAGCAGGCCTAAACACAGATTGATCTGCTTCTGATGATCCAGTTCTTTAATGCCTGTCGCATTAGGTGCCATGTCGCTTAAGATAACATCTACTTTCTCTGCAGGAAGCAGGCTCTGAATCGACCTCAGCGTGCTTGGGTCTGCAATGTCAGCCTCTGACAGGAACACTGCTCCTTCCAGAGGAGAAATCCGCAGGAGGTCAACACCAAGGACAAAGCCGGTGGGGACAGCAGGATCTAGATTATAAAAATGAATGACACACTGAACACTCATAGTGGTTGCAAACAACCTGCATATGCATGAGTGCCACGTTAGTCAATAAACAAAAGACGTATCACCTGCCATGTCTGGTCGTCTCGTCCTTTGAGAGTTTGCTGTGTGCATCGGATGGATGGTTTGCTCTAAGCTAATCCATTCAAGACATGAAAACTCAGTTACTTTGGATAAGCAAGGGGTATTTTTCTTGGTTTTCTTCTGCTCTTTCAAGACTGACAGTCCAGATATCCTGGACAATAGTACAGATGATAACACCTTACCTTGTAAATATAAATGGCGTAACACACATAAAATGGACGTAGTGGTTACTACCATTTTTCAAGAAGGGAAATAAAAATTCAGAAAACCCAAGTTACCTGCTGGAGGCCACACCAATTTCAGAATGCAATGAAGGGATCTTCCCCACAGCAGTTAATCAGAACACCAGCACCACATGGCAAGTTTTTATTTCGCAAATATGATTTCTCCAGACGATACAAAGAGTCACTATTCACTGCCACACAGGCACACACCTTCAGGCTTCTATCGGTGACTGGCATTTGCCAGTACCCATGCCCTTCCCCACACCACCACCACACAGCTGAACCTTCTCACACACTTCAAGATGAGCATCATCCCCATCTTGTCTGCCAAAAACATGCGCTTACCGGTACCTAAGGCGTTGACCCTCTGTACTGCAACCTGGCTCCAAGCACCAGGTGCCGCTCCACAGTCAAGAACAGAAAGCCCCGGACGAAGAATATGAAGCTTGTCATCAATTTCCAGTAACTTGAACGCACTTCGGCAACGGTAATGCTGCTGCTTCGCTGCCTTGACAAAGGGGTCCCTCAAGTGCCGCTGCAGCCACCTGTGCTCAGTCCCAGATTTCTTCTGAAACCTTCCCGTGGTGTGTAGACATTTGCTCACCAAACGCCTACAGCTGCCCGGGATGAAAGGCAAGAGAATCAGTTAGTACATAACCACTATGTATTTCCAAAGTCTCCGTAGTACTTAATTCTAACATCGAATACAGTTCCTCCCAGGCTGAAAAAAAAAAGCCGGCAAATTGAGTCTTGGCACCTTTAGCTACCAGGTCTACCCACAAGAGAAGGGCCGTGTTTCATTGCGGCCTCACGGGTGGAACCTGAGGAGAGGCGGGAAGGAGGGAGGGCCGCGCTCCGCCGCCGGCGGCGCAACATGGCAAAGGGACCCCAGCAAGGGCCAGGGCGGCCTCCATCAGCCCCTCAGGGGAAGCAGGGCCACCCCAGCTCCCGGAGGCTCCCTCCCGGCTGCGGCCACGCTGCTACCGTCGCTTTCCAGGTAATGAACCCCGTTCCAGCATTCCCGACAAACCCAAATGGCCCGTTACCCGTTCCTGACAAAAACTTCAGGCGCCGGGACTACGGCCGCACCTCGCCGGGGCCGCCCCACCGACCCCCGGTTCAGGGCGGGACCCGGCGGCCCGGCGCGGCGCCTGGGATCCCCTCAGCGGCCCCGCCACGCACTTGCCAACGGCGGCGCCCCCCGGCCACGCCATGGCGGCCGCCTCAGCCCGCCCTCGTCCCTCACGGCGGCCAGGGGCGGGCCGGGGGCGGGCCGGGAGCGGCGGCGGCGCGGGAAGGGCCGGGCCGGTGCTGAGGGGAAGAGGCGGCGGCAGGCGGGAAAGGCGGGCGTTGGGCAGAGGTGCTGGGGGGTCTCGGCTTACGGTTTGGGGAAGGGCTGCGGAGGGGTCAGGGGTTTGGGGGGAAGGCTGTTGGGGGCAAGGGATTTGGGAAGGGGGAGCAGCGGAGCAAGGGTCGGTGGGGAGCGCTAGAGGAGTAGGCGCTGGGGGACCAAGGTCTGGGCCGGGGGTGGCGGGCACCAGGCATTTATGGAGGGGGTGCTGGCTGTTTGGGGGGTGAGGGGCTGTCTGCGCCCCCTGGGCCGGGGGAGCGGCCCGGCCTCCCCGCTGAGGGTGCCGGGGCCCTGGTGCAGCCTCCTCGCCTCTCGCCCAGGAGCCATGTGCACGACCAGGCTCTTCACCCTGGTGCTGGTGGTGCAGCCGCCCCGCGTCCTGCTGGGCATGAAGAAGCGGGGCTTTGGCGCCGGGCTGTGGAACGGCTTCGGGGGCAAGGTGCAGCCGGGGGAGAGCATCGAGGAGGCTGCTCGCAGGTGAGGCCTGGCCCGGCTCGGCCACTCCCCCGGGCAGAGGCAAGTGTTGAGGCACAGCTTGGGCCCTGGAGGCGTTAGACCCTTTGTGGTGGGCTGCAGGCGGGGTTACCGCAGCTCAGCTGAGCAGTAACACCCTCCTCATAGCGTAACCAGTGTGTTACCCACCCGCGCAGTCACGAGCCTCCTCTGAACAGAGAAAATCACCTGCTGCACAGGTGATGAGGGTTCATCCAAATGCACAAAGAAACAGGATTGCTCCCCACTGCCTGTCATCTGCAAACCTTTAATTGTCGTCCAGTCCCTAACTGGAAGTTACCAAGTGTCCTCCTTCCCATCTCCTGGACTCTGATTTAAACTGAGACTTGTTCTTCTAGTGGTGGACAGAGGTTCTTGCACTGTTCAGAAAGGTGCAGAGTTGAATTACAGCTACATAGCAGAATTGCAGCTTATGCAAGTGTACCGCCTATCACTTAAATTTTGAAGCTGTTTATTGTTTAAATTTGGAAGCTGTTGAGCAGTTGCAACTTCGCAGTAGCATTTGTAGTACTGTGTGAAAACACAGTGATGGAATAGTAGAAATTCTCAGGGGTCTTTTATGAAAGGCAGCATGGAAATTTATTACTTGATTGCATGGTGACATTTTTAAGCGTAATGCTGAGTTAGGGAATTGCGTTCCATCAGTACAGAGGTACAGTACCGTTTTTTTAAGCTTTTAGTACTGATTTCTTGAAGTTCTTCTGCCTAGTCATTAAAATGAAATAGCAGATCACAGCTGAATTGTGAAATGCCTTTAAAAACTAGGTACCTCACTCTTTTACCTGAATGCTGCTGATACAAAGCTTCACTTTGCCACCTCCTTACCTTCTGATACATGCCCAGAATTGCCCTCGCACCTGCAGGAAGATCAATGTTGGTGTGCTAACAGCTACCCAACAGCTTTTGCCCTGAACCGTCTCCTCAGCTGTGCTGGTGCAACCACCGGGGTTCTGTGGTGAGCGCATCCAGGGGACGGAAGGACCCTCTGTGCAGATGCGCACCCAGCAGTGCACGGTGTTAATGTACCATGTAACATACATGCTTACATCATGGTTGGTTGTGTAATTTACCAACCCTGAGTGGAAGGAGGGAGATCAGTTTTGTTACTTAAAGCAAGTCTTCATTTGCTAGGCTTACACTGCTGCTGACTGTGCTGTAAAGCTAATGATTTAACTTAGCATTTGATCTCCTAGGTGCGTGTTTGTCTGTGCTAGCCCAGAGTTAGAAACTGGAGCTTTAGTCCATTTGAAATGTTAAGTGATAATAGTTTCAATTTAAGTGCAATGTGCCACAGCACAGCCACCACCTGCTGCTGTGGACCAGTCCAGTCCTCATCCCTTTCAACACAGCTGGTAGGAGTCTCCTGCAGAATGACACAACTGATTCCCACTGAGGTCAGCTGGGCAGGAAGCAGTCGCCAGAGCCAGGGCCAGCTAGACACACAGCCCACCTTCCTGGTGGACCACCACTGTTGCAGTGCTGCCTCAGGGTGCAGCTCTTCTCCAGGAAGTGTCACACAGTCCAAATCAAACTGAACTTGCACCACCTCTGCTCTGTATTCGGAGCTGAGGTGTTAGGCTGTGGTTCCGTGTTGCACTGTCTCAGTTGGGTTTGCAGCAGCATAAGGTGAAGTGTCCTCACAGCACAGATAGTTAAATATTCAACTGAAACATGAACAAGTTTCCCATATTGGTAAGATTTCCATCCTCTGCTGGATACACCACATTCCTGTGAGCACCTGGGCACCCGCAGCTCCTCAGTGGCACACCTTCTGTGGCAGCATTTAGCTAGTTCATTATTTCTAGCTTTCTACCCATAATGTTTCCACTTACTATATATGGAGCCAAACAGCTGACAGATAAATTGCTTGGAGAATAATAGCAGTGTTGTGCTTTGTTGTTCAGTTATTGCAGCCTGTAAAATGAGGCTTTTAGATTTGTTGCTGGAAAACTGCTTCCACTTTTGACATAGATTCTCAGGAAGATTAAGCTGGGATGTAATTTTGAAGGATGGGATCCATGAAATTGATGCCAAAGAAAGCTGGAGCCTTACAGATCATTTCCATTACATTTTAAAATTGTTACTGCCAAATATGCAACAACATTAATTATTAACCTCAGCTGAAGATACACTGTTTCAAAGTATTCCTAATTTTTGTACATTAGAAAAACCATGACTAACTTCAAGCTGTGCTGATTCTGTTGGAGGTAGGTAAAAATAAAAAAAGCCCCAAGTGTGTAGTGGTAAACAGAGCAAGTAATTGAATGTGCTTCGGGTAGCTGTGCAAGGTGATGCATGGAAAAGCGCTGTCTGGCAAGTCTCTAAAAGTGCTCTCGGAAGTCTTGCCTTCTAGCCTCTCTTTATGCTAACTGTACTTCCAAGGAGCAGAAATAGCAAGTTTACACAATTCATTTGTATTTTTTATATGGCATTTGAATCTGAGACTGTATTCCTAACATTCTGTGTGCAAATGATTTTATGTAGTGTGTAGCGTTATTTAAATAAGCTTCAGTTAGCCTCAGTAGCCAATTTTGTAGCAAGTATAGGTAGATGCTCTAGTAGTTACGACCTGCTTCCCCACAATTCTAAAAGCTTTAGCTTGAAGTTGGCAAAACCTTTTGCCTGTGTAAGTGAAGTGCATCTCTGAGCTCTTAAGCCACATCCAGCTACAGTCATATGAGGGTTAGCCTGCTTCACACTTATCTCAGTAAGGATCGCCACATTGCAAGGAATGTAAATTATACTAAACAATCAATTTTCCTGAATCTTCCCCTTCCAACATATTTTCCTACCAGCCTTTAGGAGCTTGAGGTAACATACAAGCCCATCTGACCTGGCTCCAGTGTGATGTAAGCAGGTTCATAGTTTGGTGCAAGCCGGAACTCTGCTGTGCCCGGCTTTGTTTTACAGGTGCAGCTTTCACCTTTGGTTCACTTGAGGTGTTTTGAATCTCTGAGTAAAGCTAATGACTGCCTTTTTGTTCTCCCACTTCTTGCTTTCATGTCAAGAGATCTATGTCTTGTCCTACAGGGAGCTCCTGGAGGAGAGTGGACTGACTGTGGACACCTTGCAGAAGATGGGTCAGATCACGTTTGAATTTGTGGGCAACCCTGAACTCATGGATGTCCACATTTTCCGGGCAGATCATTTTCATGGAGAGCCAACAGAAAGTGACGGTAGGTAGCTAGCGGAGGGGAAGGAAGGATGTAGATTCTTTTCTGAGACAGTATTGCTCTTAAGAAATGCAGAACTACTCATACCAAAATCCCTTTGAGAAGGGAGGAGCTGGGCTCTAGAGGGAAGCTGCTTGTTGACAGGTATTCCAAGTCCAGGCAGAAAAAAAAACCCAAGAGAAAGGCTCATGCAAAATTCTTCTGTTTTCTCCCACCAGAAATGCGCCCACAGTGGTTTCAGCTGGATGAGGTGCCATTCAAGCACATGTGGGCAGATGATATCTATTGGTTTCCCCTGGTGCTTCAGAAAAAGTTGTTTCGTGGCTATTTTAAGTTCCAGGGACAAGACACTATCCTGGAGCACACCCTGAAAGAAGTGGAGGAAGTTTAAGAAAACGGAAGTATCCAGCCCGCATGCTGCTGCCCACATTGGGCTAGGACACCATGAGTACTACTTACAAGGGTCTCCTTTCTCAACTCTCCAGCAAAGGAGACTTATTTGCCAGGTCACTGGGAAGTAAGGAAAACAAGGGGGTTTCCCGAGAGCAGAAATACAAGTAATGAGATTTTCCATGTTGTGAAGTCCCTGGCTGTGGTAGACTTCAGTGGTTACGCATTGCAGCTATTAAAAACTTAAGTGTTAACCCTTCACAGGTGGCTGACTTTTTAGGTTTTTCCCTTGTAGCTGGAAATGTTTTTAAAGATTAAAAATACTTTTTCAGTAGAAGCATGTGGTGTTCTGTTGTAAGCAGCTGGCTACCTTCTAGACTGTTTAAGGGCCTTTCAGAAGTTGGCTTTCTTTCACAGAAAGATTAAGTGGACTGTGATGCAGCACAATCAATTATCTTCTCTGCCAGTTTCTATACAGTTCCCTATTCAGCATTACTTTCAGGGCCAAGGTGAGGCTCGGCCAGTGCTGTGAAAGCCTTTTAAAAAAAAGTTGAGGTAGAGATTCCTTCAGGATGCTCCAGCTGAACACAGTATAAGGTTGTAGGAGTTAAGAAAACAAAAGTCAGTGGTAGATGTACAGCCCTACTCAAGCCCTGCTTTCGCTCTTGCAGATCCTGTCCTGACCTTGAACCGTTTTGAGCATTTCAGGTAAAAATTATGTTGAACAAAATCAACTTTCAGCAAGTCCATGCTGCAAAGTGCCACCACCTATAGCTGCAAGCTTTGTCACGTGTTGGTAGCAGGTGACCTGTTCAGCATTCAGGTCAGCCCAACACAGCACACTGGGCAGCAAAAGCTTAATCAAACTGTTAGAAATAACACATCACATATGTAACTTCTTACACAAGTTTTGTTTTGTTTTTTTTGTTTTAAACACTTTTACAAACACATATAACACTTACAGATAGAATCTTGGAATGTAATATAGGATCTGTAAACATTTCCAGTCTACCAGTTGTAGTAATAGTTCTTTAATTCCTGCATTTGGATAAAGTGCTTCATACATAAGGCTATTTGAGCAAAGCAAAGATACAGGATATTCCAGGCAGGCAAAATTCACACCCTCTGAACAAGATAGTTTCTTCTTGTCTCCCTCCAGCAGTTCTGAATAATTTATACCACTCAAAAATGCCCTTCTTCATATGCTCAGTCAGCCACAGCTCAGACTTCGAGCTAACACCTTAGAATCTTTCTTTTCCTTTTGTGCTGCTTAGGGGTTTTGATACTCACCTCTGCTTCTGACATAGCAGTAAGGGTTTCTGGCTTCAAGGCAAGTAGAGGAGAGAAAATAAGCACAAGGTGATAGGTAGCTTGTAACAGGGCGTAAGAGCTTACTGTGTGGTAGGAAAGTGAATGACTGGCAGCCGATACCGGTTTCATTATCTTGATCTATTTCCTGGTAGAAACTGTAAATTGCATGGTGAGGGAGCAAATTACCTTCTGTTCCTCCAGGAGTTCAGGCAGAAAAAGAATAAGTGCGGCTCAGGCTTGCACTTCTGTTTGCTATCCCCTCTTCTGCAGTCACTTCAATCCCTTTATGAAGATGCTTTCACCAGCACTGACTTCTAGCTTGTGCCAGAGTAGTGAACCTGCTGCAGCTATGGAGATTGGCATGTTTTAAGTAAGTTCTGTCCCCAGCTGGTGATCTTTGTCTTTTAGGAAACAGCTCAAACTGAAAATTGTAAATTAGCCTGTTACAAAGTGCAGGAATTACACCCTTGCATTAGCAAAGTAGAAGAGTAAAAGCACTGGGATGCAGCAAGGCACTGTTGAAAATATGTTACAACTTAGGAGAAGCAACTTGTAAGGAAGATGGAAGGAGAGAGAAAGAAGGATCAAAGATTAAGGTTGTACTGTAAATATAGTTTGGAAAGCCTTTCAACACACAATACTGGTCAAAAAGCCTGTATATTGCTACTTTACAGCTTGAAGCAGAGGAGATCTCAGGAGTGACAAAAGCATATAGCCCTTTTGATAAAATAATTTTCAGGCAAAGTTCAGGTTCTCGGCTGTTTAGTGCCCAGGTATGTCCATGACAGATTTGACACTGACAGAACAATTAGAGGCCTTTTCTACCGTTACTATTTTGCACACATGAAAGTCCCTGTGACTTTAAGCAATACACAGAAAGCTTCCATTCAAGAAGGCACATTAACTCTTTGGCGCTACATCTTGGAGGAGCATCAGTTCTTGGATAGGCAGCACGCACTCTTCAATTGGTCTTCTGGTTTGCTTAGTGTTTATTGCAGTCTACCCAGCCACCAGCAACAGAACCAGCTCGCATTAAGTCTTGTTCTCACCCTTGCGTATAGCTAGGCTGTTCGCTGCAGAAGGCAATAGCATGGAGGTAACTAGAACTGTTTCCCCTACACTGACTAGGAGAGACTGACAACTGAAGTCATCTCGATTGATTCCCTGCTGCTTTCCTCTAGAGGAAGGAAGCTGTACTTGATGCTGCTCTCCGAGTCTTGACAGATCCCTACACTAAACAGAACAAAAACACTAAGGAAATCCCTCACATATGGAGGTAAACATCACAGTGCTATTTGCACACTGACTAGTCTCCCAAAAATAACGTTTGCAAACTACTGGTTGTGTGAAATAGCACATCCATGTACTTAGGAATGAGACAGAAGCTTGACAGTTCAGTATGAAATGAACTCTGAAAGTGCTGTTAGCTGTATCAGCTTTGAGAATACTAGGCCTCCGTTCTCAAAATACTACTTGAACAGAGTAAAACCAAGACAAGAAAACCTCATCCCCAAAACTGCTCTCCTCAAAGAGGCAAGGGCTGACAACAGAGGAATGGGTGTTCTCTCAAAACAACATAATTCCAGTTTCTTATAGGTCATGTGGTCTCTGTTTATCGTTGTTACAGTCTCCGCATTTGGACTGCAGAATTCTTGCTTTGAAGCAGAACAGGAAAGAGGAGTTAGTTTAAAGCCCAAATGTGGTTTTGGTGTTTTTCTGGTTTTTTGTTTTTAAATAAAGCCCAAAACTGAAACTTTTTTTCTACATATGAGAAGTACGAAGTTCCATTCGGGCTAATGCTTTGCAAATGCTCCTACAGAACATAGCCCAGTCACCTACCCCAGCCAGCCAAACTACACAGAAGATCCATCATACAGATACCAGATCTTGCCCCAAAACATAACAGTATTTTCAGTCTGGCTGTTCCCTCATTTAGCCTTGCTTGCCTGATGTGGTGAGGATGGGTACCAAGACTAACCAAGTGACAGGCCATAACCAGTCAGCACCTTCTAAAGGTGCTAGGAGCAAAGAGCATTTAAAAACAGGGTGACACGCTTTCCACACCACAAACTATCTTCCTAATCAAGACAAGGTCAGGCAGAAAAACCTTTTGTGCCGTTCTTGAGACAGTATCTTGTTACTGCACTGTAGAAACATCTCCCTCCCCAGCCAGTTTGCTCTTGAGCTTGTGAGCAGAATCTCTTCTGCATCGCTTTGGAAATCTTCAGGAGAGAGAATCAGATCTGTCACAGCCATTTGCAGTTAATCTCTCTCACTGGACAAGGCCAATACACAGTGAGGCAAGACTCAGAAGAGAGTTAACATTTAAATTGCTATAAAAAGCTCTTAATAATACATTCTCAGCAAGGCTGTTAAACAAGATACCCTACATACTCTTCAAGGCTCAGCACCCAAGAAATTCACCCACATAAATGCACGTTACCACATTTTGAAGGGTATGTGTAATGGTTATGACAGTCTCATGAAACTGGGCAAGAAACTTCTTATCTTGCTCCTAGCTGAAGGAACTAACCCATAATTTTCACCTGGACTAAGAGCAGCTTCATGCTGCATTGAATTTTCTAAATTAAAAAGAAAAAAAGCTTTTGTGATTGGATGATTTAAATATATTTCCTGCTAATAGGGAAGTTCCTCAATGGGAAAATACTGTAATGGTTCCAGTTTGACAGTGAGCACTCATTCTTGTTAACGTGCTTCCTTTTTACCCGCTCAAAGAAAACGCTAAGAAGCCAAGTCTCAAATTCCCCTTTGGCAGCTATTTCGACCCCAGAGAAGTTAAGTTCAGGGGGGTCCTGTTCATGCAGAGTTTTGCTGCATACACTTGCAGTTCTCTTGTTATCGGCTTGTCTGGAAGATATGCACAATTTCCCCTAAGGTAACATAACATGCAAGTTCTCCTCCCCCTACCCTTTACCTCTAAGGGAAAGTCACCAGAGATACAAAGTGAAACATGGACAATGTTTAGTCCCTTTATCAGAGTCACAAATTGTTCTGAAAACCCCATTACCAAGGACCCTGCTATTTTGAGTTAGAGAACGGTCACTTCATTGTCTTCCCTTCTTCACAAACACACTCCAATGCTACCCACAGCCAGAAAAAAGAATGACAGTAACATCCTGATAAGTACTGATGAACTTTATCAGCATTGTGTCCCAGCCTGCTGGCGTAACAGGATACTTCACCTGATACTAGACCAAAGAAAACACCAGCCTTAGGCTCAGCAGCTCTCCAATAGTCCTGAACAGCTACTCAACAGATGGATGTCAAAACCCCCAGAAGAAAATAAACAAGCTACCTTGTAGCTGTTCTGCTCGTATAGTGGCAGTGGTTTACAATTAAGCAGTGTTTTATTCAATTATTTTCTCATTTATGCCAGGCAAACTCCTCTGAGTTCCTGAACCGAGTTGTCTTTGGCCCCAAACTGGAAAATACAAGCAAGTGCCTAGGCTGTCCTGCCACTGTGAACTGAAACACACTGACAGCACAGTCCGCCTAGCCCTGCTGGGAAAATTACCATCACACAGCAGTGCTGACCCCTGCCCAGCTGGGTTACGAATCCAACCACACCATTCATGTATTCTGTGCTAAGGTCTAGCAGGAAGAAATCAAATCCATACACCTATCAATGAGGTGGGGGATGGCTTTCAGCTTTCCTTATGCACGCATGTCCCTAACACAGGATCTCCCTAGCTTAAAAGGCAATCCATCTCTACTACAAACAAGTGCTTCAGATATCCTGTTCATCTCAGCACTTCAGAGATGTGTCAGCGTGTGTGCAGATAAACATCCAAGGACTGTTAGTACAAGATGCAGAGGCATCAGCTACAACACCGCAGCGCTCACTGCACCAGGTCACATCCTGACCCCATGAAGAGTGTCTGCAGGATGAACATCAGCTCTGCCCTAGAGTATTTAAAAATTAAGAGACTGTCTTTGTATCGGTATGTTCTGCCCCAAATCCAGTCTGTCTAAATTGGAGAGCAGCTCAAAGCAGCAGTATTTAAAAAAAAAAAAAAAAAAGCTGTTTGGAGGATTCATTCTAACATTTGGAGGTAGAGGTCCCACCCCTTCATTGACTGCACTTCTTGCTCCATGCTAGATGCTCAGAGCATTAATTGGAGAAGAAGTTTCCCTCTGGAGGTGACAATGGTGGAGTTGGCATACTGCTAGATCCCACGAAGAGGCAGCTTAGCTTCGGCTTCAATTCATTCCAAACTTTACTCATCTGTGAGTAGAAAATGAGAGAAGACAGGTATGACAACACAGAAGGCCATCATCTCACCACACCATTTTAGCAGTACTTTCAGTGTATTCAAAAACACAACACAAATTTGCTGAAGTGCTTTGGGAAAGTCCAGTGGACCCAGATTGTCCCTTTCAGACTGGTGCTACAATGCAGTGCTCTGAACGTTTTACTGAGCATGCAGGCTAAGGAATTTCCCATACCTTGGTCAAGCTCCTTCACTGAAGGGAAAGAAGGGAGCTGAAGGGGAAGAGACTTTTCTAATATAATGAACGTAAGAAAGTCTATATATGGGGAATGCTGAAGGTCCTATTTAGGGGTTAATAAAAGGGAGCTCTTGAATTTCCAGCAAAACCCAGGAAGCTGTTCCTTGTCCTATAATTTCTGTGCAGCATAACAAAAAACAGATTCACCTAGCAAACACATTCAAATTCTCATTTGTAATTTGGGAAAAAGAATACAGTCCAGAAGAACTCACCTCTTTGTGACCCTGGATCTGGGAGTTGACAAAGGCCCCCAAAATGTGAGACGTGAGAGGCAGATAGATGTGGATAAGCTGTGTCTCCTGATGCAGGCAATAGAGAGAGAAGTAATTCCGCAGCTCCATGGTTAGGATAGCATTTTCTTGCTGAAAGAACAGAAACTCTGTGAAATACGTTGCCAGGAAGAGGGTGCCAAGGAGGTTCACTTGCAGCAGGAGAAAACAGCATTCCTCACCATACTAGCAATTCAAGCACATACCAAACCCCTAAAAAAGCAGTTCCTAAACCCATTTGATATGGCAACAACTGCACTTCCCATCCTGCAGACTATTGCTTTCCACAGCTCCTGCAAATGACATGTTGCCAAAGAGCCAGTAGTAGTAAGTGTTGCGGAAAACAAACGCATTTTCCATGCAGCACAGCAGGTAGCTCATATTACCCAAAGCACAAGTTACCCTTTCAGTCTAATGGCTTTCTGCAAATACGGCCGAGCTACACAGTGGCACCATTACAGGAGTCCAGTACTGCCCTTTGCTGTCCCAGGCACCTCCCCTACCTCCACAATCCGAGACTCCAATTGCTCCACAGATTCTGGTTCTTTGTTCTGCACAGTGGCACTCATCATCTGCTTCTTCATCATGCTGTACTTATGCAAGGCTCGCTGGTGCTTGTGCAATACCCCCTTCTCATGTCTTTCACACAGGTCCTTTACAGGAAAAGGAAAAAAAGAGGTACATAGTGGAAGCTAAGAGACAGCAAGCACACAAGCCAAGTACGTCAGGAACACAAACGCATAGTCACACTTTACGTAATTTCTATGCTGTTGATTTTTGTTTCTTTGCTTTCAAGAGGGTCAAAAAATGTTGGCAGTTAAGAATTCAAGAAACAAAACTGCTTGGACCCAGACCAGCGAGCTTAAGAGGCAATCTGAAGCATCACTTCTGCCAACATTTTGGATCTTATCAGGCCTCTTATCTCTTGCTTCCTTCTCAATATTAAGTGCTTGCAATTAACTGTGGTAAGAGCTTGCCAGTGTCCTATTTGCTTGCCAGTGTCCCATCCAGGCCTGGGAATGGCAGGAGAGGCTGCCACATACAGTTTCAGTAGGTGCTTCTAAAGAAAAGTGCCTTTGACGAGAAGATTAATATTAACAGAAATTCTTTCATTTGTAACTGAGCTCACGCCTCCATGAACAAACCCCTAGTGATCTAATTCACTGCTTTGACTCAAAAGCAGCCAAATCTGAAAAAAAGGTTAGCTGATCCATATAGTTCAAGCAGTCATATTTTTAAATTCCTTACAGCATTTGCTGTTTGCAAGTTCTTGTCACAAGATGAGCTGATCACTAAGGCTACAGAGCTAGCTACGGCCAACAGCCACTCCCCTCCCTCTGCCAGATGCCCAGTTTGCCTCTGAACTGGCCTCCCAGACAGTTTTCCATCCAGTTGGCGTTACACCCTCTAAAGAGCACAAGCTTGCGCTAAACAACTTTCTCATTGGCAGAAGAACAGCAGAGCTCACTTTATAGGACTGGAGTAAATCCAGGAAAAGGTTCAGCTTCTCCACCACATCATTCTCTTCCTGTTTACCCTAGAAAACAAGGAAAAAAGTACATTTTATGTAAGCCCGGCAAGAATCAACATCACAGTTCACATCCTTACACCATGCAAGCCCTCCACTGTATTCTCAAGGGCATATCAACACTTACACAAGCACATCAAAAATCTTTCAGATTGCACTGGCATGTTAAGTCTTCAGCAAGCAGAACAAAGATCTGACTGGAGCAGGAACAGCTTTTCCAACTGACTGATCATTCTAACAAGAAGAGTTAGTTTCACAGTCCTGTGTGTCAGTTCTTTTGGCTCACTCTGCCTGGAATTTCTTGCTTTTGCAGATTCCTCCAATCTTTCATCTTGTAGTTATCTTACCAGGTAACTAGTCCATTAAAGTTATAAATGCCTGCATGTTCCCCATAACAGTTCATGCATCAGAAGTCAGAGATGAGACACCAAGCCAAATTTCACTACTTGTTTTTTTTTATTTTACAAAATCTGTCTTTTCTCCTGTATCAAAAGAGCTCTCCAGAGCATAAACTCTGGAGAAAAAGACCTGGTCTGACGGATCTATAAAAGCATGCTGAGTATTTTAACACAATGAGATGAAGTGAAGAAGAAACTATCACTATTACTTTTCCTTTCCAGACTGTCATGCTCTCACATTATTTTAACAGTCATTATCACACTGCACACTTACACAGGAACATGATGCTTCTGTCTGAAAGACTCCCATGTAATGTTTAAGAACATGAATGCCAAAATTTGATTCAGAAATTAGTTCTTTCAGATTCTCTGTAGCAGATTAATAAAACAGAATGCAGGACTTCTGGACAGCTCAGTACAGTAGTACAACTTAACCTGTCCAATAACCATTTGGAATAAAAATAGAAAGCAGGCTTTTCCCTCCTTTCCCTTGCCCATTATATTTTTTCCCCAACTTAAACACAGTCCAGGTTCTTCATTTGAAGAATGAACAAGCTTGAACAAGCGGGCTGGTGGCTGAGGATGTGAGTTTGGACTACTATTTTCCTTTCAACTCTTTAGAGTGCCTATGTCCACAGAGCTCATGATTCAAGATGAAAGACAGCAATGTGCTCGCTTTGTTTTACAAAAAGAAGGAAAAAAAAGGAAAAAGTAAAGAACTCACCTGCTGCACAGCCTTATCTGCCAGAAGTGCAAATTCAACAGACAGACCCTTCAAGGCTTGTTTCAGGGTCCCCCATGTGCTATTATTCAATGCAGCCCAGGAAGGAAGCGGTGTAGTGTCTGAGCCCAAAGCACTAGGAGGAGATAAGTAGTATTCAAATCTAGGAGACAAATTCCACTAAGCAGATACACTTATTTGCAGAGAGCCGTTCAGAGTTTAAAATCTGTTTAAATAGCGTGCAGTGCTAAGCTACTACTGCACAATCACAAATACAGAGCTGTGTATATACTGGGGGAAAAAAACACTAAAACCAGCACCTGAATGTCAAGGTATTGTATTTTCTTTCCTCTTTCTCTATGGAACATAACCTTAGTGGAAAGCATGCAACTTCTTCTTTTATAGTAGGAAAAATTTTATTATGACCTACAACATACATTGAAATGCCCATTCTTACCAGACTATTTGCAGGTAAACCTTAAAACAGTTTTCAGTTGTGAAAGAACAGCAGAAAAGTTCACAATAGCAAATCCTCTTCCTGCCAACCTACCTTAGCTCCTTTCCAAATATGAGAAGATCTGAGGCATTATCAATGGCTCGAGAAGCTATCCTCTCCGCACGGTCCCGAAGCTTATAGAAGCTATTATAAATATTTCTGATGAGCTCCCTGCTGGCAGCAAACTGGGCTTGTATGTCAGCTGGAAGGAAGTCCTAAAGAAACACAAGAGAGATTAATAGTGGACAAATCAGATGCACATTCACATATGTTAACGGTGGGCATACCATATAGTCAGAAGAGAGACAGGTTTCCCTCTCGCGCACGCTCTCTCATGCCATGCTGTAACAACCCTGAACAGATTAGCTTCACGATTGAGGTGTCCAAGTCAGATGTCATACAAATACTCCTAATTTGCAGAGGCAGAATGAGGTTCAAATACCAGGTGTAGAGATTTGGCAAACTCCGTGATTCTACTATGCAGTTAAAATGGAGTTTGTGAGGTTTCAAGCTCACAGGTTCTGATCTGACGCTACTAGTAACTGCCAGCTCGGCAAAGTCAAGCATGTACTGAAAGTTCAGCTCTTTTTGACCTGTGTATCACTGGTAAAAGCCTGAATTAAGCTCCAGTTGCAAAACCTTCTGCTAGTATTGCAGGAACCTGAACAACAACTTGCTTTAAAATTGCCCAATGAACACAGCGAATGTCTATTTAAAAATCACCACAGCACTAATCACTGGGATAAAAAGATATACGGAGAACTTAACTAACTTCTCTATAACAGTCCAAATTACCCTCCCACAGGGAGACGACGACAGACAGAATGAGGGCATGAATACACGGGGAAGACATCAATCTAGATATTAGCTTTTAAATTGTACAGTATGTGAGTGAGTTTGTTATGCAAGTACAAGTAATCGCCAAGAAACATGTTCTGAGCAGGATTCATTATGTAATCTCCGTCATATTCATGTACCAGCATTTAGCCAGAAATGTCAGGCCCTTAAGAGGCAAACATTTATTTGATCTTTTTGATAAAAATCCAAGTTTTAAAGTCCTTCAAACTTCAGAAACAACTGTCTCCTACCTAAGGTCTCCATCACTCAACAAATGCCATAACTGATCCACCTGGAGGAGAGCACCACTGAAACTGGAACAATATTTTGCAAGAAATTCACATACATACCTTGGCCTGGGTTGCTAATCTGCAAGTCATAAATTCATCTCCTACTCCCTGGACCAACTCTCTTAGCTTATTCTGTACATCCTGGAGAAGATACAGAATCAAATGAGCATGAAAGAACTAAGTAATGCACAGCAGTTCTCACAGGTCTAGGACATATAGCAACAATAAGGCACAACTTAGCAGATACAGCTTTACCCAGGTTATATTTAATTTAAGAAAAAGCATTATACATATTCCCCTGAGAACAGTTATCATTTTCAAAATACTGTACTCCTGGCCTTGAGTGAAATTACCTTTCACTTTCCAGCTGTAGAAATACTTACTGAGAGAAAATTCTCATCACAAGAAGCAACAATCTGTAGGTCAAAAGCCATTCTGAACTCTGCCCAGCGAAGCAGTTACAGAGATATGCAAACCCAAGGCTATTGCTAACAAGTACTCACTGAGCCACTGAATGACAAGAAGAGTTTCAAGAGCACATCTTCTGAGAAAGGGGGATGTCGAGCCACCAGGTTTATAAAACGCTTCAGCGCTCTCCTCCTAGATTCTATGAATTCTCGATCAGCTACAAGAAGAAACATTAAATTTTAATTGATGCACCACATCATTATAGCTGCTCAGGAGAAGAAAGCACGCAGTCCAATAATTTCCTTGTGCTTATAACCCTTGCTAAAGCACTGCAACAAAACCAAAGAATGGTTGGTTACCTATAGTCTGTCAGCTCCCTAAAACAGAACTTTTGCACTGACCTCCAGAACAAATCCTTCTTCAAGTGGTTCTTTATATCTTACTGAAATCCAGCATACAAATCTATGTGTAGTTACTTCCACAGGTGGGTCAGGAAAGCAGGATGAACAACCGAGTCTAAAGCCTGAAGGCTCCACTTACAAACTGTGGGCATACAAAGATTCTTCTTCCTCTGCATCAATTCCACAGGTGGTCCCCAGAGGGGATCTCAGTCTGTTTCGGACTCGTGGGCACAACCCACTGCCTTCTTACCACCGCAAAGATCACTGCCACTTTCAAGGTGATCATCCCAGAAATTATTATGGGTTTTTTGCTCACTATGCTGAAAAACTAGCTTCAGTGTGCTGTACCTTCATCTGTCCCTACTCCATGCTTTTAAGCATTTTGGGGCTAGGAGAATAAAGGGGTTTTTTTCAGTTGTCTTTTTCAAGATCAGTACCCATCTTTTTCATACAAGATGTCAAAAAGTACTTTGGAAGACCAGCACAGCAATCTGCAGTATATCCATCCAGAGTCCTTACTCGTCAAACTAAAAAAGTTCCACTCATCGTTCTGAAACAGGAAGAATTTCAATCTGGCCACACTGCAGTAAGGCAGTAAATCAAAATTGCTGGAGTTTTTCAGGAAAGATGAACATTTACACTAAAATAAGATTGAAGGGAAAGAAAGCAGCACAGAATGAAATTAAAGGAATGCTCTTATCCATGACAACATTCTCATATCATGAATGGGTATTAGTCTTTTGCCTCGGTTTTAAGTTAGGTTTTGCAGCTGCATGGACCCTCTATAACAGGGGTCCTCAAACCTTTTAAACAGGGGGCCGGCATGTGGATGAAGTGGCAGGGAGTCATCTGCGGCTGCTTGGTTTCCCCCCCCAACCCCCGGTGGCAGGGTGGGGGTGGGTCTGTAAATACCGGGGGCTGGATTGAGGACCCTGGGGGGCCGTATCCAGCCCATGGGCCGTAGTTTGAGGACCCCTGCTCTATAACAACCCTTAGTACAGTATCACCCGTCAAATGATTTTTCTGTCATTAGGGTTGCAGATCTTGATTTTGCTTTGTAGCCTACATGGAGATTTCTGATGTCATCTACACACTTCCTACAAGATCTGCCTCAGTTTGCTGCTATCCTCGAAAATGAGAAGAGCAGATGACAGATGGATGAAAGCAGACCATCATGAAAATAATAGTGTAACTTAGTAGAGAAGCATAAAGAGAATATAAAGTGTGTAGCTTTGCCCATCCAGCTCTGGGTCCACGGAGGCCACAAGAGTCACACACCTATATTAATTCATCAAATCCTGTGCCCTTCAGTTCAATTTGTCAGTCTATTAACCCGTTCGGAAATAATAACTACCCATTCCATTTCCTTTCTCCTGTTCGTAGTTTCTATCAAGACCACTTACACAACTTTTCTATATGCAGAGTCACTGAACTAAAGGCAATCATCACTCTGCCTTAACACAGTTTTGGACTGTATTAAGGACTGTACTCCTAGCACAGTTTGGGAACTAATCCTATCAGTTTTTTCTTCAACATACAATATCTGTGGGAAGAAACGCACCAGTGAATGCACAGAAATATCAACACACCGGCAATGCAAGGAAATAACAGCGACTGATGAATGATATATATTGGTAGCTTCTTCCAATCATCCTCTCTCCACTGAGATTAATCAGAGAAGGTGACTTTGCTTACAAGTGTTGCATGAAGTGGAAATTCTGGAAATTCTGGCTGAGAACACTGAATCAGATCAAATTCAACAGACATGTTTTTGCAACCCCAGAAAAAAGGTCTTCACAATTTATGTTCCATCGTAAGAATATATGAACAGTGAAGCTTTTCAGCACTGTTACTTTTCTTTGTTCCCATTCACTACACACACAGCTCTGCGCACTGTTTACTGATTCCCCTTTACTGCAGCAATACATGGACTCCTTGACTAACATTGATTGTTTATTGGAACAAGGTAAGTTTAGCAGCATGAGTGGAAGACCAGACAGTGAAAGGCTTGTTCTTTCACAGATAAAGTATAAAGCAAGACAGGATTTTTTACAGTTATGCAACATTTGAAATAATAGATGTTTAAAACCAGTATCAATATTTCAGATTACTGAAAAAACACACCTGAAGGAGCTTTAACATGCTTTCAAGTCTTGAGATACTTCATTGGTTCCTATTCTAACAGCTAAAATATACTTGAGTGAACTGACACTCTGATTCCAGCCTCAGTTTTTAGCTTCTGGTTATCCTAAGCCAATCAACAAGCTCATTTTAGAACAGGAAAACCAGAAGTTTGATCGCTCTTTTAAGGCAGTCGGTTTATCTGCCAGATGCCTTTTTACACATAAATTGAGAAAGCGTAATTCCACAGCCTGCATGGTCATGCTGCTGTGCAAGGTGATACTGTTACAGGCAGTGCTGAAGCTGTTCACTTCTCACCACTGTTCACTAGTCCTTTTTAGGCGTGTGTGAGGTCAAAACCCAACATTAACTCAACAGGATCAAGTAGGCTCTCACTGGAGAAGCAATTTTGTTGGTTTTACACAATCAGCTCCTCTGCAGTTTTAGGCCTTTTCATATAGATTTTTAATATTTTTTTTAATCTCTATTTTCTGTTGCTATAGAAAAACAAGGAGATTTCCACAAATCTTTTCTATTCTGAACACTTCACAAAACAACATGCTACAATACATACTACAGCTGTTCAACAGTATGGTAGCAATTCTGCACTGGTAGCACTGCAGCACTGATCATTGTAAGCTATTTTCCTAAAAAACAGTACCTACAACTCTGCCATGCTCTTGTGCAAAACTATGCCTCAAATCTTACCAAAAAAGATTACATCTGAACTTCCATGGAAAGAAGCTCCACTGAAATTTTACGTTAATATCTTACCTATAGGGAATTTCTAGGGTGGCATTAATTCACACCTCCAAATTGTGTATCATAACCTCAAAGCTGTTTTCTGAGCCAAGCAGAAGCAAAGACTTTCAGTCTTTAAACATTTCTCTTCAACAGTTATCACCTTGATCACACCTGCACAGTGACCCCTCTAGTCAAAAGAAAGACCCAGGTTTACCTCCCAGCATCCTCTTTGGTGGAAGTGCTGGCACCATACGATATGGGAACTTCTGAAGCAGCATCTCATGGAACACCACAAAATCATTGTATCGCCTGTAGACTGAACATTTGAATCTCTGCAATTAAGAAAAGAGGGAGAATAAATCAATACACAGGCTTGGACAGTCAGCAGTATTTCTGTATTTTGGTTTTTTTTTTGCAATCAGCTGCACTAAAAACAAAACGAAGAAAAGAAAGAAAACACACCCAGACTGCAGAAAGGATGTATTTGTCTTCAGAGGTCTTGTGGTGGGAAGGTGAGAGAAGACTCCAAAGGCAGCTACCTTGTGATTATGAATAGAGATGGCATTCTTCTAACTACAAGTATACTGGGTTTGTGTGGCAAGGTTTTGGTAGCAGGGAGGCTACAGGGGTGGCTTCTGTGAGAAGCTGCTAGAAGCTTCCTCCATGTCCGATGGAGCCAAGGCCAGCCAGCTCCAAGATGGACTCACCGCTGGCCAAGGCTGAGCCCCATCAGCAATGGTGGCAGCACCTCTGGGACAACAGATCTAAGGAGGAGGAAGAAAACTGGGCAGCAACAGCAACTGCAGCCAGAGAAGGGAGTGAGAGTATGTGAGAGCAGCAGCCCTGCACCCCCAGGGCAGCGCAGGAGGAGGCCGGGGGTCTCCAGGCGTCGGAGCAGGGATTCCCTGGCAGCCCGAGGGAAGCCCATGGAGAGGCAAGCTGTGCCCCCAGCCCGGGGAGGTTAACGGGGGAGGGGGGGGGGGGGGGGCTGGAGGGGGGGCAGATCCCCACCTGCAGCCCATGGAGGACCCCATGCCGGAGCAGGTGGGCGCCCGAAGGAGGCTGTGACCCCATGGGAAGCCCACGCTGGAGCAGCTCCTGGCAGGACCCGTGGGCTCATGGAGAGAGGGGCCCAGGCTGGAGCTGGTTTGCTGGCCGGGCTTGTGACCCCGCGGGGGCCCAGGCTGGAGCAGCCTGTTCCTGAAGGGCTGCACCCCACGGATGGGACCCAGGCTGGGGCAGGGGAAGGGTGTGAGGACCCTCCCCCTGAGCAGGAAGGAGCAGCAGAGACAAGGAGTGATGAGCTGACTGCAACCCCCATTCCCCGTTCCCCTGCGCCACTGGCAGGGAGCAGGGAGAGAAAATGGGGTGAGGCTGAGCCTGGGAAGAAGGGAGGAGTGGGGGGAAGGCACTTTAATATTTGGTTTTATTTCTCCTTATCTTACTCTGATTTAACTGGTAATAAAATTAAACTAATTTCCCTGAATCGCATCTATTTTGCCGGTGACAGTAACTGGTGAGTGATCTCTCCCTGTCCTTATCTTGACCCACGGCCCTTCCATTGTTTTCTCTCCCCTGTTCAGCTGAGGAGGGGAGTGGTAGAGCAGCTGTGGTGGGCACCTGGTATCCAGCCCAGGGTCAACCCACCAATACAGTTCTATGGAGCATAAGATTTTCAGTGAAGTAATATTTCATTCACACACAAGATGAAAGAGACTACAAAATGGAGAGGAAGAGGTTTCCCAAGAAGTAACAAATATCCTTAAATCTGCTGTGGTTACATACCATTACTCCCTCAAACTCTCTGGTCTTCCAAATTAGACAGAACATTTAGGTACAGTGCTGACACTCTTAAAGTGCTCTGGACAGCTCTTTTCTGCAGAAGTACTGCAAATCCCTGAGCTCTAAATCAGTTTCAAATCCAGAGGTGGCACGTTAAGTATTAGCCCAAATGACTGATGTTTTAAATGAACCTCACAAGAGAGACACCTCTTGCTGATGTTAGATCTATAAACAAAGATTGAAAGTTCCCTTAAAACCTTAGTCCTTCACTCTGCATTTCTTAGATCAATATATAGAAAAGGCCAAAGAAACTGTTTTTTCATTCCAAAAGGAGTTAGGTAGCAACTAGAACAAGACACTTCAGTAGAAATCCTTTAAAAATAATAAATAAAGAAATAACCCACAACCTCCCACATTATTACTACAGATTTAACTACTGGAGCTAATAAGGACTACACAACACCATTCATTCTCACTACACTTGCATTGCATATCATCCACCACTTATGGTGGCACTACCAATTTTCAAAAATGAAGCATCTAACTGGAACACAATGCACACAGCCCACAGGGCCGCCCTCTGTCTGCTCTGAAATTGGATGTTGATTTGTGTTGCAGATCTCAGATGAAGCTCAAGGCCAAGCTATGCTTCTTTTTGAGGAAGTATCATTCTACAGCTACAAGTGCAGGAGAGATGGCAGCAACTGAAAGGAACTGGTAATGGGTTCCTAAATTCAAAACGCAGAGAGACAACCAGGGTCACCGAGTCCTGTGCCCTGAAATCACAGGCAAAAATAAACACCAAGTCCTAGAAAGCCCACAGAAGCATTCAGTGTGTCTGCCCTTTCCCCCTCAGAACTGCCACAAACATCTGTAAGTTTGTCAGTCTAAAACATCCAAAGCCCCAAACGCCACTACAGACAAGAGACCCAAACATGTCACTGAGTATGTACAACAGTGACTACAACAGTTTGAGCACTACTCAACAACTGATGTTTTGGTGGCCTGGGATATGCAAATTGCTCATGGTCTACTTCGAAGATGACATTTCCTTCTTGAAAAAACACACAAAAGCTACTGGAGAGCTATTTCATTGCCCACTCTATAAGTAGGAAAAGATATATCATCTTCAATTCTTTCTTATACCAAAGAGAGAAACCTACAGGTCAGGATGAGGGCAAGTAAACTGGAAGTGGCCTAGACTCTGCAGAAGGATTTGCAGGACCTTTTCTGCTGATAAAGGATTTTAGTTTAGCACTCCCAATACAGTTTCTTCACCAGTGCAAAACAGTTTGAAATATCCAGTCATCTACACCAATCCGTTACAAAAACATTTGGCTTTCAGTGTTACACATCTGCTTTTGTACAGAGCTCAGGTTTCAAGCGAGTAAACTAGCAGACAATCCATCACACCTCAGTCAGAAGATGCTCCATACTGCAGAAGCCCATGTCAAGAAAGCATAGTGCTACTGCATTAAGCCCACACAACTGGCCTACTCAAAACCAGCCTCACACAACACATCTATCAAATTAGTCAAGACTTTGCCAACAGCAGCTGCACAGACATTCTTAAGAAGACACATTCTCATTAAAAACAATGCTTGGTCACATTACCTTGCTGGAAACCTCATATTCCACATGTTTCAGAAAAAGACCCTTCTTCTCAGGTATAAGCTCCACCTGCACACTATCCTTGCTCAATAGTTCTTGTAGGGTGTGGGAAAGCAGCAGTGGATTTCCCTGGGGTGCCTGCATTAGAAACTGTTCCGGTTCCCTCGGTTCATTTACTGGAGGCTTTGCCAAATCTAAAAGACAAAAAGGGAAACACAGCCCAATAGACTTGATAAGATAAAGTAAAAGCAGTAGCCTTAAAAATATTCTGTTCCCTTGCTCAGCATGCCCACGGTGGTGCAACACAACCAGAACAGTCAAACCACTCCCCTGGGAGGCGATGCTACCTCGCACACGTTCAACATTGGTACCTCCCTCTTCACAACACCCAGGAGCACCACCAATTACACCGAGTCAGAAAGACATCTCTGCTAAGCAGAAGAATCATCACAGGCCGAATTTGTTCTGTGAATCAGCTAAGAGGCCTGCGTTTCCTGTCTGCCCAGCTCCCACCACAGCAGGATCTGCCAAAATGAACGAAACCCTAGCTCAGCACTTTTGGATCCTGCCTAGAACAACTCATGGAAGGAAAGAAAATGTGTTATTTTACAGTGCTGCAGAAATTTAATACATTAATTTTACATGTCATTACAAAGGAAGGAGACAATTCATCTGACATGATTTTATTAAACTCTACAACAGTATGCTAGAGTGGGTGTGAATTACAATAATTTACTATGTCAATATGCTTAAGTTCAAGAGCAGGGGAAAAAGGTTCCTAATAAGGGCTACCAACCCAACAATTCCTCAGTCACAGCAAGCTCTGGCAAAATCTTTCAAATACACCTATTCCACTGCTTGTAGCTAACAAACAAACAGCTTTTGACAGTGAATTCAACCATAGCTGGACAACTTTGGACAGAGATTCAAACTGATTCTCAGCCAGAAAGAAAAGTGAAAAAAGACGGCTCTTAAGAATATGGCACTAGAGGACAAACAACATTAAAGAAGGGGCAAAGATGATGATTCAGAGTACTCTCTTATCGAATGACTGACTGCAGCCCATTATCTCAACTTGACTTCATAACCACATTATACAACTGTAAACTAAGCTTACATTGTTTTTCAAAGCAATCCCTTTTTTTCCTACCCATTTCACACATAAAAATCAGGATGAAAAATGTGGACATAACCCTGGAATCTATTCAACTCATACCTGAGTTCTGTTCTCCAGTCTGGAACAGGTGGATTGCTTCCTCTCTGTCTATGTTTAAGAGGGATACTGCAAGAAAGTTCTGTTACAAAGCAAGTTAAATCCACTGATGAAAAATTACCTAGAAAAGCTAGGCAGTATTCATCACCCCTTCTTTGCCACTGTACAGAACGCACACCCCTTCTTAGATATATTTAAAATGTTTAGGTCACAGGAAGACAGTAACACTATAGAAGCAAGAACCATTTCTTTAAGCCTTGATATGTAGTTCTGAAAGTTGGTAATTGTGTTAACAGATTAACTCGGGGAAGATAAGAACTCATAACCTTAACTTGAAAGCCCGGGCCTCCTCCTGATAAGGATTTCCCACCTGCTCCTTCATGTGTTGCAGGCCCTAATAAATGGAAAAAACAGGTAATCTCCAATTCCCCAGATACACAGCTTCAGAACAGACACTTGGGTTTTGGTTGCATAAAATGGCTTAAGGAAACCAAACCAAATCCAGGACAAATGACCTTATCCCACATGTCTCATCAGGCTTCAGATTCTTGCTAATGTGACTCAGAGAAGCAAGTCTTAACACCTCTGCTTTAATGGACTAATAATGTATCACCTGCTAACCCCACCTACACAGCAGCTTCTAAAATGTTCCAGCTACCTGCCAGAAATTTGTGGTAAGATAACGCAAGCTAATTCAATGTTGACAAGGGATACTGCTGGATAAAGTGATAACTTATCTGGATGGCCACTTTTCAGATAGATGCTGAACTGAGAAGGAAGAAAGAAAACGCAGAATAGAGACAGCAAGGCAAAAGATTTTCTAGTGTAGAAAAAACCTTGCCCACCTGACCTTTTACAGGGCAGCAAGGTATAACAAACCACACTATCATGAGGAAGTGTAAAAAATACAAACAAAAAGAACTATGGAAAGCCTGAGACAGCCTCGCTCTTCTGAGCAGCGGTTCTCTGGGTACACACCCTCGTAATTCTTGGGTTTAATTGCTCAAGACACACCAGTGAAATGCAACATGACACAGGCGATTTTGTTACTCCTTCAGCGCACACAGAGAATTCCACAGTCCTCCGTGATGTTAAACCACTGGCTCAGGCTGCCAAGGCAGTCACTGTGAGCTAGCCTCCCAAAGAGGGGCTAGCCAAAACGCAGCCCACCTATTTCCCCAAGAGCAGCGCCGATCTGTGCTAACACAACGCTCCTGCCTGTTGGTTCACTCTCCCTGCTTTGTGTCTTTCTGCTGGCCAACCAACAAAGCAGGGCTTTCACGGCACAAACAGTTCCCTGAACTGGGGCTCAGCACCAGCTGGTAAACTACTGAAACTCCTGGTGGCAAAAGACAGGTAGCAGGGGAAGAGAGGTATAGGATGAACCATGAATCCTTCAGTATTTCACCTCTAAGTCCTGGAACCTGCAGCATGATCAACCACGCTGATGTTGAGAAGGACCCTCAGATTCATTACAGTGATCCAAACCCACATTACCCTGTAAGACAACTACAGAGCGAAGCCCCACAGAGGGATCCAGACAAGACTCAACATTCCTGTGAAAATTCAGTCGTGTTGCTCTTTGCATTTGTAATACTTCACCAATTTTTCATCAATTTATTCCCTAAATTTGCTTTCTAAAATTCACCCACAGGAGATACCTTCTCTTTATCAGCAGTTCACACACTTGGCTCCTCCTGAAATATTTTGTAGCTTCTTTACATCTCAACCTTGCCTAACTGTGTGAAATCATACAAATCAAACAACCACACAAACAAGTCTGAATAATTACTCTTTAATTAATAATCTCAGCATGTTCCATATCAACAACACTGCTACTCACAGTGAATTTACACCCTCAAACAGTGGTCTGAGAACAGAACAAAATCACTTTGGAACAGCTGTTAACCTGTTTTAGGAAAAGCTTATCACGGTGTTAACACTAACCCTACAGAGCAATATCTACTGAAACTATTCTTCAGCCCATTTTCCATTCTACTTAGTAAAGAGTCAATTCAGGAACAGCCTCAAGAGCCCTGGCCAGGAATGGTGGATAATAGTGGGAACTCATTGGTATGAGCTCCTGTGTTCAACCAGCAAAAGGATTTACACACATTGTAACAAAACACTTAATGCTTCCCATCACGCACTCTCTGCTGGAGAACGGCTAATTTTGAAAACATTCCCTTTGGTTTCAGCAGATCATCATCTCGTAAAGTTTATATACTTAGAGCAGCAAGTGAATACAGAAATGAGGTATGGAATGGTCCCCTGGAACACAGGGAAGAAGATAAAATAAAAATAGGCTTTTTTTGTGCAAGTTAGGCTTTTGTTACTGCAGATTTTCTCAATCTGTTGTCAGTTAAGATACCAGGAAGTAGCCTGGTGCAACTGAAAACAATTTGATATAAAAGTGAGTAAGATTATATACATGCATACGTATCCAAACAAGAACCAACAAGATAACAAGAAATAAAAGTTTAAAGAAGCATTCAAAGCATGGCCTAATTTTTGTTTGGTTGCAAAAGAAAACAACTATGAAAACACTGCATTATACTTCTTTTGTTGGTTTTTCGGTAACAAGTCAGGTAGCCTTTGGACTGAAAGGGGTTGAGAAACTCACCCAGAGAACAACCAAACAGAAACCTTCGCTACTTTATACCAGCCATTTCACGCTTTAGTTAGCACCCAACATTCATTACTCCCATTCATACAACTCGACTACAATCTACCCTCCACAGAGTTACCAGCTTTTTCAATCAACATTTCTAAAATCACACATTTATGAAGCGCAAAGTAGAATTTCAAGTGTCTGGTTAGTTGCACACAGGTTTTACAGGAGAGTAAGCACACACAGTAGAGAAGGGCAGTGCAGGGACTGGAAGTGTAGGTGGTAAATCACAACACAGATCTCCCTTCCTTAAGTTCTGCCAACCAAATCTGGAGACCCTATCTCCTTTTCACAGATGGCTGCTATCAGCTAAATTTATTAGACACACTGAAATGGGAAGCACCACAGCATTACTTGTTACATTAGTCACAGATTTTCTAGAAGGAGAAAGGAGTCTGAAAGGAAGCAAAGCCTTTACGAAGAACAGCCGAGATTTCTTCCTCCTCATCACAGGCCACAGCCATGTGGAGCAGAGGTGAGCCAACTCACAGGAAACACAGGGGACTACGAGGACCAACTGGTTTTGTACGCAGATACCTCAGATTTCTCCCTGGCAAAAGTGAGGGCTCCACTACAAACTCCTTGGCCATGAATATTAAAGCAGCAATGTAAATATCATTAATCAGCATTTCCCTTTCCTTTCTGTCTTCTCATGAAAAGCCTCAGGAATTATGGAAATGCCTTTCCCCCTTATTGTGTCAAACACATTCCTCTGTAATTCCAGAATTCAGTGTCCACATCAACCTCTCCAAAAACTGGTGCAGATTTCAACTACAACTTCAGACAGATTCCCTTCCCCGCTTTTTTTAAAAATTCTTACATAATTTGAAATTCCCTAAAAACGAGAAAAGAAAAACAGAAGTCTGACCAAAAAAAAAAAAAAAAAAAAAAAGCAAACAAAACTTTCTTCCTATTAAAAGCTTTAAATATTTTTTGAGACAACTGGATGGGACCTGTCTGGGTTTTTTAAGGAATTTTAAACCATGCAATTCTTATTTAGAAAGGAGCACAACAAAGGGATTAGTCTATTTTATCTAACAAAGCTAACTGATACAAAGATCCACGTTCAACACGGAAGAGGTGTCCTTAATGACTATGTACAAGAAAAGCAATCATATTTAGCATCACTCTAATTAAGAGATGGTGCAATAGTGTCCTTCCTTCTCTCTCCAAACAATTCACTTGTAAATACAAGCTATCCAATAAAAACCAAGACAAGATAAAATAATACACACACTATCATAAAATTAGATGTTGAAAAACAGGCTCTAACATTTTTTTCTCATTAAAAAACAAAACAAAACAAAACCAAAAGCATCTTTCTCAGCACAGATGTTAAATATGCATCCTATGCTAGCTGGTCAGGGATTTTTTGAGCTGGTTTTTTTTTTTTTTTTTTCTTTTGGTTGGTCATTTCCCCCCCCCCCCCATTGTTTTTGAGGTGTTGGGTGTAGTTATGGTTTTCGGGGGGGGGGGGTGTCTGGTGATCATTTTGGGGCTGTTTCTAATTTTAAGATTGCTCTTCAGCACTTCGTGCTTTCCAAGACAAAACAGAGAAGTAATAGCACAACTGAAAAATAGCTGAGGCTACTAAGCTTTTTTTCATATTCATTAAAAAGCACTAGCATCTCTGCATTCCCCTACAGCTGCAGACCTCAACTGCTTCTTAAAATATTGCAATCACATACTACAGCAGACAAAAACTCCAACACCACGTTATCTCCTTCCAACGTCACGCAGTAAATCTGTGTGACAGAACAAAGAACTAACTTTAAGTCTAGTGCCCTGTTCTTTTAACTATGCTGTTAGATCAAGTGATTAATTAAGCGATTTCCCAAGTCTGGGAATACAAGGAACACATTCCACTCACAAGCCGGCCACAGAACCATAGTCCCAAACTGCAGCAAACACAATGAAGTGATATGGAGCTACACTCACTGAAGAAATAACAGGATTACGGGCGAAAAGTTCGAGGAATGTTCCCAAAGACTACACAGAGACAAAAAGTCAAATCCTCACCAGAGTGGTTTCCCAGCTCACAATGGAAGATTGCTAAACCACCATTTTTCACACCCAGCTCTAACAAAGAGGTTGGAAGTGTAAAAATGCACATCCAAAAAGGTAACCCAACAAGCATTAACACATACAACTGTTTTCCAGGAAACTTTTACAAAGGCATTTTAGCTTAACTACAGAGCTGCCAAGTTTCCACAAACATCCTTCCTTACGCAGGTCAAGAAAATCCCACCAGAAGAAATGGTTTATCATTTTGTGAAATTGTTTATCACTTTGTTTTGCTTCTCATCTTCCTCACACATTTCTCACCCTCTAAATTACACTTGATCTTAGCATCTCAGCATTTAAGAAATGGTGTGCCTCTCCACACACTACAGTCTCCCAATGGTCTTCTCAACATTTTAGTTAGAACAAGCTCATTCACATCTCAAATTCTGTTGAAAAGCAATCCTCAAAGCTCCCCTCCTTTGGTATCAGTTCCACATGTGACTGATAAATTTCTCTCCATCAGTCTGCACCAAGCCACTAAAACTCGAAGGTTGTTGGGAAAATCAGAGTGGTTATGTGCAGATTCTACTGTCTGTAACTGGTACAGCTCTGCCTCCTGAGCCCTCCTACAGGCTGCACAGACAGTTAAAGATTTACCACTAAAAGAAAAGGAGACACCCCCCTCCCTCCTGAGCCAACACACCTGGATTAGCTCCCTGCAATCATTGCAAAAACAGATTCAAATGGAAGCAAAGAAAAAAATAAATCAATACTAGCGACTTTGCAAAACTGACTTTAATGCACTGGACATCATCAGTTTTCTTTTCTCTCTTGATTATGTTAAAATACTTTTAAGCCTGCAAAATAAAAATGACAGCATTTGCATATGTCATCACAGGTGGGCATCAGTGATCCCTGTCAGGACTCTCATTACTTCAGGAGATGTAGATCCTCCTAGAATATGCACAGACAAGATGCCAATCTCCAAAAAAAGTTACGTATGGGCATGAAACTTTCAGGATCACTGAACCAACATCACAATGCTAGAAATAAACACATTCCTGCTTTCACAGCATTATTTTTCTTTTGCTAAGATCATTAGATACCTTCTCTCAGTGGTCACAAGATCATCTTTGTCAAAGAAAGGCAAGTTTTCTAAATAAAGCTGAGCAGATCAGACAGTTACAGAAGCACCATCATCAGTGCGGAAGTTAATCAGATCAAGAATACTCAGAGACAACTGTTTTATCTCTACAAGGCTCCTGAAGCAGATGGTAAATCCATAATAGACATACCTGAACAAGCTCTCTCTTTGGTACAGTAGGACATTTTTTCCACAAAGGCTGCTGTTCAATATCCCAATATCTTACATCAGTCCTGGACAGAAATATTCCAAAATAATTTATTTATAAGCATTATCTGCATCAGGAGCATCACAGGCCTATCAAAAGCATACTCACATTGGATCCTGAATATAATCCAAGCAAACCATCTTTCCCTGCATAACCCACTTGAAATCTCTATTAGTTCTTCTTTCCAAACAGAGGGGGGGAAACACCAAACTACTTTGCACAGAGCAGTAACTGCCAGTATGAAACTTCAGCCACTTTAAGTGAACTTGGAAGAGCTGTATTATCCCGCTGCCCTCAGTTTAACTGTTAGGAGCCTACCACGTTGTTTTCTTAACTCTCCCAGGAGCTCCCTCCACTTCTCAATTCACAACCACCGCTGGCGGCGTTTGCTGGGAGCTTGGGCACCCCGGGCTCGCCTGCACCTCCCCGAAGCCCCAGCGCTGGGCGCTGCCCTGCCCGCTCGGTCCCGGCTCAGCCGCTGCGGGGCCGCGGACCCCGCCCGGGGCTCGCTGCCGCGGCGCCCACCGACCCGCTCGGCCCCTGTGCCGTGCCCCGAGGCCGCTGCGGCGGGCGGGGAACAGGGGGACGAAGCCAAGTCACCCCGGCGCCCACAGGAGCGCCCGGCCCACGGCGCTGCCGAGGGACGGCCCCGGCCGAGCCCCCCGCCGCGGGCAGCTGAGCGCCCGGCGGGCACCGGGGCACCACCGGCCGCGGGACACCGACACCGCCCGGGCGGGCGACTCCACCGGCGCTCCCCGTTTGCCACCGCGGGGCAGAGGCCGCCCTCGCAAGGGGAGTGGACCCCCCGCCGCCACGAAGCGGGCACCGCCGCAGGCCGGCCGTGTCCTGGCGGCGGGACAGCCCCCCCAGGGGCCGAGGCCGGCCCCGCACCCGCCGCTCCGGGGGGCAGGAGGGGGAGGCGGCGCCTTTTTACCTCAGGTTTTGGCGGGGGGAGCGGCGCCCACCCCACCCGAGGAGCCCCGCACCCTGCCCGGGCCGCCCACGGGAGGGCAGGGGCGCGGCCCCGCCAGCCGCCCGCGGGCACCCGCCGCCCCGTACCCGTACCTGTGCCAGCCGTGCCGGTGCCCGCGGGCGGCTCGCCGTCCATCGCGGCAGCAGTCATGTGAGGCCGGGGCCGCCGGCCGCCCTCCCCTTCCTCCGCAGCGCCCGCCTGTCAGCGCGGGCGGAGCGGGCGGGGAGAGGCCGCCTCCCGGGGGGCCGGGGCGTGGGGCGGCCGGCGGCGGGGCCGTGCTGTGGGCACGGCGCGGGGGGACCCGGGGGGAGCGTGTCAGTACCATCGCTCGCGACAGCACTTCGCGATAGCGATCGCGACAGGCGACACGCCTCGGCGCGGGGGTTACGGCAGCGGGGCTCGGGCGGCGGTAAGCCGGCCCGGCGGTGGGGCTCGCAGCGCTTGTAAACCGCTTCTAACATGAATAATACATCTTCCAAACACCTTAAAGCATTGCAAGAGAAGTGATCGGCTCACGGGCCTCATTCAGGCTTTATTCCGAAATCGAATTGATTATTTTCCCCCCTCTGAAAGCTGGAAGGGATGGCTGTCGGGAATGTGACCCGAGGGTCCCGCCAGCCGCGGGGACGCTGCCCTTTGTACTTCCAGATAACCCAAGGCAAATTTTGGTCTATTTTCTATCACTGAGTTACCTTTTTCCACAATGTTTAACTTCTGCTGCCATCTAGTCAGTCCTATATTCATTGATACTTTACATTCATTTGGATTTTTATGAAATACTCCTGATGGTAAGGTAAAAGTAGATATTTAATGTTTTTTCCAAAGGAAAAGCCATCGTAGCATTTTATGCTCTGCACCATAAGGAATGCACTAACAAAGGTAAATGCGGTAGAGACGGACATTAACCTATTCAGGAAAGCACAGAAATAAGAGCATTTGGAATGCAAATAAACTTTCTAAAACTGCATAAAAATAAAAATTTCAGATATAAATGCCTGTCATTTTTATTAGTGATTTTTTTTTCACTTCCTGTACTTTATTAGTCAGGAATGATACGGTTGAGAACTACTGGTGAAAAACACAGCATATGTTCTGCACAGTGATTTTCCTGAAAATTCCACTAAACAAGCAAGACACAAAAATACACATAGGTTCTGGATCTCCAAATTAAGATGCTACTGACCCAAAATAATGTTTTATGTACTTAATATCCAAACTAATTCATGCATTCACTAACCTTCATTATATTTATTAGGAAGATAAGTAGTTATCTCCACTACAGGCATAGAGAACTAACCCAGAAAATTATAAAGTGAGAATTATTTCAGGTGTAAGTAATTACAATCGTAATGCTCTCCCTTGAAACTTTTCAGGCTGCTACAAAGATGTGAATTACTTGAGTGACTCTCCCTTTCCTTCTGCCTCCTTCCTCAGTGCTATTTCAGCTGAGATCCCCACAAGCGTGGGTGCAGACTAAAGCTGTGTGTAAAATTTAAAAAAGCATGGCATTATTTAAGCTGAGAGGCCCTTCAAATCATGTTTATACAGCAGCCGAGTGGAGAGTTTTGCATGCTCAGCACTTCCAAAAACTAAGCCCTACACAATTTTTCGCCTATGTAGCATTTTTTGAGAAAATGAATGGAGGAATCAACATGTTCTCATTTAGCTATAGATATTTGATTGGTCTGTACTTAAGCTAATAGCATAACTATTTATTTGGTATAAATAAGACATTCTCAACTGAAGATTGCTTTCGCAGTCCATGGGAGGAGTCCTGCAGAAAAATACTGTTCAGCCTGGAGAAGAGCAGGCTCCGGGGGGACCTCACAGCAGCTTCCAGGGCCTGAAGGGGCCCACAGGAAAGCTGGGGAGGGGCTTTGGACAGGGGCATTTACTGCTAGGACAAGGGGTGACGGCTTTAAACTGAGAGAGGGCAGATTTAGATGAGGTATCAGGAAGAAATTCTTTACCGTGAGGGTGGTGAGGCACTGGCCCAGGCTGCCCGGAGCAGCTGTGGGTGCCCCATCCCTGGGAGTGCTCAAGGCCAGGCTGGATGGGGCTGGGGGCAACCTGGGCTGGTGGAAGGTGTCCCTGCCCATGGCAGGGGGTTGGAACTCGATGGCCTTTCAGGTCCCTTCCAACCCAAACCCTTCTGTGATTCTATGATTCTATACTGTGAAAAATAATTCAATTGCAGAAAAAGATTTTGAACAGGGCCAGAAAGATTGTGTTTGACACAAGTTATTGAACACTGTATTTGCTGTAAATGCAGCAAAAGCTTCTGGAAAACCTATAGCATAAATAGACCATAATCACTAGAGAAAGAAAATGTACATGTCAGCAGGCTCCAGGTACCAAACATAATGCAAAAGTGCGTCACTACAAGAAAGGCCCTGGCCTTTCAATGTGTCATTCCGTCCACATACTATCAGGATTAGATAAAGTTTCATACTGGCCACATGAGCTTGCTTATTCTTTCAGCATTCAGTTTAGGAGACAGTGCTGTCAGCTCCAGTATTCTCAGATCACTTGCACTAAGTAAAATTCATGAGGCATTGCTCATGAATCCTGCTAGATTTCTTTCACAACATTTCCCATTGACTAGGACTTCTGCATGTGGAATATTTACAGGAACAGGCTCCATCTGCCAGTGCCAAAACCTCTGGTTTTAAAAGTTGTTCCACTCACCCTCAGACTGCCGAGTAAGGACTGGAAGAGGAAAAATAGCAGTGAGATAGCAGCACAGGGACTGAAGGGAAATTTCAATAGAAGAAAGGAATGCAGGAAGGAAGGAAGAGAAGATAAATCAAAAGTTGCTGTAACATAAGGGAAAGTGCAGAGGAGACTATGATAGGAAAGGGGTATCCAACATTTGATTCAGCGTTTTACCAAAGCAATTGTAAAAGTAGCAGTTAGCTTGCAAACAGGAAAAAAGTAATATGCAGAAATTGCACATTCCAACAACACAGGCAACTGTTGAAAGTGGTGAAACACAGGTGAGAGAGACCACACACATGCTCCTGGAAGAGCCATGTAATCTTGAGGACTCAGCTGGGGCTATGGATTGAACCGCAGTATGTCCTTCCTCACATTTGGAAAATACACGGTTGTGTGGCAGGGGTGGTAAACAGCATCGCCTGTACGCTTCTGCTGCAAACCAGGAAGTCAAAGTCTGGTCAACTACCATGATATAATGAGGGAAAAAAAATAACAGCACAAACTGCCAGTCATCATTTCCATTCATGAGCATTGCCCGTGGCTCACGTTCGGAATTGACCTGCTCAACCAATTGACTCTGTGTGGAGTTAGGATGCCATCTTGTGAGTAGCTGATAAATTACAGACCTGGGGTTTTGTGGCTTTGTTACTTAAACATCTTCTCTCAGGAATTTATCAAAACACGAAAAATACTCCAATATAAGACAGGGTCTTGATTCAAAATGTTACGTACAATACCTGTTCTGCTCTTCTGATGAATTTTTGATGCTGGCATACTTATTCTGTATGTTTTGATGATTTCATTGAAAGCACTGGGCTAAAAAACAAAAAAACCAAACCAACAAAAAAAACCCTACACAAAATACAGGTATTCATCTCAGAAATGAGCACAGATGGAACTATTCTGCAAGTTCCATTCTGATCTTTTTCCTTTAAAGACACCACAATCTCAAGTTGGTATCCAAATTCCAAGTTCCCTTTGCCATATTGAATACATCATCTTAGCATGCATGCTGAAAAAAATAATACTCTACGTATTTTTGTATCAGCCTGAGGTGCTCAAGATAGAAGGTAATAGTTTAAATCAATAAAGAGACCTCATGTGTCTCAGAAAGTTGGTCGCAGTAGTAGCTAGCTTGAGAACTTTAGCAATTTAAAAATCTTACTAAGATGTTACAATTATGCAAGGTAACAGTTCAGATCACTGGAAAGCACTAGAGAGGGGGGACCCTCATCTGGTCCTTCTGCCTGTACCACTGCACCGAGATACCACCGTGTGGAGCCAGGCCCACCACGCCTTCGAAGGCTTCTCCTGCGAGCCGAAGCGTTGCGGCGGCAGCGTCAGGTAGCAAGCGTCATTTTTTACCTCACAAAAAATATTATTTAAAACCCACACAAGTCTTGTTGGGACTAATACAACGCTCAGAGACGACCTAGCACATCCCACCCCACAGCTGGCCAGAACGTGGCTGGCTATGAACCGGCAAGCCCCTGCCATCGCTTGAGACCCCCCAGGCCTCACTGCCCGTTCCCGACGATCAGCCCCAGCCCGCCACGCCACCCACTCTCGACGGACAGCGCCCACCCGCCATGCCGGCTAGGCCCCTCACGGGGCTGATGTGGCGGCTGCCGCTGGGCCGTACCATATGGCCCGCCGCCCGCGGGGGGGTGCCGCTGCCCCCCGTGCGCTCGCCGCGCCCGAGCACTAACGCGACGGTGTCAGCGCACCACCGCGCGCCTCCCCCTCTGCACGAGCTTGGTAGCGCCCGCGCGTGCACCGCCAGACTTCGGGCGAGCCCATGGTGGAATGTTTGTAGGGGGGCGGCGGGCAGGTTTTGCGTTGGTGTGCTGTCCTGTCACCTCCCGCCCAGCGCTGGACAAGGAAATACGCTGAGCGGCCGAAAACGCAGGAAGGCTTCGGTCTGCGGTAGCGCAGTTTAATGTCACGGCGCCTCCCGCCTTCCGGCTTCCGAAAAATGGTTCAGCCGAACTCCACCTCAGTAGACGGCAAGGAGGCACCATCTTGAACTCAACCACCACGAGGGACGAAACGGGGAGAGCTAGGGCTGCTGCGGGGTGAGAAGAAGCGGAAGCCGTCGCTGGCTGAGTGAGAAGTGGGCGGCGAAAGGGACGGCAGCCGCCTTTGAGCGGAGCTGGGAGAAGGCGGCGGTGGGCAGAAGCTGCGGCGGGACAGAGATTGTCCCCCCGCTACCGCCCGCCCCGCGGCAGTTGGTAGGCGCCGCCGCGCGGGGCCCGCTGGGCCTGGCGCACATGGCCCGGCGGTAGGAGCCTCCCTGCCCCTCCCCCGCTCCTTTCCCGTCGCGCTCGAGCTGGGAGCGCGCGGCCGGCCCGGGCCCGCACCCAGCCCCATGCAGGACACCGAGGAGAGCCCGGCGGCCGCCGCGCCGCCCGACGCCCAGGGGCCCGGGGAGGAGCCCGAGCAGACGGACGGGCCCCCGCCGCCAGCGGAGCCGCCGCAGCAGGAGCAGGAGGAGGAGGAGGGAGGACAGGGACAGGAAGGCGGCGAGTCTGAGGGGCCGCCGGGGCCCCCTGAGCCGCCCGCCGCCGAGCCCGAGCAGTCGTCGCCTCAGCCGCCCTCTCCTCAGCCGCCGTCCGGCCGCGAAAGCCCCGAGAAGGCGGAGGCCGAGCCGGCGGCCGGGGCCGAGCCCGATGCCGAGCCGCCGGCGGAGGCCAAGCCCGAGCCGCCGGCCGAGGCCGAGCCCGGCCCCGCGCAGGAGAACGGGGAGGCCGCGCCCGCCGCCCCGGCCGAGCCCGAGGACGAGATTTCCTTCAGCGACCCCGAGGACTTCGTGGACGACATCAGCGACGAAGGTGCGGGCAGGGCCGGCGGCGGGGAGCGTGCGGCGGCGCCTGGGCCCGGCCCGTCCGGCCGTGCGGGGAAGGGAGGGGCCGCGGGGGGGCGGGAGAGCGCCAGCGGGGTCCCGGGCCCTGCCCGCCGCCACGGAGCAACGGGGGGGCCGCGGCCGGTGCGGGACGAGGCGGCTGGTGCTGTGCCCGCGGCGGCGGAGCCGTCTTGCCGTCCCGGGAGGGCAGCGGGGCTGCGCTGGCCACGGTGCGCTGCCCGTAGTGCCTGGGCCCCGCACACGGCGCCTTCGTGGCCGCGGTTCTTAGACGAACCTTCCTCCGGGTGATCTGCACCGTGCGGCGCTGGCGGCCGTTACCGTTACACGGCCGGTATCGACCCGTGGGCTGTCCTCGGAAACTGCGATCGCCGACTTTGCTGTTTCCCGTTCGTCTCTGTTAGTGAAGCTCGGCTGTAGAAACACAAGTTTTAAATTGGAGAGCAGATGTTTACAAACTAGGTTTTCATTGTGGTGTTTTTTTCCCCCATGCATCGAGAGTCAAATCCATAGATAAAAGGGCTGAGAAGAGTTACTGCTTATGGAGATTTGACATGGGTACTTTGTGACAAGAAAATATGGAAAAAATATTTTTGGCAGTTGTAAATTCAGACTGGGGTTAAAAGTGTTGATATTGTCTGTCTTAAAATGGCTAAGCCATTGTGTAGCTGCACAGACAGTGAAGGGAATACCTGATTTTGGCGTACAGGAGTTAGAACTCTGGTGTTTTTCAGCTAAATCTTCATAGACTTACTCAGTTCTTGAATAGCAAAATTACTTCCTTTGCCAGTGTTTGTTCTAGCATATGTGCTGTTGTAGGGTCTGGTGTGTGTATCCTACATGTTGTAGGGCCTTACATTGCATGTATCAAAACTGGAAAAATGTTTCTTAGAGCGTGTGATTTGTCAGTCGGTTATTTCAAGTGGCAGTGGAATACAGGCGATACGTGTGCCTTCTAGTGTTCCACTCCTGTGTTTAGCTTAATAAAATGGCAGCAAAGTATTGAATTAAGGAAGTGTTTGCTGTTCTCAATTTAGTAGTCTGTATAGCTCTTTGAATTTGTATGTTTCTTAAAGAGACTTTGGCAAAACTATCTGTAAGTATGTAGTTGGATTCTTTTTGTCTAGCTAAATGTTTTCTTGGTACACTCTGTTGGCCTCTAGGATTATTATGTTCTAGTCTGTCTGTCTTCAGAAATTAGGCATGTTTTCCATCCTCACTTATTTTATTGTAAGGGATTAATTTGGTTAACTTCTTTGCTGTATTAATACAGTGTTAGTGGCTGAATTCCAGTGTTTTAAGTTTAGTCATTCTTGCTAGTCTGGCTTTCCATCTGTGTGTGTGACTTCTTGAGCTTCCTTATTCCTGTCCCTTTATCCTGATGGCTCTCCAAGGAGGACGATCCATCAACGTCACTGAGCCAGGGCTATTTTCAATGCTTATAATGTTACATCTTCAAAAACACCTTTGAGCTGGAACAGCTTAAGGGTTGGACTGTCTCAGATGCATTACTTCCAACTTTTTTTTTCTGGAATAGTGGTGGCATGGCAGAACAGCTGATCCAAGCTGAGGCAGGAGGCGGGATGTGTCGGATAACCATTTTGGTGCTGTGAAGCTTTAGTTGAGATAATGATAGTGGTCCTTAAAACACTGCCAGCTGAAGATAGCTGGGTACCCACCACACCCTGCTTTTCTTGTGGGTGGAATAAGAGCTGGCTAAACCAGCTTCTTACTCTTTGAAGATTCCTCTGTTCACAATTTCGAATTTAAGGTAGAGGAAGGGTACAGTGTAGGTATTTGTCTTTAATCTGTTACAGGTTTGATTCAATACAGCGTATTGTGTTCTTGCACATGAATTTGAATATGCATTCCTTGGTTTGTCTGTAGGCCTATGAAGTCTCTTTTGAGAAGTGGTTATGAAAAAATGTCTAATAGAATCTTAAAATTTACCCTCTTGTGGGTGTTTGTTTTCCTTGTAGACTTCTGTGGAAATGTCATTGTGGGACATGCTTTCATTTTATATTTAGGGAAAATCTAAGGTAACGGATTACAGGTTAAATAAGAAATTTATGTGTTATTTTACTGTAATGTCATTTTTAAATTCCTCCTTTTCAATCCTTACAATTTTTGTAGGCATAGCAGACACTTCACTGCACATGTCCTAAATCGTAGGCAAGTGATTACCTCTCCAGAACTTCAGTGTATTGTCAGCTACCTGGAGAATGGCTTGCTCCTGAAGGAATACCTTGAGATCCAGTATATACTAGGAAGTTAACTTGCAGCCCTTGTCCATGGCGTTCTCTTCTGGACCTTTTGAGTTAGCTTTGAACTTTGGAGCAAAAAGTTAAAGAAGGAGGGGAAGGCAGTATGAAATACCTTCTATAGTAACTTAAACCGCTTTTAGTCTGTGGTAGAAAATACTGGCTGTGGAATGATTGCCAATACCCACTGCTCTGCTTTTGGAAGAAGTCAGGTTTGTGCTGTGTTCTGTTTTATTTCTATTACTTTGCCTTCCCTTTTGTTTGAAATAGTGCTCTTAAAGTTGTCGTCATCTGTGATTGTGCTTATTGGGACTGGTGCCTCTATCTTCCTGTCAAATTTTTTGCACATCCTCAGTGACTTGTATGGTTTTGTGCTGTCAGAATATCTGTTGTTAACTTGGGGGTTTTTAATGAACTTTTCCTGTGCTTGACTTTGTCTTTTCCCAATTATCAGTCTGCTGCTCCCCACTAAGGGCTCTATTCTAACTTGTTTCTTAAACGTTCACTCCTAGGAAGTCTTCCTGTTCTTCGCTGATATTTGTGTCGTATGCTCTTCGCTGAATATTTGACTTCTTCTGAAGCATAAATGTTCTCATAGGCATTTTTTAATAGTTCCTACAAGGTAGTAAATAGTTGCTATAAAGGGGAGAAGTTTGTGGGTATATTTTTGCTATTTCTGGGCCTTTGTTTCTATTACACAAGTTAGCATCTTTTAACTTTTTATTTGTAGTTCCTACATGCACATGGAGAGCATCTTTTTGAGTAAAAAAACCCCTACGAACAGCAACGTTCTGTGAGTACTACATAATTTTGGTGGCGATAGCATCCATTTTTGCATAAAGTTTTGTGAAGTTATTGCCCCAAATCAGTGGAAAGCTTCACGTGTAGTAACCTGTTGAAGCTTAAAGTTACAGAAGGCCAAGGGGTTTTGGTAGTTTGAAATTCAAAGTAAGCATATTTCTTTACTGCTAGAGATCTTTCCAGTGCAAAATTCTGTAAAAATGTCTTCAAAATACCAATAAATCTTAACACCCTTTTTCATTTGTCCTCATATTCTAAATAATTTTACATGTGTTTAAGGTTTTTGGGGGTTTTCCTGGTCTGTGAATGCTATATATAGTTTGACTCACCAAATTTTATATTCTAATTCAAAAGTATAGTGACGTGCACTTATTTTCTGTCTAGTCTTGCATTTTATAGTGCTCTTCACATAAGCTTAAAACTTACTGCAGATAAGTATGTGTATTTTTCCTATTTATATGACATGTGTGAAACTGCCATTCATTTCAGCATGTTTGGCTTTTTGTGTTAGCAGAATATCTATTCTGGTCCATTTAAGTACACAGAATGTCAATAAACCAGAAATATTCTGCCACTTCTAGCTGCTACTTACTTAGAATACCATAATGCTATCATGTAAATAAGTTGCAGGGGTGTGACTGATTACACCATGAAATGATCAGTAATCTAGACAAGAATTAAAAGGGTATGTTTGAACAGGATAGCTAGGGACAGTGTGGGATTTTATCCTGGGGAGGTTTTAAAAATAACCTTAGGTTAAGGTTATTTGAGAGATTGTTTGGATATCCTTGTCTTTAGTGCTTCTGGTTCAATCCATTGAGGATCAAATCATTGATGTAATTTTTCTGACTGTCCTTGGATCTACAGGTTCTATGTAGTTAGGTAATTTGAGAAGTATCTAAATTACCGATGGGCTTGGTGGATAGAGAGTAATCTAATAGACTTTAATCTGTTCCTCAAGTTAGATGTGTCTAGGAGCCTACCATTAAAAATAATGCAGCGTTGTTGTTGAAGCTCTTAATTTTGTGCACAAATAGGTGTACTTTGTAACTTTTAACTGTTTTTATCCCAATATGGTACTACACAAGCCACAACTGCATCATTACGGTCCTTCTGAATGTTCTCCCTTCTGTGTATAGGAAACTTCAACGATGTTGTAAACAATCTCTTCCCAGTAGAAAGAAGCTTGAACCTGGCAGTGCAGGGACTGAACAAACCAACCCACCAGCAAGTACTCTCAAAATTTATAAAATTATTTAGGAAAGGGGCATTAGTATCGTTGTATCCAGGGTACGAAAAGGTGTGTGCTTCACTTGCTGCATGGTTAAATACGGCTTTAAGTGTCTTGTATTAGAGCTTCATTTTTGTGTTTAATTAAAGGTTTAGACGGAGTGTTGGGTTCTTAAACATAATTACAGTGATGCTAAGACATGCAGAGCTTCTAATAGGACAGACAGTTTTGAATTATGCTAAAACTCATGTAATTTGGGAGGGACGTACATGTTTGTGGTCTTTTTTTTTAATTGAAGTCAGCCAGTTGCAATTTCAGCAAGGCTTCGAGTCAGAGCTTGGGTAGTAAATCTTAGTTGTCTGCTCTGTCGTCATTGTAAGGACTTGGTGAGCCAGTTTCAATGCTGAAACAAGCTAATGGTGCGAGTGTTAACTTCCTCAATCTAAGGTATTTCATTAAGAAGGACGTCAGGAGTTAGCTCCTTGAAATTTGTCCAGACACTGCATAATCACTCCTCTTAGCAAGGAAGAACTGTTGGGAGTGTTGTGTATTCACTTCATTTGGTTCTCTGATAGAACATTGACTCGCTACCAAGTTTCTTAAACTATTCTTGAAATCTCCTGAAATTTGCAGTCTTCAAGTTCTCTTACTATCACTATTCTTTTGATCTTTCTGTCTTCCCCTTTAATGATGTAGACTTGTGCCTTAGTTTCTTGTATGCTTTTTCTTTGCAGAATTACTTGGTGATGTACTGAAAGATCAGCCGCAGGAAGCAGATGGAATTGACTCTGTAATCGTTGTGGATAACGTTCCCCAGGTTGGACCAGACCGACTTGAGAAACTGAAGAATGTCATCCACAAAATATTTTCCAAGTTTGGTAAAATTATCAATGAATTTTATCCGGAAGCAGATGGGAAAACAAAAGGGTAAGTAATGATAACTCCTATTGGAGATAGGATTGAAATACTGCTTTGATTAACTGTTGATTATTAGTGTCAATACTTTAAGTCTGTTTTTTTATGGTGACCTCAGTCATACTCATCACTTTCTTCTACTTTAGTCTCTACAATCCTGATGTCTAGTCTCAGTGACAAACAGAAGTTCCTGAGGGAGCTAAGACGCTTAATAGCTTGTTAAGCTACAGGGACAGAGGTATTAATTATGGAAACAGTTTAGCTGAGTTTGGAAGACAAATTTCTGTGCAGTACTGAATGAGATACTTTTGTTGATTTTCTGACATGGCTAATAGATAGGTTAAAGGTACATTTTAGTTAAAACCTTAGTAGCAGTGGTTGATCTGTTTATTGCAAAATGGACTGTCAATATTGTCTCTTGTTGCCAGTACTTACGCTTACATTAGTGACTCCAGCTTCCTTAAGTACAGTGAGCCCTTCCCAGGACCCTTTTCCCCATTGCCAACTTCTGATCTCTGTTCCTGGTTAATTGCAGCATCTGAATTTGAGAGAAAGCTAATCAGAAAAGATCAAGCCCAAAGGGAGAGGGCAAGGGAAGGAAAGTTTCAGGGAGAGAAACCGGGCAAAAATTAATCTGATAAATATGAGGTTTTACTGAGTCTTATTACTGTAGTTAAGAGTAGTGTATATTCCTGAGTTTGGGAGGATTCCATAGTTTAGAAAGCATAAAAAAAAGTGGGTTTTCTGGAGTGGTGGGATTCTTCATTCTGTAAGGTAAGCGTGAGAAGCATGAGAAAATTATTCTCTCTCTGTGTTGGTGCCTCTCTGAGACAGTGTCTGACAGTCGTCAGGATACTGGTAATTTTAAGTCTGCTGGGCTACCAGCTGGGTTGTGTTAGTGGCAAGAAGGGAGCTGAAGTACATTCAGTGTAATTGAAAAACAAGAGCGGTGCTTTGAGACACCTATAACTGCAGGATTTACAGTTTCTAAACATGATCTGTCATTCAGCTGGAAGGAGTTGCATGCTTAACCTGCCTATTGCTAGCTCTCTTTTTAGCCCATTTACAGAAAAGATACCAGTTTAATTCAGGTCAAGCCCATGCAGCTAAAAAGTGTGTGTGTACCTGTGGCCAAAATGGAGATAATTGCCTTTGACCTGTACTGGTTAGGGACAAGACAATAAATTATTTTGTAGATGCCCTGTACTGAGTTCTTTTTTTCATCCTCATTGTTTGTTTTTATTTCATTTATTTAATTTCTTACTTGTTTTGAGCCTGTTATGTAGTCAACGATGGCTTCCTACTTTCGTCTTCCTTCATTGTAGGTACATCTTTCTGGAGTACATGTCTCCATCTCATGCAGTGGATGCTGTGAAGAACGCAGATGGATACAAACTGGATAAACAGCACACTTTCAGAGTCAACCTTTTCACAGACTTCGATAAGTGAGTGCAGCTATCATGTGTGTCTGTAGATTCTGGGATTCTAATTAAGAGTGCCTGCATGGAGCGTAACCAATCAAATTACTCTTTCAGGTACATGACAATCAGTGATGAATGGGAAATCCCTGAGAAACAGCCATTTAAGGATTTGGTAAGGATTTTTTGGAAAAGTGGAAAGAATATTCAGCATGATATGGAATGATTACTTCATTGCTGGAGCGTTCATATGAAAACAGAAATTAACAGTGTTGTTCTAAGTAGCAGTAGTGACTGCATGTTCCTGTGCCTTCATCCTCGCTGTCATGAAATAATAGGAAGAACTTAGTGGTTCTGCTTAGTAGTTCTGCATAGGGTAAAACTCTAAGAGTAAATAATAATTTCCGCAAATCATTTAAAAATAGAATTTTGAAAGTATCTTCTATTTTCAAGTGTATGAGACAAACTTCTGTGTTTTTACCGGTAGCTTTGTGAAAAGTTCTGTGGAGGAAGAGATAGTTTTCAATAAAAAACAAACACCAAAAACCCCAAAATTATTTTAGGCAAGAAGTGTTAAACATCATCAAACCACCTTGAAAGTCCACTTTTTTATAATCTGTTCCCTTAGCCTCCAGTAACCAATAGTTTGAATTATTTAATTTCACTTTAAAAACTTGTTTGCAATGGTATGACTCCAAAGTTGCACGCTCTGTGTAAGACTGACTTCCATCTGCCAGGTAGATACTAACTTGGGAAACGGGTTAAACTCATGTCTTAGCCTTTGACTTGCTTATAATCTTTTTACTTCTGTTTTTCTTAGGGAAATCTCCGATACTGGTTGGAAGATCCTGATTGTAGGGATCAATACAGTGTGATCTTTGAGTCAGGAGACCGGACCTCCATTTTTTGGAATGATATCAAGGAACCTGTTCAAATTGAGGACAGAGCAGTGAGTGTCCTGGAAGTGCTGCACATTGCAGATACACTATCAGTCTCATTTCATGGCACTTCAGGTTTTTCTTCTTTTTTTTTTTTTTTAATATTTTTTCCCCATTGCTGAAATACTTTTTTCCTCCTTTTGAAAAGGAGTGGTGACATTACATCCTTTAGAATTAGACTTGGCTGCTTAGGTAAAGTAAATGCAGGGTTAACTTGTTTGTGGTGTTAGGGTGTTTTGATTGGGGTTTTTTTACTTTGTTTTTTTTACTGGTCCCTGATGCCTATTACTTCATCTGTACATTGTAGGTGATTCAGAAAGACCTGAAAATGCAAAGTTATGCGTTTGAGGAGTACTATTCATTAGAGCTTAACTGTGCTGCTTCTGATCACTTTATGCTTTTTTGCTGACTGCAGAGGCGCTAAAGAAGAATAGCTGGTTTGGTAACAGCATATAAAAGGGAGAGTTAGTGTGCCTGTCTGCTGCAGGCAGTTGACTTGCTGAGAACTGTTGATACCCAGAAGTATTTTCTTTAATAACCATTGTGCATTACAGTAGAAAGAATTTGTCTCGGGGGTGATGAGTAATTTTGCTCATCACCATGGTCACTGGCCCTAGTCTATATTGCTGAAACCTCTGTAACTTAGCTGAAGGTCAAGAGCTGTATTGTTATTAAGAAACTTGAAATACTTACCTTTACTTGTGAGAAAAGTATATTCTTACCAGGGCTGAAAGACAGCAAGGAAACCCAAGCCTGTTAGGTGGGTTTAATTGTTACCATGCAAAGGCTGTCACTGTAGAAATGTTTTTGGTGATCTCTAAGTTGAAAAGGTTTCAATGGACAGTTTTCAACCTGAAAAATACGTACTGTGCATTACATGCATGAAATTAAACTCCAGATCTAGTCCAAAGTATCATGAATTCTGAGATCTTCACTTAGTAAATGGATTTTCAAAATGTGGTGCTACAAGCCACACATGAATTCTTTCCCCTTTAGGAATCCAGCATGAAATTAAACGTTTGTCTGTACTTTCTTTTGTTTTTTTAAAATCCAGCGGTGGACAGAAACCTATGTACGCTGGTCCCCAAAGGGTACCTACTTGGCTACGTTCCACCAGAGAGGCATTGCACTTTGGGGTGGAGAGAAGTTCAAGCAGATTCAAAGGTTTAGTCACCAGGGAGTGCAGCTTATTGACTTCTCGCCCTGTGAAAGGTATGGAGTATGACATTGGTTTGGGCTAAGGGATCAAAAGCAGGAAGTGCATACATTCTGGCTGCTGTGCTTTCAAATCTCACGTGGTTGGGGTCTTTTGTTCTCCTTTGCCTTTAGAAGTACTGCTTTTCATGCATAAATCCTTCCTAGAATGAGTGAAACTCTGCCTAACTTTTCTTTGGCTTCAGGAAAGGTACTTAACATAATCTGGAATAATTGGTCTACAAAACAAAGCTGACCAGTTTCTTCAAAGATGTTATTATCCCAAGGAAGATGACCGTATTTTTTCCTTCTTAGTTGGATGGGTTGTCTATAGTGTTAGATTTCCAGTTCTCTGAAAAGTTTCAGTTGAGTAGCATTTTCCAAATCTGTAGTACTGAAATTAATTTCTTAAGATTCTTTAATGTTAAAGAGCTTTTTAGAGACAGCTAAAATAATTTCACAACTGAGATGCATTTTGTTTTGCTAGTTTTCAAGTAACTTACTTGGAAGCAGTTAGGTTTTATGTTTTATTGTATTAAAGACAGACTATTTATCTTTAAATGCAGAAGTCTAGCACACCTATAGTTCAGGTTAGCTAAGGTCAGTGGATTTATATTTGGTTCAAAACAAATGATGTTCTTGTGGCAAAACTATAGTAGGTAATGGTGTATTCATTAAGTTAATCTCTCGTTAACATCAATATGGGAAGACTTGCACATAAATCTGCAGTCTTTTCATCCAGAGGGATGCCAGGAAAATACTGTGTCTTGGAAGCTTTCTCCCACTTCGTCATATTTCTCTCCTGTCCAACAAATCCCATTAGAGAAACTGCTACGTGAAAGTGCATTGTATTTAAATATCAATTGGATGAAATTCTGCTTCTATTGACGTATTAGTTGAAGTTTCAGTAGTGAATTTGGTTATTTCTTTCGTAGGTATTTAGTGACCTTCAGCCCTTTGATGGACACACAGGATGACCCTCAGGCTATTATCATCTGGGATATTCTGACTGGGCAAAAGAAGCGAGGGTTCCACTGTGAAAACTCAGCTCACTGGCCTATTTTTAAGTAGGTTGAGAAACAGAAAGTAGTCGTCCCACACTTCATTTCGCGAAAAGGCATTTCCTATCTAATACTCCTATTTTGTCTTTTTATTTGCTTAGATGGAGTCATGATGGTAAATTCTTTGCTCGAATGACTTCAGATACCCTCAGCATCTATGAAACACCTGTAAGTTCTTGCTTTTTTTTGCATAACTTACTGCATTACATTAGTCTTTCCCGTCGTATCTATTTTAAAGGATATATTTTAATAATACACTCTGGAGCTGGGCTTAAAAAGGGAGAAATCCATTTGCCTCTTGTTCTTTCCTGGTTGAAAAACTTCAGCTGAGTCTGACAGTGGATTCCATACCACGCTTTTAGAAGGACAAGACAGCTCAATATACTGCTTAACCTTGATCCTATTGACTCTTTCATGTGATGTTTCCCAGCTCTCAGTAGTAGATGGTTGCCAGAGTACCCAAAACACACTATAAATTGAAGACTACTGTAGCCTGTTTTGCTTTTTCATTATAATTCAGGCTGCTGTACTCATTAATTCTGTACAGCAATTTTTGTTTGTAATTGTTGTATATGTATGTTCATAATAAAAAAATAGAGATACAGGATCTCTGAAAATTGTGCAGTTTCCTAGTTTGTGCTTTAATAAAAAGAGTAGAAGTTGCATGTGTAAATATAAGAATATTGCTAACTTAAAAATTCACACCTTTCTCTTTTAGTCTATGGGTTTGTTGGACAAAAAAAGCTTGAAAATCACTGGGATAAGGTGAGTCTATTCCTTTGTAAAGATAACAGCTCTCTTTAGCTGGAGTCTCTATGTCTGGGCTTTATTATGGTGAGAGGAACCTCTAGACTGTTGACTAGAGCAAATGGCCTCATGCCGAAGTGGTCAAGTTAGACAAACTGGCAAAAAGGAATGGAAACTTTGCCATTTATTGTCCACAGTTGACAGCTTGTATGCGTTGAAATTCTCTTTGTGGTACTACTTAATCTAGGGTCTAGCTCGAGAGTCCTGTTCCTTGTCTACAAAACCCAACTGGAATGCAGTTTGTTAGGGAATATCTCCCTAACAAGATTTGGATGCTGACTTAAACCAGCATGCTGTATACTGCCTGTTGGCAAGGAATGGGTTTGGTTTTGTGTGTGTCTGTGCAATAGGCAATGACTCCTGTGAGTTTTGTAGGTACATCTCTGTATAGCAAGAAGAAAATTTAAGTGTACCCAGGTGCAAGAAGATTGTCTCCAGTGTACTTTAAGGGGTTTTTTTCCTCACTGGTTTAATCAGCCTGTTTCCTAGATCTTTGGCAGTTACACTGGGTGTAACCTACTCTTTAGTGAAACAGAATGTTTTGAGAATGTTGGTCATATAGCAAATTTAAATAGCAGTATAAAAACATGTTTTGGCATGATAGGTGTAAGGTTATTAAATTGTCCTCAGTTGCTTGTCTGTATTTGTGTTTATTATTGAGGACTGATATTTGTCTGCAGCATTCAGATACAGTGATGAAAATTATTTCTGCTTGTAGTAGCTCTAACAAAAAATTAAAATTATGTGTTTTTAACTTTCTTCCTGTAGAGACTTCTCATGGTCTCCAGGTGGTAACATAATTGCTTTCTGGGTGCCTGAGGACAAAGACATTCCAGCAAGAGTAACTTTAATGCAGCTGCCTTCTAGACAAGAAATTCGTGTGCGAAATTTGTTCAATGTCGTAGATTGTAAACTCCACTGGCAGAAAAACGGGGACTACCTGTGTGTGAAGGTAGACAGGACTCCCAAAGGCACACAGGTATGTGGATTCTGATTATATTCATAAAAGTCGGTTCTAGCTCATGCTGACAGCTCATTTTCTTACAGTACTGTCTTTTAATATAGACAGTGTGAATTATACGATGTCAAAGCTATTTTTCATTTTTTTTCCATTTGAATTTGAGGCATGTGGAGAGCAAAATGTATGTAATGTTTGCATCCAAGATTTGCTTTGACTTCAGTGGCATCTTGGACTTGAGTGAGAGCTATATGCCTCACCTCTTTTTCTACTTGCTGTTAAGCAGCTATTGAAGAACCCATAGGCCATGCTGCACAGTGTGCCATATGTTTATCTGTCTTAATTAAATTGCATAGCAGTCTGAAAAGAAACAAATGCTTTTGTACAATTCTTCAGTTATTCTTCATCAGAACAGAAACATTTAGAATGTGTTCGGTAATGAGGCGTACTGTATTTATCTGCTCTCATTAAGGAAATAAATCTTGACTCTGTGTCTCATCCCGTGTCCTTGGCAGGCTAATTGTGTAGTTGTCCTTCTATGCCTAGTGATAAAATTATTTGCTCTACTGCTGCTGTGCTGGATAATGAGCTGATCTTGGCCTTTACAGGGAGTAGTGACCAACTTTGAAATTTTCCGAATGAGAGAGAAACAGGTGCCAGTGGATGTGGTGGAAATGAAAGGTAATGCCAAATATTTGTGTGGGTTTTAGGAATTCCTGTCAACATGTGACGTAATTGGGGAGTTAACCCTTTTTGATAGGAGCTAAAATACTCATGTTGCAGGGCATAGAAGTGAGAAATCATAACTTTTGTTGCTGTTCACGCTTATGACTAGTTTTGTTTTCTTTGGTAACTGCTTGAAATCAAAGCTTTGCATTGTCTTTTGGCAGAGTTTTGACCTCTTTGTTTTTTTGTTACAGAAAGTATCATAGCCTTTGCTTGGGAACCAAATGGAAGCAAGTTTGCTGTGTTGCATGGAGAAACTCCACGAATTTCAGTGTCCTTTTACCATGTTAAAAACAATGGGAAAATAGAACTTATAAGTGAGTGGCTGAAAAACAAGTGAAAAGTGCAGATGCTAAGCATTTTGCATGGCAGTAGATGCATTAAACTCAAAATTGTCCATGTTTGTGGTGGGTAGTGGGGCAGCAGGTGCTATGTCTGATGCTGTGTTCTAGAAATATAACTTTCTAATGACAGCTGAACTGTTTTCACCTTGAATCGATCCGGGGTCCGGGAATAAAAGACCTACAATCCAGAATAATTTTATAGCCTTGGGAAGCTCATGTGAGGCGATGGCACAGGCTTGGCTCACTTTAGATAAAATTAATTCCCAAGTTAGGTGTTGGGGTCTTCTGATCTCCTCTGCTTCTGCTAGCTTTGGATGTTCTGCTGCTACTGGGTTTTGTCTTCAGAAGTGTAGAGCTAAGGGCGGTTGTTATGACTTGCTTGCAGTTGAGAGTTAAGAAATGTCTTTTGAGGAGTGGAGTTGACTGCTTGTAAGGTAATTGGTGGCATCGGATTGAGATGTCTTTCTGAATGTGTCTTATTTCTTTCCAGAAACGTTTGACAAGCAGCAGGCAAATACGATATTCTGGAGTCCTCAAGGGCAATTTGTAGTGTTGGCTGGCCTCAGAAGGTGAGTATTGCACAAGTTCCTGAACACCACATTCATTTTAAGGAGGAAAAAAAACTAGAGTATCATCAGAAAGCATTTGGTATCTCGGTGAATGCTGCATTACTTTGTAGTCCTGATACAGCTTTGCAAAAGCAAAGGAAGAGAAGAGATGCAATTTCACAATGTAGCTTAGTCCTTTGTAACTTTAACTTGCTAGTTCTACCACATCAAATTAATGCATTTTTCAACAGAAAAGTGTGTATTTAGAAACACATTTCAGCTGGTTAAGTTAAATGTTGACTCTCAACTAATCCAGTTTGCACTGTGCATGTGGCGCTTACAATGCATTAGTTGGCATGGCCTTGTGCCTTCTTATGGGCAGTACCTTTTAATGACAAAGCTGTTTTGCAAAAATATTTTATCAGAAAGTTCCATGTTAGAGCAAGAGAAAATTATTAACTTCTTGAGTAGTATTTGCCTTTATCTGCTTTCAGAAAAGCTGCTGTTAGTCTTAGAAATCTAGGGGTTTTTCTTCAATCTTGTTTTCACTACTTTAACAATCACATGCTTAGACTTATTTAACTTTGGCTGTAACGTGCCTATAGTGTGGCTTCATTGTGACTTTAAGAACAGAAAGAAAAATGGGTTAAGTGTCGCTTTAAATAGAAGTGTCATTCTTACTTGGATTTTTGTTTTTACTCATCTCATTGCTGTCTAGCCACAGAGACTGATATGAGCCTGTCTCTTGGTTGCTGTGAAAATTTATCTTTGTAGCGAGGAGTTGTAAACATGCAGTTTGTGGAGTGCTTTTAAAAGAACAGGCTATGCTAGTGTGTAAAACAGTCTGTCTTGCTTGGTCTCTGCAGCATGAACGGTGCCTTAGCATTTGTTGATACATCTGACTGCACCATGATGAATATTGCTGAACACTATACAGCTTCAGATGTGGAATGGGATCCTACAGGCAGATACATTGTGACTTCTGTGTCCTGGTGGAGCCACAAGGTACTCATGCTTGCTTGCTTTTTTTTTTTTTCTCCTTTCGTTTTCACAGGTATTGGAAAGGGCTATTGATTAGGGAGGGAAGATGGACACCTGTCACTGATCATGTAACTTAAAACCTGCACCATAGTTTTATATGTTAATTTCTGAGTATCAGTATGTATTTGGGCCATTAGCCTCACTGGTTGTCCAGAATAACTTCTGGAAGGGTGGGTCATGAGTCTAAACCGAGTGTCCTTTTTCTGGATTTTCATTAAGTCTTTATTGGTTTGAAACTTGATCTCCTTGTGGTGAACAGCAGGGTTTATTGCATATGTTACTACTTTTGCATGGTTCCAGCCACCACACTGTAATCCTCTCCTGTACAAGTATAGAATCTGAGACTCTTAAGAATATGATAGAAGGTCTGGCTTAGTTTCAAACTATTTTGATCCTCCAGAAGGTAACTTCTTGCAAAGCTTCAGTGGAACTATGTCGCTGAGGAATTTGACTTGTGCAAGGAAGGCAATCACAGAAAGAGCATCCTGGTTCTGTTAACTGATGGTGCTGATTTTATAAAAATTACCCTTAAGACATGGAGTGAGGGCTGCAGTATTGAGTTATAGCTTACCTTGACTGAGACGGTATGCTACCCTTCCAGGTGGACAATGCATATTGGTTATGGACCTTCCAAGGCCGTTTGCTTCAGAAAAACAATAAAGACAGGTTCTGTCAGCTTCTCTGGAGGCCACGACCAGCTACCTTGCTCAGTGAGGATCAGATAAAGGTACTGTATTCCACTGACTTTGTCTGCTGACATTGATTTGGTGCCTAAGCATACTTGTTTTACTCTCTCTTCTTGAGGCTGAGGCTTGAACTGTTGGGAGTTCCTTTTGCCCTGAATTTGTGAAAAAACTTTCTGCTGTAGGGGACTTCACTTCTGGGAATGATTGTAAATATTAACTGTTCTTTAAGCTCAGAATAGAAATGGTTACCAGCTTTTCTTACAGTTACGGTACAGTGAAAAGGCATAAAGAATAACGAAATTGAATTTAGCTGTCCAGACTTCACTAGCTGCACGTGTACAGAAGCATTTACATGATCTGTAAGCCAGGCAGAATAGAATTACAGCGAAGGGCCTTGCCTGGAAGAGATGTAATGCATAGCCTGCTTAGGCCTACCAGGGAGTTCTTGCAGCATATGATTGTTGTGATTGCTGGTCTGATATCCTAGCTGAAATAAAATTCCCTGTTTTACAGCAAATCAAGAAGGACCTGAAGAAATACTCCAAGATATTTGAGCAGAAGGATCGCCTGAGCCAGTCCAAAGCTTCAAAGGCAAGACACTTTTATAATGTAGACGAAACTTTGGTAACCTGTCCTTAGTTATTTTGTAATGGTGATATGTAAGTTAAATTTCTTTTATAACAAACATCTGTGTTCATTTGAATCCCTATGGTTAGAGTTAGTTCCAATAGGTAGTTCAGACAGATACTACTAAACTGTCAGGTTACATGGTAATGAATCTGGAGAGGTGCCGGTATTAGCTCATTTGGCAAGATGTTTGGGTTCTTAGTGAGTTGCTGCATTAGCCAGTCTTTAAATTAAAAGAAAAAGGTAAGAACTTTTCTTATTTAGGTCGGTAGAAAGTATGTTCATGAAAAAAAAAATTGACTTGCTAACAAATGCATCACATGGATTTGATTTATTGGGGAGGTTTAACAAGGTGGTCTTACCTCCGTAGGAGCTAGTGGAAAGGAGACGTACAATGATGGAAGAGTTCAGGAAGTACCGCAAGATGGCACAAGAGCTGTACATGGAGCAGAGGAACGAGCGTTTAGAGCTTCGAGGAGGTAAGCCACAATGGTACTTGTAAAGACTTGCTGTTAACTGCTGCTTCTTTCCAAGTAAATACCCTATTCTGGGGATTCATCCACTTCTCTCCTTCCATTTCCTGCCAAAGCTAGTCCCTTGTTCTCTGAAGATTATTTATACTACTTATTCTGAATTGCAATAGGATTGATTTTTTTTTTTATTTTTTTTTTTTTAATGGGGAGAAAGCTCAAATATTGCTGGCTGCCACATTTTGATATCTCATGTTTTACCTCACCTCTTTATGCTTCAAGGCAAGCGTTAGCTTGACCTTGGGATAATACTGTGAAGAGATTTGAGCGTTGCATTCAATCAGAAAATCCACGGAAGCCGGGTGGTGGGAGACAGTAATGCCTTGGGTTTCATTTAGTGAAAGTCAGCACGTACTTGTTGGAATTTTAAAGCACCAAATGCTTCTTATTTCACTGCTGGTTTAAGGACTGTTTCTGCCAAGAGCATGAAGTCCTTCCATTGCTGCCTTGTTTGATGCATTCTGTATTCATGTTTTCTCTGTTCCAGGGGTAGACACAGATGAGCTGGACAGCAACGTTGATGACTGGGAGGAGGAGACTGTTGAATTTTTTATCAATGAAGAAATTATTACCCTTGCAGAACCAGAGTAATTAATAAAACCGTGGTAAGATAGCATACCTCTCAGTAGAAAGCAACTCCTCCTGTCAGCTGTTGCTATAGATTCAGTAATTTGCTTGAGAAAGTTAGGTCTGTCTGCGTGAGTGAATGTGGCGTTCTCAGAGTTGGTTTGTTTTGCCTGTGGCTAGAGGGGGCAAAAGCTTTTTTTAAAAGTCATCACAGAGGGTCAGATTTATGAGTTGTACTGAGCAGAATACTGTGTATGTCCTGTCTTGCCAGAGTGATGAAACCCACAACAGAGTCAGGGTCATCTTCCAAACACGGTGTATTGCAGACTCTGTAAGTTCTGTCAGTATGAGGAATCATAGCTACTATGAGAGAGAAATGTTGCTTCTTGGAAGAATTGCATGTTAGTGTAATACTGGACAGAGTTTAAATACTGTACTAAAGATTGTACAGCAAGTTGACTGTGCTGATAAACCTTTGAATAGATGTTTAAATATCCACTTGAACTTTGCTGCTCTTTTCTAGAAATGCTGGGTAGAATTCGGGTAGTAGCAGATTTTTGTGCACTGTCACTGCTTGTTGCTGACATCTGGTATTTAATCCAGTGCTTTTCCCAGTTCCTTTTTGTGAATTTGTGTTATATATTGGTATGTTGAAAAGAGAGGCCACTTTTGCCCCCTGTTGTAGGAAGTGTCCTTTAAGGAGTTTGACATTGTGGTATTGAGGAGGGAAAAGGTATTTTGATAGTGAAGGCACTCACATGGGACTTAAAACCTGGAATGGGTTCCTGGTCTGTCATGTTCAGGGCTTTGCTTTAAGAGGAAGGGGAGTATGGACGTATGCCTTTTGCAGCTGTAAGTCACCCTGCAGCTTTTTAGCCTCCATGTATCTAAGGAGTTCACGCAGAATGTGAGCAGTACGCCTCTTGGACCTGTAGCAAAATTAATAGTAGTGATACCTTTGCGTATGTTTGGATGTGGCTTATGTGTCCCATACATGTAAGATCCTTTTATGGAAGGAAGGGAGAGATAAAGCTCCCTAGTGTATGGATTGAAACATCAGTTTAATAGGCGAAACACGTGCTTGTGTAGGTTTTGAACAGCTAGCATATGTGGTGAGGCTGAGCTGTTTGTATAAAAGCACGGAATGTAACTCACATCCTTTTTTTCCTTTTCTGCAGCACCACCAGATCTTGTGCTGAAAAGAAGTTCGTTCATTTTCAGAAAGCCTACATCAACTTTGGAATTTTTAATCCATATTCTTGCACTCTGGAAGGGTGGATGCACCAGATTTTCTCCATTCTGACACATTGTAGTGCCTTTAAGTCTTGCTGCCTGTTGCAGTGAGATACTGGAAAGGCACTGCTTTTAAATTTTTATTCTTTTTTTTTTTTAGGGTTTGATTTTTTTTTTTTTCCTTTTTAAATCCACTACTACCAGTATTTACTTCCTGACTCCTGTGCAGTACTTACCAACTGGCGGCTTTTGACTATTGCCAGTGAGGTGAGGTTCCATCAGTGCACCTCTGTCTTACACGCACGATGTTTCTGTTTCAGGACTCTTTCTATGTCCCGAGTGCATGGACAGATGTTCATTTTGTTTGGGGAAAAGTCAACAGAACCATTTCTCGTATGATGTGTTTTAGTGTGCTGAAGCAGCACTACAGCGGGCTATATCCTCCTCCTTTCAGATTGTGAAAGGATGTCTCCCTCAAAGAGCTGAATATGGAAATAAAAGCAGACCTATACTAAAACCAGGTTGGCTACGCGTTGTTTGTAGGGAATCTTTCCCTGAATGATCAAAGTCAAACATAGCCACAGTAATAAGAGTGTTTGCTGTATTGGCTATATGGTTCTTTTGGATTTATTGTTTTTTAATCTCAGTTCCTCATGGCTCTTCTGGTTTAGTGTTGTGGTTGGTTTGGTTTTTACAGTGATGGTATGGCTCGTTACTCTGACAAGTTGGCCTGTTCACTATTGTGGAGTGACTAGAAAATGAGTGGATTTCTTAAACCATCTGCAAACTGATACTAGCCTCAGGAATTACTGATTAGTCTAAGTCTAATTAGTGAGCACTGCAAACTTTCAGAGAAGTGCTCTGTGTACACATGCCTTATGCTCCCTGTTACAGTACCTAGTTTCATTTCTAAAGCCCTCTGTTCAGAGGGAAAAGTGTACTTAAAGCTGGTGGAGCAGCTTCTCTGTGTTTGTATTTATGAGTAGAAATTCTTTTCTGGATATTGTCAGAGCAGTGAGAGATTGGCCTGCTGCTTACCCTTTGAGGGGCAGGGGAGAATGAGGGTGTTCCTGTCACCTCTCCTGGACGGGCCCATGCTAACGTGAGCCCTCTTGACTGGCTCTTTTTAAAACCTGAGCTCACTGCATAGCAGTGTGTGCCAGATCTGAAGTGGAAAGCCCAAAAAGGCAGCCCCACTCAGCTGGAGGCAGCCAAGGGACAGTAATGTTTTTAGCGCGCTTTTTCTTTTTTTTGTCCTTGGATGAACTTTCTGTGATAGCAAATGCACAGGCCCCTCAACTCCCATGTTCTCTTCACCAGGAAGACTTGTCAAAATGATAGTTCTGTAACAATGGCATTGACTTAGTTCCAGTAGTTCACTCTTAAACCAGTGAGTGGTTTGTTTCCACAAGTCTGTATTAGTTTCCACTTCTCTGCATTTGTTCATTCAAAATCAATATATACACATACATGGATAATTAAAGTTTTGCCCACAGTATTTACGAAGCTCATCTCTCAAATAAACTGGGGAAAAAAAAACCCTTACTTTCTAGTAAAACAGTGCAGAAGACTTCTAGCACGTCCAAGTTCCCCAATAATTACTTGAACTGCTATAGCAGGAGTCATTTTAATTACCTGTTAGTGGTGAGGAGCTGACTTCACCATTTTCTAAGCTGCAAATTGAGCGGAAAGGGTTGGGTTTTTTTCCATGTCTCCATGCAATGAAGTTTTAATAGGGTACTGTGTTTTATTCCTGGCCATTTTCAAAGTAAAGAAATTGAATACCAATGTTAAATGAATTGAGTTCATCAGTGAGCGGGGGCGGGGGGGGGGACAGACAACAACAACAAAAAAAAAAAACAAACCCCACACCCAGCCAAAACTGCTCCTGTAGGAGCTTTGGAAGCTGACAAGACGTCCTGACCAGCAGTTAAGACCTTTTCTCATCTCTAATGCTTGCATTTCTGACACTGCTCCCTTCAATTACTATGTCTTTTCTGTAGTGTTTTTTACTTCAAATGCTTTTTACAAATTACGTACTACTGAAGTTGTTTTATGGGTATGTATTGGGTAAGCTAGTCTGTTTGGCATTTCTCGGAATAACACTAGGGGTTGTACTAGAGAGGAAGGGTCTTGTTCTTGAATCCATGTTGGTGTGTAGCTTCGAGTGCTCTGTGCTGCTGGTTTTCAGCCTGTGGCCCTTGTTAGGGCTTCTGAAGGGTGGTCAGAACAAAACAGGTTTGTAGGTACTGTACAGAGAGACGTGTACAAGTCGGGGAAAAGGCTTCCGACGCGGTTGTACCTCCACTGAACGCCTTTAAGGGCCCAGAATTTGGATGGGAGGGGAGGGAGGGAAACAAACCTTAAGCATCAAGTAGGATAGTGTGTCTCATGGTGTTTGTTAAAGTATTGTCTTAGGTACTTTTCATAATCTTAAATAGCAAGGTTAACTGGAACAAGTCATGTAATCCTGGGCTAGTCTTCACTTTCACAGTATTTATTTTGAATTTGTAATAAATAAACATTCTCTTGACCTGTTAACCATCTACAGTCCTGAATGCAAACTTCATAGAGGAAGTTCTGTTCACTTGCTATACTGTTTTAATTTCTAAAATTCTAATATTTTTTAATAAAGCCTTACTGTAACTTTATGAGCTTTGACTCGTTTACTGCCAATAAATAATGAAGACAAAAGGTGATTTTGTCGTGGATTTTTTTGTTAATAGGTTGTTGCAATGAATGGACTGACACTAAAAGTGCTGAAGGATTGCCTTCCTGAACGGAGGAGTCAGGAAATGCTGCTGTGCATGAAGTGACAATACAGTGGAAGGTTGCACTTAGGGAGGTAGCAAAGCGTTTCCTGATCTCGATGGCTGTTGTCAGTTCTTGCGCAAGGCTGGAGGCGCCAGGGTGCTGCTTGCTCAGCCTCTGGTGGGGCTGCAGGCCCTGTAGCTGATGCTGCTGCAGGCTTGGTCCCAGGGAAGGAGAAATCTGGCGTCCCAGGGGGCAGAGAAAGACTGCTGTGGCCTGCCCACCAAGGGGGTGTGCAGGTGGATTTGGATGTAAAGAACTCATTTGGGTTTGCAGTGGGTTGTTTTGCTTATGCTGACCCTTTTCACTGTGTCGCATGCAAGGTGCAGCGGTGGCACACTGCTTCCTGCAGCCTAGAGCTGCTGCAGCACCTTCCTGCCCTGGGGCACAGCACTGCACTGCTGCCTCTGCTCCTGCTGTCCCTGTAGCTTCCTCCCCCCCTGGGGGAGAGCAGTTGTTTGCCTCTTAGCCTTCTCTGGGGGTTCAGCGCCGCTTCTGAACTGTTCAGTCTCCTGCCTGTGCCGCCTCCTGCAGGGCTCCGCTCCATGTGTGCCTCCCTGGGCAAGGTGCCCAGCCCGGAGCTGGCATCATCCCGCAGCTCAGCTATGAAGGAGCAGCAGCTCATGTTGAGTCCACTTGCTGAGGGGGATGGAGAGGAGCAGCTGGGATGTCCCCTACCCTGGCATCCTTCCTGTCGTATTTCCCAGCTGTCTTCTGGTGTTCCTGGGCAATGTGGTCCAGATGGAGGAAAAAAAACCCAGACTTGCTCTCCCTGCAGAGCTCTGTGATTTAAAACAGAAGTTGAGTATAAGTATTGTGCAGAGGAAAAAATGTATAGGAGGGGAGGGGAGGCTGGGTAACCTGGCGGGGGGGTGGTTAGTCCTCCTTGGCCGGTGGTTTTCAGCATGCCCATCTCTTTGGGATCTGAGTGACGTATTTGTAATAAGCAGCTGGAATTCCTGTAGTCCTGTTGGAGTCCCCCCCCCTTGCCACAGGACCTCGGCACCTCTCTGTGTTGATCAGAGTAAGAGGAGTGCTTTGAAAACGTAATCCTTTCCCAAGTTTCAACCTGCAGCCCTGTGGCTTTCCGTTACACTGAAGCATCGCTCTTGCAATGTGCTGAAACACGACTGGGGCAGACACAGGAACTTCTACTCAAAGTGGAATCACTTAACTTAAAAATAATATCTAGAATACTTTGCATTCCTCTCTAATGCCAGGAAAAGCCTTAGTACTTGGTGTGACCTGTCTCCACATGCTGCTTATTTGGGTTTGTTTTCTTACCCTCAGTGGGTAGAGCTACCAAAACCAGCGACAAGCCAGACTGTCCTGGAGGTTACGGCTGTCCAAGAGAGACTTGTGTTGTCCCCTACTCCTCCTGCAGGACTTGGGATTATGGTGTGCAAGACAGTACTTTCTAATGCTTCTAAGAGATGAGTTAAGCCCACGAAAATGAGGTGCTTATAACGGCGTTACTCGGATATATTTAGGAAGATGAAGTTAATTGTTATATTTTTATGACTATTAAAAGCTACCCAAAGCCAAGGAGCTCACCTTGTACTCAGAGATACAGGGAAGAAATGTTCTATTGCCAGAACTACTCGTACATGTCTACTACAGCGCTTAAGACTGAGAGCTGTTCGTGAAACCCTCATTAAATTGACATGTAGCTTATTATTGTGGAAATAAATCTGGTTCCTATAGAAACTAGTTGCTTGCGACTGGTGGGGCTGTAGAACAAGTCTGTTTCAATAATTGCGCACCCTCCTGACGAGGCATCGCTTCTGTGCATTATGTGGAGTTTTCTCAGCATTAGCTCTCCTGTCAGGAGCTGCTGAGGGGATGCTGCTGTATTTTCTGAAGGGGAAAACAGCCATGGAAGGGAGCAAATGAAATTTTTCAAATCTCTGTTATTAGCTGAGACCCCAAGAACAGCTTTTAGGGTGGATTTCGGCTAGATCTTCCACCAGGCACACAGGTTTGGGATTGTAAAACTCGCCCATGGCTGCAGAGTGAGTCCTGGCCAGAGCAGGACCTGAGCTTCAGGGGGCCCAGTTAACCCCATGGCTGACCCATGGCACCGCACTTTCTCTGTTGCTTCACCTGTAGATCGAACAGGCTGAAATACATGTGCTTTTGTGTATTGTTCGTAGTGACAAATACAGCCAGTGTGCTTTAAATCTTCGAGTCAAATTATCATCTGTCTTTCAAAACAGAGTACTGTGTTTTTGACTGAGTTGTGGCAGTTAATTGCTGCTTTATAATTGCTCCAGTCCTGTGATGAATTCCACCTCCCAAGGAACCCTGCAGGACCTGCACAGATCAGGGCCAACTTGCTCTGATCTGGTTGAACAGGCTCATAATGCTACCTGGGATTAAAAGAAATGGATACTTAGTGAAATGTGATTCCCTTTCTTTGTCACGGATAACTTTAATCAGTGTTTTGGGAGCACAGGGAGGGGGTGTCTGCAGGCGTGCTCAGCCCTTCAGCTGTTGGTACCATGGTCGCAGACCTCTGAAAGTTCCTGCTGGCAGCAGCAATGACATGGATGAGTTCATTCTGCCACCTTCTGTGTCAATCAGGTGGAGTCTTGCTGTGTTAAAGACAGGAACAGGGGAAGAGGGAGAAGGAATTTGTCAAGATAAAAGTGCAAATCATGGGAGAATTAACTGGTTTAAACTTCACAAACTTCCTTAAACTCTGTAGGCCCTAAGCTTAAGGTGTTAAGATTGACCAGCGGAAGAGATGCAGCCAGAAGCTGTAGATATGGCTGGTGCTTGCTCAGAGCTGAGCCCTGCTGCAGGTGCGTCTGGGTGGCCCCAGCACATGTCAGCTGCCCGTGTGTGCTGTGTGTGCAGGTGGCCGTTCGCATCCGTCCCATCAGTGACGCCGAAGCAGAGGAGGGAGCTGCGCTCGTTGCCCGCAGAGTGGGCGAGCAGGTGAGCTGGGGGTGGTTCCTGGGCTGCAGGAAAGCCCCCGTGCTGGGGACTGGGGAGTCTGCTGGGTGTCATGCAGACCGCCACGAGACTGGTTCACGTGCAAACACTTGCTTTCGAATCCTGCGAACCCCCGGCCTTGCTGTGCCACAGCAGGGATGCAGCTTCCTGGGCAAATGGCACTTCTCTCCAGTTCTGCACCTTACACCTCTTACACAGGGATTGCAGGAGGTCCCCGATTACCTTTTCTACATCACTACATCTATTTACGTATTCTTATTGTGCCCTTGTTATTTACCTTTTTTTCCAATGTAGACCCCATTATTTTCTATTGTGCTTCAGCTGATATTTCTCTGAACCCTTTCTGAACGCACGCTAATTCTGTAATATATCTTGTCACCATGCCATAGTCAAACAATAGCAGCCCTCAGAAGCAAAGAGAGCATGAATCTCACTTTCCTCTTTACGGATTATCTTATAAATGCAGTTTTTATTTAGCACCTGACTGGTGAAACAGCCTTCTTTCTTTTCCCCCCTTAATTTTTTTTTTAAAGCAGCCATTACCCTCACAAAGATATCAGCTTTATTTTTATACAGCTTATTCAGACTTGCATCATCTGCTCTGAGATCTATTTGCTCTAATGGAAATCTGGGAAGGAAATGTGCATTACATTAGTCTGAGTAACTTCTATCTATGAGAATGAGCTTCTCTTAGTAACGCAAATAACTGTAATTATGAAAGCAAATTAATTGACTGGGCAGTTGAAATACTTAAATTTCTTGGTGCATTTTGATTTACATTCATGTTCCCTGCTATTTTTACTTCCAGCCTAACTCATTTGGAATTGCTTCTGCCTGCTTGTTAATCCTAACTCAAAATTGACTCTGTTGGTGTCTTGTTACGTTTTAATGCTTCTGTGCAAGAGCAGAAGAGTCATGCTTTTGGAATACTGCTAGTTAGACGAGGTGTTAGCCCCAGATTGGAAGAGGAGGACCCTCTTTTGGATGCAAACAAAATCTGGACATTACCAAAGCTCAGTAGAAGGGGCCTAAAAGTGTTACAGAGCAAATCGCTGAAGGAAACATGCTGACCTTGTCCTCCAAGTTCTGCTCTTGGCTGTCATACTTGCACGTGCATACGATTATGCATCAACCCATCTTTTGCAGGCGAATCCTGCCACTGACAATAAACCAGGAGTTCCATTCAGAATTTGTTCTTGTGTTGCTTCAGGTGTTAAGGCCTGAGCAGGACCAGTGAATACACTAAAAAAAAAAAAAAAAAAAAAAGTCATTCTGGTAATTGAAAACTTGCAGATCAAAACTAGAGATACTCTAGAGACTTGGAATTTAGCAGGAAATGCAGAAGAAGAACCAAAGCCGTAACATTTCCCAAATGCCTGTGGGCATTTGTCCTAGATACTTGTCTCCCATGCCTGGCACACCAATGCAGTTATTCCGTAGGTCAAGTGGTGGTTGATCCATGCTTTAATTGCTTATATAATGATCTGTTTACCTAAGAGAGTGAAAGCTACTCTGGAGTAAGAGACACAGGGTTCTCTGTCCCTTCCCTTGAGGCTTGAGCATCTCCTTATGAGCCGTTTCAGTGGAAGAGAAAGAATATATACTGTGATAATTATGTACTGAAATAGATCCTAAGGGACTGAAAAGAAACAGAACCAGTTCTGTAACCTGCTGCAACCCCTCTCCTACCTTTTTTTTTTTCCTTAATAAAAGCCAGAAATGCAATGACATTTCTGTCCTTGAGCAATGCAGGTACTTCCATCAGTCCTTGTGCATGAAATGCTTTGGCAGATTACTTTGGGCACTTTTGCTCCCAAGGAACTTAACTGTTTTCTTTCACAGCTCCTCTGTCTGAATCTTGGCTGAAAATTGAGGTAAGAGGTCCCGTCTCCATCCTGCCTGCATAGAGGTTGGTTGGGTGTCACGGCCCTGCAGCCACTGCTGTTGCCCAATGCCAGCAACCGTTCCACTGCACAGCTAACCTTCAAAGCATTTTGCAGCAGCTGCTGGTTCTCCAGATTACATCGGTTGCACAACAGAGCTTGTTGGCCTCAGCATTGTGTACAGAAGTGTGTTTTCCACACAAAGCTGCAGGGCCACGCTCTTCTTGTCCAGAGCTGTGATGGTGATAGTGCTGCAAGAAATCCTGACAGGCTGTTAACCATACCCAGGTATAACAGGTCTTTCCTCTGGCTTTATCTTGTAACAGAGGGTGGTCTTGATAGATCCAAGCGAAGATCCAGACGACATCTTGTGAGCTAACAGATCCCAAGAAAAAACATTTGTATTTGACATGGGTTTTGATCATGGAGCAACCCAGGTAACATCCTTCCCCTTTTTAACCAAAAGGCTTAATATTAGCATTTTTTTCCCTCCTTAGATGAACGTTTTCGGCATGTGAGTAGACCTGCACATCCCAGAGGCCACATGTCACCCAGGTGAAACGTGACAGTGCTGAAGAGCAAGAGGACTGCGAGGGTTTTCCTTTAGTCAGGGAAGCGGGGAGACACGTGCAGTATTGAGCCTGCCTCTCCCTCCTGCACCAGCGCTCCCCAGGTGCATCGCTCCTGAGTGGAGATGAAGAGCTTTGTCTCCTGAGGTCTCCAGTGAATGAGATCATTGCCATGTTGCTTGGATCTCCTCTCACATGCTTCTTCCCTGCACCTGTTTTACAGGCTTACGCAGTGAGCTCTAGTGCCCTTACTGAGCTGTGTTTTGCAGTACAAGGATTTCATCAGCACCTGCATTTTGTGATCACCATGATGTGACTGCAGCCCCGCTTCTCACAAGTAGTTCAGTTATCTGTGTGCTCTTTTACATTAAAATTCAGCATAGCACACTTGTATGCTACCTAAGACATTTTTGGAGGCCCAGTGGCACTTCTCAATAAAGGATTAGGTCAGGGAGAGAATTTACTCCCTTCTTCAGCAGACACAAAAGAAAAACAAAGCATTCCATGTTCAGAGTCCAAGAAAACAAGAATATTTAAGGACATTTATTCTAGTAAGCTCCTGCATCTTGCCTGCCTTTAGAAAATTCAATAAAACTTAGTGCTTTTCTGCTCATTTTGAGGATGTGTCAAAATTCAAATGGCTCATGAATTGTTCCAAAGCCCAGGAAATTTGTAAAACATAGAAAATCATGGGGAATGTAATTGGGTATAGATTATTTGGACAGCTGTTGTGCCTGACAAAAAATCTCTGCTTTTTTGGCTGAATTAGGAGGAAGTATATGTGTCCACAACCAAAAGCCTGATAGAAGGAGTCATTTCTGGCTACAATGCAACCATTTTTGCATATGGTCCAACAGGTAAAGTAGTTCCCTGTAGCTGTACTGCTCCAGATGAATAAAATATAGCTCTGCAAACCAGAAATGAGCTGTAATGCCGATCAATTGCTTACTGTGAGGACGAGACTGAAGCGTTAAAATACCGTTCTCATTGGGAAGTGTGGATCTCCCTTAAATGCTGAAGTAACAACAAAGCTGTCCCGTGTAAGTTGTCACTGTCACTGAAACTGTCCTGTTTAAGTTGTTGAGGTGGAATTCAGTGGAGACAAATCTTCCTGTTGAAAAGGAGGAGGAGATGAGAGCGTCTGTGCAGTGCTGTAGACTCATCTCAGGAGAATAGACGTAGCTGCAGAAGGCACTTACAGACTACAGACTACATGAAAATATATTTCTACTCTAGCTCTGAACACCTAGGTGAGCAGTTAACATACGTAATCTGCCCGTCTGCAAGTCCTCTTCCTGCCCGTTTTGGATGGCATGTGCCGTGTCTTTCCTGAGGCAGTGTCATGGTGGGATGAGAAACAGGAGTAACCAGAGCAAGTTAGGGGATGAAGGACAGAAATCAGTAGGAAACCAGGCTTCATTTGTTGTGGAAACTGGCTGACATGGAAGTTTGGCTTTGCTGCTCTTCTTTGTATCTTCAACAGGAGCAGGAAAAACCTACACAATGCTAGGGATGGACTGCGAACCAGGGATTTACATCCGTGCTCTTGATGACCTCTTTAAGGCCCTTGAAGCTTCCACCAAGGAGATGGATTACACAGTCTCCATGTCCTACCTGGAGGTGAAGTGTCTGTGTTGCCTTGGATCCAGGCTCTGTGGAGCAGGCGTGATGAGAAGGGGGGAGTCCGGGCCTGTCCATTGAAATGCAGGATCAACTCAACCCTCTCTGCAGACCTAAGGACCCAAGGCGAGTTTCACACCAACCCCTTGTTTCTTACCCTCAGATCTATAACGAGGTGATCCGTGACCTCCTGAACCCATCCTCTGGCTTCTTAGACCTGAGAGAGGACCCCAGAGGCAGCATCCAGATAGCAGGAATTACGGAAGTCTCCACTACAAATGCTCAGGAGGTGCTTTGGGCTATGGTCCGTGATGAGGGAAAGGGAGAGAGGGGTGTTTTCATTCATCAGTGCTTTAACATTTCTTGACACTTTCCTATTGCCTGTGCCTTGCTCAGTAGCAGGACCTTTTGTAGCAGGACCTTGGTGGAACTGGATTAATGTGAATTTTATGGAAAGGGCTCATCATGGAGCCATGTGAGTGGTAGAAATCAGGCTAAAATCTCCAGCTAAGCTCCTGCTAGCTCTACTTCCCCTGAGTGCATGCTGCTTTCCTGGAAAGGCAAGAGTGCTTTGATCTGTATACACATCTCAAAAACCATTTGGAGAGGGAGAAGAAATAATGAAATTCCCTTGAGCTACCCCGATGTGCACTTCTGCATGTGCCTTGGATGTGAGATGAACTGTCATGAACCCACACTTCCAAGGTTGCAAGCTAAAGGGGGAGATCTGGAGAAAATCAACAGCAAAACCCCCACTAGCATAAGCGGGACCAGAGTTTGCCCGTGCCCTGGGTGAGGGGTTCAGTCTGTGGGGAGCACCATGCTGCGGCTCAGGCAGAGTCATACGCCTCTGCATGTTGTTCTGCGTTGTTTAGATCATGCAGCTGTTAATGAAAGGAAACAAGCAACGCACCCAGGAACCTACTGCCACCAACAAGACGTCCTCCCGCTCGCACGCAGTCCTGCAGGTGACAGTGATGCAGAAAAGCCAAAGTAAGGTGATCAGCGAGGAACTGCGGATTGGAAAGCTTTTCATGGTTGACTTGGCAGGGTCGGAGAGAGCAGCTCAGGTATGGCTGGAACTCAGCAGCTTTTGGTGAGACCAGGCTAGGTGCCTGTCCTCATCCTGAACACTCCGTTGCTTTTGAGAAGTAGTTTGTATCTGGGACAGCCTGAAAATAAAAACAAAGTTTGAAGATATTGGTAATATCTTGTATTAGGCCAACTAGTATAATAGGAAAAATGTAAACCAGCTTTTGGGTGCAGCCTTTCCCGAAAAAAAAAGAAGGAAAAACCAGCAGTGATTTTCACATTTAAAGAGAAGCTGAAGTCTGTTAGGCAGGGATCACCTGTGCTGTCAAAGAGAAAGCTGGTGCCTGTGGAATAGAGGGGTGGTGGTGGGTGGAAAATAAGGCAGCTGGCTCCAGTGGGAAGGAGGAAATGCTGGAACTCAGGGAGGTGATTTGAGGGAGAGAGATTTTACATACCAGTATTTCTACTGAGACCAGGAATTCTGGAGTGATGTAGTTGTGCATCTTAATTTCTGAAATAATCTGTAGAAGATAATTAATAGCTGTTATCTTTTAAGAAGTAAGAAGAGCTGGGTCATCTTCTCCAAGAAATGTACTGCTGCCAGTATCTCTGTGCCTCAGAATGGGGTTTAACCCCACACTTTCAGGCTGATTTTTCAGGAGGCATTGCTTTGTCATCCAAACCTTGACCCAGTGATGCCGCACATCTTCCCCAGGCACAGACCCACATTCTGAAGCGTGTGCTTTGTCTGCCTGTCCTACTCCCTCTCTCCTCTCCCCCCAGACTCGGAACCAGGGCAAGAGGATGAAGGAAGGAGCCCACATCAACCGCTCGCTGCTGGCTTTGGGCAACTGCATCAACGCTTTGAGTGAGAAGGGGGGGAGCCGGGCCCAGTTTGTTAATTTTCGAGACAGCAAACTCACACGCCTGCTGAAGGTACTGTAGTACACCAAGGGTCAGCAAGGAGCTCGGTGTGTCTGTTGCTGGTATCACCACTTGAATCAGACAGGGCTTAAGAGCTGATCCTTGACTGTCTCTGTGCATTGTCTTTATCCAGCTCGGAACAGTCCTCCTGGATCTTGCATGAGCTTTGCAATACAATCAGGGCTTGAATCAGACACAGCTGTTTTTGTAACAAGCTTGTTGTCTTGTGATCTCTGTGGTTAAGGAAAGGCTTCCTACAGGGCTAAGGAAATCCTATCGATTTGGGTCATATGTCTAAGCTTGCAGGTGACCAGTGATTTTTTTAATTAACTTACTGGCTTTGAATGTTTCATCCCTTCTATAAGATTTGGCTGAAATTGGCCAATAAATTTGGATATTGTTGGGGCAGGAGGAAGAAAGACTGAGAGTGACTCTGTGCTGTCATAAATTGCCTCTCCCTTAGGAAATCAGAAAGGTTGCAGACACACTCTTTGCTATGATGGTTATTTTATGGATACTTCACAACCTCATTTATGAACCTCACCTTGAGCCTTGGTGCTGAGCTACCACTGCTGTTGCCTGACAGATGTGTTTTCTAGACAACAGTGGGGAGGAGAAGAGATGGATAAAAAGGCAGGCCTCTGTTGTGAGCAGAACTGAGAAGCTGCCAGCACATTTGTGGAAACTGATTTTCTTGCAAAAATTCTTTTGTAGAAAGTGAATTACTTGCTGATTTTGTTGTTGATGGAGAGAGGGCGTAATGAATGGTCTTTTACCAGCACTTTCTTCACTGCTAATTGGGGTTCTCCACCAGAAACTCAATGAACTGCTGGGGTACCCGACCATGGTGGTTACCACCAAGCAGCAAGACCCTGCCATGTCCATATTAACCTCGTCAACTTTGCATCCCTCTAGGACTCCTTAGGGGGCAACAGCAGGACTGTTATGATTGCACATATCAGCCCAGCCAGCACCTCCTTTGAAGAATCTCGAATGACCTTGATCTATGCCTGTCGAGCAAAAAACATCAAGACACAGGTAAATGAACAAACAACTCACAAGGAGGTGGGGGTTAGAGATTAAAGCTTGCAAAGTGGAAATTCAAGAGGTAGTGGATGAAGGGAGAAAAAACTTCAAGAAGGGGCAGCGCAGGGTGGCGTAGAGGCTCTGTGTGAGTGACAGGAAAAAAAGCAGATGAAGGGAACAGTGGAAAGCAAATTGTGTGGGTCGTGGATAAGAAGAGGAATATGAGGGTCAAAACAAAGGAGCAGAATAATGAAAAGGCAGAAGCTTACGAGCCTGGTATGGACCCGGGTTCAGAACATAAGGAATGATGGCTGGAGGAAGACTACTGGGAGGAGGCATGTCCCAGTGGGGATGCTGGGCCTGGAAGAGGAACTGGGGGGGCTGCAGAAAGGAGGAATAAAATGGATAGGCTTGTGGGGCGAAGGAAGCTGAACAGTGATCTACAACAGGGTTTTCACTCTTTGTGGATCTCTGTGTTTTCCCTGTGGACACAGGGTCTGTGGCTTTTCTCTGTTACCTTTTGGGAATTTCCCATAATTAAGGAAAACCACTAATTTATGGTTTCACCATTCATGAGGGAAAATTCTTCCCCATCACAGGATTTAGTGCCCTTCCAACTGAAAGCATAGCTTTGTTTGCAGCCATTGTACCAATGATGGACTGCAGGACAAATGCTCACGTATTCTGTCTCACCAGGTAAAATGTAACTTGCGGAATGTCTCCTACCACATTGACCAATACACCAGCATCATCGCAGACCTCCACAGGGAGATCGAGCGTCTGAAGGCAAGGGCGGAAAACCAGGAGAAGGAGAAAAGTACAGTCGGCTCTGACCTTGGGGATCTGCAAGGTAGAGCCAGGAGCAAGGACTGGTCTGGGGTATCTGGAGGGAAGAGAGTGGGTAGAGGAGCTGTGTGGACAGGTTGTGGTAGCGCTTGGCGGGCCTCCATGCAGATGTGGCTGAGGGAAACTGGTCTAGCAATGCTTGTAGAGAAGCAGAGCAGAGAACACAGTCTGATGGCCAGGGGAGCTGAGGTTGTTTTCCTGTGTGAGCCTGTCTCTGACATACTGTGTGACTCTGGACAACACATTCAACCTCCTCAGCATCTTCCCCAACATTAAAATGTGTTGGACTTCACAAACCTGCCCTTGAAAAGACCTTTGACATCAAGTGCTGGCATTTGCTGTGGGAAGTTCTGACTCTCACAGAGACGTGACCAAGTTCTGTAGCCTGCATCATCATGGGCTCTGAGGCCATGTCAGGACACAGAGATCTGTTGTATGGTTTGTTGCACTTAATTTAAAAAAAAAAAAAAAAGAGAGGGGGGCAGGGTGAAGCTTTTTAAACACTGATTGTTCTGCCCTGGGGACTATTCCTTTTGTCAGTGAATCTGGCATGGAATGAAATAAAAATTGTCAATTTCTCTGACAGACAAGACACAAGGTATAACTGGCCTCTGCTACCAATACCCAAGGTCATTTTTAGATAACAAGCACAGAAAAACCAATAACTTTTTCTTTTTGGTGGGTAGAAAGATGGAAGAGATGTCCCTGCAATGCAGTATCCTCTTAATACTCACAAAAGGAGTAGCGCTGAGACCTATATATTGCTAACAATAAAGATATATCAGATTTATTAAGCAAACTATTAACTTCAAGAGACTGCAAAATGAAGCAGAGTCCTATAAATGAATGCCTTGTAACATTTGTAACACCAAGCTGCTTGTGGACCGAGCAGCTTGGTCTCAGGGTAGTTTTGTGGGGACTTGGCAGATGTTTACCTGGCCTAACAGCAGATCAGAAATGTCTTCTCCTGTAGCAGAGAGGCACAGAGGCTCTGAGGCACACAGTGGCCAAGTAATGAACACCTTGCGGGCACAGCTGGTTGGGGCTTTCAGGGAGCAAATGGAGATGCGTCGCAGCCTGATGGAGCTGGAAAACACCAACATTGAGCTGCACGTTGATACCTGCAGGAACCTCCTAACAATCACAGAGTAAGTCTCTCCTTAGCTTTCAACACGATTTATACGTGGACCTCCAAACTCGCCATTAGAAATGCCGATATCCCATGGTCCTCCCAACAAAAATGACAAAAGGATGAGATCAAGTGTAGGTTTGAGATTTACTTGTGTGATGAGGAAAACTTGGGAAGGTGGTGGTCTGCAAAAGGTGCCCAGGGATTTAAGGTAGATTAAGTCCATGCGACTCTGAGCCTTAGATTAAGGTGCTATATTTGCAGCGGGTGATTTCTGCTATTGAGAAACACATCCCTAATCCCTCTGGTGCTTGTAAGGAGACTGCAGCCTGCACATGGTGCTGCACTGCAGTGCAGTTGCCTGAGGTACCTCTGTAAGGCAACCTGCTACCTCTAGTATCAGGTTTAAGCTCAAGACTGAAAGCATAGACAGTAGATGCCTCACCTCTGTTTGGCCCTTATTCTGGACTTGAGTTTTAATGGAAAAAATGGATGGCAGTGCAGACTGGGATTGTTGGTCCTTCCATGGTCCAGTCACTCTGTGTTTGTGGTTTCCATCTGGATGCACTGCATCTGGGCATGATTTAATGTCAGAGAAAGTATCATCATCCTTTTCTTCTGGATAATCTGTGTGTCAGTTCCCTCTCATTATCACTAGTCACCCATATAATGCCTCTGTAAATTTTATAGTCTCTTAGGATTTGGGTCTTTTGTAGTTAAAACAGTCTTCAGGACATTAAAGATATTCAACAAGTACCTGTGAATAGGCAACAATTTGTGATGAGGTGGGAAAAAGCACTGTTTGCCTTGCCATGGAAAGATCACAGAGGAGGTCTGTCCTACAGACTTCCAAACGGGAGGAAGATCATTGTGCTCTTCTGCGTGGTTTGTCCAGCTCCAGAGCAATCATTATGCTCTTCTGCATGGTTTGTCCAGCTCCAGAGCAGTCTGGACTAATTAGTTCTACTGCTGTCATGCAAGAAGTTGTTGGACAGATACTATGAAGTGCTATGCATGCATCGTTAAGAGTTATGTCACCATGTCCCAGAAACTCCTTTTTTTGCTGGCAGCTGGGAACGAGAGAAAGATCAGGGTGCATGCAAGTATCGCAAGCCAGCAGAGGAGGAGAAAGATGCAAACACAGAGGAGGAAGACAAGGAAGTGGGTTTCATCAATTCACCTGAACCTCATGAAGTTACAGTAGCAAGAGAAGAGATCAGCCTGCTGCTGGCAGAGCAGTGCAAGACGGCGGCCCTGAAGGTGAGGGGGTGAAGGTGCCCTTGTGGTTGCAAGTCTGACCTCTGCCCAGTGGGTGCTTGAGGGAAGGATGGCAGCAGCGTAACTCAGAGAGGTTCTTGTGGGTTTTGGGCTAGCACTGCAAAAGCAGTGTGGCACCTGCATTGCAGCTGGACTCCTAAATACTTTGCTGAAGGAAACCACACAGGAACATTGTTTGCATCCTGCCTCTTGTCCCTGTGTTTCTTAGCATAAGGGGAAAAGCACCCACTGGGCTTATGCACCCATAAGCGAGCTAATTCTCCCCATTTTCCCTTTCAGGGACACTCTGAGGGTTTGTCACTCACTGGTTGTTCAATGTTTTGGTAATCAGTTTTGGTGATTACTTTTTTTGGTAGCAAACTTCAATGTTTGTGAGTTCCTCTAGTCAAAGACTGTGTGTCTGGATATATCCGCCATGACTGAAACATGGTAGCTGCCACTAGAATAAGCAAAATACTTTTTGTAGATACTACTTTAATCTCAGCATGAAGGATACAGCAGAGAATTGCTCGGATGCCTTTGTTATCACAAGAAGCTGAGCTGCCTAGACAAACCCCTATCTTTTTCAGACAGAGCTGGAGCAGCACTTAGCAAATGCCAAGGAAAAAACTTCCCAGATGGAGGAGTTTTTCTCCAGAAAACTCACCAGTAAGGATCAGCAGGAGGTGCTAAGGCTCCTCTGCAGAGCCCATGAGCTTGAGCTTGGCAACACAGAGCTGCAGGCAAACATGCTTTACAAGGAGAATTTGTTGTGCCAGAAGGATTTTGTGATCCAGCAACTGCAGCAGCACATGCTACTCTCTGAAGAAATTATTCAGCAGCAGCAAATACTAATAAAAGGTAAAGCAGCACCTTTGCTCCTGCTCTGTCATTGTCTCCAAGCTTTGTTGTCTGATGGCAAACTGGAGAACAATCCACCCAGAAAACCTTGCTTGGATGTCATGACTCCACAGTTCTCAGCTGTTTCTCTAGGAGTGATCTTTAGCTCTTCCTCCCCATCTCTGTTCCAGCCCAGAACATTCCTGTCCCAGAGATACTGGCAAGGTTACACCACCTGCACCTCTCTGAGCTGGAGGAGGGGACACTGAGCCGCCTGCTTCTGCTACATTCAGTGATGTCCAGCATGCTCAGGGTAAGGCAGAACAGACCTTTGTGTTGGAGAAACCACGCTGTCCCGTTATCTTGTGTCATAGCCATAGATTCACACACCCCCAAAGCCTGGCTGGGTTCTGGTGCTGGTCAGGAGCTGTACAGAGCTTCGCTTTAGGAACATGTTGTCTCTGGAGCTCTGTTCTCCTTGTCCCCTTCCCTTTGACTCAGAGACTTGATAAGGCTTTTAGTGACAGAGGAGGACCCAGGCAGTGCTGTGCATGAGCCAGTGTGTTCATCCTCCTAGCTGCTGTTGTGTCAGATTGGGAAGAGATAACTGGCTTGGCGGCAAACAGAAAACAAAACATTAGGTGGCCAAACATGCAGCCATCCAAGTGCTGGCTGTAGGAGACTGTCAAACATGGAGGCCTCTGCTCGCTCATGGCACAGTAGATATCCAGGTCCTTGGGTCTTTCCTGCAAGAAATGAAAGATGTCCTCTTTGTCTTTGGAAAACTTGTGTTTTGAGACAGTAAGGGGCTGGCAGGAAATTGCTAGTCTTCAGCAGGGAGTCCAAGCAGCAGCTTCCCCTGTTTATTATGATTAGAATAAACGGGGCAAGGAGTTGGGTTTCACCATGAATAATAAATTTAATGCTATTCATGTTGGGAGGGGAGCAAATAGCAGGTGGCTGGAACTATGGAAAAGCACATAAGGTATCAAGAGTGTCTTTGTGACTGCAGGCTGAGAGCCTGGGCTAGAGGTGGGGCTTTACAGTGAGAAAAATCAGCTGTGGATCTCATTCTTCCCTCTTCCTGCAGCCCCACAACAGTCCTTTTCTGGATGTAAGTCAGCATCTGGATCCTAATAAACATGAGATCAGAAATGTTCTACCTGGGAACGTGACGAATATTCCATGGGGGGTGAAGTTTGGGGGGTGAAGTTTGACATTCCCTCCATCACCCTTGAGTCAGACAGGTAATGCAAATCTTTATCATTAATAGAATTATTCTCTAGGGCACGGGAACCTGGCAGCTCCCAGGTGCTTCCCCAAAACTGGGAGACATCAAACTGGAAGAGCCTCTAGAAACCGGAATCTGTTAGAAAAGAGTTTCCTGCAAGTAGCTCTATGTGTTAGCAGGAACCTTCTCTGCAGAGAGGGCTATGGGAAATGTTCGGATTTGCTTCTGTGGATTGGCAAGCATTTAAACCAAATAAAATGGCAAAGTCTGTGAGAATCAGGGGACGAAAATCTCTCTCCTTCATGAATCCTGAAGTCCTTCCTTGCTGTGTCCTCTATTACCACATTTACCAGGCTTCTGGCTTTTCCCACAGCTTGAGAGCTCTCATCTAGACATGTTTCATCTCTCCCTGCTGATGAAGGGCCTGTGCTTTCATCTGTTAACTGCCTGGCATATTCTTTTCACAGTGGCAGCTGCAGATCATCTAAAACAATGCCCTGGGGGAAGGAGGGGTCTTTGGATACCCATCTCAGCCCAACTTTCTCTGGTTTGCCAAAAAGCCCAGTTCAGCAGGTCAGTGTGGCAGGAAAGGAATTCAAGGCACGTTTGTTGTGGATAGCAGCTTCCTCTTGTGATGACAGAACATGCATGGCAGCTAAACCACAGAATCTATTGTATGCAAGGAAGATAAACTTTGGCAAGCAATAACATCACTCCTAGAGCACTGGCCTTGGGTTTAAAGCCTGGGATTTACTTAAGAGGCCACGGCTTAACTGCCACCTCCAGTTTGGGCTCTCCCTCTGAATCACCAAGTCTCCAGTGTGTCCAGTGGAGTGGCAGGAGTTGTAGAGATGCACCATGGAGTCTGGTGTGAGGGGACCTGCGTTGTCAGGGATGATCGCCATTCACTGGTCTGTTGGGCCCTGATCTGATGTCTATCTGATGAAACCCAATTCACTTAGCACCCTGGAACAGGAGGGAATGTTAAGAGCTCATCAGTTTCTTGCTTGACAGCTGACTCATTTTGTAGCCATCACTCTATATGGGAGATGCACAGTCAAAAAGCTTTGCCTTTGTTTCTCTATACATCGAAGTTACAACAGTATTTCAGGTGAAATTTCATGTCTTCCAGATGTTTGAAAGTGCTTTGAAGGGGAAAAGTATAAAAGCTTTGACTGAAAAGCAAATAATACTGCAATTTCTCTGATTTTTAGCAGAAACCAACAGGTGTTGCTGCCGGAAAGATGAGTCCCAGGCTGCGTTCCCCCACCTCTCTAGGCTTGCATGGGAAAAAGTCACCATCAGACGTTGCTGCAGTTCCACTGAGTCTGGAGACCTTGGAAGAAATTGCTGCAAACACCAAAAGCATCTCCCTCGTTGCAGCCAGTCACCGTTCCAGAGCCCAACACAAAGACCCTGGGAGCAAAGTCTCCTCGGACCACGTCTCTCAGGGAGACATGCTTGAGCTGAAGTATCTGGAGGCCAACTCCACCCAAGATTGTCAGACAAGAGACAGTGTGTCTATTGGGGGTTTGCTGCTGGACCCTGCGGCTGGGAGCCAGCTGGGCTCCCCAGCCAGGGGAGTGCTGAAGAACAGGAGAGACCAGGGGATGTCTGCTGAGAGGACAGCAAGAAAGGAAAGATCTCGCTCTCTCGAACCAAACTTCCACAGGGTAGGTCTTTTGTGTTTATTTCTAAAGGGGATGGGTTGAACAGAAGGCATGGACCCAGTGGAGCTAGGGTGGTTTTTAAATACAGTAAGAGAAACATAGTACAAACTGCATGAAGAAATAAGTTAAATATCTTTATTCTTCTATAATGCCCTCAACCTCCTGCCTAAACAGCAAATTAAGCCAGTCAGGTGGGGGAATCTTTTTGGTACAACATGGCAACAATCAGAGGTAAGAGACATCACTGCTGAGGTTAACTCAACTTGATGTCTTTCAGATCTCAAAAGTTAGGCATTGGACTCCCTCAAGCCCCAATGCAGGCAAAGCTTCTGAGAACCACCTACACCGAGCTAGACTCTTCCATCAGCCAAAAGCTTTGAGTAGCATATCCATTGCCGCAAAGGTCAAGGTTCCTATCAGCCACCATTCAGGTAGGGGCCAAAGAGCTGTTGGTGACATCCTGCATCAGCTTTCTTGGAAAAGATGGATTGTCATGTGAGAAATAAGACAGAGTAAAGTCTAAGTATCAGAACTATTAGAAATCTCATCCAAATTTTTTTTATATGGTCTAAGTAGCTTTTGACGGATAAGAAAGCATATCCTTTGTAGAACCACTGCTTCAACTAAGCCTCTGTAACTTAGGGGGAAGAATTAGGGTTCAGTTGGGTTCACTTGCAACAAGTTGCTGATCTTTGTCTAGTTGCTCAGACAGTTTCACATCCAAACCAAACCTCAGCAAGGAGACCAAGACGTGACAGGCTGCACTAACCATCTATCAGCTTCAGTTGTTTTGCTTAGTGCAGACACACAAGGCCAGAACGAATTTCCAGGAACTGCATACGCAAATCCCATTGAAATGTAGCCAGAATCCTTCCTCATTCTGGCACAGGTGCTATTATCTTGGTAGGGTAGCAATAGCTACACATGCTATTAAGTTTTTCTCACTTTTTTTTTTTTTTTTTTTACTAAAAAATGGTTAAATTCCTATTTACAATGCTATAATTTATTTTGGCTAGCTATTAGTGACTCATGCATTGCAAAATGTTTTTAAAACTGTGTTTATAATGAAGCTTTCCCGGCTTTTGATAGAGCAGATTCCACAAGAGGTGCTGCCAAAAGACAATGTTCCTGCAAGCACTATCCAGCAAAGCAACTCTAACCGTGTCAAAGGACGGGTCCTACAGTAGCAAGTCAAGGGTGAGTACATGAAATATCAGGTTGGCTGGCTCAGGAGGCACTACTGTATTCTTCAGCACTTGCTCTGTTGCAATTTGAACTTAAAGAGCTGTAAATGCAACACAAACAGACCAGTTGGAAAAGCAGTCACATGGGTGGGGGTTTTACAGCCAAGTTTTAAGCCCCCACTTTTTTTTCCCCCAACAGATGACATGGGCAACGTTCCAGAGTGAGTTACACTCCATCTCCCTCTTGGCCAAAAATAACCTCTTACGAGGAGAAAATAACATTTTCAGGGCTTTTCATAATCCTAGTCTAATCCATATGTGAAGTACAAAGTTTAATCTGCGTTAGCCATTTAACAACATACTGCTTCCACTGAAAGTGTCACCTTGCGATTTTCTTAAGGCAATGATCCTTAAGGCAAGATCCTAGTGCCTTTGCCAAACTCGCCCCTCCAAAGCCCGTGGCAATCTGTCTCTTCCCCATTTTGACTGGCTGGCTCAAATCGAAGCACGAGAAACTTGACTGAGTACTTTGTCTCCCCTGGCTTGCAGAGCCTGCAGATGGTGCCAGCAGTCGGCAAACGCAGCAGTCAGTCACCCGCTTGGGGACCCAGCCGAAGACTAAATAGAAGCCACCAGGGGAGCAAGACTCTTGGTGGCCCCAGCGGTTTGCAATGAATGTCAAGACTGCTGGAAGTCGAGGAAGCAGATGCAGGGAAGTGTGCCTTAAAATGTATTTTAGCTTCTGTGTTGTAACACTGAAAAGCAGAGGGAAGGCTAGCAGGGGGGAGAGGGATCTTATACATTGCAGATTGCTTTTTCCATACCTTGCTGCAAGTCTTTCCGCTGTACTGTGTTCTCTTGCTGTTAGCTTCACTTTAAGATAACTAGGGTGTTAACGGGGCCCAAGAGAAGAGAAAACCCTCATTTTCCCAGTAGCATTTGCCTCCCAGAAGCCGTCGGCACAGAGCCCAAGCTGCCTTTTTTCCCAGGGCAAAAGTGTGGATGCCACCCATGCATCCAAAAGGCTCCCTGACTATTAAAACCAAATGTAAATGCCTGAGAAATAGTTTCCCCATTCTCCTCTGCCGTCCCTGTGTGTTGCTGTGAAGCTAGGAGGTGTAACACACGCCTGGAATGCTGTTTGGGTGAGCAGATGTTTGGCTGTGAGAGCAGCCAGAGATTGCTCTAAGCTCTTTTTCATCTACAGAGCATTTCAGATCAGAGTGCGGCCAGGAGAAGCAGCATGGTGATAGGTGAAGACCCTGATAAGAGCTAGCCTAGAGGTAAACCGTGGGAATGTGGTTTTTTTCTTGAAACAATTGTCTCTAGCCAGCAACCTTCTCCATAAGGGGCTTATTTGAAAATATTTCCCCTGCTTTTTAAATATGCTGCAAATAAAATGGTTCTGGTCATTGCACTGAATAAATGACTGCATGCCCCAAACAGGAGTGGCTTCCCTCCTAGGTCTGCCAAAGTATCTCAGATGACAATTTCAGGTAGGTCTGTGCCTTCGTCAAATGGATGAAGAACCCTCTTTTAAAGTTGCAGCACTTGCAAGAATTCTCCTACGTGCTCTTTCTGACTTGCTGTGTGACACCGTGCACACATTTCTTGCTTTGCTATCTGTCAGGAAGTTAAGGGATAGTTCACTCCAGGGATGAGGAAGCTTAGATTACTTGTATTTATAAAATGCCTTAAAACCCTGAAGTGGGGATACAATGCCAAGCGCATGAGCTGGTGCAGCAAGCAGCTGATTTTCCTTAGGAAACAGAAAGAAGCAAGAAGAGATGTGATGGCGAAGCAGAAAGTCAGGAATACTTGTTCCCTGGGGCTGACCCTTTCAGGTAAACAAAGATATAAAAAAAGAATATACAGATAAAATAAGCACAGACTGTAAAACAAACCTGTGCCAGCAGGTCTTAAGCCAAACCTGTATTTACAAGACCTCACATGACCTACAAACACCAAAGGGCTAAAAGTGAGGGGAAATGGGGAGTTTTCCAGGCATATACATCTCCATTAAATACCTTTGGGCTGAATCACCATGAAAAGTTGCAGTGTTTGGAGCTATTTCATACAAAAAGTGGGACATTTGAGCTGAATGCATCAGTTTGAGGCTGTATCTCTGAAGGGGAGGTTGTGCAACAAAGAGTTTGACACTTTGCCATGACTGTTGTGAAGCCTAGGAAGCCACATGATGTGCTAATTTCCCTGTTTGTAAAACCTGTGTTTCAAGTTTGTTAATAAATGTAAAAGTTGGGGGTTGAGAGCTTGCAGGTGGAATCTGTGAATTATCAGTTGTAGCTTTGATAACTGCTGCAGGTGGGACTGCAGCCCATCTCCTGCGCAAGGTGGGCCCATGCTCATTTTCAGTGCTGGGCTAACAGAGCTTTGCTTCTGTTCTTCTCCATTGCAAGTAAGAGTAGCAAAGGGAGCTTCAACCGTTCCGGGCTTTTCAAGCAGCGTTTTCCAGCCTTGCTGCATCCAGATATCTATACTTTGCTCATAATAAAGCCTGCAGGGCTGGAACCCAAAAGGCTGGGGTTTCTTCCACAGAACAGCTTGGAACTGGCTACGTCTTACAGTGAGCTCCAGCTAGGAGCACTGATGGGTGTCAGGATGCTGTGTCCATCTTGGGACAGGGACTGTTGCCACCACAGCCACTGCTGGCTCATCGTCGTCCTGTCACCGGGGCAGGGCAGATGCTGGATGGTGGATTCTTGTCTCTGCACACCCGGTTTGCAGGGAAATTAAATACCCACGCAGGGTTGCGGTGTGGTGTGAGACCTCGGCGCAACCTGTACGACTTAAAAAATGAGGTTTAGGTTGAACCTTCCTCGCGTAATCGCTGGGAGCGGGCTCTGGCAAGGCAGCCACCTCAGGGCGCTCTGAGGGGAGAGCCGCCTCCTCAGGGCGGCCGCGCGCGCTTCCCGCCGCAGCCTCGGTCGCGCTGGGGTGGCGGGAAGCAGCCGGGCGCTGCTCCCCACCGGGGCGGCCCCTCCGCTCCCGGCCTGGCCTAGGGCCCCTCCCGGCGGGCGGCCCGCACCGACGGCGCCTCAGGGCCCGGCTCCCGGCAGCGGGGCGCGCCGGCAGGCCGCGGCAGCGGGGCAGGGCGGGCCACGGCCTCCCGCCGGCGGGCGGAGCGGCGCCTGCGCCGCGGCCCCGCGGGGACCCCCGTGCCCGGCGTCTCGCGAGAGGCGGCGGCGCCCGGGTAGCGGCGGGACGGGGACGGGCAGCGGGAGGCGGCGGAGCGGCGAGGAAGGCTGCGTTGCCCGGCCGGGAGGTGAGCGCGGGGCCGCCCACGGCGGGGTGTGGACGGCCTCCGCCCGCGGACGGGGCAGGCCCCGGGGGTCGGCGCCTGAGGGGACGGCTTGGGGGGCAGCGGGGCGCGGGCGAGGCGGTCCCGGCGGGGGGTGCCGCCCCGCGGTGGGGCCGGACGAGCTCCGGTTTTGAGCCTCAGCGGGGGCGCGGCGACCCCTGCGCTGGTCTCTCCGCTTTGCCCGGCGGCCGTGGTGTGCTAGGTAGGGTGCAGCGCCGGCCGGGACTGGGGGCGGGCGGGCTGCGGGCGGCTCTGCCGGTTCCTTTTCGCTGAAGCATGACGGACCAGCGTTCGTGTTGCCGCCGGCGCTGGGCCCGTTCTGCAGCGTTGCCTCCGGGCTCGGGGGCTGCCGCGGTCCGGGCGGCTGCACAAGCACAGCCGGGCGGCAGCCGCCCCGGCGGAGCGCGGCTCTCGGCGTGGCTGCACGGAGGCAGCCGCGAACGGCGTTAGTCCCGCCTGAACTTCAGGCACAAAACTTCGCTGCGAGCTGAACTGCGTACAGCGCCCTACTCGGCTGGAAGGAGGTCCCCGGCGGGCACACGCCGGCGGGGCGAGCAACGGGCTCTGCCTCCTGGCCCCGGCCACCACATCCAGCAGCCGCCCAGGGGTTTGCTCGCCCAGGCTGCGGCCGCCGGGGCCCATCCTGCCCCTGCCAGGCCAGGAGCGGCGAGTTCGCAGCTCCTGAAGTGTGTGACAGAGGGAGCGACCCAACGGGATGTGCTGCGAGTTTGGGAGTTTCTTCCTGGAAAGCTTAGAAATTGGTTATTGAGGCAACTTGCATGTATGGGTATTAAAACAGCACTGCCAAGCCTGTATAGAGCAGCCTTTGTGACAGCAGTGGGAGGGAAGGCTCTGGGTTAGCTGTGTAGATGAGGATGTATTGTTGTGGGTCTCTAGTGTATGTATGTGAGGCTGGGGTAAAACATGCAATGCAAGCCCTATTCTTTGTTTCAGGTATGCATTTATGCTAATGTAACTGCTGATACCCTTACATGGGTTAAAACACCCTGTTCTGCAAACGGTGCTATATTCTGGAAAGCTGTGGAGAAGCAATTTATTGATTGATGCCAAGCACATGAAAATAATATCTGGTTGTTGGTACAGGTCTGTCTGCTTTGGCTGATGGGAGCTCATTTGCCTGCACCTGCAGGAGGTTAAATTGGTTCCATTTCTCTAGAGGCTGGTTATTCCCTAGGTGTAACTGGTAGCAGGTGTGTACCATGATATGTGTAGAGGTGGCTGCATGGATGGAGTGAATGCTGGTGAATGCAGGTGCCCCGGGGGAACGTATCCATTTGAATTTGCCTTTTTTTTTAAGTTCTCATTCCACCTCTTTCCATCTTCAGAAGCAGGTGAAGCCCAAGCAAGTTACCCAAAATCCCATATCCTCTTATGTTAAAAGGAGTGGTCACTGGAGGAGGTGAGCTGGTGCTTGGTGCCTGACCTGTGCTGTGCACTTCCCCATGGGGACTTAGGAGAAGTGGGAGAGGGACTAGCCTGGGGAAACACAAAGCAAGAAGAGATGGAATCTGCACCCAAGCCTTTGGAGGCACAGTCACTTCAAAACCATCACTATTCAGACATGAGTTATTGTCCCCTGTTTCCAGTACATACCCGTGTGTAAGCTCCTGTATTTTCTTTAGGCTGTACTGCTCCTCTAAGTGAGCTGGACTTTGTTTCAGTTTCAAAGAGAGGCTGTGAGAGGATGTAGTCCTCGCAGAAATCGGAGAGGAGTGGAAGAAAGAGACAGGAATTATGTAATCTCATGTTTGCCCTGAGAACAAATAGTTACAGTTGGGCTGTGAAGTGCAAATAAGGTTTCCAAATCCCTGAGGAGTTGCATCTGTAATAGTTTTTGCAATAATAGCACTGGGGACACATAGCCCCGTTCTGGTTTTAAATGTGAGTTCGAGAGGTCATTACGTGATATGGCAGCTTGTGATACGAGAGGATGGGACCAGTGACCTTGGCCCTCAGTGCCTATCTCAGGCCTGGGGTGCGGAGAAGAGTCTGCTTCACACCCAGGCTGGCTTCAGGTTGGAGATGATCATGGGATGGCTGCTCAGGAGGCTCTGTAGGATGGTTATAGCACTTGGTCCATTTCCCAGTTTGCCAGCGTCATGTCACAGAAGCAGCTTTGTGTGGATACTGGTGCACGTTCTTGTTGGCTGGTGACTTTGGGTTAAACTTGAATGTAAATTCTTGGCTCCACTTGGAGGCTTTTCCTTTTGATTCTGGCAAGGGGAGGATGGAGGCGTGTTCCCTCTGATGTGTACAGAGACCTCTAATTTTTGCTTTCGGTCTGGCATCTTTTATGAAGTGCTCAGGAGGAGGATGTATTGTAGTCAATAGAGTAACTGTTTTCTGCAGCGTTTTTCTCGTGAGGGGGAATAAGCTGTGTTACTGCTTTTTTCCAGGATTCCTCTCTGGCACTGATAGAGTTAATAGAAGTGGAGTCATTTCGATTCTGTGCTGCTCGCTGCCGTACATCTTGGAAAAGCCAAACTCTCTGGCAGGCCTGCGTGCTGTGTCCTGAAAAGCAGGCTCGAGCCCTTGGGGTGCACTCGGTAAAGCTACATTATGGTGGTGGTGGCTTTGACAAAGAGCCCTCCTTCCGTTTGCCTGAGGAATGTGTGTGCCACACACAGCGTCTCATTTGCTTCTGTCGCTGCTGCTGAGAGGGATGATCTGTCTGCGCCAAGGTGGGACAGCTTTGCAGAAATGCTAGCAGGCTGCTGTGCTGCCCGGAGCTGTGGAGACTGCTGGGTATAGGGATGGCAGAAAGGGATGCTCCGTGCAGTTTTCTGGGCTTGCTGCATTCCAGCCAGCCTAAAGGTCTCAAGCAGCGTTGGAAGCACAGTGTGCTAGGGATTATATGCGCAGTGGGCATCCTATTCATCCAGAATAGGAAGCAGTCCCTGCCCTGAACAGCTAACCAACTCAAAAGCAAGAACAGATTTAGGCAAAACGCAAACCCAGAAGTGTGCCAAGCAGTAGGCTTGGCAGCATCACACCATTATCTTCTGCTGTTGGATTGAGATGCTTGGCCTGAAGTGCTGACACACAGATGTAATTTGCCCCTTCTTTAACTTTGTGCTCATCTCTCTGGGTGTTCCTTCTTATATCTGCTCCATCTTCAATCTTGACTAGCTAAATGTAGAAGATTACTGCTGAGTAATACCTGCTTCTTGCTCTGCAGAGTGCAAAGTGTTATGTCTGCAGTTCCTTCACCTCCTCTTCGCATGTAGAATAAGAGCCTGGCTCCAGGAAACACAGCGTTTGGTGTTGTAGTGCAAAGCCATGTGTTAGGCTACAGCTACACTGAATTTCTGGCTCTCACTACTACTTCTGAAGTGTAAATAAATACACCCGGGTGGAAAAAAACTAAATACTCAGTCCTGCATTTTATATCTTTTGGGACAAGCTGAGCAAATACTTTGATATGTAACTGTATCTGCTATTGTTCCTGGTTGTTACTAAATTCTGGTCTAATGCTTTTTTTCTAGTATTTGAAACCAGGACTTTGATTGTTAAATCTGGCATCCCTGAGGCATAAGCACAGCCACAAAGATGGCTCTTTAGGCAAGTTGTTCAGTGCAAGGCTGCTGTGAGCTTCAAAGGTGCTGAGCACGTTTCTCCCGGGAATGACAGAGCTTGGCACTTTTGCCTATCTGGACTCTCAGGTTCTTTGCATCCCTGTACAGGGTGGGGTCGATGCTGTTTAAGAGTGGCATGTGAACTGCCTTGGGAGCAACCTCCATGTTTCTGGAGGAAGAGAGACCCCAGTCTTCATTTTGAAAAGCTTTTCAGGACAGCTTACCCTGAAGTGGCTTTGTTTTCAGAGCTGGTGTTCGCAGCGTTTGCCCTGAAGTCATTAGAAAGAATGAGAATGTCCGCAGAAAGGGCGGCTCTTGTTTTCTATCAGTAGATGCTGTTCTGTGTTGATAATCAGGGGCTGGACTGTGTTTGGAGGGGAGATTAGAGTGACTACTTTTTGCTTGTCTTCTGACGTTAAACCTAGCAGAGAGAGACTGTAAAACACCCAACCTTGGTTTCTCTCTCAAAATATCAGATAGCTGCTCCTCACTTTATGTTGTTGTTGTTCCCTGGCTGTAGGCACTGGCTCCTTGATCACTTGGGGAGAGAGCAAGGCTGGTTTGCCAGCCTGCCTCTGCTCGGAGCCTTGGACCAGAAAACATGCAACAGGGTGAGTAGACAGATCTCCCTTGAGGAGCTTTCTGGTGGAAAGGTGCTGGGAGTCAGCAGGGAAGCAGGGAAAAGATGAGACTGGTTGAAGTAAAACCAAATCTGCTGCACCCTCCAAAAAAGTTCTTCTGAATTACCCTTGTAACAGCCTGTCTTTGGTGGTCAAGGGTTGTTAGGGATGAGTGGGATAGAAATATAAGTTATGTTAAACCAGGAAAAGAGGTCCTGACTCAACAGAGTCCAGGTATGGACAAAGATTTACCAGGGCATCCTTGATCTTGGAAATCATTCAGTTAAAAGTGATCATTCCTTTAGATCTTTATTGATGTGTGGCTCTTACTGGGACCGTGTCCCTTTTGCGGGTTTTTGTAGGAAAACTGCGTTCTCTGTTCTTGACAAAGTGAAGTAGCTACTAAGAAAGGTCATGGAGATGACATCTACTGGGTGCCTTCACACAGGTTAGATAAGGCGATATGTTCAGGTCAGTGGTGTTCTCTCAACAGGGGCTTGCTTTAGCCGCTGAGACAGTGGCATCTTCAATTATGTATTTATAGCTCCAATAAGGTCTTTGTTTTCAGCATGGTGGTAACAGAATATTTTCATGGGAAGATGAGACCACAGTGTGGAACCACAAGCTAAAGTCATGGATTGAGCCCTCTTTCTTCCTGTTGTGTGTTACGTATGTTTAAAAGTCAAGGAGATCTGAAAGGGAGTTGGCGCTGCATACTTTCTGTATATAGTTGTGGTTAATACTCTCAGACTTCCTTCTGTGATCTCTAGGCCTGAAATCTTTATATTTTATTTATTTTTTAAAATTAAAAAAGAGATTCTCTTGAAATCACTTGATTCTAGAAGCTTGAGATTGATAAAACCCCCATGATTGATATGGAAACTGGTAAAATTGCAAGATTATGCCGCCTTTTGGCCCATCAGCTTTTCTCCGTGGGGTCTCTGTGAGTACTGCAGACTCATGCAGCTCCCCCCATGTGGAAATCAATGGTCAGCCCCTCAACGAGTCTGGACTGTGCAAGGTTATTCTCTCCAAACCAGCACCATTAAGAGTTCAACTAACTTTTTTTCTGGTACCTTTCCAGGCTCCTGGTTTGCAGCGCCATGCTGGATCCCAAGCCTTACTCTGCAAGACAGAGATGAATCCAGGTGAAAGCCAGCTATCACAGTAGGTGTCAGGATGACCAAAGCACGGCTCCTCCGTCTCTCTGTGGTGCTGGTCTCCATCTTCATGATCCTCCTGATCATTGTGTACTGGGACAACGTGGGAACAGCTCACTTCTACCTACATACCTCCTTCTCCAGGCCTCATTCCCCAGGAGCCATCCCTGGTATCACGGCAGGTGAAGACTGGGAAGCCTTGCCAGATGTGGATGAATTTTTGGCAAAGCTGCTTAGTTCAAGCCTGAAACAGAATAGCTCTATCCCCCGAAAGACAGAACAGGTACTTGTCCAGGGCTCCAGCAAGCCTGTGGTGAGCAATTTGGAGGAGAATGTGAGGGGTTATGACTGGTCTACGCACAATGATAGAAACAGCTTGGACCAAGAGAAACTGCAGATAGAGAGGCAGAGAACGTTGCGGGAGTTTTGTGCCAATTCCAGCTTCACCTTCCCCACCAAGGAGCGCTCCTTTGACGACATCCCAAACTACGAGCTCAACCACCTGATTGTGGATGACCGCCACGGAATCATCTACTGTTATGTCCCCAAGGTAGCCTGCACCAACTGGAAACGGGTGATGATTGTGTTAAGTGAGAGCCTGCTGGACCAGGGGGTCCCATACCGGAACCCTCTGGATATCCCCCGGGAACACGTCCACAACACCAGCACCCACTTGACATTCAACAAATTCTGGCGCCGTTACGGGAAGTTCTCCCGGCACCTCATGAAGATCAAGCTGAAGAAGTACACCAAGTTCCTCTTTGTACGGGACCCTTTTGTCCGCCTCATCTCTGCCTTTCGCAGCAAATTTGAGCTGGAGAATGAGGAGTTCTACCGGCGTTTTGCCATACCCATGCTAAAACTGTACTCCAACCATACCAACCTTCCCACCTCTGTTAGTGAGGCCTTTGGGGCAGGCCTCAAAGTCTCCTTTTCTGACTTCATCCAGTACTTACTGGATCCCAGGACAGAGAAGATGGCCCCCTTCAATGAGCACTGGAGGCAGGTTTACCGTCTGTGCCATCCATGTCAGATAGACTATGATTTCATCGGAAAGCTGGAGACGCTGGATGAGGATGCTGCTTACCTATTGCAGCTCCTCAAAGTGGACAGGCTGCTTCGCTTCCCCCCCAGCTACCGGAATAGGACTGCCAGCAGCTGGGAAGATAACTGGTTTGCCAAAATCCCGTTGGCTTGGAGGCAGCAGCTGTACAAGCTTTATGAAGCAGATTTTGTACTCTTCGGCTACCCCAAGCCAGAGAACTTGCTTAAAGACTAAAAGTGATTGGGCAGTGGGTGTGGGAGGGAACATCTGAAATACCAAAAATGTTTAAAGCCTCCTCATTTTTGCTCTTAACTCCCTTCCCCATAAAGGTTGGTACAACGGAATATATTTTTTCTACCGCTTCCCCTTCCATTTTTGCAATAATGCCAGAGTCCAGGGTATTCCAGCCAGCTGTGCACATGCAGAAAATGCCAGGTTTTTTGTTATCATTTATTTTGTTTTTTAAAATGCCCCCATATTTTGCAATGGGTCGCTGCCCTTGGTTACTCTGCCAGTTGTGTCCTCCAGTAGCTTTTTATTAATACTTTTTAAAAATTAATATATTTAAGATATTTAATACAAACTGTGTGTTGTGGCAAAGGAAAGGAAGGAATAAAAAAAAAAAGTAAAAGAAAAACCCAAGAGATTATGCACTTGCCTCTGTGTGTTATCTCAGGGCTGCTGTTCCGAAGGTCCGAGGTTTGCAGAGCCCTCGGATTTCTTTGGGAGCTGATTTTGTCAGTGGTGCCTTCACCAGCTGTGTCTGCTGGTGGTGGCTCTGAGCTGGGCTCAGGGCAGATCGGGTGGGTCAGTGCCTGACTGTCACAGTCCTGGATGCATACCAGGGCTCCGGTGATGCGTGCTGCTTGTGGCTGGTGAGCGTGATGCCAAGGTCACAGGAAGGGAATGGCGGTTGAGAGCAGTGACAACAAGCCCCGTGACGTGTTTAAGGATGGCAGGTGGCCAGCGTGGTACCTCTGCGCTGCTTCATCTTTTGGCAGAGTGGTGGTGGGACTCAACTTTCCAAAAAGCTGAGCTTCCTCATCCCCTGTATTCCTTGCTAGTGCGGAACATCTTCCATGACATGTCTCGTTCCAGGATGGTGCCTGAAGTTCTTGGGGGTTGTGGCCTGCATGGATGGCGGAGCATGCTCTTGGGTGGACACGGTGTCCAGATATTGGCATCCAGGCTTCATACTGCAGCAGCTAAGGCAGAAACAGAGGTCGCTGTCGTAGCTGCTTACAGGACGGGGAGCTGGTGTGCTGCTCTGGCCTGGTCACCGCTGCGTACAGTGCGGGTCCCTTGAGAACTGTGCTATGTCCTCATTTCTGTGCATGCTTTAAGGGGAGGTGGCAAGGATGCAGATGCTTATCCCTGGAAGAAGAAGATCCAAAAGGTTTCTTTCAATAAACAAGCATCAAGGTGAACTCGAAGTTCATTTGTTTTCAGAGTGCCAGCTACTGCTTGTGATGCTGCATCCTCATCCGCTGCCTTTCTGTTTATACGGAATGACTGATGCAGATCTAATCATCTGCCTTGCTGGGACCTGCTGCAGGAGTGATGGTTGCCCACTGTGCTGGGAACACGTGGGCTGCTTCCTAAAGGAGATTAATGCTTTTGGAGAGACTTTTTGTGTCTCATCAGCTGAATCTGCTTCTCTTTTTCTCTCTGAATTGCTCTGCAAAAACTGTCTGCTTAGCAGATTGGGCAGGCAACTCTTTCAGAGCTGAAATGCATAATTATTTCCCTGGGCTGTGGATGCTATCGGTGATTAAGGTTCAGGGTCAGGCCTTGGGAAGCAGCCTTGTGTTTTGGGCAGACTTCTTTATGTTGGCCTTTTACTCAGTTTCTCTCCAAGGCCATTGGCAGACGTGACTTTTCCTCCCTCTCTCCTTGCTTCCCCAGCGTCTGTACACATACATCTTCTTGGTATTGCATGCTTTTCCTAGTGAATGCACTGTATCAAGCTTTTTAACCTATAAATGAAAGGTAATTGCTAGTAGTTATGCTCAAAACAAAGGGGTTGTTTCTCATTCCATTCGCGCCACTCTTCTGTAATTTCTGCAGAGATATTTGCAGTTTAAATGAGCCTGAAGCCATGATCAAGGTCTCTGTGCTTAGCTCTTCACAGCTTGGGGAAAAAGGAAGTGCCTGTTTCTGAGTCATTATTTAAAACTAATAATAGAAAAGTGTTGATCTATTCAATTTTTTTCCAGTTACCAGCTTAATTGCCGCAAAACAAAGTTTTTGAGAATCTCGTCTCTTGTAATGAGTAATCCCGGGAGTCTCTTGGTTTCTGCTACATTTACATTTCTTCAGGGTGGGTTCATGTTGCTCTTCAAAGATACAGCATGAATGTTTTTTCATCTCTTGTCTTTACAAAGTGTTTATTTTTTCTCTGTTTTAATTTAAATTTAATTGCTGTTTAGTATGTGTAGACGTGAGTGACTGGGACCGTAACGCAGATGCTTCCTTCCAGCTGCTTCCCTCGCACCTCTTGATCTGGGCCTGTCTCTTCCTGCCCCTCTGACCAGTGCTTAGCCAGTGCACCCCAGTGACGCCAGCTCGCCCTGCAAACCAGCTGCTGCCTCTTCGTCCGTGGTTGTCCTGTGATTCATGGCCATGGCTTGTCCCAGGCGAGAGCCCAGGAGCATCTTTTCAAGGTCACTGGCTGTCAGTCATCTGAGGCAGAGGAGGAATGGGTTGCAGGGTGGTTTTTTTGGCATTGTTTTTGGCAGCAAGGTCTTGGCTGTGCAGTTGGCAGAGAAGGTGCAAAATGGCTGCAAATCCTGCCCGACAGCTGCTCCGTGTGATGTGAGAGTGTGTCCTCTCCTTATGGCTGCCTTGTAATTTAACAGCAATGGAAGAAAAAGCTCTCCCTTCCTTTGTGAATACTGGCTAGAGAGGGGAGACATGGATGCACTGACTTCTCTCTCCCTGTCCAAAGCTGGATAAAGGGGGTAAATTCCAGCATTATGTGCTATAACCACCCTGCATCACGCTAAGGTCCAAAGCAGCCCATGTGCAAGGTTCAGCAGGCTGCCTGCATCCCAATGGCTTCCTCAGCCCCTCTAAGTGCCGCAGTCAGGCAAGTGTATGGATGGCATAAGGCCACTGGGGGCTCTGTCGTCTTATTTTCCCTCTTTCACCCCATCAAGTCCAGCTTTCGTTGACATATAAGACATGTTAGTATTTGTGGACCCACACCCAACCAACATGCTGGATGCTTTCAGCTCTCTCCTCATTACCACACTTCAGAGCATGTGCTGGGAGAAGCAGTAAAGCTCAAGTGGAGAGGGTTCACGTTGCAGTCGATGGTTTCTGGGTTTAAAACTTCTTGTTTCTTGCTGCTCTGTTCTTTTGAAGCCCTCCTTCCCCACCCTTCCACCACTGTGAATGTATTGTTGAGAAGTCAAAGGGGATCCAGGCTGTGCTGAGCTTTGTGGTAGGACCACTGGGTTGCCAGAACTGGGATGTAGCCTACAGCTTTAGGAATGCGCATTTTTTGTGGGTTTCTTGCTCTGTTCTGATGATGTAAAAGGCAGGGGGAGGGGGAAGGACAAAGAGTTCAACCAGCCATGCTTCCTTCCCCCCTGGTTTCCTAAAGGAGCTGGAATTTGGTATTTGACAAATAATGGCAGAATGATTGGAAAGGGCAGGCGGTATGCATCTGTGCTGGCCTGAAGTCAGAAGAGAACTAAAAATCCTGGAGTGTAGATGGTTATGATGCTAGTATTGATTCTATAAGGGCTGGAAAAATGCTTTGAAGCAGCCTTTTTGTGTCTGAATAAACCTGGCTTTGTCATTTCGTGCTCAGCCTGCAAAGTTACATCCTGTTCCCCTCCTGGCTTGCTTTTCCCTGGGGTTGACCACTTGGCCAAAGTCAGCATGGAGTTTCTAACCAGGCAGAACTGACGTGTAGATGCAAAAATAACCTGGGGGTTGACCAAGGTGTTTTGATCTGGGTAGAACTGAGACCAGCTTTAGCGCGCTAGCTCAGTGTTTAAGCAAAAGTCTTTACACAACCACTGAACAAACTCTGTCCCTTGCTGTTTGATGCTGCATTCACTGCTATGGTAGAACATTTGTGACCTGGCCCTGCAGCCCCTGTGTCCTCCAGGGAAGGACTGTCAGGCCTCGGAGCTCTTTGCATTTTGAGCAGTGACATGGCTTTACCAGGGTACGGGATGTCCTTAACACATGGGTACCTTAACACATGGGTACCTTTGCATCTCGGTAGTTTTTGTCTTAACCCTTTAAATTCACTTGTGGTTTAGGGGGACAAAATTGCAAACCCTTTACGCATGAACAACTGAGATTTGCCCTGGGATAATGTGCGAGATGAAGTGTTTTGGCTGTGTGTTTTGCATCCCTCAAGGTGGCACTGGCAGGATAGAGGGCAGGGGATGAATGGTAGCATTGAAAGGGGGGCGAAGAAAAGCTAGTTTGTTCCTCCTTATGTAAGCTGGACCTTCGTGGCAGCCCGCGGGGAAAGCCGGTGACTTGGCAGGGTGCTGCTTGGCTGTGGTGCAGAACGGTGCCAGGGAGGGTGCGGGGTGTGGTGACTTACAAGCAGGCCGTGTTGCTTGAATTTAAGGGCTTGCCCATGTTGGTCTTGCTCCTAAGCCCTCTAGTCAAGGGCAGGAAGGGAATAAAAAGCAGAATTTAATAAAGCCATCGATACCTGGCTGTTTGGGGAAGAGATGAGGAGGCTGGGTGGCACACTCCCCTTGATTAAATCAAATTGGGAATGTGGCTTGGACTGCGGAGATAGAGGTTTGTCCTTGTGGGAGCTGGGTAGCATTTGGCCTGGGTGCCGTGGGAGGGCCCAGTGCTGGGACGGGAGCAGTGCGGGGGAGCCCTGTGCCAGGACAGGAGCGATGTGGGGGAGCCTGGTGCCAGGATGGGAGCGATGTGGGGGAGCCCGGGATGGGACGGGAGTGATGCTCAGCAGGGCAGTGGAGCTGGCTGAGCCTCTTGCTACAGTTGCTGTGTCTGTGTGAGGTGCTGTTGGATCTGGGGCTGTGTGGCTGCTCTGCAGTGGCCCATCTGAAACACATTTTCTGTTCCTGAGTTCTGACAAGTGCTGCTGCCGCTCCCCCCAGCCTGGCTCCCATGGCAGCAGGAGACCAGCTTTCACACCCGCTGACAGCAGCGACTCCTGTCGCGGGTGCCCTGTGAAACCATTGTGCAAAGCACCACTGGAACCTGCAGGCAGGCTCTGGCGCTCAGCAGGAGCTTTTATTTGTGCAACCTGTGTTGCAGGTCGTGTCCAGCCTTTGGGTTACAAGGGGCTGCAGTATGGGGCATCTGAATACACTTAAACAGTGAGTGACACCCCACACCCCTACTCCTGCCTGCTGGCTTACTGCTGGAGCTGGGAATCAGGCCCTGCTGCCTTTTCCCTGCGAGACGTGAGGTTTTTTTCCCTTGTCTCTTCTCAGTGTCCTCTGTCTGGCACTTACCAGTGTCCCCTCCAGCATCCTGACGTGCTGTGGTGCCTTCCCATGGGGCTGGCTGTGGTGGCCCGATGTCTTCACAGCCCTGCTTTGTCTTGTTGTTTGTGGTTTTGCCTCATTCAGGGATGGCTTAAAATATTTAAAAAAAATGAGAAGTGGAGAAGTTGTAGCAGCTGGTTCCTGTCAGGAGGGAGGTGTGGGATCAGCAGCCCGACCCTTGACAAGGAGGGAGGGAAGTTTCCACACCAAAACTCCCTGGATGTGTGTTTGGGCACCCTAAGCCAAACCTCTTTAAACTTGAGCCTTTCTTGCTTTTTAATGCTCAGAAAACACAGCTGCCCCGCCTGAAGATGGTGTTTCCTTGCCTGGGGAGGCTTTGGGTCACAGTCTCAGCTTCTCTTTCATGTCTTGTTTCTGCCCGGGGCAGCGCCAGCCAGAAGTGGGGGGTGATATATCTGTTTGCCAGCAGCGGAGTGTGAGCGTTTGGGCTCTCACCACCCACAGACCGACAGAAATGTGGTGAAATCAGGAGCAAACCTGACACTCAAGGCGATGGAAGCCCCTGAAGAAAGCTGTCGCAATATTCAATGGAAAGCAGTCACTTTTCTGCAGGTGTTTTGTTTCTTTGTGAGCCTTTGTGTTTCTTTGTGAGACTGGAAAATTAATTGCTGCTACAGAATGCCAAAGGCTCCAAAAAGCCACACAGAAAGAGGTGATTAAAAAATAATCTATGGTGCTAATGGAGAATGGTGCAGTAATTTTAGCAGGCTGCCCCAGAGGGGAAGCGGGCAGGCGAGCAGGGCTGTGCATCAGTCTTTGCTCACCGTTTATACCTTAAGACTACTGCTTTTTATTTCTTTGGCTTTTCAGGTGTTGATGTCCTTGCCATCTGGACCGTGAGGTTTGGACACGGCCGGTAGGGTCCATCACATTTGGAGAGAGATGACTCCCGGGCTGTGGTGGGATGCAGGGTGGCGGGAGATTCCCTTGCAGGGGCTGGTGTGAACACAGGTGTCACAAACCCAGGGACTGGTGCAATGGACTGTGTCCTCCTTCAAACCAAGAGGCAGAGCTGAGGAGCATGTTTTTCATTAGGAGTGCTGCTAATTGTTTGTTGTAAGCCCTTTGGTGAGTTACTCAAGCTGTGTTCTGTTTGTCCCCTGTAGTGGAGCTGTGGGAGATACCTCTGGAGCTGTTTTCTGAAGGGCTCTGGGGTGTGAGCTGTGTCCACGGGAGGTGTGGAGGTCTCCAGGAGGAGCAGTGCCTTGGGTGGGAATGTTGGAAGACAGGGCTGCAGCATTCAGCGCTGAAAGCCATGTAAAACTGCTTCAAACCAGACTTCTCTTACCACAGGGTGAGTCTGGAAGCTGTTGGCCTGAAAACTGTCTGTATTGATTCAAGCAGTACATACCCTTCAGAGAGCTCAAGGGCTTGTGTGGGTCTGTGGGCCAAACTGAGCTATGAAAATGCACAGAGGTCACGGCTCACCGTCCTGTGCTATCCCTGGCTGGCTTCCAGGCAGCTCGGGATGCAGGGGAGGCATGGCACATGCCATCCCTCTGAACAAAATGTCTGTCTTTATCTTGGAAAATGCTGGACATCCTTGAGCAGAGGGTGCTCAGCCAGCTAAGATGGCAGTAAGCAGTAGCGGGGCTGTTGCTTTTCGTCTAATGAAGGAGTTTGTAATTTTGTCTCAGGTTCTTATCCTTAGACTGTGCCTAACTGGGTGTCAGACTGTGCCAGTATCAAAATACTCCCAGCCTTGCCCAGCCCCCGTGTTAATGAAGGAGACTTTTCCTGACCCACCAGGCAGTGCCTTCACGAATCCCATGTTTTATCCCCCAGGCAGATGGAACACACGCAGCTTTGGCAAAGCCACTTTATGTGGCAGAGAATCTGCCGTTTCAGTGTTTATTTCTCTGTTGTTGCAGGAATTCAAAATGGGTGGAAGAAAATGCCATCGGGATTGACTCTTGTTTTGTTTGGACCCTGGACAGGTCTCTGGAAAACATAGGAGGAGCGCAGGGGACAGAAAAGAGCCAAGAAGATGTGTCAAAAAGACAGTGGCGGCCAAAAGTGTGGTCAGCAGGGAGTGGAGCAGGGCTGGGGATGCGGTTCTGAAGGATAGAAAGGGTGGGGGGAGTTGAGGGCATCTCCAAACAGAATGGGGATGCTACAGAGTGGGTAAATGCTGAGGGGAGGGAGAGGGGCTGCTGAGAAACCAAGTGCCATCTCCTGCAGCATGGAGACCTGCCCCATTTGCTTCCCCAGGGGTTGGGAGCAGGGACCAAAGCAGAGAAAAGAAATAATTGAATAAGTAAGCGATGAAAGCTTATCAGAATACAGTGGGCAAAATCCAAGGAGGCCTGATACACAATGCAGGTTCAGATTATCCAAAGTAGATGTGGCTTTGTGAATGATGGTGGGACTTGTAGGTTTGGACTGAATAAGCAGTTACTTAGAGGTAGACTAAAAATAGCAGTGGGCTAAGGTGCTTCTTGCGTGCACTGGGAGAGGAGGGCTTGCAGCTTCACCAGCTGCCAGGCTCTGCGAGCAGGGCAATGTCCATAGGGGATGGAGAGATGGTGGCCATGACCTTTCACATGCTGTTGGGCACCTCTGTCTATCTCCAGTTTTTCCCTCTCTCAACCTCTGTATGTCTGATTGATTTCAGACTGTATATTTTGGCTCTTGGGTAAATCAGAAGTGTTTGTCACCTAGAATGATCACGCTGAGAGTATAAAGCTTTTTAGAAAGCCTTCAGTGACCTTTAGCTAATGGGAAATCAATGAACTGAGTGTATATAAGCATTTCCCAAGTGCTGGGTAGTGCTGTGCACAGTGGGGACCCGCGCTGGCGTAGCACAGCTACCCGATAGTAGTCTGGGCACGCAGGTCTTCTGGATAAAGGTCTTGCATCAGCTCCAGATGACCTAGAGTTGTGGGTTTTGATTAACTTTACTTGCGTCTTATCTATTTTGAGTGTCAATGTATGTGCACATAATGTCAGGTGTCAGAATCAATCCACTATCCTGGGCTGGCGAACACATCTGAAATGTTTAAACAAACACATAAGTTTTTTGATAGGGTGAAATATATGCAAATTATGACCTTCTGTTTTCTATAAGCAGAGGATCATTTTTGTAATTACATTTAGTACGTTGCAATGGATTGTCATTTCTAGGATGGTCACACCTCCCTGTTAATGCAGTTTTGTTCTTCAGTTCTCCTAAGCAAGCCCCTGTTGTGGCCTGGGGATGCTTGTGCTGGGCAACCACCGGGCAAAAGCGGTTGTTGCGCTGGGTACGGGACAGTGAGGCTCCAGCAGTGGCTGAGGACACCCCTCTGGCTGTACATCCCTGAGCCTGCCTGCTTTTCTCTCTTCCAGCTACCGTTAGGAGCCAAAGAGTGAACCCAGCACACACAGACACGGCTGCTGTGTGCACCGGCCAGTTTTCACTGTGTGGATCCAGGGATTACAGCAAGTCCTTGGTTAGCAGGGCTGCGAGCTAATCCCTGCTTTGGAATGTTGGAATCGGGGTTGTGTTGGTTTTTCCTCTTCTTGTTTAGGTGCCTCACATCTGAGCTTTCTGGATTTCTTGGACTCTCAAAATAGCGTCTGTTTCCCGAGACCTGCCCGCTGCAACAGGAGAAAGACTGTATGGTGGACAGTAAAACTCGTTGCGTTATTCCACAGGTACTACTGAATCGAGGCAATTCTCAGATCAATTTTGCATCATATACACAGATTTTCCTGGGGAAAGTGAGGGTGCTAGGAGCCAGCCTGAAAACAAAAGCCCTTTGTAAGACCAGGACAAACCGTGTTTCTGTTCCACCCCACAGCACCAGGTAGGGGCAGAGCTGCAAGATGAAGCTGCGGTGTGGTGAGATCCCCTTTGCGTACCAGAACTGGGGTGGGTTGGGACCAGGTCCCCCAGCACAGCCATGGCTCCAGGCTACGGCATGATTTTGGGGAGCAAATCTGTTTTAAGTAAGATACAAAATGTCTTTCATCAACATGTGAGAATGTGAATTCAAGATGTCAGGGCAGGTTCCAGATGCTGTTGCACTTTGCATTTATTACATTTTTTAGAGCTTAGGAAAAAGGTCAGTGTGCTTGGATGCAGTTCCTGACTTTTGGAAAGTCTGCAGGTTTGCGAGTAATGCTTTTCATTTTATTTGTAATAGGAAAACAGCCTGCTTGCAAAGTTTGCCTTTGGAACCAAGATGCTAGCTGAAACCCAGCTCTTGAGTTTGTCAGTTTAGGCTAAAAAGACAGCTAGGGACAAGCTGGGTATTGTTTTGGTTTGGGGTTTTTTTTCTTTCTTTTTTGGTTTTTTCCTCCAATATACAGGAAAAAGCTTTCAGTATAGATTAGGTTGTTGTCAGTGTTAGCTTTTTTTTCTGGCTGTGCTCATTGGAAGGAAATTTCCAATACAGCATAGTTGCCAGATACAGATTCTTTGCTGGAACATTTTGATTAAAATATTCTGACTTGCTCCTTGTAGTGATGCCATTTAGTGCGAGAACACACAGCAATTGGCTGCTTTGTTCTTAATACTGAACTTGATGTTTTCTTTATTTTTGTTGGGATTTTTTTTGCTGGTGTTTGCTTTCGACAAGCCTGTTATCACACTACAGAGATTGTGATGCCGCTTGGGTGTCCACAAAATAAAGTATTTCTGTAGGGTCCTTTCTTGGCCCTTCTTTAGATCTGTGTAGTGCTGGAAGTCAGGAGCAATGGCAGGAGGAATCCCATTAGGATGGAGTTAATATGCTGGTGAAGGACCAACATGGGCAAGGTGCTGGAGACAACCTGTGTTTTCTCTGATCTCCGGATCTTCTTCCTTCTGCGAGTCAGACACTGTGTATTTGCCTCCAGGATCTCGTTAGTGCCTTCCCAGTAAAAATGGGGAAACTACACGTGTTTGGCTTGATCTGCTTGACCCTGGCAAGGCATTGCCGAGGCAATTGTGCTACTGCAGCTCACTGCCCTGCAGCTGCAAGGCTTGACAGCGTGGTGCCACGACATTGCTCTTCTCAGCCTTTTTAGACTGTTCCCCAAAGATAGCATGAGCTGGATTTGAATTTGTTTTTCTTCTTTTCTTGTTTGGTCAAAAGCGACGGGGGATATTTCCCCCCTGAAAGAACAGCAGTGTTTGGTTTGAGAAAGGATGAGGTCAAGAAAAGGCAGGAAGAGGCTGTCTCATTGTGTTTTCGGTTACTCGAGTGCTCTTTTGCACCTGCACCAGACTTCCACTGGTGAGAACTGGGGCTTTGCTGGGCTCCCAGAACAGTGCTGTCAGAGAGGAAATATCTTCCGCTCCCCAGTCGCGTCCTGTGTTTTCCTTCTCACTCTGTCATCACTTTGCAGAGTATAATCCCGAGATCACATCCATCCCTCCAAGGTCTCCGGAGCTACTCCGAGTGGGCAGCTGTGTCTGTAAACCCACCGTAGCGTGGGGCAGGCACCACCAGCTCCAGCCCCAAAGTGACGCAGCTGAAATCAGCTCCTCAGCAGGATTTTTCTGGCTCAGAGCTGTATCACATCTATACTGTTTCCACTTCTGCAGTTAGCCTGGAGGTGGTTTCGCCTCGTGTGCTGTAAAACTGCCTTTACGACTACAGCGTTGACATAAGCAACTCGAGCTGAATTTATGGGCAGGTAAAGCTGTGTCTCCTTCTGCAAGTGCAGCCACCGCCTGGCACATAACTTCTGTGCCTTCCAAAACACACTGTGGCATGGAAGGGGACGAAAAACCCAGGATTAGTCGTGTCAAGTCTTTGAGCGTCTTGGCTCATGTCAGTGGGGCTTCATTCCCCATGCCGGGGAAAATGCGTGGGTTTATGCTTCTTGTTTCTTACCAGTAGCAGAACAGACAAGAGCTGGGGTGAGGGATGGAGAGGGGCTTTCCCGTCACTCCCTGCTGGGGATGGGGAAGAGGTTAGCACATGTGCCAGGCTGCAGGGGCCATCAGCTCTGGGATTTGTGCCCAGGCAATGCCAGCCCCTGCGGGCTGCTGCTTTCCGATGGGCAGGCGGGCACTGGAGCAGTGACGTGTTTTTATTACTGCACAGCACAGGCTTACCAGGAGTTTGGGCTGGAAGGCTGCAAGGCTTTTAACGTTTGATGTTTACACAGCCATCACCCTTGTGTTCCTGGCCCTCCTCAGGCCCGGAGAGTCGAAATCACCAGCAGCGAAGGGATTAACAGGCAGGTGATTTTAAGGGCTCCCTTCCCATTAGGGACATGTCTCCTGGGTTTTTTTTTTTCAGTGAAGTTCTCTGCAAATAAAGAGAAATTTTGCAAAATTGGAAGTTTAAGAATAAAAAAGAAGGAAGGAAGAATAAAAGAATTTGAAGAATAAAAGATTACTTTTAAGAAAAGAAAAAAAATTAAGAATAAAAAAGGAAACCGAATTGACAGGTCATGCTTCTGGGCTTTTTCAATGGCAGTTTAATACAAATAGATTCCTCTGTGTAAATGTGTTGGAGCTGCCTTTGCATTGCCTTTCCCAAGAGTAGAGGGCTCCAGGAATGTGGCTGTTTCCAAAGGCTGAGATACATGCCTAAGAGGTGAAGGGTGTTCCATTCTTAGTTCTGCATCTGGGCCAGGCTCTGATCTTCAGTGAGTCACTTATCTGCTTGATGCCTCCAGTTTTCCTGAGGTTACAACTACTAACTTATTTCTAAGGATTCGGAAACTCTCGGTTCAGACAGATACAGAGGCTTACAGAAAACATGGGTTTGGTTAATGGCTGCAACAATGAAATGGTTTCAGTTACTTACTACCCTGGGCTGTGGTTACATGGCAAGTTAAGCAAACAATTAGGTTACTGCGGCGGTGCCTGCAGGGAGGTACTGACCCATTAAAAATCTTGTTTTGCCGGACACCTTGTACAGAGGTCTTAGTTTGTGCTAGTTATCCTTAATCTAAATCATGTGTATTTGATAGCTTAGTGTGCTGCAGTTGGATCCTTTCCTGTTGTGTTTTTCAGGGATGTGTGGTACGTGCCTTGTATTAGCTCCAGAGCACTGTACACAGTATTTTTTGCATGCAATAGTCTCTGGATTTTAATAACTTACTGGGCAGGTCGATGGTAAGTTGACATCTGTCTAGTCCTATTGGCACGTCTTCGGTTTTATTTTGACTTGGCAAACTGTGGTGCAAAGCAGGCTTTATTCCTGCCAAACAATTTTTTTTCCTAGGGTGGGGTTTTGTTTTTTTTTTTCCTTTTCCTATTCCTTCTTTAACTTTGCCTTCTCTGCCTATTTTAAAGGATGCAGCAGGCTAGCCCCTGTTCTCCTTCCCTGCTCCCACATAGGCACCTTTGGAAGAGTACCACAGCCCCAATTTTGCAGTCTTTGCAGTTCGAGTGTGTTAGCTGGTGGTAGAGACCAGAGTACCTATTAGGACTGTGTTTAGCCTAGCGGTATTTGAGATTATATTTGAGCTGGTGGAGCTAGAAGAGGACTTCAGAGATGCTGGAGAAGAAAAGTTATTCCAATAAACCAATATACTCTCTGGAGCCCCAGGGGCAGCAAAAGAGAGAATAGAAATAGGTTATCTAAAGCCCAGGCAAATAAAATATTCTTATTATAACTCCATGGGCACTATGCCAGCTCTCTGTAAGCGATATTTCTCTTTGCATCTCGCTTTGCCAGTTAATTGGACATCTATTATTTCATGATTTCAGCAGGAAACATAGTCTGAGTGATGACTTTGGTACCCAGCCCAGTGCTACTGTGCACTTCGAGCCCTGAATTGTGGAAACGCTTCCAGTCGGTCTCTGCTCCTTCTCCAAATACGTATGTGAATTGTCAGTGCTGCTTGGTGACATTTTCTAGGGATGGCGGTTCTGTGACATGCTCCTGCAGCAGGCAGCTCTTTCTGTGATACTCAGGTCTCTGCAAGGATGGAGGGTGAAGGCAGCTCCTCCTTCCCCATCCGCTGTTCCTCTCCTTGTCCTGCCTGGGGACCGGTTTTGCTGCTCCCTCGAGGACATCGGGACAGTCTCACATGCCACTTGCAGGGATGCGGCAGCCCAGGGCTGGTCCCCCAGTGCCCAGTTCTCTCTGCCAGACTATTTCAGCGACAGTTACATCTGGAAGCGTTGGTGGAAGCAGCTAATTTTAAGCTGATACAATTTCTTTAATTGTTTTTCAAGATCCTGATTTTGTAAACAAGTTTATTTGCCCTTCCCACCTGACACTGGCGTTATCCACACAGCCGAGGAACGCAGACCAGTGTCTGAGCACAGTTATAGCTGCCTGCCCGGATGCTCCTAATGAATTGTTTGCAGACAAGGTTCAGACCTGCAATTACTCACAGAAATTATTCAGCAAATAGTTTTGAATAATGAATCCCTTTGAGAAATTTGAGCTGTTGTGCAGGCAGATTCCAGACAGAGAACATGCTCAGAAGTCCTAGCTTTTAACACATTTTCCCCTCTATTTGCCAAGCTGTGGAGTTGGCATAGTATCCTTTTCCGATACCTTCCCGTAGCATTAAACCGCTCCATCAGACACATGTGATTCAGGCTGAGAGCGCCCACTCAAGAGTCTCCTGCTCTGGTAGAGCTACGGGCACCCTGTGCCCCCAAGTCCTCCCACATCCCCTCCTGGATGGGGGTCTTGATTGCTGTTTTTCCAGTCCAGCTTCCCTGGAGTGAAGCAGTGGGGATGTCTTTGCCCATAGATGCTACCAGCAGTGCAGATCATTGAGGGTTGGAGAGTGGACCCTGCCTGGTGTCATGCCTCTTGGCCACAATTGCCTCTGTGATCTGCAAAATCTGCGTCTTAAATTGCTGCAGGGAGTTTGAGCAAAGGGGCTGTAGAAGTGCAAAAAGCCAGGAGAGATCTGGGTGAGAATTTGACATCCTGAGAGCTAAAAGAGGAGGAAAAAGCAGCTTGTGAGGTCAAGTTTCTGTGGATTCATCCCAGCTCCCACCTGCCAGACACTGAAGCACGGTGCATGACGTTTTATAGCTGGGGGGTGGAGAGCTTTTGGCAGAGAAAGCAGAAATGACTGACATCACTTTGTGAGCTGAGGTTGCTTGGTCCCTGAGTCCCATCGAGGCGCTGATTACTGTGGAATAAGAAGATGGCACTTGCCAGCAGGGAATCATGAGAGCAAGGAGCTGAGGACCTGGATATTTTTTTTCGGGGGGGGGGCAAGTGGCTTTCAATCGCCTGCTCTGGACCCTGGAACTGGCCAAAGTGGTGGATGCTGTAGGAAGGACAGGGCAGAACCTGTTAAGCATGCTGGTAAGTGAAGGACACAGATCTTAGGGTGAACAGGAGAGTTCAGCCTGGTGGCACAGTAATCTGATGGTTAAGTATTGGGGCCTGTCATTCACATGGCCCTAAGTCTTCTGTGTCCACTTTTACAGACCAGGGGAAGGCTCTGGCACCAAAGGGGAGAGGAGAGGTGATTCCCACAAACAGACCTGCTCGTGCCTGGTTGGGAGATGCGTTTGGGGTAAGGCTGGGGTTGTGGTCCAGATGGCCCCCCCCTGCACTTGCAACAGGGAGCGGCAGGAATCTCCCCTGTGTGAGACAAACCCTGCACGGTCAGGCTGCATCCGTGGGCCTGGGGGCCCTTCAGGGCCAAGTAGAAAGATTTGGGAGGTTGTGATGGGTGTCCTCTCCTCCACATGTGGCCCTGTCCCGTGGAGTCAAGGGATGGGCGTCCATAAAACCAGAGGTGATATTGCCGCAGCAGCAGGGTTTATGCATCCTCGCTCAGTGCCCCGAAGGATGGATCTCGGGGTTATCTTCCACTTACCCGTGAGCTCCCATTGAACTGGGGCTGGTTTCCAGCCCCCTCCCCTCAGGATTTGCCTTAGTGAATGCAGCAGCTGCACCTTTTAGACGCTTGTACGCAGCTACCTCTGCCTGGAGGTAGGGCAGGAATATAAATTAACTCCTGTCTCGGTTGGGGTCTATGCGTTTAGATTTGCAAATTCTGCATTTTCAACTGTGTTTGAAAACACCCCCCCTCCCAAAGCTCCCACAGCCCTTCTGAAGGGGCCGAGATGGGAAATTCCCTTTCTCAGGATGTTTTGCCACCTAGTGCCCAGCTGGGAAATCTCAGCCGGCAGCCAGCTCTGGGCAAAGCAGGGGCCTTCTGGGGGCGAAAGCACCAGGGGTGGCTTTTCCAGGAAAGTGTAAATATTTTAGGAAGCAAGGTGATACAGGAACCTGGATTTAGGGACTTCTGCGGGTGAGACTCATTGGTAGCCAACAGTGTTTATTGGTGTCTTCTTTCTGACAGCAGACCTCAAATTTTAAACTGTTCCACTGCTGTCATTCCTGTTGCATCCCTCAAAAGATGGTAGTGGGAAGAGTGAAGAAAGTAGAGAAGCAAAGACCTGTTGACCCAGGGGATGAGTATCACAAAGGGTGGTGGAGTTGGATGGGAAGAGAAATGGCAGGAAGGACAGGGGTGACCTGGGAGCATGTCAGGCATGAAAACAACTTGCGCCAGTCACCGGTCTGGGTCTGTCTTGGTTCCCTTGTCCTTCAGACAGCAGCTTGCTCCTGAGTGGTGAGGCTGAAGCTCTGAAGAAGCAGCCCTCTGCCAAGAGCATGTCTCACTGCTGTTCCCCTGCTGCTCAGGAGATGCTTGAAGAGAGGCTGGTGATGGATGAGACCTGTCTGTGTGGAACAGGCAGGAGGTCTGTCAAATAGCAAAGGAGAACAACAACACTACTGACCCAGACAGACCCAATACCAGAGCAAACTCCCTGTCTGCCTGGAAGGTAAATGATAGCAGCTGGGAAGCCAGACCTACGGTGGTTTCTCTCTCTCTCTCTCTCTCGTTGCGGACAGTTTGCAGATGATGGAGAAATGCCCTGTTGCTGGAGAAGGGTGAGAAGACAGAAGGTACAGATGGAGCTGAAGAACCACAGGTAAGCAAAGGCTGCCAGAGCATCCTATTTGTCTGTTAGTCAATGTGTCAGCTCTCTCACTTGCTGCCTCTCCTGTGGACAGGGCGTGGGCAGCACCTACAGCCATTTCTGACATAGGGATTTGGCATCTCTCACCAGCACCATGTTTCACTGGGAAAGGGGGACTTGGAGAGCCACTGTCAGAGGTGAATTCCTGCTGCAGTGAGACGCAGCCTTAAAATGGTACTTTGAAACTGTGAGGAGCAAGCACCACAGTGCCAGGGCAATGGCTTGGTGCTTTTGCTAGCCAGGAGCTGACCTAGGGAGAGAAAGTCCTGTCCTAAAGCAGCCTCTCACAAACAGCCCACCTGCATCTGGAGGATGCTTCTGGAGAGACAGGTGCCCAGGGAGGGTTCTTTGCCATCTGGGGCAGCAGTCTGCCCAACTCTGGCATTAGCTAGCATCGTCGAGCGCTGGGGCTGGTTCAACAGCAAGAGCAGGCAGTTGTATGCATGTCCTTCTGCCACTTTGTATTGGTGCTGCCAAGTAATCTGGTGCTGCATGCATCCAATATGCCCAAACACTCTGTGATCACAAGGATCAGATTTTCAAAGCTATTAGCCTCCCAAATATTCCAATAGGTGACTAATGGCTTCTAAGTGGACTGTGCTCTAACAAACCTGAGACGTACAAAGGGGCAGAGAAAAGACAGAAGGCTCAGGGCTTTGTATCATTTTTAAAAAAGCTGCAACTCTCAAGTGTTTTGAAAGAGTATGTTTAATGTCCAATGTTCATTTCTAATGAAAAGAAAAACCTGAAAGTACCTGAAATACTTCAATTACCTTATTGATCTGTATTATAAAGTATATGTTATTAAGCCGTGTTCTGTCGTGGTTCTGCAGCAACTGATAAACAGCATCCTTGGCAAGTGTTTTCACAAACCCTTTGTTTATATTCCTCTAGTCTGCAAAATGCAGCTCTGTGGAGTTCAGCTTACCCCTATCAATCCATCTTAAAAGCGATGTACCAAAATAGCACCGTAGCAGATACATGAGTCGTCTCAAGTAGTGTATCCCTCTGATGGTCTTAAAAATGGAAATGAAAATTTGCAAAACATAGCCATCATCAATGGCTGGAACAAAAATAGAACCATTACTACACACATTTTTTTTCCACATTATTTTCAAGTTTCAAGATAATACAAAATCACTTTTGTTATCTGCTTTAAAGGCTCAGGTGTCGGAGGAGCCTTGCTCAGAGCAAAGATATGGCCTTTCTCCCCATAAATGAAAGCTGATGTAAGTTACAAAATCCATGTCTCTGACCTGTGAGAGACACAAAACTGGTACGTGGGGAAGAAGCTACAGTTCAAAATCACCATGAAGTCATCAGCAAATCTTTTCCAAATTGTTTTTATCTCCAGCTGGGAAATGTGGTGAAATCTAGACTTCCCTCACGCCTCGCAAAAATCGGTGGTTGAAGTAGCTCATCTGTAAATAATTTAAGTTCCACTTATATGGAATGAAAATTCCAGTGTCTCATCAGGTCATCATAAAGACAGTCAACAAATTGTATCCTGTTTTGTCACAAATCCCTGTGGAAATCTCCTTTGGTGCTGTAATCATGATGCAAGCAGGCATGGGATGCAAGGCAGTGATTCTGCTGAGGCATCAACTAGATTGCAAAGCTGAATTCTAAAAAAAAAACCCTCTCCATTTGTCTGTCTGGTATATGTTACAGAAGCATGGGAATTAAATTTAATGGCCTTTCTTTGTAGAGGCCAGAGTCTCAGTAATTTTAATGCTGGATTATTTTCAAGCTGATTTTTAACTTGACATTATTTTTAAAATCGGGTTACTTACAGAATGGCTGCGTGGTGGGATTCGGGGTCGGACTAGGAATCCTGGCTTGTTTCCTATGGAACTGGAGCAAGACAAAATACAATGAACTACCATTTCAGATATCCCAGAATTCACTTTCAGGATGCTGGAATGTCTCTGGGCCACAACAACATCCCCAACGACCTGAGCTGTAAAAGTACTAATAACTTCTCAGTAGTTATTACTGAGATACCTCTGACGAGGTATCCCCTTGCAGCAGCAGACCTAGGAAGATGCATGGCTTCCCATTCATTTCATATCATCTTAAGGATCTCTGGACCACTCTGTGTCATGGAGAGGTTTATTACTTCTTCAGGAGCCACAGAATCTGTGATGGTGGAGATTAAACCCAGATATCAAACGTTCCAGGCATATACCTGAAAGCAGTCTTGTGGAAAAATTTGGATTAGTATTAAGCAATTTAACAGAGGATGATGCCAAACTGGCATCTTCTTGTTCCAAGAGCTTATAACTTTATCTTACTCAGTGACTAGCACAGCATGTAATTCTCTAGTAGCAAGGTGTGAGTGTTTGGGAAATTTTTATATGGTCTGTGAAACCTGGGAGGAAAAGATTATGGATGTGCATTCTTTATAAGAACGCCGTGAGCTGTACTCTTGTTGAAGGGAGCTGCTTTTGAAGAGAGCAGAGGTGAATGCTGTGACATGCAGAGCTGGAGTGCCTGGGAGATCAGGGCTTGGGAGGAGGAAATCCATGCTGACCTTGGGGCTGTGGGGCAGCAAGGGCACAGGAGGCCACCTCCATGATGTGATGGAGGGGCTGGGTGCTTTCAGGCATGCCAAAGATGAGGTCTGGAGCCACTGAAGAGCACAAAGATTAGGCAGGTTGGAAGCCAAGCACGTGAACTGAGGGCTAGGCCAGCAGGGAAGCTTTTATGAAGGCGTTGTGTGTGCTGTGTGCTTTAATGTAAACCCTCCTTCTGAATTAGCACCACACCCTTTCCACTGTGTGGATCGAAAGGGAGCTCGTTCAAAAGCCATTACTTAATGTTTCTGTTGGATGTTTTCTTAGATTTGTATTTCTCCGATGTAGGAGGAATGCGCATGTGGCATTTCCTAGCCAAAAGCTGGCGTGTGGCTCATGCGCTCAACAGCAGAACATGTGCAGCCTGCTCTGCTGTGCCCTTGGAGGGCTGCAGACGGAGATTGTGTAAGAGGGTCTCTCGCCTGTTTGCACGACGGTAGGGAAGGTTCTGTGAGATGGAGCCAGTAGCTCTTCTGGGTTTTGCAGATGTTTTCTGCATGTCAGCACTCCCAGATTACAGCCTGACCCTGTCCCGCATTCACCTGTGGGGTACCACTGGCTCCCATCGTGGTCCCTCCGCTCCCCAGCCCTGGCTGTGGACACCCTGTAGATGGTGCCACCATGTAGTGCATTGCTTTGAGTGCTTTCTTGTTGGAGGCTTTTTATGTTCGCTTCAAGGACTGCAGATGGCTTACCATCCAGCACAATTCCTTCCTTTGCCCTCTAAAATGAGTTTTTTCCCCAGGTCTCAAATGTTAGTCCAGAAAACGTTTATACTTAGATTTTTTCCCTATTTTCCTCATGCCATATAATCAGCATCACTTTTACAGTACAAATACTTAGGAAAAAAAGCCTAAATTGTCATCATTTGGTTTTGAGTTTATATGATTTCCCTGGTTTTCACATTTTTTGAGTAAAATTCAGTACTCGGGTTTTGTATTGGGCCAGAATCTACTGTTAGAAAACCCCTATGAAGCAGGTGGTTTTGGAGAAGATTGTTGTGAGTGCTCAGCATCTTGGTCATGTCTTGGGAGGCTTAGCTCTCTATTTTCAGACTCCTTGGCAGCATATTTGCAAGCACGGAGAGATCCACTGTTGGCTTTATCTCTGGCCAGGCTGGAAGTCGTAGTAGCTAATTTCTTGTAAGCAGAGCTGACAGCAAAGAAACAAATGGTGACCTCTGTTCCTGGCTGAGATGTCTTCTGCCGCATCAGCCCCAAAATGAGAATACCTTCTGTGTAGCACAAATGCTTTGATAATTCAGGCTGTCAACTTGTCTGCAAAAGCCAGAAAAAAAGATATGAGAAGGCTTCCCTGTGGCCAAGATGCAATACTTCATTCCTGATCCCTTGTTTGCTTTTATGTTGGAAGTTTCACCTGTGGAGCATTTGGTTTTCTAGGTCTCCAGGCATGGCTTTCCTTTAGCAGGCTGTTTAAATACTTACCTTCTCTGCCCTTCCCATCCCACCATACTTCAAACTGGAGAAGGCAACATTTATCCACATGCAGACTGGAAGATGCTTTGTCTGAGCGAGTAACAAATATTTGCAGTTTAATAAAGACTGGAGCTTTCCGTCTTTGGGAACAGGTATTTCAGCCTCCGTTTGGAATAGGTGATGAGGTGATTACTAAACTGTGGTTGCCATGGGGAAGGGAGGAGGGTGATTGCTTTTTGATTGAAGAAACTGAGAGGTACCTACAGTAACTTATTACTAATACACACTCAGGCTGCGCCTGGCATCAATGCATCTTACCCCTAGGGAGCAGCAGTCAGTCTTACTAATGTCTAAGGAGTCAGCTTTAGCAACATTAGTTATTGATGCTGAAGGTCAGCTTTTCAGGACTGGCCGTTCCCTGTAGCATCCCTTGAATTCGGTGTGGCTGGGAGAGTGATTGCCGCAAGGGCGGTTGATTGAATTTGTGAGTGGTTCAAGGGGTACTCACAAATCAAGCAGACAGCTGGCCACCTACAAACAGGCACTTGGGGGCTGCAAAGCATCGGTACGGAATGGAAACTGGAGGCTGAGGGCTTCCTAATAAGTCAGATTATCAAGCTGGTGTGCTGGAGAGCAGCTCCTGCCTTAAAATGCAGAGATCTTAGAAGGAAAGCTGTACGGTGTTGGGGCTGTTGGTGGGGTTACAAAGACGTGCCAGCTGAGCGGTGTGTGTCGGAGGGTTTGTGTCTGTGTTCTGGTGCTTGGAGCACAAGGAAGAGGCTGGCTTTGTGATTAGATGCACCGGGCTTGACTCTTCTCACCCTGGGATAAAGCTGCAGCAATCTCTCCCCCAGGAAAAACAGAAAGGCAAGGGGAATATGAGAAGGGAGTGAGACTTGGGCATAGCAGGTGTTATTTTCTATCGCTTTGGTGACCACATAGAGGGAGACCCCCCAGGCTCCACAGCTGCTTGTGGCTGTGAGACAGCCTGCTCTTGGGCAGGCATCCTGACACCCGCGCCTTGCCAGGGCACAGCTTGGTCTGTGAAAGCAGCACCAAACTGTGGCTGAGACGGGGATGAGCACCTCTTCAGGAGCTTAAGAGTGATGGAGGGGCTGGAGCAGGCCGCGGCAGCTCTATCTGCTGGTCCTGAGAAGCACTGAGCACCTTCATCCTTTCCTAACCCCCTCTCCTGCAGTGTGGCTGAGGGCTGCTCTTGGTGTCTTGTTTCTCTCTGAAAATGGGAAGTAGTTTGGATGCAACCATGCAAAATATGGCCTAACCTCCTGCCTTCTTTACTGGCTGTCCCCTCCAGTATTTCTGGGGGAGCTCCTGTGCTGCATGCAGGTGACAAGCCAGCCTGTTTGCCCTGGGTCACTGTGGGTTTTTCGCCTTGCTCTTCTTCTCTGCTTAGTGCTGCTCCTGTTGGAAACAGCCCCCAAGTAGCCAGAGCCTTGGGAATGACACTTAACTCTCTTATCACTGTCCTTAATGATGAGACAGTGGTGGAGACACATCACCGTAATTGTATTTATCTCCTTCACTGGTTTTTCCTTGTAAATTTGTTCCTTGCATTTGTTTCTGGATGGCAGATGTGTTAATGGCTGGGTAGTTTCAATGTGGTTATCTTTCATGTGCTGTATACTTTGGATACAGAAGCAGTGAGAAGTGATAAGCTCATAGAAACCACTTCTGCATTAATGCCAGTAATTCAGAGATTATAAATATATATGAGAGAATGTCCGTGATTATGAGTATATTTTAATGTTTTGTTTAATGCATTGGTTCTCTGGGGACGGGACAAGTGAAAACCTCATTTGTATAATTTAAACGGCTAGCAATAAAAATAGGAGCAAAGAAAGGACAAATTAAATAATTTATTTTCAAATGCGTGCAGATAGTGTTTCCTTTGAGGACCCAGTCCTTGCAATGGAGTCTGTACGGCTCCAGCCCGTCCTTTCCTGGACTGAAGCCTTGGGCTGTAGAGCCTGCAGGACCAGGCTCCCAGCATCTCCTTGGGAATGGCAGGACTGAGGAAAGTCGAGTCCCAGCTCATGTTGTGCTACGAGGGAGGCATGGGGAGAGTTTCTTGGCATTTTCCATGGTGGGGCCGTGGAAGGGACAGCAGGGACTGCCAAGGTCAGTTGTCCTCCCTTTCCCCTGGGTGGACAGTAGACCGCCGCATACTAAGAGGAGAGGCATATAGGATAAGACAAATGCATGTAGTCCCTGTGTCAGCTCTCTGGTTCACGAAGCAGCTCCTCCTAGCAGAGGAGGTACAGAGGTGGGCTCATCTAAGGTTATTTTCTTTGTTTTCTTTCTTGCTGCTCCGCTATCTAAGCTGTTTTCAACTCCGTATGTGTCCAGCTCTTCGTTCAGGTTTACATTCCATCATCTCTCTCCTTTATTTGCAGATTTCTTATTCCAGCACAGCATGCCAAGGAATAAAAAAGATAATGCTTAACTTTTCTCACAGTTGAGAAAGGACTTGGGAAAAAGCCCAACAATCATCTATCAAAGCATTTCCCATGGGCAAAGGCTGCTTGACCAAATACTCTCAGGCTTATCAGCTAAAATGAAACGCCACTTTTCTCTTTCTCACTCCTTTTGAGTCCTCCTCTCACTAGCAGAGCACATCTCTGCTCCCTCAGGGCAGGACATGGACCTCCATCAGAAAGTGCCGTGCCCTGAGGGTTCCTTCCTGTCACTTCCAGTTGCCGACATGAGAAGGGGCTGTGGGATCTGGGCCATGCGCCTGTGCTACAAGAGCAGGCAGCCAAAATGCCTCTGGTTACCTGTCTGGTTTAGTGCTTTATTCAACAGCTTCAAGCCTGTGGATAAGGAACGTAAGGTCGTGCTGTCCCGTTGCGTTGTACCCTTGCAGCCAACTGAACCAGGGGCAAGGAGCTTTCCTGGTGTCCTGGCGCTGGCTCTCTTGGCTTCCCGTGGCGAGGGACGTGGAGGAGGGGGAGCTGCTCTGTCACCACTGCCAGACCCCAGCAGTCATCACCGCCCCCCGTTTTCCCAAGTTCCACTTTTTACTTGATGGAGTGAAAGATGGGGAAAGAGTGAGTAGTTTGTTGCTCGGAGTTCTGGCTTCCAGTTTGGGCACTGTGCCTTGCGGAAAAGCTTTGCTGTTTCCATGACAATTTTGGTAGCTTTCTGGCTTCTGGGCTGTCCTGCCTGGACTTCAGGAAGGGAATTAGGAATATGAGATCAAGAAGAGTATTTTATTGTTTTACTTGAGAGCAAAGACTTTCCCACCCTACAGAGTCTTCCCGCACTGTGCTTGCAGATGCGGACACGTGGCTGCCATAGCTGTGTTCTTCTGGGACATGTGTCTGCACAGATCCATCTCACTCCCCCGCAGTCAGTCCTGTGATATTGCTTAAGTTACGAATTTCCATTCACAGCTTGTGGTCACACAAGTACTCACTGATTTTGGAGGGACCAGGGTGTTTTAATCTTGATATGCCTACACCGTTATTAACTGGGAATTCTGCTTATATATATGTGATCTTTATTTCTGAGATAAACAAGAAAAGCTGATGTAGATGGAAACCTATTTATTCTTTGTTATCTTAATTTTCACTGCAAGAGCCTGCACATCATCAGGCTGCTGTGTTGTTCCCAGCAAAAGGCAGGCTTGGGAAGGGGATTTATACCCCTTGCAGCAAAGTCCTGGAGGACTCCCTGGAGGATACATTTGCCCATTTTGGCCCCTGAGGGCCCATGTGGAATGAGCAGATGGCTGGAAAGTATCCAACCTTGAGACCTGAAGGTAACCTGAACACATTAGTGAAAATTTCGCCTTTCTGCAGGGAGAAAAATGAATGCATTGCAGCTCAGACCTCTTGTAAAGATCTTATGTGGTATTTATTTCAGAAATAAATTTGACTATATAAAAATGACACCTTTGTACTCAGCCTGTAGTGCCAGATCCAGCTCTGACTTGTAAATTAGGAGCAGATCCATTAAGTCGATGGAATTACAGCAGCTGATATGACAGCAGCCTCACCTTGACAGTATTTCATTCACTGTGGGCTTCACTCTAATCTGCTAGTATAAATCAGAAGAAACTCTGTCGAAGTCAACAGCGGTGGAGCGGGAATGAAAGAGAAGCGGGATCGGCATGTTCTCAGGCAGCAGCTAAGCTGTGCGCACTTCCCTGCTCCCCACCGCCTCGCCGGCACTTGGGAACTGTGCTGGAGCAATGGCATCAGTGATGCTTTTGCACAGACTCTTGATCAGCCTTTCATGCTGCCACATGGATGAGCCCCTGCACCTCCTCCCCAAAGTGCTGGGGTCACTACGTGGACCTTGCGGGGTTGCTCAGCCCACCCCAGCCTGTTTCTTTTCCCACTTAGAGGAGTGGATCACAGCCTTGACCCTGCCACAAGGGTTTGGGAGGAGGATTTATTTTATGCTTTTGCCATTGCATGTTCTCTTCTTGATGCATTTTGGCCAGAGGCTGTGTTACATCATTAGCTTTTGAAGGAGAACATCCCAGCCTTTGTGGAGACTTTGAGTCAGCCCACTCCAAATCCCCATCCATGCTGTGAGGCTGTGCAGGAAGTTCTTGTTTCCTCCTGTGCTACCCAAAGCCCAGATGAACAGTCTGAAAGAGCAGAAGTGCTGGATGGAGCCCTAGGAAGCGCAGGTTCAGTTCCCAGCTGAGGGAGGCAGGGAGGTTACGGAGCCACAGCCGCTCAGCAGTCACACTGACGTCTCAGGTGCGGGTCCTGCTTCCCTGCTGCTGGTTGGGCACATTCATGCTGGAAACACTCTTCCTCCAGGCATGTGGCTTTGTGAGATCCTTGGGCTGCCTCTGCTAATGATTACTGCAAATTTAATAGCCTTATTAGTTTAACCACTCAGACCTTTATCAGAAGAGATTAGCAGGTGTGAGAGAGCTTTAGCATCCTTGGCAGCTCTATTTCTTCCCCAGTAATTGCCTTAAGACGGTTTTATTTCCCCGTCTGGATTTTCTTTCGTTCCCCTTTTTTTCAGCTTAATTCCTGTATTTTTTGCCACCTTTTCCTTCTTCACACCAAGAAATAGCAGCTCATGACTTGTGAGCACCACGTAACGGGATACCTCTTGCCTAAAGACCCATTCATACAGCTCTTTAATTCATCAGCTCCGTTCTCGTGATGAATAGCTGAGGAGAGGAGGGCAGGGGCTGACTGAAAACACCTTGAGCGGAAAATGAAGAAAGGCAAAGCCTATGCAGCACTTGGGGCAGCAGCATGCCCGTGCAGCTGCCCAGAGATGCTGGAGCATCGCCAGCTGGTGATCGGCAGGTCCTCACGAGCTCAGCCTCCCTGCGGTGATTAGAAATGAGAATAGTCCAACCTCCCCAGCCAAGTGCAACGCATCTCCAGGCTGTGGCTAAGCCTGTTTCATGGAGCACAGGAGCCAGCTGAGGAAGCCTCCCCGGAGGCTCTGCTTGAGAATGTGGTCCTTGGTGTTTGGAGGTGCAGAGCTGAGAGCCTTGGCTTGGCCAGGTACCAAGAGCCACCTCCTGCAGGGGCAGGGGAAGGCTGAGCTGCCAGGCAGATGGATCAGACCCCAAGAGCCTGGCAGAGTGCTGCAGCTGGGAAATGCCTGCCTGATTAAGGAGTGATTAAAGTTTGGTAATTTTATCCTACAGTGCACACAGCATTTTGTGCTCCACGGTAGCTCTCTGTTATCATAAAACTCAGAGAGATGGGGTAAGGCATATGGGGACAAGCTGTTAATGCCTGAATCTTTCAGGGGCAGAAATATTTCATATGTATTTTTAAAAATAATGTCTCCTCAGGTGATTTCCCCACCCCAGTTTGCAACATAAACCAGCTGTCTTAGGGTGCAATGAGGTAAGAGGGAAAAGGCCGGGCAGGGAAAACATTTTAAATCAAAGGTGACATTGCAGCTCCATGACGCGTCCCCTTCCCCACACGGTGGGGGCAGTCACACGGTGCCCCCTGTGCTGGCAGTGCTGAGCTGGTGTGTTCCAGGCACCGAGTTCTTCAGGGGCTTTCTTGCAATCAGCAAGAGACACCAAACAGGAATACTCTGGTGTAGATTCCTCACTTGGAAAAAATGTTCTCTGCAAGTGCCGCATCTATCTTTATTGCTGAAATATTTAAAAATTATTATTTTAATAAAATATTAAGGAAAGAATTGGATTATATGACAGCCTCACAACCTTTAATGAGTGGGAACCCTTCTAAGGTAGAAAGCAGCACCCCTCCCACTCCAGATCAGGCACTCACCCTAATGTGGCTCCTCCTCTGCCCCAGACACAGTTTTCCTGGTTGTTTCAAGCTAAGAGTGAAACAAATCCTTAAATGGGGACAGCCAGAGCCTCCATCGCGGGCTGGCAGGGAGGCTTGGGGCTGGGCAGTCGCATGAGACTGCGCTGACTCTGCAGCTGTGCTGTGTCAGTTCTGAGTCCTGGGACTTTGCCTAAGGATGTTTAGCAGGGAGAGGAAGCAACTACTGCAATTCCTGTGTGCCTGGGGCCGACTTAACCAGCAGTCATTCCTTTGCAGAAAGTTTGGGAGAGTTTTATACAACCCCGGTACGTGTCAGGCGAGCAGTACTTCCCTGCTGGCTGGCTTTCCTAGTGGCTCCAGCAATCTCTTGCACCTGCCCACAGCTGCTCTTTTATTTGTTCCAGCAGCTGCTGGTGTTTTATGTTCGTGCAGAATATAGTCACAAAGGTAAACTGAGCCGTGCTGATTATTCCTTGAAAATCTGTACCAATAGTTCTCTGGCTCTTTACAAGAAGGTCATCACAACGCACTGGAAACCTAGGCAGCTCCTGTGCTCTCCCTGTTCTTTTTGATATTTCAAGTCAGGAGAGCTGAGATGTTTGTGTATGGGCTATGCTGTGGTGGGGGGATACAGGAGGAGACACAGGAACCATGCTGGGGGATGCTGGTGTTGTAGATAATTCACCAGCCAGCTTCCATCCTAGTTTGAATCCCAGCATCAATAAATATAATATGTAAAGCACCAACAGGCAGGAATTTTGCTTTGGAGGACATTCTCCTTTCTGGGATGCTCAGGGTTGTGACAGTGAAGGTGCTGGTCTACCCAGAGGGCTGATGAATATTAGAAGACAGATGGATCTGCTGTTTCTGTTGTGTTGCACCGGAGGGGCACCAGGCATGTCCCCTGGGACTCCTCAGCTCGCGCTCTGCAAGTGACTGAGTGAGCATTTCTCAGCCTGCGCTGTGTCAGCATTAGTGTGTCCTACCTCCAGATGGCTGTGTCCTGCAAAGTTTTACTGTTGATCAAACTATGCCAGGTCTGAAATCATCCCCTGATCTCCCCCTACTCTTTAAAACAGGACTCAGGCTAGTGTGGAGGGTTTTTTGCATGGGAATGTAAGAACAAGGGTACTGAATAGACCAAACAATGCTCAGCCCAGCGTCCTGCACCCAATGGTGGCTGGTAACATGTGTCCTGGGAAGGAGCAAGACGGCGGTTATAGGTTGAATACACAGCAACCTCTAAGCCAGAATTTGGCATCATTGTTTTTAATAGCCTCTGGTAGCCCTTTCTGCTGTGAACAGTTCCGTCTCCTCTTGAACTCTTTTTATTGTTTTCAGCCCTCACCGCCTCCTCTGCCTGTGAGCTCAGCGGCTGCCACAGTGTGAGAAAAGGTGCTGCCTTGTCCTTACACATGCTGTCTAATCATTTCACTGCCTTCCCTTGAGTATTTTATTAAAAGAAAAAGTGATTCATCATTCTCCATATGAGGGCTACGTACGAGTCGTGAATGTATGTAACTCTATGATACCTCATACAAAAGATTATCTCTTTTTTTCATCTCTTCAGCAGTTCACAGGCAGAAAATAAACCTGTAGCATCTTTGAGACAATACTGACAGTACAAGAGCAGATCATGGAATATTCCCAGGGAAAGTTACTGAACAGCAACTCTCTGTAAAGGGCTGTCAAGCATTGGAAGAGGCTGCCCAGGGAAGGGGTTGAGTCACCATCCCTGGAGGTATTTAAAAGACGTGTAGATGTGGCACTTAGGGACATGGTTTAGTGGTGGCCTTGGCAGTGCTGGGTTAACGGTTGGACTCAATGGTCTTGAAGGTCTTTTCTAACCTAAATGGTTCTGTGATTCTAAGTAAAGGTGTTTTAAACATCCTATTTTGGTAATATTATAAATTGCCTGTGTTTATTTGAATGGTAAAGCAGAGAAGAAAGACCCGTGGGGGAAGGAGTGGGACTGAGATGCATTAGCAGCATTGCTGTGTGAAAACGTCGTCCTAGAGACATCTAAAATTCCCATTTCCAGTCTGCCTGGGCGCATTTAAAGAGAAACACATATCCTCAACCACACACCAAGTGTGAGACATTTGGCTTGAGCTCCTTTGAGGAAACGATCTGCATTCACCAGCCAGAGCCATGTCTGCTCCTGATTCCTGCAGTGGTCAGGAGTCCCCTGAATACCTATCAAAGTACCTGCCATCCGAAACAAGGAGCCTGTGTGGCCCAGGGGACCCCCAGATCTCTTCTCGGCCCTAAATACAAAGACATTCTTTATCAGCTAGGAGGGGAAAAAAGCCACTTTCTCAGATGCTGAGGTTTCATCTCACTGGGAGCCAGCGTGAGTCACCCAGGCACTGCTGCATTACACAGACCTGTTCAGGTTAATAAAATCACTGCCAGAGCCCAGGCGGCTTGCAGGATGCTATGTGGCTTTCACATTGACGTCACTGCTTTTCATTTACCCTTGGGTGATAGTGACCAAAATTCGTTACTACCTGGCAGCCGTCGGGTAAGCCTTGCAAAATAAATCAGCATTCTCCATAGCAAACAGGTGTCTGCAGCACAAAAGGAGCCGTTCAGATCAGTGGGACAGGAAGGGATTTTTCATCAGACGAGTGAAGACATGAATGGGTCGTTGGGGTGAGGGGAATTCACAGGCAAAGAGTGATAACGGTGGGAAGCAGGGAGGGATTTCGCTGTAGAGACAGTGGAGAAGCAGGTGGCGCACGGGGGAGAGCGACCGAGGGAGACAGAGAGGAGCTGAAATGAGCAATTTGTCTTTATTACAGGAAAACAGCAACACTGAATGAAACTGGAAAATACATCTAAAAGTGTGAAGAGGAGGCGACCTTGCCTGGTGGGAGTGGCCCTTGCCACCGTGTATCTCGGTGGTCAGGAGTGCTGTGGGGCTGGAGAAAGGCAGGGGCATCAGCGTCAGGAGGGGAAGGCACAGGCACGTTCAGGAGAACACACCATCCCTGGTATTTCTGCCTCCGTGGAGGGTACAGAGACTCAGGGCAGGATCCAGGCATCAGCTATGAACTGAGAGGGAAAAAAAATAGTAATTTCTTCTGGGATACTTTAAAATGTGGATTTCTTGCACCTTCACATCATTTCAGAGCCGGGACACCACATGGGATGGAGCTGATCTGGCATCTCTGCAGTCCTTTTGTTGTGGTTTATTCAGGGCAGGGCTAAATACATTGGTCTGGGCAATGCAGGGACGTTTCAGTATTGTGTCACGTCTGGTCCGGGGGGAGGACATCTGTTCACAGGACCTGGAGTCAGTGGGCATTCAGAGCGAGCTTTTAATGCTCCTCAGCCTGGCACGTTTTGCCAGCCCTGAAAATATGCCTTGAAAGAGGAAATAAAATCTCCACAGGCTCTTCTCCGCAGCTACTAAAAGATCAGGCAGTAGGTACACTCCTATATCAACTGCAAAAATGCAGATGTTCTCATCTCCCAGCACACATAAAAGCCATTTCTCACCCAAAGTAAATCTGCGTACTTGTAATTTCTTTCTCATTCGCACAAAAAGAGAATACAAATTGTGGATGGCACTGCGTGTTAAGGAGGAATCTTTTGTTTTCCAGGCAGATTATTGTTAATGGAAAATGTTTCTGAACAATCATTACAAAGGTGGGAATACTGTCGGGTTGAACGGCTATTTTTTGCCTCTATTTTTTTGTGAGCAAAAGCTCTCTAGAAGGCAGGAGGATATTATTTGAAACTTAGACTCCCCAGAATATCATTCCCTGCTCAGTAATACAAAAAAGCCCCCCCCAGCCATCAAAACCTGAGTTCCATTAAATGTTAAATCCTCTCCCAGGAAGGCTGCTGCGTTCCTTTTGGGGCATGCTAAGAGAGTGAGCCCTGCTGCAGCGGGTGCTGGTACACAGGTAGCCACGGCACGGGCTCCTCTGGCACCAGGAGACGGTGTGCATCCGTCCTCTCCACAGCACTGGGCCAGCACAGGGAAGGGGCTGATCCCTAGTTTCATTCCAGCCTTTTGGGTCTTTGTTGCATTTTTTTTTCCTCCCACCTGTTGCCTGGTCTGATGTGTTTTCACTTAGATCTTTGGGAGAAAGGTCTCCTTTTGCTCAGTGCAATAGGATTTTCGAGCTTTAGTGGTGCCTTTCGATGCTAACATAATAAAAGTATACCATTTATTTATCAAAGCCTCCTTTAAAGGAGATGATGGAAAAAATAGGTTTTAACCTACTTCTGGTTCTCAGGAAAAGCAAGCACTTTGATTCTCTCCTTCCCAGACAAAGAGCATTGCATTAGTAGATTCTGATTTTATTAGCTATAAACCACTTTCTATTTTTATTTTCACATGCCATTGACTTTGGTACAGACACAGCTGAACAAGGGTTGGTTTTTCAAGTGCAAATCATGTTAATAGATGCCCGGTTCTTTCCATTCTACCCACAGGAACATAGCTGCAAGAAAGCAAGCTGACGCCCAAAGAATATTTTCCTATTGCATTTCCTAAATCACCTCCAAGGCCACATTATTCCTTCTGAATTCCCACGTGTGGAATGGTGATGGTCGCTTTAGTACTTCTGGCACTGCCTCTTCACATCAGGAGAATTTATTTGTGTGGAGGAGTGAAACAATACGATCAGACAATGAAATCTCAAGTGGTAAAGTGTGTGAAATTCGCCACTGCTATTACTTTTTATGATGCGGTTTCTAGCATTTCTTCACTGCTTGCAACTACAACTGATGGATTTGGAGCGGAGAGTGCCTCTTTTACTGCTCTTTATCAGCGCAGGGTGAGCAGCCAGCCGCCAAACCGTTGCTGTATCCAAACAGTATCCCTGCATGCAGAGACGGAGCTGCGGGGAGGGCTCGCTCGTTGGGAAGTTGATCTATCTAATTATGTGACTGTTGACTGGGCAACAGGCTACACATCTAGTTGTCCCCAGTAAAAATCATTTGTCTTAAGACTTGATCTGAGTTAGAATACATCATCGTTACTTGCTTCTTTCCCTGTCTTGGTATTTTGGAACTGGTGATGGGAGAGATTAGAAGAAAGTTTTTTTCCATCATTAAAATAGCCGGTTTGGAAAGACCTCTAAAGAGTCATTAAATGCAGATGAGGGTATGCGATGCACTTCCTGAGCAGAATTACAAGGAAGTGTTCTCGCTGGAGACAGTGTTCAGAGGTGGGTGCTGGCAGGAGTTCAAGCGTCCACACTTGTTCTTGCGGCCATGACCTCCCTGACATCTCCTGCCCATGGTGGGGGTGGCGGAGGGTCCTTTCCTTGCAGACTCCATTGAACTCCGGTAAGACAGCAGCTCTGGGGCTGAGGAGCGGGTTGTCCCTTCAGACAGAGAGAAGTTAAAGAGGGAGACCATTCTTTGGTGGTATTTGCTCTTCATTTCCTTGGCTGACCTGTAGAGGTTCCCAACAAAGCAATAGCATATAGGGTTGAGGCTGGAATTGGTTAGGCCAAGCCACTGGGCAAAAGGTCTGAGCTGCAGGATCCAAGGAGAAGGAGTCACATCCTGCAAAGATTTGGGGATGTTGAAATCAATCCAGATGTCCATCAGGTAGACGGGCAGCCAGGAGATTGCAAACAGCAGGACCAAGGCCACCACCATCTGCGCGACCTTCTTCCGGATCTTCAGCCTGGAAGCCGGCAGGGATCGGTTGAGGGCAGTGCTCTCCTTCAGCCGGCTGCTGCGGCTCCACAGCCGGCGCACCGTGAGGAAGCAGATGACCATGTTGAACAGGACGGGCAGGCAGTAGAGGGCACAGAAGAGCAGAAAGTTGTAGGCTTGCTTGAGCCTCTCCTGAGGCCAGATCTCCCTGCAGATGGAGAACACCAGAGGCAAGCCCTCCACCACCCCAATCTCATCCCGTTTGTTCATGAAGATGAGGGGCATGCATATCCCCGAGGACAACAACCACACCACCAGGATGGTGCTGAGGATCCTCTTCTGGGTGAAGAAAGACCGGGCGTTGAGTGGGTTGTGCACGCTGTAGTACCGGTTCACGCTGATGACGGTCAGGCTGAGGACACTGGCGGAGACAGAAACAGCCTGGATGAAGGGCACTGCCCGGCAGAGGAAATCCCCGTACACCCAGGCTTTGTAGATAAGGTTGCCCACGGTGATGGGCATGCAGATGCACACCACCATGAGGTCGCACACCGCCAGGTTGAGGAGGAGGCTGCGGGTGGCACTCAGGCTGGGTACCCGACTCCGGCGCTTGCGGGTGAGCACCCTGATGGACATGATGTTGCCCACGAAGCCCACCACAAAAGACACCAGGTACATCGCCGTGAGGCTGATGGTGACGGGCTCCTTCACGAAGAGGAAGAGCATCTTCTCCAGCTCTTCCCAACCCAGCTCCTGGCTCCCATTCCAGAGCCCGCCTTGGGTCTGGTTCTCCTCCTGCCAGAGCTGCAGAGGGCCGGGGGGGGGCTCGGGGGCTGGGGGGGAGGAATTCATGGCTGAGCCCCCCCGGGCACGCCGGGGAACGGGGCAGAGCCCCGTCAGCTCTTCAGCTGGAGCAGCCGCGCCTGCAAAAGAGGGTGCAGAGGGGGGCTGAGCGCCGGCCGCCAGCCGTGCCCCCCCGCACGGTGCCGGGCCGCAAATGGCTCCTCGGCAACTTAGTTGCGAGGCGGGGAGCGCCGCGGGGGAGCGGCTCCGCGGGCACCGGCCGGGCAGGCGGCGCAGCGGCCCGGGCTCCGTGCCCAGCCCCGGGGAGACGGGGGGAGAAGGGGAAGGGGAAGGGGACCACGACCCCCTCGAACCCCGGGGAGCGTCCCCGGCCGCGGCCCGCCGCGACTCCCCTCCCTTCCGGGAAAGTTGCGCGCTCCGCGGCAGCGCTGCCGGCCCCCGGTGGCGGGCTGCCCCCAGCCCCCCGGTCCCGGACTGCCCCCAGCCCCCCGGTCCCGCCTCCCCCGACCCCCGGTCCCTCGGTCCCCCCCGGCCCCGCGGCGCGGCGGCACTCACCGGGCGGAGGCGGGCAGCGCCGGACCGGGCTCCTCCCGCGGGCGGCTCCGCCGGGCTCGGCGTGTGCGGGCAGCGCAGGGTCCGCCGCGCGCAGGCACCCGCACCCCGGCACGCGGGGCCGGCGCCCACCTGCGCGCGGCTGCCACCCGCACGGAGTGTGCGCTCCGCACACAGCGCCGCGCGCACACGCGAACGCACACGCACAGTCCCGCACACACACAGTCCCGCACACACAACTCAGTCCCGCACACACAACTCAGTCCCGCACACACAACTCAGTCCCGCACACGCACAACCCCGCACGCACACACAGCCCCCCACACACGCAGCCCCGCACACCCACGCAGACCCGCACACACGCACAGCCCTGCACACACAGCTCCGCACACACACAGAGCTCCGCACGCACACAGCCCCGCACACACACGCACAGCTCCCGCACACGCAGAGCTCTACACAGGCACAGCCCCGCACACACACAGCCCCGCACACACACAGCTCTACACACACAGCCCCGCACACACAGCCCCGCGCACACACACAGCCCCGCACACGCACACACAGCCCCGCACACACAGCCCCGCACACACACACACAGCCCCGCACATACACAGCCCTACACACACAGCCCCGCACACGCACGCACAGCTCCGCACGCACACAGCCCTACACACACACAGCCCCGCACACGCACGCACAGCTCCGCATGCACACAGCCCTACACACACACAGCCCCACACACAGCCCCACACACGCACGCACAGACCCGCACACACACGGTCCCGCACACACACAGCCCACACACACAGCCCCACACACGCACGCACAGCCCCGCACACACACAACCCCGCACACACACAGCCCTGCACACACACAGCCCTACACACACAGCCCCGCACATACACAGCCCTACACACACAGCCCCGCACACACAGCCCCGCACACACACAGCCCCGCACACACACAGCCCTACACACACAGCCCCGCACACGCACGCACAGCCCCGCACACACACAGCCCCGCACACACACAGCCCTACACACACAGCCCCGCACACGCACGCACAGCCCCGCAACACACACAGCCCTACACACACAGCCCCGCACACACACAGCCCTACACACACAGCCCCGCACACGCACGCACAGCCCCGCACACACACAGCCCTACACACACAGCCCCGCACATACACAGCCCTACACACACAGCCCCGCACACACGCACAGCCCTACACACACAGCCCCGCACACACACAGCCCCACACACACAGCCCCGCACACGCACGCACAGCCCCGCACACACACAGCCCTACACACACAGCCCCGCACACACACAGCCCCACACACACAGCCCCCCCACACAGCCTTGCACACGCACGCACACAGCCCCGCACACACACAGCCCCCCCCACACAGCCCCGCACACACACAGCCCCACACACACAGCCCCCCACACACAGCCTCGCACACGCACGCACAGCCCCGCACACACACAGCCCCACACACACAGCGCCGCACACGCACGCACAGCCCCGCACACACACAGCCCCGCACACGCACGCACAGCCCCGCACACGCACGCACAGCCCCGCACACACACAGCCCCGCACACACACAGCCCCACACACACACAGCCCCCCACACACAGCCCCGCACACACACAGCCCCGCACACGCACGCACAGCCCCGCACACGCACGCACAGCCCCGCAGAAGCCGTGCAAGGCTGAGCCGCGCCGCTCCAGGCGCCCCGAGCGGCGGGTTCCAAGTGCCCTGGCGCCCGGCCGTGGTGCTGAAGGGACAGCTCCGCCGGGGCGGGCAGGAGCGGGCAGGGAGTGGGAAGGGAGCGCGCAGGGAGCGGGCAAACGGGGGCAGGACCCGGCAGGGACCGGGCAGGTTCTGGGCTGGGACCGGGCAGAGACCGGGAGAGGACCAGACGGGCAGGGACGTTTATGAGCGTCGCCAGGCTCTCTCTGGCGTTCCCCTCTCCTTCCCCTCTCCTGGGGGCTGCCTGGGCTCAGCCACGGCAAGGCAGGGCGAGACCCAGGCACGTCACTGCTTACTTCCAGTCTGACACCAAACCCACCCTTCTGTGCTTCCCAGCAGAGGCCGGTACGCCGATGACGAACACCGCAGCAGGAATTGGTGGGAACCCACTCAAGAAGGAGCACTCCAGAAAGAAACCCAGTTTTGTGTCTTTCCTCTTAAACTGAAGGGATAGGAAGAATGAGCCATGGAGAAAGTCACTTGGAAAAAGTTGAAGGGCTTGGCTGTGGGACAAGGTTGGTTTGTAAAATGAAACTTGTGACTGGAGGTGCTTAGAGGGTGCCAGTGAATCACGGGGGCGAAATGTTTGACAAGAGAAACTGATAGCTCTGCCTGAGGTGGTTATTTTTTGTTCTTTGCCTTCTCTGAGACAGGGCAAGGTAACAAATACAGCCCAGGTGGAAGCTGTCACTGAATGGTGAATGCCCTTGATTTCAGTGGGAAATTCTCTATCTGTTTCAGTCTTTTTATGTGAAAGAAGAAAGTAAATATTTTTGGTCAGCCTTAGGTGAAATGAAAGAAACATCAGCAGTGGAGCCACATTTGGGGGCCGGAAATGTGATCAGCATATAAAGCTCTTCCGCATTAGAATGCATTTGCTTTAAGCGTGTGACTGCTTATTCCCTTATAGTTTTATGGATGTGTATTTATAGATCTTCAGAGACAAACAACTTCTACAAACTAATTATAGTGTGTTGCCCAAAGCACAAGGTACACATTATTCTATGCAGCGAAATGCATGGGTACTCTGATGGATACCTAAAATCTGCTGCAATTCCACAGCTGCTCCACAGGCAAATAGATCTGTTGCAAACAGGCAACTACAGGGGCCAGGGTCGAAACTAGCAATTGGAAATCTCCACGTACCCATCCCTTGCCAGCCAGTGCCCAGCTTCCCCAAAGCAGACATGCCATTACACACAGAAAACAACAGAGCGGAGGTGTTTAAGTCAACAGTTTTAGTAGGTTATTAACTGAATTCAAAAGAAGAGAGTGAAGAAATGTGCCAGGGCTCTTGAATATATTTTTTTTTCGGGTAGTTACCTTCCAAATGTTCAAGCTAACAAATACAGTTAACTTCTTTTTTGGTCCCCCATGCACTTTATTTATAACCTGCATGATTTACTGCTAAAGAACCTTAAAAGACTAGACTACAAAGTTGATCAGTGGTTCGATATAAGTACAATTAATCTGCTTTTGCATCCATTGACACAACTCACAAATTCCAAGTCATCTCTAACAACAAATGACAAATCTTTATGCTGTGTACAGCTGACAGAGAGGACAGGGGCATATTATAATGAGCTGATTGATTCTAACAAGTTCAAAGTCACCAGATAATGCAGGATGGGGAATCTCCAACAAAAACAAGTGCCGTACCCTTTTCACATTGGTTCCCCTCTTACGGAAGAGCTTTGGAGTGGAAGCTACATAAAGCCCACTGGAGAGAGGAGCCAGCCTTCACCAGCAAGGGTAATGGACTGGGCTGTGATCATACAGCAATGTACATCAGAAATAACCTACCAGTCTCACTGGAGTTACAGCTGCAAAGAACTGACCTGAGAGGAGGAGTGAGTCAGCCACTTTGGGGCTTTGCCAGACTCTCAGAAAAACTCATAACAGCTCCAAAACCTGCTACAGCTGCCCAAACCTGCTCTGCCCGCTGCACGTCAGAGTCCCAGGGCAGGGTAAATTTAGCTTGGCTGTCTCAGCACAACCTTCCTGCTCCCACTGCAGCACAAGCCAGGTGTTGCACAGCCACAGCCATACTCCGCCTGTCCCAGGCCCAACAGCCGGTGTAAGTTCAGGAAACCCTGAGGGTTTTCCAGCTTGTGCTGGTGAACGGGTGGACCTTGAGAGTGTGAAGGTGGAGCAATTCCCCCGGTTGTGCATTTACTTACAGCAGCTCAGGTAGTCCCCCCTCTTAAACTCTTCTCCCTGCTGAGTATGAGGGGGCAGCACTCAGGCACCCTGCCTGTGTCTGGGGGACACCCCCCCCCGCGTGGTCCCAGCAGAGCTGCATCCTTCACCCCCTGGGTGGTGGCTGGCACCCAACCAAAGGGTGCTTTGCTCGCTTAGCTTTCTTCCAGTGTGCATCCCGACATGCCTGGTGTGTGTCCCAGCTACCACGGTTTGACCTAAAGGTCTGTTCTGAGGACGGAGCTGCTTTCCCCACCCTGTGCTTGCCCAGCAGATGTGTGGGATGGAGTCTGCTCACTTCACAGAGATGGAAAAAAATTGAGGCTTGTCTCAGTCAAGCGGGGGCTGGATTGGTGCTATTGGGACGGACTGTGCAGGTGCAGGTTGTGTTAGGTGAGCTGGGAGCACATCCCAGCTCGGTGTTATGGGGGGAACAGTGGCACTGGTGAAATAATTTCCAACTGGTTTTGCTGGGAGGTGCTGGTTGGACTTCCCTTGAAAAGCACTGCATAAAATCCACCTTCATTGCCACTTACCCCTTCTGTCTGACACTTTTTGATTGAAGGCATGGAGATGGGAGGACCTTGGGGTAAGGGAGGCTCCCTGAGCCCTTCATCCACCCTTGTGCTGCGTACACCACACTCCTTCCCACTCCCAGGGACCTTGCTGCCACTGCAGCCCAGGATGGGCTGGGTGAGCATTCCTAATGCCTGGTATAAACAGGAATTAATGCTGAAACCTGTCTCTGTGTCTCTCTTGCCATCAGGAGAGAGCAACAGCATCACTGTTTGTTAATTTGCATCGGGCAAAAAAAGGTGCCCATCTTTTTTCTGGGTCATTTTCTTACAAATCTCTAATCCAGCAACAAAACTTCCCAAAATCCTGGGTGCCATGGGCTTGGGGGACCTCTGAGCTGGCTTTGCCGCTCCCTCTGCTGGTGGCTGCTCCGTCCCTGTGCCACTGCTGCTCCATCCCCGTGGTTTTGGGGGACACACGAGCTATTTCTGGCACCGCTGCCCAGGCCCTCAGCACAGCTCCGGCGTGGCGTTCGCTGATGTCAGCGCATTGACGCGCCTGTGAATCCAGGAGGAGATAAGAGGCCAGCACTGTGCACAAAGACAATATGCAGAAGATGCCAAGTGCACGTCAGAATCTTCGGAAATAAAATGACAAAACAAATAAAAAACATCTGGGAGTTGATGTTTATTGTTTGTAATTACTTCTATGAGAGTGAAAACCTTTCTTCTCCCCCTATTCTTCCCTCTCAGTCAAAGAATGAAACATTTAAACTATTTCAAGTGTCCTTTGGAGGATTTTAAAGAGAGAATGTATGCATTTTTATGCCTGCAAATATTCACTGATGTCTGTTTTCACGAACAGATATGTGCCAAATTCCTTATCTTCCGTCCTTTTTATTGGAAGCCTCTTAGATTGAGTGCTCCGGAAATGTCGTGGCTGAAATAAAAAGATAATTTTGTACGGAAGAATTTGTCTGATATGATGTTCACTCGCTCAAGAACAATGAAACACCATCTTGGCGTTAATGTGATTGAAATATTTGTCTTTCAGATATCTTTGCTTTTGGCTTGTGCAGAAGTGCAGGCAAGAAGCAGGCTGGGTAACGTGGGGCTGAATGCCCTCCTGCAGGGCACCTGCTTAATAGGACCACACCAAGTGAATTTGATCCAGTCTCGTTAAAAGGAGAGTCACTAAATAGAGATGTACTGCATAACAAAGTGGGTTTTATAAGGAGAAATCAGTGCTGTGGATCCCTAATGCATTGCACAAATTTACAGACAAGATTTTGAATAAGCAGTAAGCCTTTGAGAAGTTAAGAGAAGCCAGGACTTAGCAGGGGTTGCAGCTGACGTGCAAAGCAACCATCTAACACTGCCTGCATCCAGCCCTTCTCTCCCCTGAGCTGTAATCCAGGATCAGTTGAAGCAACAGTGGAATTTCTTCCGTGTCCATGTTTTGTGTGTGGGTCTCACCCTCTTGATCAATACAGGCACCATCAGCCCTGGGGAGGAACAATTAGAACCAGACTGAAAGCAAAGCCCAAATCAAGCAGATTTGGTACAGGAAATCTGGTGGTCTGACCAGGGCTGTGAGGCTCCATTTCACCCTGTTATCACTCTGGGGGTCTAACCAGTTTGCTAGTGATATCGCTGAGGAGGAAGGCAGACAATACTAAGAGGAGGGGCTGTTAAGGGAGCCAGTTCTCTATCCTCCTACCTGCAGGCTGCCAGGTTTGCATAACAATATTGCTTCCCTGGTGCTCTCTACCCAGATGCAACAGGCTAAAAAAGGGCTTTTAAGATGACAAAGCTTTCTGGGTTCCATCAGCTGATTGCCAGCTGGGGGAAGTCTCTGACAAAAGCTTTAAATTTGCCACTGTGTGCATTTTCCCAGCTGCAGAGGCTTGCCGAGGGGAAATGCAGGGTGGCAGGAAGGAAAGGCAGGCTCTGAGAAAAAGCACTCTCAGGGGCCAGATCTGCTAGCATCAGGGTGGAAGATAAAGGTTTTGGGGAGCACAATAGGGGGGAGCTTGGCTTTCTGAGCAGGGTTTATTCTCAGCATAGATGACGCTTTGTGGGTAGCTGTCACAAAGCAGATATGCCTGGGGTCAGGGTGCAATAAGAATTAGAATTTGAGCATGTTTGCAGCAAGGGCTCGGTGATCAAGTGTTATGTGTCTAAAAATAAACTTTCCTGTATTTTCTTCTTCTAATCAAGAAATCCTTGGGATTTCTGCTCTGTGGATTCAGGAGGGGATCAGCTGGGAGGCAGGGAGAGATGTGATCCTGTGCCTGAATGCCTTCCAGCAGCCTGCTCTAATGTTTTGACAGGATAAGAAAAACACCGTGTGAGCTGTTATTTATTTTAGGCAGCCTTTTAGAAGGAATCTCCACAACTAAAGTCGTGGAAAATCAGGCAGGCAGAGGCTTTGAGAGGTTGTTAAGAGGATCAGCTGCAAACTTTTTCTCTCTAGTAATAATGCCTGGGCTCTCTTTGTGCAGTGACTCACCTGGAAGCACTCAGGCTAAATTGGAAGCACAATCACTGCCCTCTCATCCCCACTGACCGGGTCTGTCTTTCTGTTCCTAGTGTGTGTTCACAGCACAGAGCAACTTCAAGAAATGAAAGCTGACAGTAGTTGGAGTTCAGTGCAGGGGTGGAGGTTAGACGGTGAAATAGCTGCATCTCAGTTTTTACTCCCCATTTTTGAAACCAGCTAGGTTGGCATGTAATAAATCACACAGTGGTTGTGTCTTTCTTTGGAGAGGTGGTGCATCAAGGAAGGGGAAGAAAATGAAGGGATGTTGGTGGCTTTTTGGTCGTTGTGTAGGCTGGAGCATGAAAAAAGCTAGAAAAAGCTGATTAGTAGCAGAGACCACAGCAATGAGATCTGTGTGCAGATGGATGGAAACCTCCTGGAGCTAGTAAGCTGCTCAGCGGCCCTGGTCGGTCATTTAAGACAAGGGGCTGGCTCATGTGTGACCTGGGCTGGGCTGCAGGCTGTAGAAGGTTTCAGCAGGAAGTCTGTTTGCTCATTAAAGCTCGGGGCAACATCTGACAGATCATGAAAAGTTGCAGACAAACCTACCCACAGGGGACAGGGACAAGCCATGAGCTGCAGGGTTAGAGCACCAGGCTGGAGGTGAAAGCACCTGGTTCCCTCCTTCCTTCTCTGCTTTCCTGCATGTGCCTTGGTTTCTTCACCTGCACAGGGGTGTTATGATGCTTCCTTCTCTTTATAGTATACTTGGATCCCTATGGTTTTAAAGTGCTTTATAAGACCCAGGCAGCCTTACAGTGGTCTGATGGTGCAGAGAAAGCATTCTGATCTCCACAGGCTGTTGCTTTGTGCTCTGTTAAAGTCAGAGATTTGGTTTAGCTACATTCATAGAACTTGAAGGAATACAATAGATTGCTTTGGCAAGAGGATCTGGAATGGACTGCAGAACTGGAGGGCCATCAAATCTGGGCATCAGGCTAATTTCTGGCATCCTTTCCTGAGGCAAGTGATACACAGTAACACAGCTGCCAAATAAAGTGATACCGTCAGCTTCCAATCCTTCAACCTCTAAAGGAGATCCTTTCTTTCAGGAAATGATCCCTCTCCAGTCTGCATTTAGCCAGCAGCTGGTACCTGCCACCATGCATGCAAGCTCAGGGCTGGGAGGTGTACCTTCATGTCTGAGCTGGCTCTGTGAGATAAAATACTTTAGAAAGCTCTCTGTAAATGCAATAAAAGAATCATCCCTCTGCTTTCTAGCAGATGCTCCTTTCTAGCTGCAGTCTGGGGCTGCCTGCTGCCTCAGAAATGCCACTTCCCAGCCAGAACTGAGAGTTACTCCTCCTTTCCTCTTGGTTGGTTTTTGGTTTGTGGTTGTTTTATTTTTTTTTCCCCACTTCTACTCTTCAGAAAAAGGCCAAACGTTTGCCCTTCGTGTTCCTCAGTCCTGCTAGCAAACACCTGTGACTCCTGAGCATTTAAGCAGTTTGACAGCCCATGTTGTTGAATAAGCAGCCTCTTAGGTAAGGACTCAGGGATGTAAGGAGAAAAGTAATTGCTGATATGGTCTGCACCTCTAGCAGCTATTTCTGTGGCAACCTGTTGGGAAAATGGAGGCATTTGGGGATGTGGGAAATTAGAGATGCTATAGACATGGGTCCATGATCAATGAGCTACACCACAACACAGTTGCTAATGATCAGTGGAGAGGCGAAGATCTCTGCTGCAGCCCAGCTGTTGTCCATCATGGGGGCATTGAAATGGGAGGAGAAAGGGAACTGTTAGCTGAATGGTTAACAGCTGTGCTCCTCCTGCCTTTCTTCACCAGGGCTGCCCTCTAGCTATGAGTAAGTAGCTAAACCTCCAGCATCTGCACGACTTTCTCCTTTTTTTGTGCTTTCCTAGGAGTTTTTCCCACTACATTGGCAACAGGTCCTTGCCCTTTTTCACACTGCCTTTCCTATCTGGAGGCAGGACCCAGCACCTGATATCCAACTGTCCCTTGCTAAGGCTGGCAGAGACAGTGTCACGCAGTCTGATGTCTCTAGGCTGCTGCTCTGCTGATGAGATGTGACTGTTGCTGAGGTGGGAGCCGTTTGCTCACCAGCCTGTGAGGAAATTGCTGGTGCTTGCTGCCGGGGTAGGTGATTGCCAGCAGTGGCAATGACACCAAGGAGCGTGCTCTGATCATGCATCGGCAGATGCTCCACGGGAGATTTGCAGCCCTCTGACACTGCCAGAGGGGACCATGGCCCTGGGGGTCCTGGAACAGCTCAGGCACAAAGGACTATGAGCCTGATTTTCCCCTCATTGATCTGGGGACAAGCCAGAGCATTTCACTGAGCTCTGCAGATCCAGGCCAGATGAGGAGAGTCAGTGGGAAAGGGAGAGCCCACATGGGAGGTCACCATCTCTGCCGGCTTTGCCTCATGAGGGACATCTCTCTCTCCCAGGTGTCCCTCCCCAGTTCATGTAAGCTTTAAGGGCAGCTGCTGCTGCTTTATAAGCAGATCCTGCCTAGGGCAGTCCTGATCTTGTCCCACAGTAATCGCTCTGGAAGTCTTTCAGCCCAGCTCTTGTGCTGCACTTGGCCAAAGCAAAAATACTGAGCTTGGCCTGGAGGTTGGGCAGTGAAATGCTGGTCCCTCCCAGAGCTGCACCTCCAGCTGCCTCTGCTCCTTCCCCTTCAAAAGGCTTCCAGCTCTTCAAAAAGTACCCGTGGGCAGGAGCTCATTGCCATCAGTTCCCGTTCCCCCCACCCCCCCAACCCCCAGTTTCAAAGCCCAGGTCATCAATAGGAAGGCTGGTTGAAATTTGGAAGAAGGATTGATTTGGTCCCTTTGACCACCTCAATACCAGCATGCAGTGCCTCTGTGCAAGTCTGATGCGCCAACCCCCTCTCCTGAGCGTTTAATTGACCATTATAATTGTGGGGCTTCATTTTCCTCTGGAGTTTCTCCTTAAGGCACAGATGAGGGTCACAGACTTGGAGGGCATCTCTCATTCCCCGTAAAACTGCCCACACAGCTATAAGCAGCCAGCCCCGAAGTTTTCCTCCCAGAAATGCTCTGTAGCTCCCCAGACCTCTCTTGCTCTGAAGACCCCTTTGCCCTTGGGAGTGTTTTGGTTGGAGGAGGCAGCAGATAAAATCCCGGAGCCAGCAGCAGTGCTGTGGATGTGTCAGGAGTGATTGGGCTCTCTTGGTGCAGATGGTGATGGAGTGAGATCAGCCGCTGGCAGAAGCTGTAGGGGATGTGCTCAGGAGTCAGGGCACAATCTCTGCCGCTGCCTGATTTTTTTGTGGCATCTTTTTATTTATTTGTACTTGAAATATTTTTCGCCCCGTTTGTCTCTGGTCCTTTGTGCTTGCTTCTGGAGAACAATGAAACTGTGGTATGTTTTTGCAGTGGTGGCTATAGATGGAGTCTGCAGCCATTTAAGTACAAAATCTTACCCTTCCAAATCATTTCATCACTTTTCCTCCTTGAAAAATGATCTGCCTCCATCAACCTCCAAAGAAGCACAAATAAAAAGAACAATTTCTTTCAAATGCAGTTCAGTATTATCAGATGTATGACGCAGAGATCCCAGCGGGCCTGATTTTGCCTGTGTTTGTGCCTGTTTTACTGAAGGGATGGCCATAGGAGTAAAGTTTGTTGAACTCCTGAGTTACATCACGACAACCAGAATTTGAGCTGACCCTCTTGCCCAGTGGTGACAGATTTATTCCAGACCAGAGGGCATCTCACCACCTCCAACCTCCCTGATTTGCAGCCAAGACCGTGTCCATTTCCAAAAGGTGTTTTCTGTTCTTTTTGGAGAGAGGAGGTACCGTTTGTGACCATTTTGTGTTCCCATTGTGCTCTTTGCCACAAGAACAGGATGGTTTCCTGTTAGTGTTCTTTATAGTCTGGAAGAAAATTATAAACTTTTTAACAGACTCATAAATGTCAACTTTGTGGCATCATGTGTTGTGGTTGGCTCCACAGTCACCTCTTCCTCATAAGCCCTTGAAACTATAAATAGGGAGAAGAGTTGGGAATGGCCAATTGGAGCATTGAGAAGAGGCTGGAGCAAAGCCCTGACCTTCAGAGATCTCACCCGAAGGCAAGGACGGATCAGGGCTGAGTTCTTACCAAGTGATTTCTCCTTGATGGAAAGGACTGGCAAGGCGGGATTGTCTTTGCTTTTTGCATCAGGAATGTGGTCTGTCTTATGTCTGAAGAACAAAGGAGTGATTTGGGCAGCTGTAATTGCATTTTTGGAGCGAGTTCCTGTTCAGATTTAACACTGTGACATTATGCTTCTTATGACGCGCATAATTAAAACAAAGTAAAAATAATATCTTTTAGCCTGCTGTGGCCCGGTCAAGGAGTCAGAGAAATGCTGTGCTCCAAGGAGGAGTGTGGAAAAGAGAAGAGGGTGGAAGGGACAAGTGGACTGTTTTGAAAGACAACTAAAAAGGAGGAGAAAAGAAAACAAGAAACAGGAGTAATGGCAATTTGTTCATTCCAAACTTATCATAATTTCTAGACCCTGATTTACTCTAATCCTTTTGTTTGAAGTCCAGCTGCATTTCTGGTGCATGATGAAGGGACCACATGCTTTTATGTGCCTGCAAGCTTTTACCCTTTTCTGACCTACTACATCACCCTTAGTCTATCTAAGGAGCCTGGAGTTCCGAGGATACAGGCTGAGCAAACATCTCTCAACTGGTGATAGGAACCTCTGGAAATATCTTGTGAGTTGACTCTTACCACCCTCATCTGTCTACAAGGGACTTTCATTTTGTGTTAGCCCTCAAAGCAAAAAGGCAGTATTTTCCCAGTGCCAAAACCAAGCAACCCTCAGCCTGTGTCCTCCTGCCCAGTCACCAGCCCTTGTTCATGCCTGGAGATTTGCAGGGAATCAGTAACTTGATTGATCTGCCCAGTGACATATCAGCAGGGATTTCCTTGTTTGATTTTATTGGCAATCGTGGTAGCACTTTTACCCAGCTCCTGGAAAGAATCGTCCCTTTCCATCCCTAACATGCATGTCCATTAAATCCTGTGCCACATGGCCAGCTGAGGACTGGGGTTAATTCACCCCATACTGTTGGGCAAACACAGTTTTTAAGGTAACGTTCAGGTGTCCAGACGACGCAGGGCAGACTTCTACGTGCTGCAGCAGTCTCTCAGGCTGTCCAACGACAATGATAAGAACTACAGAGGCCATCATCCACCCAAAGGTGTAGGGGCAGAAGATCTTTGATGATCTGGGATACAGTTAGGAACATGGCTGGGTGCTCGATGGTGTGCAGTGGGAATGGCCATCACTTCCACTATCAACACAGGCGCAGCTAGCTCCCTTGCCAGTGATGGCACATGTTGAGTGGAGAAGGGGAGGAGATGGTCCCTGGCTACATCAGGAGCTCAAGGGGGTATGGTCTGTGAGACTGCTCCAACTCCAAACTCTAGTAGAGGCCTCGTTTGGTGATTTCCACTGAAGAAATCTCAATATCATTGAGAATCTGCAGCTTGGTGATGGATGAAAGCTGCTTCTGTCGATGCTTGTACTGCAAGATTTTGTTTTCATCGATGAAAATGTGGAAATAGTCCTGGTCAGAGTAGATTTCAACCTGAAAGAGAAACTGTGTTATGGTCACCATGTGGTCACACATCCTTACCAGACCTTGCTGCCATCCTGTCAGTGAGTGCCCAGATCTTGGCACATGGACCTACAACCCACTTTAAATCCTGCCAGAGCTGACAAGCGCACTGCTCGCCCCCATTTTGGGCAAAAGGAGGGAAAAATTGAGCTCTTCATATAGCAGAAACTGGTGATAATGTAAAGCCTAAACTGTAAACAAATGCAGCATCCACAAATTATTGCTGGAGCTCTGCATGTCTGTGTCAGAGTTGGGTGTAAATCAGCAGCAAATCAGGATACAACAGAAGTGCTAACAAGGAGACAGAGCCAGAGGGGATGTTGCTGAGTACGGTGCTCGTGGAAAAGCAGGGCTAGATCCATGAGGAAGACCCCAATATCGGCAGGGTCACTCCTGGCCCACCCAAGGACACCTGTGGGGTGACACAGGGTTACCTGGAATGGCTCCTTTGCTTCGAAGGGGAAGGTGCTATTAACCTCTTCCTTCCCCCAGTGGTTGGCAAGGAAGGAGTTGCAGATGATTCTGGAGCTGGAGAAACGAGGGTTAAAGTGGAGAGCAATTTGGTCTCCAGGATCACAGAGCAAATTAATTTCAAACCTAAGACAATGAGACAAAGAATTGGTAGAGAGCCGTGGAGCGATGCTGTTGGCTCTCACAAGCCAGGAGAGCTGTGAGCAGAGTGTGTCCTTACATGCTTGTACTGGAACTGGTCTCGCCCTTGACCACGACGCTCCAGCCAGGACACATCCCCTCTGGGTACAGGGCCTCAAACTGCCAACGAGGAGGTGATGGTGAAACATGGCAAGATGGGAGAGGTGCACAGCCCTGCTCATTCCTTACACTTCTCCATCTTTCTCACTCTGTCCTTCCCCCACTCCTTTCCCACGCAGGCACACTCTCTGCCCCTGCCTTTTTCTCACTCCTAAATAAGTTCAAGGTCTCTAAATTGATAAAAAATGAAATTGTGACAATATCCAGTTGGTGAGGTGGGGTTTGCTGCCCCCAGGGTCTTTTATAAGAGCTGGGGGGGATCAGATAGCAAAAATTAAAGAAGAACCTGAGTGCCTTCATTGTCAGCAGGACACAAAGACACCCTGCTCCTCTCCCCACCTGGGCAATACAAAATCTGAAGCAGAAACTTTGTGTTGCTTTGAAGCTGGGTGTGAAAGACAAGGGCAGATCAAAGAATGTGCATAATATGGCACCCAGCCCATCCTCACCCAGTGCGGCATGGGTGACTTCTCATGAGCTTCTGCCTGATCCCTCGTTCCACCCTTCCACCCGCTCCCCCCTCTCCAAGGTTAAACTTGCATAAAATGAGCTGGAAAATGTTCCTTTTTGAATAATTCATAGTTTTATTAAATAACTCATTTTAATAGGAAGTGCTTGCCATTTTACACCCCCCCCCCCTTTTTTTAGCACTCTAATGATCTTGCGTTTCTGAACATCCCCCTCTCCCAAACTTACTGCTCACGCTGGGAAAAATCTCTCCAGCCTTAGCATCTCCACTGCCAGCTGCATGCCTGCCTCTCCCTCCCTACAGATCAGGACTTTCACTCCCCTGTTTATTTCTTTGCCATGATTTCCTATTTTTCCAATGCATTTTTGGGTTGTGTGCATTTTTGGGCCACAGCTGAGACATGACGATGGCCAGCCTCATGCCCTCATGCCTGGCTACTTTTGGAGGGCAGCTTTGGGAACCCACGCAGGGTCATTTGAAGGCTCTGACCACATGAGCATTCGCTTCTGTGAAACGCAGAGATCTGATGGAGCTGACTTTCTGGTTTCAAACAGCAAATGGCGGTGGCAGCACCCAGGCTCATCTTGCCTTGACTCTTTGCTTGTCATCATTACAGCCACCCCAGCAACAACACACCATGTACACAGGAAACGGCAGTTCCCTCTGCTGCCGGCTGTCCCGGTGGAGATGGATGGCAAAGCACAGGGCTCCTCTGCTAAAGCATCGCCTGTATTTTGGTCCCAGCTTAAACCCTCTAAGCCACAAGTGCTGCCATCAGGGCAACATTACCCCAGCCCAGCCCTGGTGTAACCGAGATGAAGGATCTCTCCTATTGCCCTTTATCAAAACTGGGAAGCTCATGGTTTTGCAATAGTCTGGACTGGGCTGAAATAGAGGGGCAGCACTGCAAATAGCATCCCAGGTCTTTCAGGATTTCTACCTTTCTTGCCCTTATCTGTACCGATGTCCTTTATCCCCAACCTGAGCCTGTGCTGTCTCCCCTCAGGCAGGGCAGGCAGTGCCAGAGCCTGGCACAGTGCTTACCTGCAGTGCTGGAGCCTGGCACAGTGCTTACCTGCAGTGCCGGAGCCTGGCACAGTGCTTACCCGTGGTGCCGGAGCCTGGCACAGTGCTTACCCGTGGTGCTGGAGCCTGGCACAAGTGCTTACCACAGTGCCGGAGCCTGGAACAGTGCTTGCCCACGGTGCTCACCCACAGCGCTTACCCGCAGTGCCATCCTGCTCGCCTGCCCCCGCGCCGCAGACCCCCCCAGGTGCTGGCAGCGGGGTCTATATAGAGGCCACCGGCCAGGAGCCCACGCGCGGGGATTAGCATCAGCAGCGGGCTGCGGGCTCCCTTTCAGAGTGGGCTCAGGCATGGCCGGGAGATGGGGACCAGCAAATCCCGCTGCCCTCCCAGCGGGGTCAGCCTGCTCATGCGTGCGGGGCTAATCCTGCCCCGCTGCTGCCCGGACAAAGGCAGTCCTGAGCTGTGACGTACGGGGTGGACAAGCGTTCAGGCTGTGGTACAGGGGGGGCAGGTGTGTTTCATGCCTGAAGGAAGGATGGGGACTCCCAAAGTTGGGGGAGACACCAGGAGCCACATCCACTGCAAGGTCCAGAGAGAAGGGAGGTGGCAGAGGAGAAATGGTGGCTCCAACAGGTGCTGAGCTTCACCCCACCCCAACCACCAGACATTTCTTTTTCTCCCTGTTTTCTTTTTTTGTTCACTCTTTCTGGGTCACAGCCTGGCCCCAAACAAGCTGATGCCAGCTCTGTCACAGCCGCTTTTCCACCTCACGGTGTGCCAGGGCTGGCGGGATGCTGCTGTGCTGAGCTCAGCACACCCCGGCTCCACATTTCCCTTCCCTGCTGGGGACAATACAGGGATTTGGGAGCAGGGCAAGGGAGCCTTTGTCTGATATTTCCTGTCATGGAAAGGCACCAAGAAATGAGCAGCAATGAAATGAATTTCAGCAATGGGGGGTTTCATCCTGACAGTCAGCATGTGCTAACATACAGCTGGGTGAAGCTGAGCCAGGGAAGGGGGGGATGGCTGCACATCCCCCCCCCCCCCCCCCCCTCCCCGCCTTCACAGGGTAAATGCATTAAAAACAGATGCTGGCCCCATCCCTGCATGCATGGGAGGCTGCAGTGCTCCCCAGCTGGTCCTACAGGAATCCATGGCTTTCGCGGTTAAAACCTCCTTGGTTTTAACTCCTATGGGCTGCCGTGCTGATGTTATTTAATATGTTTATTTTATTTCCAGCAGATAAGCAGAACGAGAGCTACTATCCCAGGCTCTGGTGGCCTTGGCAGATGATTAAAAATGCAATCCAACAGACATAGAAGCCAACAGCCTCTCTTGGGGCTGAAAAAGCCAAGTCCCAGGCTGAGACTTGCCTGTTTGGACTCCTACAAAACTGAACCTTGTGAAGCTGAGCTGTGCCATGGTCTCCCTGCTCAGCTTCAGGCTCTCCAGGTGCTGTGCCGGGGAGCACCGGCGCGGAGCTCTTGCTACAGATGGCAGCATTGGGACGTGCAAGGGAGCCGTGAGCCAGCGGCAGAGATGCTGAGGTGGTGCTGGCAGGGCCAGGGACATCCCACTCATCCTTCCTTGGGCTGCTGTAGGATGTTGGACAGTGACTCTTCAATCTGCCCAGCTGCATGTCTCCCCTACTTATGGCCTGATCCCAAAGTTGTGTTTTCAACCCCCAAATTATCCCTCCCTGCTTGCTTCTCCCGCCAGCCAGGTCTGCGGGGAGAAGGGGCTGCTTTTGAGATACCCACCATGGCAGTGAACAAAACTAGACAGCATGTAGGAAAGGGATGATCTACAAGCTAGCTAATTGTGACAAGTTTGTCATAATTATGCTAATGAAATCAGTGCACAGGGGAAAGTTTGGGCACCGCAGGGCAGGTCAGGGTGCAGTGGGATAGCAGAGGACTTAGCCCAGCAAGCTGCAGTGGCACAAGTACTGGCTCCTTTCTGTGCCAAGGGGCTGCTTCCCACCCACACAGTGCAGAAACCGGCGTGAGTCACGACCTCTAGAGAAGCTGCTGTGGACTTTTATTTTGTCTAGTGAAACCAGTGTGAATCTGTGCACACAGCCTGTCCCGGCAGGGTGATGTCCTGGCCACACTGAGTCTCATTCCAGTTCCCACCGCAGCCTCTGCTGGTGCCATCACCAGCAACAGGCATGGAATTCACTCCCCTGCTGCAAAAAGCTGCCTCAGGCCAAGCAGCACTGGGAGCTACAGGGCTGCCCTGGGGGAGAGCACAAAAAGGCAGGGAAGGCAGGTTTGGAGAGATGGGAAAGCTCTCATGGAAGGAAAGAGAATTATATTGCTCCAGTTTTGGGGACAGCAACTTCTGAGATGCTCAGCGCTTCCCAAAATTCAAGGCTTTGCTTCCTGTTTGTATTTCAGCAAGAGCAAGAAAGGTTGGTGAGGAAAGATGCAAACACATGTATTTCACCACTAAATGGTGCCCAAATACCAACTGGTTTTACAGGTGAACCTTTATTTGCCTTCTGCCTGTTGTGCCACTGCTCAGCAGCCATCCGAGCACCTGTCTGTTTAGCAAGGAGGAAGGGATTGGAAATACGTTTAAAATCTCAGGTTTTGGAGGTAACATTGGGTGGTCAGCTCTTAGTGCCATAATTTTCCTCTCTTTGGTGACAAATTGCAAAAAACCCAGACACACTCGTGTGCCATCGGGATACAGAAAAGACTGATATGGTCTGAGGTGGAGGGAGTCTAGTGCAGGAAAGGAGGTGATAAACTGATGGCTTGGTTAACTGCAGGGGATGCGTTAGCAGACCTGCTTATGCATTTGCCAGCCACGTGGTCATACAACCATCAGAGTTTGCACCTTTGCTTAAACCGTTCTTTTCCATGTCCTGCTCTTGGTTGTTCATCCCAAAGTCTTTTTCCTGCTGCTCACAAAGTGGCAGAAGCCCTCAGCGAGGAGCTCGGCACTGCACTTCCCACAGAAGTTTTCATGCAAGGCTCCCCTGTGCTACACCAGGTGCATTTCTGGATGCGTGATGATTTCCATTAGTCTCTAGAGGTCTCCAAACACACAGCTTGGATTTTCAGGACCTGAACACAGTACTCGCCTCTACACACCATACATCGACTCTCTCCTTGTTGCACTGCCTGGCTCTGCAGTTCGCCCACCGCGTGATGCTCCTGTATCTGACACCTGCTCATGTTTTACTACGAGCTCTTGTAGGAAGGAGGCATCCATCCCATGGTTAACTCAGTCAAGCCCTGATGTGAAGGGTGCCTTAGGTATCACCCCAGGTGTACATAATCTACACATACTGGTATGTGTTGTCCTGTATCTGCCTTATTCTGCCAGCCAGGAACATCAGCACACAGACCTGGCTGTGCCCATGCCTGCCTCATATTGCTCATATAACCTCAGCAATATGTGCCTACCTGAGACCTGGGATCACAAATCAACCCACATTCCTTACATACACCAATGCAAATAACCCAGCCCAGTGCTCCTGGCCCACAGCCACCTGCAGCCAGTGGACTCACATCTACAAAGCTGCTTTGGTACCTACTGGCCGTAGCAGAGTGGCTGTGGTCACAGAGATGCAGCCAGAGCCGGGGTCCTTTGGAATCAGCCTCAGCTAACTCTCCTGGGACTAGTCCAGGGGCCTCCAGACGTGCAGCTTTATGGAATAATTTAAGATTAAGCTAAGAAATTATGTATTTTTAGTGATGGGCTCTAACCACCAGCCAGGCTGGGCACAACAGTGAGGCTGCAAACGGTGCTGTTGCAAAGTCCCTTGTTTTTTCTTGCTTTGAACATCCCGGTGCAGCCACCAGCCATCACCTGTCTGGGGACAGCACCATGAATCCCTCCTGCAGCCCAGGGGCTTGGGCCTTTTCTTTGTCTCTGGAGCCAGAGCAACTCACTGGCTTTCCTAAAATCTCATGTTCTTTGTTTTCGGACAATAGCTTTGCGGAATGCCCCACTACCACCACCACCATGAAACAGTGGCTGGGGTGCAGGCAGAGCCTCCTGGGCATTGCCTGCTGGCTGTGTGCTCCAGGCAGGCTCAGCTCCTTCCCAGAGGGTGAGTCTGGGTTGCCCCAAATCCAAAGGGATCTCCTGGAGCCTTCCCCCACCAGCCCATATCAGGGGCTGTGATTTCCCCAGCACACACTTCTGTGCAAGGCTTCTCCAGACTTGCTTATCTGCCATTTGGCAGTATTTATACCTCCTCCGCAGCCATTTCAGTTTGTCCAGGGAATTCCTGAAACTCCCCCATGCAATCAGGGCTCAGCCCTCTGCTCCAGCCGTGCCGCCTCGGGAGCGTGTTACCTCAGGAGGGGTTTGGCATGTTGTTTTGCCAGCTCAGCCCCATTCCCTTTCCCCCAGACCTACAGCTCCGCGTTAGTTCCCTGCTCCTGGGATCTCTTTGCAATGCTGCTGTCTACAAGCAGCACCCAGAGACCAGCTATCTCGGTGCCATGCCAGGGCTGGATGGTGCGAATTCTCCTCCAGACCTAGTGCTGGAGAGAAAAAAAAATATATATTTATGGATACAATCCTTTTGAGTTACACCTTGGTGCAAAAGGCTGTGGTATCTATATTTCTGCAATCTCACCCTGCTGTGCTTTACGTGACCAGCCAGAAGAGGGCTGGAGACTCCAGGCAAATCCCTGAGACAAATGATAATCATAAGAAAAATCACACATGGGTCTAACTCTAGAAAAGCCTGATGCAACACCCGCTGCTGCTCTGGGAGGGGGTCAGCTCTGCAGCCCACACCTCCCATACCTGCTTTAAGGAGACTCCAGTCTCTCTCAACAGCCCCTTGCACATGCTCAGCCTAAACATCCCAAGGCAGCTTGTAGGAGAGCAAGGAAAGAAAACATCACACCCTGTAAGGTGGCAAGAGAAACACGGAGAAGCTAACATCCCCCCAGCACACGCTGCCTGGTGCTGACTGAGCTTCACGTGCAGCTCCGCTACAGAGCCACTGGGAATGGCCTCAGCGCTGGTGGCATCTGGGGGCCTTGTGTTTGTCAGATTTTCCATTCTTTGGCTGTTTGTTAGCATGTCCCATCACACTCCCAGTTAGGCACTGGTGCTGGGGAATGGGAGGGCACGTCCTCTCCCCCCCAGCATCCATCTGGGCAGCTGAAATTCTACTCTTATGCTTGTTGGCTGGTGAGAAAAGCAGTCTGGTTCAGTCCCAGGCAGTGCCATGAATGTGAATCATTGCAAGGAAAATCTCTGCCTCTTGTTGCACTCTTCCCCCACGCTGGTAAAAGGGGAAGGTGATCCCAGCCCACACCAGGGCCATGAACCAGCACAAGTGCAGCTGAGGCCAAGCCTGGAGCCGCCGCTGTCCCCGGCATAGCTCCTGCTTGCCGCTCAGGACTTCCCTTTTGCACGGCTTTGAGGAGTGGGGATGAAAGGCAAGGCAGTGGAAACACAAAGCACGCCTGGTTTATTTTATTTATGACTGGCCTCCACTTAAAAGGAAACCAGCATTATCAGCCTGCACCGCTGGGTCAGATGGGTAAATGACAGAGGAGGGGTTCGTTTATGATACGGAGCTCAAGTTTGCTCTTATATGGACATCCCACCAGGCGCTGCTGGCTGCCACCTTGCTGCTGCGCCCGGCAGGGGGGTGGCCCGGCTCCAGCCAGAAACCGAGCCAGGGTCCTCCAGAGGTGAAAGGCACGAGGGAGAGAAGCGGTTGAGCTCAGGTTGTGTTACCCTACTTCCTTGGCCCAGGGCAGCTACACGTGCTGCAACACAAACATCGCTGCCACCAGCACATCCCGGCCGGTCGGGGCTCATACCTGCTGCATCCTTACCCAGCCAGGTTTTGTGTACCATGGCTTCATCGTTTCCTGCTCAGTTCCCTGCGGAGAAGACTGTAAAACGATGTCACAGCAGGTCCTGTTGCCCTCCCCAGTGACTCCAGCTGGAAAGGAGTGCTGGGTTTGGTGCATGACTAGTGCTGGTCCTCACCCATCGCTCCTGCGCAGAGCTGCAAGGCGCAGGCAGAAGGTAAACATGACCTGGCACAAGCTGTTGTTTATTGCCTGGGGTTCCTACAGCCAATATATGATCGTGCATAAATAATTGCTCCGTTGTGTATGCAGGGACCTGATTTATCCTGCTCCTTGGTGATACCTTCCAAACTCCCCAGGGAGACATCTGTCTCCTTCTTCCCAGTGATTAATGGGGAAGGAGGAGAGCTGGCGCTGGGCCTCGCCATGCTCCTTGGAGTCAGCGTGTGGGTGTAGTGTGTGTCCTTCCATGGTGGTCCCTGGCTCAGAGCTAAAGCAATGACAGATCCTCAGGAGGAGGGGGGATACGTGTGGACTCTCCCTGCTCAGTTTTAGTTGAATCCCTGGTTCCTGGGGAATATCATCAGCATTGCTGAAGCCCCCTCCTTTCCCCCGCACCTCACTGCTAGCTCTTGCCAATTCAGAAGTGTTTCCCAGAGGCTTCCCAGGTAAGGTTCATCTCCAAGGGCCAGGTTTCCTCAGTCTGAGCAGCTCTTAATCAGTGTGGAATGATTTACTGCCCCAAAACACAAGGGGAGGAGGAGGCACATCACTAGAGGGGCTGCAGCTTGGCATGCTGCGCTCCTGTGCTCGGCTGTGTGCACAAGTAGCAGCACGACCATCTCGTGCTGATGCTCTCCCCTGCGAGCTTCGTGCCAGGTCCTTGGCCAGGGAGACCGCATGGCAACAGGCCTGAGCACAGCACAGGCGGGCCACGCTCCCTGTATCAAAGCCTGGATTCCTCCCCCAGTGAGCAGCGTGTGGGCTGGAGCCGCAGTCGTGTGCCTGCAGGTGGGTTTGGAGAAGATGCAGAGGAGAGGGAAGCCTGGAGCTGGGGGGAAGAAGGGAGGTGACCTGTGAGGTTTGGGGGATCTCTGTGGTTCAGGGAGTGACCAGACACGGGTGCATCCCATGTGCTGTAGCCCTGCTGGGGGCTCCACTCCAGGGAGCTCAGAGGGGGTTTAGAGGTATTTGTGGGGGAGGAACTTTGGGTTTGGTCAAAGAAAAGGGTTTAGAAACCAAGAGGCTTGCAGCTCTGGGGTCCAGAGCACATCCTTCATCTGTCTTTGAGCATTTGACCCACTCCTTGCACCACCGCTGTTTTCTTCTCTTGGTCCCGTTGCACTGAAGCCACCAGGCTGTCATCTGCCCTGCTGCCTCAGTGGCATGAAGGGGCTGTGCTGTTTACAGAGGGGACATAGGGTCCACTTCCCATCCCAGCCTCCAGCAGAAGGTGGAATGACACGTGGAAGTGCACAGTGGGAAGGGAATTTTCAGCATGGCAGAGCCCAGCACACATCCAAAGGGTACCAGTGCCAAGCAAGACCCCATACATCTTTTTCTCAGGCCACCAAGTCAGCAGCCCCTGAACTTGGAGACTTGGTCCTCTCCACGTGGGCTCTGACCTTTGCTGTGCAGGGCTGGTGGCTGCTGAGAAGTGCTGGGTGTTGCAGTAACCTGCAAGAGGCAGCTGGGGAGGAGGATGCAGCTTTCTGCTATTTCAGAGAGCAGGGAGGAAGAGGAAGGGCTGCTGACAAAGATCGAAACTAGAAAAATGACGATGATGACAAAAATCCTCCTCCCATTTAGGGAACCAAATGCGTTTGTTTCCTGATGTAACCAGGATAGCTCAAACCGAGAGACATGAGTTCAAGTTACTAAATCGCAACTCCTTATGCCCCAGGGTGAGGGTGAGCCTGTTTCAGATGGAAAGGACCAAATGCCCTACCAGACCCTCCATCCTGACCTGCCCAGGGGCTGGGAGGTGCCTTTAACCAAATCCCTATCTCCTTTGCCTGGCTCCCCTCCACCTCTTTCCCAGCCACTGTACAGAGCTGGCTACCAGGAATAGCTGCCTTGTGGTCACACTCTGGAGCCTGGGACTGTGCTGGGGGAAGCCAGGGAGGTGCTAGCCAATGGTACCATATTTTGGGGAGATTTTGGAGCACACAGTGGTGAGGAATGAAGAAGGGGAAGTGTTGCTTTCCCTATAGCTGTGTTTATTGCTGCCCATCCTGCTGCCTGCTCTTCCAGATCTGGAGGAGCAACAAGCCCAGCTCCCCCCCAGGAGCCGTGCTGCTCTCTGCCCCTTCCCGCAGAGAAACTCCCTGACCCACTCTGGCTCCTCATTTGCAGACAGTAAAATTGTTCTTCCTGAGACAAACAAAAAGACAGTCACAGCCCCAGGGAGCCTGTGGTCAAGGCAAGGAGATGCCATGCTATTTGGTTTCTTCTTTATTTTCATTTTGGCTTTTAGAGTTGCAGATGAGCTCCAGCCACAAAGTCTGGAGGCAAGTCCAGCTTCCAGTGACTCCTGACTTGGGTGGAGGCTGAATCCAGACTGATGATTCAGTCCCTCTCTATTTCTGGTGCTGGATTTGTACATGATTTGATTCTATGTAGTTATGGATAGAACCGAGCAGAGTGTGAGAATTGCAGCAGGGAGGTGGAGGGATGCTTCGTAAATGAAGCATTTGTTAGTGCAAGATTTCAGCAGGAGAAAGGGATATAAACAGGCAGCAAGGGCATGGGGGTGGGGGTGGTATGTGCCACATGCCCTGCAAAAAGTTTAATCCGTGAAAGGATCAACCCAGCCCCATCCACACCTTGACTCCAATTCTCCTGCTCATGGAGCAGCTCTGGGAAGCAGGCTTGAAGCTCCATCTGCATCTTAGTAGCAGCTCAGGAGAAGCCAAAGAGTGCTCGGGACCTGAGGGCAGAGCTGCAACTCCAGAACGTGCTGTATCCATCTTCCCCGCTCCTGCCACGGCCAACGGAGATTTTCCAGCCCCTTGGGGCTGGGCAGCAGGCACAGAGGGAAATGCCCATCTGCTGCAGTCAGGGCCAAGCTCCCATGGATGAGAAAGGAGAGGGGCTGAAGAGTTTCAGCCTCCATCTCCAGGAGGGATCTGGGGTAGCTCTGGCCTGCCTCAGCACTTCATCAATCCTGTTTTGTACTTGATGTGGATCGTAGCCTGGGGAGAAGTTATCCGTCCATGGCTCTGCTCCTCACATCCTCTGCTTCTCCACCTCCTCCTTTAGATCTGGCTGCTGGGAGAAATTATCTTTTTTTCTGGAGCTTTTACCAAACTGCAAGGGGGTTTCCAAAACATCTGGAACAGCTCATGGAGCTGGAGTGGAGTGTAACGCTGAGGGTGGAAATAGGGTCATGGAAACGGAGGCACCCTGCTGGATTAATGCTCGAGAGCGGCACTTGGGAAGGGCTGAGTTCAAATCCTCACCCCACTCACAAAGGAAAAGAGTTGGAAAAATCCCAACGAGACCTTGTCCACACCACCATGTGCCGTTGGGTCCTGTTCCCCAGGGACCTTGCCTGGAGGAGGTCCCACCAGTGCTCACTGATGCCCATAACCTTAATGTAGGGATGTGGCACTGTGCTGTGAAGGGCAGCGTGAGCATTTTTGTCTCTCAGACCCAAAACCTGCTGCTACATCCAGGCTGGGAGGAGGTCTAGAAAGAAGCCAGCATTTGGGAAAGGGCAACAAGGCCCCTCGGGTTATTTGGAGGCTGCCAGCTTGGCATCCATCACAGCTGAAATACTGAGATGGCTTTTAATACAAAGCGACATGTAGTTGATTAAAGGAGGAGTGTAACTGATGCCAATCCCAGAAAATGATGAAAATAGATCTCTGCTAACTTCTTCATTTCTACATGGCTAGGATTTTGGCTGATAAAGATGATCTTGTCAATGCAACAGCCTTGGCTCTGTGGTTTGACTTGGCGTCTGGCCATGGTACAAATGAAGCTGGAGTGGAGACTTCTGCTTAGATAGATTGATAAATGCCAATGATACAAAACCATCATGGCTCACCCAATGGGAGGGCAAACGGGGCTGGCTACGGGCTGGGAGATGCAGCTGCCCTGGGGCAGCACGGGCATGCAGCCGTCTTTCCAGTGAGGTCACAAATAAATGGGTTCTTGAGCCTCCCTAGTTTTACCTGTTTGGTGAAAAAAAATAACCCCCTTCCGATAACATTTGTAAACAACTGTTACAAAATAAACCAGATCACTCAGTTTGGTGCAAGCCCAAACTGCCTCTTTTAGTGCAACCACATAAAAAGTCTAGGAACAAAAAGGGAAGGTGGTATTTATAGGATGGGACAACCTCTCTGTCTTGGGAAGCAAAGCATGTGAAAGCCATGGCAGACCCATGGGTTTTAGCCTTATTTTAGCAGGACAACCTCTAAAAACGTTTCTGTGGTCCTTCAGAGGTATTCCAGACTTCCCGGGTCCTCAGATTTGTGGTTGCAAAGTACTGCAATGACTCTGACTGTGTCCCTGGTGCAACACCACAGCCATGAGGCCAGCTGCTGTCCTTGGATATGGTGGAGCAAGGATAGAGGTTTTATTTGCTGTGGCAGCTGGGTGAGAACAGGAGAAGTGGTGTCCCTGGCTTGGGTGTCCCTGGCTCGGGTGTTCCCTTGCCAAGGAGGAGGGTGGCACTTTGGGAGTGCCCAGGAAAAGAGACCCAGAAGTGATTCAGGGACTGGAAACATCGCCTATGCAGACAGGGTGGGGAACCTCAGTTTATTTATTGAATGTTACTTATTTTAGCATTATATATTGAAGAGTTTTGGCTGATGGATCATGGTAGCCCTAAACATTATGGTAGAGATGGGAGAGGGTTTCCCAGGGTAACAGACAAAAGCAGGATAAGATCAAATGGATGGATAATAAGGGGCACAACTTTGGGCTAGAATGAACACTCAGATCATCAGAAATATTTAAATGGAGACTGGGACACCTCATCCCCTTGCACTGACTGCCATGAAATCTTTAACTTCTGCAAAGAGCATCTGGGAGACAGGGTGAGGGACTTCTGCATGCTGCCACGCATACCTCCACCTGCTAGCCTGCAGCAGGCTGGCAGGATTTAAACCCTGATGGCCTTAAGTGTTCCCATCCAGGCAAGAAGGCAAGCTGTGAAAAAAGTAAACATGTCACTGAAATATTTTCCTTTCACATGGGTTGATCTTTCCGAGCTGAGAGAAAGGACGCAAGGAAGTTGCCACCAGACATGAGCACACCAGCCCTGACTTCACAAATATTTGAATAATATTTACTGAGCTTTATGTGTTATTCCACAATAATTTTTTAAAAATGAAAAAGAAGAGGTTTTACTGGACTCTGCCAGATGTGATTGCCTCAGGTAACCTCCTTGCCTCGCTTAGTTCCGAGCTCAGCAGCCGCTGTCACCACCAACTATACACAATCTGGCGTCCCAGGACTGAATCCCTGTGGGATCAAATGCTCAAACAGGGATGCTGATCCAAGCGTATCAGCCATGGGACACCACGCCTGGCACAGGAGTGGCAGAGAGCCTGCCCCATCTCCATCATGCCTCACAGACCCATGCAACGCTGCTGCAGGGATGGGTGTTGTCCGCCTCTTTATGTCGGACCTCCCTGAAGTGCCTCTGCTGCTGAAGTCTCTCTGCTGTTTCCTGTATTTGAACCCCTTATCACAGCCTTGCCCTACGAATATGCACTTGGAGGGTGTGTTTTATGGCTTGATAAGCTTTTATTGCAGCCAGCCTCATTGATGGAATGTCTGAAATAAACAGGTGGGAATGCTGCATCTGGGCGGGGGGGACAGGGGGTCTGAGTGGCTCCGCTTTCCACTAAACTTTGTAGTCTGGACACAAGTTTTAAGTAAAACTCAGGCAGTTTTGAGTCCAGCTCAGGCACATCTGGGAAGGTCCATGTCAGAGATCTCCAGGAACCGCTGCAGTTTGTACAGAGGAATTGGGTTTCATTGAAATATCTATTTCCATCCCTTGCAGGAAGCAGTAGCACGTGGGGATGTGGTGTCCCCTGCACCTTGTCCACACCTCGGCCCCATATCACACCTCGGGACCCCCCTCGCCATGGTGAGGACTCCCCACTGCACCCTACTGGGCCATCCTGCTTGTGTGCACAGCGATTCGCACCCTCTTCTGCCTCGGTTTCCTTCTCCACTCCACACATCTCCATTGCAGCCTTTCCTCCCACGTGGGCCAAGTTCTTCTCTTGGCAGCAGTTTGCATTTTACTTCATTTTTTTTCTTAGCATCAGATTAGAAATTAATTAAAGTGGCCAAGAATGACTTTGCCAGGTGCTGACTCCCTCCGCACTTCAGCTCTGAGCATGCCTTTGTGTGCGTGTGTGCGTACAAGCGACGAACAATGATTAAAGAGGCTTTATTAGTCCCATGACTAAGCTACAATAGGAAAAACCTGTGTCCTTCCTGCCAGCGACCCGCACGAGGGGGACAGCTCGCCATGAATGCTCGGCCCCAGCTCCCCGCTCTGGCACGGAGGACAAGACTGTGGCCAGATTAGAGGGTTTTCTGATCTCATTTGCCCCCATAAATGTCTAGGGAACATAATATTGGACATGAAGATGGTTGTATGTGATCTGCTTTAAGGTGTTCATGGTCCCACCTGTCTGCTCCCAGCTGGTGTGACCCGAGGTGCTGCAGGGGCATGGGAGCTCTGGCCGTGCCGCGCTCTGCCCTGGGCCAGTGGTTTTACCTGCGTTGGCTCAGGGAGATGGTGATGTCCATCCAAGGACACAGGGCGGTGCTGAGGCTGCAGTTCACAGGAAAGGATTTGTCTGCAGGGACCCGAACCAATCTTCCCCTAAATAAGTGCTGCAACCTGAGCTGCAGAGAGGAGCTGCACCTAACACCTTCAAAGTGCTGCCAGGGAGCCTGGTCCTCCTGATTCACCCACCAGTTTAGTACAAGATGTTACCTTGTTTTTCAAACTTCTCCTTGCTCTCACCCAACCAAACGGGCCAGACCTCATGGATGCACCTTTCCAGAATATGCCTTCTACTTCTGAGACAGCAGATACCAGGACACGTCCCTGGCTGCTATGTAAATTGCAGGGCGTAGGAAAACATCTCCAGAAGAGATGCTGTCAGACTCTGCCTGGCTGTGGCTGTGCTGTCAGCATCCCCTGGGCCCTGGGCTGTGTGACTGTCTGGGACCCAGCACCATGGGAATGAATTAGGAACTTCTGGAACCCAGGCTGTGCTGTGAGATCAGCATGTCAGAAAAACAAAGGAGCCCAAAGTTACTGTTGCTTTCTCTGTAAGAAGGGGCCAATTATTCAAAGTATGTTGGGCCCACAGATAGAAACTGCAGCCAAGTACGCAGCCTGCCCTCTGGATACAAGTGATGGGGGAAAAAGCTGATTTTTACATTTTGGTTGAGACTTCTTCCCAGCATAGCTTCAAGCTGATCACTCATCCCAGCTACACCAAGTCTTGGCGGAGTGATGCTCTGTGCTTCTGCCACTCTGCAGCTAGCCAGAGGATGGGGCAGAGGAAAGCCCAGGGAGCAACGCAAATATTGCAGTAAAGAGAGAAAGCAGAGCAAGATGTTTTCTTTCCTCCCCAGACCTCCATTGCCTGGGCAGCGCTCCAGCACCTTCATTCCCATTGGAGGAGGCAGGATCTGAACATCGGGAGCAGGATGCCCTTTTCCCTGGGCCTGCCGCCACTGAACCACACTGAGCTTGCAAAGCCTTCTGCAAATGCCCCCCTGGGCCAGCCCGCACATCCCGCCCTCCTGCAGAAACCGGCATTACCATCCCCGCTCGCATACAAAAGAGGTTGCATCATAACTGCTTTTTAAACTCTGAGGCTTTTGAAGTCAAAGCCAAAGTTTGTTTTTATGCCTGCACTGAGCCAAGTCCCTTGTTCTGATGTTTACAAGAGTCTCTTCGGTTAGCAGGAGCTCACCTCACCTATTGTAACAGCGGGGTTATCTCGGCAATGTTTGTCCAGACTGGCAAGAATCTGGGCCCTTGAAGGATAAAAATCAACGAAATGTCAGCTTTACTGGAAGATTTCCATCTCTCTCTTCAACTATGGCTGAGAGAACCAGGATCAGGATTACCTAGGGGGGAAGAGACAGATTTTCAGAAGATGGACATCCTTTAGGAGCAATAGAAAGAACCTCAAAACCAGGGTCTCATGGTCCGCAGGTAGGGATGGAGTCAGCTGTGCTGTTGTTCACCCCACATCTGTGCTGCAGGAAGAAGATGCTCCAAACTGGGCAGGAGAGACCCCTGGTATCACTGGGATAAGCAGGTTTGCACAGGGAGTGACTTTTCTTCCATTTCTGGGCTCATTTTGGGGCTGCAGAGCCACCGTGCAAGCTCCAACCATGGCATCTTGCTCGCTGGCAGGAGCAGGGCATCCCCAGGAGCCCAGCTCTGCCCGGGATGCTTCATTGCATGCTCTCTGCTGAATACTTGCAGGGCAGCAATTTGCAGACACCCCTCCAGTGCTCAGCATCCTGGTTTTCCCCAAAATCAACCAGTCAAGCCTTCTGCTTGGCATAAACATCCCGACCGAGGGGCCAGGCCTGAGCTGGCAGCCTCAGGAACCACCACCACCCTCAATGGGAGAGCGGGGAATGGGCTGAGCAACCCCAACCCAAATACCTCACCCTGGGCATGGAGCAAAGAGGGCGTTCCAGGAAAATCTGGGCCGGCGGATGAAAGCCGAGCGGTTAATGCAGTGCCTTTTCTGCGCCGGTTTTCCAGTCGTGGCTTGTATGGGTTTCCTTGCGGACATCTGGCAGATGGGCCGAGCGAGGAATGTAACGAGTTGTGCAGATGGGAGGTGCCGCACTCAGGTTGCAGCCCGTGGGGCAGGGAGTCAGTGTTTTGTTTATAAACACAGGCAGGATGATTAAGATAAGAAGGGGATGGTAATTAAATTAAATTAAGGCTCTGGAAGTCGTTAGATGAGCCTGAAAGCATAGCCAGTCACTTTAATTCCTATATCTGCAAAACAGGGGCTCACTGTGATGGAGCATCAGAGGGTGACGGAGGGGGAGGACACCAGGATGCTCTTTTATCAGCTCGGTGGGGAAGAGATGCACAGTTATATCCAAGCAGGGGAGACAGGAGGGAGTCAGGTAAAAAGAAAGCACCAGAGCGTCAGGGGAGGGAGGGATAGTCCACAAAGGTTCTCCCTGTGTCCCTGGGAACAGCAGTCTTGGAGCATGAATGGGGAACTGAGGCACAGTGGGGTGAAGGACTGGGATTTTGGTGCTGATGGTGCAATGAGGAGTGTAGTGATGTTTGCAGAAGTCAGTTGGGTAGTAAATAAGTGTCCCTGCACATCCAGGTCATCTCTGCAGATGCTTGGGAACTCCTTTGTGCACAGGGGGGAGCACCTGGATGAGCAGGAAGGGCAGGAGCAGGGAAGGCAGCCCTGGCCCAAGCTGCCTGGGAGGTGTTTCTTGGCCGAGGGGGTGGCCGATGCCAGTCACGCACTGAGTGGGGTGTCATGGTTTAACCGCAACTCAGCCCTGCACAGCTGCTCACGCACTCCCCCTCGGTGGGATGGGGGAGACAATCAGAAGGGTAGGTGAGAAAACTCATGGGCTGAGACAAAGACAGTTTGGCAGGTAAAGCAAAAGCCACACACACAAGCGAACCAAGGAATTAATTCATCACTTCCCATGGGCAGGCGGGTGTTCAGCCATCCCCGGGCTCCATCATGTGTAACGGTGACTTGGGAAGGCAAACGCCATCACTCCAAATGTCCCCCCTTCCTTCTTCTTCTCCCAGTTTTATATACTGAGCATAACATTCTATGGTATGGAATATCTCTTTGGCTAGTTCAGGTCAGCTGTCCTGACTCTGTTCCCTCCCAGCTTCTTGGGCACCTGCTCACTGGCAGTGCACGGGAAACTTGAAAGGTCCTTGATTTACAGTAAACACTACTTAGCAATAACCAGAGCATCAGTGTGTTATCAACATTATTCTCATACTAGATCCAAAACACAGCACTGTACCAGCTACTAAGAAGAAAATTAACTCTATCCCAGCCAAAACCAGGACGGGGGGCAGGACAAGTTCAGAGAAAAATGGGTTAAGCAGCATGACAGGTTATGTGCAGGTTTTGGATGTCTTTATGTATCCAGCTTGGGGGGTGCAGCTGTACCTGTGCCAGCTCAAAGCAAACAACACCCAGAGCTCAACAATCCCCCCACCCCGGGGACCGAGGGCTGGCGGCTCCTCTTCTCAGGACTGCTGGTTTACCGAGAGATTCCGGTTTGTTTTTCTTTCCTGCTTGCAATGGCCCTGATACACCCCCAAGCCTTAAATGTTTTCCCTGCTGCATAGATGGGGTAGATTTGTCCTAGGAGCTTTTGTACCCCTTTGGAAAGAGGGAGTGGGTTGAGAAGGTCCAGATGCTGCAGGGCAGGCAAAGGGAGGGGGGATGTGGAGCAGCTAATGCTCCTGTGAAGGATGCTTCATCAACTGCCTGTGACCCAGAGCCTTCTGCTGCCATCCCAGCTTGGGAACCTGGCCCTGGAGCACACGATGTAGAAGCATGTGCTTTTTAGCTTAGAAGGTCTTCAGCCTGGTCTTCTGGTGCCAGCCCTTTGTAAAGGGCTATTGGGAAGTATGGAGAAATTATCAATAACCTTCACAGCAGTAATCATGGCCAGGATGGTGAATGCAAATAAAAACCCCTTGGCTGGGTCCTTGGAGAGGGGGAGAGTTTTTTTTTACACCAGGTGTTTGCAAAGTGGTGGTTGATCAAGGCTGGGCTGGGGGAAAGGTCTCTCTCATGCATGTGTTTGAGGGGAGAGCAGGTAATTGGTGGCTGCCTGTTTCTAATTAGGGGAAGAAGCAGCTATGAAAGCGAGCAGGCGGAGAACCCTGCTGACAGCCTTCAAACGAGAGCCGAGCACACTCTCTAATCCCAGTCCAAGACCCTGGGAAACCACCAGCTCCCAACCATTTCAGAGCCTGACTGGGCATCAGGAACTGCAGGAAGGTGACACCTTGGTGGGATGCTGATGGAACAGGAGGGACCACACTGGTGAAGAGGTTGGTGCAGCTAGAAGGATGAGTAACAGCTCTTTAGGGATGGGGCAGCTGCTGCTGCAGCCTTATTGGTGTGGGCAGGTACATCCCATGGGGCAGCCAAAGCACTTCCAAAGCAGGTTTGTGAGCAAACACAGCAGCTGATCTGTTTGCACTGACAAATCCTTTCCTCTTTGCCTACCAGCCCCCCTAAAGCCTTTTTCCTTCCGCCGGAGCTGTGGGGTTGGAGGGAGTGGGCTGGTGGTGGGGAGGGGATGGGACAGGAGCCGCCGGGCTCGGGGCCAGCATTCCTGCTGCTGCTCTGCAAACAGCCTGCGTTTGTTCAGGCTGCTCGCAGTGACGAGGCACAAGCGTGCCAGGGCTTAAGGCTGCACAGCCGAGGTCTGAATCTGGCTCCCAGCAAGGGCTGAGCATGCAGTGGGAGCTCAGCATCCCCGGAGGAGCAAGAGGCACAGATCTGTGGCTCCAGGTCTGGACTGAGCTACAACTGTTGGTCCCTGTCACCCCATCCTAGCTGGTGGGCCACCTCATAGGAGGTTTCACCTACCTGGTTCTGGCTGGCTGCCTGGGGGCAGGCCGAGCTCTCCATGCGGATGCCTTGAGCTCTCCATGGGAGAAGCTGATTCCCAAAATGCTGGCAGGGGCTTTGGGGGAAGTACTAGCTGGCTTTCGTCCCGCTGATCTCCCCAATTAGTCTCCCATCTCCTTTTTCTCCTCTTCAAAGCACTAAGCGTCATTAATCTGTTAGGGGGATTAATGCCAGGCTGAGCTGGAGGGGATGGTGTCTCCCCGACCCTCTTGCACACGCAGCCGTGCACACTAATAGTTTTTTGCTATGCTGTCACAGCTGTTAAGGCTACAAAAGCCTCAGTAATGTGATCTCCCAGGGCCCTTGTCCACTGAGGCCCAGGCACCCCGGGCCCTTTTGAAGGCAGGAATGTGGCCGAGCATGACCAAGTTTGTCCCAGCGATGGCCCTGTGCTCTCCTCCCCAGCCATCCAAGGGGGAGTTAACAACGCGTGAAGAATTGGATCAGCCCATGGGACTGGCAGCCCCCAGTGCCCCCCTCCCTGCTCCCACCACCACAGAGGGTCTCAAGGTCAGGGACGGGTGGCCTGAGACCCGGGAGGGTGTGCTGGAGGTGTTGGTGGGCACAAAAGGGTTTAAGCCCAGTTTAGGGCAATAAGCTTGGCTGAAGTGTAATTGTTCCAGACAGACCTTTGCCTGTGATTGCGCTTCCTCAGGAGGCATGGGCTGAACTCATGCTGGAGATGTCTCACATGGCATCTGGCGTGGGCCATGCAAAAGGGACCAGGGTGCGTGGGGATGCAGAAAAGCATCCCTGCATGCTGCTCACCAGGACCTGGGGTCTTTTCCGGGCCCTTAAGGGAGATGGGTAACAGCCCGGCACGATGCAGGATGGTGCTGGTTTCTCTGGGGGGCTGTGGGAGCCCTACTCCAGGTCTGAATGCTCTTTACTCTTATCCTGGGGGCCTCCAAGCCCACAGCCCCCTCCCTGGTACCTGGGGCTGGGGTGCTGTCTCCTGCGGGGAGGGAGCCCAGCTGTTGTTTTAAGCACTGCCTGCTGGAGACACTCCAGTCTAGATTTCAAAGCAGCTGCCGGCTCTTGCCTTGGATCTGAGGTGGCTCGGTGGGATGGGGGCAGCTTTGTAATTTGAAACAATGGGGTTAGGGGGGGACTGTGGGGCTGTGCTGCCGGCAGCCCGGCCATACAAGGAAAGAGGCTTCCACCCTGTGTACAGCCCTGCATTCCCCATCCTCCCCCTGCCCCAGCCTGGAACAAGCAGTCCCCAGCACCCGTTGGCACCCAGGGGTGTCCCCGAAGCACCTGATGAAGCACAGGCCAGATGACACTGTGATGGGGACCAGGCATAAGCTGGGTCCTGTCCATCCCTGTGCTGCTGCAGGGTGAGTTTGGGTTTCTCTCCCTCTTGTTTTCTACCCTGGGTTGAAACTCTATGCCATGGCTCTGGGGAATTTGCCATGGCAGATGGTGGGGAAAAGAGAAAAGGACGGAGCGCGCTGCCCGCAGGCACCAGGAACACAACACCCCGGGAGGGAGCGTGGACTGAACAGCCCAAGGTGACCAGCCTGCAATGCTTTTCATGTCAAAAATGCACAGTGCTACCCTGCCTTTCCCGCACACACACACCTGCAGGCAAGGAACAATCGTGCTCCAGATGCCTTTTTCCTCTTTCTTTCTCCTTCTCCCTCCCTCTAAAACAAAGATGTTTCCCCAGATGCACTGGTCCCCATCCAACAGATCCCTTTGTCTTGTCTCTTTGAATTATTTTTTCTTTGTACACATACACCGTCCTCCCAGGCTCAGCACTGGATGCCTCGTTAAAGGGGATACTGGTCAGTGGTGCCAAAACTCCTCACGATGCTGATGCAGAAGGATCCTTACTAGAGTGAAGATGCTAAAATATCAGCCATGGGAATACAGTAGCACAAAGTTGGAGAGGAGACATACCCGAAGGGGATTCAGAAATTTTGTGGTGATTTTAGGATTATAAAGAGTAAAAGGGATGAAGAGAAACTACAGGAGCAGAGCCGAAGACTTCCCAACACCAGTGTATAATTTCCTGTGCCACATGCCGCACCGCTCCCTGGCTCTGGGAGGCATGTGAGGCTCCTGTGGGTGCTGTACCCCAGGGAGGAGTGCAAGGGCTGCTCCGGCACGGGCTACATGCAGCCTTTGGTGACGACAGCTCCTCCTGCCCCTTGCTCTAGGGCATGGCCCCAAAGTGGACATCGCAGGTGTGATGGCCTGGGCTGCCCGTGCCTAACCCTGTGCCGCAGGACTTGTCTGCTTGGCCAAAGCTGCTGTGTGGTGACTGAAGATGGACCCTGTACCAGACCATGGCTATCCTGTTCCAATACACCATTTGCTTTTCCAAACATGCCACTGGCTTTGACCTGTCTCCAGCCATGCTCCAGCTGCCCCATGCTGGTGAGCATTTGGGCTTCGGTTATTTCCTGACCCTTTACCCCAGACCTGAAGAGAACTTGGGTGCTCAGAGCCGACCTGTTTCTCCCAGCTGGCTTGAGCTGGTCTAGGAAAAGAAATGAGCTCTCCCTGCAGGCCTGCCCTCGCTTAACTTTGCAAGAGGAAACTTTCTCCCAAGCTCCAGGGATTGCAGGACATTTTTGATGTGAGGGAGATATGGAAAGCAAACCTGACCTTTTCAACCAGAGAAAAGCTGTTTCCCTGCAAGTCTGTGTTGCAAAAAATGTTGGGTTTTATTTTCTTCCCAACACGGGACTGAAAACAAACATCCAAACCTCAGACTTTGCTACAAAGCACAATTGCCTCTCCAGACCAGCTCTTACACATTTCTGTCCAGCCTTGCCTCCCTGTGCTGCTCCCCACCTCTCTGCAGGCTCGGGGAATGCGGTGGGATCAGCCTGGGAAGTTGTTTTGTTCCCACCAAACACCTTGGCCAGCAGTGGAGTCCTTTTATTGCTGGGATGTCATTCACACTGTGCTTATTTAACACACATACCAGCTGCCTCTTTTCATGCTACTGCTCTGAGAACGGAGATTCAAGAGGACTGAGCTCATCCTAAGTTCACAGGAAAATGGGCTCAGATGGGGACGTGGGATGTAAATCCCCTTGAACGCTGCATATATTTGCATCTGCATCTGAATTTATATCCTCTGTCTCATCACAAGATTCCTCCGTCGTGGTGCGCTGGGGAAATGCAATGCATCTCTCGCAGGTTGCATTTGGGATATTTTTTTCCTCTGTTGGTGACTGCTTTACTTTGCATTGATTTTTAGGGTCATGCAATGACCAAACAAGAACTTTTTTCCATCAAAGCGACTGCTGCTCAACCACCACGTGGCCCCCCAAACTTGCAGCATCTGGAGTGTCACCATCTCCTCGGGCAGCCACAACGTGGCACATGCATGGAGCAAGCTCTTCCTCGGTCACTGTGACTGTTTTCCCACTTTAGGACATAACAGAAGATCCTTTCAACAACATTTCCTTTGAAAAATAATCCATCTAACTCTGTTTTTGGAAAGTGCTCCATGCTCTGCACAGGAAGAAGTTAATTACTGTCCGGGGGGTGAGGGCGTGTGTTCTCAAACGTTTTAAATGTTTAATTTTCTTGAAAGAAAAACCATCTCTGATCTCTGTTGGATCCTCTCCCTGTTTATACAGAGGGTTTCTATTAGCAGGGCCAACAGTACATCCCTGACCGCCACGTCCGTGTCCTTTTCTTCTTCCCTCAAAACAGGAACCCCTCCCAAGGGTTGTGTGTCCCACCTCTCCCTGCACCTCTCTCCAGGGAGCAGGGGTGGCCCGAGCCCTCCTGACTGTGTCTGCTTCCAAGGGCTGCTCCATCCAGACCCTGAGCTGGGATGGAACTATGTTTGACTGCTGCAACTTTTCCTTTTCTGCCCATTTTCCAGGAAGAAGAGGAAGGAGGGGTGGGTTACCCCCCTTCACAGCCCCTTCCGACGAGGGGCTCTGAGAAAAACGTCATCAAGGTCTTTGCTGGTGGGTTCAAGCCAACTCCTGCTCGCATCACCTGGGGATGGGCCATGATGATGAGGCATCTACAGCTATTTCAGATGAGGTTGCCAGGCAGAGGGTGTCCCACAGACATCCCCATCTCCCTGTCATGGAGAAGAGTGCTTGCTGTAAGGACATCATTAGCTTTGCTTAGTCCCAGCCTTACTGGGACAATTCTCTAATGGGGACTGGGGTCTCTCCTCTGTCCCATTTGCACCACAGAGGGGCACAGGCTCCCAGGCCCACACATGAGGTCCAAGTTCCTGGCCCCCCAGTGTGCTGGGGTCCTCTACAAGGTGCTGAGCACCCCTGGTTTGGAGGCCATGGGGAGATGGGCTTTCTGGGGAGATGGTCTTGCATGCCTGGCTGTGTGTCACCTGCCAGGACACCCTGAGCCCTGCGGGCTGCCATAAGGATTGATTTCCTTTTGTTATTGCTGCTTATCTCAGCCTTACTGGTGCCGCTATCAGAGCATTGTTGGGGTTGCTAATTTAATGCTGATGAGAGGATAATGAGGTCGGCCATCAGTGCTATAATACCCATTTGATTTTTAATTCACTAGAGTAAGGAAGAGGTGACTAAGAGGAAGGGCTGGGGAGGGTGAGCTGGGCGTGCTGGCTGCATGCCGTGACATTGCCAGACGGTGCTGGAGGCTGAGGTGGGCAAACCCTGTGGGGCCTCCTGATTTCAGAGGTTTTTCCATTAAGAGCTCAGGGCTGGGGCTGTCATCTTCCAGGGAGCCTTGTGTGACACCATTGCATCAGGGTGGATGATGGTCTCAGGATCCTGTCTGCTTCCAGGACCCCTAGGGGTCCCATTGGGGGGCAGATGGACAGGGTTTGCTCTTCATCCATGTGTGTGGAGATGGAGGGAATTAGCTGTGGGGCTGCTGAGGGGTGTACAGGGGCTTTTGCACTTGGCTGTAGGGCTGGAGCAGGGGGAGGGTGTTGGACAGGTTGAGGTGAACAAGGGAGACTTTGCAGGCTGGGCTTCATGGCTCTGTTTCCTCGGGTGTCTGCAGACATCTCCCACCCTTAATTTTCAACTATCAGGGTCCTTTGGACCGCTTTCCCAGAACAACTGGTATCTCCCATGGCTTGTGTGCTCAAAAGTGTCCTATTGCCCCCAGTGACCAAAGCCCACAGACCCCATCCTCCAGCAGGCTAGGTATACTGTGCAGTGCTGTGAGCTAAGGAGCAGGCTCAAAAACAACCTCTGAGCTGCCCTTCTACAACACCAGCCATATTTTGGGTCCAAAACATCCATCCTGTGCTCAGAACGAGCCAAGCTCCGTTTGCAGCAAGCAAACCAGGCTGGTGCACAGACCGCATCCACGTCCCATCAAGTGCGTGTGGATGTACCCAGCGAGGAAGGCAGCGATGCTGGGGGAGAAATGGGAGCTGGAGAGGATGGGAGGGAGAGGAGATGGGACAGAGGGCAACGCAGGAGCGCTGGGGAGGCAGCAGGGGCCGTGGGTGCATGTGGCTGAGCCCATGTGCTGCTCTTCGCACTGAAAACTGCAGTGGCTGGAGGAGGGGGCTGCCTGAGGAGCACTCAGACATGCCTCTGCTGGGTCAGGGTTCCTCACAGCTTTGTTTTGGCTGTGGAGGCAGCAGCAATGCTTTGCAGCAGGCTGTCGGGTGGCTGGCGGTGCTGGAGGAGCACCAGAATGACTTTATTTTGGAAATATGTCCCTGTGGAGCACTCAGTGTCCCTTGACCATCCTGGCCCAGAGCCGGCCGAGCCGCTGGGACCTGCTCTGCTTGTGATTGCGCTCACCCTGTCTCTTATCGCTCTGCTGGGAAAAGAGCTGGCGGAAAAGTGAGCCAAACCCGCGTGCGCTGTCACTCCCTTTGGCGTGCTTGAGCCAAAGGCTGGTTTCTTTCTTCCTTTCTTTTTCCTTTCTTTCTTCTTTCTTTCCCAGGCATGGTTTTCAGGCTGATAGCATGATGGAGAGGGCGATAACGTGGTGGGGCTTTGGCCAGGAGTCGTGGTGCTTGGCAGCACAGGCTCTGCCGTTGGACCAGCCGGGTGCCAGGCAGGAAAGGGCGTCCCCAGCCCTGCGTGGAGTGGGACGGGGAGGAAAGGAAAGGGATGGGGGCAGGAAGGGCAGAGTGGCGCCTGGGGGGGGGGGTCACGCCAGGTGGGGAGGGCGTCTGGCTCCCCCTGGGCAGGTTGTGCCCTTCAGCCTCTCCACGGGCCAGGGCTCAGGGCAGGGGTGAGGACACAATATGTTGTTGAATCTGACCCAGAATAAACAGCTTTCTGCCACTGGAGAAAACAGCTGGCCTGTGTTCCAGGCGGACGGGGAAGTGGTGGAGCCTTTTTCCTTTGGCCCTGTTCCAGAGGGGAGACACAGCAGCATTAACCCGCTCAGCCAGGGTGGGAGCAGGGAGCTTGTCCCAGGGCTGTTGCTGGCTCACCTGGGAATGCGGCTTCTGCCATTTGGCTTGTGCCTGGCAGAGCAGAAAGGTTTGGCGTTGCCACTGGGTTTCTTGCTCTTTTGCTCTATTGACCGTGGGTCTCTTTGGATGCTATGGATTAGAGACCCACAGCCTTGAGTCCTGCTGCTCTCCTGATGGTGGTGGTGACCTGCCCAGAGGATGGAGGCAGTTGGAGCTGAGTCAGGCTGGATGTTTTCACCCAGCTTCTTGCACACCAGGGACAAGGTGGCATTGCAAAATGTGGGGGGAAGGACAGCAAAGAGCAACCCACACTTTTCTGAAATACTTGATCTTTAAGGAAGACACCCAAAGAACCATGAAGCCAGTCACCTAATAGTATTATTAGTGCCAAAAAACCAGAGACTTCCCCTCCCTACGGGACATGGCAGCCCCATGAAGTCCTCCTGTGTTTGCATTCTGGAGTAGAGCTGAGCTGAGCACAGGCACATGAGCGAGTTGGCTGCAGACCCCCGGGAGCCAGCAATAGGATGCCTCCCCACGGGAGGAGCAGCTTAGCATAAATATTTAATAGCTCCAGTAAATATTTAACTTCTCCACCATGAGTGAGGATGGAAAAAATAGACCCTGGCGGGCAACCTCACAAAGCCCCTGGGTGAGACACTTCTGAGTGCTCTTCCCAAACCTCAGCCCATTGTATGGGCTTCTGGGCAGGACCTGGTTTTCATTAGATGTATGTGCAGAGCCTAACATAAGGAGGCTGTGATCTGAAATCAGCTCATTATAAAAATAGCATGCCCTTTGCATGAGTCAAAAAAACACCCGCTCCCAATTAAACAGGAACATCATCCATCTGAAATTTAGATCGGCACTTCAGCTGGCTCATGCTCGGCATTAAAATCCTCTCTTTGGGCATTTCTAACCTGAAAGAGTGCACCTCAGAGGGTAAGTTTCTTAGAAGATCAGCACAAACTGCAACAGAGGAAATTCTGCTGCTCTTTGCTCTTGAGGCTACTTAATGCCGATATTACTGTTAACAGAGGGGTTTTGCTCCCCCCCTCCCCCCAGCTAAGGACAGCACGTGGCAGATTGTGGTCAACACAAAACACCTCTTCTCTGCTGAGGGATCAGGTATGACGGGAGCAAGGGGACACTTGCACATCTATGCTGCAAATGCACGCGAGCCAGCCCTCTCATCTGACACACCGAACCTCAACATTTGATTGTCAGCACCATTTCCTCTCTTTTTAGATGAAACACCGCTTGCTGAGGGATGTCCCACACGTGCAAGATGCTAGAAAGCTGTTGTCCCATGTGTCCCGCTGCCTTGATGCAATGGTCTGGGATCTCAGAGAGCGGCGGGTGATCCTGGAGCTCTGTCCCAGCCTGTTTTATTCTGAAGAGCCAGTTTTGCACAGCAAGACCTAGAAACGTTGCCATCTGGTTGGATGTTCCTGCGCTAATAATAGTGTGGCTAAATATTTGCATGTGGGCCTCTTAGCACTGGGGCTCCCAGAGGAATATGGGCCACTTCTCTGGGGTTTTTAATAGAAAGCGAGTGAGGCCATGAAGCCAGAGGAAGAAAAGGTGTCAGAAAACACCGGGTCAATGGGACGGGGCAGTGGGGTGACTCCAGCATGAAGAAGAGTCCTCCAAAGGCTCTGTGTGACTAGCTCCGTGTGGTGGTTTGGGACTGTTGTGGTGCCACGTGGGTCCGGGCTTGGGTGAAGCTCTGCCTCGTGCGAGGGAGGAAGCCTGACAGGTCAGCAAGCTCAAACCACTCAGGCTCACCCTTTCCGAGACACATCGCCCGATACTGGTTCTCTGAACTGTGGTTTCCTGATGCAGCTGTTTGATAAATATTTATCTCTGCTCTATTGCAAAGCAATTAGGACAGACTCAGAAGTGGGCTTAGTCAAGAGGCACCACAAAAATAAGACAATTTGGATAATGAATGTATCTATTTATTTTCCACTCATAAGGACTCTCCTGAAAGCTCCTGCGGAAGCAGGCATTTCCCAAAGCTTCATCTAGATGTCCGGTGCCGCACGAAGGTTAAAATTCACATCGCTGTTCTCACTCACCTCATACTGGTTTTACCCAGTGTCCACCCACTGAAGCTGCCAGCTTGCATCACTGTAAGGGAGAACTGGATGGACTTTAATCAGGTCACTGGCTGCACTTTGGGCGGCTTATCCTTCAGTGTCCACATATGCTCCCATCTTCACCCTGAGAAGGGAGGACCAGCTCCCAGTGCAGGCTGTTGGGTGTCACTGTAAGTAAACACCCAGTAACAGCAATTAGGCTGTGAGGGCTTGATTTTCATTGCAGAATAGAGATGTGGTGTTGTCCCAGGGTAAGGGCTGGGGGTCTCATTAGAGTTGTTTGGTCATGGTGAAGACAGTGGAGAGATTCAGTCTTCTATTCAAGCAGTGAGCTCATGAGAGAGACAGTTTTTAGCTTTCGACTTTTAGATTTGCCCAGGATAGATAAGGTTCTGGGGACGTTCCCAGGCTGCAAACCCATCTGGTACGGGGTGAATGCAGGCAGGTTATGGTAACTGCTGCAGGGTTAGCTCAGGGGTCAAGCCCCAATTTCCTGCTCATGCCTATGAGGGGCCTGATCTCATTCCAGCTCCAGGTCACCACCGCTGGGTTGTACCACCATGTTCGTCACGTCCTGGTGTCAAATGAGGCTGTATTGCACCTGTTCCTGAGGATCAGCCTCAGTGTCCCCGTCCTGGAGGAGGTGTGGAGGGCCCAAAGGGTTTGCACACCCTCCATGGAGGACTCAAGGATGCTGCCTGTAGGAAAAAAGAGCTCTTTTAATGGACTTGTAGCACAAACCAAGAGAATCCTTCACGTGTCATGGCCGGAAGATTAACTGGGATCCATCCCTGCGTGGGTGACAAGGGGAAAGAAGGAGCTTCTTTGCTGGACTTGGGAAGAGGCAGCCCCTGCACTCTCCTTTATGGCACCGCTGCTTCTTGCATTGCTTTCTTCCCCTCTCCCTTCAACCAGTTGCTCCACACAAGCCTCCCTGGCATTCGGGTCCATCCCACCCCCTCCCCAGCACCCATCACCATCTGCTCGCCACAACCCCACACAGCCCAGCCCCGATCCCTTGTCCACCGTGGCTTTGCAACCCTTTGTACCATTTTATCCCCTCGGTCATAACTCCGTTGCTTGCCCCTCGCTCCCTCCTCCTCACCCGGAAAGGCGAGAGGTGGGGAAGGGAAAGGTTTCCCCAGCTCTGTGCAGAAATGTTCAAGTGTGTCAAAAGACAAAGCCTGTCCCCTTTGCAACCCACCAGCTGCTGCTGTCACAAAAGCGGGGAGAGGAGGGGGGCCAGGAGCGTGGGGGGCACTTTGTGACCCGAAAGGAAAAACCTTGAGAAAAGAACAGAATAAATATCCCCTCCTTCCGCCCCTTCTTAACAAGAGGGGACAGAATTAAACACTTTTGTTAAGTGAGGGGCTGTCCCCCACACCAGTTAACACGGCTCCTGCACCCTGTCCTGGTGTCGGACTTTAACTCACTCTGTGTCGTGTCTTTCTCTTCACGGGCAGAAAATTCAATTAGTCTCGAGCAAATGCCTTCCTAAAGGACACAGAAAATGAAAATAAAGAGGAGAAATCTGCTTTCATCCTGTACAGAAAAAGGCTTGGGGGGGGGGGGAGGGAAATACAGATTAGGGAGATAAAGAGGCAGGTTTAAGGCTTTCAAAAGGGGTTTTCTTTCTCTTTTCTTTTCTTTTCTTTCTCTCTCTTCTCTTTTCTTTTCTTTTCTTTTTCTCCTTTCTTTTCTTTTTTCTTCTCTTCTCTTCTCTTCTTTTTCCTTTCTTTTCCTTTCTTTTCCTTTCTTTTCCTTTCTTTTCCTTTCTTTTCCTTTCTTTTCCTTTCTTTTCCTTTCTTTTCCTTTCTTCTCTTCTCTTCTCTTCTCTTCTCTTCTCTTCTCTTCTCCTTTCTCTTATCTTCCTCTTTTATTTTGGTTTGCTTTCATTCTCTTTCTTTTTTCTTCTCCCCCTCCTCTCTTTCACTCTCCCTCTCTTGCTCTTTCCCTTTTTCTCACGCAGCCATTTGATGACTGAAGCCTGTTCCCACACACCCCACTGCTAAATCAGTCCAAACCCCTGCATGAGCCAAACAGTGTTTGCCTTGCTGTGAGTGGGACTCCAAACCAGCCCTGAGTTTTGCCTGTCTGTCCAGCTCCTCCGTGCAGGTACGACAATACCCCACTGCCAGGGAAGGGAAAGCCCTGATGCTGAGAACCCCTCCTGCCAGCCAAGAGGCTTGGGGATTTCTGTAGGAGCCCTGGCAATTACAAGCCTCTAGGAACCAGGGGAAACGTTGCTGGCAGCTCAGCGGCGAAGACCTGCGTGCTCAGGGCTCGGGCACTGCCCACCGGGAGCTCTGCCAGGGGGGCACGGAAGGGCTGGGTGCCAGCTCCATGGGGCACTCGGCAGCTTATCATGCATGGTAAGAGAGGCGAGTATTTCCCGGCGATCGGGCTTCCTGCCTCTTGATTGCAGATGCTGGTGTCTAATCACCGCTTCCTCCCCTGCCTCTCACCCTGCACCGAGGCTCGGGGCTCCCTTGCAGCCCAGGGCAGGTTGGCATCATCCCATCCTCCAGCTTCACCACCCACAACTGTTTTTCCCCATGTCTTTTACCTCCTCCTCTTCCAACAAGTTCATCGTCGTGTGCTGGGCTGGTCTTTGGCTGCCAAGGCTCTGTAGTGAGGGCTGGTGCCTGATATTGCTGCCTGCCAGAGATAAGAGCTAATCTCTGTTTTATGGTCACAAATACAACTTGCAGATCAGAGTCTCTGTGCGGAAATCAGGACCATACAAACACTCGTGGGCGAAGGGAGGGAGGTTGGCAGCACATCCCATTTATTGAAGCTGTTTGTTGTTTTCTTGTGGGCCTGCCCTTACAAAGTATTGGGCTTTATTAGCAAGGAGGTGCAGCTCCAGCAAGCACTGGGTGAGAGGGACCAAATATGTTGGTGGGACAGAAACTTCATTTTTCGACTCATCAAAGGCTGGGCGTAGGGAGATCACCCTCACCCATGAGCTTCCCCTCAGCACAGCCTTCTCGAAGGCACGAGGGGAAGAAGGGGACAGAGGCACTGTACCAAACAATAACCTGATTGAATGCCAAAATAGCTCGCAACAGTCCTGCACGGAGATTTTGAGGCATTTGTAGTCTCTCTGAAGGTCAAGCCTTGGAAAGGTAAGAGACTCCACAAACAGTGTAGAAATTGCCTGGAAGGGAGAAAAGCTGGCTGCCCCTCCTTCCAATATCAGCCACTGCCATCTCTTTAGGTGCAGAGCTGGGTTTTTAGCTTGCATCCTTCTCCCCCAGTGCCTCTCCTTCAAAAGCTCCCTGCCACACAAGCAATGGATACACTTGGCTCTCTCTGCTGGCACCGACTCCATTGCCTGGACCACAGAGGATGACGGACTGGACCATTTTCAGGTTGCTTTTGGAGACAAATGCGTAGCTGTGGCCTCCCAACATTTGCCAGTCGGCAGGAGGATGAGCCAAGTCTCTGAAGTGCCAAAGGACAAGACCACGTGGGATGGAGTGCGGAGATGGCGGAGTCCCAAGGCAAAAGGGTGGAAGAAGAGGAAAAAGCGGAAGAAACAGACTGCAGAATCAGAGAGAGAAAATCAGCTTGGAGACAGGGCTTTGTGTCTTGGCTTTTCCCTGCATGCAGGTCCGCCAGTCCCATCTCAGTCTGACCAAAAGCTGGAGAGGGACCCGTGAAAGAGCTGCGCAGGAGCAGGCTTTCGCAGCGGCTGCAGAGCCCAGCGGCTGCAGTGCTGGTTAATCAGCTACTCGCTCATAGCCCTGAGCTCCTGTGAACTGCTTTCATCTCCGAGCCAAAGGAAAGGATGGATCATTCTTCAGCAGCTTCCTCTGCAACATCTGAGCTCTGCAAGAGCTGGCTCTGCCTCTCTGGAAGCAGCGTGGTGGCCACAGCCCCCCTGGGCATGGGATGCTCCTGCTGTCCAGTGCCATGGATGCATCCAAGGGGCTGCTTGTCCCGGGAATAGTCTTGGTGCCACCAACAGCTGTTGTTCTGGCCCTGATTCAAGCTGGGAGTCTCTCCAGCATGGACAACCAACCCAGTGCACGCCAGTCCCCTGCCACCCCCTGCTGAGGTCTCAGGCCATGCACTACCCATGGCTTAAATAGTCTAAAGAGAGTGGATGGCAGGCACTACCTCATACCAAATCTCTTGTGGCCATCCATGAGGTCATCGTGGCCTCCTTGACCATTGTCCTGGACTCTTGTTCTCTTGAGGTCCTTGTCTTCCCTCTCTTCAAACAGCACTTACTTTTCCTGCTCTCCCTCCCTTAAGTAGGGCTACCAGGCTCCACACTCCCAGGAAAAAATTCCCACTCCTGTTCCCCTCACGGTCTGATGAGACAAAGTAGAAAAAATGGTCAGAGGGGAGAAGAAAGGAGCTAGTTTTGAAATGAATAGAAGCTGCTGGTCAGGCTGCCACCGAACAGACAAAGGCTTTGTAGCGTGTAACTGCTTGTCTATGCAGGGAAATTAATTGGAACAGCTTTTCCAAATTAGCTGCATCTGATGATGATAAAAATAATAAAAACAAATAGTGGATTAAGTTAAATTAGGAAAAAGCAGCTTTATTCTGGAATAGGCGTGTCCACATTCCAGCATATTTTATGCCACAATAGCAGCTTTGCTATGCTCCTCTGTGCTGACAAGCCCTGACACCAGCCCCGTGCACGCTCCTGCTCCTCCTCTGCAGGGCAATCCTGCCTGCCTGCTCTCCCCTCCTGCTGCCACAGGCTTCTCCAGACTTCTTCCTTCAGGCTGCCATTTTCCAGCACTTCTCCCTGCCTGAAAGTCCTCCAGGACCTGGCCCAGACTGTCTTGCAGACTTTGGGGTTTCTCACCCCAGCAAAAGCTGTCCCTTAGCCCTTTCCAAGCCTGTGTATGACCCTGCTCTCCTGCTGCCGCTGCTCCCTGCAACAGCCTCCCGGCCAAATTCGGCATTATTCCCACTTTGAAGATCCATTTGGGTACTTTGCTTAGCACCCAGTCCTTTCTGCTTTGCCTGCACCCCTGAAAGCTGGCTCCACTATTGCACAGGCAGCTTGTCTGCCTTCAGTTTTCCTCCTAAATGACACTTGCACACACATACAAAAATCCTGGATTTTGGATGGGGGAAGATGAGAATTTGGCACATACAACCGAACAGCAACCTCTCTGACCATGCTGCATTTGCCTGGTTACTGGATCCCATTTCATTGCTGCCAAATCCGTGGGCTCGTTCTCCAGTGGGGTGAGTGGGACTGACTCCACTGACCATACAGAGCTACAACAGCTCGCATCAGATGAGGATCTTGCCCTTTTCGTTAGAAGAAAGACATAATTTTAATTATCTTGACATGTTTATCACTGTGAGCCTGGGCCTGTTATCTCCACGAGTTCGTTCTCAAATGTGCAGAGCTGTAAGAACATGATTGTCTTTTATTAAAATCCCACTTGAGGTATTCCTGCAGCTGCACTTTGTGTCAAAGGATAAAAAATGTGCAGAGTGACTTTCCTCGCATTGTTAACAGGGAGTAGCTGTTGTGTGCTTCCAGCCATTGCCTACACAATGGGGCTTCAGCTAGTACAGCTAATTTATGGGTCTGCATGTGTTTGCCCTGTCTTGCAGGGAGGGTTTAAAGCCATTACAAAAATGGTTTGTGTTAGTTTCCCTAAAATTTGCTTTGCTGCAAGGACTGAAATCTAAGAGCTACTGGTTTGCTGTGCATCATGTTGACTCTAAAACCTTCCTGACCCTGCGCAGCAAAGCTGGGACATGTCCTGGGGGGTTGGCTGTGCCCTGCGAGAAGGATAGCATCACTGTTGCTCTCTGTCCGTTCATGGGAACATGCATGGTTTAATGAGTTGCCATCATCACTTAAACTCGGCTACCCCATCTCCCTCTCCAGTGTGGCCATAGCAAGACATTATTGCCTCCTCTTCTTATTCTTTGACCCTCATTTCTTTTCCACTAAGGTGGGGTTTTATTGTATTGACATTGTACATGCATATTTGGAAAAGACTTTAAACATCTGCCTTCTTTTCTGATGAGTTACCTGCCGGATTCTGTACCCACCTCACTCTTAGACTAACCAAAGCCATCCCTGCAGATTTCCTTCTCCCCATCTGAGCAATGGGATAGTTTGTATCAGACATAGTAAATTCTTGGTGAATCAGTATTTGTATTTATTATTTGCCACACCAAAGGGCTCAGGCATCCTAGGCATGGGGTCATTGACCAACACACAGAAATGATTCTTTCTCTCCCACCAAGTTTTATGATCGAAGAACAAAACACAAGATAACTGAGGCTCATGGAAGAGCCCCAGATCCCAGTGTCAGCCAGCCTCTAAATAATCCCAGCAGCAGCAGCAGGGCTAAAAATAAGTCTAGTGAGGCTTATTTTCATTATCATTCTGCCAGAATATGCCTTCTCCCGCTCATAGCCGCAAGCCAACCCTGCTCCCAAAGCTGCCGGGGCAGCCTTCCCTCCTCTTCCTCCTTGTCCTGCCACCCCCATCGCCTTGGGGACCCCCCCATGCAGCCTCCTGCCAGCCCTGGGGACCTGCAGGTTACAGTTGCAGATGGCAGCGGCGGTGGACAGGTGACCTGTTAAACTGCCACCGGTCACTGCCTGTGAGCCCCTGCCAGCCTGGGGCTTGGTGTGTGTCTACCATGACCAAAAGGGCTGGTGCCCACCAGCCCACTCACCTGGCATCCTTCGTCCTGGTGATGCTTGTGCTTTCCCACCTGGATTACACTGTTGATCCACAGGGCCAGGAGCATGTTTTCCCCAGATAGCAGCTTTCTCCACATTTTTCTGCTGCCAAGGAAGGGCCCAGTCAAACCCAGCTCCAGCAACATGGGAAGGAATAAAGCAACAGTAACCCATCCAGGATGATAGCTCTGCTCCTCAGCAAGCCCAGGAGAACATCACATGGAAGTGGCTCTGTCCTCTCCATACCTATGCTTGGTTATTTAGGGCAATGTGAACATCCATCACTGCCCTGTGTTGGTCCATGGGGACCCATCTTGGCCTCCCAGCCCAGTGCTGAGGGATGAGGGACCCTCGCTCAGGCAGGTGGGCTAAGTGCTACCAGCAAGTGGCAGAGTGAAAGGGAGGGGGCAATGAGAAAGAGCCCAGGGTCACAGGGTATGTACAGGACTGTAAAAACATGCTGCGCTGTGTAATTACCAGGAGGAGGTTGGGGAATCAAATACAGCAAGTGGGTTATGAGAAGGTGAAAAGGAACAATGTGGCCAACAATTTTTAATTATTCCAACAACAATAAGGGGAAACTAATCTCCAGGCTCAGGGTACAAATTTAATTTTCCCCTTCACTCCCCTTCCCATCATCCAGCTGAGCACAACGGCACAGATGCAGCCTGGGATGTTTCTCCTTTCCCTGAGGGATGCCTGCCTGCTCCTCTGTGGCAGAGCCTGTATCCTGGGACAAATGTCCTAATCCCAGGGCTAGAAGAGGAGATTTCCTTGGTGGGCTCCTGTCTCATGTGACTTTGAATTCACTGTTCAAAGTTTGAGGGGGAGTGTTGCAAGTCTCACTAGCACACTATGGTGCAAGGTGCTGTACAGAGCTGTTCTGCCAAAAAACTTTTAATAGTTTATATGCAGTAGGCAAAAGGCAGAGAGAAAACCAAGGCATGAAGCGGGGACATGGGCTTGGTATCAGCTATAACTCACTCTTTGCTGTGGTGACAAACTCTACGGCAGTGCTGAAGCTGAGGTTGGCTCTGCTCACGTCATCAGGGATGATCATCAGAGGCAGTCTGGGGGATGTCATGGGGGGCACAGAGCAATACTGCCAGCCTCAGGGCTCATCCCATGGCCAATGCAAAGCATGATGCCGTGCAAGGGGAAACCTTCAAGAAGCAAAACCCTTTTCCCATTGGAGCAGAATTGCTTTCATAGCTGCACCGCAGCACATCCCAGCCTCTCTGTCCTTTGCTTAATTAACTCCAGAGCTTGTATGGTTTTCTTTTCTTTTCTTTCTTTTTTTTTTTTTTTTTTGGGGGGGGGGGGGAGAAGAATGAAAAGCAGAGAAGAATGCAATTTTTGAGAACACTCCCCACCTCCACGGGTAGCATGGTCTGCAGCCCCGTGGCTGGCTTCCTTCACTGCCCGCCCCCGCAGGACACCGGTGCTGGCCCAGCTCCCCCGCACACAGATGTGGGCTTCCCCCGGGCCCCCAGCGCTGCGCTGGGAAAGGCCAGATCTGCCACGGGCTTTTCGCAGCTCTGCCGAGAACGTCACCCCCACCGCCGGGGCATCCCTCACACCCAGCGCTGCTCCTGGCATGGCAGCTCCACCAGGGTGGGAAGTGCTTCGTTCCCTGCTCTATCTTTCCTGGGTAGGAAGGATCCCAGGTAAATAAACAGCAGCTGCTGGTGAACTGGATCCGACAGCTTTTTCCCATTCTCCATCCGGCTCTGTGATTGCGTCCAGGTGCAGGCAGCCGAGGCCGGAGGCTGAGACGCTGAGATGCTGGGACAGATTTGGCATCGTTCTGCTTGAGCAGCATTGGCTATGGTGGGATGACTCCAGGCTGACCCTCGATACACATGTTGAAAGACAAGACCCCGTGGGGTGACAGTGACCGTGCCCTGAGCCCACGGGCTGTCTGTAGTAGGGAGGCAGTTTTGGGGAGCTCACGAGGCTGGTCCCCATCCTCAGTGTCCTCTCCTCTCACTGACCCAACTTTCACGCCCCACTCCACAGAGGCGGTCCCCATCACATCAGGCTGTGCCAAAGCCAGTGGTGGCCCTCAAGCTTGGTGGAAAGTTCCTTTGTTTGAGACACAGGAAACGAAGCTCAGTTTCACTTTGGGTTGTTATTATTTTTTAAATGCTGAGCTAGACCTACAGATCTGAGAGCAACCCAAGTTCAAGGGTCTTTGCCACCTGGTCTCCATCCCTGCCCGAGGAGCCCGAGGGGGAGTCTCAGTGTTGCCCCTCAGTGTGGGTGGCAGCCCCTGGGCCCCCAGAGCTGTGGGGATGCTGATTAAAATGAGGAACAAAAAGGCTCATTATAACTCGCCCTGAGCGTAGTATCTTTGGGCTGTCCCGTGGGCACCCAACAGCACCCATGGGTGAAAGTGAAGTTTCATTTTCACTCACCAGGACAGGAGCTCAGTCAAAGGTGAAAGGAGTCTGGGTGGCACAGGAGACAGATGTCCCATGGCTGTGCTCAATGATACCTCCTCTCCCAACACCCACAAACTGCCTGCCTTGCTCATGCTGACTCCTCCAGCAGGGACTTTCCCATGCTGGGGTACAAAACAAAGCTGTTTTCCTTCAGCAATGCCAGCATCCTCGCCAGACCCTGACAAAACCCAACGTGTCCCCATGCCCACTGTCCTCCAGCCATCCAGGGCACACTTTGTTGCCTGCACTCTGCATCCTCCAATTCCTGGCAATGGCCCGGCGCCGCTTGGCTGGGCAATGAATCACCGTCTGGCGCAGACAGCATCCCTCTCCATACCACACCTGCCACGCTTTGGTTTGCCCTTCCCCGGACAAGTTTTTCCCCCTCCCTTTGAGAGTGGCTCTTTTCAGCTTCCCATGGAAGGAGCCTGTTCGCCCTGTGATGGATTGCACCTGATTTCAATATCAATGAAGGCATCGGCTCTGCCTGCACAGCCCAAGCAGCCTGTTTAGCCGAGGTTTGTTAACAGGGTCGCCCTCCTCCTCACTTCCCTCCCTGCCGCCTCCTCTGCACCGAGGAGCCAAGGCAGTAGCTGATCCTGTCCTTGGGAACGGATTCTCCTGCCAGCCAGGGAGGCAGTGCTGGCGATGGGTACCTGATGCATGGGGCAGCAGAGGCAGGGATGGGCTCACAGCAGGGTTTGCTGAGGGCTGTGCGATCTGAAAAGGGTGGTTAGCATGGGGCCTCCACCACGAGCATCCCACCAGAGAAGCTTGGTGTTGCCATGGCGCCTCCTCTCCCTCTGCTAATTTAAAAAAAAAAAATGAAAGAGGAGAAAAAAGATGATCCTTTCTTTTCTCCCAGCCTTTTATCTACCCCTCTAAGGCTGTTGTTTTGAGTCCTATGTCGAAAGCATCCATTGCTAAAGGAGCCAGAGGGTGCCATAAATTCAGGCAGCCCTGAGCGATGCCTCTTGCCCCCCACCCCATCCAACAAGGCGGCTTTGTTCTTCCCGCTGGCTGTGATTTATGGCCCTCAAGACAGGGCTGTTCCCAAGAGTACTGTTCCCCTTGTCCCCAGGCTGGCGGATGAGCCACCAAAGAGGCACTGAGTGTATTTTGATAGTGCAATACCTGCCCCGAAAACAGCAGCCTTGCTATGCACCAAACCCAGCCTGGAAGGATGCCCGCTGCTCTGCATGTTGCATGTCCCATGGGGGTCAGTCATGATGACTATCCCTGCTAACCAGATTTTTAAAGCTATCCTGTGTTTTGGAGATCCTTGGCTCAATTCCCATCACACTGACTAAAGGGGTGTCAGCTTCCCATTGCGGCACAGCGTAGCAGGCAGCCTGGTGAGGTTGTGACGGGCTTCCTAGCCACCAAGCTGCAGTTCACTGAGAGCATCTTATGGGTTTCTTCAGCAAGAAAAATCCCCTGCTATACTAATATCTTACCTGAGAGAGCAGAAAGGGCAGAAACTCTACTGGTAGCAACCTCCTGCACTGAGAAAGTGCAAGTGAAACCATCCTGGAGAAACACATCCTTCCAAGCCATCCTGGCTGCGTGCACAATCAGATCAGAGCCCAGATGAAGAGACTGGAAAGTCCCTTGGAAAAGGTGAAGAAGGGTGATGTGAATTACTCAGCCAGCTCTGGCTGGCTCTAAGGACAATCCCCCAGCTCTCCCTCTGCCTGCACCCTGCAGGGCACTTAAAACCACGCATGTATCGCTGGCGGTCTTACAGAAATGCTGAGCCAGAGTTAGCATCTTGTTCCCCCATCTCCTTTCCCTTCCCCAGAGTTTAGTTAAGCTTCATGTCATGGAGAAGAGGAAAAGCAAAACAGAAGAGCGAGGGGAAGCAACGCAAACTGTCAAAACAGTGAAGGACTCCTCCAGCACTCCAGGGAGCTCGGAAATGGGAATGAGGGTCTAAATTTTCCAACAGGAAAAATAAACCCTTCCAATGAGCCGGAGAGGTGAGTCCCTCTTGATGAGGGCAAGATGATCCGAAAGTCTGGAGCAACCAGATGGTCCGTCCTCCTCTGCAGTCCCCCAGCTTTGTTCCTCCGGGGCCTGGGCTTGTGCCTCCCATGTCTTTGGCTGAATTTTGGGTTTCTGCAGTTCTCTCTGTGCTAACACTGCTTCCAGGGATGTGGGCGAGACCCTGTGGTAATGCCAGTGTAAACCATGTGGATTCTACTGCTGGGATAACAGCAGAGCTATCCTGCAACAGATCTCACCAGAACCTGGCTGGTTAAATTTGACCCTGTAAGCACCCTGCCTGTTGCCCTTCTTTTATTTATTAACTGGCATATGTTGCCACACAGAACACAACATGCAGCACAGCTGATGGCATTGCCACCAAGCCCTGCAGTTACACCCCATGACAGCACCCTAAGGGGCAAGGGCAGAGCTTGACCTCCCACCATGGTGCACCTTCACTGGGGTCTCTGTGACAGCAGCTAGGGTGGCCTTCCAGGCTTGGATCTCACCCTGCTGACAGAAGCTGAGAATTTTCCTATTCTCCCTGGCTCGCATGGTGACAGCAGCTGTGAGGCTGTGGGGACAGGTCTTTCATATCGCTCATCGCTCTTCCTCTCAACTGACCGAGTCAAGCCTTTACCCCGGGACTTCTCTCCCCGGAGCAGGAGAAGGCTTTTGCCAACTTTTGTTGAGATTCACCTTCAAGACCGGGGCTGAGCAAACAGCTGGGGGGGTGCCAAAGCTCCTACTTTGGAGACTCTCCGGCGGAGCCGTGGGGGCTGTTGGCAGCGAGGTGAGCAGCTGCGCAGCAAGACGTTGCATCACGAAGGTGGATATAGGTGTGGCCCCTATGGCGGGCTGTTCGTGCCTTGGGGCTACTCTTTACTGCGGTGTCTGACAGATGCTGGCAGGTAAGGGCTGGCCGGCAGGATCAGCGCTGTCTGAAACACAAATGCACACCAGAAATAGGTGCCGGGAGGCAGGGATGGGTAAGCACGCTGGAGTCTTCTTGACAGCTGGGTTTCCTGTGCCTGTGCCAGCTCCCTGCCGCAGGTCTCTCCCCAGTCCCCACGCAGATCCTGGGGCTGCTGCTCCCCTGGAGATGAGCATCTGGAGAAATCTGGGGTGCAGAGAGGGGTCTGCAAAGCTCCTGCCACACAGGCGGCTTTCCCAATGGATTCATACCCGTGCTGCCTGATGGGGAGGGACTGCAGGGGAATAGGGGCTTGGGGCAGAGCAGAGCAGCTTCAGCCCTCAACTAGAGATTGGGTGTGATGGAAACAACACTCCAGCAGGTCTCCGGTAGGAAGGTAAAACCCCTTCCAAGCCCAGCCTCTTGCAAAGGTTTCCCGAGAGCCCAGCTGGAGGCTGTCTCGGGAGCTAACCCTGCACGGTGAGATGTGCAGCTGCCTTCTGCACCCGCTCCACCGCCTCCCGCCAAGCCGCAGTCCACAAGACAAAAGTAACTGGGATCACACTAGCTGTATATCCATGGATTTTCCAAGTGAAGTCCTGGGAAGACTAAACAGGGTTGATCTCTCCCCTTTCTTCTCCGGAAATTCCCTACATGTATGGGTTTTTCCAACGAGCCTGCGCGTCATAGCAAGGAATCCAGGTGCCCTCTCGGTCCAGCCCTTGTGGAAACTGTGAGCATGGCTTGTACAATGATGACGCCAGGTTGCACCACGCGCCCATCGAGTACTCTTGGCAAGCTCTGGAAGTGAGTAAAACTGAGAAATGAACATAGGACTGACACATATAGAGCCATCTGTAATATTTTCCCGAGCAGCTCTGTGGCATGCAGGGCATCAGCTTTGTGGCATGCAGGGCATCAGCATTGTGGTCAATTAAACTGTGGTCTCCACAGCAACCGGGCAGGAATAGGAGGAATTATATATTTACTTTCATTTATAGTGGCAGCCTTCATCCTGAGATTAAATGGGAACTAGCCCCTCTCCCCACACACAGAGCAGCTCTGGGGCAGCTTCTGCAGCGGCAGAGGGAAGAAAAGGCTGCTTGTTTCTCAAGATGCCCTTTACTATTCAAGCTCCTTCTACATGGTTTTATTCAGCTGCATCTTACACCAGGCATCAAACAAGCCCCAGACTATTATGTGCTGAAAGCTTTCCCCGTGGAGAAAGCTGCTTGGATCTGCCTTGTGTTTTCCAGTCCATCTCCCCAGTGAGCCGTACAGACAAGTTAAAGCAGGCAGATTTCGACAGGGCCCAGAAAGAGGACGGTGGAGGATCTGCCAGGCATGGAAGGGCTGCCTCCCCTCACTCCCCGCCCTTCCCAGTGGAAATCGGGAAGGTCGCTGCTTTCCCAGCTTCTGGTGTGGGGGTTTTTCTTCCCCACTGGCACCCACTAGCCCTGATGCGAAGGAGCTGGTCCCCAGCAAGGAGGAGGAAACTCGTCACGCTGGTGACACGGTGGGGATGTGATGGGGGCTGCACGACAGGGCTCCAAGTGAGGGTGGGGACTTTGCTGCTAATGTGAGCTGAAGGGTGATTAGGCGATGCAGCCCTGGCATCCCTGTGTGTGCCAGTGCGCCTGCTCGATGCTGCCTCACACCCAGCCCCGAGGCATCCCCAGGGCTCAGGAGGAGGGGGGGGGGCAAGGCTAGGGCACCTCTTCACAGTGGCAAATTTTCCTTTATCAAGGGCTGGAGAGTTTCTCCAGTAGCCAAGAGCAGTCCCTAAAAGGAGATTACCCCATCCCGGAGTTGGGCTTTACGGTTTTCTGGGCTCTCCAGGGCTCCAAGAATTTGCATCCAAGCCTGGCAGCAGCAATTATTTACCCCCAGAAAAGGGAGGCTGTGGAAGAAAGAGGTTTAGGTGAGAGGTTGGTCTGAGCATGGAGGCAAAAAGAGAAGAGGCAGTGCAGGAAAAAGGGGAAGAGGAAAGGGGAACTTTGTGAAGAGGTGCTTTTTAAGGTCCTTTGGAAAAAAGGATCTTCACCTTTATCCAGACCAACCACTTAGTCCATCATTTTGAAAATTTCTGCTTACACAAGCTTGGCCCCAGAGCTCTGCTGCTTCTTGGTGAACGGGATTGAGTTCACTGAAAAATGTGCCCTTTTGTGGGGAACCAACAATGTGCAAATCCAGGTCAAATGCAAATGCAGGGCTTCAGCCAAAACAAGTGAGGGAGATCATTTGGAAGATGTCGAAACATCTTGTTTCAACATTTTTTCCAAACAAAACGGGTTTTCTGGCTTCTTTATTTCAAAACAGCTTTTCCTATTTGAACAGTGCTACAAGCCAAAAGGAGAAGAAGGGTTAAAAAGGTACAAAAAAGACCCCAAAAGGGAAGAAAACCTTGCAGATTTCGTTGGAGGGATGTCTCAGGTTGAGCTGAACTGACTTTTTTTTGACGTCTTGCCAACATTTTTTTCCTTGGTATTTTTTTGTTGCAGAGAGTGAGCAGAGAAACCCCATCCCACGCAGCACCCCTGCAAACCAGGGGTGGAGTCTGCCATGCAGTCACCCCCAAAAAAACCTCTGCTGCTTAGAAAACCCCATTTTTCCCTTCTGTCTGCCAAATTTTCAGAGCTGCAAATGCAGCATCACGCAGTCCTGCCTGTCTGGTGGGGACACGCATCTGGCAAAGAGCAAAACCTCCCCAGGGACAGAAATCCCCCCGCGTCCCCGAGGGGAGCCAGCTGCTCCATCTCAACGGTCTCCCCTCTTCCCTCACCCCCAGCACCGCTCTGTTTTTCCACTCGAGCATGCCGGAGCTGGGCGAGGAAGAATACGGCCCTTTGTGTGAGCTGAACGCGGGCCATGTGTTGCACTAATGCTGCCGGTGAGCCCACCCTGAGCTGCGCATTCAGCCCTAGATTAGCGCAGCTATCAGGACACATTTAGATATGGACGATTTCCTCTGCCGTCGCCGGCGAGGGGGGACAGAGTGTGGGAAAGCTCTTCTCCGGGCGCGGGGCCCTTCTCTCGCCCATCGTTGCCCAATCCCAGAGCCAGGGGTCGGTTGTTAATCGGATTCCCACCGCGCCGGGCGAGATACAGCAGCGGCGTGTGACCTTCCCGGAGGTGCGGGGCGGCTGAGGAGCCCTGTGGGAACCAGGGCAAGGAAGGTTCTGGTAGAAAGGAGGAGATTTTTCAGGGTTCAATAGTCAAGGTCTTTTCCAGCAGGCCACCGTGCCTTGCAAGCTCGCATCCCACCTGTGATGTCCCCAATTCCCACCACTCCAGCCCCCCCCCCCCGCCCCCCCCCCCCCCCCCCCCCCCCCCCGCAAGACAGCCCACCGGAGCAGGGCAGCATTAACCCTTGATGGCCTGGGTGACTGGAAGTGAATTTAGAGGGGCAGAAAACATGTGGGGAAGAGAGGGGAGAGGCAGATGCAGCATTGCAGTAGAAGCTGCATCACCCTATATCTGTTAATAGGTTGAAAGCCTCCCTGTCCAGGGAGGAGGGTTGGATCCAGCCCAGATCAGTAGTTGCTCACCTGCTATGCCATGGGCTTTGTAGCACTGAGCAGTATGCAGGTGGCATGTCCTCACAGCCCAGATGTTTATCAGCCCTGCCCAAAACTGGGCTGCTGTGTGGGAGCACCCTGCCAGGTGGGACCGATACCTGCTTTCTGTCACTGGGAGGAATAGGGGCAGTATAGAGGTTATGTGGCTTCTTCCCAGTTAGCAGCATGACAGGGACTACCAGGCAGGACTTCTGGGTCCCTCTGCCCCCTCAAACCATCCTGTTTGGTGCAAATGTATGTCATGTGCTATTGCAAATGTGTGCTATTGCTAGCAACACTGTGCAGACAGGACATCAGCTGTGACTGGCCAGGCAGACCCAGCCCTGGACCGCAGCACCCAGCTCCTCAAGCCAGGCTGTGTGTCTCCCCCTCCCAGCAGCTGACTGGTGCAGGGACGGGCTGCACTGCAGACCACATCCACAGAGACCCGTGGGTAGCCACGGTTCCCTCCTGTCTTTTCCACCACAGCCAGAGCACCTGGAGCAGGTACTGTGTGCCTTCATTGCTGCCCTAAGGATGGGGACCATCAGGAGGGTTCATGGAAACCTTGGGACAGGCTCTGGGGGATGGGGCTCAGTTGGCTCGTGGGAATTGGCTGCAATGGAGAGCAAACCCCCGCAGTGACACTTCCAAAGCAAGTGCCAATCCTGCCACCTCCACCTCCCACCCCTGTGGTGCCTCCGCACCCACTCCCGTGCTGCCCGCAGCCTCCCACCGGCAAGCGGCTCTCATTCTCCACCTTCCCAGAGCGGGGAGGAAGGATGGCAAACTTCACACCCCCGTGTCAGGCAAGCTCCCAGCGCACCTCCGCAGCATCCTGCCCCTCCACCCCCGTGCCTTCTCACCCACCACCTTCTCCTCTCTCAGATGTTGCCATAAAGACATCAGTGGCAGTAAAGAGGTTAATGCGTGTGGGAGGAGGAGGCGGGGGAGAGCAAAGCAGTTCCCATGAACCGGGTCCAAGGCGTTTACAGCCTCCTTAGCAAAGCAGAGCATCTGGCCATGGGGTTCATTTGCTTTGGAGCAGATGGTCCTGTCCTCCATCCATGCGGCCAGGCAGGCAGGCGATGGGTTGTGGCTGATGCTGAGACCCAAAGAGCCTTTTGTCACTTGGAGATTTCACAGGAGAGAGGGCTGAGCTGCACAGGGGGAGGGAGAGGGGCAGGAAAGAGGGGCCTGGGAGAGCTCTGAAACTGCTCAGTCTGAGCAGGCTCCTGTAGCTGTTTTTTTAATATAAAACCCCTCCAGACCTCAGTGCTGGGCCCTTAACTCAGAGCCCCAGTCTTTAGTGGTGCCTCGCACCAGCTCACTTCTCTCCCAGGGGACCGGCACTGGGACCTCCTGGCTCTCATGCCGTTGAGTGCGTGGGCATTGGTGCGGGGAGCACAGACTGCTCGGGCTTTGGCCAGCCTGCCTGGGCACGTCATCTCACTGGAAGGAGGGTTGGCACGTTCAGAGCCACACGTCCGGTGCTGTCTGCCTCGTCACTGCTGCCTGGGGAGGCTCAGCTGGGAAGGGCTGGGGGGTCCTGCTAGGAGAGTCCTTGGGGAGGCTAGAAAAGTCACATCTTCTGTCACCTCCCTGGGGCCACAATGCTGGGCTCCCAACACTGAAACGTGCCCTGAAGGCTGCTTCGGGACTGCCCTTCCCATAGCAGAGATACACCCCCAAAACCAGCAGCCACATTTGCCATGCTGCTGAGCAAGGCACTTGGTGGGGAACACCCTTGCCAAGGATGCCGCAGAGAAGATTTATGGTGTGATGGTTTAAGGCTGTAACCAGAGCTGAACTTAGCAGGCTCCTGGTTTCCTAAGAGGAGTCTTCTTCCAGTACACAGGAGGTTTCCCTGCCTGGGGCTGCTGGGCAAGGCTGAAGCACAGTTCTGGAGGGGGACCTCAGCACCACATCCAATATACCATGAATCATGCCTCTGGTTTGTTTTCTTTCACATGTGACATCTGTCTGTGGTGCCTGGAGGGAACACAGGGCTTCACGTCCATCTCCACTGGAGAACAACCTTGCTTATCCCCCTCTGAAGAGAGCTGAGCTTCCTGATTTACCCATATCTGGGCTTACAATCTCTAACAAAATAGCTCTGGGCCATCTCCTCAGCAGCTGTGACATAATTATTGTTACCAGAGATTTAAGCAAACCCTCCCTTTGCTCTCCAGGCACTGTAACACTTTCTCACCACTTCTCCCTGCACTGAAGCAGGACCCCTGAAATAGCCCCTTCCAAATTTCTGCTCCAGGGCTGAGGACCTAGGGTCCTTCTCTTGGCTCCTTCCCCTTCCTTGGAGGACTACATACCATGACACCCCTTCTTTTCTCTTTTCACCAGCTTCTTAAACCAATAACCCGTTCTCAGTGATGCCGGCTGTTCAGCAATGATTTTTAAAGATACTACATCACTGAGGGTTCCTGAGACCTCCTCTGCTCAGGAGGAGGAGGACCAGCTGTGCTGGCTCCTCTAGGCTTTCTCTTGAGCCTAACCCAGAGACTCCCCTGTGCTGCAGCTCCTCTGGGTCTGTGGAGGTGGAAGAAAAGGCTGAGCTCAACAAGGACCTCCATCATCCCTGTCATCCTGCAGAAACCATGTCTTCCCCAGGCCCTTTGCCAAGAATAAAGAAAATTGATGAAATCCATGACTTTGCCCACATGCTCCTCAGCCCTCCAGGTCTCTAAGCTTCCAGGACAGCTGTAAGTTATTCTAGGAGAGCCTATATCCTCCCATCCCGCTGGATTTTCCTACCTTGGCTCCACTACGTCCCAAAGGGAGGACAACACTAGCACAGATCTTCCTCTGGAAGTCTGTTTACCAGAGGATGGGAGCAATTTTCCAGATGTGCTGGAGGGAAGTGGCTTCATCCAGGGACCTGCCCATCGTGCACTTTGTATCCCTTGCTAAGACATCTTTTCCTTGCACGGAGGATGCGTGTGTTCGGCAGCCAGCCTGGCTCACATAAACCTGGACCTGCTCCCAGACACCCAGGTCAGGGCCACGTCCGATGGGCTGCACGCTCGTGCAGGCTGCAGCAGCTGCGGGCAGCCAGTCCCACGCGGCATCGGGGAGAGACCAGCCTCGTGCTGGCCTTGCCACCACACTGCCCAGCTGCTGCATGGACATTTCTCCCCATCCAAGAATGTTTCTCCCCATCCAGGGACATGGCAGCAGGTCACGTCCCCTCCCCAGCCAGCTCTTCTGGCTGGCAGCCACACTAGCAGCATCTCCCACCTGCCTGTCCCAGCATCCCCAGAAATCCTAATGATTTCCCACCAAATTCAACATGCTCAATCACACCAAGCTGCTGAGGGCTGCCTCACGGTCTGGTGGAGGATTGCTCTTCCCAGAAGACAGAGCAAGGAGCCAGCTCCATTTAAAGAACTGAGAATAACAAAAGGAAACGCAATGAGCTGAAGTGCAGTAGGAAGCCAGTGGCTGGGTGCTAAAGACAACAGGGGAAAGTCAATGGCAAACAGCTGGAGTGCAGATGCTGAGCAGAACTGAAAGCGTCGGCTCTGAGGGTGGACTGTGACCAACCAGCAGATGCAGTTTGGGATGAGTAAATCAGTTTATCACTAAGGGAGGAGGTCATTTGTCACCTTAGGCAAAACCAGCGTGTCACAAATGGGAAACTGCAAATTCTCCGTGACATTGCACCGTAGCAGAGAGAAACCACAGATGATGCTGAGAAGAGCAGCCAGGACACTAGAGGAGGAAGCACTGGGAAGGAAAGGAAAGGTCTTGATCCAACCACATCCCATGTTTAGGTTTAAGCAAGTAAACAGTCCCATTCATGTTCAAGTGCTTTAATGTTTTATTGGGCCAGGATTTTAAAAGTGATGAAAAGTCTGTACGGATCCAGACCAGAGGCTCAGTTGAGAGAAGGAAGAACCAATCAGTCAGCACGAGAAGGCTGGAGATAAGGGATCAGTCAGTGACTGGTTTATATCAGCGAGGCTTCACCAGGGTTACTCAGCTCCTCAGCAGAGACAAGCCAGAAGTGGCTTTACATGGACTAAATGCAGTTAGTATCTGTACTAAATCAGGCATTTTAATGGGATTGGGAAGGGGTGAGTGCTGATTTCTTTGAGAAGAAGAGACACTGCAGTCTCCTTGGACTTGTCAGTGCTCTAGATGTCATCCCATCCTGGGACAGGCAGGGTCATGCAACAGCCAGGCTCATCTGTGCTGGCTAGGGCTGGACATCCTCAGCTGGGACACCTGGCAGCACCAGCGTGTGCTGCAGCAGAAACTGAGGACTGATACCTCTTCTTTACAGGGAATACAGGGAAGCATTTAGCATCCCTGCAAATCCCAAAGTGCAAAAGATAGTCAGAGACAGTCAGGCAAGTGTCTCCCACTTTTTGCAAGAGATTGTAGGTGCTTTGCACCCAGGACTAGCTCTGCCTGGCCACACCAAGGGGTGTGTGGAGGAAACGGAGACAGCCCTGGCCGTTCCTCTGCATTTTCCCAGTCATCGCTGAGTTTTTGAGGTTGTTGCTGCTCCCCCAGCACAGAGTCAGAGGTGAAAAAATGGTTTCCTTGTGTTGCCTCCTCCTCGCACATCCAAAGCACAGACCCAGATGTGTACGTGGTGTACCAGTCACCGTCCACTCCCCAGTTGTGAGTGTGTGTGCGTGTGACTCAGCCTTTCCATCTCCATGCATGGGCTCAGGGATGTTTGCCAAGGGCACAGGGCTTCCATCCATACCTGCTCTTTTGTGGACATCTGAGTACAGAAGAGAAAGCGCCGGGAAGCAGATGTCGACACAACCTCCTCGTTAGCGATCAGTCCCTCTGGACCGCAGGAAGAGCCGCCCATTGGATAGGTCAGGAGCACCGGTGCCTTTCGGCATTGTCCTACCAGTCCGGTGCCGAGCCGTGCCGCGGGTTCCCACAGCTGCGCCACAATGGAGGCACAACAGGCTCCCCTGGGGACAAAACCCAATCTGAGAGATACCGAGGCTGAGAAAGCTCTTCCTAAAAAAGACGCAGTCAAAAGCTCTTGGATGCCCTGCGTCCACGGATACCCGATACGGCTGCCTGCAGTATGATTACCTCCAGGCAGGCTTTGTCCGCTCCAGCTCCCCTGAATGTCACACTTGTTCCCAAATACCAGCAGAGAACAATGTAGGGGTAACGCAAGGAAAGGCCTCTTCTGTCCCTCCCAGCCTGAAAGTAAATATCAAATGCTGGTGCTGGAGGGGAGGGAGGGGAATGGCGAATGAGGAGATGAAAAGGAAAAAGCCTGGGGTTGAGAAATGCCTCAGTGAAACTGGGTCATGGCTATAGGGTGACAGGCAGAAAAGGGTCCCTGTTCTTGGGGAGGGTGAGCAGACGCCTCTGCCCAGCAGCTCCTTGCTGCTGGTGGCCCCGTAAGCAGACGTGGCTGGAGGGTGCCCAAGGAGAAGGGGAAAGGCGCAGTCATTCCTGCGTGTCTCTCCAGCTGCCCTGTATGGTATTTTGTATGGGCTGAGGTAGTCTGATGCTCCCCATAAAATCCCTTCCAGGCTCTAAGAAGGACAACTGTGGCAAGATTGTGGAAGGCAGTGGGGGATGGTGGGGTTGGCTTCACTCTGCCATGCTCAGATCCTCCTCGTGCCACTGCCACTGTGGCAAGAGACGTCACCTTCCCGGGGATGAAGAGGCTTCACAAGGTCCCCTGGAGGCTCTCCCAAATCCCCCCAGCTTCCGGGCCCTTCACACCACACATGGATCCAATAGCCTCTTCCCCATGGAATGCCCGGACGTGAGCTGGAAACAATCTGATTTTCCATCCTTATCTTCCCTCCCTGCTGCCAGTGAAGTCAAGTCCTCTTCAGCCCCCTCCTTCCTGTAGGCCACACATGATTTCTTCCTTTCAACGAGCCCCTTTGTCCCTTGAAGGGGATGTGTGTCCAGCTGAATGTGCCGCTGGGCCAGTGGGCTGGTCACTGGCTCTCCTGTGTCCTCTCCCAGATGGGCAGATGGTCCTCCCGGCATTCCCATGGTCCCTAGAGCTTGGGCAGCGCAGGCAGGAGCCATGCTTTGTCAAAGGCTTGCTGGAAATGCAAATAAACATTGTCACAAATGCGGTCACTATCAGCTGTGCATCCTCTTCAAGCAGCCACAGAATGTCCCCATCCTCTTCCCTGCCTGAGGGTGGAGGAGAAAATGGGCCAAACACACACATGTGTGTGTGTGTGTCAGCATGGCTGCCCTTGCCCCTGGCACCCCAGGGCCACCGGCCCCAGCAGCAGGTCCATGCCTGGGCCAGGGCAATGGGGCAGGGAAACAGGCTTTTCTGTGAGTTCAGGCTCAAGGTCTGACGCAGACTCGTTGATGTTAGAGCCAGTTTGAGTCAGGCTTTGGTGCGATCTTGTAACAAATCACTGGCAACATGGGAGGAGGCAGAGCAGCAGGAGCAGAAGGCAAATGAGCTTGAGAAACCAATTCGACTGAGCACAAGGGACTGTAACGCGTGGCCTCATCCTGAAAGAGACCCCTTGTTCTATAGGTAACGGAAAAAAAACAGTCATATTTCAAAGAAATGAGAGAAATTACTCAATACTGCATAGGATCCTAATGGGAGATCCTGGGGGCAAGGCTGGAAGCATGCCATATTGTCTCCTGGATTGCTAGGGTGGACCGTAATGGCAAGTCCTCTGCCTTGAGCGGTGTGACCCGCTGAACAAGTCACAGCACGGACAACTGCTGAAACTGCGTTTTGGAGACATATAGAAGTTCATACAGTGCAAGAGTTGATAGAAGACTTCCTGCAAAGAGAAGACAACCCAAGGAGCCGCCACATCTGTTGCCAGAGGGCCACACAGGGAGTGTGACCTTGTCTCACAAGATAACGAGATTTATTCTGCTCCTTTTGATGGGACATCGATTAAGAGTTCCATGCTTGTAAGGGCACTGGGGGTTCAAAGGACTGAGGGAACAGCACGGAGCAATGAAAGACAAGACTCTCTTGGCTTCAGTCAGAGATTTATAGACGCTGTTTGTCTTAGAGCAAGATCGGTATGAACATCCAACTGCTGGTGACCAGACCAGAAAGGCAGAATCCATCAAAACTGCCAAACTGAGATGAAATCAAAATAAGCCTCAAGACCCCTGGCATATCAGGAACCCAAACAAACCGTGCTGCCAGTGCTTGCAGGGCCACAGGTCACTTGGCTGCTCTCCCAGCAGTGTGCCTTGCAGTCTAGGAGAGATGAGCTCACCACGCAATGGAGCTGGAGATCAGACCCAAGCCAGGAGGGCAGTCTGTCTGTCTTGTGCTCGCCTTGACAGCAAGCCGGGGCCAGTTTTATACTCATCCCAGAAAAATGGCTGTTTTGAGTGGATGCAGCCGCTCATTCTTCATGCTTTTTGGGTGATGACCTCAGCTAGGGCAACTCAACAGGACTTTGCTGACGGAGCTCTGTCAGTCTGGAAGCACTCCCTTGGAAACAAAGCTCAGCTGCAGGTGCTGGGATGTGGGATTTAGCAGTTTAGGAGCCTTTGATGGGCTGAAATCACCACCACTGAGTGATTTTAACCCAATATTGGGCTCCTAAGCCCTTGCCACCTGCGCATGTGAGGCAGGAGGAGTCGCGGGGCACGTGCGCCCTGCCAGCTCACTGCCTCCAGGAAGCCTTCCCGCACTATTTTTGCAGTGCTGACCTCATCGCTTATATCAGCCTGCCCTTTCCCAGCTTCCTCTCTCCGATATCTGGCTTTTGCCCCATATTTCCTCACGCGGTGAGCAATCACCTTAAGCCTCTCTCCACATTTCTAAGATTCTTGTTTATCTCCCTGTGCGGTGCGGGGCTCTGACGGAGCCCTGCCTTCCTGTCCTGCCTGGCCAGTTCCTCTGTTTACCTATAACAAAATATATTTGTTTGCTTTTCTTTTTTTTTTTTTTTTTTTTAAATGCAGAGCAACAAGTCGGTACTAGGAGAGATGTTTTCTTCTTTCCTTCCTACTTATTTCTCCATGGTCTCAGCCATTTTCCCTAGTTCTTAGCACCTGCAAAGAGCTTTTCTTCTGCCCTCACCATGGACAATGTCTAAAATTTCTGCTGCAAACAGAAAGTCCCAGCTCAGGGGAGCCTGGATTCCCCCAGAGCCTCTAACTGGTCCCATACTGGCCAGTATTGTTTGCAGAGAGGTAAAAACTTCAATCCTAATGGGACACAGAGGGGAAATGAAAATCTCTTTGCCACCCCCACCTCCCTGCGCTCCCCCACTGACCCCTCTCCCCTCCGTGATCCCACACTCTTCCCTCACAAAGCAAATTCTTCCTGGATTATATTTTAATATCTGCAAAGCCTCAAGTCTGAAAGAAAAACAAATGTGAAACCAGCTCATGAATTTTCTCAATGTGAAAACCAGAGAAATTGGCTCCGTCGCTCCCGAGAGCCTCTGCAGGAGCCGGATGAATGGGTGAGGGTGGGCAGCGCTGACAGCCAGGCGCTCCGTTACACCCGGGGATTGAGACATCAGGAGCTTAAACTGTCGTGCAAGGAGAGAGCACGTTGACAACCATCTCGGGAACTTAGTCCCTCTTTCCCCACATGTTTCTGATTCATATGCTTGGTCATTTATGCTACTGGTGAAAAGTGATTAGGTGGCACCACAGGGTCTCCAGGCTGGGGGCAGCCCACCAGCAGGAACATGGTCCTGCCTCCTGGAGCAAACGTGTCAGCAACAGCATCCCACCCTGCAGAGACTGAATCTGACCTGGGAAACAAAGTCTTGCTGTTCCCTGAGCTTTTCTCTTTTGCTTTTGATCCACTTTCGGGAAATGACAGCTTGGCTGTGCACGGCCCTCGATTAGGGAAGCTCCAGCCCTGGCTGCCCTCAGCTCAGCACATGGGCTCCAGCAGCCCCTGCAAAGCCCTGGTGTGTTTTTCTGTTTTGCAAAGGGATGGGGTTGTTACGAAAGGGAAGCAAGGTGAGCGATAACGATAGAATATGGTTTCCTCTTCCCTCTCAGCTGCCAGTTTGAAACCAGCCCAGGTCGGTAGTGGAGGACGTTGTTGCTGCTGGGTGCCTGTCCAGCGGTGTGTGCAAACCCTGTGCCTGGCTGCCGTCCCACTTCCTACGGGGCAGGTGGCTGCATCCCCTCCATGGGCTTGGCACGCTCCCTGCACCCTGTTCCAGAGGAGCAGCCAGCAACCAGCTTATTCCAGAATAAAAGTCACGTTATTCTGACTGTAAAAACCAGGATAATGATTCTTGAAGAATGTCCTTTCTCCACCAGAGTGGACGACCCACACCCAGGATGCTATTCCTAAATGGAGATTGCAGTTAATTCTCTATTTGGGCAACACTTGAAATAAACCCTAAAGAAATGCCCCTTGTCATCCTTGGATGTGGTCTAAGGTCAGGGAATGGGGGACAAAGGAGACCCTCATGGGACAAAGGACAGACTCTGTTCTGCAGCAACAAGAGGAGCAATCACTTTGTCGAGGACGCCTAGTCCCTTCCAAGAGTACAAAACCTGTTGCCTCCACCCTTCCTGACACAAACCTTTCTGAGCCATGGGGAACAGGAATAAGGAGTTTCCTCATTTTTTGCTACCAGGTTTTGATGATCACTGACCTAAGGTTTTCCCAGGTGGTATGGAGAAATACTGCACAATTCTCCGCTACATCTTGGTTTCCCAGCCTACATTACACCTGCTGACTTCTTGGCTCATCTGCTTACAGCAGGATAACAGGGAACACAGGCCCTTCATGAGTCCCAGGGCACCTCACAGGCTGGGACAGCTGCTCCCAGAGCAGCCGGTGTGGTGACAAGGCTGGGTTATTTTCTCCCCTCACAGATAGGAAAATTAAATTCCCAGTGTCTTGACTATGTTTCTTCTTTGTGGTAAATAAATCCAGGTCTGAAAAAAGGTTCTTAGCCTCCCTGGGTGTTGGGAGCATCTTTCCACATCCCTTACCTGGGAACTTCCCTACTGTGTGTGGGACAGGCATAGGGGGCTGAGGCAGGGACATTGGCTTGCAGTATCCATGGGCTGTGCCTGGCCAGCAGGTCCTGATGTCACCTGGGCTTCCCAGGCACCCTGCTCTGGCAGTAACTGCAAGGGCACTGCTCCAAACATCACATGAGTGACCAGTGTTGAGCATCTTGGCGTGCACATGGAGGGAAATGGAAATACGTGTGGGGTGGGGGGCTAGTCCCAGACTAAGTATCATCTGAGAGTTTGTGACTGACTGATCTGGGAAGAAATGTTCTCAGCTCTCCTAATACCACATGGATTTGTTCTGACTTGTCTATGTTTGGGGGTTTTAAATATTCTCTTCCCAAAAGGATCATCTGTTCTTGGTTAGCTACCACGAGGCCACCCCATAGTGCTCGTGGATTTCAATGGCTAGAAGGACTTGTCATAAAAGACTCTTAGCTCCCCAAAGGCTTTAAAAAAGCACATTTTTAATGAAGTTTAAGAAGTGGATCTGAATGCTTCTGAACAACACAATCCTGAAGCAGCTGGGCTGAAACCTATTCATGTTGGAAAACCGTTTCTGTGTGTGCCAATATTGCAAGAGCAAATACTGACTTACAAGTATTACATTTGCATCTATGAAAAATTCTTTCTCTCTTGTTTAAGTATCAGTTCTTTTCACCTGGAGCCTTTTCTTCTGAATAAATTGCTGTTGTAAATTCCAGTGTTTGTTAACATCCTTGTCCTCAGGGTGTGGGTGTGCTCTTATGGGCTTTCATGGAAACACAAAGAGAAGATCACCCTCGGTTATACTGGGACAGAGAACTGCAGATTTTCTGGGCAATGTTTGAAGTTTGGGTTCCCCATTTCCAGTGCTTTCCATAACTGTTCATGGCTGAGCTCTGTGTGGCTAATTCCTCCTTCATCTGCAGTTGGGCAAAATGCTTCCTATTTTCAAGAGACTGAAAGCCAAGAGCCTTGGGTCTGGAACAATGCAGAGTCTGAGCACATCCCTCACCTCCAGAAAATGCCTCCAGCCACAGATGTCACAGCTCCTCTGCTCACAGGGTGTGACAGCCCATCAGCAATGCTCCTGGGGCTGTTCTGCAGCACTAGTGGAGGCTGGTGCCAGGTTCACTTTGAGATTTGCATTTTGAACTGTGCTACAATCTTTTCACACTAATCTGAAACGATTATGCTGAGTGCCCAAACCCACCAGCAGGATTGCTTAGAAGGCCAAGAGCTGTTCTGACACAGAGGCCACTGAGTACACCGAGCTTGCCAAGTGTAAATTGTATTGCCGTGATCCTAAGTGCTGGGAGCACTCGTGGGGACGTGAGGGATGGTACAGACTTGCATGAGACCAGTGAATCAAATAAGCAAGGCTGGTGGCTTCTTGGTGGTTGCTCTCACCAGAAGATGTGTGGATGGGCAGTGGAGGAATCCCCTGCTGTTTACATTGACAGGGAGACAAAATGCCTCCAGGAGTCATAGATAGCTCCATCAGGGTCCACCCCCGAAGATGCTGCACTTCAGTGTCAGACTGTATCTGTTAAGTGGCTTTCCCTGCCTATGAAACAGTGCAGCCTGGATGAAGACTTCCCAGAGGATGCTGCAGAGCAAGTGGCGCTCAGTAAGACGGATGGGGAGAAAGGGAAGGAAGTGCTGGCATTAAACCCTGTGCACCCAGCCCTGTTTACAACATGGGGAGTGACATCCCCTGCAGCACAACAGCAGGGTGAGAGGCAGCAGAGATGCTGTGCCTCGGAGGAGACGTAAGCAAACCCTTCTCCCCCGGAGGGAACGTGCTGAGGCCCTGCAGTGTTTCTGGGTCACCGCAGTCTCAGAGGAGCTATTCAAGGGGAAAACCACATGCACATTCCTCAGCACAATAGAGCCCAGCACCAGATGATGCTGTGGTCCAGGCGCATCCTCCGAGGATGAAGCTGTTCAGGAATACCTGAAAGAGGAAGACTATAGTTAAACTTCCAGTTCCCCCAGAAGGTGGAAGACAATAAGCAGCCATCAAAAAGCATTTCCTCCCCATCTATTGTTTCCCTGCCTGAGTCCTGCTCAAGCTTTACACATGGTCTGCAAACAGACAGGCCTTCTAATTCTGGCACCTGGTGAAGAAGCCATGCACACCCTTGTTTTGTCCATAGCCTTGAAGCAGTCACCAAGCAGCTGGACGAAGGTGTTTCTTGTAAACATTTGCTGCTGGCTGCATTTCTCCATCTCACAGTTGGTCTCATCAGCCTCAAGAGCAATCCCATTCTCCCACTCCTATCCCTGGTGCCTGCGCAGCTTCAATCCTGCCAGAGGCTGGTGTGGAGCAGGGGCTGTTCCCTGCCCACTCGCCTGCCGGAGCGTACATAGTGTGTCTTCTCTCCAGGTTAAGGCACCCGACCTGTCCTCCATCTCTGCCTGCCTTTATCTCATCCCATTTCCTGGCCCCAGATTTTCTCTCCTAATTAAATGGTAAAAACACGTGGGATCCAGGCCAGGCACGAATGGTTTCAGCGAAGCAATTAGCCGACGTGAGCGAGGAACAATTAGCGCTGCTCTCTGGAATTCGGCCATTGTGCAGCTCATTGTATATTTTTGCCTTAAAAGGGGGCCAGCATGTTGGGAGGGGAGCGCGGGCCCCCATTCGCAGAGCTGGGCTGACATTTGCACTATGTTAGTCATGCTACATGTCAACATTTTTGTGAGCTTTCCAAAAACAGAAATTCTAATGGGATGTTTTAATCCCGTCTTCACCCCCGCATGTCCCCCCCCCCCCCCGCCTTTCCGCCTTTCAACTCCCACCTCCCTCCTTCTCCCTGCCTCGCACAGCACTAATACCACCCTCTCTCAGCTTTGGCTCCCGGAAACCAGGCGAAGCCAGAGCAGCGAAATTCCTATTTAAACTAACATCACATGAAAAATGAACTGTTGCTTTTAATCCCTTTTGCAGGGGGAGTGGGAAGGGAGTGAGCGATTTCCCAGGGGTGCAGTGGGGAACGGGCTTTTGAAGACCACTAAGACAAGGCAGGGGAAGCGGTGGGGGAACATTGACTCGCTGATGCACCTTTGATTCATCAGGACACCCCAGGGGCAAGGAAGAAGCCAGCACTTGGCAATAGCCTTGGCAGGAGCGCATCAGGGCTGGGGTGGCACGTGGATCTGAGCTGGGTGGGATGCAAAGGGTGCGTGCAGGTGGTGCGGGAGCTACCGCTGCTGCTGCTCCGGGGCGAGCTGTGGGCACTGAGATGCTCAGGTCCTGGCAGGGAGCTAATACATGCCCTTGATCCTCTCGCTGGCTCCCTTTCCCCAGGAGGTTTTGGAGACCTGGAGCCCTAGGTAGCTGTGGGCAGGAACAGAGTGTTCTTGTCTCTGCTCCCCTCACACAGGACCCACTGCAGTGGCTGCCGAGCGCAGCGCAGGGCTTGCTTGGGATGGGGTCTGGGAGCAGCCTGCCTTTATTTGCTGTTCCTTATACTTCGGTTCTGCTGTTGCTGGAGACTGGACGCTGGGTTCACTGGGCCTTCCTCCAGTCCAGTCCAGCCCAGCCCAGTACGAGACTTGATTCCTGCCGCCTCCTTGGGGTAATCTCTAAATGCTTTCCCTGACATCAGCTTCTGGCTCATCTTCAGAAAGGCAGCGGGAAGAGGCTGTCACTCAGAACAGGAATGTGAAAAAACTTGGGGCCAGAAAGAATGAGAGAGGCCAGAAATTAAAGGCCAGGAGCTGCAGGCTCCTCTGACCCCACCTCTGAAAGTGCTTGGGACAGGCTGGCCGTCATCTGCAGCAAACCATGATCTCAGCTTGTGCTCTGGCCCTCCCTGTACAGGCGGACACGTATGGGCTCTGTGGTCAGCCCATAAGGGAATCTCCAAAACAGGCAGCTGCCCAGGGGACAGGGACCATGGGATCTCTGCCGGAGGCATGTCAGCTCTTGGGAAACTGAGGCACAGTGAGCTGGGCACAGTCAGTGGGAGCTTGCTGCCCCAGTCACCTCTGTCTGGCTGTCTGTCTGCCCACCCAACTGAATACTGCTGAAGTCTCTGGCTCTGCAATAGCTCATGCAGTGCCACCAGTCACTTAAACTCTTATTTAATTATTATTTTTACCCCCTGCAAAACCCACACTGCCAGTTAAATCTGAGCAGTGTGCAACAGCAAGGCTTCAGCCCAGGACAGGTCTAAAGCTCCCTAGTTTGCTGTCAGGGTCGATATCAACTGAGACACCTGCAGCAAGAGACAGCCTGCATCCAGCCCAGCATCCCTGGTGGGCAGCAGGGTCCCCTCTGCCATGGCCCTGTGGGTATATCCATGAAAAGGGGGTGCCTCTGCCCACCAGCTCCGGGATTTTGGGGTGAGAGAGCCAGGTCTGCATGGACAGTCCTCAGCTGCCCCAGGAGCTGCTGTTGGGAGAATAGAGATGCACAGGCTGTGGGAAAGCGGGGTCGGATCCAGCTGGTTTCACTAGTTCAGGTTCCCTTTCCTTCCTGTTTTTACCTTGGTTCCACGGTCTTAACATTAAAAATTCACACTCCAGAGGAAGGAGAGGAAAGCTCCCCTCACATAGCTCACACTGCCAAACCTCCCCTGAGATCCACCTTGACAGTGAAACCCCAAGAGAGGCATTAAATCAGCGGCAGCCGCCCCTCCAGCCTCCCCGCTCCCCGCATCTACCTCCCCTCCCCTGGGCTGAATAGGGAGCATGAGAAACCAGGCTGGGCAGGGATGGCCCTGTGCCCCTCGCTTTCTTTCAGGATCAGAGCGTCTATGGGGCCACTTGTGTTCCCCCAGCCCCTCTCCCCCCGCAACACCGGGGGCTGTAATCTGGGGGCAGCAGGCTTGGAGATGGAGAAGAATGCGGGAGCGGGGAGGGGGGGACGGGGACCATCCCCTCCTGCCACTGCCACTGCCAAAGCTCCAGATTCTTAGACCTGGAGGAGTCACCACCAAATTCCATTCAAGTGACAGAAAAGAAATCAAATCCTTTTAAAGAGAGCCCACTTTCCCCGCAAGAATGCTCCCTCGGCCTTTTGTTGCAGGGCTTTGCTTGCTCCCAGCAGCTCGGAGGAAGCTGCTCCAATACATTAACCAGTTTAACTTGCTCGTGACCCCCTCTGCCCAGTGCACAATGAAGCTCTTCGCCCGCTTTTTTCCCCGGCTCCTTTTCAGGAGCTAAATCCCCCGCTGTTCCCTGCTCGCTGCCTCTCTCACTCAACCTTTCTCAGGCCTCTGCTTCAGCCCCGAGAAAATAATAACGTTTTGCATTTGTATAGCCCCCTGGCCCCGTGGGATCTCAGAGTGCCCCTCACGGATCGCATCATGTCCCCCCCTCCCTGCCGAGGGGACCTGCAGTCCCCCGAGGTGGAGGGGGAAAACGATGTAGGGTCTGAGGCCACGGAGGGTGGACGGGGTTTGCAGCAGGTCCCGGCGTAGAGCGGTGCCAGAGCTGGAGCATGTCGAGGGACGATGAGGACAATGGGGACAAGGACAGTCCAGCATCAGGAGATGCATCACGAGCACCTGCTGCAGGGGCTTTAGGTGCTGGGCAGAGAGGCACCAGCGTGCTTCACTCTCTGTAGCCACCCCGATGGCACTGCCAGACCCTCTGCTACGAGGGCAGGAAGGTTTTTTGTAACCAGGGTGGTTAAAAAAACCCAGCAGATGAAAAAACTGAGCCCTCGTGCTGGCCCTGAATAGCAGAGCCCATCAGACAATGGGAAGTTAACCAAACCCGGGCTGGGGCGCACAGAAGTCTGCCGCGGGGCGCTGCCGTTTTCCTACCAGTAATTGATGCAAAGTCTCTTTTGTGCTCTCAGAAAATCCCAGAAAGAAAAAGCGGGGGGTGAGAGGGGGACTGCGGGCAGGATCTGGCTCCCGGGCCGCCCTCCTCCAGCCATCCCTCTTGCACATCTCGAAGCAGCAGCTGCCTGGCTGCACGTCGGGCCGAACCCCGTTAAATACTCCCCACAACCCCGTAAAATACCCCCCACAACCCCCTGGCGGGGAAGTCGGCGCCTGACAGAGCTTTTAACCCCTGTCTGACGAAGCGCATAAATTGTTCCAGGCGGACAATGCAGCTTTGCAGCCCCAGCATGGCGTTTCTTTCGGATGACCTGAACACTTTATTACTGGGGATTTATTAACCATTTTTAGCCATCCTGAGAACCTGGGAGCCTCTTAGGGACCACCTGTTGAGTGCCGGGGTCACGCCGCGAGCGGGGGTGATGTGGAGGGTTTAAACCAATTTAAACCGACCTAATACCATGGTAAGGCTGAGAGGGAGATGCCCCACATGCGGCCTCAGCCCTGGATTGGTGTGGGGCTGAATCTGGCCAGGTCCAGTGGAAAACCAGTACGGGGTTTTGATGAGATTAATTTGCAGTGGGAATGAGCTGGTGGGGTTCCTCTGCGAAGAGCATATCCCTGAGATTTGGGGGACTTGGGCAGTGGGTTCTGGCTCAGACCCATCCCTGCAGAGCTGGACGGAGCAGGGAGCACACCACCACGCCACAGCCACAGCCGGGCTCACCCTGAGACATGCCAGTGGGATGAGTTATGGGCCACATCCAAAATGAGATCCTTTCCAGGGGAGGAAGTGAGATGCCCCTCCTGGTCCAGCCACAGCATCTCTCCTGCAGAGCAGCTGTGACACCATCCCTCTCTCCTGGCCCTTGTACTTATGGGGCACCTAAATTTGTTTGGTGCTAGGGCCACCCCGGGTACGGCTAGGTTCTTTGTACCCAGAAGAGCGGCTGAATGCCAACAAAACTGGGTACAGGGTGTTCCTGAGAGCATCCTCCCCATGGCAGCCTCCTGCTCCCTGCCCCTTGGGTACCATCCTGTGCCCACTGAGGGGTAAGCAGGGCAACTGCTTACCCCATCACCATTACCCCAAGGGGGGCAGTGCCTCGCTGGGGACATCCACGTGGCAGGCGAGGCCCGAGCCAGGAGGCCAGGCGCCTGGAGAGGAAGCCTGTGGGGATGCAGCCAGCAGCCGGACAATCCCGGGGGAGTCTCACTAGTGGGACAATGTTGCTGAAAGAACCGCTTCCCCTTGCTGCTGCGGCTTGCTGACCCCGGGCGGCCGGGTTGAGCCGAGTGCCAGCCCTGGGATGGGGGTTACAGGCAGCACCGAGGGGACTGGGAGAGCCCTTGTGCCGGCACTGGCGGCAGCTCAGCAGCTCGGCAGACCCCACCGCATCGCTCGGGGGCTGGTGGCACACAGAGCCCGTATTGTCACTTGCCCCGCGGTGCCAGCCCGGACCCCAACATCTGGCCACGGCGCGTGTCCTCAGCCAGCTCCCGGGCTGCGGGAGTGGGAGAGCAGCTGGTCGGGGGAAAAGTGCCTTTCCTTCCCTTTTGGCTCCTGGAGAAAGGCGTTCTTTCTTCATTCAGGGTTTTGCCGATCGTGCTTTTCAGCTGCCTCTTGAGCCGCGGTTGCTGTGCCATCGGGTTGGAGACAAAGGGCGCCTGAAAAAAAGAAGCAAATTGAGACTGGAAGGCTGGGCTCTGGAGCAATAGCGGGAAGCAGGGAGTGTGGGATTCTGTTCCTGTGTTTGTACGCTCTAACTGCCTTCTTTTTTTTCCTTTTATTATGGGAGGCTTCTTTGGCAGCACAGGTCTCTCCCCAGACGTAGGCAGTACCATGCAAAAAACAAAACCCACAGCCTCCCTGAGCATTTCTAACTTGGAGCCATGGTTCAAGGGCTGACCCAGGGGAATGTATGGCCGAAAACCAGGAGAAGGCAAATGCTGGGACTTGCCTGAGGAAGCAGCTTCCCTGCTCTGTCCTGCCTGGTATTACGGTATTGTTTATCCAGTGCCACAGATGAATGGAGCACGTGACAGCAGGAAAAATGCAAGTTGGACTAGGTCCCTGCCCAAAAATGCAGCAGCCCCTGATTATGGCATTACATTGTAGCCCAGGCCCAAACCCCAACCCACCTCCCTGTAGCTGTGCACATGCTGGGAGAGAAAACCCCAAGACCTCTGCGCCTCCAGAGACAGAGCTAAAGGGGGGAAGAGGCCCCAGGGTTTGGCATCAGCAAAACAGCAGGTTGGTGGCACATCCCAGACCAGATTTCAACCCAGTTTTCCCCTGCAGCCGCCTCTTCTTCCACCGCCTGGCTGGAAAAACGGTGTCTCATTTAACAGGACATCGCTATCATGGTTAGCAATCACTTGGGGGGGTTTGCTTGGCATCTGGGTAGCATTTATTTTTAGACACCGCCGTACCTTGGGGCTGCCCATCAGTCCAAAGCACAGCGCTGCACTGGGGTTAGCCAGGTCTGGGAGCGTCTCTGGGTGTCCCAGAGCAGGGATGGGAACAGACCACCCAGCACCCCGCTCCCAGCTTTACCCACCGAACTGGAGCTTGGTGGAGGCGAGAGGAGTGCTGTGGTTTCTCGGGAGTTTGGGTTGGGGTTTTGGAATCACGCTTGGCCTCGACCGATGGGAAAGTGCCTGGAGTTTGGTCAGGCTGGTCAGCTTTCCTGGCAACCTCTGGGACACGGCTGGGAGCAAGCCTCGGTGCAGGGCTCTGGGAAATGACAGCTCGGGGTGAGCGGGAGGGGAACGAGCCCGTTGCTGCGGCTGGAGCAGGGAGCGATGCTCCCGGCGCGGCGGGGGCGGCAGGGACCCGCGTTACCCCCCCCCGCACGCTGCCCCACGGCCCCCCCCCGGGCCTGGACGGGAGGGAGGGCGGCCGGGCACCGGCGGGGGGGAGCGGGGCCGGGCAGGGGCCGGGGGCGGGCAGGACGCGTGTGGGGGGCTGGCGGGGGGGCCGGGCTCGGGCTGCCCACGCCCCGCGTGGGGGCGGCCCCGGGCTCGTCCCTCCCCGGGCGGGGCGGGCGCCGTTTAAAGGCGGCGGCGCGGCGGGGGCCGGCGGCGGCGCGGCGAGGAGTGAGGATGCTGAAGAGCTGCGGGAGGAAGCTGCTCCTGTCCCTCGTGGGCTCCATGTTCACCTGCCTCCTGGTGCTCATGGTGGAGCCGCCGGGGAGGCCGGGGCTGGCACGGGGGGAGGCCGGCGGGGCGCAGCGGGCGCTGCAGAGCCTGGGGGCGGCGGCGGCGGCGGCGGCGGCCCCCCCGGAGGCGCAGGGTCCCCCCGGCCTCCGCAGCTTCGCCGACTACTTCGGGCGGCTGAGCCGAGCCCGGCGGGAGGTGCCCGCCGCCCCGCCGAGCCCCCCGCGGCCGCCGGCCGAGGACATCTCCCCCCGCGATGTCTTCATCGCCGTCAAGACCACCAAGAAGTTCCACAAGGCGCGGCTGGAGCTGCTGCTGGACACCTGGATCTCCCGCAATCGCGACATGGTAAGAGGCCGGGGCCGCCGGCGGGTGCCAGCCGGCCCGTCGCGGGGGCCCGCGGGGTGCGTGACCCGGCACGTGCCGCCGCCTCTTACCGCCGCCGCCCCCCTCCCTCCTGTGTCGCCGGTGTTCCGACGGTGGCCGAGCTGTTGTGGCGCTTTCGGGGCAGAGGTGTGTGTGAAATGCAGCGTTGGCAGGGTGAGGGGGGGGGCTGGATGATGGGGGGAGCCTGAGCCGGGCTTCTCGCACGCAGCATCCCCCGGAGCCTTTGGGTCCCACCAGGAGCGCCCCCCGCTGCAGGGCTTGCCCCGAGTTGCTTCCCGCGGGGGAAACTGAGGCACGGTGCAGGGATGCTTCCCGGCCCGCTGGGGCGGCAGCCTTGCGGGTGCTCTCCGGGGCTGCGGGTGAGGTTTAGCAGGGCCCCGCGAGGTGCCCCCCACGGGGTTGCCCGGAGGACATCCAGTTTTAGTAGCCCAGGGCTGGGAGAGCATTGGGATGTGCTGAGGCTCCTGGTCCCTTTGCCAGGAACTGGGCAGGACTGAAGTGGCTGGGGGCTCTTGCAGGTCTGCTCTGGCTCACCCTTGCCAGGGCAGTTCCAGCCAGTCCCAATTCCTGACCTTCCTGATGTCCTGCCCAGAGCCCTGGCAGTCTATTACTCTGTCCTTCAAGTACTGAGGCAAAATTGAAAAGGAGAAAAAAAAAAAAAAGCTGCTTCCTTAGGAAATTTGCCTTGCCATCTGCTCCTAAGATGCTTTTTTCTATCCTTAGACAGCTTCCCAAGTAAGCTATGCCTGGTCCTAACCTTTTCATCCTACTGTCTTCACGTGTTTCCTCCTGGTCTGGAATCGTGTTTCTCGCTTGCAAACTTTTTTTTTTTAAATCTGGCATGGCAGAGGAGGGAGGTGAAGGGGGTGGTGGGTGTCAACCTGCCCCTGCCTCCTTCACCTGCGTCTGCAGGACCCTGTGGGGTCTTGGGTCCTGCAACTTACCCCAGGCATTATCTGGCTATTTTTTTTTTCTGCTGTGAATCTTGTCTTTTTTTTTTTTTTTTTTCTCAGGTCTGCTGGGCTTGGCAGTGGCTCTGCTGTTTCTCCCTGGTACAGTTGTTTAATGGAAACCTCTTTTATGCTCTGCTGTCACTGCGAGGGGGTGGCGAGTGGTGGTGGGGAAAACGCTCTTTGAGCACCTACAGATGATCCTGGGAATGGCTGCTCTTTTTTTTTTTTCCCTCCCTCTTGTGAGCTCCGGCTTTCTTCTAGGTTTTTTTTTGTTGTGCTTCGTTTGTCCGTTTGGATTCCCAGAGACCCGAGGCTCGGCTCTCACGCTGTCCCCCTGGGCAAGCTAACAAAGCCCCTTTTCTCCTGGCGCAGAGAAAAGGCTTCGCAGCCTCTTGTGTGGCACTTTCCATGGGAACGGGGGAGCCGGAGCTGGCTGTGTCCAGGTCAGGTTGCCTAGAGATGGGGGCCATGAAGCCAGGGGGGCTGCAGCCCAGCGAGGTGCCCGCCTGACAAGCCAAGGCGCTGAGTGACGGCTCTTGTACAGCACTTGAGGACAAGGAGCTGCCGAGAGAGCTGGATGCGGCACAGACTCCTGCGGAGCAAAGCGAGGGCTGTGGAGGGACACGTGGAGGCAGAGGGGATGAAGCCACGCTGCTGGTGGCCATCGGCTTTGGTCTTCCCATGCTGACCTGCCCACTGTCTCTGGGAAGCTTTGGGGCACCCTGGGCTTCCCTGGATTTGGCACCAAGTTGGGTCGCTTGCCTGCGGAGTGCAGGGTTGGTGCTGTGGGGCTCCTTTCCCTTGCTTCCCTGTCCTAGGGGGCTGTGCAGTTCCTGCATCCTCTTCTTGCCTGGCCCCATGGTTTCTGCCCCGGGAGGGTGGTTTGGTGACTGCGGGGTGCTCGCTGCCTCTGCTCAAACGCCTCTCTTGGTCTGAGTCAGGCCTGACTGCTCATCCTGCCTCTCTTGCTCCTGTTTCACTACTGGTGCTCAGGCACGTGTGCTGCCTCGCAGACAAGGGGGAGTTCCTGCCCAAGGGGTGGGAGTCCCCCATGCCATGTCTCTCCTTCCTCTGATCCTCTTCTCACATCAAACCCCAACAACCCTCTTGGCTGTTCCTTAGCCAGGCAGCTCTCTGGGCAAGAGGGATGCAGACCCTGGTGAGAAGGGGTTAAATTCAGCAGGTAACTCCAGGCTGGACCCTGGCTGATAGGGGGGATAGCCATTGTGTCCTTCCTTGGCTGCTCTTTGTTCTGCCCACTATAGTCCCTGTTTCCTGCCCTCTGTCCCCTCCGAGACACTGCAAAGGGCACCCCCTTCTCCTTCCTGCTTCTCCCTGCACGGGGAGGGCAGATCCTTGCTCCCTTCTAAATCGGCTCCTTGGGTTGCACAATCCAGGCCAGACAAGCTGCTGTTAGAGGAGAGTTGTGAGTTTTCCCCTCCTTGCTTTGGGGAGAGTTTCCAGCTGTCTCGGTATCCTTAGGATGCTGGAGTGCAGTCTGGGGAAACTTTGTACTGGGGGAAAAAAAAAAAGGGGGGGGGGGGCGGGCGGAGGAAAATGGCCATTAGGCAGAAATCCCGGACAGGAGCAAGTCCAAACCCACTGCTTTCCTGCTGAGTAGGGTGATTTGCAGTGGCAGAGTTGCATAAGAAACATCCCTGTCCCGGGGCACCCCGGGGGCGGCTGGGCACGGGGGCCTGGGCTGGGATCCTGGGCTGGGATCCGGTGCGGTAATTGCAGGCTTTGAAAAATTCCTTCTCTGGGGGCAGAGGGAATAGGGTTGCCTTCTGGAGAGCGTGCTCTGGTGATGGTGGCTCCCAGATTTCTCTAGCACCTTGGCCAGGGTCCCCAGCCCCAGGGTGGCTGTGATGGAGTGTGGCAGCACAGTGTCCCACCTGGGCTCCCACTGGAGTGGCTGGGACTGGGGGGGCTGCTCATCCCAAACCAGCTCTGCAGTGCGGCCGGCTCCCCCCGGCCCTGGGCTGTGCACCAGGGCCTGCTGAGCACTGCTGAACTCACCTCATGTGTGAAAGGTCCCTCCCTGCTGCCCCCTGGGCAGCCTGTGGGGTTTGGTTTGGGGGTGGGCACCCATTAATTGCCTGCCCCCAATGGTGTCACTGTCCTGGTCCATAAAAGCTGCAGAGCTGGTGAGCGGCGTGCGTGGAGCACCAGGCGGGAGGGTGGGGGACCCTACCCACACAATAAGCTCATTGTTTGCGAGGAGGTTATTAAAAAATTATAGCATTTAAAATTACAGTGGAAGATTCTTCCTCTTGCCGAAAGGAATGGGGGGAGGAAAGGCCTGCGGCCTTGCAAGCCCCTTCCCCGCCTCTGCGGGTCCCAGCACAGACTCACACACACGCAACCCCCAGCATCACCCCCAGCCTGGGGAGAGCCACAGCTGCGTGGGCGCGGGGATGCTGCCATTGAGGGGATGCTGCTATCACTTTGCTCCCAACCTGTTGAAGCAGGGTGGGGATTTCCCCTCCTACCCCCAAAGGCTGGAGGGAAAACTGCTGCAGGGGACACAAAGCCCTGCTCCAGCAGCACCCTTGCCTCCCCCTGAAGCCCCTTGCACAGATGGAGGTCCAGCCCACCCCACCCCCTCCCAGCACCTCTTTGCTGCCTCCTTCCCCCTGTACCCAACCAAGGTGACTGCTTCCCCCTTGTCCGTGGGGTGGAAGGGGGTACAGCCCCCCCGGGTGCTGGTAGGTGGGTGCTGGGGTGCTCCATCCTCTCCTGACACTGGGAAGTGAGACTTGGCATGGGGGCAGGATTTGTCCTCCTTGGAGCCATGGGGGTGCCTGCCTGGGGTTCCTCTTTTTGGCAGGTGAAGGTGGGGATGACAGCAGGGTCTGCTGAAGGTGTGTCACCCTGGGAAGCTGGCTGGGCCAGGCTGTGGCAGGGTGACCCCGGCGTGGCCCCAGCTGGTGGGATGCCTTGCGCAGCACCCAGCCATGAGCACCCCACGAGCTCTGTCGGTGGAGGGGGAAATGAGTCACCGCAAAAGGAGAAATGAAGGGGAGGGCAGAAAACAAAATAAGAAAAAAAGAAATGGGCCCTGCCCAAGGGTGAGGAGGAGGTGGGGGGCTGCCGGCGGCTGGCTGGCTCCTTGCAGGCAGCTGGGGGGGCTGACCCCATTCCGGCTGTAGGGACCCTGGGTGCCTCTCGGTCCCTGCATGTGGAGGCCGCGCATTGTGCAGGCTGTGTGGAGCGGTGGCAGCTATTGTTCGGGAGGGATTTGGCATCCTGTGTTTCTTGAAGCTGCAGTTTTGAGAACAATGAGGTTTCCTGCAGGGGCTGGGGGGGGCAGTGGGCCCTTCCTCTCCTGCACCCCGCAGGAAAAGTTACTGCAGGGGTGGCCAAGAGGTCCTGGCACCCCTCAGTGCCACAGCTGGCATGGGGGCCAAGTGGGAGAGAGGTGGAGAGGGGAGGGTGTAAGGGATTTGGGTGCTTTCTGCCTGGGAGAAGCTGGGAGGGGTGGTGGGGTGGTGGCTGGCCCTGCTGCTGGTGGGTTTGGAGATGATGGTGGCTTAGTAGGTCACAGCTCAGGGATGTTGGCTGCAGGGCCCCATCCCTCTTGCACCGCTGTAACCTGGGCACTGCCCTGATGGCCGCTGCCCCACACTGGGGATGCTGAAGGCTGATCTATGGTTTTTCCTTGTCAAACGGACACTGTTTTCTTGTCCCCTTCCTTCCTTGGCCTTGTACCTCCTCCCAGGCTTGGCTGGTACCTCTGTTCCTCTCCCCTGCAGCCCTGGGTGAGGGAGCCATGCAGGAAGGGTGCAGCTCCCCTTCTAAGAAATGCAGATGAATTGATTAAAAAATAAAGGCTTTAATTTTTTTGTCCTAATTGAACATCGTAGTGGAGCTGGGAGGGAGGTGGAGAACCTGTGGGCCACTGGTAGCCCCTATCAGGTGACTTGCAAGGCTGTGTGCCCCTGTCTTGGTCACCAAGGTGCCACCTGGTCCACCTGTACCAGGAGAATTACTGGGAAGTATGTGGGGAGAGGCTGAGGGGAAGATGCCTCGTTAGGATGAAGCCTTTCGGTGCAGGCGAGTAATAAACAATTGTCCCTGTGGTCTATTTATAGCAGCTGTGCTGGAGGATTAGTTGCGGGGTTATTTTTGGAGCTGCTGAAGGCAGTTGCTGGACGGCGTTTCTGAGCTAATCAAGCAAACATTTTCTGTCTCGCCCGTGCAGGGGCTGTGTCCCCAGCTCCGGCAGGGCTGGAGCCTGGCAGGGATGTGCTGAGGCATCGTGTGTCTTGGGGTGGATGAGAAAGGACTTGTGATGGGGTTGTCTTGGGCATCCCTGGATGGTCTGCTGCCCTGGTTCAGCTGTACCACAACAGCTACCTGACCCCTGAGCACCTGGGGAAATGGGGACCAGCCCCAAGGTGCTGGGTGGACCCTGTGTTGGTTGGGGTGACATCCTCCTCCTCCACGCACAGCACTGACCTGCTCCCACCCCAGCAGTGATGTGTCCCTGGGGCCGTGATGATGATCACGGGCATCCTTGGCCCTGCAGCTGATGGCCTTAGTCCCTGTCCCCCAGCTGTCCCCTCCTTATCGGCAGGTTCCCCCATCCCCTGAGCCTTTGCTCAAGGCATTCCTGACTCCTCCAGGGGCTGAACTCTGTTGGTCCCCAAAAGCTGGGCTGCACGGCAGGCTGTGCATTTGCGATAACTTGCCTTCCCACCTCCTCCATCCTTATATTTTTTCTTCCCCCCCCCCCCCCCCCCGCCCTTTTCTCCTTTTCAAGCCCCAAAGGTCACTTGTAGCCCTGTCCCCAGGAACGTGCCCTCCTCCCCTCCCATTCAGCCTTCCCACAGATCTGGGCTCTCTCCACCAGCCTCCCAGCTCAGGATGGAGCAAACATGGAGCAAACACACGGGCCGGCTGGGTTAACCAGCGCAGCTGTATGCTAATGACCACTGCTGCCCGCTTAACTCTCCTCTGCTGAGTAAAGTCAACCCCCTTATTGTACCCACCTCCACAAACAAACCACAAACCCCCAGCGTGTTCCCGGGGCTGGCGGGCTGTGGGGTGGCACCCAATTTCCAGCTCACTTGTAATTCATCATCCCCAGCACTCAGGCTCCATCGTCCCCCCTCTGCTGCCTCCTGTCTTCCCCCAGCCCTTTTGTCTTTCTTCCTTTGCCCTTTTGTACACGTCTGGTTTTTAATAGGGCTTGGCAGCTGGTTGTGGTTTCTCTCCTCCAGCTTTGTTTGCTGCCCGCTGATTGATGGCAATGCCTTTCCCACCCCCTGCTCTCTCCGGCTTCTCGCCCTTCCCCAAATCCCAGGCCAACAGCAGCACCACCACCCCCCCCCCCCCCCCCCAGCCCCAAATATTCCTTCCCGGGTGGCATATGCCAGGAATTAGCTGTGTAAATAGAGGCGTGCAGCCGGGTGGCAGTGCGGGTGCCCCGGGGAGGAGGCAGGGTGCCCTGCTGGGGTGGGCAGGGAGGGACCGTCCCCTCCTCAGGGCTGGCGAGAGAGAGGCACCCACCGGCACCGGCTCAGCCACGCTGCGGGGGGACAGGGAGCAGAGAGGAGTTGTGGGGGTGTTGTGCAAGTGGCTGGGGATGGCCACGTGCTGTTGACACAGGTGGGGATGTGGTTGGCAGCCAGCACGGCGGGCAAACACACCTGCCTGAGCAGGGAGAGCTGCCAGGCGGCTGCTCTGGCATCCCCGGCCACGCGTGCTGGCCGTGCCAGCTAAAGTCTGAAGTCCCTGCTCAGATCGAGCCAGGCTCTGAACCTGCTCCCTGTCACCTCTCCGTGCACCTGCCTCGTGCTGGGGAATGGCCCTTACATCGCTCAGAATCTCCCTGCCTGCTGCAGCCCCGTGGGAAAGGCGAGAGGGTGGTGCTCAGTGTGGGTGCTGAGAGGGGCTGGTTGCACCCTGGTGAGGCACAGCGTTGCATGCTGTGTCCAGCTGGGATGGCTCAGCACCCATCTTGGTCTGAAGCCGAGTATGTCACAGGGATGCCTGGCTCTCTGGTACCGCTTTGGGTTTTGGTGAGGGGGAAGAAATCACCACCAGCATCCCAGAGGGACTAGTCCCTAGTGCTGCCCAGGCATGTCGTGTCACATTAAGAGCCACGTGGCCTTGGCTCCTTGGCCCTTAGAGGTGCCTCGTCTTCTCTTTCAGACCTTCATCTTCACAGACGGGGAGGATGAGGAGCTGAAGAAGCAAGCACGTGAGTCTGTGGCCCTTGTCCCTTTGCATGTGTGACCTGGCCAGGTCCCCTGAGGAGCCCCCGCCTGGGGACCGTGGGTGGCTTGGAACTTGGCCCTGGAACTCTGACAAAATGGCCAAAACGGCACTGGTTAGACACTGATCTCGGGAGCCCTTGCCATAGGGGCTTGGGCTGAGAATGAGGCAGCTTGTTTCACTGTGCCTAAAGCACCCTCTGCGCAGGAGCCCCACCTGGGGAGGGGTTTGCTTTCCCCTGGTCAGCTCAGTCCACCTCCTGCATGATGCTGCTGGGGAGTGCAGGGGTGAGGGCCTTTGTGTCCCTGGGGCGAGCTGAGCTGGGATTGATGGGCAAGGCAGCCAGGGTTTGATGGGAGCATTTCCCTTGCAGCCCTTCCCCGGGGCCAGGGTCAGCGTGGTCTATTCTCCCGATGCAAATGACTCCTTTTCAGGCTGGGACATGATTGCCTTTGAGCTGGAAAGCAAATAACAGGTGGCCGCTGGAGGGAAAAGGCAGCAGGAGTAGGGCAGGATTTTGGCTATCATGTCCTGGAGCAGCAGCCAGCTGACAGACACCCCCTCGCTCCCAGGGTGGCTGGTGCATGGTCCCGGGCTGGGCAAGGTGATGTACGGATGTATCGTGTAGCACATGGGATACGATTCAACCCTGGTGCATCTGCTGCATCTGCATCCCTTGCTCATCGCTTCCCTTATCTCACATGGACCCAAAAACCATTCCCCCAAAAATTCATTCTTTCCCCAAAATGATGTGGCGTGGAGGCCACCGATCATCAGGGACATTTGTGGGGTTTCCACCCCCCTGGCATACCTGGGGTGTGTGTAGTGAAATGCCACCATTCTAGTGCACGGGGAGGCACGGGATGCCCTGATGCCAGGCTTTGACCCCCGTCTCTTCCTGCAGGAAACGTCATCAACACCAACTGCTCAGCTGCCCACAGCCGCCAGGCCCTGTCCTGCAAGATGGCGGTGGAGTACGACAAGTTCATTGAGTCTGGCAGAAAGTAAGCAGTGCCCGGGGCTGCTGTGGGGGGTGGCAGGGCTGCGAGGGGGGGCACTGCAAGCATTTTTGCATTTTTGGGGCTGTATCTTCAGTGTGGGGTCTGGGCAGCTGCCCTGGCTCGGTGTGACATAGCTGCCACCGCAGGTGGTTCTGCCATGTGGATGATGACAACTACGTGAACGTGCGGACGCTGGTGAAGCTGCTCTCCAGCTACCCCCACACGCAGGACATCTATATTGGGAAGCCCAGCTTGGACCGGCCCATCCAGGCTACGGAGAGGATCAGCGAGAACAAGATGGTGAGGTGGGGGCGAGAGGTTGGGGCTGGCTTAACTTGGGCTGGGGTTTGCTCCCCAGTGGGCAGGAGGAGGTCTCACTGCCGCTGCTTCCCCTCTCTCGCAGCACCCTGTGCATTTCTGGTTTGCCACGGGCGGAGCAGGGTTTTGTATCAGCCGGGGGCTGGCACTGAAGATGAGCCCGTGGGCCAGGTAAGAGTGTTGGCGTTGCTCAACCGTGGGGACTCGTCACGGTCCCAGTGGGGCACAGAGCGGCGACACCTTTGGGGATGGACGTTGGACCGTGTCCCACCACTTTGCTCTTTTTGTCTTGCTGGGGGTGTCTGCAGGGGGCTTGGAAACAAGCTGGGAAGGACTTCAGTTCCTCCTAATTGACTTTTAATTAGAGCTGGGCACAGACTGGGCCCAGCCCTGACCCTGCAGGGTATGCACGTCCCCTGGGCTTTGCTCCTCTGCAGCCCCTTTCTGTCTCCCCGCAGCGGGGGCCACTTCATGAGCACCGCGGAGAAGATCCGCCTGCCCGACGACTGCACCATCGGCTACATCATCGAGTCTGTGCTGGGGGTGAAGCTCATCCGGAGCAACCTCTTCCACTCACACCTGGAGAACCTCCACCAGGTGCCCAAGACAGAGATCCACAAACAGGTATCCCATGTTGTCACCTAAATATCTGGCATCGCAGCTAAGATACCGACTGACACGCGGCCAAACGTCAGCGGAGGGGGAAGGTCCCATCAGCCCGTCCCTGCGGGGTGATGCAGAGTGTGACTGGAGCCTTTGGGAAACGGGGTGAATGTTGCAGCCCCCCGGGCTTGCTCCTGGTGGCCACATCGGCTGCTTGACCCCTTCTGTGCTTCCCCCCCTCAGGTGACACTAAGCTACGGCATGTTTGAAAACAAGCGCAACTCCATCCACATGAAGGGAGCCTTCTCTGTCGAGGAGGACCCATCCAGGTGAGATGGGTGCACCCTGTCCCTCCCGTGCCGGGGTGCCACGGGGCGCCGCTGCCCTGTGCTCAGCCTAGCTCCTCTCCTCCGCAGGTTTCGCTCCGTGCACTGCCTGCTGTACCCCGACACGCCGTGGTGCCCCGCCAACATGGTTTACTAGGAGGCGCGTGTCCCCTTAACCTCGTCCCGAATTTCCCCGGTATCCGACGGGCGTGCGGGACCTGTGTGCGGGTGTGTCAGTCCGGCGGATGGACGGACAGACGTCGTTGCTGTGGTATTGCACAGTGTGTGTGTACTGAAGGCTGCTGTGCGGCCCCGTGTCCCTGCCCGGCTGCCCGCGCCCGCTGCCCGCAGAGGGTCGGGTCCTGAGCACTTAATCCTTGGGCACCCCGCGGCGCTGGTGAGCCCCACGCCATGCGTGGGGAGCGACCGCAGTGCGGGGCTCTGCCTCCCCTGGGCTTGCTTCTCCGCCTCCCCTGGGCTTGCTTCTCCGTTTTTGTTTTATTGTTCCCTTTCAAATGTTAAGTTTTTTGGTATGTGTGCTCCGCCCCCCCCCCCCCCCCCCCCGGCCTCTACCCACCCACCCCGCGGCTCCTGTAAGCCCCATCCTCTCTCCCAGCCCCAAAATCTCAGCAGCAAAGCTCCGGCTCCCGATTCACGTGAAGGGTCATCGATGAGTTTTGCTCCCCGGCTCAGGGGGCAGGCAGGGGAGCCCCCCGGCCATGGTGAGCGCTGCTGCAGGGTGCTGCAAGGCCGCTGGCTGCCCGGCGGCTGCACTGGAAGGAGATGGTGGGGTGGGCTGCGAGCCAGCATTGGCGTTGGCTCTGTTTCCCAGAGCTCCTCCTGCCTGGCTGAACTGTTGCAGGCAGCATTGATCTATGCACTATTTATAGACTTAATGTAAAGCCTTTCTATAAATACGGGGGGCAGGAGGAGGGCTTTCCCGGCACTGTGTACTGGGTCTCCCTTCAGTGCCGCCTCGTGCCTGCTCGCCAGCCGGCAGTGGGTGCGGGCAGGCTGGACACGGGCAGCCCAGCACCTTTGCAAAGCAGCACCTCAAGGTCTGGCCGGGGGCTGTGGGGGTGATGCTCCCCGCTGCCACCGTGGGGCCAGAGCATCCTCCAGCCCTGGCCTGGCTGTGGGTGCTGCTGGGGTGGCCAGAGCACCCAAGAAGTGCCTGGCTGTTGCTCTCGCCCTGCTGGGGAGGATTTAGCTGGAGAGGGAGAAGGACCCTGCATCCCCCTGCGGCCGCCCTGTCTGCTGCCACCAGCCCTGTGCCCTGGGGTAAGCGGGCTGAGCTGGAGCTGAACGTTTCCAACCCGAAGCTGAGTGAAAATAGCCCATAATGGGTGCATTGTAAATATGTTATTGAGCCAGTATTTTTTTTACTGTGCCTTTTTTTTAAGAAAAAAAAACACATTGAGAAATATGTAGATTTTAAAATGCTTTTTATACATTTTCTGTGGATCAGAAAAAAAAAATCCCCGGTCTTTGATAATCTGTTTAAGAAAGAAAAAAAAAATTGCGATGTCTTGTAACTATCACTTACCTTAATTTATATGTTCCAGTATCTGGAACGTCACTCTGTGCTTTTTGTAACTAGGATGTGTTTAAGGCAATAGATGTGGGATGGGGAACCAGCATGGACAGTGTGTTCTCAGGGACTTGAACCCGATTGCTGCCACGGGGTTCCCGTGGGAGCCGTCACCAATAAACCAGCTTTTTTGCTGACCACAGTCACCTGGTCCTGGGCTCTGGCGTGTTGTTATGGATGAGCTGTGCTGAACACCCCTTATTCACCCTGCGGATGTTATCACCTCTAATGAAGTTCTCAGGGATGCATCGAGGAGGGGTTGCGCCTGCATCCCTCACTTTTTCCCACGGGTACCGGGATCCCCTGGCCATTTGCATCCCGGGGGTGAGGGTCCTCTCCTCCTTTCCCTCTCCAAAAGGCTGGGGCATGGCTTGGCGCCTCGGGGCTGGTTTTTCCCAGGCTCCGGGTGGGAGCGGAGGTGGCGGGACGAGGTGCCAGCCGGTTGTTAGCAGGGTGTTGTTAACAGCCAGCCGGCAGGCATGTGCGTGGGAAGGTTGGGGGCTGTGGGGGGCCGAGCCCCTTCCCTCCCAGCCCTCCTTTGGCCCTCTCCGCCACCATTTCGGCTGACACCCAGCACCCACCTGCCAGTAACAAGCTCCAGCTTCCACGGGCTGTGGCAACTGCGTGAGATCTGCTCCCTCACACTCCTAAAACCAGCCCTGTTTGTGCTGCACTGGTACCAGCTTTCACCTGCATCCTCCTCCCCTCGCCTTCCTCCACACCCAGCATCTATGGGTTTTTTTCTTTTTGAGGCACACTTATTTAATTCACAGTTTTGCTTGAACCTCTGGGTTATCAGGGGTTGGCCTTGCTAAAAATACAACCCAGCAGGAAGTCGGCGTGTGCTAAAGCAGCAACCCCTCCTCCCAACACCCGCACACCTTTCAGACAGCCCCCCAAAATCAAAAATCCCCCGAACTCAGCAGCACTTGGGGTGCTGCCAGCAGTGGGTCCTCTGGCTTTGGCCCCAGGAAAATGAATATTGCTCTGACCTGCCCCCCTCCCCCCAAAAAAACAAAAAACAACAATCCATAGGTGGCCAAAAAGCTCCTCAAGGGAGAAAGGGGAGGGTGAGTGGCCATGTTGCCTCCCCCAGCACATGGCTGGGACCAAGGATGGGGTGGTGGGTGGAGGGTTTGGTGCCCCACCGCCCCAGGCGCAGGGTCAGCCAAGGGAAGGGGGTCAGGAAGCTGTGCCACCCACCGCTCGCCCACGCCTTTTCCTATTGCTCACGGGGCTGCGGGTTTGGCAGCGTGGGCACTTCCCGGCAGCGGGGGCCGTCGCTCTGCCTTGCCCCCCCCCCGGTGAAGGATGGGGTGATGCAGCCAGGACAGGGCAGCACCTGTCTCACCCCAGGCAGGGCTGGGTGCAGGGTTGCTGTTTGCAGCAGACCAACTCAAATCTTGCGTGAAGTGCCCACCAAGCTAGTGGGGAGCCAGGGACTGTGGTGTGGGGCTGGGATGCTGCTGCAAGGAGCAGGAGCCCCTTGGCACGGGTGAAGGCTGGGAGGGTGCTGGGCACGGTGCAACACCTGGACAGGCTTATAAAATAAAACCAAATAAAATAAAATCCACCCACTGAGCCTTTGGGAGCAGGGGCAGGCAGAACACTAGCTCTCCAGTTTGTCCCCCACCAGGGTCCTAGCCTCTCCCTCCTCCCTCCCTACTCGTGGGCCGAAAAGTAAATAAATACACACATTAATAAACACAAGGAAAACAAAAGCAAAGCCTGCTGCTCTCCCACACTTGGCAGGCTCGTCAGGCCAGCCTGCTTTCATCTGCACCCTGGTGCTCTTGTGGGACGTCCTGTTTACTCCCGCCAGCTCGCGGCAGATGATAAGGCAGCTGTACCTTTTGGAGAGTGCTGGTGTCTGGCAGTGGCGTGGGGACAAGCCTGGCTTGATGGGGACACTGCTGTTATGCAGGGACCGCTGCTGTTGACACCATTGTGCCAAGGGATGCTCCAGCATCGTGCCCAACCAAAGGCGTTCCCAGTCCCTGGGTGGTTGCAGCATCGAGGGCAGAGAGTAACACACTGTTTTAGTCCTTTTTGTGGCTACCCCACTTCCTTCTTCTTCTTTTTTTTTTTAATTTGCATTTGGGTCATTCGCCATCCTGGACTTTGTGTGAATCTCTGTGTTCCCAGCCCAGCTGCAGCACGGGAGCTTTGTAGCGTGGGGACATCCCACTGGAGAGCTGCTGTCTGCAGTGATGGGATGAACACCCCTCCTGGCACTGACAGCGGCGAGAAATAGTTGAGAGTTGGGGCGGGAGGGGGTGTTGGGAGATGACAAAACTTGTGTGAATCAGCTCCAAGCACCACTTCCAGCCTCTCTGGCCCAGCAAATTGGAATATTTGTGGGAAATGGACATAAAAGCAGCCGAATCACAGGGCCTGAGCAAAGCACACAACATTCCAGCTGCAGCTTTGGTTGTTGCCTGTCCCAGTGCTGGAATGGGAGAGCACTGGGTCCCTGTTGGGGCAGGCACGAGCTACACCCACCACCTCTGTGCAGCTGGAGGCCACTGAATACCCCACTAGCAGCATCTGCCTTGGAGCGAGGGGCTGTGACTTGGTGCTGAGGCGTGCAGGGTAGCCCCTTCAAATGCAGCTCCCAGCCATCACCCACAGCCTCTTTATTTTTTTTCACCTTTCTACTATTTCCCACCCCTGCATCACCCACAGGTGGTTAAAAGAAATACTCCCCAAGTTCTCCAAAGTTTATTTTTCTCTCCTGACTTTTAAGACCAGCCTTGCATTTATCATAAACCAATTCCCTCCCTCCAGCTGCCGCAGAGCTCCCAGCACCCGCTGCTTCTGGTGTGCCTCAGCTGCCCAGCAGGGCCAGCTCTGCTGCAGCCATTTTGCAAGACAAGAGTGGAAGGAGATGAACTGAGCATCTTAAAAGCAGCTGGAAACACTTCCCACGGCACTGCCAGATGAGCGTAGCTGTGGCATCACCCAACAGCCCCATTCCCAACCCCTTCTTCCTCCGTGGTGGATGTGTGCCCTCTCCATCCCCCCCAACCCAGGCTGTCGAGGGCAGGGGACTGAAAGCAGCAGTGACACCGCACAGCAAAGCAGTGGCACTGCGGTGGTGAGCACCGGCTGATGCTCCAGCTATGTCACATCAGCCTGGTGAGCCCCCCTGTTATTTAGGGGGGCACAGGATTGGCTGTTTAGTTTGAAACCCCTTGGGGAGCCAGGGGCCATGCTGGCTCCCCGCCTGAGCAGCCCATCCAGTGACCCAGAGCAGCCACGTTTGGTGCAGATCATGAGTGACCGAGTGATTTATGGGGTGCAAACGTCAGGTCCCATGGCGTTTTGCTGGTGGGAAGAGGAAGCGGGTGGGAGAAGGGCTCCAGCACCAGCATCTGCAACACCTCACAGTGAGAAAGGAGCTGTACTTCCACCCACTCCCCTCCAAGGACCGGGGAGGGATTTAAAAAATTCCCTGAGCAGGGATTTTTGCTGAGATCATGGTGAGAAACAGTGCCTGCTCCAGGCAAAGTCGTTCTTGCCTGCAGAGCCAAGGCAAACAGCCCTGCGGTCCTGCCTGCAGCAACAGAAGCATCAGCCACAGAAGGAAAAGTCCTTCTGCTCCTGCCACCATCCATACCCTCTCCACCGCGCAATGGCACAAGCGCACAGCAGTGTGACCCGCTATTCCTATACAGGACTTGGGGCTGCAGCTGGACTGGAGCATCTCTCCCCTCGAGCCTCCTGTGGCTGCCTCCATTTGCAAACCCTTCCGACTGCCAAGAGCAGGACTTCAGCATCCCCATGCGGTCAGACAGATCAGAGTCTCCCTGTTCAAGCCTTTTTTCCGAGCTGGTGGGCCAGCGGATGCTCGCCCTGCATGGGATGGCCATGGCCTCCTGAAAGCAGAGGTGGTTTGGCAAAGCGGGAGGGGGAGATGGGGTCATTCCTTGGGGGCAAGGGTGCTTCAGAAGGGGCTAGACAAGATGAGATGCAATTTCAGCTGCCTGCTGCCTTCCCAGACACATGGGGAGTCCGAGTCCCGACAGGACCCTCCCCAAGGACAGCCATGAATCCAGCTCTCAAGTGCACCCGATGGCAGAAGCTGGGCACATCCAGCCTCAGCAGGCACAGCAGATGCTGCATGCACAGTACCACGTTCAGCAGAAAACACTGCCTGCAGCACGGGCCCTTTCCCACCCCAAGGGGCGACAGGAGATGGGGCACGTAGCCAGTAACTGCATCCCAGCGAGCACGCCGCGGCCACCAGCTCTGCCTGCCGGTTTTCCATCTGCCAGCCCCCGACAGCTCCCAGAGGCAACGCTCCTGTTCGCACAGCTCAGCGCACAGCTCAGCACACGCAGGAACAAATACGTTTGAAAGCATCTCCCCAGGGCATCCCTCCCTGCCTTATCTTCTAGGACAGAGATCTAACAGACCACTACTGAAGGCTGATCAGAAGGCAAGGTTTCTTCAAACACATACTTTGCCCTCCCCTCTCTTTCCCCCCAGCTCTGCATTGCTCAGGAGAGCCCTGCCCTGCTGCTGCTGCTGGAAAAGGGAGCGGTGCAGCAGGCTGAGCGAAGCCTGCGGCTGCTGGGCATGGCTGGCCAGAAAGCACTGGGAACGGGCACTGGGCAGGTGGCCTTTGCATGTTCCCATCCTTGGTGGGAACCCATAAACCTGGTAAAATATTTACGTGCTATCTCTGATGGTGGCTTTATTTTCTTTCATGCCATCAGATTCCCTTGACTGCTCCAAGCCCTTTGCACCAGAGAGCAGGTTTAATCATCTCACATCAGGGTTCCTCCTTTAAGTGGACAAAAAAATAGAGGGGAGGCAAATCGGTCAGTTATTAGTGAAGGGAGGAAAACTGGTGTCTGTTGAGATGCACAGCCATGAGGGTGAAAGGCACAGCAAGCAGTCCTCTGTGGTCCGGCACTGCACTGATGGGCAAGACTCAAGAGCATGGGTGTGGGTTCCAGCCATACAAACACCACACAGCACTTAAAAAAAATTTACAGCATTAACAAAGACAGTTAAATCATTGCTTAGACTACTCCGTCCTTCCAAGGGGACAGGACATACCTGGGCACATATACTCTGATGGGGAGCAGGGCAGGACCAGCGGCACCGAGGAGGTGCCAAGGAGCCCAGCTCAGGTCGCAGGGCTGCAAGATGTGGTCTCCTCTCAGTGGTCTTCAGGCTGGCTCTGCCACTATAGCAGTGACATCCAGGACCGTCAGCCTGGTCCTTACAGCACCGCTGGGTAGTACAGGAGCTTTCTGTTTTAACCTGCAATCGGATCAAGAGCAATCAGCACAGCTGGAGCTATCTGCTGTCACCAAACCCCTTCCCACCCCCCAGTTCTTTCCTCTTCCCCCAGAAGACCCATCCACCTGCACGAGGAGCTGCTCTGCTCCTCCCAGCCCTCGTTCTAGGGGTCAAGTTCACATGCATGGTTATCCAGCAGCAGGAGATGCTGTTTGGCTTTACTGGGGTTTGGTGGTGGTGAGCTTCCCAAAGACCCACAGCTGGCCCAGGATGGAATGAGGTCAGGGCCAAGAACAGCGCAGGAGTGGGGCAGGAGACCAGCCCCTCGGTTTGACTGGCAGGATCGGGCAGAAAAGAGATTGAGAGGATTACAGGGAGGTAACGGCTTTAGTTCACTGCTTGACAGAGATGCGGTAGAGCGGGCCCGTGATCAGAGAACAGCACAATCAAAGAAGTAAAAAGGAAGCCACGACAGCCTGGGGCTGAGCCAAGAAAGATGAGCCCACGCCGAGCTGCACCGGCTCCCCCGGCTCCCCATGCGATGCTACCGAAGGCACGTACATACGTTTCATCACGTACATACGTTCCATCACCTCCCGAAGAGGGACACCCTCGCAGCGGCTCAGCGGGTGTACCCTCCTGCACCGGTCTTCCACACTCGTACTTCTGCTGGTGAAAATGAACCGCTTGCGTGTGCTGCTGCTCCAGTGCAGCATAAGCAGAGGGGGCCTGGGGGGTACCACCGGCATAGTGTGCGGGGTGGCCATCTCCACGGGCTGATGGATGCATCCCTCTGCTGCTCCAGCATCTTCTGCAGCAGTGCCTGTAGCCCCCCGAGGCCGCCGGTACGAGGACAGCCCTGCAGCAGGTACCAGTCTGGCTCTGTGCCCCCATCCAGGCTCGCCCCTGCCAACCCTCCCAGGCCCCCAGCTCCAGACCTTGTTGGGGAGGGGGGAAGGGGGATAAGCCACGTTTCTAAAGCATGATGAGCACAGCTTCCCCTGGCGGAAACATCCACATCAATCCTTTTTCTTCAGAGGTTCTTTTGAAGCTGTCCAATTCAATTACAACAGCCCAGTCTTCAAATGGGATTAGAAATCCCCAAGCCTGATTTTGAGCAGCCACCAGATCAGGCAGAGACCTACACGCCAAGGAAGAAAGCAGCCCTGCCGCTACCTGCGCACACCTCACCGCACATAGCAGCACTGACACCAATAATTTGATTTCTGTAGTACTGGGCACTCACCTTCCTACTCCTTCCACCCTCTACTAGCTGTTAGACTTCACGGCTCCAGCACCCATCCTCACTTCACAGACCTACCACAAGGTATGAAAGGTAACAAAAATTCAGGCAGGTTTATGAGCAAGGAGAGGGCAAGAGAGAAAATAACAATCAATAAATAGGAAGAGTGGTTTTAAATCATTTATTTTTAAAACATGAAACCCAAGCTGAATAGAAACCACAGAAATTACATTTAGGTTTTTTGTTTAGTATTTGCAAACCAAAAAGTTACAGTAAAAAATAGCTACATTACAATCAATAGAACTACAGAATTAAAAGTAAAGATACAAAAATGGGCTCAATCCTCTTTAATCCTCACAATTTAAAAACATTTTGGGTAAGTGCAGGAACACTTGACAGAAACTAGCAGGTCTGAAGTTTTAAAAAAAAATTATATATATTTATATATTATATATGTATATAAAGTGGTATGATATACAACCATTATGGTTAAGAAGAAAAAACAGAAAAGTTACAGAAAGGCCAGGTACATGTTCACCATTAGGTTTCTGTGCACAGTGTCCAAGAAAATAAACTTCCCTCTGAATGATGTGAATAAAAGTCATGGGGCCTCCCGTTAACAAGGGACCTGAGGCACACGACGTAACGGCTGGGCAGCTGGACCTAATGCGGAGGACAATGAAAGAAATGAAGCTTTTCTGGGACTTCAGTGGCCTGTGGGCAGAGGCCACCGGAGAAGTCTTGGTGTGAGATTAGAGGAGGAACTGGAAGGAAGGAGCTGGGAATTGCATAGTGAGGAGCATTGTGGTATCAAATATGCAGAGCACCTAAGAGCTTCATGCTACAGTTATCCTCTTTAGGAAAGAAGTATTTTGAACTTTCTGGTTGTACATCAATTTATGTTCCACTTTGTTCATGCACGCAGCCACAGGGGCTGGGTGAGCACCCGGGAGCTTCAGGCCACCAGTAACGCATCCCTTCTCTCCCCTAGCTGGGCATCACTCACCATCACGGCTGGGCAGGAGATCCCACTCCCCACCCAGAAAGCACAGACCACTTGCTAGCCATCTAGGAACTGCTCTCAAAACACCCCACGCTTCTGCTGGGCCTCCTGGAATGACTAGGGAAGCCATCCATAGCATGCACACAAAGAATTTCTAGAAAAGGGGCTGTGACGAAAGAAGCCACCTGGTTAAAGGTACTGATTAAGTGTTTTCAGGTCTCCTCTCTCAAGGCATTAGATCTACTCCTTAGTATCTCCCTGGAGGGCTTTCCCCCTCCCACCCAGAGGTGGTCCCAGAGTTATGCTAACAGACTTGTCAAGTTGGGGAAGACCCTGGCTTCTCCTTAGTCCCCAGGTAGGAAGTACTTCAAAGACAGCTCCTCGCCCTAGCTAGAGGAAAACCCACGCACCTCACCTACTCCTGAATCAGGTGGGGTGGCTAGAATCAACAAGCCAAGACACTTCTCTCTTCTTCAAAGGGTTCAGCATGGTATCTCAGTTGCTGCTAGAAGGAAGAGAAGGCAGGACCACAAGTGAAGCATGGGTTTATCCACACAGGAACCTTTACCTTGCTCCTATAGGTACCCACCCACTCCTGTCTGCTATCACCCTGCAGCACCCAAGGCTCTCATGAGTGATGGCTAAGCAGCCCCCGAGAAACAGTTTACTCTCAGAAAGGCCAAACTTCCCATGTATTTTCAGGGAACTGCTATGGAAGTCCTAACTTAGGATCACTTCAAACCCCATGCACTGTGTCCCCCTCAAAGCACTCAAATGAACATCCTTGCATCTTGGCTGAGATGACTGTACACTGAAAATTAACACCTATCAAATGGAGAAAACTTAAAAAAGGACAGGAGGGGAAGGGAGCACTCCATCCTTCACATTCGGAAACATGGATGTACGCTAAAAATCTTAGCTTGAACCCTTTTATCAGCACATAAAATGAACTCAGTTTAATAATACATACAGGATACAAACACTACAGTTATATTCCCAAGACAGCACAAGAAATTCACAGCCAAGTCTTGATTCGATTTCCTTTACAATTACAATGCAGTCTTGAACACTGGACACGAGAGTCCAACATGCTATTTACATTTCACATTGTGGAGATGTTTGTGTGCTTGGAAGAGTCCTCAGTTCCAAAAGAAAGTGTCATTCACACATGATGATGCAGTGGAAATAAACCAAGCCAACCAGACAAGCCAATGACCACATTTGTGCTTCTGAAAAAGTAACATGAAGTGTCTTCACCGATGCAGTCACCTTCAACCAGGCAAGCTGCCTTCTGTTTTGCAGTCAATGAGGTTGTCCAGAGGCCAATCTCATCTCCCCTGAATTCTGGACCCTTTTGTTAGCAACCAGTAACACGAGTAACATTCCAATAAGGTCAGCTGGGACACACCAAGTGATATGGCCTTGGCATTTTGTCACGTTAAAAAGAGACACACTGGAAGAGAGAGCAGTCTCTACAGCTTTACCTCCTTCAGCTTGAAGAGTTTGGACTCCTTCAACCATGAATGCCATCTAGAACAGATGAGTCTTCGCCAGATAGCACCTGCTGTTCACCCGAGAGGGAGGCACAGAGTCTGGGAGATTTTGGCTTTTGAAAGTCCGCTCCTCAGACAAAATGTGACCATATGGATGAGACTGATTATGTCTCAGCCATAAGAATAGGCAAAGGCCATCTGTTCTTCAGCAGATCCGTTCAGACCAGCCTGCGGAAATGCCACGCTGTTGCTCAAGGTTCCAGTAAAAAAGAAAAGAAAAGAAAAAAAAAAAAAGACTAATAATAATAATAAACCAAAAGAAACCCATTTGTCTGTGTTTCCTATCCAGCGCTCTGCACAGCATGCAGCGGGGCAGCAGAGTTCCAGGATGCTTTACAAAAGTGCAATATCCATGTCAAGTAAAGGAAGTGCTGGCTGGACAAAGGTACACAGCTCACACTGCAGTCACGTTATGCTGGCCTCCAGAGAGCAAAATGTTATCTCCGTAACGTTCTTTCCAGTTATATTTTGAAGTCACAGAGCACATACCTCCACATTTGTGCCTTGCTGCAAGCCCCGAACATTGTCAGAAGTTGTTCTGGGTGTTAGGAGTGGCACTGCCAGACCTGGGAAGGAAGCAGGTCAAGGTGGCTGCTCCATTAGATGCTGCAAACAAAAAGGCAGAGGCTCGCTCCCCCCGTTATCCATGGTGGCACAGACAGTACCACTGTGACAATTCAGAGCCAACCCAAAGCGCAGCCGCACGCAGGCTCAGGATGCGGTCTGTATACAGAGGAGTCGATCTACAGAAGCACTTGTTCTCACAGGGTTCCCCGCACCCTCCAGCCTTCAAAACACTTGCCTTCAATGAGTAGGACCAGGCCACAGATTTTAGGGCAGCTCCCCTAAAACTGATAACGTAAGTAGCAACCCGAGAACATCCTTGCAAGGAGAGATGATGGCAGAACAACTTAGTCTTAATAAGGATAATATGGCTCTTGCTTCTTTCTTCAAAGCCAGGGGAAGGCTCCCCCCCAGACAGCAGTTGCGTGCTTCAGGCCCTGCCACATGCTCGCACACCCGGCTCTCGCGGTAGGATTTAAGACAGGGTGGAAAACCTGGTGCTCATGAGCCACAGTGTCCCTCCATACCACCTGTGACTACATTTCCCTGCCCTTTTTTATTTGATAACACAGAGGTATGTTTCAGTGTGAAGCCCATCAAACATGTCTGAAAGGGCATACTCAAGTCCTGAGCAAGAAAATCCTGCTTCCAGAGATTTATGGTGAAGTGTGACGTTTTCTCCAAAACCTTCTCCTCCTGTCTGCCTGGTGGTGCCTCCTCCCTGTTTCCCTTGCTCCTTTGAACAGCAATAGCTGGCCTCCAGCTTTTGCAGTCTATTAGTGGTTTCTATCTTAAGAGGGGTCTCAACGCTTGCTCTTCCACAGGGCTGGTACCATTTTACAGCAGATACCATCATCCTAGTTAGCTGCCTGCTAGGAGCAATTCCCACCTCACTGAAAGAAGGCAACCAACTTGAGTAAAGGCAGATTGGTAGATTCTGTGCCCCGTACAGCAAACGTGGGGTAAACAGACACAGAGTCTGAACATCACTGAGGTGAAGACTAACTGCCTCTGCCAATGGCTCAACTCCAGTTTGAGAGACGTTTCCCACTTTTATTTCCTCTGCCAGTTATTTAATGTAAAGCTCAGCAGCTACACTAAGACGCCCCTGCTCAGGGGTAAAAAGACAAAAAGGAACATCAAAGTTACCCTACTGAAAGGGCAGTACTCTACAGTACCTCCCAAGAGGCAGTCTCCTCTTCCAGTAGGAAGCCGTCGGTGCCCTTTGCAGCACCGCTCTTCAGTGGAAAGTACAGCACCAATGGAGGATGTTGCCCTTTGCAGGCATCCAGCTGCCCCTTTGCAAGCCTTGTTCTGCCTCATGTCTAGAAAAATACCTTACATGTGCCTTAATGTGGTCAGATAGTGGTTAGCAATGTGCCTTGAAAAACAAAACAAATTAAAAGAGAATACAATAAAAACCTGTTCTGACAGTCACAATGTTCTCCAGGTGTCATTTGGCTTTCTGACTCTGGAACACGGAAGGTAGACTGACAATCTCGTGAGTTTGTTAGGACAGGCTTCAAAAACCTCCTCCAATGCCATTTCAGCAACCCTGTGCTGTAAGTTATAATTATTTAAAAAAATAAAATAAAAAGTCCAGCAGAGTTCACAGGTCACTCCTGCAGGGAGAGCTTGCATTTGCTATAAATTCATTGGTGCTTCCAGTCCCTCTTGCTTTTGCAAGCTGACTGTCCCCTAAGATCTAGCATCAGAGAGCTGAAACTCTTTAGTGCAAAAATACACCCCATAAAGTCTTACAAGTTTTTTCCTGGAAAAATTTGGCACGAAGTGGGTGGCTGGCTCCTGTCTGATCTGCGTGTCAGCCTTGTAAAGGCAGCACCCAGACTGCCATCTGCCAGTACCTGAGCTTCCCTGATGGAGCAGAGAGGTCAGGTTCAGAGCAATGGACAGGGCAGGTGACTGGTACTGGGACCTCCTGCTCCTCCTCAAGAATTCACATCCTAGATTGAGTGGCAACTGTCAATTTTTTTTTTTTTTAAAAAAAAAGTTAATCAGGGTAGTAGAATGGTTTGCTCTAGAAAAGCCCCAGGCTCCCAAATTACAGTGGATATGCAGTGACACCATGAGGCAGGAGTTTCCCTACTCCCTCACACAGGGCACTGGACCAGGGGACCCCCACCAAAACGGTGCATCGACTCAGCGTTCCCTTGTTGTACACTAGTCATCAGCACTGAGCCCCTGCTTCTTCAGTGTTTGACAGACTGCTGATCCCACTGGAGAAGTGAAGATCTACTACCATCTTTCACCAAGCCCCTCCGGGGAACAGAAGGGGGGAAAAAGGGAGCAGAAGATATTCACCAACTTTTTCTGATAGGCTACTCCAGTAAGTTGCTCCCCAAACAGGTGGACCCAGTTTCTTGCCTGCACATACTTGCTCTCTCTGGCACATCAGGTACAACAAGGTGAAGGCTTAAATTCAAAAGGGGCTTCCACTCCAGTGGGCAGGTAGTGGGTTTGGAAGGGTGGTCTGGACTGGAGAAACAGGAGGAGCTGCACTGGATTTTGGGCAGAACAGCAGGATTGTTCTACGAGGACAGCACAGGGGCACAGCAGTTGGCACACTGTTTAGTCTGACTGCACATGTGGGTTTTGTGGTTTTTTGCTTTTGCTTTTTCATTTTAATGCACACTGCCAGCATCTGGACGAGGTTGGTTGGTGGCGAGGTATTTGGCTCTCATGCTGGAGGTGTACTGGAGGAAGACAAGACAAACAACAAACAAACAGAACAGAAGATTAAGTCAAAATGACTCACGTAAACGCTATCCGTATTTACAGCAAGCATATCAAGAAGATGCTGGCTCAGTCTGACAAGGAAAGATTCACAAGTCACTGCACAGCCTGCCGAGTAACATACTCGGCCTAATGCGAGGATGCTGGCCAGGTCAGTGCAGATGGGCTAACGATTCATCCAAGTTCTCTACCGAGAAGGAAATCCAATAGCCACAGAGTCAAAATATGCCATACTTCGCTTGGGAGAAGAGAGGGAAATGGAAATGATGCAGATGTAAAAACCCACCTCACACCTTCATCCTCTCTTAGTCATGTTATTGCTTTCAACCATGCCAGAAAAGGAGGTTGAGAAGAAAATGGATGTGCGCTGCATTTTTGCATTGCGTTTTATGGCAATGAGGGCATCAGAAGACTGCATGCATCACAGATGGGCGGTTTGAAAGAAAAAAGTGTGGAAGAATGAATCTCTGAACAATTCAATGCCCAGGGAAGAACAGACCCTGCCAGGCTGGAAACAGGGCACCAATCCAACAAGACGATATTAGCTAACAGTTATCTGATGGGTAATCTACTGTGGCTTGGGATCCAACCTGCGTACTTGCAGTAGTAGACAAGACTCCAGCTTGGGGGTGAGATGAGCAAGTCAGAAAGATGGAAGGTTACTTTGGGTTGGGGGGGGTTTGTTTTTTCTTATTTTCTTTTTTTATTCTAAGCAGCTCCCAAAAGCTACTAAGGTAACATATGCCATTCAGCTGTGCATAACGAGCCGAAAAGCATGTAAATAACACCCAGAAGCAAGAACAAAAGACTTTGCCTCTTTACACCAATGTGTTCAATGCCTTCATTGGGACCATATTACTGCTTCTGGGATTCTGCTGCCATGATAGTAACAACCAAGCAATGACGACAGACATTTTATTCCTCTTTTTATACCCGCTGGAGCTTGAATAATTCTGTAATACCCGCATCTTACTTCCCAAGAGTGCTCTGCAGCATACTGACTTTTTACCACCTTTAAAACCAAACCACATAAAATAGCCGGTTAAGCTAGCAAAGAGACAACTGAACGGCAGTTCCACACCAGGAGGTATGATGTATCCTGCCCACTGGGAAAGAACATTATGAGGCATCTTTAGGCTGTCAAAAGTTCAGCTGTCCAAAGGGGTTTTCAGAGAATTAACAGTATTTTATCAGTTTTCCTCCACAGACTGACCCAGGCTGAACCTCTGCACAACAGAAGAGAGAATTGCTCCTTCAGCAGAGCTGACTCCATAGGCACAAGATTAAGACACCTGTGGCTCATTTGCACACTCATCTTTTAGTGTCTTCCATAATTGGAAAACTTTCTGCAGAACACGGATCTTAATATAAAACTCTGGCCCAGAAATGGCATCTATATTTAGAAGACAAAGGGTACATCTGTTCTTTCTCTTTAAGATCTATTTTTTGTCAGTAAGAAGGGAAAAGGTAGAAAATACCAAGCTGAGCCAGTTTAAGGACTATATTCTATACAGTTTATTAAATGTGATTACTATTTCAGAAATCAAGTTTAGTCTCATGTATTTTAATAATGCCCTAACCCAACAGGCTCAGAGAGGCTTAGAAGTCAGAGAACTTTATGAGAAAGTAGGGCACGTTTCAGGTAGTGCAATGCTGAAATTACCAGACAACCATCATGCTAAGACAAGGGTCTTAGAAGGAAAAATGCATTTGATCGCTCATTTTCCATTTCTGTTCTGTATGGTGACATGTGATAGGAGATGATTATGAATAGAGAAATTCCAGGTGTTAAGGTTTTGTAAGAAGTACTTAGGGAAAATAAAATCTCAGCTCATGGAAGGTTATTGTGCATCTTCCTTGACAAGTCATATAGGTTCAGCACACAACATGCAACACCAACTTTCTTTAGAGCATTAAAATCAAGAAGGGCCACTTGATGAACTGTATTTCAAGGATGTACAAAGTACACCCATCATGGAGGGAGAAGCTGAGAAGACTTCGCTCCTTCCTCCACCAAGAAAACACTCCACAGTTGTTTAAGTGTCACTAAAACAGAGTGGTCAGGAACATGAGATTTGGACAGTCAGAGGGCATTTTACATTCAAACCTACCTGCAATCCACCACAAGGAACCAATTAAGAGTAGTCAGAGTTAGGGCTGATGTTCTCTCCTTAACTCAGGATTTTTGCACCTTTGTACCTTCTCCTGTTACAGTTTGAACCAGATATTCCTTCTGTTGAAGTGTACTTCTAATGACCATGATAAGTACGATTGAAACCTAGAAGTAGAGAGCTAACGCTTCACTGCGCGCCCTTCATAACCCGCACAGCTCTAGCAGCGTGCGCGGGATCTTCAGTCACTGTATTAGACTCCAGGTACGAATGCTTTGCTCCACATGCTGTTGACAGCAGTCCCTCATCCAAGTCCTTCAGTACATCCTCTGCTGGGAAGCAGAGGAAAGATGCTGTGGTATACACAGATCCCAACATCTGGACAGGCCAGCAGATGAAGATGTATCAGCAGACACTTGCCAGTCACATGGATATGAAACCAAACTCTATTACCCATAGTTAAAATAACCAAGTCTTTAGCTCCTTCAAAAAATAATTCCAAGTACTTAAAGCCTGAGCATAATTCAGAGCTAAGGGGGTTTTGGACTCTGTTGTGAGGTAACCTGCATACAGTGCCTGACACGGCTATAAGGTACACAGTTGCATTTAGTTTCCTTTAAAGAGGAGCTTTCATAGAACGTTAAAGAACATGCACAATGCAGTCATTCATCCCATACTCTCGCTGGAAGTACCTATGTGCCTATTCACCCTTTCACAAACAGCACGGAGGACAAGTTTCAACCCATACCTTCCCCACACTGCTAACTACCCTAAAAAGAATACCTAGAATTCTTGTTACCATTTCTCCTGGTGGCTTGTGCTATTCGACACAGCACGCCTCTCAGTCACTTACCAGTCAGCTAGGACAAACACAGCTGATGCACACAAGTTCATTTTTGCATTTCTTCAGAGAAAATAAAAAAAGTCTCTCCTTCACATTCAGCCTTGTTGAAGGTATAAACCCTCATAGGTATGGCTTGCCAGCACATACCAGTTAGGTGCTTAAAACTTATAGCCTGTGTATAAAGGAATCACTGGTTGCAAAAAAAAAAGTTAATGGGAATAATCAGTTAATTTTAGAGACCATAAGTTCTACTGACTCCTGTGAACTGTGCAAACCAGGAGTACTTCACAGCTAATTGAGCTATGCTGGAAGACCACTTACCATATGAAACCATGACTTCGAGTATAAACCATTTACTATTTGTGGTTAAAACCCCCACATATCTCTCTCTTCAGCTACCCTGACTTTGATTCCCTGCCAGAGCTATTCAGTTAATCCAATAAAGACCAAAGCTTCTGGATTCAAGTCCTTAAAGGTTGATCCACCTCTCAAATAGCTAGAGCACAGTAAACACACAGGGTTTGGTACCATTATGCATGGGAGGTACAAGATGCACAGGACCAGGCAATTGCAGCCAGTGGGTTCTGAATTCAAAGGAACTTCAGTTTTCCAAGTCAAGAGAACAGAGCTTCTGTTTGTTTGTTTTTAGTGTCTTGGAAAGAATGCTATGCCTTTTTCTTAGCCTTGCAGACAGCCACATTAAACTGCGGGTGTGAGCTTAGGTAACAGAAGACAGCGCAGACTGAGATCAGGTCTTGTTTCAGCCCAGAGGAGATTCCAAGTCCAGAATGAAGACACTAGAACTCTCCCACGCCTCCCCCAGCAATATTTTATTTCCTGGAATAGACTCACCTAACATCTCTACAATACCACCTGCAGGAACCAAAAAGCAGAAAACCCACCATAAAGCTGACGCCCCAGAGCAGTCTTTGCAAGACTTAAGACTGAAGAAGGTTGTAACCCTTTCGAGGGTGCCAGCACCATGCTTCAAGACAAGTTTTGTTTGCGTTCATGCACCACGGCAGAGGGCATCAAGACACCCAATTCAGACAGCACCCTTCCCAGCATGTCACAAGGCAGGCAGACAAACGGCAAGAGGCAGCAAGAATGCAGACCAAGCAGCAACATGACAGAAAGGAATCCAATGCAAGGCTGACAAAAAGTCCCAACAAGGATGGCAGAAAAAGAAGGAACAGCAGCTTTATGGACATGTGTTTCTGGGAACAGAATGCAAGATACAGGTCATTGACTGCATGAGCTAAAGCAATGGGCCCTCTGTTCCAACTGGAACCAGCACCTTCCAGTTACTGCGTGACTGTCGTTCCCTTGAAGGAGCACTGTCCTTCATACCAGGGGGGTTTGCCTGGGAGCTCTAATTATACCCTGCGCTCAACCAAGCTAGAAAACCCGACGACCTAATGCAGACCACCTACTTTCTGTAGGCACGTGGCTTTGTCATGGACCACTGCAAGGGACAAAACACTGGCTATCTTGTAGATCATCGGCAACTACAGCCCATTAGGAATTCAGACAGTGAAATGGTACTAGGAGAGCCCTGTGGGACATGGATGGGATCATTTGGACACACACAGAACAAACAAAACAGTAAAAAGGTTTTTAGACAGAGTGAAACAGAGCTTAGTGCTTATGTCTGGACCCTTAGGGAAGCTTGGTTTTTTAACTTGCTCCTTTCTGACTTTAAATGCAAAGATAAAAGGAGAAGCTGCACACAGAACTAATAGGCTATGAAGTAACTCTTCAGGACAGGCCACCATTACCAGCTAGGATCTTTCAACAGATTAAAAATCCTACTGAAGAGCTAAAAGCTTGTGGCAGGTAAGTCTCTGAGGTTTTGGGCACATGCTGTTATGACCAGCCAAGATAAACAGAACAGCAGTAGGGCTCAAGGGAAGCCAAAAGCTGCAATAAGACAGCCAGTCCTGACTGATAAGCTGCTAGATTGGTTCTCTTCTAGAAAACGGCTTCTTGCGATGACAGAACTTCTATTCTGCATTTGAAGTGCAATGTTAGTTCCACATTTGAGCAGCACTCAGTACTAAGTGGTCAAGCTGTTTTCAAGTGCGGACTTTGAGCTGAAGCTGCTGCTTTTATGAGGCACGGGCACCTGCAACCCTCACAACGTGCACCAGAAGCCTTTACAAGGTTGATACTGCTTCTTGAGTCTGCACCAGAGCAAAAACTGGTTTCAATTTCAACCCTTGGCAGGAGGGAATGGGGTGGGAGGTGCAGAGGGAAGGCATGTGAAGAAATAAAAGGCACTGGCCTGGGATAAACAGTGCAGGGATGAAGGGAGTGGTTGGGAGTGGAGAAGGGGTTGAGCAAGAAGGACCTTTTTTCCAGTACCTGTTCCATTTGCGGGCGCTGTTACCAGTATGTCCGTGCACTGTCCGAGGGTTTAAGCTGCCAGCTCATATGGCTGCTACTGTCCATGGCAGCCAAATACAACTGTGATGACGCAAGAAAGAGAGAAAAAGAGAGTGCAGCCTCAACGTGCATGAAAAACACAGTGCAAGCAAGTGAAACGCTGTGGTGTGTGTCAGCAACAAGGTGGGCTCTACAACCCTAAGGGAATAGCCCTGTGGCAAGAAGGAGAAAACAGAAGGAATGAGAGAAGGAAAAAAACAAACAAACAAAAAGCCAGGAAAAGTAACGGACAAACAATGCAGCAGGATCATCACATCTTAGTTTTCACCATCTGTTCACAGAAAGCTAAATGGAATACATCAGCTCTGTCCATCCACTGGACATAACCTATCTAGATTGTCATCCCCTTCTCCACCCTCCCAAAAGAGAGACACAGACACGTGCATTGGTATTCCCTTTTCATCTTTCTCTTCCCACAGATGATGTGCTATGAAAAGTTACAGTGTCTTCTGCCTCAGTATGGTCTCAGCCACCTGCTATGGAGAGCTGCGAATACAAAAATCCTACAAAAGCCCCCTTCCCTGCTGCTGCCAATATGAGAGTAGAGAGTATTTTTCTTCTCTTCGCTGCCCATGTACCATGTCCCTCCAGAAAACACATTCCTCCTGTTCCTTGCCCCATCTAGGGGGATGCTCCCCTTGTCTATCGGTACAGCACTGCACTCTCCTCCTGCTCTTCCCTGTAGCTTGTATCGATGTCTGCCAAGTAAAGTCACTGTAGAAAAAAACCCCAACAAACTCATCTTTATCTACTCTCAGAAACCAGCCTAAGGCAGCAGGACTCAGATCCCCTCTCAGGGTAGTAATGAGAACAGCTACCGAAGAACTAGGAAACTTCTTGCATAACTAAAACCCCTGAGGAAAGGAGTGTGCTTTTTTTCTCTGAAGCAGAAGAGCTGTAGGGCAAGGGGAAGCAGGACCTTGGTCTACAGCCATCGAATGAACATATGCCTTGGCAGTACCAGAGGGACAGTGCCCTTCCTACAACGGGAAACGCCAGCAGTAAGGCATTTGTCACACGGTGCTGTGTGCAGCACATCAGCTCTAATCCTGAGGACCATCTCACTGCCAAGAGCGGATGATGCTCCCAGAGCTCACAATCAGAGTACCACCAGGGATCAGGCTAAACTCTTTGTGAAGGCTGAAAGAGGTCTGGCCAAGTACAGAGACAAGAAGCAACTCTCCACTTTTCCACTTTCTCTACAGCAAGATGAACAGGTCCTTTTGAAGTGAAAACATGAATGTGATGTCCTCTTTTCCACCAGAATTCCTACTCCTTCATCCAACCTCCTCTTCCTCCCCTTCCCATGAATTTGAACCATGCACCACAAAGTGTATTTTCTTTACCTATACCTGAAGACTGGTTGATTATTAAGCATGCTATTACTCATCCTCTGTAATCACACCACCAAGTTAGTGAGCACTGCGATGGCATGTTCTCCAAGTTCTGGTGTAAGTAAGGCTTACAGGATCCAGTGCAGGAGGGCAAGATCCATCTAGTTCTTACACAGACATTAAGGCAAGTCCATGTTTTATCCAGCACACAGAAAGGCTGTCAGGACACTCCAAATACCAAAACCTTCCATGAAAGTTTTTTTTTTTTTTCCTCCATAGGAAATTAAATACAAAAATAGATTCTAAAGAAAGTAAAACAGTTGTAAAAGAAAGATTTAAAAGAAAAATCTCAACAAAAAAATAATACAGGTTTCATCCCGCTATTTCTTTAGGGCAGATTAAGGAGAGAGGTTCAGCGATAACTCTGAATGTACTGTTTTAACAAGTTTCTTTTTAAACTTGAGGAATCAATGCCACAGACAGCAAGTACACTGCATGCAAGTGAGTCATCCTGCTGAAGTCATGCACCAAGATACTCATGCACTTCAGCAGTGCTAGGACTGGGCCCATAGGATTACCAGTGTTAACAGATTGAGTTTTAGTCTTTTTATGTGCAATGTCCAAAGTAGCATAGCAGGGTTTTATTCTCCATGGCAGGTGAGACATGGCTTGTCTATTCAAATTGCTGCCATTTATGGGCCAGATCCTGTGTTTGGCTGCACAATCAGCTCCCTTGAGAGTATACAGGAACGGTAAATGTGTATTCCCCAAAGCTGCTGAAGCAGAGAGGAGCAGTAAAGACAGACTTACTGAGGGAGGTGGGGACTCCCGGCCAATGAGCGGGGTATTCTCGCAACGGGGGTTCTGGAAATTTGCATTCTGGCTCCTAGGAAAGGAAGACACACATGGTAACAGGGGACACGTGCCACACTTCTCTATGGAAGGTCTCTGATGGTGAGATGGGACTGAGCATATGCACCCCCACAACTACCGTATCAAGTCAGTCTCCCTCAAAGCTTTTCTTACAGGCCAGGTGGATCCCCCTTTTCAGACAAGGGCACAAAACTAGCATTATTTTCCTCACATTGAGCACTATCTTTACACTCTTACTCAGAAGGGCCCACACTGAACCATGTCAAGTGATTTAAAAATAGGTCCATGTGAAAATCTGCCTCCCTGCAGAATCAGAACTGCCAAGCTGCAGGAACAGAGATAAAATGAGGACAAAGTCTAAGGGGAAGAACAAAATGATGTGCCAGCCCAAAAGAGATAGGTCCTGAAGGCAGTCCAAGTGTGATCAGATTTAGGGACTTTTAGAGAAAGCTCTGAAGATCACACCTGGACTAGGTAGCTCCAGACTGCAACAGATATCAGAGCTGACTGCAAATACTGTGGAAGGACAGAGCGTGCAGATTTTGTCTTGGCTCTCAGTCTCTCAGGAAGCTTAAAATCCTCTGGCAAGACAGTTCTGTCTGAGGAATTACATCTTCTGGTGATCAGAATCATTGTGTAATAAAGATCCCAGACAATACGTTCCTACTTCTTTTCCCTAGACAGATTTCTAAATCCTGCAGGAGAAAGCTGTTCACATTTTGGAGCATGCTCTCTAACACAACTCTTTCTACTGCAGCACTTTCAAGCTATTCCCTTCTCCCAGTACATGCCAAAGACACTCCTTTTGACACTTTGGACAAAGTCCTTTGTCACTTTCTGCTGCTTGGTTGAAAGTGCCAGTCTCGCAGCACTTAGCAACAACAGAAGTGAGAGTGAAGCAACCTGGACAAGCCACAACAGCCTTCTTGTCGGGATACTCACATGTACTCTGTGACAGGAGCATTGCTGACTGTGTGTGCTGCTGCTGGAATGCTGGTCTCACTGCCATAACTACTCCCACAGCTATAGAGGCTGGGCATGTGCACTCTGTAAAGATTATCGTGTGTTTGTCTACTCCCTTGAGCAGCTGATTCTTCTTCCCCATCATCATCTGAGCTTCTGCAAGAAGGAGAAAAAGTTCCTCCTAGAACCCTACAATCACCCCACATGTGGGGTTTGCAGGAAACCATGGTAATCCTAGGAACCTCCCAACCATCTTCCACACCTCCACATTTATACCCATTTGGGATGCCTCAGGGCGGCAGTGTCAAACACAGCCTACACCACAGTGACTCAGACCTCCCACTGATACCATCTGGACTTTTACACTGCGTGATCCCCTACAGTCTTCTCTCAGGGCTTGGCAGACAGCGCAGTTCTGCAACTGCCCAGTCACACAACCAAAGGATGGACACATCCTGAAATACACAGCACAAACAACAACAACAAAAAAGGCAGCAGGAATATAGTGCCACGCACTCTACAAAAAGCATCCTTCAAAACTGCAGTCTGTGTCCTTCCACTTCTTGTGGCCGTGTCCAAACAGCTTTTAAGGATAAGTCTCTGTAGACTCCTCTGAACTCCTATTCTGGTTACAGAGGGTCTGCTTCAGCTTCTAGCAAAATCTCCAAAGTCTTTACAGAGACTAAGTTGCAATATTTGTGTCTAAAGGCTTTATTCTCTCAAACATGCCAGGATTTTAAGTCAATTTTAATGCAGAGCAGAGCTCTTTGCCAGCTGGTTCCTTCCCCCCTTCCCATAGTACTCTCTTGTCCCTCCTGTATAACATACACTGCTATTCTCTCTCCCCTCGACTATTCTCTCTAGTAAAATTTTTTTTTTTTTTTCTATTCTCTCTAGTAAAAGGCTCTACGGGAAGCACTTTGCTGCTGGGGGAGACAGCATGGCCATGGCTGGAACATCCCAAACGTCACCTGCAGCTCCGGTACCACAAGGTGGCACTGAAGAATTATTCAGTGAATTGCAGCCTGCAGTGTCTCCTGCGGGCAGGACAGTGTGACAGCCTCCACCTCCCGGCGGGAGGCACGGGACGAAATGGTGCTCCAGGGAATGGAGAGGGAATCCTTCAGCTGACAGCAGCAGCCCCAGCCTGCTGGTGCTGGCAGGGCAGGCAGCAGCCCACCGTGGATGGCAGCACAAGACACACCACCGTGTAAAACTTTCCTTCATACAGGCAGACCACCACCCTCGGTAAGGTCTCTGCAGCTGCATGAGGAAGAGGTAAGGCAGCCAGCCGTTTTCTTAAGTGCTATTCTGACGCATCTGCTGGCAACGCAGGCCTGGCAGGCTCTGGCTTCCTGCTATTGTTCAGGACATTCCATCTTACTCCGAACCTTTAGCATGGGCTTAGGCCACGAAAGTCATGTTTCAGGAGCACAGAAGAGGATTTGCTGCACAGTCTACTGCTCTTCTGCAAAAACAGAAAACTCAAAACTATTTTAATAGCTGCATGTGGTGTAGCAGACAGTCAGTGAAGCGAAGGTTTGCTCAAGACTTATTGATCAGCCTGGTTACCATCATTAATGCTAGTTCCAAAGTACTCTGCTGTTAGGTGACTGCCACCAATTTGCAAGTATCTCATCTGCCCGTGCTATTGCCAACAAGATAGTTCCTGGTTTCTATTAGCTATGCAAGTCGGTCACCCCAGTGCAAACAAAGCCAAAAAGGCAAGTGTGAACTGCTTCTCGTTCCAGTTCTCTTCTCCGTACTACAACAAATGCCTCAAAGCAATGCAAAAGAATAGGTATTTTGCAGAGATGGCACATAATTCAAGCATTACCCCTCTCTACAGCTGTAATCGTCCAACTCTGACTTGACTTGTAGTCCTACAGTGTACTGAATACTTTGCACACATAATGTTCCACTGCAATAATACTCCACTGCAATAAGTTTCAGATGTAAGTATTAACTACAGCCAAAGCAAAAGCCAACAGTTTTTTTTCTGTTGGACCTGTGCTTATAAAGCCTCATCCCTCACACTCCTGGGATCATATGGGAAAGAGCTGCATATGCTCGCAGGCACAAATCCAATAGCCAGTCTTCATTAGGAAAGAGCTCTATAGCGCTACAGGATCTAAACCCTCTCTATACCTCTTCTGCTGCCAAGTGTGTGGGACGCTGCACACAATGGAACTGAACATGAGGGCTGTGACAAAGGAGAAGAGAACCAGGTAGATGAGGCCTTCCACTCCATCATAGCAAAAGCCCGTCAAAGCCTGGACATAATCCTGGAGAGAGAAATGAGCAAAATTTCCTGATCACCATAGAGTTAACATTGAGCTCTAATTCAAAAGCCCTTCCCCTAGACTACATTCTCTGAAACAACTTAAGATAGTAGTCTCTTTTCCAGAGCATAATTCCCTTTTAATTTCAGGGACCTCAAGCGTTTTTCATAACTGGTCTAACCCTTATTTCCCCTCACAAAGCCCAGCTCGGACTTAAACATGGAAGTAGTTTCAACCCCATACAGTAAGACCCGAGAGAAAAGAAAAAATGAAAAAAAACCACCTTACTTCATTAAGCCTCTCAGCTCCCTCCCTATGTCCCACTGCCCAAGAACACAAGCATGGACTATCTGTTTCTCTGCCTTCAGAGATACAGCTAGGGCAACATGGCCCTCATAGGCCATGCTATACCACAGCTATAAGGCATTCCACCCCATGGGAAAGGCAACAAGCTATGTGCTATAGAAAAAAATCAAAATCTGAAGGCCCCTGAAACCTTAGGGCTGCAGCTTGTAACGTATAAAGGCGTGTTATCATTTCTTATATTGATCTTTAAGCAGAAAGCTAACTTGATCCAAATTCCCATTTTCCTTTCTGCTGGAATCAATCAGCAAAACCTGTTGTAAACTGTTCTGGCACACTAGAGATTTGAAACTCCAAAATAATCAGTATACTACAGGCTCTACACTCGCTCTGTTCTCAGCTGAAGCCCAGTTACTGAGTACTCACCAAATGCAGACTCCGACAGTCTACTAAAGCTGTCAGTTGCTGCAAGTTGATCTCTGTTGAATTTAAAACCTCCTGGATCCGAGTAAGATACTCCTGTAAGAAACAAACTAGTGATTACTGCAAGGAAATAGCTTAGCAGAAGCTGATCTTAGGTTCTGTACAAAGGTAAACCTGAAAGCACAGGGAGATCAAACTTCAGTAGAGTTACCTTGGAGGTGGGATGCTCTCTGCTTGCTGACCTCATGAGTTCCATAACATCATCCTGCATTTCTACCAGAGCCTTGTGACTTCCCGACAGCTTCTGCTCAACACAAAACATGCAATGTTTTAGCAATTCAGGCTACATGCACCAGCAGAACTCCTGGGAAAAAGACTTCAATCCTAATTCCCCAAATACTGAAGCATCATCTGTACGAATGCACAAGTTAATGTCTCAGCTGCCATGGGTACAGCTGCAATAGGGTGAAGTTTTTACTTTTACCAACCTGGAAGAAGTACAGACAGAATGAAAAGGGGAAAGGAGGAACCAGAAGAAAAAACCAAATCAACAAAATGCATACACATAGACAAAAACCATACACACAGCTGGGGCTGGCTCCAGGACAGAGGGGAATGAGAAAGAAAAGACACAAAGCACTCATGTTCTCACCACAGAGCACAGCTGGATTTTCCTACTAAATCAGATGGCTGAGAAAGACTTAATGTTAACACTAGAAGTTCTTTGTATTTGGGTGCAGCCTTCACATCCCACTAAAGTATCCATGGGAATTTCACATGCAATAGCATGTCAGAGTATACTGAGCAACCAGAAATGCAACAGATGGCAACGGTGCATCATACCACAGTTTGAAGTGTTCTTACCCACCCTTTAAAACAGAGGAAGACAAGACTTAAAAAATCCTAAATATAAATAGTGAAGCAGCTGGTGTCTGCCAAATGGTGGGTGGTGTGGGCTCATTCTGGCCTCTGATACACAGGACAAAGTTTGGGATGGGCCCAGGTGCTGTTCTTCAGCCCCCACACAAAAGAATAATGACTCACATTTATACTGCAGGATACAAACCCTTCAACATCCAAGGGATTTAAGAGACATATGTGAGAATCACTCCCTCACTCACAGAAGTGGCTGCATATCTGGAGTGGAGCATTGCCACTGCTTAACCCAAAAGAACCTGCAAGATGAGATTCAAAGCAGGAAGTAGGCAGTCTCCCACCCCGGCATTAATTGCAGGTGCTCCATCTCCATGTCGCTGCTCTTAAGAGTGCGATGTAAACAGAGGTACCACAAAGCCACGGTCCTCACCGCATTGCATGTGGGCCCTTCTAAGAGGGCACCCTGGACCTGAAGCTATGCAGGTAGTGATGAAATTGGAAAAAACTGCTTACTAAATCACAGTGCCACCCCTTGCACAGCTGGAAAGTAGCTACCAAAGCTTTACCAACAGGTGGAGTGCTCCCTAAAGCTAACACCTTGCTGCATGCTGGTATTGAGCATTTAACCTATACTCTGCAGGATGCTGAGAAGGGGTGAAGGAAGCTAGGATGCTTACACTCACCTGCTGGAAGGGGTTGGGGTATCCAGCACTACAGGTAATGTAATAGCGGAGAATATCTACAAAGACAAAAGAAAAGAAAGTCACGTTAGATACACTGTTCCAGCTTTGTAGTATTTTACAACTGCCACAAGGGAGGCGTTAAGTTCTGAAAGCAGTACACAAAATGAAAATGCAATATAAATGGAATCACTTCCCGCTCTCTGTGTAGGATTACAGTGCATGGATGGCACTAGAGAAAGTGATGTAAGTTGCCTCTGGGGAGGAAAGAAAGATCTTAACTTTTTTTTCCCCAACAGTAAAAGGCAATGGGGCTGATCCACTTAAACACTTAGATGAAACATCCAAAAAGTTTCATTCAGAAGTCAGCACCATTCACTGTATAAACATCAGACAAGTACTCAGTCTAAGATAAATTCAATTGGATGTTTAATTTCTGCAACTTCCAAGTGTCAAAATAACACTCTACAGTCACTGAAAGCAACCACAGACTGCTGCCTAGGGCACAGAGACAACTCAACTTCCAGCCAGTTCAGTTCACCAGCTAGGTCACTACACAGCCACAAAGTATTAGCACAGAAGAGTTAGCAGCAGTGTTATAAACACAGGCTGCTATCAAAAATAGCTGTGGAAGCATGCTGTTGGGCCAAAGGAGGTACATACACACATCCTTGTGCTACTGCATGATGCTGAATATACTGCTTCCTAAATACACAAGTTCAAACATTGAAAATAAAAAGGGGAAGAAAAAAAGAAAAAAAACCAAAACAAGACATCTTCACAACTGGAGATTCTTCTGTCATGTTCAAGGAAAGGCTGGGTTTAGGCAGTGTTCTGTAGAAGAATGTAAGTCAGTCCTAATTCAAGAAAATCATAACTTTCAGCAATATAATTTCCTAAAAATGGTATCACTTTGAAAACAAGTGAGGAAATGGATGGATGACAAGTTTTTGTCTTTCTGACATGTATTAGGGTTGAACAAGTAACTAGTAGCCTATATTCTGATGGGTGTCACTTGCACACTATTCAACTTTGATGACAAGGGTTTAATTAACTAAAAGAGTGCCATTATTTGTTTCGCATCCTTTAAATTTAGACTTACACAAAAAAGGTATTTTTTGGTATTGAGTCAATACCATAGACTTGATCAGGCAAGAAAGCTCTTACCGCGTATTAGGATAAGAGCGACGCGTTATCTGTTCAAGGGACCTCGGATCATTGCTGGTAACATCCCAAAAGTTAGTCTTAATACTGAGTAGCTCTACCAGCTATCGCTGGTAGAGTGAAGACTTACTTGTAAACTTCCAGATAAGTCTGTGACATTGCTCTGCTAGCATCATCAGTTATTTTCAGCTCGAAAACAGTTTTATTCTTCCTCATTCAGATGTTTATGAAAACAGCCTGGTGCCCTCATGCATCTTCCATAACACCACACCAACTGCAGCACGCACGAATTACAAATACCAGGCTTTCCCCTGCCGTTCTCAATAATACTACTGAGGGAGGGAGCTCTAAAATACTTGATTATCCAAACACCTTTAGATTATTTCTCAAACATTTACAGTTCCTCTTCAGATGAAGAGGAGCGCGCCAGCTCAGAAAAATCAAGGGTGACATTGGCTCAGTAAAGACTACAAGAGCCCCCAAACACACATACTCTGCATTTCCCACCCCCACTAGCATCCTTTTCTCCATTCTTTTTGATCTTCTCTTTGTGACTTTCAGTGATGCATATTCCAGGCTGCAAAAGCTATTCTAATCAGTCCCAACTTGCAAATCAGTAAGAGGCACAACGACAAGTGAGCAGACCTGACTGTATCCTGACTCTGCCGTGCTTCCCATAAATATTGAACGCACCTTTCGGCAAGCCAACACACTGGAGACCAAGTGGTACAACACAGACTCTCAGCTCCTGCACACTGGCAATGCAACCTGACAGCTGTTATTTATAATTCATTAGCCTACTTTGGGGCAGCTTCTGCCAGCTGCTCCATCTCTCTCCCACTGACTCTTTCTCCGGGATGACTTACATCTTCCCAGCCAAGGCTCTAAACAGCAATTAGCAAAGTCTGGGCAGACAGGAGGGCATCAAGAGCTGCTCTGTGCGTCTCACTTTGGGCAGACCACACAAATGACCATCCACAAGTACTGAGCCAAGGAAAGAACTGCTTCTCCCAGGCTCATACATCACACTCGATGGCTACAGAAATATGGATTAAAACGCACCTGCGCTGAGAGAACAACATAGTAACAGCAATCCACAGCATCACACAGGGTGACCTAAAGGAGCTGTGTGATCCTGTCACCTATTTATTTTAAACCCACAAGCCACTAAAGTTTCTCTTAGGCTCTCACAGCAGTATCAAGTTTACATCACCTTTATAAGTGCATTAAGTTGCATGACATACTGCTAATACGCAGCTCTAGAAATGTTTCTTGAGGGCCTTCAGGATCATCCCTGGTGGGCAGATTACAGATGAGAGTTCCCAATATCATCATAGTTGGCAGCTCGTAAGCCCAGGATAAAGATTGCTGGTTACAAGTGAAGCAAAAAGCAGTACAGCGAAATAAGTGCTTCCCTTGCTTCACCCTGGAAGGCAGGATCAACAAGGCTTCACTGTGGTAGCACTGGCTTTGCAGCTGACAAGTATGACAATCTGTACATAAAAAGTGCTTTCCAAAATGGCAAAGCCAGCAGGAGCAGCTTTCCCCTGCACTGAACCCAGCGTGCTAATAGCTGTGGTGCTTGAAAGCTAAACCTACAATAGGCAACAAAGCTGCCTTAAAGTGATCCTGTGCTGCAAAGCCTGGAAATTAAGAGGAGCGTGACCCCTGCCTCCCTATCACCAGGCTGGGAAAAAGAGGAAGGAGCAGGAGGCACCTTCAGCAGTTTTAAACCTAGTGGAAGCTATCCTGTACAACACCAAACCTCCAAAAAATAGCTATGCAAACCCATCATTTGCACTCCACTAACAGCTCCAGGCAATTTCCTTCTATAATTATCTTACCAATGCTTTTTCCTCTCAAGGAAAATTCCTCAAGGCTGGATCTGGTTTTTGAAGCCAGCCTTTAGGCAGTCTAGTTTGCAGGAGAAGGGTTAGGCAGGGTCACATTTGCAGCTGCCTATGCCTGCTGTTGCTAGCAGCAATCCTCCTGACCCACTCTCTTGGTACACAGGCAGTGTAGGAGCAGAAGGCAAGGAAGGGAACTACCCAAAATGCTCTATTTTCGCAAAATCTGTTTTCCTAGAAAGGAAAGTAGAACTGACTACCAAAGAGAGCTTCAGCTGCTAGAACTACTTACTGCTTCTGCAACCATGGAGACTTACTATTCATTTCAAAGCCCAGCCGAAATGCAAAAACGGCATTCTGCACCCTCCAAAAGGCGGTGAACAAGGTCTGTAAAGCGCCATCAGAAAAAAGATCCTACTTTTAAAAAAAAATTCCTCATACCTAGAACAGCTTTTCCCAGCCCTTCTTCATCTCTATTTGAGCATTCTCTAAGCAGCATGGATTTTACATATACAGCCAGATGAGACTGTCTCTGTGGGTCCAATCACCACAGAAAGTTGAAGTGTATCACCTGTGGTGTCAAAGGAAAATGAATCTTTTGGCTGGCTTTTCTTGCCCAGGTAAGATGTCCTCCCACCAGGAGCTTTGTTTCCCTAAGGCAACAGTCTGACAGCAAAGTGAGGTACCTGCAATAACATCTGTATTTCTCATATATGCTGCTCTTGTACTGGTGAAATCGGTCATTGTGAGCGTTCAGCAAAGAGCTTGTAGCCATCCCACATGCCCTTCATTCAAAGCTTTCGGGTAATCAGGAGCCCAACAAAACCACACAGGAAAACACAGCTTCTCAACACCAACCTCAGCAGGATTCTCGAGCGTGCTTCTCTGAGCAAACTCTTCTGCAGCACCTGATGAGCTCAAGTAATAACTGTGCAACCACCACATGTGGTTTTGTCCTGACCTTACTTCTAGAAAGGAAAGGGAGGTGGTGGCAGTGTCAGTTCTCCAGTTCATTCAGCTCTGGGCTTCCGAGATGAGAAGGAATCAGCGAGAGGCCAATTAGGAGGCTGGGGGCGACAAGAACACTTGCTGCCTGTATCTGAGTTAAGTCTCAGCACCCAACCTGATCACCCTGGCTGGACCCAAAGTAAAAGGCTCCATTATCCATCCCCTGAGGTTTGCAGTTCCTTCAGATGAAGTGAGTAGCTGGTCACCACGCAGATTTCTAGTAAGAGAATCTGGAGAGAGCTCTTCCTGTTGTTTAGACAGATTGTGCCTTTTTATTTAATTTTATGCAGTAAGTCATCTGATAATAACATAATATCAATGAAAATGAATGAGACTAGAAGACAGCCTCCTGCTTGGAAAATAAACATCTTGGCTGCACCAAGTCTTTTTACTAGCAGCAGGAGACGATTATACAGCCACTGTTCAACTCCGTTGGCTTTATCTCAATTAATGAATACCGGGTGAGTTAGGCACATGCATCAGCCTCTTCTACAAAATGATTTAAGTCTCTCTTCCTCCATGAAACCTGCATTAAGGCTCTTTGCCCTGCCTTCTCCCCCCTGCCCTTTTTATAATGCAGCACAATATCTACAAAACAAGGACATCTCTCCAGCTAAAAACCTGACAACAATAATGCACTTAATCAGATTATTCTCAGCTCCATTAATTCTATTTAAATTTGCAAACAAATTAATACACAAACAGGAATATTAACATACTAGTTGCCCAGTATCCAACACAGCTATTTTTCTGCGAAAACTACTATAACCACCAAGAACAAAAAAGCATTGCAAATATGCAAATCCAGATGACTCAGTCCTAGTTTGAATGCCAGAGCACAGGGCTGGGAATACTACATCACATTGCATTTAAAAACAACAACTAAAAATAGTGATTAAAGCGGAAAATTGACCCAGCACTACAAAGCTTCTTGAGATTACTCATTGGCTCTTATTTCCTTAAAAAAAAGATGGCAGCACCCAGCCCAGTATGCCATACCCCAGCACTGGCCAAAAGCAGATACCTAAGCAAGACTGAAACCACGAGTGCCCTCTCAGCTCAACTTCAGCTGATTTCCCAAAGAAGTGAGATTCCTACACATAGGGTAACTCCCAATGGATTCTTCTTCCATGGACTAGCTGAGCCCCTCCATCCACTGACACTTGCTCTTAGTTACCTCTTTTCTGAGCCGAAAAAATGCATAGTTGGGTACACTGTGGTGAAACCAGCTGGAGCAATCTTAAAGTAGCAAATCAGAGAACATGAAGAGTCTATGCACCAGAACCAGAAGCCTCCAAACAGGGCATCTTCCTCCAAGACGACTGCATCAATGTTGGCTCCCAGCTGCCTGCCTTGTCTCCGTGAGCTCATTACTCTTGTTGTATATATGGCTCAATGGATCACAAAGCAGCTGCTACAATTTACAGCCAAGCATATTAAGGGATACCAACACTTATTTCAGACTTTTAAAGATGTTGCCGAGGAGCCATTATTGGGATTAAAGAGTCATTGAGCAATCCTCATTTTATAATTTTCCTCCCTGCTCAGGTGCACAGAAGGGTCCCAACATCAGGGACCAAGAGCTATTTCTGTAGTTTCCTGATCATAAACTATGACACAGCAGTGAAAATCCACATGGGAAGGCAGAACATTCCATCATCTCCCAACCAGCTGCCTAGTACTATGGCAGACTCAGAAGTGAAGACTGATTTCCTTCCGAAAAACAAGAAAAGATGCTCAGGAACACTCAACGGCTGGGAGCTGACACACCAGCAACCCACGGAAGGGGCCACCCTTCCAACTCGAGCCTGTGACAACACCTGCTCTTCCTCCTCTTCAGCATTTCGCTTAGACCCATTCACTGTTATTTATGGAGCCGTAACAACTGTTATAGCTGGCGGTGCTGCCAGAACAGAGCCCGATTTCACTTGGGGGAGCTGACTGTCCCTGCTGGGGGAAGCAGGAGGAGGGACAGAATGTCAGTCCCACACTCCCTGTTAGCCTCTAAACGAACGATACTGATTAACGAAGAACTGCAGGAGCCAAGCAGACAAGGACAACTGGAACGGAAAAGCAGCACAAAGGGGCCTTCCTTCAGTTTCCCAGGGTCAATCTAATTGTTACCAAGCATGCTCCAGAGCTGATTTGGGTTACCAAATTATTACAGCACGCAGCTGGCATTAGCATCAGATATTTCCCCTTGGCCTCACTGACCCATTTGCTGCCTTGAACAACTAGGAGGCTAGCTTGGTACTTGAAGCTACATCTTTGTCACTTTCACAGCCAAGCGAGGATTTATCTCGTGAGACACTAAGCACTCATTCTCTTCCCTTATTGCATTTCTTTGTTACAAAGATAGCTGCCTGGCTCTACCCTCTCCTTCCTAGGAAATCAATAAATAAGGCATTCCAAAAATAAGCTGTAGAGTGGTAATATCAACCTGTACATACTCTTTTATACTACATGCTGCCTCCAGACATAAACAATTCTCATTGCTTCCAAACCTTGCATCCTCAGCCATAGTTACACACCCGACTTCCTATCAGTTGCACAGTAAGAGGCAGCATTTGGCTAAGCACACAGCCATACACTAGACCTGTACACAACGCAAAGATTCTCTGATTCCACTAAGTAAGAACCAGGAAAAACACAAGTGGCTCCTTTTGCAAATCAGTGTAATTGCTTATTTGCATTTTATCACACACAGAAATATAGAGAGGAAGTACCAGCAGGAGGGGAGGTAGGAGAAAAGAAAAGTTAATTTTGTTATCTAAGCAGCCAACTCAGTCCTGAAAAATCCTTTTCCTTTTTAGCACTTGTGTTACCTCTGCTGGCAGGCACCCAACCACTTTGTTAACCCACAGTTCTGAATGCCACTTTTGCCCCCCTGAGGTCCAAATCGGAGGCTCCCCTCATCTCACTAACCACTTCAGTCTAAATTAGGAGCAACAAACCCAAAAATCCATCAGTGCTTCAGCTGGATGCCACTGTGATGCAAGCATATTGCTTTAAATGGAACAGGATAAACAAAGCAGTCAAAATCCTGCATTTATGATGGAAAGGGAAATTCATACTTCTTTTCGGCAGCTTCCATGTATTTAGCCTCTAAATGAGCTTTAAAGAGACTACTACTTATAGCCACCATTAAGAGAAAAAGTTAAATATATTTGTTGTTAACAGATATACAAATAAGTATTCCAGATTCAGGAATACAGACTCAAGAGCGAGTTTTAAAAGTGACAACCAACTACACGCTGCTGTTGCCACATTTCTGTTGCTTAGAGAGGACAACAAGATTCAAGAGTGCATCATTTAAAGCAAAATAATCCAGGAACTTCTGTTGTTCCATCTTATCAGTTATTTCCACCTAAGGACCAAGAGAGAAGAAAGGTTCTAAAGGTTCTTCTGACAAAAAAACCAAACAAGTGTACATGTACACTTCTGACCAAGGTATAAATACTGCTTAGGGAAAAACATCGGGTTTCCAGAGCTCCACACACATATGCTTTTCCCACTGTATGCAAGCTCATCTGTTTCAAACGCAGCCTTAAATTCTCAGCCACTGCCATGCTCCTGTATGACAGCTGGAGCCACAGTACCGCATGCCAAAGCCAGTCCCGGCACTTACCAGCACCAAGCACTGCATTCTCTTCTACCACTTTGGAGACATAAGCATCTGGGTTAATACAGAAGTCACTGGAGCCCTAGACAGATGCAAGACAAAAAAGAAAAGGAGTATCAAAGAACACCGGTATTAAAGAGCAGTTGAGCCAGGCTAACATCAGGGAACCCTTTACTGTAGGGGCGTTTCAGATGCTGAAGTGTCTCATTGTCACCCCCACTAGCACTGCTTTACACAACCGCAGCAGTGCTGGAGTGCCAGCTAACACACCACAGAGGAAGGAGGAGCTCTGTACTTTTCATAGACGGAAATTGCTGGGACAGCTACTTAGAACAAGATGTGCTATCAAAACAGGCACAGTGTAACACTAATTTCATGTCTGACAAACCTGCAGCAAGGGGCACTGGGACTTGGATTAGAGCCACTTACCACAGCAACAGCCAACTCCAGACCCAGGGATCCCCAGCTGACAATGAGGGCAAACACCCCAAGTAAGCACACCCTGTGGGAGACAGACAGATGGCAGACGTAAAAGCTCTGATTTCAAGCAGATCCTTTCACAAGTTGTATTATTTGGAGTCCAAAGCAATTACCAATCTCAAGAAATTATCAACCACTGTTTCTTCAGATAAACCATCTCATTTTATGTGTCCTGGACTGCAGCAACAGAAGTTTATGTCCAGCTGTTAGTTTCCACAGTACCTGGCATGGGGTTGCAGGGGAAGGAAAAAGTTGAAGCAAAGTCTTACCCTGATTCTAGCAGGAGATCCAAAGGCACAAAGACACAGGGGGGCGATAGGGAAGGCAGATGGATGACTACAGTCCCCTCGCTTTCCCTATTCCCATTCTGAACTTCACTTTCTGTGTCCAAAGATACCCAAGAAAAACATGCCGTATCAAAAACGCCTACAAAAACATACTGATCCAAAATTGGACAAATCCCTCCTGTTCCTAGCTTAAGTGAGGGCGTCAGGTGTAAGCACTGCACAGCTACAGACAGTGGGAGGGAACACTCAGCCCCTGTCAGGACACCTGACTGGTTCCAAGCTGTGTGCATCTATCTGAACAGCATCTAAGCATCCCACACAGCCCAGGAGAGAGACAGTCACCTGCAGGCAAACAGTTCAGAGCAACACTTTAGGTGCCCACCACTACCACGCAAGTCCATCTCTGCACAGATTTTAACGTTTTGTTCTGACAACTGGACCTCATTACCAGTAGAAATAGGGGGAAGTGTCTGCTATCAAGCAGCTACAAGGCAGATGGATGACAGAACAGTGGTCTCAGTGACGTTCAGCTAGCACACACGAGTGGGAAAGGCTTTTGCAGTTCTCCAACCAGCACATTAGCTATTCACCTCTGCTGTCAGTATAAATGCTAGAGATATTTAGGCAAAAGTGCTCCCCAACTCCCTCAGGTACGGGGATGCAGACTAATAGGCATTTTCGTTTTATGTATCCTTATCTTCAAAGTAAAGGAAGCTGGGCTTGCTCTCTCAGGGATGCTTTTTCCTTCAGGCTTTGAAACACAAGTAGGTTCCCTCCCACCCACACCCTGAACAAAAAAACCACCTGCTTATAACAAAGATATTCTTTATTCAAACATAGTGCAAGCATCTCTGTAAGAAAGGGACATACCTCTTCTGCCACATTTGTCTCATTGAGGACTAGAGCTTTAAAGAAATTGAATCTATGCGTCTCCATTTAAAAAAAAAGTATCTATCCCTCGGTTTACCAACTTTAATTCTGAGTAATCCCTATTCTATGAAAGGATCTATGGCTCACCTTGCAGAAGTAATGGAGCTTCACAAGACTGACCTCTGTGCAACACTTGAGTAAGACACTAAAGACTTCACTATGCTTTTTCCAAATGGACATAAAAATTATCAGCCATAGATCAGCAAGGTTCTGTGGTTGTGACATAAGGATAACATGGCTTGGTGCCTCCAGCTGAGCACGGTAATCAATAAGACACATTTGCTGTTCTACTTTAAATAGAGATGACTGGGTCAGTAACTGACTGTTTGGCTAGAAGATCTAAAATTGGCATTTCACCATCTTGCTTGGCTGTGATACACTTGCTTCTTTATGCCACGTGCTCCCTTTGGGGAATGCCTTAATATGAACTTCTGGCTAACAGGGAATGAAATTCTAATTTAAACCCTGGGTTTACCATCTGTGCACACACTTGGACTTTTGTCTCTATAACCTGCCAGGTATGAAGTCATCTGGCAAATAATAAATCTGAATATGCATTCCAATTATTAATGGCATCACCATGTACCAGGATAAACTCTTGGCCATGTCAGTTGTCAAACTGTCACTATGTTTATGATACCAGTATCTTTGCCAAATATGCCAAGCTACACCAAACTACAGGACAGGGAGAGCAGTATTTTTTTTCTTGTAATGAGGCCCAAGCATGGTAGCATCTGTAGTGCTTTTTCAAAATAGACATGTGTTAGTATTGCAGTACCATGGCAACGAGAATCCTCCTCATAACTGTACAAACTATTGCCTGTTCTGTTTAACATTTCTTCAGGTGTGACAGCCAAAGGTAAACAAGAGCAGATCGTGACACAAAAGGGAAAAAGGCATGCTACCAGGTTGTGCAGACACATGCAACGCTTATCGTCAACCAACAAATGCCTTCACAGCTGTAGAGAACTAAAGCAAGATTTTTAAACCCTGTAAATTTAAGGGTGGATGTTCACATTTGGAGGCTACCGACGCTAACCTAGTGGAAAGCAAACTACCGACATGAGTTCTTCACCTTTGGAGAGAAAGCAATGGACACCAGTACCATTGCATTTTATAGCCCAAGAACCTTCCTGTGAACATCTCTCATACATAGCCCTAATCCTACCCACAGAGCTACACTCTACAAAGTCTTTCTACGTGGAGAGGCAAATTTAATATGTTCAGTTCTGTAAGTCCTTGATATCAACTGACAACAGTCCAGAGGTTTAAACTAGCAGGGACCTGCATTCAGTTGGCCGCCTTTAGGCACTGTGCCTGGGTCAGGACTTACCCCATAAGAATGGCCCTGGAGTTTCTAATGAGCCCAAAGAGCACCAGCAAACATATCAGGACATGGAACAGGAGCAGGCCCAAGTACCCCAGCCACCTGCAGCAAACAAAAACATAGTCTGCAAAGGAAAACTGGTGTATAAATGGTGCAGGTCAAGAAGCTAGTGGGACTCATGGGAAAAATATAGCCATATTCTCCAAGTAAAAGGCACCAGTAGCAACTCATCTTCAGAGAACCCTGGATATTTGCTGGCTCTAGAGTCAAGGCAGGTAAAATCATTTACACAGTGCACCCAGCATACACAGTTGTTGAGAAATGAGACTACTAGTATTGTTCTAGTGTAAAGTTACATGCAACTGGACACCATCAGGTGGAGAAGAGGCATTGCAGCTTCTTGAACTTCCTAGACATTTATTAGAAAATGCTTCAGTTATTTATTCCACATGTATGAATAAACGTTTTCTTTTGTGGAGTACAGCTGATGCAAACTTTTATTATATATGTTTAACAAAAATAATGTGTCATGCAACTACAACACACTTACTAGGACCCAACAGTACCTATCTTTGTGGCTAGTTTTTCCCCCCTTAGTGTTAGAACACAAGCCACAGATTTTGTACATTAAGAATAAGTTTCCCTTCAGCCGGTAATAAACACAGTTAAGAAAATAGTTGTTATGCAATTGGATTTAAACCAAATGCAGTTTTGTTGTAACAAACAAATCAGCTGGGTGGGCCAAGAGCACCTGCAGTAATATAGAGAGCCTTTGGCTCAGCCACTCAGAACACACACATAATTGTTGCAAAACAGGCAAGAACAGATGCTACAACCACTACACTACAGCATGCTACACACCTGTACCAGTCATAGAGGTCAATCTGAATTGCGAGCTCCTCCAGAGACAGCTCTTCATTCTTCCAGAAGGGGATCTCAGTTGTTTGCCTGACTAGATCATCCAAGAGACCCTGCAGTTTCTGGATAACATGCAGGTAGTCTGTCTGCTTCGTGAACATCTCCTCCAGGACAAGCAAGTTTGGTTCCACTGTTTGGTTCAGAGCCACTGCAGTATCTAGTACCTATGGTATGGGAAAGAACAAAGAAAAAAGAGAAAAATAATTGAAGGACAAGGAAGTGAAGATAGTAGAAGAGGATTCACTCTTACTAGCGAGTCATGGACAGCTTCCAGATTACCAGTCCTCTGTCTTAAGAGGCTCAGACTACTTACCTTTCAAAAGCAACTTATAAGCATCTATAACAGATTGTTTGCAAGTAGTCCAATGATGGCACCTCAGCTGAGCCCTTAACACATGTACACATTTTGCAGCCATCAGGGTTGCAGTATGATACCACGAAATGAGAGGTAGCACACGAACAACTGATTGTACTAAAATGATACAATTTACTAAGATTTGTCTGCTTTGGCCTGCCTCTTCTTCTGGGTGTGGAAAAGAGATGATCGGAAGCTGTTTTTAAACCTAGCAAAGAGAAGACTTCATTTAACAAGCTGTGTTTGCTTCAATATTTTTAGAAGAGTTGAAGAAATCACCATTCTGTTAGCGGAAATTTTAGCACATCTTTAAGCCCAGAGACTAACAAAAAATAGGAAGAGATACCAGCACAGCCAGATCCAAGAGAAAAGGTGCTGAGCAAGTCTGCTTATTCCCACACTTCCTATTTTCTAGCGTGCCTCTACTAGTGCTTACCCGGTCTTGGACACCCGCCACAGTGCGGTTCGCATGGCGTAGCGAGTACGTCAGCCGGTGAATGCCGTCACTGGTCTCTCCATTGCCATAGAAGCCAACAGCAATTCCAGCACTGCAGGGAAAGAAAGCAAGAAAGGGTAGAGTTAAAGCTAAAAGGCAAGCTATTTAATGCATGGTTTACCACTGCAGCACCCTTGGTAGTCACACCAGCACTTTCCACAGAAAGGGAAGCCACATGCCTCCCAAAGGGTAGCTGGGGTAGTTGTGCTCCTCAGCAACCACTAAAAAAATTCACCTGTAAGTGTACACCCGTGTTCTCCACACAGCCACCGATTCTCTGTATAGCATCCATAAAATGAACAGCAAAATACCACCCCTCCTCAATACGTATGTTTCATTTATGGTACAATAACGAAAATGTGTTAAGAGAACTGTTAAGAGTTCAGATCTAGCCATGGGTACCAGAAATCCAGCCAGCCAAGCCACTCTCCAGTGGCTCCTGCAAGAGGCTCCTCATTGCTGTGTCAGGAGACACATGCCTTCTCCAGACATGAAATACAGATTGTTTCCTTACATTTTTTAAAAGCAGGACACAAAGAGTGCACTGACTACTTGCCCACGGTGGTGGTTCCTCTAGATAGATATTTCACAGTGTAGAGGAGACGGCATGGAAAATGTATGAACATCATCTACACACCAATTAGAGTACTGAGAAAGAAGGCTTAATAACTTACTGGGACAAAAAGCTTACTTATTTTTAAAGCAAGTAAATTTCAGGCTTATAGACACAATTCAACTCCAGCTGCTTAGCAAATTACCACCTATCAGCTGATTTGCCCTAACTGTCCACACATATCAGCCTGCCCCAATTATGAAGTAAACCATATTAGCTTAAACCTCACTTAAAGGAGGAAGATCCTGTAAATGAGTTGTAAGTAGGAGGTTCTCATGCACATCAGTGATACCTCTTCTACTAACACATCACTGCAGAACTCACAGTTCTTCTTCCCAAGTCCATTTTCCCTAATAATAGAAGGGAAAGAACTTGTGAAGGGGTCACACAACTAAACTCAGGGCAAACAAACATCACCAAGGTACAAATTCCCTATTCTCATGTCACATTTATTAGCTTCAGAGCACCCAGGATCTTTTCCAGGAGGATTCTCAAGACACCAAGGTTGTGTTTGTGGTAGTGGAAAGTGGTGGTGGTTTTGGTGTAAATCTAGAGTTATTCTGGATAAAACATTTAATTTCTTCCCAACAACTTCGTGCTTGGGTTATAGCACTGCCCTCACAGAGTCGGTTTGAAGGAAGAGAGGAAGGAAACAAGCCAAACAGCTTTCAGAACAAGTAAGCATAGTGCCTTTGTTTAACAGGAAGGGTCACTAAAGGACATGAGGCATTCTTCATCACCATCACCACCCGGCTGGGAAATCAACCCAAGCAGACAGGCCAGAGCAGGCTTTGTCTAGATAACAGACCCTTGCACAGATTTGCCCTGGCATATATATCAACCTGCAGTCCGAAGGACTGTTTCGGCTCTCACTTCCCTCCTGCAGGAAGACACCAGTCGTCCTTTCCCCCTTTCCTGGGCTCATCTACTTCAGGAAGAATAAGCACAACAGGATAGTTCACCTGGTTGCATTTCTACTTTCTCCTCATGCATACAAGAAGCAGAGACCATGCACTGGAAATGAATCCATTATGAAAATCTGTGTCAGATTTTTCCAACAACTGAATCCCCATAAATTATAGACAGCTTGGCCCATAAAAGCTTCAGCTGAAGAGTTTCTTCCAGAGACAGTAAGCAGCCTACATCATTAACAGGAAGAGAGGCAGCAGATATGTAACTCTTAATATTTAGTGTTAATACTAAATCAGCCGCTTTCTTCATGAACGCCATTTCTCAAACATTTTCCTAATGCAAATGATACTGATAATTAAAAGGAGAAAAGCCCTCTGCATTCTTCCCTGGTTGCAGCTATTACCAGAGCCTGGTAACGCATGCCTAGGATGCACAGGGGTGGAGGAGATTAAAAAAAAAGCCACACATATACATATACACACACACCCCCCAAACTAGAGAGATTACAGATCCAGAGCTATGCCCAGCATAAAGCAACTCAGCCTCCCATGGTGGCAACTACAAACCTGTGGCTTGAATCTCCCCTTGGCTTAGAGCAAACAAATTCAGAGACCCTTTCACTCTCCTGAGCAACAGAACACTAGCAGTTGTTTCTACTATAGACACCAAATAAATTCCAGAACATTCCTGACATTGAATAGCGAGCAATTTTTATTCAGCCTGTTACAGCTACTAGAAGCCCATTCTTTCAGCAAAGACTTGGTTAGCGCCCAAAACCTGCTGCCCGGCTCTCAGTATTCCAAGCACAGCAGCACTGTTTTGGTGGAAAAGTCTCAGAAACTGCACTCTGAAGCAGCAGCAGTCATCTTGTCCTTAAAGCTGCAGCACAGCTAGGCAAATTAGCCAGTTTACTCAAAGGTAGGGTTTATGAAGTAGTAGCAATGACAGAAAAGTGACTTGAAACTCGTTACCCTATTCAAGGCAGAACTACTCCAGTAGGCTTCCTATCCAGCCCCAGAGGAACCACAGCTTCGACTGCCCTTAAGCCTCCAGGCATAGTCCCTACTCCAGAAAGAAAACACTAGAGCAACAGGAATTGAGATAAAAGCCATTTAATTCAAGTCATAAATTCCTCTAGACACGGGTATCACACATTCACTGGAAACTACGCGTAAAGCATTAATTATTCCATTACTGCCCAGCAAAAGCCAGCTCTGCTTGCCCTGTGCTAGCAAGGGCCACTTGCACAGCCATTCCTGCTCCTAGGAGCAAGCTGTACATTTGTGTGGCAGTTCCCCCCCTTTCTATCACACTAGAGGGGGAAGGAAACCATCCCTGAAGCCCAGGCTGGGGGCAGCTGCCCAGACCCACAGTGTGACTTGGGGGGACAGAGCTGAAGGGCAGGCAGCAGGGGAACTGCGGCTGGGGGAAGAGAACTGTTGCTGTTCAGTTGTCTGCTTGCATTTGGCTTCACCTAAAACCAACAGTTGTTTCAAATCCCTGCCTACACACACCGGTGTAAGTCGCTATTGTTTAAAGCAGATTTAAGGATTTACACTGGTTTTCAGCCACCTTTTATTTGATTAAAGGGAAACAGAGGGGCTCCTCCTACTTAAGCACGTTCTTTTAAAGTAAAAATAGATCAACTCATCTTAACCCAACAGTGTAAGTCCTTGAGGTCAGGACAAATCACGTGGCTTCTTGCACAAACCACGGGAGGTTCAGCAGCCCAAGATACAAGAGATCCATCTCCCAGTATGGGATAACAAAATCACCACCCAATGGGGAAGGCTGCATTTCTGTCCTGCAGCATGGATACAAGAACAGCAATCCTGAATGACACAGCTTTTTTTCCACCCTAGCACCCTCTGGAAGATACTCCAATGCATTCTCAATGTTTCTATAGGAAAGTCATCTCCACTTCTGCTATTCTTGCTTCTGTCACACTCCCCTCCCCAGCACTCACACACGCCTCTCCTGAATCCACAGCATCCCATCCTCAATTACTCCTCCAAAATCGACCTTTGTCAGCCTCCTGTTGCTTCCACTACCCCCGCCTCTCCCCTGTCTTCCTTCTCACTCATGTTTTTGAATAAGAATATTTTAAAAAAAATTTAAATCATCCATCAAGGTAATTTAAAAAGTTGCCCCTGCTGTTCAACACTGCATTTCAAAAGTCACTTGGCTACCCAGTCATTTCGATAAGTTTTAGAAAACCCACTTCTGTTAAGTCAAGAAAACACTGCACACCTGAACTTAACACTATCACCACCAGTGTACACCCACAGAAACACCCTAGAAAGAGACAGTGTGCTATACCAGCTCTTCAAAAAGTTGCATGATGCAAGACGGAGGAGCAGCATGCTATGATTTCTGTGTACTCCTACAGGTACAACAGTAGGATTTAAAGTACTGCAGGCTCCAGGAATTCAAGTCTGGAGAACAGCTTCCCTGCTGTTTGCATGCAAGAGTCACATGGGCTTAAGACGTCCCTTGATAAGGAACCAGAAAAAAAAAAAAAGTGTAATTCCAAATTAGCTTGCAACATGACCTACAAAAAAAAGTTTTCTGGGTGACAAGGTATACATGAACAGCAGAGCATTCATCTGATACAGAGAGCATATACATCCCTTCTGGTGGCAAGATGCTCCCATTGTAATACACATGCACACAGTAAAAACCCCTCTGGGTACCCAGTCACCAGTCTGAAATGGTGAACACTAGCCATTCACATCACATCCTTAGAAATGAGTAATCTAACTACACCAAGTCATCTTTAATTACAGGAACTTCATAAGGAGAGCCCTTTTTAGACTTCATGCTCTCCGGAGGAATGTTAATTTGTCTGACTAATTACTACCTTGCACTTTCGCACGAGGGAAAGCGCTATTACTGGCACTTGAGAAAGCAAGTTCTCACCATCTATTTGTACCCATTTCTTTTAGCTATCCTCTACCACAAAGCTTCCTACCCACCTCCAGAGCTGAGCTCCATCCTGAGAGAGTTAGGGACATCTAGTTGCTGGATAAGATGATTTATAAGACAAGCCCCCACACAGAAACCTATCAAAATTGGACTAGAAATTAAATGAACTAAGTATTGAAGGAATAATCTGGGCAAGTAATTCCTGAAGCTTTGTGGCTAGAGAAACTGGGAAGACCCATTGGAGAAATATTTTGTTGGAGAGCTCCTGATAACCAGTTTTGTCTTCCTGCTGAGCCAGCAGGAAACATCAAGTCATTAGGAAGCAGTGATCCACAGTACAAACAGCCCTCTGGGATTAAGTACTACCTAGTTAAGCATGTACAAGGCACAGCTGGACTTAACCAGAGTTAACTAGTTCTCAGCTACGAAGACACCAGTCCAAGCTGTGCGGTGTGGTCAGTACGCTGGACGGAAGCGAGGGAATCCAGAGGGACCCTGACTGGCTTGGGAGGTGGGCCCATGTGAACCTCATGAAGTTCAACAAGTGCAAGGTCCTGCACCTGGGTCAGGGCAACCCCCAACATCAGTACAGGCTGGGCAGGGAATGGATGGAGAGCAGCCCTGAGGAGAAGGACTTGGGGGTGTTGGTTGATGAGAAGCTCAACATGACCTGGCAATGTGCGCTTGCATCCCAGCAAGCCATCCGCATCCTGGGCTGTATCAAAAGCAGCGTGGCCAGCAGGTCGCGGGAGATGATTCTGCCCCTCTGCTCTGCTCTGGTGAGACCCCCCCCTGCAGTGCTGCATCCAGCTGTGGGCCCACCAGCACAGGAAGGACACGGACCTGCTGGAGTGAGCCCAGAGGAGGCCACGGAGATGCTCAGAGGGCTGGGGCACCTCTCCTATGGACACAGGCTGACAGAGTCGGGGCTGTTCAGCCTGGAGAAGAGCAGGCTCCGGAGAGACCTCACAGCAGCTTCCAGGGCCTGAAGGGGCCCACAGGAAAGCTGGGGAGGGGCTTTGGACAGGGGCATTTACTGCTAGGACAAGGGGTGACGGCTTTAAACAGAGAGGGCAGATTTAGATGAGGTATCAGGAAGAAATTCTTTACCGTGAGGGTGGTGAGGCACTGGCCCAGGCTGCCCAGAGCAGCTGTGGGTGCCCCATCCCTGGCAGTGCTCAAGGCCAGGCTGGATGGGGCTGGGGGCACCCTGGGCTGGTGGAAGGTGTCCCTGCCCATGGCAGGGAGTTGGAACTCGATGGTCTTTAAGGTCTCTTCCAACCCAAATCATTTCGTGATTCTATGATTCACAGTACTCTTGACAGATAGGACCAGCTGCTGTTTGGAAACTCTTGCTGCTTCAGCATCCAAGCTACCTCTCTCCTCCTGCATATGATGCTACAAACTGCTTCCCAGGTCATCCTGCTGTCAGGCAGACATTCAGAACAGCCTTATGCCCCATCACTCTGAAACATAACAGCATCTACTGGTCTGGCACTTCTGTTATATGTAGTGCACAGCTAGGATAGTATATATACTGTGGACTAATCTTTACCTGTTGGCATCTAACTGGGACTTCCTGCTAGCACAGATTACATTCCTTACTTGTCAGAAGCCTTATCTGCATTCCCAGCCAGATGCTGAGCACAGAACACCAAGAGGCACCAGTCAGAGTGCACTGTCACATCCAGCTGCTGTTAAGAAGGGCAGAAAATAGACCTCAGCTTTGCAGGAGAGCAGCAGCACTAGGGCAGCTCTTTCACTCACAACGGACGGCAACCACCTGCTATTGCTCAAGCACGCTGACTTCAGAGTGGAAATTTAAAACTTAAAAATCCCACAAACATTCATCCGGTATCACTGTAGATTCAGGTAGAATATTAGTTTTAAGGATACTCCTGCATTTAATACTTGCAAAAACAATCAGTACACCAAGGATGAGAACCAGTGGCTCCCATTTTGAGGGAGCCTGATAGGTTTTCCAGCTTGCAGACTTGACTGGGAGTCGCATCAAGTTTACCAGAATTTATATGCTGACCTTCCAACTTTAAATTGTCTCTCACATGCTCTGAGAAATGTGCGAAATACCTCCTTCTCACCCTTTCTACAATTAAAACCAAACACGGCTACCACATCCTGCAGCAGCTGTCGTGGACACATATGCTGCATAACAATAGCTAACAAGAGCCTGCAGAAGCAGCACCTATAAATAGCATCAGCTAGAGCTTCTGTAAGAAAGGGTTAGGACCACAGCACTATCAGTGAATTGGAAGGGATGCAGCTGAAGCTCTTAAGATCACTTAAAAAAAAAAAATAAAAATGAAGGAGGCTGAGATTTCTTCCTTGCAAGTTGTTCTCTGGTTTGCTTTCCCATGCCAGGCACCTACTTCCAGTCAGCAAAGCAGAAGAGCTCCCTGCCAAGATGTCAATACTGGCTAGTGCACTAGCTCTCCTCAACACTGAGCCCCTGCCTCTACAGGCAGTTCCATCCCCAGCTGCTAAACTCACAGCACAATGTGTGCTCTGCAACGTTTGTTCCAGTACGTCAGGGGTTTTCTATTCTCTTAAGTATGTGCCACGAAAGAGCAAACACACAAACGCATTAGTAGCACGATCCAGCCCTTGAACAGCTCAGCCTTGCCGGCACAAAACATGCTTCCAAACAGATCACACACCAGATCCACCACCTACCATCCGTTGATATGAAAAGTGAACCACAAGATGCTGCAAAACCACAGCTGTCTCATTGTTTTCTCCTCTCTGAATAGGGGACTGCTCCCAGCCCTGCAGAGAGGCAACTAATACCCATCTGGAGTCTTGGGCAAGAGTAGACAATGCTTGGAATCGTAAGACACACAGTGCTCAACCTCTGGGCACACATCTGTAGAGTACAGAGTATTCATTCTGCCCAAGTCAAACCAAACTAAGTCTAAGGCTCCTTCCAGAAGTCTGCAAACATGTCACTGCTTTCAGATGCCCCATCGTTAACTTTCTAGGAAAGATGATCCTCATTTGTGTTGACAACAAAAACCAAACCAAACCCAAACGCCAGAAAAACAAAATGTAAATTTTTCTTGGTTTTCAGCAACCCTTTTCACCTCACCTCCAAAAGCTTCTATTGCTCAGTCAAAACATGAAGTGTTGCCAACACTAGCACCATTACTAGCACACTTTGGTGATGGCATATTAATACAGATAATGAAACGCAGCAGTGACTTCCACAGAGTGCAAAATCTCAATACCCACTCCCGTCAAATACCAATACTTCCAAACCCCAAAGAATCATCTGTGCCTCTTTCTTCCTAATCTACCCTCCCACGTATTCATTCTTTTTGGACACCACATTTTATGAAAACTGTCTAAACCTGATAAATATTTCAACTGTATCCATCCTATTTCAGCGATAAGCTCCCAAGTGTCCTTGATTTACCACTTGCAAAGTACCAAAGGGGAGGACAGTAACTCTTCACATGGATCAAACCATGAGGCAGTTCAGCAAGTTGTAGGAAGTAAGAAAATCCATTACAGATGTTTAAAACATACCAACTGGAAAGAGGGATTACTGCCAACATTCATTAACTACAGACACAGCATACCAGGTACGAAAACACCATCCCAAACAAGAAGGAAGATCTTTCAGGCATTGACCATACCTGCACACCAGGGTTGCGATGATGACACACCATGCTGTACAGCAGCAGTCAGCATTTAGATGCTCTTCACTCTTCCGATGGCGGCAACACAGCCAAAATGAGTAGAACAAGAGAAAAAGCAGGTCCAGAGCAAGGCAGGAGAGTGCGACGCCACCCAACAGCAACAGGGCCTGTGGAAAACAGAGATGGGCATCACATCTGGCCACGGCACAGCCACAGCAGGGGATGGGAATCGGGGCCCAGATGTTTGAGGGCTCTGCAGTAAGACAGCACTTCTGAAAGCACACCTTGAAAGCAAGTTGTTTTGTATATTTTTAAAATGCAATCAGGAGATTTTTAGCCCCATTTTCTCCCCTCTGGATCACACTCTATGAAACCATGTTCTGCACCTAAGCAATAAACAGCCAAGCCATTTTGTTCATCCCAGTCTGCAAATAGCCTAAGTGAATCAGAAAGGGCTTCCTCTTTACTCCTGAGCGGAGGTCAGCAGATTTAAAGGGAAAAAAAAAAAAGTTCAGCCAGCTGCCTCTATCTGTACAGTTCTTTAATCTTCATGAATAAATATGCAGGCTTATTCATTAGAAATCCAAGTGCATGAGTGGGTTTGAAAGGGGGTGGAATTTATTATACGTGCGTGAGATTGATTTTAAAAAACCAAATCCCCATGCAATGCTTCTGTTCAAGGTAGACCTAGAATAAATTCTAAACCCCTCCATATACCATCCACATATATAGGTACAACAAACGTGGATGCTACAGACATACTGGCTTTAAGCTGAATTACTGTGTTGTACTTATTTCTACTCAGATGTTCCCAGGAGGAAAGGAAGCAGTGTTTAATTCCATTCCAATTTTTTTTTTTATTCAGATAATCCTAGGTGAAATAAAAAAAACCCATGCAAAACAATTTTGTTAAAGTAAAAAAATAATTTAAATCCACTCTAACACCAAACCCAGCCACACTTCCCCATGTGAATAGAACAAGGACATTATTTCATCCATAAGCTTTTTTTCATAAATCCTTGGTAGCGGTGACAAATGTCAACTTATTAGAAATTACTCAATTACCTGGAAAGCACCTAAGGCACCTACTGCTGCCCCAATATTGGGAAGACAGACATAGATCTGTATCACCAAACCTAAACCAAAGGTTTGGGTTTTTTAAAATCAGTATCTCTTCTTTCCCCACACAGAAATTTCTTACAGAACATTTATACACTTCCTCCCGATTGAAACAACCACCTCCTCCTGGTCAAAGAAATAAAACAAAGAACGCTGCAATTAAAGCAAAATTCTACACAAAACTCTAACTGTTAGACTGTTTCTAACAGGGTCTGGTAGTAACTTGCTCTTCATAGGCTCTCCTTCCCCTTCTTTGCCCCAGCTCTGCTCCACAGGTACTCCCTGCTGAGTTATTATCCTGGCAAACCATACGAGCCGTACAACATACTTTCCGGCCAAGAACCGTCAGTGCGTGCAGGCTGTAGGTCCCATCAGCCATACATAACGAGATCCACACCAGTTAAACCTAACTGCTGCATCAGAGATACTCCACGTAGCCACGTACTGTTTGCTTTCCCAGCCTTAAGAAACCCACCCAAAGCCCATCAAGCCCACTGGGATGGGGGGAGCTTACAGGTGCCACTTTCCCAAACTAACCAGCAGAAACTCTGTCCCACTGTAGAACGCAAACTGTGGGATCTTGAACAGAAAAGAGTGGAGGTGGAAGGGAAAAAGCCCTATCCCCCTTTCCCATGATTACGCCAGATGGTGTGCACACTATTCGAGTTCCTGAGCAAAAAGGGGCCATCGAGAGGGAAGCTGCGTTCGCAGCCCCACGTTCTCCCACTTCTGAAGCCTTGCCATGTATGAGCACTCAATGCTAATTTAACACATTGGCATACCAAAGCTCCTCGGGGATATTCTTTATTTTTTAAACATGTCAGGCTGCTGTAATGCAAAGCTTTCCTGCACTTCTTTTTTCACACCCTCAAACCTTCCTGCACAAGCTAAAAGGCATTACTGCTGGAAAGACGAACTCAGCTGAAAACATCCTCCCAGCAACTCTTCATCAGCAAAAATTCACACTGCAGCTCCAGATGTAAGGGAACAGCCTCCATTAAAAGGAAAAAAAAAGAAATACTAAAAAGAAAAAAAAATAATTAAAAGACTGCCACGCAGCAAGCAACCTGAAGTTCTCATTTTGAAGGGACACTTCATTTATGCTTTAATTTATGCATCTGGCCAAAGGGACTTGGCTGGCCACTACACCATGATCTGTGTTTCATTTTCCAGAGAATATTTGTTTTCCATTAATGGATACGTGCCATGACAACAAGTGAAATCATCCAGCAGAGCAGTTATTAATCTTGCTGACTGATGAGTCAGTTTAGGACCCAGAGACTGGCTGGCAGTGAAAGCCTGGTCACAACCAAAGATATGCCGGTGCCTGCTTGTCAGGATTAAACGACAGTATTTAGGAAAAAAGGGGGCTGAGGTTGGATAAATCCTCAGACACTCCATTCTGCAACAGTAAATCTGAGACTCTGTTATCCAAGCCCACGTTATCCCAAGTAAATGTAAAACTATGCACTGGGCCTTTTGCCACAGAAGAGCATCACTTCATCTTCGAACATTTGCTGAGCTATCAGAACCTTTATAGCAAATGATGCATGAACTGCCCTTACAGGAAAATGGGGACAACTTGGAGGAGCAACATTTTACCATCATGCTGACGCTAATGGCAGAAGTAGAGACAGACCAGTCCCTGAAAATGAGTGTAAATCCAAGTGGTATCAGCCAGACTGGCAGGAGACAAAGCTACAGTGTTAGGAAGCACTTTCAAAATAAAAGTTAATAGCAGTACACAATGAAGTAACCACACGCAACATTGCTAGCTTGGAAAGGCTCCATGAAACCTGAATACATTCAGTCTTGTACAGGGACGGTGTTCGACAGCCTGCTACAGTGTTAATAGACTTTCTCAACTCTAGCATGGTTGCCAGAATTCATGGTATTTACTCTCTTGCTGGGAATAAGGCAGCAAAAAAGGGGCAGAAAACACAGAGGTCCCCATGCACAGAGAGAGGCACCACCACAGTAAGAAACACTGTGAATGGCAAAAGCATCCCCTGGAAAAATACCCAGGGACTGGTTAGTGCTTCCACATAGTATGAGGGCACCCATAGGTGCTGATACTATACCTAATGATACACCCATAGATCAGCCTACAGTTAGCAAAACCCCTTGGTCTCTGAGACCACACCTTACATTACTGTGGATCAATTAAACCAACATACAGCCTTGTCTACTGGATGAAAAATGTCTATACAAAGGATACAGCCACTTTCAGCTTGCAAGTTCCAAACTGTGATCCACATCATAGTTCACTGAATGCATCTGTGGACCGCGGTCCTGGAAGGCTAATTTTAGGTGCTGAAACTGCACTTAAGGGATGTGTGTATACTCCATTCCATCCCAGCAGCCACAAAGAGAAGCTATCTACATAAGAACATGAAAAAAAAGGGATATGTAAGATACATTTGAGTCTATTTCCTTAGAAGGGAAAGCCTAAAAAAAAAAAAAGCCATGACACAGTAATGCAGGAGGTAAACAACCAGCCACAACACTCATGTGGAAGGTAAACACCAGGTTGCATTCACAGTAAGTGTCAAGGCTTAGCACTGCCTTAAGTGCTCTTTGTTTGTCACTCAGCTGTAGAGAGGAGTGTTGGCTTGGGGACCCTTCCTCACACTACCGTGCCCCCTCTACCACAAAGGTTACTTGGTACAAGAAGTCCTGGCAGCAGAAGAATTTTATGAAGTTCATTCCGAATACACATGGGCTCAAAATAATCCATGTATTTATGAAGTACAAGTTTTACCCAGCTCAACCTATCCAACTTCCAATTACCACATTCTTTAGACCTTAACTGTACTAACAGCAGCATGGCATAGTGAGCAGCTCTTTGCATGGAATAGATGATAGCGATTTCTGGACAGTACTGCTATTTTACTATAGTTAGAAAATCTACTAAAACCTCATTAAGAAATTTGAGAGCAAAGCTGAGGCACTCAGGTGGTTCCTGAAAAGCATCAGTTTTGCTTTTAATCTTCCACCAATAGTTTTATAAGGTATTTCACCTTAAAACTTTGTAATTCTAACCCACAGGACAAAATAGCTACAGCTTTTGAGCATTGCAACAACACAGCTGCCTTAATCTTTGCCAGACTGAGAACTGTATGTAGTTTTACCTCAAAGTTAACTTTTGCCAAAAGTTAAGCTTTCCACTGAATCTGCAACTAGTGTTCCTTCTGGATTTCCATGCAGCGACTTGAGATTGTGATAATAAAACAGAGAGAAGAGGTTAAAGGAGTGTGGGAAGAGAAAAACGTTCACCCAGAAGAACAAATGAAGCAAACTGGGCTGCTGCCAAAGGAGCACTCATCTATTTATTCCATGAAGGACGGAAGTCATCTTAGCAAGAAGAGAAACTGCTGTGGGATAGCATCATGCCTACACTACTTCCTACACCATTTTTTTTTTTCCCCCCAGACTTCACGACATCTTTAGGAAGCCTACATACTTATAGATGATGCGTAACTATGTCCTACCAAACTGATTTTTTTTTTTTTTTAAACATTGGTGACATGACCCCCTCAACTTGTTCTGAACTTACTGTGTGTTCAGAGACTTGATTTTCAATTCTGAAAAATGCTGTACTTGGTGGCTGTTGAGATGCTCAAGTGTCTCAGGATGCCTTCCATCCCACAGACTCCACAGAAGGATGCAGGCTTTGGTAGGGAATGAAGCCAACTGCGTATTGGCAAACATAACGTGGGGGAAGGATGTGGAAACCGCTGCTGATCTCAGCACTAAATCATCCATATCTCCTCCGCCCGGGGGACAGGCCTTCCCAGGCCAATTACTGCACTCAACACAGTAGAGGAGCAAGGCTAGGCAGGAAACATGCTGTGGAAGAGGTTTTCCCACGGTACGGAGATGTATTCTCCTTCATGAGGGATCCCTCAACAGCATGGAAGAGCACCATGGAAACAGGGACAAGGTTCTACCATTTCTTCTCCTTGTACAGACATCTCCCAGAGAAAGCACACCGTTGCAGTAGATATATATATATATTTAGGGCAAGTCCACACTAGAGCAAGCAACATAGGCCAACATTTTGCCTTTAGCTTGTTTTTTTTAGCTATTGGTTTTCCTTTCTGGAAAAAGAGAAAATGCCAGATATTATGCCATGCTTTTTTTTTTTTTTTTTTTTAAGTCACCTTAAAACAATACAGCAGACATAAAAATAAAACAGATCTACAGTTGAAACATATCCTAGCATCACTAGACAGCTCAAATCCATTTAGCCAAGTTGGTTAAACCAACAGGCTAGCCTCCTCAACACTGAGAAGCTATCTACACAGGTAAAGGCATCCCACAGTTAATTAGTATTAGAGCTGTGAACTAAAGCCACTTTAATTACAAATGAGTGTTCACACAGGGTTTTAGTGTAGTTTAACTAGAATGGCCTTAATTCAGTGTAGTTCAATTCACTTTAGTGCATTTAAAGTGGTTTAACTAATCTGTTTTGAATTTATTGTTCCAGTTAATTCAGATTAATTTCTCAAGTGCCCTTGTGCAGGCAATGACTGAGAAGGAGGCTAGGATGATTAAAGATTCATCGTTTCCTCCATACTAACATTCTGACCCTTATTTTGTAATTAAGTACTTTCAACACTGCTTTTATATTTGGTCCAATTCAGAGAAGCCAGCAATGCAGTGGCCAAAAAGACACAATGTTGCTGATACTCACTTTATTGCAGTGACCAACATGCCATACAATCACCACCAGTTTGGAGAGCTGTGGTTAAATGGTGTGTAGCACAGGTACGTCTGCATACTTCAACTTCCACAGGTTACATGGGGGCAGGTGCTAGAATTCATCAGAGCATCTCACATCACAAACCAAAGAGAGATGGCACACACTGAGCAGAAAGGATTTGCTTAACAATTGGGTTGGATTTTTTTTTTCCTGCCCACGAATGCAGATCTAAGCCGTGCTAATCAGCAGTGAACACTGAAGTCCTATTGGGTTGAAGTCAAATAACAATCCATTTATTCCCTTAGCTGTTACCAACTCAGCAATCTCCATCTTACACAGCAAGGAAACGTTCCCAGAGGTAAGGGGTCCTCTAAATTGGATGTTCTTATCCCTAGTTTCTCCATAATGCTGGCTGAAAGCCTCTATGCACTACAGTGATTAAAAGAATGAGACACTCTCACCAAATTCAGTTTCCACTGACAGGTCCCCACAGACTAAATCTTTATTAAATGAGGCTTAGCTCAGAACTGGCAGCTTGTCAAATGAGCATTCTCACTGAAAAGGCGGATTTCCTTTCTGGGGATTCTGCAAATTCTCTTGCAGGGCTCCATTAAAAAAAAAGAAAGAAAGAAAGAAAGAAAAAAAAAGGCGGCCATCACAGATGCATCAGTGTTCATGCAGGTCTTTGCCCCAAATCCCAGAACAGCCAAATGTGTAAGGAATCCTTCTGGGAACAAGCCTTCAGCTTTAGAACTTTACTCCTTCTAGTATTGCCAGTTGGACAAATTTAAGACCATTAGTTAACTTTGTTTAAAGGCAAGAAGCAGATAAATATTTGGAACACTGAGGTGAAGGGCACCGAAAGGATAGCTGGAAAAATTCAGTGGGTCTCCTGCACTGCTTGTGTCCACGCTTAGCTTGCCCAGCTCACCTGTGGCAGATCTGCAGAGTTTCACCAAGACATTCCTTTCCCACAACAGATTAGCTCACACATTCCCCCTCAGCAGTAGCTCCTCTTCCTGAGGTCTTTTAGAAGCAGCTTTATTTCCTTGGTTAGAAAGCTGTATCATCCATTAAAGTCTTAAAACACAATCTCCTTGCAAGGCAATTTTCCAGCAAACTGGATAATGGAAAGAAACCCCGTGCTATAAGGGAAGTATGAATTTAGTGCTCCTACAACTCAAGAATAAGCAAGCCCTGCCTGCGTTACCTGGCTCAAGCCCAAGTGCTGAACAAATTCCCATGCCACGACAGTTCCCCATCCCCGGCTCTGTGGTGGGAGTTCAGCTATGCTCCTGCTGGCCTGGAACTCCCTGAAGGCAAGACGTGGCACTGCCAAGCTGCCTGTTGCACACAGACAGGGACCAGGGCACGTTTGCACAGCCCAGCATGTGAGCTAGGCAGTACTGGTGTATTAAAAAAAAAAAAAAAAAAAGGCAGGAAATGCTTAGGCCTGAAGCCCAGTGACTTAATCCAATTTCCATCCTTTTTCCCTTCCCCCTCCTACAAACATGGGCTCTCGGAGACAATACACTTCATTTAGAGGGGACACCCCCACACACTCTCCTCTGTGCCTATCCTTACACACTATCAGGCGAAGTGCTGGGATGCTGCATATTTATCTTTTATTAAAACTACCTATGCTGACCGTGCATACTCTGTGGACGCCAGCCTCAAGGATTTTCTTTCAGGACTCCAGCTGTAAGAACCCTGTGCTTTATTGCAGGCTAGATGCTCTTTAGCTGTTGCTGGTTCTTATTAGATATGGTTTGAAACCCAAATATTCGTACTGCTCTTGTGCATTTCAAGAGTTCTCCACAAAGATAGGGTCTTTCAGTAGAGATGATTACATGCATCATCTACAAGTCTACCGTTCCCTGGCAGGACCTAAACCTTATTTCCAGGGCTGGATAGGTAAGGACATGGCACTGGTTAAGATTAAATGCCTATTTAGGCTCACAGCAGCTTCTTAATCATGTCCTCTTAAACCAGCCAACCAAGCTGGAAGAGATCAGCCACTACAAGGTCTGAAGACACTGAGCTCAACCCTCAGCTCTGATGTGCAGAGCAGGAAAAGTCTGGCAGGGAAGGCACTACAAACTGCATACACCATGCAGTACCCCCTTAGCAGGCAGCCAGGCTGCTTCCACACATCATTTTTATTTGGAAGGGGATAAAGGTGAGACTGAGAAGAGAGGGGAAGGTTGCAGCGGATATAAGCAGAGCCACCCCAAAGTGGAACAGAAAATTAAAACTTGTCCCAGTTGTGGAAACTCTTCCCAAAGGTACATCAATCCATCAAAAGGGTTAGCCCATCCCATCCCGTCATCAGGGATGGCAGTATTTCCATAAGCATGGCTGCTGTAGATAATGCAGTTCTGCTTGCTTCTACCATTATTTTGAACTTGCTGTTTGTCTTCAGTGATACAGTATCATACCACTTATATTAGTTAAGAAGTTTTGCTGGGCAAAGATTTATTTGGATTTTTTAGCAGCATATGCATTTAGTTGAACAGGATGCAAGCACAAGCATTCTTCCTCTCACTATGTTTTTCTGGCATCTTCTCTATGCAGCTTGTGACTTGCAGGCATATCAAAGCAGCTCAGAGAAAACAGTTTCAGCAGGGCCACCCCTCGTCTACACCAATGTTAGGGCTTAACCCAAGCCAGCAACTTGGCCCCACACTGCCACTCGCTCACTCCCCTCCACTGGGGTGGGGAAGAGAATCAGAAGAATAAGAGTGAGAAAACTCATGGGCTGAGATACAGACAGTTTGGTAGTAAGGCAGAAGCCACACACACACACAAGCAAACCAAGGAATTAATTCATCACTTCCCATGGGCAGGCAGGTGTTCAGCCATCCCCAGGAAAGCCAGGCTCCATCACGTGTAACGGTGACTTGGGAAGGCAAACGCCATCACTCCAAACATCCACCCCTTCCTTCTTCTTCCCCCAGCTTTATATGCTGAGCACGGTGCCGTATGGTCTGGGACATCCCTCGGGTCAGCTGGGGTCAGCTGTACCGGCCGTGTCCCCCAGCCTGCTCGCTGGTGGGGTGAGGAGCAGAAATGCCCTTGGCTCCGTGAAAGCCCTGCTCAGCAGGAACTGAAACATCCCTCTGTTATCAACACTGCTTCCAGCACAAATCCAGAACACAGCCCCACGCTCGCTACTGTGAAGAAAACTAACTCTAACCCAGGCAAAACCAGTCCACCCAAGTGATAAAAAACCCACACTGAGTTTCCAGATTTGTCTCCAAAAAATTAATTTCATGTGGAAATTTAAGAGAAGATATTTTTAACCATCACACTTGGACTGGAGTGATTCTGGAAAGCTAGGGCATGCTGCCTTTCATGGGTTTTCACTACAGGACTGTGCATGGCACCCCATTCCCTTCGTGACTCACTGCAACCTTCTGCCGCCAAGTAATTCTGACGGGACCGTAACCAGGATCTGCTTAGGCATGCCCAAACAGGTAGGGAAGCTCATTCACTTTGGGGAGAAATACAACAACAAGACTAACAGAAGCAGCAACTTTACCTTTGTTCCCAAGCCCTACGTGTAAATAACGTACTCCAATGTCTACTCATACTGACCAAGCTCATTTTTAAGGAGACTGTTCAGGGTAGAACAATAATTTATGGCAAGACCCTGATCTGCAAAGAACATTAAACACTTAAAGTCAGCTATACCCAGAAACAAGGAATTAGTACTATCAGAAGGACTACAAGAGCATCCTGAACTGTACCACAGAGGAACACAGACAGTATGAGGAAACCCAAGAGATAAGACAAACACAGAAAACATGATCATCACTGGGCCAGTGGGGTTGTACCCAATTCGTTTGCAGAATGACATCTTGCCCAGAAAATTCTCAATGGCAACATCTCTGCAGGCACCATTTTAACCACATTTATGTCTTAGGAGTTTTCTGTGCCATGCATCTAGTGCTGCACACTAAGAACTCAAGGATAACATTTGCTGCACTGAACCACAAGCAATGCAGAATGACTTGAGAGAGAGTCCAAATTGGCATGGAAACTCCAACATTAAATTGTTACTAAGATTAGCCTTGAAAGGGACCTTAAGGTGCCTGCTAACATTTGTAACTTGTTGCATATTATCAGCACTATGAAGAGGTCTTTTCCTAAACAGCAGCTAATTAGGAAAAGGTTTAAGCTACAGCAAGAAGCTCTAGCATACACTTTAACTCAGATGCCTTCAAATGCCAAAAAAAAAAATTAATTAGGAAGAGATACTTTCTGGCCAAGATAACAAACCCACCACAAATGGCTTCATAACCTGCTTCTATTATCACTGAATGGACAGGAAAGTAAGTTGCTGTAATTGGGCTTCTGGTTTTATACAGTAGTGATGGGAATAGGCTAGGCTGGTGCTTTAACATGGAGATCATGTCCAGTTTGTGCTCAGTGTGCAACCTCAAGTCAATCTTCTGACTCAAGAGCGAGAAGTTTGGAAAAACAAGAAAATGACAACAATAAATGGGACACTGCTTTTCCATTGATACTTACCCCATTCAGCTTCATTGGCATTTGTCTACACAACTGAAGCAGGCCAAAATGCTGTTTACACAGCAAAAACTTGGTGTAGTTCACAACACATGTTAAGTCTATGGCAGGGCAAGAGAAACAGCACTCTTGATGACATTAGCAAATTACACTGTTCTAGCTGCCCTGACAGCTGACCTCTGGAAGGGATAAAGAGCAAAACCAAAGGCAAACAGCCCTACATCTTTAAAAAGTCACAGCCCATTGTGCTACAGCTAGCAGTCCATATGACAACTTCCTTAAAATAATTTGTTATTTGAAGTCAGCTTTAATGCAGTATGTCAGTCATGCGGAGAGGCTGCAAAGAACTAGAAAGGGGCAATATCCCATAGGGATACCTCCCATAAGCTGGGAAAGGGGGAAACACAGACCTCTGACCCATCTATTGACTGTGGACCTGAGCTGACCTCCTTGCACAAACAATGCAAACATGCCATTTAACTGTCAGAGGCAAACAAGTGCCACACTTCTCACCATAAATTCACTCAACTTCCTCTTTGAAGACTGCTGCAGTCAGGGTTAAAAAACCCCACAAACCCAAAATAAAAAAGCAACCAAACACAAAAAGAAGGAGAAAATCTCTTCCTTCAATTTAAAGCTGTACATTTTCCTCACCCTAAAAGAGGCTCATTCATGTGCAGGAAGCATTTCCACATTGAGTCTTCCTTGGTTTTATTTTGGGGTCTTTCCTTTTCTTTCTTTAAAGAAAAAAAAAAAAAAGCTCAAAAAACTTCAGGGACAAAGACAACCAATATTCACTATTGAGAACCTTCAAACCCAGGGGAAAAAAAAAATATACCATAGAGAGCCTAACAGAGGAAGCAGATCAAAAAGCTATCCAAGTTAGCCAAGACCCACCACAGTCACAGCTGGAGCCTGTGTTTCTGCACCACTGACAAAGCTGGGAGCGTCATTAACCACTTCTCCGCTCGGTGCTGCAGCCTGCGCGAGGGAAGCAAAGAAAGGCCTCACGCAGGCTCCTTGCCAAATGCCGAGAAGGGATCAGGGCCTCCGGCAGCTATACTGAAGGGAAATAGAATTTGAAGAGAGATGCTTTCTTTACAGCTCTCTCCCTATTAAGCAGTGCCGAGCTGCAGATGGCCCTCTCAGCAGCCAGGGTAAAGTCAGATGCTTCCCCCTCAAGAGCAGCGTTCTGGCAAGCAGTCGCAGCCTTCCCCCTCCACTTCTGCTGCCCAGTTGTCACGCTGATAAAAAGGGGAGCATACACTTTTTAAATTCACCTCCTGAAGGCCATTTATGAGAATAGGGAAACAGCTAACAGCAGATGTGCGTGTAGACTAAAACACCTGCAGTTACAAGTCAACTATGGTGCCACAACGTCCATGTCCAGAGGGCATCCCACTTCGCAGCTTCAGGTCTGAGCAGCTCTTCTCACAGTTTCTCCATTTCTTGACTAGGTCAGGGGAAGACAGGCAACTGTCTTCTTTCAACGGAGCAAAGCTGTTCAAGTCTCTTGGGGCTTGTCTGCCTGCAAAGCTGGAAGTTGTCATGGACCATTGGCCTACAAAACTTTAAAGTACTGGGATTGTATCAGCTATTTAAGGACAAACACATCTCACTTTCAGCTTCCATTACCACCAAGTTTTGGGAATAAGGGGGATGCAGGGCTATTTTGCTGTAATAGCAGTTACATCAGTTAAGCAACAGGTATTTGCCCCACTGTGTCCATTTTTTTTTTTTATTAGCTGCTCTGCTTTTCCCAAAACAGTCACATCATTTCCACTAGAAATCAATGCACTTTATAGGTAAACTAATACACACACAGCCCTCCTTCAGAGATTCTTCTATCCAGCTCACGAGATCAGTGCTGGTGGGATTCCTCAAGCTCCTGCATAGGTATCCATTCATTCACCAATTCTTCTGAATTGCATCTTGAGCCTGATTTTTCAAGAAAGTTCCCAGAGTTCTCTTAGAGGTTCTGCCTACACTAATGTCACTGCTATATTTAAGAAGGAATCACACTAAAGTGGTTTATAACATGCTCTGGCAGGGCAGTGTAGACATAGCTAAATCCTATTAAGCTACTTAAGTTGCTTTCCCCCTCTAAAGTCATCTGTCAAGTGCTGGCACTACACACAGCAGCCAACTATCAAACTAGCTTATCAAGAGTCATGCTTAACACACCAAACAAAACAAAACAAATCAATCATCACATACATAAGGAGGAGAAACTGGGGCAGTGTGCCGCTCCAGTAACCTCCTGGGATCCCAGAGGGTGGAGAAGGCTGATGATTAGCTTTTCATTACAGTTAGATTGTAACCCACTTGCACACCACTGGACTTTATTAAAGATGAAATAGGAATAACTGTTTCTTTATGTGTTTGCATTGACTATTTTGAAAGAACTATATGAAGAATATGGGAAGGTAAGGCATACTGTTTAAACAGAGATCACACTAGTGGTGGGGGGTAAGTCAGAAAACACAGCACCGTTCAGCCTTAACTCAGCAACCCACAGAAAAGGGGGAAAGGGAAAGCAGTATTCAGTTGTCTAGTCATCTCATCTCTTTTCCCAGTAACTTGAAAATAGGCACCACAAAGTCCTGAAAGATTAATTCCCATAAATGTTAAATGCCCACATTTAAAGCTGCAGTTTTATAGCATTTGCTCCGCTAAGACAACATGTTACTGCTATGAGATCTCAGAGACAAACCTCAATTTCATAGATGCCATAAAATAGAAAACAATAGGCTAGAAGAGACCTCTGGAGGTCACTATAGCACAACCTGCTGCTAAAAGTAGGGCTAATTTAATAGATGGGGTTGCTCAAAGCTTTGCCCAGGCAAGTTTCAAGTGTCTCTAAGGCTAGAGTTTCCAAAGCTTGTCTCAGCCTCTGCTCCAGCACTACAAATAAAAAGCGTTCATAAGTGACTGCATGAGTGCCATTTCCCATTGCAACTTCTGTGGTTGTCACTTGTCCTTTTGCAGGACACCTCTGAGAAGAGCCTGGTGCTGCCTTCTCCAAGTCCCTCCTTCAAGTGTACGAAGGTTGCTCACAGATCTGTCCTTTTGCCGCCTCCTCTCCAGGCTGAAAGGTCCCACCAAGCTTCCCTGCCTCTCTTTACATGCCAAGCTCTAGCCGTCTCAGTGGCCTTCCCCAGGCATGCTTGTTCATCCGCATCTCTCCTGCACGGGGGTCCCAAACAATTCTGCAGTTACACAGCATTCATGCTGCCACACATAACTAGAGAAGAGCCCATGCACACGAAATGGCTGATGACTCCATTTTAGGGCTATTTTCAGCTTGCTTAGAGGGCTAGGCAAAGCACAAGCCTTCAGAGCTCAGGTTTGCCTCCAGTTGCATGACCTACCCCGCCTGACAGAGTCACAAAGCACCAAAAGGTGACAGATCTTCCCCCACGCTGAACAGCACGGACAGTTGCTCTGTGGGCGTGAGAAATGCAGCAAGTACCATTTGAGACCAAGTGAGAGACAACAGCATGGATGTTATTCCTCAAAACAATAAAATGAGACAGCTGAGCTAGGAGGAAAGGAGAGGTAAGGAAAGGAGAAAAAAAAAAAGCAGCAGTAGAGAAGTTACATGCTTCAGACTGAAAACAAGGCATCTCGGGAATTATTCGGCAAGCCCAACTGCATCGATGCTCATGCATCCCATTGGCTGCTGCCTTCCAGAACTGCACAGCAACGAGCCCCGGAGGTGGGATGCTGCCAGCACGCATGAGAGCTCCCCGCTCAACCCCTCCTCTGCATCCCCACAGCCCAACCCGACGTGCACGGCTACTGCTCCCGTGCTCCGGCTAATCGCAATATTGATTGACCTCTCGTGGGGGAAGCGCAATCAGGGAGAGACAGCCAAAGGAGGCAGGACCTTGGTTAAATGAATGACAGGGTTGATGCAGAGCAGGCACACGGGGTTATTTCAACAAAAGCAGTATAGGACAATCCCATCTTCAATCTCAGTCCACAACTCAGGTTCTCCTTGGTGAGCGGGAAGATGGTACTGCAGAAATAGGGATGGAGTAGAAGGGAAAAGGCAAGATGTGCACTTGTGCTTGTGTCTGACACAGGTCAGAGAAGTGCTGACACCCAAGAGGTATTAATACTCCCCAAAAGGCAGCACTGCACAGCACAGGTGCTGCTCTTGTAGGTGTTTCACCCCATTAATTTAGGAAAGCGAGGGAGAAAGTGTCACAACAGAGAAAGCTACCCAGCCCCAGCTTTCCTACAAAAGGGGCTCCAATCCCAGGGTCCTAAACCATACCGACATTTACAAAAGAAGATCACAGCTTCTCACAGAAGGACAAGCAGGACAGTAAAGAAATTGGCATCATGTGGAAAAGCAGCTCATCCAGCTCTTGAGCTTACCACCGCTGCAGCCACAATCAGATCAAGCATGCTATGCATGTGGAGGTGTAAAGCTAGTTCTGGTGTCTGAGCACGACAGCTCACAGCAGGAAAGCTTGTTACAGCTTTCCTCTAGCACAACCACCTAAACCAAATCACCATTAGATGCAAGCAAAAAAATAATTTAAGACACACACAAAAAAAGTGGGCTCTAGCACAAGGAAAGTCTGAAATTCTTTCCATCCAGACCCAAAAATCATTATCTTCCAGAAGCACTCAGAGTTAGAGCCAAGCAAAGGATGTCCTGAACTCCTCTGCCCCACTTCCCAGCATGTACAGGAGAAGCTTGTCTTCTGAGCAGTCACTTCTGACCAGGTGTATCTTCACTGACAGCGCCTGGTTGCAGTGCTGACTCTCAGCTTGGAAAAGCAGAGCTAACAGAAGGAGAGCAGCTGAAAACTGAACAGCAAAACAGCCCAACTTCTACCACTTCTGAAAGAAAGCAAGTCAAAATTCTGTTGTCACATTCCAGAGTTGGCCACTGAAAACAAAATCAAAAACCACAGCAAGGTCTTAGGGCAGCATAGTGAACGTACAAAGAGTGTGACAAGTTGATGCTGGCTACTACTGAGGCCTGTACAAAATCCCAGGTAAGCTACAAGCATGTGGCAGGGGAAGATGATGGAATTTTTTGAAAGAGAGAAAGTATTTCAGAATATAGGCACATACAACTCCTAGATTTTTACAATGGTCCAGCTGCTACAAACCTCCGGAGTCCCACACACTGTCACCTTCACCTCTACCCTGGCAAAGAGAAGCGTGTTAGAGGGTGCAGAAGCACTAGCATCCCTCCCCTTTTGCCATCACACAACTGTAACTACAGCAATTGTTTATGCAGCCTACAACCACTGCCTGCTTCCCACTATTTATAAACCAGAAGTCAAACCACTGCAGAAACAGCTATGGTTTATGTCACTGCCTCCCCTGAACCGCCTGCCCCTCAGCTGATCACACTGCACTCAGGCAGATGAGAAGCACTAGCATGAAGGCAAACAGGTAAGCCTGGCTCCAGACGATCAACCTCTGCAGTGAAATGGGAGGCCCTTGAGGCAATCCATGCTGCCAGCTCTGTTGGGGATAGAGCAAAGAGCAGATTTAATATCTTAAAGATAAAAATCACAGATTCCCCGCATGCACACATACATAACCATAGCAGCAATGGTTTTGTGTCTCAGACAGAGAAAAATCTCCAAGAAATACAGCACCTTCCCCATATACTTTGTCAGAGAAGCAGTAGCTCCTGCCAGCATACCCAGTACAAAAACATTCTTAAACCTAAGGGACAAAAAGTACAAATTCATTTGAAAATCTGTCACATCTTTTGTTAGGTCCCTTGAATTACATACAGCAAAACTAGTTGTAAAGACATTTAATAAGCAGACAGCTAAGGATTAGATTTCTTTATTACTTGGCAGTAGTCAAAAAAGGTTTGTAATCATTTATATGGGCATAGTTCTCAAGCTTATAAGTTACTGTTTTTTTCTGAATCAACTTGCTTTTACTTCAACAACAAAAAAAAAAAAGATGTAAAAAGTATAGTTTTAACAAACAAGATCTTCCCAGTATTGACAAAGTACTACTTTCCCCATTAACAACTGCTGCTATATATGGTGTCAGATTTTTCTTTCTCTTCTCCAGCATCACAAATTGAACATTTACCAACAGAAAAAACCAAGAGGACCAACGTGAAAAGCTGTGACAATTCAGCACTGTGATGGGTAGGCTGGCTCTCACTGGGCTCAGACAATCACTCAACATGCCACTGGTAGGGTCTCCAAGCTGTAGGCAATGCCACACTTACTAAAACAGAGCCAGGAAAATAAGGGAACAGTAGGCAGCATTGCTGCTTCTAAAACTCATCATTTACCCCATCCACAGGAGGAAGACAAGGTTTTCCTCCATTTTCCTCCCATCTTACAAAAAGGCTATAAATCCCTATGTCCTCAAATGAGAGTCTGACTTTGATAGCCGCTACACAAATACTAAGACTTGTTGTTTAAGCAAGCTATCCAGAGGTCATCATCTATCCATTCTGGCCTGCTGGAGCAGCAAAACACTGCAGACACAACTCCACCCTAACAAGCAAGGCTATTTTTGCTTTTGTGCTTGAGGATCAAAGCTTTTCCCTAAAACACTATGATCCCAGGGGCTAAAACCACTTTGGTAACAGCTAAGACGGGAAGAAAATCCTCCAATTTCAGGATATTTAAGACTCAATCAAACACCAAGTTCAGGATAACAAGCACCATGCAAGTTATGCATTAAACTAGTATCATTGATAGCACAGCAGCAAGAATGCCCTATTAAAACCTGTAACCAAATCAAGGGATTCCAATATTCGTAAGAATTTAAAAGCACTACCCTCTAGGATACTAGAGAATTTCCCCTTAAAAGACTGCTCACCTCATTGACAGTCATGTTGCTTTTCATAATCTTGTCCACAAATTCAATCAGGCTCCAGATAAAAATCTAATCAAGTTGGACAGGCTGAATTGCAAGGGCTGTCTTTTAAAGTCCTTTAACAGGAGGTCAGCTCAAAGTAAGCCTCTGATGTCCCAGGACTCAAGCCGGCTTATTTCATGTAGTTCATTGCTGTAGGCACCAAAGACCACCTTGGCTCCCCAAACTATTTTTAATCCTCACTCTAGTGGAGCATGTGATTTCTAGAGAAGCTAGGTTTAGTCTTCTGTCCTTTTGGCCTTAGTGATTTCTCCAGGTACAAAAATGGCTCTCCTAGGTAGAGGAAAAGCCTACTAATTGCAGAACTCCTTTACTATAATCGTTCTTCAACTTAAAAAGTTTGTCCCTCTGGAAAAGACGGCCATCCCTGAGAACTACTGCCAGTCTGAAGATCACAACCACCCTAAAGCAAATATAAAAGCACCGACAGATTGCCAGGCAAATAATTTACATCTAGGAAGACCTCATAATTTATATTTAAGACATGTTGGTCACCTCAGCCTGTCCTTCGGAGACATCCTTTTTCTTTTCTTCTCCCCCCTGCCCCCACCCCCCAACTGAAAAGACAAACTTTAAGCCATAGCCAAGATATAAATCCTTTGCCTACTCCCTAGCAAATAGGCCTTAGGAAAAATTTACTCCCACAAAATTAAGATAAGTCCTTTTTATATTTATGCACTTCAGACTAAAGCATTCAAAAGTATCAACGTAACTAATGACCTTTAAAATAAAGCAATTCTTTTGAATATTGATTGTCCTGTATGCTGATATTTTAATGGAAAAAAAAACTATTCAAGATGTTCTTTGTCCTAAAGTTAACTGAAAATTTCATCCATGGAGCCCCAGGTATAACAGCATAACATTTAAATACTGTAAGTGACCAATGTGACATTGCAAGCCAATGTGACTGGGGTTAAAGCATGCCCAGCCATCTCCCATGCGTAGGATCATCCGAGTGCCGTTCTGTTCAGCAGACATGTAGAAATCATTGTTCAGACTAATATTCCTGATGCAGATGCAAGGCAACTCTATCAGTCATGTTGGGGGATAAAGTTTTATAACCATTGTAGCCACAACTTTTACTGTAACTGAAATCTTACAAAGACTACAGTTTTTTTCCCCAGCATCATACTTCCATGGATAGGAGAGAAAAATGCTCCCACTAGCCAAATTCCTAACATTTCAGAAGTAATTATTTCTGAGCTACTGAATAGATAAACAGAACTAACAAGTTTCCAGCCAGCAAGCCACTCCCCATCTTCCTCTTGTTCAGCATGTGGAGCTCAGGTCATTTCCTATTTCAATTCCAGCAGGAAGAGCTATTTCAACCAGAGCACAGAAATAAGATGCCTAAAAGCCCAGACTTACTGACTCTGCACTGTGTTAAAAAAGCACTTGGAAAAAAGGCTACTGATTAAAGGAAGGGTGCCGTTATCTTCAACACACCAAACATTTGAAAGGATGTTCCCTCCCAGACACTTCAGTTTATGAAGTTCGGTTCCCTTCCTTTTTTTTTTTGTTAAATAAAGTCTTCATAGAAGCAAAATAAACTGTTTGTTCATTTGACCGTTTATCCAGCCAGCTTCAAACTAAAATATTCCTGCCCTGTCTCCACTCCAGGTTGGTCCCTGGTGAGTATCTCCAATATTTTATTTCTCTCTAGAAAGTAAGCTCTAGGGAGAATGAAGAGGCTCAAGCATATTTATTAGACTTGACACTTTCTATTGGTATGCAGCACTAGAAAACAATTTCCCTGATAGATGGATGAGCCTGAACTAGTCACACAGCCCTGCACCTTGCTTTCAACCTCATTATTCTTTTAAAGAGGTACAACTCTGCAAAGGGCTCCAAAACAGAGATAGACTTGCAACAGAGGAACTTGCAGGGAAGGTGGGAACTGCAGCTACGTTACAGACACACAGCTGGACTCCAGGGGTCTAGCAAAGGCAGTCATTTCTGTTACTGCTTCTCCAGCTGTAAGGTGGCATTACACCACCACCTTAGACACTCAATGTCAACAGCTTGGCTGCCTGTTATGACACAGGACATGTTCAAAGCTTTAACGCACTTTGAGGAGGAGATGCACGCACACCACACCACCCAATGAGAGCATCTCATTATACATGATCTACTGCTGTAGAAGTGAAAAATTGATCAGCTGCTCATGCAGCAACAAGAACAGCTCAAGACCCCTACAATGATCAAGAGATCTTTAGGTAGAGAAATGAAGAAAGAATAAGCTCTGGAAAGGATGGGTTGATGCTAGCATTTTAATAGTAATACTCCCTGTTCAGCTACAATTCTGCAGGTCACAAAGTAACCAGAAATAAAATGCTATTACAGACCCCTTTCGCTAGGGGTACAGTAGTTTGTTCTACCAGCTTTCAGCATTGTTTCTGGCTCCAAACCAGAAAGAAGCCATAAAGGGCAGGAAACAGGTAATTTGTAAGCCAAACCAAGAGGTGTGTTTTTTCAGTGATGGTTTAGAAAGAACTATAGGGTCACATGGAGACATAAGTCAGACAGGAACCTTTTATTTGGCTCCTGAATTCTGCTTGTTGACTCAACACCCCAAAATATTCCAAAAGGAAGATAATTCAACACAAGCCTTGCGTGTCCCACATTTTCCCATTCAACCCTTAGCACTGAAGTACTATGAGGCAGAGGTACTTTGTTCCTGCCCCAGGTTTATGCCAGACCAAGGTCACAACTTGTCTGACAAGAGGAAACATTGTTTTACACCTGGATCAGGTGCTCCATCTGGTTTACTGGGCAGCCATTCAAATACCCTGGCCACTAATTAGCAGGACTGCTTCTTCTTGCACCAGGGCTAGTTAAACTATAACTTGAATCAGACATACCTCAGCACTGGCGTTGAAACCTGTTTTCAGTCAGGTCAGTTCCTTGATTTAACCACTGAGCAGCTCCCGAGTGCAAAGTGTCCCAGCCACTCTCCTGGACCACAACCTCAAGAGCCACAAACTTCCACTTCAGACAGGTATGATTAAAGGGTCTGAAGCTGCAAACTTTACAAGGGATAGAACAATCACATCAGTTTTAGGATTCCCCAGGCTGAGGTCCCATTTACACAGAGGCATAACGCCGCAACTACGGTTTGCACTATGTCTCCACTGAGGTCTTGCCTGAAGAGGCTTAGTGCAGACAGACATCCATGTTCGCAGCTCAAATCTGATTTTAAATCATGCTCAGTGTTAGAATACAGTACTACCAAACTCTTTCTCCTGTACAGAAACATTGTGACACAAAGAATATGCATATATATATATATATATTCCAAATGGGTGCTGGAATCAGTTTCACCAATGCACTCAGGTCTTAGCGCTGCAACAGTGATACAGCTGCTGCCATTCCCCAGGTGTTCAGGAGAGAAAAAAAAAAAAGTCTTTGATGCCATTAAGAAGAAAAAATAAAAATTCAGCTTTTCAAGGCTGCAGCTCAGGGCCAAGTTCTGTGCAAAAGACTTGAAAAAGCTAATTAGAAAAAGCTAGTAAGTAGACTTTAAGCACACAGCTATGGATAATGCCAGAAAGCACTAGTCAGAACCTTGCTCCTCATCAACCGCATCTGGCTGCAAACAGCTTCGCACTGCGGCTTGCGCACTCTTGGGCAGTGTTCACCACAACCTTCTTTGGAGATGGATACTAACTTCCATTTGCTTTTTGCTTTCCTTGTTTCACCAACAAATAACTGGGTGCGTACTACCTTTGACTTCTAGGCAGTTTAGGAAATGCCAGCAACAGCACACTCCACCCTTGCTGTTTGCTGCCGCCTTCCAGCACATTTGAACTGAACACAGTTACAGAACCAAGACGCTCAGTTCAACCACAAGCAGAGGTTACCTGTGTGCAGTGCATTATCACTTTCTCCTGTGCATTATGCAAGCACAATTTCCAACACAAATTTCAAAATCTGTCATTGCCTGCCTGGCAGAAGCAGTTTGTGGATGTTTAGAAGAGATCTGCCCCCCTTGTACAGAAATGAACTCATTTTGCAAACATTCAGATAACAAGTACAAACCATGCAGCAAAGTTTGGACTGCATATAACTATGGTATTTCCTGGGTTTTCCGTGTACAAACTGGCAAAGTCCATTTGTTTGCATGGACTTCCACAATATAAAGATAGCTTTTTTGGTGTTTTTAAACAGCTTCAAAACTTATGTCCAATTTGTGCGGAAAGTGGCAATAGTAAGTTTTCTCTTGGACTCTTTAAACATATCTAAGGACCATATTGCAAAAAAAGTGTCAATAAAAAAACAACACCACAAAAAAAAACCCCAACTGCACAGGGCTTCAGAACACCCTGTTTTTCTGGTTATTAGCAAGAACAGTCTTTCCAAACGCAGCACAAGGGAGGAAACATTGTGTAATGCTCCACAGTTCCCAGAACAAAGAGCGACCTCTTCTAGCACCAACCCCAGTCTGTGCACTGCAGGCTTGGATGCCACCAAACCCTTCTGCAATTTACAGATGCAAGAGAGGAAGTGGTGACACTTCAGGCAGCCAAAACTTTCCTATTAAGTCAACGATTGAAAAATGTGCAAGACAGCAGAATTCTAAGTCACTCGGTCATAATTTTAGCAGGAAACACTCCGCTCTTATCAGCATTGCTTCAAGCCACCCCTGTTATGCTAATTCAGTAACTTCTGAACACTGAAGCGCCCTTGATAGAGAGGGTCGTTGTGAAAAAATAAGTCCTTCAACACTTGTTTTCATAGCAGCTACATCTGGGGAAGAAATTACTGCAAAGCATCTACCTCCCAGCAGATCACTACTTGGATCGCTTTTAGAGGCAAAGGTACCAACACCATACGCTCTGCTGAAGCTTTACCTGCTTAGAGCTTCATAGATCCATGAAGCCTTGTCAGTATGTGCCATCCCAGCCCTCTGTGCGTGTGTCACTGGGACGCAGCCATCGAGTATGCTTCATTACCTGGGATTGCTGCTCCAAAGCCGACACACCCCCCCCCCCCAGTGTCAGCACTTGAGATAACAGCAAACAGCTCCCCTGTTGTTATTGTCACACCTGATAACTGCAGAGAGGCAAGCCATCATCTTGACATGCCTTCATCTGCCAACACTGTTCTTTTAAGACCATTCAAAGCATAATTTACATACTACTACTGATGCAGAGGTGCACTACATGCCAACTTTTGTCTAGTAAGAAAAGTGATCCCTGCAAGCTAAAAGCAAGATTTGTGCCTTTTATAGAAGGTGCTGACTGCAAATTTATTTCCCCACTTGTGATCAACCTACCCCTTACAACCTCTCACCTTGTAGTTCACTGGGAAATTGTTGCCACTTTGGACACTTGCTGTTGATATGGAGACTTTCTGCATTTCTCCACCCACCAGGCGGTTATTCATCTCACCACTGCAGATCTGCATTTTGAAAGCATCACATCCTCCCACCAATGGGCAGTCTGACTAGTCAGAAGCCCTGTGTCTTTGACCTCGAAAAACTTAAACACACTGAAACTTTCCTTCAGATAGCAACAGCAACACTACTCAGAGGACAAAATTACAAAGAAGTACGAAGTAGTACATTTTCTTTCACATCCTAGTTGATAGTTCCCTCCTCACAGCGCAGTCCTGAGCTATGCTTCCCACCAACCCCCGTTTCTTTGTTCTCTAGTTAGGTATACTGCAATTACTGTGCATTTCCATGTATATACTGCATTTTCCCTGTCTTCTCAGTGCTACCTTTAGCTTAATACCCAGTGCTTGAGATGAACCCTTTCTATCCATGAAGAACCGCGACAAGCCAGAAGCACTACAGCTGACTTAACAAGTCAAGTCCAAGGTGTTGCAGGGCCATCTGGCAGACCTCAAGGGAAAGGCTTCTTCACTCAAAACAGCTGCTGTGAACGCACCCCTGTCACAGTGTCTGCTTCTGGCACACGAGTAAGAGCAGACACCAGAGCAGGACTCTGAGTGGTGACACCAGCCCAGCTGAAGAACCAGGCTGCGGCGCTCCCTGCTCACCAGGTCCTCACGTGGCCACGTGAGTGACTATCGCCTAATCACAAACCAGGCTCTTTTCCTCCAGCAACTTAACTACTGACTGGCAGAAGAATGACAGATTTTTTTAATACAATATCTTTCAGGAAGAAAAGCCAGGAGCACACACTTTTCACTGCTGTTTTGTTTTTAACCACACATCTGGTGTTGGAAACACAGTCCCCGACATTCAAACTGGAAGTACAAGGAGGGATCCAGCAAAGGAAGAAGAAATACAGTGGACAACTAGCTGCTTCATCCACTTACTATTATGCATTTGTGTACTGCAGCATTTTGAAGCTAGAGAGTGAGGATAGATTGCTGGCCTGGAAACTCTTGGAAAGGACTATTTAATCTAGTTGCCAGCACAACATCCAGGCCACAGCCACTAGCAGCTGGGCAGTGGGCCATTCCCGCTATGAACCATCCTTGTGGCACCTCTGACCTTTGGTTCGGCAAGCCATCCAACATGCACCTTGTGGTGCTTTACGATGACTTCAGTATGTTTGCAACACCACCAAGGTGGGCCACTTCCACTAAACAACAAAAATAACATTTACCAATCCTCCAGGGAGTGCTCTCAGAAACTTTACAAAACCCCAACAACTGGGCTGTTTAAGAACAGCTGTTACGGCTGCCACCAGACCAGCACTCCCAAGTTAGAGGTTCCCCAATGCTGAATGATATCACCTTTTCTGACCGTTGCAGTTCCTGAAACATTTGCATCAGATCTACACCAGGAACCGGTGCTTAGTTACTTATTTGCTACTTGCCAACCATGTCCTGCTTAGTTTATTTTTAATTCAGTGTCTTTCAGTTCACTACTGCGGCTGGGTGGACTTTTAGCCAGCTATCTTGACTGGTGAATCACATTCCTTAGTTTTATAATAACCTTCAGCATTAGTACCTACATTTATCTTCACAGTTAACTTTGCATTTGAAAATGGCTCTTCCAAAACACCAAGCACCTTGTTACCTGCGCAGATCAGCAATTTGGCTGTTTGAAACATTGCCACAAAGAATGATTCACCAATATGTAAGCAGAAATTCCCCAGGCTGTTTATGAAATCTCCAATAAAAGATGCCACAGAAGGGAGCCAGGTGAATCTTTTTATAAATATTTTTAAGCCAGGTTGCACCAGACATTCAACTTGCACTTGAAAGATCTCAAACTTAAGATCCACCCTTCCCTACAAGGAATTTTTCTTTCTGTTCCTTGTAGACAAGTATTTTAAGCCTCATTTGTGAGCTTATTTTCAGAAAGCATCCTAATCAGGAACAAAGAGAATCAAAAACTGTAAGCTCCAGTGTAGGACTCCCAGTATCTCTTACCAAAGCTTATTCTCTAACCAGGTGGGGCTGGCAGACCTCACTAATTACAAAAACAGTAGTAAAAATACATCCACAGCAGATTCTCTGAAGTTATAAAGCAGACATGCCCTCCCTAGCTCCATCACCTCTTTTTTGTATCACCACCAGCTATCACTATTTCCTTGCCACAACGGCAACTCACAAAAGACACCAACAAGAAAAGTAGCTTGGGCCACAATACAGAGTTAGATCCGCTCCAGCCAATCACATTAGATTAGTGGGGAATGTTATCTGACTCCCAGCCTATACAGAAAACTGGATCTTGGACACGACTTTTTACAGCACTTTAGGACTGGCAGCAATTGCCAGGAATTCTTCACCCTTTTAGCAGGTGTTGAAGCTTCTGGGGAAGAGCCAGGCAGTACTTTTGACTCGCTGAAGCAATCAAACCATTCGTTACATCACCCAAAGATGGCAAAAAAAAGCAAGAGCAATTCACTAGAAAAGTTTTAAGCAGCCCCAAGATAAGATAACCTCAAGCCACAAAACAAATATCTGCAATAACTCTCATGTCTTCATATTGCTTTTTATTGAATGAAAGCAACTGGTGCATAAACTGCAGAGCAAAGTAGAGCAGAGCATCTGCTCAAACACTCTTACAAAGCATTCTGTAACTGTTCTCACTTAAATCTATGCAGCATAAACCCCACCACGATTCCTCGGGCAGTAACTGTGTGCAAGTAAAGTAGCTCTTTCCTTTATAGGTCTGCAGAAGAATGTCACTAGACATCATTAGTCTTCACTGCAGATGGAGCCAAGAGAGAAGCTTTCAATTTTGCTGGTTCTTCCCATCATCTTTAACAATAAAATAGCCAGCTCAAGTTTTTACTGAAAAGAGAAAGCAAGTTTAAATGTGTATTGAGAAAGCATTTTAAGTCTATAGACAGTACTAGTGGGGGAGAAAACACAGTACTCCGTAGCAGACAAACCTTACTCTTCCAGACTGGAGAAGGGGGTGTGGAAAGAAGGAAGATGGGTAGAAAGACAGCCAGAATATGTCCCTGGTGCCTTCAGGATTTTAATCACATTAGCTCAGACAAGGCAGCCTGCTGTACTTACACCTTGAGATCAGTAACAGCTCTCTGTAGGGTTTACCTTGGCTTGCTAACAGCCTTCTTAAGACCTTCTTACATTAGTTTAAACCTCATGCCACACACATGCATATGTGCCCTTCCTCCTTTCCTGGTTTCCCTGTGACAGCCCCGAGGTGCCACGCAGCACATGAAGCGGGATGCTCCTCTCTGCACGTCCCTGTATTTAGCCTCCTCTGCTCCACATTAATGAGGGTATTTACATGAGGGGATACTTCCTTCCTAAATTCTTTCTGCCCTTCGTCCTTACTAGGCACCATAATCCTGTTTACAATGCTCTGGTTGCTATGGAAGTGATTATATTGTCACTAGATTATACCTTCAGGTAGAAAACCTGTAAGTGAAGGAGCTTGAGCAGGTTTTTGCATATATTGGAAGACATGATAGTGCAGTCCCACACATAATGGCTAGGAGCTTTAACAGTAGCTTCTGGATGCAGAATATGACCACCAGGAATAGCATAGCATCTAGTTTTCAGTTTGTTTTCTCCTGTCATTTTCCCATCACTGGCTCCCACTATTTTACACAGTGCCCTTTCAGCTAAACAGTACGGTCCCAGCCACTTCCCTAGGACCCTGAAAACTCTTCTATATCAAAACACTATCTCTTTAGTCCAAAGATCAGGGTGAAAGAAGTGACAAGATCACATAACCAAGCTCCACAACTCTAACTGCCCTTTTGTTGATTACTGCCTTTTATAGAGCAAGGATTTAGAGAGCAGAAGCAAGAGAGACAGACAGTCTCAAATCTGCCACGCTCTGTGAGACGCATGACTAACCCAGCTTGAGCTAGCAGAACAGGACAGTGTACGTGCCTAAAATGTGTAACCCCACGTGGAAGCCTATTCACCAGGAGCACAAGCATAGGGGGTTATCTGGGTGCTGCCGGGAAGTTAAATACACAACAGCTAAGAGTGCAGCATAAATAGCTTAAAGACCCCATTCCTTGCAAGTAGCTGGGAATCAAACAAGACACTTCCCTACCTACTGAGACCCCACTCAGCAGCACTGGAGGAGCTTTAGATCTTCAAAGCCAGGATTGTACAAGGAGCCAGCACCCCAAGGACAGCATTGACGCTCACATGCAACAGCTAGCATCGTTCCCCCAACCGATGGTGTTATGTATGTACACATGCATGCCTCTGAACTCCTTCTCACTTGCAGCGCAGTTTCAGCCATCAGGACGCTTACCTAGATCAGGCAATACAGAAATACTGCAGTAGAACCCAAAGAGCCATTGTATAATCCAAACCACAGCTGCACCAAGAACAAGATTCTTATCCTAGTATATTTAATGTTTGGACTACAAGAAGAATATATAACTCGCAGTTAACGTCAAACCTTGCACCACATAATACTTCTTTATTGTAGGATTAGAACAATGTGACAGTTCTGTTAGAACAGGACGTGTGAAACAGGGGAATAAAAAAAATTCCTCACCAAGAATAAAGCCAAGGACTGTGCTGTAGTTTCCAGAAGCTCTCAGCCCTGCTTACAGTTAGCCTGTGTTCACAGCACATGGGAGAGACTGCTCACTGACCAACGTCCAAGTGCAGCTACACACAAAATACTCAGGATCTCTGTTTTCCCAGGAGAAGTGACCAGTGTCTCGTCAGAAGACAACATGTCAAAGGCTAGCTGAGTACAGTTCCAAGGATCAAAGTCTTGTAGGACTAGTTTTAGTATGAAAGAAGTGGTGGTGTATGTGTTTGCGAGTAGGAAGAAAAGAACTAATTCGCTGCTGGATCCCATCTGAGGGCATGGATGTTAGAAGGAAAGCTCAGCACTCACTACACCAGACATCAAATAGCAAATTTCAGCTTTGGAGGGGAAAACAAACAAACATGCCTGGTTTGAACTCAAACTTTGATGAGCATTCAAGGCCTATCCTTGAAACTGGTTCTTTCTTAGGAACCTTATATTTCATTTATTACACCAAATAATCCAGATCACTTACTGAAGCCAGCACAAGTAAACTAAGCCTGATACTTAAAGTCAGTGCTGGAAGTCCTGGTCATAGGTTATTCCTGCAGAACTACATTTCACCTATTGGAAATGCCCCTGCTATGGTCCAAGAGGAGTATCTTCTCCCAGGCTGCAGTGCAGCTGACAGCAGCAGAAGGTGATTCAGATCTACTCACCAAGCAAACTTGGATCTGCAGTCCTCTTCAGCACTGGGAACATATTAAGAGGTGGCTTAATCACAGGCAGAAGACACAATAGCTAGCAGATAACTATAAAAAGTCTTATTACTGCTCCCAAATACAAGAAGCAGCTTCTCAGAGCAACATTTTCTGGAGAACAAAATTAACAGCAATGAAACGCTATTGCAGCCAACTAACTTTTAAGAGTTGCAACAAATACACAAACACCAAAAAGGCTGAAAGGGCACTGGATTGAGACACACATGTGACCCAGCAAGCAGCTGCCCCTGGAAGAATTTCAGACTTAATTCTTCAGGTCCATGTATTTGTATCTTAACACACCAAAGGGGCATTAGGGTAACCAGATCCCCACATGTTCTCATCATCTTCTGCTGGGAGAGGAGGCAAGCTCAGTTTGTCCCTTCCTCCTTCTTCCATAACCTCCATGTCACCCGAGGCAAAAGCTAAGCTACACTAATAAAAACAGCAGAGCTAGCCTAAACTGTCCAATCTTGTTATTTACACCTCAGCAGAATGCTCCCAGCATCTACTATCACTCATATGGCTTCTCCAAGGGCTGCCTGTAATGCACAGGCATTGGAAGTACATCCCAGAATACCATTTGTTCACACAGAGAATTTTGTCAACAGCATTAGACACATTTCACATTCATCACCTTTAGTTTACCGTTTAATATTAAAGCATTTAAAATGCTGAAGAGATTTTAACTTGCAGCATGTCAATCCGAAAAAGGTCGAAAAACAACTCCTGCAGCGATCAAGAGGGTCACCCTTAGAGCACTCAAACTGCTCCAGAACATGGTCTCCAGGACCAGCCAAGAACTTTACCAGGATCTTTACCTGGTTGGTCCTTATGAGAATGAAAGGCTATTTTAACCATGTAAATTTGTTGCTTCCACTAATTTGTCTACTCAGGTTGATTCAACATCCGTTGTCTAGCCTATAGATGTATATATCCAAAATTCTTATAAAGAACAGCCAGTGATCCAGCATATTTGGCCTCACAAAGGATGAAACCCTGTCCTACCTAAGCTCTATGCACTACTCAGTCTCATAAGCTGGCAGTAGCTCAAAGTGCATGGGAAGAGGAAAAGAAGGACAAGCAGAAGACATCGGTCACCTTTTGAAATACTAAGGCACACAGGAAGCATTGTACAGTGCTTTGAAAATAGCACTCTCATCTAAAGACTTCTGTTTTGCTACAGGAAAAGTGTCAAGCAAATCATTCCATTCTCACTGGATGCGTTATCTGCGCTTTCCACTAAATTCAGATAGAAAAAGACCTAAAGCACAGCTGATCCATTTTTTTCCCCTGCCTCCTACTACAAGTGAAACGTTTTCCCTCTTAAGGGAGCATGAACATTAATACTTGCCATTGACTAGAAGCACCTCCAATCTAGTCCTGTGCAACAGCTCACATTTACTCAAGTCCAAGGCAGTCTGTCTAACCTTACTCAAGTTCAAATCCTAAGAAAAAAAGGCAAGCCTGTCTTTCTATTTGTATCCATGCAAGCCTACTGACAGCCAGCAGTCTCCATCCCTAGCCTTTCCCTAGGTCTGTGCCTTTTGATATTGCTTGCACCTGACAGTCTGTCAGTCCAAAGCTAAATGGAGATGATGTTTTCAGGGTCTACTATTGCATCTACGGGGATCGTAACAAGTGAGTTGCAATAGGGTAGAAATAACAAGTCCTTCCCTGAAGTCCTTTCAGCCTTCCCTCTACTTCTGGGGTGGCGGGAAGTCACACAACTATTCAAGTATTTCAAAGATACCAGAAGTAGCACAAACTTCTCTCAGAAGACCCCAGTCATCTGTTGCTGGGGTTTACCCACATAAATTAGTTCCGAAAATTACCTTCCTTTGTATTTCAGAAACAAGAAGAGATTACAGAATAATAGAAGTTTACTATTCATTTCCCCCCTGCCTCCCACCCCAGAAGACAAAAAAAAAAAAAGTGTACCTGGTACTTTCATCTGTTCCCCAATTTCCCAACAGCAGAAGGGGCACTGTTTGCAGAGCCTGCAACTGCTCCTGTTACATTCTTACTCCAAAAGCACAATTCCCTCAGGTGCTAAAATTTTAAGAAAAGATGCTTGTGTAACTTTTCATTAGATTCTCCTTCCTCTTTTCTCTCCTTGAAAGTTACATTATTACACCTCCCTAGGAAAAGAAATATTTATAAGCAGGACAACTCCACCCTTTCCTCTTAGTTAACACCACAAGGCAAAATACAGCCAGAAGTCAGCCGCTACACACTCTCGGCTATTGCTTCATTTCTCTGCCTTTCCACGTTCCTCACCAAAAGCCAAACCGAGTAAAGGCTCGCCACATCTGCATTCGCCAAAAATCTACGATTTGTGCAACTGATGCAGCACAGCTTATTACAGCTGCATAATTATAAGTCCATGGCTGGGTATCTAATTAAAGGAGGAATGAATTAATGAGTTTTACCAAAGGCTTTTGAGTCACCATTATAATTCTCACCCTTAATCAGCAGCAGGACACTCAAAGGACAGCGTGAGCAGGATCAAGAGCAGAGAGGGGGGATAAACCACCCCCAGCTGATGCATCCCCCATCATGTTCCTGTCCAACGTGTCACTGTCATTCAGACCCTGACAGCCAGATCAAACCCAGCAGGAAAACGCCTAGGCCTTTTGGACAGCTGAATACAAAAACGCTTCCTGAAGCTGCCACAAAGCACACACCAGCCTTTGAACGCCGAGAAGCAGCGAGATGCCGGGCGAGAGGCTCTGCAGAGCGCTGACTCCACGGCTTTCATTCATCCACGGCCCCAGCCCCCACCCAGCGCCAACAATTACAGTTCAGTCTCAGGCTCCCAAGGAGGCAGAAATTGAAAACACGTTTTCATTGAAGCACAGCTTGAATTTCATGAATTCCATTACTCTCTACTTTCTCAGCATTTCCTGGAGTGAATACTGTAAAACAAGGGAGAAAGGGGGCAGGGGGCTGTATGCGAGGAAGCAATCATACGCCACCCCTCTGACCGTGCCAGTCTGAGAACAGAGTACAGAGGCACTTGCAGCAAGGAAGCAACATAAAGGAGGATTATTCCTAAACTGAAGAAAATAAGTATATACTAAACATCATTTTAGGGAGGAAGGAAAATAACAAACTGCCAGAGGCCTCAGAACAGTAACATCATCCGTTACAACCAGCACTTAAATAGCAAGGCAACAGCCACAGCCTTGATGCAAAGCACAACAATTTCAGCATTGCAACAGAAAGCATCTCTTTGGTACTACAGCAAGTATCAAAACTACCGGTTTATCAGCTACAGGAACTTGAGCACACAGTTAAACTGCAGGAAAGTCTACTCCAAGAGCATGAAGTACAGTGAGGTCATACTCTGCCCACCACATAATTCTGAAATCTACTATGTAACACTAAAGCAATTATAATTATCAAAGAAAACAGGCAGTACCAAGCAATGGGTCATTTTTTCCACATGTACAGTTGGAACCCAATCACCTTTGGAATTACTCGGGTTTGCTAATAACACCCTATGGATAGCTCTGACACCAGTACCAATACTCTTGGTTCCTTCACTGACACCCTCTTCTCTCTCTCCCCCCCAGCTTGGGCCTTATCTTCAGGAGCATTACATCATCTACTGCACTGAGCCCTCCTTGTAACAGACACTATTATGCAACTGAAGTGCCTCCATTTGGATTTTGGCATTATTTTGAATTTCGGTGTTGAATAGAAGGCTTGTTTAAATTCCCTGCATGAACAGCAGCATTTTACAGACTGAAAAGGGTGTCCATGCACAGACACCAACACTGGCACAACAACGTGTCTGAATGTGTTATACATTTGTGAAACATCCATTCCCCACATTCCCGTTTCCCCTCGTCCAGGAATAAATCCAGCATTGTTAGGACTGATTAGCAATATCTTTCATCCCTAATTTCACACTACAAAGGACTTTCATGCATATGCACGTGTGGCACCATTCTGAGAAGTCTGCCAGAAAAAGCATTTAGCACCTACTGAGGAAATCACAATCTGAGGGTGCAGCTCCAGTTTAAGTGAGGGTGAAGGGGACTGTCAGTTCTTTTCCCTGGATGATTTCAATGCTGCTCTTACTATTGGAAAAAAAAATGTTCATCTGTTAAAATAAAAACTTAAAAAGAAGTCTGGCACGTATTATATCTGCTGAAGCAAGCAACCCGATAACCACGTGAAAGCACACATTATTACAAATGTCACCCTCATATCCAAGTGTTTAGAGATGGAAATTGGTACAGGTAATACAACTGAGTTACACCAACTGCTGTGTCTGTGTACTGCACGCTAACCTACTTTTTTTTTTTTTGAAAGAGAACAGCCTTGCAGCTGTAAGCGCACAAATGACTACTTTGGAAGGAAACACACATTTGTGGCTTACCAAATGTTAGCTCTCACAATTACAAGATCAAACTCAAAAATGACAAGTGGCTCGTTATACAGAAACGTAAAGAAGTTTGAAATTAAAGGTTTGCAGTGTTTTGTTCTTACTATATTAAATTAACTAGGAAAAAGAAATAGCATCAGCATGGATTGCCCCACAGTGACAATCCACTAGGTACCTGCAGACCCCTTCACCACACAGCAGAAGTTATTTCTGGCTTGTGGATAAACATAACCAATTCCTGTTTTTTCACCACTGCAATACAACTACTGTCATCTGAAAGTGCATCTCCAGGGCAAAAAATCTTGTGTGAACTTGATCCTCCTTGATTTTGGCTCACCTGTCTTGTTAATTGTCATCATCAGCTAAAACAAAGAACTGGTAGGATGACATACCCAGAAAGTACAGACAAGCCTTGCTGAGAGAGGAGCAGGGTTACTGGGTTTTGATTTTCTTATTATTAGAGACAACTCTCCAGCATATATCAGCATGTTTGAGTCTTATCTATGTCTTAAAAGTGAGAATTAGAGTTCAGTACAGAAGGTAATCCTGATATATTCCAAGTCTCAAGTTACTCAAGTCTCATCTGAATCTTAGAGCAAATAAATTCCCAGACATCACGTCCCTTCCCCCAGCTATGGGAATTACATTCAGTTGAAAACAAGCCAAGTTCTCCTACCCACTCAAGGGGAATGGGAAATCTCAGCCTAACTGGTGGAAGGTTTATTACTGAAAGATAAAACAGAATCAAGAGGAGAAATGACAATCATCAAGAGCTTAGTTGCAAACAAGATGCTGACTCCCCTCCATCTCAAGACAATTACGAGTGAGCACCGTCTTACTCAGTGCTTGCCTGCAGCCACCCAAGCATATTCACTTGACATCAAAGAAAATAAAGAACAACCTCAGAAGAAGCATTAGCCATCACTGGTTAGTCTCCAGCGTGCTGATCCCTACAGGTACAGAAGTGTCCCCAGAAAGGAGCTGACCAGGCAAGCTCTGCCACAACAGTCTTGCCACATCAACACAAAGAGCATGATCACCGATTTTAGACTTCACCCTTTCCATCAGCAAGTGTGCTGATGGGGGGGGGGGGGGGGGGGGGAAGGGCTGTAAAACTAGCCTTGCCCTAAAAGGAGAAAAAAAAAAACAAAACAAAAAAAACAAAAAAAGGAAAGAAATGCCAAGGGATTGGAGGGTGCTTGTCCTTCCAACTGTCCGTTCTGAAGACACTTAAGAAACCTGATGTGACAGGGGCACGTAACTTTTGTATCTCTCATTCTCAACAGACAGGTTTTTGTTTACAGGCTCAGAATTAAAACTAATACCAAAATACAAGTAAGCGATCAAGACTACTTGTGGCACAGCTCCCTAAATCCACATTCAAAGCTTTGGGATTGAATCAGAGGAAAGCACCTGACTTCCCATCCTTAATCCCCAGTCATGCCTAACGGGATATGTTTTTCTAGGTAAGAATTTCTCACTTTCCCTAATAATGAAAAATACGAAGCATTAAAACTCCACACCAACAGCTGCTTGAAGCACTGCTTGTTTTATTGAATCTGCATTTAAACAAAGGCTTTTTGTTAACCTGAAGAGCGAGGATTTTTCCTCTATTCAAAGAGGCATTAAGAATTGAGGGGAAGGGGGAAAACAAAAAATATAAAGGGATGAGATGGTAAGACTAAACTAATTTTGAATAGTCCTTTCTCCAGAACACTAGTGATCAGGCTTTGCAGCTAGACACCAAGATAAGCTTCTTAAGTACCTGCATCATTTTGGTGGCAAACTGAAGGTTACAAACCCTCATCTGCATTTTCAGTTCCTGTTTTGACTCCCTTTTTCCAAAGCAAATACAAAACATAAGGTTCTTTAATGTCAGCTCCTCCAAACTGATAAAAAACACTTGTGTACATACAGGGTAAGTGCAACATTCAGGTAGCGCACAGAGGAGGTACGCGCTTACCCCAAGATTTACCTGATAACCTCCACGCCAGGAGACATAAGCTGTTAAACTCTCATTAAAAAAAATAAAATAGGATTTAAGAGGACAAATGTCTTGGTGCAGATGCACCAAGGCGTCAGTGGCAGGCCACCACCTGACCAGACTAATGTTTTTAACTCTGATTCTGCTCTTCCAGCTAAGACCAGCACGATACCTTCAGAGCGCCATATGCCGCACAGAGGTCTCCCAAGACTGAGAAGCTCACCAGGCCTGGCAAAAGCACCTTCTCTGTGCAGGATTAACTTTAAGGATCCTACCCAGACAAAGCAAGCATGGTTTACATCTTTGCACACTCACTTGCATCTCCTTCTCTCCTCCCCCTACAACGTGTTTCACATTTCTCCAAGTCACCTTTTACCCCTCTGTGTGTACTTTGGTCTGCTAAAACCTTACACTGAGAACAGTTAACTTTTTTTGACCAGAGTAAGGTAATCTACAGTCAGGGTTTCCAGATACTGCCAGTTCTCAGGAGACCATCTGAAAACGTAGCAGCACAGCACGGGTCAGCAAAAAATTAGGGCTGCAGACAGAAAGCTGGCAAAGGTTGATTTTCTGCCTGTCTGCATACCATATGCTGCTGCATGACTGGATGTATGGTCAACAGAAGCCATTGTATGCCCATCTTTGGTAAAAAAGAAATTGTCTTTATTCTAAATTTTTGGTTATCCATTATGCTGCAGTTCCCTGTTAAAGGCTCTTCCAGATCAAGGAAAAGGAATCAGACTACAGCACCAATTTGCTGATAAGAGGCATTACTGCGTGGTTACTCATACAACCGAGACCAATGAGTAAAGGGAAGAGGGGATTTACTCTCAGTTCTTAAAAACCTAAAAGCAACTTTAGTTTAATTAGAAAACATTGCATTCTACTAACCAGGGTCACCCAACCCTTCTGGAAACATGAGCAAACTAGTGCTACAGCAGGATAGCTGATCAGACCTTGGAAGTGGTCCACCTATTCTTGAAAGAGCCCTTCATTCTAACCCCTTTAAGAAAGGCACATTACCCTCTGACTTTAAGCCAACTAGACAAAAACACGTCATCCAACTTGACTTATACACATGTTTCCAATTTACAGAAAGACTCTGGGTTTCAAAATTGAAATAAGACGCCAGTACAGTAGAGGAAGTTCTAAAACAATCTCTATAATCCAAGTTTTTTGGCAGTTTAGGCTCCATCATGCTTCTCCAGCCAAGAAATACTTCCAAAGATGACATTAGTTGTTATGTGTAGGGAAACAGCCTCACAGAGCCAGAAAGTACCTGACAGAATCGATTCCTTGCTGAACCTTTGGCTACAGGTTCAAACACACATGCCTTGGATTAGAGTCTGCAAGCCAAAAAAAGGGAAGCATCATTGGGCTTACACAGCACCTTTCACTGCTAGGTCCCCCCCAACACATATATAGCAGTAGAAAAAAGAATGTTACAACACAAAAGCACTGACAGATGTATGATAGCAAAATAGCAAACTCCTGGGTGACAACACTGAAGAGACCATCTCAAAACCAAGGACTAGAACATACCCCTGTTCTTCTCAATGCTTCCTTTAGCTTGGTTCTGCATTTTAATTAGCATGAATCAATCATCCAGTCTTTTTCCAAAGCACATACAGTTGCCATTACACCGACTACCCATGCATTTGCAGTTCTGACTCACAGAAAAAGCATGAGTGTGGTGCAAGGAAACAATTTCACAGATGCTGGATAATTTTGCTTTATTCTAACCCGATTCACACATAACCCATGTGTTTACACAGATTCAGGTCAATGTTGCCATTTTCCAGCAATCAAGAAAAGCATAAATTAGAGTCAAGGTGCTCTGTAGCTTAGCTTTTACAGCCCCTTCTTCACTGTTTATAGTACACTTTCCAGCATACAGTGAGACTTAAGGGCTACAATAAAATGTTGTAGGCTCCTTTTCTTTTGGTACCAAAAACAGAGTCTCAAGCAGATATTCCATTACCTGTTGTTGTGCCGAATTAAAAAGCTATTCAGCTTTTCTATTTCTTTCCAGCATGTAGCCTCCACGCTACCTCAAGGCTCTTAAGCAACCCTACCCTGAGAAATGAAGTGCATTCAATGCCATGCAACTAAGTCACAAGTCGAAGTACTTGTATTACTAAACAGATTAAACTAGCACAGCAGCAGTCTCAGGGCCATCTTACTGTTTCAATTAACGAATTGGAAAGTAAGTGGACAGTACTGGTAAGATCATCATCATTTATTCAGCAGGAAAAGGCATGGAGACCAGAACTGGTATCAGCATGATGCCATCAGAAGGAGCACGAGCTTTGCTCCATTTTTACATTCCCTTCACTCCAGTTTGTGACTCACTATACAATGAAAAGGCTTTGCAGAGCACTGCAGTATGACTCAGATGAGAATACAGCCAGAACAAAACTGTTCATATCAAGATATCTTCAACCCAAATGATTCATGGGAGGATTAGGAAAAGAACTGGTCTGATAAGATCCTCTATAGGGATGACCCTATGAAGCAAGCCCTGCAAGAAGCACAAGGAAGCAGCTCTGACAGGACTCACCAGCATGCCAACCCCCCCGGTGAAGAAGGATCACAACCCCAGCTCATGCTACATTGAAGCTCACCTCCATTCTCCCAGAAAAAGGAAACAACTAGTTGTACTGCTGTCCACAGCTTGCCATGAGAGAAGTGAAGCATCTGAAGAACATACATATACATAGACATTTTTAAAGAATCTTGTCCAGAAGGGAATGATCTGTTCTGTTCCTCCACACTTGCACACACTGTTCCAACCTAACGTGAGAAGATAAGTAGTAAGTAATACCAAGAGAGCATTTTAGAGACCAATTCAGGTGAAAAAGGTATGCAGCCAAAGCCTGCAGCTGCATTGATCTCAGCCCCTGGCAGCAACATTGCCATAAGTTTTTCTCATGCTCTCAGACAAAAGAAGGAAGCCCCTGTAGGTTGGTACACAATGGACACAGCCACCTTGAGGCAGGCTTGTACACAGTGGGTGTCCCTCCTGCTCTGACATAAGAGACTACATGTGACAGAACATCATAACTAGCCACTAGATCTATATCCTTCTGATATTCCCCACCATCCAGGGTCCCAGAAGACAAAACAAAGACCTAGACTTCAAAGACCAGCAGCATGTGCTTATCTGTGAGCTACATGTGCTTGAGGCAGGTTTCAGGGGACAACAGCATGTCTGCTGCTTCAGTGGAATAGGGGCTTGCACATTACAGTAATCCTTGCTAGGTGGAGGTGGAAAGGCTGTTAAATCAGCAGCCTCTTCACCTGTGGGAGCAACAAGTGATATGACAACATTCAAATCCAAGCCACTGTATTTCACTTTTTGTTGAAATGGGATGTTCAGTTGATGCACGAGTTCAAACCCTATCATCAAAACATGAGTACAAGGAAAAAAAAAAAAAAAAGTAGGTCTTCACGAAGATGTTACTAAAGAAAACAGTTTCCTAAGGAGAGAAATGTTTTCTCTTGGTCATGGGTTGGGAAATCTTTTCTAGAGGCAGTGAAGAATCAGAAAGGACACACTGCTTCCTTCCCCATAACAAATCAGAGTAAAAATGGACACTGAGCCCTGCCATATGCTTATTTATGACAACAGTCTAGCTACTCAATGACTTGAAGTCATGGAAACTTAAGAGGTATTTTCAGTTTAGTAAAGGTAATCCTTCCTTACTAGGGACACTCTGCCCTTTCCCATCCCCACAAGCTCCCAGCTAGCATCCCCCAATGACATCTCTTCAGCCACTGCAGAACCCAAACACAAGCATGCAGTTTAACAGTTTATACTTAAGAACCAAGGTATCAACCACTAATGGAACAGAAAACAGAAATACACACAATTTGTGCCAATAAGACCTACAAAGAAGAGAAAAAATAAGCATAATTTCAATTAAGAAATAGACTTTCTTATTTTCAGGACAGATACGATCTTGGCCACTAAATACAAAAGGTTCCCAAAGAAAAGGGGAGACTATGCCAGCATAGGCTGCAAACTAGAGCAAGAGATGAAAAATCATAACAAAGCTAATAGAAAATGCTAGAATTTAAACCAAAAGGCCTTCGGACCAATTTAAAGCATGAGAGAGCATTTAGCATTACAGTTCCCGCTCCTGGATTAAGTTTCCCTGTTTCACTGCATTAGAATTAATCTACGTGGCTACGAACTCCCAAGTCAACTTGCAGAGCCACAGCAGCTTCGTTATGTAACCGGCGACACCGATACCACGGCTGCGTTACTGGAGCTTGCCTGCTGTCCCTCACCGACGCCGAAACCAGCAAAGCTGCTGCTGCTCCAACAACCCTCCTGACAACAGACACTCCGGTAACCCAGACGTTCAGGGTTGGATTTGATAAGACATCCTCTTGCAAGCTGATGCTAAGACTTTAAAGGCCATCTACTGCTGTGCAAGAAGTCCTTAATATCATCAAGGGAGGGGAGGCAGCTACACAGAAGGACAGCAGAAGGCTTTAAGTCAGAAAGTTATAATTGTAGAAAAATTATCGGACAAACGAACACAGCCCCAGATTTCTGTGAGGAGCGCCTTTAAACAATTTAAGTGAAAAAAACGTACATCTGCTCTCTATTCAAAGGTCAATGAGTGTTTGTTTCACGATAACACGCTCCCAAGAACATCTTTCCATGACCTCTTAACTTGTGATCTTCAGCATCTCATATCCCTTGTTTTAAAGGCAGCTACCCTCTGAGGTCATGGAAATACGGTTAAACTGCTGTGCAGCGTTACATCTGCGTGTGGCCATCTTGAACTCTGCTGAGCCAAGGGAACTAGAAGACATTAACAAACTGAAGCCCCAAATACAAAAGTTAGGTCAAAAGCCTGTTTTGTTTACAGGTTTAAAGATATTTCTTTGCATCCCCCATTGGTCTTTAAACACACCGCTCATGTTTTGCTCTAGCTTCAGCTCAGAGCTCTGTTCACCTGCGTAAAGCTAAAAGGCAAACCATGCTGCTTCCTGAAGTATTTTCAACACCTTTTACTTGTAGGATAAATGAGAACTGTTCAGATGCCCTGGCGTTTCTGCCCACGTGCATGACAGCGGGCTGCGTATATAGGACACCGCAAATATGTTCAGAAAAGCAAAATGGTGTTTTCAAAACCAGAGACCGTGGCAAAACGAGGCAGCAGAGCCACTGCAGCTCTGTTCCAAGACGACAGCAGAGAACACAGATGTCAGAGCACACAGATTCACTCCACAATCATTTTAATTACAAGCCAAGCCAACCAAGCACAGGATACAGGCTAAGCAGCATTTAAAAAAAAAAAAAAAAAAAAGGCTGAGCGGCGGCACATAAGTGTTGTGCGAGCACCTTCCCGTGCACTTGATGCTAACGGCGCCCCCGGGCACCGAATCCCCCGCTGCCCGGCGGCAACAGCCGGTGCTGGCGCGGCGCTGCGGGCCGATGGCGGGAGCCGGTTACCGGCGGGGGGCTGCGCGGGGCCCGGCCCGGGGGTCCTTTCACCTTCTACTAAGAACCGGGGCTTCCAGCAAGCAGGGGGCAGCTCGGGGGGTCCCGCTCACCCCGCCTCCCGCCCGGCGGGGAGCCGGCCCCACACCTGCCCCTCACGGGGCGGGCGACTGGGGGGGCCACGGCGCCCACAGACACCCACCCGAGGGGCCCCCTCCTCCTCCACTGCACCCCCTGCCCCAGGCGGCCCACGGTTGCGCCAATAGCCCCCCCAGCCCCCGCGCACGGACCCACCTGCTGGTACTCGGCGTCGTGCGGTCGGAAGTCGGCGGCGGTGAGCTCCCAGCGCAGGCTGAGGTGCGGCAGGCGGTGCAGCAGGCTCACCCACCAGGGCGGCGAGTAGCTGACGCCCGCCATGCCGCCTCGCCTCACCTCACCCCGACCCACCGGCCATGGAGCGCCGCCGCCCGCGCTGCTCGTTCGCCCGCCCGCTCGCCACCCTGTTCAGCCGCGGCCCGGCCGGCGGCCCCGCATGGCCGGCACCCCCCGCCTCCTCCCGCCGCGCCGCTCGCTCCCTCTTTGTTCGCCGAGAGGCTCCACCGCCCCCGCGCCCGGCACCGCCCGCCCGCTCCCATTGGCGCCGCCGCGCCGCGCCCCGCCCCGCCCGCCGCCGGCCCTCAGCACCGCCCCGGCCCCGCCGCCCCCCGCGGCCGCTCGGTTCGGCCCGGGCCGCGCAGCCCGTGGTGCCGCCCGCTGCCCCGGCAGCCGCGCCTCGCTGCCACCGCCACCCGTGCTGCGACATGGCGGCGCGGGGCCGCGTGTGGCGGAGGGCGGGCGTCCCCCAGCCGGCGTCGGACGCTGCCCCCTGCCCTCACGGCAGCACCTTCCCGCCACGGTGGCCCGAGGGGGAGCCGGCCCCGGGCGCCTAGCGTGGCAGCGAAGCGCTGCTCCCGGGCCTCCGGTGCCAACACCTTGCGCCTCTTCCCCCGGCGCTGGCTCCCTCTGCGCTTCCCCAGACGGTCCTGGCTTTTCCAAAGGGCGAGGGGGAAATTTCTAGAAGTACTGAGGTGCCTAGAGATTCAGACGGGCGCCTCGGGGAAGGGGTGCAAGCGCACGGGGCCTTCCCTCGTGCCACAGAGCCGTCAGGCGTGCCGGGCCTGCCCCCAGAGCCTCGCCCAAGCCACTTGTAGCACTTGTCGGCTTCAAGGGACTTGGGACTGTCGGCTTGTTTTGACAGCTACTGCAAATTAAACCCCTCAATGCTGAAGCAGCGGCAGCCTATTGCCGCATCAGGCCCTGCCTGCCGTCATGGTGCGAGCACTGCTCCTCGCAGAGCCGCGTGGGAACAACTTTCCCAAGGATTACACTCCGACCTGAGGACAAAAACTTTTTGTTTCTTCTTAATCAGAACATAACCAAACTATTTTTAGACTTAAAGGTAAAAAATACAAGCATACCCTCTCAGGGGCATGTGTCAGAAACCAGTAAGCGGTACATAAATAGTTTGGATAACTTTAGGATAGCATTGTAAAATAGCAAAGGTAACAGTAAGCAGCAGCAATCCCAAATTCATTGGCTTCATTAGAAAGATTGTACTGTTTCTATTACAACTGAAATGTGTAAAAATACTTGCTGTTTTCTTTTAAAAGGAATACATCAAATACCTTCAGTCCAGCTCTACGTAGTATGGCCCAGCCCTAAGGCAGGAGTTCCAGCTTGGTCAGTCCGTTCATCCCTGGGCCTTTGCTCTCTCCACAGTCATACAAACCAAAGTCACTCCATCCCAGCGCTGCAGCCGCACACCTCACCCACTGCTGGTTTGACAAACTGAAAGCAATGTGTTTTAAACATCACTGAATGCAACTCGGAGTTGGAAGGGGGAAAAGGACCATCCGGCCTTCTAACAGACTTCAAGCAAATATCTGACAGGTCTTACAGGCTTGAGAAACCCCCATCTAATTAGCACTGTTTAGAATTAGAAGCCATATAGCCCATGAAAACACAAAAAATAGCGGAGCGCTATGTATCCCACTGGAAAAAAAACACGGTAATACCAGCTGCTTTTTCCTCCTAAATGGTGGCAGGTCAGCAGATACTGTAGAGACATCTCTTTTGCAAGTCTGATTTTCTTTTCCCAAATGCAGCTAGGACTTTATGCTGTCCTCACTGATACATTTTATAAATAAAGAGAGCAAAAATGCTAAAATGAGCTATTTAACACATTAGGACCAAATCAACGTATTTCTGCTTATGTTCTGAGATGTAACATCATCTTTAATAGCTTTTGGCTAGGACAGGATTCTTGTATGAGTATTATCAACATAGCTTAAAAGAAATCTTATCGTTCACAAATACCATTAAGACACAGAGATTTCACAGCCACGCACTATGTGCAAAAGTACAAGATATAAGACCTCAACTCCCTCCAGCCTTCTCCAAGGAAAGTTTTTATTTTTCTGCAGGAGGACAGCTAAATGACAGCCAATTTTGTTTTCTTCTTTTTCCTTTTCTTCTTTTTTTTCCCCACAGTGCCAGCAAGGATGAAGAAGGAATTATTTTAAAGCCCAATGACCTAACATATTTCACCTCCGGTTCAAACAACCCGAAGACAAGGAGCAGAGGCTTGGGGCAAGAGATCTCTCTGCATAAGCCACTGATGCCACAGAGTTCATGCGGTTTGGCACTAAAACACTCAAGGCTGGAATCCATCCTGCAGATGTTACGGCTGCCACAGGCCTCTGGATAGAAAAACCCACCAGGCTGCAAGTCCAAGTACCTTTGTCAGCAAAGTGATGGACACGGAATAGAAGCAGATGCAGCAAGCTCTCCGCACTGAGATCATGTTTGACAGCATTGATGTAAATCAAACCAAACAAAACATATTGGAATAAATGACAGAAAAAGCTGGATGCTATTAAATGGGGGTATAAGCACTGGAGTGTCAGCACGGCAGTTTGAGGTGCCATACAGGGGACAGGGGTAAGTGGGAAAGGGAGCAGGCTCAGCAGCACTGGTGTGCATGTCTCTCTCACAGCCATTTGCTGCGGAGGCAACTGGATTAAATTATAGTTGAATGAGGATTTGGGATTAGAGAGAAACAGAGGCATCAACAGTTTTAATTTCACCCCCACAATTACTTATAATGATATGTGAAAATATGAAAATAAAAAGTAAAATGAATTCAGTAAACTAGGCATAAGAGACAAACCGCAGGATCTAGCACTAGCCATACTTCCCATGGCAGGGCACTTCAGCCTGTTGCACCACAAAGCAGTGTTTGTATTTCTCAGATGCTTGGTATCTCTCATTTGATCCTTTGAAGAAGGACACGGACCTGCTGGAGCGAGCCCAGAGGAGGCCACGGAGATGCTCAGAGGGCTGGGGCACCTCTCCTATGGACACAGGCTGAGAGCATCGGGGCTGTTCAGCCTGGAGAAGAGCAGGCTCCAGAGAGACCTCACAGCAGCTTCCAGGGCCTGAAGGGGCCCACAGGAAAGCTGGGGAGGGGCTTTGGACAGGGGCATTTACTGCTAGGACAAGGGGTGACAGCTTTAAACTGAGAGAGGGCAGATTTAGATGAGGTATCAGGAAGAAATTCTTTACCGTGAGGGTGGTGAGGCACTGGCCCAGGCTGCCCAGAGCGGCTGTGGGTGCCCCATCCCTGGCAGGGCTCAAGGCCAGGCTGGATGGGGCTGGGGGCACCCTGGGCTGGTGGGAGGTGTCCCTGCCCATGGCAGGGGGTTGGAATTTGATCGTCTTTAAGGTCCCTTCCAGCCCAAACCATCCTATGAGTCATATGATTCTATTCAGGTAGTTCTTGATTACATGACAAGACAGTTATTAAAGCTCTCGTGTTTAGGATAGTGTTTTTCCCTCCCCACACAAACAGGTACACTCTGTTTTGCCGAAGTAAAATGAACAGAGAAGCCACTGCTGTGACATCCCAGGAATAAAAACTAACAGTAAATCACCCTTGCATGGAAAACTGTTCTACAATCAACCAGAGCAAACTGCAAATGTCAGCTTGTTAGCTGGTAATCCTGCTGAAAAGTAACCCTAAGAGCCGTATTAGCATTTGTTAACTTGCTTTGACAGTGGCTTTGCTAAAGAATTGCTGGACAAAATGGGCAAATGAGAAATGTTCTGAATTAAAGACAATGAAGATAAAAAGTCTAGTTTAAACCTCCAAAATAAGGCAGGCAGTGCTGTCCCCTGTCCCCCTGACACAACCAGGCAGTCTGCAAAAGCACTCCTAGAAATGTACCATTTTTCACTCCTCACAAGCTTCTCTCTGACTCCAGACCATCCTTACTGCTGACACGATACTTGCAATGAGAGCACCTTTTAGAACAGCAGTCCCATACCCCTGGCATTTTTGATTCACTATGAAATGAAATAATTCAGCTTTTAAAATACTGTGAAGTGAGGAGTCTTCTCCTGACCGTCAGACCTAACATGCGTTATAAAAGGTTTTAGCCAACAATACAGGTTTTTTTTAAAAAAAGGCAAGTTTGAACTCCAGGTCCAGCAGATGGATGAGGTACCCTCTTGAGACTAGGGACTAAATTATGGACAGTCAGAGGGAGGTCAGCAAGACAACTGTGTCTCAGCACTCAGCTGCCACTGTTAGGCAACACCTCCGCCCTGCTCGCCTCTGCTGCTCCATAAACTCTGCCCTTACATCAAGCTGTGCCTGCTTCCCACTGAGCTGGACTGTGCCTCTGTTAAGCTTACCATTCCTCTCCTCCCAGGGCTTCCTCTGTATTTTTGTGCTAAAAGTCAAAGGAAATAACAAAGCCAGGGCTGCTCTCCAGCCTCACCCAGATTTTGCTGCTCCCTCCACGAACAGCTCAGTCCCCTGCCTTTGCTCTTCCCAGCAAAGTCATGTTGCTGGGCATCTTCCCAGTTGAATTCTCCCAGCGTGAAGGATTTCCCCTGGGTGGAGGTGGCTGCAGACAGGAACATACATTTGGGTCTTCACTGCATTTCTCTGAAGTTCTCCTAGGGACTTTTGGGTTTAAACAAAGAATAGCCACAACCAGGACCAGCATAAAAAGCACTTTAAGCAAACTCAAACAAATCATAAGAAAAGGTTAATTCTGTCATTTCCAGTCCTGAGGCAACACACTCTCTCTCTCTCATGTTGTATCGATCTTTTTATACTTGGTGAGTTCCAGGGAAATGGGTGGAAGACGTGGAAATCCTATTGCAAAAGCACCTGCCCGCTCCTTTCCTTTCCCCAGAGAGCAACGCACTGAACATTCTATTATTTAGTTAATTGCAAAGAAACAATTACAAAGGAACTTGGCAAATTCTCTCTAATCACAGCAAGACCCATTGCAGTTCAGTAAGTTCAGCAAATTAGCAAATAAGTGAATAGAACAGGGAAAGAATAACACAGCTCAAATTGCACTTTGTTCATTTGTTTTGTCACTCATAGTTTCTACTTAATTATTTAAGATATTTCTTCATAACATTCTAGTACATTTTGTATAATAAAGGTTTACTAGCATAGAAATGCAATACGTGGCTATTAAATATCTGCCAAGAGGAGAAAGAAAACTGCCAATTCTGCATGTAAACTATAGACAGCCTGTTCAGGCAAAATTTCCAGGTCAGATAAATAGAAGGTTCTGCCACAATATGTGCAAGATACAAATAAGGATTCTTGCTAGATAATGCCAAGTGATGTTTGGACAGAACATCATAATTTGTATTACAGGCGTTCATGATCAATCACAGAATCACAAAATGGTTTGGGTTGGAAGGGACCTTAAAGGCCATCAAGTTCCAACCTCCTGCCATGGGCAGGGACACCTCCCACCAGCCAGGCTGCCCCCAGCCCCATCCAGCCTGGCCTTGAGCCCTGCCAGGGATGGGGCACCCACAGCCGCTCTGGGCAGCCTGGGCCAGTGCCTCACCACCCTCACGGTAAAGAATTTCTTCCTGATACCTCATCTAAATCTGCCCTCTCTCAGTTTAAAGCTGTCACCCCTTGTCCTAGCAGTAAATGCCCCTGTCCAAAGCCCCTCCCCAGCTTTCCTGTGGGCCCCTTCAGGCCCTGGAAGCTGCTGTGAGGTCTCTCTGGAGCCTGCTCTTCCCCAGGCTGAACAGCCCCGATGCTCTCAGCCTGTGTCCATAGGAGAGGTGCCCCAGCCCTCTGAGCATCTCCGTGGCCTCCTCTGGGCTCACTCCAGCAGGTCCGTGTCCTTCCTGTGCTGGTGGGCCCACAGCTGGATGCAGCACTGCAGGGGGGGGTCTCACCAGAGCAGAGCAGAGGGGCAGAATCATCTCCCGCAACCTGCTGGCCACGCTGCTTTTGATACAGCCCAGGATGCGGATGGCTTGCTGGGATGCAAGCGCACATTGCCAGGTCATGTTGAGCTTCTCATCAACCAACACCCCCAAGTCCTTCTCCTCAGGGCTGCGCTCCATCCATTCCCTGCCCAGCCTGTACTGATGTTGGGGGTTGCCCTGACCCAGGTGCAGGACCTTGCACTTGTTGAACTTCATGAGGTTCACATGGGCCCACCTCCCAAGCCAGTCAGGGTCCCTCTGGATTCCCTCGCTTCCGTCCAGCGTACTGACCACACCGCACAGCTTGGTGTCATCAGCAGACTTGCTGAGGATGCACTCAACCCCAGCATTCATGTCACCATCAAAGATGTTACAAAGCAGCAGTCCCAGCAACGACCCCTGTAGAATGCCACTTGTAAGTAGCCTCTACTTGGACATCAAGCCTTTTACCCCAACTCTGTGAGTGTGACCATCCAGCCAAATCCTTATCTGCCAAGTGGTCGATCTGTCAAATCCGTGCCTCTTCGATTTAGAGACAAGGATGTCACACTGGTGTCAAAAGCTTTACACAAGTCCGCGTAGATCACATCAGATGCTCTTCCTGTATCCACCAACACTGTAACCCAGTTGTAGAAGGCCACCAGATTTGTCAGGCATGACTTGCCCTCGGTGAAGCCATGTTGGCTGTCACCAATCACCTCCTTATTTTCCATGTTCATTAGCATGGTTTCCAAGAGGATCTGCTCCACAATCTTGCAGGGCACAGAAATAAGACTGACCAGCCTGTAGTTCCCCAGGTCTTCCCTTTTTTCCTTTTTAAAAATGGGGGTTACTTTTCCCCTTTTCCAGTCAATGGGAACTTCACCAGACTGCTATGACTTCTCAAACGTGAGTGGTTTAGCAGCTTCATCCACCAGTTCTCTCAGGACCTGTGGATGTATTCCATCAGGTCCCATGGACTTGTGCACCTTCAGGTTCCTTAGATGGTCTTGAACTTGATCTCCTACAGTGGGTGGTTCTTCATTCTCCCAGTCCCTACTTTTGCCTGCTGCAACTTGAGCGGTGTGGCTGCAGCACTTGCTGGTGAGGACTGAGGCAAAAAAAGTCATGGAGTACCCTCAGCCTTCTCCGTATCCCAGGAAACCAGATCTCCTGCTTCTTTCCAGAGAGGGCCCACATTTTCCCTTGCCTTCCTTTTATCACCAATGTCCCCATAAACACTTTTCTTGTTGCCCTTGATATCCTTGCCCAGATTTAATTCTATCAGGGCTTTAGTTTTGCTAACCTGATTCCTGGCTGCTTGGACAATTTCTCAGTGTTCCCCCCAGGCTACCTGTCCTTGCTTCTACCCTCTATAGGCTTCCTTTTTGAGTTTGTCCAGGAGCTCCTTGTTCATCCGTGCGGGCCTCCTGCTGTTTTTGCCAGACTCCCTCATTGTTGGGACACGTTGCTCCTGAGCTTGGAGGAGGTGATCCTTGAATATTAACCAGCTTTCTTGGGTCCCCCTTTCCTCCAGGCTTTTACTCCATGCTACTCTACCAAGCAGATCCCTGAAGAGGCCAAAGTCTGCTCTCGTGAAGTCCAGGGTAGCAAGCTTGCTGTGTGCCCTCCTTGCTGCCCTATGGATTTTGAACTCCACATTTTGTGGTCACTGCAGCCAACGTTGCCATTGAGCTTCACGTTCTCATGAGCCCCTCCTTGTTGGTGAGAACAAGGTCCAGCATAGCACCTCTCCTTGTTCGCTGGTTTTATTATCCCCCATTTATTAAAATCTATTCTAATTTTCCATGCATATAACTAAAGGCCATTTAAACATAGCCTTTTTTTTTTACAGCAGCACTGTAATCATATGACAGATTTTACAGTATTTAATTTCTAAATTGATTTAACAGGAAAGACTTTCAAGCTCCGTTATATTAGTGAAGCAGACCCTCATCTCTGCTGAGCTGACAGACTGAGGAGGGCCAGAGGAGCGAGACTGGGGTGTGGAATTAGCTGCCTGATATTGAGGGAGGTAAGACAGTCCTTTACTAACAGACATGATGCCCTCCTGGTCCTTCCCAGACCCTTTTGAGCATCAAGATTTTATGACACATCTGTTCACACTAGCAAGAGAAGCCCTGAAGGGGCTTATGGGGTACCCAGTGCAGAGTGTCTTTGAGGCATGTTGGCAAAACACCTACCAAATACAAGGGGAGCTGTTACAGTCTGAGCAAAATCTTGAGAGGGGAAGTTTTGTTTATACACAGCTCTGGTGAGAGGAACAACGTGAATGCTTTCCTGGAGACCAGCACAAATTCATATGCTGTCAGATTTGAAAAAGGTAATTAGGACAGCCAGCCAGCAAGGAGCAAGAGAAGCAGGGTGCAACTTAATCAGTAGACTACAACAGAGTACAGTTAATAAGAACACAGCAACACTCGCCGTTCAAGGCTATTCCTTTGAGCACAGCAAGGACAGAATGAGTGCTAAAAGCCACGTACAAGCAAAAGCCAACGTGCTTTACACACATCTGAAAATAGGGCAAACATTCAGAAACTGATGTCAGTGCTGTCTCTGCCAGGCAAAGAACCACATCAGCAAACATTAGAAGGAAACGTGAGAGAAACTGATGCAGAACCAGACCATCAACCATGCCTGAAAATCCTCCTGTAATAACCTAGAGCCTAACATGGCTATTTCACTCTTTGCAGGTCTTAACGATGCCCATTGAATGAAACTCCCCCTCTTCCCCCTTAAAAATTCATATTGGGAAAGCAATTAGTTAGCTGACAAATACAAACAGATGCTGCAAAGCTTGCAAGAGTCAAGGGTATTCCTACTTCAGATGAAGCCAAAGTACAGCTTAATACAACTAGTTTGAACACTTAATTACTTTCAACTGAATTCAAGACTAGTCTGCTCCAAGAAATCATATAAAAACTTTTCCATTCATAACACATGGCTTACCTCCTGTGCTTAAGATTTAAAACTGACATTTCTGCTTAGAAATCCAGAGTATATATCAGTACAGCAGAGAGGAAAGAACAAAAAGTGAAATTTAGATAATATATTCATCAAACACTGATTCTTTGTTTCATCTTGTACTCTTATAACCATTTTAGTTCTACAACAAGGACAACAGAATTCCCATGTCTTCACAGCAGTTAGTAGGGTCTTCTATCTTCATAAAGCAGCATAAGGCTTGTTTTTCCTGGGAGTCCCTAAAGGCTTTTTTCAGGGGATGTGGAAAGGAATGCATAGATCCTAGTTCTTTCACCACAGCTTCATTAACAGCAACAATAACCAAAGTAAGGGGATACAGCATAAATAAACTGGACAGTCTTCAGAACCCTGTAGACTCTATTCTCCCCACCACTGACTGCAGACCAATTTCACCCAGTTCTCTCTTCGTGCCTATGGCACCACCAAACCGTAGCACAGGAAGCCAGCTCTGTGGCTGTAGCAAGTTCAAACACTGGTTATCTCTTTTGCATCCCTCCTACAATAGGTTTCTGAGAAGCATGCATCAATAACTTAATTAGGCACATTCTTCTCTGGCAGACTATTGTGAATGGTCACCACAATGATTTCTTTTCAATCTTTTATCTAGATTTCACTGGTTTGGTAACTGGTCAGTGCAACTGGTACAACCAACAAGAAAGCAACACAACAACAAATGAAAAGGCATGAACGAAACATGCTGTACTCTGCACAAAACCAGGCATGTTTGAGGCAATAGCATGATTTTTAGTTCTAGAACTACTTAACAGGATTGCTTTTCTGAATAAAACACTAGAAGGCAAGACTGAACACAAAGCCATCACTAGGCTTTGGTCAAGCACCAAAGAAGAAATTTCACTTCTTACATGTTTCAGAGTTATCTTGTTACTGTTGGCTCAGGAACAGTCAGAGATAAAAGGTCAACCTAGGTGCAAAGTGAAAACGGGAACACGCAGCAGAGGCCAGAGGAGCAATGCAAAGACAGCAACTGCAGCAGAAATGCATGAACAATTAATTGACAACCTTTATTTGGAAGTTCAACAATCAGGAGGAAAACACATTGCAATTGTTTTAGCTTTTGAAAGATCCCCAAATAAATTACATAAAAGACTTGTGCAGTTCTAAATATTAAAAAGACCATAAAAAATAATGGTGCTCTCATATGCCAGAATTAATCCTTTTCCATTTCAACTATATTAAAAGTTGCCTGTGCAGGGATTATTTCTATAGCTAGACAGAAAACAATACAGTTTTCAGGTCTTAATGCCTCAGTAAAGATTTACAGGCATAGGCACTTCAGGGCAAAAAGAGATCAAGAGAGATAAGATCCCATGAAAGTCAGATCTCTATATTGACACTCGATCTCTAACTAAACACTACTGTAAATTGCAAAAGGTTTTAAAGTAGGCAACATTATCCCATACCAGTAGAACTGAAAGCGTGCTGTTAGATTACATAGGTTACAGTGGAGTTTAATTTTAATTCAAGACCTTGACGCCCCCACAAGGTTACCAGTGCTTTCTACAGAAGATGTGGTTTTTAGAAACAGAGTATGTTTGTATTGGGCCCATCTTGACATGTTTAAGCCACAGTGATTTTTAATGTCCTCAGTTATTCCTCTTAAGGAATAATGCCAATTATTCCAAAATTAATTTTTTCTTCCTTCATTGTTCCACACTTCTTCCCAGATTTACAGGTGCTGGCATTCAGATAGATAACCACAGAATGAATTCTAGTGTCAATTGCTACCCCTTTCAACACATTCCAGTACAGTATATAATGAAACAACATTAAAGGCTACCAATACTGTGCAGGTTTCTCTTTCTACTGTACCACACCAAACTTCTGATGCATAGTGAGCAAGCACATAGTTATTTTTCAAACTAAGATATGAGTTTGAAGCCTGGCTCAAGTTAAGTATCGGGTTTTTGATAGCTAGGAGACAGCAGACTCACATTTAGGAAGCTCTAGACACATTTTCATTCATGCCAGAAAATGTTTGCTTCTTTTCACGCTGATTGCCATCTGTGCCTTTGGGTCACACTAAGATACTATCTCCCCTTCATCCCAGAACCTCTCTGCTGACAGCACTAAAGCCAGTCATACACTCAGTTAAAATGCAAGTCTTTCTGCTCTGTATCTACTTCCTAATACTTTCATATTGGTTATTACAGCACAGTAAAGTAAAAGAAAGCCATCTTCATTATATTTGCTGTCCAAGTGTTTCCCTATAGAGTAAGAGCCAGGTAGGTATTTTATATCATTAGTATGTAGTCCTGACACACTACATACCCTGCCCTTAATGTGTCAGAGTCCTCAGCTCTAGTCACTCTCTCTGTAGGTATCCACGACAGTCACAGTTACAGACCTGAAATATTATACATAAACAACTCTGTATAGCTCTGCTTCTATTTAGCAAAATTACTCTTTTTCATAACATGCCCTCTAGAATGGGAGGGAAACAGATCTCAGCTTCTGCCAAGAGGATTCTACCCCTTTTATTCTTTTATTTTCTATATTTTTTTTATTCTTATTGCAGATGACAGTCATGTGACCAAAGTACAAGCAGGAAAAATTTACCCATCGGGAGTGTAAATGACATTCTTCAGACTGCTTTGGGTACGGAGAGCTCCCAAAACTGCCTTTGGAAATAGCACAGGCAGCATTTCCACTGATGGGATTAAATGAAATCAGCTGCATTGTGCTGCAGCCATCCAGTTTCCTCTTTGGCTGCAAGTACTGGCATAAACTCTGATAAGCCTCAGATAGTGCTTCATTGAAATCAAAGAACTGAGACAGCTCTGACTTATTAGTATTCAGCAAAACACTGGTGACTGATTTTTAATTTAAGAGAAGAGGGAAAAGGTGATAAAAATCTTATATTTAAGTGTGCTTTCTGTTTACAAGGCTTTATTACTCTTTGATGACAAAGAAACCATTAGGGTCTCCACAAAAACTTCACTGTGTGTTTGTAAAATTAAGTTCTCCTTCCAGTATATGTTATATAATTTATCTAGTTTGGCTTAAAAAGGAAAAAAAATCCCAAACATTTTAATGCCCATGAAAGATGTAGGCAGATTAGTAGGAACTATCCAGTTATATACAGTCTACATAAGAGATCTGGGAAGACCCCTCTGATCATATTCTCCACATCCCATTATGGTTTTGGTTCTTCTGTGGACAATGATATTGTCAGATGGTGTAATTTCTGGATGCAGTCTTTATTTCTATTATAACCCAACCTACCACTTCTGCTCCTAAACCTAACTGCACGGGTTAGGTTTTGGATATTACGCTTACCCTAATCCATACCTCTCAGAATACAGCAGGTAGTGCCCGTGCTTTCCAGCAGTTGGCCTAGTATTTACCTTATGACAGGTACCCCTAGGCTGTATCCCTCTCCCAGGCTGTGATGGGGCTTACTGCGTGCTTGCAGGATGTACTATCATGTACGCACTCGCGACGGTAGTACTGAGAAGAGAGATCAGCATTAGACTTAAAACCCCATAGTGTTCAGTGTACGAGCAGTCTAGTTAGGTGAAAGTTTCAGACAGTCAAGTGATGTAAACTAAAACGGGACACAAAGCAACATATCTCCTACGTCAAATATTGCCATATATTACAGATCACCCTGCATAATCCACTCATATTTGTGACAGGTAAGGAGAAGCAGCAGTCACTAGGGTATCCTTCACAGAACACTCCTGCTATTTACACTCTTTCTCTGACAAATACAAAAAACTGATTATGTGATCAGACATTTCAAATACAAAATAGTACTATACATACCATAGCAAGCACGCTTGGAAAACGCAATAAATAAGAAAACCCTGCTGATACAGTAGGCCTAGAATTGCCTTATGACCAAGAAATGGCTTTCTAAAAGCCTTTAGAAGGTCTGCACAGACTGTGTTCAATACAAAAATAAACAAAACAGATATTAAAATATAACACAGTAAAAATTTTTAAGTAGAGAGGATCCAGTAACAAATACAAGCTGTTCCCCTTCAAGTACACAGGCTGGAAATTGGAGCCATGTCTTTAACCACTTTCTGATTAGACAAATTGTTTTAGTCTACCTGAAACAAAACTTTGCTTGACATGAAATAGTTCAAGGCTTTACTGCTTTCATTTAAATTTGGCAGCTGAATTTATAATCCTCACTGTGAAAACATTAAAGTGTTTTGGTTTAGTTTTTAAATCCAAACTCTCTGTGTACCAGGAGGATAAGGTTAACAGTCAGTCAGTGTCTTTCAGCCATAAATTCTGCTGAGATGACATATCAAACAATTACTCATTTATGGCTGAAATAATGACACCTGTCATTAAAAGGGGTTGATATTCCTCCCTTTTTTCATCTTTGATATGCTTTATCTTGGTACAAATAGTTTTGTTTGTAAATCTAATAATTCAAGATCACCAGAGCCTGTTACCAAAACTTAGAAGTGAGTGTAGGTTTTCCTCATCTGCAACAACGGAGAGACAATAACGATATCATCTGAATCATCTGAGTGAGCTTCATCTGCAGACAGAGAGGGAGTAGGCTGCGATTGCTTCTCACAGGACCTGGCTGAAATAATTACAAAGGAAACAAGGTCATCAATAAACAACATTGATAAAAACAAACCCTTATGGGAAGCGTAATATACTCTGAGCCATTAAGTTTCCAGAATCACCTACAGTTATGATTAACTCTGATCTATATTTTTCTACATATAACTATTCCTCTTCCTCTTTAATGAAACAGCACGCATGGCAAGTATTGCCATAGTGATCACGCATGATTCGTCTTATTGTCTTTAAATCTTTGCAAGTGGTTACACACCACGAAATAAAGCAATTTGATACTGAAGCCATCTCAGGTCATAAAAATAAATATTTATTAGATGGCCAGAAAAGGAAAAATTGACCCAAGAAAGCTTAAGATAAGCAGAAAGGTCACAATGAGAACTTCAGTCAGATATAGATAGCAAAGGGAAATAGAAAAAAAGGGAAGCTCTCAGTGAAGGTCTTTTCATCCTTATAAGATACCAGAAATAATATTCACATGCTGTACTACCTTAATGACAATAAAAAATGGTGACCACACCATGTTTTTGGGCTTAGGTTGGGGTTTTTTTGTTGGGTTTTTTTTCATTTCTTTCTCTTGCTTCTTTGCTGTGTTTCTCGGTGTGTCGTTCTATGCATCTCATCAATTCCAACATTTGAAGAAATGTTCAGGGCATGAACAGATAGAACTATAATGATTCCAGTAAACACTGGAAAATCAGAGGGATAAAATGGATACATATAAGGCCCCTAACATCTGATGAGCAGGAACCAGCAGCTTATATCCCCTCTCCAAGAGATCTATGAACGAAGTGACGACAGCTATTAATACCTTCCAGAACAATATCCTCCCCTCAGCTATTAATACCTCCTAGCACAATATTCTCCCCTCAGCTCCACTTACTTTTCAGTTTCACATACAAGTTCTCTGAAAAGACTATCTCCCAGAGAAGAAAACAAATCAAGATAACCTGTGGGAGGAAGAAGAAACAGACAAGAAGCCATACACTGAGATTTTAACACTGAAATGGAAGGAAACATGGAAGGCACGCAGAGACTGTTACCTGGGGAGAACAATAGACAGGCCACAGGTCATGGTGAGACAAGAGGTTCCTGACACAGAGAAAAAGTCTCCTAGTATGGAAGAGGACGCATACACAGCAACTGGAATGTGGAGTAAAGAAAGGGGAGAGCAACCAGCCCAAAAATAGGAAAAGAGTGACAGAGAGAGAGCCTGTGAACGGAAAGGAGGAATGTAGGGAGGCCATTACATTGGCTTCAACCTACAGAAGCAAAGAAACACGTGACTTTCCAGCTAAGTGAAATTCTTCCCTGCAGTCAGCAAATAACATAGGAGTTTTTCCGGAAGAATTATGTGCCAGTAGTACTGGTAATAAGGATGAGTAAAGAGAACTTCCAGAAGCAGGCAAGTTTAACTAGAAGATGCAACTTCAACAACAACCAGATACTATATATGAAATAGTTTAATATTGTCCAAATCATTCTTGATTATATACTGCTCTTGATGTCTGAGACTTTCTTGTCCTCATCTTCAGTTTAATATATTTCAGTGACTTTCTCTTTGTGCTTGTGAAGGGGTAAGCACTGATTAGAGTTAAGAGTTGTATGTAAATTCATTACAATTTCAAAAAAGCCTCAAATTAACAGTTGTATCCGGAGTGGCTAGTGATATGTAGAGAGAAATGCTGCTCTTCTTCAAGACTGCTGTGCATGTACAGAACATATTCTTCCTTCCTGTCACACCTGACAGAAACAAACAAAATGCTAAGTTTCACAGACTGAATCGTTATTAACTGTTCCATGTCATGGGGAAGCAGTAGAAATGGCTGTACAAGTCTCAAGTACTGTCCACATTCTGAAGACAAGCAAAGCAACATTGAATGCCACATAACTTTTGCTATTTTTTCATAATTTTTTTAAATTAGAAAACACAGATATATCTAACCTGCAGCAAACAATGAATTAAAAGTCTGCAAATGCTTGACCAGGATTATATACATTTATTCTAGCAGATACATAAGGTTCTTTTAAAATACATTTCCATCTTTTCCATTCCTCTCAAAATAATGCCAAAAGGCTAGGGAAATTAAATGACTTACTGCAATATATACTTTCACTTAAAGTGCAAGATCTAGAGGTCATGAAATGCAGGTTTGGACTTGGGACAAATGAAGCAAGAGCTTGTTCAACAGCTGCATGATTTAAAGCTAAAGGAATTTGATGGCTTTAAATCACTCAGCTGTTAAACAAGCTCCTTGTCTCATGTACTTTCCAAGCTGCAGGATGACCAGTGAAATACATTACATCAAAACCCAATTTTGCTTGTGGATTTTTACATCAGTCCTGAGCTAGAAGTGACAGATGTTGGACTTTTAGTTAACTTTAACCTGTTTAAGCTACATGAATTCAAACAGCAAACAACCTGCTATAACCAAACTGATTACTGAGGGGTCATATTTCTTCATGGAGGTGGCATTTACACCAGAACACTCTCCTTCCTTTAGTAGCCTTTTCCCAATTTGTCTTTTGGGAGGGTTTGGTTGAACCCTCCAGTGCACCAGGAGCTAATACTTCACAGAGCTACATAGTGCAAGACAGTCTTTTAGGCAGTTGTGCAGTTAGAGAAGTACATATCTGGTATGCCTCTTCAAGCTAACTACATACAACCTATCCTCATCCCAGATTTTGAAAACATCTCCCATATTTGTAAAGATCAGCAAGTAAAACCTGCTTTGTTCTCAATCTCTGCTTTGTGATGCTCACCAGAAAAGGGACTGCAAGAAAGAAAGTTTGAATACTTATGATCTCCTCTCTATACCCCCTCTGGTATAAATTCTTCCAGAACTTCTTCACTCCTTTGTCATCATAATCTGCAATAAACATTAGTTTTGGAGACTTCATAGCTGGACAGTGACTCTGCTCTATTAGTATTCATACTACAGCATTTATTAGACTAGATTCATCTTACACACTTCTCTGTGTCTTAGAAGCCCTTCTTCAGAAGCACAAAGTTTTGTTGGTTTTTGGTTGGTTGGTTGTTGTTTTTTAAAGAGATTCTGTTTGGGTAGAATTTGTCAACTGATTTACTCTGGGTTTAGACTAAGCATGCCAATAATGACTACTGCAGTACAGCCCAGGCAAAAAAGGATGCTGCAGCATTTTTTCTGAATACTGTAACTTGACATAATTAAAATCACTCATAACTCTAAACACTTTCAGAAGCAAGTACTACCTACTCCTTCACAAATTAGGATACACCTCTAAATATGGACTACAGTAAAGTTTTTTCCTTCACCGAAGGGCAACCTCTGCATTTGCAATCCCTGCAAGTCTGGCTTATTCCTCATCTCGTATCTTTGAGAAACAGCCTCAGCTGCTTACAGCATGCTCTGTTTCTGAGCAAGTCTGCAGAGACTGTCAGCTTTTCAGTAACAAAAAACCCAAATCAGTGTTTCTCAGATCACCCTCAAAGTTGCTCTCTTTTCTCCATCTGGTCCATAAAAGCCTTAAGTACCCCACTCTAGATAGAACTAACTTTTTTCAGTTTGGTTTTAACTCCTTTGAAGGTGCATGTCTAAGGTTGTCTTATTTTCAGCACTGTTACAAGTACTGAGTAGGAAAGTCAAAACATCCTCTTAAAAGCCTCTTTGACTTTTAACTCCCACCTTCTCACAAACAGCAATGAAGGAGTCAAGAAGGAAACCAAATGGCATAAGAGCCATCAAAAAAGACAGATATTATTTTCCCAGTTTGTATTAGAGCAGTACTAGTTGGCCACGCTGTCCAGGACTTTGTTTTTTCTCTTACTGCACCAACTGAAGACTGCTGAAAAAAATGTGACTAAATACACATGGCTCTTTTTACCAGATGTCTGCCCCCTTCAGAAACTAAGTCAGGATGGTGAAAACATTCACAGCTTGTCTATGGCTTTGGTCCCAAAACATAGTGGAAAGTACCATACTACATCAGCTACAGGGCTGGGGGGACTGAAAAGGAAGTAGAGAGGCAATACAGGGGAACACCATGTTCCTTGAACAGTTACGACTCACACCCCAGAGAGAGAACTTCCAAACCACAGTTGTGACAAAAAGGCAAAGCACTGTGAGGAAGCTGGGACTGATACTGTTAAAGCTTTTATTTTTTATGTAAGGGACTGCACTTGCCAGTATAAGCAACAAGTCAACAAATTAAAAGACACGCAGAGTCCAAGTATGCATTTGCACGTGTGTGCACGTGCAGATGTTCTCTATAAAATTGTGTGTGCACCCACTCAAAACACACGTACTTTTGAACATAGAGGGAAATGAGATTACCAGGAACAGATGATGTGAAGATTGAAGGAGGTCTCTGGAGTGCTGCTGAGACTGGTTTCTTCTCTGCAAAGTAAACTGCAGAATCTGTTTTTTCACTTGGTGCACTGGACACAGAGGACCTGCAAAAAATACTGCATTGCATGAGGCACAGAACAGTAATTGCAGTTGTCTTCAGAGGGCATGCTGAAAAGTTTCTTGTGTTGCTAGCCTCCAAGAGACAAAAGCCTATCCCTTGCAGAAGTGAACTAGTATGTTAAAGTGAGATGTAACTCTTCTTGTAACCATGGCAGCCAATACTAAAAACTTTTAGAGCAGTAAACCTTAGAGACAAAGGAAGTATTTTTCAAGACAGAGTCACCATAAAACCTAAATAAGTAAACTAAGCTTGTTTCCTGAGCTAAGTCACTAGATGGTATTCCAGCCCTTCCCTGTTCTTTCTCCACACAACCCTTAACTTCACCATGTCAGGTCTTCAGATTCACTTAATGTAAGTGAAGGTACTAACAATCAGTTTGATAGCAACTGTAATTTCTTTTTCCTCTGAAGAGTAATTATTTTACTTTACTTTTACTTTACTTTTCCTCATTACTATGGAAAAGAGCATGCAACAGGATATGAGAAGACTACTGCCAAAGCAAGAAACCCTTTCAGTTGCACACACTCTGAATTTTCTCACAAGCAAGCTCTCCCTTGCCATTGTTGGAGCAATGGCCTTGGTTTTCTCTGCCAAGCAACCCACACTAAAATTCTATTAAAAAAAGACGACTCCTCTCCTGCAATAAAAACAATTTTGCTACTGCATGTTGCACAAATACCCATTCCTCACTTACCTCTCCTCAAGCAGTACTGTACGTGATAAGTGAGCCCTGAAAATGGACTGGATCAACGTCACAATTTCATCTTTCTCCTTGCAATCAGAAGACAAGCTCAAGGAGTTTGACATGGAAGACATGCAGGAGTTCTGCAAAGCAATCAAATTAAAGAAAGCTGACCTTTTACAGATTGCACAGAAGCCTGAGAGAAGATCTTGCAATCTTACTCCTGATCATGGAAGTGGTAGTAAAGTAAATATTCCCATCTTTTGGTCTGCAGTCTTTAAGGTTCTATAAGAAGGAAATGCAGCAAGAAATGCAAATCTGATCATCACACAAGCTCTGAAGCACCTGTATTCAATTAATGAAAGAGCAGACACCTGCAAGGAAAGTTCATTTATTTTCCAGGAAGACATTTTTTTGAAGTCAGAGGAGCTAAGGCAACCTTCATAATGGATATATCTTCTGCTTGTATCAAGCAAAAGTATTCAGTCCTACTACATTGGGCCAGTTTACTAAGTAAAAGCGCATGTAAAGTGCAACCAGATGGACAAACTGGATGGAGGATTCTGAATTATCTTTAGCCTGCTAAAAGTCTAAAGGATGTTCATATAAGTTGGCAAATAATTTACAGAAACTAAATGTTTAACTGTTAAGGAATTTTTTTCATATTCAGAACTGAAAAATCTGGAGAGAGCTTGACATGACAGAGGACACAACAAGTCTTTGGTTGAGCATGCCACATGCAAGACTCCTTTACTTGTCACTCCAATCAACAATGCTTTCTAAATTCTTGTTTCTGAACTTCAATGACAAAGTTTTATCTATCACTACAATCATACAGCAGGGAACACTTCAGAGCAAGTACAGTTTTCAATAGCACTCCAAATTAAAAGTTAAAGGGTATGTTATTAGCTGATGATAACCAGAAAAAACAAAGAGGAGACCTAGTTACAGTCCATAATGCAGAAGTTATAGCTTTACTTCCAAGAAAAACTGTGAAATAAAGAAGATTGAAAGGGAGACTACGGAATGAGCTCAGTGCCTCTCTGGAATTACGGTGGTGCTGCCAACCAGTGCATTAAAACATCACTGGGTGATTCAGAGAATTAAGTCTGGAAGTACTGTACTTTACACCATAAACTAAATATAATGGGATGCCTGGATACCCATTTGCCCCAACAGTTACCTCGTTGTGAGATTTTGCATCATGCATCCTATTAGTCAGTAACAGTTTCTGTCGAGCTAAATGTCCTCTGAAAGCTGCCTGAAGCATAACAACTGCCTAGCATGGAAAGAAATAAGTAGATGTTAGCTCCTTTGAAAGATAGCAGTTATAAATTAAAGCAAGAGTCCAAGAGGGAAGAGGTAATGGGGAAAATAACTTTTCCCTGTGCAATAAAAACTCTTTGATGTGTTGACATTTTCTTACATTTAAAGGATACACACATGTCCCCATTACTTCACAGGAACTCTGCTGCAATCTAGAGAATCCCCAGCCTATGACAACCCATAGACATACACCTCCATGATTTAAATTCAGTATGGGAGGTGTTCATGATTGATCCTATCAAACGCAGTTAAGTTCTAGATGCCAACACTAGCTTTATTTCACAAACAGAGCAACATGCTCCCATTCCCAGATTAGATTCTGGCTGCTCAGCAGGCTCTGTGATGCTCTGGTGCAATCAGATATCAAGCCAAGTCTGGCAGACCATTGTGGTGATTACACTGAACATGTCTTTCCTTTTAGAGATTTTACTTTTTGGTTTAGATCAACAAAAAGCATCTAGAAGTAAAACAGCATGTTTGCATCACATGGTTGGAATTTTTTCTGATTTCTGAAAGTAGGATTTTTAATATTCTGGAAGAAACAATTGTAAGATGCTGTTTAATCATAACCTTTGTGCAAAACACATGAAAAAGCGACTTTGAAAAAATTGTCAATTTCTTCATAATATTCAGGGACATTTCTTCTTAGCAAAAGCTTTAAATTCCTCCTTCAAATCCTTCTTGTAGTGAAAATGAAAGCATTATTAGAATTACCTAATTTAGAAAATCTTTCCTGTCTGTTGGTATCAAATTTTGTGCAAAATTTTCAGAAGCAAGGTATCAAGGACAGAAAATTTGAGACCAAAAGGAGAACACTTTGAACAAGATATATCAAACAAAACCAGGATGTCAGAAGGAAGGTCATGATCCAGTCTGAAGAACAAACATGATCTTGGGACAACAGTTCATATTACAATAGAACTTCTTTAAAAATAAAAGTATTATTCATTTGTGCTTTGATACAAATTGTCTGACAACCAACAAAACAGTAAAACAAACATACTCACCTCATCCAGAGCAGCAGCTTCTTTCTGAAATGAAAAATGCCTAAGCTAATGCCACAGATACATACACATTTTATCTAATAAAGATTTTTCCAAATTTTTCCCAACAATTAAAACACGTAGAAAATACCTGTCCCACCTCCCCCGAAAACTCAAACAACAAACCTAAGGAAAAAAAGCTTTTAATCTTTAAAAGATGTGTGGATAGTTCTTTTGTCTTTAGTTTCCCAAGAAGCAATTATAAGGCTAACCTCACATTGAATGTCATACACCTGGAAAAAGCAGCATTATGTTGTTGCCCATAGAACAAAATGTAAGGTTAACACTTTTTCTCTAGATCATTTTGTTCTAGTTGAGTGTAACTTAATATACGAAACTTCCTGTATTGCCTGGAAGATTTCTTCAAGGGGAGTTTAACTTCTCAGTCATACTCCAAGAGGCAACAGCAGCAGTATTGCTTCAAGCACTGCTATGCTTACTTATTTTCCCTTCTTATCTAGACCCCTCCATTCAGAAACTGGCTATCTCAAAAAAGAAAGAGCAGGATTCTAGGGAGCAAAGTTAAAAGAAACAATAGGATTCTAGGAAGCAGTGGGGAAAACTTGTAAAAAGCAGCGGAAGAGAAGATGGTGGTAAGGAATCATACTGGGAAGCACTGCTGCAGTTCCTGGAGCCTAGTTGATGCTAGAACAAGAGTAAGATTCAGAGGGGGATGTCCTCACTGTTCCCCGGTAGGAGAATTTCACCTTGTTTCGGTACATCTTCCAGTGTCTCTGGATGATTTTGGCTGCTTGTTCCTTCCTGTGATCTTCTCTGCCTTTAAATGTGCAGGGTAGCGAAGACTACAAAGAAGAATCTTTAAGTTAGTACACTAAAGACACTAAAGTTAGAGTTCTGTGAGGGAAACAGGTTACAAATGACTCAGAAAAAATCACCACCAGAGTTGTTAAATGTTAATCTTGCCTGCAGGGCAGAAGGAAGTTAAAGAAAACTCTTAGTTCTAAATACTGCTCATGTTCAAACTCATCTAGATGACTGTTACAGTGAAACACATTCCTGTCCCCATTTTAGCTGTTGGCAGAGCATGGAAATGGAAGGTTTTCATTTACACATACTCCTATTTTTCTATGCATTGCTAAAGCAGTAAGAGCTCCAACAGTGGAACCCACTGCTTTGTTGATCAGAAATGGTTCATATGTTATCAACAGACTGAGAACAAATGTCAGGATATCTATTTTGAAATTCTTCGTACTAATTAGCCAGGGAGCTCGCTACTGTCTCATCCTGGCAAGTGTGGTCCCAGGATCATCTGTTTAAGCTTACTGATGAGTTGGCCATCATATGACACCAACAAGACTGAGAGCTTGTGTAAACTGCCATAACTCTACTCTTCTATCTTGAGGAAGCGGGGGGGGGAGCAGAAACCAAGAATAAAACAAGATTTTCTTCCAGTTATTTCTTCTGAGGTGTGGTTGCATATTCTACCTCTCACGATCTGATCCTTTTGGTCCCTAATGTCATACTAATTGTCATACCTCACTTGCCAAATAAAAGTTAACTGCAATTTTAGAAGAAAAATTTAATTTGTTGGTGTAAAATTATAAGTAGAGGAACAAGAGATTTCACAGACTCTGAAAAAAACTCTTGATTCTGTGAAAAGGAGTTATTTATAACCTAAAAAAACTGAGTTACAGGCTTAAGTTTAGCAAATGGATCATGTTATATTAAAAATGACAACCTACTATTAAAATGAAAAATTGGTAGGAACTTAGTGATAATTACAAATAATGGGAACATTTCAATAAATGGGTGGTTACTGGCCAAGAATATATATAGTCTGCAGAGGAAAGAAGGAGCTGTTTGTTGGCTGTTTTTAAAGGCTCAAGTTATTTGGTATTCAAAACATCATCTAGCATCCATCAGCCTATAACACACACACACAAAAAAAATAATCTAAAGAATTGTACGGTATATCAAAACCCAGCACCCTCTCCAGCTAATCGACATTTTTATTCATATTTTTTACTACCTGTATTTCAGAGCCTATTTATTTTCAAGTACAAATGATCAAAATACCCAGTAATAGTTTTCAACTAGTTTTTTGGGAAATGAGATTAACATAACCACACTGCATCTGAAAGCATGTCTGTCAGTGCCTATTCATCTCTACTGGCCAGTTATAACATTTGGCAGAGGGATGGAAGACTGCAAAGATATCAAGTGCAGTCATATTTCACGGATAAAACCCCAACTGATTACAGAGCCTCTCTGAAAAGACACAACTAGCAGCTACTTGGACTATCAGCTCAACTTGCTATATATCAGTTAGAAACCCACCACCACATAAAACCCCATGTGTCTGTACCTTATTAAGCTTTTCCATTGCCTCTTCTGCCATTTGTCTCTTCTCTTCCTCCAATTGTGACTCCAGTTTCCCTACCTTCTGAGTCAAGTTCTGGATCTCCTCACTGTGGTTGGAAAAGCAAACATATTTATAGCTAGAAGTCTTCTGTTGTTCTCACTTTGAAAATACTAACCCATTTCATAAGAATTGGTTGCTTTGCCTTTTTTAAGGCCAAAGTGTGAAACTGCTCACGGTAATATGCTACATATTCTCCTAGTAACAGACACGTAACATCAATTCTAAAGTTTTGATAGCACAGCCTGACATTAAAATTAAAGTCACAAGGTTACAATGGTACCCTTGATGCTATTAATAATGCATCTAGATCTGCTACAGTTTCATATTTGCCAAAGTCCTTTCTTACAAAGTAATAATGAAATCAGGTTTTTTGCCACACGTGCACAGGATTATTATAAAGTTATACAGCGTACATGAAGTAAATGGAATGACATATCGGCAATGGTCTAGAAGCATAGGCTAAGGTAAGGTAAAGATACTACAGTTTTTTCTCAGAAAGAGAAAAAAAAAGTCTGAACCCAACATGGCAGCTTTCTTTTTCCATTTATCTTAGCAGCTTTTATTATAATTTAATTCTTATTTTTACTATACTACTTAGTCTTCCACTTCCTCTAAAAGCACTCTATAGAATTCTTCCCCTAGTAACTTATTCTATCCCTCCAAAACAGTTCTACTTATATGAATTTCCACCTTCCTGCAGTTCAGATGAACTCCTATGGACTTCGATACAGTTCAAAAGAGAATCTAACAGGTATTTTCTTTGTTCAGAAAGGATTTACTAATACAAAACTTGACACCTGAAAGTCTGCTCTTCTGTACTGTTTTCTTCCATCTTACTCTGCCACTTCTGTAGCTCCAGCTCCAGTTCAACCTTTGCCTGCAGTAACTGCTTGATATCTGATCTACAAAAGGTACAAAGAAATCTAAGCAATACTCAACACATTTACACTTCCAACATAGTAGTTATTTTTTGTTTAAACATCTGAAGAAAATAGGTTTTCTTAAATTTGTAAAGTAACTAAATGTTTAGGTTTTCCTTTTAAATCAAACAAAATGCAAACATACACTGTTCAGAAGCAAAAGGCCTCTTCACATGCTCTCACTACACATTTCTGCTCACAGTTGACACTGGAGACAGTGTCTTATCAACAATACATAGCTGTGTGCACATCTCTGCTCATGATCAGATTAACCTGTCTGCCCTTATGCACTGACCCACCAAACAAGTCCAAGCAACACAAACTGCAAATCAATTGCTTACGGGGGAGAAAAGAAGTCACAGTGCCTCATATGGCAGAAGGCAGGCTTAAAAAGAGAAAGTGATAGACCAGACAGATTTTTTTTCAGCAAAATACTTCCAAGAAGTGCTGCATAACATGACATACAACCCTTCAAAGGGTTTTCAGTGTGGCTGGCAAAAAAACCCCATGCCTTGAGAAATGTGTTAAAAACAAGCAACTCATTTTTCATCCTCTCACTGACTTTTTTTCTGCAATGTAATTTTACAACGCCTAGTAGGACTAGAAGAGGTTTTTTGAAATAAAAGCTGAGGAGACAATCAAAATTAGTTTTCTTGCTGAAAACAGGAAGGACTTTTCTTTTGTAACATGACAAGAAAAAATTAAATAATCCACACCTACAAAAGAACATCATCTCAGACAAAAGTCACACTTACTCTTTACTGAGCAGGAGGTTTTGAAGTGCCTTCCTATCACTCTTCAGTTTCTTCACTAGCCCTTGGAGATGATGACATTCCTCAGCATGGTCTAACCGTTGAGAGGCTGGATGATCCAGGTCTACAGAAGGCGAAGATGACATGGCAAGTACCTGTGATGACTCACTATCTGCTGATGACACCCTGGCATTCTCCATGGCATGTATTTTCTAAACAGGATAAATTTACACAAAAAAATACAAAAGAAAAAAGAAGAAAATCAAATCTAGCATAAAATTATTTTATTTAGGCCATGAGAAAAGATCAAATGAAAGTTGATTCTAAAACATGCATCTATATGCAACAAATATAAGAAAAGAAAAAAGGGAGGAAAGGTACATGGTACAGACATCAGTTTACATGTACGAGCCAGAATGCACAACACCGACATATTGAAAGACTACATGCCATGAGCACAAGCCCATGGTTCTGCATTTTCTGCTTCAAGACGGGGAAGATGGCCCAAGGATTATGATCACTTACTTTTTCTAGTTCTGAAATCCGCCTCACCAGCCTCTGTCTGCTCCACTCACTGTAATCTAAATACAACAACAAAGCTTTAAACATGAAACTAATCAGTGAGTCAACATTGTTCTTGCTTTTTGAAACTTCTGTCCATATAGAAAGACCATCTAAAGAGCTCTGAACCCCAACTTTAAATATGCAGCAATGAAAAAATGAGAATGGTCTTAAAATATTCGACTTCCACACCAATTAACTCAAATCAATATAAATCATTCACATTCATCAATTTTCAACAACTGAAAAACAGTTTTCCAGTGAAACATTAAAATCTTCAAGTGATTCCAGTCCAGAATTCTCAGGGATAATATTCAAAAAAAACTCAGGTCTGACTGGAGCAGCACATCCAGAAGTCAGAGACTCCTGTAGAAACTTCTTGTTTGCCCCTCCTGAATCTTCACCTTTGTAATAACTCCCTTATTTCTACTATTGTAGGGTCCTGCTCTCAAAACAATCTTTCAAATGTAGCTAAAACCCTTGCCCCACGCTCACCAACTTTTCAGCACGTACTTCTTGTTTTATTGGAAGGAGGAGAACTGCTCAGTACATGACCAAGATCTTCTTTCAGCCTCTGATTCTCATCTTGCAATTCCTTGACATTCCTAGATAATCTCAGGACAGCAGCATTCAGTGCCTTTAGTTGGTTTTGGGTATCTCTACCCTCTGTACTTGGAAACAGGGTCAAAACCAGAAAGTTAACTTAAAAGCAGAGAACAAAGCAGCAGCATTGAAGAGAGCTCAACAGCCTTACTATTCTAGTCAGCTGGCTAACTATCTCAGCTCCCCCCAAAAGCACTTCTCAACATTTTTGCACTTGAGAATTACCTATTCTTTTAGGTAAAAACACGCAAAGACCATCTTGCTCAACACTTTCACAATTGTTTTAATTTGCATCAAAGAAAAATGATACTTTGCAACTGTGAAAGTTTATTATTTTTACTTCCTCCCCCACTCTGTTTCATTAACACACAAACAAGGGTCCTTGTATGAGTTTTACTTATGTGGTTTTCTATTTGTTTTGTTAACCAACCTTATAAGGCTTTATCAGAGCTCTATTGACCACTGATTTAAAAACACTTACCTTCAGCCAATTGGGAGACTTCTCCAGAAAACTGCTCAGTACAGAAAGCGAACCTGCGTGTTCTGAATTGCCTTCTTTCACTTAAACAGATTGAGACTGGGAGAGAGGGCTATACATAGATGGAACCACTTTCAAACAAATCCAACACACATGCATATTTTCAGATAACTGTGAATGCTGCTCTAATAAGTAAAAGAAACTATTCCTGCGAAAGTAAACCCCAGAGAAATTTCTTTCTTCATTTGAGATGTTTCAATCAGAGACATTTTTGAACAGATTTGAAGAATACAGCTAACATTGATGTGATGGGAATTAAAGGCATCAGAAAAGGGAAAGCCTGCTACGTGTTAAAACTGTTTTAAATATATTACAGTGATTTTGCCTTTTTATTTTTTCTTATAAAAAGGGGAAGAAATTTCAGCTTCCAGATGCGCTAAGTTGTAAAGCTGGTTCACAAAACAGATTTCTAGTGAGATGAAATACTTGTTCTTTATGGTATGAGAAAATTCTTAGAAACTTACTTCTGGAAACAAAGGTCTGAAGGAACTGATGGACCTACTTTTTGACAAATGCTACTGCCAATAGTAATCACAGAACAATTTGTGAAGGAATCTTACACCCCATCCACTGGAATAATTACAAGGTAAAGGGAGAGACAGTCTAAAATCAACAAATCAGAGTGAAAAGCTGAATCAAATCTACCTTTTGGAGATTAAAAGGAAATGAAGCCATAAAAACAAATAAATAAGGCTGTCCATATATCACAGATGACTATTCATACAGCTGTCCCAGCAGGAGGGGGGGGCAGGGAAAAAAGCAAAAAACAAAGCACAACAGACAACCAAAAATGGGAAGTGACAGAAATTATAGAAATCATAACCATATCATGGAGTGTCATTATTTTAGGCTCATCAAAACGTAAATGAAAGAACTGCAGATCATTCTGAGGATATGAAAGGTTGCCTAGTTTCTAGCTTCAATTGGATACTACAGCTTCACACATAAATAATCGTGTCTCAGAATTAATGCTGAAAAAAAGGAGCTAAATGCCATTCACTTCAGCCAGAAATAACGTAGACAAGTATCATGAAAGAAACACTATTGTACAACTCTATGTGCCAGAGTCCTGACCTTCAACATCATTTATTATTTCTGTGCTCAGCCTCTCAAGTAGAGACTGAGTCAGATAATAGAAAGAGACTGCCCTGACCACTGCTTTTTGAAGCTATGAATAGATGAGGACAAGAAAGAGACCTGATGACTTATTTTCACCTGTAAATAAATCAGGTGTGATGGCTTACAGCCTCAAGAGGCTAGCCACTGCATGCCTGAGCTAACAGATATTTTTTTTTTAAAACAGTGACAAAACAAATTGTAGTTTTCAACCCACAAGACAGTGGGTTAGGGAATCACAAGCAGTATATATAAAGACCCATAAAAAGTTCTCACGTCTTTCTGTCAATCTAAATAATTACACACAAAAAAGTACAGCTGCCTGTACTTAACACTAGGAGGGCAGGCATATTTTTAAGTGGTGTGGTTACATTTTCCTATCCAACAAGATTCTATTAGCCTCTTCTCAGCTCAAATAACACTCACTTGCATAGATGCTTTTGATTTTCTCTCTTATTGGAGCTTTGTCTTTGTGCTTTGATTTTTATTTCCTCTATAGACTCTTTACCCTTACCACCATGTAGACACCCACACATTAGTGACAAGCACTAGTACAAGCTTCTCTGCCAGCGTCTTACTAGTACCACTCATGGAGATCTCACAAAAGCTACCCTGATGTGCAGGTTGCCTCCCTGTACCACAGGAAAATAATGTTTACACCAAAATACCTTCTTTGCAGCATACACCCCAGAGCAAGATGCGGAACTGACTCAAGAGTAAAATGTCAATATCTAGTAGTTTGCTTCAATCACCACTGATGTCAGAATAGGTGTGATTATGGGGGAAGATGGATTTTATGTAATGGAGACAAATTTTCAGAGCTTTCATGTCCTCTTTAAATAGCTCTAATATTTTTTCCACATCCACAAAATGATCTATCTACATGAAAAAGAAGTGTGACTAAGACATATCCCAAAACTGTGAAGCCAACCAAAGCAGTACCAAAAAGCAAATCCAGCAACCTAAATAAGAAAACAAACTCTTCCCACGTAGTAGTTTTCCATCAGTTAAAGTAGTACATGAGTGATACATCAAACACATATATGTAAACAGTGCCTCAAAAAATTTAAACATACTTTTTCCTCATAGTCTCAGACTTTGCCAGGAGGAGTTGGAGACGATGGACCTGTGAAACATGAAATGTAGTTTACATTAAGGAGCTAGCTGTGGAAGCTGACACTGCTACTGCAACACATTTTTCCATTAAGTGAAAATCAGAACTTCAGGTAGCAGCAGAGGCAATGATGCCATTGCTGAAAATCTGGCTGCTGTTATATTGACTTTAATCTAGATAGTACACGTACGGAGGTACACTGATTTCCCCTTTTTGGTTAACACACTCAACTTATTGAAGAAGAAAGGTTTTTCAGTACATGTACCTGGAGCTATGAGAATATCTATGAAAATCTGATTCCAACTGTAGAGCAGCTAAGCTCTACAAAAGCTACCTAAAACATTCCATTAATACTTTGACAACTGAACAACTTCCTCTCCTGTATGCACATTGAAGGATCTGCCAGACATACCTCTTCATAGTAGGTTTCCATAGCTGTCCTCATTTCTTCCAAATTAGTGGTCTTCATGTCTGCCTGGAATTTGCTGAAAATAGAATAATTCAAAATAAAACCCAGTCAGACCAGCAAAGATGCTGCAATACCTTTTGGTTTACAATTTCAGGATGAATGGTTTATAATTGCCAGTATGTTCTCAGGGTTCGTTAAAACTTAAAGAACAGATGAAAAATAACACGTATTTCAAATTCCCTTTATTATCTCATCCAATACAAGCCTCTACCTCCACCAAAGTCATACTTAATAGTGTTGTCTTTCTCCTTGCACTGTTGTTCGAGCTTGAGAATCTTCTGCTTTAGTCCACTAACCACCTACAGAAAGAAAAAAGAGCTCATGAGTCCTAGAATAATCCATCTCTTCACAGAAATTCTATTTCTCCATAGTCTTGCCCTGTCTTTATAAGTTGTAAATAATCAGATATACTTATTCCTACGTACTACAGTACTTAGTAAATCATATGCATGTCTGCTACCCTGCGATGAAGAGAACACTAATGAAATCAGATCCCTAGCTTGTATCTGTGGTAACACAGCCAACTTCATAATATTTATACACAATCATTAAATAAAAACAACTCTTCCCCATTACCCTGCTAAATTAAATCCGTTAAATAATAGGGAGAATGCTCCCTAAACAGATACAAGACAATGACAAAGGTGGCTCCCTGAAATAATAATTCCAGATCTTTGTTACTGGTTTCTTATCTGACTATAAAGGTAATGGTTACATGATTCCCTAATTGCTTATTCTTTCTTACTAAAATGTTGTTAATCAGTAGTGTTTCAGCTTGGCAAGAGGAAAAAACGAGAAGTGAAAGCAAAAAGGTAATGAAGAAACTATTACCCATCCATTAGAAGTCTTTTCTGACAAAGTTCGTGCCAGCTCAGAGCCCTGCAAGGTAAGACAGATAGTGACCAATCTTGCTACTTTATTTTACTTCCAGCTCTTTCCACAGAATTTCCTAACCTAATCAACTCCAGTCATTTCACAGTCCAACAGCTTAGGTTTGGAATGCCTATTGTTGTTTTATATTAGCACACTTCTTCCAAGATGTACATCTGTACACAGAAAGTGACAGCCACAAGGAATTCAGTGAAATTCAGGTCTTCTAACTACGAGCCTTAATGCTTCTCAGCCTTGTGGATCTGACAATAAGGCTCATCTTTGTCTTCCTAGTTCAGGTCTCAGGACTACATGCATTGGTCACCATGCAAGAGGTCAACTCCCTTCTACTTTCCTGAAAAATATTCAGAAAGCAGGCCCCTAAACCGACAGCATTTAATTTTACCTTCAGAAATCAAAAGTATCTTTGCTAAATAAATTTATCTGCACAGTATGGCATGATCTCCCTTTGAACTGAGCAGAGATACACAAAACCAGAAATCAAGCTCATCATTCCTAGAGGCCAACACGCTACAGACTCCTGAAATCTAGGGAGACAAGAAGAGGGTCACTCTGCTCAGCACTCTTTTGCCCCACAGGTATCCCCTAAGAAACAGTCACCTTGGAAGGATCCAACAGTTGTTCAATCTGTTTATCCTTTCGATTATTCTCTTCTTCTAGTCGACGGAGCTTAGTTTTCATTCGATCTCGCTCATTTTTCTGAGCTTGTATTGTCTAAAAGAGGGAAGAAAAAATTGTAAGCACATTTCAGAAACAGAAAGACGTGAAACACATTTTGATGTCAATAACAATCCAATTACGATGGTGAGGATGAAGTGAAAGGAAAAAAAGAAAATAAACAGAAGAGAGACCATCACACCAGACCAGGGCTCACAGATAAGAGAGGTGACAGGGCAAAGATAAAAGGAAAAGGTTTAACAGAAAGGCAACCTTATACAAATGATCTACAACAGCAAAGACATTTGTCTATAGGTATCCCTAGTGTTCCACATGCCCAGTCTTCATCTTTCATACACTGCACTAAACTTAACTGACAAATTGTTAAAATGTGATGGGTAACAGCCAGGAAGCGGAGGGGAAAAAATAAAATAAAGGAGATGGGGACAAGAAACCAAATACAATGAACCTTTCCAGTGTCCAGCTAGGGCCATGGCTGGGGTTCAGGACTGGGTATACTTCAAGGCTTCCACATCCAGTACTCAGAAGTATCTATCACACCATAAGAACAATGAAATTGCCTTAGACACAAGTTTAGTTTAGCCTTACAAATGCAGAAACCGAAGTATTCTGAACCAATAAGGCCTGGACATCTACAGTTGGCTGAAGCGATGCTATGACTTTCTATGTAAGTTTCAGAGAGACTGTACCTTTTTCAGTTCTATAATTTCATCATACATATCTTCTTTTTCCTTGTAGTCAGGAGTTCCAGGAATATAGCCTACACAAAAAGGTACATAACATAAGCAGATCCCAAAAGAGGTATTTTTAACTAACCAGAACCTCTATAGTTAAAGGAAAATACCTAGAACAGCACCAAACTGAAACTACACTCTTTTTTCTCTTCAGAAGAAAAATCAGCAAGGAAATGAATTTTAGAAATGAACGTGAAATGGAAATGTTGCTGTATGAATCTTCTGCCAGATTTTCAGCAGATTTCTCTTATCTCTATTAAAATAGTCATCCCAAGAAAGATATACTCCACAGAAGACTGCAGTTCTCTCATCTCAACAAATCAATTATTTATAAAAATATCTCTAAAAGATGTCCAGAACACATTTTTCTCTTTATGCTTAACATGTAAAAGTCTACTACCTTTTAAAGTTGCCAGAAAATGTGTATTACCAGTAACAGTACAGTTGTCATTTTATATGGAAGTAGGATTTTTAAGTTTACAGTTCTCCTTTAAGAAAAGCAGGATAAAAGTTTTAAATTTTGCTCTTCTCGTAAAACTCTATTGATTTTAATATCACAAGCACATGATAAAACACTTTCTAGAGAAGCAAAAGAAGCCAATTACATAGAATTTCAGGCACGCAGATGGTTTCTATCAATGGTTCCTAAACTATGTTTTGCAAAGTCACAATAAATTGTCTACAGCTGGCCCATTGAACCGTATTATATTTGCAATGTTTTCAGCTGCAAATGCATGGCAATTTGCAAAAAGTTCTGAAAGCTAATAGTGATTCATTGCTAAAAAAAATTTGGAAATCCCTGTCTTATCCAATTTAGAAATCTCAAAAAGTACCTCATGAATCACATTTTGACATATATATTTTAATACCGGCTAAACTTAAATGGCTCTTCGGTTACTAAAGCTAAGATCCTCAGCAATGTGTGTTTTTACACAGAAAAAAGATCATTAACTTTTATCTTCCACACTATTGCATAATTTACCATTACTAGAAGAACGAGAATGTTTTGGCTTCTTCATTCCTAGAGCTTCTTTCAAGTATTCTGGAGTGCTACTAGAAATGTTAGTTCGCATATGCCCCATGTCAACATCTGATTTCAGAGGATGGCTCATTCCTGCCAACAAAAATGGAAAAAAAACTGCAAAAATCAGGGATAATTGTGAATTAACTTCGTGGATTTATTCTGAGCAAATGCAACATAGAAAGCTCCAGATGCTGTTAATTATTCCCTGTATAAACTCCAATGCTCAAGATCAGATAATTCCAACCACCCAAATAAACAACAGTGAAATGACTTCCTATGTAGCCTATAGTCAAATACAATCTATTTTTTAAGAGTTTATATGTTAAGCTGAATTTTATCTATATATGCAGATAAAGTTTCTATACTAATACCTTGTTTCAGTGATCCCAACCACATCTTCCTTGGGTTTTTTACAGCTGCACTCTCAAGACGTGCACTGTCTGTTCCCTGAAGAGACCGACAAACTGCAGATTTTTTAGGATACCATTGTATGCTAGAGCTGTATGGAGACTCTACGACAAAAGAAAATATCTCAGTGTTGCCTTAAAAAGCTCAAGGTCACAAAAATTTTCTGTCTTGTGCTTCAAGGTTCCTAGACACAGTCCTATTTCTTACAAAACCAGAATTTAACTATATACTACAAATGGCTCATACAGAGCAATGGGACATTCACCTAAAAACAACAACAAAAAATCACAACAAAGCAAAAATTCAGTTCCAAAAAATGAAAAGGCTTAGAAAGAGGCATAACGACAGTAATATGACTCAACACATGTAGAAATATTTACACCTACAGTTTGGACAGGCATCCTTAAGATACCCGAGTGTCTGAATTCATACATTAAATTGACCCTTCAATGAATGTATACACAAACGTCCTATCACTGAGAAAAATATGTCTGGCTAAAACAGAAGTAACTCTGTTGTTACTAATCCACCAGCAATTTTCTTGTAGTAACTGAAGAACAGAATCGGTCTGATACAACTGCTGGGGAGCCCCCCACATTACTGCTTCAGGTATGGCAGTCAGGGTCAAATACTGACATCAGTTCCACTTCAAATTATTAATATAGATATGCACTATATGGGCTCACTAGTCAGTCTTCAAATTACCACGAGAAGTATATACAGTGCGAACTGATGTCACAAACAAAATAGTTGAGATTCAACAGTTAGTTTAAATTCCATGATTTAGGCAAGCAAAGGGATTTTAGGAAAAGAAAGATAGATGTACACCTATTAGAAAAGTATGCCTCTTCCTCAACCTAAACCAATATTTTTAGGTACAGCATCATTTGATTTATTAGAAACAAAACAAAGTAACAACAATCAGCAACACTTTGAGGTAAATGCCATCTTTGAAATATTCACTGGAAGTATAAAAAGCAAGATAAATGGAGAAGTACAGTAAGAAACAAACCCCAGAAAAAAAGGACAAAACCTCACATTAAAACTACAGATCTAATAATAACATTGTACTTCTAAGGTCACGTAACAAAAAGCACAAAAACCCCCACCCAACAAATGAAACCGAAAACTGCTTATTCTACAAATACAGATATCTACTGGATGGTAGGTAACTCCAGTAATTCTAGATTCTTTCTACCCAGCAAGTATCATCATTTCTCCAAAGAGACAAAGAGAAAAAGAAATTCAGAATGGTTGCCAGTAGAAGGGATAACACAAGAAGAAAATAGTTTATGCTGGAGATTCAAGAATTACATCTATAATAAACTTCATATATTTAGCCTATAAAAGTCTCACTTCAGAGGTTACAGAACAAATCTCAGATAGGCATGCTCTGCATATATCAGTGAATAACTCTAAAGAGAATAATAAGATGTTCTTTCAAGTAAATCTTCCAGTTTCTACATCCCACAAATCTGTCTTGTTCTGCAATAACGGAAGCAGAAGAAAAAATTTTGGAACACTTACTTGGTGACTTTGGAGGCTTATGAAAAATTTTCTTCTTTAACTTCTGGAAGAGAAAAAGAATTTTTAATGTATTTAAAATACTCTTCAAGGATTTCAGCATATAATTTCAAAATTGCCTTCAATCTCCATTTTGTATGAAGATCATTTGTTCTAATAACATAAAATCTTCAGTGTAGAAAAGAAAACCAGCAGCATTCCCTACATGCAGATTTGACCACAGCAACGGTCACCAGAATTAATGTGGTGTCTATTGAAGTTTTATGCTACAAAGCAGTCTGTTCATGCTCGGAACACTAAGACCTTCCCCATCAGTATTAAATACGAGTAGCAGCAAATTCAAGATGATCACAGAGTAGAGGCTGATCTGCAGAACCATTTCACTAAAGGAAAGCCTTATTCAATTCCATTAAAACTCTGTAGAAGGATTACTTGGGCCCGTAACTTGGTAGAACAGCAAAATGAAGCCAATCACCATTTGCAGCCCCCAGTGCTGAGAATTCAGAAGTCAGAATTACATTAGGTTTAGGAAGTTTTTGAATCAAACTACGTCGCAATAACGTTGTTAGCTTTCCTCTCTGAAGGGCGTCTTACCGACCAGGAGTTACAAGGATGTGGTATGTGTAAGAACATGCTGAGAGGCCTTTCAAGGCATTCCTCCACAGTGCGCCATTACTAAATCTCACCATTTCTGTATCTGATCCACAGGTTATTGCAGACAGGCTGTCATCTCCCTAGGAAATAGAGACATTAACAATGACATTCGCTACCAAATAATTGGTTAGAATACACATCCAAAAGATCTTATATCCTTTTACTATCACAACAAAGTTGCAATAAATTCAAATGGTAAGTATGTCACCAGTACTGCAAAACAACAGCATCATTTGCTTTAACACAAACATTCTGTATGTTCCAGTGCAAGTCACTTCAGATTCAAGTCACTTACGCACTTCAGTGCGCAGCACTACAATACCTGAAGCTTCAGGTGCCCCATCTTCCACGATGCTGATTCGGCACGAATTTCTCCACCAGCAAGAGTTAAGCAGCAACTCACCCACCTGTCCCTTCCTCACTCAGCTGTTCCTACCCTTCCTATGCTATGGGAATGTCCAGTAAACGCGACCCGAGGAGTGATCAGGCTGAGGAAAAACCCCAAACCAAGGAACCAAAGGTGGTTCATTTTTCCTCAGATTGAGAAGTGGGGAAACTTGTCAGTTCACACGTAAGCCTATCCACAGTAGAAGGAAAATTTCCACTTTGCTTTCCAATTATCTGAATGTAAACTGCCCTTGCATGAAGAACATTTTCACTTGCTGCTGACTCCATGGTGTTTAACCATTCTTGCTTTGGGCAGATGCTGATCTATGTCTGTAAGGGGTGTGTGCGTCTGTATGTGTGTAGTATTTTTGAGAACCCTAGCTGACATAACAGGAGCTGGGATTGACAACAGAGCAGGTAAAACGGCTTTCTGTGCTGTGTTTTGTGTGAGAGCAAGCAGGTATACCTCTCAGACACCATGCCATATAGTTTTTAATTTCCTGAGGCAATCTTCTTTGCAGCACACTGATTACCTTTGTTATTTTAAGGCCTTTTGATCACTCTGGGAGATCTCCCTATATAACTGCAGCTATCGCATCAGGAATCAGAAAACATGGAAGGTGCCCAGCTCAACAGGAGATGGTAAACAAGAAAACATTCACCATGACATAAATGTGCAGTAAGAAAAACACTGCTGTCCTTAGAAACCTTCACAGTCCCTTTGCTCTTGCGCAAGAGGCCCAACAAGAGCCACCTACGACAGACAACAAGGGAACAGGGTGGCTGCCAGCAAAGGGCCCCAAAACCTCCCTCCGGCTGCCGAGGGCGGGGGAGGTGAGCGGCAACAGCCCCGCTGTGCTACCGGCCAGCCGGGGAGACACGGGCAGGACCCAGCGCCCCGCGGGTCAGTGCAGACGGAGCCATCCTCCTCCCGCTCCTCGCCAGGCTTCGCCCCGGCCCCGCGGGCAGGCGGCAGCGTTTCCCAGGCCGGGTCCAGGGCCTCCTCCTTCTCCTCCCCGTCGCCCCCTCCTTACCAGCTCCCCCTCCGCGGCCACCTCGCCGGCCCCCCGGGCCATGGCGGGAAGGCCTCAGCGCTCGGCAGGGCGGCGGGGGCCCCCGGGGGCCATGGCGCCCGGCTCCGGGCAGGGGGCGGCCTGGGCTGTGCCGGCCCGCCCCGCGCGGCACTTCCGGGCTGCGGAAACCATGGCAACCAGCCGCGCGGTTGCGGAGCGAGCGGCAGCGCCACCCGGCGGGCGGAGGCGGCCACGCATGCGCAGAACGGCCGGGGGGGGAGGGCGCCGCGCCACCGCCTACGGGCGGAGCCGGGCGGGCCGAGGCCTCGCTGCGCGACGCGGCTGCCACCAAGCGGCCCGACGGGTGGGCAGCCCCTGGGAGGGCCGGCCTCGCTCCGCCACCCCGCCCACAGCTTCTGCCCGGCAGCGCAGAGACAGCCCCGGCAGGGCACGGCCCCTCACGGGCGCTGCCCCCAGAGCAGCCGCGAAACGCCCCGCACCCGCCAGCGCCCCTGCGCCCTTTGACCTGTACCCTTGGCCACGCCCCCAGCTTTGCGACACTCGCTTTGCGGCCGAGCCCGGCAGCGGGCCGCCCCGGTAGGGGCGCAGTGGTCATGTCGCTGCAGCCGGTCATGGAGTGGAGTTGCCGCTGCCCCTTGGCCATGACCCGCGAGTGCTCCCGGCTGCTGCCGCGCGTCTGCGCCGCCCTGGCCGACCCCCGGCAGCCCGGCTCCGACGACACCAGCCTGGAGAAGCTGCTCGACTGGTTCCGGGAGCTGAAGGCGTTAGGTGAGTGCCCGCGGCCTGCAGGCGCCCCCCCTCCCCGCCCTGGCCGCTGATGGCCGGCAGGACCTTGGCGGGGGGGCGGCACCCCGGGGGAAGCCTCCCTCAGGTGCTGTGTCCTCGGTGACCCCTGAAAACCTGTTCGGTACCTGAGGCCTGTACCTGGGCTTGGGCTTCGGTTGATCCCCGGTTCGCCCTTGGCGGTTGTGAGGGGTTACGCTCAGCTCAGGCAAGGCCCTCAGAGAGGGCAGAAGGCCTGGCAGTGACCGTCTGTTTTCTGGCCTCTTCTCGGGCGACACCCGCTCGCTAGATCCCACCATGCAGCTGTTGCAGGACAACCCTTGCCTGACAGAGTTCATCACCTCGGTACTGGCACTGCCAGAGCCCAGCCCGAGCATCCTCTCCTTTACCCTGCGCTTGGCTGGGATACTTGCCTCTTCTGAAACCTGCTTCCAACACCTGCAGGTGAGTCGGCTACCCAGGTACCTGCTGCCAGGTGTCTGTTTCCCCCTTCTGTACGGGGGACACCTGAAAGTGTACGTATTCTGCTTATAAAACTTAACGGCATATATCAAACTATGCAGCAGATGGTGATACAATAATGAGGACTTACAATCGTACCATTGTTTTTCATTTTCTCATGTAAAGATGCTGTCTTCTTGCTTCTGTCTTGCCACAGTAGCACTATGAATGCTAATAGGTAGTGCTGCTCATTTTCAGCTCAAAATGGGATAACACTCTCTCACAGTAGGCATTGCAAAATATTGTAGCCCTGGACAGATCCTGTAGATTTAAACTGCACTAACATATGTAGTTTTCCTTCCATAGTAGGTTGATGGGAAACACCTGATTCCTGCAAAAACTCTGGAGCTTTTTAAAGCCCTGTTTTCTGCAATAGAATACATTTACAATACAAAACTCAAAACCCAAAAGGCTTCCTTCAGGAAAGAGATGCAGACAACTGCATAAAGCAGGCTTAATAGGACTGATACATACCTAAGTTGTCCCTAGCACCTTAAAAACAAGCAATTTTAATTTGAACATTTCTGTTGCCTAGTTCATGAAAGAAACGTATGTTGAGTTTAAGCATGGGATTCTGAAAATTTTCTATTTTAGTGATACTTTTAGCAAGAGAAGGTTTTACTACAGTATTGATACGCTTGACTTGGATGACAGAGCAGCCTCTCTAGTCCCCTTGAGCCCCTTTGCTTACTGTTTCCTCTGTGTGTTCTCCTCTGGCCTCAGCAGGAGAATCTGTTGCTCAGGCTCTTTGGCAGGAATGGGCCTCTGAGCAGCGCAGCGTGGGAAGATGCATCTGTGCGTAGTGGTTGGGTGGAGGGTGTGCGCAGCATGATGGATCACCACCCTGCCCTCCACTTCCTCTGCAGTGGTGGTGAGTACTTCTCGGGCTGGTAACTCCCCAAATCCTCTGTGTCTTTTCCAGTCTGTTGCTGAGATATCAGGTGAGAGAGATGGGAGTTTTCATTTATTTAAGATAAAAATAAGTAATTTGTCAAAAATACTGAAGTCATTGAAAGATGGTGGGGTTTTTCTTAAATTAGTTGTGCATTTAGGTTTTTTTAATTATTTTTTTCCCCAAACACTGAAGATGGTGCCCTTTTTAGAGGGGAAAGAGGCACGTCTTACAAATCACATGATAAAAGTGTTCTGAAAAACAGAAAAGCCTTCTGTATTCTTATTTGTAACTCTTACTAAAAGGTACATTTCAGTATGATTTTTGTGTAGAAAGACTAACACGGGGCTCGTGTGTCTCTTAATACTTGCACACATTTGCAGTCCCATTGTTGTTATGCAGTAATCTGAGTTCTGTTGTTAACACCAACTTTAGATCCCATGTACAGAGCGGCCTAAAAGACTGGATTGGTATTAACACGCAGCATGTGCTGTTGTCCATGCAACGGAAGAGTAGCGCTGCTGCTGTTCATGTCTTTCCTACTGGTTGTGTCTGGAGATGGTGCAGGCTCCTTCCATAAACACACAGCGAGTGTGCTGTCAACTCTCCCAAAATTACTAATGTTATTTTGAAGTCCTCTTCGTGAGTTATTAAACCACCTGGAGATCTGAAAACAATTTTACTTTCTTCTTTTGTTTGCTTGTGTTGTTAAGAACTGGCTGACTTCGAAATGCTGTAGAGACTACAAAATAAACTATAAAAATCCCCACCAACACCATTTAAAGCTGTGTGGTACTTGAATTAGAGTAATAAATGGTTGGAGTGCAACAAGGCTCCACGTGACGATAGGAAGGTGGTTGTTTTTCCGTCCAGTGACTTGTTTTGTTTTCACACAGGAGGCATAGATGTGATCTTCACTCTGCAAGGGGATCCCAGCCTGTTTGTGGCTTCAGCTGCCAGTCAGCTTCTGGTGGACATGCTCACCCTCTCTGTAGAGCCTGAAATGGCTACACCTCTCAGTACAAAGGACTGTGACTGGCCAGCATGTGCCCGAATGATTATAAAGCGTATAGAAGATTCTCTTCAGTCCAGCTCTGCCTCTCACATCGAGCAGTCATTAAAACTGTTAACTACTTTGTTTGGCAGATGTACTGCTCCGTGGACTGTAGCGCTTTGGTTAGGCATGGCAGAGAAAATAGAATCCCTTTTAACAGAAGAGACTGTTCAAGCACAGCACATGCTGGCGAATCTTTTGCTTAACGTGGCATGGTAAAGACCTTCTGGGACCTTGGATCCAGTGATGAGATATACCTGTTTTCCACCATCTAATAAGACGCATGACTTAAACTGCTTTCTTCTCAGGTCCCCTTTGTTTTGTGACACCGAAGGCAGTTTTTGGGCGTTAGTGACTTCTGCTCTGGAGCGCTTAACCCCAGTACAAGTGGGCCCTTTGGCAGTGGGACTTCTGAAGCTCTACAAATGGTAGGACTTACTGCAATGAAATTTCTGCACTCTACAAATGTTTCTGTGCTAGTATCTCTGGTGTCTTTCCAAGAACTGTTTGTTCCTGTGCATTTTCCACTACGTTCCTTAATATGTAAGACTGGTTGGCAAGAACCATGACAGTAGCTAACAAACTTCAGACACTGGTAGTAAGAATAATGAAGTTTCACAGAGAAATTAAATGAGCCAATATAATCTTTCATTGTACACACTTGCATCTTACCTTCAGCCAGTCGATTTTAGGAAGAAATAGCATATTCCTTTAATTTTATACTGCTGAGGTTGGCTAAGATTTTTTTTTTTGACTGCGTGTCAAATTCAGTAACCTCTGTTAAGTTTTCTCTGTCACAAACCCACTGACTAGTGTAAGAACTTTCACTGCTGTCCAACAGAAGCGTGCATCTGGAGACCGTCAGCAGTTGTGGAAGAACTTAGGTTAGAAGGAACCTATAGAAGTGATCTAATTCAACCTCTTTCTGAGTGCAGGACTAACTTCAAAGATAGATCAAGTTGCTCAGGGCCTTCACCATTCAGGTTGCAGATATCCCCAAGAAGTTGCAGATACCCCCAAGGAGGAGGATTCCACAGCTTCTCTGGGCAACCTGTTCCAGTGCTTAACCAGTTCCATTTCACTATGAAAAGTGTTTTCTGTATATCCAGTTGGAATCTACCCTATTGCAATGTAAGATTGTCTTGTGCCTCTCTGAGAAGTCTGCCTGCATCTTCTCCATAACCTCCCTTAAGGTAGTGGAAAATCATCAAGAAATAATCAGATGAATACAGCACATACAGATACAGGTTTACAGGATAAGTAACACCTGTGTCTTAAGACATAAGGTTTTGTTGAAAAGAAATGCCTCTCCCTAAACCCCCTTCTTACACAGAATCCTGTTCTCATTTACATAGCTTGATAAGGCTGGTTCTAAATTCCACAGCCATTTCTTCTCTGCTGTCAGTTAGCCAGGGAAGCTTCAAAGATGACTTGAATCATGATAATACTTTCATTGCTGGCTTGTTTAAGAGCCTGCGTGAAAAACATTATTCTGCTCAGCATTTGGGGGCAGATGTTTGGGAAGGAGTTAAAGTGTTCTTGTTTTGGTAACTGCCTGTTTCCTCCTTGAAGCCCCCAAGATGTGAAGATTCAGGCACTGACTGTTCTACTTCAGCCAATGGACTGTATTTTGAGAGCAGCCTCCCAGCCTCTGGAATATGCAGGTACAGTTGTGATAGAAAAATTAGAGGTTAGTCTGCCTGCCAGTGCTTTTAAGCGTCTGGTGCAGACAAAACTGGAGGAGGAAGAGTAGAAGTCAAGGACAGCAGCAGTGTTTGCGGTGAAGTACAGCACCCTACTAACAGTTGCATTTGTGGGGATATTCATACTACACCACTTAAATGTCTTGATTAACTTTAAAAATCACAGCCCTTTGTATGCACTAACAACCCAAACTCTTCCCTCCTTTGCTCCTCTAGGTCTGCTGGATGAGTCTGTTAGTGATCCCATCGCTGTTGAAAGTCTTCTGTCCTCCAAGTCAACTTGTGCTACTGTCCTGTGTCAGACCCTCGCTCATCTGGAGGAGCTGCTGTCTCTGGTAATGCTGAGAGAAGGAAAAAAAGCCAGGGATCAAATCGGTCCTTGAAACACAGTGTTAAAATTTGTTACAAACTTTTGCAGTACAGCTTAACAGAATGTGGAGAGACCTTGACAGTGAGAGCTTAGACTCCAAATAGGAAAACAGAGGAATACTGAGGCTTGTAAAGAGGGAGCGCACTTAATTTTAAGTCCGTCTTCACGAGCTTTGTTACCATACGTTACTTCTACTGCAATTACTGATCCAGTGAAAAAACATAAATTGAACTGCTTTCCCAAGCAGTGAGAAGAATCTCATATTCCATCTGTGCAGGGGTTTTGGGGAGAGGGGAATATAATTTTTTTGTAGTTATTAGCATTTTGATACCTTAAGAACACACTAGAAATTACAATTTTTGCTGCCTCCTGACTAAAAACTCCTGCTCTGTATACACACTTGAGACTTTAGCTGCAAACTTTTTTCTTATTTTTTTCCCTTTCTCCCCTCCCATTAGATTTGTTTGCCAGTGGATTTACCCTGTACATCTTTGCTACGCTCTCTCATGACAATATTACAATTCTGTAATGGCTTCCTGAGACCAGCTTCCCCTCTGGGAAGCACGATAAGCCGAATCTTGATCAATTGCTTCAGAGTACAGAGGTCAGCTCTTGATGTCCTAGCAGCACTCTCTGAGCAAAGAAGTGAGTTAATCTTCGCACTTTTTTTTTTTTTTTAAATTCTAAAAATACTTGACTATTCTGTAGTCACGGAATTTTTTGTTCCTCTTCACCGATTGTTCAGAACGAAGACTACCATTTCCATTTCTGAAACTTGCTCATTTTTCCAATTCTTCCTACTGTCTTGGCTAGCCTTAATTTCTGTTGATGAGCTAGGGCAGGTAATACTGTCATTAAAAAGGTTTTAGTGGTTGTGAGAAATTGGATGGTTTTCCTTTACTCTGAAGACTGTACAAAACCAAACCCAGTTTTACCATCCTATGTCTTTCTGTATTTCAGTAGTTGAATTGTGATTCAGCTGCTGCTTCTCTCAGTATTGTTCATTCAGTTTTGTTTTCCACATTTCAGGCTGTGACATGCTCATCAAAAATCTATTTGATGTCCTTCTGGCATACCTGGAGAGTCCGAACACCAGCCCTACTGTGAGTATAGAACTAAGGAGACATCAAAGTCTACCAGCTTGCCCCAGTGGGACGTAGTTCTGAGAAACTGTCTGACTATAATTGTTTCTTAGCACAGTTTCTATTAGGATATGTAGGAGAGTTGTCTTGATTCTGGGTGGCTTGCAGGAAATTGCTAAAATGCTAATGAGCGAGTAACTGAGCAATACATCAAGTGTTCTTGAAAAGACAGGAGCTGTCCCATCTGAGAGTATCGCAAACATACTCAACATGGCCTTGAAGTATTGAATTCTTTGCGGTAAAGGGATATATTTTATTGCTTTGTTTTGTTCAAATGACACTGACAAATACAAATCAAAAGTTATATATAAATCAAAAGGCATTTTCCAGGTGTTTGTTAGGAATGTTATATAAGCAGCAGCTATTTGTAGCTTGCTTCTTAGTAGAGAAGCATATGCATTTGTTTAAATTGAGAATTTCTCTGTAAGATTGAGACTAAACCGAATTGTATTTAGCATAAAGGCAACAATGTGGCCTCTTGTAGTAAAGTAAATCTGCTTGATGTTGCTTCAGGTTCTAAAGAAAACATTTCAAGCTACATCCAAGTGGTTGGTGCGCTTGCAGGAGCTGTCCTGCTCCAACAGTCAGCAGCAACAAACTGAGAAGATTTTGGAAGGTAAGAAAGCTGTTCGAGTTGAGACAAACAGCAGCATATATGAAGTCTGCTCTTGTCTGCCTTTCCTGCTCAAAGCACTTAGTATTCATTTGTTTGCAATTATGGTGAATTTAGGTTTAGCTGCCCAAATAGTGCTTTGAAGAACCCTGTGAGAAACACACAGCAGCAGCAAAAGGGATTGGGTCAGCTGAAGTTATGTGGAAGTTGTGCAACGATTGCTGCACTAAGGCATGTGGCTTCTCATGTCCGTTCACATTTGTCGCTTGGCTTTTACAGATGTGTTTCTGGTGCTGCAGAAGCGTTTGTGCAGTCCTTGCTGGGAAGTAAGAGATTCTTCTCTGGAGTTCCTCACTGTCCTGATTAAACACTTGAGAGGTAGGTGCATAGATGTAACGGTTCAGATAGGAGTATTTATTTTAACGTTATGAAAGGCTGGTAAGGCATCTGACCTGTAACTGGAAGGCTATGAAAAGAAGGAAGTGTCAAGACTTTTACTCTTAGATCACAATCAAAATCTGACAAAAAGATCAATAAGCCTATCCTATTTTTCTGTTGAGCTCAGATCGCTGTGCCCACCTTAATGGCAGTTTTGGTGAGTTAAACTGAGAGGTGTTGAGACTTGTATGTCAAGTCAGGTGACAGTGCTTAATGGCAGATAATACTTCCCCTTTTTTCAGTTTGCTCTGCAGTAGAATCTGTTTGGTTTCACTCCTCAGGCTGGGGGCTGGGATTTAGGAGGCTAAAAAGCCTAGATCTGCTTTGCGTGCTTCGGATTAGTTACTGATTTTCCACTTCGCTGGTAGCTCAGGCTTTGCAGCAGGTAGCACTAAGGCAATGTTAGTTCTCCTACAGTAGCTCTGCGATGTTGGAAGAGAGGGCGGGTTGTTGTCGACTGCTGTTGTCCCCAGGTCACAAAGGAAGTATCCAGCAGACTCAGCTGCATTAGCAGTTTATCCTGCAGCCCCTCTCAGTGCTGCGCTTGCATTCTTATTTTTTGCCATATGCCTTGACAACAAGAAGGGAAGACTATGCCTCTGCTTGCCCAGAGAAAGTTTTTTCTTGCTGCTATAACAACCGTAAATGGATTTTTCCAAGTTCCAGTATCTAGCAGGGCTTGACTGAAAGTCACCAAGCTGCTGGAAAATGGGGAACCTGACACAGAGTATCTGTGCTCTTATGAGCAGATGCCTGGACTCTGTAGTGGCTCAGCTCACTGGCAGCTGTCCCTGCAGTCAGTGCACATCCTCGTATGACGCAAAGAACTGTTTGCATTGGAAACAGCTTCAAGCTCTGAGAGAATAAAAACTTGCTTCTCTGGATTGCTGTCTTGTATGCAGACCAGGATGAGTTCAGGCAGTCTCTCCTGTCTTCGGAGGTGCCCAGACTTACAGAAAGTCTCCTTGAGGATCCAGAAAGCTATGTGCGAGCAAGTGCTGTCACTGCTGTGGGACACTTGGCCTTCATTACTTACTTCGCTCCGGAGTCACCTGCTGAAGGGAATCAGTATAATAAAGAGGTATGACAACTTTATGTAGCCCACTGCAGGATCAGGCAGAACTACACATCAAGTGTACTGCTGTACTAATAACTTTCTTCACAAGTTATCTGCAGCCTCAGGCAGGCAGATTTTGCAGCCAGTAATGAGCAGACTAGGTTTTTTTTTAGTTCTGCTGTTGTTTCTTTGCACATTCCTCCCCTCATTGTGCTTTCTCTTTTTACATTTAGAACACTGTAGCAAAGCTTCAAGAAATTTTGTCAACGGATCCAGAGGGCTTTCCTAGGAGGGCTGTGATCAGCATCTTCACCAAGTGGCTGAGACAAGGCTGCACAGGTCAGCTGGAAGATACAGAGCAGTTTGTCTCTAGAGTAGTCCAAACGGTGGAGCATGACTTAGACTGGGAGGTCAGACTTGGTGGCTTGGAACTGGTTCAAGTTTTCTGTACTCAGACAATTTGCCAGCTTAGCCTTCCTAAATGCCCATATGCTCCTGTCTCATCTGCAGTCACTAGTTCCATTCATCAGAACGAGTCGCTGCAGATATTTTGCCGAGCAAAACTGTTCAGCTTTTTGTTTCGGTCTTTGTGTGACTGCGACAAACCAGTAGGTCAGAGAGCCTGCAATATACTGCTTGGCTTAAGTAACAGTTTCTATCCGATTAGTACCCTGCAGGATTCACAAGGGACTGAAGAGTCACCTGTAGAACATGGCATTGCCTGGTTAGAGAGGACACTAAAGCAGGGTTCTCTGGCCCAGAACTTCCCCACAGATGGTGGTAATGGGGTGGATTTTCAAGATCCAGAGAGCATGATGCTAGCTTTGGGTACAATAGACTTCATAGAGCTATGTTATGAGCTAAGTAAAAGTAGTGACTATGTGGAGAAAAGCCCCGAGTCCCTCTTGCAGGACATCCTCGCTACTGCGGGGGCCGTAGAAGAGAATGAAGCTGACTGTTACTGAAGCCATCTTTTACTCTGAGGGAGCAGTGCTTAAGCAGTTTTCTTCTGGAGAGATTTTTGCTACCAGTCATAAGTCTTTCTTGAGAGAGGATAAAAAAATCTACGCTTAACAGAGAAAAGGATGGTTCTGTTAGCTGTTAAATGGGTTAGAAAATTTTGGTTTAATACTGATAATTTTTTTGTTAAAAAGTGTAGTCTCCAATAAACTTCCTGGTTTTCTAAATAAACACATTAAGAAATGCATTTGTTCTTTTTTTAAGTCCTTTGACTTTTAAGAAAGCACCAAACCATCCCTACATAAGGAAACATTTTTAAAAAGCAAAACAGTGACTGAAAGCAAGTTGTTGCATGCTCCTTTTAGAGCTAGAGTAGCTAAAACTAAAGAAAACTGGTATTAAAGGACACTTGTTTTGACCTTGTCCATATCTCCATTATAAAACCTGAGTTCTCGGGTTCCCTGTTGCATTTTGAGGTCTAGAGCAGAAGGTGGCATTGAAGGAGTCAAAACCTGATCATCCTTAACATTACAACCTGTCTTCTATAGATAACATACTTGTTTGATCTCAGTAGTGACACTAAAAAGCTGACTTTGTTTTTAATTGAAGCCAAAAGCAAGTCCCTTTTGTTGAATTTTTCAACAGCTTCAATTCTCCATTCCTAAAGGAAGGACTAGGATAGCTTCTAACTAGTAAGAGAAACTGACACCTGCAGCTTTTCCGTGATCCAATAGATCTGTGCTTAGCTTGGGTAAACAATGAGAAAACAGCAGCTATAGTGCGAATGGCAACACTGCTTTCTGAGAATACAATTTTTTTAGAAACTCGAGGAATACTGTAGCTTGCAACTTACTCAAATGTCTTGTCACATGCTAAGAAGCTTTCTGAAACCTAGGAGGGAAAAAACCCACCCAAAACCTACCTTTATCAGTAGGTCAAACCACACTGTATTCCTTTCCAGCACTGAGGTGTTAACGGAGTATCCTTTATCCTCGTGCAGCCTACATAGGGGCAGGAGCACCACCCTCATTTTAGGCTAATGGAGGCTATAGTATCTAACACAGTGGGAGAACTACTGTCTGCTCCTTCAATATTATCCCTGCAGCAGTACAATGGGGTGGGATGTAGTTTGAATATCTTACTGCTGAGGTTGAAGATGTGCTCTATACCTTTTAATGAAGTCAGCGCGCTTACCTATCCCTCTGTGCACAGCTTTATGTATGACAGAGCCCCTGGGTGTTGCACCAGCAGCTGTTATTCGGAGAAAGTAGCTCTGCTTCTGATACACAGTTCTACCTGGGTAGAGCAGGGTCCACACCTGGCAAAAGACAGAAGATATTAGAAATCAGGCCCTTTCCTGCCGCTGCATTTTTCTCAGATATTGAAAGGGTTAGTGAGAGAGAAGGGCTTTGCTTTTAAAGTGTGCATTGTTCATGGAGTTTTAGTAGTTCTGTCTGGTGGAGGGATTATAGTTCCAAAACTAGCACTGTGTGTTAACAATAGGTCAGATATATTCCAGGAAAGGAGACAGCCAGTTGCTGAGTAAACATGTGCCTCCTGATCAGCGCTAGAATTCTTGCGATTTCAGAGTTGTGCAGTTTAGGAGACGCCAAGGAATTAATCAAATACCAGCAAATTGAAAAAGTGACTTGTTACAGAAGGGAAACTCACTGCTTATTACCAAGGTCTCTCGACTCCCAGACCTATTAATTTTTAATGCATTTTTTTTTCTTTTTAAACTACTGGGGTGATGGTGACATTGTTAAGTTTATACCATTTGCCTAATTGCAGTCCGAAGTCTTGTTTATACACAGGATGCTTGTACACTAAAACCCAAAGGTACAACAAGCTGGGAGGGCTCCTTATCTTTAGAAAGGGAGCTAAGTCCTTTTATCTTTCATTAAAAACAGGTACCCGCCTCCAGCAATTAGGTGACTCAGTGCTGATTCTATACTTCTCTCTTCTGAGCTCTCTGCATTGCCTTACTTTGTTTTCTCTGCTGCTCTACTTACAGTAGAGTCTTATTAACACCAAGATGCTTGCACTGACATCCCACACTTGATAATTGGGAGAAACATGAAAGGTCATGAATATCTGAGCAGTGTGAGGAACAAATGCCAGGTACTAGAGATGTTAAGAGAGATGAAAGCAAACTAAAGAGATGAAAGCAAGCTAAAAACCCTGTGATACTTTCTACAGAGGATGATGACAGTGGGATTTGTGAGCTGAAAGTTTAGCTACCAAATTTGTAAACACTCACCGGCAGCTACTAATGTGAATCATATATCATGCTGGGATACCCTCTCTAGGATGCCCATCTTTGCACACTTGAGAACTCTCACAAGTGCTGCCCCACTTACTTACACTGCGAACTTCTTTGCAACCCATTTCTTGCCTACCAGTTTGTATCTCCACAAGATGCTTATCCCTGCCACACAGCTTTCTGCCATGTGATTAATTTACACCACGTGATGAATTTACACCATGTGATATGTCTTGCCAAGGATCTGTGGTCTTGGTGCACCTAGGGGGAAGGATTAACGCTTGAGGAGACAGTCCTGAGAAGCAGTCTAGTTACCCCCACATACATCTGGAGCATTCATTTCAACAAGCGCTATTGCTCCTTACCACTTTGCAACGTGACAGCAGTGGTCCCTCCCTGAACTACACACCCAGCTCGCTCCTGTAACGCACCGAGGACTCCAAGGATGCGGCTCTCTGGCTGCTGTTATGGGCACAGAGAAAGTCTGAAGCTGCCTTTTTGGGATGGATTTCTTGGAAATAGCTCTTCCATGCCATCAGCGCTGTAGCTGTGTCCACTTCTGCAGGTGAGAGTTTTTCCACACACACCCCAGCTGATTTCAGCTGCAGCCAGACATGGGCCTTGCTAAACGCAAGAGTCACTGGCACACAGGACTGTCATTTACTTTAACATGGTTGTGGAGAGCAGGAGCGGCAATACAAGTGGTATCAATGCAGAACATCACGTTAGAAAAATTTGTCTCTCTGATAGCTGGTACTGTGAAAGAAGAAGGTTACAAAGCTCGTTTTGGCTCTTCATGTGCACAGGGGCAGCGTAAGTCCTGTTGCCTGATCTGTACCAGGTATGAAATTCCTGGAGTTGCTTTCAACAAAGCTCTGAAGAAAGGATTTATCCTGTAACTGCTCGGACTCAGACACGGGGCAATCGGCATCTTTGGCTCAGCCCAACACCAGCAACTGCCTTATAAAAGCTGCCAAAAGAACAGCTGTTAATTCTCTGTTTTAATACACTGGACATTAAAAATCCAAAGAGTATTCTTTGTCTAATTATACTAATTGCACAACTTAGTCAAAAATGGGCCACAAATGTCTAAGACTGTTGGTTTAGCTTAGATATATGTGATCTGTGATTACAAATCAACTTGCACACACCTTTGCAATTTCTTTTGTCCTCCTCTAATAAAATTTGCTCTACCTTTCAATACGTACTCATCAAGGTTTCTAAAAACCACAGTGTGTTAAAGAGAAAACTCATCAACCAGCTTCACTGCAGAAGTTCTCAGCAATTTACAATGGAAAAACAGATCAGTGGCAGCACCTCTGTAGTCTGTGTCATTTCCCTTCAGAGCAGCGGGTTTTGTCCCCTGCTGACAAATAAAGCACCACTTTAACCCTGCCAGACCTCAGCTCGCGTCAGACGCACTTCTCCACAGACAGGACAGATCTTGTCTCTAGCCCGGCACGCCAGCACACAGGGAAGTGGAAGGGCTTGCTTTCAAAGAAGCTGTGTGTCTGCCTGAACAAGGTGGAACAAAGCTGGTGATGCACAGCATTTTGAGTACCTGCAAACACACATCATGGGTACACGTAACACATCCTCAGATGGAAGGGGAAACAAGTAGTCCACATCAAAAGTCCTTGCAATGCTACAGGTGCAATTACACAACTGTTCCAGTTAAAGCAAAAAGAAATTAAAACCAGCATTTCTATCTGTAATATCAATGTCAAGTCTCTGCTTAGAGCACAGCAGCTTAATGTGCTTATTTACTGTAAACATGTAACAGCTGTGAGGGCGCCTTTCCCATGGCTGCCTCCCAAAGCAACCCACCCAAACCAAGCTTGTTCGGCAGTTGCAGGGTTGTTAAACTCAGTGCAAGGGCAGGAAGCTGCTGCCTGGGACAGAGGTGCCCCTGCCCCTCTGGGGGACACAGCCCAATGAGACCAGATCAGGTGTAAAGTAAAATTACAGCCTGAACCAGCTCCTGTAGGGCGTTAGGGCTCGAACCATGGCAGGGCAGCCCCTCTCCAGGGCGAGACAGGTGGGGATTGCCCTTAGTCGCTAGATACACCTTCAGATCTTCACTTCTCCCATTTCATTATCTCTTGGTCCTCGTGTTTCCCATCTCCATTGACCCCATGTTCCCTGAGCTTTCAGGCTGGGTCAGTTGAAGGGGGCAGGGGGCTCGGCTCGCACTGCTGTCTGTAGGGACATCCAGGTTTGCCTGGCTGGTGTGTGTCCCCCACCACCGCGCCCAGAGCTTTGGCCTCAGACCAGCTCCTGGGCTGAGCTGTGACCAGCAGGAAGGAGCGGCAGAACCAGGTCTGGCAGATGGCGAAGCCAGGCTGTCCCTCTTGAAACACGGCCTAGTCCACCCAAGCCAGTTCCAAAATAAACCCTTATTAAGCCGCATTAGCCATCGGACCTGAAATAATTCTGATTTAACCCTTGTATAGGCTGGGCAGGAGCACAGGTGAGCCCTGGAGCCCATTGCCCTCAAAACCAAACACCTTTGATGGGACTGATCTCATGATTACAACGTTCCTTATGTGCCAACATCCAAAAAGCTGCAGTTAAAATACAAATGGCAATGGTTGCTAAGTGACAGCATCTGCACAGGCTTGTCACAGCCAGGGGACCAACAGCCACAGCTGCACAGCAATCCTGTCTTGTCCATGTAGCTGACGATAAAAACACTTTTCCTTACTGTCTAATAACCTTAACTTTGACCTGTCAGAATATTTTATGCTTTAGGTTCTGACAAAAAGGCTCGCAAAAACAAAGCTACAGCCTCCACTGAAACCACTAGAAGTGAGTTTGATTAAAGGTATCTATAATATCGCTTGCTCTTTAAACATATTTTCTTCCCAGTGAAGTCGTGTATAAACAACAACACAGCTTTCTCGGCTAAACAGTCCATTTCTGAAAAACAGGCGGTAGTTTCCGTAAGGGTCGTTTGAAAAAACAAAAATCAACAAAACTTCCCCTGTCAGCTTCTACAGTGGACCAGCGGGCTGTGTTCAACACCAGAGATATCGAGGAAAGATGTTCACTTTTTCAGAGCTGCAAACAACATACATCCTTATAAATACAGTATCTTTAATATTACATAAAGCGATGGTTGAGTTGTTAAAGAGTCTGGGATCCAGCAAGGCACGAAGGGTCACTTGCTCCGGTGAAAACAGCAATGAGACTGGGTGGGAGGACCGTAACAGGTACTTAAGCATCACTTTGCCTGGGAGGAGCACTGCAAACCCCCAACGCAGAGAGACCCTAATTAGCACAACTGGCAGCTTGATGCATCTGAGGAAGATACATTTTTAAGAAAAGGGGGGGGGGGGGGGAAAAGAGCATTGCAACAGGCTGTATACAATAGCTTGCTCACCCCGTGTGCTCTCACACGCTGCAGAAAAAAATGTTTGATGCCATGCTGGTAGCGGAAACGATGGGACAGATCTGTCAGCGTCCTGCGAGCAGATCAGAAGTGACCAGGAACAGCCACCACCCGGCTGCCAGATAGAGCAAGAAAAGCACAAACAGGCGTGCACAGCTTGGCAGACACACTGGCCGTAGCGTGCTCACAAGAGCTGCACGGGCACATCCAGGCACCCCAACACGAGGGACCAGCTTCGGCTGCTGACGCAGCGCATCGTGGCGTGACACATCCCGCCAGAGTGCCTGTGACCACATTAAGCCGCAGTTCTCAGCGACTACTGAAGCTAATTATGCCCTTTCCTAATGAATTCTTTTTCGGCTCCATCCACAGAAGCCTCAGTTTCCAGTGCCAGGAGTAACAGCCCTGCGCTGGCCGACAGCTCTGACAACACAGGAGTTGCCAGCGCAGTCAAAGCTCATCCACGTGGATAAAGCCAGCTTGACTGTTGCCTTTGGTCACTGTCTCCATGTCAGCATCCTAAACACTTCTATTTTTGCACATCGTGCCAGTGTAAAATGTGATTTCCACCCCCCCCCTCTATATTTTATCATATTTTTATTATATTGATGCGTGCAGCCCTGCCTGGCACCCAGTTCTGCAGCATCTCAGCCCAAGGAGTATCATGCTGATGACAGTGAACACTGTAGGGCTGGGTGGTCATTTGAACATTTGGTGCTCTCAGAACATTTATTAGCCTTACAGATCCCTTGATTATATAAACACTGCACTTTCCCTAGCTGTTCTTATTCCTCAGATTGCTTGGCCACAGCCGAGAAGACGAGCATGTCTCATACCAGTATTAAACCCCTGTGTCGCTGCTCTCTGAATCCCGCAGCACAGGGTGGATGTTGCCATGCAGACAAAGGTCTGACTTTTCAGCAGCATTAAACAAGCCAGCTCAAAGGTGTAGCACACCGTCTGGCTGGCTGGATGAAAGGCACATACACTGCATACGCCGCAGTGCTGGCAGGCAGACAGCTCAACCTCACTGTTACTACAGACCGGGCATCACAGAGGAGAGAAAAAAAAAAAGAAAAAAAAAGAAAAAAAAAAAAAAAAAAGAAATATCTCCTGTCACCCTAATTCCTGTTGAGAGCTTCTGCCCCACAGGGATCAGCCTTGCCTTCCTCCCTAGTTTGGAGCATCTTCTCCACCCTTTATTTATTACAGCAAGATCAAAGATCCATCTCCATGGAAACATCTGAGCTCAAAGAGTTTCTGCACTACGGCTTTACATCCTGCACGTAGGTTTTGGCACTGTTTGTGAAACAGAAGCTTTGAGACGATCAGCATTCAGGTCTGTACAGAAACGGTTTGATTAGTCACAATCGATAACGCAAGCAGCGTGCACACGTGTATAACCGGGGCACGGGCTGCCGCGCAGAGCTGCCACCACGTTACAGCATCTGCGGTCCACGCAGAACCGAGGCATCCCGTGCCCCAGCTCCTACGGCTTCCAGGCTCTTTCCCTCGTGTCCAGAGCAGATGAGGGACACCAACACTTGTGTTCTTCACTAGCTAGCACCCCAGCACTTTGTCCCTGCAGCTGAAGTCTGGTAGGACTTCCAGCAGATGTAGAGACCAGAGGGCAGAGCCACCAGGGCCCCTTACTGCCCGCTCTGCATCCCAAGGGAGCGGCTGCAGAGCTGCCTGGGCTCTCCCGATGCAGACAGCAAGCGGCCCCACACCCAGCCCAGCAGATTTCATCAACTCTGCATTCCAGCCCTTACCCCTGGGCCAGCAGCCGCTGGGGCACTCCAGTGACTTCCCTCCCAGTAGCACTGAGCTCCCATTCCTTCAGCACACTCCTACAACTAATTCCCAAGAAGGGAACGGGGAGGGGGGATAAAAAACTAAGCCAGCCACAGGTTACAATATTTTAGTTCCCTGCACAGCTCACCGCATGGCCACACAAACTGTGGAACTGTTGTACCGGGGGCAGGAGCGCCCAGCCATGGGAAAACCCTTCAAACCGCCACCGCAGCTGCTGCCGACACAAAGTGGATGCGGAGCTGCAGGAAATCCGGATTCAGCTTAAACCTCTTATGAAGAAAAGCCAGGAGAAAAAGGGGTGAAACAGAACTGGCTAACAAGACTCACATTTTCACAGGCACACCCTGAGAAGGGCGAATAGGGAGCACGTGGAGATGCGTTAGCAGAGCTGACAGCACTGACCGAGAGCATCAGCCAGCGCCGGGGGCAGGAGGACACCCCATCTCACAGCGCTGCTAGGGGCAGATCCTGCTCCCAGGGAACTCAGACCCCATCTCGCTACTGTCTGTGGCAGCGGTGAGCCCTGAGCTGCCTGTATGCAGGCAGAATGTGATTTTTTTAATCATATTAAAGAATTTCAGAATAGCAACTGTGCCGACAGCAATCCAGCTGCCAGCGTTTAGCCTTATCCTAGGGCACAGGCAGAATACGCCAGCCATGAATTAATACCGCATAAGCTGCGCCATGCTGAGTTTCATAGCTTAATTATAAGGAGAAAGCAATAATCAAGGGATCTGTAAGGCTAATAAATGTTCTGAGAACACCAAATGTGACACAAGAGCCACAGCCAGTGCGACAGGACATGAATGTACTTAAAAAGCACATTAATCACACACCATGTATTAATTTGCAGCTGGTTTCCAGTGACAGCACTTGGCCTTTTGCCACCTTCGCAGAATCACTGGGTGCAAGCAGAGCATCACCTAGCCCAGAGCAGCGCAGGCTGTAGGCTACCCATGAGCAAAAAAAAAAAAAAAAAAAAAAAAAAAAAAAAAAGCCAAAAAAAGTGTCAAAAAAGTCACAGCCATGCATCACTCCAACAAGACACAGATATTAGCTCTGACTTAGAACTCTGCAGCTCTGTGACTCTCCATGCCTTACACCTGAGCTGGGTTTAGGGCTCACACCTGTGTCAGCATTTGGAGGTTGCTGGGTCACGCCGGTGCCCACCAGGCTGCACAGTCACCTGGTGAGGACAGCGCAAGGAGAGTATCAGGCCCCTGGCAAATTCTCCAGTCATCTCTGCAGCGAAATACTTGAAAGCACTTCTGTTTCTCTTTGCCTCCAACTATCGCTCCTCTCCATCTCCTATTCCATCTCACTGCAGCTTTTTAATTATGCAGACAGCTCATTGCGGGGCTTCGCCTCTCGTTCACAGCCTTCCGTTCTGCTGTGCGGAGCACATCTTTCTACAGCTCCGAGAAGATCATTGCCCATGTGAAACGTGATGTCTCTGTGTCTCTGTCTTAGGGAAAACTCTGATAAACCTTAAAATGCAGATGCCACCAAGAAGAACCCTTCCACCTGCCCTGTCACACACTGATCCCCGGATTCCTGTAGACCAGGATGCAGGATGTGACCCAGCCCTATAGTGGTCACTGATATCGGCAAGATACTCCTTGGGCTGAGATGCTGCAGGGCTGGGTGCCAGGCAGGGCTACACGTATCAAAACTTGAAACGCTCCCAACTATCTACTTCTGCCCAATAAGTCATTGCATCAGAGACAGTTCCCTTACTGCAGACATCTCATCCTTGAGCCCTCTACAAAAGGCAGCACTTTGCAGTTCTCTGCCCAAAGATCTATTGTCAAACCAAAGCATTTAAAAAGAAATAGCTGTCCTTCTTCTCTTACTAATAATCCCAAATTTAACTATGTCCTACTTAACACCTCCTCTGAAACCAGGAAGCGAGATGCTATTTCTGCTGGCCTCAATAGGTGGACCCTGCTGAATCCCAGGGAACACACAGAGCAGATATCAGGCTGGGTTTAAATCCTGGGATGGATTGCTCAGGCAGCAGCCTCATTGCTCCTAAAGCCTAATCAGGAGCCAAGAGGAAGTGAGCACGAAAACAAAACAAACAAAAAATTAAGAAACACTTTGTACATTGCCCAGATCTTCTACATCAGGCCAAATTTGTACACCAAAGTTGCATTCTCTTTGCTGTAAAAATATATATCTGCCCCCTCTTCTGCCTCTGCGACCATATGGGGGCCTGAAATCACGCTTCCTCATGGGAATGAATCATGGAGCATCCACACTGACTTCCTACAGAGAGACTTCAAACATGAAATCAGTGGTAAAAAGGGAAAACGACCCTCCATATGGGCACAGCTTGGGATAAAACAAATTTTCCTTAGACTGGCATGAGACAGATTTGGACCACCAGCTACTGCCTAGCTCTGTGGGCTGACAGCCTCTTCTCCAAAGCCTTTAACACCAGTAAAAAGTCTCACTCTGAATAAACCCCTAGTATTAGAAGCGGCCCAGGACGCACATGGAAGCACGATCTAGGAACTTATTTGCAAATAAATGGCTCCCTTTCATTCCCCCGCAGATGTTCTGCCCAGTGTTTTCATCTTCGCTCCATAGCTGCTCCCTTTCTCCCTCTCTTATCTTTTCCTCCAGCATCAGCTGGTGGCAGCAGACTGGCTTGCTAACCAAAGAAGGGCTGGGCTCGTTTTGTTTCTTAAAGTCTGTGGCACTACAGGAACCCCCGCCGAACACTTGTTTTCATTAATGTTCCTCCCCAAGCCTGCCAACACAGCCTGGACCGTGCCAGGACACAGCAGAGAGGGGCAATTGGGCTGGTCTGGTGTGTTTCCAGATGGAGCACGAGCACCGCTTTAGGGATGCTGATGTCTCCACTCCATCACCTACCAGAAGGTGCCTGCTGCTCTCCTCTCCCACCGCCTCCAGCTGAGGGAGGGAAGCTGTCCACTGCTGCCGATCTGAGCTGCTTCACTTGGATTTCCTTGGGTGAATCCTGGGGAAATTGGAGCACCACCCGCCCACCGCTGTTCACTGATGCCTCCAGGAGGTTCATCCATAGGGCTCTCTGGGGAAGGGTGATGGACAGGGCACAGGGCAGCATCCCAGGGCACGTCCTGGCACGCAGGCGGGGGTGGCCTGGGCAGCGTCCAGGGTGGCAGCTGGGCGAGGGGGGGGGCCTTTCCAGGGCACCAGCACAATACGCAGCATTTTTAGGGTATCAAGTAGAAGAGACAAGGAGCATTTCTAGTCCCTTTCACACCCTCTGTGTACGCAGAGAGCCAAAACAACGGATTTCGGTGAGGAAGCACAAAGCTCCTGCAGTCCTGTCGGATGTGGTTCCTCAGACTCACCTGTTCAAGGTGAAATTCTGCTTTAATAATTCCTCATCCCCTTTAATAATTCCTCTTCAGACCCTCTGCCTACCTGAAACATGCCACCACATCTTCAGCTTGCAGAGGGAGCAAACCTGTCCCCAGACAGGCCCACGCTGCACCCTCCCAGTAACTCCCAGAGGGTAACTCTCAATCTCCACTGCAAACCAGTCAGTCCTGTTTCTCCTCTTCCTTTCCATTGCCATTAATATGTCGCAGATCTCACCTCTTGGTTTCTGTGCCCGTTACTCCCAGCAAATATTGTAGCCACCTCGTTTTCATAGAAGTGGTATCATGAGACTAAATCCTTATATTTTTTTGTGTGTGCATTCCCTAATTCCCCTCCTTTTGCACAGCACAGTCCAAAGATGAGACTAATGTAACTGCATTAGGACCAACAGCAAAGTGGCTGCTCGTAGCTCTGCACTGCTGCCCAAACAGGGATCAGTGCTTTGTGGCTGACCAGCAGAGAGACAACAAGAGCCCAACACACAGGGCTTTCTCCAGACTGCTATAAATACCCAAACTTTAAGAAACTTTGCTCCTGTGCATTTATGCTTTGTGATGGCAGCACAAACTCAAATTAAGTGGCATCTTGGTCCCTTCTACAACACTGCCTCGTGTTTACAAAGGTGCAGAAATAACACCCTGACATTTGAATAGCCAGAACTCCAATAACAGGGGAATATTTTGCACCTGCAGTGAGCAGTTTGCTTTCTGAAAAATAACTGCACTGATATTCAGAGCATAACCCCACCAGGAGCGAGCCCCCGCAAAAACCCTGGTCAAACTGAAAGGGCAAGCAAAGTTGGAAAATGCAACTGGGAGTCAGAAGCAAAATTATTTGCCCCAGTCACACCGCAGGTCAGCAGCAGAACCAAAGAGGCCCCGGCTGCCAGCACAGAGCTCACTCACCATCAGCCTAGGGACACTGACTGATGCTGCCTGGGGGTCACCTACCTCCAGCCAGGCACCCAGCAGCCTCACATCAGCAAACAAACATCAGTGACAAACACAGAGAGGCCCAACACAGGTCTGCACCAACCCCCCCACCCCCGACAGGCTGGGTCTCAGCAACCCCCTGGCCACCTTGGCTCAGCTTGCTGTTCAAAGGGAACAGCCCAGTACAGCATCACCACAGCTATCCAGGACGGATTTAGAAACTTACACCAAGAGCAGAGTCTTCGTTTCCCAAAGGCCAGGTGGGACCACACAGTCACCTTACCTCCTCAGAGCAGAGACTTCTGCATTGCATCCCACCCCCGCTCTGCTGAACCCAGGAACACGTGCTTGGCTGAAGCCCATCTGGGGAAAGGCATCTTACTTTGATTAGAAAACACTACCATGTGGAAAGACTTTCCCTCTCCCCAGTAATTTGTTCTAGCAGCTAATCAACTTCATTCTTAAAAAGTTAACACCTATTTCCTCATTTCAATGTGTCTGGCTTCAACCTGCAGCTGTGGGCTTGGGCCATGTCTCTTCTCTCTGGCTTAAACAGCTCTTGGGTACCTGCCTGGTTTCCTTGTGGAGCTGTTTATGTATCGCTATACAATTTTCTTCAGCTAAAACAACCACAGTTGCTTAAAATCCAGTCTTAGGCATCACTTTGGGAATGTTTCCGTTCTGCTTCCCCCTGAGGACGTGCTGCTCCATGAAGTTTCCTGCAGTCACCTACCCCAGACACGCGCCTCTATTTTACATCCTTCTACACGGAGGCAATGGATCGTGGCCTCTCTGGGAAACGCAGCTTGGCATAACCAATTGAGTTCAGAAGCAGCATAATGATTGCTGCTGCTCACTGCAGATAAAGGCCGCTTGTGGCAAGCACCACGTCTCTGCTGTGACCAGCTTTAATCACAGCTGAGCTAAAGCGGAGGGCAGCCATCCCGGGGCTCTTCCACTCCCTCCCCAGCCTTAGCCCCTCTGATTCACTCACATCTGCCCTCTCCAACTCCTGGCTGTCTTCTCACCCTATTTTTGACCACCTCCTTCTCCCTTTTCCCCTCCCATCGTACTGATCGTCTCTTCATAAAACCACTAGCCTCCTAAAAAGTCAAAGAGTGACTGTGTGCGTGTTTCCTCATCACTGGCTCTGCCCCTGGTCTCCATCACCCTCACTGTAACCTCCTGCCCAGCTCCTCCTGGGTATGCCCAGGATAAACGCATCGATAAATGCATCATTATGAGTGCATTTAATAGCAACACCAGTCCTCTTTACCTTGCTGGTCAGTCAGTGGTCTGGCCACTAAGCCAAATATTAATTATTAAGTTTAAGTGCAATAGGTTTCTTAGGAAAAAAAAAAGCATTTTGGATCACGCTGTATTGGGACAGTATTTTTGTCTGGTTTTAGCTCAAGGCTTCCTCCAGGCAGGAGCCAGCTCTCTGAGGCTTGTGTGGTTCTGAACATGTTGATGGTGTACTATGAGCAACTTGCAAATAGCTAATTTAAGTTAATTAATGCAAATAAACTCTAATTACAAGCAGCAACCAGTTAAAACTGCACAGAGGGCATCTCTTGCACTTGGGGTAGCAGCCAAAGTGGAGGATGATGCCATTGCAAGGCTTCGGACTCCCTCTTGCCCTCCCCCCACCTGACCCTCAGGAAAGTTTCCCACAAAGGGGCTTCACGAGCAGCCGATGCTTCTGGGATAAGCTGCTGCTTCACCTCTTGGCCCGACGATGACAGCAGCAAATTAGGGCAATTTTTCCCCAGCGATGCTGTCAGTGCCTTAAGAGTGATGCAGGTCTTGGGGGCGGCAGGCTGCGGCACACAGCGAGGGTCTTGTCCTGGTGCTCACTGACCCCACTGCAGGTGGGCATCTGTGGCCACCTTGGCTCCGGCAGGACATTTCTGCTGGCCCTTGCAAGGCACTCGGCTGTGCTGGGTGTGGGGACAGCACGGGGGCTGCCAGGACCACTACAGCTCCTGAGGCTGTAAACTATATATTTTTTCCTAATTTCAGTTTATGTCACTTAGGGACATGCTTGGGTCCCAGCCAGGGTATTCCTGGTTCCTTCCATCTAGGGATGGCAGAACTGAGGGATCAAAGCACTGAAGGGATCAAAACATGAAAGCTGGAATGAATGAAGAGATGAGAAACGGAGATGCACTCCTTTAACATGATTAACCTTTCCGAGAGCAGATAATGTTCCCAAATTAAAGGACATCATGGGACACAGAGACGCATCCAGGTCATGTGGGAGAGATGAATGAAGCATCAAGGCAAATGCAGACGCGGCTCCCATGGAGGAGATGGCATCGGTCGCCGGCATCACAGTATGTAACCAGCGCTGTGGTCCCCAGGCACCCACCCGTCGCGATTGCTGGTGGCGAGCAGAGACGACGGGGCCGGTGGCCGCCGGGTGCTGTCACCTCGCCCAGCCCCGGGCTCGGTCGGCACCGCGCCGCCCCCCGCCGGGTCTGACGGCTCTCGCCGCTCTCCCAGGCTCCAGCCAGCCGGGCGGGATCTGCCACTGTCACCAGCCTGCGACCCTCCCCGGACACCTCCCCCCCCCCCAGCCTGCGGAGCCGCCCCCGCCCCCCCCAGGGCGCCCCCGGCGGTTGCCCCGCGCATCGGCGGGAGGCGGCTCCCGTCGGAGGGGCTGAGCCCCCCCCTTTGCTCCCCCTTTTTCTTCCTCCTCCTCCTCCTCCTCCTCCTTCTCCTCCTGCCGCCGCTGCCGGGCTCCGCTCCGCCTCGCCAGCCCCGCGCCGGGTGCCCCGGCCCTGCCGCACCTCCCCGGCTCCGCAGCCCCGGCCCGGCGGGCGGTGAGTCCTGCCCCGCTCCCCGGGGGCTGGGGGCGCGGGGCCGCCCCCCTCGGCGGGAGGGCACAGCCCGGCGCGGCGGGGAGGGGAGGGGGGCGGCCGGCGGCGGGGGACGGCGGGAGCCCCCCCGGCGGGGCAGCGCAGGCTCAGGGCATCTCCGCGGGTGATGGGCAGCGCTGCCCGGGTGATGGGGGCCGCGCTCGGGGCGTCCTCCCCCGGCGGGTGGCGGGTCACGCGTAGGGCTGCACCGTCGCCGGGGGCGGGGGTCCGAGCCCGGGGCATCCCCCGGCGGGGGGCGGGGGGCCGCGCTCGGACCGCTCTCCTGGAGTGCCGGGTCCCTCCCTGGTGCAGCCTCCCGGGGGTCTGGGGTGCCGGCGCCGTGCCCGATGCGCCGTGCCGGGGTGCTGGGGGCCGTGGTCCTTCCCCACGCAGCAGCCACCCGCCGCGGGGGGCAGCAGCATCTGCCCCTTCTCCAAACCAGCGGGCCCGGGGGGCCCGGGTGTCCCAGGCGCGGGACCCGTTCCTGCAGCGTTTCCAGAACATGCCTCTCCCCCAGCAACCCTCCGGGCTGGCACAGCTGGCTGGTGGCCAGGGCACCGCTTGGCCACTGAAGGATCTTGGGGTTGGGGTCTGTTGCTGTCCCCCCCGAGCCATGCTGCCTTTGTGGCCACAGCACTACCCTGGACCCCCGACCCCCTCCTCCTCGGCTATAAAATGCACATAAACATCCCCACCTGGCAGTACCACCTAACAAGCACTTGATGCCTTGGGAGGAGGCACAGCGTTACAGGGCATTTACACCGCCTGATGAACCACTTCTGTGCTCCAGGGAGTACCTACCACAGCCATACCTGTTCGGGGGTTCATCTGTATGGAAAACGCAGCTTCTTTCCTGGCGAATGCTGGGCTTGTCTCGCAGAAACCATTTAGCCTGTCTAGACAACTACGATAAAGAGCAAAGTGCCCGGAGCTGTGAATGAGGAGAGCACGGGTATCTCTGCAGTGTGGGGTTTGTTGTACAGCCCTGGTGGGTGTTGCTCCGTCCTTTTGGGTCTTTGGCTACTAAATGCGCAGCAACCGGCTAGTAGATTGTAGAGGTTTGTTTCGTGTCAGAGTAAGGGAAGAAGAACGCAGCCAGCCGATCGCCACACATATGCACGGGGGAAGCACCGCAGAGACTTTAACCAGACTAAACTGAACACAGAAAACACTGAAAATGATGCATAAATGGGAGAGGAGGGGAAAAGCATATATCATATACTGTCAGCTTACTTCCTGGAGCGTAGCACAGAGGAGCTCATGAATGTTTGTATGACGCTTAGAGAGCCTCAAATAGACGGCACTAAGGAAAAGGTAGTGTTATGTATGAGCACAGAATAAATAACATCCTGAGAACAGAAGACTGAAACTAGGGATAATGTATGCCCTTAATACATATTCAAATGAAGAAAAGTATATGGCAGAAAGCAGGCTTTAATGCAAAACAAAACTAAGGGGAAAGTGGATGTGTAGGTGTTCTTAAACACTTAAGAACACTTAAACATACTTAAACAAGAACAGATAGAAGCATCTGTCTCCAGCTTAAGTATTTAATGACATTTATAAATCTAGTCTTTAATCCTGCAAACTTTTCTGCATACAAGTTGTACATCTGACTTGTCCAACAGTCCAAGTAAATTAGTGAGGAAGATTTGTGTGAGGGCAAACTTCCAGGACTGAGCCTTGTGGCACTAACATTCCGACATGACGGGTAGATTCTCCTCCCAGTAAGCGCATGTGTGGACCCCTGAAGGTTTCCACAGCACCAGGAATGATTCTTTTTGAGAGGGACCTCAAAAACCATCTGGTTTTGAGTCACAAACATGTTCTACAGACATTACACACAACTGTTACTGGGACTTGGCAGTGCACGGGGCCAAAAGGTTTTATCTAACTTCATAGTCTGGCACAGACACAGGTCTGACTCTGTTTTGTGGCCATTTAATGCACAGTGAACAGAAGATGCTACGGCTCCTTGTGGGTCCAAGCATGGGGATGATCAGGCCCAGGGTGTATTTTCTCTGTGAGCAGAGGAGATCGATTCTGAGAAGCGCAGAGCATCTTGAAGTGCCCCCCCAGCCCCTGAGCGTTGCCACATTTCAGGTCTGACCCTGGCGAAAGAGGTTTGCTCTGAGCCCAGCAGCTGGGCTTCTCCAGCAGGCAAAGCCTGGCTCTGTGCAGGGGGCTGTGTTGGGGTCCTCGAGGAAGGAGCTGCACTAGTGAGAATTTTCTTTGGACCAGAATTAAATGCCCTCACACTTCTGTGTCCTCCCTCTGTCCCATCCCACTGGACTTTTTTACCCACTGGGAGTTCAGCTTCTCAGTCAGGAAAAATCTCTTTCTATACATGTCAACGAATAAATTGAGAAAATTGCTTTCGGGCTGTCATCTGCGTGATACTGGCAAGGAGAGACTGCTCCTAGAGTAGCAGGAGCAGGCACCAACTGCAAATCTCAGGAAAAGAGCTATTAAGCAACTAGGGCATGTGTTGATAATTAGTTAACGCTTGTTATGTTTGCTCTGGGCTCTTCATGTCTGTTGACTGGATATGAATTTTCTGCACTATCGCTGCTTGTTTACGGTACAGCACCTAACTTGGGCAATTAATCACTTTTAAGAGACTCTGCTAATGTCCCTCTGACATCCAAAGAGCCCAGTTAAGTGACTCTGCCTCTAAATACTGCACAAGGGCTGAGGGGGGAAGGAAACAGAATGAGTCTCCTCCTGTGCATCTGCAGCCTGCAGTGCGTGTATGCTTTGAGAGAGTCAGAGTTAGAAATTACTTACAAGTTGACTTATAAAATAAACAACTTTAGAATAACCAGCTTAATATATATATATAAATACAATCTGTTCAACGCAAGGGCCAAATTCCATATAATACCAAACAAATCCATTATGTAGTGAGTGCCTTTCTTTGGACCTGTACAACATGGATTTTCTGCACACAAGCCCATTTCTATCTTGTTGAAATATCCCAAATGAACTTGCACTGTGTGATACCTACTGCCTTGGCTTTTGAGAATGACACTGTTACTGTCAGCCCCAGACATATCTATCCAAGAAAGCAATGTCAATATAATAAAGAATAAATGACATATCTGAAAATTACAAAAAGAATAATTCATAGGTAATTTTCAATTACAGAGAATAATTTATAGGTGCCTGATTTGCAAAGAGAATAATTTATGAGTAACCTCAATTGCATATAAAGCACATTTACAGGTTACTGTGAGAAAGGGAATATACTGACTGCTCAACTTTCATGTGCTGAGACTGGGTTTTGGGGGCATTTCTGGTGAAAACACCCACCATGAGAAAAAAAATGCATCAAATTCCATAGTAAAAAGATTTGTGTAATATGTCCAGTCTGATCTGAAACCTTTGTATGTTACCAAAAGCCAGAGTTATGGCCCGTGTTGTCCTCGGAGCTCCTGCCTCACATCACACGCCACAAGCAGAGAAGCCACAGCTGGGTTCCTACAACCCCACTGCTGGAAAAGGCTGTCCCAGCCATGGACAAGGGGCCAAGTGCCAAAACCTTTGGGCTATGGGTGTCTCCATTGCACTGCACGGATGTGGTGATGGATAATATGAAAGATATGAATAAGAGAAATGAGAGGGAAGCCTCCATAAACTGGATTAGGATTCCCCGCGCAGGCTGGCCCCCTGTTAGGGACCCTGCAGGCGTCAGGAGGGCACAAGCTCATGTTTCACGCTTCACGGATGGGTATCGCTCCTTCATATGATCCAATACGGGTCGTCCTGGGTTTGGAAGAATTACAAGGTTAGCAGATGGCTGCAAGGTGGAATGACAAAATGCAGTTTAGGAATAGGATGGTTTTTTCTAATGGTAAAAGTAGAGAATGACACATGAGTGGATGTGGTGAGTGTGTCCAGCTGCAGCAGATCTTTACATTATTATTTTCCTTAAAGCATTTCCTCAGGTGAAACAACAGGTTATTGGCCTTTTAAATAAAAATATTTACTTTCTCCTCCTCAGGACCTGCTAGTCAAGTCCTATGGCTTGTCATTAAACAAGAGGCCAAATTAACCACTTTTTACTTTAAAGACATGTCGTCTCCTTCCTATATACCTGAAGGGCAGAAGGATGCATTGGTGCTTCCACTTCCCTACCACCTCAGCATCTTAAAAACCAAGGGAAAAAAAGATATCAACGCTCAAGTGCCATTGCCCCATGGAGCACTGCATCAGGGAGTTACACAAGGCACCCTCAACACAAAAGCCAAAAATTACAAAGCCCTTTTGCACTACTTCAGTTAATGAAACTCTATATTCGTAGAGTAGATCAAACACAAATAACATCTATGATAGTTAATGTTGTAAAACGGCCTCTTTTTTAAACTGCTAGAGCTGTTCATAAAATTTTTCTGAAGCATGAATTTTCTCCAGTCAAGTATTTTAGAAAAGCTTGTTGAAGAGAAGTAATTGTGTTGGATTTGAGGAGCGTAAAGGGCTGCTGCTGTTCTGTTGGAAGCCAAACCAGACCCGCCAGGAGGAGGAGGCACGCGGCGCTCCAGACTGGGCGTCGCAAGTGAATTCCTGTGCTTCAGCTTTCAGACGGCTAAAGGGTAATCATGGACATCCTTGGGCACAGCGGACATCACAAAACACCCATGGTTACAGATGGGACTGTCTGGAGCAGGGTGAATGTCCCTTTTTAGGAAGCCTTGGGAAACAATGTATATCCCATAGCTTTGGGTTCACACCATATTCCATGCGAGAGCCTGGGGGAACACATGCCCAAATACTGTGTGCTCATTGTATTTGCTGTTGCATACATCCACTCTGTGCTGCTTCCCATTTAGAAGAGAAAAATCCATTCATTTTCTAACCAGCTCCTCCTCCCCCAGACCCACACTCCATTTATTGCCAGGAAGCACAAAGGAAAGTGGCTCAGGCTTCCCAGAAACCTTCTTTGACGAGCTCACTCTCAGCCTGGACCAAGTGCAAAGTCTCTCCTTGATTTCCCTGGGAGCAACAGGCAGTCAGTACCTCGCAGGACCACATCCTGCAGGACCATGATTTTAATATTGCTAATTGTTTCCTAGTGAACGTTCTGCATGCGACCAGAAAAACTATGTTTGTATTTCCAGTTTGTGCAGAACAAGTGAAACGTTAGCCCTAGGAAAACCCAAATCTTCACCCCAGCCCAAGGCAAAACGCCTGATGACCTGGCGGGGTTGGACTCTCGGTTCATCCTGCCAAATCTGTAATCCAGTCAGAAGCGTAGAGATGTGGGTGACAAAATGCAGAACAATTTCACACGAACTCTTGTTGCTGCCTGTAAAAACCAGCTGAAGCAATCTGGACATGTTTTGGGCAATAAGAAGAGGTGGCCGAGAAAGCATCACAGATTTTATTTCTAAACTTTCATTGGATGAGGGCCCTTGTACCACTCCAGAGCCCACCATGCCATCTGCTGTCAGCCTTTAATGCTAGCGCAATACAGAGCTTGCAAAAATAAAGCTGCTTACCCGCTCCCTCTCCTAGGCTATACACCCTTAGTGCCAAAAAAGCTCAGAAAACCCCAGTCTTTTGTAAGGCCAGCTTATACATACATACAGCTCCCCAAGGGTTGGATGTAAAGAAATCCAGTGTTAATTTAATGGGCTGCCACCTTCCTCCTAGGGTGAAACTACCAGAGCCTTCTCTGCGTAAACTGAGGAAAGCTTTTGGCTCACGTTGGTACTATTCTTTAAATATTGAATTTTCTTGTTATACTGCTGCCCTCAAGGGCCACTGAATGGCACTTACCTGCCAGAGCCAGGCTGCAGAGAAACTTAAATTATAGACTTAACCAGTTCCTCCTCAAAATATTTTACCTCTTTTTTTTTTTTTCTTTTTCTTTTTTTTTTCTGTGATTGAATGATGATGTTAGAATGGTGATGGTCAGCAGCTGATACATTTATCCACCCAGAAAGCTTGAAAGCTTGTCTGGTTTCTTTTAAGTTAGCATTAACTTGCCTAATAGAAGTTCGTACTTATTGCTAGAAACCCTGTGCTTTTATAAACCCGTGTATTCGTCATTCTGCCGTACACAGGTGGAGCACTTACCTGTGGTAGGCAACTTTGTCCAAAGGACTGCTTCAAAATGCTCCCAGTTTGACTTGGCATGGTCTCCTTACAAAAAAAGAATCTTTGGGGAAATCCAGATGTGGGTTAGCCATAGGGGTTGTACTTTGTTTCCTCTTTTTTCTCCCTTTTCCCAAGAGGTCTACTGGAACCTCCGTAAGTGCATACACTGCAGTGGGAAATAGGTGCTTGACTTATGCAGCTTTGGAAAACGCTGGCCTGAGAAAGAACCCTGGAGAGAGTATTTCTGGGATGCGCCAAATGAATTTCTTCCTGCTGCAGGATTTCATTTGCTCTTTATTTACCACTTCACATCATTACTGGCGCTCTTGATGCTAACATGGTTGACATGAAGTTATTCACGAGGTGACATGATGGCAGCAGGCCCGTGCACATCTTGCTAGAGGGGCAGCACCAGCAAACCCCAGTGTCACCCACCAAGTCCCACCTGTAGATCAGGCTGGGCGAACCCTCCCACATCTTGCAGCCTGACAACAGCACTGTGAGCTGGCAGAGGGCCCAGCTCAGTACCTAAGAGTGAGGATTAAAAGCTGTTAAGAGGAAGTTGTCAACAGCGAACAGCTGCTTTCACTGGTGTCAGGGAAGTCAGAAGTTTAGGCTACTGATAGATAAATAAAAGCCAAGATCTACCTCTTCTTTCCTGCCATGGACCTATGCCTTCAAGAGCCCCAGGGAGTGTGTTTTAGCCCAAGCAAGCAGGCGCACCCCACCTTTCAGCATCATGAGGGCCAGTGCAGCCAGTTGCACAACACACCGAGGTATTTCCTGTGTTCTTGGGACTTCAGGGTAGAACAATAACAACAAAAAAAATCTCACTATTTATTTGATTTAATACAGACATCTGGTAGCAATAATGGGGCTATGCATTCTTGAGCACCATCTACTGGTACATTGTCCATAAACCAGTGACATACGTGCAGACGTAGAGCACCCTATACCAGCTACTCTCGCGTAAATGCATAGGGCTCCTGACCAGCACTACGTACAGCATTTATAAGCTCCCAATCAAACCTTGCAGCTGGGATCTTGGGGCAAACTCCTTTGAAAGCAAAGCGTGAGAAGGTTTCCAGGCCCCTCGTGAGGCCACGCACCCATCGTAGTATCCCCTCCTGCAGGCAGTGCCACAGCTGGCGGGTCCCTCCACGATGCTGCAGTGCAAACACGCTCAGGAATTCAGCTTCGGGCCCCGGGCTCTGAAGGACGCGCTGATCTCCACCAACCCAGCCCTGCAGGAGCTCTATGCCAAAGCTTTCTCCAGGGCGGAGAAGCTGTTCCTCTCGGAAGCCTACAACCCGCAGAGAACGCTCTTCTGCACACTGCTCATCCGGACAGCTTTTGACTGGCTCCTCAGCCACCCCGATGCCCCTGAGGACTTTGAGACATTCTATCACGCCATGCTAAGGAGGAAGCAGAACTTCTATCGGAAGCATATTTACCTGCAACCTATAGGTAATGTGGGCATCTTCACTGAGCCACCTGGAAAGATGCAGCAGGGAGGTGGGTGGTGCTGAATGCTATTAACATGCTCTTCTTATGACTAACCTGCAAAATGCAATTGCTGTAGCAAAAATAAATGTAATACCAAAGGCTCTGATGTGCCCCCAGTCTAGAGTCACAAGCCACGATGACAACCATCAGTAGACCTGCCTTGTAAATGGTATGTGTGCTCCTGGGTGAGGCTTGCTGTGAATATATGTGTGCATACATATAAAACAATATATGTAAAACAATGCTGGCTAAAACAGCATTTCAAGAGCTGTTCATTAAAAACGGTTCATTAAAAACAGCCACCCTTTCCCACATTAATCTTTCTGCATGACTTAAAGAGGAGACAACCTTCCTAGCACACTGCTCTGCTAACGACACAGCATGCTAATGCCTCGAGCTGGCTCTCAGAAAGAGCCCCCTCCTCTCCTCCATATCTGTGTATAACCATTTAGAGATGCCTGCCACATCCCAGAGTAAGCAATTAATTTCAGAATGAACCAGGCTTCCTCCTCCCCAGTTGCTGTGGCCAACCCCACAGAACCCCTTCAGACCTTCGGGTTCACCCTGGCTTTAAGGAACTGATAACAGAGCTTCTCTTCTCAGACTTAATCGATGGGCCTGCTGGGCTCTCGCTGCTGGATTCCCTCCAGAGCTGTGTTGAGTCTTTCTTCCTGGGACTCCGTGTGAAGTGCCTTCCCTCCATCCCCATCTCTTCCATTCACTGCTGCTATCGCCACAGCCGGGACTCAGACAGGGTGCAGCTTCATGCAGGTAAGGACCTGGGATGGGGAGCCTGTAGAGACACCAGCTTGGCAGGAGGGCACGAGCCCTCCCTTCGGAAACGTCTGAAATAGCCCTTCATTGCCTGAGCAGGGAGGGGATGAGGAAGGGAGTGAAAAGGGAGAAATCCTGTTCCCATGGAAAACCCAGAGCGCTGAGGCTGGAAACAGGAATAAAAAAACAAAGTGACTTTCATCACCTTTTCCTCTGCTGTTTGTATTTTTCAGTGCTGTTAGTTTAGGTCCAGCTCTGCAAAGCGATCGGCCCAGCTCCGCGGGAAGGCACTGTTTATTTGGTGTAGTCTGCCTTCTCCCATCTCTTGTCCAGAGCCAAAGTAAATTACTGGCTGGCTGGCACAGGTGGGGAACTCGCCGGCCTTTCATGTTAGGAAATTGGGTTCAAGTGTCATGCAGCTCCCCAGGGAAATGGGTTTGTCAGCTGCCAAACTCACGCTGCACGAACATCCATCTGGGACAAGCTGTTTGCAGGTACCACAGGCAGCACGTGCTCGGCACAGACCCAAGGCTGCAGCTATGCGGCTGCTCTGGCTCAGGTCTGAAATGCCTGTAGGGGAATTCTTCTACTTCTAGGTGCTTATTTCCAGGGGTTAGTACAGAATTCACCTACATCTCTGCCCTTAGCTCTGCTTTGTTTTAACTCTGTGCTCAGCCCCACTTCCAAAGTCAGGTCTGTGTGTACTCTTATTTGAACGGTCGGGCTACACAGCCGTGATTCTCCATCCAAGATGCTGAATCCAGCAGCTCTGCCCACCTGTGGCTTGGATTACATGCTCCTCCCCACAATTCTGTCTCTTGCATGCCTTCCAGGGGTGCTTCATTTTAATCAACATCTCTCTTGTATTTGTCCAGATGGGGTCCTGAATTTCTTGAAGAACAACAAGCCCATGGATGCCCTGTGTGTCCTTGGACTCACTCTGCTGGACCTTTACCCATGTGAGACCTGGAGCTTCACATTCAGCAAATTCCTGCCAGGACAAGGTAGGGTTGGTGTCCCATGATCTCCTAGCACAGCATGTGAATAAGGCAGCACTGTACCCAAAAGCCTTCCCTGGGAGACTGGAATAGCCAAATCTTATCCTTAACATTTTATTCACTTCCTGAGGAGAGGAACTAGGTTTTCCCAATTTAAAATTAGGGGAGTCAGGGCTCCTGACCTGGACAAAGGTAACTGAGGTGCTACAGACCTTTTGGGAAGTGGGTCTTATCACAGCCTGTGTGCTCGATGGGGCTGTGCTACATCAGCTTTCTTGTCATGCTGCCTAAGGTGAGAGACAGTTGTAAGAGAGCTGATGCCTAACTTGTATGCACCTCTTTTCACAGAAGTGGGAGTCTGCAGCTTTGCCAGATTTTCTGGGGATTTCCCCCAGGCTGGCTGCAGCAGCTTGAACCCACTCACGCAGAAGGAACGGTTGTGCGAAGTCAGCAAGGAAAGCAGAGAGCGGACACTGCCGTTCAGCGCCCAAGAGATGGTCCAATGCTGTAAGGTAGGACCAGCAATCTCCTGCACCCCGTAGTTCTTGCCATGTAGGGTTAAATATTTCAGGCCCAGGCATAATCCGTGTCTCAGCCCAGTGAAACAGGCATGAGGCTCTGCTCCCAGAAGATGCAGACAATCACAGCCAGGTCCACACACTTAAAGCAGTCCTAAAGAGCTGGTATTTCAGTGCACCACACAGACAGCTCTTACTCCCCTTGCTGCTGGAGCAAACCGTAGCATCAGCTGTATAGCGAGGCTACAGGACTTACCTTACGTCACGGAGCAACCCTGAGACAAAGACTGCCCAGCTCCCAGGCTCTCATTTGTCAGGCGATGCATGTGCAGTAGGATCTGATAGCCGGTAGGGTATATGGAGGTTAATCAGAACATCTAGCAGTGCTGTGTGTTAACTAATGGATGGCTGGGGAGGGGTGACTGTGTCTTCCTCAGACGCTGGTATCCGTAAGGGCAGAGGATCGCTTGCCAGACCTGCTTACATGGATGGATGAGAAAAATACCTCAGAGTTTGCACGTACATTATATACAGATGCCCTTAAACCCCATTCATCTCCAACACATCCTCTTCACGAGTGCTGTCCTCCCTGGTGCCAGGATCTCCCCTGTGCCCCCGTGTCAGCTCTGCTTCCAGTGTTTCTCCTAAAGCTGGCCTGGGCAGAGCAGCTGCACCAACACCTTTGATGCCATTTCTCCCTGCATCCCCTGGTATCTGCTCAGGTTTTTCTAGTGTGAGGTCTCTTCCTGTAGCAATTTCAGGTGATGTTAGGTGGCAATGGGAGGAGGGGGGGGAATCCTCCATTCTCAGTCTTTTCATGGCTGCCAATTCCCAAAGCAGTCACGCTTGGCCAGCTGACTCCAGCTTGGATTTTGCTTTGGCACAAATATCAAGAGCGTCTGCTCTGGTAGGACACAGATCTATTATTGCCAATAGCTTCTTACAGATTTCTCACACGGATTGTGCTGCTCTTTTCAGACCCCAGAGGGACTTAAAACACAGAGACACAGACACACACACACCCCCTACTGCTGTGGACTTGTTATCTACAGGGTCTTCCCACAGCTGCTTCTAAACAACACATCCACGCTTCCTCCTCCACCACCATACAAATGCGGACATTGGGTTACCTGGGAAGAGGGGAGCCACGTTCTCCTTTCATCTTGGGAAAGCCTGGGCTGGAGCACTGGCAGGGCTGAGCAACAAGTCAGTTATAGACTGCTGGGGAGCAGGGGAGCTGGAACAGCAGAGAAGGAAGAAGAGGGGGCAGTGGAAGCAGGAATGACCATGCACTGCTGTGATTCTTGCTTTCCTGAAAGGTGACCTGCCACGAGATCTGCCACCTGATGGGGCTGGGGACCTGCCGCTGGCTGCAGTGCATCATGCAGGGCGCGCTGAGCCTGGACGAAGCCCTGCTGCGGCCTCTGGAGCCATGTCCCATCTGCCTTCGGAAACTGCAGCATGTTGTGGGCTTCAAACTCGTTGAGCGCTACAGGGTGAGAGACAGACCTGCCAGCCCTCCCTGGGGCCGGGGGACATAGCAGGGAGAAGAGCGGCTCACTCCAAACCACAGCGTTTGTTACATGGGCGCGTCAAACGCAGATGCTTGCAGTGCAAGGTGCTGAGAAAGCAAGGTTACACCTCACAGGGGTGGGTGCTGTACACACAGTCCGTGACTAACGTAGCACTTCATGTCAGCTCTAGGGCTTTTGGCTGTTCACAACAAGGGATGGCGCAGCAGTCCGGCCACGTTTTGCTGCTCCTGACAACGAAGTGGGGAGGGCAGGCAGGTTTCAAGCCAGAGCGGCAGCGAGCACAGCCATTCCCACATCTGTGCCACCACAGTTTTCTGGCTCTCAGGGGCTGCTAGTGACAGGGAGAAAATACTAAGTGCATACTTTGCTGCAGTTCCTCTGTTTAAAAGTATGAGAAAAGATCCCAGATTATTACCCTCTAATAAGTGGAGGGTCCCAGACTCATCTTTTTTCTCTTCTCTCCCATCTGTAAAACTGCTAGCACCACATTTAGACAACACCAAAAATAGTGCTAAGGTGCCCTTAGCTCTAGAAAGGGTTTTCTACCTCTGCTGTCTAAAAAGCAGGATTTGGTAGCCAAACGGCTGGTAGAACAGAAATAATGTCATCGTTCTCACTTGGCACTCTGTCTTTTCCCTGATTATAATTTCTGTCTGACACACATCATGTTCAGAGACAGGATTTTCCATAGCTGCCTATTTTAAAGTCTGTGGGTTATATTTGTAACAAGATATGTGCAGAATGAGAATGGGGATGCCTCTAGTTTCATTCAGCTTGGAATCAGACACACGGAAACATGGCAAAGGACTTGGGGGAACTCAAATTTGTGTGGTTTTGCTGCTTGCCTGTGTGTCTGCGGCAGTGTTAGACCTGCCTCTGACTCCATGGCTGTTTGGTCCCTGCTTCTAAGAGGTGCTAAAATTGCCCAGGCTACCAGAGGAATAAAATCTGGTTTATTTAAACACCCAGCCTGTTAGCATCCCCCTATTTCTTTCTAGAAGAGAACTGCCATCAGCATTAAGCTTTTCTAGAAACATTTTTGCCTTTACACCTGCAGCAAATACTGTAATTGGCTTAGCATCCCCTGGTGACAGTGAACACAAACCTTAAGAAAGGATACACTTGCCAAATAGCACATCTGCTTCCCTGACAAGGAAAAGCTCATCTAGATATAGTACAAGCTGGTATAAAAGAGTTGTGATAATCTCTTTAAGAGGCTTTGCTATAGCACTGAGAGGAAATATAAATGCCAGAGATGAATTAAATAGTTAAGGAACCTGACAGAAGAGAGCATAAAGCATTTGGAGACAATGTCAGAGAGCAAAGTTACTTGTTAAGCATGTTTTGAGAGGTCGTGGCTGGCCAAGCCCAAATCTGAAGTCACATTTCCCTTTGGAAAACTAGCCTGGATCCCCACCTGCCACATAACGGCCCCAGACGCTCATCATAAACACAGGAAATGCCAGACATAAAGCTGTTCCTCGCCAGGAGCAGGTAACGCTGCTGATGTCTGCGCCTGAGACACGGTGATGTGCAGAAGAGCATGTGGGACAGGAAACCAGTCCTTACACAGGAGGAAGAGCCCCTCAGTTTATTTATCTGAGTTGCAGTCAGAAACACTCTATTTTTTCATCACATTTGCTTATTCCAGAGTGAGTCATCTTGAAAACTGAAAGCAAACCCATTCTCATGGTGTTTCCCCACCACAGCCAACATTTCCACCTGCTGCTTCTGCAGCATCCCAGGCTGTTCTGCACATGGCACCTGGGTCAGTGTGCAGCGGCCACATTGCAGAAGAAAACCGTGCTCGAGCTGCTCGGAGAGGCTGGGTTAGCTACACCCTCACCATGGTGTTAATCGCAGCGTGTGCTCTCGGGCGCAGTGTGGCTGCCTTGCTGCTGGGGATGACAGCGCTGCCACGGCAGAGGGGGTTGAAAAACTTCCAGTGCCAAACCTGGAGCCTTTTGATGGGTCAGACAACAGGTTTCATTCTTAGTGACTTACCTGGGGTTGAGCATCCACTTCAAATGCTCTTGCCTGCAGGTAATCCAAACCCATGAAGGGATTAATTCATTTCTAGTTAATTAGGGGAACACAAAAAGAGGCTGTAGCCCTGCAAACCCTTCCCAAATTCAAATCAATAAACCACTCAAAGGATGACAGACAGGAAAGATCTTGGGGCTTTGGTAGTGATCTTGAGTTGCTCATCCCCTCCTTTCACCTTACCTAATCCAAATGTACTGTTTGCACATCCTTACCTCCACAGCTTTTTCTCTTCTCGGGAACTGGGTTAAGTAGCAGTTGTGATTCCTTCCCAGTTTCACTGCTCCTGGGAATTTTAAGAGACATAATATCATGGGCTGGTTGCAGCTTTCAAATAGCTTTGCTGTCCCCTTCCCTAGCCCAGCTCCTATTGCAGCTTCTGGTGCCGCCTTTGTTTTTTAAACAGGGAGGGGAGGGCTACTGGAGGTGGGATGAGGCAGGAAAAAATTGTCCCTTTACATTTTTTCTTGCCTCAGAGGAAGGGGGCAGGGTGGATTAACTTAGCTGAAAGAGTCCATTTTATTCTTGTATGAAATTCTTCCCTGAGGCTTCACGAGCAGACTGAAATGAGAAGCAGGGCCGATTTCTCCCACCCACTCAATTTGAGCTCTTTATCCTTTCTGTCACTTGCCTGAAGAGAGAGCAGTAGGGGAGGGAAGGGGGAAGGAGCAGCGGCAGAATGGAGCTTGGTGGGGCCGTGGGGCTGGAGACGTGCCCGCTGCTCCAAGGCACAGCTCACCCCACGCACGGACCCAGCGCAGCCACATCGCAGGTTCATGCTCTGTCACTGCCGTTTCCTAAAGCAACCGCAGGGCTTTGCAAAGGTATCAGCTAGGAGCTGCAAAAAGTAAAAAGAAAGAAATAGGCCACAAGGGTGTGAAAAAGCTGAAAAACACACCAAACACCCCCCCCCCCAGACACCCCCCCAACACGTGCCAACAAGGCAGACAAGGAGATCACCTTTTATCCAGGGATGACTGGAGCATTGCGATTCATTCCCCAAAGCATAAGGAATAAATGTGCCAGAAGCAATCTGTTACATGGTAGCACTTAATATTTAAAAAGGAAATTGTCTCAGACATTTTCCTTTCATGAATTCTTTCCTGGAGCCCAGCCTTCCCACTTGTGCATTTCATCTCGAGAGGGTAAGAGCTATTCTTAGGAATAAAATGCACGTTACCCCAGGAGTTAACACCACTATGAAACAAAATTCTTCACTGCTATCTCAGGAGCCTTTACAATGACACAGCTTCCTCCAGAGAGGCACTAGTTTGGCTCTCATGGAGATCACACCCACACAGCAGGGAGAGGGTTTGTGCTGTTTTCTCCTGCCATCCTCAAGAACAGGGCAGATACAGCCCACATATGACTGCAGGCAGCTCTGCCACAGACACAGACTCCAAAAACACAGGACAAGAGAAAGCCCCTGCTCCACAAGGTAGCCATGAGCTGTCTGAATCCATATGCTGGAGAGAGGACCATAGCATCTGTAGCTGAGGCACCCAAGACAAACATTGGGAAAGGTGTACCTGCTTTCTCTCACTCTCTAAAACAAACCTTTTTTGCCTCTCATCGCAGAAGCTCTATGCTTGGACACAGACGGTGTTGTCCACATGGCCAAGACAGGAGTCAGCAGACCTGTCCACCTCGGAGGACATCCTTCCCTTCAGCTCAGACTCTGGGATGTGCTGCGAGAACGACTCTGAGGCGGTGACCTCCTTGTCCGAGCCGCTGACGCCAGACGCTTGCAGCCAGGCCCTGTCCCTCGGCCAGGAGCTGGAACAGGACGAGCGCTTGTGTTTGCCGGCCGAGGCGCACAGACAGCCCCAGCTCACCGGGCCCCCCAAGTGCACAGATGCCATTAAAGATTACGAGCTGTGGCTGGAGATGTGCATCGCTGCCCTAGAGAGGAACGTCTCCGAGGAGGAGCTGGCTCAAGTAGACCAGACCGTGGATGCCCTGGCTAAGTGGGAAATGTTTACAGGACAACTGCCCGCTATGAGGAAGGCCCTACCCTTCGCTAGGGACAACACCGGGCTACGGAAAGTTCTCGGAGACAAATTTTCCTCCTTGCGGAGGAAACTGAGTTCCAGAAAACTGTCCAAAGGGGAATCATCCCCTCATCGCTGGCGGTGGGAGGAAAACTAGGCTGGGTCTGCCTTGGGTTGGGCCAGCTTTGCTCCCATAGCTTTGGTTACATTACTGCTCTGCTTCTGACCTTTCTCACCACAACTGCCCACAGGAATAAAAGGTGTTTCTTTTTCTGAGATTGCTAGATTATTTTTGATGTGATCAGTTCTTCTCTGAGGCTTTTTCCTGTGCTGGTCTAAAAGGCAGTGCTACTCCAAACCCACACCAAGTCCTATGTAGGCGCTTGTATTTTCTTGCCACAGTTCATTCGGTCTAAAGTCAGCTGGGAAGAGGTCCCTGCTAAACACTAGACACGTTCACAGAGAAGCTAAATATGTTCACATAGAAGCTTGGGTCATCTGAATGCACAGATGTACATTAAACCAGGGCAGCTCTCCCCTGCGCAGAGCTCCCCGCTGCTCAGCATTTCAGCCTGAAGCACAGATGATACTCTTCCCTCTCCTCTCCCCCCATACCAAATGTTCATCTCCATTCTGGTGGCTGCCCCATCAGCTGGAGGTTCTGCTGAGGGCAGGAGGGCAACTGAGGCTGACAGACACACTAGGAGTAGTGGGGGAGACAGCAGGCACAGAGTCAGCGAGTAAAGCAGAAAGATCCCTGGCAGCTCCTCTGCCATAAAGAACAGCGTTAGCGTGATGACTGTCTTTTGGCGGACACTCGAGGGGATCTCCTGAGGTGCTTCAGTTCAAAGCCAGGCTTGGAGCCACGAGCTGTAACATCTCACATCCTCTGTAGACTGGCACAGGAGAGAAAACCCTTTGAAAACATTCACACACTCATTGACTATTAACTGAAAGGGGGGAATTACACATGCATTATTCTCTTTCTGCCTTGAGAACTTAAAACCCTGGTCCTCTCCCTCTTCTCTGTTCCCTAAGCCACCCACTCACCAGGAACCGGTGCCGTGCTGGCTCCAGGAGCTGCAGAGCCCGTCTCCCCAGTGCTGGGGCATGCTGTTCCTCTCTGGCTATTTATAGCCGGAGCTCAAGAGGGCAATGGGTTTGAGCTCTGTAAGAGCAGCAGGCTGGGGGAAGGCTCTCTCCATCCCCAGTTCACTCAGACCTCAGCACTGATAACGCACTCGGTGGCTCACAGCTACGTGGCCGTGCTTTGGTTTTCTCCCATCCAAAAATATCAGCAGGCAGGACTGGGTCCAGTTCAGCTGGGAGGAGAGAGGATCTAACCACGCAGTAACCCTGCAATGCATTTTTGGGGCGGGAAGGGAGAAGATCAGGGGAAGACGTTTGAGAAAAGCTTGAGATTTACACGTGCAGGTGAGCAGAACAGATGATCTCGTAGTAAATTCAACTGGATTTGAGAAACACAACTGACTTCACATCCGCATGATTCATAAGGGGAGAAAAAGGGAGTTCTGGCTTCGGGACTGATGACGGCAATTCCTGGAAACATTTTTTCCAGGCTGCGCGCCTGGCCTGGGCGCAGGCGCTGTGCGGCGGAGCCGCTGCTGCCGCCCTCTCCTGGCAGCCTCAAAGGCGGTGGGGTTCTCATCCAAGACATTCTTCCCAGCAGCAGAAATTTTCCAAACTAATCCTGCTTGAATTACAAATCCATGTACTGCCCCATACTTGCTCTGTTGTTGCCTTAACAGATTTACTATTTTAAGCAAGAGATTACATGTTGTCCAGCCTTGTTCGCTCTTGCTTCTGTACTGAACAATTATGCTGAACTTTAGGAACTTTCCAGAAAGGGGCCATAAACTCTGGATGACAATACTGCCTAAGGGAAATGGGCAGCCTTCTATCACAACAAATCCAAAGACAACAGAGAAAAGGGGTGGCACAGAAACACACTCAACTTCTGGCAGAAGTCAGCGATGGGGAACCTCCCTATGTGATGCTTGACTCACGTACGCTCTGTTGTGAAAGCATGAATTTCTGCCGGAGAGCTGTTGCTTACCAATAATGGGCATTTTTGACAGCATCACTGACAGAACCACCACTTACCAGCTCAGCTTGTCCAGAAGTGCTCCAAGTAAGAAGTAAATGAGCACGGTAACTCGCAGCTTCACCTACTCGCATAGGCAGCTCAGCAGGGTCCACAGGCAATATGCAACTTTGCAGTGAAAGGCAGAAAGTAGCTGAATACACTTTTAAAGTTCTTGAGCAGCTGGAGGAGAGAAGATCCATGCACTATTACCCCACAGGTTTTTGTTCATGCAAGAACACTTCCGTGGAGCTAGCTACTCTTCACCTCAGCAAAGGTTTCCAGCACTACTGCTGTACATTACAGCGCAGTGCAACATTTTATCCCAGGGTCTGAAAGTACTTAAGATCACAAAGTCTAAGGAGTAAGGAGGCAACCTGCGTCACAGAGGAATAAAGTGACTGGCCAAGGTTACACAGAAAATTAAGGTGATAACCAGGACTAAAGCACAAAGGTGCAATTCCTACTCTTCTCTGCATGTATCAGAGTTGTAGAGGGGCAGAAAACAGCTGATGGGCATTAGGAGTAAACCAAATTGCAGGTAAACCCCTAAATAAGATTTCCTGCATTTTAAGCAGCAGGTTTCCAGGGAGGTAACTTGGAAAGGTATGGGAACAGGAGCGTAACTTTCAGCTAATGAGCTGCCAAGCTGTGAAACAAATACAGATGAGATACTTGGGAGTCATTTTAGAAGGTCAAGCTGCATGATCAACCATCTGCAAGTAGTAGGGTACTCTATATATAAATGCACCCCCCAGAAGTTACTTGCAACTCAGCAGCCAAGATCGGAGTTGGTTACAAATGGTCCAGGAACAGAGTTCCAGTGCGTAGTAGGCAGCAGGCAGGAGAACCTAGGTGTTCACTGTGCAGTACATCAGCCACAGTTTGCTGAGCCTCCTGCGGGAAGACAGGCAGTGAAAGGAACTGGGCACCCAGACGGGAAAGGAGGCAAGTCCCAAAGGGCAATGGTACCAGTAGGCTGCTGCGGCATGGCATCGGGGCTCTGGCTGGCAGCTGCGGACACAGCGCTGTTCCTCACCAGGAGCAGGTAATGCTGCTGGTCTGCAGCTGAGACCCAGTTACAAATACCCCCCCGCCCCGGCCCCGCAGCCCTGGGAAGGCAGCGCTTTCGTTTCTCTGGCTCATGACCTGTGGGTGCCTTGTTATGACAGGCAGATGATCTAGAATTGAACCCTGCCCATGACCTGCCTTCGGAGATCCTCCAGCAGAACCAGGCAACTCCTTCCTGAAGCTGCTGTCTCCCATGTAACAACCCCTAAGGCAATGGGACAACACAGATTCGCACTAGACTCATCTGGCTCAGAACAACCCCCAAACCACACCATCCCGTGGCTACTTGGAACATCTTCCACTATCAAAGTAAATCCAGTCATACCCTTTCTGCCTCAAGCTCAAGGATACTTATTTTGAAGAGACTTCTACAAGTCTATAATCCTGAACAGAGCAGAAAACACAGTCTTTTAATAGCTTTACGAGCTCATAGAGACAAATATCTTCTCCCAAGAATAAACAGAACATTCCACTCCTACACTTAAAACAAGAAGTTGCTGTAATTGAAGGGACTGGGGGTACAACACAACTGTCCAGGGAAGCAAAAAACAAACAAAATCCCCTCAAATAGCCCCCCACTCTTTGCTAGTTAGGGGTGAAATTGCCCACAACTAGCTAAGGTGGGAGAGGATAAACCAGTGTCTTCCACAGACATTTATCTACCAGTATCCAGCACTTTCCAATTTAAGAGTGGATAGCACCACTTCCCTCCCCTAAAACCCAATACTTTTAACTGAAGTCTGTTTCTGCTGGGCTAAATGGAGGCTTTAAAAGGAAAGATACTTTTTGTAAAAATCCCTACATACTCTTCCTAATAACTCTTCCTCCCCTAAGACCATGCAGATTCCCAAGATGCCAGTCAGTCTTGGGGAGAGTGGCAAGAAATTTGATTAATATTTGCTAGTAACTGAGTAAACTTCCTCCATGGTCTGTACAAGATAATGAGATACCAGACTGGAGCTAGAAACCACAAGATTTAATTTCTCTCCTCAAAGAGCTGTAATGAACATTTAAATGTTACTATAAGCACCCCAAACCTTATGCCTTGTACACTTTAGCAAAAATACAAGTTATGCCCTGCCAATGTTGTACTTTAGAGAAGCCTCTCCCTGGGGAACTAGTCATGGTTTTTTCCCTTTTACCTTCAGAGTGCTGAATTACTGAAATTACAGAAGACACACTCTAGTAACAGGTAGCCATGCTGACCTAGGGAAGAGAATCCAAAGTTAATATATTGAGTTTAGGCTGTCCCTGGGGTACAAGCATTCTTCAGCACTGAAAAGACAAACCTACCTGCAGAGCCAACCGCCTCAGCCTCTGCTCTTACGGGGCAACATCTCTGCAGCTGAATTATGAAAGGGACATCTTTGCTGTATGAAGTGAGATAGTTTGAGATACAGAAATATTGGCAAGTATGGAAAAATGGTGTCACTAAGATACCCTGATTCAAGCCTCCTTCCGTGTGTCCCAAACAAAAACTTAAATCCCACTGAAACTGGTGCTGTTTAAGTGCCTGCTCACAACTGCTGACTAGGGAAGGACTGAGCTCAGGCAGCCACTCCAGTGACAACACATTTCTTATTTTGATTAAGTCTTTGGAGATTCAGCAATTCAGATACCACAGAACTTCAATACAAACCAACCAAACTCCAGCCAGCTTTAGAGCAGGCAGAACTGACAACTTGAAATAACCCCTCCTTTGCTGCCTGCTGGTAAAGCGTCTCAACCACCTGGCATGGCCCTTGTTTTCAACACCAATGTGCTCCAGCAGATATTGCCAGAAAGAGCTGTTTCTTGCTCCAGTGAGAAACCTATTAAACTTTTTCTGTATGTTATCTTGTAGCTCTGTAATTCACTGGAATAATTTGGCTCAGGAAAGGGCTAACAGTTGCTTTCACAGAGCTGACCAAAGAGATCACTTGGAGCTGCTGCTGTTGCCTTGACTTTCTCAGATTAGAAAGTACCTGATCACACCTGGAAACCTCCTATTAGTACATACTGAATTTTCAATTCATCTGCCCTCATTTTCAGAGATGCCAAACACTGACAATATGCATTGTTACTTGAAAGTGCTCAGCACCTCTGGGGGGAAAAAAAAAAACCCATCCCAAAACCAAAAGTCAGCCATTCCTGAAAGCTTGATGTAGCAGAGGACCTAACATTTCCAATGATTAGTAAAAAGGACAAACAATGCTCCACGAAGTGTTTCAGACTGTGTACCTGCCAATGTAATTGATTAGCCGTTACTAGTTCACACAAGAAACAATTAAGGTTTGCCACAAAAATCTGCCAGATGTGACCTTTTGAAGTACAAGCGAGAAAAGGTTAATGAGATTCCTAAGAACTGGAGTTTAAGTTCTGGCACAATTAGTTGATGCCAGGATGGCGATGCCGTAAGACAGGGATACCGATGCCTCTCCAAAGGTCAGTGGTTCTACGCCGCTGTAGAAGATACCACAGCACACAAGTGAGTCCAGCAGAGGGGACCAGCACTGGAAAGAAGCAAGTATAGTTCCCATGGCTGTTATCACATGCTATACAGCAAAGAGGAATCTCTAACAGGTGTTGCCAACTCAACAGGGTTAACTATTTAATATTTATTTAATATTAATCATTAAAAAATTCTTGCTAAGCTTAAAATACATAAGCACAAACTCTAGCTGTGTCTCCCCTTCCACTTCCCATTAGTTCCAATGCCTAAGTCAGCTATGGAAATGCTACAGACGACTGAACTGGAAGTTTTATACAGGTTAATGTTCCACCAGCCTTCAATTCCTGGACAGACTTGGGAAGAATGATTCAGACCAGAACTGGAAAGGTGGGAGATACATAAAGATTACAGAACAAGATTTTATTGCATGGCAGCTGAAATTTCATGCAGTCCATGCTGTAATTTATTCAAAAAGCGGGTCTCTTGCAGAAAATTCTTTAATAAAGCAAAAAAGGTCACTCTAGACTCTGTTGAAAGATAAAACCCAAGAAGAACAGTATAACAAGTCAAGTTTTAATAGATTTATAAAATTCATATATACAAAACAGTAAACTAAGTCACCAAAGCTGTAAAATACACTTTTTACACATCACAATATAATTTTATCTAGTACACAGTTTTCATAAATTGAAACTATTACAGCAAGTAGCTGCTTCTATCATGGATGCTGTTTGGTGCTAGAAAGACACTTACGTGAGCAGTCTGGAACTGTGCTTTTACTTTATGCATTTTTTAACCTTCTTTTAGTTTGTCACGGTTTTTAAAGTACTTTCCTGTGAATTGTTAGAAAATTAAGGCTAAACTCAGGCCTTCCTTACCCAGTGCAGTGAACTCGTTTAAAAAAAAAGAGAATGATATTGCATAGTATGTGTGTTACAATGCATAGGCACCAGAGAGCAAGTAAATTGCAGAATAAAAGATAACATTAATTGGCTTCCTAGCTACATGATTGTGTCATGAAATAACTTTGTGTTTTCAGTTTGCTTTCATACATATTCATCCATAAACAAGACAATTCATCACAAGAGCAATAAATACTAGCTATTTTGTTAAGTGGAGTCTCCGGAAATACTTTTTAGCTTGTACCATCAATTCAGGCTCATTACACATTTGAGATAACAAAACCTGTACACCGGAAGAACACACATTATCTCATCATAAGAGAGTTAATGGCTTCAATACAAATGGGAGCTTGAACAGGTTTTCAAACCTCAATCCACCAACCATGCTTTCCAAGTCTCATGAGCTACCAAAAGATCATTTCTCTTCCACATTCCCCTTCTCCCTGCCATCTTTTCTCAACTTTTGTGCCCAACCACCTGCACATAAGCTCAGCACAAGAGATTGACAGGAAGTACTAGCAGAGAAGCAGTCAGTGTTATCCAAAAATCTATTCCTTCCCTCATAAGATGCTCTCTCAGGTCTTACTTATCAACAATTTTTACTCTCCATCTGTTGCAGTGTTTATTCAAATAATGGAAACAGTCTCCTACCTAGCCGTTCCCCTGGGATACTTCTCACACTCTGGTATCTTGAAGAAAGTTTAGGTAGTTGTTAGAAAGGAGTAAAATGCACTGTCTGGCCAGAGATTTGCATACTGTAATTTAGCAGAAATTGAGTTTTAGCACCCAGTTATGAACAGATGAAGAGAGATTTACAGCGGAAGGGTGTGCAGCTGCAGCATGGGCAGCCTTGCCAGCCTGCTGCTGTTAATTCACAGCCAATAGCTCTCTGGAGTCACTCAAAGCTTTTGGGGTCAACACAGATGGCATTTCACTTCAATAAAGTCAGTCTTCAAGCACCATCAGCTTTTGGGATCTGTCAAGAAAATAGCTCTCCTCTTCTGCTCCCTTCCAACATACTTTGGCTTTTTTACCAGAATGCCCACCTTGGAAGTCAGCACTGCTCTTTATTTCCTCTCCAACTGTGAATATTTTCACATTGGACAGAATGTATGACCTTCAGACATATGCCAAGAGCTGGGCTGTGATACAGTTCATCAAGCCAGGCACAGAACCACTAGCACTGACAATCTAGTACCTCCATACTCCCCACCCATTAACAAAACAAGCATATCGACACATAGATTAACTTCAACACTGCTTTCCAAATGCCATTAGAAAAAGATAAAAATGTCAAGAATCAAGCTAAACCATCCAACCACCAAGATGAGCAGAGATAGCATCACCTGGTGAGTAGAGCAGCGGTTTCAGCTCTAAATATCCTGGCTTTACTCACTTCCATCTATGTAAAAAAAGAATAGTGTTAAAACAAAGAAGTGCCCACTTCACAGCACAAAGCGGAGATCACCCCAGCTAATGACAAAACAGGTAATACTAAAAAGCACTAGGTCTTGTATTGTCTTGGCAATTACTTCCCCACTAGGCTAGACAGTCCTCACCCAGAAGTGTGTGGAGTTAATATTAATTCAGGCCAAGTCTGGTCCAGACCATGCCAGCCTTCCTGATCCGTAATGCATGCTCCCTAGAAATCTGTTAAAGACTCTTTTACTGAAGTAGGCACAGATGTTTTATAGTTGCTACTGAAACACCCTACCCACCACTTTGTGTTACAGAATTAGAGTGTACTGAGGTAAAGAGTTAACAGTGCTATATTAAAACCCCTGACTACACCATGTGATTTTATACTAGAAAAATGATATAGAAAAGAAGCTACTATTAAACTTATAAAAATCAACGTAGTTCTCGTCATGAGAGATCAGTGTTTGGCTTACATGACAAGCTGCGCTGTATGGAGGTGTTACTGCATATTGTGTTTGTGTCTCAAGCTGGCATGCACCAAACTGCCTATGAACCCGTAAGTACTCCTGAAAATTAGATGACACAAGCAAAGCTAAGTCAGGCATCAAAACTCCCTACTTGAAAATCAGAAGGGCCTTTTACAGAAATCCTGTAGTTCCATGCAGCAGAATCATTTTTTTCCAGGAGAACTAAAGAGGTACATACTTAGAAAATACTCTAAAATACGAAGTTAATATCCACAGACAGCCATCTAAAGGCAGCAAAGGGCTTGTTTTCTAAAGTTATATTCTCTGGAAGGTAGTTGCCTGTCACTAACAAAAGCTGCTAGTTTCTTCAGTGGTTCCATGTCTATTCTTTTAATTTCTTTAACTCTACTATTCTTTGCAGATTACAGTAACCAGGACTGGTGAATACCCAGGGGCATGGGGACATGGGAATGAAGGCGGGGGGATCACACACGGACAGGACAGGACACACTTTTTAAATGTGCCACCTTTCATACAAAAAACCCTACTATAGCTATCCTAGTGGAATTACACTTTTTTCTGCTGTGCCATACACAGATGAGCTCTTCCTGCTCCATTTCACTACACTTTTTTTGCCATTAGCTTCTCCACTCTGTCTGCTTGGCTGAGGTTCAGGCTTTAGTTGGCTCAGAAAGCCTGTGAACAGTCATCTTCAGGAGCTTCTTCATGCTTGTAACATGCCCGGTTCTAGGCTTTACACAGCAGTATTTCTTAAAAATGAATATGTTATCAAGTTAATAAGTCAAATAATCTATGCTGACATATTAAATAAAGTAAGATCAAGTGTTTTTATCAAACTGGAAGCATCTTTGAGTTGTAGTGTAGAGCTGAGGGGCCAGTAATTTACTTTCCATAATGGATATTAATTAATTTTCAACATTAAGAACTATTTAATTCCTTCAAAGTGACAACTCCCTATAAATATGTCACTTAGAAAACTATTCTTCCTTTTTAATTCTAATTCATCTGTCACTTTGTAATGCCATCTAAAAATTATTCAGAGAATGACATCACTGCAATCTGAAGGAATGGTACTGACTGATATGCTATATTAGCTTAAAGCCTGTTTTGAGGACAACAAATACAAAGCAGCATTTGATAAAGGACTCCCATTTAGGTTTTCTACTTAAATGGAACTGCAAGATTACATAAGTCTCTCTTGCAAGCGCTTCCTCTCTTTGTCCTTGGGAGAGACAACCTGTTTGCAACACCCCATCACTAGTCATTGACCTGTGGGTGTCAGAGGAGGGACAACAAAAGGCTGCCTTTTTTTTCTTTTTTAAAAAAAGTAGTTATTCAAGGTCTCCATCTGATTATCATCCTGCCTGTGACCCATTTCCTGACTAGCCAAATGAACAATAAGCCTATGAAGAAGAAGAAGAAGAAGAAGAAAATGTTATCTCCAGCTGTGTTTACCTGCAAAGTTCTCCAGGATGTCACTTAAAATAAAATTATCTGTTTGTTTCTTGTGGAAGGACTAAGCAACTGACCAAGCCTATCCTGAGATGTTTGTACAACCTAATCTACCTAAATTCTGCTTAGTAATTAACTGATTTACCATAAGATTTTCTGGCTTTATTATACAACAATATACCTTGACAAAACAAATAAACAAAATCCCCCTCAGCTGTGGCAAGAAGTGAAGTGTATTTTGCAGAGAAAGCTGCCACTTAAGTCCTTTTTACTCATGGGCCAGATTCTTTGCAAACTTGAGAAGTGCTTGACTTTTGCAAGAAGTTGTTCCTGATCTTGGGTTCCTGGTGTGAACCATCACTATCAAAGTTTGATGGAACACAGAGCCAAACTACTGATTTCCATCCGCAGATTACAGCATTGTGTTTAGGCCCATTTTATCAATAGAAAGAAGAAAGGCAATAATGGGCCTGAGGTGAGCAAACTGCTTCCCTAAACCTCTGATTTCGTGTGCAAAACTACCATATCATATAAAAAAAAGTTATATGCTTGAAGAGCTCAATATGAGATATCTCATTCTGTTTCGTTTTCAGGTGCAGATTTTAAGTTACTTAAAATATAAGTTGCATTATTAAGTCTGCTCAGAGCTTTAAATCCGTGAGGTTACTAAGGATACAAAACCATGGATGAGCATGAAGAGAAAAAGAGAACAGGAAATTCCATGCTATGCCTCCCAGGTAAAACTACAGTAGATTCAGACATAAAACTGAGGTAATTCTTGAGAAAGAAATACAGTTGAAAGGGAATGTTTAACTCATTTGAGAAAACAAGCATAATACTAGCCCATCTAGAAAATCTAGTGAAAGAATAAGGCTCACAGCAAACTAGGAAAAGTCAAGTCAACCTAGAAGTCAGATCAGCCCACAACTGCTTCTTCCTTCCTAGTGTCTTCTGTGAAGTGGAAACTACTACCTAGCTCCCCAAGAATACTTCAAAGCTTTGAATACAGTCTTTAGTCCTCAGCCAAACAAACGGACTAGCTTACAGGAACGCACTTTACGTGATGAGTAAACTTGTTCGCGTTACTGTGTTGAAACATTTACCTTTTCAAATGTAATAGTCTGAAGAGTTTCCCCCCATCTGAATATTAGTCACATAACATTTTCCCCCTTCAAGGTTAAAAATGAATAAATATTTAAACGACAGAGTTGGTCCTGGCAAAAATAAGACTTGTTACAAAGAAGCTAATTCCTGATTAAGTTTGCTCAAATTTAAGCTAGATTTTCCCATCTGCAAATTTTCAGTTGCTTCTTACCTTGACACTGTGCGCGCTACACGGCACTGAAATAGCCACATCTTTCCCACTCTGAAGCCTGCACAAGAAAGCCAAGAGACTGCTACATTAGCAAACTACCCAAAAATACCGATATGAACATCTGCAAGCTTCAGAGGGGAAGAAAGATTCCAGATTTTATCCAAATTAACATGAAAGGACAACGGAACAGGACTTTTTTTGACCACATTTCCCATGGGATTACCAGCTGAAGTAAAATGTTGCTTGTTTTGACATGCCATTACAGGCTCAAAGGGGATATGAACTCCAGGGAATCTGCTGACCTTCTACGGGTACAAACAGCCCTTCAGGTTTTATTCTTGGATAAAAGTCTATGACAAAAATTGCAGTAAACAGTAAACTATGTTTGAAAATTACCTAATGGAGAGCACTACAATGTTGATATAAAAGGCAGATCTTCAGTTTGTCCATGTACCCCACTGTAGAAGTAAAGATCCGATATATCTGTACACAAAAAAGGCACCTGACAGTTAGTTGCACAGATTGAGAGAGCTAGGAAATTAACAGTTCATATCAACATTATTTATAGCCTCTTGCAATTTTACACACAAACCATTGCCCAAAATGGGCAACTCCAAACTTGAGTGTACTCAGAATTACATGTGCATTACTATAGGCTAAAGATCCCATTAAGACACAGATTAAAGGCTAATTTTACAGCAAGGTCTTGCTGTCCAAATACATCAGTGCAGCTGTAAAACTGGGATCTCTAGGGTGTTCAGTCTTCCTATAAGGTCAGCTGTTGGGAACTAATCAAGCAGCTGCTGTACTACCAAACCTTTGCTTAAGAGTTTAATCAGCTTTCAAACTTTTGAATGTAGATAAAGCCCTGTCACGCAAGATACTGAACCTTCACAAACACTGCCAACTGTGGGTGTGAGAACAGTGCTGGATTTCCATGAAGTACATCTCACTTGAGCACCCACTGTGCAGATAGATGGTCAGGTGCTCTAGCACAAGCTGCTTCACCAAGGAAATCCGTTTCCCCATGATGTAATACCCTTCACACATAGTGCAAAATAAACCCTTCTCTGTATCAGTGAGGCCCAAACTTCCCATCCAGTTTACTCCAACATGGGTTTCCTTATACAGTTTTAGACTTTTGCCTCAGGAGACTCATGCAAAACTTTCAGACAAGAGCTGTGCATCAACCTTGATAAGTGGATTCCAGACCATTGGCAAAGCTGAACATGCACACAAGATCTGGGTATATCCCTAAGGGTTAAGACTGGAACTTCCACTAATGTTCTCCAACGCAGCTGCCAATCTCATTACATTTAGATTTGTTTGATTGATTCAGCACCTCCAAACTACAAAAAAAAGGCAGTTTGCATAACTAGCATCTCTGAAAAATGAGCACATTCATTTAAAACAACGCATCTTCCATACATGGGTTGTCAGAGATTTCTTTTTTCTAAGAAGGCAGAAGGTGGTTGTGTTATTCAGCATTCCAAACTAGGTACGGAACCTACAACGGCCATGTTTCAGTAGTGTTTCTAGTCCAAATGATTCAGTAGCTAACATCAACATTTGACTCCTTCGGCCTATAGCTCCTCTGTTTGGACTGGCTAGTTTACAGCATTCCTGAGCCAAGTAATTAGCATGGGTCCTACACCACATGCAAGGGCCATAAAGAAAGAATAAAAACTTTGATCTAACCCTCCAGCAAATTTTAACAGAACATGGGCTGCTCTCCTTCACTGCAACATAATATCCTTCAGATTCTCTTGAAGGATCGTGTCCTTCACAGCATGAAACACAAAGCGAATGTTTTCAGTGTCTATGGCAGTGGTGAAGTGATGGAAGAGCGGCTTACTACGGTTTCTCCTCTTTCTGTCAAAGCACTGCACCAGATAACGTTGAACATCTTCTAGCCTGTGAGGGTCACCTTTGAAGTCCGAGAAATACTTCTTAATGCTGACAGTCTTTACCTTCTCTACAAGAAGATCCATCTTGTTGAGGAATAGAATAATGGAAACATTAAAGAAAAGCTTGTTATTGACTATTGTCTCAAAGATATTCATGGACTCCACAAGTCTATTTGTGCGCCTGTCTTCCATGAGAACCTGATCATATTCACTGGAGGAGACCATAAACAAAATTGAAGTTATTCCATCAAAGCACTGGAACCACTTTTGACGCTGAGATCTCTGTCCACCTACATCCACCATCTTGAAAGGTATTTTTTTAATGATGAAATCATGCTCTACTATCCCCTTTGTGGCTTTTCTAGCCAGCAAAATATCTTGTTTGCTGGGGAAATAATTCTGTAAAAGAAAGAAGAAAAGTGTCAACAAAAGTCCTTCAAAATGCTGGCTAATGCCAGTATTAAAGTAACAGGAGAAATCAATAGGAACCATGATTTTTTTAATCATCAAGTGAAAAACGAATACTCAACTTGAGAATAATGAACTGTTGACCATTTATCTGAGCACACTGATAAACAGCTACAGAAGATCCTGAGACATATGAGAATAAAAATATAGGACTAATGCACTTGTTCACATTTTTACCTTTCAAGCCTCATTTTCAGGCTGAAATGTATTTTTTCCACTATGAAATTCTTAGCTACACTGTTATCACCATTTAGGTAGCGTTCAGTAAAGCAGATCACCAAGTCATCCCTAAAAGTGGTGGTTTTTTTTGGTTTGTTTTTTTTTTTTTTTCTCCTTTTTTTTGAAATGTAGTTTTTCATAGTTCATTACTCTTACAAAGGATGTATTGCAAACTTTAGTGGAAATAATTCTTCTGGGTTCACACTCCATGACCAGTGGGAACAGCAACATGTTCTATCACAGGTTCTGGCCCAGCCTACCCTACCACTGTAGGAAAATTTGCTCTTCAGAAGCTTATCACTGCTACTCTTTGGATCTCCTGAAGGATGTTTTCATTACAGATTTTGAATCTCACAGGTGCTAGTGATTTTTTTTTTTTTTTAATTTGGTAAGGCTTCATTCTGCTCCCTTTAAGTAGCACCAACCATCAGATCATCACAGAAAGTGAATGATATCCAGAGACTGTGTAAAAGGACAGGTAAAAAAAAAAAGTGTGCATGCATACAACTTCCATAAACAGTATTTGTTATCTTGTCAAAAAAGATTAAGCAAATACTAAGCTTCAGGTTTTTTACTCTTTCTATTTACTACTTCTAGAGAGAGAACACTGAAGTTATTAATACATTATTATTTAATAAAACCCTCACAAACTAAAAAGCATTAATTATAGCACATCCAGGCTTCTATTATCTTTTTCAGCTCTTTTGGTTCAGAAAGCAAAAGGTATGTCTTACCAGCTGACCAATCCGATCCAGGTTATCCAGGAAGTATTTCACCGATTCACCCTGTGGAAAAGGAAAGAGATGGGAACTAAGCTTGTTTCTAGGACAGCAAATCCAACTGAACTGTATCACCTTTTCACTTTCCAACATGCACTGAGGTCTAACAGAGCAGTATCCCAGGTGGAAGCTTGGACAACATCCCGATACGCTTCAGGAGCTGGAACAGCAGAAGTACAATATAGCCTAATTCACGTAAACTGCTGATCATGAAGTAGAGCTGCCATAATATACTACTGACATGTAGGTAAGGTAGTATTTCTTCTAAAAGCAATTCTGTCTTAGTTCTAGAAAAATCAAAGTTGATTAGAGATCTGAATAAATGCTCAAATTATCTAGTAAATCTTTACAATAAAAGGGAAGTATTACTGAAGTCAGTCCTTTGGTTTAAAGAATTAGGCTTTTTCCCTTTGTATGACAAACACCATTAACTGACACTGGGTGGGAGCAAAAATTAAGCACATTTGTAAGAAACCAACGTATTTTGTTCAAAATTTGTAACAATGAGCAAGACCATATCCTAGACTGGTTGGCATATCTTTAGAAAAAGGAAAGATTTAAGTCATCCACAATTTGTGATAATTTAAGCTAGACTTGTTTGTCAAAGAAAGGAAAGGAACGTTCTGAAGAGAATCTTCTAGAGATTGTTTCCCTTTTAGGCTCAAGAGTTATAATAATGGATTTGCTAATTTCATGCAAAATCCTTCAGCAGTTATATTGAGAAGAACATAGGCAATGTTTAGAAAGAAAATTTATTCATGTTCTGAAAATGGGCAAGGGAAGTTTTGTGAGGGTTTCCATTGTGGTGTTTGTTTGGGTTTTTTTGTGTTTGCTTTTTTTTTTTTTTTTTTTTTTTAAACAAGCTTCCCAGCTTCCCCATGTATCACACTCAAATCAAGTGCCACTTCACACTTGTCGACAGAAGCAGCCCTGCACATACTTTTTAGAAGTAATAAAACTGTTTCCACATAGATGCAAACTTTACTTCTGGAGTAAAACTATCTTTGGCAGAAGTCCATTCTCCTTCAAACACTTCCCTTTCTTCAGATTAAGATGATCTGTTCAGTAAGAAAGTGTTCCTTGTTGTTTAGGACATGTGTTTTGCAGTTGTATCCATGTCATAAGAACGGTAAAATGGTAAATCTTGCTGTCTTTTAATAATATTAGGCATCAAAAGACATTACATACATCACAGATCAGGGCTGTGTCAGTAATGACCAAGCTGACAGTAGGTACCTTCACCAAGTCACTAATTCAGAATGAGAACACTCCCAAAATACCATCTCAGATTTCAACAGCAATATAAATTCTTAAACCATATGTTCTCCTCTACACCATAGGCTTGAGACAGCAGAATAGAATTATTCTCCTCCAGTGCAACTGTGAACAGATGGCAACACAACAGTTCACTCTGAAAAATCAGACTGGAGGTCTGAGGATTCAGTGTACTGTACAAGTACATACTTTCAGCATAAGGTATAGACAAAAAGGAGCTGTAGTTTATTATTCCTTAACATTTTAAACTGGAAGTGTCTTTTCTTAAAGGAGAAAGAACAATTTGCAAAAACCAACCATGTACTGCAGAAGATTTACAGTGGATTGCTAGCAGAAAAAATTGCTTTTGGGGGGTGGGGGGGAGGTATCCAAAGAACAATTGCTCTAAGAACTTCCTTACAATCATGAATTTTCATAAGGTGAAAGTAATTTCCTGTATTTTTTGGCACTCTGTTGGATCAGAAGAGATATCGCAGACCACATGAATAAGACAAAAGGTCTTCCTGTACAGCATTAGTCATATTTAGGAGATGGAAGAACACAAAAAGAAAAGGTTCCTGAAGCTACAAAAAACCATTCGCCACCTATTGTGTTTTGTCCTACACAATGCCTTTAGATGTACAATGATGCTGCAAACTGGCTGTCTCTGATACAACTTGTTCCTATTTTCTAACCAGCTGCTTTACGTGTCCTTGCCTTGTCCATACACCCTCCCACGCTGAGAGCAGGAAACAGCTGTACAGATGTAAACTGCTGGAACACACAGTGGGTTTACCTGATTTACAGCTTCTACCTCCCGTTTCCTGCCCCACGCATCAATTAGTTTAACATTTTGCGCATTTATAAGAAGGTTAGAAAATAACCCGATTAATTAAAAAAATATACATTCATTTCTGGAGTGATTTAGGGAGACTAGACTTCTCTAGTTTCTTATACAGCTCTTCAGAACACTGCAATTGTGCCAAATAATTCCGGGAAATTTTAAGCAGCAATTGCAAAACACTTGGATAGCTGGGTAATCAAGTCAGGTTGCTGGAACAGGTGTGAACACCATATGCATGGTCTGACAGATCTGAAGATGTCTGAATATTCTCCTCTAGCACAGAATTCAAAGACATCCAGTACTTAAGTCAGAATATCTGTTTCCAGTCAAAACAACAAATCCCCAACAAGCTCCAGAGAGTCTGAAGTTAAGAAAAGCTCAAATCATTAAAGCACACAAAACTGAAGGGAGGAGAAAAAAAAAAAAACCCCAAACCCAAGAAAATCCCCAAACCCATAAACCAACCCAAACCCACACCACGTGCTCAACCTCCCCTACTTTACCAATCATTCCCTGATCCTGTGTTATGACCCATGGAAGTGAAGTGCGGATTCAGTTCCTGTTCCAAAAGACTTCAAGTAACCTTGCTCTACAACTTACTCCGATTCATAGAAAACTTGGTTGCTTCTGGGAGACTTGTAGGGTATTTCAGTTCATAGAGCAGGCAGCACAGAACAGCTGCAGACAGCACCAACTGACCTGATGAATAACTTGTAATGTATTTAAATAAGGAAAATATGGAAACTCCAGGTGTTAGGACTGTTTTGTATTAGTATTTTTAATCAGAACAATTGTATTAACTGAACACTACTTCATCTTTTGATTTTTTCCTTGTCATCCAGGGTAGATAAATAGCAATATTAATTAGATCTAGAAGTCAAATTTATTTAGCTTTATATCAAGCTGCACTTGACTGCAATTTTGAATTCCATTGATAAATAATTATTTATGCAAAGCTAGCTCATGCTTTGGGTATTATACACACATACAAACAAATATACATATTTGTGTGTGTATATATATATGTATGCATATAAAAATACACACATGCAAAGAGTTTATTAATTGTCCATCAAGGTAGGTTTTCTATTGAAGGCGAATTATTATCAAAAAGTATTAGCTTGCCCCTCTCATGCTGAACTATTTTTTCTCTTGAAGACACTGGCCATAAATGAAGTGCTGTGGCATTTTCAAAGCAAGTTCTTAACGTTTCTCCAATGTCATTTAGCATTCAACTATATTCAGAAGCTGGCTTAGTACTTCACATGCTCTCCTTTTCCAGATTTTAGCCAGTTATTTCTGCTTCACTAGCAAGACTTCCTATGGAAGTGGCAGCAAGTATTTGCAATTGATTCATCAGATACCAAAAATATCTTCATGCAGACTGACAACTTCAATGGCACTATTTTAATAGTTCTAGTGAAAAAAAAATTAAACCACTTATTTTGTACATTGCAATCTATTTTGAACTATGCTTGCAAGCAGCAAAATAGAAATGAAAGCCAAAGTTATTTATACTATATTTAAATATCTAAAGATAATCACATCATGGTGTGTTCACTTAAATAAAAAAGGTCCAGGTCAGATGTGTCAATCTTTTACAGACTGGTGTGTCAAGAAAAACTGTGGTAGCTCAAAAAACTTCCTCAGATCAACTATATACACAGAAGATTGTTGAGCTTCTGTATTTTCAGATTTAAATAGACTCAAATCTTCTATTTCCCTGTTAGTACACTATTTCCATTTAAAAAAATATTTTAACAAGATTAATAAATAATATTCTTAAGGTCTGAAGGACATTGTTTCATTCCAACCATCACAGTACTTGGATACAAAGCTCCACTCTGTCACAGTCACAGCAAAAGTATGTCAGTGAAGCATGTCTGTACTGACATTATTTTTTATTTTTAACTAACAGTCTATTAGTATATTTCACATTTGAAAGTTGTATCAACAAAGCCTGAGATGACCATCATTTTTTTTTCCACCCTCCATGCTAATAAATCAAGATGTCGAAATGCTGTCTTCCATCCATGCCCATGTTTTCCAGGACAGTGGTGGGGGAGTGAAGAGTGACCTCCGAGTTATGAATTTTACACAATTCAGCTACTCCTTTTTAGTACACCAGAACATAGTATAGACCATTAGTCTTCCTTAACTTCTTGTTCATCACACCAGAGTTACCACAAACGGTTGGATGACTCATTCTCTCACTGCTAATCTCTCCTCCCTCTGCAATACATATCCTCTGAGTAACAGTTTTGCCAACTGGGACCAAGTGAAGGAATAAGAGATGCTGTTCCCATTGTTCATTAGGATGAGTCACTGCACATCTGGGAACTGGGAGAATCAAGAAACACAAGCAGAAGGTCTAAAATGAGCCCACAAGTTCCACAATGCAGCAACACTGCTAGATTATTTTTTTAGATTTTTTTTTAAACTGCCTTATCTGCAGTATAAAGTTTGGTGAAGACAGAGAAAACAGCACAATTTGCTTAAAAACTCACTAGTGGAAGAGAAAGGAAGGAAAAGTAACATGTGAACATATACTCTTGCTTCCCAAAATAGTGCTCTAAAACTCTTCTTTTACATGACAGATTATTTTGAACACAGCATTCTCAAGGGGCAAAACCCACAAAATTAAGAAGTTTTTATTCTATATATTTTGTACTATATGAATGTCATCTTAACATTAGCTCCAAATAAGTCACCATAAAAATAGCTAATTGAATTTAATGTCTCTGTCCCTTCAGGCTAGGTTCATAGCACATAAGAAATCTCCACACAGGAATATTGTAACAAATTTGGCATCACTTCCTTTGCCATTGATAGCCTTGTTGCAAAAAGCAAGCAGAAAACACTCGGGCAGAGTTCCCAAGCAATATTCATTTCATGAAAATAATGCACAACAGATTGTATGTAGATTGCTTTAAAATATCCACAGAAACTCAGTAATAAGAAATGTTCCGCAAGGCTAGAATTTATCAACTTGTCACTTTAACCCTCAGACAGTTATTCAAAGTGACAGTTGGTCAAATCATAAATGACAGTGAAACATCCTATTGTGCAGTTCCCTCAAAGACAGGCTCATTTCAAACTTTTCCTTCTGAAAAGCAGTCCCTCTAAATTCTGCTCTGAACTAAAAGACTTGAAAGGGGACCCTCTGTTCCAAATTGGCTTTTTTCCTTTCCTTGTCCCAAGGCCTTTTTGACATAACATTAATTCAGCCCTTCCTGATCATTCTGTCTCTAGCTGCTAAATTTAGAGTGCACAATTTAAGGTAGACCTATCAGTCTTGGCTTGTTTCAGATGATGAATTAAACCACACAGGAAGGAAATGTTATACTTTAAGGAAGCATGTAACAAATCTAACAAGATTCCCACAAATACAGCAAAACATGTGGAGGAACGGATGCTGTAACTACCTACCACAAACTGCAGCTGAATCTGCAAGGTGAAAGCAACAGTGACGTGAACAGATGAACAGCAGTGTTTGTATCCTACTTTCCATTCAGGACTTCTACAACATTCAGCACCAGGGCTAAGAAACTCAGAGAAAATCCAGGAGACCCCATGAAAGAAATGTGGGAATTTCCCAGCCTTTACCCTCTGAGATCTCAGATACATGAGTGGGATGGACTCAAAGCATTCATACCCAATTTTATCCAAAGCAGGCCTTTATATAAGGTACCAGTCCATTAGGACTGCCAGAGATAACGTAATGACAGAATGCAACACTAACGCTAACTTGCAAGTGAAATCATTGTTTTTCAGACAACTACTGAGATCTCATTTCTTTCAAGTTTCCTGGGATGTCAATCACCTGTTGACTGTAAGAGGTTTGAATGTTACCATTTCAGATGTTTCATAAAAGCAAGATATTCAAACCAGAGGCCCAAGGGAAAAGCAAGGTTACAAGCACAGAAATAGGATAAAATATCCAGGAGACTAGCATTTGAGAATGTTGGAGACATTAGATCAGGCAAGTTTTTGGGTGTTGAGATTAAAAATGAGATTAGAACCCAAAACCTCACCAGCAAAGAGGAAATGCTTTCCTTAGTGAGACCTACTGGATACAACAAGCAGGTTAACATCCTGTCACCATAACACATGCATCCTTTGGAAGTGAGCATGCCGACCCAGCTCTGTGTCCCTCACCCTGGTTTTTGTCCAAGGAGAATAGCAGTCCTTTACAAACCCTGAAGTCCCAGGGTTAAAATTCTCATGAGGGGCAACCATAAACAAACACCACCTCTCCAAGCCTGCAGGCTCTTCTAACAGATTACTTCCAAATCTGCACTTCTATTCAGCCTCACTGGTAACAGGACATGGATTTACTACAGCCAAAAGCGTGTTCTCTTCTTTGTGACAGCTCATGAATGAAGTATTATTTCACAAGGAGATAAGCAAGTCTGTGCTTGTTAGGAATTCACTCAGAAGGATGCTGAAGTAACCTAAATTGTCCCGAAATGCTGATGCCCGTTCTACACCATAATTCTGTTCTACAGATATTCCACATCCTGTCTGGGCACTAAAATTTATTGACTCAAGACAAACATTTTTCATTCAGTCACCAGCTTCAAGGCAGAGACTAACCACTTCTCTGTGTTTAAGCCATACAGAATTCTAACTATCAAATCTCTCTAGTGTTATTTAACTTCCTCCTTAACAACAGACTGAGCTACTGGCTCCCATCCAGCAACTCCAGTGCTTATCCAAGTTGCTGCTATCTGTACCCTACAAACATACCAACTACAAAAAAGTATCATTTAGTTCTAAGCTTCTTCTAAAAACTACCTCTTCTTTCTACTGCCCAGTCACACAGAGTAGGTATCAGATGTTAAAGTTCAAAAATATTATAAAAATTCATTATTTCTAAGCTCAGTATAAACAGGCAATGCAAAAACCTGTTTGTCCAAGTCAGGATGGCTTTCTATAAACTCATCCTACATGACACACCAGCCAAACTGTATGCTTTACAGCACACAGATAAAAATATAAGTGATAAATATTTATTTAATTTTTCCTAAAAGGTCTAGGCTAATCTGAGCTCCCACATCAGTGATAAAATTTGTGGATCCCCGTGACAGAATGAAATACTAGCCTTACAGCTAAGAAACTCTCTTAACAGGAGTAGAGTTCTTGTGGTGAAGGGCAACGCCTACATGTGATAGCTTTTCCCAGCAATTAAATATAGCAACACATTCCCAAAGAAAGGAAAAAAAAAAAAAAGGAAAGTTGCAAGGAAAAAGAAAAGTTACATTTTTTCCCTGAAATTCTAGGTGTTTCTACATCAACAGGATGTAGATGAGAAATGACTTGATGCTATGTTAACAAGTCGGTCCATTTGTCTCAAATATGTACACTAGCAACAGTGCCTCAAGGAGGAAAGGAATTTTCTGTTCAAAGACTAAGGCAGGCTCATCCCACACTGTAAGCTTCAAGAAACATTAACAAGAATTTCTGCTGTTTTGATTTTACTCCTACTTACTCTGTCTTCATCACTGCTATTCTTGCTTCACAGATTTGCAGTAACTGGAAGAAAAGCAAGTGCAAACAGCAGAGAAAACAGTACTGGCCACAAACAAAACAAAGATGCACAGTGCAATACAAAAGGGTTAAATTATAGCTTTTGCTTAAAAAAATTAATAAAAATCCTTAACCAGATAGACTTCCACATTAGCTACAGTGATTTAGCATTTCCTAGCCCTCACTGACTAGCAGCTAGCAAGATTCAGGTAGATGCAAGGAGATATATACTCAATTCATGTGGAAGAATCAATAAAAAAAGTCTGATTACTGTATCCAACATCAGCAGTGTGCCCAGCTCACACACCCATCCTGACACGAGTCGACGACAGACCTAGTCATAAGCATCCCACGAAAGGATTCCTTCCTGTTTCCCTGCCAACTGTCTAAGCAAATACATTGTCTAAAATTGCTGCCAGAACCCTTTCATCTCAAATACCGGAGGTTCTCTGTGAAGTCGAAAGAACGCATGCCAGCTCAACTTCTCATTCCAAGCACAGTCAGCTAAAACGCAGCACAAGAGAAGGCAACTGAAAGCAGCAGTCTTGCCACTGTTAAAAGAAAGTTCCAAGCTGTAAATGGAAGGATGGATCCAAGATTCTGGCCAATTGCTAACAAATTATCCCATTTATTCTCAGTGGGCAGCTGCCATGAAAAAATGGGCACTTCGAACTAACACATCAGAATTTAGAAGCAACTGGATGTCTTTACAAGTCACCAGGACCAGTGCACAATCACTTTATTATGTGACCCTAGTCCCATGCTTTGTTTTCAGCAGCTCAGTATGCAAACCTGAAACTTGCTTTGTTTACAGAAGACATCTGCAGAACTAGAATAGACATTGACAAAAAAACCCAAACCAAACAAACTTTACTTTATGAATCAATCTAGTCAGCAGTGCTGACTATCTGATCAAGACTGAATCACAAGTTTACCAGTGAGTTTCCCTTTCAAATCTTATCAGATCAAGGGATGGGAAACAAGTGTCTTAGATCCTGTGGGCTGAAAAAACAGCTAACACCAGACATGAGAGAATGTTGAGCTCGGACTTTTCCATGGCAGGTGGCCAGCTGGAAAGCTAAGTAACTTCAATGCATTTACAATAGGCATAACCTTGAGTATCTCACAGAACCATGCTTCCTACTCCACTTCTGCAACAAATGCTTTGGTGCAGCGTCCTAACGCTCCACTTTGTGTGGAGACATCAGCTCTGACACGTCTTACTTAAATTTCTCTATGTATGCTGCTAAAAGGTGACTGTAAGAATTGGAAAGTATCATTTATCCCCCACACTTAGTTAAAAAATTCTTTCAAAAAAGTATTTCTCATTTTGTCTATCTACACAACCAAGAAATTTCTAGACGTGAGCAGACTATAATGATGGTCTTGCAAGATTCAGAAAGCTGCTCGGTATTTGAAAGCTAGGTTTTAGGTGGAAATCACACTAAGGTGAAAAGCCAGTTAAGTCTTAAATAGCACACGAGTGCAACTAACAGTTTGATTCCTATAAAACCAAGTGTATGGGTAGTAGGGAGCAGAAAAAGAAAAAATTCAACCTTGCTTACATTAGTCTGAAGATTTTCACCATGCCCATTACCTCAGTACTCAGCAGGCTCACTACACAGAACACAAGGCTTGCAAGTCTGAGTGACTCAAGCCAGTTTCCAGTCTGATTTTCAAAACACACTTGCCCTAGAAAAAACTCACTCCTTTTTTAATAACAGCTTGGGCTTTATTAATTCTAAGAGACTGACCAACTTTGAACTATGAAGTGCACCATTTCTGTCAGCTTTTAAATTCTCAAATCAGTGGAATTTCATCATGTATACTAGGTTGCTCTCAGCACTGAGAAGCCACTCACATCTCATGTTCGCCCACTTACACAGAGATTGGTATTGCCTGCTACAAAGTCTGACCTTTACATGCACCTGTAAATCCGCTGGATCACTAGTGATCGAGCTGTCTCATGTCATATGCCAAAAGCATTTATTTCATTGGTTGAGTACAGCTGCACTTGGGGTCTGTGAGAGAGGGTTTCACCGAAGAAGTGACCTCATCTCTTCTGCTTCACTGCCAGTGGCAACACCACATGCTGAGTCCAGCACATGAGTGACAATGAACCTCAAACAACCTTTGGTGATCTGAAATCAACTTCAGTTTCCACTCACAATCAAGTCAAGTTTTCTCTGTGATCTGATTTAGTCATTATCTCAAAACAATTTTTATTTATTCACATCCAGTCACAACAAATCAATTATTCCAAATACTCTCACCCCTACTGAAGGTTGTTTAAGCATGACAAGGGGAAGGTCTTCCAAATTTGCACTTAAACCTTAGCGCTATTGACACTTTAGCGTGAAGATTTCAAGTAACCTACACTTCTTTTTATTCCTTTGCAGAATTTGTTCTCTTTCAAAACATTCAAGATTCTTTTCCTGCATTTTTCATTTCAATCCATTCCATCACACAACTCACATCGTTACTTTCACTTACAAAACCAAAATTGGAATGGATTTACCTAAGCTGAAAGTTAAAGCTTGTTCAGGTATTGATTCGCTAAAGGATCAAACATCCCCGATTGAAGACTCACAAGGTGAGATGGGATTGGTAACTGCATGAACAGTAGCAGTATTTATGTGCAACTCCATCCTATTTTCATATACACCTACAGCCAAGTCCTTTGACACGGTCCTCAATCTTTATAAAGCTATTATCTTAAAGCTCAGGCTTATTAGAAATGACTTACCATGGAGGAAAATAAGCCCACAAGTAATGCTGAAGTCTTGTATCAAATGGAAAGTTTTATTTTTAATCACCCTCATGTGCAACTGTTTTATAATTTATAAATTAAGCACTATAAGCATCTGAAAACAAATCTAAAGATGAAATAAGTGATTTGAAATAAGTGACTTGGATTCTATTCTTAAGGCTTCATCTACACATGTAAATTAATCAAGCCACAGTGGAAACTGAAGTGGGTTTAACGAACTTCTACAAGCTCTGGAGCAGACCAGCCTGTAAAAAAAAAATATTAAAAAAATATTCCTTATTAAAGCCCCACTCACATCCTACTGAGCTGCAGAGAGGGAAACAGTCCAGCCACGCGGACAGCCATCTGACCTCCTTGCAACCTAGAATGCATGTGCTGGACTGGCAGAAAGACAACAGAAAAACAGTACGTAGTAGGGTCGTTCTTCTGCCTCCTGGCCACATCTAACATCACTACTGATCCAGTACTGTACTCTGACCAAACTGAAACTAGATGGATCAAAGTCTTAAATATGCATAATTCAGAGATGGAATTAAATGGGAAAGAGTTCCATCAATAACCCACTATTTTTTCAGTTTGAGATTTTACTGAGTTTTCCAAAGTAGAATTAAGTGAGTATCAAGGAAAGCAAGTCAAATTAAGAGGCTTTGGGGGTGGGGTGGAGAGCAGACCTTCTAAGGACAAACACCAACAGTTTGTTCGGGAGTAAAGCCAAGTGAAGCACAAGTCTGCCACAGTCTGAACTGCAGGAATCTGTGTTGTATACAGAGGAGACATTTGAAAGGTGTCAGTAAATTACTTCTCGGAGAAACATGTTTTCCACTTTCTCAAACAGAAAATCTTGCATGATGTTTCCAAGAAGTTTTCCTCCCCTCCCCCAAATACTAGAGTCAATAATAGAGCAAAACAGGTTTACTCCACAGAGCTGCTTTAAGCACAGCTGCAAACTAATGAGAAGGTGCAGACCATGCTGCCTGCTGCCTTCGTAAGATAAAGCCTTCCCAGCTAGGGCAGGTTCAGGAAAAGGAACACTAGAGTACTGAGCTAACCTTACCGTCTGCTTTGAGGAGAGAGCCTAACAGCTCTGCTCTTTCCATTAGTGTTCCATTACCAGCTGGTTGGTTTGTGGCAGTGTGGAACCTCCAGAGATTTTCTGTAACAGTATCATGTTCAGATGCATCCTTAAGTCACCTATCTATGAAAACCTCCGCTGCTGCACAGCTATCATTTCACATAAACTCAGAAGTAAAATACTGTGTTTCTTCCCTCCCTCTGCTCACCTCCTCCTCCTCTACACTCCTCCTCTACACTCAATACCTGTGAAATGGAGCCTTCACTTTGAACAGTATGCAAACGCTTCAGTCACTCTAATAACTTGGAACACAATCATTTCAAAAACTAAACAGCATCCTCAAGGTACAGGAATCTAATTTTCGCATCAGGAAAGATTTATGGAGGTAAGGAACCATTGCTTGGATGAAAAATCAGCAAGATAAAGACACTGCCATCGTTCCTTGGCAAGCACTAAGTGATCACTTGCATTGCCAGCTGCTTGTTCCTTCACCAGCACCACAAGCACGTCACTACCTTGGCTGTGCCTACAATCAGTCATAGGGTTGCACTCTGCCTCAGATGAAATTTGCAATTTACAGCAGAGCTCCCCAAAAAATAGTTGTGCCAACATAAGCAAGACCATAATGCAAAGCAGAACTCCTTAAACCACCATTTCCTATTGCTCACCGTGATTACTCTATCACAGAACCACAGCCCAATTTAAGCTCTCTGCTTGCACAACACATTGAGCAAAACACTCAAAGTTTTAAGTCACAGCAGGCTTGTCAGGGAGACAGCAGAAGAAAAGTAGGTTAAATATGATGACAATCTTTTCAATAAGTCATTGCAACAGGATCAAGATTTGGATGGCTAGTAGAATACAACTTGGCCAACTGGGCAAGCTATTACCTATCCTACCTGCATTTTTCTTTTCAGCTTTCTGCCAGGTCCTGTCCTCTAAAGAACGTAGGCTCCTTAAACACAATTCACTGCCAGTGTGACAAGTTAAGAACAACTTCAAGCGTCTGTTCTCTTTAAGTATAAAAATCCAGCAGATAGGCCAGTAAGATCTCATAAAAACAGACCTAGTTTTGAATGTTTTGCCTACTTGTTCATCTGTGCTTGTTACTTGTTCTTGATCATACATAGCTTACTGTAAACTAGGATATTCAGGAAAGCTTGAAAGCATTCATTACCCATTATCCTATTAAATTCAGTGGCCCCTTTGAAAAATCCAAGCCTTAGCCTCTTACTGTTATTCCTCAAGGGAGTATTTTAGAGAATTTTGAAGGACACCGAGATCACCCTTGCTCACTGTTCTAATTCTACGTGGAGAGGACAAGGTCTGGTACCTATATGAAAGCACACTGAATTACTACAGAGAACATACAAACAGAGGTGCAGAAGGCTGACTTTTAAAACTGGAACTTTCTGAAGTGCATTGTCAGCACTGCTTTTCTGAGCACAGAGTGAGCCATGTCAGGGAGATCGGCTTAACAAAACCATTCACCTCTTCTTTTGCAGCGTGGTGTGTCCCACCCCAGTCTCTCCCTGCCCCCAATTTCCTAAACCCAGCCACAGAGTCAGAAAACTGCTAATATAGCACAGAGCAAGTAGCTGGAGCCCTCTTTTCTTCTACACAGCTAAGCCAGTCCTTGTTTAATCCTGAAGTAGCACATATAGCTTTAATACACCAAAACCTTCAAAAAGCCTTATGATGGTAACACAAACATAAAAAGTCTCCATTTCAGCTGTATCTTTGAGACCGAAGGGTTGAAACGAGGCTGGGAAGTGGACCCCTTCCACTAAAAACAACGTTCTTTGCTTCTTTTAAGTCAGATAAGTATTAACATATACATTTCTGCATACTGCAGGTATTTTGTTGCAACTAGAATACAAGTTGTCCTCATGCTACCACAGTTTTACCCTATGCATATTACTTAATATATGAGCTCTCCCTTGCTTCCACCGAATTTCAGTAGGAACTCTTTGTTAGACTCCCTTAGTCATACAAAAATACCTTTAAATGTAGTTAACTTGCTCCAATTTCTAGAATACATTCTCATCACCAGGAATCTCCATGGAGATACAGTTGGCAATTTTGAAGTCTCTTGAATTATTGAAATCCATTAGAAACTTTCTGAACATGAAGTTAAACAGTAAAATCAAAAGCTAAAGGCTGCTCACTGGGTAGGATCTGTCTCTGCTCAGAACTTCCCTGCACACTAGAAAGGGATAAAGAGATTACTCCAGTGGTTTTAGCTGCAGTTGGGTACTGGCTCAGACAGCCTGAACTGAAAGTTTCCTTCCTTGTTTCTCACAGCATGTGCCAGCATTTCTTGATGGGAATGCAAAGATTAATTACAGCTGTACTTGCTCTGAACAAATCCTTATATTCAATACAGTCCTGCAAGATTTAGAGTAGCACTAATTAGGGCTTAGAACAACAATTCTGCAAAGACAGACATACTGCGTATTTTTTCTAATTATTTTATGCATAATAAAATTAAAGCTTCTTTCCAGAAGCAGGGTGGCATTTATTCTCGAGAGTTGGGAGCCAAAAGGGCTTTTCCAGTCTAAGAACATTAGATTTTGCGTTTCAGTGCTATTGCTGAAAGGTAAAACGTCAAACTATAACCGCTACTACAGGCATACAGAGAGAGAGGCAAAGATGACTACAGTATTTATTCCATAGATCTGTTGAGACACCCAGACAGTTCTCTGATGGGCTCAATTACTAAGAGGTGAAGACAAAAAAATATTTGTTCTTAATAAAATGCACATGAGTAGAAAGAAATCTTTCAACCAAAAAAATGGAAATCACTAGGCAAGATGCAAATTCTTGTAATGAATTTTCAGCATGGGAGCTGTATCTATGAAGTTGTTTCTCTCATTCACCTTAACCACACCAAAAATACAGTCAAGATTTATTGGCATCTAAGGGCCAAAAAGCAAAAGTTCCTACAGGCAGCCTTACACAGTGCCATAAAAATACAAGGCTTTTTAATCTACCTCCAAGAACCTAAAGTTAAAAAGTAGGACCACACAAAGCCTGAATTTCAACCTTTTGATATCCATAGACAGCAGGGTGTTAATAAGGTACATTATAGTACTTCATGTTTTACAGACTTTAAATTTGCCTGGAGTTTTTGATGTTTAAATAAAAAAAGGAAAAACTGTAGAGTGCTACACAGACTACCAGAAGAGCCAGTAGCACAGCTCTTTTTATTCTGCATCTGTCTCAGTTCCCATATGGTAGGCATATCAATTTCTTGTTATCCTCTTATTTATTATGTATGATCTGCTCATTACTTTCCAACTTATCCTCCCAATTCCATGCAGGCTACATTTCATCCAGCTGTTACATTCTGTCATAACCTAAGGCCAGTAGCAATTCATGGCAGGAATCCTTTTATTTTTCCACAAAGCATTTAGCACAGACAGCTTTAATGCTTGGTTGAGACTTCAGGTAGGTACTGTAATAAATTGCTATTCTAACACTTTTCCATTTTGCACTGTTTTGAAAAGGTCATAATTCATGACCTTTCTGGTCTTCGTTATTTCTTTCCAATAGCAGAAAGTATTTAATAACAGCTAATAACCATTTTACCCATCACACAACTTTCTACGGATGGTTCTGCTTGAGAGAATGGCTTCTGTCATTGAGAAAATACATCATGCAAGTGGATTTTGCTAGAATTCAAAATTACGTGCAGTGTAAAATGATTTATGACCTTCGATTCTCTACACGGCTTTGAATCCAACCTACCTTAAAAGCAAGTTTTTCTCACCTTTTGCTCGGTGGCACTTAAAGCAAAACTGAGATTATCAAGTGCAGGATTCCTTAGTGTAGGTGACAGACAATATGTTGTGAAGGCATCCTTAACTCTGCCTCCTGCTCCAGCTTAGTCTTGAACTTGAATCTCAGTGACTATCAAGACACACTAGTGCTGGTACAGCCAAACACCATGCTACTCAAGCAGTTCTTCTTGTGGCAGCAGGCCCATTAACATATCTCATTTAGGCATATATTTTTAGAATACTTTATGTTACCTTTCAATTTTTAATAAAACCTAAACCGTAACTCAGTGAGTCTCACCTCCTTTTACAAAATGTCACTGTTGTTTTGAGAGTTCTTACTTGACACTTTGATCTGAAAAAAGTTTTCCTATTTGGTCTTAGAGACAGGATTAGAAGCCAGGGACTCCAACTGCTAATCCTTCCTATTACAGACCAGCTACAATGCTTTGCAGCATTATATTTAAACAAGCAATTAACTTTTTCTGTACAAAGATGAGGCAAACTCCATAACTTGACCATAGACTTCTGAGGTCTTGAGATGAAGAACTAAGAATTTAAATCTTAACCTCAGGCACTTAATTACTGCAATACTGGCATAAAACCTTGCTTAGGTATTTAACTAAAAAAGAAACATCTTCATAACTCACCCTGCTATACGAGTCCAGAGCAGGATATTATTCAAGCTGCACAGATAGTCTGCAAGTTAATGATCTTTTAAGTTAATCATACATTTAATGTCCGATTAAGCCACTGTTTCAGAATTCTAACATAACAAAATCATATTATAACACACTAATAGTTATTTTTATAACAACAACCTGGCAAATGTAAGGGCAGGCAGGTCAAATAGCACTCTCATTCTTTAAGTGTAATAGCTAAATTCAAACAGGCCTATTTACCATCCACAGCTTCAAAACTAGCTTCAAAGAAAATAATTATCTAACATTGTTAGATACAGATGTACTTGACCTTTAGCACTAACACTGTGTAATTAAAAAATATGAAGACTCAGCAACAGCAAACATGTGTTTCTGGTTTGTAGTATTACTGTCAATCCATTGTTTTTAAAAAATTCTCTGGGTCAGAGTGGTATGTCCCATCCAGATCTAGAAAAGAAAAAAATCCACGTGATTTCCCCAGCAGTAATTTAGTTTCACAGGAGTTCTGCAAACTAGGAATACCCAAGCAAAGCTCAAAAGTAACTTGGCAAACAGTTGCTACCTAGCCTCAATTAGTGCATTAAATGGTAATAAGATTTCCTCTGCTGGCACTTTCCCTTGTACACCTCAACGTGGCTATTTCCCTTGTACACCTCAACAGCATTGGTCAAGTCCCAGTAGATTTCACTGATGAAATATGCAAGTTTCACAGCTCTGGGGGAAACAAAAAACCCCAAACTCATCCTTACAGAATAAGCAACATTCATAGTCCCTTGCGTTAGCTCATATTCAAACAGTAGTTTGCAAAAAGAAGAGCTCATTTTTGTGTTATGGCCAGTTGTATAAGCTGGAGTCGATTTGACACTTAGTATTTCCTCAAGAGGAAGTGCACTAGCAAGTGCATGACGTCAGTACCAGGTGCAAGTACTCCTGCATTTCGGGCTGTAGCCTATATGCTGAAAGAAAAGTAAAATGCTTACAGACACATGCCTTTAAGGCTAACTCTATTCTGTCCTTGCATCCTAAAGACAAAATAATCAGTTGGAAACTTTTAATAGGGATCTCTTGAATCCTTAAGTAAACATGCACTGAAGAATTCTGACAAAACAGAGCCCACTCTTGTAGCTTTCATTTAACATGCCACTTCAGAAGTCACCTACTTCTCATGTCAAGTCAGTACTCTGCTGTCCGACCTCTCAGTTCTTCTAGATTTGACTTCCAGAGGCAGACAAAGCCTGCCACATAACCTCCACATGCTACAGCAGCTGATATATAGCCTGACTCCTGATCATCGTACATTACTGCCATACCTAGTGCTTCCATACCAAAATAAAGACATTTAAGCAACAGTTTGTCCACTCTGAATCAAGAATTGGTGCAAATTACTAGTGCCTCACCTCCATACTGCCCAAAATACACAGCTAGCTGCCTATGCAGCTTTGAAGCCATCAGCTCCTTGCATAAAGAGAATGTAGCAACAAGCTATACTAATGCAAGGAGCAGGCTCTTCACCATGCAGCATTTCCAGAACACTATCTGTTACGGCAGGCATAATTTAACCGCTGCAATTTATTTCAAGTGTCCGCTTAGAGGAAAAGAAACACATAGTTAATTCATAGGCAAGTGACTCGTGTCCTATTACAAATATCCCCCAAACTCCCACACTTCAAAACACCTAGAGACTTGGGGAATCGATAGAAAGGGTCTTTAAAACATTTTCCAGAGTCTTCCCACATCCAAGGCTTCAGAGGCTCTTAGTATTTGAAGTATTAATGGAAGTGTTCCATACAATTCCCTGTGCACAGATCTAAAAATAGCTATGGACACAGTAGTAATTTTTTGCCTATATTTGCAGGCCCCTTATTTCCCTCTCAGGAACCACTACTTCCCATTAATGCTGATAATTTTTTTTTTAAATAGGAACTATTACAACATTAGAAATGCTTTCAACAGTGTAGTGAACATCAATAATAATTAAAATTGAATTGATACTCCAGTGATGGATCATGAATATATTCTGCATATTAAGAATAACTGCATTGTAACAGATGACTTTTGCAGCCTCCTTGGATGTCCATACCCTTTTCTGTATCAAGAAGGGTGGGTATCTGTAAGTACAAGCCAGAAGCTACTCTGGCTGCATGTGAGTAACTTCCCACAGTTGCCTTAACTGCGAATAGGCTTTGGAATTCACAGTAAATAGCCTCATCAATCCTGAAGAGATGAGAATATGATTTGTACCATAGGAGAAGTTCAGGAGTTCTTGAAATACATAGTTACAGGCTAGAAAGACTTGGTATTTTGAAGGGAAGCAGTAAGAATCATTCAAATAAAGATACTGCTTTGTCTAAGATTAGTCAGGATAGTGATTTAAAAACAAAACTAAAAAACATTGTGCATGTTTAAAAAACCTGATAAAACAACATCAATTTTGATTTACGAATTGGTGAAGCCAGATGACAGACTTCTCAGATCTGCTCAGTTAGCCTAAACTCTGTAACAGAGCTAGTGTACAATACATATCTTTTCTGACCATGACAAAAGTGTAATTTTCTTGCCTGACAAGCCCTGTTTGTCCCATCTTCACCCACAACAACATGAAGCACACCAAGTTGCAAGAAGTCAAAGTACCATCTAACCTCACTTCAGTTTGATTGTTCTGGACACATTAAAACAAAAGTGAAGGTGCATTCTCCCACTACAGACCTGGGAGGAAAGGGGGGGGGGGAAGGGCAAAACCACCCAACAAAACAGAACGCACCTGACCAAAGCAATTCCTGCATTGGCCTTAGTCTCCATGGTTTGTGACATAAAAAGAAACATCATTTACAGATGTAAAAAAGCTCGCAGATACATGCACCTGAATTACCAAATATACCCAAATCCTTGTTATTAGGCTCGAACTGAAGATGCTTCCACCCTTTCAGCAAAATCATGTTTGAAATCCCTTGGAGAGTCCTTTCTCCAAGAAGCCATTCGAAATAGAATTTGTCTCCACCTGCTGGCAACAAAGAATTAACATCCAGTTGCCCAAACTACCACAGGCAACCTCAAAAGAACAAATGTTACAGGACATTGAGACACGTAAGTGCATTCCTTTCTAACATAAAGACAAAAAATGGGGTAGGATAATGAGGGCAAGGGAGAAGAGAGAAAAATCACATACTGATTACAAAAGAATTCCTATTCTAGTAGTTAAAATTGAGGACAGAGATGTGACAATGTAACCAACATACAATGAAGCTTTTGTCCCCAAACTACTTGGCTTGCATACAAGTAACAGAGGAACTTGGGTCGGTGGGAACAGGCTGGGGCAGGGGAAGAGAGAGAGGCTGATGTTTGTGAAAAGAAAGTGAAATTGGTTAGTCTGCTTTAAGAAAGACAGTGAAGAAAAAAAGCACCCTGCTATTGTAGAATCCACCCCCTCACTTCTGAAATGCTCAAAGACCCAGACAGGGATTTACAACCAGCACTTCTAGGCCCTGAACATGAAGCAGAAAACACTCAAATGCCCAGAGGCAGCTTCCGTGGTCCCGAGAAGCAGCTTTCAGATTGTATAGGGTTATGGTCAGAGCCATTTTCTTTCAGCAAGTTTGTTACTGCTGAGTCAATCATTAAGCTTAGCATTACAGGCCATAGGAAGACACCTGTACACTGCAATTTTCAGCTCTAGTTAACCAACATTTTTTATTTTTAAACAAAGTCACACAACTTCCTGGAGAAATATACAGAGGTCAAAAGCAGACCAATATAATCTTACAGCTTAGAAGCCAAAATAATAACAATAATAAAAAAAGAGGTGGTGTTCAGTTGACTGTAAGACTAGGGTGACCAAAAAAACCCCTTGCTCAGCACTTGTATTTATTTCAAACACTGTTGAGAAGTATTCAGAAAGATCATAGTAATGTAAAGCTTCAAAGTTTTGGCGATGATTTAAAAACTATTATAATGATTATAAATTGTATTCAAACCAAGCATATTCCATTTAATAGCTGACTGACTTAGTAAGAAAGGGAGTGCTGATGCAGAGGTTTTCTTTAGCCTTAGTTAAAATCAGTTCAGAAAAGATTTATTTTCTCAGAGTCTGCTATATCTGGCTTCTATTTATTTACATTAATCTATATCCAGCAAGGGTTTAAACTAAATGAAGGTATGGGTTTATACATATCATATGCAATTATAAATAAGGCAGCTCCTTAAACTACCTGCTTTCTTTCAAGTTTTGCAGTTTTTAACTTTTTTTTTTTTTTAAAAAAAACAACCAAGGAATTATACTGCTGCTAATCCCTGTGTACTCAGAGAATCAGACTTCTGCTGAACCTAGAAACAAGGCATGGAAACTTGAACTTGTTCAGGTTAATGTGTTAATAATTTCTTTAGTGATCAATCCAGAAGTAGCATTTGTATGCTTGAGAACAATCTACTACATTTAAAAAAAACTTCTATGCAGCAAGCGCTTTTTGTTTGTAATTGAGGTACTTCGTAAACTCCTGGTAATGCAGCCTACACAGTAAAATAACAGCACCCAGGATTTTCAAGTTGTTAGTGCCACAGATAGAGATGAACTGGGACCAAGTTACATAGTACTTATATAACACACCGCATCGCTGCACTACTATTAACAGTTCTGGTGACTGCAGCAGTTCCAGTTGCCCCAGTAACATCTGAACAGGTTGTATGAATGCCATCCAAAAAGACGCATGACAGACATACACCATGATGCTGAAGATGACAGCATATTAAGGATCACTTGCGTGCCTGTGGGCTCGGTTTTTGTGGGGCTTTTTTATTTTTTGGTATTTCCTGTTTAATCCTCAGAGCCAGAGAATGCAGAGGTAGGTCTACCAGTCTTGGAATGCTATTTATTCAAGATGGACTTCTTTTTTCCCCCATTTGATGCAATTTCATTGCTAACCAGTACAGGAATGAACCTCCCACATAATCCCAATCTGAATCTCCACCTAGAAACAAGACCAATGCTTGATCATAGCATTTCCCAGAACTAAAAAAAAATTCTTAACAGGCTGTCGATGCAATTATTGCTTATTATACTGGATTCTCTTAGTAGTTGTCTCATGTTAAATTCAAGTTCCCTGTGGCCTCAGCCATCTTTTTATTCCACATTTGAACAGTGCTTAGAACAGCGAAGTCTTAGTCTGTGCCTACAGATGCTAGGAATTATGGAACAATTAACCTGTCTTCTCTCCCCCCTGTATATCACCCTCCTCACCCCCCAATCCTCAGTGCTGTTAACACAGAAACCGTTACATTTTTAGCCTAAGGAAATGAGATTTATACAACCATCCTGTGACAGTTTTACCTAGCCATTTTATTTATTCTTTAGTCATTTACCAGTCTCAAGATACTTCAGAGACAGATTTCAAAGATATGCAACAAAAAGACTCAAATAGGCATCTTAACAGTGGAGACAGATGAGCATCTACGGGCTGCAACATGAGTTTAACTAGTATTAGACACTGGGAAACCCACACAGAGGAGCAGCATGAGGAAGCAAACGCGAATTTCACTACTGAATTTCTCTAGTTTTCCTTCAGCTGTATTACATTCCTCTGTAAGGTTCTAAGGGAGACTATACAAAGCCGTATATCAGATATATATAGATATATCATCTACCTAACTCCTCCAATTAAACACTGGTAACATATCCAGGCATGAAGAATTTTAACTTTTTTTTTGAGTTTGTTTTTGTTTTTTAAGAAAAGCTAAATGCAGTTTGGGGGCAGAACACGCAAAACAGACCTCTACCTGCAGACTTAAGCATAATTAAACGTATCTCTGTGATTTTAACATATTATTAGAACAATTAGGAAATCTTCCCATGTCATTTTACAAGAACTACTAACCATGGTACTAGATTGCATGGATCAGTACCTTCTTTCACTGAACAGAGAAGAAAAAAGAGAAAGAAAACATCTCCATTTTGTACACAGGAAGAAAAAGGAGTGGATTATGAACAGCTGTTAGAAACATATCCCATACAAGAAGTGCAGCTATTTTGGCACAAGAGCACGAAAATGTAATAACAAGAAAGCAAGGAAGATAGCACATTTTTACGCTCACTGTCATCTTTCAGTTGCTTATCCAAGTTTCACTTGCAGATGTCAGGATGAAAAGAAACAGTCAAATAGCAGCAGCCGGAATGGGTGTTGCATTCACTTCAAAAGATCAGCATGCAGGAATAGTTTGCCAGTATCAATATAGTGCAAGCTGGCAGGACTGGAAAGTTACAAATTAAGTGTGCCTTCATCAGTGACCTACTATGAACAGACCTACTGAGCTGCTAAAATATTTTTAGTTCAACCAATTCCTGCCTTTTTTGGTTCCTCTTGCTCTTCCAGTTTATCCAGTCGAGCACTTTTCCACTCCCTCTTACTGCCATGTAGTTTTTCAAGTTTGGCTCCAATTACCACTTGTTTCTGCTGCTGAAGTGCTCAGATTTACAGCGTTAACAACAAACGGCTCCTATGATAGCTAAATCTTGCACGCAGCAAGCAATCTTTCAACTGAGGAGAGATTTATACAGCAGGGAACTTTTTCTCCTCCCACCATGAAGATGGATGTACTCACCAGCTGATACTCGCTCCGACGGCTGAAGGCTTCCTTGATTCCTGAATCCCTCCACAGCGCACCCAGTGCTGGTACATAGAGCTGGAAGGTGGCAGGCTCTATGGGCATTCCAGCTTTGTTTTCAAAAGCCATCAAAAACATCCCATGTTTCTCATTCTCGGTGTACTGCCAAGGGATCCCCAGTTTGTCCCGTGCATCAACCAGAACCCTGCAGCCCTAAAGAATGATTCAGATAAGAAAGTCAGTGATAAAAAGATTAAAATGTAAAAGGTAAAAGAACAAGGACTCAGAGGTACTTGAAGCTTCTTTTTTTTTTTGGGGGTGTGTGTGTGTGTTGGTTTGTTTGTTTGGTTGGTTTTTTTATATATAATATTCTGCTGAGACAGGAAAGAAACATAAACATTGTTTATTGTAACATCTCCAGCAGAAATAAGATAGAAACAGCTTGCTTGTGTAAGCAGCTTAGCCATAATATATTTCTCCAGGTGGAAAAAAATTCTTGCAGCAACAGCTAGTTGTGACAAGCACTACTACCAACAGATAATCAAAGTAAACATCAAATGTGTACGAAAAGTATCTGAGAAATAATGTATGATCCTCATAGTTGTAGTTTTAAAAGTAACACCATGCCTGAAACCCGTATTCTTCCATCTTTTTTGTTCCCTTTGTGTTTTAGATACCAAAAAGAACATACTAGCTTTCTCAAGCATTAGATCAGAAGAGCACTAAAAAAAAAAAACCAAAAAAACCCCACCCTAAAAAAATAAAATAAAAAATACTATTGAAAGAATATATTCTGGTGAAGCAAATTACATTGAGCATCCAGAACTGAGGAAACTTGGTAACTTTCAGTGCTCTATGCATCCACCAATTAGTTAAATGTTTAGGTAAAAAAGATAGCAATAACAAACCAGTAAGATCCGAAAAACATGTTGCTGTAAAGCACGATTTTGACACAATATACATGGCTGCTATACAACACAGCTATCCAACTTTATAGATTCCTTGAAAATTTGCTGTACATGAGCATCTTCCATTGAGACATTTCCATTCAGATGGTTACCTCCAGCAGGAAAGCCCAGCGGCAAGAGGACTGAAGGCACTGCATAGATTTCAAGCTATTAAGCTCAGTAAAGCAGGTGCTGTTTTCCATCAGCATCAGCTTACTTTTTGAACTAGCCACACATTTGCTAAGAAGTCACGACAAGTAGGTTTTGGTACTCAATATCTAGAAAAAAAAATCTGGAAGTAAAGTCAACTAGTTCTCAAATTTAACTCAGGATTACTGACACTGCTTAATTTCACATTTTGCAGGTTTTATGGAAACTTAATTTCACAGGCAACAAGCCAAACACATGAGATTAAGTAACTCTGAAACCTCAGTCTTGAATCTAACTATACCTATATTAAATAATTTCAACTGGCCAATAGTTATTTCCCAAGAGTAAGTACCATTATAATTATGGATAGACCTGTTAATGGTGGCTTAGTATCTTCAAGTATCATCTAATTCACAAGTAAAATCTGTGGGACATATTAAACTACTTCTCATTGTGTTGATCTTTTAGTTTTACAGTTTAAGCTAATTAATAGAAAAAAGAAAAATTGAAGTTCTGTTTCCATAGCTATTCACATGAACCTTAACATTATTGCACCGATTTTTTTTTTGCATACTTTTAAGCTATCAAGACTGCACATATGTTTTCTTAACACTTGAACCTTTCACCTCTCCAGACATTTAACAGCACCACACAAGAACAGTAACTTTCTCAATGGAAATTAAGATTGGAGAGGGAAGTGAGAGGCAACTTCGTGCGAGTGCTGCAGAAGAGGAACTCAAAGTGAAGCATTGCTGTTGTCACTATGCAACAGCGTTCCTGAAGTGCAGTTTCCAAAAATGTAAATATTTATGATTCTCTAGTGATTGTTACTTTCTTTTTATAAAGTAGAGAATATATCTCCACAATACCATGACAAGACTAAAATTAAATATAGCTGTACAAACTGCTGCTTTTAATTCCAGACATAACTATTTAGTAACTGTCACATAGACCAAAAGCCAACTGTAATTCCTAGTTACAGAGTTTATCCCTTTATTAACAGAAGTCTTTAGATCTGCATTATTTGAACAGTGTTAACAAATGTAAGCATGGAGGAAAAAAAAACACTTACAAGGTTCTGCCTCTGAACTGCAGATGCCCGCATGACGTCTCACAACCTCAGGCACTTTTGCAAACCCATCACTTGCACAAAACACCATCCTGGCCGCCATTCAAAGGCAGTGTCAGCTCCCCCCTACCCCCAGATGAGAACTTTGGAGATTTCTCCAAAGCATTGTGGTAACCCAGACCAGTGGGACACTGCTATTTCTAGGCATTTAGCACCAGGTTTGTTTCTGTTCAGTGAGACAAAGTGTTTATGAACAGAAATGGTTAAGCAGTGCTGTATGTCAGAGGTTGATCACCATCTTCCCACAGCGACTGACAGAGCTCCCAGCCCACAGAGGCCAGCTCTGACCTTTCACCTGCTTGGGCTCCAGCTCCCTGCAACCATCTCCCCCAGCTGCTCAGCTTGGCTTTTCTACCTTACAGCTTTCGGACTGATTTAACTCTTACCCATCTCACAGCTATCGCAGTCCCTTCAGGGCATCTCAAAAGGAAGGACCATAAGATCACACAATTCCAGTTCAGAGACAGTGGCACTGGGACCTCAGCCTCGGTGCCTTTCCCCACATTGTTGCTCTGCCTTTTCCTGCTGCCAGTGAAGATACGGAAGATCCCGAGAGACAGTTCTTAAGGAAAGTTTCATCAATTGTTCGGAGAAACCCACAGAACAGAGTTTCAATCAAGGGTGCAGAGACTGCTCCAGTCCCAGAATAGTCACTTATATGCTGGCTGCTGCTCCTTGGAAATGAGAGTTTGAATGTCCCTGGGGCAAGACAGGGAACCAAACTCTGGCCTCACAGACCCTATGTGAGTGCATTAACTACCGCAGGCTCATGGGCAGCTTGTAGCATCAGCACCTTCCTCTGACCGTGTAAGAAACAGAAATGGTTGCCACCAAATCACATACAGAGCTTGATCTGGGACTGAGTGGCAGGTTCCAATGTAGAGACCAGTGGTGCTAGCACTGACAGAACAGACGTCTATAGACACACACAGAAGGTCAATTTTAAACACTGAATGAAGAACACAAAAAATAAGAAAGGGGTTAGCAAGAATGCTGTCCTAAACAGACCCACAGGAACAGCACCTCTCAAAATCAGAATCTGTAGAACACACCAGATTTGCGATATACATGAGGAGTAAAAGCAAAACAGCTAGCATTTCTTCCACCCAAGTCTTAGCAGTTAAAAGTTTTTGTGACTCAGCAAGATGTCCAGTAAAGTGAATCTAAACTTAACATTTCTCCATCTCTGCCAAACAGTTCCATAAATGCTACAAGCAGATGTCAGAAAGATGAGGATAAGCAGAGAACTTGCCAAATTTAGATCCCATGTTTTGCTATTCTCGCATTTCAGAGTTACTGGTTACACAATTTTTTGCAGCCACAACGAACATTTGATAATCCTTGCCCGACTAACCTGCAGAACAAATTACCACAGGAAAGGTCTTCTCTTTCCAGAAAGACATTCAGAACACTTTCCATACCTCTTTGCTCCAAAAAGACCATCATGTGAGACGCCACAGTCACTTTTATCTATCTATATAGTTAAATCTGCTTGCAAGTTTATACATACTGTTGAAGCCCTGAAGTAAATATTTCATTTAGAAGGTTAAATTTAATTAAAATTCCTAGAATTTCCATTTATTATAGAATGAATGGAATAGTTCAATATATTTAATAAAGCACATTTATCAAAACTGAACTTGGATACAGACACCACTGCTACCAATAAGAAAAAAAAACAGCAAACAAGTCTTATTACAGGTACAACAGTCCCTCCCAAGCACTAACTATGAAGTTAACACCAGACTTTCAATTGTGGTGCTCATTTCACAGGAAACCTTCCCAACAGTGATATGACAGCTTTTCTACTACCATAAAAAAAAAGTCAATTCACTCTTTCATTCAGAAGACTGAATACTGTCAATTACCATTCCGTTTTCAAATTTGGCATATACAAAAAAACCCTGTGACAACAACTTTTGATATGAACTGTTCAGAAATTTATTTCAACAGATCTAAATCTTTTGTGCTGCAAGCAAAGCAGTACCCAGAATAAGTGAAGAGGAAAAGAATTAAATTCCACAGATAACAGTAGTGTCAGGCATTAGAAGATGGCAAAACAGCAGCATACTGGAAGCACCAGTCAGGGAGGAAAAAATAGGAAGTTCTCTGTTCCATTCCTTTCCTAATAATTTTTAACATAATCAAGTCACTGTATAAAACCCCAGCATGCACAAAACCTGAATGGAAATAGGGTAGAACAAAAAAAGGCATTACAAGTGTGTCATGTGTGATCTAACTCATGAAAGACCATAGGTCACACAGAAGAAAACACTATATGGATCTAGAAGTCCACAGTTTTGAAATAAAGTAACGATATACCCAAAATATGCAAAACTACAAACCACTTGCAGAAAGCGAGTAGACAAAAGACTATTCTTTCCTTGCCCCTTGCTACACAAGTACAAGTGGTATAGCAGCACAGTTATTAAACAGAAGATTAAACTAAAAGAAGGGGTTTTCCTATACACCCCCAGTCAGACAAACTCATTTACGTCAGATGTTGGCCAAAAGTATAAAGCATGGACTCAAAAAGCAACTAAGACAAATTGGTGGAAGAGAGGTTCAAAGAGGACTATTCGATTACATTCCAGATGCAACTCCTGGCTCAAGAAGTTTCCGAAACCAAAGGCTGCCAATAACTGGAAGAGTATACCAAAGTATCACATTGCCTGTTCTTGTACCCGTTTTTGGTTGTGGGATTTTTTTTTTTTTTTGTCAGAGACAAAGCGCTAAATCCTTGGCCTGACAGAGCCCAGCTGTTAGGTACTAAGCAGACTGTTTGCTACTCACCAGCAGGATGAAGGTTTTATGAGCATTTGCACAAATGCTCATTACTGGGACTGGCTCAAATATATTTTTTCTCCTTTACTTTTGAAAGTGTTCTAGCTTTTAAAAAAATTCAGACTGTCTTGTATTTTTAAGTAATAATTAAATGATTTTGTGAGAATTATTAGAAAGGTTATGACCAGCTACTGTCACTTGAAGCCAGTGATGCTTGCCAGTACATGAAAAAAAGTGTTGTAGTATTTAAAAAGCAGCTTGATTTAAGAATATCTTACATCAGCAGTTACACTACTACATAACAACAACAAAAAAAATCATTCATGTTTTAAATTATTCACGTACTCCAGTGCTTGAAATATTAGTTATCCTTAAAATCTCACACCTTTCGCCAGATGGACCAACTCAAGAGGCCAAGTGAACTCACCACAGTTAAGCACCACACACACAATGGATTGGGGGGCACTCATTCAGGAGCAAGGACAGGTTCTTCCATATGCAAATCAACAGTCAAGCGATCAGAAGTTTTGATTATTCTAGCCAAGTGCCTAGAGAGAACTTGTAAAACTATCTAGAGTTTGTATACAAATAGAAAAAGTATCTGGTGCATTTTCTTGGAAGAAAGAATAATTTTAAGGAACTACTAGTATGAGATCACAGATGACAAAGTAACTGTTAGAAATGAAATACTGTAGCAGCTACTTTATAAGCTTTTACCACTAATACACTGTGCAACCTCATACAAAAGCCCTAGATCTCCAGCATCCACATATCACTTACGGAAATCATTGCTGTGGGAGAAGCGCTGATCACTGATGAATACTTGATCAGGGGACTCCAAGTCACAGCTAATAGACAATACTGTCTTCTCCTATGGCTGTAAACTAACATGCACACTGCAGGCAACAGGGAGATTCAAATGTGTTTCCTACCGTGTGTTTTAACTCACTGTTGTTGACAAGCAACTGGCAAAGCCTGGGGATCACAATTCGCAAGACCAATATAAACCTGAGCTAATGCCAAAAGGAACATTCTCATCTTAGCAAGATATTTCTAATGCACCCTTTGAGCCAGTGGAACAGTACAATGTGATGCAACTATATGAACACTGGTACAGCTGTACCAAAAAACTACATCTCCATGATCACTGGTGCCAATACAAGAAAAACCTGAATCCCATTGATAGGACTGGACTTCTCAGCAGTAAAGCCTACTGGCAAGTAAAGAAAGATGATAAAATGTAACCTACATGTATTTTTAGAAAATATCTGAACCTTCTAAAGACAACATTCTCAAATACAATTTTTAAAAATAAAGCTGTCAGTGTTTGCAAATATAGCTGTAAGCACTTTTTTTGAATTGGTTTGGAACACTGGAAAGAAGGTGACCTACTACTAACAAACTAATAGCAAGATGATCAGATTTTTAGAGCGCACTATTGTAAAAGCATTAATGGTGTTTTTATTTGATTTATGTCCTTGGAATGTTATTGCCAAGCAGCAGCCAAGAACCCAATGTCATTAAGGATAAGGTTTCGAATTACAGAGCAATCAGCCTAACAATTACGCACCATCAAAAGGGGCATCTGTCCTGGTAGTGTAGATTCACAATCTCTTGTCTGATAGGTTTGTCATTTGTCTGAGCCCACAATGTGATCCAGTGAGCAAACGTCACCAAAATAATTTATATGAAAAGTGGTTTCCACCACCTATATTAGCTTGCTGTAAGGTGAGATAGACACAAGGGTAGGGGTGGGAGCAGCACCAGTTCGCCCAGTCAGGCAACAGAAAGCCTCACCAGTTATGTACATATTTTCACCATTCACATATTCCAGTACCACCCAGGTGAGAGCACGGTAAGCACTAAAGATGACCTACCTTCCAGCCCAACATACAAATAAAAATGGGAACAAAGGGGAAGTGTCATTTACTTAGTCCACACGATCACAAACATTAAGAAACATTTGGATTAGCCACTGAATCTCTGAACTGGGAGCAGCAGCAATGTCTGCTTGCCTGGAAACTCTGAAGAGAATCCTTGTTTTTGACTGAATCCAGCAAAACGACAAATGCAGCAGAAGAAAAATACTGTCACTGCAAGCTTTACTTGCAACTAGGCACAAAGTAGAGATGATGCCCTTAAAAGGTGAGAACTGGTGCTGGACTTTGAAAAAAGTTCCAAGTTAATGCTTTCAGAATTACATTACTTGGTTTCTCCCTTTCCTGAGACCATCACACTAGTATTTAGTTCATGATTAGTTCATGCTTTCAATAGAACAGAAGCAGGATCTGCAGTTCCAGAAGTACCCCCACCAGGCTTTGCAAGACCCTGTCACGCTGCCCTCACAAACACACTGCCACAGTACCCAGCAGACCTGCTCAGACAGAAGGGAAGGGTAGAGAGGGAGGGGCCTTCAACCTGACCCCCGCAAGGGTGAAGAAAACCCATGCAAGTGAAGGAAACTCATTTGGAAACTCTACAGTCTCCAATTCCTTCTTCTCTTGTTTTCATTTGTATTGAACATACTTTTTCAAACAATGTGTACTAGTTTGCCTTTGCTCTGAAGTTTTCTTGTAAACAGTTAGTAGCACAACTCGCTAATTTTTTTGCCAATACTGTTTCCAGGTTAATTATGAAAATCTATGTATTTTCAACTCACTGAATATAACGTAAGCTCCCAAATTTAGTCACTCAAGTGACTAAACTTTTGTCTGGAACACATCAAAGTATGTGTCTACAGTCTCCAGGGACTAAAACTTGTTCTGCAATACTAATGACTACATCACAAGAACACTGTGAGCTCCATTTTGGAACAACAGGGAATATTTATCACTTACTATTGACCATTACTCCTCTTCCACTATCCACCACTATGAAGGCAGATTGCTCTCTCCTGGTCCAACCAGATGACACCCCAAATTCAAAGAGACCACCAGAACTGATGGAATTTATATTTAAGACACAGAAAATTATCAACTGCAAGTCAGTAAGAGTTTCATTGGTTAAACAAACCTGTAACAGGAAGATCAAGAAGACTCATAAGGGCATTTTTTTTTTCTACGTAATTTTGTGAACATAATTTTTCATATTAAAATAACCACTACATGATAAAAGCACAGAGCAAAGATAGTCAGATTTAAATACCAGTTCTATCACAGAACTTTAGCACTTGTATGCTAAATTTAACAGAAAAATCGCCTTATTAGCCACAGTTCCTACAGAGTATTCTCCTTGTCATTCCTTTCAAAAGAAGCTGTCCCAGCGGAAATAAGATTGACACTGTCCTGGGACCAACTACTCCAGTACAGCTAGACCCCAACTCTGAAGTAACAGATTAAGTGCCACTATCGTCACCTCCTAATGGGTTACCAAATTCATTTGCCTGTAAACCCAAGGAAATGTAGAGTCAAATCAATTTAAAGAGTAACTAGCGTTCTAGAGTTTACATAACGGAAAGACGTATTCCCCCTTCATCTGCAGGCTACTAAAGGAATTATGCTTGCACTATAAATGACTAGGTAATTTGATCACTTAAAGCATAGCTCCTAGCTAAACTGAGGAATAGTCTTTTTTCCCACTTCCCAGAGATTGTATCTGTACCTGACTCAAACCTGCAAGTTGCAGATGAGTTTTCTTGTTTTGTTTTTCAACGATACAGGATACAACTACCTTACAGTCAGAGACCATAAACACAACATAAGCCCCTTCAGGGTATACAGAGTACCTGTAACAACGAAGCAGCAGCAGTCTAGGCTTAGTATTGGTTGCAGAAGTCCGAAGTTGTTCTTAAAATGGGACTTCAGCACAGGCTACTCATTTTGCCCACTTCACTGTCACTCATATTTAACTCATCAAGGAGAAATGCTCTTGGATATGCTCAAGGGTATTGCAACTGCACTCAAAAGTCCAAAAGATATATCCTCAGGGAGTTTTCATGTCCAAAATCTTTGGTTTTTTTCCCCCACTTAGAGCCCACAAACGAAGTTACACATCATTTCCTGAGTTGTCCTTTCCCTCGCAATTCCAGGCTTTTCAATTCCTTAGTCAACCATCACAATTCAGGCCACACGCAAGAAAACACTCACAGATGTATTGAAACCTTGAGCTGGCCTTCTAATTTTCAACATAGAAACTAACATTACCAAAAAACTCATTAGATTATACTTCAGGCTTTTAAAAGACAATTTTTTCCTCTCTTCAGATTGAAATCTCCCAAACAAGCTGGTGCAAGTACAACTCTGGTGCTTGTACATTAGTTATTTTCTTATGCAGCTAAACTGGGTTTTTTCAAGTAGCCATGGTATTCTCATAGTTGAAACAACAACAACAAAAATTTAGACAAGGAACATCAGAGCCACAATTCATCAAGCATCTAAGCTCTTTTAACTGTTATCAAAGGAAGCAAGTAGAGTAGCAAGACCAACCAATCTGTTTTGGAAGGTATTAACAAGATTCATTCAGCTACAGTTTGAAGGCATCAAAATGCTCATGTAACACTACCAGCCATTTCTTAGATTTGAAACAAGGTACACAGAAGTTTTCCAAGTTTCTCTGTATATCCCAAGAGTCACCTTAAAATTCATGCTGCAGCAGCTAGCCCTGTCCTATCCACTTTCCTTTTCCAGGTGGGTGTGCTAAAGTCGTGAAGCCTGTGTACTCATACCAGAACATTAACACTACTGCTTTTCAATTCAATCACCAAGAAGTTCCAAAAAGTTACTTTGAAACTTAGCCTCGATTAACAAGCAAAACCCTAGTTAACCGATGACTATTTACCTTAAACCAAAGCAAAACTAATGTATTTGAAGACCGTCCCACAAATGCCAGAAAAAGCTAGCAAGGCCCTGAACCATCACCTGTACTAAATGGAAAAGTAAATTCTGTATCATAGATTTATTTCGTTCCAGCATTTTGTTTCTAACCAGGATTTCCCCTAAGTGGGGGTGAGAAATGGAGAGAACAGAGTGAGGAAAGAACTCAGCATTGAGAAGATATTAGAAACACGAGAAGCTGAAAACTCAAAGTGGAAGCTACAGTAACATTAATTCATACTTAGCACTGTTATTTTCAAAGAGGTTTCAGGTTCTGTTATCTGAATCTGTTTGTTCTTTCTCCGTAAGCTGTATAGACTGCCTAAATACTACTGCAATAAGTACTTCAGAAATATCAAGCACTATTGAGAGAGTAGGAAACCTCCTCCTGCAGAGCGAAGTTTAGTCATGGCTGGAAAACGAAAATTGACCATTTAATCCCAGAGATTTACACTGCATTTCTAACTCAGATCTCAGTGATGTAGAAGCTTAACAGAACCATTGTTTGACCATGCTGAGAACTGTGTGGAAAAGGGGCTAAGGTTGCTGCAGCTGTACTTTACGACGTCAAACAGATTTATATGCTATTCAATAGGATCATTATCACTTCACAATGTCCACATATCGTTATTATAAAAATTCATCCTATTCATCTTTTCTTGTAAGTTATGTGCATGGTGATCTCTGCTCCACTTAGTCTTAATGGGTGATCACTCTAGTCTGAACTTCCTGAAAAGCAAAAAGCACCTGTAGTCTAAACACTTTATTATACAAAGAACAGCAGTAAGGTTCACTTGACAATTTACGTCATTAAAGAAGCAAAATAAATTTACCTGAAACATTGTGTTTTGAAAGCCCTGTAGTTCTATCTTGGTATTTGATTTCATCTTCCTGATGATTATGGCAGAGTATCATGGTGTTATCAGGTTTCTTTCAGATGAGTAACATGCAAACAGAATATCTACTGCCTTCTCCCTACACTCCAGTCTCGGACCTCCTTCCCACCAGAAAACTCATTTAGTTCCCTTCGTTTGCTTTCCCTCCTTCTGCCTACTCTTCCCACAGCAACCACTCTCAAGCCATTCCCCAAAACCTACAGGTGAACAGTAAATTGTATTCTTATATGCTAGAGCCATCTCTGCGATCCGGAGGAATAAAAGAAGGAAGAGTCTCACATATGCTGTCCAAGTACCTAGAAGGGCAGCCTAACCTAACACTCCCAAAACATGATCTGCAAGGACAAAAGGGCTATCTGTTGAACCATGTTAACTCATTTGAAAAATACTTCCAAATTTTAGTTTAGGAGGCTTAAAAAGGTGTTCAACTGACAACAGTCCAAGAAGTGTTGTTAACTACCAGTCTTGAAGTCAGAACTGACTGCTACCTTGAGGACCTGGATTCCACTCTAAGTTCTACAAATGTGCCCAAAGCCATCCAGCAGACAAGTGTTTCAAGTGCATAACTCAGCCTCCCCTACTACAAGATGGAGACACTTTCCTTTCCAAAGCACACTAAAGTCCTACTGCTACAAGTTTTACACCTGCTGCATACATAAAAATATCACAACATTTTACTACAACTAGTATTGCTTAGACAACTTAAAGAGGAGTCTCAGATTTTTTTCCTTTTTCACAAACTGCTTACTTAAAAGCCTCTGCTACTATTTAAATCAGTAGCAGTAACAAATAAATCACTAGAGTACTAAAATAAGCATTAAGACCTCTACAATAAGACTTCTTATTTCTAGATGTATAGATATTTAAAAAACAAGAAAAGCAAAGCCACTTGTAACACTCTCTTTGCTTGCATAACTACAAGGAAAGGTAAGTTTCTGAGCTTCAACTTTCTTGCAGTTAAATGGGATGCTGCAAACCTGAAAATGGATGAAAAAAAAAGAAAATTAGCCAACAATTTTCCTGTTCACTAACAGAAGCAAAAGCTCATCATGATACACTGGCATTCTTGCAAGCCAATGACAAGGGTCACCGTATGCACGCACACAGCGTGCATATGCACAAAGTGCATGTAGAGCTTTTATTTAAAAACAAATCTAAAATTTCAGAGGTAACTTGTTATTCTTAACTTGCAGTTCCATTTCCTTTAATTTTCTATGAAATCTCACGGCGCCTCACAAATTCACACCCACGTAAGAACAGAGACATTCCTACAGGAAAATATAGGTGGGAAACTAGCAGGTTTTTAGAGCACGATTACGAAAACGAAGAGATATATATTCTTAAGCAAGCTTTTTATGCATCTTCAGGTATTTTCTGAAATACAATCACTTCTACCTGCACAGGGCATCAAAGCTTCTTTCCCAGAAAGAAACAGTTTTTGTCAAGGCTGATTTTCTTTAACTGTCTGTAGGCCAAAGGCACTGTGAGCTCTACCAGTAGCCTTTAGATTCTCCCATCACTAGAGAAATACACTACCAGCACTATAAAGCCTGCACACAGATTCAACAAAAACTTCTTACAAAGGCACTAAACCAAAGTTATTACCATTTCAGCGCTATTCTTGGTAACATCCCACACTACTCAACTCTAAGGGCCTATGCCCCTCCATTTCTAAAGATGTACAAGTAACAACCACTTGCAGTCACAACATCTGTAAGAAGATTAATTTCTCATCCTATATCAAAGGCACACGGCCGAGGCAAGGAAATCCCTCTGCGTATCTTCCAAATTTGAAGTTTCTCCCATTCCGACTTTGAGGATGCTCTCGTAATGTTTTTTTTCCAGAACGAAGGCCACACCTATATCCTCTTTCCTCTGAGTTTCCACAAAGCTCTTCTCAATCGCCTTCGCAGGGAAGTTTCCTTTGAGCTTTTTTTTTTTCAGCCAGGCCTTCTGACGGCCAGCGCTGGAACGGCAGGGAGCCTGGCCTCCCGCGGCCCGCCAGGCTGTCGCACAAAAGGTACACGCCTTCCCGAACACCTGCCCCGCGGAACCCCCTGCCCCGACCGGCCGGCGCATCCAAGGCGCGGCGCAGAAAGCCCGGGGGAGCGGCCGCCGCCGCCCCGGCCGAGCTCACATCCTTTTCCGACGGCGATTTTGGGCACGGCCCAAACTCCCACAACTGCGGGCTATGTCGGCGCCGGCCTCCATCCCCGGCCGCCCCGGCTGCTGCGGGCGAAGGCGACTGTAACCGCCGCTCCCCCCCACTCCCGGCCCGGGCCCCCGACCGCCCCTCACCTTGAGGATGTTCTCGTAGATGGTGGCCCGGAACTCCAGCAGCGCCTTCTGGTCGAACTCGCGGCCGTGGATGATCCGCATCTGCTTGAGGAAAGTGGACTTGCCGCTCTCACCGGCGCCCAGCAACAGGATCTTGACCAGGCGGCGCACGGCCCGCCGCTCCCGGGCCAGCATCGCGTCGATCTCCCGGCTCCGCCGCCGCGCCTCCCGCTCCGCATCGCGGCTCCGCTCCTTGCCCTCCCGCCGCGGCTGCTCCCCGGCGCGGCCCGTGGCCTCGGCCGGCAGCAGGCAGCGGCTCAGGGTGCGCACCACGCCGGACATGGCGGCTGCGGGACGGCAGGAGCGCTCACAACGCCGCGGAGACCCCAGCCAGCTCCGCCAGCATCGGGCGGAGGCCACCGAGACGCTGGGACCCGGGAGGAGGAGGAGCACCAGCCGCAGCCGGGGGCTAAGGGCCGGGACCGCCCATTCCCCTTCTCCCGGCTCGGCTGAGCGACGCTACGGAGGGAGGGGAGGAGGGGTGCGGCCGGGGGCGGCCAGCCGGCCGGGGGGAGGGGTGGCGGCGGCGGCGGGGCGCGGCTCGCAGGCCCTGCCCGGGGAGGGGGCACCGCCACCCCGCTCCTCTTCGAGCGCCGAGGGGGCGCCGGGGGGTCGGCGAGCGGCGGGAAGACGCTCCCGAGCTCTCGGCCCGGGTTCAGCCAGCGGCCGCCTCCGGTACCGCTGAGGCGCAGTGGGGCGGGGGAACGAGGAGCCCCCGGCCCCCTCAACCAGGGAGCGCCGCCACCGCCTGCCGAGGGAGGCGCCCGCCCGGCTCTCCCGCCCCGCTAATGCTGCATTTCATTGGGCGACAGGCGTGTCGGTCAACGCCTCCCTCTTCCAATTGGAGAAGCCGGCAGGCGGGGCGGGGGTAAGCGGGCAACAGAACTCAAGGCAAGGCAGGGCGGGGGCGGGACGAGCCCCAGCGGCCAGAGGGCGGCCCCGAGCGCGGGAGAGGGCGGGCCCGCCGCGCGGGGCGTGACGTCACGTCACGTCACGTAGCGTCGTGTCCCGAGCCGTTGGCGGGAGGTGGTCGCTGAGGCGGCGGCAGCGGTGGCGGGCGGGCGGTGCTGGTACTGAGGAAAAAACCGAGCCGGTGCGGGTTATTTCACACCGCAGCGCTTCAAAAACTGTAAAAGACATGCAGTGATATAAAGAAACGCGTCGTCGCTGGCATCATCCAATGAGTACGTGCAGTCAGGGCACTTCAGCGTCGGTGGGGTCTTATTAAGCCAGTTTTAAAAACCTCATGAGGATTTGTGTCTGCAGCCGCCCCGGGGAGCTGCTGCCAGGCGGCTCTAGCTTGTACCTATACAGGGGGCAGCCGACTCCCAGCCCCTGCCTGGAGAGCAGCGAGGGGCCTGTGTCCTCCACTAAAGCATGTCCTGGTTCTCTGCATGAAATTTGTTTTCTTGATTGACGTCAGGTATAACTCCTTGTAAAGCGTATTGAAACAATTAGTGCTGGGCTGATGATGAGACAGGGATTAAAGTATCAAAGCACACATCTGAAAGAAAATCCCCTCAGTCTCCTGATGAGGTGCTGGAGGTGAAAAAAGAAAATGTTTTCGGAAGCAGCAGGTATGTGGTCACCTAGCAGTGGCTGGAATCCCAGACCTTCTGGCTGCAAAATGAAATGATAAAAGACAGGTGTGTGTCCTCAGTTCTATGAGGTTATATGGTCCTTTCTGTATTACTTCTTTTTGTCTGTGCTTCCAATTATGTATGTCATAAACATCTAATCCAGTTTAAGCCTCAGATAATTTATCCCACTCCAGGCCTGTGCCAAACACAGGGGCAAGGGACACAAATACAGAGCTGAGGGAAGCTACTAAAATGACTGGGATTTCGTAGAAAGTTAAGCATGTTAGGAAGCCTTAAGACATCCCAAGAGATCAGGGAGTCACAGAACAAAACCAAAAGCAATTCCTTTCATGGAAGTGAGAATTTTGAGTAAGTATTAATCACTGAGATGCTGTTGTCAACACTTTCCAAAGAGCAAGTCTTTTTCTTCTTAGTGAGAAGAGACACCTAAAAACACCTTTAGTATTTCAGAAGTCAAGAGGAGAACAGAACAAGGGTCTTAGTCGTAAGCCATTCACTACAGCACAGAACCTTTCCAGAGAAAGATATTTTCTCTTTCAGGATTTTATCCTTCAGATTGTAGTTTGAGGCTCAACAGCAGGTCATTCAATGTATAAAATACTGCTGTAATTCACGAGTTTCCCCACTTGATGTCATAGTTGCACCACAAGAAGCCAGTCAGAACAGTGGGATGATGAAGAAATCATCCCCGAACCCGCTAAACTCTATAGGCCTGATTTTCACAACAGCTGAGCACTCAGGACTCCCGCTGGAATCCTCAGATGCTAAGCAGCCTGAAAATCAGACCCTATGTAACTCTGAAGTGCACAGATTGGTATTTTCTGATTAGCTCAGTTAGTCCTGCCCCACTAGCGTTGTCTGTGCCCTACTTGAGGTCCTCTTCAGACTTCTGAGGTTCTAAGCAGTTTTGGCAGAGAATTCAAACAACCATGAAGTCCAACTTCTGCGATAGGCCTGTAAGTAAGAGTTAAAATTATGGTACACAATAAACTAATCAAACAAATCAGTTGCCAGACATCTTTAGTTCTCTATGCATTCATCCATGAAAGCAGCTTTCAACAGCTCACATCTAATTGTGAAAAGTAAAAGGTCCACCCCTCCCTCTTTTCCCCGCAGCACTGTTGTTCCTCATCTAATCATTCAGAAGCTGTTCTAAAAACAAGACAAAACAGGATTTGTTTACTACCGTAGATCTGCAGCAGTATGCCTTCTGTTGCTCTGCTGAGGGACAGGGCAGAACCTCACAAACACATGTGGTGATTCCTATTGATGTTTCTGCAAATGTTTTGTTATAGTATAAGCAACCGGTGTAAGCACCCCAGTAAAAGCTTATGAGAGAGGCTTATATTCAGTCTCCATGCCTTCCCTTTCGATTTCGTTATTACCTGCCCAGTTCCATGCTTCAAAATTTCCAGTTCATTTCACTTCTTTGGGATTAGACTGAAATTAAAACAACTTATATTATAAAAAATAATAAAAAAATAATTTTTCTATTCCTTCTTTTACTTTCTCAGTTTTCCAGCTTTATTTTTTTTCTATTTCTACTGTTTTCCTTTCCCCATCTCTGTTTCTTCCTATAACTCCTGTTCTCTTTTTGCTGAGATGAAGAAATACTTGTTCAGCTGCTTCTAGTTCTCCTTCCTTCATCTCCCATAAATATAATGAGAGGGAGGAGGAGACTAAGAGATGGAAGAAAACAGAGGACTGGAGGATAGAACTAAAGGCGATGAGGGCAACATGGTTTCTATTTCCCTTGATGGCTACAAAGCAACTGCACAATGAGCAGAAAGATGGGGAGCTCTTGAGGGGAAAGGCTGGAGCATGAACTTCTGAGGCCCTGGCCCTGAAAACAGATGGCAGAAGATTAGAGCTGAAAAGCCGTATGGCAGTTGGAGAAGCTAGTGGTCTGCTTGCACCTGAAGATCTTATTGCAGATGGGAGTGACGTCTGGGCATCTCTGGTAAATGAAGATAAAAGTTAGGGAAAAAGGACTAATAGTGAGCTCCAGCCGGTAAGTTCCACTTTCTGCTTACAGGAAGAGCTTGGTTCTTTCTATTTCAAGCCCTGCTTGTTTCTACCTGGGTCAAGCACAAAGAAGATATATGGATTTAGCCCTCAAAAGGATGCAGAGCTATCATTTCAGTGTCTTGAAGAACAAGTTGACTAATCCCAAAGTCTTCCCAAGTCCCCACCTGGATGATAGCCCATTCTTTACCTAGTCCCTTGTGACCCATAGCTTGAAGACTGTGTTCTCTTTGAAAGTGTATTATCAACATCAGCAGAGGAGGCACTTCACACAGCAGTGTGAAGGAGATGCTACCACTTCAGCTGAGAATGCAGCTAATGAACCCTATAAGTATTACAAAACTGAATGTTTGCCCATACCTGGGAGATGGCTGTTGTTTTCCTGAGTGCTACCAGACACTGTCACTGCCAGGAAGAATATTTTGCTCAGTGAAACTGTGAAGCAAATAAGCAACAAGGAGGATATGCTTACCTCCTCACAGTACAGCACCATGAGTAATACCAGAGCTAGCGCTAACTTCAGTTTAGGAAAGAACCTAGCAATCTTAAGACAACAGCAAGAAAAAGTATGCACTAATGGAATCACCTGAGTTCATAAAACCACTTCATGTCCTTTCTGACTGCTGTGCTAGATGAGAAAACTGAGTCAAAATATCGAACTGTTGTTACCACAGGGCAGATGCACTCCTGGCTTAGTCTGACTTGCTTAAGATGTTGGGGCCCTTGAGTTGCTCGTTGTGCATTCAGATAGCAAAGCTTGTAGACTTGAAGAGGATTTATGATCTAAACTCCTTTTGCTTCCTCTCCATTGTTGAAACTGTGACTCTCTTTGCCTGAGGAGGTGCTGGAGTTTACAGGCATTATTCAAGCTCTTACTTAAGCTGGTAGTTTTGTCATGTTAAAAGTACCATGTTCTGCTTCTTGCATTCTCAGAGGTTTTATGTAGCTTTTCCAATGGCCTTCTACCTGCACACTATCCACAGCAGAATGAAAAAGTGGTGGGAGAGACAAAGTGAATAATATTCTCCTGTGGAGGAATGAAACAAGAGTAGTTCAAATAGGTCAACTATTTTCTAGTAACATCATTAAGAACCTTCCAGTAGTAATGTATAAGTTTTTTGCTGTAGGTGTTGAGACTGTTTGCTATAGGTATTCAGATTATATGTTTTCTGCAAGACTTTATGATCCTTATTGTAATATGCTCTTTCTCAGAGATCCCAATTCTTCAAAGTGATTGCAGTCTTAACTCCTGTGAAGCCAAAGAAAACTGAAGTAGTTAGGCATCTCTCAAGAAATAATCCACTTACTAGTGAATTTGCATCTCAGTTTTTGCCTTGTCCCTTTGAGTATTGCTTTAATGTACAGTTGTTTGTGATACACATGCATTTCTTTGATCCAGATTTGCTTAAACTCATTGAGCTTCTAACTATTGACATCAAGATATTAAAAATGAGGTCCAGACAAAGAACTAGAGAATCATGAGCAGCCTTGTAATGGTAAGACTGGAAGAGAAATGGATAACCAGACAGTGCTTTCAAATTGTAGTTGTTTGATTATATTCCTCCCAGCCCAGGGAAGTGCTCTCAGTCTCTGCCATAATGGTGGGCACTTGTCTCAAAGTTAAACCCCTTCTTTCTAAAGAGAAAGCCCCTGAGACACCTGATGCTTCCACCCAGACAGAACTGATAAGGAAGGAGACTTCAGTACAATTGGTAGGTTGCAACTAGTGCCCAGACCGTTCTCCTGGAGAAAAGTTAAGTACCTGCAAAGGATGTGCACAGGTTTTATGACCTGTTGCATCTGGTGGCTGAGTTGCAGGAAACAGTTAAAAGGCTGTGCAGTATTGGAGGGGCCAAGATGGAGATAGGTGGTTTCAGAACCATGTTCCTGTGGCATAGCACCACAGAGAATGAGGCACCTTGGATGCTGGTGACCCACAAAAGCAGGACTCAGCTTCAATCCCCACCCTCCAGCACTACAACTGGAAACAGATATGAAGCTTTAACAGCTGTAGACACCCATGAGCCAGGTCTGTAGGGAGAAACTACCAGCAGCACACAGTGGATACCACAAAAATAAATTAGTGTTCATAGTGGGTGACTTTCTGTTAAGGGGTGTGGAGGCACCCATTGGCGGGCCTGACAGGGAGTCATGACAGGTATGCTGCCTTCTGAGAGCTAAGGTCCAAAATGTTGCCAAGATGGTGCTGCAACTTGTCAAGAGCACAGACTACTATCATAGGATCATAGAATGGTTTGGGTTGGAATGGACCTTAAAGATCAGCCCCCCTGCCACTGCTGCTCTTTCCTGTGGGTGTGAATGACACCACAAGCCAGAACCTGGGCAGAATCAAGGAAGTCTACAAAGCCCTGGGACTGCAAGCAAAAAGTGTTGGATGAAGTTATCTTTTCTTCCATTTTACCAGTTAGAGGAAAGGGTGCAGACAGAAATAGACGTATAATGCAAATCAACTTCAGGCTTCGTGGCTGGTGCCATTGTAAGGGTTTTGGCTTTTATGACAACAGGGCATTCTTTGATGACTATAACCTTAGGGAGGGATGGGATCCACCTGTCTAGAAGAGGCAAGGGAATCTTTGGCAGCAGGCTGGCCATCCTGGTGAGGTGGGCTTTAAACTGAAGGACTCAGAGGGTGGTGTCCAAAGTGGCACCGTTTACATCATTGCAACCAACTGGGGAATAAACCAGGCCAACCAGAACAATGACAAATGTTCCTTAGCTGCCTCCCAAGCTGAGAACCAGAACACCAACCACCTCAAATATACATACACTGAGGCATGCACCCTGGGGAACAAACAGAAGGAACTGGAGCTCCAGGCCCAGTCAGAAAGTTATGGTATCATAGGAATAACTAAAACATGGCAGGACAACACACATGACTGGAGGATCACAATGGATGGCTGTAAACTGTTTTGTAGAGACAAGTAGGGAAGAAGAGGAGTTGTCATCATGCTCTGTGTTAAGGAGGACCTTGAATGTATGGAAGTCAACTACGACAGTTGTGGAAGGTCTATCAGATGCTTCAGGGTCAAGGTCAGAGAGCTTGTCTCCAAGTGGGATCTTACAGTAGGCATCTGCTACCAACCTCCAGAGCAGGACAATAAGACCAATGAAGCAATATTTGGGTCATTTAAGCAAGTTTCAGGTCAACAGAACCTGACTCATGGGTGACTTCAACTACCCAGACATTTGTTGGAAGAACAATACAGCAGCTGACATGTCATCCATCAAGCTCCTGGAATGCATAGGGGGCTGCTTCCTCATACAAATTCTAAGTGTGCCAACCTGGAATGAGGCACTGCAAAACTTGCTACTCACAAACCAAGAAAACCTGCTTTGTAATATCTTGGTGATAGCCTTGGCTGCAGTGATCATAATGTTGTGGAGTTTAGGATCCTGCTGAGCATGCTGAAGGTTAGTACTAAGGCAAAGGTTTTAGATTTTTAGAAGAGTAAATCCACTTGCTCAGAGCTTACTTCAGAGGGATTCCATGGGAAGCTTCCGTGGAGGAGAAAGGAGCAAGCAAGTGCTGGGAATTCTTCAAGAACGCTCTCCTGCAAGCAAAAAGCCAGTTGATCACCTTTAAAGGTAAGGGAAGTTGGAAGAGAAAGAGACCCCCTTGGCTTCACTGCAAGCTTCTGAGTCTGCTCCAAACCAAAAGTGAAGCATACCAGAGATGGAAAAGCAGATGAATACTCTTTGAGAACTACAAGGGCATTGCCAGCATGTGCAGAGATGCAGTCAGAAAAGCAAAAGCTCAGCTTGACTTGAAATTCACCAGAGTTGTCAAGAACTACAAGAAAGGGTTCCTTGGATGTGTAAACAACAGCAGAAACAATGAAAATATTGGCCTGTTTTTAAACAGCAGAGGTGAATTAGTCACCAACAATGCTGAAAACGCAGAGTTTCTCAATACTCTCCTCACTTCTGTCTTTACCAGCACTGTTGAGCCGCAGGCCCTGGGAACAAAAATCCAGACTAATGCAAACACAGACCCACTGTCAGTGAAAGAAGAGGTGGTATGTGAACAATTACAGAGGCTTGACCCCTACAAATTGATGGGTCCTGATGTCATCCACCCGAGGTTAGGAGAGCTGGCTGACGTCATTGTGAGGCTGTTCTCCATAAACTTCAAGAAACTGTGAGGATTGTGGGATGTCTCACAATACTGGAAGGAGGCTAATGTCACCCACATCTACAAGGTCTTAAAGGAAGATCCAGAAAATTATAAGCCCATTGATCTTACTTCAGTCCCTGGGAAAGTTATGGAATGAATCCTCCTGGGGGCTATCACAAGACAAATGAAGCACATGATTGGGGAAAGCCATCATGGATTCACCAAAGGCAAATCATGCTTGACAAACCTGATTGCCTTCTACAACAAAGTAACCTGCTTAGTTGATGTAGGGCAGGAGGTGAACGTTGTCTACCTGGATTTCTCCAAGGCTTTCAGCGCAGTTTCCCACAGCCTTCTCATAGAGAAACTGATGTATTATGGTCTGGACAAGTGGTCTGTGTGGTGGGTGGGGAACGGGCTGACAGGCTGCACCCAGAGGATGGTGGTAAATAGCTCCTTTTCAGACTGGCAACCTGTCACAAGTGGGGTCCTCCAGGGATCGATATTGGGTCCAATGCTGTTTAATATCTTCATAAGTTACCTGGATGATGAAATCAAGTGCACCCTTATGAAGTTTGCTGATGACACCAAACCTGACTAGTGGGACGCTTCAGAAGGGAGAGCCACCCTGCAGGAAGACCTGGATAGCCTGGAAAAGTGTGCTAACAAGAACATCAAGAAGTTCAACAGGGACCAGCGTAAGGTCTTATAACTGGGAGAACATAATCCAGGAGTGCAGCACAGGCTGGGATCTACCCAGCTGGGGAGCAGGTCTGTGGAAAGGGACCTGGAGGTGCTGGTGGACAACAGGCTCAATATGAGCAAACAGTATGCTGCTGCGGCAATGAAAGCCAAAAAGAGTTTGGGTTGCATCAACAAGGGCATCAGCAGCTGAGATAAAGAAGTCATTATCCCACTCTACTCAGTGCTTGTCAGGCCACACGTGGAATACTGTGTTCAGTTTTGGTCCCTGGTATGCAAAAAAGATGTGGACAGGCTGGAGAGGGTCACAGAGATGATGAAAGGACTAGGAAGCTGGCCCTGTGAGGAAAGGCTGAGAGAACAGGGTTCATTCAGTCTTGAGAAAAGGCGGCTTAAGGGAGACCACTGTGCTCCAATATCTAAAGAGTGGCTAACAGAGAGGATGGAGACTCCCTTTTTACAAGGAGTCACATGGAAAAGATGAGGGGTAATGGGTACAAGTTAATCCTGGGGAGATTCCAGTTGGACCACAAAAGGAAAAATTTTCACAAGGAGTACAATCAGCCATTGGAATAATCTCCCCAGGGAAGTGGTGCACATTTTCAGTGTTTAGCTGGACAGCGTGCTGGGCCATCTTGTCTAGACCATGCTTTTGCCAAGGAAGATTAGACCAGGTGATCCTTGAGGTCCCTTCCAATGTTGGATTCTATGATTCTATGATTTCAGTATATTCTGATTTTTAATTATATTTTCTTTCCCCTTCACTAGCTCTGTGAGTACAGAGGCTGCAGAACATTTGGTTCATACTGCTTGTGAGTTCACAAATGTGGACTCTCTTGCAGTGCCCTGGCAGTAAAAATGCCAAATTATGCCAAAGCAAAGTATGACTGCTTCTTTTACTAAATTTGTAACCACCATTTTTTCTTTTCCATGTGTGATACTTTCATCTTCTGTCCCACAGAGGATACATTACTCATATACATAAAATATGTAAGTTGTGACACTTCACAGAGTTAATTTTTACTATTTTCAGACTGCTTGACAGTAGCCTGTTCTCCTTCATTACACACCAGCCAATGAGTGAATTAGTTTACTTTCAAAACACAAAACCTCATATTAATCCCCAAACAATTAATTATTGGGAGAAGACAAGCATATTTTTAACTCGGCCTGTTACTTTTCTACTTATTTCATTCAACAAGGCATGATCTGTGTAATTCCAGGCATGTCCTGCCAAGTGTCCTGCAGCCTCTGAGTTCTTAGCATGAAGTTATTATGGTTACACACAGGAATGGTGTACCTTGGTTCTGAGAGTAGAGGAAGATCAGAAAGTGAGGTTCTGCTCAAAGGTGTTTCCTCAGAGGGCACAAAAACTGGGCCTGTGAGGTCTGAGCAGGGCTGTGTCTCAACAGCCCTTGCTTCTGAGTTCTAAATCTGGAGGCGTACTCCTAGAGCACAAAGGGACAGAACCAGCACGTGCAGGCTTGAGCATGTGTCCTTGGCATACACAGTCTGGCATCTCAGAAACAACTTAAAAGCAGACATAAGTCCTGAAAGTGTTTGAACCTCTCACTTTGAGTGCAAGAGACTCAAGCAGTATTTTGTCGGTTCAGGCACATGTTTTGTTTAGTCATTAATGTCATAAAAAGTAATCAGAAAACAGGATGAGGGACATTAAGAGGAGGGGAAAAAGGCACAAATCTATAAATAGCAAAACCAAACTCCAAGAAAATGGAGCTCCCTGACAACAGAACCTAACGTGTTTGCTGCCAAGCTACATCCATTTTTTTCTGCATTGTTTTTAAAATGATTTTTCATCTGGTGATGCAGAGCCAAATCTCTCCATGGGTAACATGTAGCTCCCCAAACTCGTAGGAAATTAGCAAGCCTTAATAAAATTTATGCATGGCTTGCTAGTGCAGTTCCACATCTAAAGGGAAAACAGATGTTCTCTTTAGTTATTCTCTTCATGTCCAAAGGAAAGCTGTTGGTTACAGTCTTTTTTTTAAAAGGCTGGTGCTGAAAAGGTTACAAATGATGCAATTTTTACAATCCTACTCCAAGGCTCTCTGCTAACCTGAATTGCTGAGGTGATGCTTGCAGATGCCTGTCACCCACTTACCAGCCTCATATTTCTTAACACCTACACTTTAGGATGAATAAATAGAACAGAGTCCACAGTATTTGCCTGAGACCATTAATGGGCTGGCAGGCCAGGTTTCCAAGCCCTTTGGCTGAATTCATTGTGAAGTTTCTCAGCCCAGGTTAGTTTCAAAGGAGAGGCAGAATGGATGTGCATCTGAAAAGCGTGCTATTAGAGATGTCACTAAATGGGTCTCTCAAGGCTTCAGCATGAAGGAGAAAAATCTTGATTCTTCACCTTCTTCACCTGGCTCCCTTCACTTAGCACATGTACATTCTGCCCACATAATTTTCCATTACACATTGCAGATGGGCAATCTTTTCTCTTTCCATTTTTACACAAATATTTTCAAGATGTGCAAAAACATTGGCACTTACAGTGAGTGTTTGCCATCTGAAAGAGCTTGCCACTGCAAACATGTATGCATGCATCCACATATATCTGATATTCATTCTTTACTTTGCAGATGGGTATCAAACACAGAGGCTTTCAAAATGCTAATTCATTGGGCTGCTATATTTGTTTCTTTCTACAACATGTTTATTCATTGCTCCCTGAATGGGGGAATCCCAAGCCTTCTTTATTTCTCTGCAGCTACCAAGCAGACATTAATACTAAAAGTGGGTCCCTATCCACAAAAAAATGCCCCAAAAGAACAGGAAGTGCAATAAATTGTGGCTTAATACCCTTTCAAAGTATTTATTCAAACAATCCTTGTTAGTAAATATTTATGGTCTTACAGATCATATGAAGGGATAAACACTCACATGGCACGCCTAAATGTGACTACTAGCTAATTTAGGAATTATTAGTCTCCAAAAATGGAGAAGGAAGGGACTCTGTCATTTAAAGAAACGATAGCAAATGATGCAAAACCCAGGTGGCAGGAATGCAGAGAAGAGCTGGCAGGAACTAACCAGATGAGTGATCAGCATTTTATTCAGACAGTGTTTCATCGTCCACCCAGAGGAGATTAAGTATCCTGTCCTCTCAGTGCAGAGAAGGAGAAATAAATCAGGTTTTACCACAAGTGGGGTGGCAGGGAGTTAATTAGGAATGGAAAAATATATATATTTCAGTTTGCAAAGGAATAAAAAATGAGCAAATGAAAGAACTAAAATACACTAAAAACATGTTGGAACACACCTGGGAAACAGTGACTGAGAATCCTGCATGGGGAGTCTGCAGCCATAAGGGACTGCACACAACAGGTGATTCAGACAGCTCATCTAAAAGCCGCAATCCAGTAGCCAAATGCTGTTGCTCTGAGCTATTATATGAAAGCAGACATTTCCCATACCCTGTCTCATGTCAGAGTCTGTCCAACAACAAAGCATATAAAAAAGGCAAGGTTGCACAAAGAAATAAAAGGATGTTAGTTTTCATCTCAAAGTAGTTCTAAAAAACACAACCCTCATTAAAGTCAACAGGAATTGCTCCACATCTCTTATAATTTGCCTCCCAGGATTTGTGCAAAACTAGAATATGACAGATTTTGCTATTAAAACAAGCAAAACTACACAAGAAAATTAGCAGAAGCCACAAGAAACAGAATGATGGTGAAGCTACCTTACTGCCCCATGTTTGGTGATTTGCGTTAATGATTTAACAGTAAAGCCTAATTAAATGAGTAGTAGATACTGATACATGCCAGCTATGGATCTGCTTTGTGTTGTTGGAGCACATGCATATGGATATGTTAAAGCAGAAGAAATTTTCCAAGGCAATGCACCAGTTTTTTCCCCTGTTCTAAGCTGAGGTTAAATGTGCCTGGGGCGTGTACCTCTCTAGTCCTAATGAAGATCAATTCCAAACCGAGCCACCAGCCCCTGCTTCTGTCAGCTGAATGACAATGCTGTGTTTCTAGGAGGGATAAAGGCTTCTGTTTTCCACTGGGTTTAAACCGTGGGAACGTAGGGGCATATTACCTTGCAGGAGGCAAAGTCCTGGCTGTCAGCTGATGGGTGACATATTAGCTCTGTGGAAAATGGCATGGGTCCTGCTGCATGCCATTGCAGATCTGCTGACGTACCCTTTTTGCCAAGAATGCTGTAGGTTGCAGATCACTGCTCGAGAGGAAAGGCTTGTATGTGAATGAATGTATGAATATGGCTTCTGGCTGAAATATTTAATCAATGTTTAAGTGACTTTCTGCCACCAGTGAATATCAACATCCCTCATTTTGGGTAAAAGCTGGGAGTCACATTTCAACAATATATTCAGAGAGCATCAATATATTCAAATAGCATCTGATGATGCAAGAGCACAGTTTGTGGCCAATCACCATTCCAGTAATTTAGGAGAGTGCAGAAGAAGGAGTGCTGGCTTTTGACTGTCTCCATGTTTGTTATTTATACACCATGTCATTCTGAGCTTGTTGTTTGCTTGTAGCTTTGGGCTGACAGTTCCCTGATTCCAAAGGCACTTCAGCCCCTGACATAAAAGCAAAAGAACAATGCACAGTTCCTGTAAAACAACAGTGCTCCCCCAACCCTGCTGCTGTCAGAATGCAGGGATTAGATGCAGAATAATGCAGTCCCTGATCAAACCTGCAGCTGTAATTCAACCTCTGGACAGTGCTGATGCCATAAATTTGTGAAGAAAGTGCAGCTCAAGCGATTTGTGAACAAGGGCTGGTGTGTCCAATTGAATTACAGTTGTGGGAGCAGCCGGGATCCCCCTGCACCAAATCATTACTAATGAGAGCCAGAGAATGATTACTTACAATTTTAATGAAATTGAATTTTAATTTATAACCTTGGCTAGAACAGAAGAAGGAAGAAGCATACAATGAATATTTGTGGGTGACAGGGCAAAAGTACAACCAGAAACCCAAAATAAACAGAAGGAGAATGCATACTCCTGGAAGAGACAAGATAACATTTTATCTTCAAAAATATATTCATATTTTAGCCAACGGTTTGTGATATAGTGAGCACTGAAGAAAGCTCCTCTATATCACAGTTCTGATGATGAAAGAGCTCAGAAAGAAAATGCTCCAATATGTTTTCTCCAATCCATTTATGATGCTCAGAAGAAGGGGAACTGTTTATAGCTGATGCTTAAGTCCATTGTTTTGGCATGAAGTCAGCAGAATGGTAACTACAGGCGCTACTGACATAATCAAATAATCACATGGAACCCTTTCTGAGCAAGTCCAATTTCAGCACTGAGTGAAAATAGTGAACTTCGCTATTGGAAGGAAAAGCATAATTAACACTAAATACTGGTTTAAATGTAATAATGTTTCTTGCCAATTCCCATGTTGAGGTATCACTCTGCTATTTTAATATCCCTTTTTAATATTGCACTGTTTCTACTGGGACTACGGTAAGGCATAGGGAGGTCAAGAAACATAGTTTATTAAGTTCATCTCTGATATGGAAATGTGAGGAGAGAGGTGGGAAAAACAGAGAACTTGAGTAAGGAACACAAAATGGATGAATAAGGGAGTACTTGTGGCGCACAGCACAGACCACACAAGTTTTCCAATTCATAATATGAATTTGCAATTCAGGGATGATTATAAAGTTGTAGGATGTATAGTGGAAGGTCTGAGACTTGGGGCTTGCAGCAAGGGTCACACAACGCAGGCAGAGTACTGGAGAGGTGCTGAAAAATGCTCAGGCTTTTGACTTCACATTTATTTTACAGAAGGTAAATCAATATCTCTTCACCCCAGTGCACTTGTATCATATGGCTTTCTGTTACAAGGTGACCAGGGCTTGAACATGTCTCTTCTTAACTGAAAACAGCTTAATCCAAAGAGATTTTTTTCTACAAAATGTCTAAAGCACTGTATTACCTCATGCCACAGGGTGATGGGACACAACTCAGTGTTTTATTGTACAACTCGGGAATCAGCAGATAGAAACTATTAGTATTCAAATAGTAAAACATGCAAATTGAGTAGGAATTCAGCGCTATTTTGCATATATTAAACTATTTTGTTAAAACGAATAGTATTAAAATGAGATTTGCTATACAAGAGAGGATTTTCAAAGAGACAGGGTAGTTCTTCTGGGGGGAACGTTATAAAAATAGGTGGCTAATAATGAAGGGTCATTTTCTTCTTCTGTGTGTCACAAAATTATTTCACATAAAAGTGTATTGTCATGCACACTCATTTACTCGTGACTCACACAGCCTAATTGATTTTGGAAACCGAAGCTGTATCATGTTACCACTGGAGGGAGACATCATTCTTTTAAAAAGCTGTAAACCTGCTGCTGCCATAAATGCGGTTCAATAAGAAAGGGTGAAAAAATAATCTTGAGAAATACAGCTGCTGAATTTGATCCAGGCTGGACACAGTAAATCAGAGGTTCTAATAACAATAATAATACAGCATGAACGAAACAGTGCCAGATTAACAAAGATACTTAATGTTTCCACTCTGATCAATACTGCTCAAGTGAATCTTGCCCAGGCGTCTGAACTTAGTCCAGGTTAAATCCAACACCAGTACCTGTATATTCTCCTCCCTTCTTCCTCACCCCCTCCCATCACTCACAAGCTGTGCTTGCAGAAACTCATTTGTGATGTTAAAGTCTCAGGCTGATATTTCCTAACCCTTTATCTGACTGTGACCTTAAGTGTGACCAAAAAATGTTCCTGTAGACTGCATTATTTTATTTTTCACTTAACCCCTAGTGGCCTAGTGTCCTATTTTACAATCATTCAATTACCCCTACTGCTGCTGAAAAAAACACAGTGGGAAAATAATTATTTAGTGCAGCTCAAGGTCATCAGCTGCAGGAACCATCAGACAAACTCGAAGTCATACTACTCAGACACTGTTGGACAACTGACAAGCATATGTATGTACTTCAGAGATGGGGCCAGGGCACTACAACTCAGCTCTAAAAACCAAACGCTTCTGCTAGTAGGACAAAAGAAGCAGTTCTGCCAGTAAAAAAAATATGAAGAGTAATTCTACCTGATGTCATGCCACACGTTCCTGAAGAGGATAATGTTGCTCATGTCTGTACAGACCCATTGTGTTGTGTGGTGCACATGTGCATACAGATGTGTGTTTGCACATGCACACACAAACACACATTCTGCTTAAGTTGCAAAACAGTATCTCAGCAAGATAAAACACGTGATAAGAAAGAAATTCCTGTGTAAGGGACTGTCACATTTCCAGTAACAGTGAAAAGCCCATGGAAACTTTCAGCTCAGCTGACTATTTCTGGTTTCTGGTTTGAACTTTATTAATGACACATACTACCACCTGCTAGCTGCCTCCTCACTCCTGAATTAGGCTAATTATAAAAATAATGTAGAAAACAAAGCTTTTTTAAAAAATATATTCTCATCACGTCCCCACGCAACTGCATCTGACACCTACAGTTGCAGCCAAGCACGGGTTTCCTGTCGTACTCATTGAGTGGGGTGATTTCAGAATAAATATAGTTCAAATGCTTATGAACCTCTAGAGTGAAATCCTAGTTGTGCTGAAAATAGGAGCTTCACCACGGATTTTGATAGTTTTTTCAGGCAGTTTTTAAGTTACTTTTGGTTCTCAGTGAGCCTTGTTTATGGAAAGGAGACTATTAGTGCAATCTTACAGCATCTACCATTGTTTGTCTTTTTGTTGACCCCATGCATTAATGTCCATAAACCACCATATACCTCTTGACAGTAATCATCTGTTCTTCCCTGATGGTGTAGATGTGCTGGCTGAAGTCTGCAAGATCCAGCTTATGAACAATGATCTAAGACATTAGAAAAGAGCTAGGAAGAAGCAGGAAAAAACACCATCACCATCTTCTCCCTGAATTTTACTGCAAGACAAAACCTCATCCTGAAACCAATCGATCGTCCTAGCCTAAGTGTATGTGTATGCCTATTCTGCATGCTTTTTCATTATACCTTCTAGCTGCTTTAGCTACAGCAACGGTTCTGGTCAGTGTTGAGAATTTGTAAGATGTCATCTTGGAGATCTAATTTTCAGATGTGCTCGGTATCCATGATTCTCATGGATTTCCCTAGGACTCCACCTGCAGGACTTCACATGCTGGTGGAGTCTAATTATCACAAAATCTCCATATGCTGTTTTATAGCAGAGAAGGTCATGGCTTAGTTGCTGGAAGAACCTACTGTTCTATCATAACAGAAATAGCAAGAGCTAAAAAGAAGAGAAATTCAAATATGTACCCCTACTGCACAGTGCAGTTTAATCTTCCTGAGGCATACAAAGTAAATAGTAGTAATAAAATGTGATAGGAAAATCAATTGGAACAAATGAAGCACTGTCTGTGCTGTATTCCAGGGTCTCTGTCCCATTGTTACTGCTTTGATTAATAAACATCAATCTGATAATGAGCAAATCAGCTCAGCACCAGGATATGGCAAAGTAAATGCTGCAAACATGCTACAATGACAAAGCTAAATTTCACCAGCATAAGGTTGTCTTTGGAAGACTGCTTGACTGTTTCAGGATGCCGGTCAGAGAAAGGCTGTTACTACAGCAAGGTAGGCAGTGCTTGGAGGGCAGAGCTGTTTGGGAGAGAAGCTGTTGTAAGCCATTGGATTTGATGTTATATTTATAAATATGCACTTAGAACCAGGCATCAATTTTTCACATTCATTTAATAGAAGGTTACCCCACTGGCTTTCTCTAGGGTGCAAAAATGGAAGCAACAACCAAAAATGTGCTCTTAAAACAGTATTTTAAAAATACAGTAATGGTACTATAAAGAACTCCAGCTAGGTCAGTTGATACCCAGCATAGTACCTTCTGGTGCATATTTAGACAGAAGTGGAAGGTAATAGAATTGTGTCCATTTATGCCAGGAATAAATCAGTTAATTATGAGTTATTCTTTATTTCTTATCATGTTTATTTCTTTCCTGAACATTCTGGATGTCCTCATGACCATGGCTAGTGATTACCTTGTGTAGTCCTTCCTGAATACTGTCCTGACGTGTCCTGGTGCCTCCTGAAGCACTGTTTTAGGAGTTACTGTCTGAACACTAGTTTTTGAGCAGGGGATCAAACTTCAGCAAGTTTTAGTCCCTGTTTCTGTTTCCTTGCTGTTTTGCTAATGCCTCAGTAGATGCAATCACTGTAGGCTGTGCCAGAGTACCTTGTTAGTTCCCCACTTCTGTGAGCAAAAATGATCAGATTTGCTGACATTTCAGACAGAGAGACAAGGAGAAGTGTACATAATTGATGTGAGACCACTAGTTGCAGCGAATTTAAATCAGAAAAAGGAAGCTGTTTGCAAAGGACTAGGTATACCAAATGCTTGTCATCAAGAAACGGTTCCAAGGTCTGACTGCTGACCACAAGGAGGCTTTTCTACCAGCTTGTGAAAAAGAAGTTAATGGGACAGAGAACAAAGGAGAAAACAGTCACATCTTAGTTCTCAGGTGGAATTCTTCCAGATTGCCAAGGTAGCAAACTGGCTATTTTGCCTGTGCCCTCAAAAGTCAGGATGGCTGCTGTATCGGAGGGAGGGATGGGTGGAGTGGTAGCCATCACTGTTCAGACTGCTTTGAAGCAATTAATTCACATATCCTCTGAAAACAGCAAGGGAAGCAAGCTGGATCCCAGGGCTCCTCCATCCCAGCTCCACTACTTTACACTATTTCCCATTTTCCCTGGCGGGAAAAAACCTGGCCCTGGCCCCAGTCCCAGTTCTTCATCCCTGGGATGGCAGCACTCCGTTCTGCACACACTCCTGACAAGAGTGGAGCTGAACTGTCTCGCGTATCCCTTAATAACCTCTAACCTGCGGGCTGCTGTTATCACGCTGACGAGACTGGGTGTTGCAGGTACGGTACTGTCTGGCAGTCTTGTCTCATTATTTGCCCAGGCATGACGGGGATCCTATGAAAGAGCCATCTCTCCATCTTTGTGTATCTGTAGTTTGGAAGAAAATCAATATTGCTGTTTGTTGCTAAATTGTCAGACAGCTTTTGATGCTAATATCTGATGAAGCAGACATGCTGTTGTAGATATTTACTCTCAAACGGGTTCTCTATCACCCACCATCTGCTTTTAAAGGGTCTTTTTTTCCCTTTTTTCCAGTGGCTAATGATGCATTTAACCCTGGAGAGCCTCTGATCTGAACATCAGAAAGTTTCTGCAGCAGAGGAACAGAAAAAAGGAGGTGGGGGAGGGAGGGTGGATGAGCTTCCTGTTGTTCTAACTTGGCTTACTGGTAGGGTTCTCAAATCAAACTAGAGATCTCACCACTTAAGGCAGCCACCACTCAAATCCTTGATACAGCTGCCAGACTTGCATTATACTCTTGTTCAGAGCCTTGATACTAGAGCAGTGTAGACCGAGGGGAGCCAGCACTGTGCAGGGGTCAGGGAGCCAGGCCATGTGGCTGACCTGTGTGGACAAGCCATGTCAGCTCGCTGTCCACTTGCTCTATCTGTACAAAGACATTACCGACACCTTCTTCATAAAGAAGGATTAGTTCTACAGATGAAAACTGCAGGGATGGGAGGACTATTGTTTGCTCTTGCAGGCTTGGAGACAGAGATCAACATTTGCACTAGAAAGAGTTGAGGGAAAGCCTGCGAGAGTAGCACATATTCTTCATTGTTTGGGTCCAGGACCATTCCTGAGGGCTAGGGAGAGTTTTGCAGAAATACCAAGTGTGATTTCTGGGTCCGTGGCAGAATTCTGCAGTACCTGGAAGACACGGGTGGAAATTTCATGTCTTAGTCTTTCAGCACTGTGTTGGCTGAATTAGGTTTTCTGTTCAGGGAAGTGTCAGACAGAATAGTTACCCCAGTTCCTCCAGGTACTCTGTGGGCAGGACTCCCACATAGCTGTGTCAGTGTAACTCCTGCTATGCCAGGAGGCATGTCCCAGGCGGTGCTGTGCTGCCACACTGTCACAGCAAAAGAACCCTATTCACTGTGCTTGAACCAAGAATTGCACCAAGATTTGGTCTCCAAAGTCAAAAGGCACACTGCATTGATCCATGGGGGAGCCTCCTTTTTCTTCTACAGACAAATCTGGTAAAGCACAAGGTTTTTCTGGAATTACAGTTTCAGTTAACATACATAATCTTTTGGTGCACTAGACTGCTGCCTAGAGTAGTGCTCTGATGAAGGATTTCAGAGCTACAAACCCTGAACGAGCCCACTTATTACTTGGAGTGGAGAGCAAGCAAGAACTCTGGAAACTGAGCAAGCAGGAGAAATGGGGAAAACTAAGTAACTTACAAGAAAGGAATCACAATCTCTTAGTTGAAATCTTGTGCACTTTTAAATTATAGAATCATTTAGGTTGAAAAAAGACCTCCGAGATCATCAAGTCCCATCATTAACCCAGCACTGCCAAGCTTACCACTAGACCACATCCCTAAGCACCGCATCTACGTGTTTTTTAAACACTTGAAGGAATGGTGATTGCACCGCCTCCCTGGGCAGCCTCTTACAGTACTTGACCACCCTATCTGTGAAGAATTTTTTCCTAATATCCAATCTAAACTTCTCCTGGCACAACTTGAGGCCATTTCCTCTGGTCCTGTCGCTTCTTATCTGGGAGAAGAGACCTAATGGTAGATAGCACAAAATAGTGCTATACTACTCAGTTCTCAGGACTGAATGAGAGCAAGGGAGACAGAAACTGCACCAAAGGGAAACACAGTTGATAGGCTTCAGAGTATAAGCTGATTAATGCCGAATGATTTGGAATACTCAATTCAAATAATTACAAAATCTTAGAGTGTTGCTTTCCTGTAAGTCCCAAACCCCTGTGTCTTGCTTTTCCAGTCTCCAGGGGACAGCATAATAACTGGTGCTTGAACATCTCAGCCTTATGCATTCATGCAGTGGTGTAACCGGTGTGACAGCCCCAGGGTTCACACAGTCTGAACCCCCCAGAGCTGGTCAGTCTACCTGAATAGTGTCTCTCTGACTCCATCCTTGCTAGTTTTCAAACCCTTGGCCATGAAAGTAGCTTGGCATAAAAGAATACAGAAACCTCTAACAGGTTTACAGGCATTTTTCCAGCTTTGGCAACTATCTCCACTTAAAGTTCATAGGCAAAACTCTGCTTTGTGTGTGTTCACACTCCCTTGCAAATTGTGCTGCCAGAGCTGTCTGTGCTGCAGACAGACCGATTGACAGCTTAGCCTCCAGCCAGAATTCTGATTCAAAGGAATATAAAATTCTGTGTAATAAAGTTTGCATGAAATTTTTACCTGCAACAATTCCCCAATGTGCTGAACTGCATGATACTGACTTATATAATACATCATTTTAGCAGTGGAGTTAAACAAAATGCAAAGCCAGGTTCAGTTTGATTTTTTCTCATGATCATAGACATTATACCACATTTGGTAGCTATAGCCATTACTTCCATTATTTTGTAGGATATAAACATAACATACAAAATTTTCTTCAACAACTGTTTCAATCAAATCAAATGTTTAAATGTAGACTTGTAAAACTATTTCAACTGTAAAAATAAAAAATTAAAACCAAAAAATGTTTTTAGGTAAAAGATTGAAAGCATGTGAAATATTGAAAAGGACTGCTTCAGTATTATTGAAATACTTTAAATTTTTAAAACCCCAAAATGTTAGAGTGGAAACATTTCCATAGACAATTGATTTGGATGAAAATACATTTTTCTAACAGAAAATATTCCATTGAAAAAATTTCCAATTGCATTTTCTTGTGGCCAATTTTTCAGCAACATTTTGCAAAGAACAATCTATATCTAAAAATTCTCAACAAGCTATTGTGGGCTCTTAAAGGAAAGAGGTAGGTTTCCAATAATACATTTTGAAAGGTTGTTATTATTCTGTGCTTTACACCATTTTACAGAAAAAGTAGCATACCAAATATAGGGCAATTGCCCGGACTTCCTGTAGCTCCTTTCTAACTTAAAATACAAATTGCTGAGAAATGTTCCCAGACTTCAATTAAAAACCTTGAGTGATTTGATTTTAAAATGGGTTGATTTTTTAATCATTTTATATATTTTTAAAAATAAATATTTATATTTTTTTAAAATAAAGGTTGCTTACCTTAGACGTATACAGCAGGTATCCAGATGTGTCTGTCATGCAGTTTGGTCTGAACTCTGGTGTCCACACATGGCACCCAGTTCAAACTTGGGTCTGCAGCTTGAATTTTTCCCTCTATTAGACTGAGTTAGAGAATTTATCTGAATTTCCGTGGCACCTGCAAGTCTAGTAGTTGATCACAAATCTTATACCAAGTGCTATCTAACAATACAAAACCACTCAATAATCCACCATAAAACTTGTCACATCTTTACACTTTGATGTGGTCAGGCTGAGTCTGCTTTGGGTTCAGTTGTGATACTGTTTACAATAACTATTTACAACATTTCCAATTTCCACGTTGTTCTCTTAATCATAGCTTCCAGTTTTCCAACCATACAATCACTACTGAAGCTGGCTATGCCTAGGTGGCATCTGTATATGTGATGGGGAGCCCAGGTTTGTGTATAGTGGATGTATATGTGGGGAGGGAAGTGGTTGGTAGATTAAAGCAATATCTCACAAGTGAGGCTTAGCGGAATGAACAATGCTGCAACGGTCTGCAGCCCGATTCCAAATTTGCACTTCAAATCTACCAGTTCAGGACTTGGAATCCACCCCGATTCCAACACTGACATTTAGGGAAATTCATGGCCTCTTTTTAAGCCTGTAGACTTGAATATATTTCAAAAGATACAGAGGTTATTTTTTTCGAGTTTAGATGGACAACATTTGGATCTAGATCAGAAGTGTAGCGTAGTGTAAATCCTCAGCTAGTGTAAATGATAATAGCTCCTTTTGCTCTGATGCATTTCTGCAACTCATACTCCAGCTATAGATTTGCTCTTTGAGTTCACATGCAGAACTCAAGGGGGAATATAATTTTCAGTGCTTCTCTACTGAGTCAAAGAGAGATGAAGGTTATGCAGGCTATAGCACATGGCTCTGACAGTGAACTTCACTTAACAAGAGGCTGGTGGCTTTGCAACATATCAGTAGATAACCACAATGCCTGATATTATCCACAGAGCTGGGAGTTTACAGGAGGTGTACTCTGATACCAGGAAGAAAAGTCTGTTCCATGTATTACCCCTCTCTTGTTTCACAGAAATAATTAGATCTCATCTTGTTTTCAGCCACAATCTCTTGTTTGACTTTTCCTATAAGGTGGTTTAGCTGTCCCAAATTACAGATCAAAAAGCTAAATGCTAAAGCCCAGGCTAATTTTCTAGTTTCATTCTATAGTCCATGAAAAAACCCAGATGGTTCAGAGGGCAATTCATCTCATCCTTAGATAGCCATCTACAGTAAGGTAGACAAATAGCTCTTTGGAGCTGTATCTCTATTCATTGTAAAAGGAACCTCCTTTAGACTTTGGCATATACCTTTCTTATGTCTGAAGTTAAGTGAGATAAATCACATCCAAAGCTGTTGTCCATGTAAAGAGGGCTCAGAAATAAAGCTGTAGTGAGAGAAGATCACTGCAAAAACAACCATGGCAATCTGAGATACTCCATCCCCTCCGCCCCACTAGCCATCTGTTCTAGCCATTCCACCAGATGTTACCGATCCCTGTGGCACAGCCAGTGGGACGTGGACATCCTATGATTTCTGTCCGGTGAGCAGTCAGCTGGTTGCTCCTGAAGGGATCTGACGCTGACCTGGCTGAACTTTTTGCTGAAGCAGCTGAGAAATGTTCTTACAGTCCCTCCCATTGCTCAGCTGTGGACTCAAAAGCTATCACAAGAGGGGCAGGAACAAACCACAGGCAGCTGTTACACAAGGTTGCGTTATCAGGACATTAGGAATGAATTCAAAATGCTCCTGAAGGCTTAGCTTTTCCAACAGATACTTTCTTATTTCTGCTTGAGCTACAGAGGATCTCTGAAGAATCATCCAATTTGCTCTTTATATACCCCAACTGGTTGTTATTCTTTGCCCTGGAGGGAGTTGCAGATTGTGTATGCAGCCTGTACTTTGTAAAGAGATTGCAAATAGTAGTGTCCCCCTGCTTGCTCAGCCCAAACAGATGGCATTGGGCAGGTAAAGAGCTATTCTCTAAGAAATGCTAGCTATGAACAGCCTTTCAAACATTAATAATTTGAGAAACAGAGCAGTGGAAATTAAATGTAAAGTGACATAAATGACTTTCAGAAGACATCATGAGTTAAAAAATGATGTGCATAAAAGAGAAGAGCAGAAAAGCACAATCACACAAGCCAACATGAACTGACCCAACCTACCTGAGAGACACCCACAGCATCAGAAGCTCATTGCAAAGACAACATAGCAGTTAATCTAGTGAGGGCAACCAGGCTAGATGTTTTGCTTGAATTCTGTTTGTCTTTTTATTGCCAGCTGCTGCATGTCAGCCTGAAGCACCTAGATGGGGGACTTGGGATGCACACAGAAGCAAAGGTAAATTTGTTACTAAGTGCATCTTAGAAGGGAGGGATATGACAAGGAATGAAGGATCTAAGGATAATGGGACGTACAACTCTTTGTCTGTAGGTCAATTTTTATTGCATTTCAGATCAGCAATTGTGCAAGTCATTATTATCTGGTCAGTTTTATTGAATCAATTTGGCAGTCTCAATACAGTCTCTAATGTATAGAGGGAAAATTTTAGAAGACTGAAAAGATTTAGGAGTTTAAGTCCCACTCATTATCAGTAGAACTTAAACTCTCTGAGGAGTTAAGTGCTTTTGGAAGTGGGATGTGGTCTTCTAAGTCATGTACACACTTTTGAAAACATTATCCTTCTTGGCCACAGCACAGTGTGATGCTTGCTGGTCTCCTTGCTGTCAGTCATGGCAGAGAGGTCAAGGACTGAATGGCTCACAGTGATTATTGGCTTATGAAGTTCTCCTTTTCTTCTTCTCAAAACAGTCCCTCCTGTTGAGAGCAGGCATGTTGGCAGGTGATGATGTTGTAGAGAAATACAGATTTCAGTAGAGAAACAGAGAAACTTGTTGTCTGGAGAAGGCACCATGGTATTTTCCACAAGTGAAAAATGTTAAAAACTGAGAGATGTACAAATGAATACAATGCAGAGGCAGGGATAAACTAAATGAAAGGTTGGCAGACCTGGAAAGATCTGATGTACCACTGGGACAGTGGAGTCTGTTTTCCTGTAAGTACCAGGACTACAAAGGAAATCTGCAAAACTGTTAAATAAAACTGGGGTTTAAAAAGGAAGGGGGAAACGTCTTTTTAATTAATGCCAGGAATTATAGCTATTTTCTTCTCTTATGATTAAAACGGTTACGGAGAAACAGGGCTACAGAGCTGCCATGGCCATCAGTGGTAGTGTTGCTGTTGCTACCAACCAGCCTCCAGCTTCCTTAATTGGTTATGTTAGGAATCTCACCTTAGGGTCGCATATCCTTTAGCCCAGTCCCCGTGCTTTATTCCTCTTAGATTCCACTATCTGGTCTCATCAGAAATTTTCAATGAGCCAAATTTTTAACATAATAAATTACCCCAAGCTCCCTCTCAAGATCTTTGTCCTTTTCCCATGTTAAACAGCTGCTATCCTTTAAGAGATGCTGGTGGGTCAGAAGCTGTGGTGGTGGCTGTGGGCTGATCCACATCCTAGATCCCCAGCACCAGAGACACTGGCTGTTCCACACAGCTCCAGTTCCATTCCATACATGCATTCTGCCAGCAGGAAGTCCCCAGCCAGCAAGGGTGAAACAGGACAGAGCACTGGGCACCTAATCGGAGAATTCTGCAAGCCCCTGCTCCACCTGGATATGTCCTTTTGTCACCATAGAGCTCCATTTTACTGATTGTTTTTTATAGCTGATCCTCATCTATCCAGATGGTTTTACGCTGCTCTTCTCCGATCTTGTCTTTTATTGTTCGGATAAGATCTTCAATACTGCTCCATGCATCTGCCTCTACAGAGGCATAAAGACATGGCAGTGCTTCCAGTTCTTTCTCCTTCAGACGGCACATACGTAAAAACTCATCTTCGGTCTCTGGCTTTGGCAGTAGTTTCCTGTATCAAATGAGCAGACCAAAAATAAATGTCTTTTTGTCATTTTTGTCCCATTTGTCCCATCAAGAATTTATTTTCTGCTGACAATATACAAGCCATAAAAGCAGTGGAGAATACAGCTACTCCCAGTCTATCCTCCCCTTACCTCTGTGCTGCCCCCAAGGAAAAATATTTGCTATGGGGAAACAATTTAAGAGGATTGAATGAAAGAAGAGTGCAAGTGTTTATGACCTTTCCTCTTCCAGCTGGCATTACTTTAAGAAATGCTGTGGGAGTGCTGAGCATGGAGAAGACTGCATATTCTTTGGTCTTATCCTCCCACAATGCTCATTGCTATCAGTGACAGTGAAAGGGTGCTAGATTTGGGGACTTCCTACTTTCTCTGGTTGTAAGATTTCAGGGAGGAGTCACGGGAGGAAATAGTGCACATAGAAGCACCAGATGAAGAGGTTTATTTCTCTCAGTGAGAACATTATTGGATTTGAGAATTATTCACTGAATAAGACAGAATATCAAATATGCAAAAGGTTTGATACGTTACCTGAACCTCTTGATGTTTTTCTCTGAGACTCTGATAAAGAGAACAATAGGATATATCTTGGCTTTGATTAAATCCTTTGTGCAGCTTATTCCAGCTTCGAGGAGACAATGCTTGTTCTAAAAACAAAGTCATAACAGTGTCACAAAGGAACATTCACTGCTGTGGAATGTCGAGATAAAGGTATCCATACCTTATAGGGTCAGCTGAAAAGCTCTTCATTTACCATTGTACTGATTTAAAACCTTTTAATCAAATATACATTTAAAGTCCATACTCCTCCTACTGGTTTAAAACTAGTCAGTCAAATAACAGCTGAGCTTAATAGCTTTCTGAAGAGATTTAAAATAGAAATGGACTGTTCTAAAGATGAAAAGTATAAAATACCAGTTTTACATATATACATAAACACACACACTTGCTCTTTGTGCAGAAGGAACATCTACTGCAACTACTTGTGAGAGAAAAAAACATCACTTTAATTCTAATTTTTTCCATGCTGTGCATCAAGTCTACTCTACTTGATACAAGATCTCTGTCTGCGACATTGTTATCTTTGTACTGTACACCCCTGTCTCTGTTTCAGGCTATCCTTTCTTTTGTCTAGGTCCTTGTATCTTTTACTCTCTCACACATCCATATATACTTATGGTATGAAAAGGAAATTAATAAGGGATGAAGCATACAAAATAAAAGGATATTTTGTTGCATCAATGTGGGTCATCACAGGTAATGAGCAAGAATATAAGAGGATATGGCTGAGGATGAAAAAGAAAAGGGAAAGTAAGAGCACAAGTAAAAGCCATTTTGGGAAATAAATACAAATCTGAGAATGAAGGTGGGCAAGAGAGAGAACACGCAACTGTAAATTGGTCAGTCTCCTATTCAAGAAGAAACACACATTGCAGACATTCCCAGACAGCCTATCAAAGGGATACAGAGTACTCTAAGCACCTTGGCAGTGACAGCCTCGATATTGGCAGGTACTATACATTCATATGTGTTCAGATTCTTTTCTCTGCTGAAGATGATAGTCTCCATTCTTTGCTTCCTTAAGAACTCTTCCTTTGTTACAATATCTGGAAAGAGATGTGGATGAGGACAAAATCAGGATTACAGCAGAACACTTGGAAAACTATCCCATAGTACTTCACATTGGATGTAAGGATGGTTCAGGGAAAGAAGACGAGCAATGAATTGTCTTAACAGCTGCCTCATTTCTTCCATTGAATTCAATTAAAGCCTAATCTGATCACAGCTGAGCATCTCAGCTATATGCTGCACCAATGAGTCCTTGGGCAATTGCTACAACACTATAAAGGCATTAAATTAAAACAGTAAATACAATTCCAGCACCTAATGTTATGTAGTAACGTTTCAGGGCTGCAGGATGCTGAGAAGTGCTAAAAAAAAAGGTCTCTTCAGTATAGGCTCCTAAAACAAGGATTTAGTGTTCCAACATTTGTGTTTAAAGTTTCGAAAAATTTGGCTTAGGTTGCAATGTGTGATACTGGCCCCCTTGTGAATTGCAGCTCTACATCAAAGCTTTTGTTTTATGTTGCAAGACAAGGGATATTTATTATAATACTTAACTTTTCAGTTTCTCTGTCTGGATAACTGTAGGACTGCATGCTATGCGGTTGGTATTCAATATTAGTGTAAAAATGAAACGTCAGCTATGTTTAATGCTGTGTTGTATACAATCTTGCCCTACAGCAATCACGGTACTGCATATTGCTTTAATAGTAAATACTTAGCATGGAAGAAAATCAGTCTTTTGAGTAGATCAAATGCACAATCTTCACAGCCTTGGATGAGATAGAAACCTAAAGTCGCTTTAGGGAAGATATTCCTCATAATAGCAAATACTAGAAACAAATTAATCAAAATTTCACATTGCCTAGATATGCAGTATGCAAACAGTATGCAAACAGAAAGAGCACTTGCAGCATTTCAGTCTCTGAGGGGCATCCTAGCAACCACACAGCATACACATGGAAAATATTCATAGACACAGAATCTCATAACCATGTGCAATGGCTGTCTCAAAAACATTAAAGTATCTCAGATGTTCTCAAACTCCAGGATTTATAGGTACACATCACTCTGATGTGACTTGAAGTACCTCAAGCAACTATCACATATGCATGTCCCTATGTGTGCATGCATATATAAGTTCATGTTTCCACCAGTGAGGGTTAACAGTCATGGTCCTCCTTTATCCATTACCTGGCTTGCATATGTTGAATTCCAGGGCACCTCCAGAGTTGAGAAGCTTCTGTACCAAGGTCTTGGCAAGCATGGTGGGGGTGAAAAGTACGGGGCGCCTGCGCTCACAGTGGATTGGTCTCACCAAGCTATAAGGGATCAGGCTGAGCCTCTTATTAATTTCACTTTCGGAATCCAAATCTGAGTAAAGAACAAGACATTTATCTTCTGGTTTCCTCTCCATCAGTATTTGGAGAAAAAGAAGGAGAAACACACGAACTAGAAATGAAGGCTTAGTCATCCTGCTCCTCCTTTCTCTTTTGCCAGGGTTGTCTTTACTGTACAGCCTGTAGTTTGATGTCCAATCTAATACTAAATAGTGTCTAAATCAAGTGCCTTTTGCTTTCAAGAGATTATTTCATGGTTTAACAGGACACTTGCTTGGAGAATCTTTCTGCTTGTTAGCTTGACTTACTTTGAATTAAACGTTTGAATTACATTTTTGGACAAAGAGCAAGAAAGCACCTAGGAAGAACTGCCAACCAAACAGGAAGTTTCAGCGTCCTAAACTTGCTCATGAAGGCTCAGTGCCCCAAGCAGTTTTAGTAAAATCAGTTTTGGTCGCAAATGCTTTTGAATTTTTGCAATAGTAAAGACCTATGACATTTTTCATAGCCATGCTGTTATGTAGACCTTTATGTAGACCTTTATATCAATGCCATGTCTGTAAAAGCTATTACTATTTTATATCCATACCTTCCGTTTTATCAGGCGACAGCTTCTTTGCTTCAGATGAGGTCCGTGCCAGACCAGAGGGCCAGCCAGTGACGATACGGACTCGCTCATTGCTATTCATACGCTTGTATTTGTTTTCAGACCTACTGACAAACTGAAAAGGTGAACAAAGAGATTTGACCCTCATTTCTTACATTCTTTATTCTCCCATGTATTCATCAGCCCACACTTGTTATCTACGAGATCTGAATTACCTATGTCTATCAAAGACAAGACTCCATGGGTCTGTTGACTGAATTCTAAGGCTCTTTAAATATCATAGATCTGATTCAGAGCTTTTGTTAATCCCCTTTGGGATTTCTTATTTTGTTCTCTGCTCTTAAGCGGCATGTTTTTTTCTTTGCAGAGCAAACTGCTATCACCAGTACAAGCACTGATGCTCCACCGCAGAGTAACATACACCCTCTTGAGTATTTGCACAAATGTATCACAGCTTATACCCAAAACTCTGCCTCTTCTTTCCTGTACCAGAAAGACTTAAAACTTCCCAAATGGCACATTTTTACACTGAGAAATAGGCTTCAGGCTTTCATTCCTCATCCACCCTACTATTCCTCTATCCAAATATTAATTCCTCCTCCTGTATATTTGCTAACCTTCACAACCACGTTCATAAGACTTTGTCTTTCACCTACACAGTCTCTGTCACCCTCAGAGTCAATGACCTACAATTAAAGGACCGTTTTATGATGGAACCTTATCTCACAGAGACTGGGGGATTTGGTCTAGTCCGATGGATTTATCCTTACGGTTCGAGCACAACACATTTCAGCCTCTAATGGCAGACATGTTTGATTCATCAAGCTACATCAGTAATGGAAGGCACGCACTTAAAAGAAAACACACCGCGTCTCAAAAGCAGTTAGAAAACACAACCCATTCATCTGTTCCATATATTAAATCTCTTTTTTATAGGAATAAATCCCAATACAACTTCTATACCTGAGGTGGAGTTTCTGGGGAAATTAGGTTAGCCTGAGAATACCTGCTGTTCAGTCCCACTATTTCAGACATTGCATTGAGCGTTTGACCTTTATTACCTGTAATATTTGGCCCAAAAGAAAGCTTGCTCTGGATAGGCGAGGGCTGGCTTTTGCGTCGTTCTGTGGGGCAGGCTCCTCTGGCTGCAATGTATTCTAGTGAAAAATAACAGGAGTTTTTCTTTCCCTCCTTTTTTTTTCTTAAATCACAGCATTCCAGAAACAGAAGAAGCAAAAGCAGGTGTTTTATATTTCCAACAAAAGGGACATTGATTGATTGATATCTATCCCAAATGCAGTACTCTAAGCAAACTGCAGACATTGCATGGCCTATGCCGAGTAACTCTGCTTCTGTTACTCTCCTCTTCTGCACTCCGCAGGAGAGCTGCTCTTCACAGCTTATGAAAGAGGCAATTTCTGCACCAAGAAATAGTATGCAAAGCTTTTTCTTTCACTAGCATCTCTGCCAGTGATCTCTGTCCCTTTGATCAGCGGGGACAGTAGCACAGAAGGAATGCATGACACTTAACCTTGATTGAAATTGAGTAAAAACACTGGCTATAGTGTCTCTGCAAATGTTAGAAGCATATGTCTCCCAGGCTCTAAAAATACTTATGGTAACTAACAGACCAGGAAGTTAGTTTGTAATTATGTAAAGATGGAATCCTTGGGTCTAAACAAAGAAAAATCAAATTACTTTCCCTGAGGGAAAAGGAGAAATTGGCAGGGCTGTTGTTTGTGAAGACCTGAAAATCCCACTTCTCTCCATAGCATGTAGGTTGGAAGAGACAGGTCTTTCTAACACGGGACAATGATAGCTCTGTGGATTAGATGCTTATTCACAGTAGGAGAGAAATTATTTTGATTATTAACTCCAAGCACACAGCTTCTTCCTCATGTGGATATGAAGATGCATTTGAGACTTACAGGCAGAGAAGAATGAAAGGGACTAACTAAGACACAGAACAGATATTAGACTTTAAAGTACACTCCCTCATAGCTGGAAGGATTAATAGTGCTAGGTCCATTGCCAGGGAGAATGTAATTTAAAGCAAACATAAGGTACCCATTGCCTGGCACAATCAAAACATACATAGAGCGTAAACAGGACTTTCTGTAAAATTAATGTAATGAACAACAAGTAGCATTGGAGTTTTGGGTGTTAAAAAGACCTTGTTTGTAGATACTTACCCGGAGTGCCCGAAGAGTGTTATATGAGCTTTCTGTCTCATCTTTGCTTCCTCTGTGCATCAACCGCTGCAGCTTCACCAAAAGAAGTTGCTGGGCTCTGAAAGAAAGGGTGGAATCACATAGATCAAGATATCTTTGAAACCACTCAGAAGAAAGCTGGGTTGCAGTGGGTCTGAGCCTACAGAAAAGATTAAATAGGAATAGCAGTGAGGACTGACTGAACCACACAGTAAATGCAGGAACAAAATAATGAGCAGGACTGCAGTGAGTTCAGGATTAAAGAATCTCCATGGCATATTTTCCTACGATACATTTTGAGAAGGCCACGTTATTCTTTCAGGTAACATCTGGAGTCTCCTTTGTAAAGCTTTATAGCTTATAAAGTTTAACATCACCAGGCCTTAACTAAAAAATTAAGACATATACCTCTTTTCTTACAGCAGTTATTAATTTCCCCCTTTACAGAACCACGGCTCTCCGTCGTGGTCACTCAGCACTACACTCACCTGCTGTAGCTGGGAATGGTCCCCATTTCCAGGTCCCTGTCAGTAAATGGATCAACTCTGGCACACAGCCACTCACACCTTCCCTGGTACATGGTGTCAAGAATATGAACAATCTCATCACATTTCACTGACAGGGAACAGCAGTCCAGCTGGCTGGAGATGTTCAGGTTCAAGCGGATATGAAATGAGTCCCCTGATGTGATCAGCCCTTCTTCCAGTTCTGAGAGCAGTTTCCGGTAACCTGCAGCAGGGAAGGAAGGGGTGAAGCATGATTGCTGCTGGCCAGGCCTCAGTACTGCTTCGTTCCTGGGCACCCTCTGGGAGAAGCACATGGCACACATTCCTGAGACTCCTCCAAGAGGGTTTGCACTTCCAGAGTGCTAGTTACACTAGTTACAAGGTTACGGGCCTACACCTTAAAGACACTAATGGAACACTGATTCAGAAAAAGCTTATGCTGCTGGTATCAGAATCGGTGAGAATATTCTCATTATAATGCTATTTTAGGTAACTCCTTCAGTACTCCACACATAACCTGTGAAAGACAGAACTTTGCAGCAAAGGTGCAGACACAGCTATAGCTCTGTCCTGTAAGTACAGCCTGAGTTCTGCCACCAGTTTTAATGACAAGCTATTCCCTTTATTATTAGCTTTAATTGGCACTCCCACTATCTATAACATGCTTTATCTGCAGTTTAAGTGGTGCTCAAAAAAAATTGCAATAGTCTTTCCTACCTTTGAAAACATCAAAGAAAATCAAAGACATCACTTCCTGTGTGATCTATGCAGCTGAAATTCTCTAACCAGCATTAAAAAAAAAACAAAAACCCTGCAAATTTATATACACCAGTAAAAAATGGATTTTGGGATGTAATTTTTGATCCATAACCTGAAATTATCATTACAGGCCATGAACACTAAAATCAAACTCTGCTCACCACACATGAACTCTAGCTGTTAAAGATAAGATAAAGCCACAAAGGTAATAAACAGGGCAACTCCATCAGGTAAATGCTAAATTGACTTCAGCTGGATAAAGATGATTCAGCTCACCACGCTGTATTACAGAAAACTGTACATAAAAATCAGCTTGATATTGGCCCACCATGCAAATCCTTCAGAGTCCTGTAGTGACAAGCATATGGGCTTTTTTTTGTTCTCAGTTGCAAAGCTAAAAGCTGGAGCAGTTACACAAAGCAGCTATAATTAACATCAGGGGCATGCTTCAGATTTATACCAATACAAAGGATATTCTGGTTCTGTCATTCTCATCCAGATGAGTTAGTATAATAGACTTGGGCCTATTTGAGATGAGAAATACTTTTGGTCTTACCTTCATGATTTGATTTATACTGGAGTGTCACTGGACCACTGCACCTCTGAATTGTCCAGTGAACTTCTTCCTTTGTGCAAGTATCCAACGGAACACTCTGATTTTCCCCTTTAATGCAGCCCTCCAACTAGACATGAAAGAAATATTACTCTCCAGTGCAGGTTCAATCTCTGAGTCAATTATACCATTTTTTTTAAAGCAGCATAATCTTCTTCTGATTAAACAATGAAGATACTTTGCTATCAGGATGCAGATTACATTCTAATTATTTAATTTCTTTTCTCTCAAATTATGAATGCTAGCAGTCAACAGAACTGCAGCTCTTTGACAATCACAGGCTTCTCAGCAGTAAGTAGTGCAGGAATAGAAATTGTAGGGGTTTTTTTTCCCCCCTTGGAGACATTTTAACAGGAAAATGGTTTGGGAACATTGGCAATGGAGAGAAAACTAAGCAAGAAGCAACTCAGCAGAAGCACCGTCTCACTCCTGCTTATGTGATGCCAGGGACACTTATGCAGCTGTGCAGCCCCTTCTTCCCATTCACATCCCACCTGTATCCATTTTTGCTCATAACATGTCCAGTCCCAAGATAGGCCACTCTAAAGAATGGTTTAGGAGGCATCATGCTAAGCTGAGTAGCGTCAACTTCCTTTCAGGCAGGCAAGTACTAGGAAGTTGACAGCAAATCTCATTCTAGTCTTTTCAGAGGGGCTGTACTACACAACACAGCATTAAAGAAAGCATCAGTTGCTCTGATCTCTTCCATACAGAACTACCGTGAAGTGCAAAAGTGTCTCTGTGTGTTGAATGACCGTAAATACTATTTTCTCTATTTTCATAGTTAATAGCAGATTTTCTTCTGGATGAGTCATAATACTTTGTCATTAATAAGAGATGAAAGAAGAAACAAAGGAAAGTATTGTGGTGAGTGTGTGTGCATGCAGGTAGACAGATATCCAATACTGTTGATTATTTTCTGCTCACCAGTAGGATTTGGTGTCCCTCCCGAAGGCCTGCTTTCTCTGCAAGTGATCCTGTCTTGACAGAGCTAATAAAGCTGCCTTTGTCATTACCTCCAACCAGAGTGATTTCTGAATTGAGACTGTCTCCATTCAGTGTTACGCGCTGGATAGTATGGCAGGAGTTTCTAATGCGACCAACAGATGTGACAGAGGGACGAAATGGTCTGTGTTCATGGAAGGAAGTAACAGTTAGTTATCCCAGCTTTTAGCTACCGCTACAGAGTTAAATGCATGCATGATAAATGAGACATATAAATAAACTTTAGGTGTTATCAAAGCACTAGGATCTAAGGACTCTAAAAGAAATCCTTCTCATTACTGCCTAAGTTCTGGAGAAGAGCACCTGGATAGCTTCAGGTGCCCAGACATGACTGACTAACTCAGATGTATAATAAATAATACCTCACCTAGCAACCTGTGGCAGCAAGATAACAAGATCACAAGGATAAATCTAAGCTTCTAGAACATTTTGTCTGCCTTGAAGTTTTAGGATGACCTCCACTGGTTTACAGGATATGAAAGGGCTCCAAAATAACATGTTATACTGCTGCTGACATAGAGAAGTAAAGACTTAGCACAGTATTATGAGATATTTGTGTCAAATAACCTGTGACATCATATTCCTGCCATGATATCTTCAGCAACTAATAGATAAATGGAGGACCTCTACCATAATAGCCTTTTCCCTCAGTCTCTAAGGTAGGTGAACTGGCATCTCAAATACCTTTCCAGGGAGAACTTTCTGAATATGGAGTTGACATGCTCAAGCTCATAGGCATCCAGGCCTTCCGACTGATGAGAAGAAGAGGAAGAGTGCACCGAAGGAGCTCCATGTGACTGCCTGTCATGACTGTCGTCTGGAAAGAGTAACAAGAACGAAAATGAGTCCTAGATAGAATGAAAACAGTGGAAAAGGAGAAAATGAATGTTTGATTGATCCCAGCCAAAGCTGAAAGAGGAAATTCCTGATTCAGAGGCATGATTCATGTTCACAGGCCATGACAAGGAAAGTCAGTCCTGCTTACTGGACCTACCTGATCGCTCCTACAGAACAGCAAGTTGGAAGGGACCTCTGGAGACTGTCTAGTCAAACCCTTTACTCAAAGGAGGATTGGCTAGAGGAGATTGCTCAGGATATTTTCAGTTGGGTTTTGAATATCTCCGAGGATGGTGACTAGTTCACCTCTCTGGACAACCCTGTTCCAGTGACCACTCACAGTAAAAAAGCTTTTTTTCCCCCCTGTTTAAATGGAATTGCTTGTTCTTTAGTCCATGCCCATTGCCTCTTCTCCTTTCATTGGGTAGCACTGAGAAGATTCTGGCTCTGTCTTCTTTACTCTTTCCCCTGCAAATTTGATGCTTTCCTCATTTTGAGGCTGGAGGTCTTCTTACCAACCTGCAAACCTCAGCCAAGCACCCTCCATCTATTGTCTGATTCTTCTGCCACGTACTTCTTCGGGAATACCTACTTTCTTGTTCTCACCACCAGCTGACCCTTTGTTTTCTTCTTATGATAAACTGACTTGATTTTTTTCTCAGACTGTGTCCCATCTTATTCAGACCAGGAGTTGATTATTTAACAGAATCTGTGGCTGGTGAGCTAATCACATAGATTGCATAGTTAAACTATATACACAATGTCCTCTTGCTTACCATCTAGCTCCAAAGCATCATATCCAAAGCTGTCGTTGTCATCTTCAACCAGGCTGGAATTAAAAACAAAGCATGAGATAATAGAAGAGAGAGAGAGAAAGCTGTTCACTTTCCAGCTTTCAGCAGATTTCCAACTTCAGCAGATTTCATTAAGTTCTGGAGGAAGAACTTTCTCTGTGAAAAAGAAAGATGTTGGAAGTGTTGTATCAGACAATGGCACAGCTGCAAAAAAATAAGCAAGTAACATACTTGAGGGCCCAGGGAAGATGTAGGAAGATGGCAGGAAGACAATATGTGTCAGCCAGCATGGGAAGCATGTGAAGCAGCAAGAAGGTTCAGAAGGAAGAAATGCTAAATGCAGTGAGGGAATGAAGATTTTGCTGAAGACGAAGGGAAGCTGCTGACTGATTGTCTCATATGTGTGACACCACACCTGCTTCAGCACTGAGATAAATGGTTGCATAATGTCTGCTGTATGTATACTGCAGCATGGTTTTTTTTCCATGATAGATCAAACATGTCAGAAGCTCACTGAGGGACAGAGTGAATGCAAGGGAAGTGACTGAGGTGCAGCAGTAAAGGAGTAATTTGCCTGCTTGATTTAAGGTACTTGAAGCATTTTATAACAGTTTAACGGTACCTCGCATGGTTACTCTGACACCTACGGTAACAGAATGGCAAGGCGTACCAAGCTGTTGCACAGAAACTGCCAGGCCACCGCTCTGGTCCCCGCCCAGCTCTCACTGACACAACCTTTCCTGTTAAGGATGACTAGATTGGTAGGCCTTAAACATAAACAGTTAAAATTCACCAAAATTTTCCTCTTAAAGGGATACTGGGGATGTTGGGTCCAGCCAAGTGGGTGACCTGTCTGCTTCACTAGGACTTCATTAAAGCATGTCCTTTGGTTGCAAAGCTGTTTAAATAACAGCTTGTTGTTTTTCCCATTCAGAATGATTTGTAGGTCTCCCGTGGAGCTGATATTCCTCATATCTGGCTTCAGCTGAAGGGTGAATTTTTGGAGTCAGTCCGGGGAGAATCAGCTATTTTTACACCATGCATAAGCAGGGAAATAATACACCTTTTCCTACATTAAATTATGATCTCACTTCTTTTTCACACAAATCAAGATCAGATGAACTGTGAAATCTGCAACTTGGCATGAAATAGCAATTATTTTGGATTATGTTCACAAACAAGTTAAAAAACCTTAGCAGAATAGTTATAAAGTACAGTGAACTTTTGGGCATGCTCTTGAGGTACTTGACTTGAGTTCACTCAACAAAGTAAGGCCACATTCAGAGCTTGCTCCAGGTTACCTTTTTCTTCCACATGCCAGTGGGAAAGATCACCTGAGGAAAATTTTCAGATTTCAGTACAGCTCAGTCTTCCAATGCCTTAACGTATGGAACAGGATCTAGTCAGAGCTACAGTGAAATAAATCTACAGGATTAATAATATCCATATAATCTTTACTGCATTCTGTCATATACTGCAAATATATAAATGTTCAGGCATGCCAAAGGCTTTTCAAGTTAAGCACCTGAAACATGAAACATTCAAATCATTAATAGAACAACCCTCTTTCTCCATTTTGAATTAACACAACACACTTCAAAAAGGGGCTTGGAGGACAACATAGGAGAAGCTAAGGGACACTAGAATAAACTGTCTAAATCCTCAGCAGCCCATAAAATTATGTGGGAGAACTAGCTGAGGATGCCTTCAATGGAAAGCTGTCTTGCAAAGCTTTACACAGAGAGAGGCAAACGTGGCAGTCTGCAAAGAGGAGTTTGTTTTGAAAAGCATTAAAAATCTAAACAAAGTTCTAATAAAGATTAGATCTCAAAAAATAGATCTAATAAAGATCTAAACCCTCCACATATATTGCTTTCTTCTAAATCGGTTTGCCTGGGCTCTGTTCTTTTCTGCTTCTGCTTGGGACCTTGAGGGAATTTATTTATATCTTCTGATATTTCTGGCACAAACACTGATGCTATTCACATCAACACCAAAACAGTATGTCCAAGTATTGCATTGCTATAAAACTTTTAGAAAGGGGTTCCGTGCCATTTAGGGGACTGTGAGGCAGGCAAGGTCTCATTCCTTCCTGCCACCAACTTCCCATTCACCAGCTGATCTGATTTTACTCACAGGGGAAGTCCGAAAGGCCATGACCCAACAGCACTGGAAGCTGCAGCAGAAGGTGAAGCTGAGGGCAACGCACCTCTTTCCCCTTATTGTTATGCTGAGATAAAAAGCCCTAAGCCTGACAAAATCCACCTCCCTCATCCACTTCTTCCCCCCATTCCTCACAGATATTCAAGCAGCTGTGCTCTATTTTGGCAGCTTACAGAGAAGAAGGGGCTTTGAGAGAAGGGGAAAGGACAGGGACACCAATGCATGGAGCTGAGAAGCAAAAAGTGAAGCCATATCAGTCCGCAAAGGTAGAGCACATTCTCCAGTAGCACTGGTGCCTAGTCATTTCAGTACTGCTGCTTATTATGTACATTAAAAAATGTCGCTGTTGCAGTGGTATCACTGTGTCATTCATCCCAGCTGAACTGTCAGAGATTCCTGAGTGTTCTGGACAAAATGAGGGATGAAAGACTGCAGCCTTGAGAAGTTTAGCAAGTTAGTCCTGCTGCCTAATAGAAGCTCTCCAACTAGAGACAGAGACAAGCACATCTACAGCCCTTTTTTGCCTCCTCCTTGTGACAAGAGCTTCCAGGCATGTTTCGCCAGCGTGGTTACCTACCTGCAATGAGGGGCGTCCTCTTTGCAACGTCGGACTATTGAATCATTTCCTGGAGGCTCAGGAGTGGTTGACATGATACTGTCATTGCGACTTCTCAGAGTTTGCTTTAAAAAAAAAAAAGTGACAGGTTAACCATCTCAATCACGTTATTATTTCTTAGAGAAGCATTAGCCTGCTAGGTTGCCAGTGGTACTCTGCACCGTGAAGTAGACACAACAGTAAGAAAAATTGCGACTAGATATGCAGAATGCTACATACAAGAGCATTCGTATTCATATATTACAGCATCTTAGCAGTATGCACAGCTTGGTGCTGGCACAGTACATTTTTCTGTGACCACATGACTGGCTGATTTATCAAACAATTTTAACCTTGCCCTTGATGTGTGGTGTATGTGTTGCACAGCTGACGTATAGGAGGAAGAGGATGAAAAGCAGAATGTATGGATACTTAGATATATAAATAGTAGGAATAAGAAAGAAAAACACAGATCTCCATACATTAAATTATTAACCTAGTACACTAGAAACTAAACTCTGAATTGCACTAGAGGGAAGACAGTACAAGTCATCTAAATAACCAACAGATATTCCGAAGAATATTCCTAACCCAGCTAAGCTTATTACAAGTGGCAGGGAGTTCTTTCCTGGCTATTCTTGGGTATAGTATTAATTTCCTGGGGGCAGCATTTTTCACGGTTTTATAAAAAGATGTTTTGTTCTTTGTTATTAACACTCTGCAAGAGCACTCTCTCTGTCTGCTTGTCCTGCTGTGTCTGCTCACATACATATAATGGAATAACTACCTTGGGAGATTATGGGGATACAGCAAGCAGGGAAGAAACGGTTTGGCTATGGTATGCAGAAATTTCCAGCTGTGATCTGCACCCCTTTTCTCACTCACTGTTACTTATAGACAGGAAAAGCATTAGAGAACTGCAAAAAACCCTGCAAATTTTCTTAAATAAATTACAAAGCAGCTTTTGAAGAAAATCTTTTCCTTCTAACAGTAAACGTGAAATGGCATAAGGAGACAGTGAGAGGTCATAAATACCTTTGAAATATCTTTAAATAAACATAAACCAATTCTGTGATTTTGCAAAAGGCTAATAACATGGTTCTAACAAAATGCTGGTTAAAAGGATTAAGGGAGCCTCTGACAAGGGCCTTGAATGTGATCACAGCTGGGATGCTAGTGAAGTGCTAATACTGGGCTGTGAAAGCTCTGAACCACATCAGGAGACACAGTCGTAGACAAGCAAGGGACATCTGAAGGCTCCTTACAATCTTGCTGACTTCACAGCTGCTGATGGAGTTACTGATGGAAACAGAATTAGAGGAACTTGTGTCTGTGCGGCCATTGCTGGCATCAGCCCCGTCTTCATCCTGTGCTCTGACTGCTGCGCTCACAGACGACAGAGAAAAATACAGACACCAGAGGAAATTATGTCAGATCGCTTTCAATACAGAGTCTTTCACAGATTTGCAACAAGACTTTGGTTATCTTGCCATTTCAGCTTATCTCATTTCTCCCACCCTACACTGGAGGGAGGCTTCAGGAAGTGTGCTGTGCCCTGCACCTCTGGCTCTCTTTCCTTCCCCATCAGCTTCCCAAAAAAGTACAGAAATGCACACCACTCTGGAGAGCCTCTTGCCAACTTTTTCTTTCAGCTCTGGTCTGTACATTTTTATTAGATCTCTGAACACTATTTGACAAATTAAAGGATTGCTTTATTAATTTATGTTTTAACTTCATCATCTGAATCTGGTAGTCAGCAGTAAGATTGGCTCACTGAATTACGCTTTTTTTACAACAAAATATTTACAAGAAGCTTGAGATCACTCAGCAGCCCCAGGTGACACAGCGTGAATGTCTTTGTAGACTCCTTCTTTTCCTCAGCACCTCTAATTTGTATTAATGTTGCACATTACCTGATACCAAACATACAGTTTAACATGAAATATCTTGCAGCAGGAACCATGTTTCCCATCATTTTTTGCAAAACAGTGAGCATGCTGCTGCATGTAACACATAAAGGAAGTGCCGGCTAAACGGTGTTTGGTTCAGGAACAGTGTTACATAAATAAAAGGAATTAAGAGTACATCAAATGTGAGTACAGAGCAACAAATTTTGTAACTTGGCTTCTTGCTGATGGGTGGGCCAAACCCGTGCTCCTCAACCTTTGCAATGCTTTAGATTTAAAATTAATTCCCTTTTGCTGAAAGACAAAGGAAGTCATTAGACGATCACTAGATTAGGGTTTTTCAGCTTGAAGGATTTATCTGACAACAAGGAGAGAATAGTATAATGACTTTCCGTACATGTGTTACACCAATGACTTCAAAATTTGTGTAACCTAAAGGTAGAATTGAGTAGACAGAAAATTTAGGTCAGCTATGGGATGCAATACTGTGTGTCAGTGGAGGTACTTTTGGATGGAGAGGACACACAGGTACAAAATTAAGACATTGTTAACTATGAGAGAAACTGTCTATTTTACTCACTTGGACTTAGTTAAGAATATCCCTGGTTGGCATATTTGTTAAAACAACTTAAAGAGATTAAGTGAATGAGACAAAGCAACAGAAAAGGAATAAGGACATGGACGCTCTTTCTGACCTTGAAACTCTGATGTTTTGTTCATGCTGACAGGGGATTTAGCTCTTGGATGTATCTAAAAGAAAGAGGACAAAAATCAGCACAAATGCAGAATATTTGCCACATACTGTAAACCGCATATTTTTACCCTTTCTCCACTTTTGTGGTCCATATATTTGCCCTCCTTTAAATGCCAGGCCCCCAAATTTAGAAGATATTTAAGTATCTAAATAGCACTGCAGCGAACAAGTTAGCTACCTAACTACATTTAAAAGTCTGGGCCAAATGCACTGCAATTTCCAGCTTCTGCTGAGGGAATAGAGACAAAAGGTGAAGTGGGTGCCTTGGGACTGGTTTCAGGCAGCTGTTAATACAACAGGCATCCTTTTGGAGCGTGCAATGTAAAAAATGCAGCTCTATTGCCTAAGTAATAATGACAGCCAGAGCTCAGAAAGGTTATGAAGGGCAGGGTGAATTCAAATGCAGGTGAAAAGAAAGAGAACTTCAAAATCCCAAATGTTAGATTGTATATTTTTTTACAATTCGTGAATATAGCATCAGATAATAGCTGGATGAATGCAGCTAGTCGGGGAAATCATGGACCTAACTCATGCTACCCCTTACTTTTAAGTGAGCAGAAATTGCCATAATTTAATTCTGAATTAGGCAGTTAATTTTCCTCTAGATTGTGTCCCTTTCTTTCTATTATTCCTTCCACACGAAGTGAGCTTTTCCACCAATTCTTCATTTTCCACCTTCAGCTACTTGTGTGCTGGACTTCAGGCATTATGTAATTTTTTTTTCACTACTGTTAAGAAGGCAAAGAATCAATTTATTGGCAACACTCCAAGAATGTGAATGAAGCAGAAGCAAGGAGAATACACAAAATGAGAAGAAGGGGTAGAAAATGATCTGTGAAGCCCTATTGTATCTGCTCCTCAAGATGCAAATCAGCACAAGGCAAAAACTGACAGCCCACTACCATACACAAATGTATTCTTATCTTCACAGCACAGCACTTTCAGAGGCATCACCACCATACGTGTTATGTCTCTCAGTTCTAACAGTCCCTGCACTACAGCATTCCAGCCTCATACTAAGACACACCTGGATTCCCTTTAGATTCACTCTCCTCTTGAGTCGAGCTTGATCAGGCAAGAAGAATTTGCTGTCTTCTGGAGACTCTTCAGAAGTGGAGGAGTCATCTGCTTCTTGACCATTGGCTTTTGGGCTAGGACTCCCAAAGGTCTGGGAGATGATGGTAATGGGTAGATTCCGTGGCAAACTCTAAAGATCAGAAGGAAACACTTTACTTCTGAGACCAGGTTGGTATAACTCCTCATTACAGTCCTCCTTTAAAGTAATCTGATTGAACTTTCTGTGATTCCAGTGCTTCAGAAGCTCACACAGAATATGGCTCCAGATCCAAATCAGTAATTTAGATGGACATTTGTAGGGATTTCTGTTCACTGGGGCACGTTCCTCAAAAGTATGTGCAGTTTCTAACCCAGTATAGAAATTAATTTCTTTCTGCATTCCCTTTTCCTCCATTTAAAATCAAGATGTGGAATGCCAGCCTTCGAGAAGCTATGTGCTTGGCATAGACAACTTGAACCCCACTGTACTGAAGAACTCACAGCATTGACATTTAGTAGTAGAAGTTTTTTTTTCCCCAGTTAATTCATGGAGGGAATTAAAAAAGCCCCTTCTCCCTTCCACACCAAAATGTTTTTAAAAGCAAGTCTCAAAAAAAGAACTCACATCGGTCTTCCTCAGCCCTACCTGGTCGTGAAAGTTATTGTCCTTAGAGAGCCGTCGGAGTTTGCACTCCAGGTTAACAATGCAGGCTTCTTTCCGAACCACCTCAATTCGGAGTTCATCATTTCTCTCCTCCAGCTCTCGAATCTGCTTCCTGTATTTATCTTTTTCAATCAGACAATGCGAATACTGTGTCTGAGCCTCATCACGTGAGCGGAACGCCTGCAGTGGAGAGAAGAAATCTCTTCTGCACCTGGGCACCAGACACCTTCTCCTGCTGGTTTTGTTTGTAAGGTGTTTGGAACGGGGACTTCAGAACTGGTAACCATTCACCAATTAGCACAGCAGTTAGGGCCAGGATGTGCCACAGTAGTACCATCAAAAATTATGATGATGAGGGTGGTTCATTTCCAGCTCCCTCTTGGTTGGTGGCACTCCAGAGTGCAAACCGGATGACTTGACACTAATATAAAGCCTGCAGTAGCTGTTAAGATCTTCGTCCTGCCTGCCAGATGCTACGCTGTGGAAACAACCCAATATTATCCTATGTTTAATTACTGTAGTGCAAATTCCAACAAATAGCAATTTCTTGTTACTGTTTGTTTTTTAATGGTATTTTGGGTCCAATTACCCACAATTCCCCAAAGTGACACATATGAGATACAGGCTTCTGCTACTAATTTTCCCCATTTTAACTGTTAGATACCTGGTCTCGCTCCTTTTCCACCTCTTCTAGCTGTATCATCACAGTGTTCATACGGTGCTTGTACATCTCACAGTCTTTTCCTAGTGTTGAACACTTTAACTCCAAATCTTCTTTCTCTTCAAGATACTGGAAATGACACACTGTTAACCACCACTGCTCTCAGAGGGCTTTTGGGCACTAGCCTGAGACATTCCATCTTTCTATCCTTCCATTTCTTACCTTGTCTCTCAAGTCTTCCACTTGACGAATCTCCTCTTGGAGATTAAAGATCTTGTTGACCAACTCATGACGATCTTCTAGTGCCTCCTTACGGTCATGTTCCAGAATGTCCAAAATGGCCTTGTCTGAATCTGGCAAACTGCGCTTGTCAGCCTGAGGAAAGACATTTTTAAGAGACAGGCCAGGGAAAGAGAAAATAGCATTGCAGGGAGAAAAGTAACAAAGACAGAAACAAGCAAGAGGAATAGAAAATGAGCGTAGTATTGCAATGGGAAAGCAGGAGAAGAGATGGACATTTGTTCATATTTTAAAATAGAAAAGACGAGTGAAGGCTGTCTTGCTGTCAGAATATTCTGATGAAGGAACTGTTTTACTGTTTTATTGTACTGGCTATAATTTGATCCATTTTGGATGCAGTGACAATTCTTCACTCCAAGCCCTGCATTCAAAACTCTTCTCTATTAATCAGCCCTCCCTGAGCACAAAAATCACCCTTTGCCAAAGAGCAGGGCCTAAGAAAACATTCAGGGGAATTTTTAAAGTGTGCATAGGCTTTGCAGGGCTGTGCTCAGAGAATATTAAACATGCCTGGAGTAGCTTGTATCACTGCTTCACTTTCTGTAGTGTCCAGCAATACTTTTTCTTTCAGATTTAAAATTGACAAGAGCACCAGGGCAGGTTCTAACAAATAAATTTCCATCCAAAATTAACCATAAATGGAAGATGAAAAAGGCATAAAAAGTGAGCAAGTAATATGCATATTTATTTTTAAAATACCTAGACTAGGTTGGAGATTTTGGTGACCTTTTAGTTACCCAGTATTCCTAAGTACACCTAAGTATTTCTAAAACAAACTGCCTTTCGTTTATTTATACTTCCACTTAGGGAATTTCAATCCTCTTTTTAGGTATTTCAGGATTATTTATTTCTTTAGGTGCTACAAGAACATTTCAATTAATACAAGAGATTCTACATGGACCAGAACTCCTATAACCTTCTATGCTACACCCTGTTTCAACCTTTGAATTGGATTTGTGTTAGAACTAAGAATTGTTAGGCACTGCTAGAGGCTACAGCCATTTCTGAAATGCATTCTATTGATAATTTTTTAAGTGTCATTTTAAAATGTCACAAAAGCCTTTTCCAGCAAAGTGCTGAGCACTCTCACATATATCCTAATATTTGGCTAAGCTCTTCACAGAGTAACACAGTGCTAAATTTGCTGCATATCATCCTTTGCTCTATCTGCCCAAACAAAGGTTAGTTAAGATCCCTGTGCAAGTTACAGCAGCGTTCTGCAGGGTGTTCTACTAACCAGTGACCACCCAAGTACTGAAACCTTTATTACCCTCTACTTCATTAAACCCTTCTGGTACAGATATGACAATAGCCTAAAAGAGGGTACCCAGAGCCACTGTCAGAAGTTTCTGGGCTGGCTATTTAACACAGCTTTGTAGTGACAGACTGGTACAAAGAACCACAGCAGGGCTAAAATATGGAGCTGAATGCTCAGCAATTAAACAGCTGCACTCTGCACCTTGAAAAAGACAATCTCTCATGTACAGCTTGATTTATTGGATGATTTATTTTATTTCTTTTTTTTAGAACTCCTCCTCATGCATGTTTGTCCAAGGAGTACCATGGACAGCTGGGACCTATATAAGCAACCTTCTGTTTTTCCAGACTTTACACTTATGCTTATTGTAGTTTTGCAGGCAGAGGTTTCACCCAATGCTTCCCAGCATTATAACAGCAGTGTTTGATTTGTCTGGCGTTTAAGGTGAGGAGTGGTTGCAGAGACCATGCCACCTCCACTTGTCCATAGTCACCAGTTTCCCTGTCCCTTACTGAACACATGGGAGCTGTCACCACCTGCTGCTTCTCTGTCCCACTCTCACAGCCTCCTCCAGACACTCAGATCCTGAGGGGTAGCCACCAAGGCAGGCTGTGAGGAGGTGTGGGCTATGGGAGACAGTATGGGAGGAGAGTGTGGGGGTGCCTGGAGGCAAGGAGTGGTTGAAGCCCGCTGAATCCGTCATTCGGGTAAGCAGGAGATGTAAGCCAATATGGCTGGAATTTTAAATAAAACAATCTGCTTTTATACCTGAATGATGGACTGTAACTCCTGTATTTTAGTCTTCATCATCTCATTTTCCCGCTCCAGCTCCAGAACCTGTTCCTTTTTGGGTCGGTTTTCAATATCATTTTTCAGCTTCAAAGACTGGTTCCTCTCCAGCTTGCATTCCTCTTCTACTTTGTTCAAGTGATGCTTCAGCTGGTCAATCTAGAGCAGCCAGGGCGCAGTGAAAAAGAGGAAGAGAAAGGAAAGAAGTCCTAGCTCTGATATTTACTGTTCTGAAAACACTCTCACTTTCAGGTGAAAACGTACTGTCATAGGTGGAAAAAGTAGCTTACACTGTGAATGCTAACAGGCAGCAGCTAATTAGGTGTATGCGCGTGTGTGTTGAATGTCCGTAATTGAACTGCTGAACTCTCCAGCAGCAGCCTGCTGTTTGCTAGCTACAACTGGTATGGGCTGGTTGTAAATTTTGGTAACATCTGGATTAAAAAAAAGCAGCACATCCTCAATCCTCCAAAAAATAAAAGATACGAAACAGAACTAACATTTAGGAGGCTACCACACATTGTGCTCTTGCACACAGATTATTTGAATGGAGGAAAGTAAGGGCTTTGAGTTCTAGATGGAAAAGAGAGGATCCCAAAAAGAAAAAATAATTTCAGGCAAAAGGGGGCTTGGGAAGAAGGTGGTGATGATTGTGGCTGGAGGGAAAATTTGAATGGAGGAACATCCTGGGGATCAGAGAGATGCACAGAGATACAGGCCAGGGGATACGCAGGGATCTTGGCCAGTAATGTCTGCAACTGGCGGCTGTGAGCAGCTGCACAGCATGAAGCGGTGTGACCTTCTGCCCAGCCCTCCTGTCCAGCAGCGATCTTCCTGCAGGGAAGGGAGGCTGAGCCCAGGGGAATGCAGTGCCGAGGTGGCAGAGTGAGCAAATGACTGTGTGAAAAGAAGTGGAGCAAAATATCTGATATCATTGGTTCAGAAATAAACCCCAGTATCCAGATCCACTATGGGTAGTTGTTTACTCCATCTCATCTGTGACACACACATTTTACAGCACTTGAAGCATTTCTGTCTCCTAAATGGCCTCCAGCTGTTCCAGTGCTCTATGTGAGACTTTTTGAATAAACCACCAGCAGCTGTAGTGCAAACCTGGATAACTGCCCCAAGGTATTACGGAGCCTGGAAAGCTAACATTATGGTTTTAGCAAACAATTATGTTTTTAAAGTTTTGTTTTGATGTATCTTATGCTCTGTTAATCCATTACAAGTATGTAAATTATCTGTCATTAATACACATCACTGCAGTTGGCATTTCTCTACAGTGATGCCTCTAATCATCTGAATAAGCAAAGCAAATGAGAGCTCTACACCTTTTACTGTCAGAGAAGGTCTCATTTTGCCAGAAACCACTGGCATCTTCCATTGGTGCTCCTGATGAAAGCAGCCCAGAGCATTTCTCTCACCTCTAACTGGAGGTCTCGGCTCCTTATCACAGCCATGCTCTTCTCGTCGCTCAGCTGGGCATATCTCATGGCCAGGTTGTAGTTCTCATCTTTCACCTTGACCAGCTCGTCATTGTAGTTGTTCCTCTCCTCCTTCATCTTGTTGTATCTCTCCTGGAAGGTCAGCAGCTCTATCTTGTTCAGTTTAAGCTGCTTTCGCTCATCCTCCAACTGTCGGGACTTAGCCAAGAGTTCACAGCGCTGCACATCTTTTGTCTTTACTTGCTGCTGAAGCTTAATGATCTCATTCATTAGGAAATGGGTAAGGCCTTCATGTCCCTCCTCCACTGAAAATGTTTGAACAGCTTATCAATGTCTAATGAAGTAACTTTATGCTAAGTAGGGTCAGCAGAACTGGGTAAGAAACAAATGTCCCAGAATATGTACAGAAGTGCAGAATATGCACTAATACATATACATTTGTATATCTAACTGGCAGCAGTACAAATATTACACAGCACGCTATTACCAGAATCACAATATATGTGCATACAGCTTGTCTGGATAGAATATGAAGCCTTTACATTTGTCTTGTTTCAGCTGAGCTGAGAGGCCTGTTGAAATAGCACAAACTTTGTAAAATAAATCTGTACAAGTGCAATTAATCTCAATGCTTCAAATTTGCTGTACATGTATAGGTCATCAGTGTGGTTTAGTCCACCGTTCCAATGCTGCTTCTCTTGAGATTTCTTGTAATGCCTATCTTTCAATTTGAAGCTCTTCAGCTTCATTCAGACAACTGAGATGTTCCTCTTCTTTATACATTACCTGTCGCTGGCACGTTTTGCATTGAAGGGGACTGAAAAACTGCAGAATGCTGCTACAAGATTAGCTTTTTTTTTCTCCATTTCTTGCCTGAAAAATCAAACCCAGTCTTCAAGATAGTCTTTACTTCAACAGGCTCCTTTGGGATTGATTCTACTCACCAACAATAGTGGAAAATCTCCGTGTAGGTTCTTTCCCTGTCACCAGTTTGTAGAGTTCTGGGTAGTAAAACTCGAGGCTTTCTAAGAAAACTACATAGCCCCTTTGGCCCTTGGTGTGGAGAATGTCCAGCAGTCGGCCTAAGTACAGAGAACAGAGAGAGAGAGAGGTGACATTCCAGCACTATGAGCAGCGTAAGCAAGTGCTCTACCCCTGAAGTCAAATCTGCTTAAGGTTCGTCTCTGCCACAGCAACGCACTGTGGAAAATCTGGCTGATTAATTGAGTTCAGCTGAACTCATAAAGTAATGCCACGTATTCTTTATGTTTGTGCTGATCATTATTCTGAAGGAGTGCAGGCAAATTGGTCTCTGGAACAGAAATTTCAAAAGACGCGTTATTCAGTGCAGCCTTTACCAGGCAGTGCTGAAACACTGGGATGGCAGACCCTTCAGTGACAAATCATGAAGCACGGCAAGACAGCTGAAAACCTATTCTTGGAATGGCAGTGGCTGCTGCTTGTGTTAACTGAAATACTTGCCAGGCCTTTGATGGGAATATGAACCCCATGAGCCCAGCACTGGGAAGAGTCATTTTTATCAAAATAGCAGCCGCAGATTCCCCCCTTTACATTGAATCTCCTCTAAATGAGATACAGGGTTTCCATTTGATAATCTGTGATTTGATACAGGCTCCCTCCTGGCTCAGCAAAATAATACTATTCAGATAGGGGTGCAGATGTAGCCTATCATGAAATCGTTACCTGCTCGGTTGATTTTGGAGGGCAGCATAAGTGAGTTAAGCACCTCATCCTCATCTTGCTCATCGATTACTTTGCACTGCCGTAAGTAGGGGGTCAGTTTGGCTGGATTGATGTACCGGCTCAGCATGTGCCGGTTGCATTCTACGTTCTCCCACAAAGCTTCCTCCTCATCTTTCAGTGTCTCCAGGCAGTCATCCATCTCTGGCTCTCCTCCTTAACAAGGGAAACAGTTGGCAAATGAACATCAAATAGGACAGTTTCTATCCTGTTACCTTTTGTGCTTCCATGTCACATAGGATGAGCTTAGAATCACTTCTGACTAATGCTGAATTTGCCCTATATTGAAACTGTTTGAACTGAAGTGCAGCCTGTCCACAGCTCATCTGGAAAGTGACAGTTCAGAGAAACGCTATCTTGAGCCTATGAACTATTGCATATTGCTCTCCAGTGATGAATCTGTAGCTCAGCTAACTCCATGAAGGTCTCTACAAGGTAGAGAATCCCTCTTCATAATAGAAGCAATAGTAAAGGACACGGTGCAATGCAAGAAAGGGTACAAACATGCAGAGCTCAGAGCAAAGAAAAAAGAAATAAAAAATAACTTGCTGCAGGCAACTAAGGCTTTTGTTCTCACCTCCTTCGTTCCTCTCAGCTGTACCAGTTTGAACCTGCATTTTAACCTGCATATATGTGATGAGCCAATGCATGTAAATGGCTGCACCACAAGAATAGTTAACTCCTAAGCAAGCTGGTAGGTATGTCTGCCTTCTGCGCTGTGTACGGATTGACTGATGTGTGGACATCGAGGCAAGTACCTGGCAGTTAGGAATCTGCCTTTCTCCACATGAGCGAATAAGTATGAGCATTATATTTCTGAAGTCTGGAAATGTTCTTGACTCATGCAAATACTATCATATGATTTCTGAGTGCTTGCTAAGCAATTTCCTGCCAAGTCCTAATTTGCAACCACCTCATTAGAAAAGGTTACAAGGCAGGCAACAACGAGGTGAGAAAACTTGTACTATAGTTAAGAGTAAAGAAACTTTGCAAAAATCTTCCTGTCTTAATTCTGTAATAGATGTTAACCTTTGAAACAAGTCTTACTTTTGCACTCTAGCTCTCAAGATCTTGTCATCCAGGTAGCGCAAGGAAGATAAGCTTCGATTTCAAGAGTTATTTACCCCATCAGAGACCTTGGCATAAGAAAAATGTGTAGTTCTTAGGTCATATGAGATGAGAGCTGGACTTTATGAGCCTTTGCTGGTAATCAGTAACTAAAGACCTCAAAAGCAACACAGACCAGGAGAGTTCTCTCCATTGCATTGCAATTTCCTCAACTTCCAACTTTAGGAACTGTAATGCAGCCTGTGTTACACTGAACATTGCTGGGCAAAACCAGCTATGAACCTGTATAGCCAGGGGCTGTTAACTCCTCCTTTTGGTTTGCTAAATAATGTGTTCGTCAGTGTTCTGTCATAATGAAATACAGAATAGTCCTACAAAAATATGTGCTCTTTGCTTGATGCTTTCAAAGGCCTTCCCAAATTGTCCAAAATCTTTGGCTGGGTTTCAGTCTCTATGAGAAAAGTTTGGGTAGGTTCGTCGTACTCTGGACAGGCTAGGGGAGTACTGCCAGGGGTTTTGTTCATCTCCTGTACTCCAGTAGCTTTCCCAGAGTTCTTTTCTTTGTAGTTTCACATCTTAGGAACCACTTATTTAGCATTTGCCCTGCTGCTTGCATGCAGACATCATTACTCCAATGACTGCTATTAAATGGGTCGGGAGAGACAACAGTCGTCAGAGGGCAAGGAAGACCAAGTCTGCTCAGTGGGATCGAGAACCATGGGGGCATGACTGTAGGTATGGGAAATCTCTCTGATCTTATGAATTCCTCACAAACTGGATGAAATTCTTGTCAAATGCCAGTATTTACGTGTGGTGAAGAAGAGACTGCGGTAATGAACAGTATAAAGGCAAAACAATAGAGGAAGGTATATAAAGTAGGTAGCAGTGGGAGGAATGCTAAAGGTGAAATAGCTTCATCTGAAGTACACATACATTCTCATGAACCTTACTCTCCATTCTGAAAATAGCTGTATTTCACTTCAGAGGTGAATTCAACAAACACTACATAATTGGAGAAGCTGAACTTCTGGGAGTAGAAGGCAGTAAAGCAGAAGGTCACACAGAACCTTTAGTCATCTTGCAGCCACAGCTATCTATTGCATCAAATAAAGGTGTGTTGCAGCCCCTTTAATTTTGGGGAGCATACCAGGAAGCTCACAGATGGACCTCAGAACCCAAAAGAAGCACTTTACCAAATTTCATAAAATGCAAGACATCTTGTAATCTGCTGCAGAACCGAACCAGAAATTATTACACACTGTCAGCAGTTCCCTCAGGACGTTCGTAAGGGATTTCTCCACTAAATGATTTAAAGAAGAGTTTACTCATCAGCGTAATTCTCAACAAGAATACATCTTTTCATCTGACATTAAAAATACCTTCATCAGATAGTCCCTCGTGTATGGGCATAATACATCCATACTGGTTTTTTGGGGACATAATGTTTAATGGGAAAGTAGTAAGTATATTGCCTGAGTGGCTAAGAATTTTGAAAGGAGATATCTGGTACCAAACTCCTGTTAAACACAGTCTATGATCAGGAGCAAGGCCTTAGGAACAACATCTAATGCAGTGGTCCTTCACTGCCACGTAGGAATTTCAGAATCCTCCTTTTGCTTTCTTTGGATTTCCACCTTGGAAATGCCGTACCAGAAGCACAGCTAAGCTGTGTCCTGACGCAGTGTCTCAGGGATCACTGCTGTGTCGTGGGGAGCACTCCTCTCTTTCCTAGAGCTTGTGGTGTTGCCTCTGTTGGGTTTCTTTGGCCAGACTGGTCTAAGAGTTTAACCCCCCACGTGACTCCACTGCCTTGCGGAGCTGTTCCAGAGATAGTAGCAACAGACCGCAGATATTAGTACAGCACCCTTCTGAGTGAGCAAATATGTCTTTGATTTAGTATTTAATATAATTAGGAAATAAAATGCTTGTGATTGGTTGAAATTTTGTTGTGCTGGTCAAAAAACAGATGTGACAACTGAAACTCAGTGGGAAGCCAATAAAGGTATTGTATTAGTGGCTTTCATTTTAAAGGATTTTCAGCAGCAAGCACATGCATTTTCTAGTTATTTAAAAGGCCTTATTCCCTGTTTCTGTCCTTCCTTCCTGTGGATGACACTGCAGAAAAGTTTTCGCTTATAAAATTAAAAATGACAGATTTAAAATATTTTCAAATGTGTAATCACTTATTTAATCTGATCTTTATTCCCATTATCTAGTTTCTGATCCCAACACTTCTGGAGTTGTAACCTAACACATTCAGAAGTTGTGATATGTCATAGAAATACTACGACGCCCATTACAAATCACAGGTGTGAAGTCCCAGACTTGGGCTGACGTTAACAGACATTAACCAAAAAGAAGTAAGAATCACCACGGCAGTTAAAAAATTGCTCTCCTGCTGCTCCTTTCAGCAGTTAGTATACAAATCAGCTTTTAACTGCAGGAGATAGTAATCCAGTAATAATCTTAGCTAGTCCCATCTATTTCAAAGGCCTCTGTAGATGCAGACAAATAAAAAGAGAGAATCCCTTTTTTCATTAAAAGAAACACTGTACTCCCCTCATCTCCTTTTCTCTCTCAGGGACTATCCTTCTCCTGGCTGTCACACACAAATGAATCTTTCTATGTGTTTGCTATTTTTTTTGTTATATTTTTCAACTGAACAGATCACCTTGCCGTTAAATCTGTTCTCTGTTCTCACTCAGACTCCACACTTTCATATGTCAGTGACACTCTCCACTGATCAAGGGAATAAAGCCTGCAGGCTTCAGAACCAGGGGTTCTATAGAGCGCTCATCATCAGGTCACATCTAAAGCTTCATTTTTTTGTGATTCATTTCATGATGGTGCAGAAATTAAACCTTCAGCCATTTAATTATTTGCATCCCCTTGCTCTGAATTCTTGTTAGCCTGTCGATACTGAGAAATCGCCATGTAACAGACTGCAAATGCAGGCTTCAGCTAGGTTTTCTGATTTCTTGATACCCTTTTTGTGAAATAGGAAAAAATGGTGCTTTCCTCATGCTGAGAAGCAAGAGGAAGTTTATTTTGGAAGCAGTGATCTATTTTAATGTTTTGGACTTCTGCATTTGTCACAGATGTTCACAGACTGGGAGTATTTAAAAAGAAACCACAACACACAAAATGTTTGTGCAAATTACAAGTTAATAAGAACGGAAGTTTATGTTAAATACTAAATACGTGTATATAAACCAGGAAAGGATTACATATACATTATCACACTTTAAAACAAAAATAAAGATGAAAATAGCACTTTAAAACTGCATATATAATTATCCTCAAGATTTTGAGGGCATTGTATTACATCTGCTTTCTGTGCATTTCTCTATATTTCATGGGGCAATAACTTTTCTCCCTCGAGTCTGAATAGCACCTCACATGGTGAAGTATAACAACAGGATGATTTTCTCAAAAGCTGCTTGTATGGATATATACAGATTTATAAAGTCAAAGAACCACAAAACCACAATGGGATTTAGAGCTATTTTTAATTTTAGAGGAAAGACACAGTTTAAAGTGCGATAAGGAAATTATATTCCTTTGCTTAAGGACAGGAGAGCTCTACTTGCACTCCTGGCTTTCTGAAACGCTGAATGCCAGCAGTTTCCAATTATGTTGGCTGCACTGCTGGGTGTTCTGTGGTATTGAGAACCACTTTCAAAAGGCTTACACATTGAATAAGAAGAATAAAATTGCTTACCTATACGTGCAATTTTTTTCCATAAAGGTGCTTAAATCTGGTCTCCCAAAGGAGAGGATACAGAGTTCTCATCTGCCTGTAAGAATTTGCTCTTTATATTCATTCTTTCTACCTCAGTGTCCCCACCTGAAAACAAGGCCGGTAAGAAGCATTTGTATGACAAGGTAGGACTTGTTAACTAGTGACTGCAAAGTACTTGGAACCACCAAGACGGGAAAGCCCTAGAAAAACATTTATAATTAGTGCAGTTTCATTACTTCAGATTTTCAGGCCTTAGAATACTTTCTGAAGCCAGCAGCACTGCTGGATGGACTGGGCTGTATTTCTGTTTTAGGTCACGCTGGCTGTATATAGAAAGAGCCATTTGTATATATCAGAACCCCCTCTTTATATAAAAGATTCAACCAGCTTACTGAAAGCCACAGTTTCAACAAAATATAAAAGAAAAATATAGAATAAGAGATACCAAAGTAATAGAAGAGCAGGAAGCTTTAAACACAAAATAGGATTATTTTTGCACAGAAGTATTCTGTTCAATTTCACGGATTCAATCTTCCTGTTACACACAACCTACAACCCCTCCCCCCCCCCCCCCCCCCCCTCCTAAAACACTAGCAGACTTGCAAGGCTTCCATGAGGTAAAGCTAGAGCTCCAGTGATGCCAGATCATACCCATAGTCATAAATACTGCTCCCATTTTCTGAACAGAAGAGGGACGGAAGCAACCAAAATGAACTCCCTAACTGGTTCAAAGAGTTCTGGAGGCATATTCATCTTCCTTGTACAAGCAGAAGAGAGAAAGAAAATTCCCCTCATTTTCATAACTATTAGCTCAACAATGAGAAAAAGGAATGAAGAATTCTATCACATTACTCTTACTCAGTATCTCTGCTCTAGGAAAAGAGAAAGCAACAGAATGAATCAGAGATTTGTCTCTCTCTAATCACTATTTCTGTCCTAACAGAAGAGGGCCAGAAGAATTAATACGCTAGGAACTCTCTTTAATTATCTCTTCCTTTGCCTTTATTTACTCTCCTATAAACGGATCCATATAAAACTCCATCTCAGAAAAAAAGAAAGGGTAACGCATACATAAAGCATGGATCAATTATCAGTATTGTTAGTCAGTACACCCAACGGTTTGCTTAGCATCACCTAAACCAGAAAACATTGTATGCAAAGGTACGCAAGTTTTTCAATATTGCAGGATAATATTGCTTAAGAGCTGAACATTCCTTGCACTGAATACTACACTTAGCACTGTTAGCTTTTATCTGCTTTTGAAATCACATATGAAATTCTATTAAATACTTATCACTTTCTGGAGGAAAAAACTATTTACACATTAAGAATATTGTTTTGACCAATGAAATATGGTTGCAAACGACCTCAATCAGTGCAGTAATACCTATTAGGATCCTGTAATGATGTTTCATAAAAGGCCGAGGTCTGTGCTTTCCCTTTTTGCACTCCATCTAGTGAGACTATCTAGTCTACACCTTCTGTAAGTCTGCCAGCTTTAGAACTTAAGAGTTCTTATCATCTTATCACACAGGAAGGAAATAACTTGTTTTGTCTCAATAGCAAACCAACAGCAGACTGTGCTGCCTCGAACATGCAATGTCCAATCAGATTTGGTTGGAGAACATATATTACCAATAATAAACAAAGAAAATCTAAAAATCCTCCTCTACAAATAGATTAAATTATGTTTTGATGACTGTCATTTTTCTACACACCACTATTTTCTACATAGAGTGAAGATGCTTCTAGCTTCGTCAGTAACATACCATCTAAACACTACTGACAGAGAAGCAAATTTAGAAGGTGAATTAATCTCACCAATTTGAATTAGGCATCTAGTTTAACTTTGAAATCTAGTTCCTCTCTAGCAAATGGAACATGGTCTGCTCAACGCTTCATTCCACCATTTTATACTTCTACCTTAGAACGCCTCCTAAAGATGGGTGTCTAGCCACTACTAGTCGCTTAGCTTCCCTCTAGGGTCAATGGGGAGAGATCTGCCCCTTCAGATGGCAACATCTACACTGGTGATTAGATGGCTATTATTCTGTTTGTCCATATTGTTTAAGAATCTGATAGCCAGATTTCAGAAACTGTTACTACTACTATTACTAAATGATAATACATGTGAAAATAAGTGAGAAATGGAAGAGGTGAGCAATTAGAGATGGAGGAAAAAAACTGACGAGGAGAGAGAGAGAGAGAGGGAGATGAGATTTGGGGGATGAAAAATGGTGAGGTCAAGGGAAAAGGAAACATAAAAAAAGGAAAAAAAGTTACAGAAAGGGGAGCTCAACAAAATCAAAGTGAAGAACAGAAGTGAGGTAGACATGAGAACAAGAAAGGCCCTAGTAAAAGCAAAGGGAAGGAATGTGGGGTGTAAAGCAAATGAAGGGATAGATAGGGAAGGCCTTGCCACAGATCCTGCCACATTAGAAATTAGTGTTAGTTCTCAGCGTGCAAATCAAGATAATGGCACAATAATTTAAATAAATAATTTACCACAGGAATTTAGTGCATCTATTTTAAAGGATTTGCAAAGTAGCAGTGGAGAGCTGAAAGCCTGACATTTAATAAATGCTTTAATCTACACATTCTCCATCCTGTTACGCATGATGATGAGGACAACAGAAATCACTGTACTAGCGTAGTACAAATATGTTTAAATAGCTGGTCTTTTTTTCTCTCGAGTGCAGCATTAGCTACTGACATGAGCATTTCCTTTCAACTAATGTGTGCTAAAAGCCACGATCTAAAAAAAGAAGCTGTCATCCTCAGGCTGCTGAGGGCTCATGAGAATGCTGGTCCAACAAATGCTTCAGAAGTTATTACCAGGTCCCAGGTTAATTTTTTCTTGAGACTGACTCATTCTGGTTTTACAATTGATAATGAGATTCTCACTCAGGAGGAGGAGGCACAACCAGGGGCAAGCGTATAGTCCTGTGTGATTAGGAGGAGTCTGAATTAAAAATTAAAGTTGCCCAAACATGCAAATGGATTTGTTGACCATAGGTTAGGGCCCAGTAAATGCGTGCTCACATTACCAAACTCAGCACATTCCTTGGTACGGAGAGCCAATGTTTGTAAGGGATTTGCATAGATTCAGCTACATAAAAACCTGCTAAGGACAAAGATTCATTAGCTGAGACACACATATGAAACTCATAACCCTTGCGCAGGTAGCCTGGATCTCATTGGTGTTACCAACACCTCACTTCGATTAATACTATGAGTCACATAAAATGAAAAGAGAAAGAAGTGTAGCTGTGTCACATAAAAATGGTACTTGGTCCGTTTATTTTAAAAATTGAAACTTTCTACAGACTGTTATGTTACTTGAGTTTAAAAAATTACAGAAAACAGAGAAAAACATCTTCCATGCAATCAGGTGATGATCCTTTGTAGGTGATACTCTCATCTCCAAACAAAGGACAATGCAGAACACATCAGATGGGAGAACTGCACTCTAGTTTACCCATCTCCAAATTCAGCAACAACTGACAGTAAATGTGTAGGCCGCTCTTACAACAGAAAAAGTTATACTCCAGTCTTGAATACTGTCAGATAATCTCACTCTAATTCACCACAGTCCAAGAAAGTTGGAAAATAATATTTCATATAGCAGGCTTTATGACATGGCAGGAAAATAAAACAGAACCCTACCTTAAGAATCCTACGGTTAGTCAAAACACACAAAATACAAAGAATGAACATATAAGAAGGCAGCTGTCATAACCCTCATATCGATATCAACCTTAACAAACAATACTACTCCAAACACACGAAAAATAAGCCACAGGCAAACTGTTTACTGCATTATAACAGCAGCATGCATTGATTGGCATGAGAACACAGTACAGCTAAGTCCCTCACACACTATGCAGAAGTATATTAGCTCCCCACCTAGCTCTGTGAAGACATATTCATTCACCTTTAGCTCTTAAATGCTGACAATATGTTCTGTTGGATCAAACACTGTCCAGTCTCCCAAGGGTGATGACTGCTACGATTCACATATACGTTTTGTTCATTGTATATGAACACACAACTTCACACAGATAGAATAGATATCTATACCTTCTTCCATTTCGTGACCTCTTTGCAGCTATTACTTTAAAATAGACTCTAATTCTAAAGAACAGACTGCTGTTTTGCAAGTTCAACTGGGGCTTGAAGAATGATATATGTGCTTTATGTAACAAATCCCTGTTGTCTTTCCACCTCAAAGCCACTGGAAGAAGTAAGCCTCACTCCTAGTCACAGACTGCCATAGTCCTTGATGTCACACTCAGTGACAAAATCCTTCTTGTAAGCTTGCTTAAAGCTGCATGAACGACTCGGGCAGCAGAGCACAAAACACAAGGAAGACAACTGGATGCCATCTGACAAGAAAAAGTCTGCAATAGATCACAAGCAGCCTGGCTTAGGAAGGACAAAACCTCACCAGGAATCAGAAGGAGCTTGCTGTTTTACTGCTGGAAATTAGAATTCTCCTTTCACATGCAAGTGGTTGTACTGGTCTTATGAACAGATTTTTTCCCACTTATGCTTTCTGGTCACCTCTTCTCGCTCTGTGTCCTCTCTCTTCTTGCACCAGTGTTGCGGGACTGCGTCACATGGCTCCGGAAACATACACCCACCATCCTCTCTCTAACTTACTGTCTATATATAGCAGAGAGAAAGGTGCTGGGGGCTGCCTTACTTCCCTTTTCTTCTGAACAGAGGTTATGAGTAACTTTCAAATATGAGCCCATTGCAGAGGAAAGCCTCAGAGGAAGTGTTCTCATAGCCACGGAGAGCTGTGTGCTCCAGCTGGAGCAGGAAGGACCTGAGGAATCTCTCAAACAGGTCCGCCTTTCCTGCAGGTAATACAGCCGGGTTTCATTAACAATCCTGTCACCAAAGAAGCCTCGCTGTAAGGCCTGAAATGAAGAGTAGGAAAGGAAACTCTGCAAAACAGAGACAATTCACTTAAGGGCTCCTTTAAGTCATTTCTATAGCAATAGAAAGCAAAAATTTGCTGATTCTTTACTCAACAGGAATGTACTTTATTGCTGTAAGTGGTAACCTCTCTATGAGCTTATCTTACTGTCTTGGGGATAAGATAATACCAAACACTTGGAAATTCTTTATTTCCTACCTTCAAAGCATTGCAAGGAGGAATTAAGCATCTTCCATTGCTTTCTCCATAACTAGATCCATTGCTCTGATGATATGGAATAAAATGCTGTAAAGCTTTCGTGTGGAAAATTTATCCCAGAAGAAAAAACTAACCATTGGAAAAGACCAAACTCTGGTCTCATCAGGAAACTCTGACCAGTTCATTTCATGGTTAACATGTATTTTTTTAAAAGACCAAAGAAACGAAGTACTAAAATAGCAAGAGACCTGACTATCCATCTTCACCTGGATGTGGTTCTTGAGAGTGAGTAAACATAAGGAGAAGTATGAGAATTTTATTGAATTCTCTGCTGACTGTGGAAATAGATATTTGTGAAAACAGCAAGTGTAAAGCAATGCCAGAATTACACTCCATCTGTAAGGATCCCAGTCTTTAAGCACAGGCAGCTGCTGTTAAAACAGCATCTACAAACAATATTACAAAAGCAAGATTTGCAGGTTTATACGCACCCAAATCCTGATCTTTAGGAGAGGGTGGTAACCAACTAAAAATCAGTGGAAGTTTTGTTTTATTGTCCTAACTTATGCCCTGAAGCATAATGATTCCTTATGTGCTGTCTCCATTAATTGTACCTCGCAACATCAAGTGTCACAAGCTAAGAACACAAGCATTTGCAGAATGTGCAAAAAAGCCTTTGTTTTAAATGCAGTGTTGTATTTGTGTATGAAGTAAGGTTACGTGCAATATGAGCTCTAGGAAATGGCTCCCACACCTGAGGATTGATTTCCCCAATTTCTTGTTCCTACTCAAGGGCACAACTCATAATTAGGGTCAGATTTTCAGAGTGCGTAGGTGGCATTTAGGCATCAAAATAAATGGCCAGATTTTTGCAAGACTTGCCTCAGAGTGTGGGATAAGATAGCGTTATGAATCACAGAGTTGCTGAGTGTTAAGGACTTTTAAAAATCAGGTCTTTCTTTCACGCTTAAATTGAAGCTGAGCTCTTTCAAAAATCTTTTTGCAACAAGCATTCTTCAAACTCTAAGTGTTTGAAAAATGGGCCTTTAAAGCTTTGCGAGGTGCTAATTTTTACATGAATAGGGAACTGCTCTATAGAGCACCTATAAATCTTGCTGGCAGCCGTATTTAAGTAGTTCTGATTCTTCAGTATTGTATAAACTCTCCACTAGTACACATTCCATAGAAAAGAGGGCAGATGTGTGTCAACGTTTACCTGTGTTAATTCTAACCCTTCTGGATCCATGAAATAAATATTTTGCTAGCTACAAGGTGGTGGTAAGCACTGCTGATGCATCAATCTCTTCAGCATCTTGTCTCTGACTACAACTGAGATTTTAAGAACTGGATGAAATTTTAAGCTTTGAAGCCTCTGAGACATAAGAAAAGAAGAATTCCTTCTACATGACTAACAATATTTCTGTCTATGAGGAACAAAAACAAAATTATTTTTCTTATGCCCAAAATTCAATACAGTGTAGAAACTATATGAATTTTTAGATTAGACTCTCCTTCCACCATTATTTGCTCTATTTATCTTTTTTTTTCAAAGCCGGTAAGTTCAGCCTTGCAGAATCTATACTGCTGACTCAGCTAACTGAGCCAAAACTCATAAAAATCTATTTAAAAAAGGTCCAATGATTTTATTTTCTAATCGTAAATATGAAATTTAATTAGCATCTCATTGCTAATGAAGTCACCGCAGAAGACAAGACTGAGGAATTAGGCACAGGGATGGAACGTGAAGCGTAAAACAAAACAACTGTTATGCAGGAGCCAGTTTAACTCCTGCTTTCCTCCACTCAAGTTTCAAATCTTTTAAGAACTGTGTGCTGTGTTCAGAGGTTTCCTTCTTTGATGGCAAAGCCCTTCTATCTTCTACAGCAGTAATGACTCTAGCATGATATAGCATCACGCAAAATACAAAATAACAATAGGTAAGGTTCACACTGGATTAGAAACAGAAGCAAGACAGAGCAAGTTGAATCTGAATTCAAAGTCCTATTTTGTCATAAGCTACCCAGGGCCGTAAGTGTTTCAAATCCTATAAAAGCAATACACTCATCAACTGAAAAAAGAACTCGTATTATTCTCCAGGGTGCTGCAAACATCAGAAAGATTAAAGGAAATTTTTTTAAAGGAAGCATATGGAGAATTTTAAAAGCCTCTTTAAAATAGGAAATGTGTCCAGCCTTTTCATTGTTAGCATTCCTAGAAGGTATGTCCTAGGCTGACCTCAGCACTGATGTTGGTGTTACTGGGTGAAACTCCCCTACTGTGAGCTACCCCCGCCACCTTCCCTCTGGAGTTGAGTGGACAGGAGCTGTGGATCTGTCTTTGCCCCACCACGCCTGTACGGGAGGGCTACACCAGTACATCTCCCTTCACAGCAGCGCAGACGCTGCCTGAGCAAAGGCAGGGACAGTTCTTCTGCAATTGCTCCACGAGGTGCCTCAGTGAGGGAGCACAAAATACAGAACATCACAGAAGAGAGGACTGTGAGAAGTGAGCAAGTACCGTGGGAGAGCTCTGCAAGGGCTGATGAACTACAGTAACCACAAAACTGTACTTTCTCCTTATTCTCACACTGAAATTGTTCATAGCAAGTTAGTTGTGGGAGGAAGTATCTACGGGACCTGTCCTGAGAGCAAGTAATTATTAATTATTCCTGAATTACTAGAAAAGCTTCTGGAGTAACTGTCATAAAAAGGGCTTTATTAGTGCTGTTCTGGTTAGGGGTGGGAAGCTTTCTAATTCTTGTACACTCCCTGATGTGACTTGGAAGCTTGAAACATCCAAGAACATGGTTGCAGCTCTATAAAAGCTTACTGCTTTGCAATGCTACACAACCAGCACGTCTCCATTATCAATAATGGAAAGCAGAAGGTATACATCAAGCAATGTTCTGTGTAGTAGGGCAGGAGCAATCTGGGGACAGTGAAGCTTTCTTGGATGCTGTCACACCAATTTTCTCTTGAGGTTCTCATAACACTTTAAAAGTACTGTTCGGTTTTCAGGGCAGCTGCCAATGAGTACAGCAGTATTTTCATACCAGCTGTAAGGTTTAGCAGAGTAAGTAAATGATACTCAGATATCCACATTGCCGAGACCAAGGGCACAGTCTACAGGTTCTGATGATCAACTGTCCTGCCATACCTAGAGCATCTCCCTCCATCTCTCATCTGAAAGTCTCCCAGTGACAGTCTGTGTTCTGAAGGAAACCAACAAGAGGCCTCTTCAGACACAGTTCATTTTCTATGCTCTGTCTGCACTTTCCTCCTGGCATACAGCAGGAAAAATGTTGGCTCTGAGAAAGAAGTATGGAAGGAGAACCGCATGCCTTATTTTGCCATCCTGACCCTTTATCTCCTCTAGAATTAGCCCTTTCTGTCCTAGTGTCCCTGCTGCTTGGAAGTAAGGAAGCTGTAAAGAAAGACGACTGGTATTTCACTTTCCCAGCATTTATGTTCTTTGTCTTTGAAAATATATTTAATATATTAAAAAAAATGGTAAAAAATTGCAAAAAGATCCCAATTTACCTATGTCCTGCTTTCAAAAGTGCAAGTTACATTCACTTGCAACAGCAAACAGCCACAACCCTGAGATGTTATTGCCAAGACTGACTTGGAAAACACTGGACATTTTATTAGCAGCTGGGGTGATGTGGTGAACGGTAGAGGTGAGGTGGGCTGAGTAAGAACTACCAACTTTCTTCAAACGACTGATATGCACAGTCCTGGTATCTTCAGTGGAGTGGTGATGTCAGTCTCTGTAAATCAGACTTATCCCAGTTCAAATTTCTGGAGTAATTCTTCGATTTCTTTCTAATATTTATGGTGTCACTCACCCTAGCAAGGAAAAAAAGGAATTGAACTTTCTCACTCCACAGTTTGAGGATCTGAAATGGATAATTCTGGTAACGCATATTTTTAAAGAATAAAGCAAGTTTAAAGCAATAACCCTATGCTCCTTTTGGATTCTTATATGCAAACTTCTACCACTTCGCCAAAAATGTTGTCATTCCTTTTCAGGACAGCATGGTCCAGCTGGTAGCTCATAACCATCCAACCATCTGAAGGCATCTACTCAACTCGCTACGTTTTTCTCTGGAGGAAATAAGGCTTGCTGGTTTGGGCAGCAGAGAGCTGCATGTCTCCTCTTGGGCTTGTGTAAGGCCAAATTCACGGCAGAACAAATTTCTGGTCTGAGACTATGAAGCTCACTGCCTCTACCTGAGTGGCAGAGGAAGGTGGGAAGTAACCTACTTCTAGATGTGTGGAGCATAACACAGAATGCCAGGATGTGGCCTTGCACAGTACACAGAGCCTGATGCTCTGATCCAGCTCTTTACAACGGCTCTACATGCAGGACCAGAGGATCAGTTTTGGACCACATAGTCTGAAACACAGCACAGCAACCTGAATGACCTGTACCACTAGAGCCAGCTGGATGTATTAAGTATTCTCCACAAGAGGAAAGAAAAGAAGCGGAAAAATCTCCAAGATAAAAATATGACTTTTTCAATGAGGACTAAAAACCTTGCTAAAGCAAAGTGGCCTATCCCTGCCTTCCCTCCGAGTTCTTATTTTTTTTTAATTGCTGTGCTTGATGCATTGCTTCATTTCCATTAGGATCAGTCACAAACCGGAGGCGACAGATACATTCAGTTCTAAAGTACGCTGTATAGAGAGAAGTTTGCTAGATATCTTCACTCACCTGATGAAACTACCCTATATGGGATGGTGATCAGAATCGGAGAGGAAGAGGAAAGGAGATATTGAACACGACAAGTCAGACAAGTCAGACAGACGTGTTAGACTGAAGGTAGAGAGGACTCGGGATGTCCTGTGAGGACCAAAATAACAACAAACCACCCTCTGCCTTTTCTTGTGTTCTTTCCTCACAGGAGTTGAATGTTCAAATTATCTTTATTGTTCTAGTCCCTTCGGGCAGAGACTGTACTTAGATGTATGCTGATGGCATTAGCTATTTAATAGGTTTGCATGCAGTATTTCTAATAGTATCCTGCTCAAATGGCTTTGCATTTACGCGCTGTTATCATGTTATAACAACGCAATTGCAGTGAGTTTGCATTTTCCTGCATTGCAGAAAGTTCTACAGCGTACAGGAGCTTGCAATTAAATTCACAGCTTTCAAAATGCCATTCAAATTCCGACCATTTCTTCTCAGACCTAGCATTTTCCAATTGTTCTTTGCAGGTGAGAAAGTTCAGTCCTTCCTGATACTCACACAGCTTCTGAAGTAACTATCGAGCCAGACACTGCTGTCCCAGGTGTGCAACCCTAGTCGCTCAGCAGTTCAGTGAAAGTGTTGCTGTCAATCGCATTTAATCCAGCAAAACTGCCTGGATACTGCTCTCACTATGGATACGAGCAAGTCACAAACCCACAGTTTCATAGTGTAACACTCCATATGAAAATGCCAAGTATCACTTTTCCTTCAGATCACAGACTTGCAAATTAAAAGAAAAAAATGATTCAGTGTTTCCAGCCTTACAGGAAATATAATACTCCTTCACTTTTTTCTAAACAACTAAAGCAGAAGAAAAACACACTCTTTTCTGTCCTAACACAAAAGTTTAAATAGTTTTTGTTTCATACTGCATTGATATCTTTCATGGCATAAATTAAAAAAAAAATGAGAGAATAAAAGACAGAAGGAAATTAAACCTTCTACAATAAAACATATTAGTCTTGGGTCTTTCTGAAAAATATGTAACTGGAAATACAGGAAAATGCTACTGGAAGGATCAAACACACCTGAAGTCATCTTAAAGAATTAAATATTGAGACTTATTCGGACTTGTTTTGGCAGGAACTGTGAAGGAAGACTAGCAGTGTAGTAGCAAAGAGCAGTCTTGTCTTAAGCTTGGATTTTTTTTACCAGGAGAAAAATCAGCTCAGCAATAGTAAAGAGGGTGTAAAATCTTGTGGAATTTTGTATTTTCAGTTAGTAAGTCATTATAGAAATTAGTTTGATGATCTCACTAACTACATCATCATAAAGTATGAAAAACATATGGAATGGCAACTACCTTGATGTGGCGCTCAGGGACACAGTGTCGTGTTGGACCCGGCAGTGCTGGGTTAACAGTTGGACTCAATGACCTTAAGGGTCTTTTCCAACCTCAATGATTCTGTGATTCAGACAAAACTCAGAAGCAACGACTCAGGCAGCAGCTGCTGGACAGACACTGTGGCTGGGCTGCACCAGCAGACTTGGGAGAGGATCCATGCAAAATTGCAACCAGGGAGGAACCGTTCTTTCAAACACGGACTTCACTCAACAGACCAGTTTGGTCAGTGGGTGGTATAGGTCACTGGTATTTTAATTGAGATGTTAAAAGCCAAAAGCCTTCAAATGATCTTATAAATGTGACAATCTTTCAGTTCATGATCAATGAGAAAAGATTCAGTTGCCAGTTGCACTGCAGTTTAGAAGTGAAGTGTGTTTGGTGTAATCTTTAGAAAAAAAGTTGAAGCAACCTTCGGGTGCTTTCCCAGTTTGCTCAGGGTTCCCAGTTCACAGAGGGGAGCATTTGAAACGTTTCTTTATTGGCATTTTAAACCCTGGAGGAACTGACTTCTGTGCTCAAATATATTAAATGTGTGTAACAACCTATTAAGCATACTCATACTGATTTCAAGTATGGGCACAGCTAGATTAGAAATGTTTATACACATATAGAGCTGTAAAAACTGAAGTGGAAACAATCCATTAACTGCTAATGATAACCATATATGTACTGCTAGCATACAGCTTTTTCTGCATTCAAATGGAAAAAAAATCCTTATCCCATTTTAAACAGAAAACTTATGTTAAATTCACTCTTCAGTGCCTCAATTACAACCTGAGGAAGATTTGTCAGCAAAGAACCAGCACTGGAGACCAATGGGAATCCGTTCACTGGTTACACGGAGGCTGCGTTCCTCCCTGAACTACAAAACCCAGGGCTGACTATCAGACTTGGGCAAATTAGAAGTGTCTGTGTAAGGCCAAACTGGCCTCAGGGACCAGAACAAACATATCCATTAATACTACACAATGTTACTTTACACAGACAAATTCACTGAGTCAACAATTACGACAAATAATATCACATACACAGCTGTATATGCATTTATCCTCCTGACAAAACCAGAATGTTATAGCAGTTTGTTTGACATTTCTGATAGATTTCCAGTGAGATTTGACAAATTTCTCTTTTCTCTTGAGTTGCTAAACAGATTCACTGAAGTAGACAGCATTAGAAAGTAACGCCCCATGCAGCACTGGAGATAAAACAGCTTTTGCGGGACTAACATAACAGGAATATTCCTTCACTACACATTCAGCAAGGACAGCAGACAATGCAAAACACATTGCCAGCTTTTGGTGCTATTAGTAACATGCTTTTATGAGCTGTGAAAGGAAACCCTCTGTGTTTGCCTTTTGTATAAAAAAGTACAAAGGCCTTACTCACTGGTAAAATGTTAAATGCACCCCCTGTAGATCGTTAAGCATGTGAATTCATGGTACTCGCAAAATACCACCATTCCTAGAGCCCAAATATTTAGCAGAAGATTATGGAGAGAGGTGTTCCAAATCAAAGTTCAGAGAAGACCTTTATGCTTAACTAAAGTCAGTATGAGAACCTCCAGCCAAGAAGTAATCCACTGCCCACAGCTGGGACACACCATGACTGGGTACGTGGCAGATGTGCTGTTTTGTCAAATTGTACTTGAAACAGACTGGCACTGTATTCTCCTTTTGCCTGAGAGGAGCAAAAGTGAGAGGGTAATATAGGGAGAGAACAGACTAAAGAAGTAGAGAGAAAGAAGCTTTTATCACTCGTTGGATGTGTGCCACGGAGACCAATTATATACATTTGACAGCAACCATTATAATTCCAGAGTCCTTGAACAAATCACAAGCAGAAAGGTTACCTTCCTGAAAATGTTCATTGCCATTAAATAACTGACCCAGACTAGAGGGTGAAAGCAGCACTTAAGAGAGAGTTTGGGGAAAGGGAGGAGATGGCGAATCTTATTACAGGTACACCTGAGAGAACCCCATCATTTGTTCTGCAAAAGGAATTGCAGATTTGCTGCAGATAGTGTATTCTCAGCAAAGTGGACAGTGTTCTGAGAATGCAAATCCTACAGAGAGCAGTGACAAAACAGCCAAGACAAAAATCATTTCTCATGGATATCAGTGGCAAAACTCGACTAAATTTTGCAAGGTTTATGGTTTTACCCTCCAGTCTGAAAGTCACAAGACCCAGTCCCGTATTCCTGTCCTTTTAAGTTTAGATTGCTATGGAGGCTACTTACAAAAAAAAGCTGCCATAGGTCAAATTCCACCATCAGTTACACAACCTTAATGACAATGACCACATCTAAGCAAAACGTTGGTATTTCATGACACATGCATTTCAATATCAAAGAGAGAGCTGATACATCTGCTAAAAAGTGGGTAGCTTGTTCTCTTCCAATAATATAGGCAGAATATTGGGAGAAATAAGGATCTCTATAAATTTCTTTGTATGTGCAACCATTCCATGTATCTGATTAAAAATTTCACCCACTAACAGTACCTAAACCAAGGTCATTTAGTAGATCACATTCAGATTTCTTCAGCATATCCCAGTTATTTGGGATGCATCCTTCTAGAGAAGGTTCAAATTGCCTTTAATTTTAACAGACACATGCAGTCAGACGGTTCTTTTTTCACCCATATTGAAAGATTATTTTTCTCTTAATTTGGAGTTAAATCTAGTTGGAAGTAACTATTCATGTAAGAACAGGGAGTCAAACATGTGGTTCTTTATTTCTGGTCTGGGGTTGGCCCTCACAATATAGCAATTTTCTGGGTAGGATGGAAAGTTTCCAGGCTCTTTCCAGCTGAGATTTCTCCTCTGCCAGACATATGAGTCAAGAAACTAGACACAAACACACCCACAAAAAGAATTTCTGTCTCCACGTCCCCTTGCAACTGTCACAACCCAGCTATGACAATGCCCATTTTTAATTCAACATCATGATGAAAAAGAAAAAGGAAGAGAAAGAGGGAGGGAGAGAAGAGGTGTTGTCTCAGCCAATTTATTTCTGGGAGACATCAAGGCCTTACAAAAAGAACCAGCAATTGGGGCACAGAATACTGAAAAAAACAAAGCACAAAATCATCATACAAGTTTTGCAGAATGACTAAAGGGAACTCAAATACTTTTCACATCACAAGATGAGTTGTAACAGAGCAAGGAGGAGTCATACTGGTCCTGTATCTTATTTTACTGTTCTAGGCTTGTGGACTTTTCACAAGATCCAAAAGACAAAGATATTTTAATGTACCTGCTTTTGTATTCAGCAGAGAATGCTTACAGCTCAAAGGCCACAGTTTGCTAGCTCTGAATCAGAAAGGATATATTATAATTGCAAACATAAAATTTAAGCTCCTTTCACTCATAAGGAGATGGACAATTTGAGAGACCAGGACAGATCGCTAAGAGAATTCTCCCACATAATAATTATCTTATTAATTCAGCTGAGTTTAATAAGTGATCCTTATTCAGTTCCCAAAAGCCCACATCAGAACATCCCTAGAAATAAATCTTCAGTCTCAATAGTCCTGCTTAAGAAGGAGAGGCTAAAAGGCTTCATCAAAGAAATGTACTTATTTGTTACATCTGGTTTGAGGCTTACAAACTTAAGCAAGGAAAAATACCAGATACTGTCCTTGGATGCAGTTTTAAGCCATGCCTGATCTTGGTGATTCACCAATATATCTGGCATAAAAGAAACAAGCTGTTTCCAGATCCTAGGAGCACAGTTACCCCCACTACAGCATTAGAGTTGAGAACCTCTACCTCTGAGATCTGGAATCACACAGGAATCAACAGGACAAAAACTAAACTAAAGTCAGACCAGAATTTCTGCTGTGGGGCAGGAAGTTTAAAACTTTTGAAGTTTAGAAAAAAGGCTTACAATCAACTAGAACTATTTTTACTGTTTTCCAAAGACATTTTGGATTGTGATCTCCCATTTTTTCATGTACCTCCAGTACCATCTCTAAGCTCCTACTCTGCTGCAGCTTGCATATTCTGCAAAGGAAAGAGGAGCTGAGAGACTGCAATACTTCCTCCAGTTCCCCTACAGGTACTCAGTGGGGATGCGAAGACAGCAGAGACTAAGACCATCTGCATCAGTAGTTCCTCCTGACGTGAAAGCAACATCGAGACAAAAACAGACAGAGAAACGGGGTGGAGAGTTGCAGTAAGGACTTAGGAAGGAGTGGGATGATGGGAAGAGAAGGGACAGAATTCACAAAGTCAAGGCAGGCTGTATTTATGAGTGGAGAGGAAACTATGGTGTGTTATAGGTGTTAGAAAATTCTGTCTGTGAGACAAAGAAACGGAGTGTCAGGATGACAGTGGGTATTTGTTGTGTTGTGTTGTGAATGACTAAATACAAACCTGATAATTGGAAGGAAGCTGTGCAAGCGTAAAAGTCTTGTATTTTGGGATGCATCCCCAAACCTGTAAATATGAAAATCCTACACATGTACCTGAAAGGACAGACAGGAAAGCAGTATGTGTGTGCATGGACAATTCACTGGAGAGGCAACACCACTGCGTGTGCAAAACTAACTTTGCAGGGCAGCAGTGTATGCTGTGTACGTGAGAAAGGGGATGAAGTAGGAAGTAGGAGAGTGCCTGAGAAGCTAGAAGAACAATGGGAAAGGGGAACACAAGACAGAGAAGGAACTGACAGAGGGGAAGGAGAGAAAGATTAAAAACATGGGGGAGGATGTACAGTCTGTTGCACAGGCAAGAAAGAGAAAGCGGAGGGAAAGGATCAAACAAGGGACATGTTTGTCACACAGAAAACATGCTTGATGAAAAACAGGTATAAAAATAAGAGATACATTAAGGTTAGAAAAGAATAAAGGAAGTGAGAAGAACAAATTAAAAGAGAGAGAAAAAAAAAGAAGAAATATTTTATTAGTTAACATAAAGTATAAATCCCCAGTGAAGAGATTTAAAGAAAAGACTAGGGCACAACACACTATGGGAAGAACGAGAAATTCCCTGGGGACCAGTGCTGACGATCGGTCCTTTCATATCCTCCCTCTAGACCTCCATTTCAACTCTCCTTCCCAGTGCACACTTTCTTTAAGAACACGTTTGCGTTTCCAGCTACAGCCTGTTTACCTCACTGAACGCTGAACTCCAAATGTCGATGCATGCAAAGTACAACGAGATCTGTTGAGGGCAAGGAAGGCACAAACGCAACTGTTTTCAAAGAAACATACTTTTGAAAAAGAACACAAAAAAGGTGAAAGGTGAAAGTGGAACTTGTAGCGATAAGAGTCGAGTGCTGTCCTAGTCAGCAGTGAGGTGGAGCTGACCTGACAGCTGCTTGCCTTACCTTGGGTGCTCATGAGTGACCAGGCTGTCTTGCTGCAGCTGCTGCAGGGTGAAACTCTCTACGTCGCCTCCATTCAACTGGCGATGTCTCTCCAGGAGTCTTGGAGAGGTTATTTGTGCTCTGCAGTGGTGGAAAAGTAAAGGAAACACAAGAAGAAAAACAGCCTTTTGCCCCTAAAGTGACAAAAGTTTAGGGAAAATCAGGAGTGAAGGAAGCTGGTGCACTGGTGCCAGAGTGAGCACAGCGACACACAAAGTAAGAAAAAATGTGTCAGAGGCTGGGAGGGGCGGAGAGGAAAATGCAAAGATCTGACAGGAAACCAGACTATAAATCTGCTTAGAGTTTAAAAAAACCACATTTCTGCTCCCCAGCAATACAGCCTGTTTGCAAATGACTCTGCATGCAGGTGACAGCTTAGCCCTGAGGTACCACTGTAAGCAAATAAAGAGGCACTTTTGCCCCTTCCCCAGGAAGAGCAGTGGGCAGAGTCGGCAGCAGCACAAACAACTGGCTCAGAAGCAGCAGGTTGTCTCCACTGCCCCACGTCTAGTTCTCCAGGCTTTTAGTGCATGTTTCCCTCGGGCTAAAGGGAACATGCTGAGTGCCAGCCTTGCTGGTGCTGTGCCGCTCTGACCACAAAGCAGCAGCCCTTGCTTCTCAGCGCACAGGCTGGCTAGCAAGCAGGTAGGAAAGAAAAAGGAAGAACCAAACAAAACAGAGTTTCAGGAACAGTTCCAGGCAGAAGGAGTTCTGGGTTTTCCCAAGGTTTCAAAGGCTTTTCAAGAAAGCATCTATTTTATTCATAGCTGCTTTTGCTAAAAAGGTAGTCAATGAGGTTTACTTTATGCAAGCATTAGATTATTTTACAGTTGAATGATACTTTAAACAGTATATTTTCCACATGAAGTCTCTGCTGACATAGAGAACCCGCAGTATCTTGTATTGCTTTAGTGCTGGACTCCAGGCTTAAGGCCACATGTGCAAATCCAGCCACTGGTGGATTTCACGGAGGACACTGACCTGCTGGGCTGCAGGGCTCCACGAGCAAGGCAGCGAGAGCAAAGCCAGGCAAGTCCTTTCCCTTGCTGGTGTCTGAGTCCTGCAGGACCAGGACTCGCCACCACTGCTGGAAACATCCTCCAGTGCTGCTGTCATCTTGCTCAGGGGTCCTCAGCCTGAATCACTTGCATGATGTGCTGGGTCTTGTTCTGCTGTTGCCTATTTGACATCCAGAGGGAAAAGCAGGCATTGCTACTGCTCCCAGTCCCTCCCTGGGCTTTACCCTTTGCACTGGGTAGATACACAACAATGAGGCCTCAGTGGAGTCAGCAATAGGTCTTGGATATGTAAGAATCAGTGGAAAGACCCCTTGAAGTAATGTGTGTGTAACTGGGACGCATGTTTGCAAGGGTGGTTGTGGCTAGAAGCAAACAACTCTGTACATATGTGCATGGGTATGTTTTTATCTCATGGGAGAAACTAACAGAAAGAAAAGTGGAAACACTAGGAATAATTACCATAAGTGACAGCAAGCGATACCTAATTTAGGAATGTGGGAAAGGAAAAAGCATGATGGTAGTAATGGAGTGAGAGAATGAGAAAGGAAAAAAATAGTTAAATAAAGGAAAACACAACAAATGGAAAGTAAGTATAAAAGTACAGTGGAAAAACTATCAAAGGATACAGCAGCATAAAAGACAACAGAATGGAGGAAGTGAGATGATAAAGTGAGAAGACGAAATGTAAAGGAGAAAATACATGGCTCAAAGTGTCATTAAAATAACACTCAAAATCGTTCTTACCAAACTGAAAACCTGAATCCCATGAAACTCATGAGGGAGTTGAACATATTCCAGGCAGCAAAATGCATGTGGCAGCTCTGCACTAATTCTCCCTTAACGTTCCTCTAATTTCACATGTTTGCACCTGTACCTGGACTGGTGACGGCCTCAGTGTAGCCGTAAGGATGATACCGAAAGGGATTATAGAAGGGGTTCTAGCGCTCTGTGTCAAAGGAAGGCAGGAATTTCTGCCTCGCACTGAGCAACAGCAGAACATGCTATGCCCCTACCAATTTTTTTTCCAGTGAGGACTATGCTGTTATGTGCTACTTAAACTCTTGTGCAACCTTACTAAATCTGAACAAACTTGTGAGCTGCATGTGATTTGCGCAGCCAAAAGTCCATCCATGTACAACTGAACGGGTAAGGTTCTGCAGTTTCTGACTGGGGGAAAGCTGGTGATACTTTGGAGAAAAACTGAAATACAGCTGTAAGATTTGTGGCCTACAATTATTCCATCAAAACTGATGTAAGTTATTTCTGAGCCAAGTTTTTTACTGCTTTCACAGAGGAAGCTGATTTGTGCATGCAACAGAGGAACCATTTTAAGCACAACCTGAGAAACTAACTCTGCTGGCAGAAGGCTTTGTGGCTTCACTTCGATTTAAAAACCACAGATCTTTCACACGCAGTTCCTCACCTGAAAGGAAAAACATGCTAGAAATTCAAGTCAAAACTCACCAAGTCTCATTATATTTCTCCTTCTGTCCTTGGATTCTTCAGCAAATAGAGTATCAGACAGCGGACTATAAAACCACCCTCCAGAGCCAAGCAAGGCGTTAGACACTATTTGGTCTTGTTTCTGCTTTTATTTTTGCTCAACGTTGTAGATTACAAACAGCTTTCAAAAAGTACAATAACTGTTTTAAAAAAGATCCCACATTTCCCTGGGCCTAAAGCGACACACTAGAGATGAAACAATTACCCAGTGAAGCCTGAGGAGCTTTAAGGAATCTATCACTGAAACTCAAAGGACCTAAAATTCTGATCACAAAGACCTTGCTGGCAAACTAGGATCTGTCGAGCAGGAACCAGTCATAAATCATGAAGCCACATGTAACTGAGTATCAACTTCCTTTTATAAGAATTTACAATCTTAATCCCAGTTTTCAGTTTTTAAAAATTCTCTCAAGCTATTAAAATGGTCGTGGTTACAGTTCCTTGAGGCTGGCAGACTGAAGGGATGTGTTTCACACAATGTAAGTGTAGAAAATCATTATGTTCTGTTAGGCAACCAAAAAATTCAAGAAAGTCCAGGTGCTCCACCTAAAATACAGGTATATGACAAAAAGCTGCAGGATTTGAATCGAGGCGGGGGGTGGGTGGGTGCTGACTTATATGCAAGGCATAGAACCTGGGCTGCTGGAGTTACGTGTCTGTCAGAGAGTAGCAACAATGGAGACATATAGGAAGTTGAAAACTGGAAAGACACCTGAAATAAGCACTGGAAACATGGTATTGAGACAAAGTCCAAAAAGAGCTTTCCTAAGCAGTCTGGCTGAAAAGAAAAACACTTGGAAGTTTGATTAAACTGTCTTTTGTTATTTTTGACCCATTCCACTCAGGGAAGCAGGACGTTTTCCAATATATTTTTTTTCTTTTCTGGCAAGAAAATGGAAATGCCTTAAAAAGATACCTGTCTCTGTCATTATTTCTTTTTTTATAACCAAAAAAAATCCACTGGAACTTTCAGTTTAGCTAGCTGACCAGTTAAGAGGTAACAATACTGCTTTTCTTTTTTATTTTGTTTTTTCTTTTTATTTGTTTGTTTGTGGTTATAGGTTCTCAGACCTCTTTCATTAAACCTGGTACAAGAAACAACAAATTGCACCTCTGCCTGCAAAGGAGCTCCCCTCACATGAGGCTACCTGGCAGGACGCACCTGGTATCTATGTTGTCTCCCTCTTTCAAAGAGACTTCAGAAAAGGAGAGCGTATTTGGTTCCTTCCAGCTGATCTAATTTTGCAGGATTTGAGCCCTGATGGTAAAACCTGAGTAACAAGTGCATCTTGAGCCCTTTGACGGTGCTGTATCTCTCCCCTTCCTCCAGGCTTTCACTTTGGGATCCTTGCATTAAAAAGCCAGCAAAATTTCAAGGTTATTCTATTAGGGTGATCAAACAATGGAGAATACTTGGCATCTTAGACATCCTTCCACATTGTTTCTGGCCTCCTGAGTATTTTTCTTATAGTGACTTTCATGCCATAACGTTGTTATTGAGGTCTGCAGGGAAAGCTTCTCTTTCTGTCTGTCCCATAGGAATTACCTTACCCAGTGGGAGGTGCTCCTCATACGCCATGACTCCTTACAGAATGCCTTTTTACAGAGTTGATTCATCAGCACTCAGGAGGGCAGACCATAGCTCAGAAATGAAGCTGCTAGAGAGCTTTAAATAGTTGCAGACTGAAGAGCTAAAAAAAATAGTAAATAAATCAGCATCTGGAAGCAAAGAAACACTAAACTGTCCAGCTCTTGATCTGCTGTTCCTTTTCTTCTATTCCCTTCTCCTCCCATGAGAGTCATCCCAGCCCATGAGGAGACTGCCCTTGACTCCTTATCAGTGTAACAGTCCTGAAAGAAAATCCCTGGATACCAGAAACGCATTTCACAAACTAGTGATTTAAGAATTAATATATTGCATTTCTCCTGCATGCCTGAGCACAGTAGCACCGTATATATTGTTAACACAACCCCTCCAACTCTTTAGAGCAAAGAAATAGAAGTATTAAATATTTTCCACATTTTACATATTTTATATTATCAGCCTTGCTCAACTATCCTTAGAGACTATCACTCTTACTTAGAGATGCTCACAATTTATCATTTTTCTCTGGAGATCTGACTTCCAGAACAGAAGTACTTCCCTGTTCAATTCACCAGCCTGTGGATAAGCAGCTGTTAGTGTTCATCTGCCTTTTCTAGGCATTAACATCAAAAATGCCCCTTGATCTTAAAAAGCGACACACAGCAGGGTTTCTTGAACACCTTTGGGGGTAATGGTTTAAATCCAGTAGGGAAATGTTCTTGTCTATAGGTTTATGATACACATTTGAACAGTGTTTCAATTGCCTGAACTATGAAATAAGATGACAGCCAAACATATATCAGTGGGGAACAGAGAGTATAAAGTTCTCGCTTTCATTTGACAGTCTCAGGGCTTACGTATTTTTGCACAAAACGTACAGTCTCTGTCGAGTTCGACAGCATTATGGGATTTATCTGTCTGTGTCGGCTGTTATAATATTCACACTCCTTTTTATGGAATAGTTGGGTTCAAATCCCTTCCAGGAGCGGGGTTGGCAGTCCGCAGCACAGCCCGTAGTGCCTTGCCAAAAGACCAGTCCTCCACGGAAGCAAAGAGCCCAGGTCTACCCTGCCTCCTCTTGGGGCCAAGGGGAAGGAAGCTCCAGACCCTGATGCTCTTTCCAGAAAAGTCAGAGTTAATTTAGTGATTACTTCAACCATTCTCTTTTCATTACACATATATTATTCATCAAAACTGGGTATGAGCCATAGCTCAGGTCCTCACCCTGTTCCTTATGCTCTTAATTATATATCCATAGGGCTTAAAATCCAAGGATCTTTAAACTTCCCAGACAAATGTTTTAGTTTCACAGCAACCAATGAGTTAGATATTCATATCCATACTCAACAGCTGATGAGATGTATGGAGGAGATAAAGGAATACTTATTCCCCCTTAAAAGTAATAAAAATACATTTTTGTTCATACAGTTCAGTTTTTTAAAAATTCTTAAGGATTATTAAAAAAACACCTGGCAAAAGTTAAAAAATCAAGGCAAACACTTGTAAAATAGCATTTTTTCTTATAATAAAGAGGGACAGGAGGGAATCTAATAATCCCTGTTACTGCAAAAAGCTTCAAAAGAGTTCAGATCATTGTCACTAGAAAATATACTGAAAAAATAACTTTGACTCAACAGCTTCTGTTAAAAAATTTTGGAAATAAATTAATCAGTCTCATATCTCATCTTTTTCTTAAAACACAAGGTCATCTTTCCCAACTTATGCGACAGTAGCATTGTCAATATGCATTCTGATTATTAGACTGTGGAGGATTTAACATAGCTGGAATCTGAAGGATAATCTGTCAGATCTGAAATCTAGTAGATGCAAGGAGAGGTGAGTTACTTATTCTTGCCTGTTTGTTTTAAATTGGAAGGATTCTTGTCTTCTTTATAGGTCAACATTTATTCCAATTAAAAACATGTGCATATTTTTAATAGAGACAAATTGAAAACAACTACAAAGTTTTAATGGCTTGCATTCTCCAACAGTGTCTCCCTTTTTATTCTGTACAGCTTTTTCAAAAGCTCAGGAGGAGAACTTGGGCTAAGTGCTGTGCTTAGAGAGACTACATACTTCACAGAAAAGGTAATCTTAGGGTTAATTAAGAATATAAATATGACAATATCTAAAACAAGAATTATATATTAATCCACATAATTTGAATGGTAAGGGGATATGTTCCATAAGTTAAATAGCCAGCAAACACGGCACAGACCTGGCAGTTAAGGACTTTTTAACTTTCATTACAGGTCTTATACAGACATCCTCTGTGATTCACATAATCTAACAGTGCTTCGCTTTTCTCATCTGTAAAGAGAACCATGACATCTTTGAACTTGAAACTGTTATATAAATGAGATGTGTCAAAACCAGAACATGAAACCCCATGTGAGCGTATCATAAGTAAATGTTATAAAAATGAGAATTACTATATTGAGTCAAACCAAAGATCCATCTCTGCCAAAGAACAGAAACTCTATCTTCCTGAGACACAAGTAGGAAGCTGAAACTATCCTTAAGGAAACACGCCTCCTTCTTGGCAAGGAAACCACTGCAGGAACATGAGTTGGTTCATTACAGAGGAGACATAGAAAAGGTTAAAAAACGGGAATTTGCCAAAATCAACTTGGGCTAAGTCAGTAATTTGATGGAAAAGTTATTAGAGACCAGAGGTCAGACTGAGATATTACCATGTTGTTACGCCTTATTTCTCCTTATTGTTTCTTTTAAATAGATCAAGATTTAGCCAACATCATATGCACAGGTATTCTGCTCAAACAGCAGCCACCACGTCTGAGAGCAGAGGTTTCAGAGGCAGGTTACAAACATGCCAAGTGTTCTGAGCAAGGGACAGGAACGCCTTCTGAAGCAGGAGCCGTGTAGCATTGGAAAATTGGGCAGAAGCAGCAGGTAGTGGAGAATTCTTGAGAGTTTTTTAACAGCCTGTTAGACTGAACTGGCCTGCGTGGCTTATAGCACAGCCCTGAGCTTATAGAAATGTCAATGTTATACTCGATTGGTACGTGTGATTTCTCTATGACTTGTTACTTATAAATGATGTTTTCATCTGTGAGTGTATTTGTTCTTCCAGGCTCTCATGTTCATTTTTCTCTTAACTGTGTAGTTCCCAAGGGAAGAATGCTAAATATTCTCGTAGAAGAGCTCTTAAGATGCATATAAATAGTGGTCATATATCACTGGAGATTTTACATATGTGAGATTAAACATAGCCATAAACCTATATGACTGCTATTTATTGATCCATAAATGAATACCTGGGTTTGCATTTTTAATATTTCTCTTTGAAACAATGGTATGGATTTCTGGAAGCTATGCTTTCTCACTGCATGTCAACTCTGTGTTAGAATATTAAATACTTTTACATCTATATATAGGACTTTCATTTCACTTCATTCCAATACTCATATACCTGCACACATTACAGGCTATAAACTTTGTAATAAACAGTAATTCACTTATTCATGGAATTACTTCTGATGCACCTGATGTAATAGAATGCAGATACCACATATCAAAATAAGTAATAGAAATTAAATTAATTTTAGTATACATAGGCTGAGTCTAGGTTTTTATCTGTAGATCCAAATTGCCACAATTGTAATAATTTCTTAAATTTATTACATTAATAGCTAATGATCTGTAATAAAACTGAAGTCTGATTTTACGAGACATTGCACTAATTACCGGGTTCAATGTGCAAGTTACCTGATCCTTGTGTAAAATGCACGAGACCACCGCTAAGCTTGCTGACCCCCACTCCTTCACAGAAGTATGCCTGTGTTATATTTTGTGTGTAGGAGGGAAAGAACATAGAGGTGGTCACAGTCCTTTCATATAAGAGTTTAATCTAGAAAAAAAATAATTGTCTAAAATTTACAGCAGTGCATAGTGTCCTTTGAGTTTAAAAAGTTTTGGAGAAAAAAAAAGAATCAATATTGTTTATTTCTGAAAAGACATCAAATTATGTGTTTATCCTATTTTAGCTCACCAAAATATAAAATCGGCTTAGAAACTTTTAGGCTTAAACTTCCAAGTGAGTAAAACCCATAAATTTTAAGAAACCCCAGTGACTCCTAAATTGGACGTGGAGACAAAGCAGCAATAATCTTGAGTATTGACAGAAATTATATTAGGATTATAATATTAGGATTTAGGGAACTGTATATTCCCCCTGCAACTACTGCATCAAATTCTTATCCTTACATGATGACACCAAGTCTATTCTGTATTCTATCATGGATCTGTTGAGCTCTTTCTCTACTCCAATATAATTGAGGAATTTAACTGTAACTCACACTAATCCTGAAGATTTATCCACAATGAAATAGTTATTTCTCAAAATACACCGTCATACAGTCTTTTACTAATTACACACCTGTTGTTAGAGAGTTGCCTTCCTTTCTCCTGCATAAAGTCATGCATGTCTTAAGCTGCAGGTTATTTTATTTCTCTGATCATGAAAAATGAATGTGTGTGTGGGAGTATATTTGCTTTCACTGTATTTAACAGCTCACTAATAGGTGGTTCAAGGTTTTTTTAGCATCATCCACTTAACAAACAGGACAGAAAGCTTCCTTCAAGAATGCTCAGTAACCCATTTCTAGCTGTGCTAGCTTCCCAAGGAAAAAGTCAAGCGTTTGAACAATAGTATGGTTTGGGTCTTGAGAGACTAACACATTGACGACAGGTTGTCATGAAGGCTGAGAGGGAAGGTACTCAGAAAACTGTCCATCTTCTACTAGCAGTTTCCTAGTAAGCGTTCTCTGAAATCATTGTCTATTCTGTTCTTATAGAACCTGACTCTGGTGACTGCTAGATCTAAGACGCTCATAAAATGTCAGAAGGAGAGCTTGAAATAGAGAAGCTGATTTTTTTTCCAGCTTTTAGTTTTAGAAATTTTTTAATATAAATATTTATTTCAGTAATAGTACATTCTTAAACGAAATATATTATTTCCAATATGGGAATGAATTCAAAAGTAAATAAATAAATAAAAAAAAAAAAAGTGGGGGCCTGAGGCGATTAAAATGGACTGTTTTCATGCCTGAGGTTGGGGGTTAGAGTCCAGCAGAGCTTAAGCACCTCAAGGTCCACTTTCAGGAAGCACAACGCTACAGAAAAACATGAAGTCCTTGCCTGGCTCTTAGACCACGTGCAGGAAAGAAGAGTGGGAAAGGCAGAACCGCGACCCACTCCTGAAATTGAAATAAACTACTGCACAAACCCTGTACAGGCATCAGCAGCTGCCCTTCCATGAGACCCCTGAAACAAACTGTGGTTTAGTATATGGCTGTATCCGAGTCCAGCTTTGTCCAGCACAATATTTCTGGTCATCTCTTCAATGTGTGACTGGATGTCTTGAACATTTGTAACTTACTTAAAATTGCTACTCACTGGAGGATCCCTGTATGCTTTTAAAACTTGCATATTTACTTTAAAGTGTGCTGTAGTACACGCAAAATTAAGTTTGATAGGTAATATCTTACTGTAATAGTGAGCATACATACAATATTGTCTGCACAAAGAGTTAACATGACAGTAAAAGACAGACTGCAATTTTCTGGAACCTAATGGAGGATGAGAAAGCGGGTGGGTAATCCTCCATATAGGGGTATAATCCCATTTATTTTTTAATACAGAAAGTCTAGCAAATGCTTCACATCTGGACACAGTCTGTGTACGGAAATACTAGCAAAGTAATTAGGTAATAATGTAATGAACAGGCAGGATTTGGAGACAAGAGAGGAGCAGTGAAGATGGGTACATGTGTTTCAGGAAGCTTAACTCTTTGCAAAGATAAATGTACAAGCCGTTAGTAACCAGCAGATTAAGATCTCCTGGCCAAAAAGCTGCAGCTCTCCAGTTCTGTGTAGACAAGGAAACAAAAAACTCATGGAAAAGGAAGGGTAGTGAAATTGTCTTACAACTGTTTCATACATATCAAACACTGCTCTGGTTCCAAAACTCTACAGCAGTCACTGGTCTAAGGCGTGCATGAGAAATACTCTAGTACTTGATGGCTTCATAGAGAAGAACAGAGATGACAATGAAGAAGAAGAGGAAGCTCTTAATATAGAATCTGCAGGGAGTCAAAAAATTGTCCATGAATATTGCATTTGAGATGATGAAAGCGAAAGGACAGAACAGAAACCCAAACCTTGGGCACAGAGTGTCAGGAGAACGGGCTGCTGAGCAGCTGCAGAAGAATCAGTAACAGTGCAAGTAAAAACATGCAGACAATGGGGGAGATGTTGTATGAATTTCTTGAAACAGACCAGGAATTAGTTCACATTTCTGAAGACAGTGGTAGTATTCTGCTTTCAGCAAAACCCAAGAAATAGACATTTGCTATAAATAGTACTGTACACTTCTATAAGCCCTTCATCTGAGGTTCTCAAGTTACTCTTTTTTCCAAAGAAAGCAGCTCAGTAATACTGACCTACACATAGAGAAAAAAACAGGACTTGAAATTTTACAGAACAGGCACAGACATTCTCACTACAAGCGAACAAGAAGTGCCCTTATAAGACAGCACCACTTGATCCTTATTACGCTAAAATAAAGGTCCAACCTTTTTTCCATATGGGAAACCATCATGGATGCCTTAGGTATAAGAAACAAAACCAGTATGATAGTAGGTAAATAAAGGCCTAGTAAAGATGAATTAACAAGAAAAAGTAGGGAGAAAGATTAAGATGATGATATAATGCTTTCAGTAGAGACTTTCACTTTGCTGAGTCTAGTCCAAACTGACAGCCCTGGCTGGAAGCTAAAACTCAAGTGTTCAGAGGAGCAAAGAAGGAGAGCTCACTTTTATTTTTTGCTGAGTTGAAAAGTGTCACTTTTCATTTTGTTTTTATAGTTGCTGGAGACCATTACTGCTCACCCTATACTGGCTTTCCCTGCCCTGGAGAAAGTAAATGACATCTGAGAATGCAGTAACTGTGTGGTTTATCAGCTCATTACATGGTACCCCTACAAAACTCCTGCAGGCTCATCTGTAACATTTTAGCTTTACATCACTTGGATGAATCAGTGTACCAGGGACAGCTACTTTTGTTTATATAAATCTCAACAATTTTACAATAGGGAAGCAGGAGCACAATGTCTGCTATGACAAGCCTAGAGGAAAGCATGATCATTACAGGAGACCTTGTAGGAACTTGCTGTCCTTGAAGAGAGGAGGGCTGAGAGAAGTATCAGGATATGTAGTGGAACGTGTACATGGTATGGACACCGGGAAAATGTTGTTTCTGGAATAAGACATATACGTTCTTTTTAGTTGAATTCAGAATGTCTCCATATGCTGTGAGGAGGTGGAGGTAATACAGTAAGGAAGAATTCTTTCTGGCATAACCCCGAGAGAATAGAAAGGGGCACTACAAAGAACCACTGCTTTTGATTTTAGAATTTAGATTAACCCACTGTGAGACTTTCAATGGAGGAGACAACTTGGGTATGATAGCACCACTTTTTTTTTTTTTTTTTCTTCTTCTTCTTCTTTTTTTTCCCCCTAATGAATACCCAGCACTCCTGTGGAAGGGAAAAGGAAGAAGAGGCAGCACCCAGTTATGCTGCTGGAATGGTCAGAAGCAAAGGGTAACAAATTCTGTCATGGTGCAGAAGAGAGTAAAAGAAAATAAGAATAAGCATCTTCTATAGGTTCAGCGACTGAATAATATCAGGGTTGTAAAATCAGAGATTGTAGGATCAATGCATAAACACAACCTGCTGCTCTGCAGCTATCTGTAATTGAAGTAGTTGGCAACTGTCCCTAAATACGCGCAATATTGCAATAATTAAGGAAGAAGATTAAGACAAAGTTAGCCTTCTGGATGTCAATTCTGCAAAGTCTCATATAGGTACTTCCCCTTTCATACTGTGAACAGGCCTACTGGAGAATCAGTGCATAAAAATTAAGGCCATAAATAGGACTTTGCAGAATTAGGATCAAGGTTTGTATTTTAAATCCCATGTTAATCCAGGAAATTGGCTTCATGAGAAAGACATGAGAAAAAAAGTAGCCTGCAAAGCATATTCTGTGAATTCTAAGATCCTAGATCCTACACAACCTGCACTATGATTAGCATTCCTGGTCTCAGAATCATATAATTGTTTAAGTTGGAATAGACATTTAAGACTGCACCCAGTTGTTAGCCTAGCACTGCCAACTCCACCATTAAACCATGTCCCCAAGTGCCACATCAATACGTCTTTTAAATACCTCCATGCATGGTGACTAAACCACTTCCCTGGGCAGCCCAGTTGCAGTGCCTGACAACCATTTCAGTGAAGATACTTTTCCTAATATCCAATCACTTGTCCTGTCATTTGTTACTTGGGAGAAGAAACCAACACCAAGAAGAAACCAACACCTACCCCCATGTTGCTACAGCCCCTGTCAGGCAGCTGGAGGGAGCGATCAGGTCCCCCCCGAGCCCCCTGATCTCCAGGCTGACCCCTCCCAGCTCCCCCAGCCGCTCCCCACAGGGCTTGTGCCCCAGCCCCTTCCCGGCTCTGGACACGCTCCAGCCCCTCCACGTCCCCCTGGCAGTGAGGGGCCACAGCTGAGCCCAGGGTTCGAGGGGCGGCCGCACCAGTGCCCCCAGTGCAGGGGGACGGGCGCTGCCCTGGCCCTGCTGGCCACGCTGGTTCGGGTACCAGCCAGGATGCCCTTGGCCTATATATTCAAATAGTTAATGACTTCAAACATACAAAAAGTACTAAAAATAAAACCCAGAAAATTTAAATGGAATGGTTTTAGAGTTTACAAACTCATAGGAGCTAACAGAGTCAGAATCAAAAGTGAATGTTTAGTGTTTGTATAAATTGAAAGGTGGATTAAAATATACTTCTGCTCATTTCTGTTGTATTTACTACCTATGAAATTATTATACCTGTCTCTTTGTGAGATTTTTTTTCCCTCCTCCCCAACTGCCCTACTCTTCTCCTTGTTCCTGCATGAAAAGAGACAATTCCATTCCTTAGTTCCCATGCAAAATCATATGAAAGAGATTTGGGGTTATTTAAGGTAACTTTGCCTCCAAATCAAGGTCCTTCTTTATTTCCCAGTGCTAACTCAGGAAAGCCGGCAATGATCTGCAAACATGAAACCAGAGAACATACATACACTTTGCAATTTCTAACTTATTCTCATATATGCCTTGTCACTTGCAGCATTTGCTGTCTCCAATCTTCCCAAAAAACAGCTGTACAAGTGTTTCAGCTGCCTTGGTATTACTTGCTTCTTTCTATCTGCACTCACGACACTGATTTATTCAGCCACTGAGTGGGCTTCCCGGTTTGGGCTAGGAGGGCTGGCACCAGGTCTCCTTTCACAAGCAAAACACTTGCATAATCCCCAGTACAAGGCCCTCAGCTCTTACTTGCACCTGATGTGCCAGTTCTACCTGACAGTGTGAACAGAAACAAAAAGTCTAGATCGCAAAGTCTGTGAGTGCAGTTGTTTCCATACCACAAGCAAATTAAAGCAAACACGACCTCCCTCTCCCCCTCGCAGTGGTCACACTGCCCACTGTACCAAACAGGTCTGACAGCTGTACCGTGCGTTGCTATTTCAAAGACTTCATTACTTTTACAAAATATGTTGCAGCACATTTAGCAATGTACTGTGAAGGATTATAAATAATTAAAACTAAACCATTCGTGTCAGAAATAAATGAACAAAGCCCATTTTGCAATGCAGCATCCCTGATTTATTTTTATTGCATTCATTTAGAGAATTTGTTAATTCACAAAACCCAGCAGTCCACACAGTGAGTCTCCAAAATGTTAGGGAATGCTAGTGAGGTTGTCTTCTCTTTAGGCTCATAAAGGAACAGATCACTTTGGATCAATAAAAACCATACAGAATAGAGAAATTTAACAACCAACTGCTTCTGGATTTCGTCCTGTGTTTTCCAAGTGTAAGCTATTTGAACATCTCTTTTCAAGAACTTATCTGCAATTTGCATTTGCATAGGGGCACAAAATATACAGAATCACACTTCAGTTAGAAGTAGTTTTAAATACAGCTATGGCTAATACCCACACCTTGAAAGTCTGGTACTATCTTGGCTGCTTGTTTGCCAGCATCATAAGTAACACTGCTTCTTTTTAAAGTTTTAGTTTTACAAGATATGGATTTCTTTTGGGGGTCTAGGTTATGGCAGTGGTGGTCAGACACTCCTCTCTTATGGCTGTGCTACTGTCATTGTCTGTATCACCGATACACTTTACAAGAGAGCCATAATCAAATGTAGGAAAGGATAAATAAGCATACCACCTCAGAACTACTGCTAGTAACATAAAGCCATACACTAAAAAAAATAATACTTTTTTGCATCATCACATTTTTAAAGAGTTTCTGGGGAGAGACGTATGCAAACCTATAGCCAAATTCCTACATTAAATACTGAAAGAATTAATTCCTCAAAATTAATAAAATCATAATGAGCTTTGACTATTTAAAACTATTTTAGAACAAATATACATGCATCTCTGGCAAAATAAAATCCTGGAATAATCTTGGACCCTTCCAACTCCATTTCAACACAAACCCAGGTTTCTCTTTACAGCCAGACCCTGACAGCAATGGACTCCTGGAACAGAAAGAGCTCGTTGGGCTTTCTTTCCTGGAAGAATGCCCAAGAAAGCTGGGAAGCACAGACTTAGGTGAGACCCATGAGCAAGCAGAACATTCACCTCTCAAGTATCTTTTCCTATTATTCTGTCAGGAAAAATTTCCAAACTCCAGGGTATATTTTTAATACTACGATTAAATTAATTCATACTATTTCAGTATTAATTATACTACAACATTTTGCAACTACTGCAGAGTTATCTTCAGTACAATTTCATAGGTTTATTGATTGTGTGTCAATATTTTAATTACAAACAGTTTCACAGACAGAATATTTTAAGTCTTTCATAAGGTGTGTATGAGCTACTCTGGGCTATCGGGTTTTTTGCCATTTAAAGAGGAAATATATTCTCAGAAATTAAAATGGATTTGGACAGGTAAGAAAGCAAAGGTTTTGCTTCTACTCTGTTCTATTTATTCTGCACTGCTCTGTTCCATTTCCATGCATTTCACAAGGCTGAAAGTGGAGACATTTGTAGACCCAAGTCACTGCACTTTTCCAGCACTTTCCCTGCTCATGGAACTGTAGTGTACCCTTCCCTGAATTTCAAGTGCACCGCAGAACTTAGTGGAATTAGTCTTGCTACCTTATCACAGCAGAAACACCTATAAAAATGAACAGGGTGCAAAATTAGGCACCATATCCTTTAATTCTGAAAACAATTGCGATCATGCAGCTCCTTGATACCTGGGCAAAATCCCAATTACAGGTGCACTGCTCCCTAGAGTGAATATTTGCATATGTAGCCCTACAATCTGCAGAGTGTACTCAATCTTGCAGAAAAAGGACTTTGAGAAAAATTTATTCCTCGCTGAAGTGAGTACAAATGCTCCACAGTGAAGGGGGCTTTTCTGCTATGCAATGGGGTGGTTTATGCAAGGAGATTCAAAGCAATGAGCATTTTATGAGTTAAAATGTAAGGAGACTGGAGGAAGCAGATCATCTGCTCTAATTCATAGTGAGAAAGAAACTTCTGCATAGTCTCCATTGCGAAAGTCTTCATGGAGGAGCACTGAGCTCACTTGAATCTCTCTCAGCAAGAAACGCCTGTGTCCATGCCGCCACAGCCAGGGCTCAATACAGCTCGCTTCGAAGCTAGAAATAAATTTCCCTTGTGTTCACGACAGGAGCATGCATTTACTGAGTGTGGAGTCTGGCTTCTCCCTTAGGGTACTACACTCAAGGTCTGAACTTATGCACATAAAGATGATTGGAGTAGAATAATAATTATGTATGAACTGGATTTATTTTATTTTTTCTAAGCCATTATTTAATACAATAGGCAGTGCAGAAACTAAGAACCTAATACAATAATTTCTGCTGTGTATCACATGTTTATCTGGCTGAAAATGTAAAAATGTCAGAATGCATGAAGTATATCAGAAGTGTCACCAGGCCTCTTTGGTATGCAACAGAGCACTGGAGAAGTAATTTTATTTAAAAAAAACAGCCAACACTTTACTCCAAATTACATTTTTCCTACTATACCTTCAGTACTCAACAGCTAGTTGTTTGTTTTTTTTTAAATCCTGACTGATGTTTAGATATTTATAGGTAGTACAAACCAAATTATTAACAAGACTCAGATCTGGACCGAGATGTAAATATGCACAACAGCTTTAACCTGAGCAAGCTTGTCATACCTAAGCTTTTCAACAAATTTGAACAGTTAGGGTGCCTTCCAGCTTTTACCAGAGAAACACCTCTGATACCTGTTTTGAGTTGACTAATGCTGCAGAGACTGAAATCTTCTCAGAGGACCTGTTTTTCAACAAATGCTACCCAGTTTTAACCTTGAATGCCCCTTTTATTTGGTATCACTTTCTACTTTATACATAATAATCATCTGAGGGAAGCAGCTACAGAGGATCTACTGTGGTCACCTGAGTACTGTAGGTTTTTTTATAAATGTGAACTTTGTCAGGCATTGCAGTTCAATTTTGGTCTTGGGGAAACACAGTTATGTTGCTGTGATAGTTAAATGATGCAACAACATTTGAACCTGTAACAAGTACAGCAGAATATGTGACTCTTCACCTTCAGCTAGAGAATCAGCTCTGCCAGCAAACGGGCAGTCAGTCAACGGGCAGGTATCACACCAGGGCTTTCCAGTGCCCTTCAAGCACAGCTCAGATCCCACTTGCTTACAAAGGCAGGGCTGAAAGGGAGAGCTCCGTAAGTAAGACCATGAACACAAACTGGAGCTGGAGGACTGGCTACCCAGCACCAGGCTGGGATGCAGAAGACACTGACTGTTCAAGTTACACTGAGACTTAAGTCTGTTATATTTATTCAAGAATGCCTTAGCATTAAAGCAACAGGCAGCAGTGTATTAACAATCACGACTTTATTATTGAAGAAACACTATTTAAATCACCCCCTTTATCTATTAAAACATTACCAAAAATCCCCAATAAGTAATCTGCATTTCACAAATGATGGTGACCTAGGTCTTCTGTTGCTACAAGCATAACTTGCTTTAGGGCAATGGGCTCTTAACAACCATCAGTTTACAGCAAATGAACATTTATCTGATTTTTTTATTTTATTGTATTGTATTTCTGTAATGGTGCTTGAAATTAACATTTTTAGTCTATTTTTTTCCACTCTTTTTTGATCATTAATGTAGTAAATTATACCAGCAAAATGAGTACAACAGTTCCATCTATGTTCTAAAAACCTATTAAGTGTCTGAGTAGAAACTGTGTAGCATTTTGAGGTTGACTGTCTTATTTCTAAGGTCATACTTGGGCCTATTGACCTAAACCAAACTGACTCCAACTCAAATATTCACAAGAAAAATCCTATCAAATTAAAAGCATAAAGTGAAAGAGGAAAAAAGAGCCTAGACACACAGTTACATCATCAAAGCTAAAATAATCTATAAGTAGTCAAAGTGTTTCAATGACATCCACAGGCTCTCTTCCTGTGAGGCCCCTATTGTATTCTTCAGATTAAAAAAGCCTCGCAAGTTGAGGTATTCAGCAAGCTGCTGGATATAATTTATCTTGCTTTAATTTATTAGAACATGTCTCTATATCACTGTTCTTATTTTAACAAAGAGGTTTTTAAATTGGGAAAACTAAATGTATATTTAATTTATTTCAGCCAGTAAAGAATCCTTGAGAAAATCAATTTCCATTTATAAAAGTATCCCAGTAGGTTGCATGTCCCATTACTGCAGTATTGTACCTCTTACATCCAGTTTTATGTGACATATGGTATCATTTCTTTTCCATGATTCTATTACTTTTGGAAAACTATGTTAAAAACATCATTATAAATGTAACATATCTGACAAAGCTGTGAAAATCAAAGTTTGCGCTGATCACTGGCAGTTTTGGTTGTACATCTGATAAGGGATTCATATATTTTCATATTTCTGCTGTCATATGACCAAGCAAACTTCTTATAGTTCACCCTCACAACTACTGAGATATTACCAACAGTACTATTTCTAATCTGCTAAGGCATGAAGCAATTCCATACTGCTGCTTTTTTACTTAATCAGAAATTTCCACCAAAACCAATGCTTTTTTCCTGGTGTATAGTTAATTTCTTAATCAAGTGACACTATTTAAATGTCTATAATGGATACCCTAAAGCTGAACCAGTGACAGATTTAAAATCTACTGTTTTGCAAAGTGTAGGATCTCAAAACGTGTACTTCATCCTCATAGACAGCTGGGAATCAACAATATCAAAATCTTCACTTTAATATTACGGTAATGGACTGAACATAAGTTAGTGGGGCTGGTTGTCCTGTACACGGGAAGACTTGCAAAACTCACATTGGGTTCCCCTACTCACAAGCTGAGCAACCGCTGAAACTGTTCCTCGGAACCACACTTACCTAGATCCTAGCACTGATAAACGTCACATTAACATGCTTAGGTAGCAGCAGTTATTCTAGTCCACAACTGGATGAGCAGTTCCCCTCCAAGGTGATGTACTCAAAAAGTAAAAGGTTCCATCTCACCCTTCCCTACCTGAAGTCCATTTCCCCATGCTTAGTTCAAGGAGTGTGATTTTGTGTTCGGTTCATTTATTTATTTTAGATTACACGCAAGGAACCATTGCAATCATTCATAGCTGCCGTTGTTCTCAAATTATATGTTTGAATCTACAGACACCAAACAATTCAACTGTAATGAAGTATTCTTTCTATAACCGATTATTTTCACAAGAATTTAATTTAGTTTCAGGTTGGGCCCTAATTTCATTTACCATTTTATACTAAGTATAAAAAAAAATGTGTTGGTGTACGTGCCATATAATAAACGGTGCTGTGAACTACAGGGCCCTAATTCCATTGGGGCTTCTGATGGCATCATAAGCTATGGGAGAGGGGTTCCAGTGGATTGTATAATCAACAGAACCCAAAGCATAAATTACAGCTCTGTAATTCAAACCTGACCTGTTTTCTATTTCAAACAAAATATTGGTAACAATTGCTGTGCAGTTAGCAGCATTTTAGTGCTGCTGCAACTGTTTACTCTGGTTCCTCAGTAACATGCCCCAGACTTACCCAAGTTCATTGATTGCAACTGATCCTGGCTGCTCTTCAGTATTTCTGGAGAGTTTTGATATTCTTGTGCATGACATTCTGCAATCAATAAGCACAACTTCAGGATGAGTGCTGATTTAGGTGTATAACAGCATACCCAGGAATTACGAGGGCTTTTTCTGGAACTGTAATGTGCACAACATTGCAATGAATAATGCTCCATTCCCGAAGCTAGCATAAGAAAGGGCTGTAAAACTAATCACCTCGTAGCCCAAGAATGATGCAGCTCAGGTTGCTTTGCATCCTTGATTCATTTGAAGGTGTGTATTGCCCCTCATCCACAGTAGTACAGATTTCAGAGGCAATTAATGGAATCAGATGCTCTGGTCTCACTGAAGTTCTGAAGAATGTAGCTCTATAGCTCTTTTAGAAACCATTGAAAAGTATCATTTAATGTATTTAATTATGCAATCTGCCTGTTTTACTCAAGGATAGATGGTGCTTACTAAAGTCATGTCTGAGCAAATGTAATCAAGTTATTAAATTTGAGTATATCCTTAAATCCCATTTCCTTTAGTAGGACTGTAATGAAAATCTGATCTGTTGAGGTGTGATGTTTACTCTAAAATAATACCAGAATAGAAAAGCGTCTTATATCTAAGCATTTTCCTTTTCTGAACTGCAAGAGGACTCAGAAGTGAAAAGAGAAGGAAGACAAAAATTTGTGTTCTTTAAGAATGCACATAATGACCAAAGGCAAAAAGAATAAAGATCAGATTTCCAAATGTGGGAGTAAAGTTTTCTCTTATTCGCAGAATTACTATGTAGACTGCACAATAGAAATGCCTGTGTTCAGTATAAACACTTACTTTTCATTTGCTTTGCAGAGCAATTGAAATTTGGAAAAGGAGATCACAGGTAAGACAGTGACAGCGACCATTCCAGTCCATGGGTAATAATCCACCTGTGTGACAGAAGGCATTCAATTTTTATAACCTGGATCTATATCAGGTGACTGGGATCAGAAAATAGAGGGCAATTTGTTCCTAGCACTCCTTTGTTGCTCATTTTTTATAAGGTTTTAACCTCTAGCAACTCTAGGATTTGAAAGGAGGAGGTGTCTCCCTTATACTATATCCTTACATCCCACATCAGACTAAGAGTAAATTCCAGCAAGCCATTAACTGTGTGTAAATCAATAAAAACCAAACAAACAAAAATAAATCCCAGAGGCCAAACATATAAGATCAGAATTTCCAAGCACTTGTCTGATTTATAGGCTCTCTCTACTAATTCTAAACCCAAGCCTGTTATCAGCCCTCAAGCAGTGCATCAGGAATGCCATGGAGCCACTAGTCTTTATCCTTATCTTCATCACCGTTTCCCCTCTGCCACTTCAACACAGCACAGAAAAAGCAACAACTATTCTGCTATTGGATACCACTACAAGCATTTTTGCTCATTATCTGAATATTATGTACTTGATTGCTGCAAACACATTTGTTGTTACAAATGGAGTTGTCTTCTTCATGTATCATTATTAAATAAGCTATTGTTAAAAATGCCTAAAGATGCACAGCATGTACAGCTACAGCATGTAAAATACAAAACATACAAAAACCACAAGGTGCTTTGTGTTTTTGTGCACATGTATACACACAAAAAACAAATAGCAGAGAAGGAAGTGCTTTTAGAATTTGTCCTGTTGGAAAACTGGCTGTGTTGCAACACAGGACAAGACGATGCTGCATCATTTTTATGCAGACCCGCACAATGGTGCACTAATGCAGCAACACTATGTCCAGAAGCAACAACACCAGGAGGAACTGTTGCATCCAGCTACTAGAAGTTGAAATGAACATGTAGAGGAGGAGTTGCACAATGCTGACTTCTTCCAAATATAGAATAAGTGTATGGTTTTCGTCTACAAGTATCTTTAAATTGTTATGAGAGGTTTGAGCTTCTTGTGAACAGTCATAGAGCTTTGAAAATGAGTATTTTTGAAATTTGTTGGTGGTGATAGCATCTGTGGAACAATGCCACGGCATATGCCACAGAAATATATAACTGAAATAAAGCCTCCTTGCGATGCTGAAAGAAGACGTGACATACAAATATTTCGTATTTAGAAATGTGTATGTTCAAACCAAGCAGTTCTTAACCCTGAGTTCTGCACAGGCAGTTCCTGCTCTGCCTGCGCTGTTGCAGAGCTGCTGCAGTGTTCACACTGCAGTTCATCTGCACGGCAGCCTGGTGCCTGCACCCAGACCCTCAGCACACATGTGGAGTGCAGAGGGGATTTCACCTCCTAGAAAGAGCAGGCAAAATTAATCCCTGCTCTCAGTCCACTGATTGCAGAACACTTATATCAGAAATAGAGTTGGTTCTGTCCATGTAATATCCTTCATCACAATATCGACTAATACATCCCTTGGCAGATCTCAAACAAGGGGAAAAAAAAAGCTGTCACATTTCTTTTGGCACTTAGGTACCTTCATACTGCTAGAGAATTTCTCAGGGGATGATCAAAATAATTAGCACATTATTAAGTAATGAAGCTCATACAGCATAAATAATCTTCTCCCTAATATCTGGGTCTCCAAGATCTTACCTTCTCATAGGAAGAAACCAAATCCAATGTTCTCAGCCATGCTGTCCTGTGACACACCAGCCAGCACTTTGTGACAATTACTATTCCCTAGAAAGCTGCTTTTCAGCATGGTTTTAGCACATGGGCTGTTGAGTCCATATCAAATTAGGTGTCCTGTTGGCCACATGCAGGGAGAAAGGCCACAGGAAAAGTTTTGGAAGCAAAGGCGCAGAAGTGTAAAGAGGCATTTAACTAAAATGCAAGGGGTGGAGGAGGGCAAGAGCTCATTATGTGAACTTGCCTCCTGCTGTCATCCCAGGTTGTGTAAATATTAGCTATGTGAACTGGAATAATGGCTGGATTGTCTGGGAGGATGACAAGTGACAGCTAAGAACTGGGTCAGGATCAATCACTATTTGCATACCAATTAGTTAATGTTCTTTCTTTTCTCATACAAATACAGTAAAAGATAACATTTCTCACATTTAGAATAAAAAGCTTCAACTGTCTCTCACACATGGCTTATGTGGTATTTTTAGAAAATTTATTTATTCCTCAGGAGCTCTGCTAAGTCTCCTTTATCATCATTTGAAACTCATCTAAGTCCCAGCTTCATCAACTCTGCTAATGTATCTCAAGCAGTACTGCTCACCTTTCCAGTAAACCAGTGTGTTTAGCAATGTGTTTCTCTCTAGCTATGGAGCACTCACTCCTATTTCAGTCCTAAAGTGCTCTTCTTAACACTTACATTTTGCAATATATTTTAGGACTGACATTTGTATCTTGCCTCCTATTCAAGCCATAGGCCCTTTGTCAACACACCACAATCCAAACGTGTGGCACTTCCACAGATTCCCTCTATGGTCATCATTAAAACAGAGCTTGAATTCCACTCTGTTTCTGTGCATGGCAGATTTATGATAGAAATTACAAGAATCATTCATCTTTCTCAAGTTTATAGTATGCTTCACTGCTGAACCGTTACCTCTCTTAGGGAGGCTGCTTGTGGTAAGGAAATTGAAGAGAGGAGCAGCTAGATGGAAACTTTTATCATTTGGACACTGTTCTTGTCCTTATTGAGCCTTGACTCAGTTCAGCCAGTACCCCCCTTGGCTACAATAACACTACTTATTTCTAATGAGGGCAGAAACATCACAGAGACTATGAATGGTGAATTAGTAAAACCATCACTTTCTAGGCTTTCTTCAAGTATTTTAATATTTCAAGGAATTCCTTCTAAATGTTTTAAGAGCTTTAAATTAGTATCTGTAACCTGATCATAAATTAAAAATCTTCCCTTACCAACCAAAAGCAATGCCAAGTTATTTGTATACTTATTGTTCGTTTATAGCCCCCATAAAGATATTCCCTGGAAACCAAATCTTACTGCCAAAAGAATTTGAAAACATAATACAACTTCCCTTCTAAATAATCTTGTATTATACTTTCATCAAGCAACTGCAACTCCACTCATTTCTTGTCATGGACAAACATCCACCCAAACCCATGAAAATTTAAATGTAAATAAATATTCCAAAGTCCATATAAGCAGAGCACCTAATTCTCACATCAGAATGCAGATAGGTGAGAATGTGTGTGCAATCATATCCAAAAGGAATTTCATATGATGTAAAACCTTAAATGAAAAGCCCTGGCCAAATGCAGGAATCACAGTAACTCAAACTTCTATTTCCAGACAAAATAGAAACTCAGAGTCACAGTCATGCACATATGCCAAGACTGATTTTTTTCCTCAAATTATTTATTTTTTTTTTAATACAGTAGCAGTACAAGTCACATCTGGGTGTGACCCCATTGCTTTAGATACTGTATGGCCATATAATAGAAAACAGCTGCTTAAAACTAAGCCAGAGGAAAGCTAAAGGGATTCTTGGCATAAGGGGGGAAAAAGAAAAAGAATGTGCACCCACAATGATTTTTCCTTATTATGGATGGCCTCTTCCCCTAGATTTTTAAACAAACTTAAAGCTTTTGGACTTCTTTCTCATTCTAATGAAAAAGGATACTTGACTAGACATTCCAGGAATACACACATTTCCTCTGATAAGTTAGACATCATCCCTAGGCCAATGGTTAACACTACATTGGGTCCCTTCAGATGTCATTGCTACAGTTCATTCCATTATTAATGAAAACTGGAAACAAATTCCCACCAGAGCAAAGTATCATAACCCAAAAAATGCAAGATACCATGAGGATGTTATTCCAGAACTCTACTTTTATATTGGTGCTGCATTACTTAGAGAATAAAAAAATCCACGTGCTTGTGAAATCCCAGGCGTCTGTCCCGGTGTTCAGAACAGTTCTCAATTAGTTTTACTTTAGCTGTCTGAAAGCTGGGTTACACAAACTGTCCATATGCACATAGCCTAAGGTAAATAAGTAATAATGACACTTAATTTACCCATAATTAGGACTTCACATGACAGCTATATCCCATTAGAATAAAGAAACTGTCAAGTCAACTGAAGGAAGCTTGTGAGAACGGGAAACAGAAATTTAACACGAGTTGGATCTCTGGAAATCATTATCAGTTGGGATGGGATTGGCCAAAAGGTTTCACAAATACAAGTAAAACATTATGCTGTATTTATTTTTCAGTTTCTTCACCTCAGAAATTGTCCTACTCAAATTCCACAAACTAATTCTGTATAATAATCCTATGTAATCCCAAGTATGCATTTCCCTACAGTTTATGTAACTCCTAAGGCACAGCCATACCAAAAATAAACTTTCTAACTGGAGAAAATGTAAATAAATAAATTCTTGTTGGCCTATTTGTTTTTTTAAACACCAAGGACAACAGCCCTTTTCTAAACATCTGGAGATCTTTACAAGTATATGTCCATCTAACACATTGTTTTGCTGCAAGCTGTGCACTTGAATACACCTTTGTGCTGGTTTTGCCTGGGTTAGAGTTAATTTTCTTCACAGTAGCAAGCGTGGGGCTGTGTTCTGGATTTGTGCTGGAAGCAGTGTTGATAACAGAGGGATGTTTCAGTTCCTGCTGAGCAGGGCTTACACGGAGCCAAGGGCATTTCTGCTCCTCACCCCACCAGCGAGCAGGCTGGGGGACACGGCCGGTACAGCTGACCCCAGCTGACCCGAGGGATGTCCCAGACCATACGGCACCGTGCTCAGCATATAAAGCTGGGGGAAGAAGAAGGAAGGGGTGGATGTTTGGAGTGATGGCGTTTGCCTTCCCAAGTCACCGTTACACGTGATGGAGCCCGGCTTTCCTGGGGATGGCTGAACACCTGCCTGCCCATGGGAAGTGATGAATTAATTCCTGGGTTTGTTTGCTTGCATGCGTGGCTTCTGCCTTACCTACCAAACTGTCTGTATCTCAAGCCACAAGTTTTCTCACTTTTACTCTCCCAGTTCTCTCCCCTAACCCACCGGTGTGTGTGTGTGTGCGTGTGTGTGTGTGTGTGTGAGCAGCTGTGCGGGGCTTGGTTGCTGGCTTGGGTTAAACCACGACAACCTGAGAATTTAACTAATGCAATAATGAAACCTACACAAGTAGTGTAAGGTTCCTGGAGACATCATTTTGCTAATGCCCTAAAAAGAAAGTTGCAGAATACCCACTGGTTTCCAGTTGACAGAGTATTTACAGTACCTCATGTCTAAATGTCATTTTATTGCATTCTCCTTGATCCACTCCCTATAAAAGATGTGTGATTAATCAGTTGTACTTTGGGTTCCACACACGATTTCATAGCATGCCCTGCCAAACCCATAGCCCAAGTGTGCCACCTAATGGCCCTGGAGTCAAGAATACGTTTATAGTACTAGTACAAATAAATAATTTCTAAAATCTAATAAAATCTAAAGAAAAGTGGAGGTGGAGTTTCACCAATATTTTTCTGAAGGACCTATGCGCTACATTTCACTAGCAATTCTTGAAGGTCTGATGAAATCCTTGCTTTAAGGCGCTTTAGAATTTTTAGGTAAACAAGCATATGAATTTAACTATGAGGTTAAAGAATTCTGTGTAGCTTTAACCTCACAGTCAAAACCTCATAGATTACAAGCTACCCCAAAACTTTAATACCTTGGTTGCCTCTATTTACTCCAACTCTCACTGCTAAATGACCGCGATTTCAAATGAAGCTGTGTTGAGTGGCAGCAACAGATCCATCCTGCTAAATGAACGTGTTATTTCTTTTATCTGTTAAAGTACTTACACAGGGCAAGCTCAACTTAGCTGATACATCTGCTTAACAATGCAGTCCTATAGTCAAGACACATCTGTGCCTTAAGAAGCACCAGGACAAAAAAACATACACAGATGAGTTGTGGAGTAACATTTGCGATGGTGGTATGTATGAACCCAAAGACAATAAAATTACATTATAAACAGTATCACAGTAGCATACACTAATGAACCTAGGTGTCCAGCAAAGTTCTCAAAAATACTAACCATGTAAAAATGCTGTAAAGAAATACAAAGAAATACAGATGCAATTTATTTTGTGTAACACTTAATATTGGGGAGCATAATTACTTTATAACCATTCGTAAAAGCGAGCACTATGTGGTGCAGGGGTTATAGGTTAAGAAAATGAGTTACTAATATGGTTAAATACTCAGAAACTGAACACTAGGAAGGAGGTTTGGGATTTACGTTTACATTACAATTTAGTATAGCTTACTGTCAATCCCTGTTTTCTACCACTTGAAAAGAAGATTCAGAAAATACTTATATTTGAAGGGGATTAATGATTTATTATAAACACAGGATGCCAGCGGATGAGTGAGGGATGGAAAATACTCCTTGACATTCAAAGTATTTTCACATGTTCAGAATGCTTCCTTTTCATTATCATTAACTAATAATGTAACATCTAAATCTAAACATTGTCAGATAAAAAACCTGTATAATAAGACAGTGTTTATATTATTTATTTTGAAATAACTTACAGTAATTCCCCTTTTCTTTCCAAACACACCTGAATTCTGTGCCTTTCTCCAAGATCTACTTCACCATCCTGCTTACTTTAGACAGGATGATCCATGTACACCCGATTCTGGTAAATTTATCCATACCACAAGATTACTTTTTCTTTATCTAATGTTAACAGTAATAACAGAACAATTATATCTGTTTTGTGGAGCTGTACCATTACAGAGTATCTCCATGGTATGTAACTATGCTGCTTTAGGAGCAACGATTACTGAAAAAGTGTCTTGACTGTATCAGTGACACAAGTACAGCAAGAAGGAAATGCTTATGCATGCAGTGTGCTCTCAACAGACCACCACGAGCTGAGATGCAATGGAACTTCATACATAGTTAAGTACAATGGTAAGTACAAATGTTCAAATCCCTTACAGTCCAATGTATGCATTATACATTCTATATATGTCAATGCATGCATGCTAATTTAAAGTCTAGTGCCATTCTGCATATTTTGAAACTCTTGGCAGGTCGAGGGGGAATGATAAATCACTCTGGATATGACAACACTCTTCCACCTATTTTGAAATCCCACTGGTGAAAAAGACGGTGGGATTTCAGATGCAATGACCTTGCTCTGTTTCTTTTAAGTTCTGGAAAGAGATGGTATTGTTACAATTGATAAGAGATTTCAGAAAACTTAACCCTAAAGGAAAAAAATAAAAAGTATCTTATTTACTGGGGTATTTAGAAACCGTGCAATACACAGCTAATTTTATGCAACTGTCACCTAATCAGGCATTTTTTTACAGCTGCCTGTTCATTTAGCAGCTGGTAAGCTATGCCAGCCATGTTGAGATTCCAAACTCCAGTGGAAAGGGCTACTATAAGAATGCATATGGGAAACCATCAAATCTGTGATTTTAGGATGCATTTATATCCTTTAGTCCAAGCATGCTATTCCCAAAGCAATCTCCTACCAAATGTTCAAGCAAACATGAAACTCTAACTCTCCCACTGTGAAGGAAGCTGCTCTATACTATGGGATTCATTTCCGTGGGAGAAGCCTTCTGGAAGTTCCCTTTTCTGTACAGAACTGAACTTGTTCATCAAAGCAGAAAGCAGGCATTTGTGAAAACGAGAGATGGTCATACATATTTGTCTTCCTTTCTAAGAAAAGAGTTGAAGATATTTCTCTATCAAGGTATACTTTTCCAGTTTAACCACAGAATTCTTAATTTGCTATCACGGTAAAAGATGGAAGAATATGCAATATAAAATATTTCTTTCTTCCTATAAACTCTTGATTTCTTTTGCCATAATGATGAAGCTGGTATAACACTGTGCACATTGCTTAAGCCAACAGGAGTAGAAGGATAAAGCAAGAATGAGTTGAGTCAGGGTAGATGACAGAACTAAGTAGTTGATACCTGGGGTTTTACCTCTCTTTTTCTCAGTTCTCCATATTCATGTTTGGGCAATTCCACACAGAGCCATGGAACCCTGCCTGCCCTGAGCTGCGAGGTTCTTTCCCTTTCAGATCTTATTTCTCTGACAGGCTGCCAGAGAGGATGTTATCTCAGAATTTGTTATCTCAGGATTGCTAGTAAAACAACAAGAGGAAAATAAAGATAGAAAATACCCAAGAAGAATTAAGGAAGTCATGGCCAAGGCACTTTTGGAAAAGTGACGTTTAAAAAAGGTATAGTTCATATATAGTTGTTGTCACAACCAAGGCTGTTCTATGTCTGGCTACATTAAGACTGGGAATGGCTGCAGTTCATGGAGTTATAACATTTCCTTTATTGTGAAAAGAACAAGATATCCCCCCATCCCATCCCATCCTTCATTTGAAATTTGTGTATTTTGCTAACAAATGTAAGATGCATTTATTCTATCTCATTACAACTGACATTGACCAAAGGACTTGGTTTTAGTGGAAAGCTCATTTCCACTGCAGGTGCCAGTAATTAGCAAAGAAGGACTCGGCTGATGTTTGTAGACATAACTTTTCCCATTCTTTATTTGGAAATAAAATTCTTTAATGTATGGCTTTCATAATGTTGGCATATATCTTAAGACTACAATTCTGTATATTTAAATTAAATTAGTGGCAGCTTGCTCTAGTGACAAAATATAAATGAAACTTCCAAAGAAAAGAAAAAAATTGCCTTTAGTGAATGCTACTGAAAACTGCATGAGGTTTTTATGGAAATTTTTCACACCACTCCCCGTCTCGTTTCCTGTTGTCATATAAATAATTCACTAGCAAAATCCTCATTCTGAACAAGAAATGAAAAAATTAAATAAACAGAAAATCTACAGATATGTATAGGCTCTGCAAAAGTTATAATTTTGCTTTGTTAAACTAGGTAGTCACTTGTTAGCAAGACAGCCTGCCACACTGGGATGAGAGGAGGGGATTGCAAAACTTGCAAATAGATAAAACTGCTTCAGAGAGGCTGGAATTTGATTTCCTTATCAGACTCAGAAAGTTAGCTGATGCAGAGCGCAAACACTGAGCTTTCTTATTTTAAGCATGCAGAGAAAAAATGGTAATTGGACAGTGACGGCTCTGAGTTCATGGCAAAATAAGTCACTAAAACAGGTGAATAATTCAAATTTGACATATCTGCCAAAGCAGGGGAACGGGCTAGGTGTCTTCCTGTCAACAGCAAGAAGTTAGTAGATTTTTCCTCCATCCCTATCATGCTCCAAAGATCTTTAAGTCAGAGAATCTTATTATCGGAATAATCTAGTTTTAGCTCAGTGGAACAGAATTTGGAATTACAGAATGTTGCTGTAAACCTTCACGTTACTTATGTCAATGTTACTCATTTCAACATGACCTGTAAGCTCAAAATCCATTTCTGAAAGAAGGTTCTCAGCACTTTAGAGTGAATCCTGCTTCAAAATGTGTGCTTGTTGAGGCTGCTGATCCTTCCAAGACTATTCTTCCAGGGGGGACAGACGGACCAACCTTGACCATCTCAGTTTGAGAGTGGGATAGTTTCTTCCCAAAAGAAAAAGAGAAGGAAACTTGTGAAACATTTTTCATTCTCATCATGAGATCACAGTCATAAAGCTTCCTGGATGCACATACCATGGCTGCACCTACACTGTTCTGTCAGTAGCTACTATTAGTAAAGACTAGGTTAAGAATAACAAAAAACATTCTATTCCCATTGACTCGTAAGAACATTAATTTGTTAACTCAAGGAAAAGCCTGCTGAGATTCCTGAATAAAACCAAATGTGTACTCAGTGTTTGAAATGCTCCCAAGAAAGCCACAATTTGCAGCATTAAAAGGTCCTAGTCCTACAATTAGTTCATCCATTCCTATACCACCTTTGTGGTACAGAGAGAGGGTGAGGCAGGGTCCTTGGCTACAGAATGCTACTGTCAGCTCAGGAAGGGCAGTGCCTTGCCCATCAATAGCAGATGGTGCCTGTAGAGCAGGAGAAATATTTGGCAGTGTGTCCTAGGAACAGCCTGGGATCCAGAATGCTCCCAGGACTCAGGAGATGCAATGACATTGCAGCCAACCTAACTCTGGTCTAGCTGCTCTTGGGGCCGACTTCCCCATTTGTCTAGGAGAGTATAAATCAGCATTGAAATCTAGGGATGACTGTCAACGTTACTTTCAGGACAGCCTATGGATCCTGAGCAGCAGCTGCGATGTCAAGCTGCTACCGGATGACCGTAAAAAGAAAGAGAGTAATTCTCAAACAGACGTGATGTCTGCTGGGCAACCAGGAAGCTCCTCTTTCAGAAATAATAGCCTGATGTATCCTGAGAGTTTACTTGAGTTAGGGAAGAGAAAGGGCAACCAGTTATCTTGATACTTGATACTTATATAGATTTACCTAAAATAAACTACATCACGAAACAAGTATAAGCATAGTATTTTTATCTATGTGCCAAAAAAGAACACATAATAATTTTGCATTGCTGTTGTAATAATGACTGCTACTTCCATGGTATACGTGTGGAAACTATTTTCATCAAAGGATAACTGTCTCAACATTACGAAGGATTTGAGGGGACAAGTTTCATCCTTGGTACTTTCAGACAACTAAAAGTCAATAGTATTGCGTAAATGTAACTCTGGGTAGAATTTGATCAGCAATTTATAAACGAGCATATATACTGCTGGAGCCTGAAGCTGTGTTGTGCTGATATTTAGCTGCTCTATTGTGAGCCTCTGGCTCCTATATGAATAAATACACCAATGAGAGAAAGCACAAGCAGGGTAAATCTCAGGGGGACTGCAAATGGATTTTCTTGTTTGGCTTTTTTTTTTTTTTTAATCATTCCAATCTCCTTTATTTGGAACAGAGGATTTTTTGGGGGGAGGAAGAATATAGAAGAACCTTATGAAAATACCATCTAGGTATTTCTGAGTTTGGATTTTCAAGCAGCCTGATGCAAGGTAATTAAAATTACATCACACTAACAAATTCTGTCTGTGAAGAGGAGGTGTGAATAAGTTTGTGACAGAAACAAAACCATTATAAAGATTTTTGATACTGCAGAGTCCTTCTGAAATTTCTGAAGATAGGGTCCCATCTTTCTTCTCCAGGCGGATGGGAACAGAGTACACTGGTGACATTCTCAATTCAGATTGTTACAGTTCAGTCCTGTACACTGACTGAGATCATTAGCTAATTCTATACACGGAGAGGGAAAATATAGGACATGCCTAAACAATGAACTGCACACAATCATGTGCTAAGTATCCTTTGTCCTCACCTGGCTGCATAATGAACCAGTGCGATCCAGAGGCACTTAGATAAGACGGAGGGCAGGGGTGTTTCCGTTGTTCCCAGGCTTCCATATCTAGTCACCTTCCCAGGTGAGCTGAGATAGCGTGTCTGCGCTGTGCCAAGGCAGTGTGTGAGCAGAACTGATGCAGCAGCTAGCCGTGCCTAATGATGTCCGTAGCCTTAAAACTATCAGCCTATACTGGGTCAAAGAAGGGTCCAAGAAGGGTCAAAGAAAAGCTCCCTTAAATTTAGGCAAAGTATTTCTCCTGTCACATGAAAAGGTTTTTAAAACCCAAGGCAAGTTATGCCAGATTCATACCACTCTACACAGCTTCAGAAAAGAAAGACTGAATAGAAGTGGATATTCAATATTACCCAGTTTGCATTAGCAAACGGATGATTTACCTTCAAGATCAATGGAAAGAACAATGAGTTTGATTGTAAACCCCTGACTTTTAACATCACCAGTATGGGGAAGAAAAAAAAAAAAAAAAGGTAGGCTTTTTTTTTTCCTTCTTCAGCTGAGGTAGTTTTGTTAGATCAAAATTACAGCTTTATTGGTTAAACCAGATGCAGAGAATTCAAGCCCAAACAGAAAGTTTCACCAAAGGAAAAAACTGAATGTCCAAACTGAGAACTGAAAACTACAAATCAAATAAAACCAAGTAAAATCCCTCTTTTTCATCAGTGAATTTAAATCTTGGTCTAAACTGTGGAACTATAATTCTGAGTACAGAATTTTAACAATAAAGATATAGGCAAAAAATATTTTACAATTTCCTTTAAATGAATCCAATGGTTCTGTCTTCTAGGGCAGCATGAAACTCTCATGGTGCTTAACCAAAATCACGGGTTTGCTCTCCACTATTACCCTATAACAAACAGAATAGGTTAATAGCTGCCATTGCCATTTCTAAATAGAGTACTGTATCATTATGCATTGTTAGAGCTGACAGGCACACATCCTTATTATAGCAATTCTATAACCTCGGACAACAGCAGCAATGATGTTTTGATATTTGCAGACCTTATAAGATTTTAGTAAGGGCAGTGTTTAGGTTAGATAGGGAAAAGTGAAAACAACTGTTTTTCCTTTTTATTCTAATTTAACATTGTTTCCTGCACAATTCTTGCAACTTTTTTGATATGAGAGATGCCTGGAGGAGGCCAGTCTTGTCAACAAAACAGCCAGGAAGAAATTTATTTATGGAAAGAACAGAGGTGCAGTTAAAAAAGAATATAAAAAATACTCTCCTTTCAGAGGAGATGGAAAAGCGGCTATAGACTAACACACCTTTCTTGATCTTTCCTCCTCACTTGAACAAAACTGTCCCAAAGAAGTTGGACTCTCAACACTCAGAATACAATTGGAAATTGCCATACAGCGTCTCCCATAGTTTCCTACAATATAATATATGCTTGTTTAGGGACAATTTCCAATGTTTCTCCTGTATAATACAGCAGTTCCCATATACAACAGTCTGGTAATCATCGGAGATCTACAAGACTCAGATTTCAACTTCAAGAACAAACTTTGATTTTTGTGTCAGACATTACCCCAGAATTACATATCAGTGCCCTTAATAATGGTTATACTTGTTTTAAATTTGCAAATTTAAATTTCTTGCAAATGTTTTTGAAAGACTAGAATTCTTCTCTTCTGCCTAATTGTACTGCAGGCTTTTTTTTTTTTTTCTTTTTCCTTCCTATAAAATGGTTGAAGGAATTGCAGAACAAATATGATATGGATGGCAAAATTATTGTATGGGATATCAGAATGTTATGACCAAAATTACATGTCCTTTCTTTGGCTAAGGCACCCTGAAAATGAGCTTGGACAATAAACCCATCCCTCTGCAATCTTATACCATATCATGAAGCTAAAATTTCCTCCTGCACAGTATACATTTTTCTCATAGCACCTAGGGCAGTACACAGAAACTGTCTGGACTTTCAACTCCATCACACTGTTTTAGCTTATGACAAAGAATACCTTTGCAATACCTGACTCAGGTGCACAAGTTCCATGAGGGGCTGAAACTTCCCTCACCATGCTACTAAAGGAAAACCATGACACATGATTTACTTGCACTTCAATCTATGGGTTAGCTATTGGTATTTTCATGTGAGTGCCACTGTCTCAGTTGGAACTGCACCTACTGACAACAGTATAATTTTATCTATAGCCCTGTTTGGAAGTGTTAGCAGCTTTGTTGTAAGGAAATGCATTTTCATATATTCTTTTTCTCAATCTATCTTTCTTAGTCATTCACACCCTATAAATGCTTTTGGTTTCACACATATCTCTTGCAGCATACTAATTAAATGTTTCAAAAGGCTTTATCCATGGTTAAGTGAAGATAAAATTTTAATGATTTAATTAGCAAGCTCCAGGAAAAAAATAATAACGAACAAAGACGGGTGCTTTTAGTGTCTCTTGCTCTCATGTTACATTAGAAGCACAGGAAGATGCAACATTCAACATCACTCTTCCTAGTACACTCACCAACAGAGAATATGGTTCATACCATGCTAGAAGAGAAGTGGGGAACACAACAGCTGAGTGAATTATGCCAGTTCTTAGCTGCATGTTGTGAAGGGTATTTCCCCAAAGAAAGAAGGTAGCTTTAGGGGGGGAAAACAAGCCAACTATCATGTGACCCCTAACATTTGAAAGCAATTGGGAAAAAACCTAATGCTGTTTTCTGAAGGATGAACTGAAAACTGGTTCACATTCTGTATTTCCTCATGACTTTGTGCTTCTCTTGTCCATTGGCTGCTTTACCCTTCCAGACCTCTGCATTTAGGGTTTGATAAAGATGAAATTCTGTTGTTCTGTATTATACATTGGAGAAGAAAAAGCTAATTGCTCAGTTTGAATAACTTCTTATTACAATTTGGAATTTATTCTTCTGCTTTTCTCTCTACCAAGATTAGCCTATTATGAAAATCACTACCCAGACACTACATATCGTTGACACAGAGCACAATATAAAGGCTGTTTGAGCCTGCCTCTGGGATGCAGCCATTCTAATCCCACCACTTGGCTCTCCCCTCCCAAATGTGAAGAAGCTGGTTATAATATTCCATTTCATATGATGCACTATGCTCTAATACACATACTGAATATCAAAAACTAGCACGTAAGGAGTTGAAAGGGAGTCTGGATTGTTCACTCGTTATAAAGCATCATTCATTCAAAGAAGTTAAATGCATCAATAGGCAGCTTTACTCCCTCAGCACAATTCAGAAGGATCAACGGTACAAGCTAGCTCCTGCTTTAAGAATTAGAGAGGAGGCTAGAGCAGAAGGAGGGCACAGAAAACACGCATTTAGCTGCAATTAAAATTCCAGTCCATTGTAACATAATCATTGTTTTAGTTCACAAAATTTGCAGTTGGCAGCGATCTCACCCTGTCAGCCATCACTGATCCTGCTCTGGAAAGACCAAGAGCTGTGTTCACAATCAGCTCTTGGCAAAAGTGGTCACCATGCAGTCACTCAAAGCAATGTGATATCTATATTCTCATCTCATTATCATTATTCTTCTCAGCCAGGATCCACAGTAAGAAGACATAGCTGGCCAAGTCCTATGGAAGGCTGTGTGCACAGGATAATAAAGCTGTGAAAGCTATATGCAAAGGGAGGGTACACAACAAACGTGCCATACAGAGGGTAAGCAACTGATAAGGGATGTAGTGAAGAAACCGAGGAACTGATCCCAGTCATAGAAATGCTGCATAGCATGCAACTCTAACTCTTTTTGGTAGCATATAGTGTTTATTCTATATTCTGAATATGGGCAGAATATGGGCACCACTCAAGCCTTTAATCTGCAAATGCCCTGAAGCAGGGATTTACTTTATATGTGCTAGCCAGCCTGTTGTAAATCACTGCGTACAGCTAACATCACCGTATCAATGACTAACAATAAAAGGGAGATAATATGAGTGGCTGAGGAACTTGGAGAGGTAAGTTGCAGGGAGCAACTCTAGAACTGATGTGGATGTAAACACTTGAGGTCATCTCCATGCATTTCAAACTTTTGTTTTTCAATGCTTAGTTAAGAAACAAATTATTGAGATGTACATATCAAAGTCCCATTTACTGGATATCTTTATGCTGCTCATTTCTGCACAATATCCTCTTCATGCTATTTGATTTCCTTCCTGTAAATCTGCTAAACAAAGATGACCTACACTGTTGCAGAACATTCAGATTTAAATTGGTTAACAAAAGCAGTTTGGAGGACAGAAAGAACAGAGAATCCGAACCATTCACTCATTAAAAAGCATCATCCATTCACAGCTGTTCTTTTACAGCTGATGTATTTTGCTTTGCTTTCTCTGCACAAAAAAATTTAGCAAGGAAATCAACAGTTTTGAACTTTAAGCTATGCTGAAAGCAGATATGGAGAGTTCAGCTCCTTGTCAAGTTAAAAAAAACAACACCAAAGACAAAACAACTTAGATCCCTTACAATTAGACTTTAGAGATTTAAAGTACTTAACTGTAATAATCTGAAAGCATTGCAATGTACAGTATACCCAAATCTTAAATGTAAGTACATAATCTTGTAATGTCCTCACTCTTGCAAACTTCACAGTGAAAACTCGGGATGGTGATTCAAAGTGTTTTTACTGGCATGAGGGTTTCCCACACTTCCCACTGCTACAGAATGCAATTATTTTCCTGGTGAAACTGCCTCCCCCTTTCACCAACACTAACAATACAGGAAAACTTGTGCTATAAATACATTATTAATGCTTTGGTTAAAATTTGGTTACAATTATCATGGGCTTCTAGTAAGCAAATGTCTTTCTAAAGTCAGCTGTTGTTGCCTGACATCTTTGCAAATTTGCCTATGAGGCTTTTCAAAAGTTCTTTGATAAAGATTAGGAACAAAGTCTATTTTTGCAATCTCTTAACTTTCCCTGGAAATGTAAATATTTGAAAACACTGTGAAATTAGTTTCAACTCTTTTTCAAATAGAAAACTATCACTGGTGAGATAGTCTTATATGGGCACAGCCAAGGCACAGAAGCTCTAGCTTAGAATTACCAGTGTAATTTGTTGTCTAGCTGATGAGCTGTTAAAAACTAAGCTGGACAGAAGCAAGTCTTCCAAGTTCAGCAGTATCTCAAAAAACTTCTAGCAGGGATTCTATTCTCACATTGGCATGGCTGTGACAAAAAGTCTATCAGTGCTTAAATTACAAGCCTTGCTTAATTTAAGTGTAAAAATTTGCTGGAGGCAGAAATTTATAACATAAATTTTTAGCTTGACAGTAATTTCCACTTTACACATTTGGAAAACAAATGTGGGAATGTTTCAGGTTAGTGGAGAACAAACAATATCTTAGAAGTCTATCTGTTACAGGAGTTGAGAAAATGAGGATTTGCACATTTTAAAGCTGACAAACTCCCATTACTATCAATGCTGACATGTGCTTGGTTAATTCATACTTTAGCAGAAACTGCCATCAAGTCATGAAATGTAGAATGACTAGGAATGTTTTATAAGCAGTCACAGTGATAAATCATATTTTATTGCCTTGACCAGTTTAACTAGGAAAATATAGAATATATTACAGAAATCTAGACTTGATGTTTCTTTCCCAGGTGCTTGCTGGACAGAGGTGTTGATCTAAATCACCTCCTTACTCAACAGGATAAGGCACAGAGTCATAACTTCAGATGTCCAGAATGACAGGTGTATCTGCACTAAAAGGATAGCTTTTCTGTGCAGGAGAAGGGATTTCTTTCTTTCCAGGAGTTAATCTTAGTCACCACCACAAGATCATAGGATCATCATCAACCTTCCTCAATTCCATTCCAAGAGCAAGACACTTCTATTGGCTTTTGCACATAGAAATTCTGCAGAACATCATATTTGAAGGGTTTTTTTCTAAAGAAAAAAAAAAAAAGGACGAACCAAAGTAGATCATTAAAAATAATTTTAATCTGTTACTGATTTTTTTGAAAGGGGCGGGGAAGACAGAATGAATTCCTGCTGAAATTGAGCTTATGTATTATCATGATGCAAATGGCACAAGAATATGAATAAACCAGATTAGAACCAAATCTGTTCCTCTCTCAGTCAGTGAGGAAAGTATGGTTTTAGGCAAGCTAGCTTTCTTTTCTTCCTCTGTCCAGACAAAGGCAAGAGTGCTAGCACTTTACATAGAAGTCAGGGCCCACAACTGCTCTCTCCTTCCTAAATTGTCCCGAGTCCAGTCCCACTGATGACAAGCCTCAACATGTCTCTTTGAATGGAATCACTTTTAGAACAGGATACAGGTTATAAACCCCTGTGTATTATCTTCAACAAGCCTAATTTGGATTCAGTATCCATGAGACTGTCCTTTGGAGGCTATGATCATTAATATATCGATTGCACCACACGAGCCTGATAAAGCAAAGTGCTGCTCCTTCTTTGCATTAGGATCACTTTGTAATGTAAGAAATCAAGTATTTACTAGCAAGCTTGTCTACCTTGATCTCACAATTCCTCTGATGTTCCTTTGGGAGCCTAGCTTCTTCAGACACTTTTCAACAAAGCCTCTGTGTTAGCCAGCTTATCCTCCTAGAAGATTTAACAAATGATCTCATGCTTCTTTCAGTAGAACACATTTTAATTGTTCAGCATCCTTTAGATTTTACATCATGACAGAGTAAGTCTTAATTTTCTTGAAGGGATGGCAAAAGAACCTTCTCAATGAAGGGATCAACAATTACTTTTTTAAAGATAGTTGACGTGTTTTTAAAGTGGTATCTTACCTTTAGCAATTTTGCCTACCTCTCCTGTTTTCTGCCAACAACCCTCTCTGACAATGTTTTATAGTCAAGAAAACTCACCCCAACAACAGTCCTGTCTCATATACACACACACACTTGCTGAATCTGATGTTTATGATGTAAACTGCTTAACCTTCTTTGTCAACTGGGTTACATAATTTCCTTCAGGCCTTCAAAATTATTTAGGACAGATGTGACATCAACATTTCGAAAAGATATAAGAAACAATTAACAGCAAAATTTATACTTCTGTAAAGGGAAAACTCTCCTTGTTCTACAATCTAACTTGTCACATGCTGAACAGTCACTCATAATACCTGATAAGTAATTTACTTAGCAAAAGATCAGAACTTGACTATAAGATATCACACTGCACTTGCCTATGATTAACCAATGATGCAGTTAAACCCAAACACCTCTTCATAGACCTTTTCCTGTGGAAGCTGTTTTATGGCAGGTTATAGGTTTCATTAGATCACTTTATGAGGAAAGAAAGAAAGAATAATTACACTAACAACTCCAAGATAATGAGTGAGAAGGCTGGGTTGTCTTTTTCTTGGTTTTTTCTTCTCCCTTATGAACACACATTGTTTTAGTTACTGCTGCTCTTTGGCTCCAGTGTGTCTTATAATTTTTGCCATAAATCCGTCAATTGCTGGTTTTCAAACATTCTGGAAGTATAATAAGCCATCACAACACGAGAAGTGACAGCTCTAGATATAAAACATGACACCAAAAAGAACTAAAGGCATCAGAACCCTGGCCGCATGGCAGAGGTCCACACAGTTCTGGAAGCGCAACTCTTTGTGTTGCAAAACACGTATCTGCATGATTCCAGAGATACCATGACCCTGAGAGCATGCCATGTGTACACAGGTCCAGGCACACTGATATTAATTTGTCCACAAAATAGGCTCTAGTAAATCCTGATCAGCAGTTGTGCCTGTTCCCTATGTAATTGTATTTTTGCACCTTCCACTGCCCAGGACTGTCATCTACAATCCTATAGATTATTGCTTTCCACTTCCCCTCCAGTATTGTAATTTCTGCCAAACTGCCTTAATGCCAGAGAACATAGTTGTTAAATAATCACAGGGGAATAAAAAACAATAATTAACTCACCATGTTTGATTTTAACTGCTTTTTGTGTTCGTTATGTGGTATATGTTTCTCTCTCAGGCTTTTTTGAACTGCTTACTTTAGAGGTATGACCCTACAATCTCCACTTCACAATTGAAAGTTTGCTTGCAATTATTTTCATGAAATTAGAAAGATGGTACAAATTTCCGTAACAACTTAATGGATTTAAATTCTTAATATGACAAGCAAGCTTTTACTTATTTCTTAGTAGGTTTACCAATGAACTTCTTGGCAATCTACAATAGTTAGCAAGTATGGATATTATATACAAATCGAAAACAAAACATCTCCAGTCACCCAATATGAAATCCACTGGAACCACTGCCCTGTTTTTTAACCAGCCTCCGGGAAAAAGCAGGGGTTTACTGGACGCTATGAAGCTTCATGCAGTTAGGCTCTGATAGACTGAGGAAATACATCAATTGCTCCTCAATGGAAAATGGTTTGGTTTCTGATTCCTGATAAATACATTTTTTGCTTCTCAAGTTATTTGAAATGAGTAGATATGACTTAAAGAAAGACATTTTCTAGGTTACATTGGATTAACACCACTACAGACACCGTATAGATTAAATTGGACCCAGAAACATTCTGGAAGCCAATTAGATCTAAAAAGAACAAAGAATTTGCTCCACTAAGAAGCAAGACAGCATGATTCTACTTTAGTTGGGATTTCGGAGTGATCTTTTAGTGTTGCTCCAATACAGACCACACATCAACAATCAATTCTGGAAATGGCAAAGACATGGGTAATTGCAGTGGGGACTGTTATCTTTAAAACTGAGGGAAAAGAAAACAAATAATATCATAAAACAGGGTAATATTCCAAATATTGAATCTTTCGAATGTTTATTCCACAAAAGTTAGCAAAAGTTTTATTAAAATACTTCATAGGAAATTCAATTTTCCTATGAACAGAACCATTCTGGAGAGTAAATTCATTCATCAAAGTGCAAGCCCTACTTCATATAAAAATCTCAATGCAACCTTCACTGCCAATTTACTGCTGATAGCTCTGTAATATGTGACTTTATAAAGCATTGTCCAAGATTTTTAGAATTAAGTATTTATACTCCTAAATCAACCCTGCCTGAAAAATACCAGGTATTCAGCAGTTTTGAAAACCACACCCTTGCATGTCTAGATATAGATGTAGGATATTCTTCATCACCAAAGCATCACAGAATTCTTCTCAGCTGAGAAAGTAAATATTAATACTACTCTGAGTCCCAGTTCATCACCCTGTATAGCGCTTCGAGATCCTTGGATGAAAAGCATTACAGATCTATTTCCAGGATGTCTTCCAGAACTCTGCAAATATTTAAAAGCTTTGTAACCCCCTTCCTTCTTTAATAGGACTTAGAGCATATGTCCTCAAACGAATGTATGTCCCATTCACTTTTATATACTGGCAATTGGAATTCTGTCAACCAGAACCAGAGTTCTTTTGCCTTAACCTGCTCGCTGCTCTTTTTTTGGTTTTCAGTGCCAAACTTTCCTTTTATTGATGGATGCAGTAGCTATACTAAATAGCGCACACTTTTAATGAAAATAAGCTCACTTTTAGCTTGCTAATCATATCTTCCCTTTATTAGTTTCTGTACATAGGCTGTTCCTTATTAATTATATATATATTTAAAAGATAGTAAATGCTGGAAAAATTAAGTAAGTCCATGTATGAGCTTGCAACCAGTGAAAAAAGATGAAATAACAGCTAGACAACCTTCCAGCAATGTCACAGTAAAAGGTAGGCTCTGGCTTTTGTTGCATATTTGATATATCCAGAGGTTTTTCATTTATCAGAACAGCTGGTTTACAGCTATAGTGCACAATTTTTTGAACAATGGTGCATTCATCTTAACCCTATTAAATAAACAAAACAAATATGCACTTGTGACTGCAAAGCATTTAGCTTTTTTTAGAGGCTTTCTGTACATTGAGACTAGCAGGACTGCTTTTTAGCAGAAAAAAAAAAGCATGTCTGTTTTGAAAGGGTCCAATTAGCAAGTCTCGGGATACTCAGCTTACTGCGCCAAATGAAATTGGAGCTGGACTTCTGCAAAACAAAAGTCTAGTACACTACTCACTGGATAGAAAATGCAGTCAACTAAGAAGCAGGAAGTAAGAGGAACAAAAAGAAATAAGAGAGAGTGGATGATAAAACCCATTCTCCCCACTTATAGAGTGTCATGAAAGCCTACCTAGAAGCTTTTATTTACTCTTAATCTAGACACTGGAGTTTTCCTGGAACATTCAACATTCCTCAGTAGAAATAATAAGACTATTTTAATACATAGACAGAAATATTTCTTTATTATTTTCATGAAGTTCTAATTTTTTTTAATACTGGAAATGAGGCACAGGTTAATAAGTAGTCTAGGGATCTCAGAGCACATAGAATTACTTTGTTTTCATGCAAAGGAGACTGAGAAGAGGAGAACTTGCAGGATTTGTAAGGATATGAAAACAGTCCAATCAATGCCAAAGAAAAGAAAGGAAATCACATCATGGTTGAACTCCATATTACAAATCAAAGAAAATTCTAGTAAATTCCATAAAGTTAGACTAGGTAAACACAAGCCAAACTCCTGCCAAAGTATTCTGTTGAAATACAGACACAGATCCTCAGATCTATGTCTATTAATCAATCTTAATATATTTACTAATCTCCATTTTCATATTAATAATATTCCTACTACCTAGGAAAAGTTTATAGGATGCCTTTTTACCATACCAAACAATTAGGACCAAAGAAAAAAAGCAAGCATTCAGGCACAGAAGAGTGCTTTCCAGCATCAAAACCCTTCCCAGCTGCACAGTGTGGGATGGACAAAGGACAGATTCCATTCCATTGGATATGAAGCTGGACTCCTTACTGGCCAGGTGTTCCTAGTAGCCTTCTGCTCCACATTGCAGCTGTGAAGCAATATATGAAAGGAACATTTGATCCATTCATTGCACTGATCTCTCTACCTGGTGCCAAATTCCCATCCTTTTCCTGACGAAGGCAGGTGATCATTCAGCAACAGGTCTCTGACATACTGTGTTTTGTTCTACTTTTATTTTTTCTGTCTCATTTTGAATTGAACAATGCTTACTGATAGGAGCTTTGGACAGATTTGTCCTTTCTTTAATGGAAGGGAAGACAGGGCAGAAAAGTCACCTGTTTTCAGATGCATACATATCTATATAGAGGAAAAATTAAGTGTACAGAGTCATATATACCTAGCTGTACCTACAAATATGCGTGCATTATATATGCATATATAGACATGTATGTATATCTATGAATATGCATTCATACATTATTTATATAGTGTGGAATGCAAGGGTTCATACTACACACTTTTTAAATGAAACTGCTCTCCCATACAACATTTAAAACCCCAAACTCCCAAGGCTCTATCAACATGTATTTTCTGTTTTGCAGTGGCCAGTCATAAAACTGGTCTACACATTACATGTAGTACAGTGACACAGTTAAAACACCAATTTCAATTATAAGCCTGTTTATTGCTGTCAACCCCTCTAACCATTTCAGCAGCATCTAATACATCGTGAGATCTCTAAATAGGGTACGATCAAAACACATTGCAAAAAAGCAATCAGGAAACTGTGTATGAAGAAAAAGCAGCTAGGCAACAAGCCGTAAATACCAAGCAGAGCTGCACCTGGGGGCTGCCTTGGTACCTAGGCACAGGGACACAACATGGAGAAGGCCTCTTGAGAGCCTTTGGCGGATTACGTCCCCAAGAGAGGTTCCCCATGACAGCACAAAAACCACAGAGCAACCTGTGTACCTTTGTAAGCCTGTCATATGGAAAGTATTATAAAAGTGAAAAGCAGTATTGTTATTACCGCTGGTACTGGCAGCTGTGCAAACACAAGGAACCATCTGCTGTCGTTTTATAAGTGCATGGGTGATCTGGGATGACAACGGGCTAAAAACATGATCTCCCTAAGTAAGTGAAGTTGGCTTAGTTTCTAACATTTTTGTCAACAAGTCTGTGGGCTAGGTTCATTCTCTTGAGACATTCCCAACCTAGTTTCTGCATGTAGGTGTTATATCAATAGGGTTTATGGCCATAATATTTGAGCCTTCAGGACAATGATTGCAATTCACTTATCTTAGGGGATGATATACTCAAACATGATTTTGTGGCAGATGCAGAGCACCTCCACCGCATCCACTATAAAAAGACAATGCACATGAAAAAAGAACAAACAGCGTATTTTTGCAGCCTAATCCAGAACAGTATCCCATCTGAAATTCATACACTGTTTTGGGGTTTTTCTGCTTCACTGGCACCAGCTTGCTATGTGTCATGTCAAACTATAGTGTATTAAAAGCGTGCCACGGTCTTACAGCACATAACACAATGTCACAACTCCTACAACAAATACAAAGTTATCTTGACCTGACTATTCATTGCCAACTCACATGTAGGAAACGTAGGCTCCTGAGGAAGAAAAGCAGCTCAGCAACATACAGAAAATGGAGATGGGATTGCTCATTCCATAGAGCAAGAAGCCATTTACGTATTATTATTTCTTGTCAGTGTTATCTTGTGGAGGTCACAGCAAACACAGGCTATTTATTCTTGAAAACAGACTAAAAATTGTGGTACATAATGGAAAAATCACAAAGAAAAGAATACTAGAGCTAAGAATTGATTTATAGATCTCAGAAAACTAAAATTCATGGCCTGATACTGTGACTTGGTACTTCCATGAAGCATTTGCAATTCCAAAGAACAGTACAAACATTGCCTAATTGATCCTCATGAATAATTTACTGTTGGAAATGACACTATAACCCTTGCTCTTTCAGCATATCACTGAATCTTCTGCCTTACTTTTAAACTGTGGATTCTGCAAGGCACACACATAAGCACACTGGAATCATTTCATAGAATTTCAGCTGTGGAATAGGCCACTACAACTTAGTGGAAGCTGCTTGTCTTATCACAAACTACTTGTTGATTCCTCCTCATGACGAACTGTACTGCTCACATAAAAGTTAAATGTTTCTATACTACCTTAAATATGCTACCTTTGCATGTGCATTGTGTTTGGATAAATATATATAAAATGCACAAAAAACTTTAATTTTCAAAGAAGCGCTTCCCCAATAAACTGTTGTGAACCTCTTCTTAATCTCATTAGTGACTTCATGACAACACATGGGAATCATTACTACAACAAATCATTTGCTAGATGAACTCGTTGCTGTAAGAAATCTGAGGCCACAATTTAAGTAGAGTTCAAGTAAATGATCAGACATTTACACAGAAACATCCATAATTACATCAGATAGAATAAAGCTCATTATCAGGGATACAACCCCCCCGCTTCAGATGTTAAAACAACTTTGTGTCTGTTAACACAAACACCTTGTGATTTTTTTTTTCTACCGCCACTGATAGGTTTTATACTTGCAAATATCAGATAGGATACAGATTTAAACAACCAGTTTGATCTGTCATGGCAATTGTTGGCTTCTTGAAAATGTAGAATAGATTTTGCAATATTCACTGTGAAAGCCAAAATCAACTGGACTCAAGTAGTAGCACAGTAATTATTTTTTAAGTGAATGCACAATAGCATCAATAGTGTTAATAATCTAATTGAATTTCTAATCCAATTTTTAATTGTTAAACATGACAGTAGTGTGCAACACACTCAATTCACTTTCACTTAGTTGGTACCTAAAATATAATAATCATGTTACCACATAAAACTTTTGTTACAACATTCATTAAATGTTCTTTAGTATACTATTTTTTTTTAAGCTACATGTATATTTTAATGATGCTGAGTGAAAAATTTATAGGAAGCCTTTTTGCATCTTTTCAAGCATGAAACTGCCTTACTACAGATGAAGGACTATTCTGCAAAAGCGCATAATACTATGACGGCTCCAGAATTATGCAGATAACAGTGCACTGCACAAAGAAAAAGAAAAAAAAAAAAGGAGTATTCTACCTTATGTTCACATACTCCACAGATTTTTCCATTAAACTAAGAAACTCAATGTCTGTCTTTCTCCCTCCTACCCTTCTTCATATACAATGGCACAAACATGATTTCACACACACACACACACACACACACACACACACACACAGTTTCTTGAACTATAAACTTTTTCCACCTGCAAAGTAAATTATAAATTATAGCCCCTGGAGGCTAACTACTGATATTCTCTTAACACACATGGCCAACAACAATATATAGTTTCATGTCTAAATAATAGTTTCATGTCTAAATAGTAAGCCTGTAATTTAATCATAGGGTCCTGCTGCCATTTATAAATTGCTCCAGCTTTTACGATGTCAACATCGCACCTTCTTTTGAAAGGCAGAATAGTATTCAGACATAAAACTTGTGTTATTCTACATGTACAAGGACTGTATGTAAGGCAGTACCCACATAAACGTTAACCCAAAGGGAATATATTCTTTCTGGTCAGAGTTGCTGATGCAATTCATGAGGTTGAGACATGTATCCTAAAGGAGGGAAAGGCAGGTAGGCTTATGTTATAGTTAAAGGCTAAGACCTAACAGAAACTAGACAAAATACATCTTAGATCAAAGGTCACCTTTCTCTTACTGCTCTTGCAAGATCTTGTATTTTGTACTGGGAGAAAAGAGTGTCTGAATTCTAGCAAGCCTTGTAATGTAAGCCAGCACCTTCCCCATTAAGCAGTGTTTTCACGTGACACATTTAATTTTCATATCCAGCATAAAACTACAGTTGGGAAACCATATGCCAAAAAGTTCAGGGAAAGCCTAAAGGAAACCAATGGAAAAGAATTAGGTCAACAAGGAAAGGAAGAAAAACAGTGAAAAGAGGACTGTGGGGGAGAAGAAGAAAAAGAAAAATCATTTCCACTACTGTGCAATTTTTTTCAATAAGGAGTCCTTGAACAGTCAAAGTTCAATAAGTGTGACGTGCTCTATTACACATGTAACATCAGCCTCTTTGCAAATACATCACTGTATTGCCAGCTGACACTATGGTGGGTGGGGATTTCAAAAGTCTTTCAGAAAGCATGTGATATATTTACCACAGTCTCTATTCAAAAAACCACAAAATGTATAAACATTACGGTTGCTAGACTACAACCATAATAATCATTCTTCTAATGAGGAACTTCTAGTGAGAGGATTTATAGGTTCTTTCTACGTGAACAACACTACATAGTCTTTTAACAGTTAGAAGAGATGAAAAAGATGGCACTTGGCACAGTTCAGTAATTTCACTGTTTTCTTTATTTAGGAGTTCACACCGACACCCTACTGCTCTTCAGGGAATTTTTTTCCAGGTCAATTCCAACATAACACTTCAACAGTAGCAGAATTAGCATTGTCTGCCTCTCACCCTCCCTTTCCCAGTGACCTTGGACACTTCGATAGGATCTGTGAAATCTATAGAAAGGGATACTACACTGAGAACTGTGATCACCAGAGCTTTAAAGAGTTTCCCTGAATACGAACTGATTCTTACTTCAGATTAATAACCAACAAGAATGCACGATGAATGGATATTACGACTCTTGCAATCAGAAACTCGATGCATAACTAAAAAATAAAATAAAATATCAGGTTAACTCCATGTGGCTAACATTGTGGCAGGAGCAATGGGAGCCACAGCCTCATCCTAGATAAGGTATCTGTGAAGGGAATAGCATTAGTAAAACTTTACACTTGACTCCATTCATCTCTGCTGTTTTTGAGGGGACTGAACAGCTGACCCACCATTTGACCGACTGAATTGTAGTTGGAAATACCTATCTCTGCTTAATTTTCTGTAGGGATATCTGTTCAAAAGTCTCATATTTGGCCCTAAATCTGAAGATAATCGGGATAAAAATTCCGCATTTAAATATCGCAGGTATTCCATACAAGTAGAATAAATTTGTACCTAAATTAAGATAAATCTGATTCTGAATAGCTTAGACCTCATTCTTGCTGCCTGCCACATTGGTGCAAAAAGGATTGTAAAATGCTGCTACCAGGATTCCCTTGGATTCTGCTGAATATCTATATATATCTACTCCACACAGGCATGAATGACTACAAAAACAAAAGGCAAGAATAACTCTGAAGAATTAGTTATTACCTACAAGTATTATTCCTGCTGCAATTCTTGTATTCTTCAGAAATTACTCAGTTTGTACATATGCTTATACTTACATAGCTGACAGAAACATAGGAAAGAAAAGCTTTGTTTATTGAAATGAAGCTTATTTTGAAGCAGAATCATAAGGCAGAAGTCCTGCTTCTAGCACATATCAGTGACACAACTTGCCATGTTTCACATGTTCATCCACATACAGTAAAGGTCTCACAGCTTTATGTCTAAAGCAATCATAGAATGTCTCAAGTTGGAAGGGACCCATAAAGATCATCAAGTTCAGCTCCCTGCTCCTCACAGGGCTACCTAAAACTAGACCATATGACTAAGAACGTCATCCAAACACTCCTTGAACTCTGATATCGCTCCTCTCTCTGCTTCACAGCTGTCTTGGTTTTGTGTGAACTAGTATTTTTATTTCCTTCCAGGCCAATGCAGAAACAAGTCAAAACCCACTGCTTACATTCTAATCTAATGGCAGCTGTTTTCATGCAGACTGGCTGCCAGCCAGCCTCCTGATGGATTCTTCTGTGGTTTGTATGAACAGAGGTCACAGAGTGAAGTCCTGGGGAGCACAACATACTTCAATACATGTTTAATAACATAGCCACAAAATAACTGAGCAAGCATTTCTCTTTCAATGGTCCGCCAAGACTGTAAAGGTGAGTTGGCCTCAATATAAATTCTGGGGTTCTAACTGGAATGGTCTAGGTTTAGATTTTCCTCAATTTAGGGAGCTATTCTGAACTTGTGATCCCTGTGTCTGTTAGTACTAACATCCCTGTTAGTCTCCTGAAGTATATGGAAAATATTCTTCAACTCTCTGATGATTACAGCATTTTTTAACAATGCTTTCTCTTGCTGCTTCTTTCCTGATTTAATCTTTTTACCCCAAAATGTCTTTCTGAAGGATGCAGGATGAACAATGGAAACATCATTCAATCCAGCTTGCATACAAAAATTATTTGACTTTGTACCACTGACATTTTAACAGGTTGATGTCACTACAATGAATGAATTCCATCCAACAGTTGGACCCTAGCCACAGAAAAGTGTTATGAAAATGAATGATATAGCATATGTCATTCATATATCAGGGTAGAGAGAATAATTGTTTTCCACTTTACAGAATGCCCAAGTCTAATCAGGTAACATGAGACTTCCTATTCCAGGAAGGACGTCAGACTATAAGGAGATTTTCAGTGCATGAGAGAACTAGACAACATGGTCAAAACAGGCCATTTATCCCCGTCTATAAGTTTCTAAGACGTATGCTTATAAGAATATTCTCTCTCCATAAATACCATCACCCTGCTTTTCACACAAACTTAGGAAGCCAAGCATTGCCTTGATTACACAAACACAGAATCCACCAGCTTTGTTTCCTTGATTAGCTGAGGTTAGTGAGAACACAAGGATAAACTAGGTTAAAACTAAGCCTTAAAAATTATGTCAGACTCCATCCTTATGCATAAAAAAGCATAAGGAGTAAACTACTTCTTGGGAAATTATTAGCATAATATATGCTTTCAAAAAATACATTTGAAATGGGTATGTTTATTATTTTGTACAGCTGGATTTTACAGACTTGAATAGTATATAAACCCGCTAAATATTGTCAGGTTTGGTCTACATTCTAAAGTTTGGGGTCATTCCATTCTACCACACCTGAGCTATTTAAAATATACATACTATATCATTATGCTTGGCCATTCTTGTATCAGTGAATTATTTACAAGTAAGATGATTGTAAAGACCGAATTATGGGCAGAAGAATAGGTAAGTCATCTGAGTTGCATACAAACACTACTTTATATACTGAATTTATGCAACATATCTCTTCATCCTTATAGCCACACACTGGAGGATTAGAGGAGAGATGCCTGGCGTTTGCTTACTATACAAAGAACTCAACTGTGTCATCTGAAGGAACTGCTTAAGCTTCACTGGTGAAACAAATGAAATAATGTTACATCAGAAGGCTAAAACATTCAAGCAGTCGAAATTCTGGGGGTTTTTTGGTTGTTTGTGATTTTTTAAACTGGGAAAAAAATGTTCATGCTTGATGATCCTAAATATCTTCTATCTCTTTACAGTGAAATCACCCAAAGATATAAATAAACTATTCTAAATAAAGTTCAGACTGACTGCAGCATTAGATATGTCTACTAATGTATGTGACAGTCAGCCAAAATAAATTAACCTCCAATAGAAGTCATTTTCATAAAATTAATTATTCCAATGTCAGCTAAAAGAGACAGGTGCACTCTCACTGTTCCTCCACCTAGACTTTTCAATCAACTTCTCAAATAGGCTGCAGTTAGAAAACCTTAAGAATAGATCTATATTTGAAGATTTTATTTCATTGCTCTTTCTAGGCTGTGAGTTTAACTGTGGGGGTTTTGGTTTCATTTGGGTTTTTTTGAGTAAATGAAAAGATTTAACAAGAAAAATAAAGGATTACTGAGCAATTTATATATAGTACAATTTGCTATAAAAATGTAAGAGGAAGCTCAATGACAGAATGAACATGAAGCCTCATGGAACTGAGATACTGGCAAGCACCCATTGCTCACCTCAGGGATTTGCCTTTTGCCACTTCAGAAAATTTGCCCAAATTTAGTTGCTGTAAATCTTTGAAAAATGAGCTTGTATAGCTCATTGGAGACTGGTTTTAGCTGCCAATGCCTGCAAGATTCAATCCACATCGAGAATAGAATAGTTCAGTTGGAAGGAACCTACAACGATCATCTAGTCCAACTGACACATTAAACAGACGACAGTCAGACCTAATTGGACTTCCCAACACAGTTGCAGCTCTTGGCTGCTGTGAACTGTCTGCTTCTAAGTTCAGGCATAAATGCTTATTCAGAGCTTGCATGGGAATTTCTCCAAATCAAGTTACTGTGCTATCCAGACATACTCTAAGCAAGTATGACCACTCCACTGTAGTGAATGGAGCACGAAGCCCACAGGGAAAAAAAACCCAGCAGGCATGTAGCAGAAGTCTGTATTTTGTAAAGCATGGAGCAAGCATATGGATAACTATTAATTATAGAGAAGCAGGTCACAGTTTCATAGTTAAGATGGAGCTGTATTTGTAAAAAGGATTCCAACTGCTTCCTACATCTAAAAAAAAAGGTGAATTCTAAAACAAGTTTGTAAACCAACTTGTTATTTTCTGAGGCAAAGCTGATTAAAAACCGAGTTATACATTAAAATGTAACTTAGACTGTACAGGCCTGCTGCCAAACTGCAGGTAAAGCTCCAAACATTTTTTTAGAGAGGAATTTGAAATATAGTGTCCAGCATTATAAATCTCAGCATTAATAACAGTGCAGATCAGAACCAAATGAAATCCAAACGTGTTAAGACCTGGACGTGTGTTATTAGGGCATCAAAACAGTCTCAGCTGTGTTGCTGTGGCAGTGATGGAATGCTGTAGGAGACAGCCCAGAACCATATGCAAGTACCTGAGCTGGTGCCAACCCAAGCTAAAACAACCACATGAAGCAATGTAGCACTGGGGGAGACCATTTTAGGTCCTCTGGTACTTTTGGTTCCAGAGTTTTCCTGGCCTTTCCTGCTGTTCTGGGGGGGTCTCTGTTCCTCACTCAATTTCATGCTGCAGGCATGCCCTGAAGTGGAAGAAAGTACGTTCGAAAAAGAGTACGCTTAAAGTTCAGATTTAAACTGGTGCTACAAACATATTTTCATTGTAATTATGTCTTAATGCAGAGGTGGTTTGTTATTTTTGCTAGGGTGACAATGTTATTTTTTTGCTTTGCAGCAAATTGGTTTGCTGCATACCACTCTGAAGTAGGCTGCAAAACTCTAGATATATTTTTCTCTTTGTTGGAATTCTTAAGTTTCATTGAATGGCATTGCTGACAGACTATTCAATCCTCTAACTCTGCTTCCATGCCTCATAGATCAATGTAAGTCCAACTATATTAATGTAATTTTCGAGGTATGTAATTCTTGGTTTTGGAATACATATTACATTTTCCTGACATAAATATGTACCTTTGTGTGTATTTTAATGATGCTCCTATGTATTCTCAAACTTATTTCCTTCCCGGCTTAGTGTTTTGTATGGGGGGTAACAAAACCTGCTTGATTAACATAATGACAGTGTGCAAGCAATAGCTATAAGCTGGTTGTGAAGAGGTCTGGCCTAACAGTAATTTGTGTGTAGTAACATACATTAAACATATGGGTAGGGGAAAACCATAACGCTCTAGGCAAGGCTTTGCTATAGAATAAAGATCCATCTCCTTCTGCACAGAAATACAATAGTTTCCTAACATCACAACATTCCAAGAGAGAATTGGAGCATATACTATTCAATTTTACAAAACTGTTGAATTGTGCACTTGAGACAGTAAACATGGACAGCATGATAGGCAAACTTGTTATTCCAGCAAAATTATTTTGTGTTGATATTCTGTGTCCATGATACATCCAAATAACTGCCCTGGGGCAAGACCCCAGTCAAATCAAGCTGTCAGGTTTAACATAGATATTCTATGAAAATGTCTTTAATAAATAAATTAAAGATCATGACTACTTTCAAAGTAGGGTATTAACTATTTTACAAGAAGTTCAGGCATGTTTTCCTCTCTAAAATAGCAGGCTGCCATCAGATATTTAGAGAGTTTCACCATCAGCAGGATAAACAAAACAATGTTCCCCATCCCCTTTAAATCCCTTTCCTGTCTAAGTCTTAACAAATTCAAGGCAGAATGAACTAGTTGTACTGTCAGCATACTAGATGGAGTATGAGCCCTGTCAATCTGTTGGACTAAACTGCTCTGTTCAGACCTCAGAATACAGCTTCAGATGTACTTCATGCACCTGCTTGCTTTATTACTTCGAGAATAAAAAAAAGTTTTGAGGAGCTGAATATCTAACTTAGCAAAGCATAAATGGTAGGCCACAAAAATATTATTTCCTTATTTTAAAGCATTTACATACTCCGAAGTCATTTGCATCCCAAAGGATTAAAATTATTTTAAAGAAATAACCTCTCAGCTTCTTGAAGTGTTGGAGTCTGCTGTTGCTCTGCCTAAGCTGATACAACTGACTCAGAAATAGTATGTTATTTACAAAAATAATATTTTTATTTCTTGGTTGCTATAATTTTGAAGCAAACAGATATATAGCTGTATTGTATTTCTTCAGGCACCCAAAGGGGAACAAAGAAGTCTGTATGTAAGAACTTCCCAACACTAGGTATTTTGGGTTTATTGTTTTTATAGGTGGGAAAATACAGACAGCAAAAAGCAGTAAAGTTTGTTATCTAAAGCAAAATGTGAAGTCAGCTTCCCAAAACACTTGCCTTTCTCAGAGAAATAAGGAAATCTGAGCAATAGCCTGCCACATCCTGTTGGTTCAATGGACAGCAATGGCACAGAGCTTTCAGTCATTTGCATGTTGTTATGGGAACTACAAAATTAGAAATCCGACAATTGCAGGTATCAGTAAAAAAAATGCTATTTTTCTCCAAATTCATTTTGGTTGGTCACTCTTCTCAACACTAAAAATCAATAGGTACTTGATATGGAAGTCACATCCTTTCCACGCACTGCAAACCATGGCTTATATTTGATAATAAAGACTAATATAAAACCTATTTCCTCTTCTGTGTGATACTGTCAAAACATTTTAATTCTAGGCTTGAACACAGCTTGCTAAATAACCTGCATTTGTTTTTTCTTGCTCTGATATTAGAATAGTCTGTGTCAAAATGACAATCAAGCAATTAAGTCATTACTCAACATCAGTAAGATTGCAAGAATCAGATCCTTAATATGTCTATTTGAGGCATGAATTTGAATGAAGGGGAATAAAAGAAGCAACAGTTCAACAGAACTGCTGAACGCATACTTAACTTTAAACTTGTTCTTAATTACTATCTGGCAGATAGGCCACCAAAAATATAAGCAAGTTGTCTTCTGGAGAAATATCAAGTTTACAAATGAGTGCCCTATACAAATCAAATTACAGCAAGAGGCAGTCATAGTAAAATACAAGCAATACAGAGTTTAATTAAAGCAAGTCTCTAATGATGTCATAAGTAAACCACAGTTGTGCTTCATAAATAGCAATTACTCCAGAACTGCAGAATTATTAATTTAATCCTATTTATCTGCTCCTCAGTATAAAGCTTTCCTGTTTAAGTTGTGCATTGTAGTCCATGATTTTAACCAGCACAAACATAATAGGGCTAATATAGCTGAGTGTCAATATATAATAAGGTTTTATCTGTGACATTTGTATTGAAGGAAGATTGCACCTGAAGAATAACAAATTGTTACCTTATGAACAGTTGTCAAGGGGTTCCTATTAAACACAAAATCTAAACCGAAGACTATATTCACAAAAGTGTCATAGTCATTGCAGTGCTCATCTCAAGCTTTAATTTTCAGAAACCAGCAGAATTCCATAACTGCATGCTAGGTGCTTTATTTATACAATGCTTAGCAGAAAATCAAGCACCTCAACATGAATTTGTGAACAGCCAAGCTGAGGGGGTAACCACCAAAGCTAGCCAGCTGAAAATATTTTAGAAAGATGCATGTCTTCAATTTAATTTCTTTCCATGTTTCAGATGTTTAATTACAGATTCCAGAATATGCTTATCAGTTTAGGATTGATAGTCTACAATATTTGCCAAGCTTAACTGCCATTCCTTTTAAAAAAGGGAACAGATGCCCCTGCTTTTCTTTTGGAAGAATGAAGTCTTGTAAAAATTTGTCACTGCAATGCAACATGAGTAGATCAACAAAATGAAAACAACTGTTGCTGAGGACCCAACATCTATGCACTTTTCACAGGGATTTACTTCAGACTTGTTCTTGTCTGATCCAATGAATTGAACACTTGAGCATCTCTTTCTGTTTGGTTTTACCTGAAATAAATCCAGTTCATACAAAGACTACTCCATAGCACAAACCAAAACACACTAAATATGGACATCTGGTAGATTCACTTCAAAAGCCTGCTCCTGCTTCAAGTTAAAATGCTACTGGACATAGAGGCTGATGCCACCACTAATTAATGGGTGAAGCATCTACAGAAGGGCTAACCTAAAGAAATCCAAAGCACTTGAATTTTTAGGGACAGCATTTGAATTTGCTGTTGAAGCTGCACAACTTTATAAGAAAGGATCAACTATGTCAGGGAGAAAGAGAGGGCAAAAAGGAGCATGACTCTGCAACTTTGTTCTAGAATTTGGCACAAATTTAGGAAATGTGAAATCCGAACACTGCTTCAATGAATGTTTGTGGATTTCATTCAAAGGATATTTAAATGTAAGAAGCAGCCTTTGGGGGTTTGAAATTGCCCTTTGTCAGAGGAGACAGTAAAAGAAAGATCCTGATCAATATCAAGTGTGCCTACTTGTGGGCATATGTAAAAAGATGACCTTAAAATGTCTTGCAGATCTTACTGTTGAAACTTCACGCACCTTAAGTGAAAGTTTCAAAGAACGTACTTCTGAACTGGAGCATCCAAGCTCTGCCCAAATTCCTTTTAGGCATTCCTTGGGGGGACTTGGGACAAAAACATATAGCTACAATGCACGTAAGCAGGAAAACAAGTTAATGTAGAATTTATTAGCTTAAAGGCCTACAAATATCTGAAGCTACACTCTTTAGCTACTTCATGTGTGTGCGTATTTGTATCCATTTTTAGCTGCATGACTTCTTATAAAGTAATGGAGCATGAACTGCCTTTTCATCACACCATTTTTACGGTGGTGAGACTCCACTGAATTTTGCGAAATTCTGTTGGCAAACAAAATGGAGTATAAGGTCCACAGGGTAAAATCCTGGGCCAGCTGGTTTGAATGAGTTTTCCAGAACTCAGAGTTCTCCAGTTGAAACCCCTATAAATTGCATGAGAGAACTTAAATTCAATCATATATGAAAAATAGATAGAGGCCACTTTCTTCTACTTTAGCCACACTGTAAATACAGAGTAACTGATTTCACTAGGGAAGAGTTGTAGAAGGAACAACTCAAAGCACACAGAAGAAAGAATTCTTATTAATTGCTATTACCCTTAAAACAGTCTTGATTCCAAATATTAAAATACCCTGAGACACATCTATGGATGAAACTTGCTGACGGTCTATATGTGTGTGAACATGTATACAAGCTTTACACTTTATTAATTTTGTGTCTAAATGCAAAACTCGCAAACCCATATTTTATAATTAAAGTTATATGGCATTAGAAGCACACTGTGAAGACACTTCACAAATATGTCCAATTCCATCTGCAAAGAATGACAGACTATAAACACCGCATTAAGTAATTTGAAAACTGTTTGGAAAAAACCTCAAACCTTAATTACAGAGTTCACATTATTTAAATTGCTCATGCCAGTGTTAAAAAAAACCCCACACCATCAAATACCAATCCAAAACAAAAAAAAACACAAACCCCTCAAAACTCTCCAATAGAAATTATTGACCCATTCTTGTAAAGCTAATCTAAGAAATAAAATTTGTCTTGAGGCTTTTCTTAAGAAAGTAATAATTTAAAACTGTGCCAGTCTCCAATAAGTAAGGCTCTAAGACAGTTTTCATCCATTGATGAATTCTTCCTAATATGTTCCCTGAGGTACAGTTTTCCTAAATCTATTAGACATTTACAGTCTTTCAGGATGTGCTGCCTGAGATGCTCTATCACACTGTATTAACTTGACAAGGTAATGCAGCACTTTTATTTTCATAGAAAGAACTATGTTTGACCTTGGAACTACTAACAACAGTTTATTACCCCTAACCTTACTAGGGGGACATTCTGACATACAAAGCACAGAAGATGCATGTAGAAAGTTACAGGGGGGGTATTCAGACCAAGATCCCAGATCTACTAAAAATCATAATATTGTTTCTACCTAATACCCAGTTCTCCAAAGAAAGGTAAAACAAAACAAAAGCATTCCATAATGATCTAACCATTTGTAACACACAGTTAACAGAATAAAAAACAACTCCCATTTGTTGCTTAATCTCTTCTCTAAGCTGTCCCTATCAGCATGGAATGATGGTGCTAACGCCTCTTGCCATCAAAAATGATCTTGAACCCTAGATACAATTATTCTTTTTATAGTATACACTCTCACGTTTGTGGTGATAAAAGAAACTCCAGGCTCTCCTCCCTTATTCTGCAACAGCCTCTGGGAGAGTACCTTGAGTATTATTGCATGGATAAAAAGATCACAGCTACTCTGAGAGTACAGTTGTAAACCCTCCCATGCAACAGATTTTGTGAGCTTATGCACCACAGTAAGTTTCCGGGAATAAGTTATTTGTGCATTAATCTTCATCTTAATAACCCCTTTGCTCCAAATAAATTATCTATACTTAGCTGTGTCATAAGATGATATACTGCAATGTGCTAGAAGGAAAGCTTCTCTTTCTCAGAATTACTCTCCCCTTAAAGGTTTATCAGGGAGCCAATGAAAAGTATAACTAGTTAGTACAGGAGTATGAAACAAGAGGGGTTTTTTACCCTTTTGATATTTTGCTAGGGACACATTTATGTATATTACTTAAAAACGTATATTAAAGTAACTAAAAATAGAATAACCTAAAATGCTTTGCAGCTGTAAAATTCTGTATTTCTAGTATTTTAAGCAGAAATTTGAGATGTATTATTCTTTCTTTCTTTCTTCAGAGTTTTTAAAATCACCTATGTTACAGCATTTTTTAGGAATCCTTGTAATGAGTTTTTTCTAAAATAATGAACACTAAGTGACTGTAGACACCCCCCACCCCAACTTGCAGAGAGATCAACCAGTACTGGTAAGCAAGGCACAACGTCTCCAACCATAGCACTAAGTTCTGCTCTAAAGTGACATTCACTGAAACTAGGGGTGTCTGCTTAAATTAAACCCTGCAGAGAGATTTACCTGCTGGAAGTGTGTCAGTATTACTGCTGCAATACAAATTTGTCCCTTGCCTGAAGTTGAGTATATGTACTAAGTCCTTGTAGTATTCAGGTTTTATTGTGGATTTATATCATTATGACAAAGGGCAGAATTTGCCTTAATATTATTTAGAACACATGTATATAGTGAAACTAGAAAGGCCACAGCTATGAAAGCTTTTCTTGATCTGTTGCAACTCCCTGAGACTTCAAACATCCATAGCAGGATTCAGACTTCATCCAGGTATCCAAATGATTAAAGCTATTCATCTTGTAAAAAATTAATTATGACCGAATGAAAGAACTCTCTGAACATATGGTTTTGAGATTTGCCAACATCCAAGGTCAATTTATTTTTTGTTAATCTGTGTTTGTAAGATGTCTGAGACATTGTGTAGATCTCTTTTTGAAAGGCTGAAGAGTTGAAAAAGAAAAAGCAAGATGCAAGCATTATTCAAAGAATGCCACAAACCAAAGCTTCTCTTGTCAAATAAGAGAAATATGGGGACCTCAAGCTAACTTCTTTTGCAAGACATTTTACAGACAAATTTAATCAGAAATTTATTTAATTGTAAAAGTCCTTCCTTGCTGGCTTTATTCTTGTCCCCAGAGAATCCATCTTTGTTTTCTCTTGACAAAATTCTCACAATTTGGAACTTTTCAGTGTCTTTGTTTTCTTTGGGTGCTACTGTAATGAACAAAGATCACTGGATTCAGGTGAAACAGAACAATCAACCACTATGAAATAGCAGCTGCTTTTCCTGTCTTCTCCCTGAAACTAATGGGCTAAGCTCCCATTGATAAGGTCAGAATTTTACTTCAGCTTGTGAGGTAGTGGCTTACCTAAAATCTGATAAAGCAATGTTGGTATATATTTCAAACTCTAACTTTTAAAGCTAAAAAATGTACACAAACTTTTCTTTTTTTATGAGTTGGAAAATTAACACAACTATTAATTTTGTTGGGAAACAATACAGAACATTAAAAAGATATCTAATTAGAAAGCGAAAAAATTCTATTTACAGGTTATTTTCTAAATAAGCAACAATGTCTTCTACAGATAGGAAAGCCGTTGCATTGCTAGGTCAAGTATTTAAAGACCAGTTACCAGCTGGAATGGTCTAAGTTGACAGATCAGGAAAGCTAAGCTGGTAAACACTGACAGTAAATTGAACAAGTTAAACTCAATGTAGATTATTTATTTCAGATGTTAAAATTCCTTGAATTCTGAACCTCAGCATACTAGAGTTCACATTACTCAGGAATGATGGCATCCATAAAGAGGTTTATCATTCTTCAACTTACGTTCCCCAATTTCACACTTTCAGTTGCCTCAGCTGAGGTTTTTCTAAGTGTCACCATACAGATGCAAATTCAATGTTGACAACCCCTACTCTTATTTGTAGTCTCAAATAAGTTAGTAGCACTTTTCAACTGTGGGTTCCCCCCCCCCCCCCCCCCCCCCAGCATGCTTTTCCTGACAGATTAAAGATCTATCAGAATATCATTCTCTGGGAAGGATCCTGAATAATATCAGACAAAAAAATAGATCTGACAAGGTTCCCTCATACAGACTTCTTCCACACACCTTTCAACCAGATGATTTTCTGAAGTTTCAGTTTATCATTCTAATCTAAAAGGTTGAACATCAGATAATGTGCTTTTTATTTTTTTAAAAAAAACATAATCATGCAAGACATTATAGCCAAATGACAGTGCTGAAGTCAAAGTGTATTAAATCAAACAATGGGAGATTATCTGTCAATCTTGCAATCTCATCAAAAGCACCAACATGCTTGTTCAATATCTGCTTTCCATAAAAATCGTATCAGTCAGCGCTGGTTGTTAATTTTGTTACTACTGTTTCCATCTTTACCAGCCTTTCAGTGCATGATGTCTGATCTTCTATTAACATGTCTGGGATTATTTGTGGCATCATGTTTAATCTTAAAATAGGTACACAACATTGGGTTTTCTTTTCACGCTTCTGGAACTTCTAATGGCAGTTCAAGATTTGTTAAAAAGAACTTTGATAGTTTACAGAACTAGTACATCCAGGCATTGTATATTATATTCTTTTATCCAAACATCATAAACTTGAAGATATTATGCATTTTTCTTTGTGACTCTTATAAAGTATCAGTTTTGACATTGCTATTTCTCTCCAAACACAGAAGAAAAATACACAGAGTTGTGTCCATAAGGGGTAGTGTATGCACTGCCTTCCTTCGATCTGTTAGTCCTAGTTATTAACAGTTAGGGTTTTATAGGTTTTTAAGTTTATAAACTTCTTCATAATTTAGTTAGGTTGTGAGTAAATGAACCCAAAAGTTACAACTCAATATTGAAGTTTCACCCTTATCTACTTAATTTTTGTCCTTGTGAGGGGACTTTAAAGTTCCTTTATAAGATTGTCTTAAAGAGCAATGATATACATTCTGAACAGAACTAAGAAGCCCTCAGTCTAACGTTACATAGTGTCTGATCTGGAATCTACTATAGTTCTGGGGAAAAAACAGAAGACATGAATTTCCATAGTTTTTTCACCTTACCAGTGTAAACCAGAAGTAACATAAAATGTAAAGTAATAGTACTATCTGTAGAGTTGCAGCAGTTCAACTAACACACTAGCTCAGAATTAAGTTATATTTCTTAGTACCAATCCAGGCTGGGGTGAACCTTACTTTATTTCACTTTTAAGGCAACATGAGTCCAGCCCTGATTACCGACTGCTTTACATAGCATGTCATCCCACCTCGTCATCTGTACTGAGCTGGTCCCAAAGGAAGGTCATATTATAGTAACCCTGCAATACTTAAAAACCGATTATATGCATACAAATTCAGAAATGAGATCAGATTTAAATATTAATGTGAAGGTTTACAGGGTTTTTTTACAATATGTTCATTTAAAAAGCCAAAAACCTGTAGCATTGCTGTACTGCAACTGCCACTCAGTTTAAATTTCGTGAAGTTTTCCATATCTTGCTAAACTCATTATTAAAACAAAAATCTGCAATCTTTTGCTGTCCCCAGTCCCTGCAGTAGTATAATCACATGTAAGTGTAAACCAGCTACAAGAGTTAGATCATATTACAACTCACTAACAATTATTTTAAAAGTGTATTTACATTCATCCCATATAAGCACAGTGGGTTTTTTCCATTAGTGTGAATTATTTGCATTGGAAGTGTTGATTCATGAAACTTAGGTTTCATCAAACTTGACCTATGCGAAATGCATGCATCTGATGTAGTTCTCTGAACTATTGATTTTTCTGCATCCATCTGTCTCACACTCACTTTGTTCTGAGTACTCTCTGAAGAATAATGCTGGCATCTGTTTTAAGTATAAGCATTCTAAATTACCACATCGATACATATTACAGAGTAGTTGGGAAAAATCAGTGGTTTTACGTAAATAACCACAAAGCTTTGCTACTTTCTTTAAAACATAAATCTATTTAATAAAGATTGTTATATTTTACTTTTTATTTTATTTTTACACCTCAGCTTAATTTTCTCTTCAGCTACTGCAGTCAATGCTATCATCATATTCTGCTGCTGTTTAAATTTACCATTGGTGTGACTTTCTTTGTTGTGGGTGTTTTTTTTTATAAGGAATATGCATTTCATAATGTGTTTACTATTGAAAGGTGAGACTTTGAATCTGAATCAAGTAAAAAGACCTTAGTGCACATTTAAATATATTTTCACAACTTTCCTGAAAATGGTGCAAGAGTGTCACCAAAGTGGATCACTTACAAAATATTTCAGATTAGCCTTTTAAAATAACATTTAATTACTATGGAAATTAAGATAAAATTTCTGTAATTAGTATGCATTCTTCCCTTCTGAGCACAGAATAGCAATAATAACCTTGAGCTAAAGCTACAAGAATGATAAAATGTACTGTCTGTGTCCACAGCCTGGATTTCTATGAAATTAATTTCTGTTGGTAGCATCATGGTAAGAGACCTGTGAAGAAGAAAGCTCTTCAGTGTTAATCTGGACCCTTGTCCTATCTTGAACAGATTCAAAGATATAATATAATTGCTTTTGATCTTAAAAAAATAAAAGCTCATAAGGAAAGTAAGAATCACAGAATTGAGAAGAACCAGTCTTGAAAAGCAGTGAAGCACTGATTAGATGCCAGTTGAATTATAGACAGTCCGTCAAGAGAAGGGGTAAGCTGACATACACAAGGATGCAGCCAAGGAGAACAGCAGTGACAAATAAATTATATTAGCTGCTAAAGATAAGAACCTGCTGGTGAAGACCCTATGCACCAAACAAATGGGGGAAAAATGTTTTGGGACAACTTTAATTTTATGCCAAAATAGCAGTACTTGTAGAAACCAGCTGGCACAATGGCTTGCTCACATTAACCCTCTTACTTCATCTTTCTGAACTGACAGTGTCTGGCGTCATTTTTTTATTTTTGCAAATTGGAATTACGGTATCTAAGCTTGATGCCTCAACTTCAGTTATGAATAAATTTGGGAAAATCTTGGATACACAAGTATGCAGACCTGAAAGATTAATAAAGCCAAAATGTCATTAAAAGACAAGCAATGGTCTCATTATGGCAGAAAACTCTCTGCTGACATCCCCACAGTGGCAGATTCCTCTGGATTTGAATCTTAAATTAAAACACTACTAATCAATACCTTTTCATATCCTATGGAGAAAAAAAATAATTTATAACTAAGGTTGCCAATGCTGCAGTCACTGTAAATACCTTCTATGTATTCTTTAAAGCTTACTTGCTCATTTCATGACCTGTTTATTTTATATGATGGGCAAATTGTGGACTACGACAGCAGTAATATGGCTGAGATGCTCAGTTATATCCCCTTTAGCAAGTGTGATTGCTCAAGCCCTTGTGGTAATTGTTCTCATCATCCTTCTTATTATCTGTTTATCACATTGCAATAAATGAAATTTTTCTTTTAAGGTTATTCCATTAGAATAGTGTTGATCAATTCAGAAAAAAGCAGGATTGTAACAATGAATTAACTCATCACATCTATTACTTTGCTTAATTACAGTACCTCAGAAATATGCTATTTTTGGAATGTGATCTGTATGTATAAATCTAACACTATTCTTCACGGTAGTAATGTAATCCCATCACAAAATGTTCAACAGATGTCTTTGCCTACTTAAACCAAGGTCTTTATACTGCATCTTAAAATAACCCATGCACTTGATAAAAACCCATCTTCTACAACACTATTCAGGGACTGCAAAAATATTGTTTAAGTCTTCATAATGTCTTTGTAAGTAAATATATAGGAGATGAATCAGTTCACTAGCCATTGAACTAGCATCCTCTCTGGGTGAAACTGTGGTCATGTTATAGCATCTTAGTACAAGAAGATAAGGAATTTAAGAAAACTGTAACCAACAGAAATCACACTGGGTCTTATACATCACACACATCTTGCATGGCATATGACTTCAGGTTTTTGTTGGTTTTTTTTTTTTTTTTTCGAATATCAAAGTTACCACTTAGAAAAACAGAAAACACCATGAAATCTAATCTCATTTCAAAGTGCTTAACATTTTATGTTCTACCTGAAACACATCCTGCAGCAGCAGTACCTTTTTATGTTGTGGATGGGTTTTGGTTGAGTTCTGGAGGGAAAAAAAACACAGAAAGGAGGGAAAAAAAGCAGCTAACACTACACTCTGAGAAGTCTTCTACCTAGTGTGATCAAGTGTAAGTTGATGCACTAATGTATTTCAGCAGTAATATTCAGTTGCTATTTAGTAGATTTCTTTTGTACTTCAGGTTTCAGGTTCTGCTTTATTTAATTTTTTTTCCTGTTCAACTAGAAGGTTGAGAAAGTTACCAAGATGGCACTCATAGATATAAAGGTTAGGTACAACCAAAGGATTTAGTCTTTGTCCAAAGTCCTCCCTAGTATTTACTGGCAGTTTCAGATATTCCTCAAAGTGCTCAGGTCACCTACACCTGGGGCATCATCTGAATCATGAAAGGGCAATCCCTGCAACCCATGGCTGGATAGCCAGACCAGCCAGTGTTTGAAGACACAGACTTCTTAAATAAGATCTCTCTCTACATTCTAGCCAAACTTGCCTGGAGTGGAATCATTACAGCCCCTGTAGTCTTCCTCTAGGAGGCTCTAAGAATGTTTTCAAACGTCTACATTTCAAAACCGCAGAACCTGTTGTCTTGATCCTTTATGTTACTTCACTTACTCTCTACTCCATAAAACACAGCAGGGCAACATACCTAGGTCATTGTGAATTCCTTCTGATAGCTAACTAGGAAAGCCTATTGTTACATTAGGATAATACAGAAGATTGGATAATTCAGAAACGACGGTAGCTCCTTCTCCTGACTGTACAGACATTGTCCATATCAGCTTAACTGTATTTGAACATAAAGCTGTGCTACAGCTCTACCAGGATAGCTCTTAGACTCATAAAAGCTGTGAAACATACGTTTCAATCTATTCACTCTGCCCTCAACTTTTACCGCTGTGCCTTAGAACTGTACCTCGTCTGTTCCCAGACTCCTAAGCACAATCGTATTAAGCAGCAAGCGAAGGAATTTAACTCTGAATTTGCTAGCATTTCTGAATTTGAAATCAGACCTAAGAGGTATATAAATCTAATTCTAATTTCTTTTATGTAAATTCAAGCCACATGGAGAAGAAAAAAAATCTGTCATTCGGTTTGTTTTGGGGCTTTATAACTGACACCATATTAAGTTATTTAAGCCTAGTAAAATTTAATGGGAGTTATTCTCATTCTTGCAACAGTGTTCACTGCAGAAGATACTTCCAGAAGTGTGGTGAAGTCATTGTTTAATGTCTCCCCTGAGACTTCCAGCTATGTAATGTGATATTTTTTTTCTTCTCTTCCAATGTTTATTATCGATGTAGAAGCATATTTACACCATAAAAGCAAAGCAGCTGGCTAGTGACTCTTGGGAATATACCCTTGTTAAGGAAGATTTTAGCCCCCTGCCAGTAGTTTACTGCATTCAGGTTGATTTAGTATGCTGAAATACAATCCTATTTGAAAGTAAGTTACTTTCTACTCACATACTCATTGTTTTCTAAAGCTCTGTCCCTCTTGGGAGAAAAGCAAAGGCAATATAAAAATCTTCTGGGACAGCCATGTGGTAGTCAATGTAATCACTTGCCCTGAGTTTTGTGCTTTTAAGTTTTTGAATGAAGGAAAAAGGAAGTGTAGGAACAAACCACAAAACAGTGTTTTCACGATACCTACATGATCTATACCTTCTATAGAAAACCTTTTTATCCAAGGAATTACAAATATTAATTGTTCTACATTACTTATGACAAAGATCTTACCAGAATATTACCTTTTAGGTTGCAATACTATATTATGATTTCACCTGTTAGAAGCGTTCATATCTGTCTCCACTTAATCCTCAAATTTTTTGGTAAGGGTTTTTTCTTTACCAGTTAAATTTTTCAGGTAGAGTAAGCCATCATCCAAGAAAGTGAACTGGTAGAAAATATCATATAATACAAAATTATTCTGTGTTGTTTTTAGTTGGTTTTTTTTTTTTTTTTTTTTTGTAGAAGAATAAATGGAAGAAAATTACTTGGCTTACAGGACTAAAATAGGCAAGGAAACCATAGCCATTACCTGGCTGAAAAAAACTTCACATTTGGTAAAATCAACACTCCAGCTGGGTACTACCCATCAATGACTGCAAGAACCAGAGACTGCATCAGGAGATACGCTAGATCAAAACAACCTGCTGCATCTCTCAAAAAAGCATATAACATTATTTGTATATAAGAATGCTCTCTCTAAAGGAGTTTAGCTAACTCTGAATGCTAGAAAGAGTCAATAAGCTATACCCTAGAAGATGTAAAGTCTTGTGAAAGGAAACCAAGAATTAAAAGTCGTACAACATTGGCAAGATTTTCCTCTGGAAGTAGTTCCATGATTTCATTTTCCTGGCTAGAAAGCTATCTTTCATTAAGTGGCCTGTCTTGAGTAGCGGACCCTTCTATTCCTTTCTCTTTTGTCTCATTGTCTCACCACTTATGTAAATAAAATGTCCCACCATTCTGTACTAGTTACACAAAAGTCTGCGGCCCTTAGAAGACTTACCACTTTTACAGCTCATTGCAGAACACAACAGTCATTGGATAAAAGCTCTGTTACCTCATTTTCTCCACCTTTAAATGAAACTGACCACATTGCTGCTTCTTTTCTTTTACTTACTTTTAAAATTCCTGAAACCCCATCCCCTCTTTTTTTCTCTCTTCATGAGCATCAGATTTGTTGTTTCTGCTATTTTAGGCGAGAGATCAGTTCTCCTACTACTCTTCTTGCTGCATGTTTCATGGTTTAGCTCCTCACTTGTTACATGCATGCAGCAGAAGAGTGAAGAAGCAGGTACAGAACAAAGAAAGTAAAATGGTGAAACACTCTTACTAATCTAGATATCAAGACCAGATTTTTTTTGGTGTTGTTTGAACACTTTTAAGTACAGTTATTACAACCAAGGCATATACCAAATAAAACCCCAACCACAAACGTTGTCCTCTGTGACATGGTTATTGTTAAAAATAAGGAAATAGGAAATTGAAAACATTTCATCTAAGATGTGGAGCTGACAACTATAAGACACACTACCATACTTAAATAATTTTTAAAAAGCAAGGCCTGAAGGATGAAAATAGGCTAGCATCCTATTACTATGCTTGCACACTGAACAAATTTAAAGTGCTACAAGAAAATGTATTCATTCCAAGAGGAAACAAGCTTTCACTAAAATTAAACAAGGTAACCTAAAGTAGTGTTTCTCTATTGTAGCATCATGGTTTTAAAATGTAACAGTTTGATGGTGACTCTTTCAGCAGACTTTAGACAATAAGGTGCAACCTACAAGGAAGCACAAAGTACTTTTTTCTTCTAGAGGTCAAACTGAATTTGAAACCTTAAACGGAAGTTTCCATCAGCAGCCCTATGCTCCTTTGTTAACAGTACTAAAAAAACCCCATAACCAAACCTAACAAAAACCAACCACCAAACACACAATTAAACGTACTTCCCAGTTCCAGTTAAGGTAGATCAGTCCCACCCAAAATTACCATTAAATGAAAAGCTTCTTCATGCTGCAGTAAATTAACTACTATTAATGGCGCAATGGGAGTTACAGATTGTTACTTCCTTGAGGTCAGTTCTTAACACAGATGAAAACAATCTAGGTTCATTTTGCATTGTTCTCAAAACGGACACATTGAAGGGAAAAATCGTAAGCACTGGGTCCTGATATCTGTAGATAATTATTCATGTGCTCTACACACACAAAAAAAGGAAAGTGTGACATGAGAGATACAACAGAATTGCTATTTACACTTTATTGACCACAAGGAAGACACAGCTGTTGAAGTACAGCTTGTACCTTTTAGTTACCAGGAAAAGGTGACAGAAGAGACAAATTTAAGTACAGCAACTTCTTGAGCATAGGATCAACAAGCTTTTACACACCGGGAAAAAGGAAGGGCAGAAAATGGACGTCATAAACCTTAATAACCTGTTTGATACCTGAAGCAGCAGGCACCAGCGTACATGAAAACCTGGCAGACAAGATTTACCTGTGAGATACGAAAGGAGTGTCAGGAGAAAGGGCTAGCCAGGAGCCTGCGCAGGTGTGATGGCCTGGGTGGGAGATGGCGCGGCTGAGGAGCAGGGGTTCCACGCACCACGCAGGCATTGCCACCGCACCAGCACGTGCTCTTCACCTGTGTTGGGAGTGTGTGGAAACTGTGAACATTTCACCTTTCATATGCTATAAAATAGCAAGGGCATGAGAATAAGGGGCTTTTTTTTTTTTTTTTTTGAGTAATATACCTCAGCCAGAAACCCACGGTGCCAGCCATTAATAACACGGAAAAAAATGACCTTGCAGTTGATGTGGTAATTTACTATGTTTGCCTGCATGACTTTATCATAAGACACAGCTTGTCAGAAAGGAAAAAAGGGCACAAGCCAGCTGCCAATCTCCAACTCCAGGATCGGAGAAACTCCTCGGATAACGCCAAGCCAAGCCCAGAAACTTTGCTGCGCCGGCGGCCCCGCGGGCTGAGTTACAACCGGCAGCGAGAGCAGGAAGAGGGTTAATCTGCGCCCCGGGCTCCCCGGCCTCGCCACATACCTGCGGTTTCCCTCACCCGCGGCCAGAGAGCGGAGCTGCGGGGAGCGCCCCGCCGGGGCTGCCGCGCCCCAGTCTTCCCGGGCGTGCCCGGCGCCCGCGGGCAGCGGCGGCGCCTCACGGGCCTGGAGGGGGCGCAGCGAGCGCGGAGACGCGGCACAACGTCCCGCCGGGCGCGCAGGCGCGCGGCCGTTCAGCGCGGGGCCGCGCAGAGGCTGCTCTCAGGGGGCGCGCGCGGCTGCGGGCCGGGGCGCGGGGAGAGAAGAGGGGGGAGCGGGCCCCCGCTTGGCGCGCGCGCGGCCGTTAAACCAGCGCAGGGGCGCGGGACAGCCCCCCTTCCGCTTTGCGCGAGCGCGGCTCTTGCGCCCCGGCCCGGCCCCGCGCGCCTGCCGCCCAATCAATGGCTGGGCTGGGGGCGGGGCCATCGGGGGGGGAGGGGGAAGAGCGGAGCCGCGGGGCGAAGCGCGTTCGAGGCGGCGGCGGGCAGGTCCCGCGCGGGCGGCGGGGCAGCGCGTGGCTGTGCGCGCGCGGCGGGTGGGGGTGGGTGGGCTCCTCCTCCGGCGTCTGTGGAGAGCCGGCAGGCAAACCTGTATGGAGATACCTCCCCCCTCCCCGCCCAGTCCCGACAGTTCCACAGACATCCCCCTCTCCCCCCCCCCATCCAGCAGCTCCCTCCTCAGCTCCGCGGAGGATGTTCCCCCTCACAGCCCCAGCCCCGCCGCCGTGTAGGGCAGGGGAAGGTGGGCTGAGGGGCGGGGGGGGGGCGGGAGGTGCGGTGGCTGGGGCGGGAGCGCGGCTGCCGGCTGTGCGGGAGCTGAGGGGAGCCAGGGCGCCGGGCGGAGGCGGCGAGGTAGGCGCCCGGGGGGATGGCGGGCGCGGTGCGAGCCGGCTGCCAGGGGAGGGTTAAAACCGCGCTGGAGCTGAAGGAGGCGAGAAAAGTTCATGCTGTCTTTCGGGGGCGGGCGGGGGAAGAGCTGGCGAGATTTTTGTTTGATCAACTTCGCGCTTAGGTGCTTTGTTTTTAACTTGCGTGTATCCTGGGTGTACTTCTCTTAAAACTACTCGTATTCTTTCTTTTTAGCGAAGGGGGGGTTGGGAGTCTTCTGCGAAACTTTTCCCTTTAGGGAAGGCGGGACTGAAACAGTACCCGATGCATTGTTTAAAAGTAAAACCTCCAGCGCTTTTTTTTTTTTTTTTTTTCCTCCGGTACGGTTTTATTGCCGCCGCTGCTGCTGTTGTGATAGCGCTTTCCCTCTTGTGTTTACAGCGTCTGTGAGGGAGAGACGCTCGGAGGAGGAACCAGGATCCCTGGGCTGCATAAATAAGGAAAGCAGGAGTCCATCTAAGCAAAGCTGGAAGGATTTCACCTTGTTGCTGTTTGTTTCGGGAGATTTTCCCTCCCCCCGCTCCGGACACTATCCAGCTGAGGGTTTGTTTCGTTGCCGCGTCCACAGCCGACCAGAAAAAAAAAAAAGCGCTTTACGTGTTAGAGGTGAATTTTGTCGTGGTCTCCCTGCAAGAAAAAGATCAGCACCAGGCTTGGAGGAGGAGGGAGATATGATCAACTGAGGTTTTCCTACCTCCGGCTGAACGTGAGAGTTCAAGTGACATCGCCACTGGCCTGTGGCAGACTGACTGCACAGCGAGCTGGAATCACAGCCAGGGCTGCTGAATTTACCTGCTTGAGGACCCTTCAAACCCTTCTATTGACGGTAGAGATTTGTATCCAAAGGAAAATCCGATTAATATAAACTATGCAGAGCTTTGTGAGGATATCTGGAGACTACCCTGTCTGCATGGCTAATCTTGAAATTGTCTGAAATAAATCCTTAGCGCAAGGAATAGCGAGATACTTTCAGTTGGGGTTGCTTTTTTTCCCACCCCCTCTGGACGCTTCCCCCACCCCCCATCCCCCCCCTCCCCACCCCCACCTCTCCTTCTACGAGAATTTAACACTTCTATTGCAAGGTCTTTACAGGACAATGGGACTCATGCTGGAAAACTCACCACGCTTCATAAAAATCACGGGGGTCACAGTTTTGATGATGGTTGCGGTATGAAAGGTACACTTTGGATTGTCTGCTGGTGGCTAAGATGGATCAGTCTTTCTCTGTTTTGCTGAAGGATCCGGATTTACTGAATTACTGACGCCCATAAACTTACTCCCTCTCTGTTGAAGGTATTGGATGTGACAGTGCAGAGAAACCATGTGTTTCACATTTCTGACTGGTTGTTTTGGTGCAATCAATACCTCCACAAGAAACATTGACTTAGGTGGCGATTATCATACCAGGAGGCACACGGGGTGCTGCTTTCGGGTTGCATGCACAGTAAGCACAAATCAAAGAGTCCGCCGTTCCTCTGAAGTGGGGGCTTCAGTTCCCCCCAAACTCCGGGGCGAAGACAGCAGGCGATGGTCCCAACCCACCACAGAGAGCCCGGCCTCGGGGTGCGGAACGAGCAGTGACCAAAGCGCTGTCAGGAGTGCCAGACTGTCGGATCGGATGGGGATCAGTGAGGCAATAACCGCTGAAAGAAAGGTGGATCGCGAAATTATTGCCCGAAGGAATAGCAGGCGAGGCGGAATGATGATGAAGTTAAACTTCTCTTTCATCTTCTGTCGGGCATGGTGGGCGTTTCTGTTGCTTCAGCTCCACATGTTGCAAGCACTGGCACAAGGTAGGGCTAGAGACATTTTTGTTTGTAAAAATGCTGCATCTGCCTTCTCAGAGGAAGGGAATCTCGCTCGGGTACAGAGAAACCCTTGTACTTTATCCTTATCAGAGGTAAACTGCAGAATTCGCACAGAGCTGATCTCATGTAGGAATGGTCGTGTCTTACAATCGTTTCTTTATGGAACAGGGATTTGCCAACTGCACCTACGTGTTTCTCTCCCTTTCTTGTCCTACCCTTCCCTTATCCCACAGAGAATCAAAAGCCCTATGGGGACAGAACCTGCTTTTTTAATTTACTTAAATATGTCTGTGCATTTCTGTTTTTTCAGGCAGCAAAAGAGTTAACTGCTGGTCGTGTGTGTGTGTGTGTTTAAAAACACTGTGCACTGAGATAAGTTATTGGGAGAAGGGGAGTCATAAATCCGCCGACTAGAGCTAAATCAGGCATGTAAAAGGAATTCTTTAAACATATGAGTACTATTCTATGTGAACCTCGGTTCCAGCATTGTTCATTTCTTTTGGATTGCCAAGTAACATTTACCCGAGACAAAAACTGCAATTGATTCGTATCTGAGCATTTCCACATCAGAGATCCTTGCAGTCAAATGAGTCACTTGTAAATGAAGGGTCAGAGTCGACCAATAGACTTTAAATATCAAGTGTCAGTCACTTTGCATGTAAATTCCCCTCTCAAAAAATTGCCAAATGTAGCCTAATTCTTAATAATCCTTTGACAGAGTAAACAATAAATGGCAGGCAGAAGCATTACAGTTGGCTGCGCCAAATAACATGCTGAACAAACGCAGCTTTCACTTTCTTTGCTGGGTTGAGTTTTATTGCTGTGTGCATTGTCTGACTGAAGTGGTATGTGTTGGACAATGCAGAACTGTATCGTGTGGGACGATGAGTTAGTTATTAGAAGCGGAAGTTAATACTCTATGAAGGGGAACGGTCTTTGTGTTTTAGTTCTTTGTTTTCAAGTATTTCATAGGGAACAACGGTGCATTCAGTTTTAATAACTGGATGGGCTTGTGTGTTGAGGAAGAGGGGTTATAAGCCAAGACTGCTGTAGTTTGTCTGCTCAGGGTTTACTGCTGCATCCTCAGAAAGTTTGGAGCTGCAGGATACAGAAGTGTTTTAATCCAGTGTTTAATAATGGATTCCACCCTAATAAACCTTTTTCAGTGCTTTGTTTATGCTGTCATTGCTATTCTCAAACTACTTATGCTGAGGCCTGCAAGCCCTCACAGGGTATTGTTATTCTGAAACAAGACATACCTGAAATAATTCTCTCTGCAAATTAAAATTCATGACTTTTTTTTTTCCTTTTGGTAGTTATTCTTGATATAGATGCCAACATGATGCTTCATTTTTGAAATCAAATGCTCTTAATTGCTGTTTACATTAACAATTCAAAAATTTTTCATATAAGACGGTTTCAAGTGCCAGTGATTCAGGCATAAACGTAGATGCCATGTAAAAAGTTTTCTGTAATTTAGTAGTAAACTAGCCATTTTACTGGATTAAAAAGTGAACTGCAACTTTTGTTTAGTGCATAGTATGGAAAAAAATGTCAATATTTTATTTCAGGTTACTATGCCTTTGCAGTAGTATATATGTAATAGATACCTCAGGGAGTTATGTAGTGTTTAAAAACTGTCCTAAAAAAAGTCCTACCACCAAGTTAGTTTCACCCATCAGTATTTAGGAGGGGGAGGGGAAGTGAAGAGAGTAAGATGCGTTATTTCTGAGAAATATTGGTGCAGATGAAGGTATGGAGTTTAGAAGACATTAAACAACAGAAGATAAAATTATATAATGCAGAAACAGAATACATTTTTATTTTTATATAGTGCAGAAAGTGCAAATAGTAGTACTCTAAAAATTCTTTGACACGTAAACCAGCATGGAGGTCTTAATGCAGAGCGCTTCTGTTAGGTTTTCACAAAATTTTTATTCATTTATAACTTATGGTTCTTTTCGCACTCTGAATTCTAATGGATTCCAATACATTCATCATTTCTATGCAAAAATTTACTTTAGAGAGAAGATGACAATTCTTATAAAAGTCCTTCATGAAAATGGAAATTCTGCTATAGCCACAGAAAGTTTTTAATGGAATGATGTGGTCATATGCATGAGAGAATTACATGACTCCAATCTTTTTATATGGTAAAAAAATGAACATTCTAAATATATGGACCATGGCTATTTTGAATGAATCATAATACTGTGCTATAACCAGTTAGTGTTTCTATAATAACTATTTTAGCATTAAAGAAATACGAAATATTTCAGGCATACTGAAATGCAAATTCTTAGTTCATAGGAAACACATCAGACAGAGTCGTTGAGATTAAGTATCTTATACTGTAAGGTGAATGGAAGAAAAGGTTTTCAACTGCAACAGGTTGGTTGAGTATTCTCTCAGCTTGAATGATCATCCATGTAAAAGTAGATCTAGAGGCAAACGGTAGATAAAACCACTTGTAAATTCATTTTGTACTTAGCTCTTCAGCTTTACTGTCTTCTAGTTGTGTTACATGGATATAATTACTTATTTAATTTCTTTTTTCTTTTCAGAGTTAATTTAATTATTGCAAAACACTCAGTGGTTTATAGTACTGAATAAAAAAAAGCATTCTCTTCAGACCTTAGTATTGTTAGTGCAGACCTTCTCGTCAAGAGAGTGATTTTTCTGGGTGGGAGAAACGTACAAATGATAAAGGTTGTGGCCTGTCCCATGAACACAGCCTAGAGTGGTACTTCCACTTCTGTAATGGCTGCACGTCTGCACAGGCACCTGTACAGACTATGTGTGCGCCTCACCTGGCTTACTAGGCTGCACATTTCTTTGTTTACTGAGTTCTTTATGCCTGCTGGCCTCTGCCATGATGACTCTTTTCATGGCATTTTGTTAAATTTGAGTATTAGGTTCTAGTTAGCCTCAAGTCATTGTGTGTCATCAAATAGTGATGAGATGCTAATTGATAATCACTATAATTATCAAATTAGAATTTGCAAGGTGATGGTAGAATTGAATAATTTTGACACAGTAACTAACTAATGTACTTAGAAGAACATTATCCTGCAGTGACGTCTAGCTCGGTGGTCTAGCATGTCTGGGCGTAGTCCTGTTGCTCATTGCAGGATTGGAATTTATTAGTTATGTATGAGATTAAAAAACACTGATGCCTACTGAAGTGCAAAATGTTTACTAAAATACTAGAATATTTGTATGGAAATAGAAAAATTCTGCTTATTTAAATAGGTTGGAAGTTGCTAGAGGCTACTCTACATGCATCTTAATGGATTTAAGTACCCTCCCAATGTCTTAGTTTTGTTGGAGAGTGAAAGAATACTTAGAAAATATACTTCTTTGGCTTGATGGCTGTTGTTCAGAGTTATTTTAAAATAGATAAAAGCAGTGCAAAGCTTTAAGGTTCTCCAGCAGGAGATGGGTATCTTTAAATATTAAGAAAGAGAAGCTTGTCTGATTTTGCTCAGTTTTACAGCCGTAGAAGTGTAATCTTTTTATGCTACTTGATCAAATCTCTAATTCGGAATTGTACATGTACCTGGATGTGCATTTAAGGTGATATTGAGCTCTATGATGCTTTGACAGGAGCCATGACCTGGAAGATAGAAGAAAATGTTTCTGGGGCCCGAATTTTTTAATACAAATATTTCATCTGGTGTAACTTCTAAATACGCTAAATGTAGGAAGTGTTTTGAAGCAAATTTTGAACTGCATTAGATGCAGAGATCATAAGCAACTTGCACAGACTATTTAGTTGTTGAAAGGACAGAGAGATGGTTAAATGTGAGGGCAATACTTATTGGAGAGTGAAAAGCATTCTGAATTAAATGTAGCATGATGCATTTCTAATTAAAAAAAATCTGTTACTGTTTTTTGGAAATTCATTAATTTGTATTGGGTTGACATCTCATGTTCCTTTTCTTTAGATGAACATTTAAAGTATGTTCTAGTTTTAAACAGGTAAATTCTTTGTGTATATAATTATAATAATTTAAAAAATGATTTGGAGGAGTAGACACAAGCCTAGCCTAAATAGAAGTGGGATGCAGAGAATTGGGTTTTTCTGTGGCTATTATTATGCAACTTCTAACTCTCTACTGTGGTAAATCTAGGTTTGATTTATGTGCTTATGTTTTGCTGGAAAAAAAATGTACTCTCAAGACTTCTCAAAGCAAATTGAAAGAGCTATGTATACATATCTATTAATGTTTTAAGTACAGTGTTTCAGATAGTTTCTTGAGACCACAGTGTTATAGATAGTACTATTAAGGGTGAAGGAAGACCATATGTAATAGGTGTTTATCAATGTTGTTTCCATGCATTACCAGAAGATGCTTAGACCCGGAGTGGCCTAGGTATGGAGAGAGAAGTTACGGCAGTTATGCTGTGTGACTTTCACACGACTTAAGAAGAAAGGAAGGGAATCAGCGTCCATGGCTCGTAGTCCTTGAAAGGTTGTTCTGGAAGCTTCTGTCATCTTTGTGCATAGTCATATATTTTGAATAACAAAGGCAAGTGTTGGCTAATATTTTAAAGATTGTCTCTCTGATTAAACCATAGAAGTTTTGATAAATGATGTCAAAGTGAATTATTAGGAAGCTGTAAAGTGGAGGGCTTGGGCTTTTTTTATGTCTCAGAGGGACTTTGTTGTTGTTGTTTTATTGTTCTTACCAGCACATAGGTACAAGTCTTGAATGCACTCTTGATTCAAATAAAAGATATTAATGCATTTAACAACTCTGTATACAGCTGTAAGTGAACATCACATTCTGAATGGACTAGTTATTTGGTTCGCTTGGACCTTTTTGCTGTAATGAATATGTGGGCAGACTAGAGGCAATTGGATTTCTCATGATGCAAAATCTTGTTCCTGCTGAGCTCTTTGCAGAAATAGGCCTTTCTTCCCCTCTCTGCATATGTACATATATAATATGTATTTAAATAGTTTTTAAAGAGCAAATTGATGATTTCTTGGTCTTTTCAAAATTGTGTTTTCTTGAAGTTAAAACATATAATCTAGAATAATTTTTTATAAGATTTGCCTGGAGATTAGAAAATGCCAGACCTAAGGTAGCTTGTACATCTTTAATCTGAATTCTGTATGCATGTGCATTATGATTAAGTTGATACGTATTATTTTACTGTCTATGTAACAAGAACTAAGACTGAATACTGCTTGCTGATCACTTTTTCAGTACCTTGTTTTCTTGTCAGTGCTTGGTTCCATCTTTCATTTAGTTCAAATCTTTTAAATTCAGCACAAGATGACTTTTGTGTGGACTAAAAGAAGAACTATTAGCAGTTATAGCGTGGCATTGGATTAGACTACTTACAGTTATTACAGCTGGAAAGCAAGTTATTGGCAAGATGTGGTTTCTATTTTTTATTGAGTATTTTCTAGTGAATAAAGACTCTTCTCTCCATGTGCCTCAAAGATGACCCTTCACTACCCATACAATTCATGCAGAACAAAAATGTAACTCCATGAAAGGTCTGTTCCCAAAGAAGCTGGGGTTTCTGGAGTTATTTCTGCCTGGGTTGATGTTGCTCTTGTTACAGACTGTTTCAGACAATTTTGTAATTTTCGTTCCCTAAGACTCTTCTGATAAGTGGCCTCACATGTAGCCTAGTTGAGTTTGTTGCATTGGAGATGTGTAATAGTTGGCTCGCTTCCTTATGGGAACTGTGTTGTTTTCTCAGTTTATGGGTTATAATTAGGTATTAAATAGATGACACTTTTTTCATGTAAGTAAAACTTTCTGATTCCTTTATGGACATAGTCTTTGCAATGTCACAGCCCTGGAACTTCCAGTAGGTTCTGTAGGAATTAGTTCATGTAACGCTTGCAAGTCTGAGTTCAAGGGGTTACACGGCTGAGAAGGGAGGAACCTTTTATTTTAATGTGCGTACTAACTTAATCACTTTTAAACATATATGACTGTTTTTGTAAAATCTATTCATTATATAAATTCTTGGCTTCTAGACGTGCAGGGTATTTATATACTGTATCTGGAGCATTGGTGTTTTTGGTTTACTAAGAGTTATTTTTGTTCTGCCCTTACTGTGAAAAATAATAAATCTGTTACTAGGTATATACTATTCTGTTGCTAATCATAATCATATGTTTTATGTGTGAAATGCTGCTGAGGTGTAATACAGATGTCACCCTCACCAATATTAAAAATTTAGATCTAGGCTTTTTAAAGGAAGTGTTTTTAAAGTTATTTTTCAGCTGTTTACGTCTCTGAACCAGCTCTAACACAAGCATCAGGGACAATGCAAAAGAGCTGATGGGAATGCATGGCCAGGGCCCATGACCCTGGCAGCCATCACTAAGGTCAGTTTAAATTGTTAGAGAGTCTGCAGACTGACAGACAGGGAATATACAGTGCCTAGCTTCTTACAGACATGTGGAGGCCTAGAAAATAGAAAGGTTGGTGCCTTTAAAGGGGTTGTTTAGAAGGCTTAGCTTTGGATTTCTTCTCTGAAAGACTCTTTCAGTGAGTTTCTCCCTCTGTTAGATGGAGTCTTCCTAAAGAAAGTCTTCCCTAACCTAAGCCTATAAAGCAAGTGCTAAAGTTGGGTAATACAGACATTCCCCTTAATACCGTTATATTTCTGTTCTTGAGACCGATAATGGGAATAATATTTTTTACTTTAAAAAAAGCAACTTTGTAACTTAAGTTGCAAATTACACAGATGCTACTTTCTAACATTCATATCTAATACACAGATTCAGCAGGTAAAAACGGTGGTATGAGCTCCAACAACTTTAATAAAAGGAAGTCTTTAACACCACCTTATGCAATATGTGGAATTGGCTTGTACAATCTTACGTCACACCATCCAGATAACTTTTGAAGTGTCATTTTTGATAAATGATAAAGCTTTTGCGGTTTTTAAGCAGATAACTTGAATCTTTAATCCTGTTTTTCACATTTCCATGCTCTATTGCAGCAGTTTGAAGAGAAAGTTGATTCTGGTAGATAAATCATTGTCCCTTAGGTCTCTTTAAACCACTTTATGGTCTTTCAGGCCATAAGCCATATATTTTTCTAATAAACTCCTAGGTATAACAAGTTATCTAAAAAATAATTTGTTGGGTATAGCCCTCTTGGACCAGAAAGTAGAGAAGAATGATACGTAGCTCTGTGTACATGTTGCCAAAATGGTCCCAAATTGATTCCAGGCTCAAACTGAAGCTTGTAACTCATTATTAGACATAGAATCAGAAGATCTGGTAGACACAGCTTTCATCCTCAGATTCATACTTGTCTAACTTTGTATATTTATTAGCTGAGGATGTTGTGGATTTGATATATGTCTTTGGCATTTGAGTTCATAGGAAATCTAGGTACCCATGCTACTTTCTAATGAAAGTTATTAAGGAAGTAATGGAACTATAATGCAAATATTTCAAATGTTAAGACATTTAGAAAAAATGCATTATGTTATACTGGTGTACTGTTTGCTCACCTAACATTTGTGTTAAACACAGACTCTACAGCATAGCCACTGCTACCTTCCTTACACATTGGGGGATGTTCCTTGTTTCTTATCTGTCAAGAAGTACAAAGGACATTTATGACTAAATACTTCTGAAATACCTAAACTGTATGCGGTGATTGGAAAAGAAATATATGGTGTTATGTCATACTTGCAGTTCAAAGATAATAGATATGTCATAACATGGAACACATGGCAAGTGACATGCTGCTGTAGTATTGAAGTGGGAGGCAGGAGGTAGAGGGAATTCTGTCAGTATTTCTAAATATGTGTACTGATTAGTGTACTTTTAAGTCGCCTCGAATGTGTGCATGTAGGGTGCAACTAATTATTGTTGCAGATGGTTCGGGACTGTTTTCTTTCCTTCGCTATCAAGAGGTTGAATAAACTCAGATTCTAACCTACCATGCTAACGTGATGTTTGTAAAATACCACCCTTTTGCTTTCTTCCCTGCTGTCCCTGTTCAGGAGAACAAATTTGTCCATGAACAAATAAGTCCTTTAAAGTGTTCAAGCACTTTTTTTCTATGATGCATAAAACCCTTTTACAGTAGCTGAGCTGATAATGCACTAGAAATACTGTTGTCCCATGATGAAGACTGTCTTATTGTTCATATCTACGCCCATCTGTGTGTCTCACTGTTGTCCTCTATTTGCTTTAGCTTTTTGTCCCAGGTTGATAGAGCCTCTACCACCATGTGCTTCTAGTCTCTGATTATATTGCTCCTACATGCTATTGTAACACAAATTATGCCAACTGCTAGTAAAACACAGGTGGTATTTTAAACCCCTTGATTTTACATGTGAAATATAGAACAGATTCCTTAGTTGTCCTCTAACTGGACACAGAACAGCTTTTCTAGGACACTTGTATTATCTGAAGCAGGGCTTTTATTGTGCTGAAAGACCTTGTTCACAGCAGATAATCAGAAAGATTGTTTACTGGTAGATTATTCCAGGCATTGTTTTTCAAAAATGTTGCATAGGACTAAAAGGCAAGAGGTCCTGTGTTTTACCTTTTGCTATTTTTATTGCCATGAAGAAGTTAGATTTGGTTTTGAAGAGGGAGTAACTGAAGTTACTTTTTAAAACCATTTTAATACATGCCACTTCAAACAACAAGTTTTAAGGTAAATGCTATCAACTAATTTCCCATTTCCTTTTAAATATTTTTTTCCAAACATAATTAGTTACTACTTTATCATGAGCAACATCAGACATGTCTTAAATGGAGAACAATGTGTGCATCACTGTTCAATTTGTTTCCTGTATCGGCATGCACAACCATCATTTTTAAAATAACATATTTTTAAAAGAAAATAATATTCTTTCTTGTTAATCTTAAAAGAAAAAAGTTCTGTTCTGTCTTCTCTCTTGGAACTAGTGTGTGAGATTCTTAGCTTTTAAGAACTAATGAGAGGTCTGTGGGGTGTTTTTCCTCTTGAAAAGAATACATATTTTGTACAGTAACGTCTTGAAATTTGTAGACTGAGGGGTGTTTTCTGTTTGTAGAGCCTCTTCATGCTAGTGCTTGTTATCAATACAACAAGGCTAAAATTTCACTTTTAAGTGTTTCTGTTCTTGGAAATGTGAGAATAGGTTAATTGATTCTATCTTAATTCAAATAACAAAATAGGCTGGTGATGTTATTGTTTAATGAAGTCATCAGCAGAAAAATGTTAGGTGACTGGAGATAAATCTATTTATCCACAAGTTTGAAGTAGCAATGAGTAACAGAGCAAGGTAGATTTCCTACCTGTGCATTTTGAAAACCTAAAGTAATTTATGTAAATGTGTCATAATCAAAATGTTGCCTTGTTAGTCCCATTCAAGCTTCTTATGAGTATAATTTTCAGCGTTTGTATACTGGATATAGCTATGTCTTTTGCTACCCAAAACCTGAACAGACACATCTGTGGCATACTGGTGTCAATAAAAGTCTGCAGTGTTAACTGTTGTGCCTGTTAAGATTTGAAGAGCACAGATCTTAATAATTCTGTTACGGAAATCCAGGTAAGATCTAAAACTTAAACTTTCGACATTTTCAAATTGTTGAGCTCCACTATAAAAAAAAATTAGTGGAGCAGCCAGTGAGAAAATATATGATGGCTTTGCAATGGGATTGTCCTAATCTTATGGGCAGAGATGGATACTTTTCATCTGTAAGGGTGCAGAATGGGAGCTTGATGCCTGCAAAATAGCTGTCATGAACAAATGTGGTATCAGTTTCACCCTAAATGCTCTTTGACTGAATAGAGATAAAAAACTTTTTTCAATTTATTTTATACTTTTGACATTATGCTGAATAAATCTATTTTAGTATTTCCTTTCTATAGGCAATTTCCTTTATAAGTTGGTAGTCAGTGAAAAGAGAACTAAGCACAACTAATGCACAACTAAAACACCAGTAAATGACACTAAAAACTCAGCAGAGGAAGCTCTAGCCAGACAGAGCTTTTACAATTACCTCGCAGGCAGTGGTGGCTTCCCCTAAATGGGTGAGTCCAAATGGGCTCAGCAAAGGGCATTCTTTGGTCTAGGTTCTACTCTTGCTAAATAGGAATGTGTTTTCATTGCCCTTGACATCGTTAGTTTCATTGTGATAGTTAATAAGTCAGGGATTATCAAAGATCAGTAACTAGGAGTTATTTTTCTGTACTTAGAAATGACAAAATACAAAAGCTTTCACCCACTGGCAAGTACGGTAATAAAGGGAAATGATTTATCAGTATGAATTGGTGGCAGATGAATTAAGAGACAGTATTTTTAACCTTCTCATTTTATTCTGTGGCTCAGATACCAGTGCCAGTGTAAACTCTTCAGTTTGGGAAGAACCTCTCTGCTAGGGTTTACTCTGATCTCAGCTGAAGTTATGTCCCCAGAAGTTTTCAATCCTCATGTGCTAGTACAGCTGGGCAATGACAAAAAGCTTAGCTCCTCTTCATTACTCTGATGATTTGGCAAACAAAAGAGTAACTGTCAGATTGTGCTTGTGCAGCTTGGTCAAAAAGAGTTATTTGGTTAATAAATGATCAGTGATAATATTTAATATCTGTCCTGATGGTTTAATACAAATGAGGTCAAAGTTTTCGTATAGTATATAAAAAATAAAGTGCTGAGTATTTGGGGGTTTTCACACTTAGATATTAACAAATGTTCTTACGTACCAGAACAATTCTTACAAGTGTCCTTAGTGTTCTAAATATCTTTCTATATTGCTGCTGGACATTATAAATTCTGATAGGCCAGCTTTTGTGCAAGTGTTCACTATAGTGGAGTAAGTGTTGGCTGTCACTTTATTAGAATTAATGGCACAACTACTCATGTTTACTTGAAATTCATTGCAGCATGAACTGATTAGGCATTGATGCTTTGGTAAATTATGGCACATTTTATAACCAATTAGCCTACATTCAGTAAAACTTACACATTAGAAACAGTCTCTGACATAGTAATTTTTACTTTAAATTATTTTGAAGGTTTATAAGCTTTAAATGTTTGCATTGGTATTATTAAATTCTTAATAGTTTTTCTTTAAGCATTTAAAAGCTTCAGTTGTGTTGGGATGATTTTAGAAAACTTTTGGTAGAGGAATTAATGTATACAGTAGGGTTTACTAGTAAGTATTACTGAAGTTATACAGATTACTTCCAATGAAGTTCTTTAATGTCTGTGTATAAATTGCTCCCCTCTTCCCACTATGACTGTAATCTAATTTTTTTGCACATAAGTAAGTGTGGAGGATTTTGTGTGTGAGAAGGGATGTGCTTCAGCAGGTTTCAGGAACTGAAAAATTAGTTTATCCACTCACTCAGATTGGTAATGGAAGTAATACCCGTTCCAGGTAAAAAGTCAGTTTAAATATAAGGATTTTATGATGCCAGTACTCCTCTTTTGGGATATATAGTTTTCACAGCAGGAGTGTAAAGCCAAGGAGTCCCATGTTTTGTGTTTTGTGGGTTGGTTTCTCTGTGGTTTGTGGTTTTTGGTTTTGGTGTTTTTGTTTTTTTTTTTTTATAATGTTGTCTTTTGGCTCTATATAAGAGGCTTAAGAAAATAAACAGAATGAGGTTGTTGAGAAGATCAAAACCATGAAAGGTTTTTAGCCCATGAAAGGTTTTTAAAACAGAAATTTTATTGGAACCCAGAAAAGACAAGACATGAGAATGTATCTTGATGTGTATATTAAGCAAAAAAATAAATTATCACATTTTGAGTACTGTTGCTTAGCAAGGTACACAAAGCATTTTGATGTCTCCCCAAGTTAGTACAAGACAGACATAATCTTCACTGTTACTGGAATATGTGTGAGTTATTTAATAAAGTCAGATATTTCTTCCAAGTCTTAAGTCTGAGATGTAGTTACTTATGAAAGTGTTCTAGACAGAAACAGTGATACTGAACAGTGAATTTCATTTTACTGTGCTTGGCCATTCTAGATATGTAGATCCCCGATTATAAGAAGGCAGTATTTATTCTAAACTCTGCTCTTTCCTTTCACTAGAGCCAAAGGAAAGATGTGTAACTGATATTTAGATTTATCCTGCTTTTAGGTGTTTCACAGTCCAGAAAAAAATAGAAGTAAAGCAAAAGGATTTCCTCTAATTGCAATGATTTTAAAAATCCCCAATAGATCCTTATGTATCTTCCTTTTTTCTGTAGAAACTCCTTCCTATAAAAACCAGCATCCCATATTCCCAGAGCTTTCCCTTACCACTAGTCCTGTTTTTTGCCTGCCTTTGGTTGGGTTTTTTCCTTGTTTTGTTGTTGGTTTGGGGTTTTTTTCCTCTCTTTTCTTTTGTAGCTATTGTAGGGACTTTTATTAGGAGAAGGGATGTCCTCGGTGGGAGACAACTGACACACTGCGTAAATGGCTTTTTTTCCACACTGGAAGGTGAAGGTTCTTTCTTCAGTTCCGTAAATGTCTGTAAATTCCTGATACTGGCCATCTGGGCAGAGAGCAGAATATGTCTCTCAAACTGTTACAGGGGAAAAAAAGTTCAATAGGAAAACCAGCTAAAAGCTGCAGGTTCTTGCAAAGGGTTTTCCTGGAGCCAGCAGTCTCTGGGGGCTGCAGAGGAGGAGAGTTCTGCTATAATCCTGATGCCTGTGCAGTTAGGTGTGTCTCACCCTTCAGTGTCTCGGTTTCCAGTTAGTTTAACCTATTTATCAAAATGAACATCGAACCTTTGGGTTTGCATGTAAGCCCCAAGTTTCTGTACATCAAACAAGGATTAGCTTTGTGATACTTAAGTGTAGCATATTCCTTCACATTTTTGAAAAGGGTGTTTACTTACCAAATACTGTCCTCTGGATCCTCTCTGGTCTGTGTTGTTATAAAACTGGAGATAAGTAGAGGAGTTTTATTTGATTACTGTGATTAGAGTGGCACAGGAATCTGTTGTCATTTGTCTTCTTTAGTGTCTTGATGACTATTTGACTAGCTCAGATCCTATTTCTCTTCATGCATCATCTACAAAATTGTTTATTAAGTTCTGTAATTTCTTTTGGTACTTTTAATTATTAAAGTTATTTTTAGTCAGTTTTCACATTTTGAAAAAATTGTCAGAGAATTGTAACTGGTTTTTGTGAGGATTCTGTTATAACAACTTATGTTCCTACTAGTCAAAATATATATTTAACCAGTGTACAGTTTTCTCTGGCAAGCTATTTTGATATTGAAGGTAAATTAGGGTAGCTGAATTATATATTATCTGCAAAAGCAATACAACAAAATACATGTGAAATACGTTGAACTACATGTTAGTCCATCAACTTATGTAGAGAACCATGTCTCTGGGAAGTAGACAAACACTGTTCTAGCTTTATTGCTGTTTTAAGAGTTAATGACCATAATAACAGTAAGTATAGCTTGCTAATTATCCATTAGTTTTATTTTTTTGTGACATTTTAATTTGCATATTGCTCTTCTGCTGAAAACACATGCTTTTATTTGTTCATCTTCAATTAGCATTGCTTTTCAGGTTTTTAAATGGGGTTTAAAAAAGTTTAAGAAGTGCTGGTTTAAAAAGTTTGTCTAAATGAATTGAGATACCAGATTAGAAATGTGCAAAAGTAGGCTCATGTCAAAAATACTGGAATTTAGTTACAAGCTTAGAGTTAATATGTTCAGTTCTTGACTTATATTGCTTTAAACTTGCAATGTTTTGGGCCATTATGACTGTAACCAAATTGACTGACTTCTCTGTCTTATCTTGGACAAAATGGATTATTTAGATCCTAGCATTATAGTTTGGAAGGATAAATTATTGATTGTTGACATCTTGCACAGTATCAGATGTTGCTTTCTCTAAGATCTTTCCTAAAGGATGGAATTTAATTTCTTTGATCTTGTAAAAGTAAAGTAGAAAAGCATACTTTAAGTTGATTTGGAAAAAAACCCCTTTTAACAAATAAAAAGGTTTTTTTTTTCCACATTTGCATTACTTAAAATGCATTTTTTGTCTTATAAATATGCTAATCTTTATAAGCTGCTTCTGGTATGACATATGGTATATAATTTTGTTTCAGTTCTTTGACATCAACCTAGTTACTGTTACATAAAAATGTACAATTGGCAGGGAAAATTAGTATGTTCGGTGGCATGGTACTTACAAGACTTTTGAGAAGTATCCAGGGTATTCCTGTGTATTATAAGTAGACAACTGTTTGAAGAGGACTTGTAGATTCTGTTAATTGTATGTTTGTTCCTTTTGAGACAGCACTTATTTTGGGCCCGTTTGGTCTGACGGCAAAAGTACAAATAAATACATGCGAATAAAAGAGCAAAGCTCAGTTAAACATATGTTTATATTTTAAATATTTTTATATATAAAAAAGGATATTTAACTTAGTAATTAAGATTATTTTCTTAGGAGGATAAAGCAGTGTCAAGAAAGAAAAAAATCACAGAACAAGTTTAAAAGATAATTGAAATTGCTCCTTAATCTGTCAATCAAGGCTTAGCTACATGTAAGCACAATATTGTTTAAGAAATGAAGCAAAATTAAGTTATAAATGGAAATTGTCCAGGTTTTTCCTAGTATGGAGCCAATGAATTAAAATTTGTACTAAATGAAATGGAAAAGCTCCATGAAAAGTTAATTTTGCCACCATGCTGCTGTTCACATGAAAGGAGATTTGCCTTTTTTTTTTTTTTTTTTTGAAATTTAGTGTATTCCAGCTGTTTGATCTACCTCTATTCCCCATTTTACAGGGCTGTGCAGAGATAACTTACAAATTGAAAAGGTGCCTCAGGTAACTTGGAATAATCTAGCAGTAACAGTGCTGAGCTTAATGCAGGTACACTTGGCTAAAGTGGGAAGTTCAGAAATTCCATGATCTTGTCCCTACCCTCTGGATCATGTGTACAATTTAAAATAGAGGGAAAAAAATATGGACAATTTTAAGGGCAGGCATAGGAACCCAAGGCTTCTCCCTCTCAAGAATTTCTTGCTTAGTATGCTAAAGTCAGGATCCCTCTTCTTTGTGTGTTTATGCTTTTGCCTTTTCTTTTTTGACCACTGACCGTCCTCTGTTTATAGGTATGTACAAGGCACAGCTTCGGCTCGGTAATGGGAAATACATTCAGCCTTGTTCTGTGGCCTCATGTTATAGACCCTTTTCAGGGAAAGGGATACAAGAATTTCAGATTTGAACTCCTTGTGCTGAGGGATATGACAGAACCCACATTTCATATCCTGGAGAGGAAGATACTGGTCTTTGGGAAAAAGCAGTGGGACTAGTTCTGTGCCAAGAGACAACTTAGAATCTAATAGCACATCTATGCTGGTAGACAAAAAATGGAACAGGTGTGTTCTCTGCACTGAAGCCATTTGACATGATAGAGCCGTATGTTGCATAGAACATGATATTATATATATATAATACAATAGAATCCATATATTAAATTACCTGTTAAAACAACGTGGGTACATCCAGTCTATATGTTGGGCATAACCCCTAGTAGACACACTGAAAGCATGTCCAGGTAGGGTTTGGGAGGCTAATAACCGGCATATCACCAAAACCATGCCAAGGACTGTGCTAACAGCATGTCAGTATGGATGGTCACAGGACAATGCCTGTGTATTTATTATTAGTACATGTGTAGCTTCGATGCAAGGAGGGTTTTTCGGCATTTATGTATAAGCAGCTAATTCGGCATTGGAGACAAGCGAGTCTTGGAGAAGTAGGTTTTCAAACCTACCCTTTGTTAACTTTTAGCTCCAGCTAAACTTATATCCAACATTTTCCACTCCTTGTTGATAGTAGCTACTGAGGCTCTCCAGTGCCTATTGACGCTGAAGCTGGATATGTGAATTGGACTGCTCAAAGCAGATGTCAAGCAGATGTTTGGTATAGCATATACCCATTTGTTAATCTTAAATGTTAGAATATGTTAAAAATAATTGCTTTCATTATTAAGTGCTTTCTGTTCAAATAAGAAGCAATTAAGTGTTGTTACACATATACTTCTGCCTTTTCTTACAAACATGTTCTTGATCTTAGCAACAAGAGAGATACTTGATAAGCCAGGGCAAGACAACTCTAGGCAGTTTGACTTGACTCTTGTGTTAAAGGATTCTTTTCTAGAATTCAGTAATGAAGAACGTTTCCAAGAATTAATTCATTATTCTTGGGTTTGGAAGGTTGGTTTGATTATGATTTTCATTTAGCTAACTTCTGTCCCCAAATCATTGAGCAATGATTCCATACAATTTTATTGAAATGAATTAAATGAATACTCTGTTTATAAGCCAAATTCAGTATGGTACTTTAGCAAAAGCTTAATTTCAACTACATGAGAAGTGATATTACTGATAAGTCAAGCATGCTTTATCTTACTGATGTTGGATCACCATTTGCATAAAAATCTTCCCAATCATTTGAGGTCTTTCGTAATGAAAAGTTTATGTAAATTACTCTTAGTAGATGGAAAACATCCTGTTAATCTTGCTTGGTATTGTTTGCTCTATAATTTTTTTTTTAAATTTTTTTTTTAGACTTTGAGTAGTGTGTAGAATTTCTTGTATTTTTGGGCCATTAGTTTAATATTTATGCAAAAACTGGCAGCAGCATCACTGAAGTTTTATCACGTTTTGGCTTTATAGTCAAGGAGTCTCTTTTGTACTAAAAACTCTAGTCTCATTTTATCTTAACACAAAGTGATCTGCACTTAGTAAGATATAAGCTTCAGCTAATGAGAATTAGCAACTATCTTGAGTAACAGACTGTTAAGGTGTGGCTGTGGATCACCTGTCAATTTTGCCTCTCTCAATGTACATGAAGATCAGGTGTGCTGTCTACCAGGGCCTTGAAAACTTTGGGTCTTAATTTCCCCGACCAGCTTCATCAGGGCACTCCACAGGCACCCTCAACACCCAGGCTGAGTGGTAAGTCCCTGCCTGAACTCTGTGAAAGGTGTGCCTGCCTCCTGGATAGACCACAGGTCTGCGGGTAGGTGGCTGTCCCCTAGATGCGTCCCCCAGATGTGCCTTATAACTTGTGTCTGTGCTGCCTCTGTATCTATCTCTTCTTGCCCCTGGCTGCTCTGCCCGGGTGTCCTGTCTTGTGTCCTGTCTAGGCCTGTCGAGGGGTTACAGTACCTGCTCTCTGCCTGCTGTGTTCGAGTGGTGTGGGACTGCACCCCGGGTGTGGAGGGACGCCCCCCTGGGCTGGGGTCACACTTGGCTCCTGGTTTGTGCTCCCTTTGGGAACAGCCAGCTCTGGCTGCTACACATCCAGTATCCTGTTCTGGTACGAGCACTGTGGTGAAGAGACTTTCTTAGTATTGGCAGCGAGTACTCTCATTCTTGCTGTTACTCATTGGTGGCAGGAAAAACAAACACAGCTCCCTGGTTTGGATATAGTTTCCTGGCACCAGTGCACCTTTCCATCTCCTCACACCTGCTCCAGAGCCCCTGGCCTGTTAGCCCATCTCGCCTACCTTGCCTTGGTGAAATTGCACTCTTTCAGTCTAACTCTTCCTCACCATTGCCATGAGGCTGTGAGCTTTTAAAAATCATCTGCTGCTTCTTGACTGAATTAAATATGCTTAATTTTGAGTGTGTTTTTAAAAGATAAACTAACTAAAATACAATGATGCAGATACTGCTATTCACTTACTGAAAGAGAAGAAAAAAACCAGCGTGGGTTGGAAGGGGATTTGAAGGTTCAACAGTATACTCTCCTGGGCTATGGCAGGATCAATCATACCAACACAGTTCCTGACAGATATCTGTTGAATCTGTTTTCTAAGTAGTTCAGTAAGGGAGATTCCAAAGATTCCATTGTCAATTCGTTCTCTATTTAACTATCTGAGCTGTAAAGACAGAATTTTTTTGAGTTCTGAGTTGAAATGCTTTTGCTGCTTCCAATACTTCAGATTGCTAAAGTAGATGGTAGTTCAGACACCTGTTATACATAATCCTTTTATGTTTCATGATTTTGATGATCCTGTGTTTCTCGCATTGAAATTTGGAAAGAACTGAACTGAGCTGTCCTTTGTTAGTGAAGGAAACAAATAGCCGAACTGTCCTTAATAGATCACTCAGCAGAGTTTTGGGAAACCACTTGGGAAGTCATAAGAATGCTGAGGAAGAGTTAGCAATTAGGACCTTCATTTAAAAAAAACAAAAAACAAAAAACCCCCAAGAAAACAGCTTTCTGTAGGCACTTGCACTTTTGTAGCCTTCAGGCAGAGATGGTGGTGCAGTTTTATGCTCCTTTCAGACGCGATTCTTTTCAGTCGAATGTGTTCTCAGCGTATTCTCATGTCTGAGGTCAGTCATCTTTCAGGGATGGCTAATCAGAATCCTTCAGTCCTGAACTCATTTGCTGTGTATCACACACCCCCCAGCATCCCCCCAGTATACCCTAGGGCTGTTCAGAATAAACTTACTCCTTAAGGTAAAATTGAGATGTAAAATTTCAGTTTTCAGAGCCTGAAATCACGCTTCCTTTTCCTTGCTTCACAGTAGTTGCATTAAACGTTGCCTTCTGCAAGACTGAATGCTTGCAGGCCAGCTATAAAATATATGTATCGAAGTGTAGTCAGTGTAGGAGATTTCAGTGTTTAATGAAATATTATGTCTGGCTTAAGTAAAACTACATTGTTTTGTTACTTTGACTTGTAGGGTTTGTGTTCCTAAGGCAATGCTAAAGATACTTAATTTGGAAGAAGACTGTCTGGATGTGTTTATCTGCAGGGAGGAGGAGGAATTTGTATTGGAGGAGGTAAAAAGGTATCAGAATGGGATTTAAAAGATGAAGTGGAGTGAAAGAGAGGAGCAGGAGTGTTTTGGAGAAGTCTTTTAGAATGGGATTATTTGGGGGTGGGGTGGGGTCAGCAGTGTTGGGGATTTTTTGTTTAAATAGAAAGTCATACTTCTGCTGTTTGGAGAAGGATTGGAGTTTGCGTTTCAGGGCAAGCCAGTAGGTCAGAGGCCCAAGGTAAGAAGTTTGGAATCCTACGTTCCCGAGAACACTAAAGAGTAGGAGGAAAGTTCAAGGGAACTGGCAAATTGAAGAAAATTGCTTGCTTGTTCATGTTTCATATACTCTTTTCAGAGTGAATTCTTTTAAACCGTGAAGTTATTTTGTGCTTTAATTCTCAGCTTATCTAGAGTTGGTAAGTAGTACATCAGAATGGCTACAGGCGGGGGGCTCGGGAAGAGGATGGTGTTACCGTATGGGCACGGTGTGAGGGGCGCATGGGGGCTGCCAGCCAGAGTTCTGCTGCTGCTGAAGGTATTGGAAAGGCTTGAAACTGCCCGAAGAAAAGGAACAGCCGCCGCTGGCCCTTTACCAGCTGAAGGAAACCTGAAGGGTGTGTAAGTGCCCGAAGGGGAAAGCCCACGTCGCCCCTGGCCAGAGCACGCGTGGGACGCAGGGGGCGTGGGCGGTGTGAGCCCGCCGCCGGGGAGCGCCGGCAGAGGGCGCCAGAGCGCCAGGCGGGCGGTGGCTGCGGCTGCGCCTCCCGGGGCTGCGGCTGCGGGGGGCTGCGCTCGGGCGCGCTGCGGCTGGGGTGGATGGCAGCCCGCCGGTGCCCTGCCCGGGCGGTGCGGGGGCACACACATCGGCTTGGGTGAGCTACGTTGTCGCCTCTGCCAGCGCGCTTGGAGTGATATATAGTAGAGGCTGGTTTGGTCCAGCCCAATTGACCACAGAATCCTTTCATGTTCTTACAGAAGCATGTTGTGATTAATAATGATACTGTGTACAGCAAAAACGCTTTCAATGCGTTCTATGACTGATGCTCTGTGTGTTTAAAGTTAGGAAGATGAATGCTTTGAGTTAGTTTAATATAAGTAAGAACTTAAAATTTGAAAGGGATCTCCTAAGATAATGTTTTAAAATTCGTTTTCCAGTTGTGAAATGGATTTTTTTTCTCCCTTGAGTCCAAGAGTGGTATAGACTAATCCAACAAATAATGCAAAATTATCACAATCTATTTGATTTGTCATAAACCCACCTTCATTTGTGAGGAGAGTTGTTTAACCTGTTGAAGGATTTGATGAGTTAGGTTTTTTTCATAACTAATAACTTGTACGCTATCCAGTTAATCTTCTTGAGAGAAAATGATTTTAGAAAATGGTCTTTACATTTTGAGGCAGGCAATATTTCATGCAAGATCCTCTACTATATTCAATACACAGCTGAAGTCCCGGTAACTTAAAACAGGGTCATGGTTTTATTGGAACTTGTCTTTTGTATTATCCTTCATAGATCTCCGACTGTCTGGAAGAAGCGATGAAGGATACAGTGCAGTTTATTTTTCTGCCTAGGGGTGTCAAAATGAGCAAAGCTGCTGTTTCACTTGGAAGTTCAGTTCAATTAGTTTAGAAAAGGTTTTGTTATAGATGGACATCAAAGCTGTAATTTTAAGAGACTCAACCATGGGAAACTATGCATTTATCTAAAGTGTCTGGTTTTTTAAATCTCCCATGTTTCTTAAGTATTCACCAAGTATCCAATCTGATGACCTACCTCCTGCTTTATACTAAAGTTTATCATTTTTTAATGTTAAATGAAACGTTTGAATAGAATTTTCAAAACACGCACATACCCTCCCCCCATTTTCTCCTGTGCCCATACAAATTATGACAGGTTTTTTCCTTTCTAGTAAATGGAATCTGAAGCACTCAACTCTAGGTACTTCTGGTAGGTGATAGACCTTAGCATTCCAGCTACTGGAGGATGAAGCAATACTTTGTGTGTGGTTGGTTTGTTTTGTTAACAACAGTAATAGATTAGTCACATAGCTTTTGTAGATAAGAAGGCTGAGTAATTTAGCCTGCTGGCAGGACCTTCCCCTACAATAAGACTTGTCCTGTTTTATATATAATAGACAGTTTAGCTTGCTTTGATCTTGGTGGGGGGAATTTTTCTTGAGGTCCTCAAAGCCTGGATTTTAAGTGTGGTTTTTTTTTTTTTTTTTCCAATGGTGTCCTTCTGATTTTATTAGTATTGAATTAAAACAATATTTCAGTCTTTAGTAATTCCAGTTCCCTTCTTTTCAACACACAAAGCTTTCACTTGAAAAAGCCTTCTCTAAAAGGCAGAGTTTCTGTTAAACTTTTTAGGTAGCAACATCACAGTGCTTCTGAAGGCTCTTGTTTTCAATAGGAATTTTGTTGGTATGTAACCTGAGGATTTTTCCTCTCTACCAAGACAGAGAAGAAGAAGAAAACCTGGTTTTGCCATCAAGTTTTAAATAATGCCTCATTTTGTATTATACCTCCTTGACATATCAAAGGTAGATGTCTTCTATACTCTACAGTCAAACCAGAGTGTCTTTGAAAAGGAGCATAAGGTGGGTTTGTTTTTTGTTTTTTTTTTTAATGTAATAGCAGTTGGAACCTTAGATGAAACTTTAATTAACAAAAAATTGTCTGATTGTTTAATGAGATTACTGTGTTCTGCTATGTTTAACCTAATTGTTTCTCTAGTGTACCTGTGTACCAAGAGGCCATTCTAAGGCATAGATAGAAAAACTCATTCCATGCATCTCTCTGTCTGTCTTTGAGAATTTAGGATGTAGTATGTAGATAGTTTCTTTTTAATGAATCTTGCCTAGTCCCTGAATAAGAGAAAGTAGGAAAATCTTCTGTACAGGAAATTAATGTGTTAAGACCACAGAATAATTTGTCATGAATCAACACAGTAATTCTTTTTTTCTTGAAACTTAAGAAAGTGCTATACCAATTAAGAGGCTGTAGAATATTATGCTTTTCAATTTGGAGCTGTGACAGGTAGCACAGCATTATTTAGAGAAGAATTAAGATTTAGCAGTTCAACATCACAATTTTTTCCCCTCACTAAAAAGCATATACTTTAAATCCAATACACTTTTTTTTTCCCTTTGTTTTGGCATTGAGTGGGATTTTTTTTGTGCTGCGGTGGGGGCTTGGGGGTTTTCTTTGTTTGAGTGAAGCTGACAATATTAATGGAGTACAAAAGCTAATTTACTATTTTTGACTGAATTTAGCCTGGTATCCACTCAAGTGAAGAATTAATCTTGAGTATATGATGATATATAATAGTGTTTCACTTGGGAGCCATGCAGTTACATTTCTTTCATTTAATTATCATGTCAGAGAGGAGAATGGTCTCCCTTTTCCTATGGTGTGGTAAGGTTATATCGTGAATTTTTCATGCACAGAAACCTGTGCATATTGCTGTTGTAGGATTGAGAAATCAGAGGACAGAGCAAATACATTGTTGGAGCAGGAAAATTAAATATTTCAGTACTGAAATTTCCACTTGCTTTTTGAAGGTGGAGAGGAGCAGATAAAAGTGTGTTGCAATAGGAAGGGTGCAGAGGTGTAGATGAGAAGAAATAGTTTAGAATAGCGTAATAGTTGTAATTAAAAGGGGAGGGAAAGATAAAGAGATTTGGTCATAATTCTGTATGCATTTGTACTGCATGTTAAATTTGTACTAACAGTAAGTACCCTCTCAAACTGGGTGGGACAATATGTTGGAATAAGCACTATACAAAATATCCATGGTAGAAATTATTGGCTGAAAACCATTTTCTTACCTAATGGCTATTTATTTAACTACAAATAGTAGTTGCAAGGATGATTTTTTTATATGTACAAGCTGTTGCCATTTTTGGAGAAAAGAATTCTGCAATTTAAGGAATGCAATCAGACTAATGTTTTTCCTTAAACTAATACTTCCCAACACTTTGTTCCAGAGTTTAGATGGAGGATTAGTTAATCTGTATTAAGGCCCTTCAAAAATCAAATGATGCTATGCAGTCTCTCTGTTGCTTTTAGTTATTTATGTATTCTGGTGAATCCTTCTTGAAATATCCATTGTTTGGATGGCAAAAAAATGAAAGGGAAAAATAGTTTTGCTGCTTTTTACTTTTTTTCTTTCCTGTGATCGTCACACTGCTATTTATTCCTGGTCTACAGACGGTTTATGTGATTTTTTTTAAAAATTTTTTGTTGTTGTTAAATTATGACTAGTTTTAGTAAAAATTTTAGTTTGTCTCAATTTAAGAATGAATCTTGGTGAGGGGCAATAGTCTTGCACAGCTGAATATTGTGGTTTTCATTCCTGTGGCTAATCACTGAAGAAATGTGAAAGATTTTGCAACTTTCAAATTTTAAGACATTCTGAAGAAAAATGGGACACTGGAGGTTTAATTCTGCTATGAGATCACAGAAATAGTAATACGTATATTTATATGATATTAGTAATTCTCAGTTATCTCGTGAAGTTAATGGGTGTATTGGAGACACTGTGGTTGGGGCAGTGCTGAAACAGAAGCTGAGCCTTTCCCAGCTGTAAGCAGTAATATCTTTCCTTAGCCCATTTGTATGAGGAGGCTGATGTGCAAATGCTACCTAACTATGTGTATCTGGAAAGATTTCTTTAAAAGGTCATTGCAAAAATTCTTGACTCATTGCAGTTGTGTGTTTAAAAGAGAACAGAAATCATGGGTACAAGAGGGAAATAGTCATAGAAGCAACATGGCTATATCCCTGGCACAAAGTTACTAGGAAAAAGAAGCTAATTTCCATCGGAGAAATATAGATGCTATATGAGGAAATTGCTGCTTCCAATTTCTTCCGTTCTGCTCAAGGAAAAGGTGTTTTGGATATACGCCTTCCGTACAAGTAAAGAAAATTTCCTCACAAATATATCTGACTTGTCTTACTTCCCCCTGCCAGACACAAACAGGCAAGGAGAGTTGCCCAACTGTATAGGCAAGGGGAGTTGCCCAGCCATATTGAGTAAAGGGAGTAGTGATACACTCTTTGAACAAAGATCCACTTCAAAAGAATGTAAGTTTCTTGTGATTTAATAAATATCTTAGTTCCCTCTGACTAACACTGCCTGTGATGACATAGCTTTTGAACTCAGGAATCTAAGAATATGTAATATGTCCGATCTTGATATAAAGATTTTAAAATTAGTAGGAAAAGACATGTCCAACTACTCACTGTAACAAGCAGAAAAGAAAAAAATATCTTGCAATAGCCTTTTAACTAGGTTGTCTACAGTTTTCTGAACTGGTGTACAAACATAATAGCCTGTTTATGGAAGTTTTGATTTCTGATAATTGATTAACTTTGAATATTATTTCATTCTCAATTTCTTATTCTCAGTATCTCATTCTTAATTTACCTTAGAGATCCTCTAAAGCACTAATACAGAGATTGTTTTAATACAAGGCAGTTGCAAGCCCTTTCCTAGTTCCATAAACTTCACAGTCATGAGGTATCATTTGGTCATTCAGTTTAATAAGCTATTAGTACCATGTTTAATGATAATTGATACAATAGAAAACACTGCCTGAAGTACAGGCCTGTGTGACAGGGTTAGTTTGAGAGCTAAGCTGTATGTCTCTCTGGATATTTTTTTTTTTTCTTGAATCTGGAAAACAGTGCTCATTATTGAGTTTTAAAAAGAAAGGCCAAGAAGTAAGACTTAGTCCAGTCTTAAACTTAGTGAAATGTAAAAGCTGACAATAGCTAGGCTTCATATAAATAATGTTTGCGATCTTCAGAAGACAAGGGAGTTGGCTGGATCCACTGTGTCCAGATATTCTCTGCTACATAAGAAAACAAATTTTCCCAGCTCCTCTCTCAAAAACCCCTAAACCCTGAGCTGAAATATGAAGATTACAAAATACGTAAAGCTTTTTATAAAAAATAAAGCTATTTCTTTAAAGATGTTTAGGAACATGTATGTAATGTAGTATACTCTACCCTCTCCTGAATTGGTCTGAAGAATAATTGTAATGTTTGGAAAAAAATTAACAATGCCAATAGTTTTAAATTATTTACCCAAGAATAGAATTTTCTGATAATTACTCCATAACATTAACATTTATATGGTTTTTATTGAATTAATTTTTACACAGCAGAATTGTTACTAAAATATCATACTTGTTTCACTTGTTCCTTGGGAGCATTCATAGTAGTGCTGGTAGTAATCAAGCAAACTGGAACAACTGCATTAATCGAGTGTTTTTAATGTAATTGCTCTATTTCATGAGTCAAATCACAAAACTTGCAATTCCTAAAAAATAGTATGCAATAGAAAAGTAAAGAAAAACTTCAGAGCTTCAAACAGAAATTAAAGTTTCAGTATTTTATGCAGTTATACTTCCAAAGGTGTTGGTTGATAGCCTAATTGTTAGCTGTTAAGAAAAGTAAAGCGGTTTCCTTAGTGCATGGGTTTTGTGAAATGTTTATTTTTCAACATAGGAATTATCAGACTGGGCTGGATTCCAGACAGCTGGGCAGATGGTTCTTTCTTTTCAAATTGGGTTGTGCCAACAAAGAGAGACAGCTATACAAATGTTAACCCCTAAGGGATAGAGAAATCTCTTGTCAATCTTCGCCGCTGTAGCCCCCCCCCCCCCCCAACTGCCTGAAAAGAAAAGCAAAATAGCAATTTTGATCTAATTACTGGAAAATATTCAATTTTTTTAATGTAAGTTTTAAAAAACAACCTTTTAGAAATATAATGCAGTTGATTAGCTGGTGTTTAACATGTGGTAGTGTAGATAATGAAGCATGAAAAAACCAAATTTGCCTCAGGTCAAGTACATATCCATTGCAGCATCATGAAGATGCTAATATATATTTTAAGAAAGCAGTTAGTAACTTGCTGCAAAACTGATTTGTGCATGGACTGTAAGTAGGTTTATTTTCTGATGTTTGAATTAATTTGTTTTATATACTTTACAAAGACTAAAAGTTTGAAGTGTGTTGCCTAAAAATAACTACTTCAGGAAATAGACCTAAAAACTTGTGATCTTGGAAAAAAAATGTTAAGAGTTGCAGAAGTTACCCCTGAGTGTCAGGATTTAGTTTTCTGTGTAAGGTAGTAATTTAAAAACAAACCTTTCATTCTTTGAAATTCTTCGACCTTTAAAATAAATTTCAGATACTACTCTGTGCCATTCAAATTACTGTTATTTTTTTCTGGTTTTGAAAGAAAGCAAGCAGGTTTTTACTTATCTGAATTTTTAGATGAGCTATTCTTTAGATAATAGAGGCTTGGCTAATAGATTCAGAAAGAAAATTATTTTTTTTTTGAGAAAGAGGAAGTCTGAGATATTGCAGACAATAAGCAGTTATTTATCTTTGTGAAATAGAATAAGAGAGGAAAATTCAGACAGAGGTTGATGCAAAGTTTAGTAGGTCAGAACAGGGTTTTGTATACGATAGTTGGAAAAAAGTAAGAAAACACTCGTTCCATTTTTTAACATGCACTCACTTTGGTTGGAAATAAGCTAGCTGCAGTGCACTCTTGAGTGTACTGAGTCTGAGTTTCCCCCCTTAGGCAAAGAAAAGTATCCTTTGTACATAGAATGATTTGCTTTAAAACACTACTTGGTTTATTGTTTAGGAGACTAACTCTTGAATTGACTATGTGTTGCATAAATGCACATTTTAGTGCCTTTTTCAGGCACTTTCCCCCATTGCTTCCGTTATGTCTAGATAAAATTGTTAAGGATTAAGTGAGGAGCAAGCCACTGTGGTTCTGTTTTTCTGCACGTGGCTGGAATTAAAAAAAACAAAACAAAAAACAACCAAAACCCCCCAACATTCTGCCTGCTGTTATAAAGAAATATATCAATATCATATCCTAATTTGTGATTTATCTGTTTTGAGGGTGTAACCCTGATGCTTTGTCACATACTTCCAGATTTTTGTTGCCAATTGTTTCCTACATTATTAGTTTAATTTTGTTTTTACTTTCATGGTTAGATAGTCCTGTTTGTTTCTGTCACATTGTGTATTGGTGAAGTGGCAGCCAGCTAGAGAAAGGAGAATGAGTTGTATATTTAAAAGCAAATTTAAGAAATTGTCACTTTGAAAAAGTAGTTTCAGTTTTTGTGATTGGAAATGAATTCCTGTGTTCTGAGTGAATTTTAAAGTATTTCTAGTTGAGGTGATCATGATCTAAAAATTTTACCTATCTAACAGTGAAGTTTTTCTTTGTGTTGGTAAAGCAGTAGTAACAAACAGTCTTCAAAAGTATTCAGTTACTTTTTTTCATATGTGTGTGTATATATATACACTTTTGAAATTGAAATGAAAGAAAAAATGAAACTTTGCTAAATTAGCTTTTTTAAATTTATATCTTAGCTATTTTTTTTCTAAGTGGAGGGTATTCTACTCCAAAACAAACTTTAAGATTGACACATTCTGATGTTATTATGCAAGTAAGAGGAATGGGAGAAGCCTTGCGTAGCTCTGAAGCAATGCTACTCAGTCCAATTCTTGCTGTAGTGTCTAATACTGCCATTTGAGTACAAAGAACAGGAGGAGAAAAGGACACCTAGGGAGGGTGAATCACCTTCTCGGATGCTTATCTTTAATACAGAAAAAAATTGGCCCAGAAAACATGACAGGTATCTTAGATTGAGATAAATGTAAGTGATTGGTTTTTTTTACACTGTAACCACAGCAGTTACTGTACCTTTTTAATTTGCATATTTTTAATTTACTTCAGTAGAAGATGAATCCTAAGAGTTCCACCAGTGCATTTCCAATTTTATTTGGTTATGTTAGTTACAACTGTGTGCTTACATTTAATGAAAGACACATTATAAATACTAATAATTTGTTCTGCTGGCAAATATTTCAACTTAAAATGTTTGCATTTTGGATGTTATTATATTCTTTCTTGAACATACAGGAAAAACTAAGCTTTATTCCTTTCAAAATAGTGGAGTAACTTCTGGGTATGAATAAAATAGAATTTAATGTGATACCAAACATCATGGAACATTATTTTCTTTTCAGATAGCCTTAGTCTAAAATGACTTCAACGGTCAGTGAAGCTTTTCTTATTTTGGACTTTGCTGCTTGACTGTTTTTATTTATTTATTTCAACAGCCAACTTGGTATTATTTTTGGACTACCTGCTTGTTTTTTATTGCAGAAATTACTTCTGCAAACTGCTTGTCAGCATGTTATGATAGCGTAGTCTGAATTTGATTTAACTCATGGTAGTAGTAACCACTCGCCTGCCTTCTCTATTCCTCTCTTGTTTTCAATCAGTTTTTCTTTTTATATCCAGTAGACCCATTGGCTATGAAAGTGCCTTTTTAAGATCAAATTGTGCCAGCTTGCTTACACTTGAGCTTTTGTCTCCTGGCCTTGGTCCACAGTAAAATAAAGTCAGATGGAATGACACCAGGTAATATTTTTATTTTATGTATGTGGGTTTTTTTATTTCAAACTTACAACGTGGTGTTTATGCTCCAGTGTTGCAAATATAGGCATCATTTCATTGCTGTTGGAGTAGAGTTTAGACCAATTTTCTAGTGAAATAAGTGGGAACAGGGCAGTCTACAGAAAATCACATTGGCATAGCTTTCTGTACCTGGAAGACTAATTTTGGCACCTTTAGCAATTACTAAATATATTATATTTGAAAGAAAGTAAAGCATCATCTCTTCGTAGACTCTTAGCTCTTTAGACTTCCATTTGTTTTCAAGTGTTCTTACTACAAGCTGTGGTTTTACCTTATTTTGCTCTGTGTGTGTTACCAAGAATGTCTCAATTTTAATTTCTTTGCTGTATCTTGAAATATTAAGAAGAAACACTTGTTTGTTCTTCAACAGAGAAAGTGGAGATTTGGTCCCAAGTTTTGTTCTATGGTTGCCTACAGAGTTTTGGTTGGAATCAGGAGATGGGTGAGGTGGGTTTGTTTTTCTTAAGATCAGAAAAAAGGAGATTTGTATGTTTTCTTCAATGTTAGGAAAACTATCCTTGATGTTGTGAATGCCTGTATCTCGATGGGTAATTTCAGCAAACACCTGTTTCTTAAGTTTCCAAGACCCTTTTTCTTAGGGTTTACGGTTTGCTTAATCTGAAGAAGTAGAATGTACTTGAGTTAGTTTTAATGCAGTTCTTAATCTAATTAGCAACCCATAAGAAATGACAACACTTTTTGCTTCAGACCCTTAGTTAAAAATAATAGGGTAAATGTTAAAATTTCAAATCACATTGTTTTGATACATGTGTATGTCTTCTGTTTTTTATAAAGGTCAGGTATTGTGACAGCAGTTGATGGTTGATTGTATTGTGAAATAGAATTTAAAACTATTTTTTCACATCTGAACACAGTATGAAATTAGGGTGCTTGCTTAGAAAAGCTTTCAGTATACTTCTGAACAAGAGAAAATGTAGTTTCCTTCATTGTACTAGCAAGTCATTTAGCAGAAAAGCTAAAAAACCCCCATACCCTCCAGGAAGAAGGCTTGACCTTCAACAAGCCAGTGTGATGTGTTTCAACTAACTCTCTAACTGGCAAAGCACTAATGAAAGATTTGTCCAGTACCTTTATCTTTCTGTAACCAGGTTGTCAAGTAGAGGTTTTTCCTTTATTTGTATTATTTAATATTCAGTCTCCTTTTTTTGTGATGCTTTATTTAGGACTCTTGGAATTTCTTGAGATGATGAGCTAACTTCTTTGTTGTAAATAGACCAAGTCCTGACAATAAAGGGAGTTGTTTTTTTTTTTTTTTTTAAATTAAAGAAATGAAACTGAAAAGTGAAAATACACCACATTTGTACTGTGTACAAAAATCAACCCCTTGGGCAAGGGAAAGGAGGGTTCTTGTCCTAGGGTGGTTTTCATTGAGTAAATCTAAAAATAGGGGTCTTGAAAAAGAATAGTGTTGACTTAAAACTCAACTACCTTTCAAGAAAAATACTTGTTGTCATTTGATTTTAGCACGAGTTCATGGAAGTCGTTAATCCACAATGTGTACATTCAGAAGTCTTTGAATTATCAAATTGGCCAGCTATGGATTGCTTTCAAGAGGATCCCAAAAGTTAAATAGCAGATATGTTAGCAGATAGACCGGAGTTTTCATCTAAAACCTGGGTCTTAAAAAAAAAAAATAAAATAATTCAAACTTCAAGAGTTTTGGTAATGTTAACTTTCCTTACTTTTGCCATAGGCATGATTTCTGGCTACAGGTTGGTTTGGTTGAGTTTTTTTTTGTTTTGTTTTTTTTTAATCCTTAACTTCCAGTGAGGGATAAGAAACTATAGAAATCCATATAGTTCCCCAATTAATGAAGTTTCGCTTTGGTAAGTGAGGTAAACCTTCCTATTGTGTGTAAATGTCATCTTCTGCTAAATTTCTAGAGTTTTGACATTACACAGAGAAAAACACTTTTGGGGAGAAAATTTTCCTACTTCTGCCTGTCTTTTGAAATGTTAATGGTAAAAGCAACGCTGTTTCTGAGCAACAGTTGACCTCTTAAAAATACAGCTTCTTGGAAAAAAAGCCAAATGAAAATGTGTTGTAGAGAAGGTAGACATCAGAAAATACTACTGGAGTAAGTGAAAATATCAGTTCTAATAGCGCTTTGGTTTCGTTTGCTCTAGGTCCTTATACCTGTTTCTAAAGTGTTATGCTGCACGCTGGAAACATGTCAGCGTTGCTCTGAGGTGTTCCTTGGATGAATAGCTTGTGGTAGTGTTTCCAAGGACCCACATTTCTCAGTTATCTGCACAGCATTCTGATAATGTCCCGAAGTAATGAATTGCAATACTGCATGTTGTGCTCCTTTGGGTGTTTCATCAGACTTGGCTTCTGCTTTAAAAAAATAAATGTATATTGAGTGTGCAAGCAGTCTGGGGAAAAGCCAGCAAAAGCTAAAATGATATACAGCAAGGTTCAAAATGTGTAATTATAGAGAGCTTGCTCCCTCTTTCTTTGAAAAGCCTTTTACTTGTTTGAGTGCAATATTGCAAAATTGAGTTTTGAGTAAGTAGTTTGTGGCAAAAAGTTGATTTTATTACTTAATATTTAAAATATCACAGGTTTTAAAATGAAAACACTTGTTTTAATCAAGTGACAAAATTAGATGAAACTGTTAAACCTTAGCAAAAGATACAATGATATTTGCAGAGAGAAACGTTTCCTCGGAAGAGTGCAATCTGACAAGAAAATTAATTCATTCCTGAGGATTCATGAGACTTTGGCAGCAAAGTGTCTTAAAAAAAGGAGATCTTGAAGACACTTCATTTGCAGGCAGTGAATCTATTCACCTGAGTGCTTTTTTCTTGCAATCAGAGCAATCCTTAGGAGAAGTGAAGTAGAAAGGAGAGAAATTCTCCAAAGTAGGGGAACAATCTTGCTAGGCAAAGTCATTTTCCTTTCTGAAGTGTTTGAGTGTACAATCAGGGAGAGAATACTCCAAGAAATATGTTTTTGATCAATGGAAACACAGGAAAGCTGTCTGAAAATTCTATACCTGTTTCTCCCACTTTCTCATTCCCTTCTTTTAGTGCAGTAGAAGACAGGCATAAATTCAGTTGCAGAATTTCATTAAACTGTTTGTGCCAGGTAGAGGCTCAGAACCTCAGCAGAACATGTGAAAACATCATTGGTCAACAAGGAATTCCAGATGTAACGGAACAGCCTGACTTAATACATTGTAGTATCTCACCTGATTTAGGAATTGTGAATTCTGCTGGCCTCTAAACATAAAGTAAAATGAATCTGTGTAGCCAAAAGGAACAGTATTATGAAGATGTTTTGGGACTAGCGGGGGGCTGTAAGACTTGATTGAAGCCCTCTGATATTATACGAATCTATGAGTATTTGAAGGTGGTATTGAATAAGTAAGTATTTTTCTACATTTGAGTAAGTAATTTAGTTTTATGTTGGTTTAAATAAAATGAAAATTTATGACCTGAAGTGGTTTAAAGATGCAAGAAAGGGGAGTAATAATGGAGTTCAGTAGAATTGCAGTAAACAAATTGTTAAAAGTGTTTGTTCTAGAGTGAAGTAGTTAAGGATTCATAGGAGTATGAAGTTGCTGATTACTACCTGCTGGCATTGTACTTTGTATTCTAATAATGAGTAGGCTTTCTGCCTTAGCATCCTTTACATTTATGAATATATATAAATGAATACATTTCATCAGCTTCTACAAGGACAGTGAAGAGGCTCTGATAGCACTGATCCAGGGGCCTCAGAAGTTTACATAAACATTAGTTAGCAATATGTGATTCAAAAAATGAATCTTAGGGCTGGGGTGGGGGTGGGGGGGATCATGTTTCAAATGTATAAGAGCTTACTTTAAAATCTACAGGGAGTCTTTTTTTTCTGAACTTAGCGCTCATTTTTCCTCAGTCGTAGTCCTAACTCAATACTAATGTGATTAAAAAAAAAAATTGAACATTGAATTATTGGTGCTTGTGTTATACTGACATCCAAAACACCATCTATCAGTCTTCAAAGGAAGACTCCAGTACTGTTTTATGAAGATTTCCTGTTATATTAAATATATAAAATATATAATTTTAAAATCTTTTTTGTTTTAGTCTTAAGTAGCAGAAATAAAATTTTTTGACTCATGCAAAGAGTCATTGCTGCTTAGCAAGTATTCTACCTGATAGTATGCTGTAAACATATGTGAAAATCACAGTACTGTAGATGTCACTAATATATGAGTATGCATTTCATTAAGTGGACAAGGGCAAAAGGCAGAAGCCATGGTGAGGATCAGCTCTGGTTATGTTCGTAGTACAAAGAAAATGGAAGTAATGAAATGAGCAGATGTAGCAAATTGTAAAAGGTCATGAGATAAACGTAAGTTCAGAATGTATTGCCTTTCAGCAAAACATTTCATAGAGTGTTTACTAAAAAAAATTTTCCTTGTTCAATTTGAACTATAGTTAAAGATATTAGGTATTAAATGTAACATGCTAATTTGTAACACCATCCTTGTAAGGCCATTTTTTAAGTCAGTCCATCAGTTTGCACTACCTGCTTAAGGAATGATCCTTAGCAGGAATGATGATGTCAGATCAGTGTTGATTTAACTTTAAAAATGTGGAAGGAGTATGTATTTTTAAGTTTGAAAAAAAACTAGAGCCAACACACCTATCATATGTTGATCTTATAATCTTCACCTTTAAATCGACAGTATAACCAATAAAACATAAGATAACAATCTTTGACATTTATGTTTTGTTATTTTTATCTTGGAGCTTAAGAATCAACACACAACTGTATGAAAATTATATTATTGTTTACTGATCAACTAAAAACTTAGGGCCGTAAAGCTATAAATGCAGTTTAGTCCTTTTTAATAATGAAAATTTCTACTCCAAGTGATATTTTTATATTCCATAGAATAAAATGCCTGGAGTTAATAATTGACACGCTGTTTTCTCAGGTAAATGTTTGTATAGTTGATGCTTCAATTTTAATCATATTAACACTTAAATATATTTTTTTCTTACTGTTGTTTTAGTAGCATCACAATCCTTGTCTTATTTCTGTAAGGTAAAAGAAAAGATGTTACAATCTATAATTTAAATTTCTGCTATGTTATTAAATAATAAAAGAAGAAAAGACAGTGTTCTTTCTTGAAATACTTTTCTAATGAGGTCTAAGCAATTTCTCTCTCTAGTGAATTTCAGTTTTGTAGAGACTCTTGAAAAAATGGTGCTTTAAATATGCAAAGGAAAGATCTCAATTGATTTCTTTTCTTGAAGGATTTTTTCCAGTTTTGTTGTATCAGATCTTTCCTTTCTAATGTTTAAAACAAAAAAAGCCTCCCAACCCCCCCCCCCCCCCACTTGTCTTGAGTCTGAAATAAAATGCTTTTTAGTTAAATTGTAAGGTGATGTGTCTGCCCTCCTGTTGCCCTTCAGCTGATTGAAAATATTTACACAATGTTTCTGACCTTGAGTGTGTGAGATGGTCAGTTTTCAACTGTTAGCAGTTAATTCAGATAGTATAAAAAAATTCTTTCTGTTTTGAACAAATGTCTGTGCATTGATGTGCACTCCTGAAAAGTTTAGGTCTTGTTTTTTATGCTATTTAACCCTTACTAACAGACAGTGATATCTTTCACCATTTGCTGTACTGAATAATTCTGGACTTTGGGGCTCTATGGTTATGTGAAAACATAATTAGCTTGTTGCATGTTTCAGTATTAAGTATAAACGCATGCGTCTACTGTGCCTTTTTTTTTAACGAGGGAATTTTGCTTTCTTTGTTACGCAGCTCTTGACAGAACTGCTGCTCTCCTGTGTTTTGATACTTGTTTCAGTTAAATTGTGGGATGTTATAGAAAACAGCACAGTTGTTCTTGATACTTGGAAAAATCTTGTCAATGTTTTGAAACATTACCTCTGATATAACATGCAAATTTTGGGAAAATTTCAGCCAATGTTTATTCTGTGGAAGAAACTCCTAGTTTAATTTTATAATTCTCCCAACAATTTAGATTTGAATTTCTATTGTCTACTCTTTCAAGGAGTTGGAAACTATGGCAATGCTAGTGCATAGTACTAGCGGACATCTCTAGTAATGATAAGGGAGCGAGAGGAAGGGAAATAATCATCAAGAGAAGAGATGATGAGCTGATTATTAAAGTAGTTGCCACTGTTACAAACCAAAAAAGTTGAGCTGGAAGCCACTGTTGTGGTTTTAATTCTCTGTTTATACCAGTGAGCTTGGTGCTTAATTAATTGTTCAGGCAGTGGACAGTGGTACAGTGCCCTGATTTGTGTCAGAGGACACTCACCTGAGCAAAACTTTTCTGCAGTCATATCTTCTGCCACACAGTAGTGAGTGTATTGGCTTTATATATCATTTTTCAGAATAGGTAACTTATTTTTTTTCTTTCCTGTTTCTAGACTATTCTACTTCCAACATGGAAGCCATTTAATTTCCCAGAGAAAATCTGTGCAGTTCCTGTTATTTTCATTGTCCTCAAGTAATTTAATGGAATCAGAGTAGCCTGTGCCACCATGTTGCCACAGATTTTTTTTCCTTCGTTAGCTAGATTAAAACTAGCATAGTTTTCTTACCTATTCCACAGTCATGCTTTATCTCTTTGTATAATTATTCTTCATCCTCTGTGGGCCAAATTATTTATGAAAAGAAGTAGGCACACCATAATTTAACATGCTTTGACCAGCTTTCTAAAAGTGTGATTTTAATGTTTCTGAGCATTTATTTGCTGAAGTATCCTTAAAACCATGAAGTGGCTGAGTTTTATCCAAGTTGATCTATATATGTCATTGAAGCAACATGTACTGTGCTGTTTAAACTTTATGTTTGTTGATTTTTCTAACACCCATCCTTTCCACCAGGGAATCCCATTACCTCCTCTGTGTAATGCTATTTGTACAATAGCAAATTTTATATGGAAATGTAGCTACATTTTTAATACATCCCAAAGGCAGAATTTTGCTATGAAGTTGATATATGCATAAATAAATTTAAAAAAGAATAAATATAAATGTAGTAAAAACTAATAGAAAGGACGGCACAAAAAATCATGTTTGGTTTTATGGCTGTTTCCAGTCTTTCAATGTAAGCTCATTGATTTCTCTAAAATTAGTATCTTCTACTATAGAACCAGATGTCATCTTTACATAATTATGTATGAAGCTTCTAAATTCTTTTTGGAAACAACGTTAACTACAAGATTTAGTTCTTCAGTTTTACTATATAATGTACTAAATTATATATTCATAGAGATATTAAATTTAGATGAACATGCATTCTGGGTTTCTTACCCTTGTTTAGACATACTGACTGCTCTAGGGCCTTGAAGGAACTTAATTCAGCTTTCGAGCAGGTACTAATTCTCAGACAACAAATTGGTATGTAAACATAAATTTAATTTACTATATTAACTGCAGAGGGTAAAAGTCTTGCTGGTGTAAATATAATGCTATGCATGATCAGGATTCCTCAGGTTGTCCTCCTCTTCCTGGATTTTAATTTTTTTTCCAGAGATATACCTATATAATACGGAAAAGTACGCACACACGCACATGTGTTTGTTTGTGTGTCATATATATGTGTGTATGTCTCTTGCATTTGCCCAGTATTTCTGGACAAAGCTACTGCTTGGTAATCAGAGCTGAACTGCTGTATGCTAGATGGCCCCAGACATGTTAACTGTGCTCATTGTTAAAGTTAAATTTACTTTTGGACGCCACTGGAGATTTTGTATAACTTCAGTATTTGCTGTGCAGAAAGCCTAATATTTTAGAAAACTATTTTATGGACTTGTGTCTATATTTGAGTCATTCATACTGAGGAAGTTCAGAATTTCTAGGAAGCTTTGCAATTACTGCATATATTATGTGCAGTGTATGTCTGTATATTTCATCTGGAAGACTCTGTAGTTTAACTGAGCCAGCTGTGCTTTATAATCTAAGTGTATGGCTCACATACTTCATATATTAAGTTATTAATTAAGGTGAAAGTTTACTATGAATCATGGAAAACTTCTGTAGAAATGCAATATAATTAACTATGAACCAGTACTTCTATGGAAATGTTGGGTTGTAAGCCCATGGTGCATGAACACTAAAGTCAGGCCTTGGGAAGGAAACATACTTAAATATTTTCTGACTTCATGGCTTGTTTCTTATATTTCTGCAGTAACCCCTGATTTATTGCTCTTCTATGAAGCTCATTTTTGTTAGTGTTAATTTTTAATGGTCCTAATCAACCATAATCTAAACTTTTTGTATGGTACATGTTACAGCAGTACTGGCAACGTCATGCTTTCAAAATTCAAAGGGTGAAAAACAGGATATTCCATAAGTTTGCCTTATGTTTTGAACATTTTTTTATAATGGTTCCATTAAATAGGTTTGTTGGTTGATTTTTTTTTTTTCTTCAAAGGATGGTGTTTACATTACTGAAATGTAATAATTACAGAAGCCACAGTTAGAGCTGCACAAAGTTTTTATATTTAATACATAGAAATATATAATAAAACCATGATAAAATGATGAATACCTTTGTAGAGTTTGGCACAGTTTTGGCCTCTGGATATTAAAACATGATACATGTTCCAGTTTTCATAGCAAATTCTAAACATATTCTGGATTTATCTTTTATTACTGAAATAGTGGCATTTGCTGAAAAAGTTGATTCACTCTAGAAAGTAAAATAGATAAACAGTCGCATGATAACAGTGATTTTGGTCAAGGACAGAAACTTTGTGAAGGTTTTCCATACATTGTAATCAGTTCTGTATGGTGTTAATAATTTGGGAGGGGTGGGAAGTGGTCTTAAGCTGTGTATTCCTATGGAAAGAGGAAGAATAAGTGCTAAATATTAAAAGATGAGATGTCTTTAAGAAATATACCCTTTTAGTACCCTTTTGCTGTTCACATGATGCACACGTACAGGTATTTTGTTTGAAAGGCATGAGAATGGTTTGGGTTATTTTAGTAGAAGAATGAATGGCAAAAATACTCGGATTTTTAATGAATAATCTTTTAAAATAAAGAAAAATAAATTAAAATATTGGAAGTTTGAAATGTAGAATTTCTGGAATGTTTGTCAGGTTTTTTTAATCAGTAATTTTACCCTAAGTAGGATTCAGCAGTAACATTTGCTTATGATATTACTAGCCGTTTCTGCTTATGCCTACCCTTACTTGCCTTGTCCCTTTAGATGTGTTCTGATACCTGTTTCTGAACTAAATGTCTCTGAACTAAATCAGGAAGCTGATTTGATTTAATCATTCCCTCATTTCTTTCTCCCCCCCTCCCCTTCCTTTCCCAACCTGGATTAGTTCCCCAGTCACATTCACGATGCAGCCCTACAAACAGTTGTGCAGTACAAGTGAAGGGCAGATGGGGGCAAGGATGAGTAGTAGAGTAGGAAGACTAGAAAACCCTTAAGTCAGCATTGCTACTGAGGAAAAGGTATGTGGAACCTTACCCTTACGTTAAACACCACAAGTTCTTTCAGTAATTACATGTTTTGCAAGTTAATTCACAAGATTGCAGTACATATCTAAAACAGGAATTTTCAATTAATGAGATTAACAACAGCTTTTTCACGCTGTCATTCTGGTCAAATGAGAAAACTGTAAGTGTAGGGCAGTATTTATCAAAAAAGGAAGATCCTTTTTTGATCACAGCAGTGATTAGAAAACTTATGATAGTTTAAACTAGTTTTTCCTCATGATTGTTATGGAGATTCACAGATTTATTTTTCATTTAAAAGGATAGTTTGAGCATTGTGAAAGTGCTTAAGCTATCAATCTCTTATAAGCTAATATACACAAGAGCAAAATCTTGTGTAATAATTAAATATCAGATAGCTCTAATTTAAATGAGTAGCATTTGTCATAACACAGTGGCTATATTGTTAATGCCCTTAAAATTAGAGTGTTTTCAGTACCTTAGTCTGCCTATGCTTTCTATATGTTCAACTGCCTAAAAGTCAAATCTAATATTTATTTGGGAGTTGGAAAATCCTAAATTAAACATTTGGTAGAATTGCCATTGTTTATATGATTTTTTGAAGTTTTCTATTACAGGTTTCCTGAAGTAAGGTTGAATGTTGTGTGGAAAGAAATTACCAGCAAGTTTTTACTGAGCTGCAGCAAAGAGGCTGTAAAGTTCATACTTTAAAATAAGATTATTTTTGTTCAAATGAAACAAGAATATGCCCTGTGAAGGCAGAGTAGTTTGAAGTATATTTTTTAATATGAGGATATTTCATGATGACAATTCTGATTTCTAAAGGAATCAAATGGATTATTTTTATTCTTAAGCCATTTCTTTCCCCTATCGTCTGTTTTTCAAATGTAGAAGCCAAAAGGTTCAAAACTTAGATCTACAACAATTATGATGGACATTCTAAGGAGAACAAGATGAACTGGACTGATACCTCAGAGTCCCAGCTTTCCCCTTGTCAGCTCTACTCTTAAGAAAAGTGTGCTCCCCACTATGTCCCCAATTCCCCAGAGGAGAGTAAGAACATCTATCAGCAATGCACGTTCTGGAAAGTTTTTATTTGAGAAAAACATATTTAGAGTACTAATTATAATATAGTGGAATTTTGACCTGTAGTGTTTGGTTATTATGTTTGCAAAAAGCATAATGGAGAGTAACTTTGTGATTCTATTCTTCATTTGTTCAATTTTGATGACCCAGCAGAAGCGGAGTTATTGCAAGTAGTAAAGATACAGAGGGATCAGGATTCTGTAGCTGAAGATTCCTTCTCTATGTAAATAGTACTCACTGAAGATGCTTTTATAACTAGGTAATCTGTGATTACAGTTTAGGAATGGCAAATTGAATGGCGAAATCCAAAAATGGGACAGAAAAGTGACTGTTCATAGGACGTTTGGGGTTTTTTATAGACTCAGAAGGACTATTGCCCACTTCACAGTATTATTTAAATTTGTACTTAAGACCAGCTTTGGAATTATAGAGGAGCTAAAGGCACATAAACCTTCCAAATTAGTCCCTGCTTCCCTTTTCTTCGCCCTTCAGCACTGTTCTTACTGTAGCATCATGGCTACTTTCCAGCTTCACAACCCTACCTGTTTGAGGAAGGAAACTACTGCTCTACAAGAGCTTCTGGAGTGTGTACTGTACCCCATAGTGGAGTCCTGTGCTCCTGTCATGTGCTTCACTGTCACCCATGACAACGTGTACAAAGCTGAACTTGCATTGAGACAGTGTATAATGATGCCTGCATCTTGGGGAAATCAACGGGACTTAAATGTTTTTTGTGAAAACCTTTGCTTAATGGATGGACTTAAAGTATATGCTTAAATGCTGTTGAATTTTTATCTTTAAAAAGGGGTCTGAAAAGAACTTCTTGGAATTTTTTAGTAAGCTCTTTGTCTATTATCTTTTCTTTTATGTTTTTACACAGTGGGGCTAAGTCCTTTGGCTGTGATGGGGAGTTGTGTGTGTAACGATAACATAAGTTGCAAAAAATAATGAGTAAAATGAATCTCCTAAGGTACAGAAAGCAAGTTCAGTTTGTATTTATGCATTAGTGAGAAATTGAATTAAATACTTGTTCTCATATATTTCTTTAGAGTTATTAAAACTAACAATTATTTTTAATTAATAAACTGGTGAACAGTTTTTATAAGTTCTTATAAGTAATTTTTATATAATATTCATGAAACTGATTTTGATTACTACTAAGTATAATTGAGGTAAATAAAGAACTATTCTTTGCCTGTTTGTCAAAGATGGAGAATCAGTGTCTGATTCACGGTGCCTGATTCTGCTTTGCACCTGTATGAGATAGGTGAAGAACAATACTAAATTAGATTGTAGGGTTTTTAATGCTTGAACTTGCATGTACTTCATGAAACTGAAAAGTGGAAAATTCACTGTGTTATTCCAGTGCAGTTTCAGTGCAAACTTCAGTACACCCTTAATTAGGGAGTCACATAATATTTGCCATCAGATCCATTTGTCAACTCCATTTGCTGTCCAGAGTTACAGATGTCAGAAATTTCTACATGTCATCAATTCATTTGTCATAGTTGTTGCATGTTAACATTAAAATCCAGTTAGCTAATGTTGACATCTAAATTGCCATCTTTAGATTTCAGAGTCAATAACAGATTTCAATTAATTTCATACTGATCTGAACTGTTGTGTCAGGGTGATGCAGATATAAGGAAGTCAATACTGGTTTGTATTTGCTTTCATTGTTGGTTTTCTTCAGCACTAAATCCTGATAAAAGTGTAAAACAAAGGTTTCCCAAGTGTATTTTTCAGAAGTGAAGGTTTAGGTTGATGCTGGAAGGCTAAGAAAGAGCTCTTCAAGTTACAGCAAGTAGTGGATTCTGATTAAAAACAAACAAACAAAAAAACCCAAAACCCAAACAAACCCAGCCAAAAAGGGAAAATTGAGGAGGAAGAAAAGAAACAATTTTACCCTTAACCTATTATTGTAAACTTGGCAAATTGTCACTCATTAGATAGTGAGTGTATAGTCATTTAGACAGATAATATAAACAAGAAACCTAACAGCTACAATTACATGTTTCTTAAATTTTAAATGTAGATTTAAGATTGTTAGCAGGTCATTACTTATATTCATGTCTCAGTACAAGATACTATTTTTAACTACAATTGCAGAAAACTATTTTGCATCATGATGGGTATTTGGTAATTTGTGCCCATAAGATTCATAATGAGCATTACTAAAATTGTAACACAAAATCTTGTTTTATTGTTGTGCTTTTTTTTTTGTTCTTTGTAACGAAAGTAATATGTGTGCAACTGGAAGACAAGTACCAAAATGGTAAAGGGCTGAGAAGTGGTTTTGCAGGTTGGAAAACAGGTCGTTCTTGTCAGTGTTATTACATGACTGAGATCAATAACTGCAGTATCAACAACGGCACACCCAGTAGATGGTCTGAATTTGACCAATCACACCATGTCTGAGCCCTTTCAATGTTGAGATAGCTATAATTATTTTTTTTTTTTGATCAAAAGCAAATGTTAAAGCTATGCTAGAATTTTGAAAGATTAGCAAATTAGCCACACCAAAGCTTGTCTTTCTCTTCCAAATGTAAAAAAAAGTTGAGCCTTCAGCTTGGCTGTTCAGGAATGTACAGACAAATCAACAGATTTGTTGTTCTATTATCTTTCTTAGGAATAATGTCAGGAGTTTGCAGAATATCATAGTTTCTTACTGTATTTGTGTTATGAATATAATTCTACCAAAATAGTTATTTATATAAAGCTTTTCAGAATTCCTAAAAATAAAAAATAAATGTGTCTTTAGGGGTGGGGTTGAAAAAGCAACCAAAACTCGCCCCCCCCCCCCCCCCCCCCAAAAAAAAAACCAAAACCAAAAACAAAAAAACCCCCAAACAAACCAAAAAACCCAAACCAAAAAAACCCACCAAAACTCTGATGCACAGGGAAACATGATACATATATGGAAACTTGAAGCTGTTTTAAAGATGCTAAACTGTATTTATACTTATAAAATATGCATATGCATTTTTAAAGTTACCATTAGTTTCAATTTCTGCTGGAAGGCCAGGTGTTCTTTTCCCTGATCACTGAGCACTTCACAGAGTTCACAGAGCACATAGTTGTTCTGTTACCTTGTGCTGGGCAATTCTGGTGCTAAAGAAAAGTGGATACCAGTTTTAGGTATCACCAGTAAGGTTGGGAGCCCAGCTCATGAGGGTAGCTAGTAACTAGCTGATTAGCTCCGCTGTTTCTTGATCCGGGTATGTTCCAGATGCTGATGTAGCCACACTGATTTGGAATGGATGAGGGATCCACCTGTACCAAAGCTGATCTCATTACTGCTCCTCATTTATATACTACCTGCTTTGTAGCTTACCTTTTTTTTTTTCTTTTTTTTTGAATGGCAAAAAATAAAAACCTAATACTTGTGGTCTACCAAACATCTGGAGCACGAGAGTAGAGCAGGTCAGTCATCTCATTCCAATTCTTTTTTTCTGCTTCTATGTTTACTTTCCTACCATACAAGAATTTTCAGTAATTGATCCTGGGATATTGGGATATTCTATAGTTAAAAACTGAATGGGAATTCTCTGGGAGAGTTTCAATAAGGTATGGTACTTGTTTTAAAAATACAAAAATAATGAGTGATGTAGTAAGAGGCTTTTAAGTGGGAATTAGAGTCTATATAATCTGTCAAGACCCATCTCTGCTAGCAGCGCAAATGAGTAGATCAGACAGCTGAGGGAGGAAAAAAACAATTTGAAAAAATTGTGGTGACAATAAGCCAATATGTAACTTTGTTAGTAGAAACTTTTTGAAGTAGAAACTTTGTTGTTAGTTTTAGTCACACCAATTCCTGCAAACACGTCTACATGCCACTGCAACTTCCACAAACAGCTATGGAAAGACAAAGACAATCCACAGATGATCACAATTTTTGTTTTCAAATGTGCCATATTGGTGAGAACTCTGCTGCATATGTACAGCCAGCTCCAAGAGAGAGACACCTAATACTCCCCAGGCTCTTGGTGTACTGTGGCGGATCAATGGCAATTAGACATGTCCCTTTATGGAGCAAGACGGCTTGGTTCTGCTGCCATGACATTGCTCCTGCTATTTTATAGCAAATCTGTTGGTTGCTGTGGAAACAAACTAATCTTTTGCGCTTTTGTATTCTGTCTTGCCTTTACAATGGGGTGTCACTTCAGGGGAAAAAAAAATTTCAATTCAGTTTTTTTAGGTTGGATTTTGTTGAAAAGTTTACACGTTTGGTTTAAAAAAAACCAAAAAAGTGCAGTATTGCTGGATGTCTGCAATTTTATCAGGAAGCTTGCAGTTTTCCAAATTGCAGACTTGGAGAAATATTCTGCTCAGTAACCTGGAAAGAAAAACCATATTCTTGTATGGATAATGTGAGGAATTCCTATGTAATGAAAAATACGTATGTTTTTCACATATTCAGTAGCAACTAAGTAGGGCTCAGGAAATTTTGTGGGGGAAGACAGGGAAGGAGAACACAGAAGTAAGAGGTGCTGGTCAGGTAAGATAGCCAAGGCCAAATAAATGGAGTGAATTGCAAAGAATTATTAACATTGAAATGGAGTTATCTAGGGAAGGCAGTTACCAGACATAAACTTTCAGCTTTTGTCAGCCAGCAGAGGGAATTCACAGGAGTTCACTGTGATTCAGCTTGAAAAAAAGAACTGATATGTCAGAAAATCCTGTTAAATACTTGTCCTTCCATTACAGTGAAAGAAGTGAAATCCAGGACAGTGTTTGAGGGAGGACAATACTGCTAATACAAGTGTGCATTTCAGTGTTCTGTAAGGACACTAAAATATTACATTCTAGACAGATCACATTGGTTTGAAAAATGTCCGGAGGTGGGTAAATCTTTGGCCAGAATTCAGCTTCTTTTCACCCTGCTAGAAGAGCCAGGAAGGGAGCAACTGCTAAAGACAAGAACTTCAGGTTGCACAGCCCGGAGTTCTCTTGAAAAAAAAAAAAAAAAAAAAAAATATATATATATGCATAGATCCTGGGTCTTACAGCATATGCTCCCATTTTTTTATGGTGTACACACCAAGAGGCACACAGCTGACACATTTCCCCCTTCCCACTGTCCTACAGTGAGGTAGTGGGGAAAATCAGTGCTGTTCCAGGTATACTTTCTATTCCTTTGGTTATAGAAGCCTGGAATTCCAGCGAAAGAAATAGAATTCTTTTTTTTCCTTATTGTTAAGGTATCCAGACATATTTTTTTTCAAGTTTAGGATGCCGATAGTCCCGTGATAGGAAAAAGAGAGATCTGCATCAACTGGTGAAGGAAATAAAGGGTGAAAAAAAAAAGTAAAAATTGCGTTACGTGCCTTAATGTTTCTTCACATTTGTGTTGGGAGAAAGTTAGCTTATACCTGATCAGAAGTTAACACAGCAATAATTTTGTAAGGCAAGCATGTTCACGCAATGAGCTGATGGCGCAGGAAGGAAATGACAAGTGCAGAAGAGCATAAATCAACCTCTAGCTGAAATCTCTCTTTTCAACAGTGCATGAAGGCTCTATTAAAATTTTAACCCTAATGTAGTTCTTAGTTTTCAGATTTTCTAAGGGAATGTTTGTAGCTTTGAAAGTCATGAATTGGCTCAAAAATAAGATCTTTAAATCTGTAGAAGGTAGGAACTTGGTGATATACCATGCAGTTGATCTGCTTGAAGTAGAGGATTTGTACTTGACTGAAGTCAAGCAAGCAACAGCTCTGCACTGATTTACTGAACAAAGGGGACCTTGCATGTTAATAGCAGGTAAAAGTATCAATAATGTAAAAAATTATGTATGTCTTTATTCAATTTTAAGTTTTAAATTATACTTCTAGTGAATATTTTAGTATTTGTCTTATCAATTACTGCTGTATTAAGTCTATAATTTTTGAACTCTGAGGGTGTACATTGAATTGACTTTTTGAACTTAATGAATTTTAAACAAACAGAGCTAACGGAGCCTAGCTAGAGCAGTATTTACTTTTTTGTTTGATGAATTGCCAGGACTGGGGTGCTAAAGGGCGTCACAGTGCAGGTGGTTTAAATACCTTTGTGTTCTTTCTGTGTTTATATTTGGAACTCATTAGTTCCTGTTAAAGCAGTAATTGTTTTTTGGACGCAGCCGAAATTCTTAGTTCTTACTGAACCCCTCCTGTGATTTTTCTGCCTTTTTATTTTAATGTATTTTAGTTTTAATACAAGTCTTGACAACCTGGTATTTATCTTGTGTTTGCTTAGGCTTCGTATTCTCTTTAAAACAATATGTCTATTTGATTTGAGAGCATGTTTTATCTTTAGCACTACTTACTGTGTGGGATGAGAATGTGGAAGGTTGGAGTACCTTTACAATTCACATTGTTGCAATATCTTTTTCATTTCATATGAGGAAGTTCATGTCATTTGTGTGGCTTAAAAGCAATTGCAATGAAAAAGGTGAGTCTCTGGAAGAGCTTGCCAAGGTCATTTTTCCAAGTACTCTTGTTTTCTCTCATGTACCATTGTTTTATAATCCTTATTTGAGAGAATCGACCAAGGACATTTGATATAAGTACTGGTTTTCTTTGTGCTTTTCTACTCTGTCTTATTTTCACTAACAAACCAGTAGCCCTTTTATGCTCTTTTTATCTTTCTTTTTCTTTTTTTCTTCTTTGATCTATGCAAAATTAGTAAATACATTGTTCTCTGTCACCAGGTAGAATCTGTTTTTTCGAAAATGAGGAAGAACCTCTGTCACCAGGTAGAATCTGTTTGGTTTTTTGTTTGTTTGTTTCAAAAATGAGGAAGAACCTCAGTTCTGGCTATTTTTTTTTTTTTTTTTTTAATGTATATTCATCTCATTTTTACTTGAAACCAGCAGCAGATTCTCCATGCAGATTGTTTGGCACAGATTTAGGGTTTTGGCTGCCAAGATTGCTGATGAGGGAGATGGAGAGCTACTCTTTTGCCTTTGTTATACAATGGACTGTACTTTAATGTTAGTAGTAGTCTACTGCTAATGTTTCAAAGGACATGGGTTGAGTTTCAGACAAAAATGTTTTTATCCTGTTTAAGCAAGTTGAAAAAACAATCTGCCTGTGAAAATACCTTAGGAAAACTCTTCATTTGAGAGTCTTAATGCTGTACGCTATAGCGAAGATTGGTTGGTTGATTTGGATTTTTTTTTGTTTTTCTTCCTACCATAAAACTTCTAAAGATTTTTTTGAAAATATTTTTTATTTTTCTGAGTGAGAAAGAAAACTAAATGGGGCCCCAAGGAGTTATACATTACATATATATATATATAAAAACATACTTAATATTAATATAAATGGTAAAGCCAGTTTAAATGCTTTCCTTATTGTTACTTGGCTGTAAAAAAATATAATCAGAACAAGCATGCTGTAAAAGCAAACTCTTGTTCAAAAGGATTCTTTTCTTTCAGTTCAGAAGGAAGCCATCAGTAATTGTATTACTTAGCAATTATAGGGAAATCCCTTTTTGTTTAAAATGGTTTATAAGCTTGAGCTAATCCTTCAATGGTCTGTAGAAATAAACCAAGGCAAAAAAAATAATAAAGCGATTCAACCAAAACTAGAGATTAATGAATCAGAACTGACAATGAACTCGGAATTTGTACTCTTATGTCTCTAGTAAGACTCAGAATCCCTAGTTTTCTATACCATTCTTCTGTGTTTTTAATATTAATATTTGATACATGTTGCTAACAGGATGAATAGAGAAAGGCATGAAAATATTTGATTTTGGTAGACTGCATGCTAGCAAGTCTTCCTCTTACACTGGGTTTTTTCATAGCTTCCTGTATATCTGTGTTGCATGCGAGTATTTTATGTGAGTTGTTGGTTGAGTGGGTGGTTTGCTTGCCAGATTGGAAATGCATTGCTAGCGATGATTAAAATGTCATATAGTATGTTTTATATATCACTTCAGAGATTAAAAAATAGGGTATTTCAAAGAATCCATGTATAACACTACTGCATTTTCGCAAGTCAGTAGATTCTACCCAGTATTCTCCAACATATAAAAATAATTTAGACTTATCCTGTATACCATTGTACTTGGGTGCGGACTGCACTACAGCGCCTACCAACCTTGCCTCCACCAAGCTGATAAACTGAAATACTGCTCAGCTGAACATATCCTCGTTAAGAACAGAAGCCACATTATTTAGATAAAAAATTAAGACAGGAGGTGACTGAATTTCTTCTGTTACAAAGTTGTCAGAAAGATAATGATAGCTGATGTAATGAGATAAATTAAGATGATAGTCTATTAAGTACAGATTAAGAGGCATAATATGTAAATATCTAGAAAATCTGCTTTCTATATAGTTATGAATTAGTCTCAAAAATGCTCCATACACTTCTGGTATTAATTTAGAGAGATATTAAAGTGATTCTGCATTTCACTTAAGCAGTGTGAATGCCCTTAGTATTGAGGGGTGTGTAAACTTAGTCATGGAAGTTAACCTTGTGTATTTGGGTTTGTCTGTGTTTAACTTTCCACTGAATTTCATTATGGTTGCATGATTAAAGCATTGAATTGGAGCCTAAATGACAATAAATATCAAGAACCTGAAACAATTCAGTTCACCATAAAATAAAGGAACTTTGAAATAGTAACGGGAGGACTCTTGCGGGATTACTGTCTGTAAAGGGAGGAAGGGCTGCCTAAAATATCGGACTTAGTGTGTAAACTTGCCAGTGTAAATACCCCCCGCATCCTGCCGCCTTCATGCAGGTTGTATTGGGCAGTTAAGGAGGATCATGAATGAAGTGCAGGCGAATGTTTTGGAAGTCTGTTGTACTCCGTCTGACAGCTGTCTCAGTGTTGTCTCTAAAATGCTGTAAATAGTGAGTGAGACTACACAGTGGTCAGAAAACTATAACTATTTCCCACACCAACTTTTCGGTTTGCTTTGTTTCCCTGGGACTGCGGAATCTGTCCAGTTACGTTTAACATGCTATGATGTTTAAAAAACAATTCTAAAAACTGACTGTTACAGTTGTCCTTGTAGAAGATGACTGATGTATTTTTCATGGTCTTCAATAAAGTCATGAAAAAAAGAGATTACCTCTTAAGCTCTGCACTGTCATATGGATCTGGTACTCACCTTTTCCAAGCAAGTAAAGCAGCTCTCTATAGCCTCTTCTGGAAGTTTAGTACTTGGAATACTTTAGATCTGCAAGGTACTGAGTAGAAAAGCATCATTATGAGAAAACTGACAGTGCTGATACATGATCTTTGATCCTTTCTCTCTCTAACCACTACAAGATGTTCTGCTAAAGCATATGCTTCTTTTTTTGCAGAGCCAGGTGTTCTGCACTCCATTGCTACTTGATTTTTTTTCTGCTCATCTTCCACAGATAATGCTGCCTACTACTTAAAATAAAAATAATAAATACTGTAAAACATTATATTTTTGTGTGTGTGTCTCCTTTCTGTTTCATGATAGGAGATTTCCCCCCCCCCCCCCAAAACTTCTTTCATGTTGTCTTCTCTTCTTATCCTCTTTCTTTCTGGAAAACAGGAGACTTCAGGAAATTGTTATTTGAGAAAAAAAGATGGCAATGGAGATGGCTGAAGTCAGATAAAAGGAATTCCTGCATGTGGTCTGCCTGTGCTATAACTCACTGTCACTGAATTTTCCCAAAGAATGATTGTTTAGGAGTCTTTATGCTTAAAAGAATAACAATTTTTTTTTTAAAAAGTGTTGTCTACTATTTGCCTGCCTTCCAGGCAGTGTGCAATGGCCATTTCTTCTCTGATGTTTTGTTTTCTTTTGTAAAAAGAAGCTCCCGTTGCATGTTTTGAGTATTGGTTCTGCCACAAATGCTACTGGCAGTTTACAGTCATTGCTGATTCCAGGCAATGTCCTTTAACAATTCAAATCTTAAGGGTTGAGATATCCAACCCGTAAATTTCTTTCCGGTTTAGTTTGGTTCATGTGATGCTTCTGATTTCCCTCTTGTTTATGGAAATTGGTTTTGCAACTGGTTGCTTGTAGGTAGCAATAAATTCTGAAGTATAAGGTGACTGAGGGAGGTAATAAGGATAATTGACCCATTTGTAATTTTTTTCTTCTTCCTATTCTTCAGAGTGTTGTCTTACTAGTACTTTAAGAGATGTCATACTGAGATCAGACATTTTAGATTTCCACTAGGAAAAGAAATATCTGTATAGATCAAAAAGAATGGATTTTTTCCTTTGCCTCCCCCCTCCCCCCAAAGGAGAGAAGAGGAAAACTCCAATGGGACCAAGAGGTTACATGTGTAATGCTAATAATACAAAATCCTGTTTCTTTGTAGTTTGTGTCACTTTAAATATGATAAATGTAATCATTTCTGATTTCTGTGCATTCTTAGTGTTGAAGGTATTCATAAGAAAGGAAAAAGGTGGTTCAACTTGCAAGAGATTTCAGCTCCAGTTTTGCAAGCAAATAAAGGGCAAGCGCAATTAAAAACTTTGTTTAATAACTCAGTAATGTGGTATTAGTGAGAATGAGAGAAATTATTATTACTGGCCCCCAAAAAAGTTTATCCTTGCATTCATTAAAAAATGCCCTCAACCACAATATTTTGTAATGTTAATACAGAAAGGCATGCAGTTGTAAGGGGAGAAGTGGGCTTCCTCAAATTTATTTGGTAGTTTTGTTACAGTTCATTTCTACTTTCATTTTACATCAGCTACTTGTGTTTCAACATTGTTCAATTTCTTATTGGTAAGACCAGGTAGTCTATGTTTATGTTTAAAATAGTAATTAAAATTTTTGTGCCTCAAGGCTGTGGCAGAGTTTTGGCAACTGAACTTGAGATGGTTTAGATGGTATAATTTTACTTTTTTGTTAAGACATTAATGAAGTATTTTTGGATTTGTTTTGTATGGCAAAATTCCTCACTTATTTGCTAAAATCCCTAGTGGAAGTATGCTATCTATACTGTACAAGTTTTACATCTTCTTTTATGGAGCAGTGTGATTTCATTTAGAAATTCATTTGGTTTACTACTTCTGTGCAGGATTAGTTGTATTGTGTTCTGTTGTCCTTTCACAGTTGATTTCATAGAAGGTCTAAAAGATAAATCGTCACACACATTGTGACTACTCTTTTGAAGTGTGGTGATCCAAAAAAAAGTATTCTTTGCAAGTATTTTGGAGGACGTGAAATTAAAAATGTTAATAGCAACCTTAGTCAAATTGATCATATCTGTGACATCTAAGCTGTAACTGAGTTATGGTGATCACTGACATGGAGAATGTACAGCACTGGTTAAGGACAGGTTAATGACACTTTGTATACAGTTTGGTGTCTTAACTTTCTTAAAATGTTACAGTGCCAGTGCTGTATCATTTCCATTTGTCCCCACTGGGATATTTTAGGATTATATTTAAGATCATGGTTTCTCAGCAAGGTTGTGTTATTTTGTGACTTTTTAACATGGACAAAGGAATAAGACAAGCTGTATTCTTTCTGTTGTGGTTTTGGAGGGCACATTATTCCAACTTCTCAGTGCAAATTCACATACTAGCTTTTCATCTTTATCTTTGAATTTGAGTCTTGTTTACAACAGTGGTATTCAAAGAGCATCTTGATGTTTGAAGATGTGACCTCTATATATAATCAAATAAAAATTGGCTTCCAAAATTTCTATCAGTGAAGAAGCAGAGTAGAACTGACCTATTTATATTTAATCATGATAATCTAAAATATAACCTGAATGATAATGCTTTAAATTACTGTTGTGTTATGGGTTGAGTGTTCTGAATTACAAACAGGGATATAAGGGGCCTTCAGAATATAGGATACTTTTAAGCAAAACTTATTGTATCTACAGTATGCTGATCTGGAATGGGTGTGGTTCGCTTCTCAATTATATCTGTGGACAGCATCATTGTTAATTACTGAGTACTTTCTGGAGCCCTTTGGTCATATTTTTTGTAATGTCTTCAAATCATATATTTCTTGCCATAGAAGTATTCTGTGCAATCAACTCCTGAGGAAAAACCCAATTGCTGTAGGAAAAAAAAAAAAAGAAAAAAAAGTAAATATACTGGTAGTGTCATTAGTTTTGTTCTTTGGGCTTGGATACAGGAATAGCCTTCTGTGTGTTTAAAGGAAACTTTTTAGCTTATTAATAAGTTTGCATTGCTTATTCTCAAAAATGTAAGGCCTTATAGTTTGAACACATTGAGTCACTTATAGTGGTCGTCAAATTTAATCCCTCTCTATCACTTTGCAGAACTTTATGCTTGTGAATCATGTATTCTGTTAATCCACTGGAAAAGTGGTAGAAAATAGTGTTTTCTGAAGAAGAAAGCAGTCTCCTGCTGAGTAACAGAGACAAAGCTGAAAATTTTGAAATCAGATATTCTTCGTTGCTATTAGTGTACGTAACCCCTTAAAAAATTCCCTGTCTTAAATGAAAAATATCTCTAAATAGTCACTCTTTGTTTCTCTTTAAGATGCAGTACACCTATTTGATGTGTAAGTCACAGAGTTATAATATTTCTGAGATTTGCTTAAAAATTACTGAACAATAAATTACTGTAATTAATACAGGATTTGTTGCAACGCTGCTCATAGAAGAACACTATGTATATAAATATGACAGTCAAGACTTATCCAGTTGTTTCTGATACAGCAGAACAATACTATTAAACCATAAGGCATAGGAAGTTAGGGCCTATTTCAATCTGTTCCTCCTATCTGAAGTTACCTACAGATTGATTTATTTTTTCTTGTCATAGAATTCTTTTTTCAACCTAGAGCCATAAATACCGAGGTAAACAAGAATTCATTAATCTTCACACGGGCCATAGCGTAATATTAGTTCATAGCAATAGTCCAGATTTCAATACAAATACACAATTTCATGAACAGCAATCACATGATGCATGTTCCTCAGTTTATTATTCATAGTATTTCACTGTTCCAACAACAGGAGCCCTAATCTAAGAATAATATATATAGCAATCTAATATATAGCAATCTAACAGTAATAAAATATTACATAATTTAAGTTTTCAAAAATATATATTCTGATACTGTAACCATACCTCTGTGGGCAGATGATTACAAGTTTAGGAGTTTAGATACAATTCCTTTTGATGTTTAATACCCAATTTTGGATGGAGAAACTTCATAGTTATCAGCTAAATAGAAATCTACGAGAATGCAGAACTATACCCTTTTGAAACAGATTTATTGTGAAGCAACACATCTTTTGAATCCTGTTCTAGGATTATTTGAAAAAGCAGCAGACTTGTATGGGAATGTAGAAATCAAAATTGACCTAATAATTCATGATGTGGCAATAAAAACAAGTGTAGGTAAGCAGATGAGAACAGGTGCAGTTCCTCAGATTGCTTGAATGTGTTACATATTATTAAGGTAGAAGAAAATAGAAGTAGGAAAAGCAAAGACAAATGTACATTTTTTTACCCTTGCTAATACAGCGGAACAGCTTCAACCTAGTTTTCGGAGATTATTTTTGTGGTTAGAAGGTTAGATTTATTTTGAAATGAAAGCTTTAGAATCTGTAGAAAATACTTCATCTTTCAAAGTACAATTTTGGGGTCAAGTCACGCATTTGAAGCATGAAAATACTTGCTAGCAGGTGTAATTCTTACACAAGTAACCCTACTTCAATTCTACTTTGACTTTATCACTGCCATTCATATTTGGAATTGATGTACATTTCTGCCATGTCAAAAATAGATGAGAATAGTTTTGCAGTATTTCTGGGAATAGCTGATCTGTTTTTCTGAAAATAATGCTGATTTTTGTTAATCAACTTGTCAGAACTGAATAGTTTTCTTCTTTATCAAAGTGAAGAGAATTGGGACACTAAATAACAGTCTGTGCAGAACTGGGACACTGTTTGGAGACATAGCTCCAGACACTGTAGAGGATTTTTTTGACAGATAAGCTGTGTGCTTAAAGAGATAAATGTTAATCTAATACATTGGAAAACAGACAGATTACAGTGTACTGTGATACATTCAAATAACAAGGCTAAGTTCTGTACACCAGCCGAGTCTGTTTCATACAACTACACAAACTTAACTGTGAAGACCATGGCAGCACCTGGTAAACTCTAACTCACAGACTCTTGATATATGTTCCAAACATGAGTAGAGTAAGCAACAGCTCAACTAACATTTTTAATTTAGAGAAGGTTTTTTTAATCAGAATATAGGGAGTTAAAAGCAGATAAACATAGTGCCTCTGTTATCTTAATTCTCAGGCTTCTCTGTCACTTTTTTTTCCCCAAGTTTCCACAATAAACGTTGTCTATCTTTACTATGTCCAGAATACTGATTCTTGATCCTGTTGTAGGAGCTGATCCTTTGTATCCTGCACAGGATGTGGTTTCTTCAGTAAAAAGTTCACATTAGTGCAGAAACTGCATACAATATGTATGGCAAACTCAAACTTTTAAAATGGTAGTTTAATACTGTATTGCTTCAGGCATATACAATAGGATATGTTAAAGAATGATGGCAATTCAAAGAAGAATTGTAGATGCTTCCAGGTGCGAGAGCTGTTCTTGTCATAATAAGACATGTTCTTTTATGGTTAAAGCTAAGATAAGGAACAGTGAAAATGAACTAATTCAATCAAGTTATCGGGTTCTTTGGAATTATTCTTAAATGTTATTAACTGAATATAGGTTTGGAGATGACCTTTCTTTAAGAGTTTTGTAGTTTCTAATACATAGCAATATGTGTTTTGACTTTTCTCTATATATACCCCAACTACAAAAGAAGGCTTCATGTGGAAGGGAAAAGAAAGTGACAGTTTCCAAAAGCAATGATACACAACACTAAAATAATTACCATCATTTAAGCTGTGAAAGCAAAACCAGCTATTTTGTTTAATATACTTTGGAGTCTGATCAGGGGATTCTTCCCTGAGAATCCCTTGGTGCCAGCTGGGATTCCTGTGATCCCACATATCCGGCAACACTCAATAGCGGTGTCCCCATTTGGGTCAGCAGAAATGATACTGTAAAGTCGGTCACGGAGAAAAACCGTCTAAGATTTGATTTGAAGTTTTAGAAGGCGGGCGTTTTTTGTTACAGCATTGGGAGTGTGGGGGAATGTTTCCTGCGGAGGTGCTCACCAAGTTACTTGAGGGTACGTGTTGTGTACAGTAGAGTACTTGCACAGTCATAGTGTATTACATGTTCATTTTCATTCACATATAGGATTGGTTGCAAGTTTCTTGCTTCTAATGCAAACTTGGATGCATCCTCAGACAGCACTACTGAAATGTTTTACTAGCTACACATGCTCCCTAAGCAGAGGTTTGCCCTCTCTTGGGAGAGCTATTTGAGTCGGAGGTCGCCGATCTCCCACAGCCACAATTACCTTTGTCCTACTTTCAACTGCCTTTCTGTGGATTGCAACACTATCAACTTGTCTCCTCTTGCAGCCAGAACTTTCTAACTTGGAGGCTTCTTTCTGCATAACTTAAGGTATTTCACCATCCATTCTTGTTTCCTGTCCTTCCCAGGGCTGACTCTCTTGATTAGAAGTCCCTTCATTCATCACTTTTAACAACTTCAGAGAGTCAGCTTGGCCTAAACTTTGTGCACAGATTTCTTTAACATGAAGCAAAACACTAAATCAGAGTTTGGTAATTTGGGAGTTTAGATATCTTGTCCCTTTGCTGAGCCAGCAACCTTCCCTTAACAGAATACTTTGACATAAACATATACACAGTGGTATCTATACAGTGGCATCATTAGCTGTGTGACAGTTGATACCTCTAAGAGAACACATGCAGGTTCTTGTACAGTCATTTGTCCTTATATTTTGGGTCCAGAATTCGTGGAATGTGTTAGTATAACATGTAAGTACTGAGTTAATGTCTCGCTGTACCTGAGTGTCCTGGTTTCAGCTGAAACCAGGACACTGAGCTAACAAGACCTGCTGAAAGTCTGCACTGCCTTAATCTGCCTGTGTAGTTCCAAACTGCAACTGGTTTACGTTTGGCTTAGAACACAAGCGGAATGTCTGTCCATACAGAAATATGCTCTGTAGTAATTTTAATATTCCATTTTGTTTACTGGACATGAGGGAAAATAAAGATCCATGTTAAAATGCATTATCTAGTAGAATACTAGATGTACCTTGACAAGATTAGTCCAGAGTATAAAAATAAAGATAAATCAATGGTAAGGTTACTGGTTTTGTCCTGTTCTGAACTGGTTCCATTGATCTGGGGGAAAAAAATGTTGGAAGTAATAACCTCTGAACTTTAATCTGGATGTTTTTGTCTAATACAAGAGTGTACCATTATCTTGTGAAGATTCCTGCTGATTGCATAAGAACCAGTTAGAAAAGAGTCATCTGAGACCTGAAAAGCAGGAGTTTTTAGGCTTTTCCAAAGACTTTCAGAAAAAAAGAAGCAGTGGTAGCAGTTGTCTGCTTGCATTCCTCACAGAGTTTCCCAGTCACTGAACCTCCTTGTACCTTTACGGCTTGCCACAAGCATTAGCAAAGAAGCAATGAAGTTTTTAGTGCTGTTTCAAAACTACACTGCTGTTTCAAAGGTGATACCAAACTGCTACCAAGAGAATATAAAGATTGCTTTGTATTTTTGGCTGTTACATTGAAAAGGTGATTTCAGATGCTAATGGTGTCTTTTTATCTCTCTTGGCCCAGCACCATAAAGGGTGTGGTGAAACTGCTCGTAGGTACCCAACTTTGTCATATTACTGCTGTAGTACCTGAAACCTGCTGTATAAAATAGCTGACAAAGCGAGACTTACCTGCACAGCTGTTGCAGCAATAGGAAGGCTGGTAGGCTATGCACTTCTCCCTTGCCATAAACTGATGCCTTCATAGGTTTTGCCGTCCCAGGAGGCCGGGTACTGGACTTTCAGCAGTTTCACATCGAGCAAGCTTGCTTATGTGTCTGTCTTACAAGGCAAACCTAGCAGCTGTTCTGTGGATGTGTATTAAATGGTAAAAAATCCTCCATTGAAAGCTGAAAGGCAAGATAGAGATGTTCTGCCTTTTGGTTTCTACTTGAAGATGTGGTGAGAGTCTGTATGTCTATTGGTTTTGGTTTTAATTGCTGATCCAGTAGGGTATTCTATAGCTTGCCTTTTTTTTTTTTGTTGTTTAAATAAAGAGTAATCATGTTAAGAAATAAGAACTTTGTTCATCTAGCATCTTAGAGAGGTACTGTCTCATCTTTTCTGGAATAATTTATGTACACATGGAAACACAAAATACAGCAGTTCTGCAGATTTTTTGTGTAAAATACAGGACTGTTATAACAGGAGTAGCGCTTTTACAATTTTGACTGTGCAGCATCTTAAAAGCAAACATTGTAGAGATAAATTATTTGTGGAGATAAATTATAATGTCCATATGAATATATGCCTGTCTAAATTTCACAGTGAAATAACGATACAGTTGCCTGAGTGACTGGATTTTTGAAAGTGCTGCACACTGAGAATTCACCTTAACTGAAATGCTGAACTGAAATCACAGGCATTGCTGCTTTTGCATTTCCTCATCTTATATATATACTTCAGTTCAAGATGATCACTCTCAGATAGAAGATACTTAAATGCATTTGGAGGACTGGAGGTTCATATTTTGATATGGTTTCTTGAACTTGGGCAAAAACATGTGAAAATCCTGGCTATGTTCTTGTCAACAGTGAAATAACCTGAGTACAGGTTATAAGTTCGGGTTTTTTTCTAGTTAACTGGGCATTTAATGAGTGTCACTGCAACACTGGAGTACTATTGTAAAAACAAAGTTTTTTCTGAACTTTGCTGGGTGATTATAAAAAGTGCTAATTCAAGTTCAAAAGGTTTGTAAAATGCAAGTTTGCTAGTAATTTTGTAAGTAATATATTAGAACTTATAAAGACCTTGGAAAGGTAAATGCTTCTCCAGGTAGCTTTTGATTCTATTGGTAGCATAAAAGTGATGTTCAGTTCTCTTCTTGAAGGACTCTCATTACCATTTATGAAATAAAGTGGAGGTGAATACTATTGTGCCACTTTTGTACAAAATATTTGGTGAGCGTTTCTGATTGGTACACTCATAGTTTCCCATTTCTACCTGTAAATGCTTATTTTCAGAGAATATTGAATAGAACCATTAGAGCAGAGATTTTTTTGTACTACAGATAAAGATCTCTACGTAGCCATGACCAGCATTTCATCTTAGTAAATCAGGGAAATAGTCAATATGCTGAACAAATCTAAAAGATATGAGAAACTTCATATGCCATTCCAATTTGATCTTTACCAAATAATGCACATTATAAAATAAAACATACTGATATTACTTCATGCAACTATCCTGGAAAAAATGGTCTTGACTTAGAAATATTAGTTTCTGTCATAAATTCTATTTATTTTTCCTGTGGGTAGGACTCAGGATGCCAAGAATGTTCTGATAAAAGTTAAAATTACTTATATGGTGACAGCAAGTGACTGACTTCATAATATTGCCTTTTTTAAAGATTTAAAGTTTCAATTTTAACATTGTATTGAATAGGCTTTTGAGGAGTGACAAGCTCCAGTTCTGTGCTTGATGTAATTTTAAGAAGAACGCTGAACTACAGGATGTGGTTTCAAAGATGCAGCCAGAGTTTTCTCTAGTGTTGTGGAACAGACCAGAATGGTACAAATGCTTTCATAGCTCTTTGCTTTCTCTATTTCTGCAGTGTTACATTTCCCTAGTAGAGGAGTAAAATGATTTAAGGAGGAGGGGGGAAAAAAGTTTTAGCTTCTTAAGACAATATATATATGTTTGGAGCAAACACATGAGCATTTTATGTTTTCACAAGGCATTGTACATTAATTATATTATATAAAAGTATTAATATTTAATATAGAAATTTATTCTTGACTGAAAAAACTTGTTGTATTTTATTGCCAAGTGATTCATGGTAACTGACCTTGTCTGAACTCTGACAAATAGTATCTAAGAAATTATTATTTGGAACTTTGCATCCATCCTATACTGGAAAAGCTTATCTTAGAATACATTATTTTAAACTTATTTTCAATTTTGAATGAGAATTAATATACTGAGTATATTTTCATTTCATTGTCAGTAGGCTAGATAAAAATAAAATATTGTTTCTTATCCAGAATACAGGCATACAGATTTAGTATTCTAATGGCCTGCTGACCCTCCTTGCTGAGAAATGGAGACTGAGAAATGTTCTCAGACTATTTTTTATTAAATGGCTGCAGATTTATTTAAATTGATTGAAAGTCATCTCTAATTACAGGTAATCATAAAGCAAATGATGATAAGGAAAAGGTAGTGTTTAGTTGAATTATCAACCATTCTTTTTAGTGAATTCTAATTAGATTACCAACTGTTCTTTCAGAAAAAGTACTTTGTAGTAGGAATAAATCTCGATAAAATTACATGTTTGTTTATGTGTGTTTATATCTGTATTTCTCTTGGATTTATCTGCCTAGACCACTATACTGAGTGCAATATTTTTTTAAAGGCAGTGTAGTGTAGGCTACTGGGAAATTAAAAAATACTAAATATTTAATATCTTAATTGTACCTTTTAATCTCAAAAGAATTTGGAAGTCTCTCTCACATTTGAGGCTGATTATTTATTGAATGCAAGTTGGAAGCTTAGAATATGTAATTGTGCCCTGCCGTGGTAAAGAAAATGACTAGTAATTTGTACTTCCTCCACCCCTGCATTTGTGCTTTCAGTTATTAAAGCAAAAAGAATTTTCCCCAGGAATTAACACCACTTATCCCACTACTCTCCCATTCCCGCCCCCGCCCCACCCCCCCCCCCCCCCCCCGCAGAAACCCAGACCCCCAAAAACCCAAACAAAAAAAAACCACAACAAGCCAACCCAAATGAACAAAACCCACCACCAGTTTTGTTCAAATACCTGCATTAATGTTTTGCCAATATAAAAGATCGTGACTGGTAATGGTATTGTATGAGCCCAAAGAACTTCATGGTAAATATTTTATTGAATAAATCTTTGTATTACAAAGGGACTATTTGGGTTGTAATTATCAAGTTAAAATCAATATCACTTTCCCAGACTGGTACTTTATATGTAAGGGTATTCTTAAATACAATAGCATAATCAATAAACAACCGGACATTTTCCATTTTCAGTAATTAACTCTATCCAGTAGTTTTTCAAGGGACCTTCTGCTTTCTGTGCTATTAATAAGAGTTCTGCTTCTTCCCATCATACTTACTAAATGGAGCCAAAAAGCCTGGACAAAATTATGTTTGGGTTTTGAATACATCTAGTCTTCCACTACTCTCTTATTTCCTTTGGCAGCAAATACATCTATCATTGCTGAAATGGAATCGTTAGTTTTTCTTCTCAAAAAGATAAATATCAAATGAATTTTTGGACAGGAACTGGAGAATCCTCTCCTGTACTTTGAGAGAAAAACCTGGTTTATTAATGATTCCGCTGAAGATCAAGTTTATTAACCTTTGTGGCTGCTGAAAGCACACACAAAATGTTTGCGTATGCGTTTCATGCATATTAGGTAATACACTACTAAGCATTAATATAGCTGGTGTTCTGGGAGTGACTGTTCAAAAGGTTAAGGCATACCTACTTTATGATATTGAAGTCAACAATATATATACTCTTTAATTTTGCTGTCAGCAGATCTGACTTTTTCAGGAATTTTACAAATGTTGGAGCCAGCCCTTCTAGCACAGTCTAAACCCTTTTTTTTACGGTAGTGGTTGTTGGGTAGTTGTGGAAAGGAATCACATCCCATCTGAATGTTCTCTTCAGTCTGTACGACAAATCCAGCTTTCTCAGCCTCTTCCCATATAGTGTGTTCTCCAGTTTCCCGCTATCTTGATGGCCCTCCACTTGATTAGCCTCAACTTTGTGAGTGTCTTTCATGTGTGGGGGAATGGGAAGCTGGATGCAGTGCTCCAGATCTGTCGCCCAGGTGCCGACTAGAGAGCAGTAATCACATCCCTTGACATTCTGGCAATGCTCTAACTAGTAGTCTTAACTTTTTACTTGATACTTCACCCTAAGAGGAAAGACAGACAGCAAAAAGGGCTCCAGCTGTATGGAAGGGTGAGACATTTTTCACTTTCCATAGCATAATCAAGACTAAACAGGTTTAAACTATCTGTGTTGTAATAGCCTCATATTCTTGATGAATAGGCACAACAGGATGTCTTTTCTGCCTTGATAAAGGGTGCATCTATTATGATTTTTGGTGTCATTAAGAACTAAATTAAAAACTTCATTTTAGCTTCTAAGAAAAGGATGCATCAGTGTATTATTTGGTTTTTGTTTAAAAACACTATTTGTAAATATTCTGATATAAGACAACTGAAAGTAGTTTCTTGCTTTCAACTTTGTATTAGTGACTGTTGCCATTGTTCTGATTATTTTGTTTTCCTCAGGATTTGTTTTAGAGTGAACAAGTGTGAAATCACTGTTTTGCAAGATGAAAAGATCTATGGTACACTTACATTCAACAAAAATTGTATTTCTTGTCTAATGAGATATAGATAATCCATATATTGTCTTTGAAGCTGGAAGAAAATCACTATTTCTCAGAATTTACTTCTGGGAATGGTAAAATAAATAGCTAAAACAGAAAACAGAAAAAAAAGATCTTTAGAAAGCAGAGTACTAACAACTGTTAAAGACAAAGCCATTAGAACTTGTTAGAACTCTTGCATTTTTTTAAAGTTGGTGAAACTAATTTGAATGAAAACTCAGATTAAGCATATATCCTCACAAGTGCTTATGTAGTTTGTAATAACCTAAGGGAAGAAATGTGAATTTCAGGAATTGCAGTAATTATCCCTGTGACACAAAAAAACATTCTTTATGTAAAGGATGTATATGTACCTAAGTGTACATAAAAGCTTGTTCTTGACAAGCTACTGGTCTGGCAGGACTTTCCTGGCAGGTACAGCTGCCAGTGCAGTTTCTGTAATCAATACGTTATATAGGGTAAAAATAATTTTACAGATTTTGTGTAAGGCAATGATGCTGCTCTGCTGAGAGAAGATACAGAACTTTAAGTTAAGTGACAGCGCTTTTCTCTTCCAAATGTATTTTTCTAATCTGAAAAGGATGTTCTGTTACTTGGCAAGGTGTTTGAAATTATACAGTTCATAAAGAAAAGATATATTTTGAGACACTGTGAATGTATAAACTGAAATTGTTCCTGAGATTTGAATGCAAAATATGAAAAATAACTATAGTGTTTTATAAAGAGTATGTCTTTTTGCTTTAGTTGACTACTAAATTAGCTCAGAAAAGTGTTTTGGTACGTTTTGTTACTAGTACTTTATATATATATTTTGCAGACAATAAAAACCGTTACAAATTTACCTTAATCATTCCATTCATTTTCTCATCAGTCTTTTCTAGTATGTTTTTTCAGTCTCATTTAACCATAAACCAAATATATGGTACTTCAGAGAGCTAGTAAAAAGAATTATTGATGCAGTCTATACTGACAGAATTCTTCCATAATCACAGCATCACGTCAGGGTTGGAAGGGACCTCTGGAGATCAGCTAGTCCAACCCTCTGCTAAATAATGAGCAGGCAGAGGAAAAGAAAGAAACTGTATTTCCCAAACAATACTTACAATTTAAGATCCCTGCTGAAATCTCTTTAAAAATGGTAAAGTATCCTAAACTGGATGCCAGTGAAGTACATTCATAAACGTTTTAACATATAGCAGTGACTGTTTAAAGTAATAGGGTACTTAATTATAAACCTCAACAGTGTTGCCAAACTAGCCAGCCTTGGAAAAAAAAGTATTCTTTAAATGATTGCCTTTATGGATTCAGGTATTTTGGTTGATGACTTCTATATACAGCTTAAAAATAATTTTTGGTTATAATTGTGGAATTAAGTTTAATATAACTATTTTCAAAGTCTTTCCAAACCCCCTGTATATATGACATTTAAATTAAATTGTTCAGTAATATGTAATTACGGCTTTATTTAAACAGGGAGAGAAAAATCAAGAGCATGATTTTTCTTCAGTATTAGTGGGAAATCACTGGTTATGTTTTGAAGGAAACTTTTTATCCAGGTGTTTACTTGAAAGGATTATGTCATAAAACATGCTTTTCCCAGAGCTAAGAGGTTTTTTTGGTTTTTTTTGGTTGTTTTTTGATTATCGGCTTGACTTTGTGCTTTGGACAGTAAATATATGGAGTGTTATGACCTAAGCACTTTTGCCATAGTTTCTGGAATTTCTATAGGTAGTGTAATGTACTCACGTATTATTTTCATTCACTTAATAATTCATCCCTAAATTCAGTTTAGTAACCCTATCTCTTACACTTGCATGTGTGTAATCTTACTAAAATTATTCAGATTTTTATCCTGATTTTGGGATCCTGCTGTCTGTCTCTTAACTGCCAGACCCTCACAGCCCCCACAGCATTCATTGCTGGTGCTGATTGTTCTTATCTGTGGCAGGGCACTGGACTTGCTGCGGTTGTATAACTTGGACACAGCATTGTTTTTCCATCTTCATATAAACCAGGTGACCTATATATTGAGGAACCTGCATATATATGTAAGTTTTCTCATGGCCTTTGCAAAAACATGTTCTTTGTGTTCCTGTTCAATCTAAGGAAGAATTCCTGGCATTCAAGCTACTTCCCAAGAGCCAGGTTCTCAAGTGCTAGTATGTAAAATTACAAGTAAAAGTGCTGTGGATGATTTTTTTTGAAAGAACAGTGCTGTTTGTTAATAATATAGAAGCACTGTGTGGGCGAGGACATGAGGGTATTGAAGTACAGCTAATGTATGGATCTGTGTCCGTGTAACACCTGTGTGATGGTGGCCTCCGTGTCCTCACATTGACATGGCTCCCGAAGGCAGCCGTTTAGACTGTAAGTAAATCCTGAAGGAATTGTAAAAACTAGGTGCTTCCCAACGTCCTTTCTCCTTTGATTTTCAGAAAGCACCGATTTAGCCAGCTAATGTGATTCCTGTTAAGGAGTTTATTTGAATTGTTTTAATGCTGAGTTAGTTGAATCAATCTTAATACAATTTACCTGTATCCCTTAATGAAGTTTTAAACAGCCTTCTGAGTCATTCTGTTACCTGTACAGCCATCTTCTAAGGATGTGCTTAATTTAATTTACGTCAGATGGGATTTAAAACTTTCATAATATATGCAGAATAAGTGTAATAGGTTTTGCTTTGGAATATGATAACCAAGGGACATTTTAATTCCTCAAGATAACCCAGCGTATATAATATTTCTTTCTCAAATTGGTGATAGAATCTTCAGTTCCTCTCTCTTCCCCCAGCCAAGGAAAAGATGAGAAGTGCAGAAAATGAGTATTTTACAGTGGATAGTCCATTTACATATGTTCCCTGCATATAAGAGCATAAAGTTTTGGAATGTGTAGGCCAGCAGGATACTTGCAGAAATAAATACAGTAAATGCTTTTTAATGGCTTAATATAAATAGGATGTACCTGACTCAATTCTAAAGTGTCCACATTTCTTTTGCATGAATGTTAAATTTGTGGTTACTCTGGGGGTGAGAGAGAATTTTGCTGGTCACCTTTGCGATACAGAAAAATGCTTGTAATCTACATTGCTAGGAAAAGTAAAATGAGAGGTATAACAGGAAGAAGTCCTGATGTTTTTAAAACACACTTAGCCTTGGAGGTTGTTACTAAAATCATAGAAGTTTTTACTTAAAACTAAGAATTTTTCAGGTTTAAGAAAGTCTCATAGAATTTGGCTATGATGAATGGAATTCACAGCAAACAATGACATTTGTGTAGAGAAGGCAGATGGAAAGAGGATTTTAAACATATCTCGTCTTATCTTTGGTATTATGTATTAATAACTTATGCCCCATCCTTTTGGGTAGTGGGATGGAGTTAGCATTCTTCATAGCAGCCCATATAGTGCTGTCTTTTGAATTTGTGAGTAAAATGGTGTTGATAACTCACCAATGTTTTGGCTGTTGCTGAGCAGTGCTTGCTTAGTGTCAAGGCTTTTTTTTTCTCTTACTCTGTAGGCTGGAGATGTAGCTGGGACAGCTGACACAAACTGGCCAGAGGAACATTCCATCCTGTAAAATGTTATGCTCAGTGATAACGCCCCTGCCCCCAAAAAACAGTGTGGGGTGTTTGGTCTTCCAAGGTAGTTATTGCTTAGAAACATAGGGCTTGTGGGAGGTGGTGAGTGGTTGTCTTTGCTTCATGAGTTCATTCCGTCTCCCCATTTCCTTCACCTTTATTTTCACCTATGAATTTTCTCACTTGTGCTTCATTCTCTCCCTCATCCTATTGTTGGGGCAGTGAGCAAATGGCTGTGTGGGTACTTAGCTGCTGTCTGGGGCCAACCCACCACAGAGGGTCGCTCCATAATCTTTCAGGAAGAACAGGGAAATAAAAAAGTACCCTTTCGTTCCTGTAAAAAAAATAAGTAAGCATCAGGGAGATCACATGTCATATCCTTAGGCCACTATCTAGTTCACTAGAATTGCCCCAGTGGAGATGCACTGGTCTTACAGCTGGGAGGATTTGGTTTTGTTCAAAACAGAAGTGTGGGTCATTGTCTTTTTTTGACAGGCTATTAGGTCTTGCTCTTTCCCTAGGAAGTGGGATGTAAATATCATAATTCCGTTTTACAAGGAGAGTGAAACAACTGACCCTAGATGTTACGGACATTAGATAGTGCTAGTTTTATTGGTGTTGAAACAAATAGTGTAGGCTGCTTTCCTGTGAACACTTGCATTATTTCTGTGATGAGCATGCTGGCTTTGGGTATTTTGTATGCTACTGTTGATCGGTGCTTTGTGTTGTTTCCCTTTATTAATAAGTAGGTAAATATCTCCAAATCAAAAGCTTGGTGCTGAGTGCATTGATCTTTGGGAAGCCTTTGATTCCTGGCAAAAGAGTCTTCCTAGCTACAAGATGTTTGAAGGAAAAATTCAAGTGAATTTAAAGTGTGTGTGTGGCATCATGCAGCTCAGACCAGTTAGTATACCATTAACAATTAAATTTAATTTTTTAGCCAAAAACATTATTGAATAAACAAGGATGTATTTTCTTTACATTTCTGATCAATTAGAAAAACCACAATTAATACATAATATTGAAAGGATGAGAAAGTCTAGGTTTAAGTATTTTACACACAATGCTGCATGTGGGTTCCTGTTTCTTGTTGAGTCTTTCTGACTTTTGGACTATTTGCTTTGGATGCTGAATTTATTAGGCTGTACACAAGAATGTATAGTGAAGTGACTCTCACTTCTTTTGATCGTAAGGTAATATAAAATAGTAATATAGGCTTGGTTAAGCCTGTATTTTATACACTGGTATAAGCCTATCATTACTACAGTTGATCTTCTGTAAGGTTTGGCAGTGATTCATGAGAATATTTGTTATCATATTAAAAAGAACAAAAAACATTCTCACCTTTTACAAATATGTATGCATTCTTGAAATACATAATTTATCTACCAGACACGGGGCATTATTTAATATCTTTATGAATTATGAGGGAGAAATGTGGTGACATTGAAGGGAGTTGTGACTTGCACAGTTCTAGACTGTAGGTGACAGGGAAGTGGAAAAGAAATTTCTTTATCCTTTAGTCCTACTGTTATTCATCTTGCACATGTAGTAGTGGTTGGTATAAAGAGTGAATATGCTGTTCAAGATAAAATAATAGTGCTGGTAATAACAGCCAGGCACGCGGACATTTATGGACCTGTGAGCTGTATTCCCTGCTCACAAAACGTGTCACAGACAGACATCTGAGTCTGAAAGCAGCTTGACCTTTGGTCTTAACTGTTACGGCAGTGGTATGTTCTCTACAGGTTTTGCTTTTGATAGATTTTAAAGTTACGAAATGTTAACTTTAAATGAGCTGGAGGGATCCAAATTGGTGCAAATGAATTATTTGACGGTTTCATGGGGCTATTGTGACCTCTTAGACTTAGAGCTTGTCATTAGAAACTCATCAAAATGTATTTATGGAGCTTAATTTCACTGAAATGTCTTGTGTTGTTTTTCTGCTTTTTTTTCTGTGCAATATTAAGCCTTGATAGTTTCTTTTGTATTAGTGAAGTGGCATATATGAATGTTTGAGCATACTCATTGACAAATACTCAATGACAGATCAAAACATGCAATTTAAATTCTAGTTTTTGAACTTGCTATTTTCCTGAAATATCAGACATGTTTACTAGACTAGTGGATCTTAGCTGTTCTTGTTCCTTTCAGAAATAACACATGAGTTGCTGCTTAGCATGTGCTTTTCTCTTGCCTTGTTCTGGATGCTGTAAGTATTTCCTACACAAAGACTGAAAACTGCTATATCCTTTTCAGGGTTTCAGAGGTTGAGTGGTATTTTAAGAGTGATGATGGGTAAGGCTTTGCAGTTGCTTGTGGGTTTTGGGGTGTGTGTCCCCTTTCTATTTTCCCCTGTGGTATTTCAGTATTTTGTGTGTTGGGGTTTTCTTTTGATTTGTCTTGTTTAGTTTTCCTTACACTTCCTAATGGCTTGCTGTGTCCTCTTACCCAGCATGCTAGAGGAATACTCTCTGGAGATTGAGGAAAAGATGGATAAGTTTCAAAAAGAGATTTAATCAAGCAGACTGAAATGTGTATGATCCAAGGGTTGAATAATTTTTACTTATCTACATTTTGAAATGCATGTTGATGTGACAAGATGACATTACAGCTGAACTCTTAAAATATTAAGATGGTTTGATTAAAACTTAAAAGGAAGTAACTGGAAAGTCGAACTACTGTCAGATTTGTTATAGCGTATACAAACAAACTTACCAATGTTGCTTTGAGTTCTCAGATTACCATATTTTACATTGTTGGAATAATGTTAAAACATAATATAATGGAAAACCTCCTGAGTTCCTTTATTTTGTAGCCTTACTGAAATCATGGCAGATAATTTTCCTAGGGGAGAACAGTAAATTCTACTCCCATGCTATTTTATGCTTCCTTTCTTTGATTTACTTTATGTATTCCTGATTTGTTTATTTGTGCTTATCTGAGTAGGACTGTGAGCTGACAACTGACTCAGCAGTAACGGATCAGAATAATCAGAGTAATTTAGCAAAATACCTTTTTTGTTTTTCAACATAAATAAACCAAGTTAATCTAAGGGAAAAAGGCATGAGTCATCAACTTGGAGTTCACTCACTAGCAGCCTGCCATCCCACTTTCTCAAGAATATTTTTCTGTGCTTCTTCAAAGGATTTTTTAGATCTCATCCTTTCTGTTGTACTGGTGGTCAGGGCAACAGCTCATTTTCATTCAGTTGACAGTGGCTCTAGCACCTGCCACAAGTATAGAGTGCTAGAAGTTAAATCAAGCTCAGTCCCCTGGGAGACAGTAATTCAAGTCCTTGTTTTATGCTAAGGAAGGTGAGCAGTGGAATGTTACAGATAGCAGGGTATGAATTTGTTTGTTGAAAGCTCATGGTGTCTCCTTTGCTTTCAGTCAGCCCAGGAAGGATGCTGTCCTGGTGGCAGTCTGTGACATCTTTTCCTTCAAGCCTTAGTTCATTATTAGAATGCAGAAGACACATCAAGGTGGAAAAGACAAAGAACTTCTTTCCTATGCTTTTACTTGCTCTCTTGATTGTTGTTTGCTTGTTTGGGGAATTGAGCTGTTGCTGATTCTGCACTCTCCCCCCCTTTTCTGTAGTCATTTGACTGATCCTGGTTAAGATGATCTGCAAACCCTAAAAGATCAGCTGTCCTGTATCAGTTATTTAATGAGATAATTGCATCCAGTTGTCCAGTTGTTTCCTAATCTTGCTAAAATTCTACACCACCACCCCCCCCCCCCAAGATTTCTCATGCACCCACATTTGCTCTTGCTCTTTTATGCTAGTTCTCTAGTGTGCTCTTATTCTCTTGCACTTGCTGTCTCTCTTGCAAGTTGAGTTCTTAGTTGAAATGTGATTTAGGGGGGTAAAGGCTGTCAGTTTTGGGGGAGAAGGAGCTGTGTGATTGGTTCATACTGGGCTATGAAAAAGTTTTGTGGATTACAGAACACAGAAGGAGGACACTTGACACACAATGAGAACCCAGCAGCTGGAGAAAGCAGAGAGGCATACTACATCTATACATTTTATTATTTTAAACTAGCAGTCTCTCTTCTGCTTGGTGCCGTGTTAGTTCCTTCACACTTCTGGATAGTCTGAGGCAACTTTGTTGCCTGTCATATCTCTGAAGCTCACAGCACCCAGTCTGTCAAAGAACAAGTGATACACACCCGGAGGCAGCTACAGCTAGGGAACAGTATTTGGAAGGTAAAATAAATATCAGTGATGTCCTTGCTGAACTTCAGAACACTCATTAAGCATCTGCTTTAATTTCTCTTTTACTTTGCTGGCATATGAATGAGGATGCAAACTGTCTTGCAGAGCTGCTGTTAATGTGTAATATTTAAAAGTGAACAAGGTGAACCATGCATATGGTACGGGTTCTTTTTGCTCGAAACATTGGTTAGTCTGGATAAGAACCTTTCAGATGGCGAGACCCCACTGGTTTCCCAGTGCTGTAGTGCATAGCCAATGCAAATTCTGTGAAATATCTCTGAAGACAATGAATATTATCTCGTTTTTCTTCTTGGATATAAGGAATATTTTACAAGAGAAGTGCTGAATACTAAGATACATGAAGATATTTCCTTTCAAAACTGAGTTGTACCTAGATTTTTCAGTCTTCCTAGTAGCTATAGAGTTTGTACTTTGTGGATCATACTTGAGATTGATTGCTGTTCCGGTAATGAGGTTAATCTTGCCATTAAAATTAACTGTGAAGCATAATGTTCACTTTAGGCCTATTCTAAAATGTAGGAGTGCATCTACAATGAAAGCGATGTGTTATAAATAGTAGTTCTGCAGTTATTCCTGAAACATCATACACAGGGTTTTGGATTTCCCTGGAAATACATACAAGTAGGGGTTTTGTTTTTAAATATTTTTCTCCTTGTCCTCCCCACATCGTGCCAGACTTGGTTTGTCCTGAATCAGTAACACAACAGAGGAAAATGCAATGAAACAGTCAAAACCCCCTCACATCATGCCCTGGTTTCAAACTTCAGGCAAGCAAAAAAAGAATTGTATTCCAAGTCCTAAAACCAATACTTTAAAATGGTTTCACATACTTGGACCAGAAGAATAAACAGAAAATTGAATTTTAAAGTATTTACAGTGAGCTCAGTACTATGTAACGTTACCCTTCTGCTCTAGAAATGTGTTTGTTGATGCAGTGAGGATATGAGACAGCCTGTGTCACCTTCCTTCAGGGCTGTGGTCCCTGGACCATTCGTGTTTAATTGTATAGTCAGAAAGGAGACCTGGCCCACTGGTTAACCTCCCAGACATAAGTCTGGCTGGATTCTACTGTGACAGTCAAGTCTTGTGTTTTATCTGAAGACCAGAGTTTATGGAAGCTGTGTAAGATTCATCAAGAGCATTCTCTTAATGCTTTGTTCTTCTTCAAAGCTTGTATGGGCAGTGGAATGAAGGGACTGACCACTGTCCTAAAGTTCTCGACGTAAGCTTAGGAAGTTTTGTTTAAACCTGTTCTAATTGAGTATTTTTTAAAATTTAGGACTGATGTAAAGAACTGCAACGTCATCGAGTACATTTTGGCCTGTATACAAAATAGTCTAAAACTCTCTTTTAGTATGCACTTTGTTTTCATTTGAAACCCGTAGTACAGAGTTTCAAAGAGAGATCTGTCAGGGATCCTGTAGAGCTGACTCCTCCCATTTATCAGTTTAAATGGTGCTAGAAGAAGTACTCCTGCTCCTAAGTCAGGTATTACTTCAATATTTTAAAACTAGTTCTGGTGTTTCAATGAAAAACTTGCTGCAGGACCCCTCATGATACATCCAAACAGCGAAAGGGGGAGGAAGCTGGAAGTGCTCATAGGAGTAGTGCTAATATGTCTGCAGTACTTGTGCTGATCTTAAAGGTTTAAGGTCAGCTTTCATCATGACAGAGCTTTTGAGTAAGTCACAGATATGCATGTTGTGTGAACTCACTTTGGAGAAAAGAATTATGTAAATAAAATGAAAAGTGCAAATTATTTCAGTTAAGGAATAAACATACAATAATATATGCAATGCAGGGAAAGCTAATAAGCTTCATAAGGATAATTTCAATGTCATTCAGTTTGTTGGCCCTGGCCCCATGTGAAGGGCATGGACTCATTCTACATGCATGGTTGTACTGCACCGTTTCTCTTGTTCCACTTGGAAATTATGTTTTTGTAGAAAAAGGTTTTGGCAATTTACCATGTTCAGTTCAACTTCATGGCACATGCAGCATCGATTCAGAATTACTGTGTGTGACCAGGCCATTAATGCAGTATGATTGCCATTGGCTTGATAAGTTTGAGATACATAGAAAATCATGACATAAGTATTCCATAATGCTCATGTAGAAATCCTGCATGGAAATACAGGTAAACACCATATCTGAGCCTCCTAAAGGTAAATGAATGTATGAGATAGTGAAAAATAAGATCTGTTCAGATTGTAATAGTGGATATGTGATTAGCATTAGTTTGTTAGATTCCCATTATACTTCAGAAAGACAATTTTAATTGATTCTTATGAAGCACTGTATTTTTTTTGTTAATTGTTTATATTAAATGCATGGTGAGGTTAATCATCTGCTCAGTTGATTTCTTAATATCCTGAGGGATTTTTGCTGTTGTTCTTTAAATATTTGCTTAAGCAGTAGTGCTAGAAATAAGAAACAAAAAGCATTTTATCTTGAACTGAAACAGTGCAGTGATTTGAATTTTGCATGTTTCTTCTTTCTCAGCAGTTACTTTCATTAACACATTTCTTTATTTTAGAGAAATTACTGCCAAATATGGCTGAATTGCACAGCTAGCGATTAACTCCAGGGTAGTGAAGTTAGACAAACAAAAAACCTCTGAAAGTTAATAGTCAAGATTTTTTTTCCATATCCATTGACCTTTTTGAAGGTTTTTATTCTCTGTTCTGCTGCCTGATTACTTAGGGATTCACTGAGCAGTTTCCTTGAAGGCTATTCTTTCTGCTAGCCATTGGCATGAAAATGCATGTCTGAGTGAGACCTCTTTGATCTTCAGAGAGCTTTGTAAGGATAGATTAAAAAGAAAGCTATCGGGCATTTTTTCCCAATGAAAATACTGCCTGTGATTTCAAGTCAGATAGTGTTTAGGGGAGGTTGGTTTGTTTGTTTTTAGCAAATTGAGACTTGGATTTGTGATCATAGCTAGCTTCTTTTTTTATTTATTTTTAAAATAAAACCTGAAAATACATGAATGTGTATGGTGCCTTTTGGCAAGAAAACCCCAAAAAACCAAACCAGCCCTCTGTGAAACATTTTATGTTAGTTAAAATCCAGAGGGATGATAAATCTGTTACCCTCTGGACAAAATTATGTTTAAAAACACTCGCAAGAGGCTTGATTCCAATAAAGTGTTTAAACCAGAATATGTCTCTAAGTAATCTGAATTAACTTTATATTGAGGTACTGATGTTCAGATAAACCAGAATTTGCTCTTGCAAGTTTAAAAAAAGTCTGCTATGCTTACGGACTAATTATAATCCAAAAAAATTAAAAGATACATTAATTTTCAGCTGTGTACCTCCGCTGCCTTTAATTTGAAAATGTGGGTTTACGTTTTTGCTTCCTTTGAGACCGCATATTTGTATTGATACTTCAAATAATCTGTGTTCCTGTTTTAGACCCCTGAAATCAGTCCCTTTGCATTCAGTAGTTGTGAATATCTGCTGGGGCTGGGTGGGAGGGGAAGGATTTTTAAGGTAACCTAACCATTTGTATAGTGTTCACCAGGGCATAAGCAGCAGAAGTGCATCGTGATTTCCGGATATGATGGATTTAATAGTTATAATTTGTAAATAGGTATTTTTCATATGAAAATTCCCAAAATTTTATTAGAGCCTAGGTACTTTGGACTTACTAAGCCATTGTTGCCATGTAGCCCCTACCAGTCAGGTATTGGTTGTGCATTTCATTTGAGTGTTGGTACCTGCAGTTGTGCTGTTCTTGAGACACTAGGCCTGTGTTAAGCTGAAATGTCTATTCCCCCCCCCCCCCCCCCGATTCTGTTGATACCTCATTTATCACAATTTCTTCATTATTATTTTTTACTGTTAATATTGATAAGATCAGAATATCAGTTGCTACTCTGTCTCAGAAACATAAATGAATGCAACTTCTTGAATGTAAAGAGAGGCGCAAGAGCTTTGTTTAAGGTTTACCAAAAGGAACAGGTTAAGACAGCATATAAAATCAGTTTGGGTACGTCTAGATCATACCATTTGATCCAGTTCTTTTCTGAGTCCGAATGTATCAATTTGAGTTTGCTTATCTTCCAACAGAATGCCTTAATCAATTAGCTGTAGGCTGTTTTGCTTGGTGGCAAAATGGTCTCACATTCTAAAGGCAATTTTTTGGTAAGACCTGCTTTCTGCAGCATCATGCGTGTATACTAAATGTGGATGCAATATTAACAGGAGCAGTCTTAGCAGAGCTACAGAAGGAGAATACCACAGTCAAAGACTAGGTTTTATCTTCCTGCTTTCATGCCATATATACGGAGTTTAAAAATATTCTCCATTTATTTTTCTGACAAAACCAATGTAATTTAATTAGTGAAATTAATCAACTGACTTACCAGTCCCTCTAAATCATTAGTAACTCAAACCACTCGTTTTGGTACTATCTTCAGGGGTGCACTGTTACTAATATTTTCCATTTTGACGAAAAGCTACTGAGATTTTGAAAAGGAAATATTTTTCTAACAATAGCTGTATTTGTTTTTATTTCTCTGAGTTTGTTGTAATACAGCTGCAGGTTAGGGAAATCTGATAATTATTATTTGCTGAAAGGAGTTTTTATTACTTCTAGTATATTACAGGTTTTATTGTCATTAGTGTTACTAATTAGTTAACACAACTATTTTGATTTTTGTATATAAGTGCTTATTAATTATTTTATCATGAGAAAAATGAGTGAGGTCCAAGTGCCCTATTAATTCATTTCAGCCTGAAAAATTTTCTTATAATTAGTTTGGCAAGAGGAATGAGTGAAATTAGCTACTAATGAGAAGATAAGTATAGTAATCTTTTCATGATATAAACCTGTGATTGTCAGTAGGTAGTAATACAAATCCAGAGTATATTTCATGGGACCTTACTTCTTTGTGTGAAATCATTAACATCATCTGATATCGTAAATTGGGTTATTTCACACCTGTATCTCTATCACTGACTGCTAACCCTCCAGCCACAGATACTGATAAGTTTTTGCTAATTAGAGAGTCATTAATGAAGTAAAGAATATGAGCAATTAATTATGGCTTGTTTTAGTAATCCAAACAAAAACTTAATTGCATAAATCTGTCTTGTACTTTCAAGTTTTGACAGTATATTTGTGAAACATGGCAAGAGTGTCAACACTTTGTAAGTAGCAGGTGTGACCTATACAAGTTTTTCTCATGTTCAGTTGCAAATTGCTTGACTTGTGATACACAATGATATATTAATGGCTTGTTAAAATCCACTTTTTTCTGTAAACAAGAACTTCACATTTCCTGTTCTTGTTCGTTCTATTTGCATCATTTATCCGGTGAGGTTTATGAGAAATAATTTGCATGTTTGGTTTTTTTTTCTTTTTTCTCGTTATACAGATTTACGAGTTAAAACAGTGCTATGTAAACAGTTAAGCATTTCCTCACTTTCCCCACTTCAAATCTGAATGTATTGTTCCTATACATAAGACCTACACATCTTGTGTTTTCCTGCTCCTTTTCCATCTAATTCTCTAGGGTAAAATAAGCTTTCATGCTGATTGCCTCTTATTTGTGTTTCTCTAAATTTCCTCATGTTGAAAAAAACCAACAAACAGTTACCATTCCAAGAAATGGAATTGCGATCAATTCTTTTTTAGCTCTATTAGCTGTGCAGTGGTAATTCAGCTGAAGTGTACCCTTCTGTGCAAATAATGCTCCATTACTTCTCCTAGGTAGCACCAGGTATTTCTTCATGGTGTAGTTCACTTCCACTAAAGCCACTGTTAACTAGTGAAGTGTACAACTTCTAATATTTAATGGAAAGTAGGAGAAAGATTGTCCGTGGGTAGGACCTTGTTCAGAATACCGTGAAACTTTCTGGATGCAGGAGCAGCTGTGAAACAGCTTTTTAGATGCTGCTGCTTGTAGGGTGGCTGGCAAGGCAGCTTGTGGTATCAGCTTTTTTTTTTGTTTGAAGGAGAAAGTATGCTAGGGATTCGCAGCTAGAATATCTTGCACAGTACAATATTGCTATCCATATATTTTGTGTGTGCTGTCTAGCGGATTCAGCCTGCTGTTATGCCAAAGTAATAATGCCAGCCACTCAAATTAAAATAGCCTTTCTGATGAATAAACGTGATATGAGAGAAGGTTGCTGTGAAGATATTGCTTGATATTGTTGGATGAATTTGTAATTATACTTTTAAAATTAACTTGGAGGTAAAAGAGGAATAACTTTTGTATGATGTTACAAATAAGTTAGAGTGATGTGATTACACTGAGGAATGCCAAGAAGAACTTGTAACTTTTTCTCATGCTCAGAGCTTTGTGGATATCTAGGTATACACTCTCAAATGTATTTGAATAACTTTTCTAATAAGTTTTCTCCCATAAATTGGGTGCTTAAAAGGACTGCAGTAAGGGTGTAAGTAGATATATATAAAAACTATTTTGAGGCCATGACACACTGGTATTACCTACAAACATCTGGAAGGGATTTATACAGCGTGACAATACCACACTATAGTCAAATTATTAACCTTACTTTTGTTACTAACTGATTAAGACACAAGGGAGGAAGATGTTCTTATCATTGCACAGTCATTTTTCAGAGCAGGATTTCACACTAAATAGCTCAGGTAAGAACAAGACAGCTTGTTCTGAAGTGAATGCCCAGAGCTGTCATAGGATGTTGGTAATGTCCTTGAGAAAATGTCTTATGCATCAGTCCTTCACTTTAAAAATTCTCTTTCCAAACAGTACTGTACATTTTGTGTCTGCTAGGTATTGACACTGGAACTCCTGACAGAAGTTTGTTGATTTGGGGGTTATTTTGGTCAAAGACCTAGTAAATCTGGTTTCTCTTCAAAAAATCGTTGCACTTCTACGTTGTCCTGAGTTTGAAAAAACAGATTCTGAAAATTAGCATCTAAATATCTAACAGTATTTCACTAAGCATTCCGTAGTTTGATAATTTTGATTATTAAACAAAAACTTTTTTTTTTAAAAATAAAAGGTAGGGAAAATTCTAGAAAAGCAAATTCTTTTTAAATAAAGCCATATCAGGTATTTACCTGGTAAGTATAAACTGATGAAGATGAAGAAGGGGTATTAAGCCATGAATACTTGAAGTTAGGCATTAATCTGTCTTTTAGCCAGAGGTGCACAACAGAAGCTTTTGCAAAAGTAAAAAGTCACATAAAATGTTTTCTTACATGAATATGCTAAGCAGGAAGCTTGAAAAACATCCTGCCATTAAAGCCAATTATATCTATTGGGTATGAAGCAACAAAAGGTTAATATACTTAAAGACCTAATTGCTGGAAGGTTTCTTGTAATGCTGTTATTTATTTGTTTGCATTGATGGAATAATCAAGAATCATATATGATGCATTTCCTGCTTGTTTGTATTTTTTTCCTTCTGATATTTGGGTTTAGGCTCCAATTAGCTGTGAAGTCTGCCTTCAGTGAAATTACCACAAGCATAGTGTGGACTTGTCAGTAGCTACTTAATTCCTAGCTACTAGGCTGCCTTAGCTAGGCTTAGTATCTGAGAAACTAAATGGCTCTTAAAGGGACTAGGAATAATTTAGGTTAATATTCCTTCTCATCAAATGTCAATTAGAGGAAAGAATAATGATTCTGTTTACTTCCCGCTACTATTCCCCCTTATCTTTCAGAGGACAGCTGTCTGTCTTGCTGAGGTGTTTAAAGATGTATGCTACTTTCTTGTGTTATCACTTCCCAATGTGAAAATAAGTATTATATTACTATTTTTATAGTCTGTTTGTTTGCTTAGTTGAGTCTAAAGAAGTTATTCTAAGTTGTCATGATTTCTTTGCCATCTGGGAAAGAGCTCTTGCAGACCATATTTTTAAGTCCTAATTTGTTTGTTCCTAAAGACCAAAAAAGTTCACAAGTACTTATCCCTAGAGAAAATAAATCTTTCTGCAGTTACTGTCCCTATTGTATTTGCTGAGCTCCATACCCCAGCTAAAGGCTGTCTTCCCTTTCTCCTAGAAAGTAAACCACTTGGAAGAGCTGCTGCTCTAAAAAATCCATTGGGGTAGGAGGGTCTTCCGAAGCAGCCAGACCCAAACTTTTAACTGCCAGCCATTCAAGAAATACTGTGGTATTGTCCTCTGCAGATTTGAGCTAAAACAAAGCAATGTTCAAAGCAGGGTTGTGCAGTCTGTCTTCCAGTACTCCTTTGTTGAAGCTGCAGAGCTGATTGATGAGTAAATACAGCAAGGTGAGTATCAAAGACAACCCGTATATTTAGTTTACTAAATACAAATGGAAGGAAAGATAAGGATACGCCTATGCTACAAATAGTATCTGACTGGCATCACAACCTGTAAAGGTCCAATTTTCAAGTAGCTAACTTAGAGCTCTAGTTTAGCCATAGATAGCTATAGCAGCCCAATATTCTGCGTAAGATAGCCACCAGAGTATTTCATTAAGTTCTTTCACAGATTTTCCAAATCACAGCAGCTCTGCGTTCCTGTAGATGTGCTCCCGTGGGTGTGCTGTTGGGGGTACCTAAGCCTGCAAGTTTAAAGTTCTGTGGTCACATTCAGCACTGCATCACTAACACACCTGTATTGCCAAAGTCCTTTGGCATTTCAATTACAGCTTGTAAATCACCTCCTAACTTTGCCAAACTAGGACACAGTGTATGGAGAAGTCCCTTCAGTAACGTTGGAAGCAGAGTTTCCTCCCGAGATGTGTTCTGCTTCAACACAGAGTGCTGTGCTTTGCCCACCTGCAGACTGTCTGACTGAGATCAAGCTGTTCACTTTGTCCTGTAACCTTTCTGAAATTTCGAGATTCCATCAGTCTTTTAATATGATTAAGTTCTGATTTATCAAGTGGTGTTTCAGGATTATACCTGCTGAATGTAAGGGAATAAGGTTATTGACTGTACAAAATAGTCTTTTCTTTTTCATTTCCGTCTCCCCTGCATATCTTAAGTATCCCCAACCTCTCCATTTAATAAAAGTTAAACTATCTTTTGTGTATGAACCACATCTCTCCACTTATGAATGGGTACTAAAGCATTTTCCTTTGTTCATATATCACAGAAAGTATTTTTTTTCTTAAATTCCAGCTTCACTTCTCAATCCTGTGGAGAGAACTATATTAGGAAAGCAACTCAGAAAAGAATAGCATTTCCCCTCTGAAAAGCTTTTTGTGGTTAATACCTACTGAGGAATTGAAATAATTTTAAGAATTTTTTCTGAGCATAACCGAGTAAGTGTAAACCATATTTTTAGCTTCTAGTTAGACGCTGTATCTTAATATTGATAGTTTGTCTAGCACTTAATATCCTCTTACCATTATGTAGCCTAGACTGTGACTTAAAACTCTTGAGGGGGGGGGGGGGGAAATAATGCTTAATTATTGTTATTGTTATTTATTTATTTATTTATTTAACAAGCAGAAATGGGAGAACAAATGAAACAATGTGTTTTGTTTATGGTCATTAGAACTACTTTGTGGTAACTATATGGAAATAGAAAAAAAATGTCTTTATCCCTGGTTTATATTGCATTGATGATTAATGGAAATATGAAGAGTAATAATAAATTTTTATGTATGTGTAATTATGCCAAATTATGAAGTAGCTATTTTAAGTTATTTCCAAAATAAGAGCAGAGAAAGTTAAATTGTAACTTTAGCAAAATGACTTAAAATCAGTGGCCATAATTGTATGAAGCAGAAGCTTAATTTGGTAATAAAAATAAGCATGAAATGTGTTTTTTCGTGTTTTCAGATCTTAACCACTCTTAATTCATGAAAGTGGCAAGCATGTCTCTTGTGCTTTCTGCAGAAGACCTTGCTGTGTGGAGCCCTCAGCATATTATCCACTTTGTTTAGACTTGAGTTTACACTTCAAAGCTATAAAATTGAAGGAAAACCTTTCTGCTGCATTTAACAAGAGTTGTATTCTGCTACAGTTTTCATAAATTCCTTTGAGTGACTTTCATGCTCTACCTACTTTCAGTGCTTCACTGCAATGTCTGCCTTTACTTAAAGGGAGATGTTAGTGAGGCATTCTATGTTTTGTATCCTCAGTATTTTAATTTGTTAATCATCTTCTTTTCTCCATCTACCCTGCTCCCATGAAGACTCCTTAGACTCACCTGTTAATTTAGTGGATACATGGAAGCTCTTCAGAAAGGTGTAAATTTAGAAGGATGTATCAGTGGAAAGTCTTTTGTTAATTTAAAAATGGTAAATTTGATTTTTTAAATAGAAATACAGAGCACAGAACATGAAACATTTGAAAGTGTATGTATTGTGACTGCTTACTATAAGCAATTTTCTGCCCTCTGCTTTTATTTATGAACAGCTATCCATCTGCTAATTCTATATACAAAACAAGTGTACAGCAAGAAGCAGTCAATATCTAGGCTTTTCTTTAAATAGTCTAATGCCAGACTAAGGGACTGAGAGAGACATTAGGGCAAGAACTTCACATATTCTATTATCAAAACCCAGGGCTCTGGGATCCTATAGAAGTTCAGTGATAAAAGATGTTGATTTTTAACCTTTTCATTGAGAAACTGGCCACCTCATACCTCTTTTAAGGCAGTATGAATAAAACAATATAGACATATAAATGCATTAGAAGGGATTCTGTTGACTGCCAGAGAGCTTGAACACTTTCTGGTTTGCTTGAATGACATTTCTTCATTTCACCCAGATACTTTAAGCTTTGTTTGAAGTCAGTGGAATGAACAATACCACTGGTCTAATTCAGTAGCAGATAATTTCGTAAAGAAATTTACAACTTTCTGAAGTTTAACTGAAGTCTTGCTATAGTTCTTTCAGACAAGTTGAAAAGGATGCATAAGTCTCTTACAATTTTAGTAAGTGAAATGTAGGTGATATGTTCTAACTAAATGGAGATTTACATGTCCATGGAATCAAAAATTGTCTTGGCAGTGTTCTTCTGCTGGGACCTCAAAACTAGGCCCTCAGAATGTGTTTTCCTGAAGAACATGCTTTTTTCATTATCAAGGAAGAAACCAGCTGAACATAGAATAAGACTTAAACGATAATTTAGACATTGAGATTAGGACAGACACTGAATAGCCTTTCCTAGCTCACATATTTCCTCTGGAACTGTCTGGTTTGTATGTCTTAGAGTTTAACAGTCATGTTTTATTACTTATTATGAATCTAATAAATTTGCAGCATCTGAAAATCTGAGAAGTTTTGTATTGCAAACACATTCAAAATTGAAGGTGCCTACTTTGCTATTAAAACCGTATAGTTCAATAAATATATTGCAATTGGAAACGCACATAAAACATTCGCTATTAGCTAAGCAGAGAAATACTTCTGTGGGTTTTGAACAGTAATATTGCACCCATATACTTATGAAGTGTAGCTCTAATTTTCTTCAGTTGTGGTGAGAACATTTATTAATGTCAGAGGATGTATAGTACTAATTTTTTGTTTTCATTGTTTCTTTTATTCTTTGAAACAATGAAGAAAACAAGAATGGAAAACCATTTTATTGAGTAATTTACTGTATGTAAATTATGGACTAAGTGTCCCATTCAAATAATCTGAATATTTTAAAGTATTTTTGTGCTAAATTATTTATTAGTACTCATGCTATTCGACAACATGGAGCTACTTATTCTAAGCCATATCTTAGGGAAAAAACCTCCAGATTTCTTTTCAGCGGAGTCATATCAGTTCTGTTATTTTTAACTATAGTATTAAGGAATCGAAGTAAGACTCTTAAGTGAGGCCACCAGAGGGAAAAAAAAAAAAAAAGACCAGCAGATTAAAATCTGCTATAGTTTGGTGCATATAAGCAAACCTGGTATTTAAACACCAAAGAAAACATCTGGGTGTTTTCAATCCTTACTTGAAGACAGTTTGTTTTAGTACATGGTTTTGGAAATGTTTTAACTTTCTCTTAATTTTTTTCCTTATAGTGATGCAGTGTGTGTATCATCATCTATACAGTAGCAGAAATGATGAAAGTAATATAACTTCATAATCATTGCTATTCTAGAGTGAGTTTCTGGAGCAGCAGGAGAGATTATTTTACAAGTGGCTGTTCAATGCCAGTTATGATATAACAGGAACTTGCAATTTCTGTCCCCTTCAAAGAGATGACATTTAATTATGGTAATAACTTTACTGATAGCTGATACACAGTATGGTGTGCATTAAAATTACACTGTCTGCGAGAAATTACATCAAAATGTTGTTTGAAAATACAAGGAAAGAAAATACCTCCCCAAGGGAGAAAATTGTTAGAAATTTCTTTTGACTAAAGGGGTAATACAGCAGTTTTATTTCTTGTGTCTTTCTGCAAAGGTGGTAAAAGATAATTTGACAAATGCTGTCAAATGTGGTAACCTCATCTAATTCCTTCACTGCACATCTTAATCCCTGATGCACTCTCCTCAAATAGATGGGCTGTGAGTATGGGGAGTTTCAGATGTGACGCCTTTGCAGCAGTTTCCCACTGACAGATGCAGTGACCTTATCACACAGACAGCTCTATCCAGTGTGACAGGCTAGCCATCTGGCTTGTATTGATCATAATTGATTTAAAGAAAGTGATCCTCCAAAGCTTGGTACTGTTAAACCCCACAGCTAAATAGATATTTTATTTGGAGACTTTAACCTTTAGGGTGTTTTTTTTCTCTCATTTCGATCTCATTTGTAAAACATAATCTGAAGATATGTCTTCTGGTGGTAGAATGCTATTGTTTTTCCAAAACATAGCTTTAAATGTCTAAGGCAACTCAAATTCCAGAAAGATAAGGACAGAACTGGAGTTCACCACGGTTGAGATAGCAAATAACTGTTCACTGGTCCTGAAGAGCGACAGGGTCTTTTCAACAATTTTTTTTAAAAAAATAAAAATTTATACAGTTCTCAAACTGTCACTGTTTTCATGTAAAATATTATAGGTATGTAGATACTTCTGTCTACAATCTAACAATTTCTTGTAGTATTTCAATAGCTGTAACTAACAGGCACAAGTTGGCTGTATATTCCTGTATATTTTTTGATTTCTTTTTCAAACCAGAAATAAATTATTTTTTGTTGTGATGTTGTTTACATTTGCAATACATTTGACATTAAAAATTGGTAATTTATTTTATCTTTTACCTTTGTAAGTATGTTACATAACATTTCATTAGAAGGGTATAGCTGTAATGAAGTATAAATCCTACACTAGAAATTCTGCAGCATAGTAGTACAAAGACAGTCATGGAGAGGCCATGTAATTCTGAATATAGAAATTCTCTCTGTTCTGAAATACATCTAAGCAGTAAATAAGAACTGCTTCATTGAGAACTAAAAATCTGCAGTCTCCAGGGGCTGTTACTCTTGTACAGCAATGCTATACCAGAGGTTTGCCAAAGAAACTGAGAACATGGTGTCTTGCTGAAGTAGCCGAGCAGCCAGCATAGTTCAGGAACTGGATGGGCATGGGGGCTGAACTGTGTTTTCATTCATTTCATTTCTTCAAGTTACCAGGAGGATAATTCTAAGGAAACTTGCAGGTTTTGCTCTTTGTACCTCTTTTGAGCATGAGGTTTAACATTTAGGGGTGTCAGTTCAGCACTTTCCAGAAATTCCAGAGGGAAGATTTGCAGTATCATGTAGGGAAGACCCAACTCTCCTTCTACCTTTTGAAAATCTGTGAGAACCGGAGAGGGACTTGAGGTATGTGATACTGTGGTGTGTGATAGAACTGTTGAAAGGGAGGATTTTTGTCTTGAATATTTTGAAGCAGAATAACTTAATACAATGTGTCATTTGTCTTCATAGTGTTTTATGTGTGGTCTCAATGGAAAATTCTTAAATGACTTTTATATTTTAAAGGAGTCATTAGTCAACTGTGTAGAGGGAACGGTTCAGGTTGGATGAGGAATGGATAGCTCCAGGTTAAATGCAAACAGAAATTAGAGCATTGATGGCCCCTCTAGATTCCCAAAGAATTTAGAGTCATAGGGTCCACAGATAAAACTCGCAGTTTGTATGATCCGTTGCAGGACCAGGTCTGATTTGGAAGGGAGGGAGTTTGGGGAGTGTCGCAGTTAAGCAGCTTGGATGCCTAGCTTCAGGTTAGGGAATTAACGGAGTTACTCTGAACACATTACTCTCTGGATTGAATGACTAGGGCACATATTGAGAATTTTAAGTGCAAGTAATTAAGCAAGCATTAATTGTACGTTATTAGGCTGTGGATGAATCAGGATGAAGGTGACAATTACAAAGCACCCTCTATTCTGAAGGTGATGAGTCTGGATATAGCAGTGCTTGCAGACAACCCTGAGAGGCTTGTGTCCTGAGCTTCAGATAAACACACCATATATTAATTCACGAGGATACCACCCTTTTACAAAGATCTCTCCCCCCCCCACCCCCCAGTTGTTTAATGTGTGTCAATTTCTAAAGCTTAATTTTTCAGTCTCATCCAAAAAATCATTATACAGTCCTTTTATTGCTGCTTAATGTGTTCCTTGGGAAACAGTTATCTGGGACATCTCTGGAATCGTTGTTTATCTTAACCAGTATGAAAAGGGAGTAGATAGTCCTAAAGGACATAATTTTGAGAGCTGTCGTAAGGCTTCTTAAAAGTGTAGGCAAAATATACTTATGCAAACCCAAAAGTTCTTTGCAAGAGTAAGGTGGGTAATAAGAGATAGATGATCTCAGTGAAGTTTTAGAGTGGGTGTGAGGAGTCAGAGGGGATATTAAGATGCTGTCAAAAGAAAGAAGAAACATGGGAAATCGAGAAACAGATTATGAAGACAGTGGGACCAGAATATTGTGCTGCAGGTGTTTATTAGTGTGCAGGAAAGTATGCATTGCTGCACGGCTGATTGCTGCCTCTTGCAAAGGAAAGCGGTCAGGGTATCACAAACTGATAGTATCTTACTTTCCCTGAGGCAGTCAGTTGCTAAACATTACCTATTTTGCCTGGGCCAAAAGTCACCGCTAATCAGAAGTCTGTGGTACTATATTATAGGTTTAGCAAAAAAAGTGCAAGGGTCTTGACTGTATCCATGGATTTTCACAAGAAAATGTGTAGGCATCTGAAATTCTTAAAAGGTGATAACAGAAATTTGCATACTATAGTGTCAATAGGGACAGTATCAAAGGGAATGATATTTGAAAAAATGTAGAGTAATACTTGCAAGTCAAATATAAAAACAGCAGCAAAACAGAATGAAGTAGTATTAGTTTGTGAGGTGGCTTGATTGGCTGGAAGAAAAGCATTTATGTAACTTGAGTGAGAAAGGTTTTAAGCAGATTATTTGAAGTATGAGAGGCACAGAATTAGTGATGATACAAAAGTAGACTGGATACCAAAGTTCTTTGAAAATCTTCTAATTGTTTAGATATCTTTTTCTTTTTTCTTTCCTTTTTTTTTTCTTTTTTTTTTTTTTCCTTGAAATGAAGATGCAAGACCTGAGGAAAACTTAGCTGTGGGTAAAGAGAAATGAGAGTACATTACGATGTCCACTTTCTGAAGAAGGTTATACATGCCTCCTTGTGGAAATTACTGACATTACTCATTTATCTAAATAGAGTTAATGAGCATGTAGGAAGGCACTCTTATTGTCCTCAGTGTCTGATAATTGCCTGTACTCAAGGTTCTCTAGTCCTGTGAAGCTTGGAACTAATACCCCCATGCTGTGACATTTTGTTTTGATTGTGCTGTATCATCAGTTTAACCATTAAATTGGCTATTGAAAAAAGAGTAGAAAAATATTTTTTTGAAATTCTTTTGCAGAAAAGCATTCTTAGTCATAGGGATTGGGTAGTTTAAACTAATATGAAATGCACATAGATTATCCAATGGGAGCATTAAATAAAAAAATCAAAATATTCCAGTTTGCCTAAGAGAAAGAGGATGGAGATTTCTCTAGAATGGTTTAAAATGTTTGTGTTATGCAGGTTTTTCTTGTACAGATGATATAGAATGAAAAGTTCAGGGAAAGATATGTCTTTCACTGTAATAGGCCATACAGTCACCAAAAGTAAAGGTAAGAGTTTTAATCTTCGTTGACGCAAGATGCTTACTTGTACAAGAATGAAGTCATCCAAGTATCTTGAAGATCTTACAGAATCAAAGTTTGGAAAATACAGCTCTAGGAAGATGGTATTTTTTCAACTACTGTTGATTCAACTTATATTTGTCTTGTAAATCAAATGTTTTCATATTGATTAGAATTACTGCCTGGAGAGGTTTGTGTTAGGTATTTAATGTATCATCAAATTATGATTAATATAATAATATTGATAAAACCAGGCTTTGCTTGTTTGAAAATTAATATTGCTCTTTACTCTTGCTTAAATCTTTAATGACATCAGAGAAACTAAGGTAATTTGTATCACTGAATCACCTTGATTCTAAGCAATAACCTGAAATTCCACAGCGGTTTGTAGGATTATCCAAAATGATGCTATACCATACATTTCAAGAGCAATTCTACTTAATTGCCTGACTCTGGCTGAATTTCAAACAGAAGCTGACTCTGTATATGTGTTGCAGGCTTGATGTAACAGGTGGGTCTTGTCATCCTACTGATCTGATTATTTGTGGAAAGTTACTGCCTAATTGTTTTGAAGTAGAAAATTAACAGCAAAGAGAGCCCATTTGTGCCAGCCTTCCCACTCTTCAATTTTGGTTCCCAGCATTTTGCATTTGTAGCCAGCTTTTTCACACAGTTACAGTATTGCTACTTATCTGAAAAATTATTGGCTTTTACTTCTCAGACTGAATACACTGTAAATTACTTTAAAACTTGTAAGAGTGAAAATTATTAGGTAAAAGCTAATGATTTTTAAGATGACATCCTTTTAAAATAAATGGCTTTTAGTAACTTCAAATGCATACTACTTTCAATTCTATGCATTTTTGGTTTTGAAAAGGCACTTACTGGGGTTTACAGTTTATTTTTAGAGATAAATAAGTATTGATAATATTTAATGAAGATTACTTATTAAATGTGTGTTTGGTAATGATTCATAAGTATTTTTGGAAACCTGGGCCATGTCTGACTTTTTTCAAAAACATTGAGATCCCTGTGTATTGTAATCACTGTTTCAGGATCACTAACTCACCCTATTTTAAAACAAGTTCTTTAACTGCACAAGAAAAGATACCATCACAGGTTTTGGTTTTTTTAGTCTTACTATTTTTCAGTTGCTTATTATCTTGTCTGGCTGAGTTTTAGATTTTTGAATAATGAGTAACATGAAGTCTCCTCAAAATTGGTAAGTTCTTGACACTGTGTTGAGTCACAGTGTAAGTTTTCTTGGGCAATATATGCTGACCAGGAATTTAAAGCTTTAGGCATTGGTTGGTGGGTTGTTGGTTTTTTCGTTTGGTTTTTTTTAATATAAACTTTTATGTACGAAATACAGAGTGCATAAAGATCCATTCTTTCAAAAAACCCACACATAGCCTGTATTATAAATCTTGTTTTCCTACAATTCCAGTATTGCTAGTCATGTTCAGTGCATTGTTTTGGATATTGATGGCATTGTTTCACCTACCATGTTGGATTTCTGGTAATTAAAATTACAGAGCATTGTTGGGAAACTTGCTGCAATCATGTCCTCACTTGCAAATGATGAATGCATATAAACTAAAAATATTTAAATGATACGTAATTGCTAGGTTCTTGACTCAACAATTTAGCTAGCTCTAGGGAGAGGGAATGAAAAAGGAAAAATGTTCATTAGGGCTTAGGGATTCAGCCTGGTGTATTAGAAGGAATTGGATTATTCGGTTTACAGTGTTCTTAACAGATTCAATTTCAGCCAGAGATAATTGAAGTGTCGTCAAAGCTGTGTGCATCACTAAAACATACAGAAAGACATACTCCCATGGGTTCAGTAAAACAATATAGAACAACGTGGAGTAGCTTTTCAGAGATTTAACTGCCATTATGTTGAGCCTGCTTTTAAAGTATATTACAGCAAACTTAGATGAATGCCTTCCTGTTGTAGTTTTCAGAGAATGAATGTTTAGATTGTTTTCTTTCATTGTTGAAGGAATCTTTTTAACAAATTATTATTATTACATCTAATGCCAAAGCTTGGGACTTTGTAGCAAAAATTCATCCACGTTTCTGATCAGTATATTTCTAAAATTCTCCCGATTTCTTTCTTAGTATTCCTTATAAAGGCAGATTTGGATTTTGGGGCCATTTTTTAACACAGTGAATGACACCAGTGATAAAAGTATAGTTTAGTTACTGTTTATTGCTAGATCAAAATATATAATTATTCAGAAAGATCTGTTAGAGAACCCTTCAGTCCAGCACCTTTGCACAGCGAAGAGTCTCTTACTTCAACCAACCTACTGCCCTGATCTCTGCTGTAAATATGCTACTGCACTGGCTTGTGTACTCTGGGGGTTGTTCTTGCCAGCCAGCCAGATTCTAGTAGTGTCATAACTAATAAACTCCTTTCATGATGTAGTACAAAATGTACTTAATAATCTTAACTTACATTTATATTCTGGAGAACATTTGAAGGGGACTATCTAGAGTAACTTGTAGCAAAAAAAAAAAAAAAAAAAAAAAGGAAATTCTATGAGATCAAGATGGAGTTAGGGTGTAACAAAGAGTTGACATTTCATGACCATTTATAAAGTTTTACTGATGCCAGGATGCTGAGGATCAAGGCCTAGCTGATGTGAGTGCAGAAAAAATTGCATGACCCCTTCATGCAGAAATCACAGGAATTTGGGGAGAGATGCAGGTAGAAGCAGGTATAAGTGAAACAGAAGTATTAAAACTTTTAAATAAGCTTTTTAAAAGTCATCTGCTCATTTGGATGCTTGCTTAGCCAATGCAGTTTCTTTCTAGCTAGTTGTCTATATATTGCAAATGTTGGGGTTAATTTATTGATTCTCCCCCCATATTTTAATGTTGATTTCACATTCTATTGGGTTTTTTTAAAACATATATAATACAAGTAGTTCTTGTGACAGTAATTTCAGATTTTTCTAGCCCTTTGAACTCATTTCAGAACATAAATGATTCTTGTAAACTCCATTTTTTTAACCATTTTTTTATTATTCTAACAGATTCCCACAATATTTATGTATAATGGACATCAGCAAAGTTTTAGTAAACCATTGATTTTTATTGTTCTTTAGATCTGAACGTGAGATCATTAATTTATATAGAAACAAGGAAAGTATTATCCATTTTACAGTCACGCCTACTAAGTTTTTTAACAAATTATTTTATCTTCCATAGAATTTAAGTACTTGATGTATTTTATGCATAAAAAGATATAAGGAGAAGCTTTTTTATATGAGCAGAGCAGATCATCCACTAGGGCTGCTTCATAACTCTTTTAAAGAAGGTTTTCATAATGAAAAAGGTTGTTGCTTTTAGAAGGCTCCTTAAACACTGTTCATCTAGGTAGAGAGGGCCAGGGAGGAGAAGCCACTGTGAGTGTTAAACACAGCGCTGGCACAAGAGAAACACAGTGCATAATATGCAGTATATGGCATGTAAGAAGAAAATCCTCAAGTATTGGTTTAAGTTATTTTATCTTTATAATCTTTTTTTTTTAAATTATTGATGTAGGCAAGGTTATTATTGCAGAAGCTAAACTGATTTAAGTGGTCGTAGTTAGTTCTGTATGACTGTGACAAGGTAAAAGCAGGAAGAAATGGATTCACAAGATAAAACTTGGTGCTTTGGCTGTTTTCAATTCACTGATTTCAAAGCACTTTACCAGGATTAATATTCTAAGCCTCCACACAATTCCCAGGAGGAAGTTAAGCATTATTCACATTTTAGAGGTGGCTAAATGAAATCCGGGGAGGTTATAACCTGTACAAAGTCACACTGAGGCATTAGGTCTCTGGAGAACGAGGGAACAGACACAGAAATTTTTGTGTCTTGTTACCTGCTGTTACCATGTGAGTAAAAGTTCACTTGGAAGATACAAAAAACCCCTCTGAGACTCAATAGTTTAAGTCACTTTTAACCCATTTAATGGATTTGTAAGTAAGAAGCAGCAGTTATTCCATGCAGGTCTTTAATTCCTAGTGAGTTATGTTATGTCTGACCTTCAGCAAAGTTGTTTTCTGTGTGACAGCATGCTCATGTTATTGAATCATACCTACAAAGATAAAACTGCAAATACTGGAGTGTCCTGGTTCATTGGTGCTGGGGTGAAATGTCATTTCTTCTGGTTCTTTGCTCTGTAAGGAGTAGTGAGCTAGGAAATCAAAGAGCCTCTTTCTAACTCTTCCTGTTACACTTGGTATATTTCAAAATTTTAGTTCACTGTGGGAATAAAAAGACTAAAACACTGGAGAAACTGGGATGATATCTGTTTATTGTGAGATGCAAAATAAGTAGGATTGGCTGTACCCCCAACTGCTAATACAGGGGCTGGCATAATCAAACTGTGGAGTTTGGCAAGAGGGTTCTGAGTGGCTGTTATTTGTTATGTACTTGACATAAATTACCTGTTCTCCTGAACATATTGGTTTGCTGCATGCTGACTATGTAGTTTTCTGACTGTAATGCAACAAATCTATTTGTTTATATATGCCTTCCCTGAATGCAGGCACTTGGAGATTATGCGTTGATATCATGCTGTGGTATTCATCTAGGTACACTGTAACTATATTTTTTGGGGTATGGCTTTGAAAAATTAAAATTCAGTTATGCATGAAAATGCATAATATTATTAATGAACATACTTTCTTACAATTAGTGATGCTCTTCAGACACATTGATGCTTCTGCTAGGGAAATCAACTTACTGTAGCGTTACAGTTTTTCCTAGTCTATAGCAAAACCAAATAAATGAGATGGAAGCCTGAGGTATTTTGGACAAGGTAGGATCATGCTTGAGAAATGAAAAAGCAGAGATGACCTTTGAAAGTACTCATATAGAGGAATTAATGCTTTCTTAATATCTCCTCATTTGTAAATCTTGTTATAGGCTTGTTATTCATCAGAAATGTTTTGATGCTGTGTGGTATTGCTTTCAAAGCTGAAATTAAAGAGTAATAATAATAATGGTAATAAACTATTTTGCTCTAGCAAAGTGAATCTTTTGTAAATGACATAATATTTCCTTGGTTACCTTTCTGTTTCAAGATGGATAGCTGGAAACAACAAAAATACCTGCAGTAGAACACTTTACTTGAATCTCCGGAAGGGTGCTTTTTGTACAATATCTTTTTATTGATAATTCTGTCTTTAGTTATAATGAAGTGATTACTGAAGATTCGGTTTAGAAAGTACTTGCTTAAGTGAAAGCATATGAGCTGTCCAACTGTAAGAGTTATTTATTGCGCTTTTCAAACTGTTGCCTAATTGGCAAAAAAAGAAGGTATGATACTAGGTGAGAAACCAGCCCTTAGTCCTAAAGCTTCAAGGAGTACAACTGATGCTTAGGTAATTACGGTGCCACCTTGAATAGGAGCACCTTGAAGGCAAGTGTTTTGCTAATGTCAGAGTACATGAGTGTGGTGATTGTCCCGTGGAGGCAGAAGGATGGTAGGCTACCCCTGAGAGATGACGATCCTATTTCAGTGGACAAAATTACACATTTTTTTTTCAGATGGCAGAGCATTCTCTTGTTCGACATCATTCATATAAAAAGCATTTAATGAGAAGGAAAACATGTTAAGTGAAGTATGCAAAGTCTTGAGCAGTGATTACGGACACCTGCAGTTTTCTGGCTGGTGATATTCAGGTTTACAAAACTGTGTAATTGATCAATAGCCACTGACAGCCATTACACTCTGTGTCAGTAGCAGCAAATAACGTCAGAGGATACACTAACAGTGGATAGCAACTGTTTACTTGGGTTTGGAGATGTGTCTGAGCTGACATTCAGACCTGTGCAATACCCCAGCTCTAGTGTAGTAGCCAAGTTCAGCCTGAGCTTCTTGTAAGTACTTCTGCGGGGAGGAACCAAGGCACCAAGCTTGCATCCTGTGTCACCATGTGCCTATTACTTTTGTCTACAAACTGATGAAATCCCATACCCTGTACATGGTCGCACTACTGTGTGAAGCACCCTGATTAATGAGCTGAGGGGAGAAGAAAGTGAAATTTATAGCTGTCATGTAAAAATTTTTTGTGACTGGTCTTGTGTTTATCTTGAGCCAATACTTTACTGTGTGCTTGTGTTCATTATGAGTATAGCTTTTTGCATATATTTCCATTGCATGTTTTCATAATGACAGATAAACTACTGTCTGTTCAGTTAATTCTTGCCTTTTAATTAGTGATTATTGATTTGTTGAGAGGCAGGATTAAAAAAAATATTTGCCTTCATTCACAAGGTCAGTGATTCGTGTTTAAAGTTGGCCTTTTACACTGGTGCTTCAACTGTACTTTTTCTGGTGCTAACTTCTTACAGCTAGTCACTGCTAACTTGGGTATTGCAATCAGCCTGATTTTTATGTTATCTAAATTGGAAGAAAAATCTTACATGTCATGAAATACAAAGATTTTTCAAAGAGCTGTCCAGTCCAGCGGTGGGTGTAGAGGCTGAGTGATATCCGTGCATTATAACTGAGTAGCTGTAGCATTATAACTGAGCAGCAGTATTCCAGAAGCTTTGTTTCAAACCTCATAATACTCTTTCTAAAATATGAGCTCTGATAGAATAGGATTTGTTTCAGTCATGATGCAGTAAATTTATCCTTGGGGATATCAGGAAGGAGGAGTTCCATCAACAAGTGTCTGCCTTTCTGTCAAGATCTGATTAGTTGTGAAATTACAAGTAGCATTTTAGACATGGTTACAGTAAAGGTTACAGGCACTCTTTGGATCTGAAATTTCATTTTAGAGCAAAAGGTCCCCAAGGGCTGGCTTAATTTATTTAATTACATTGTACAAGACTTGGGTAATAGTTTTAGATCAAAGTATAAGAACCAACTTCCAGGCAAATTTGTAATATAATTCAAAGTTGTAAATTGCTAAACAGTTCAACAGTTTTGTTTTATAGGATAGAATAATACAAGGATATGGATTGCAATTATATAGTACAAATGTAAGCCTTATATTAAAATCGTAAATAATAAACTAGGAAAAGTAACTTGCTTAATTGTAATGGCAGCACCTCTTCCTTGAAAAGATTTTGCTACAATACTGAATTAAGTCGACCTAGGAAGCCCCCAGGCCTTTTTAAGCATTTCTTACCCCCCGTTGGTAGTTTGGATTCAGAAGATGTGCTTTAAATCTATTATTTTCATAAAATAATTTCATTTCAAAGGGTTCTCTGCTTGTAGTGCAGAAGGAATTACATTGCTGGTTCTAGGTCTTTCCTTATTAGGTGTGTCATAGTGATGGGTGAAACTTTCTTCCATTTTCAGATTCCCCTCCCTGCACACCTTGAGAGATACTTCTTTATACTCTTCCCACTTTACATTGAAACTTGTGTATCCATTTTCCTAGCCATGATGTTTTGGGTATTTTTTCCTAGCTGTTTTGCTACCACATGCCCAAGTGTACTGAGCATCTGCAAGCTGTTTCACTTCAGGGTCTGTGATTAGCGCCATCATGAAAATTACTCAAAACCAGCATCGCCAAAGCAAAACATTAATTACTCATTTCTCTAAAGGTATAAAGTGCACACAGCAAGAACCAGAAAGCATTAAAAAATTTACAGGTCCAGATTTTTCTTACACCATAATCTTTCTTCTAGCTCTTGTGATTTACCTTTAAACAAATTATCTTGTGCTCTCTTGCTAGTAGTAAACCACTTGGTTTGGGCATGCTATTCTCTGTGTGTTTCCTTTCTAATCAGTCAAATTTGACTGTCACTCACAGCATCATGTCTGATTACTAACACAATTTCAAGGTCAGGGTTTCACTAATGATAGTAATTTCTAAAACTTGACAAAGGGATGTGTTATGAGGGTGGAGGCTGGTGATAAATCTGATCTGCTGTATCTGGTGTTTGCAAGTCTGACTTTTATCTGAGTTACTGTTTTACAGTTTTTACATTAAACTTTTTGATCCACAAGTATATGCTACATCCATCAGAAGTTTTTCCAATTCATCATGCATGATCTTATAGAGCCTTTTTATAATTTTTGAAAAATAGACCAGCAATTTCATTGAAGCCTTCCTTTAAATAAAGGTGCTAGAGCATTTTGCCGTCAGTGTTCCTAAGATCAATATCCCTCTGAAATATAGTGCACTTTGCTCTGTTTCATATTTAAAAGACAGTTCTATTTGTTTCTTTATTGATGTGCTACTTTTTCATAGTTTTTCATCTTGCTTATTTAATCTATTTGGCAATACAGCAGTGTTAGTTTTTGCTCAGCTAAGTTAAAAGTTATGACTCATCTGAGAGCTGTCTTCCTAGTGGTATCTCCCACTTCAAATTATTCCACCTAAATAAACTGTAAGTACATTGAATTTTAATACTCAGATTCTTGTTCTTGGAACAAAAAGAAATAGCATGCATAAAAATTGCATCAGATACTGACAGCTTTTTTTTCTAGAATAAACTTCATGATCAATTTCATGAAAAACGTTAAAAATGAAAGGAAGTAGTTGAAAATTGAGCAGTATTGTCAAACAGTTTTCTCCATGGTAATTGTCAATGCAAGACTAAAATTTTTCGTATGAATAAATTATTACAGCAGAAATAATAGTAACTGTAGAGCTACAGTAGAACTTCTTTACGCTAAAACAGAAATGACTTTTCTGTTGAAGGCCAGAGTGAAAAACTGAAGTGGTACTATCTGCTCCCTGGCTTCAGAGCTTATCAGACGGTCTTCAAAGTATCTTTTAGTTCTTTTGGTCATTTGACACTAAAATTGTTCCCAATTAATACAGAAAGTTGTTTTCATGATTCTCTGTGTTCACTGGATTTGCTATGCTTCTTGCACAAGCCAAACAGAGTCGCCTTTTCTTTAATTTTTGCAGTATTGTGGCAGATGGTAAAATTTACTGCAGTTTCCAGGTTTAGAACATTCTTGAAGCATCATACTAAAGCTAGAATAGGAGAGTCTTTTTGTTAATGTTGCTCACAGACACAAGAATTTAAATCTGTGGGTGGTTCACCAATTTTCAAATATCTATATTTAAATAATTCTCTTAAAATGTTTCATTAGTCTGGCAATGTGCTGTTTAACACCAAAGATTCAGTCAATGGCCATGATTATTGTTTGTGCTAAAGTCCCTTTTCATTGTAAAAGAAGCATTAACCAGCAGTTAAATGGTCTGTTCTGTAATATATATCATTTCCAAATGGATGCGAAAAACTACATGTTTGTGGGGTTTTAGTGGTTTGTTGTTGTTGGGTTTGGTTTTTTTGTGTCCTTATGAAGCTTTTCTTGAAACTTTTTTTGAGGGGGCGGGGGAATACCCTCACCATATATAAAAATATTTTTTTCTTTTTACAGTTACCACATAAGGCTTTATGTTATTTTTTTCTTTCGATCATCTGAACTTTAATGTTTTGAAGGACTTTTTCTTGCTAGCCTTCTCGATCCTGCTGTTTATCTTTTCTGGCCCTTTTAATAAGCCTCCTTATTCTGGGCAGTTCCCCCTTCTGGAACAAAATATTACTGTATTATTTTGATAATAATTGAACTTCTGAAATCTTGTGTTAAAGTAGGTGTTTTTGTGGAAACTTCAAAATCCAAACTGTGAGAAGAATTCCATGCTACTATATTAAAGCATTAAAATTTGGAAAATTCCTTGACATGAATTTAAAAGTTTTATTAAAGATAATAGTGAGAAAGTTTGAAGTTTGTAAGCAGCTTGTTATCACTTGTGAAGCATTACAGACATGGTTTAAATGTTGCTAGCAAAAAGTTGATTATTTTAAGCATAAATGTTTTCATAGTGGCTAATCTGAAGGAGCTGTTGAAGTTGATAGTTCCGTTAATAAAATTTAGATAAATAATTGGACTTGTTTAAGAATAACCTAGAGGCAGGAAAATAATTTTATTATTATTTGTCTAAGGTAGAAGCCTCAATTTTCATTTTCTCTGAGTTCCTCAAAATTGGTAGCTGGGCAGTACAGAGGACCCAGATTACTGCTTCCATTAAATATAATCTCAGCAATCCCCTTTCGCAGTTGGCTCACTGATACGAGTTGGCCACCAGCAGACAGAAACCTCCTGCTGCATCTTGTGGTTTCTGTAGCCTGACAAAGTGTCACCGGGAGGGACTGAGGGCTGAGGCGCAGCAAACTGTGGATTTGGTGAAGAATGAAGGTATAGGGATGTGGAAGAGACCTGGTGTTATGTGTGGGACTGGACTGATGGTACTCGGGGAGTCAGGAATGAAGGGGACAATTTGAGGTTATTGGAATTTGAAAATGGGGAGGTTTCATAGTCACAAGCATGTCTGTAAATAATTGGACTTTGTTAATTCCCTGGCTGACGGAACAATGTGCTTGCTTGACAATACTTTTCAGTGTTGTACTTGAGGTACAGGAAGATGTGTTTGTAACTGTGGGTTTTTTTAACCCTAATTTATATCAGGATTTTTCGCTTGTTCTAATGAATGAGCTCCAGCTGTTGGATTCCATATGGGAAATGAAGCCAGCATAGCTCTTCCTGACAACTTGTGCCTGTGCTGTGAAAGCTGGGAATGAATCAGCATGAGAGATCTGGGAATGATAGTCTAACATAAAACAGATGATTGTCATCTATTATTTGGGTGGCAAGGAGAGATAAGAGGGAGGAAAGTTTGCTTTTCAAGTGGGGTTAAAGAAATGAACTTTTTATGTCAGTGCAGTTTGTGGCTCTAATTTGAAAACGATTTACAGTCACTTGGGAAATACTGTCTTCAAGGATGGATTTGAAGGTGTGTACTAGGCAGAGAGGAGTGGCGATCGTAGCTTCCAGTGGCTACAGTAGCTGTGGAAAAAGGGGAAAATAAATTTAGAAAGGGGGGAATAAATCAACCCCCCCTTCCCCACCAGCTTGCCTTTAGTTGTCACCATAATTATAAGTAGTTAGTAATGGATGTCTGTATCTATATCATCTGGTAGTCTGTAAAGTTTAAAGAAATTAGCATAAATAAAAAATAACTTAGTCTTCTAAATCCATATATTCTATTTTGTGCATGCTTATTTTTCTCTGATTTTAAAGGCATACTAGTTTTGACCATTTCTTTTAACCAGAGATACCGTGAACAGAATGTAGTTAAATTAGTAGACCCTAGCTGGATTTTGGAATTCCCATGAGAAGATCTGGCTCTCAGGTTAAAGCAAAGAGAAATTTGTTGTATATTGTGCATTTTTGGAAAATTAAAGAAAGGGAATTAAAATTCTTATGAAAATTTACCATGACACTCCTCACTATTTTGAGGTATTTTCAGTATTTGAGCCAATGTTCCTTTAAGAAATCATTTCATTTCTTCATCTTTTTCCATCTCAGACATGAGTGCTTCCTTTGGGACACAGTCTGCTTCTGATCATTCTTGTTCTCTGTTTTCTACCTCTCCACTGATCTTGAGATAACCTGATTTCACCCAGCATATTTCACAGTCAGCCCCACTTTACCATGCCTTTTTTGTGTTAAACGTATGCAGTGCCTCTGCTGAGCTTCCATTTCTTTGCAGTTTAACTTGATGGAGCTGGCTTTCCTCCGGCTTACCCACGTGTTCTCCAAAGCATGGGTATCTCAAGCATCTTCTGTTCGCTGGTTTCTTTCCAGAAGTAGCAGTACTACATACTGTAGACCCTGCTGATCCATGCTGACTTAATTCTTTGTGAACTGATGTGTAATTTCAACCCTTGATAATAAATGGATTCATTATGAGTCCATTGAAGTATATATAGCTATAGATGTGTGTAACTTCTAATCACTGCATCAATAGAAAGAAGGGTGAACTGATTTTCTATTACTACATTTTCCCTTAAATAGCTTGTTTAGACCAACAAAGGTTCCCATGAAAGAAATGATTAATTTTAATAAAATGTATAACTTGGTGACTGTAATGTATAATTTTCAGAGAGGAAAAGAAGCCTGTTTTCAGTGTTTAGTAACAGAGAGCAAGTGTTAAGAAGAATGAAAGCATTTAATGTGTATCTTTTACATAAACCTGTATCATTATGATGGTGTAGCTACTCCAATTTATTTTGCCTACATATGTTTGCTTTTTATAGGGCATATTTGGCTGCAGAAAACTTTTTCTTAATTGCTCAAATTTTGAGCTCAAATATTTTATGCTGATCTGTCCTTGAGGGTAATTTTTTTTTTTAATGCTTCAATGAATATGAATAGTTCAAGTCTTTTTGCATGGAGAAATACATGGCAAAAACGCCATTGCCATCAAAAATGAAAACCTGCATCAATTCAGATGGAGTATGACAGTTTAAAATAATGTGTATACAAAGATTTATTTTGAACTCATGAAGCTTATTTTAGTTAATGATACAAAACTGTTTATTAGAAGTATGTGATATAAATACTGTATAATTCTTATCCCTGATGACACCTTCAGAATAAGAGAGGTGATTGCTCTTTTTATTTGTGTACTTTCTGTGGGTATTTTCGTTTAGGCCTGTAAGATTTCTGGTACCTTCTGTGTCTCTTAGTTCACTTTTAAAAGTGTTCAGTAAGCACTGAAATGCCAAGTGGACATCTGTTCTCAGGTGATCAATGCTCAGTAGATGGAGCAGGCGCAGTTATTTGGTAAGTCCAGTAGTTATATTGATGATAGTGGGTGTCTGAAGGCACAGTGCCATTACAAAAAGCATGTTTAAGTTAAATCAGAAGGAAAATGTGGAACTACTGATGCAGTATTCTTTCACTGAACAGTGAGGAGAAAATTTATTGAATGGTTTCTTGATTCAGATTTTCACATTTTGTCAGTACGGGGACTTTAGCAACAAGATTCACAATCAGGCCATCCTGAAGTGAGTTGCGTTCCCCTGAGGGGTGAAGGGGAGGGGAAGATACACACAAAGACGTAACCATAACTTGTTACATTTTCAAAAATCATTTGTCAATAGGCTGATGCTGCAAACTGAGTCCTCCTGGTGTGTTTTTAAAAAAGGAGGAGCTAGTATGTGGCCTCTTGCAATTGTTACTGTGAAAACAATTGATCTATAATCTACTCATGTGAAATGTAATCATAAATTATAAGAAATTGCTAGCGTGCCTACCTTGTTTCAAAGATCAGTCATGCCAGTATCTTGAACCGTTGAGAGAAATACACTGTATTTCAAAACTTTTGCTCTTTTCTCCCTTTCTGCTTTTTGGGTACCTTTTATACTTGTTTACTGTAAGAAGATGAGGAACATATGATTTTGAGTTTCCAGCAAATTTATAATTTTGAAGAAAACAGAGGTAACTCAACTTCCCTGAGTTCCAGAATATTGTTTCTTGTGCTTCAGTGGTGTTTTATTGTTTCACTTCTCTTTATAAAAAGGTGTTTCTCTTATAAATGCAGTTGATAAAAGATCATTTTCAGGTTTAAATCTCTTGAGAGAATTTAGAGCTCTCAAATTCTCTTGTACAACCTTCAGAAGTCCACAGGTTCCTTCCATTTTGGCTTCCAAATAGAATTATTGGCTGCCAGAATAGAATTAAGTAATATTTCCTTTGAACCATGGTGTGCACTAGAAGAACTCATTAAAAGTAAAAGGCTGGAAATTGTGCAATAGCTGCCATGGATTTTGTAGTTCCTTTATCTAGTATATTGATATCCAATTTTAAGGCTCAAAAGCCCCTCTCTATTGATGCAGATATTCTTGTGACATGTGAACAGCTATTATCAGACAACAATTTCAAGTAAACAGATGTAGTAACCCAAGGAATTCACCAAGATCTTTAAAAAGTCAGTATGGAGACTGGCTTTCAAAAATGAATCATTTAGGTCAGAATTGCACAGTAGTTTCTCAGTTTCGTGAACTTTATACAAATACATTTTCACTGAATAGTGGTTATTACTGCTTGCTAAGGTTATGTCCACACAGCCAATAAAATCCTTCGTTATTATGCCTTGTTTTAAAGAAAACCACCATTTTTCCCAGGAATGACTCTTTCAAGACTTTTAACTTCCAATGAAAAATAGGATTAATTACCTTGGAACAAAGTCATATGGCGTTAGTCATGCAATGTGTGGCATTCTGCTTTTATACTTGTAACTTCTGACTTCGATGCAGATTCTTCTCCTCTGTGTAATTTGTATTTGTTTGGGTTTTCCAATTTATTTTTTTTTTTAATACTGGACATTGTGATGGGAATTCAGGAAAGCTGAAATTTCTTATTTTTTTTTAGAAGAATACCAGGGGGCTCAGTGGAAGCCACATGCTGCTGAAATAAAATAAACAATGTGTTTTGTACATTTAAAAAATACTGTGTGCATAATATAAACAAGACATTTATTATAATCTATCTTAGCTATTTTTTCTCTGCCAACTATGCAAGCAAAGCAGCAAGGTAAAGGTCCCTCATCCATAGATTTAATCTTTCTTCAGTTGAAAGCTTTGTAAGTAAAAGCAACCATCTGTATAGGACAGCTGTTGAAATCCCTCTCTTACAAGCATTGTATTGGTGCCAAAGTGAAGCTTCTTGCCCTAATATCATTGTGCCCTCATTAAAAATAAGCAGCCCAAACCCATTCTAAGTTATCCTTGAAATCCATTAAATGATATGGTAATTCCTGTTACAATGGTCTATATTGTAACTGTTAATAGTAGCAGTTCTTAATGTAGAGCACAGAGTTCATTGCATTTTCAGCCAGTATGATTAATAAGAAGTTGGGCGCTTTTTTGACATTTAAATAATTTAATGAATATTGTTTTTATCAGTTAGGTCAACTCACCATGCATTCATTCGATTTATGGGCAAGTCATAGAATTACATAATTCAAACAATTGTTTCTTTGATCTCTGTAATATATTGGTTGTCTTCGAATTTTAGTCTGAAATAGAAGAAGTCTAAGAAATTGAAACAGAAAAAAACACATGCATAAGGGCATGTATTTTCACGAAAGAATCGGCTTTCACTAAGTAGGTGAAAAAACCTTGTCCAGGTATTATCAAAGAGAACAAAAATAGAACATAAACAATGTATAACAGCAAAGAATTGTTTTTAATATAGTTGGCTGGTATTCATTTCAAAGGCAGGACTAAGGTTCAGATACATTAGGAATTTTTAATGGAATCTTCTTTCAGATGCTTAATGATGCAGATGATTTTTAAGTACCAAGGGGCGGGGGGGGGGGGAAGCTAAGAGGTAAGACTATACCTTGGATTTTCTCTTTTACACTGCTTTTCTTATGTCCTTTTCTGTAGTATTCTTGACGTCTCAAATGTCTGTCTTTGAAATCAATTTGAGATGTCAGGAAAAAAGTTAAAGATGTTGGCACTAGTTGTCACAGATCAGACTAGGATGTCTCATTAAACTGGGCAAAGAGAGAGTGTGAATCACCTTTAATTTTCAGATTGGTTGGTCTTTAATGTTAAAGTGAATGTGATTGATGCCTTGCAGAGTATTATGTGAAAATATTTACTGAAAATTCTCTTAAAAATTTGAAGGTATATATGTCTGCTTGGCATGAAGGATTTTGGTTTCCTGTGTTCTCCTTTCTTGGCTGATGGCCTCTAAAAGTGAACTTTCAGAACAAATGTAGAACAAGTCAGGCATGCCCCTGTTGTGTTGATAATATCAACTTGACAAATGTATTCTGAATTTTGCCTGCAGCCATTAAAATGGAAAGCAAAGTCGGAAGTGTTTTATGGGAGGTTTTTTTTTTTTGTTGCTTGTACCAGCAAGTATCATACTGATTTTGTCAAAGGAAAACATAATTTTTATAAAGCACTTGCCCTATTGACTCCCAACTAGAACAATATATTTTAATCTGTCATCATGCTATTTTTTTTTACCGTTTCATTGTTTTATTTGCCATTATTGCTCTCTTTCTGTTTACTTCTCAGCTGATACAAACTAAAGGCCAAAAGTCTAAACTAAATAAATACTAACGCTAATTTAGGCTGACTGTTTATTAATTTGACTTATTTTCTGTACATACTGAAGAGATATAATAGAGATTGTTGAACTTTACATATGCAGTTTTCCTGATTTGGTTGCATATGCAGAGGTCAACTCTAGTGGTGCTTTTTGTTATGTATACCATTTTTATTAATTTTATAATAAATTGTATTTGAGGTACATATGAAGCAGAAGGATAGAAATCATCAGTTTTTGTCAAATACAATGGATTGTCAATAAACACGTGTGAAGAAGTGTGTTATGTAATTTAATGTATGTTACTTTAAATGAGAAATTATCATTTTTTGTTGTGAGACTGCTGGATTGGCCTTTGTGTAATAAATCTTTCTCGTAACTATGGAACATGTTAATGTGTTTTCACATTAAAACAGTGTCAAAATAAGTACCTGTTGAGTATTGCTAAACAAAGAGAAAAACAACTAATTTGCTTCTTAATGAGCCAGTAATAATGTGCTAGCATTTCAGCCTATTTACTTTTAAGTCAGACAGAGTTTCTGGCTGAGCATGTATTTCAGAAGATCTACTCTATAAACAAGCCTTCTGAAATCTCTGTTAGTAAAGACATTTTCATAAATTACATCAATGAAAGCTCTGATTGAGAAAAATGTATGAATAGGAGTATTTATGTGATAACCCCTTAAAAAATAACCATAGGGTGTTTGGAATAGTCCACAGAAAGTTAAATGATGTTTAGGCCGACATAATTTCTTTCTGTTCCCTTCTTTTTTGCAATTCAGGAAATTTTCTAATTCCTTTAAGAATAAGAACAGGTATATTACATGCACATTTCCCTTCTTTTACTCACACCATGACAGGAATAAAAGAATGGCAGTGCTCAGGAGCCTGCCCTCTAACTTCGCTTACTGGGATGACTTTAATTTCTGCTGCTCCAGACTAGGTGTGTTCTACCTCACAGTCAAAACTTGCAAAATCAGTTTTGTTTGCAGTAATATATCAGAGTATCACTAAAAGATTACAACCATGCTCTGGTTCAGTGACTTCCTCCAAAATAAGTTATCTGTAAAATTCTCTGTTTTGGTCTGTAAAGCAAATAGCTACAGTCTTTTCTTTTGTAAATCCCCTTTTGATATTCAAGAAACCATCTTCCAGGTATTTCTAGAGGACTCTGTTTCTGTACTTTGTACTGGGTTTTTTTCTGTTGTTAGAACTGGAATGTTTTCGTATGCACTTTAGATAAATGATTTTACTGTAAAGCTTTAGAGTGGAAAAGCAGGAAGTATACATTGATATTTTTTAGTCCTATATCTAGATATGTGAGGAAATGCAAAGTTAAAAGAGGAAAGCAGTAAGTTTTATTTGTGAATCTTAAACCTCATATAGTCCGGGCTGTTTTCCAGCTGGGTTGGCATTAAGTGTCCGGAGAAATGTGAAGCTAACTTTGTTGATCTAGTCTCACCCATTGCTTTCCTTAAACAAGGTAGTGCTCACATTGGACAAAGAACTGCTCTTTGTTTAAAAATAACTTGAAGTTGCCAGTCCTTTCAGAGAATGTAATTATTTCCTCTGGGGAAAAAAGAATAACATGCCTTATCTATTCTAGGAAAGCATTTAGGATGCCCTTTCCTGCTTTCTTTGTCCTGCAATAATCTGCTTTTTTTAGGAAGAACATTTCTGCTATCAGCATTTTTCTCTGGTGGAGCCTGTTGAAAATAACTTGTCTGTATTGTCCTGTGATGCACTCCTGGTAAATATGTGTAATACATCAGCTATATTTGTCCCCTTCTCTCACAGATTTTAATAAAGGAAATTATTTTGATTAATAGCTTTTAGATTTAACAAACAACACAGTTTTGGGTTATACATCCATCTGGTCCAGTTTCTAAGTTGTCAGCTTGATGATGTATGTGAATGTATACAGCAGAAACAGATGACTGCAGGGACTTGTGAAATCCTGCAGAGAATTAAGTCAGCAGATTGTTTCCCCCAGTGAGAAATTTTATAGAACTTGTAAACCCACCCAGGGCATAGCTCTTACAGGGTACAGGAGTTCTCATGAATTGAGGGTCAGACTTATTCCATATTCCTTTTGAATATACATCTTCATTATTGTCAGGTTGTCTGGGTTCAAAGCGGACACTTGACGTTTGCTCTTCATTTGTTTAATGCTTCTAAGCAGGATTTAGCAAGACTATCTGTATTTATTTGATTAGGCTCCAGCAGAAATGATCAGGTGCTTCTGAGTCAGATTGCATGAGAGTAGGATTATCATAGAGTATAGTAAGTATATTGTAGGAATGTGGTGGTGTTTTTCTTCAACAATTTGTATATTATAAACCAGTGAGATGGGACTAAGCTTATGTGTTCTTTCTGAAAGTAAGTGTTCTGTGTTATATTTCTTGTCCTGTCATTCATGGAATCTTCCTGTCTTCTGATTCACAGTTTAAAGCTGGACAGAAAGGTTACATGTGCAGAAATCCCACATTTCACTTGGATAGTATTTTCTCATCTCTTTAAGGTAACTGCGGGCTTGCACAAAATTATACCGAATTTACAAACCCAAGCTTTACCTAAAGTAGTTGATCCACTTTCTCTCTTATACCCATACTCCTTTTAACAATTTAGAGGAATGATTTTTTATGAACAGAAGTCTTTTGTCTGATTGAGAAAAAATATGCAGACTCTGAAGACAGTCTCCTGAGTTTTCTTGCGTCAATCAGCAGCCTCACTAAAGGTACTACGCTGTCCTCCAAGACATGCCTTAGCTACTAGACTAAGTGCGTTCATATTTTTTTGCTTTTAAAATTTTGGTTAAATAGAATTCCATCTTTTTCCAAGCAGGTTTGAGGGAAAGTTTATAAATGGTATTTTTTTATTTGACTTGCCACTCTTTTTCAGTTATTCCTTTTGGATAATTGTTTTATAAACATGCTAATACGACTATTAAGTGGTAGTCATTACTTGCTGTGTCTCATGACTCCTTGTCCAGTGTACTAAAGCCTACGAAGCAGAGGCTATATATCTTTAATTTAATGTTTTGGTAATACAACACAGAGGTGTCTTTATTTTCTAGTCATATAAATTGCACTAAAATATAATGATTACATTAATTACTGCCAAAGGATAATATTTGTTCAAGTTTACATTCCTTAACCTTTTGTAACTTTAAAAAGCTCTTCCTGGTGATATTTTTTTATGTAAAAGGACTTTTTTTTTGTCTGTTCTGTGGTCGGGACAGAACATGTTGTGTAGTTATTACCTCTGTCTTGAGAAATCTATCCATGCTAGAAGGAAAGCAGTTTTCCCTTCTATTTCAGTACATAATTATACATAGTATATATATGCATGCTTCTGATAATGTTTTTTAACCAATACTTTATTGATTTGCTACTAGTAAGCGCTTTCAGTTCTTTGGAATTTCCTAATTTTAGCATACTTAATGCTTTCTTTATAAATAGCACAAATAAATAATGAATATTACTAACGCTGTGAGCTCTATATCCCTTCAGGTTGTTTGGGTGCATTAGTACTAGCTCTTAGAATGATTTTTAAATGAGTGTTTCTTTTATTACAGTTCATAGTGCAGTGAATGCAATCTTCGAAATTCATTTATGATCCAAATCTTGCTTGTACAGCCTTTAAAATTTCAAGCACATTAACTATAGCATGTTTGCAAATACTAAAGCTGTTATCAACTATGCTTTTTTTTTCTTTAATCACCTAGTTGCATGTTTAGGTAGAAGTACTGTGTGCAGAACATAGGCATATGGTATTTTAGTAAAAATATGCTTAAAGTTTTAGAGTTAAAATTCATTGCTCCTACATCCTATAGGATACATAGAGTTAATGTAACAGTCCTGTGTGCAGGACAGTCGACTTACGATAGCTCCAGGCTTTGGTATTAAAAGTGAATTAAAAGAGAAAAAAACCAACAAACCCACACAACAAAAAAACCTCAAAAAAAGACCCCCAAACCACAAAAAAACAGAACAAGAAGAAAACCTCTGAAGCTTTATTATAGTTAATGGTGTTATTTTCAAAACACTCTTTTAAGTCCTCTCTCTGCCTAACTGGGGTTTTAACCCTGTCTGACTTACAAATATATCTTTTATTTTTCCTTTACATATCCTTTTGATGTATGTCATCCATCAATGTTAGCAAGAACAGTAAATGCATTGATCTATTGCTGCACTTGGCAAGTTAAATAACACTTTATGTAAGAAGTATTGATTTATAAAATCCAGTACATGTAATTAACATTAGAACTGTCAAAAGCTGAACACAGTATTAACTTGCTGCTTATTTATAACCCACAGAAAATTAAACAAAATACCCACATTAATAAACAAACTCCTTTTTTTTGCCTTCAGATATGTCAAGCTAAAGTTACGTTTTCAAGAACAATGATATGTTTCTTCCAATTCTGACAAGAAGAAATACATTATGTGTTTTGTCAGTATTGTTGACAATAATTCTATAGTCTCTAGATAAGCGTATTATTCCTGAGGTAGTAAAAGAATTCCACTTGGGTCGTTCTGAAAGGGTTTAGTGTGAAAGACGCAGAAATAAGTGACGATATTGGGGAAATTAAGGTAACCAATTTATGTCAGGTTTTCAAAGAGCCTTTGATCTGGCCCTTAATTGGTGCCTGCTCTTCTACCTGAAAGTAAGCAAAGGTGTATTGCCCTGTTTGCACACACAGTGAATTACCAGTTGTCTACACAAGTTGCGCAATTAGATACCTGGAGACGTCTGCAGGGATCACTTTGTGCTTCTGTTTCTGGCTCAAGCACTAACCAGGTGCTGGTTGCAGAGTTTGCTTAAGATGATGGGAATATTTCAATTGAGTTCTGTGAACTTTTGACTGTGCTTTGATTGTGGTTTTGTTCTAATTCAGCATCACATAAGGATAGGAACAATCCTGTCTCTGTTCAGTCTAGTGTATGGCTGCGTGCTTACCACCCTTGAATTCAGTAGCACCATTGAGATCCTTTGAATTGAGTTTGCTGGGGCAGGCCTTATCCAATTTATAAACCTATTTACATTTTCAAGTTTAAAGGGCACAAAAAGAAAATTACAAGTTACTCATAAACAAAATAACAATAGCAGTAAGGAGTGGGTATTGTTTTTTAACAAAGGTTTGTCCATGAATCATTTCCTCTTTAGTCCCCTTCATCAAAAGAGATATGTGTTTGTATTTTCTATGGATATTCATAGCTGCTTTGCTATTTAGAAGTAATTCTCTCCTTGAAATAATAAATAGGTGGCCTTACGTGGCTTTCAAGTCTGGCAGCACTGTTTCTTCCTGCTGAACTTGTGTTTCTGTTCTGGTACTTCCAGACACTCATCAGCTGTTTACACTTTTGCTTTAATGTGTCTTCTACAGAATAACCAACTGAGAACTCCTTGTATACCAAGGATGAACCTGTGGAAAGCACATTTATGTTTTCATCTTTTCTGTTCTGTTAAATGTTCTGTAGGGTTTCATCCTGCCTTCATCCTGGTGTCAACTGGAATATTTAGTGTATATATATACATACATATATAGATGGATAGATACCAGTGTGATCAGATTGCCCCTGCAGTAGGTGGAGGTTGCAGATTATGCAGTAGCAACAGTAGCTTCCTTTGCCGTTAAAATAATGAAGGAAATCCTGCTATATTTGGATTCTCTTTTGTAAGGCAGTTTTGCCTTCCACCTGCTGCGTGCCGAGGTTTAAGCAGTAACAACTTATTTCCTTGAGAGCTCTGCAAGTCTCTGTAAACATCACTAGATATGAAGAGAATATAAAAAGCATGGAGGTTATGCTTTGATACCAAATTCAACTCAGTGAGGTTGTAGGTTTCTTGTGAGGTTTTATTTTGGTTTTGGTAGTTAATGGGGTCTCTTTTATTCATCCACTTTGTATGCTACCGTGCCTTTTTCTCTCATTACATTTCTAACTTTAAGATATCCTCTCATGAATATTTCCAAAAATAATTTTGCAGCCTTTTTCGAGGATGAAATATGCTAAACATAACTTAATAACATCACCTGTAGCTTCTTGATTTTTAACCTTACAGCAGATATTCCATGAATTCATGAAACTGAGTTGTGATTGCCTTCTGATATACAACAAACCAATTTTTTTTTTGCCCTGACTCAACTGAAATATTACAGGAGGTCAGAAAATGAAACTAAAACATGAAGTGTAGAAATTAAATGGGAAAAGGAAACCTTAGTGGGACTTGAGGTTAATGCATCAGGAGCTGCTTGAGGCTCAGTTAAAATGATACAGACTTTTTTTTTTTTTTTCTCCCCTCGGCTGGTCTGTTAAAGAAATCAATTTTAAGAAAACAATGATAGAATTGCATGTGGTAAAGTCTTTCTCAGTGTATTTTGGGGATAACCAAGAGAGTTTTATGTTGAATTTTAAAGGGAGTGATGTTACCAACCACCGTGGGTTTTTTTTTTTCTGCCAGAATCCAGGTCCTGTAAAAACTCTTCTGTGCTTCCATGGGCCCTCCTCCTGTTGGTTCTGGTTTGAGTGTTTCCAAAACTTAAGAAATCTTTTCTCAAAAGGGAATTCTTCCTCAAGAATGATCCTGTAGTGATTGAAAGGATGGTCTTTAAATAGGTGGCAGAGTGAAGCAGATTTTATGAATGCAAAGAATAGGTTATGTTTAAGGGCTTTTAAGCAACTGGTGATAGTAAGATTTTCTTTTCTATCAAAAAAAAGTGCTCTAGCTTTTTTTCTGTTGTCTTGTCTCAGCATAGCATGAAAATAAGTTTTTGTGGTTCATATAAAACTAGGGAAAAATGGAAGAAGGTTGAGAGAGAGAACAGGAAATGTTTGTGCCTTAAAACAAAGTTAAGAAATACTAAAACAGGTTTTCCTGCAACAAGTCATTTCATGGTTCGTATCTTAGAATTGTAGAAGAGAATGAATTGTGATGCTTGTTCTTTTAAATACTATGTATTAGACAATTTTTTGGGAAAAGGCGATCTGTTAACATCAAGGAATGAGCAGCTTACAAGCAAAATGTAATCTGCAGTGCCATTTAGGTAATTCTGAAATAGCGAACTGATGCTTCAATTAAAAAAAAAGAAAAGAATTGTTAATTAAATCTACTTAACTGTCAGTGTGAAACACTCATTCCTGCCACATGGGACTCCTGTTGTATTGGATTTTTGAAAGCTAATCATCTCTATACATTAAAGAATGTTTAGTCTTCCTCTTGGGATAGCATTCAACAGGTATGCAATCTTAAGTTCAATATTTCTTCCATCCAAATCAAATATGTGATTGGCAATTACCCAATAACTAACTTGCCAATTAGTCATTTGACCTATTCAAGGCTAAAAACGTTACCCGTTGAAATCTTGTCTCCCAGTGACTGTGCATTTAAAAGAAATAAATGTCACTTATTCTAAAAATATGTAGGTTTCCTCACAGAACTTGCTGAGTCCTAGAAGAATTTAATTCCATCCCCAATTAAGCCTTTAAAAGCACTATCCATCAACCTCAGCTGATACTGTATTTGCATTTAGAGATTATAGTAGAGGTATCCAACAAGCAGGTTATCTTTCTTATCTAGAAGAGGACAGAACTGGGTAGCATGGGCTCATTTACTTGAGTTATGAAATTGAGGAAGAAAGACTGATTTAAATACAGTTGCTTCAGAACTATTCCAATATAAAAGCAGATATCGTCTCTGATAAAATTTCGGGAAATGCACTTTAAGGGAATGCTTTATACCATTGTGTGAAAATTGTTAACTACGGCAGTATATTTGAAAAATAACCTGATGTTTTAATGAAATATTCACTGTGATGCATCAGTCCTTTCAAATCTAGGCTTAGAATGAGGTAGTAAAATGCAATTTAAATTTAATTGTTGTACTTGATGATTTATGTCACACTTCTAACCAAGAAAATTTGAATCTCAAACATCCAATATTTCGGGTAGAATAGCCTTCCTGCAAATCAATACAGTTAAAGTGACTGAATGCTCTAATGTATGTTTGACATTGTTGACAGTTTATGAATAGATCATACACTAACTTCCATAGCATCTCACCAATGCATTTTAGAAGGTTTGAGTTCAAAAGAAGATTGATTCAAATATATCTGAGCTCAATCTAACTTCCTGGTACATTTCACAAGATTTACTATGTAATAATTCCAAACTCTTGTGCCATATAAGCTGTTGAAGTTCATTTCCACAAGAGAATACAAGTTGCATCCAGAGCTAGCACATGTATGCATGCGTATCAGGAACTAAGATAATAAGATTAAAAGGTCCTTTCGAAAAGGAAAAAGGCAAAAAATCTTCTCCATATCCAAGTTGGGAATAAGAAGAAAACAGTCCTGATTCCCCAGAAGGTTGCAGTTATCAGCTGTCAATCAGCCCAGAGCAGCTCATACACAACTGTATGCGCTCTAAAGCATCAGTCTATGAATGACACGGCTGAATTTTAATCTGTTCTTGATGGGATTCTGCTGTCCATAGTTGTACCTACTTTCTCTAGGTTACTGAAAAGATTCTTCCTGTCTGTAGTTTGTGTTTCCTAATTTCCTTTTTAATTTAGCTATACTTTTGTATTATGCATTCAATCCCCTAGACAAATCTTTTAAATACTCTTTTTTGTGGCAGTTTTCATTAACCTACCTGAAGATGGCTCACATCCCTTTTCCCTACAAACAGTGAGAGCAAAAGAATTTATATGTTGTCACTTGTCTGGGCTGATCATTCAGCCTCTCTATGTAATTTATGTGTCTACTCTCATTTTCCTGGAAAATTCCTCAGAGATACTCTGTTCTTTATTTTTCTGTGTCAGTTGATTGTCGCTTTAGACATGCATATGAAGAAAGGGTGATGTGCATCATGCTTTAACTAGGGACTAATAAATTAGAATCAGTAAAGGTGTGGTTTTTTAATAAACCAACAGTATTTCTGTTTGGGTTCATTGAAAAAATGTATCTCAGTCAAATCTATTTTCATTATCATATCTTTTGGGTGAACTGAGTGATGGAAAGACAGCTGCTCAAGTGACATTTGTTAGTGATTCAGCTGTATTTGCTCTGACTTGCTGATTTATGAACAGGTTAATCTGCTTTTAATATTCAATATTGGCTCACCTAAAAATGACTTTAAAAGTAGAGATACATAACAAAGACAAATAGCAATGGCAGTGGGGATCTCTTAACCTGTTCCTGGCACTCACTACATTATTCTTCCTCTGAGTGTGTTTAGGACTACAGTAACCCATTTTCTCAAGATGTGGGCATGTGATTTTACCTCTAGCTGTTGGTATCAAAAATTTCTGGAGAAAAAAATGCTGAAATTTTAACAGGGTAGTTGTGACATTTTTTACTGATGCAGGTGAATGGGGTATTTCACTGGAGTATGGTAACTTTCCTTTTCTCAGTAATATAGGGGTCTTTAAGATCAAATTGTATCTTTAATTAAAATATATGAATTCCTGAGTTATAGGCCTGCAAGACTACTTTCAATATTTTGTAGCACCCTGTAGTGACTGAAAGATCTATTTAATCTGATTTGCTTTATGTATTTTACACATAGAAGCTGTAAGAGGGCTAAGAATGATTAGCCAAACTTTGTTAATGTGTTTATTAGAGGGTATGTTTGGGCTCCCTGAGATGGTACTCTCCTCAGTTTCTGAAGTCATGTTCACTTATACCATCCTTATGAGATTAGATACCTTGGTTAACTAATGAGTAGCATTTGGAATTTTTGTTTTCATTCCATTCAGTACAAATCTCTGCAGTCAGGCTGCCTTCTCCTCTTCCAGGCTGTATGTGTAAGTTTGTGCTGGAACATGATTTTCAGGGAGAATACAGTATGAGCAAGCTCTTGGCTTTTTGTGATGCATCTCATCTGCTAGGGCTAGGGAGAAGCCCAGAGTAGGCAACAATCGCATACAGCACCATTTTTGCATTTAAATGTCAGCATTAATCAAACAAAAGTGTACAGGCATTGTTGAATTAGGTCCTGAAACTATTATTTTGAGGAAAAAAATCTATCTAAACTCTGCATGTGCCAAAGAAACAGAACAGACAGGCTAACCTGGCAGCATAATGGAACTGTTGCAATTCAATGATGCACAATAGCAAGGCAGACATATTTTGGAGCAAATTTCCGGATAATTTTGGCATATTCAATCCTATTTTTTCTTGGGATTGACACAAAAATCTATCTGCACCATCCTTTTAAGGATATTGGTCAGGATGTTAGCAAATTTAGTAAGCAGACTTAATGAAAATTTGTAAAAGAGGTATATTTGTGCCAGCAGATTGACACCTTGTCCTTTCACTCCTCCCTGCAACTCAGATAATTTTATTATTATTACTATTTTTATTTTTAAATCAGCATAGCTGAAGAGCCAGAGAGGCTGGAAGTATTAACACATTTAGCATTTAGAAGAAAGCAACAGCCTATAGCATGAATGCTTGTTTTTGTTTTGGTTTTGGCTTTTGTAGGCAAAAAACTATTTTAGCTAAGAATATTAATTCCAGTATTTTATTATTCCTGTTTCTAGGACTCAGGCTTTTTATTAGCTTTTTGTTCCATCTCTCAAGACAATAAAAATGGAGATGCGGCCCTTCCTGTGTTTAATTAATGACGTGCAAGTATCTCATACCTATTAAATGATCCCCTTGTATCTTCCATCTCTTACCTAGTTATTGCTTTCCTACAATTTTCTTTCTGAGATGGCTTTCATTTTTCCTGCCAATTTTCCTGTTTCTCTGGGATGCTCTACAGCAACCAAACTTGTCCTTGTAGATCCAGTTTAAAATTCTGCTTTCCATTACAACTTGAAGATGCAAATATTTGGGTGCAGCACTCTTTCATTCATGCATCTGAGGTGTGAGCAGCACCGTGCAGCAGAAATGCCAAAGTCATCATAGCTTTACTGCTACCTCTCTTCATGGAATCTTTGCTCAGTATTTTATTTTCATTTCTGCTTTCAGTGAATATTTAGTGAGCTCTGATTACATAATTGAATTTGATAAACTGTTGGCATGTGATTGATGAGAAAGTCAGGAATAAAAGATTAGAAGATAAAATTACTTCAAGGTTTTTAAGTAAATCTTCCAGAGAGCTAGGGTAATTTATAAAGCATGCTATATTCTTTATAAAAATATTCCTGTAGGTCTATTAAATTTTAGCTTCTACCAGAATTGGATTGAGTTTTGAGAATCATTTTCACATAATGCCAGCCTGATTGTGATACTTTAAATGGGAGATAGCTCTGAGTGGGTTGCAGCATCACTGGGTTTGGAATATTTGAGGAGGGAAACATAGGGCTGAATGACAGACTTGTGGGCAGCAGTCTTTGTCTTTCAAATAAATACTTTTTTTCTTGGAAAGATGTAAGTTAGAAGGAGTAAGTGGATAATTCAGAGTGAAATAATGGAGGAGTTATGCTGCATGTGTCTTTAAATCAGTAAAAAACAGGATCAGCCAGTTACTTGGGTGGAGGTTTATAATGCAGGTACCAGCTTCACTGTAATCTCCCTGAATGGCTCAACTTTCTTCAGGAAGAAATAGTTTAACGTGCTCATTTCATGAGCCTCTATATACTTGCAGGTAAATGTCATTGTTTTCAGGGAACTTGTCCCTAATCATTTCAATTTACCAGTTGGACTCTGTTACAACCTTTTCCCCTAAATAGCAGCACAACTCCCCGCCACTGCCTTTTCATCTCCAGAGGAAGCCCAACACCGTTAATCTTGCAAGGGTGGAATGTCTGTCTCATAACTCCTTTGGGAGTCTCCCCAAAATGCATGTGAAGCCTCTGAAAGGATTTATCATTTCCTCACCTGCTTAGAAATATCTTTGCAAAAAATTGCTTTTTGCTCTGGGTAAAATAACTGTATTTCACACTAACTTTGTCTAATTCTGACTTCAAATTTTCTGTATTAAAGTTTAAAATAACAGTGATTTTAGTGGTTAGGACAAAACGGGAACTGAGATAATACTTCTTCACAATGTTCGCAGTCATTAAAACCACAAAAGAAGCTTTGCAGAATATAATCTCGGTCAGGTAATAAAGAAGTGCAAAAACCATCTTTAGTTTGCCTGGGACTATCTGCAAGTTTGGAACTGTTCCTATTTTCTCGCATGTTGAATTGTCATAGCTTCCTGTATATCCAATGTAAAGAAAATATTGTTTTGCACTAGCCATTAATCAATTTGTTTCAAAAATAAAATCATTTAAAATGCTACAAATCAGAAAAAGGTATTATCTCAAAATACATTTTTTAACTTTGTTTGTTTAGATTTTGTCTAATAGTTTGTAAGTATTGCTTTAAGATGACGTGCTTTTTTCCCCCTGCAGAATTAACTACATGTTTCTGAAGTTAAATTCTAAAAACTAGGCAGACAATTTGTCAGTACAAATCATCAAATGGTCATGCAGCTGATGTTCAACTTTATAGCCAATTGCAGCAAATAATTTGGCAACAGTCAGCCTGTGACTCCTTGACCACACTCCGCTGGAGCACAGCTGCTACCCTGGGACTGTATGATTAGGCTGATAATGAGTCTGGGTTGCCACTGGCCTGCTAGGTAATAAAAATTCCCTGATAAGAGGCAAGCAAAAGATAAGGGCTTAGAGAGGTTGATGTTGCCATATACTCAATGCCATCCCATCAGTGGAACAGTAGGGCACCTGGATAGCCACTGCCACCCCTTGCCTTGAGCTCCTTCTTCCCTAACATGTGTGGTTGGTGTCCGGTGACTATCAACTATAAAAGATTACAGTATGTGACCTGTGGATTTAAAAAATTCAGACAGCTTTGAATAGTACATGAGATCACTTCCCCATAAACCGTAAAAGATAGCTTAAACACTTTAAACAGCAAGTATAAAAATACCTGAGCTTGATCTAAAATAATTTTTTTTAAGAAAAGAAATTTAACTGAACAGTTAGTTGCACTGGACAACATTTGTGTATTTTTTTTTTCCTCATTTATTTTATATTTTATATATAAAATACAGACAGACGCACACACTGCACTCCTAAAAAGCAGAGTGCGGTAACATCTACCTATTATATATGATTTCATATTTTACATTAACTCTCTGCTTTTGAATGTAACTTGTGTATTTTACATATATATGTAAACATGTTAACTTTGATTATAGAAGGTATTTGTAAACATCTAAGATTAAATCTGTAATTCCTGCATAGTTACAAGTAGAAATTTGATGCCTGAGGTGTGAAAGCCTTCATCTCCTAGAGGTGACAAGGGGTGCATCTCCAGCAGGTGTAGACTTGTAGTAAGTCTGTGTTTGCGTGAGGCTTTCGCAATTTACCAGTCGAGATTGTTGTTGCTTGGAGTATTTTGAGCATTTGTGATCCATGGGAGAACAAGAGTTTGAGACTACATGTGACCCTTGAACAATATTGAAGTACCCCAATTCAAAATCCGTTAGTTGTTTCAGGTAATATAATTTAACACATTTTGGTTGGCAATAATGTTGAAAACCACGTTCATCCTCTGGTTTTGTGAGTTGTTTTCTTCTAAACTATTTTTTTCCTATCAAAATTCTTCATTTACCTTGAGATTTTTCCTGCTGTGATAATCATTTCTATCCAAGATTACTCTTCTGGTTTCTATTCAAGAAATAATAATAAAAAAAAGCTTTGAGTGGATTTAATCCTCACAGAGAAGAGGCAAAAGAAAGCCAGTAGTGGTGTTCACTGCATGCTGCAGTAGGCAATGATGAAATTCTCGTATGTGTAAACAGTAAACATGGAGAGAAGCTTGTCTGAGTGGGCACTTTAATATAAGTAACAAGAACTAAGGTTATCAAAGTATTTTGAATTCTGCCTTTCAAGCTAAAGCTTAGTTATGAATATAACAGTGTAAGCTATAACTACCGAATCATGTTGTGTCTTGTTTTACGATGGCCATTTTGAGAAGAAATGAGCTAAATGGCCATTTTGAGAAGGAAAAAGAGCTAAATATCAATGGCTTGCACTATACTCACTTAAATAGCTTACGAAACCACTTTCTCTTTGTATTTCAGATGATGTTGCACCATACTTCAAGACTGAACCAGGCTTGCCCCAGATACACTTGGAAGGAAATCGACTCGTACTTACATGCCTTGCTGAAGGCAGTTGGCCCTTGGAATTTAAGTGGTTACACAATGACAGTGAAATAACCGCCTACTCCAGCGAATACAAGTAAATAAAACGTACATAATAGCCTTCTCTAAGTGTAATTGTAAAAACCTGCCAAAACACCCTCCCCCCACCCCCAAATCTCCAATACCTCAAAACAGCTTTGCTGATGCTGGTATATCGACAATGTATTTTTCAACATGAAATAAGACTGTTTGGGTTTTTTTTCATAAAGTAAGATCTCTATGACAGAACCTCCTTTGCTAAAAATGATTCTCACATTTCAAAACAAGGGTCCTAATTTAGAATTTTTAAGTACTAAAGATGCTTTTTACTGGAGATGTAACCTTACACGTATTTGTAATAAGTGGCAGGCATATTCCTTAGCTAAATGTTACATATGATATGCTACACGTCCTTTAACAAAGCTAAGCTCAATGGGACTGTTATTTTCAGTGAGATCTAGAAGAATGCAGTCTATCTTAACTGCATATGGAGCTTTTAGTTTCACTTCTGAGAATGCAAAAATTAATCTTACAGTTTAACAAACTGTTCTTCTATGATGATGCATTTTGCTCCCAGGATCTCACTGACTCCCTCCCCTTTCTGCAAGATATCCCGTCAAGCAAGAGAAAAACCAAACTGTGGATAATCAGCACTACATTTTTGCTGATGGCTGGCCAAATATCAAAGTGTAAACCAGCCAACTTTTATCTGCTTTTCTTTAATGGAAGCATTAACTGGGTCTCCCCTATGCGATTGGCAATGTCTAGAACCTTACAGAAATTTAGTATTTATGCAACTTACTTGTTGCTTTCAAACTTTGTTGAAATTACCCAGTGAATTCAGAAGTTATAAGGGGTGGGTATGTGAAGACAGAGCCTGTGTATAACACTTATATCTTTAGCAAACCAAGCTAACTACAGCATTTTAGTAATTACATTGCTTAAGGCAAGGTAAAGCTGTGCTACATCACTATAGGCAGAAATTATATTATAGATTAGTATAAAAATGCAGATAATGATATAAAGTTTATATTGTTGCACAAGGTAGTCCATGATTACTTTTCTCAAAGATTTTCAAAATTATAACCTAACATTAGTTCTAATTTTTATATTATTTACTTTTACAAAGCAGTAGGGAAAAAAGTCCATTAAATAACATTTAAAAATTTTTTTTTGGTCATTTAGCACACACAGTATTTAGCAACTATGTTTCCAACCAAACATATAGTTCTGTGTGAGCTTTCTTAGAATTTAAAGATTTTTGATTTAGATGAGACCAATTAGCCATGAGTCATTGTATCTATTAATGGTTGCTGGTTTCAAGCCTTGAGATACGCTAATTCTTCAAAATGAGACATACACACATATAGAAGAGATTTGTGAATACTTTCTAGAAAATAAAAAATCTCTAATAGCACAATTAATCACAGAAAGTTTGAGCGTCACTTTGTGTAAATGCCACTTGTTTTGATCAACAGCAGCAGAATCTGCTGTAGCTCCTTGGTAGAAGGAGCTGACAACAGCTCTTAACTGCGTAAGAAGCTGACAAAGAAATGGTGTGGGAGGACAAAACCCATGAACATGGAATCAACAAACAGCAGAGGTTAGCACTCAAGCTTTGTAGATGTGCTAGGCACAGGGAGACTTACGTTTCATGATGCTAGGAGAAATCTGAATAAGATCCTGTGACATTTATGCTGTGGTATTTCTTAAATAAGTGCACATGCTAATACAAAATTACCGTTTTACTGTGTATTGCAGTGTAAGTTAGTATTGGTAAACCTTCCCCAAGCTGTGTGCGTACATATCTGTACACACTACCTTGCTTCTTGTCATTTGGCTTAATTTAGTCTAGCAAATGTCAGGTCATGATACAAGCTGTATTTCTTAATTTTGCATTTTTTATATTGTTCTTGTTTCTAATTCTAATTGAAGCATCTGCTGCAGAGGTGATTCAGAAGACAGAAGAATACTGGTTTATAATAATAAAATAACATTGATAGAAAATATTAACTTAGAAATTGCAGCCCTACTACTACTACTACTATACCAAAGTCAGAGATAAGCCAAACAGGATTTTGATTCTATAGAAATGCAAAGCTTTAAGCTTCCAGAAAGGATTGTATAGCATAGGTGCATTAGGATGAATGAAAGCAAGGAAAAAGATATGCTTAGACATAAAAATTCCAGTTGCAAAATTTGAACTTTGACACTGTAATAATTTGCTCTGCAGTTCTCTTGGGTAAATACTGTGTTTAAATGCATGGATCTTCCCTAAGTGACTTCTGCTGCAGTTTGAATCATCAATCAAAGATTTTTGGTAACTGATATTACTTAGTGTGTCTCAGTTAAAGTAATGTCTATATTGTAACAGGCTGAAAATATTAAAAGCTTATTATAACACACCAAGTGAGTAAAGAACTAATTGGAGTCTTTGCATTTTGACATTGGTGACCCTGAATGAACAGCTTTTCTTTGTATAACGATGCTGATTATGTGCACAGCCTGGGTTTTATAGTGACTGTGCATACACTAGTTTGTATTAAGAATTTATAAAACAACCTTATAAATTCTTTGTGATCTGAGATACATGTAATGAAAACAAATCAGTATTGCAGAGTGCAGTAGCAATTTTGGTTATGTCTAAGTTAAGAGTCTAAAGTTCAGGCAGTGACTTTTTTTCCTTTTTCTTTCTTTTTCTTTGTTTTCTTTTGAATGAAGTTCTGGACTAGGTGTGTCTTCCATATTCGCTTTTGTGGCCTGAAGATATTAATTTGTTTAAATCGAAGAGACTAAGGTTACATCTAAGCAGCAGTACACTTCCCTCCCAAACTACTTAAAATTATTTGATTATTTATTTGTGTTTTTAACATTGGACAAATTTTAATTTTGTTCTGTATAAAAAAAGTTAGGTCAGTTGATGCATAAGTCGCTTGTTAAAAAGTTTGAATAGATAATAAGTTATATGACTACCTAATAAAATATGTTTGGTTTTAATTCTGTCTTCACAAGTATGGCTATTAAAAACCTGTAGTCTATAGGTTCACTTTTAACTCTTAGAGCATTTAAAATTAAAATGAATGTGTAAATTTGAAATCAGGAGTGAAATGTAAGTGCTAGCTAGCATTTCATCCTTAGATGTTTGATACTACTTCATCCTTTAAATTCTAACTCACTGCAATCCTGGTCGTAGAGCATCTTATGCTGTTGAAGACTTTCCTTTTCTTTTATGCTTGTCACTTTCCATCTTTCTATGGAAACTTTCTAAATAGCCACTTTCTGGATGGCTGTACCATTCAAAACAGAGAAGCTGTTTGGTCTGACTTTCTCAAGTACTTACGCAGATCCCCAGGAACCGTAAGTAGCCTCCTGGCATCTATACAATGGGAAGAGCTATCTTGAAAAAATTAAAGCAAAATCATGTCTTCTCACTGTAAAAAAAACTGTATTAAGCTTTGATATAAATTCATTCTGCGGAAGAAAGTCTTATTTTGAATTTAGAAAACACTATTTGTATCCCTTCTTGCATACCAGAAAATAAGTATGGTGAAAGCATAGCACAAAAAACCCAGTATTTTGACTGTTAGTTCAATAGAAAAATGTATTTTCAAAAAATAATCAGACATATGAGGTGCGTAAAGACTTTTGAAAATTGTAAACATGGAATTAGAAATTCCATTAATGTCTGTTGCCCAGATTTGTAATTTTCAGGTTAGTCTCAAATAATGTAAACATATGCTGTATCACTTTTTTTTTTAAACTTTTTTTTTAAACCTTTGTTAAGTTCTTGTCATTTTGCTTGCCTTACCTGCACATTGTTACCCAGTAGGTCCACTGAGAAGCCAACTGCTCAGTAAGTTTGGGCTGTTGGAATTTCCAAGGTAGATGGGATTTTCACTACAGACTTTAAAAGATTTTCTTTTCCTCAGGCAACATATTAAGAATGTTTACTGCTGAAACATTAATAAGTCAGAAAGGGAAGCCAAAGTAGGACACTTCTGATTTAATTGATTTGTTTTGTCCTAGCAGCAGAAAAACTAACTCTGAATTACGCTCTTAGTACAGATGAATACCAAAGAAAGAAGCATTTAATTTTGGCTCTATTTAATAGACAAGCAGAGGGATAAATGTTAGCCAAGTACGATACTAAATCTTTATGGGTGGAAGAAAGGCTTGTTAAGCTATAAACTGTTTATTAAAATACACTGTGGAAATGAATTGTCAATATTTATTTGTCAATCTTAATTATTTTTTTTTCTTAAAAATGATGTTTTGTAACAGTCATCTACCTGGCAAAGAAGGAAATTATTCTGTAAGGAAGCAGGGAAGCCTTATGTCCTATTGATTTCTATCTTACACTCTTATGCTTTGTACTTTCACCTCTTTTCTCACTCAGTTTCCTATGGATGCTCATCAGGCAAGAGGCACTGGCTAATTCAGAGTTACGTACTCATTGGCCAGCAATATTTGTTTACTGATTGTCAGGTTTACTGTAACTCCTGAACAGAGCACTGTTTTGAGTCTTCCTTATTTTCCCAGTACAAATTGTCATAATCACTGGAGAAAATTTGCTGGTTGCTACAAATGAGGTCACCAGGAGTCAGCTTAGGCACAGAGGCAGACAGGCAGCATGATTGCCTACAACTCATATACTTAGGAAGCCAGGGTCTCCTAGGAATCACAATACATTGGTAAAATTTGTCCATAGTGTTGGGCTCTGGTTTAATTCCCTGTATTTTGTTGTCTGACCTGATTGCTATAATGTATTTGATTGTAATTATAATGCAGTGATTATAGTCTTATCACTTAAACTAGATTTCTTCTACCTCCTTTGTTTTTATGCTGTCTGATCCTGTTCAGATATTAAGCTCTGTATGTGGGTGTGTATAGTGTATGTGAGTATGAGAAGAGATGCTTTCTTTTGCTGGAATTAAATTCTGAAGATTAAAATTCAGCAGTTTTATTTTTCCTTATCTTTTCATAAAGACTTTCATTAATCCTACCATAATATCTCCAGAAGGTGACCGGGGGAATATGCGCTTTGATTAATGTTTGTTTAATGCAGGATTATCTATATTATTCATGTGTTTTATTCACATTAAAACTGAGCCCATCAGCTCATTTTCATGTTGAGTAATCAGATATAGTTGAATGAGGAGAGCGAGCATTCATGGACTAAGTGACTTTTTAAGCATAGTGAAGGGCAGAACAAATACAACCTACAGTGCACCATGTCTTCTCCATTATTCTTCTGAGTTACGCAGTAGTCATGCAATGTAGTAACCATCTTTTCTCATTGGTTGCTATTTCTTGGAAGTCTTCCTACTGCCTACATTTAGATGGCAGTCTTCTTGGGCTACCTCTGAACAAACTACCAGGCATCTTTGCCTTACGCATGAGTGTAGATAAAACTAAGGAGAACATTTAAGTCTGTATTTTGAAAGAGAATTTGTGGAGAGCTTATTAGTGTTTATTGAATGTAGATCTTAAGACTGAATGATATTTTATGGATTAAAAGTATATTTTGTCTTCTATATAATACAGGTGATATTGTAGCTGAAGATGATATTATATGAGAATTCTGTTTGTAAGAAAAAATACAATAAGCATTTGAGACAATACGTGAAATATTAGAGGGGAAATAAGAAAAGCTGTATAAAGTAGCATTGATTTGCCTTTAGAAGGAAGTGCACAATAATTCTGAATTTTGTCTTACAGGTACATCATCACAGCTTTGCAGAGGTCTGATGCTGGCTTTTATCAGTGTGTCGTACGGAACAGGATGGGGGCATTGCTGCAAAGAAAATCTGAAGTTCAAGTGGCATGTATGTTTGAATGGAAACTATTCTGTGATTCGTTAGCTAACCACTTATTTTTGTGGCTAAAAAACCAACACACCAATAACATTTGCTAGCCTGAAAAGTTAATAGATACCATATTTAATAAATTTTAAAATTATTGCATCACAAGAAGTTTCATACTTACTCTAGCTGTCTTCTGGGAAGCAGTTCAAAGTGGCGAAACATTAAATCTTCAGGGCAAGCTTTGAGCCGTTAAGAGCCATCAAGATGAGATAATTTGGAGATAGCTGTAGCATAAAAAAACCGTTATACCTTTCCCTGAGTATGCAGGGATTAAAAAAGACCATATAGCACAAAGCAAACAATCAATCAAAACAACAACAATAAAATAACAGACCAGAGGACAGGAGAGGATATCTGAAAGAAAACCGTACAGTGGAGAGAGCTCCATGAAGATTTCAGGTTGTAATCCTTGTGATATAAAACAAGCAGTTGTTGCACCATGAAAACCTTGCTAACAAAACTTTAAAAGTCTGTTCTTAACACCTTTTTGAACCAAACCCTCCAATATTTGTACCACTTCAGTACGTACTATGCAGAATTCTTGAGCTGACCTCTGATTTGATATCTAACTTACAATTGGATATGTTAAATTGATTTTCTCAGGAGTTAGTGCTAGTTAACATAACTTAAGAAATGAGTACATACTCTAATTTTATTTTTCTTGCAGTTAACATATAGAAAATATAATCCAAATAAATTGTTTGGAAATAATGATAAAACTAGGTCTTGTTCTTTTTTCAAAGTAAAAACATTTTTTTTTTTTTTAAAAAGACAGATTTGTATACTGCATATAAACAATATGATACATGGATCAAATTTCTCTTCCTCAGGGTCAGTAACTGGAAAGTCAGTAGTAGTAAGTGTCACTTAATAAGTGGAATTTAAATAAATTGAATTATTTATTAGAACTCAATTCCAAGGAACTGATCCAAGTCAATTGCTATGTCATAGGGAGATTACACGGAATTTCCTGTGTTTTAAAATAAAAACAGTTGCAAATGCTACTATGTAAGTTCTGGTATCATATTCACCAGTTTACTGTATTAGAGTAAATTACGTTACTGTATCTGTAATACGTCTCAGTCATACTGTTTCAGAGCTGCTGGGAGCTAAAGCAAAAATAAACTGCTGCTATAATGGGGTTTTCCTTCCCTGCCTTCTACCAACCCCTGTACCCCTGCTGTGTGCCCCTCCTAGTGACCTTGTGCTCCCTCTGATGTGTGTCAGGCCCTTGCAATTGCATCTCTGAATATTTTTCTTCTGTTTTAGTGAATTCTGTCAGGTCACAGAGGATCTAGTGAAAGCTGATGCAAGTGAGCATAACTGGAGTGGGGTGGGGACCTCCAACAAGGGTAGCAGGGAAGAATGGAGCAGGGGAAGGTGAGGGTGAGATGCTTCTTGTTCTGCAGCAGTGAGCCATTGGATTAGCCTCTGTGCCTCTGCAGTTGCGTCTACAGGTGTGGTTTCAGGGGACAAGATTTTTGTAGCAGTACCAGAGAAAAATGTGCTAATTTTCTCCTCCATCCACTAATCCTTCCCACTCTTGTATGGCAATGCAGTCCTTTAGGCTCAGCAGGAAAACTTGTTTGTGCAGCTGTGGACTAGGAAACTTCTCCAAAATTTAAAAAAACCCAGCAATTATTTTGTAGGGTTTGTTAAAATAGTTCTTTCCCCCCGACCCTGTCTGATTCCCTACACAGCTGTACAGGCAGTTGTACTGACATAGTGGAGAGAGCAGTTCTTGAGGAAACGCTTGTGGGAATGATGGTGAGAAGGAGGCACAGGAATACTTTACCTTGATAGTGCTGCTAAAGAATTTTGTCTCCTGAAAAGACAGCTTTATTTTCCTCTGAGTGAGGGAAAGATTTGCAGTGAAGTGTTCTGTTTCTGTAGGCTTTTTTGTGTGTACATATTGTTGTTCTTGGGAGGGAAAGAACTGTAATTCTTTACTTTTCTTTGATTTTAATTTTTTCCTCATTTAATTTGTAGTTTCTGTTGCTGGAAAAGGCTAAAAAAGCTATCTCTTAAGACTTCTTTCTCCGAATTAAGCAGTAGATGTAGTTATTTATTTATTTTGACCTATAAAGACATTGAGACAAAGCAAAGCAGGTCTTGTATAACTTGAACCTGTAGTGACAGATACAGCTTCTATGGTGAAACTTGTCAGTTGGACTTGCACTGTATTCCTGCAGATTAGAGTGTTCTACAGGTTTTAAATATCCTCATTCTCCACTACCCAGGGCACTACTCGTACCATGTGACTGCTTTCTGTATTTTAATGTTTTTGATCTAAATTCATTGGTTTAAACTGTGTGGATATAATGAAGTACCTGATATTTTACCATATTTTACTTTTTGGTTATTCTTGAAAACATATTGGAAAGCAGTGTTCCCAGGGGTTACTAAAGTCACCTTATCCAGTCATCAAGAGTTATGGGGAGTTTTATGTTAGGTGCTTAACTCAGAAGGGTTCTCAAGAAACTATTTTTGCCACTGGATAGAGGATGCTTCCCAGTACACTTAAACTCAAGATCTCTAGTGAAAAATTGAAAGGCTTAATTCCAGTGTGCACTGAGAAAGGTCTGAGGTATATTCCATGTCCTAGATCTCTAAGTAGCACGGAATTTGTTAAATAGTTTAAAAAACGTTCTCAACATATGCTAACATTACTTAACTGAATGGGAAACAGGTATTTGTGAGAAAACTGCTGGGTAAATCTTAATTGCAGAATGGGCTTAAAAACTCTTGGATTGTGAAGACTAAAGTAATCATATGACAGTGGAGTTAATTAGATCCACCTACACGGTTTGAAACTTCTTTTCAAGTAGATGATCTGATTAGAGTTGTAAGAAATATGGAGCAACAGAGGAAGTACAATGCTGATTATGTCTGAATAAATAACTTGAAAATCACAAAGATGATTAAAGCTTCTTTAAAATACCATGTGTTTTTAATTTCTGCTCTTGTTCTGTCTCTTCTCATTTCCTACCATCCACAGATCTGGTAGTAGTCTTCTCCATTTCAGTGTCCTTTGCATCCCTCTCTGCAACAAAGAACTTGTAGAGAACCCTGTGGTCCTCAAAAAAACCACCCCAATAAAAACCCAAAAAGAATTCGGTGGCAGAAACAGAAGAGTTCTGGGTGTCTGTCAGTTTCTTGGTTTAAAGCAAATTAAAATACATAGAAGTTCTTTGGTGGGTGAATTAGTAGGAGACTACAGCCCTGTTTATTTTAATGGATAGGAATGTGATACAAAAGGCAAAAGAAAAAGAAAACGTTCACTGAATTTTTACAAGGATTCCATAGATACACGAACTTGTCTATGAAATAAAACCTTCAGAGACAGAGGTTCTGCAATTGTAGTTTTCTTTCTTCCATTAATTTTCTTTTTTTAAAAGCTGCTCTTTAATACTATGGATGCCTTTGTAAATGTCAAAGATCTAGAAGCACTATTTAAATCATGGTGTGGTGCCAGGAGAACTAGCAGCTACCAACATGACTGCAGCCTTGTGACTTTGATACCCATTTGCGTATAATGGCTTACTTGTATGGATCTGACTATATGTGATACAGTATAAGTGATACAACTGCTTCTTTATTTGTGTAGCAATGGATAAAAGGATAAAAACAAGAATAATTGGTGACCAGAAAATTGATAGAATTATACACACTGTTTGCATTCTTTTGCATTGCACAGGGATTTCTTCTCTATTGTGCAAGAATTTATTAAAAAAAAAAAAAAACAAAACCAAACCCAAAAACCCACAAAACAAACCTCCATTAAAATGTCATTTGCAGTTAAAAACACTCAGTTATTGCAAAAGAACACTGACGCCATGCAGTACTGCTGACTGAGGCACCTCTTGTGTGCAGTAGCAGCACTTGGGTTTGCTTATGCCTTATGTTCATCCAGATCTGTATTAATGAAAACTGTGTGATGATCTGTAGTGTCATATTGACTAATTATAGCAATGCCAATGACTATTGGAAAACACAGTTATTTCTCTGTCCACTGAAAAAAAACTTCCAGGACACTCAATATATTTTTTTTCTTTGCAGACATGGGAAATTTCATGGACACAAACCAGAGAAAAACAGTTACTCAAGGACAAGCTGCAGTTCTAAACTTCCTGCACATGCTCAGCTACCCAAGACCACAAGTGACATGGTTTAGAGATGGGCACAAGATTATACCAAGCAGCAGAATGTAAGTCAGTTTAAACCTCAAAATACTCCCACCCTGAAATATGATTAATTGTATTTGATAACACAACTTACATTTTAAGTACACTAATTAAGGTTTAAAGAGAATAAAGTAGCCTTGTTCATACTAAGTTTGAGATAAATTACTATTTTAAGATCGTCTCTGAACTTCCTAAGCAGTTTGACAAAATAATTCATGTGGTTTTAATGGCCCTGGTGCAGCATAAGGATCTTGATACGCGGAATGTCTGCACTTCCTTCATGCTATTCATTTTCATGATATGTTTTGGAAAAGTAAATGCTCATCTCTCAATTACATTTACTCAAGTGAACTAACTTAATGAATATTGAGGTTTTTCTTTTTAAATATGAGACTGATTTTTTTTTTTTTTACAGAGTTATACTTAATACTATTTTTGTCATGATAAAAATTCTAAATATTGCTTGTTTTTTCCTTATCTTTTTAGCCTACCATGACAGGTTTATTTCTTTTTGGCTAATTAACAGCTCACCTACTAATGGTACAGCACTTGCACTTTGATTAGTTATTATTTCAATATATGCTCATTTATCCTTTCCTGAAACAGTTATGAAGCCATCCAGCGTTTTCACCTGCACAGTTTTATTTAGAGACTGAAGGGGTTAGCTGTAACATTAAAAAATGTAGATAAAATCTCTTTTACTTGCCTAATTTAGTAGGAAACTGTTGAAATGCCAAGAACGTTGGTGGTTATTTTTATCTGTGTATTATATTTTCATGGGTTCAAAGGGATAGCTGTGCTAGTAACTGATGGTAATGAGATACTGCAAAGTTCCGGAAGGGGTGGTGAGTCTTTAGAGTTTATGTTAGAAAGGAAAAACTCTTCTTGGATTTTAGTTTTATTAATCCACACTGTATATTTTACTGCTGCTTATGTGCATTATTTAAACCTGAATGCTAGTATTACAGCCTCTTTGAAACTGTTACAATTAGCATTGCAGGGATGTGAAGAAACTATGTAATAATTTATGAATAATTTAATAGTAATTTGATGGGAAACAGCTGGAAGATGAAACAATGGGTTTCTGGGCAATCTTTTGAAGAGAGCTAAGTGACAAATCCTGAGTTATTAACCATTAAGAATCTACTTCTTCCACTCCTGCCACATTACAAATTTTCTTTTGTCAATGCTGAGAATGCACAAATCAAAAATTTGCAGATGGTGAAAGAACCTTGTTATCCAGGTATCAGACAGTTTCTTGGGAACTATTACAGGGGAACAGAACAGAGTGACCTAGGCAGGCAGGCAATGTCTGAAAATGAGACTTGTGTGAGTTCTCTTACAGTTTGGGAAAGCTGCAAGCGGAGAGATGTGTTGTGTATTCATTAACATAAAATCCTAATTTTCACATGCTATAATTTACTCTTACTCCTACCTCGTTGGAATTGTTGGGGTAAAATCACTTGTAATTCATAGCACTGTGGTAATGCTTTTAAGTGGGAAAGCTTTAGAACTGTTCTATAGTCAGTGAAGTATACATAAAGGTTTCCACATATGTTTTATTTCCCTGGTCAGAAATTTTATCTGAAAGGAATTCGAGGACATTTGTCTGGCCTGCGTAGCAGTTTCTAAACACTTTTGCAGTAGAAGTACACAGGCTGAAAGTGTGAATCACCTTGGAAGTTTCATATATGTTGTACAGTAAGCCTGATAGGTTCGGGAAGGACCAGATTTATAGTACTCACACCAATCTTTGTTGCAGTCTGTGCAGTAGGTCTTCTGCTCCCTCAAAGTGTTGGAAACACTGTACAGCACCCACTCACGTATTGCTGTCTGTGAAATTCGGAAGTAAATGTGGCAGCCCTATAAATAAAAAAAAAAAACTTGACACATGGAGAGGATGCGCATAAAACTGAGAAGTGTAAAACTATCTTAGGGGAACTCTGTTTCTTATCTGTGGAGCAAGTTGTGCATTTAATGTGTTTTCTGTACACAAAGAGGTGTATCAATGCAACTGATCGGTTTAGCAGGAGGTCCAGTTAGACGGATGCATCAATCTAACTGGATCACTGGCTAAACTGATCAGTGAAATTGATACATCCACGCTGTATGGATGCTCTTTAAACTGATTAAAATTATCTTACATTGCTAAATCAATATAAAGCTTATTTTTAATGCTCTTAAACAAGCTGACAATGATTTGGGTAGATCAATCAACTAGTCTGTCAGCTGTAATAATGATTTCTAAGAGTGACATTCCTGCGGTATATGTAGACAGAGGAAATAAGCAGTGCTAAAAAAAAGAGGACAGTGGTGCAATTAATTTAAATAGTTGGTCAAGATAACTCTTACTCATGCAAAAGCCTTAATGTACACATACTTAACACTGCACCATTTTTATGCCATAACAATAATCCTGGTGCTTATTTACACAGAGATACTGTAACCACTAGAATGAATTCATTTCACCGATGTGGAAACAGAGAATGTGCCAAGTTGTCCTTACGTGAGAATTATGAAAGATCAAAAGTAAAGACTAGATCTGAGAAAAAGATAATTCTTAAGATGTTTCAAGGAATGTCATTTAACTGGCTCAGCAGTAGGGTTTACCTAGCAGGTTTAAGGTAGTAAATGCTGATGCCTTTATCTTTCATTGTTTACCAGTATTTAGGATGTTTATGAAGAGAGGTTCTCCAGCCCTTCAGCATTCTAATAGTACTGTATTTCTAGGGAGCCAAGATAACAGAATTGCAGAATTGTCAAAAAAATCTGGTATCACTACATGTATTATTTTAAAGATGCTTTACAGTATGTCAAATAAGATTCTTGTTCTTTGGGTTTTCTAATAATTATTTATTTATACATGTTAACACAGTTGCCAGTTCTAACAGATCATGGAATCATCAGATAGTTTGGGTTGGAAGGGACCTTTAAAAGTCATCTAGTTCCAACTTCCCCTTGCAGTGAACAGGGACATCTTCAACTAGATCAGGTTGCTCAGAGCTGTGTCCAACCTGACCTTGAATGTTTCCAGGGATGGGGCAGCTACCGCCTCTCCTGGCAACCTGCTCCGGTGTTCCACCACCCTCATCATAAAACGTTTCTTCCTTATATCTAGTCTGAATATACTGTCTTTCACTTAAAAACCATTACCCCCTCTCTTATCACTACTGGCCCTACTAAAAAGTCTGCCCCCATCTTTCTTGAAGGTCCCCTTTAAGTACTGAAAGGATGCAATAGGGTCTCCCTGGAGCCTTCTCTTCTCCAGGCTGAACAACCCCAACTCTCAGCCTGTCTCCATAGGAGAGGTGCTCCAGACCTCTCATCATTTGTGTGGCCTCCTCTGGACCCACTCCAACAGGTCCGTGTCTTTCCTGTGCTGAGGGCTCCAGAGCTGGATGAAGTACCCCAGGTAGGGTCTCAAAAGAGCGCATATTCCTGCATTCTGATGACCAGATGTAACAAACGTCATTTCTTGTTTCTTTTACTGATCGTTAGGCTGAAAAGTGTCAATTGTTTCAGCTGGGGAAAAAAATAAAAAAGATTCAGTGGGTACTTTAGATTTCACCTTTTTTTTTAGTCAGAATGGTAATCTTACTCTGTGAGTGTGCATGGTTGTAATATTTTCTGGGAGAAAGTTTCCTTTGAGAGACAGACAACTTTTTTTCCAACTGCATACTCTGTTTAATTTAACTGTTAGTGTAACTCATGGTGGAATTTTGCAGCCACTAACTGTGTATTAATTCCCATTTTAGTGGTGTTGGTACCATAATATTTTGTTAAAGCCCCCAGATAAAAACAGGAATAGCATGACAAGTTCCTCCTAAATGAGTGGGCATGTAAAGTCACCTAATCCCTGTATAATATATGAATGTGAAGCAAATGGCCTGCATATACTCATGGAATTATTGTTAGAGTTTATGACTTAAGGCAACTAACAAATCTGCAGCAGAGCTACTGTGACATGACGGCATGTATTTAAAAAGTTAAATCCTAAAACATTCTCTGTCCTGCTTAGTACAGTGTGCATGTATGTTCATTTTGGCTTTTGTGCATTGTCTGTCACCAAAGCCTCAGCTTGATACTTTAAAGGGATGCTTCTAGATCATCAGAAGGAAGCTGTGTACATGCTAGGAAAGTATGAAGTGATGAATCAGAGAGAAGACCAAAAGATCAACAGCAAGAGAAAAACAAGGAGGGGAATTAGGATTTGGGATGGGTTTTTTATTGTCTTACATGAAAATTTCCCAAGCAGTTTTAGAAAATACTTCATGTTACACCTAGACAGATTAATGTTTTCCAAATAACACCAGGAGTCTAATGTGGAATTACAGCTGCACTATTATCCAGGGTCTTGACTGATGGGATGATTTTGCCTGTTTACCCTTGTATCTTACAGAAAACAATAGCCTCTCTAAAGGTAGCTGCATCAAAAAAAATTGCTACTCTGAGATGTCAAGTCTTCAGCTTGCCTTGCCTGGGTGTGCTTCATCAGGCCTAAAAGCAGAGCGCATTTAACTTTCTTTACGCGAGACGTGCATAGTACCTTGGAGAGGCACAAAGGACAGTAACACGGTCAAGGTCTACAACTGCCTTTCAGTTGTGGTATTGAGGAATTATGTTCTTAGTATTCTTAGAGGATTTTTTTACCTTTTTCTAAGTGAAGGACTTTTTCACTGAAATAGTTCACTGTAGCCATCAGTTCATTTATTGTTGCTTTTTTCTTTAAGAAGAAAACTCCTACTACAAAGACATTATTACTGTCTTCATTAACTTTCTTACAGTGAAACTAATTTTTTCCCCTACTAAGCTGCAGTTAGATGAATATTAACTCATGTCTTTTGTTAGTGGAATTATGTCTGACACAAAACAGGAAAGTTAATTTTTGGCATATAAAGGCACTTCTGTGGTGTCCCTTTCAGCTGGGTGGACATTTTCTCACTTCGTTAACTGTTAATGAACCAAAACACTTTACAAATGCACTTCATCTCACTAGACAGGGAAGATGAATTGCATTGCCTTTAGGTATACATGGCTTTAATATCTATTTTTTTGCACTAAGAACAATTCATTATGCAGTTGAATATGTGTGATCATTACTAACTCTTATAGAGACTAAATGTGCTGACAGATTGTGGAATGAAAATATGTTAGGCACGAGCAACTGTCAAATATGACTTGCTGTGGTTTTGAACACTCATAACACCTTGCAAATAATCAAAGCTGGTGCAGATTTACTAGCCATTTGTCAAGGTAAAATTGTAAATATATTAATGACAGTGTCAAAAAAAAGTAGCTGTAGCTAAATAGGCTTTAAAAGATGAGAAAAAGTAAAATATCTAGAAATAATACATCAGATTTTGGGCTGATATTAGCATTAGATTAGGTTTTGCCTTGATGATAGCAGCACACACATATATATAAAAGCCATATATATATATTACATCTATATATATATATATTTTACATTTGTATATATTTCATTTATATATTTATATATAAATAATATATATAAGCCATATACATATTTTTCACTTTAAAACAAACACCACTTCATTTTTATATGAGCAGTTCTAGTGCCAGCAATGCATTTCCCTACAATACTAGCCTGTCATACAACTTATGTTAGTTGCACGTAATTACTTTTCACATACACCAGATAATACTTTAATTAAAATTGTGATGATTAGCATTAGTGAACAATAAATTCAGAGACTGTCAACTTCGCAGCATATTAGCTGAGCAATACTTTGAGGGGGAAAAAGAAGAAGTGTGCAGATATCTGAAGTTTGCTCACATCATGGAGTGACACCTCTCAGCAGGAAGAGATGTGACAAAACTCTATAAGCTGGTTTTATCTGTCAATACCTTTTACAGCTCCACATTAATTTTGAAGTCAGTACCTAAAAAAGAAGACTATTTTATTTTGAATTAAATTATTTCCTTAAATCAAAATTAATTAGTACCCTGTTATTCATTTATTTAACCAAATTTTGCATTGAGTAGTTTGAATTTGAAGGAACCGGCAGCACTAGGAATCATCTTACATAAAATTTTACTGTTATCCCTAAGGCCCATATGCATATGAAAGACCATAGGGAAATCTCCCATCATCTCTTCAAGCACTCAGTTTGAGTAGTCCTGGATGCTGTCAGTGGACTGTTTTGAGTATCATTGTCTACTGTGTTCAGTAGAGGAAAACGTTAACACCTCGGGGTAAGCAAATCCCAGGATTATTTTCTAAAGCTGTTTGACTTGTCTAGATTCAACCTCACTGTTTTTCTCTCTGCTCATAATTTGTTTGCCACAGGTTTTAAACATATGTTTCAAAAATTAGTTTATTCAGACCTCTTAACTTTCAGGGTGAAATCTCATGTGTTGGTTAGAGGAAGGGAGGAGAAGACCGAGTCATATGTGGGGATAATGTATATGCTGAATACAGGGCATATAGGAGCAACACGGCCCATCATGGGGTGGAAGAGGGACAGCAGAGGAAAAAATTTCTGCCAAAGAACATGCCTTTTAGCAAGGCTGATTTAGAAGTGGATTCCTCCCAAGAGAGACACTCCGACTGATGAGATGTGAGGCACATTTTGGGATTTGACCAATGTTTCATTACAAATTTGGACCACAAACCACCAAGGGTTTTTTATATATATATATATATATATATATATATATATATATATATATGTTTTCATAAGCCAAGGGAAGTTGCTGCCGTTATGCTAGCACTGTAAAATATCTATTTTTAGCTAGAAAAAGTGTGGATGCTTGGAACTAATATTGTGTTTTAATGGGCCTCAGCTACTCACAGTATCTTTCAGCACAGTCTTCAACAGCTGTAAATTTCAATAAAACTTTAAAGATCACTGTCTAAGAGGAAAATCTGACTGTCGGATATTGTTTTTCCTAAGATGATTACATTTAAAGAACAAAATCATTTTATGTGCCACTACATTTATTAATCATAGATTTTGAATTTGTAAAACAAAGGGAATGGAAGTGTCACTAGAAGGAAACCTTTATGCTCTAAGTATGATTTAGTTATCACAGCTTGCAGTAGAAATTGATTTATGAGTTTGTTGCTTTCTGGGGACAGATGTACTGTGAGAGAGAAAATATGGACTATGAAAAAAGTGTTAATAGCATTCCTCTTTGAAAGTGACCTATGCACTATTTTTTAAAAATCATATCCAATTTAGAGGTGGGTAAACATGAAGACTCATTGTCATTGTACTTTGAGGCTCACTTCTTGCATCTGCTGAATTTCCTAATCAGAACTCATTATGATATTAGGGACAAATCGCGAATATAATCCTGTAACAACTTACATGCTTTTGTGGAAAAACATTTTTCTGTCCGTCTTTGAACTACCCTGTCTACAAACAGAAATACTTCAATATGCTGCCAAGACAAGACTATTTAAAAGTGTTGCAGTCATTCTTAAGAGCAAATATGCAACAGAAAACTGTTGCTTTATGCTTAAAAAGTGGCAATTGTTCAAAAATTCCTGGGAATAATTTATCTCCTATGATCCCTTACATATCTCTGTTTTTATGGAAATAGATGCAAAATGCTTGTGACTTATCAAATATAGCAGAAGGTAATGTCTTATGTTTACCAATTAACTTTTATTAATCAAAACTGACTGAAGTAAAATGTTTCTGTCAGTACTTTTGGCTGTATACTACAAAGGATTATTAATTTTCTTTCTATGCAGAAATGGACAAATGCTGTCTTTTTCATGATTCTCATGGAATTTTGCATGATGCATAAAGGTGTTAAGACATACAAGTTTGTAATTTTATAATACAGAATTATGTAGAATAATTTTAAAAGCCTACCATTTTGGCAGATTTACTTTCATATGGAAAACAGTTGTGTGATTCAGGAACAAGGGAAAAACCACAGAACTTTGCACTCTGGGGATGTATTGCGGCTTTTGTGGTTGATTTGCATCAAGTCTACTTTGTTAACAGTATTCAACTTGAATTTAAAGATTTTGGTACATGGAAGCAAATGTGAAGCAGACCTTACATTAATTAATGCTGCAGAGAAAGAAAGAAGCTGGCAGCCTGCCTATGGCTTATCTCTGATCCTTAGTTGTGAGTGGAATCTTTAGCTGTTTTGTGTTTGGCCTTTATTTAACAGATTCAAAATGAATTTAAATAAATTGTAAATGCTTGGTCTGAGGTTTCATGGATGTATCTGATCTGTATGAGAGGGGTGATTTTTTGGCTCTGGTGAAACTTTGTAAAGGCATCTTGCAATTAGAAGTGAGAAAAAACAGTCAAACTGCCAGCATTCATATGAAAGCTATTTGTCTGCTGCATGTTAGCACTACCTTTTATTTCTTAATTTATGCCTGTGGCTATTTTTATGTATTACACAAATCTGTTGGTTTACATGTCAGGACCAATTGTAGACATAGACAAACAGGACATCTGTTTATTGGGGTGACCACAGTCATCACTTGCTTGCTCATTGTTATTCTCTTTGCTTTTCCCTCTAAACTCCTATCGCTGGAGTGGGGAAAGAGTAGAACAGACCAGCCTACTTTTCGGCATAGCAGTGGCAAGGGGAAAGGGTAAGAACGGGAAATGGTGGAGGAGGTCTGTGCTTCTCCTTCCCTTCCACCCGGCTGATACATGCTGTCGGCACAGAAATTAAGAAAACTGTACAGTTGGGTCAAGACAGGTGCACGTGTCAAGTCTGTGGATACTGGGAGAGAGATGGATCGTGGTGTTCAGCTGTGATGGAGGAAAGGAAAAACAGAGAGAGGGACTTAGAAGATACCTTGGCCTGGGGAAACCGTTGCAAATCCTAGGAGAGGGTGGATGAGGAGGAGTTGGGAAGACTGTGGTCTGGGATTGGTGGTCTTAAGCTTTCACCCACATGGCAGAGGAAGTGCCAAGTGTCTTGAGTGTGGCCTATACTTGTTTCACCATCTTATTGTGAAGCCCCATAGGAACAAAAGCCAGTCTCCTCAAAAGACCCGAGAAGCTCCGATGCCTGTTCCGTGAGCTGCCTCACTGTTCAGCAATTTCTTTCCCCAAAATCTTACTGACCTCAATCCAAACTCCCACCAACCCGCCCCCGATATTGCCACTGATCACTCCCAAACATACATCTCCTCTCGACCTATCCCCCAGTCACTGGAAAACCGAACAATGCCAACATTTTGTCTTTGTAGTGGCTTATTTATAGGATTTGGAACCTAATGTGTAAATGACAAATAAATTCATAGCTCAAAAAACAGGAGAAGAAATATCTAGCAATTTCTAGCCTGTATTTTCGTGGCTACTTGATTTCTCAAAATAGAGGTATAAACGAGACCTTATTTAGGAAAAACACCTGAATGTGTTGAAGCTAAGATCTGTACAACAATATCTTATGTATTTTTCTCCAAAACCTCAAAGGCTATTCACTTTTTTAAAAAAGAGCTTTGCTAGATTTTGCTCAATGATTTTGCAAGAAACGGCACTTGCTGTTGTTATTGAGCAACCAGTACCATTTGCAAGAATTTTAACAGCTCTGTTGCTGCCTGCCAGCTGCCATGTGTTCTTTTCCTACTCTCAGCATAATACCTCTTCACTGGAAGAAGAGTGCAATACTTTCATAATAACCACTAGTTCAAATCACTGATTATTTTAAAACATCAAATCTCATTTTTGGCAATCCATCATCTGTTTCCATGGAAACTGAAACTGGCCTTAGCAGCAACAAGAAGCAGAGTTTATTGGGATACTTATAAATTTCAATGGCTGTTGTTAGACAGCTGTATTTTCTGTTTACCCAACAGATATTGCAGCAACAACCTCATAATACACTCTTAAAATTCTATGTACATTTCATTTTAATTTATTTATATTTTTATTCATATTTTTCACAACTTAGCAGAAATCTTATAATCAAGGAGAGAGAAAACGTCGATAGTCTCTAACATATGCAGTCAATATCGGATGTTTCTATCAAGTGTCCTCACTATTCTTTTAACTAGGACTGTGATAAAAAAGAATGGAAAAATGTCCCTTGAGGGGGCAAAAGATAGGTGAAGACTCCCACTATCACATGTGTCAGGTACAGTATTGTCCCTTGGTAATCTTACCCAGAGTTTCTGCTTTCAAAGTCCTATTCCCTCCGCACCTTTTACCCCCAGAACAATAATTTCCCAAAGTCTGAAGGTCATCTTCCTGCTCCAGAGCTCAAATACTCCAAATTCTTGCTCTTTCAAAGCTCCATGAAACTTCTCTAATTCCTGCCGCCTAACTATTCCTGGCATCCACAGCCAGGTTCTCAGACATGCTCCCTTCTCCTCACCTCTCCACTTAGACACCTTGTTACCTTTCTGTTAATATCTCCCGTTAAAGCTGTTGCCTTATGTGCCCCAAACATTTTCTTCGTTGCACAAATCTTCTACCAAAGTTTCTCTACCCTCTCTGTCACCTTCTCTGAAGAACCCCTAACTCAGGGGTCCGGTACTTGCTGCTCAGTTCCTGTCCAGACGTTGCTGTTGCTCCCTGTCTCCTTCCTCTGCCACTGGCCCCATCTGCCGTCTTCTCCTCTTGTGGGTGAGCGTGACCACATGTGCCCATCCTGCTCCCTGGTGCTCCCTCCATAGTGGAACTGTTACCTTTCACTCTGGGAGGGAAGCAGAAATCTGGATTGAGTCTGCACTGGCCATACCTCAGCCCAGACAGCTGTCTGAGAGGAAGAAAAGGAGGCAAATCCGAGAAAAATGGTAGTCACCTAACCACCATCATTTATAAACCCCATTTACCAAATCAGTAAGTAGTAGCAGTAGTAGTGCAGATTTAATATACTGTTTTGCTGTAGATTTGTATGGAGTATTTGAGTATCATAGAGAATAATTGGGCAACTAATTGACTGTAGTATTTACAATGCATATCTAGCCAGCTTTTTTTTCTTGTCTTCCAACTGGTTTAGAATGAAACCCATTATTTTCGTAGCTTGTCATTATTTTGGTTCAGAAGCAAGGCAGCCGTTTAAGACAAATGTCAAATCTTGAAAAGCTGTTCTATTACAAAACCTTATACGAAACAAACAACCCTATCATCTTCTTCCATCTTCTAACACTATTTTTGTCATCACAGCTGGAAGTTGGCTTACTAGGAAGTATTTTGGGGCAAAATAGATCATATGTAGTAATAAACATGCTGAAATGAAATTGAGGATGAATTGTCTTGCAAAACAGGAGGAGAGGGGAAATCGTTAGATGCTCCAACTAGTGCTGAGGTACAAGGGGAGAAATGCTCATTTCCCCAGGCTTTCATATTATCTCTGAAGAGTTTCCACTAATGTGAAGCATCTCATAAAACTACTGGAAAAGCTAGCAAAAAATATACCCTAGCCCTGTTTGTCAGCTACTAATAAACTGGATCTTACTTGGTCAAGTTTAGATAAATTAACTGTCTTTAGTAAAATGACACAGTTCCTTGATTTGTTGGTTAATCCCAAAATCAAAGCATTTAATTGCAAATTCTGCTGCAACTCTGCCTAGTCTTTATATCTTTGATTGTATCCCTCATCACAAACTGTTTCTGTCCCAAATCTAAAGTGCACCGATGTTAGTGGAAGTACCTTGAAAATTCTCAGTCCTTGCTTTGTCATGTAGTGTGTGCTTTCACAGGAACTGATCTTAGATCGTGTCATTCACTGTTGCAGTATTTACCACAAAACCCACTTTTTAAACTAAGTATCTGCCCTCACATCTTTGTGTCAGCTTATCAATAATTTATTTATATTTAGCATAATTATGAACAAATCAAGCTATATTTTCCAAGAGATGGATTTGTCTGCATAGATACATGTAGTTAAAAACATGCTGCAATGAGGGGGATGGTAAAAACCTGGTAAGTAATGGCTAAGGGTGCGTAGCAAGACAGCGTGAGCAGAGAATATTGTGCAGCTGCTTTGCTGGGTCCTAAATCTGGTATTGACTGGACCCAGTTATGGTTTCAACAACATTATTTGAAGAGTATATTAATTTATTTTTAAGAAATCTTTTAGCAGACGTAGTGAAAATACCCTGAAGAGCTCTTGTAAACAGGCCTTTATTGTATGTTGGTGATTTAAAAGTTCCAGTACAAGAAATAAGCTAATATGGAACCGATAATTTAATAAAAACAGGGAGTTAGCAAAATCTTCCTGTCATAGTGAAATAAAGAGAAGTGGCGGTTTAATATTTTAATGCCTGATAGCTTCTAATCCGTAGCTGTCAGTGTTAATTTCCCTAAATAAAAAAATTTATGGTGCTGAAGGTTCACTAATCAAGATTCATAAAGGTACAATTTCAGTTGTCATCCTCTTGTCTCTTTGGGAAGCCACTTTGATTCAAGAAACAATTCCAGAATGGAAAAAAAATATCAAGCACGTAGTGGAAAAACTAGTATGTAAAATATATCTTGTTTTCTGTCATGAAACCTATAGAGGTAATACTGGCTGAATAAAGAATCAGACTGTCATTCCTTATGTCTTTAATTATTTAAGCAAAATTATTTCATTGGTAGGAAATTTTCTGATTGAGGAACACCTTTTAGAGTTCTCTTTTTTTTTTTTTTTTTTTTTTTTTTCTCTGAGAGGTAGTAATGAATTCTGGGTTCTCTGAGACTGCTGTCATCTACTCTGAAGCCTGCTGTCCCCAATGGGATGTTCACTTAATCTGTTCTAATACATTGTTACTGATAGGTGTGAATTTTAATCATTTCTATAGTAAAATAGCATGTTCGTCAAATGCAATGCTTTTTTGTTCTTTTGATAGGTTTGTATTAGATAGCACAGACAGATCGTTTTACACCAAAAGCAAAGATGACACATTGTATTTGCTGCACTTTGTTGCTGTGATATAAAGAGCATATGCATGATGTAAAATGGTCAGTTAGTATACTGACAGCTCTAAGGAACCCAGCTAGATAGTTTGGAAGGTTGGAAAAGACCTTTAAGAGCATGAAGTCCAACTGTTAACCCAGCACTGCCAAGCCCACCACTAACCATGTCCCTAAACACCACATCTGTGTGTTTTTTGAACATTTCCAGGGATGGTGATTCTACCACCTCCCTGGGCAGCCTCTTCTAACTCCTGACCACCCTTTTGGCAAAGACATTTTCCCTAATATCCCATCTAATCCTCCCTGGCATAACTTGAGGCCATTTCCTCTTGCCCCATCGCTTGTTCCCTGGGCACAGAGACCGATCCCCCCTGCCCACAGCCCCTGTCAGGCAGCTGGAGGGAGCGATCAGGTCCCCCCCGAGCCCCCTGCTCTCCAGGCTGACCCCCCCCAGCTCCCCCAGCCGCTCCCCACAGGGCTTGTGCCCCAGCCCCTTCCCCAGCCCCTGCCCGGCTCTGGACACGCTCCAGCCCCTCCACGTCCCCCTGGCAGTGAGGGGCCACAGCTGAGCCCAGGGTTCGAGGGGCGGCCGCACCAGTGCCCAGTGCAGGGGGACGGGCACTGCCCTGGCCCTGCTGGCCACGCTGGTTCGGGTACCAGCCAGGCTGCTGCTGGCCACCTTGGCCACCCGGGCACACGGCCGGCTCCTGCCCAGCGGCTGTTGGCCAGCCCCCCCAGGCCCTTTCCCTCTGGGCAGTTCCCAGCCCCCTGCCCCAGCCCGCAGCGCTGCGGGGGCTGCTGTGACCCACGGGCAGGGCCCGGCACGGAGCCTGGTTGAACCTCGGCCCCTGGGCCCGGCCTGCCCAGCCCCCCTGCAGAGCCCCCTGCCCCCCAGCAGGGCAGCTCCCCCCAGCCGGGTGCCACCTGCAGAGTGACCGAGGGTGAGCCCCTGACTGCCAGGGCCAGATCTTTGCCACCCGTTACCACTCCAGGTCCAGACCTTTGTGAGAGGAATGGTACAAAAGGCCTCTCGCACTGGACACTGAAGAGGACAGTGGTGAAGAGGACATCCTGCTCTCAAGCAGATCGACAGTCCTGCCCAACTTTGTGCCAGATGATTTGCTAATAGTTTAAATGTTTTAATTCCATAGTACTTCATTTATGCCTCTGAAATATCATAATAATAAAACCTTCCTTTGTGTGACATCAAAGTACTTTCGAAAGGGTTGCACTTTTACTCACATGCGGACCTTAAAAATAAAAAGAGTCCATTGGGTCTTTACCACATGCAAATGTTGAATAACTTCTTTTATTAAAGTGCAAAAGGGATTTACCAGAATTGTGAAAAGGACTCTGAGCTTGTGCTTTATAAATGCTAATATAAAACCTAGTTTTTTAATAAGTTTTTTAAATTTACATTTTTAAGTATAGTGCATTGGGTGAGCTTTGAAGGTGCACCCTTTCACTTTGACGTTTACTTTCTGTTCCAACAGTTCCTTACTCCTTTAATATAGTCACACTGAAGAAGGTCTTTGTACTTTAGTCCTTCTGCTATTATAGATTATTTTGCCCTGTACCTAGCCGTAGAGTGGAGGGGAAGGTATGCAGGGCAGAGGTATGCAGGGGCTGGAGTACCTTCATGTGGGCAAATAACAACCTTCATAGCAGTGAAGCGTTGCTTCCCCAGCCCATGTCACAACCCACGAGAGCAATAGGGTGCTCCTTCAGAGCCCTGCCTAAGTGAAGAACCCAGGTCTGAGACAGTCTCAGTTTTGTGGTATCAATGGCATTTTAATTTAAATGAGTGTATTGAGAAGAATTAGCGGCAGCAGAACTAAAATAAAAAATAAAAATGGAAACCTTTCTTGAATAGTTCAAAATAGAACAAACCAGAAGAGAAGATTGAGTTGCCTACTAATTTATATCAGAATTGCTCTAAGGCATTTTGGTATGTGAATAGTTTATGTTATTCTTTCCGAAACCCCATAGTGTTTTCCATTAGTTAATGTTCATTTTTCCATTCAGCCTTCCTTGTTCAATTGTCATGAGTAGATAAATACTGCTTTGTGCTTTGCAATTTTGCCGCATCACAATTTAATTATTCAACATTGGCCAATTATAGAAACATCAGGATTCTCCACAATTAACTCTGCCAAACTCTGAATTGACTATTTGTATGTAATGATTAATTTTACCTCAGTCAAAATTCTAATACATCTCATTATTTTGCATCTTATTCTATGAGAATGCAGTTTTCTTAATACCAGATTATTAGAGTTTTTGAAAGTTCTAATGTAGTACTATGTAGTTCTCATTCATCCACTCCTTTGTTGATACAACTTAGCAAAATTAATAAGCGTGTCGTGTAAGTTAATTTCATTTTCTAATTTTGTGAAAACTCGGATTTTCAGGGAAATTTTTTTTTGTATTCTTGGGAGACTTGGGCACTTAATGAGCCCTTGAATTGTTTTGCTTACTGTACTGCAAGCATGATCCCTGTGTAGTGTTTTAATGGAACAGTGCTAAACTGTGTACTTCTCTTTGAACATGTGATGAACTTACTGCGTTTATTTGCATAAATATTTATAGGATCTGTTCTCTGTTTGAAGATTTTTTAAAAAATTGTTAAGCATTGTTTAATTGAATAAACAGTTTTTGCAAGATAACCTCATTCTTATATGTAACAGTCTTTGAAAAAGTTGCTAAGTGGTGAAGAAAAGCAATGCAGTTGGATTTTAAAGGCATTTATGACACAGTCACTTGACTGTACTCTTAATGGTACATTATAATGTTAGAGGTTCTTTTCTTTTACATTTTTACAAATCTCTCAACTTCTCTTCAATGTTGCAAGATGAAAATAATTGTGTTACAAATATCAACTGTTTAAAACGGAAATTAGATTTATACTTCCATAAAATTCAGGCCACTGCTTCTCATTAAAAAGTTCCATTTCTGTAATGACTTCTGTGTACAGTGGTCAAAGATTTGAGAGACAGCAACCACATATCTGTGTTTTCTAGGTAACATTTGTAACTAATTGTTGTAATGAACAAACTGGTTTCCTACTCAGAATACTGAGCAGTAGTCAACTGTATTATTTGAAATCTCTACTTTCCTTTCCTTTATTCATAATATAAACATCTGCCAATTTCATAGTTTTGTTTGTAGTGAAGATAATATTAGGTGCCTTAAGAACAAAAAAATAAGATAATACCATTGCAGATACCTATTTGCATATACTCATATAGAATTGTCAAATATAATTGGTCAAATCTGTACGGGATACAGAAACAGAAGTAATCCAGAGAATGACAAGGAACATGTCCTAATATTTTTAGAATATGATAAGACAGTTGAACCATGTCTTGTAATTTTTGTGTCTTAGTTATCTTCCTGGCAATTGGAACAGAATTTGCAGCCATTTGCAATGATATTAGAAAAGCCTTATTGAACACAGTATTTGAATCATGAAAGACATAAGGGAAATGCCTGGGGTTTGGGTTTTGGTTTTGTTATGTTTTTTTACCATTAGTTGTATCAGTGATCTGTTCAGTAGATTTACATAAATGTTTATTTGTGTATTTGCACTCAAGCTTTGGAATGTTGCAGCTCCTAGAAGATTTTAAAATCAAATGCTCTAGGTGCAGGTAACCACCTCTTTTTCTTTTGGATCATTCTATGTTACTGTTAACACTTATCTTTATGAAAGCTACAATAACGATAAAGGTAATGAAATCTCATGCTTCAAGGCATATGCTAATACTTAGAAATCTACTTCACATTTTGTGAGATTAATTAGTTAATATGTGTACAGCATTAGAACATAAGTAATTTTAAAGTTATGTCAAGAACGGCTACGGACTGATCATCTGTGCAACTCTTCTGTATAGACCATACAAATTAAGAACAACATCAATTTTTTTAAATCATCTGTATTTGCTGCTGACAGACCATTTGTCCCAGAAGAGTAACATATGCTACATTTAGTGTGTTTAAAAAACTAGTCCTGGTTAGTTTGCTCACTGTGGCACAACTTGAAGTTCCAGCCTGGCTACGTCCAGGTAAGATCATAGCCTTCTGATGAACTCCAGGAAGCACCTTTAAATGTTTTATATTCACACTCAATTTTCACACTAGGAACCTTCAAACAGTAGTCTAGACTTAGGGCTCTGGCCCTTCGTTGTTTTTTCCTGCAAGGGTGTGCTTATATCATTCAGGAGATCAAAAGTGGTTAAAGATGTATGGTGCAAAATTTCCAGAGCCTAGAAAGAAGGATTTATATCAGGAAGATAAGAAGTGAAGCTGGAATATATACGTGAAGTAAAAGAGTGGGTTGACAGGCAAAGTTTTGAATAGTTAGAGTAGATTCATGGTAGGAAGTCAAAACCAACCAGTTTTCCCTCTATGCTCATTCAGGGGAAAAAGGTTATTCTCAATACACATAGCAAATAAAGACAGAACAAGAAAACAATGCATTAAAGACTTGTTCAGGGATAGTAAGCTTTCCTGAAATTAGAGGAAGGGTGGACTGTTTAACTGATTGTTTTACTTTTTCCTCCTCAGAAGGTGCACGTAACTTGCTTTGTACATCTATTTGTGTGTATTTGCACTTGAAAGAAGAGATTAATATGAAATCTGCACCCCATATTAATTTTAATTAGTAAATAGTTAGAACTAGAATTGTAATTACAAATTGGCATCAAGTTTAAGTATGTTGAAACAAGCATTTTTCTATAAAGCTTGTTTTCACTGAGACTGGAATGGTTGATACTTGCATTGCATGTTGCGCTTGTTTGTTTTATTATTTTTCCTGGAACTATGTTTGCTGTCATTTGCAAACAAGAGAGATCAGTCTGTTATTTACTGAGGCTGAGTAAAAACACAGCGTATTATTCAGTTAGAAGACACAGTACACAGAGTAAGCAGATCAGGAAAATGTATTTCAATGCCAGATTCATTAAGTCGATAATCATCTTAATATATTCCCTTACAACTTCAACAATTAGTAGCCATAGTTTTCTTTTCATGATTATCTTTAATCAATGGTACAAAAAAATCCCCAAGAAAAAGTCCACGGTAATTGGAAGCTTCCAGAAAAATGTTCTCATGTGTGGAATATTGCAGCAACCAGTGTCACAGGACCAAAGTGTTCTAGTTAGTTCTGGATTCTGCATGGTGGAATTCAACCACAGCTCATCCCTGAGGAAACACACCTTAATTTCTGTCATAAACCATATGTTCCTTCAAAATACATTCTTATTTCCCAAATGCCTCAACAGTAGGATATGACCACATGCAGACAGTATCAATGACTTTGGTAGCCCAGTTAGACTGGTGTCAGTGTTTAGCATTCTGTGGCTGTGCTTATCTCCCCTGACAGGACCAGGAAGAATTGCTTCTCCTCTTGAAAAGAGGTTAGTGTGTTACTAACTTTGCTCACATGCTCACTTTTATGCTGGGCTTTCATTTTTAGGTTCATCCATTTTAATCTAAGTTTCTGAAGATACTTGTCATGAAACTTCTTCAGAATTCTCAACAATAGATTAAAAAAACCCACCCAATAAATTGATTTACAGTATATGGGAATAAATAATGCCATAGCAAAATACAGTGTGCCAAAGCCAGTTGTGTGTCTCATGGGGAAGACTCCTGGCTTTGTAGTTGCAATGTTAAATGTCTCCTCTTGTTTTGAGGAATACAGATATTATAGAATAATAACCTATAAGAACATTTGTTTCAGAAACAAAATTCAACAATCTAACTTGCTTTTCACTTTGTTCCTGTCTAGCGATGAGGGAGAACCTCCTATTTCCTTTTATTTATTGTAGAGGATCTCATAACTGAAGACAAAAAAATGTCAAAGGTGGCTGCAGTTGTACGTACACATTAGACTGACTTGAATAGAGTAGATGAATTATTGATACTGCGGTGTTGGTCGAAGCTTTGTCTCTCATTCAACATAGGTATTCAAGGTATATTATTATTTTTAACTGACTTACTGATTTTAAACAAATCTTTGCGTGAGATAAAGCATTACAGTATGTTTTGTAACGTGTCGTAACATTCATGGAGCATCATCTGGATTGAGTCACAGCCAGTATGAAACATACTGCTAGAGCATTTCTGTGGCAAATTCTTGTTTTTCTGATCATATATTTTAATTCTCTCTAATATATTAGGTTTTTCTCACTGTGGTGAGCTGAAAAGCTCATGGACTACAAGAAGCTTCAGTATTTTCCTGTGCTCCCTGCTGCTTTGTGTATTCCGTCAATGGCATATTCACTTAATTATATGACAGGCAATAACTGCTCTCTGAGGGAGTAAAAACAACTGTTGAATTCGTTTTTAAATTATATCATATTGCTCTGTTCGAAACCTCTTTTAAATAAATGTTGAGGATAGAACTATTGATGTGGTTTTTAAACTTTAAATTTCAGTTAGTTCAGATCATTTTAAATAGTCCTTCAGCAAGAATAAATCAGTTTTTATAACTTATAACTTTCAATTACAGTCTGCGAGGAGAATAACAGCGTGTTTCAAGGAGCTATAAAGTACAACAACAAGGAAACGTTACTGTTTCATTTGTGCAGGCTTTAAGCTCCTGTGGAACTTACCAGGAGTTTTTCATAAGGAAGCACATCCTAGAGGGATCCTTGAGTGTGTCAGCCTAGGTGTGGCTTTGATCTAGTGTTTGAGCTTTCACCGAGGGAACTTACTGATAAACCTTATGGGGGGATGATGCTGACCTACTTGCTGTATTTCGACTGTTCAGTAAAAATGGACTGAGAATCACAAGTTGTTACAATCTTCAGGGATGTGCCACTGAATTGAATGAAAGATGTTTCCTCTGCAGGAATTGCAGACTGGTGGCTCTCATGAAGGAAACATTTTGGACTTAACTACTAGCTGACTCCATTGCAAGGTGTTGGACCATGCAAAAGCTTTAACATGTAGCAGTGGGAAATTTAAACTAAATTGGGTGTGGATCTATTGTATCTATTGTTAGATGCAAATGAGTAATACTTATTTAGAATATACATAAGTGTTCTATATTTAGAACAAGTATTATGGAATTAGATGGATAGGTAGAACCCCCCCCAATAGTGTGGATTAAATAGAAGGCTTACCTGATAATTTATTCTAAGTGTGTGATAGGACCCAACTGATTGGCTTTTATCTGCAAAAGTTAGTTTTTAACAAATCTTTCAGAGCCTGGTAAAATCCAAAGGCTTATATGACTGCCAGTGTAATTCCAGTCCTTAAAACAACCAAATAGAGTGACTCGAATGGCAATCTCATTAGAGGACATCCGTCCTGGGCAGAGCAGCTGAATGGCTCAGTTGGCACTGTTGCAACAAAAAAAATGGTAAATTCACCCTACTTTAATTCTTTAGAGTGTCGTTTACTGATTTGTTTCTGTCTGAGCCTTGTTTCTATGTATGCAGATTCAGCTAATAAGATAGACTTTGGAAATAACGTGGAAAGACTAGAGTAATTTTTCTCTCCTCTTTTCCTGACCCTCTTGCCTGATGCTGGCGCTTACTTAAATTGCTGTTACTGAGAACAGAGCACATGTTGCTGTCACTGATTTTTTTTTTCTGCTGGACCAGGGCTGTACTGGATAAATTGCCTCCCCTTAAGTCTCCCTTGGTCCAACTCTAAGATGATGGTTGCTAGCAGAGACAATGGTAACCACATTCCATTTTAGCTGGTTATGTAGGTTTTCCTCTGACCATTTAGACAACATGATTCTTGCAACTATAGTACCTGCATTCATTTCTTCTACCATTGCTTTACTGGTGAAGCAGAAATGAGGAAGCAACTGTTTGAAAATGTTGCCTGAAATGTTTAGCATTAATACCCCTCTGAAACATCTGTTTCTTCTTTGCATTCTGCAGCCTCTTCTGTAGAATTAAACACTTCAGTAGCTATTTCTTTTTTTCTGTTATGATAATGCTATATTCTATGATCTAAGGATTTTTTTAAATAAAGCCTTTACATCTTTTTTTCCACAGACACAAAGACAGATCAATGAAACTTAGGAAAAAGTTGCTAAATTGGCATATGCAACATTAATTCCAAGACATCTCTGTTACAGATTGACCTGATATTTTTCCATTTTAAATTAAGAAAAAATTAGCATAGATAGCAATAAGATGTGTGAAGGATAATATTTTCTCAGGTGAAATCCCATTCAAATTGTCAGGCATACAAATTTACTTAAGAAAAAGGTGAGAAATTGTTGCTTAAACCAACTTCAATGAAATGATACAGACTAGGAAAGCAAAGCCACAAACAGTAGAAATATGAAGTATTTCCTAATACCAAATGTATTTTGTTTTCCTTCCTTCACTGCTTTTGCCTTCCTTTCCCTTTTTTCTCTCATCTGCAGTGCACGGATTGTAGGGTTTCATTATTTACTGTATAAATCAGTAATTCACCTTTGGTAGGGGATTTTCAGAAATTTGCTAGCTTGGATTCATATGATGGAATTCAAATGGTGTTACCCTGCTGCTCCAGGATCTGGGTTGCTATTTGAAGGCTTCTAGTGCTTTGCGCTTTTATTCAACACTTGATGAAGCTGTATTTGCACAACCTTAGAAATGGCAGGATTTTGACCCCTTTGTTTCACAGCTCTTACTCCACTTTTCTGAATGATGAATTGGGAACTTTAGGATATATTTCAGATATTTCTGTAAAATGGTACCTGAAGAAGAATGTCATATATCTCACCTCCCCATATGCCTCAGGAATTTCTCACATCAGTAGTGTTTTCTGCATTGCAACCTTTCTAGGTAAAAAGGGACAAGTTGTCTACCTCTGCATGTCCGTCATAATTGTCCTTGAAAGACAGATTATGGGAAGGAAGATTTGTACAAGAGCTTGAATTGTGCAACACAAAAAAACTAAAGAAAAAAATATAACATGATATACGGGAATCCAATTGTTTTACTTTTTTGAAATTTTCAAATGATGGACTTCCATTGAACACTAACTTCTAACACACTTACTGCTCAGTATAATCCAAAATAATTGCACATATAATTAGCATTCGATTAACATGAGTTGCATTTCTTTAACTGCTACTAACTTTAAATCTCCGTTTACAGATTGTCCTAACTTGATAATAATATCTGTCTTTTATGGTGTCTAATTGACTTTCAGAAAAGTTAAATTAGGTTTTCCATTAAAACATAAGAAATGCCCTATTGGCTCAGAGTAATGGTCCTTCAAGCCCAGTGTTCTGTCTTGCCACTAGCAAAATGAGATGCTCTTTAGGGAGAGAATGCAGCTGTTTTCCCTTGTTCTCCACCAACATCCAGAATATTTAGGTTAGGGATGCTGGAGAGTTAGTTCCTGCCTAGGTCTTCTAGTATCTGGTTACAGACTTGCTGTCCATAAGTTTGTCTAATCCTTTTTTGAACCTGCTGGTATCATCTGCCTCCCTAAATTTACAAGTTTGTTGCTGTTATGAAATATTTTAAAAATTATGATGCAACTTTATGTAATTGTGAATGTGATTTCTTCAGCACAATTATGTAAGGAATGTTATAAACACACAAAAGGACTGTGTATACCTTGTACACTTAGAAGAAGGAAGGTAGCATATTCACAACATCATGATTTTTTTCTTTAATAATTTAGATAGTAAAAACATTGGAGAAAAAATTAAGATAAACACTGAACTATTTCAATATGGCAACACATTTATGGAAATGTTTTTCCTACTTGATATTTGTAGAAATTACCCAGAAAGGAGGCTAAACATAATACTACTGTGGGTAATGCTCACAGATTATACTAAATTTGATGGAATGCTAAAGGACTGAAGCAAACATCTGGAGATATTAGACAAGGTAAATACAGGATGACATTTGGTTTGAAAATGGAGGCTTTTCAGAAAATGAAAAAGAAAAAAACTTGGCCAGCGATTTAATGATCAAGAGGTAGCACTTTCTCTGTTAGAGGAAGGGTGTTTTGGGTCCCGGAGTTCTGGAAGGAAAAAACCAAAACCAACCTAAAATTTTTGTATGATCTTTCAGGGTATTCATCTGACTCTCTAAACTTGATTCAGACAGAGGGCAATAATGTTTCTCATATTTCTTTCATCTTTTCTTCTAGGATGTTTCACAAAGGGCTAAGTTAGAAAAGGTTTCCTGGGTGTTATGCTGACAGCATCTCCTAACAGATACAGCTGTGCATTAGTAATATGGGAATGCTTATATCTGAAATAAACCCTGGAATAAAATGTCCTTTAATCACTAAAACCGACCCTTTTTTCAGGGCTAGCATTCACCTGTCCCGATACAGATACCACTGATATAACTACTAATACATCGTGGCTTTTGCTGATGCAGAAATGTCTTTAAATCTCTAACTGAATTTACTGTGTTGGCAAAAATTCTAAGCCTTTACTAATACAAGTGGCAGGAATTTTTTTAACTCTCTTGCTCTACTGTACACTGATAGAAGCATTTTCACAATCTGCCCTATCATCACTGCATTGAGCTGATTAAGGTTTAATGTGTTGTAAAGACACTCCACTCAGGAGGGGGATTAGCGATGCATCAGTCCATAGCAATAACTGATGAATCATCAAAAAAGGCACTGAGTCGCTGTGTTTAGCATCGAATATTTTCTTGAGTTAAAGCACAGTTCATCAGCTTCTTCGTCTGTTGAGGAGGCCCTAAACTGCAGCAGTTTTCTGGGTTATTTGGATGTCAGCTATAGAACTGTTGACTGTTGAAACCTCCTTCCTCAGTCACAGAAGAGTAGATGACTACAGAAAACTGAACAAAATGCCACTTTTCTTATGAGGAATTTATTGAATGCTTCTAATACTTCTGTGTCTGATTATTATCTTCTGTGGTAAACAGCAGAGATGTCCAAGATAGTATTAGGTAAACATTTCTGGGCAACGTTATATTTACTATTTTCTTCAGAAGGAAGCCTTTTGGACTGTGTGACCCTACTGAACGGAAGTTTCTTTAAAAACAGAGCTTGTAGTTGCCATTAAGTATCTGAAGTTACAGCAGTCAAAATCCAATGTCATAAAATATTAAATTGAGTCTGCTTTAGAGTGCACTTAGAGAAGACTAAGAAAGGGGATGGGATGAACTATAGGTTCTCCATTTTACTTACCAGACAGAATGCTACAAAAAAGTACATTTGCAAAATCTTGTACAAAAGAAATCCACAGAATGAGCTTGCATGACATCGAACTCTAGTGACTGTCATCGCTTCTTGTTCCTGCGAGGAGTAGGCTTATGCCATCAGTGAAGATACAATAAGGTTATGATTGCCAAATCCCAGTATGAAAAAGGCTTTAGATGCAGAAGACATTTAGCAAAAAGAATGTACACTGATCAACATCTGGAGACAAATAGGGTCCTGCGGGATGATGTTAGCTGCAAAATAAAAGCAAAGAGGATAATAAATGCAGATTATAAATAAACAATAAGATTAGAGAAGACATTTCAGCTGTAAGCTCTTCTTAGGGCTATGAGAAAATACATTCCATTTTTTTCCACAGCCTGAAGATGGTCTCAAAGCCCAAGTGTCATTTCTTATTTGGCTTTCTTGGCTAGTGCAAATTAACCCTTCCTTCATTGTTTTTGCACTCAACACTGATGCTGAAAATTATATGAAATTGATCTATTTTTAATCTTAGCTCTCTCCGTAGTTTTCTGGACATTCTTAAGTAGTTAATGAGTGTAGCGATCAATGGACCATTTGTTTACAAATGTTAGTCAAGATCAGCAAGAAGATGTACAGTGATTACAATCAGTGCCAAATGTGTATATTCTGTAGGTTCTGTTAAGCCACAATGCAAGATTTTTTGGACAAATTTGCTTAGAATGAAATATCCTGAAGAACTTTATTTCTGCCTGACTCAAAATCTCTAATATCTTGTGAGTCATTTCAATTTATCTAGGTAAATTTATTCTTTTATGGGAAATAAGGATTAATTGTATGATCAAACTCAAAGAAATCAGATTTAAAAAGCAGATGTAACATTTCCAGTGAATTTTGGGGGTATCAGGGTTTTTAAATATTTACATACATCTTTCTTTCTGATAAACCAATCCATATCCTAGGAGATTTTCTGAATCTGTGAGTAGAACATGAGAACTGTTTGTTGAAAGCTTTGCAACCTCTTTCCTAGTGAAGGATCATTAAAAAGATTTCCTCTTCTGACTGACGTTCCTGGGAATGTGTTTTCTAAGCTGTACAAGAGGGGCATGGCAGTGATAAGAAACAAGAACAGGTCGTTTGCGGTGGTTACAAAGAGACACCGATGCTCCCACTGTTGAAGGGCATTGATTTTTTCATTTTGGCTTGCATCATAAATAGACATTGAGAAAATGTACCACTCAGTGATTGTTTGCATGGCAAAAGGGAGTTGAGATGCTTTTCATTTAAAAGGGAATCTTGTTGCTGCATTGATTTTATCTGACTGCTGTTTGTTTCTGTGTAGAGATCTAATGTATAATCAGAATCACTAAACAGGGAACACAGTTAGTAAATCACATTATATGTTGTTCTACAGTATCAGGAAGTACAAGATCTGGTTTTAGAACTGTAATGTAAAATTTGGCTTTAATTTATCTAAATAGCCATTGAAAATGTTAACAGTTAAACAGTCTGGTGACCAGGAAATGAAAATTCTGAGATTTATTCATATTTTTTCCCCTTAAAATTCTGGGTGCAGAAGATTTTTACACATTCTTTTCTGGTCATTTTTAAGTGTTTGCTTTATAGTCAGGTTCATGCTTAAATTGTCACATGGAATTATACTGCTGAAAAAAAAAATCAGAACTTCCAATACAAGTTTTTAGTGATTTTCCATCTCAACCATTTTTTCAAAAAAAATTATTGGGAAGAATTTTCTACTTATTAAATAACATGTTCTTCCTGCTGTGCCAAAAATGGTGGGTCTGCCTCCACTGAAAGCAAAATTATTCCTACTCAGGAATTTGGAAAGCATCTAGCCAGTACAAATGTGATAAGTGTGCTAAATTAATTTCAGTTTCTTCTAATACAGAAAAGTCCTTGAAGGAAAGTGTCACAGGAATAAAGGAATGAAGAATTGAAAGTAAGCAACCACTTAAGAGAGATGAGGGATGTGTTTCTCATCCAGTTAAACAGATGAAAACCTATTTGCAAGGCTTCATTGGCATTTAAGGAGAAAACCCCAGAATTAGAATGAAAGATGATATGCTAGAAGGACTTAAAGAAATGGAAAACATTGAAAAGTGAAATACTAGGATTAATTTCTAGTGCTGATCTTTTTTTTAATAGTTTCCACCTGTTTTTCAGCCTTTTAATATAAATCCTTATTACCTCCTTATTGATTCTTACATGTCACAGTTTTCCTTTTTTTGGTTTTCTTTTATCTTCCCCATAGTTTCTCTTCATATTTCCATTGATCATTTCTTCAGTTCATCTTCCCCTGCACATTTTTTTAGCCATGATCCGTAAATTGGCTCTCCTTTCAGAAGATCTTCCTGTGTATTAGATCATATTTGCAGTAATCGGCCCTGAAGAAATAGCAAAGACCCCTGCTCTACAGGGAGTTCCCTGGCATATTTTTATTTTGCTACAGACCTTTGTACAATTTTTTTGCTTTCCTGAGGCTGCTTTTTTTCCTCAGTAAGTCAAAGGAAGAATAGAGTATCTTTATAAGCCTCCTCATCATTGTGATACCTCAGTAGTGCTGTTCCAGCGTTTCCGTCAGTCACCCCATCCGTGGAGCCTTATCCTTCAAAGTTTGCACTGAGTTGGTCCATAAGCAGAAAAGCAGCTGCAAGCTTTGTGTAGTGGTTATCAACTTGGTTTCCAGAATGTAAGCGTTTATGTTTTTCAAAAATAAAATTAAAAAACGCAGTCGCTATCTTTCCTGAAACTTCTCTTCACTAGTCACGTTATTCAGTTCAGGGCGGATCGTGTTAACTCACTGACAAGCCAGATACAAAAGCCTCTCAAAACTGTGTAGCCGAGGAATGGCTCAAGGTAGCTTGTACAGCCAGAGGTACAGAGCAGACATTAAAAAAACTTCTTAAGATATAATCAAGGGCTGCTGTCTTCCAGTGGCTTCTTTGCATCCTTCAGGACACCCCGTTCTGTGACCTAATTTGACATCCCTTTGTTAGCAGTTCCTGAACAGTTGGTGGAGCCCAGCGCTGGGCTCTTCAGTTTGCCTAGACCCCAGAACCAGCAGCACTTCTGATAGAGCTCTCTGACGGCTGAGAAATCTGTTGGGGAGTTCATTTTGGTATCTGATCAGCTAGTCCGAGTCCAGAACTGTGAACGCATTTCCCTTCTAGAGGAAGAATGAAACCAAATTGTATGAGAAGGACTGTGCTTGTTAGAAATCTAAAATAGAAACTAAAGGTGGTTATGAAATTTGTTAGCTGTGCTTTTGTTCTTTACCCATTCTAGTTACAAACTAAAATGAGCTTAAGTTATTTTTTAATACATAACTATAAGCCTTCGGTGATAGAAAGCAGTTAAGTTTGTATGTTTTGCTTGGTAAATCAAGCAGATAAAGAGGATATACACTGCCAGCTGTCCTGGCTGGGGTGACTAGTGAAGACTCCCAAAGCTGCAGTAATTTGTCACTTCTCGTCATCTGTCCATATACTGGGAGGTCTGTGTACCATCCCTTTGAAACTGGTATTGTAAACGTGGAAGGCTCAGGGTGACGAGGCAGATACGGTGTTTAGGGACAGGGTTTGTTGGTGGACTTGGCAGTGCTGTGTTAATGGTTGGACTCTGTGACCTTAAGGGTCTTTTCCAACCTGAGCAATTCTATAATTCTGCGATACTAATTTTCTGATGTTTAATGTGATGAAATGAAAAAAAGTGCCTTTGAAGCTTACACTTGTCATGATGAGACATCTGGGTTTTCCTTTGCATACTCTGACACGTTCAGTCACAATTCTGTTGTACTCAAATACAGTATGTTTTAATCTACTTTGTAACTGAGATTCACCTTCCTATGCGTCTTCACAAAGGGCTTTATGTAGAGAAATTTCATATCTTGCAGTCAACCTGTCATCTCCTACAATAAGATGATAGAAATCACAAGAATATAAATTATCACTTGAACACTGTGTCTTTACCTGATCAAAATAAAAGATTGTGGAGGAAAAGATACCAATACTAAGATTTTTTTCTAAATATTTGTTACATAGGCTTAGAAGGAGGAAGAGTAGGCTGGAAGGCCTGCAGGCAGGTTAAGGAGAGAGCCCACATGGATTCTAAGGAGAATGATGATGTGTGTGAATTGGGTACTTTGTTGCTAACCTCTATCAAATAGTAATTGTCAAGTTATAGTAACATCTAACAGGAGTATAACTTCTTATGGCATAGGGCTGGAATAACCTTGAATAGATTTCATCATGTCTTGAGGACTATTCATGAGTGGGATACTTTTTAACATGAGAAAAGAAGGCTGGTTGAGAATATAGCTTGCATTAAACAGGACCCCAAGAATACAGTAGTAAATCTATCAGTTATTCATATATGCCTTTAGTCCTTATCCATGCTTAGGATCACCAGTTTACAGTAGCAAATAGTGCAGCTTGACAAAAGTTAACGCTTTCCATGTTGTGGCCAGAAATACGCATATTGCCACTTCTTTTGGAGTGCTTCAGTAAGATACTCTCCAGAAGATACTATTGATAAGCTTGGAGTAGAACTTGAGTGCTTTTGTTAATGTGAAAAAACATAGAAACTTCCTGAATTCTTGTAAATTCTTGAGATTGGTTAATTTCACCATAATTAGATTTTCTGCATTAGTTTTCCTTTAATGGCACTCATAACCCATGGGAAAGGAGGGTCATTTTTTCATCACAAACTCATTGTCATTCAGAATAAGGAGAAAAAACCTCTTAAAAATTAGTTTTCCACTGGTTGTTTTCAGTAGTGTGGTAGGTGGTGAGGCTGTCTTTATCAGCAGCTTTCTTTACATGCTATTACATGTAAAAATATTTTTGTTTTTGCTCCAGGTACTGGTACTTCAGTTCCAGTCCAGTTTTAAGGTTAATGCTTCCTAGGTTGAAGCAGTTGTAGAGCACTTTAAAATCTCCATCTGGTGGCTGTTCATTGTAGGCCACTCCTACAAGTTATGGAATGCTTTCAACTCCTCTAGAAGTTGAGGGAGCTTAGTGGTTTCCCATGTAGAACCCTTTATTAATCAGGTTAATAGAAGAAAAATTGCATTCATAGAGTGGCTCTAATTTACTAAAGGGTAACAGAGCAGGTTATTAGTAATTATGTCAGATAATGGAAAAATATGTTCTGCACATGAAACTTGGTATCAACAAAAAGGTCAGTATGTTGTAGTAGTTAGTATATTATAATAGTTACAGCTAGTCACCAATAATACAATCAGCAGGAGCTAAGTTGACTGAAGTAATGGATTAGCAGTCAGTCAACTGAAGTGTCATAGCAAATCTCCCCTTCACCCTTCCTGATCCTTCAAAATTCAGGACTTGAATACGGAAAGGACAGTTGCCCAGAATAATTATTATCTCTTAAAATAAAAATGTTCTTATTTGTTGCTTTTATGAAATATTTGTTACACTGAAGTTTTCATCTGACCTTTCTCTGGAGTAATTTTTCCAGGTAAACTTGACTCCTCAGAGGAAGACAGATACTTCAGTGGCCTGCCCAGATTTCCATTAAACAGAAGAGAGCAAGCAGTGACGACTGAAACAGTATAACAGGGTCACTTAGGATTTAGGCTCCTGTTCGCTTTCAATAGGTTGATGTGATTTAAGAAGTTACTAAGCCTTTTGGTATCAGTGTCCCTGCTCAGCTAGAGACTGCCATCCTAGAGCAGAGCTGGCCATAAGAACACTCCCCAAGTGCTCAAGGGCAGAGTCTGCTATCCTTTTTTTAAACCACGGGGAAAGATTTGAGCTAATAAGTTTGAATTGACATTGTACCAGTAAATAACCTCTGGCCGGGAGGCAGAGGAACAGAAGTGGTGTGTTCAACCTAGCTCCAGGGAGGCCGTCATGCTCCCAAGTTCTTACCAACTACACAAAGAGTAAAGGAGCATCTCTACCATGTGATATTTTCAACCCACTGCCTGTAGCTGTTCGGCCACATTTTAACTTCAGGTTACTTGCGTATGTTCCAGCATTTTCTTATAAACTCAATTCCCATCTTGATACTATATCAACATCAGCAAGAAAAAATAGAAGTAAATTCTTAGTTTTGTTAGAAAGTAACTCTTGAACAGATTATTTAGCTTACAAGAATGTTCAGAGGCCTTTTTAAACAAGTGGAAGGATAGAATAAAAACTTTCTCTGAGCTGATAAAAAAAATTAGTTGATGCTTTGCGATAGACTTCACAAATTCACCTACATTTCCTATTTAGAATGTAGTCATTAAAGGAATGTCTACATGGAAATAGGATTTGGATTTATTCTGCTACTAGTTGTAAAGACCCAACAAGCATATCTAGCATATATTTACACGAAAAACTGAATTAAAGGATAAAATTTAGACATTTCGGCAGTCTGACATTATTCTCTGCTACTGGTGGAATCCCTTCTATACTGTGTTAGACTTGGACCTGCTGCACTGATGATCGAGGGAACCTATCTAACACCTATAAGAATATCATCCAAGCAGCCGTCAGTTCTTCAGTACTTTATGTCTCTTGCCATTTGTTTCCAGCTTCTCTGGCTTTATGAGTGTTGACAGTGACTCAAGTTATGAGTCAGTTGCCTGAAGGTAGTGTCTGGTGCCATTTTAGGCAATCGACACAGTCCCACTTGCCTCCAGCTGCAGCTCCAGGAGGACATAGGTCTCCATTATGTCTTGTGTCATGTGTACTCTACCATGTGGAGTGTCATATCCCAAGTCATTTCTCATGGCACTTTCAGGCAACTGATTCAAATCTTGGGAGGAAATGAATCTAAGACATGTGAAGAAATCTAAATCCAGGAGTCTGCATGTATACATAGAGGTGTAAGCTGCTGTTACAGCTGGTGAAGATGTATTCTGTTACCAATTTGGCTCAAAGAAGTGAGCAATTAAGAAGCTAATTAATGAAGAGGATGAGAACAAACAGTGAGGGCACTGACTTCTTTAATCAGTCATTTAATTTGCCTCTTCACACCTGCATGTCCTGTGTTACAACCATTTTATACTCTTGCACATCTGACAAGGAGTAGGATGAGGTAGACCTAAGGACTTACAGTAAATTGAAGTGGGTATGATTTACAATATGTTACATATAACTTCTGATTTGTGCCTAAAGATTTTAAACTGGCTTATGGAAAAGAATGTGTATCTCCTAGTATACGGCTCATACTGAATTTCATTTTTTAAAATGCTCTGTGGCCTCCCAGTGTACAAAGAAAGCCTGAACTGGCATAATAACATTAAAAAGATGAGGAGTTATCACACCAACCATCCATTTCCAATTCAAATCAATAGAATATATCATGTGGCTAGACTGAGCCTTCATCCAACTTCTTGCATTTTTTGAGAGGTGTTGCGAGGTGGGACTTCATTTCAGAATTTTGACTGGTTTAGACAAGAACCTGATATCCTTATGAATTGGAAGAGTAGGAAGACATCAACAAAGACAGAACGGAAGCATCCGCTCGTTTTTTTCAGGGACCTAGAATACTGATTTCTTGATACTATACAGTAACAACTAAATAAACAATGATTTTTTTCATATACATCATTTTAGGCAATGACTATAGGTAGAAAAGGCTAGAGGACAATTATATTTTTTTGGTGATTGGTAGCAGATTGTTACTGATTACTTTTGATACCTTTAAACTATTTCAGTTTATATTTTTCCTTTGGAGACCAGAGAGCTTATTCATAAGGGTGCCTGCGTACGACTCCATAGAAGCATGCAACAGTCATCTTAGAGGCACAGTTAGGGCGAAAGTGTCAATTGGCGCATTATTAATTTGCATCCAAAATAAACTTTATTTGCTCATTTTGGTGCTAATACCAGAGTTGTACCAAAAATACTGAGACATGTTAAATATTTTTACTTTAGTTACTAGTATAATTGCAAGATACAGAAGGGATTCCTACACCATTCCCTTTCTCCTGTAGTTGTTCTTCCATGCGTGTCTGTGTGTGTGTATTAATTTATGTAGTACAGAGAAGCTGTAGTTGCCTTATCATTTTCAGCTCTTATTCTCTGTAGAAGAACAAACACAGTGTTTACAAGTAGGTTGGTTAATTAGTTTAAATATATGCATTTCAAATTGACCTTATGAGACATTGTACGGGTAGCAATTAAAATAAAATCATGACATTGTTTTCCTTCCAGCTTCTACAGAAATTACACAGTTGTATGTTCCTGCTTTTCTTTACTATGAAAACCTCTTGGCATCAATGACACTGTGATCCTGTCATAGGATTTATTATTGTGGAAATGCAAAACCAAACAAAATATAATGCAGAATACAAAAAATGGGTAAGGAGAATATTTTATAGGCCATAGTTTTATCATTCTGCACCTCAGACCTTCATCAGATGATCCATGTAAAGTTCTGGTACAGAAGGTCAGAAAGGAGGACACCACTCAGTATCAGAAATTGGGAGAGCAAAGAAGTTGCAATCTAACAGAAGCAGTCAGATTTTTACAATAATGTTGGTAAATAAAACACCTCTCCCAGCTCGGATGGTGATTTCCTGCACTCTAAAAATAAGAATCACCTTGTTGGACCACCTTTCCTATAAAAAAATATGAGAAATGTCAGGTGTTTTGTGAGAAGAAAGTACTGATTTCAAGTGAAAACCCTCTAGTTGGACGGTGAGAGCTGTGAAGACTCTGTACCCCTCAGCCAACCCAAAACTTCTGTACTTTGTTGTTCATCTGCTTTTGTGGATGCTGTTTCAGTATGTGCTCTGAAACCTTCAGAGGGATGTAAAGAATGTAGCGCCTTTGGGAGAGCGATTGCACTGCCTTAATTGAACCCAGTCCTTTCTGCTAGGATACATGGCCTCCACCTTCCTGTAAAATGATCTTGTCATCTGTCACACGGAAGCTGCACGATACATGGATGCTGTGGTGGCAGGTAATGCCAATAGTCAAGCTGCGCTGCCCCAGGTACAACAGGTTATATATTCCTAGCATCACCTCCAGCTCCCCTGTGCCTGCGAGCCATTGCACTGGCCTGACATGCACAGTCCGTGAATCAATAACAAGAAACTGAAATTCAAGTCAGTGATTCTGAGAAATATCTTGATCTTTACCAGAGCTGACAGGGTTGGGTTTCCTCCCCCCTCCCACTTCTAAACAAGAGCAGAAATCCTAAGATGATGTCTTCTTATTCATTTCTTGTCATTTAAATTTTACAGTTCAATTATGTGTTAAGAATTCTTTAAAAAAACGTATTAACATATTTATTCCAGGTTGCTGCTTAAGGTCACCATAATGTAATGTAGATATGTAGGAGAAGCTGTGTTAAATTCGAAATACCTTTAATCTGTAATGTAATTAGTTTGATTAAGACTGGTTATCTCTGTTAATTAGCATATCTGTTAGAAGCATTGGCTGAAGTGCTTTTCATGATCACAACCAGTTCTTTATGAATTTAGAAATTCTTTCGTTGTGTCTGCTGCCGAGTTAACTGGAAAAAGATCAAATCTCCACAAAGATGTGAGACACTGTCACTGTGGAGTAAGCAGTTATCCCAGAAGAACTGGCAAATGGTGAAAAGATGAAGGAATGGGATTTGTTTAGTTTTAGAAAAGAACATGATAACGTTTTCTAGCATGTGGTAGATTATTCAGTGGATGATGACCAGTTTTTCTGTATAGCTGCTGGGGAAAGGAGATAGAACAACAACAACAAAAAAATCAGCTTAATTTATTGTAAGGAAGATTTGGATAGGGTATATTTTTCTAACCAAAAGAAGAAATGGATGCTCATGCTTCTTTGTGAGAAGAGCTTTTGATATATCCTTTACAGGTAATTTTTGTAAGTACGATAAGACAAATTTCTCTTTGCAATAATCTAGGTAATGCTGTCATGCCCTAAACTGGAGGATATATCTAGATGATCTGTTATGGTTGCTCTAGAAATAGCTGGTTCTGTGATTCATGGTTCCGTGATTAAGAGGAATGGGTTATTATTCATAAGCAGTTCTTCTGTTAAAAGCTTGGGGTAGGAAATTTAGGAAGGCGCTTTTTTCCCAAAACTTGAGTTTCTGAAGCTATGGTTTTATTTGTATCTAATGAATAAAAGGCTCAACAAGTCAACTAAAAGAACGAGAATAAGTAGACACTTTTTATGTAGAAATTTTCACATACTGTGAGCATAATTAAATAGATTGCATTGGGAAGCATTATATATTTTTGTTATTTTGATTTTAATAAAAATGGGCATGCTATGAACACTTAGCAAAAAGCAATGCAGGAAGGTACTTTGTAGATTATTGCTTGAGGTATTTAGCATGTATAGAAAGTTTTTATTTTTCTTCTACAGTATTATTGAAAGAGTTTATGAGGTGCTTTACAAGTTTCTCATGGTTGAAAGGCTCAAACTGACTCTGCTAACTTGCCTCCCGTGAGACTTATTCTATACTGCATAGGGTAGTAAATTTTTACAATCAATTTACTTAATTAATTTAGTAGATCAATTTATTTTTTTTCTGTGATGTATTCCTTCAAGGGCTTTAAATTTCCTTTTTTTTTTTTTTTTTCTTTTCTGACTGATTTTTTTTTCCTAAAGCTTTCATGACTTTCACTTTGATATTTATTTACTGAATGTACAGACTTATCACTTTAATACATTATTCCTTTGTGGTTCTAATGGATTAAATTAAAAATACATGTTAAAAAGTGTTGCTAGTTGCATGCCTATTAGTATTGCCCATCAGGGGCTCAGGGAATTTTATAGCTCTACTGAGGCATGGGCCCACATTCAAAAAATCTGAAAGACTTTGGGCAGGAAGTCACTTGCTCTGACTTTTCATAATGCTATGATTTTCATAGTATTTTTCCCTCCCATTTAATTTCAGTCCTGAAAGTATGTACTGCTGCACTTTAAAGTTGCATCATCACTGTTTTCCCTATGTGGGCTTTTAGTTTTCCAACTGTATAGCAGCCGTAGGAGGAGGAAGTCAAATGAACTCCTTCCATGATTCACAATGTACTATCCTCATTAACTCCAACACAGACTTCTGTATTTTGACTTCTTTTTCTCAGTGAAAGTGATGCAATGTTTTGTTGAAAACATAAGAATAAAATTTTCTTTGTAAACAGTTACCCCTTCAATATGGTTTGAGATTAATGAAAGAATCCAGTAACTTCCTTGCAATTTCTTTATTTTAATGCATTTAAAAATCGTATCCGTTTTAACTTATTTGTTGTATCATTTAATTCTCAGTTTCTGTCCTTTCCACCACATGCCAGCTCTCTTTCTTCCTTTCTATCCCTTCAATTTCTTCTTCCTCTGTTCATACATGCCTGCCTTCTGTATCTGTTGTAAATCTAATTTTCTTATGATACCCAGGACTTCAAAGAAGTTTTGTTTGCTTGGTTGGAAATTAAAGCATGCTTTTAATTCTTGCATCTGCCTCACCCATTTTGCATATTTTAGTTTTTTTGCCAGTTATGGTCAAGAGCATTTATCCATATTTTTTGATTGTTGTGTTTATTGTTTTCTTGAAAGTACTGAGATTTGTTTTAATTAACAGGCTAAATTAACTAAGTGCATGACTCTGCATCTTTTTCTCCATGGTAGAGCAGGTGGTTTTCATGACTTCTTCAAACACTGCCTGCCCAAAATCACCAGGGCAAGAAAAACGTGTTGGCTAAGCCTGCCTTGTTCTAAACTGTTATATGATAGATGATGGTTTCCATATAACGTTAGCTTAAAACATTAAAGGCTTGAGAAGCATTTCAATCAACTTCAATATTTTAATTGATATGCTCAAGTAAGCTGCCAAAACGTATTATTTAGGTGAAACCTTTTTATCTGGCTATATGAGAATGAGTGTCATTGACTGAATAAGATGGATTTCCCTGCTGTGGATGTCTGCAGAAGTTTGGAGATATACAATTTGTGTCTTGAAGGTCTGAACCATTTAAAGAAACAGTTGTTTTAGGGAATTCAGTCGTAGGTTTTTGTGCAGGAAAATGCAGGTGAGGTTGGGCTTTTTTCTGTGTAAAGTGAGGCTGTTGAAAATCTTCCTGTCCCCATGACAAGAACAACATGAGCCTCCAGCATCTCAATGGAAAATGATGCTTTATAAATAAAACTTCATTGCTATGAAAAACAAAAGCCGTTTGCATAATATAAAACCTCTTCTATTACAATCTTTCTGCACATATCATGTTTACAGAAAAAAGTTCCTGGGAAAACTTAGGCAAGCATGTGGCTGAAAAACATTTATTTCTGAAAGCCATCTGTCATAAGCGATATAAAGAAAATTCAGAACAAAAAATCTTGATTCAACTGAATTTAACTGCTTTTTTGAGGTAACTGTAAGTATTTCTCTGAACTGAATGGTGCTGGCGGCTCATGTGGTATTCATAACTATATTCTGAAATGGAGGAGGGGGTTGGGTATTACATTTTTTGCTTCCTTGGGCAAACTTCGTTCTACTTTTCTGTCAGAATAATTTTAAACCCACATCAGGTAATTTAGCACAGATTAATCTTTCCCTTCTATTTAGGAATCAAGCAGACTGTTGTAAGTAGTGAGGAAGAAAAGCTTTTAGAAATGAGACTAGAAATGCTAGCTTATTATAGAGTGAATCATTTTAATCAGGTGCTGGAAGCATTCCACCAGCCCTCTCTCTGCAGCCCTCTGAGATAAGCTCGTGGAACTTCTTTTGCTGGGAGGACGACATATGGGAATAAATTCTTTTCCACGCCATTCCTCCCCTCGCTCGCTTCTCACCAAAAAAGTTTGGTTATGCAGAGATCACTAGCAGTTATATCAGCATGACCTGGTATCCAGGCAACCCAAAACCTTGTCAGCGGTAACAATACACAATGAATAACTCCGGGATGATGAAAGCGGGAGAGTCTCATTTGACAAGATAGCACCTGTTCCGCTCTGAACAGCCAGTGTTGAAATAATGATGGCATTAGGCAGGGGAATACAAGAGGTTCAAAAGGGTTTTTGTGACTTTGAAAGCGAATTGCAGCACAGGGAGCCGTCACCAGTTCCCTCTTCAGAGATGGGTTGTTATGTCTTCTATTTATTTATTGGCCAGTTTTTTTATGATTTTATTGCTCCTGATCTCGTTCTGCTCTCGGCTGTGGCTAGTTGCAGATGTGCATAGGCTTACGTCTCTGAAGTAAACAGAGTCTCTTCTATATTGAACCTTTCTAACAATGTGAATTATAATAAGCTATGTGAAAACTGCAGTGTGTAATGAGAAAGTGATTACGCTGTTGGCCACGATTTTTTAGCTAGTGACTCTCCCCAAGGTGTGCCGTGCAGCACTTCAGTGATCTCATTTACCTGGCGCGTTAGCTTTTCTCCTGCTGAATATTACTGCACACGTTGGAGGTCAGTAAATCCATAATCTTTTGGACTGAAGAAATGCAAAAAGACTACGGGGAGTATCTTACAGTACAAAAGTGGAACATGTATGGAGGGGACTGAAATGATTCAAAAGACGGAGATCTGGAGGAGCAGTAGGAAACATGAAAGCAATGTACAGCAAAAGGAACGGGAAGATGGGGAAATCATAGAAGCAACTCAGTGGGGAAGCAAAATATGTAAATTTGAAATATTCAGATGGTGGAGTTAAAGCAAGAGTGGTACACTACAGTGGAAAATTATATGGACATGAATTAATCAGGCAGCAGCAGTATTACCTTAATGGATTTTAGTTAGGGAGACTGGATGGCCCACGAATGAGTTTTGATGGCTTCACTGGCTTGGGAAGCGGGGGCTCAGAGGGCATCTCACTTCTTGACATTCACTGAAGCTTAATCAAGGCTCTGAGTGACCAAAATCATGTACATATGTTGACAGTCTGGTAAACTGTAAGGAATTTGAGGAGTTCCAGCCACTCCAGCCAGTAAGTCAGCATCATCAGGGCACCTAAATTAAATGCCTCTGTGCAAGTGCATGTAGCATGGAGAGTAAACGAGAGAAGTTAGAGATGTGTGCACGCCTGCAGCACTGTGATTTACTGGCATCGTGGAGAGGCGGTGGAGTGGCTGATGACTGGAGTGTTGGAATGGAGGGATACAGCCTCTTCAGGAAGAACAGGATGGGGAGATGAGGACAGGGTATCACCATCTATGTCAGTGACTAGCTGGTGTGCGTGGAGATTCAGCTGGAGACGTCTGAGGAGCTGACCGAGAACTTAGGGGTCAGGATTAAAGGGATGGCAGGGACAGGTGACATTATAATGGGAGTCTGCTACAGGCTGCCCAACCAGGAAGATGAAGTGGATGAGGCCCTCTACATGCAGGTAGTAGCAGACTCATGTTCATGAGCCCTGGTCCTCATGGGGAACTTCAACCACCCAGATATCTGCTGGAGGGACAACAGAGCAGGGTGTAGGCAATCCAGGAGGTTCCTGGAATGTGTTGATGATAACTGCCTTCTCCAAGTGATAAAGGAACCAACAAGAAGGGGCTGGTGGGGAGTTGTGAAGCTCGAGGGCAGCCTTGGCTGCAGTGACCATGAAATGACAAGAGTTGAAGATCCTTAGGGCAGCAAGGAGGGCACACAGCAAGCTTGCTACCCTGGACTTCATGAGAGCAGACTTTGGCGTCTTCAGGGATCTGCTTGGTAGAGTAGCATGGAATAAAACCCTGGAGGGAAGAGGGACCCAAGAAAGCTGGTTAATATTCAAGGATCACCTCCTCCAAGCTCAGGAGCAATGTGTCCTAACAACGAGGAAGTCTGGCAAAAACAGAAGGCCCACACAGATGAACAAGGAGCTCCTGGATGAACTCAAACACAAAAAGGAAGCCTACAGAGGGTGGAAGCAAGGACAGGTAGCCTGGGAGGAACATGGAGAAATTCTCTGAGCAGCCAGGAATCAGGTTAGCAAAACTAAAGCCCTGATAGAATTAAATCTGGGCAGGGATGTCAAGGGCAACTAGAAGAACTTCTAGAGGTATGTTCGCAGTAAAAGGAAGGCAAGGGAAAACATGGGGTCTCTCTGGAAGGAAACAGGAGACCTGGTTTCCTGGGATATGGAGAAGGCTGAGGTACTCCATGACTTTTTTGCTTCAGTCTTCACCAGCAAGTGCTGCAGCCACACCGCTCAAGTTGCAGAAGGCAAAGGCAGGGACTGGGAGAATGAAGAACCACCCACTGTAGGAGAAGATGCACTGGCCCAGGCTGCCCAGAGCAGCTGTGGGTGCCCCATCCCTGGCAGTGCTCAAGGCCAGGCTGGATGGGGCTGGGGGCACCCTGGGCTGGTGGGAGGTGTCCCTGCCCATGGCAGGGGGTTAGAACTCGATGTTCTTTAAGGTCCCTTCCAACCCAAATCATAGATTTGTTCTATGATTCTATTAAATGAATTTATGATGTGGAGTATCTCCCACAGATAATGCTGAAGAAGACCCTAGCACCTATGGACACATAAGCAATAAAGCAGTAGTGAAAAATATCATATTCCACCCAGACATTATAATCTATGTGATTACTTTTAAAAATAATATTAAAAACCTGACAAAATGACAGAAATTAGTAATAGGTAGTGTACTGACTTGCAAAATAAACATAGGATGGAAATGTGCATTGAACAGAAATAAAAGAGGGATAATAAGCTACCATCTCATTCCACTTCACCTCCCTCTAATGTGCCTCTTAGAAAAGTTAAATAAGGATCAACTGTTTTATCTACAAAACTTGAATCTGGAAACAGAAGTAAGTTGATTTATGTTTGCAATGGAAAAGATGAATGTTAAACTGGGTTTTGCAATCAAAAGAACACTGAGAAGAGATAAGAATTTAAAAACCCCTCCAACTTTCTACTTCCCCTCTTGCTGTCTTCCATCTCCCTTTGGTTTCACCCAGTTCCACACCTTTCTGTCTCTGACATTGTCTGATCTTGGCCTCCAGAACCTGTCTGGAAGCTCATGGCTGATTTCAATGGAAGTTGACAGAGAGAGAGATGTCTTGAATGCTAAAAGGTTTTGATGATAATGTGAAGCTGGATGGAAGCAAGAGACCAATAATGCATCTTGTGTGAGAAAAGCTACAGTCCTTTTTAGACATTAGAGTAGCCACATGGGAGCTCAGCCTTAAGGTATGACCTGAGAAGAGACAAGGCTTTATTAGTTCCCCTGCTCACGGAGCTGATAATTCCTTGTTAACCTGCTACCTAGGCTTTGATTATTCCTGTCTACTTTAACATATTTTCTTTTTTTCTCTGCTCTCTGTGCATCCTAAACTAAAGTTGTCTTTCACCAAGCAGTGAAGAAAACGTAGGTTTTGGACAATCAGAAATTAGAGTGGTCAAAAATTAGAAACTGGCAGCCCAGAAGGCTCAGGAAGGTGAACAGAAGCAGCTGAAATATTCTGGCATTGATACATCAGGAACTGACAGGAGTTTGGAACAACATGATCCAGCAACTACTACACATATGTATGACTGTCTGGTTCTATCAGTTTTTGAAAGCTTGAGGTAAATACAAGAATAGGCAAAGAATGCATGAAACAGATCTCTTCTGCAAAAATGTCTTTGTCGTTTTTCATTCTTTATCACAGGTTCTCATGACCACATGAAAGTTCTTTTGTCACGTTCTACCACTAGAAAAAGCAACAATCCAAATACCATATGCTTCAGCATTATCAAAGGAAGCATAATGATAAAACTCACCTATATTATCATGTACTTTTCCACCTCAGGGTACAAAAAGGACTGTAAAATGCAGGAGGATTTCTGGGAATTTAGGATCTAACATATATGTTTGGTGTTTGTATTTGGGGACGTGTCAGGAGTTCGCATGCCATTTCCCTTTTTTAAGTTTTAGTGCTAGAGGAGGTTATGATAACCATTGGGTTTGGAGGATGAAAGGTGAGGTGGCATATGGAGTTCTCTGCAAATTAGAAAATTGTTTCCTTTCAACAATTTTTTCATGTTGTTCTGTCAGTGACTAAAGGAAGCTTTAAAAATCCATTTGCCACACAGATATAATGATAATTAGTGGTAAAAAACTTATCCAGACTTTGAAAGAGTTGAAATTTAAGTGTAGAAAGAGAATGTAGCAATTAATATACTAGAACTTTTAGGAGGAATAAATGGATGGATATGGAATTGTCGCTTTCGAACTTTGTCATATAGTACGTCTCAGAATTAAACTCATTGATACTGAAGATTTCTTAAACTGAAACTGAGCAAATTGTAAATACTGACTTCGCTCCTAGAGGGGGCGGATTATGTTTGTCTGCTATTTGGAGCTGAAAAATGCTGAACAATTTTAGGGATAAGCAAAGAGAGGGGGATTTTGTAGATGAGTTTGCAGGCACTTCTGTCTTCAGTGGACTCAGTATAGCCAAGGAACCCAAATCTTTGCAGTGTTGTGAGCTTCAAGAGTAGCTTAGTATCCAGCCAGCTTTATGAATCTGCATTAATTTTTTTGTGATAGAGGAGACAATGTAGAAATCTTGTGGTAAAAAGAGAATTAATTTAATCTATTTTTAAAATGGAAATCTTGCTAAAGAAGCTGAATGTTATTAATAGAACAGTCTTTAGAATGATAATTGAAATTATGTGATATAACAAAAAGAAATTCCACGTTAAGATTCTTGACTGTTTTTCCTTTGCCTGCTTAAAAAAAAAAAAAAAAAAGGAAAACTGATTTTTTTTAGATGAATCCACTGAGTTGGAACTGGGTCAGCTTCCTGACAGTATTGACCAAATGGCAGATGACTGAAATTTGTTCATTCATATGGATACAATATATTCTGTATTTTGCTAATATTGGAGGTAGTCTGACACATTAATGGGGTCTTTGCTTTATTAAAATCATTTTCAATTAGAGACAGGTCAGCTGATGAGTTTCACAATTTTCTACCTGTTCGTCTCCTAGACATGGGATTGTTAGAATAGTTCTTAGTTTTCAGTTTTTACACTTAGGAATGGATTCTCAAACTTTATGATATAATTCCATTTATAGTGCTATAAAATTTGAGTATTTCTTTAAGACTGGGAGAAGCACATTTTTGTCTTTTTTATAACATTTTCTGTCACAACTTTTTTTTTTCAATATTTACTTATAAATGCATAACAATCCAATGTGAAACCTAAAGGAGAAAACGTTGAAGTAAATCTTTGTTAGTCATTTTCTGTCGGCCAAAGAACAAACACATTGGTTGACAATGAATAGACTATAATTCTCAAACAATCTGTGAACGTACTTTAATGACATTACTTCAAGAAGGCTTGTGTGTGGTTGGCACCTTTTAGGCTTCTAATAACTATGTAAAAGATACTAGTGTTGATATATGTTCAGAGATTGACTTCACTTACAAATTGCCACTTTTTTCAGTGTTTAACATTCTGTACTTGCAGACTAGCATCTTGCATTGTACAAACAAGCTAACCATAACTTCCCATGTACAGAAAATACTGTTAGTGTGTAGTAAGATCAGCTTTACCTCCTTAGTATTTCATATACTTTGGTAATATAAAATATGCAAACTAATTTTTCATCCATCTCAGTTTGAATGCTTTGTGAATTCATGCTTCAGTAATCTGATCCATCTCAGACATACAGTCCAAATATCATTACTTCAAACTGCATGTCCTCCCATTCCTTGGATGTTTTATTTTAAAGATTTGAGATTAGAGAGTTAGCTGGTGCTGTGGGGATGGAGAAAAATGTTTTTTTGAAATTCAAACAGCTTTTCCCAGTGCAGGTGATGAAAGCTTTTTCAGAATCCGTTTTTGCTGCAAACTGCCTTCCTGTTTGCCTCACCTAATTCGTACTGAGAAAGGACTAGAAATGTCTGACCCAGGAGTTTGTTAACTGTGCTTCCTTCTAGTCCTCTTTTGCAGAAAAATACCGCAGAAAAAAGTTACTAGGTCTTCTTTAAATCTAATAACTGAATTATGACATTGTCTGTCATTTAGATGCTTCGTCCTACTGGCTACACTGTAAACCATTGGAGAGAAAGTATTCGTCTATCATTTGTGTCTTCTGACCCAATTTAAAGTCTGATTTTTTAAGTTAAAAGATTCTGTGCAGAAAAGCTAGAAGCAGCTTGGGCTCAGAGCGAAGTGGTGTTTCACATGGATTTTATTTTTATTGTTAAATGGTAACAAATCAAATGCAGACCACAAAGCAAAGCACCTTTTCCTTGGCTTGTGCTCTGAAAAACAAGGTGGTGGGGTGGGAAGAGGAGCTGCCATCAGAATTGTGAACTTTGAAGAAGATCTTCTGAATATGATTTTGGGTTCTCATGAGGTAGAAGCTAGAGATCAAAATTTATGCTAGAGTGTTACTTGAAAATCTAATATGTAATTTCACATATGATGTATGTTACTTTCTTGGTTTTTTAGTTGAATAATGCACAGCAACCTTACCAAAGCTGTCACTGTATTTTTCTATTCTTCTCTTCTTTGTCCCAGTTCATCCAGTATGCTAGATTCCTTCCATGCACATCAGTGCTGTTTATTGCAAAATACCACTTTAGTTTTGTGAATGTAGTTATTAAACTCAAGTGTTCATTCTAATATTTTGATCCAGTTTGAAATCTATATACTGGACAGGAGTGGTGAATGGTGGCCACTTGTTCCTGCGTTTCCCTTCTGTAAAATTTTGTCATGCATAAAGAAAAAACAGGAAAGTATTTAATATGCTTTTCTCTGCTAGCAAAATACGCTTCAATATGTAAACAGGAACTCTTGAGGGTGTACTATCATATGTACAAATATTTATTTCAACCTTAAAAATCCTTTTATTCTTATCCTCAAAGACTTTTCCAAAATACATTGTAGTCTTCAGTAGTATCTTCTGATGAGCTGTCACTTAAAAGCTGGTTTATGTCTTTTACCTTTCCACCCAGTTCTAAATAAATTATACTGCTTTTAGTGATAGTATGAATTTATTCAGAAGTGATCACTGAAGAGTTAGAAAGCCCAAGTAAACCTTTTTTTTTTTTTGTACCTTTTCTGAAAATGTTTGTCTGACCCTTGCAGTTTAGTTGACTATTGAGTCTGTCTTCTCTTTTGTTATCTGTATGTATTATTCACACAGTGCATAAATTTCTGGCTATACGTTAATATTATTCATAATTAAACTCTAGAGAGTTGATGAAACTAAGGATGTCTAAATAGATATGTTTTCACCCAGTTAATATTTTCATCCTGATTGGCAGTGATAAGATTACTGCAAGGATGCTGATTACAGGCAAAAACAAACTAAAAAAAAAAAGACACTCTGGAAGGTATATACCACAATGTTGGCAGGCAAGTCAATTTAAGTTATTCTTTCTTAAGATTTGAAACTACTAAAGCAAGCATTCTCCAGAGACTGACTGGGCTTGTTTAGAAATCTTCTTGAGTGCTAAGCTGTGCTGAGAAGGCACACAAAATATAAACTGACCTTAAAAATGGCTAGAATATAAACTGGATCGACTCCCTTGTTTATGAGACAATTGGACTGGTTAGACAACAAAACACTGGATGACAAATTATACTTAAGACTAGAAGACATATATTTCTTTTTTTTTTTATTTGAGTTTAGGAACAGAAACTGTATCCAGGAGTAGTAAAGACATTGTGACACACTATTTTCCAAATGCTACATTTTTGTAATCTGCTGTTACAAATGTTCCAGATGAAAAAGAGACATTTGGCTCCATGATAATGATTAGTAATGCAGCAAGGCCTTTTGCTTTTAAATAGTGAGTTAGCTATCTAGTTACATGTATCAAACATTGGTATTGGGGGCTTTTATTAGTATTTATATTTAATAAAAACTATGGTGGTACATATAATGTGTAAAGTACAATTGTATGTGCCAGCATATTTTTATATATCAAGATCACATATGTGTACCAACAGTGACTGAAAATTAAAATTCCACCCAAAGATATCTCTCTTTTTTTCACCTGTTTGTAATTTTCTTCTCAAGGCCCATGGTCCAGATTGAAGCAACTGAAGTTTCTGAGTACCAGGTTCAAGAGGATGGTCTAGGTGTAGTTGTGTATGGTCATCTGAAGCTGTTTGGGAAAGACTGAGGGTGTGTTTTCCTGTGTCTGAGATCTCTCCTGCCTGCTTCATTTTGCCTATGAGGCAGGCAATGCTTTGTCATGTGTCTTCATAGAATAATATTTCTTCCAAACCTTGGACCCTCTGCTAGAGCTATCTATTTAAAAACAGAGCCTCTAACAGGCATAGTGACTTATGTGTGTGCATCTTGTATCCTTACTACAACACGAATTGTATTTGGGATTAAAGACATTAAAGACTAATTTCGCTTTATGTCCCACGCACATATTCTTTATTGCAAATTGCTTCACACCATAATCTTCAGAACCCAATTCCGCATGACACTGGCAGCAGAAAACGGATCTCACCATTGCAACATATTCATGCGTTTGGAGTAAATGCAGCTTTTACCTTCAGATGCTCAGTTATTATTAAAGAGACCTGGGAACATGACATAAAAATGGAAACTTGATTAATTAAGGTGTGAGAGGTGAGGCGGCTCTTTCTCATCATATATGTCCTCTCCTGCACTTGATTCACATGCTGTCTTAAAAAAGAATTGTATCTGCAATATAAAGAGTGAACATGACAGCCAGGTGGAACTGGAAATATGTCGTTTAACTTCACTTGGGACTTTGGTTTCAGAAGAAGGATGGCTCTTTCGTGTCAGAGTGAGACCAAGGTGACAGTACATTACTGTCTGAATCCCTCTTTAGCAGATACTTGTAATTTTATTAACAATTTTTCCCCAGTTGTATGTACCATCATTGTCAAAGCAGCTGGAAGTGTGAAGAGTAGCGGAGGAAACATACTGTCTTCTGGAGTCTGAACAGAAAAGCTGTTACTGTGAAACTCTGGAGAATACAGGCTTGTCTTGCGTAACGGGATTGCTCTATATTAACTGAAGTGCAGACATCACTCGGAAGCAGTACTGTACAGAACAAACAAAACATAAAAATAATTTCATAGAGTTCTTGCAAGAGAAAAGCTTTAACATAAAAAGTAATAGTCATATAGAGGAATAATTTATTGGTCAACTGCATTGTTTTCCTTATTTCTGCATTGAGACTTGTCTATCCATGTGCTTTGACAGCAGGTTTAAATTGCTGGCTGGAATATGATCTTGGTTCAAAGTACTAGGCACAATATATTTACAGCAAGATACAGTCTTGTCTCACAAAACAGTGTCAAAAAAGATCATCAGTGTTGATTAGAGTAATGCCGTACATTGAAGTTCTATACTATTGTGTTATATTGCACATATAATTTGTTCCTAGACAAACCATTCCTTCCTTACAAGTAGCTTTCAGTTTCCTGAAAATTTACAACAAAATTGTTTCCTCCTTGCATGAATGAGTAAGGATTTCACAAGCTGGATTCCAGCTGCCTTGAAAATAGATTTCCTAGTGCTGATACGTCTTGTATCATTGATGCAGTTATCTGTGAAGCAGTGAATGTGCTGCCATGCATGCATATTCTGTTCTTTATCTGTTTTGTTATGCAATACAAACCTAGAGCATTCTGAGATTCTCTTTCCTGATGCTTAACTAGCATAGTAATGACTGTGGTGTTGACTGTCATAGCCATTCTTCTGGCACAGTTATACAGTTGATAAGAAATTGCAGTAATATAAAGCTGTTCTTCTGATAGGGGCTATAATGAGGAGAGGTAAAAGGGGCTAAACACAGTCCTTGGAGCTTTGTTCACTAGTTTAACCAAAATAACATAGGAAATGCCTATAAGCAACATGTAAAGCGTAAGTGAAAAGTAATGCACGTTTGAAAAAGTAATTTGAATACATACATACTAATAGGGCTTTAAAGTTAGATATTAATACCTGTATAAGGGAGGACAGTAATCAGTGCTTTTAAAATATGAGTTCTGTGCTCGGGGCTGTGATGTGAAGAATCACTGGGAGTGGCAAAGTGGTGGCTCGGTGGCTGTGCTGGAGTTACGGCACACTTTGCAGGCAGTGGTATTGCACAGGTGTAAGTAAGCAGGGTTTAGTTGTCAGAATGTTTATTGCTAGTGAGGATGAAAACAAGGCAGAAAAAGAGCTCAGCTTAATTTTCAGCTTAATTGTGAATTTTGCTATCCATGGTCTATATAAACCAAGCATCTTTTCCATTCCAAACAGAGCAGCTGTTATCAAGACTCTAGTTGACAGATATATATTTGTTTTGCGAGGTTGACAGATACGTTTGCTGTATCTTGTATCATCCTATTTTAGATTAGGATAGCATTTTATATAAAAATAATGAGCTTATAATTATATAACATAAACAGAATAAGGTTGACGGGTCCATTGGGTTTCATTACTTCAAAGTGCTGCAATGCTTGCACATTATAGACAAAATTTTACCGCTAAAAACAATCCACATGAGACATTAGCAGGCAAGAATACAAAGTAGCTAAATGCTTTTAGATGAAGGTATCTGTTTGTTTTGTAGGCTTAACTTCCTTGACACTGAAGAGAATTTGGCATCCCTTTTGAAGAGGTGCTTTTAGTACATGACACTTTACTAGAATACCTCGGTGTAATATTAAATTAACAGAGACAACACTAAATTATTAATATTCTTTCCCTCCTCCCTTTCTTTTCTGTCCTTCTGCCTGAAGTTATCCTGTATAGTGACTTTTATGAAATAAACATCCTATCTGTCTTGCAATGCAGTTTTACATCCATTGGTGAAATGGATTTTGAATAGTAAAAGTACAGATGTTAAGACTGCCAGGTTGTCTATCTTAGGCTGAGGCAGTGAATTGCATTAGGACTGCAGCTGTTTAAAACGAACCTGTAATAAATCCCTGCTCTGGTGTGGGTGGGTGCTGTCATCAAATCTATCTTCTGTCTTACGGTCTCCAATTTTACAAATGATCCTGAGGGGCAAAAAGTGGGGATAACATCAACTACTTTTGTGGGCATCGAAAGTGGTGTGTCACTGGTGGTTTGATAGTATCAGTGCAGTCTATTGAAAATTTTAAATTCAAGCTAACCTGGAGAATCTGTAATTGTTATTTGTATTCTGGAAGAATATTATACGATATTAGCAATTCTGAAAACTTCTTGGTAGTATCTTTTAGATACTTCAACTATGGTCACTTTCTAGTAGTGTTTCTCCATTATTGTAAAATACTGTTGTGTGCCAGAGAGGAGCCATGTGGTGGAATTCACTGCGTCTTTTATGTGTGTGTACTCAGTAAGAGCTTTTACTTTATGTCAGAAGGTGAACAGTGTAACACTTGGGTGAGATAATATGTAAAATAAATGAAAGCACAACATTTTTTTCCATATGAAACTTCTTTACTGTAGTAGTTTTAAAAGGGAGCTGCTTTTCAGTGTTGCTCAAGCTATTTTCCCTACCATGCTATCAAATAGGGTGATGACTTTCTATCACACATTAAAGTACCACATTCCAGTGACATAACTCATCAGCAAGAGCTGTTTCAGCAACTTCAAAAAGAGCTTCAAAAGCCATCTCATGCTTGTCTGCTATGTAGAGAAAAAATTGTTTTCGCTTAAACATCTGGATTTCTTACCCTTTTTCAGGTTTTTTTTTTCTTTTATTTTTTAACCTAATTAAGTGTGGACTTGTTTTACTACTTCAGGGCTTCTGATGCTTTTTCTCAGTGTTTCAGCCTTCCACTCTTACTGGATTACTTATTTGAACATCATATTTTTATTGTGAAGAATGTAGATCTGTATATGCTGTTTTACTTTCTGAAATGGAATTTTAATTAAATGGCCATATAACTTACTGAAGATTATGATATGAAATAGTAAGAGGTGATTTTAACAGAAAACAGGAAACATTAGTTTCCCCAGGATCTAGACGTAAGTGGCAGTGCTAGAAGAATTCAGCAACTGCACTCTTGTGTGTAAGTATTCTGGGTCTATAGTGTGGGTATGTGTTTAAGCAGAAAAATCAATCTTTTTTTGAATTAAAATAATAAAAAGAAGGATATAATCTTTGATTCTAAGACATGCTTGAAATATCTGAAGTTTATGCAGTGTATTTGTTCATTCATTGCAATGCACAGAAACATACCTTTGATAAGCAGATACTTTGAAGCCACAAGGTCTGAATCCCTTGAATATTCCTTCCTAGGTCAGACAAGGTTTGGTATTTTATTAGAGCTGCAGTATGGATGCAGAACATAGCTCCTTGTTTCTCGTATATGATACAATCATCTTGTATCAGATTTGTTTAATAACCTGATCGTGCAAAGTATTAAATATTCTTGACTTCCTTTAAAGTCAGGAATTGTGGCACTGTCTCTAATTATCTGACAACATTTTCAGAATTCTTGTCAAGTTCTGCCGTAAAGGAATGACAGTTGACAATCAGTTTTGGATAAAATAATGTTTACTCAGTCTTCTTTGCTGTATCTTCTTCACCACGTATTGTCTATGACACGTCATGTTCTCTTCTTGCACCTTGTCTTAGGAGACTTAATTTACATACACAATAGCGACTGCCTGCTGTCTGTTGTGTGTGTACTGCATACATTTTGATGTCGGATGAATGGATGCGGTAAGTAGGATAGTGACTGTAGAGTAATTCTCATTCTGAAACGTACTAGGAAGCCAAAGGATGATCTAGGAACCCTGGCAGCAATTTAGGTAAGTTCATGTGCTGTGCCTCAGGCAAACACTGATTAATGAAATGGCACGGTACCTAAGCAGCTTCGGAATCTGCTGAGAGAGGCTGTTTATGGCAGATACATTGCGTATTTGGACATTAATTGTCTGCAGTAACAGTGCACTAGAAAGTTCCTTATAATTCTGTAATTCCAAGGCATAAATATATGTGCAAGAAAAGCCAAAACATGTTCATTTCTTTCTGGATGGAGCAGGAGGGGACATACGTGATGTGATGCCACCTGTCCCTAGTTTCCCAGCCCTGCCCTTTTCTGTTACTGTATATTTATGTGTACTTCCAGGATGTAACGAGCCTGACCAGTTAACTCTTGGAGTCAAGCAGGAATGTCTGCTTTCCAGACATGGTCAGAGAACAGACAGGCTTTTGGGACTTCCTGGCAAGATTGTGGTGACGCACTTCCAAAATAACAGGAATAGAAAGAAATGTTAGAAGACATGGAAGACTTGACTTGCTGCCTTAAAAAGGCCTAGCAACTGAAGGGAGCTGTGATACAGGATTTATTCTGACTAACTCTGCATCTATAAGATGTGGTTCTTAAATTTGCAGCTGAGCTTTTCCAGAGGCAGGGGCAGCTGATTCAGCAAGGGGCTTAATCCTGCATTTAAACTGAAGTGAGACTTTACGTCCAGTTACTGGTGAAATGATGAGAATCTGTACACTCCATACTTTTTGAAGTATCCAATTAAAACCGGAGAAATGCAGATAGCTTGATTTTGTTACAGTAATAACATTCTGGCTTGTCTGTAAGACCAGCTCTGTGTTTGCCTTTCATCTGCACATGCTCTGATCAATATCTGCAAGCCAAAGCAGTTACTCGAGTCTCTGCAGAAATCCCCTCTCATGCCCGATATTTCTGCTTCCAGTCTTGAAATTGAATTCCTCCCAGCACCTTTAGTAACTACGGCACAGCGGCTGCATGTGGACATGGGTGGTCATTGGCCTCTTTCATTAGAGTTTTCTTTTGCAGCTCAACTTCCACGGAATTCCCAACTTGTAGTGTTTGCATTTTAAAGTCCAACTTTAAGTCCTCATTAATTAGCTCTACATTTTACGTATATAGCTACAACTTCCATTTTTGCTATCGGAAACCAAGTCCTACATGACTTGCTGTATGTTTGTAATACTAACTTTTTAAAAGTTAGTATTCTTAAAAAGAAGGTACTGGCCAGAGATTTTGGGAACATTTGGATGTTTTTATAGGCTGATAGAGAAGCACACAGATGTTTGCATGTAGCTGCAGACCTGTTTAATGCCGTGTAAAAAGTGTGATTGTCCTGTTCTCCTGTAATTCACAACATTTGCAGCAATTGTTTCAGTTGTTAAAAAATACCTCAGAACTTCAAAAAAGTTTAAAGGCTGAAGCAGAGAAATCAAAGAAAGTATAATGAAGACATTAGGACTTATCCTGGGAAGACCGTTTTGTATTCTCCTTATAAATACCAGTCTGCTCATGTGCATGTCATACTTCAGATCTATTTATGTAATTGTTCAAATCTTCTGAATTTGGCTTGTGTATCAAGTGGTCAGATGCAGCTGGGTCAGTATCAGTTAGGGGAACCAAAATGTGTCTTTAGTCATAGAAGATGCAATTGATATTTGCCCTAGTTGACAAGAAATGTATTGCAGTTTTCCATTTTTATTTGTTTTCATCGAGGGATTAGATTAATTCATACAATCATATATAGACTGAGCACATATACATATTGCTGTCAGCTTGTATGCATAATAGAAGGCAGCAGAAAACCCCAAAACATTGATCATATGTTTGCTTATGCTGATTTTGAGAATTATGACTTTGTTAGATACTAAATTCCAGTTCATAATTCAGCAACAAAAAAACTTATTCTTCCATATTGGGAAAAAAAGAGACTTTCTGTCTTCTATTGTTGTTCCAGAATGACATTTTATGTCATACTTCGGTGAACTTTCTCTATAATACTTTATAGTAAATAAGTTGATTCCTTTCCCATGGAAAATTCCCAGTGGTGGCCCCCCTTATGTATAGGTGATGTACTTGTTTTGGGAGGTATACAGGAATACTTCAGCCTTGGGTTTTCCAACTGAAATCAGTATCTTTGAATAGGAATCATAGATCTTTTGAGAAAAAGTTTGCAAAGACATAACTTTTTCTAGATGGGGCTTCACTCTCATCAAGTAGGAGAACTTCTGCAGTATTACACATAGCTTTGGATAGAGTTGCTAATTCACCTTGAGATTTCTAGTCATTCCACCATACTGTTGTTATTGTAAAATGCTGCTGAGAACTGCAGTACCGTATCTAAATTCAAACTTATCTAATGCAACCTGCTTTTCTTCTGCATATTTTATGTGTGTGACTTAAAAAATAATAGCTTCCCATTTGCCCCTGTTAACACTGCATTTTCTTAGTTCCAAGTTACGCCAGCCTGTGGTTTTTATAGTCATAATGCTTTGTTTGTATATTGGTGCTAAAAATAAATTTAAAAGGGGAACAACAGAACAGTGGCATGGACTGTATTAAGCTAAGTAATTTTAAAGAATAAATGCATAAAAAAATCTACTTATTCAAGCCCTTCCAGAAAATGAACTGTTTAAATTTATTTCCTGCAGTAAGATTCTTTGAGTACTATCTTTTCAGCAGCTCAATTGCAAACACCAGAAAGTGAATTGGAATGCTTCCACTTATGGAAACTAAGAACGGTCTTATCACATGAGATGCTTTCTATGGAATGCAAATGTTTACCATACATCTTTTGAATTTTTCTCATCTGTGAAATATTTCATTGAAAATAAAAAACACTCATCCAAATCCTTCTTTTTGAAAGCATCTTGAAGGACAAAACAAGCAGCCTGGATTATGGCCATACACCATTGCTATTCAATAAAAGTCAAACTGCAAAGACTGCAGTAAACAAAAAGTTATCATACAACCAATTCTAATATCAGCAGTATCTAAACCGTGGAAAGTTTTACGAGTTTTACAACTGCTAGTTATCTAGTGTATACATTCATATTACTGCCCTTCGTTGCGTGGATTTAGAATTGCTTAATTGATTCATCATCTCCATAAAGCAAGCAGCTAATGAAGATTTTCTTATCTCATGGAGCCAGTGCTTTTGAAAAAGAAGGATCCCAATTTGGTCTGTCTTGATGCTTTGAAGTTCTGAGTGGCAATGGTATGCTGCATAGTAACAAACAGGGTATTTTCGGTGGCTATAGATCTTTTTCGTTAGACTTGGAGGCATAGAAAAGGCTGGAATGAAGCAACAGGTTGGAGCTGTTGGTTTCAAAATTGAGGGGAAGGAGACAAATCAAATGCATGGCTTGGTGAAAAAAATTCTGTATTTTTAATCAAATAGATTTCATATCAGTATACTGCATAATATAAGAATTAGTTCTCCTTTTTTACATCTACTTCCTGGAAAACGCTGATAACAGAGATATTTTTAGAGCACTATATTCTCAAATTAGTAGGTTTTTTTAGAGTTGTAAAATACCATTTATGCAGTTTGGTCAGGTATAAGAAAATGTTTTAAAGAAACAAACAGTGAAGATATATAATTGAAAGTGTGATATTCTATAGTTACGTATTGTAGGAAGGATAATGATGCCATTATTTTGTCAAAGGTATGATTAGAAAAATCCATTTTCCATTCTAATTCCTTTTAATTTACGAATATATTTACAAGGATAGTATATATGTGCTCATAAATATGTATACAATTCTTGTATAGTATGCAAATAATGTAGTACAATTCTTGTGCTTCTTAAGGTAATGCTTAGATCTGTTAAACTTTTATGAATGGTACACACACTGCACCAGGTAATACATATTTATGAACAGTACACACATTACAAAGTAATATGCAAAATAGTCCACAAATATCTGCAGGCCTTTAAATATCAAGTGCCAGAAGGCCATGTAATGGCCTAACATCGAATACTACAAATACTACTGTTAGAAAATGTTAAATCATTCATTGTGTTGCAAATACCTATCTACCAAACAAAATACCACTTTTGTGACTCCAGAAATCAGAGCTGACCAGGAAATGGAGAGGCTTTGCAAATAAAATTCCTCTTCAGTGCCGTGCTCAACATCCTTCCCTTAACACAAAACGATTTCTGTTCCTGGGCCTAGTGCACTTGAAACATTATTGAATGTCATTGGAAGAAATTCTACAAAAAACTAGGCTTGTCTAAATGGCTTCTTTACACGTGTTTAGTTACTTTAATTAGTTATGTAATTCTACTGAATAATTATCTGCATGTGGAATTTGCATTAATATTTAGTATATAATTTACTCAGGTGTTCTGGGTGGCTGTGTTCCTGCTATGCTGCTGTCCTTGTCTGCATATAGCTACAACAGAAGTTTATCAATGTTTTCATAACTCTAAAAGAGAGCATCAACTGCCTTTTTTTAGTTTAAAGAACAAGAAATCGATGGGCAAGGAACCCCAAGCAATGCAAAGGAACACATTTTTTGTCATGTTCTCCTGTCGTACAGTAAATGCGGAAAACAATCAGAAATCTTCTTCACCTCTCTCCCTCCTTCCCCATGCTTTCTAGAGCAGGGAAAGAGAGTCTGGCTTCCAGACATGGGTCCTGGTGTGTTCCGATCTTCTGGCATCACCCAGGACACGCAGAAAACTCTGGTTTTAATGTTCTTCATTCCCTCCATCCTGATTTGGAGTGTTAGGAGATGAAGAAATCTCTTCTTTCTAGCAGCTACACTAGCAAGCTTCTAGATTACTTTCCCATGAGCTCCCCGAGTCAGGGGTTTGCCTTGGGATTTCTGTTGGATGACTGGAGTCGTACAGATGGGACTTGTGAGCAGATGCAACAAAGAGCAAAAGGCAAATGCTCGCTCAGAGCACCCATCGCTGGGTTGCTCCCCGAGACGCTGAAGCCATGGAGGCGCAGGGAAGCATAATCAAACATGATTTAGCTTCACTTTGAAAAAGGCATGCTTTGAGAGGCTTAATTTACTTCATATCAATTTTCTTTTTAACTCAATATCTTTTCAAGGCCACAAACCATATCCTGAGCATCAGAAGTGCTCTCCAGTCTGCTAGAATGATAGAGCATTCAGTGTTGCTGAGGTAATAAATTGGAAATAAATAATAATAAAAAACATGAGAACATGACCGTGCTTTTGAAAACAAGCAGTATTTCATCTTTATTACATATATGATTATCCCTCTTACTTGATGTCATACCTTAAATTTGATTTCTTAATCAATGGGCCAGGTGAAGTTTATCTAGGTTACATAGAGAACCTACTGAACAATTTTGGAATTGTTAGCAGTTACCTTGGGGAATGAATGCAGAATGTGAGCTTGGGATGCAAAACAGCAGGAAATGTCATGCCTATTTTTAGGAAGGGGAAAAAAGCTGGAAATTAAATGTCAGCCAGCTTACCTCTCATTCCTGGAAAAATACTCTAATAAGCAATGAAAGAAAGTAAATCTAATCTTCTAAACAATAAAGAAAGGTCATTTAAGAACATATACATATATATATGTATCAGAAATGGATTGTGTTGAACCCTTTGGCAGTTTGGTAGCAGGCTTTGTAGATACGAGTGCAGCAGCAGATGTCACACATCTTAATTTCGGCAAGGCTTTTGATACTGCCTTGTAAGTTGTAAGTCTGGTCTGCCAGAAGTGACTAAGAAAACGACGGAAAACTGGAGAATTGTACTTTGACAAGAGTTATCAGCAGTTCACTGCTAAAATGAAATAATTTTTAAGATCTGCAAGATGTGCCAACCAGCAGCCTTGGAAGATGTTCATTCTGGTTTGAGTTTGCAGTGATTCAAAGGTTACTATTTGGAAAAAGTCAAATTCTGAGCAAAACCATTAGTAATCTTACAACAGCCCAAAATGTTGACAAAAAAAAATTGAAATAAGCTATTTTAAAATATCAGTCTTTCCTAGTATAAAAACCAGATACATCAAGTTGTAGCATTCTCCATTCAGGTCAGGATGCAATGCACAGAATGTAATAAATCCATTGCCAATATTTACTGTGCTAAAGCATCAATGCATACTAGAAAAGTCTAATCATTTTTTGCCTGTACCTTTATACCACACTGAAAACTGTATGTCGGGTCCCTATTATAGTACGTTGCATACTAAAATCTGCCTTCTTTATAGGGCTGTTGGGTGCACGGTTAATAGAAAAGTGGTTTAGTAGAAACTACTCTGTTTAGACACTTACTGAATCATGCTTCCTGCTATTTCATATTGCAGAAATTTATCTTTTGTTCGTTACTACTGAAGAACGTTTGCATGTATCCAAAGTTTTTTAGACTTCTCTGAGATCTGCTACAACCAGAGTAATTAGAAGTAGCTACTTATCGGTAATTCTTACAGATGATAATACAGACCATAGCCACAATGGACCACTCTGAGGTTACATTTTGTTTTCTTGAGGTCAAGATGGTGGATTATTGTTTCAAAAAGTACTGCAAATTGATATGTGGTGGCTGTAAACATGCACAGTTTCCAGAGCTTTGAGACTTAAATTTGCAGAAGACTGATAGAATGTTGTCCATCTATTTCAACTGCAGATCCTTAGGACAAAAATTATGTGTAATTTCTTTTTAATATATGAAAAATACTTGTATTTTAAGGACATTACGGTCTCCAAGTAAGCATATAATCATTAAATATTCACAGTGTACAACATTTAATGTGCACAGCATTGAATACACCAAAGAATAATGCCATAATTATAGCTCTAGTAATAATTATGCTTTATTGTTATATTCCTTACTCTTTTTATCCCACAGTCGGTATAAGCTTTTAAGCAGATGCCTTGGTTTTGCCCTTTGCAGCTTATAGGCAGGTCAGTGCTGTGTTGATTCTGCAGTTATTGTCAGCTATTCAGCAATCTCATTTTTCTTTTACTGTTTTGGTAGAGATGAAATGCAAAGTTTTTAACCTTCTGCTTCCCTGCAACTTACTTGACTGTTGGAAGCAAAGCTTAAATAGGAGAGCAGGCATATCCTCAACAGCAACACACTTTTCTTCTCCCTGGAGTTGTTGAAGCAACTGACTAAAGAATGGAACACAGTCAGTGTGAAGACACTAATAAAAGGGCTAGAGTAAAATACGAGTAGTGTCATTTTTAATTAACAATAGCTTAGATTCTGTAGCTCAAGCCTCCAAACAGAACCCTGTCTTGTAGATACAGAATATATCACAGGTGTTGTAATATAGGTAGAGGGTATCTATAGATATATACACCTTCCTATAAATCTGTTCTATAAATATATAATATATAAAGAGGTATATTCAATACACATTTATACATATATATCTATTTCTCTCCTGGAATCACAAGTTTATGTGAACCCATATCCAGACATGAAAAAAAAAAAATAATCATACAAGCATGGAGTTTGGTTCTGGATTTTTCTGCTCTGAGATGATGGGAGAACTGGAATTTGTCATGAGAAGATAAATTATTGTTTATAAGAGTCAATGCAATGCTGTACAAAGTAGTACAGCCATGAAGAAATAAATGGGATCTGGCACAATGTAGACACATTTACAAAGGTTCCTCCTAAAAGTCTAAAGCTTACCTAGCAGTTTGTTCTGATTGTCCACATCTGCCTCCGGTTTCTTCCAAATTTGTCGGACAAAATTAGTCCCACTGAGCAGAGGGTACAAGTAGGAGTTCCCACAGTCTTTGTGGGAGTCAGATGTTGGGTTAGCTACCCCGCTGCTAGAAATCCTGCTGCCAGCTGGGCACAGCTGAGCTGGGTTGGGTTCATCAGCTCGTAGTTATCTCCAAATGAGCTGCAGGTGCTGCCACTTGCTTGGCTACACAGTCGGGGGAGGTGGAGGAATTCCGCCAGAGCTCTGAAGGTTTGGGCTGACTGCTGGAAAACCAAAAGGCTGCTTTGAGAGAGGATTGAAGGCAGAATGGGAAGTCTTCTAGAACATTTTGTGGCTGGAGGCAGCGAAGGAGGGCAGTGAGGCTTTATGGTCAGTGCTAAAGAAGATAGTGGTACTGCTTGAATTGTGGTTATGGTTGGGTTATTTTGGTTTTGCTGATGGTGGGGAGATTTGGTTGCATAGTAGGGTTAGTGTTGAAGAAGATAATGGTGCTGCCTGAAAATATATATATATATATTTAATGATAGTGGGAAAATTTAGGGGTATAAGATGCAGCTTGTGAGAGAAAAGGCCTTGTTAGTTCTGCTACTCAAAATAGCGTGTTTGTCTTCCCAGGGTCAGGCTCCGCTTTGCTATGCAGGCTGTGTTTGTGCTCCAGTAGTATGGTGCAATAGAGCAGCTGTTGGTTTAATGCTGACTAGTTGGCCTCTGCACCATTTTACCCTGTCAGGTAATTTCAGTTGAACAACAAACATGCATAATTTTACATTTGTTGGTACTACAAGTAAATGTTTGCAGAAAATAATGGGAATGTGGATATGTTAGGCATGTAGAATTACAATTGTGTTTTAGCAAATGCTTTATGCCCTTTGTTTCTTAAAGTACATTCTTAGTTGAAAGCAGTCCCAAGGCCCCATTTTAAATCTACATTAAGTAAATGAAATATGGTTTAAAGCAAAAAACCATCGAAATTCAGAGTTTGGGAATTTGCTCATCTGTATTCACAGGTCATCTTAATATTATCCTTTTATATACTGCTGCAAGGTCCCATAAGTAGGTTCGCTGGCAGTTTGTCTCAGCGTTGGTTCGTGTAGCGTGCTCTGAGCAGCGTGGGCTGTGCATTTATAGTTACCACTCTCATGGGCTGGAAGCATGTGTAGCAGAAAACAATGGTGGGGGTGGAGGAGGAGGATTTCGGTTGGCTCAGCAACCCTAGGAAACCTACAGCTGCTTTATATGGGGGGAAGGGAGTTGTTTCTTATGAAAATGTTTTATACTGATGTTGTTCTTGCCATAGAGTTTACCAATAAATATAATTTTGATACATCCTTGAGGCATCAGAGGTTACACTTCTGAGCAGCAATAGGAACATAGAAAAAAAATTTCCATTACTGAAGTGTTCAATTTTGATGGAGAGTTTTTTCCTTCAGTTTCTAGTGCTATTGGAATGAGAAGTTCCTCTAAACTGACAGTCTTTCTGCTGCTTTAGGAGGGAAACCAGGATGGTGCCACTTCTGCTCTTGCGAGCTTAACTTGCATTCTCTTCTCAAATATTCTTTTCCAGTTGCCACTCTGTAGTGACGAGTAAAGAAAGAGAGAGGAAAGGGTATGTGTTATGCTTATGCCCTTTTGAGTGAAGTCATCTAAACTGAGAATGCTGAAATTATTTATAGAGCAGTATTAGGTCTTAAAACTTGATTCTGTGATTATAACAATCCCTACTTTTGTGTCGGTGCTCCGAGCTCATTTGAGGCACCAGGGGACAGAATAAAGTGTCTACTTCAAAAACTCAGGCTGCTGAATGAGCTGAAGGAAGAACTTGAGTTGACAGAGGGATCAATCAAGCAGCAGCTCTGACACATCTCCCGAGATGCGTATCTGTGTGTTTTAGTGTGGATGTGTGCCCTCTCCTCCGCTCGTTCCTGTTCACAAGGATGCAATTAGAAATGAGCCATGCCATGATTTTCTTTTCCCCAGTGGTGTCTCTAACTTCACAGAGACTGTACTGAGCTGAAGTGTAGACTTGTACTTATTAACTGTGGGCCTGCGTTCCTGACTAATTGTTTTAGCTTTAAGAAAAGTTACAATCCCTGGGCACCTGTTTAGCTCCTGTTCTGGGTTAAATATTAAGCACTCACACAATGCGCTTTTACTACCCCAAAACTAGGGTACCAGCTGAACTTATTTCTGTCCTTTGTATAAAGATTCCTACCAACAAATGAGAATTCATCTTAAGTGCTACAAACCTGCAAGAAGCTGTCTTTCTGTTTCTTTATTGTTACTAAAGTTAATAAAACTGGTTGCAGATGGTAATTTTTCTGATTCTTTTACATGATTCAGGAAGGGCTGCAGTATACCCAAATATATGTTTTAATTCCTAGTTTATTCTAGAATACAGGGAAGAAAAGAAGTCTACCTAACTGCCCTGTGTGACTGTCTTGTTCAGTCTCTCCTATCAGTTAACTCTGTTTTGAAGATTTGATTCTGAAGTTTGGATGTCACTGTCATAGCTTCAGTGCTTAGGCTCTTGTACAACCCTCTTTTGTCATTCTTTTGTACAATATTTTCATCTTAGGAGTTAAGAGGTTAATTTTCACATTTCCTTTAGCAAAGTAGCCTGCAGGAATTGTTTGAGCATTTTTTCTATTTTCCACATTCTGAGTTCAGTAACAGGATTAAGAACTTGGAAGTTAAAAATGTAAACGTCTGTCTAATTAAAGGGATTGGCTGTCAGGGTTGCATTTTTTTCTTTCTCATTAGTATTCTGTTCATTCTGTTTTCTTTCCCTATCTCCCTGTTCCCTACACACTCAGCTTGTAATAAAACTTGGTTCTTGAATGTAAAGAAGTGTGTTAATGCACCTGGGAAAAACATGTACAGGAAGGAATTGAATTTGTTTCTATCTAACCTCGGTAAGATATAATGGAATGTTTCATTGTTTATCTTTACAGTAATAATCAAAGCATCCTTTCAACGCTCATAAGGATTGCTTAAGAAGAAAATTAAGTAAATGTATTTATTTGTTTTCTCCAGAAAAACAATCTCCTATTTTAAGTTTATACCTCTGCAGCCAAGTGATAAGGACTTTTTAATGTTTTCCTGCATCTATCTTTCCATTTTAATGTGTTGCAGGATTAGAGGATAGCTGATGCTGCCGTTGTGTAAATGTGAGCAAGTAGAGATCCTCATTACAGGGCGAAGGGGATAAAAAGAGTCAGTAACTGAAGGTGATGGAACTGTTGTGTCTACTGTCCATTAACTCGGTAATAGCACCTCTTCTCCAGATGAGGGGAATCGCAGGGAGCAGCATTTTGCTGCGTTGCAGGAGCAAATCCCTAAAACCTCTGCAGCAGAAATGTCTGCAAGAGAGGAGATAAATATGTGAAGACAGATTGCAGCAAAGACTTTGGGGGCATCAGAGGTTTTCTGTTCTGGTCTAACTATTATGTAGAATTACTTGCCTCAGCAAGATGTTGAGCATTCTGTTCGCAACCCCGGAAACATAAACGAGGCTGGTAATACGCATGCGTCTTTCCCAGGATTTGTGAGTCCTTTTGCTGTGTAACTCATAGCTGAGTGTTTCTTCAGCACTGAAAATAAAAATGCTCTGCAAAGCATATTGTAGCCGTAAAATCAAAGAAACCAAACTGCTTCTACTGGCACTTCAGGGTTTCATTTGCCTGCTCAGTAAGCATAGTGTTTATGGATCATCCAGCAAATGTAAACAAGGCAGTCTCTCAGATGCATGCTCCGTGTTGCGCTTCATTAGAGGGAACGTGTGCTCGTAGCCTCAGTATTGGAAGGGAGGGAGCTGGAATTTTCTGCCTTTTGTGTCACTTACTTATGGGGCTCTTTCTAAAGGAGAAGTTGTTGTCACTCTACCAGAGGACTGGCAAGATTTACTGCACAAGCTTTGGTCTTCTGGCTTCTTTAAGCTTTACACCAGGAGTCCTGAGTACATGTCGCTGCTCTGCCTCCAGGAAATGTGTGTCGTTAGACTCAGAAGTCAAATAAGCAGTAAGTCATACAAACACACCCATGTATTGATTTCAAGTAATTTTAAAAATAACTGTAGTTGACAGGTTACCTGTTGTCTTGGTTTTGGCTGAAAAAAAACCTCTCCCAAGCTGAAATCAAAAATATCTGTATGGTCTGCTGCCTCTTCACTCGGGTGTTATTTACATTTTATTTGGCCAGTGAAGTGTTCTTTATGAGTTCTGGAATCAAGGGCTGCAATTTGGTTTCCAATACAACATACAAATGGATCCCAAAGGGGAGCTATGGTTCTGAATGCCTAAAGGCTATCTTCCAGGACACTTTATTTTAAAAGATGCTAAAGTTTGCATTGAAGTTTCATAGCCTTCAATATAGGTAGTATTACTTTGCCTGGGAAAGGGGTGGTTTAGATATAATGTTGTTTATCTTCTCAATCTCTTGCATAAACCCTCTCATAACTTTGCTTTCCACCTTTTAGAATTCTGTAGCTTTGCTACACAGCCAACAGCTTTGTGTAGGTTTGCCTCACTTACTGGAAAGAGGTGTTTCTCCTTGCTGAAAAATTTTCAGCCTGTATTATTTCTGACTAGTAGTGAATACCTAACCAAACAGATAAAATGCTATTGATAGAGCAATATTTTCCAGTTATTTACTGTGCCTTGTTTCACACAGTATTGACAGAAAATCATGTTTGAGTAGAAACCATAACATAAAATACTGCTGTAATGTTCATGCAGTTTTCTTTTTATTCCAAGATTTCCAGTGTTTGGCTTCATATGTACGTTCAGCATATAGTTGAATTTATCAAACCTAACTTTGCTTTTATGTCACTGCATGGCCTGTTTATAATAGAAATAGGGAGTCACTACTTCCTTTTAAACTTCTGCTGAAGTTCTGCTTATTTGGTTTTTTTATTAGTGTTTTCTTCATGTTTTATTTTCACTAACTTGAAGGGCTTTGAAACGTTTGCATTGATGGTGTTAAAAAAGTAAGAAAGTCTGTGATTGACTTGAAATTTCTTCCACAATAATAACCAGGATTTTACAGAGTCTGTGGTAGATGTGTTTGTTACTAAATGCATCTGTACTCATTATGAGGGGATTCTGCTGAAAGTAGTAGTGCAATACCATGCGTTACTAGAAGACTAGTGTTTGGAAAGCAATGCTCACCTGCATGGTGTGTATAGTTCAGGAGATGATAAAGCAGTTGAAAATTGGAAAGCAAGACGCTGCTTTACCTAAAGTCATAACAAAATGTCTGATAGTCAAATTGAAATGCAAGAGGGGAAGTAAAGAGTATTAAGATTTAGCACTGACATAATCCTCTGCATCTTTTGAGTGCTAGAGATATTAACTATTTAAGCCTCTAGATAAATTTTTCAGTGTAAAAAGAAATACATACATGTATTATCCTTTTTCTCTCTTGGCAAGCCATGCAGACTGAAAGGCTAAATAACTCACCCAAGGCTACACATCACTGGCGAAACCTGGATAAACGTGGCTCCCGGGCCTGTGCAGCTTGTGCTGCATAGCAGTAGTATATGTCTTAGTGGTGTCTGAGTAGAAATAACTACACAAAATCCCTATTTTGATTTAGACAGCAAACCTAAGATACTGTATAATAATACGGTACAATGAATTTGCAGCCGTAACACAAATGCTCATCTAGGCAAACGGCAGTACTGTACCTGGGTAGTGGTAGCTGTTGTATTGTTCCAGCCAATAAATGTTTAATTATCTTTCATAGTAAAACTCGTCTAAATAAAGTGCTCTCCCCAGAACCACTGCACTAGGGCAGCAGCAGAGGCTGATGCTCGGGTCAGTTGATACTCTTTGGTACTATTAGAGGAGATTAAAGATTTGGTGCTATTTAAAGGAGAAGTAATGCATCTGAAATCTAATAGACTTCTAGACTGTTGGTTCTGGAGTGTAACATTTCCTGCTACTCCTCAAAACAATTGTGTAATTAGTTATGGCTCTACAGATTTTTCAAAGTCTCCTGTTTATTTCAGTATACTCACATTTTGTTAAGTTACTCAAAGGTGTTGAGCGGCTAGTTCACTACTGTTCTTCTGCCTTGTAGGGCTGGTTTGGATGTAGTGTTTGTAAGATGGGTGTAGGTTTTTCTGGCACTAGAAGGAAAAACAAGCCTTTGGGTTGAGCGGTAATGAACAGTCCTTGCAGGTGCTGTCCTCTTGAGGTCTTCCATGTGTGTGTGGCTGTTTTACCTTCTCAGCTATGCAGCTGCCGTTAGGTATTGCTCATATAGCCAGATGATTTCTGTCAGTGCTCTCTGTACTCAGTGTGGCAGTTCTGGATGTATTGATGTGCATGTGTTTAGCTGCTAAAGAAGGACTTCTTTCAACTGAGAAAACTGACCAAATACATTAGCAATATACACTGACCTGTCTGAGAGATGAAATTTTATTTCCAAACTGAATGGATACTTCAGTTACTTTGATACAGGTTTTTGAGGCCCTGAGACTAGATACTCATACAGCAACAGCTCTGGCAAATATTTTCAGATGCACCTGTGTGAAAATGGAGGTGGTTTTGAACAAGATATGTGTGGGATTCAGGAATAAAATGGCAGAGATGGTGCTGAGGCAGGTTCAGGAACATGCATGAGAAGAGGTTGGGAGCATCTAAGTAGGCACAGTTGTGGCGCATCTAAATATCTCTGTTAAATATGTTGTTAAGGGGTTTTAGTTTTCTTTGCCATTGTTGTATAGTCAATTATCTCTTCAGTGCATTGCCCTGTGACAGGACTGTGCCACTGTTAATTTGTTTTATAGTAAGTGCAGTTCAGTCATGCCTTATACTACAGAATAAAAGTAAATGTATTTCAGCAAAGATACAGTATTCAACAGGAGGCCCTTTAATACTGCACTACAAACCACTATACCACATACCATTATGCTGACGTGTTTCATCAGAAGTGAAGTTATAATTTAATAACGGAAGTTTTCCTTCCACAGTGAAGGGGGGGGGGGGGGGGGGGGGGGGATATCAGTGTTTAAAAAAAAAAAAAAAAAAATGACAGCACCTTGAATAATCAATCCAGGAGAAATATAAAGTGGAGCAATATTCATATCTGTCTGTATCTGAAAATTGAACTATAAAATCCCAGATGATTACAAATAGTCTTTGTGTTTACCACCAGTGAAGTCAGCCAGCTGCGTAGATCAACAACCTATGATACTTTTAATCTGCAATGTTTTGTTTAAATAACCCATTTATATTAAAAAAAATCCACTATTCTTCTTTCCAGTGGTTGCTAGCTATGTCCATAGCAACAGATAGTGATGTCGCAAGTGGAGTTCAATGTGTTGATTATATGATAAACTGGAGACAGAGGGAAAGAGATACCCTGTTTACAAATATCTTGAATGCATTCAGAGCTTTATAAGAAGAGGAGACTGGAGAAAATTGACTTATTTTATTCTAAGTCTTTGGTCTGTTGTTGACAGAGATGTATATTTTGTCTTGAAAGTCTGGATTTTTCTTCTAGTTTGAGAACTGCTGTTGCTGGAGTAGCGCACACACTGGTGTGGTTCAGTAAGATAACACCCCAGAGCTGTGATTTAAGCACACACAGGTTCTTGTATCAGCTGTACTAAGCCTTATTGCTTAAAATGTAATGATAAAAAACAAAGGAGTGGCATTGTGCGATAATAATTAAGTTGTATTAAATAAGAATTAAAGCTGCTGAAAACCGGGGGGGGGGGGGGGGGGGGAGAAAAAATACATTTGGACATAAGTAGTGCACTTAAGAATATTATTCCTTAGTTTGTTACTGTAATTGCTTGCTTCTGGATTGGTAGCATTGTCTCTCACGGCAAACATCTTTCGTGCCCAGTCATGTAGTGATTATCTTGGGTTTTGTTTTGTGGGTTTTTTAATCTGTAGACCAGTAATTGCTTGATATGAGCATGGTTTTTAAATATGTTTGGGAGAATTCATCTGAGCATCCTATCTGGGAGCCTCTGTCTCCAAAGGCTAAAAATAAGCTTTTCCGAGGGTGAACTGCTAAGATTTTTATAACAAGACTCAATAATTGATGATTCTGCCTAAATCTCAGATACTTTTTTTTGGTAACAGTTCTGTACACATATGAAGACACTTGTGACAAATTTTTGGGGGTTTTGACTGTTTTTCTGTGTGTCATGTTTTCTAGATCACTTCTTGGGGTTGGATGGTTGGAGGCAAGGGCGGTGAATTGTTCTGATGTAGTTCTGGGTTTGGTTATTTTTTTAATTTTTATTATTCTTGACTAGCCCACGTGTTTAAATCCAGTAGCCAAAACTGAGCGTAAGCCACACTGGGCGAGAAACATAGTTATTTCCTAAATTTTCCAACGGTGCTGCTGTTCTCACTCTCTTGTGAGGTTTGTCTGTTTTGCAGTCAGTTATTCCTTCTGAAATACAACGTTTTGAACTTGTTTATCGAACTGCAAACCTCAGGCTTGTGGAGAGGCTTGAACAGGTCTTCTGCATTTGGAATTCTAATTCTCTTTTGCAGAGTCTTTGGAACTTTTATCTGCAGGTTTAGTAAGTGAAATCTATATTCAGTCAACAAACACCTATGAAAACATTAGGTAATGCCAGGCCAAAGACAGACCCTGTGGGTTTCTACCTGATAAAACTTTCCAGTCAGGTAGTGGATTACTGATGATTTGTCAAGTATGGTTTTTCATCCACTTCCATTCCAGGCTTACACTTGCTTTACATGAAACAGGTTTTGTGTAATGTATTTGTGAACAAGCGTGGAGAACAGTGTCTATAACCTTGTCAAACCAAGACCTTGCAAACTCCGAAACTAGTTCCAGAGAATAGGTAAGCCAAGCTTAAAACATGGAAATTCTGCCACTGCTCTCATTTTCTCCTGGAAATGTATCTGCTAAACCTGTTGATAGCCAGTGATCCTTCGTTCCATGATAGTGTTTGGCCTCTGCCTGGCAATTAGGACTGCCTTCGTTATTCTTGTGTCATCTTGGGATGCTTTCGTGACTAGAAATTCCGGTCACTTCCCAGAAACACATGTGCCATGGCATAGCTAGAGAAACAGCAGTATAAACTAGCACTGATTGTAAAATCAAGGCATTCATTTGTGTAGTTATACTTAATATTCAGTGGCTGTGTCAGTATAAAATTGTCATTAGTAGATGGTGGATTTGCAGTAACAGCATATCTGGAACCTGAAATCTAGATTTCAGTTTTGTGAAACTGGCATCCAGTCACAGCTCTTAGTGCTTTGTCGCCATGGGCATGTTGCTCTGTGATTGCGTCCTGAAAACACAGACTGTTCATGGGAGACACATATTTAAATAATTTTGATTAATAATGCCCCATCAGAATTGGAAGACACATGGGTGGTGAAATGCTCACTCTGTTAAGCCATGCATGCACTACTCTGAGTCAGGATTTCACTTGAACAGCTGTTTTTAAATGCAGTGTATCTGTATGTTTTTCCGAAAGGGGAAATCCATGGGGGAAGTCTTTCGTTAATTACACTGTTATAACTCTAATCTCTCCCGTTTCTATTAACATCACTGTTAGTTGTGGAGGAAGATCGGTGCCTGCTGTGTAACATGGACAAAAGTTTCTAAAAGATGAACAGAGGTTTTCCAGTTCAAAATGTCTTGTAAAGAGGGATTGATACTCGTATTAGCTGGAGATAATATTGGAAAAGAGGCTTTATGAGGGTCTTTGTGCTAAAATATCACACGCTGGTTCATGAGCAGATGGCAGCCCTCTAAGAGAAAGTCTAATCAGGTTACTCTCTGATTTTCATTTTATGATGTTTTTATAACCTAGTACTATGTATTTATTGAGTAATCTGGTAGACTAATAACCTAACAAAGATCCACTTGGAGAGTAGATTTTAGTATTTTAGCATAAAAACCGTTATTAATGGAAATCCACCTATTTAAGATACTGAAGAGTTCATTTGCAACATTTTAATAAATGATGCAGTTTTCAGTGCAGGAAAAATTTGTTTAACTCCAAAAACTTTGTCTTAAATGCCTTAATAATGATATCCCCTTTGGAAAATTCCCTTTACTTCTAAAGGTCTGATTCATGTTTCACTGATGTTAACAGAATAATTTCCAGAAGCTTTAGATCAAACTTAGAGATCATTTGCTCCAGATATTTTTTTATAGTACTTGGACAATTGGGAAGGCTGCAGTTAAAAATCCCAGTGTGTTTCTAACTGCTGAATTCTGGCTGCAATAAATGGAAGTGATGAAAATCTCATTAGGTGCCTGCGTACATGTTTGGATGCTTAGAAGAACTGGGTATGTAAAATGACTTGTCTCCATCATCGCTGCCTTATCCCATCCTGTCAGGCCATAGCCTTTGTTTAGGCAGCATGTCATAAATGTAGCTTGTAGTTTCAAAAGCTTTGAGATCCATCTGTTCTGGTCTCTGGTTGCTTCTGTAGTGAAGGTGTCACTGAAATGCTTGTAGGATATCATAATACTGAACTGACTGTTAAAACTGCCTACCACTCGCAGGCGTTTATGTTGCTGTTTGTATATTAGCTGTGGTTCCCGACAGGCTTCCACTGAGCTCCAGAGAAACTTTAAAAATTCTTTTATTAAAACTGCAGATTTAAACTGCTCCTTTCCCAATGCTTAAGAAATCCCGAAGGATCTGTCTGCTTAGTTTACTTGCTGGTTGTTCCCATCTTGAAAATGTTAGCTTGAATTAAATTCGATATTGCTTTAAAAAGCAATATTTATATTTTTCATGCATTTGATGCTGGGTATGAATCACTGACAGGTCCATTCCACCTGCTGCAGTTGTCTTCCTCAAATATGCAGGTAAACTGAGCAGCCTGGAATCCGATTTTCCTTGGAACATTAGGGTGGTGCTGTCATAATTTAGAAGTTATATCATACAAAGAAAAAAAAAAACAAACCCAAAACAAACCCAGGAATACATGTGAAGCCCATTTTTGAGTGCTCTGTGCAGCTGTTGTGCAAAAAGTGGCTGCAACCCTGGTAAGGGCTGGGGCGTGAATCTTCAGATGGCTTAGAAATATTGGAATTAATGAGTCCTTAAAATGTGACTAATTGATTTTGCTGATGCATGAGGCTCATGCTTGATCTAAATAACACTCCCATAATCTGCAGCCTGTGAAGACTCATGTCTTGCTCTGTACCTCTCTTTAGTTAATGAAATTCAAATGCTGTTTTTCCCACAGAACTATTAAGATATCAGTAACTCATTTTGGGGTTTTAAATTTAAAATTTATGTGATGTAATTGATGACCCCAAAAAGTTGTCTTCAGTAGTTGCTTTGTTTTCCTGTCTTTTTCTCTATACAAATTAATATCAAACTTTTTGCACTAATTTGGACATGTAATTCACAACGTTTAGCCCTTTTGCACTGATCTTTTCCTATCAGTGATGTGCTAATATTTATTTAATCTTGAAAATTTACTTAATTTCACTCACAAATTTGTTCACATTCCAATAAATACTTGTGTAACTCACTTCATTTTAAACAATCTTCTTACTAAATACATTTTAATTCCCTCTACTCTTGACTAGTATATAATGAATGTAATGATTTAAATGTCAAAATTTCCAGCCAATTTAATACAGGTAGTAACAGCATGCATCTCACCAGTATTTAAAGATCACCTTTAAAACTCTGGGTGCAGTTGCAGCTGGCATCAAAGCAGTCTGAAATATCTTTCAGTGTTTTTAAATAATCTTTCTAATGCTGCTTTCTATAGAAATGAAGTAGAAATGAATGTAAATCTCATTGTCTTTTAATATTCAATTATTAGCGCTTTGTTGGAATTTTATCTTTATTTGCTTTATCAAATGTCATATTAATTGCATTTTATATCCCCACTCTGTAAATCTATCACAGTTACTTTGATTATTTTTCTAACCCAATTAAGCTAGTACAGGTTCGTTGAATAAAGCAAAAAAAAAAATCACACTGTGATTTTTTTTTTAGTAGTTTTTATAATAAAAACTGTCAATAAAGATAATGTAAACAGGATCTTTAGCTGATGTGTGATGATTGATTTCAGAGCTGAAAATATAGCCTTATATACTTATTTATTGGGGTCTAGAGCACAAGTCTTAGGAGGAGCAGCTGGGGGAGCTGGGGGGGAGTCAGCCTGGAGAGCAGGGGGCTCGGGGGGGACCTGATCGCTCCCTCCAGCTGCCTGACAGGGGCTGCGGGCAGGGGGGGTCAGTCTCTGCGCCCAGGGAACAAGCGACAGGGCAAGAGCAAACGGCCTCAAGTTGTGCCAGGGGGGTTAGATTTAGGAAAATTTTAACTGGAAGGCTTGCCAAGCACTGGAACTGGCTGCCCAGGGAGGTGGTGGTGTTGCTGTGCTTGAAGGTATTTAAAAGACGTGTAGGTGCCGCGCCTGGGGATGTGGCTTAGTGGGGGCTGGGCAGTGCTGGGCTGATGGTTGGTCTCTGCGATCTTAAAGATCTTTTGCAACCGAAATGTTTCTGTGGTTCAGTGATAGCTTTACAGGAGTTCATAAATCCATATTGGAAAATTGAAGGGATATGAATAAAATAGACACAGCCTTTGAATACTGTTCTGTTCTCACTGATTTTTCTATGCCCCCTCCTACGTATAAAAAGGAGTATGCTGTGTGGATAGGAACCTGTGATTTCTCCTACTGCTTTAAATGCTTTTTCAAAAGCAAAATAGTTGTGAATTATCAACGTTAACCACACCATGCCAAAACAAGAGGAAGACATGCAGGAGTGTTCATCACCGATTCATTAGTGGTACAAATACTTTGACTTAGCACTGATATTTTGAGGCCCATTGATGTATGAACTTGTTTAATCCTGTATAATAATTTTATATGTTGTTTCAACCGCTTGCTCAAGGATAGGACTAATAGCACAGCTGAACTCAGTGTGGCTTCTCATCAAGTAATATGCATGAAGGTAGGAGTTTCTTGCTTCAAGTCTTGCATTGATTTCCAAGTTTGTGCCTGTCCTGGTGTGCATTAGTGTCAGCTCTTTGCTCCACAGGCTTTCTCTGGAACTTTATGTGCTCTTTTATACTTATCTGGGTTTTGAGCCTCCTGCGTCCTGTTCAGTTAAGCCATTAAATTTTTACGTGTTATCTCTAGATTAAACTTTATCTCTTATAGTCAAGAAAAGACCACCTAATACATGTAAAATGCAAAGTAACCAGCCCTACCTACTGCAGTGCAAGTGGGTAATGCTGCCTACAATGGAGTTTATAGAGACATTTGTTATGGAGCAGCCCTAAGCAAGAATAGATTTGTGTTATACAATGACATTTATTGACTCCTTCAGGCCTACACCAGTGCAAACTACAGGGTTGTGCTTTCCTACCTGCTTTAGATTAAACGAAAACTCTTCCCTCCGTATCTATACACAGATTGTCTGTGTATATCAATTAGGCTGTAGCTTGGCAATGTTCTCGGCTCTGATGTTGTAATAATTAGCGACACTATAAATACAGAAAGTTTACCTTCTGAGGTTCTGCTTTGATTTTTACTTGTTTTTTCCCCCGCTAAACTATGTGTTGTTATTCCCTGAGCGTCAGTCTTCAATAGGCTGGCTTTCACTTCTTGAGAAGGTTTTCAATAAAACTGACTTTGCAGCATACTGATGGTTGCCAGGACTGTCGTCAGCCCATGATGATGCAGTTTGCAGGCTATTGGACTCATTTGTCATTTGCCGTTTCTCGTGTAACTTCATTTGAACTGTTCTGGTTTCATACATTGTAGCTTTCTGTATGTCCCCCGTAAACATTTTACATGATCTAAACAGTGAAAAGGCCTAGAGACATCAAAGATCTGAAGTATTACTTGTGAACGTGTTTGAAATCAGGCTGGTTTTGATTCCCCCACATCTTGATTTGGGTGACCAATGAATATTGTATCAGTCTGTAAAGTCTGAAGTGGTGTATGGGTTTTGCCTAGTGGGTACCATTCTTCTGGTTTCAGTGCCATCTTTCTCTTTCCTAAATAGAGCCATCACACTTGAGAATCAGCTGGTGATCCTTGCAACATCAGTGACCGATGCAGGAGGCTACTACGTTCAGGCGGTCAATGAAAAGAATGGGGAGAACAAGACAAGTCCGTTGATTCATCTCAGCGTAGCAAGTGAGTATCCAAAATCTGGATAATATGCTGTTATACTGAGGTTGCAGACAGTATTCACTAAAGCGTGCTCTAATAAAAAGAGCCTTGCTTACAAAGGATTGGATCTTTAAAACAGGTCATCTTCTCCTGCTTGGTTTGGAGCATATTGTACTCCTTGTGCAGTAAGTGACCGAGGAGAGTATACGTCCTCGACAAATCACCCTCAGAGCCTTTTGTCTGATCATTTATTTTGTGCAAGGCAGGTACATGATGATATCCCTCGCTGTTTGTTGTGAAGTTGTGATCATAATTTCTTTTTAATGCAGGGGTTTATAATGTATTGTTTTCCATTGTACGTAAGTAAACAAGTCACTCTTCTGAGTGCAATTTTATTAATGAGTCTATTCCCAGTCTATGGCATTATTTTTACTTGGAGTTATCACAGAGTCCCAGGGAACATGCATTTCATTGTTATTACTTATTATTTTACATTGTGCAAATTGTATTAACACACCTACCATTACAGAGGTATTCCACAAGTAGATTTTACGGCAAAGGGGAGGGAAAAGCAGCAGAGCAAATGGGGTCAAAAAGGTGACTGCACACCAGGTATACTAATGTGCACGTGTAAACCACTGTAAAACATTCTGTAAATGTGTTTGTATAAAACATTAATTTCTAAACATGTAGAATGGTTTGACTCCTTTTCTGAGGGTGTTTGGTAAAGATGTTTTTAATGTAGCAGCGAGGCAGGGTTATGTTAGCTGTGTGAATGTGAAGATGTCTATTTGTGATTGTAGAAACGAGGAAGAGATGACTGAGAGTAAATTGTTAATGACACTGGTAGTTCTACTGACAGGCTACTCTTGTGGTTTGGGCTTCTAGATTATGTGAGACCCTCAGCTCTAGATCGGTCTGCACGATGAGATGCCCGAGATCTCTTGATCTTGGATACCGTTAGATTTGGGGCAATCCCTATGGCTTGTTTCCTCATAAAAACAAAACTTGGGGGTCCGGGTTTCTGGGCAGGAAGTCTGGGAAATTGCTTTTGGAAATATGCTTATTTTTGACAGAAGTTCATCAAAAACATTGTGTCCCTGTGAAACATTTAATTTCTAAGCAAATACAACTTTTCTGCTAAAATTGCTAATCAGATTTAAAGGAAAGCTGTTCTTAAAGAATGGAAGTCCTACCAGTGGGTTTGGGGTCACTGTGGGCTGTAGGTAAGAATCTGTGTGGAGCAATAGGCAGCAGAAGAGACAAACCTGGGTTTTCTTCCAGATACATTTATGAACTAAATGAACTTTTCCAGGGCTTTATGCATATCTTTCTGAAGTGGAAATATTATTCCAAATCCACTTGTGAATTCTGGCTGTACTGTGGCATGTAGATTGTAAACATTATTATTTCTGACAGTATAAAGAGGTTTGCTAACACTTTAGTAATTTCATTTTTAAAGCAAATTTATATTGTTTGTAATGTGTGACCAATAATGTACTTCCCACTTTAATTTCATATCTTAATTAATGCTAGAAGTAGTCTGTGATCATGCATGCATAACAAGTGCTATGCAAAGCAGAAGGTAGTGCAGGCATATGGAAAAGAAAACACTTGAAAATGCATACAGACTTAATACCATGAATGCAGTCTGTCTGGAATGTGGAAAAATAGGAAAGATTAAATGGATAAAATAGGAAAAATTAAATGGATAAATGAAAACGAAGAATGAGGCAAGATGGAAAGCCAAAAATGGATTTAGTTGTTAAAATTAAGATTAGCCAATAAGTTTTCTAAATTGTTGTTTTGATATCTGGGATTATTAATGCGTTGTGTATGTTGAAGAAAGTCCTTGGCCATAAGGCAACACAGTGTCTGCAAAGAAAATGAGATTAATGTGGTAATTCTGAACTTTGATCTGAGGAAGAAATGTATGTGATACTTTAGATAGAAGTAAACAAACCTTTTAGATCCAGTAACAGAAAATAATCAAGAAAAACATAGTCCTGAAGAAATATGCAGAGAATGGTTGCAGAAAAATGATGTATTTTGGAAGAGTAATAAAGAGTTCCAGCAAGTGGTTGGAAACAGGTTGTTAAAGGTACATCCAGGTATGGAAGATGTCACATTGAATTGTCACTGTCTGAATTTTATCAGATGTTAAGAGTGATGACGCTTGTCATTTTCCATTAGGACATGTATAAAATTTAAAAAAGGTTTAATCAAAATCAAATAAACCACAAGGAAAGTGGAATATCCAATCTCTGTGGGAGTGGATTATATATTAATTATTGAGTACAACCTTGCTGCATGATTCAGCATGCATATTGCCACTTTTATTGAGGGCAAAAAGAAAAAAAAACTTAGAGATAATTCCCAGAGCAGTCATCCATTGAGAACAATGTTAGATATTCATAGCTTGTTATTCCTTGAAGGATATCGGTGTCAGACTTGCTGCAGCCTGTAGGAAAAGCACGTTTGCAGAATCAGCCTAAGAGCTGAGGAAGCTGTAAGCTGTCCTGCTCTAGTCCAAAATACGAGACTGAGAGTAGGAGGAAGGTATAGCCCTGAGCTAAGCAGGAGATGAGTTATAGGGCCTTATATTGCAGATTAAAGTCAATGTTGAATTGCAGCTGAAAATAAATGGAGTTTGAGCAACGTCTGGAAAAGACACTAAACTGTCCTTCAATAATAACTACATTTGATACATATTGAGTAAGAAGATTTGAAGATGTTGAACATGTTTAAAAAATACAGTCTAAATGTCCCAGTCATGATACATTCTCTAGTAGGGCTCTGAGTACTAAAGGTAAAGATATTTTCTTTCCTGTCAATCTAACCGATAGTTCATTGAGTCCCAAGCAGCGTGAAGTCTTACATCTACCCATCACCCCCTGGTTACAAACATGATGCATGGAAGTTGGAAAACCTTCAAACGAAAGCCTTCTAGCTTGTCAGCATTGCTTCTTCTGAGCTTAGGTTTGCTTTTCTCTACATTCTGAGGTTAGTCAGACATTGAAAACGTAGGCATGGCAATGCCTGGGTTTAATGAAAATTAACAGCTCTTTAGAACATCTTGGTGTTTTTCGGATATGTACCCAGTATGCATTCCTTAAATATGCTTTGCACTGAAGCTGTGTTGGCCACTAGATATGGTCACTCTGTGAGAAGATCCAGATATCGAGCACTATTTTTCCCAAGCATCTGAGCCCCTAGCTTGGTTAAACACTGGTGTTCTGCATGTCTGCCCTCTAAAGGCATGCATCTTAATTTGAAAGTCCAGGTCACAGCACGAGGTACAGTCCAACTATGCTCGAAAACAATGGCTATTTCTTTCAAGTGGACAAGTTCCCACTGGTTTCAAGAGGATTAGATCATCTCTGAGGTGACAGGCTCTGGTAAAATAAAAATGATGTCCAACAGGCAGCATATTGGGAATAACGTCACATCTGAAATTAGTATGAGATGTCATAAATTAGTCCTAAATTTCAAATGTCTTAAAATCACTTGAGCTGTATACTAAGCTAGTGAAAATCTTGGCTTTTTTTTTTTTTTTTTTTTTTTTTTTTTTTAACCATATGTCCCAGCTTTCGTGTAAATAACACAACATTTTGGCTAGGAAAATTGGAAAGTCTGAAAATCAAGAGTTTGGCAACAGAAATAGTAACAAAACTCAGTTTGCTTTTTTACTCACATACGTCACTTACTCCCTGCTGAAAATTCACAATTGCTTTTTCAGAGGCTATCAGTATTAACTCCATTTCTGGAACTTCCTAACTTGACCAGAGAGGTGTGAGAATCAATCTATCGCTGAAGCTGTTGCAAGCTCCTTGGATGTAAATACCACTTTCGATTAAAAAAAAAAAAGGGAAATCCTTAATGTTCCTTTCTGTTTCCATCTATTTAACGATAGGTTTGATGGTATCTTAAATGGAACCTCAATTCTTTAGGCTTTTTCTTTCGTGCCTGTTCTCTCGCAGGCAGATATACGCTGCAGCACGGATGCTCAGATCTCTTCCTAAAGACTCTGGCTTGTCAGGGGAATAAAGCAACATGCTTTTGATCTTCCCAGTCTCGGCAGGACACTTAAAGATTGTAGTGTTCATTAAAGTAAGGCCATCGTAAAACTCTTCCTAGAAGGCCGTATTCTGTGTATCAGCTACATTTCTCTGAAACTGCACCAGACCTCTTATGGTTGTAGCATGGAACTTGGGGGGGGGGGGCCCAACCAACAACAACAACAAAAAAACCCCACACACAAAAGAACCAAACAAAAAATCAACTTCTTAATGAAACCATAAGGATTTCTAGTATATATTTCAAGAGTTCAAGAAGTGGGGTTTTTTTCTTGGGGGGGTGGGGGAGATTCATAGGGAGTTTTTTATTGCTGTAAGGAGCTGGCTGAGGTACTTCCCGCCATGTACGCAATGGTGTGTCCTTGTCACTTTGTTGCATGATGACATGGCAAGACTCCAGTGCCACTTTAGAAGAAGTTTGCAAAGCCCTGCTGAGATTTTTCTATTATTAACTTCAATGCAATGCTGTAAACATGAGCACCGTTGCCCCAGTCTTAGAAACTTTCAACAGTATGTACTGCTACTTCTGAGTTGAGTTGAAGTATTTTAGGAAAAATTTGGGAAAGTGTCCCCCAGTAAATGATTTAAATGGCAAGTTTGCAAAAGGTGGGTATGTGTAAGCTGCTCTGACAGCTTAGATGCTCTTGCTTCAATTGGTTTTGCAGCGCTAACCGTCTGGAACTGCAATTCAGGGCCTTGTGTCTGGACCTTGTTGTTAAGCTGTGAAATATTGTGATGCATGTTGCTTCAATAGATTTATTAGTAAATTAGATAGTCTCAAGACCTATTCATAACACTAGGAGATACAGAGTGTTCTGCAGACTGACGTCTTTTTCTGATGCAGGGTTTGTAAAAACAGAAAACAAGATTGATGAAAATTTTACAAACCTTGCCAGCCAGCATTTCTGAAGAGTCAAAGATAATAAAGCCAATTATCATTTAACAAAGATAAATTTTTTCCCTTGAGCACTGGCAATGCTTAAAAAAAAATAGTAAAAAAAAAAAAAAAGTTGGGGGCTGAAAATTAAAATCCTGGCTTGGTTGCATTGCAATTAATTTAAAATACAAGGGTGTCATGTTGTTTTGCTCAGCTTCTGCTTGCAACAAGAAGAATTTTATTCGGTTTCAGCAGACATTGATGTGAGGCTAAATAGACCCTGTTTGTCTCCAGTTGGTGCCTATTTTGTTTTTCAGCTTAACATATCAAAGCATGAATTTTATAGAGGGGAAGAGTCCTATTTGAGGCTCTCGGTACTGATTTTGCACTGAAAGTTTTTGTTTGTTTTTCTATTACAAAGAAAGGTTCTCATGATAGCATGAGATGTTTAGGTCATTTTCAGTGTCTATATAAAGGAAATATTCTTTACATTGTTAGGAAAGGAAGTGGGGGAAAAAGTGCCATGTTACTTGTCAGTGTATTTGGTAGAATATTATTTTTGACATCCTTCTGTCACGTTTGGTAAGAAGATGAGTTTGCAGAAGATTCTGAGCAGACATTTTGCTCTCTGGAAGAGGCATTTCACTAACATAATTTTTTGTATTAACCATCAAGGTTTGTTGAAGTCAGCAGATGTTGAGGATCCTTCGTGGATATGTCTGAAGCATACCGCTGCATGAATTTTTCATAGCTAGTTCCAGCTTTCAGGTGTAGGCAGGGAAAAAAAAAAAGACATGGGCTGGCACCCCTGGGGAATAGGTACTCTATTCTGAGGTCAAATTCACGCAAGCTCTGTAAACTTGTCAGACTGTTTTTAGTTCATGCCAAGGGAATTTACTACTTTTAGCCTCTCTGGGTCAGGGTTGTTGAGGGTAAATTAGTGATTTAATTATGCTGCTTTTATGCTTTGGGGTTTTTTTTGGTGGGGGAAAGAGGAGGAACATGGGATGACATAAAATTACATTTCTGTGCCATGATTGTCTGTGATTGCCTGAGGCTCTGACCGAATATGAGGGAAGTCTGACACAGAACAGCTCAGCCCGATGTGCACTGGTTTTAAGTCACTTTTTGAAATAATGACATTTCTTTCCCATTCCCATTTTCTACCCAGGTTTTGCTTTTTCTTTGTCAAGCAGGATTTCCAGGAAGGATACCCCCTGCCCCTCAGTGGTTGTGCCATGTGGAGTTTCATGAGTAAAACGTGTGCCTTTTGCTTTGATGGTCACTTAACATTCGTTTGTTATCCAGGATGTTAATTTGAAGGAGACTGTAAAAGTGTTTGGGATTTAAAACTGAACCTTAAGAATAAATTCTGTGTAAATGCCATCTTTAACACCCTGGTAAAATACTGTCTCTTAATGCTTTTTCTTCAGTTGTAGCTCCAGTCTGCTCTAATACCAAAGGACACAATTTTTTTAATAGGGATCTTTGTTTCTTATTGATAATTTATTTTTGAGAAGTATTATTGAGAAATCTATTCTATTGAGAATAGGATGAGTATAACTTAACCATGCTTTAGAGAGAGAGAGATATGTATATATTGAAGTTAAATGCATTTTAATAACAATTATAGCTCTAACAAAAAGGACTGAATTGAGCTAGTGTTAAACATTTGCTTTTGATATATTGGAACAAGTGTTAGTTTAAGCTTTATCCAGAGCTAGGAATTTCAGAGGAGGCTGTTTTCTCAATGGTTTACCCTATTATCTACTGCAAAACGGATACTGTATTGCAGTATAGAATTATTTTATATGCATTACAAAGAAATAACAGATGATGTTCAGGACTTAACAGCATTCTTGAACTCTGAATTTCATTGTTGGTTTTGGCTTTTTTTTTAAAAAAAAAGCTTCAGCCAGATCTTTTCTGTCTTTCTCTACCTACCTTCTCCTTAAAGGAAAACTTTCCTCACTTCGAACTGTAGTGATAGAAAGGGAAACCTGTGGTTGCAATGATAGATTGTGAAGCTGCAGGAAAAATGAGCCAAGAAACCTCTATGGCATCTTGAGCTTTTCTTTGGCTTCACCCAAATATTCTGTCAGTGTTCTTTCTGATAAATAGCAGAAATATTGGTTGATCTCGAATTCTTTTGTCCTCTGGACTATTTTTGATAATACTTATTGCCACACATTGTGCACTTCTGCATCTGCTGCAGCCTCTGTCCTAGGCACCTGGTGTCTCCTCTGCTAGTAGTTTTTGTGATGGAAAGGCAATAAACTTTCTGCAAGACTTTTTTTTCAGTCTTACTATTGTAGCTAACTTAAACAGCCAAAATCCCCGTAAAGCATGCTTAAGTATCTGGCACTTAATTTTTTTTTTTCATCGTGTTGCATCAACAAATGTGATAAAGCTTGAAGTACATGGTTTATAGCAAGAGTAGTTCCTTTTCTCACAAATGCAGCACAGCAGCCCTGTTGTGGGCACTCATCGCTGGCTGGTGATGCAAGGGAAACGCACATGAGCCGAGTGTGTGTTTCTTTGGCATATGTACATAAGTTATGCATACTGCTCTGAAAAAAATGGCAAATGCTAAAGTTTCTGTAATCTAACATTATTTTAACACAGCTTCTTGTTACACTTGTCTGTTTATAAGGTTTGGGGTTTTGTGTCTGCAAGAGATCTGGAATTACACTCAAAATCCTGGGTTGTCTCCTAAACCCTTTATTTATATGTGACATATGCAATTAATCTCTCCCTATCTCTAATCGCTTTTGCTATTACATTCATCGGAGTGATTTGTATCCTATCTCTGTCACTGCTCTGTAATTGATATGTGGAGATAAGAGATTCTTAGAGGACACAAACAAGGAAAAGAGAAAATCGAATTTACCTTGCAATCATTTTATAAAATCTGACATACATCAATTATACATGCCATCCAGGAAAATGCCATCTTGAACAAACTGTGATGATTTGTTGGAAGACCAACATAAGAGAAATGCCAGAAAACTTTTCTGGACAGAAAAATATTGCTAGTTCAACAGACAGACTTTTCAATCTCACTGATTCACCTACGTTTTTTTAAAAATAATACTGCAGAATGTACAAAGCAAGTATCTTTTTTTGATCAATGTTTTTCTTCAGTCTTCTACTAGTACTCTAGCATGGAATAAGATAAAGCAAGTTACTAAAGTAAGCATTGTTTCGATCAGACCTAAAAAGATAATGTTGGCTTTATTCAACATTGAATCCTCTTTCACGGGCAAAAGCAGTAAAACTGGTAGTGCGCCCAGTTCCAACCTAACTGCATTCTGCTGTGAAAATATTCCTATTGAGGTTCTCTTCTCTATTTCATTGCAGTGAGAAGTGAACTAATTTTCTCATGCTTATTTAAATAATACTTTGTACTCGTGATTAGTTCCAATTGTTGGCTTGAGAGTAGTAGTTCCTGTCCATACTTGTAAGTTTAAGTAGTACTTTGGGATCTCTGAAAAGCTCTTCAATATGTACTGATAATATTACAAATATTAATGTCTAGTATATAGATAAATAATATGACTGTAATAGAAGTCATAAAACTCAGAAGATTTAAGTCAATCAACATCCAGTGCTGACCACTTCCTTGGACTGTAGGGCTGGCAAACAGTCTTTTCCCTAGGACTGCTCGTTTCTTTGTTGTTTTGTACACCCAAGATAAATAGCACTTTCTAAAAACTTCCAGAGGAGACAGAAGTGTGGTGATTTGTAGGCATTTGTAAAGGGCTTTGCATTTCAGTTTATGTAAGTATCGTAATTCTGAAGCTTTAAAAGCAATAGCTGCTGGAGACTCGCATATCAATTTACCCCTTTTGAACATTACCTTTTAATCTCTTGAGTCCCATTCTGCTATTCCATACTCCTGGAGTATCCTAAGGAGCCGAGTTGAAATCTTTCACTTTGTTTCCCATCTTTACACGGTTGAGTGTATTTAAAGTATAATTTTCACTTACTTAAAGTTGCTAAACCCTACTGAATGGGCTTTTTACCAAGAAATTAAGAATCGGTAACTTGGTGAAATGAGCTTCAGCTTAAACATGCTGTTTTGGAGAGTGGAGAAAATAACACGTTTAGAGAAAAATATCTGTGTAATATATGGCTGTGACAGCTCTGTAATGAGGCAGGTTGTCCTGGCTAGTCTGTGAACAAGAGTAAAAAGATACAAAGCTCTGGCTTAGGAAAATAACGAGGAGCATCTTCCTACTTATGAACGAGATAAACTTGCAGCGTGTAGGGTTGTTGGGTTTTTTTTATTCATAGGAGTAGGACTTGTGCTTCAATTTAGAAAATAAGTAATTTAGGAACTGGTTGATGGTGTTCTTTAAACTGTCATGGCACTAGGCAAGCTTGAAATATCTTATAAACAATATAGAGAAGGAATAATAAATATGCTCAAAACAGATGTTTAATAGAGTAACTTTTGCACTTACTCAGTTACTGCAAAGCCCAAATATATCCTAGAGACTGCATTACACATGCTAAAGGTCTGCATGGCAGAACTGCCCGCCAGCATATTTACAAAAACTAATTTTCATCTCAAGCTTTTACAAACATATGGTTGCTTGAGGGTTATCATTTTTAAAGTTCTTCATATTAAAGATGTTTTTAATTTCTTTACAATATACATCACAGAACAGGAAAATTGAATAAGGATAGAAACCCCTCACATGTCTGTGTCATCCTTCTGCCAGATCAACGTGATTTGTCTGAGTAATTCCAAAAGTGCAGACAATAGCCTGTGTACAAACAAAACTGAAAAAACAGGGATTGCAACCGCAGCCAAAGCATGGAAGAATGAGGACATGCAAGATCAAGGGCATCTGTAAAACTAAATTTTCTTCTTTGTATAGGCACATTATAATAACATATTTAATGTGATTGGTACTGTTGTTTTGTTCAGTAGACAAGGTGAAAGTTACTTATACACTATACAACTAGGTTTCTTTTTTTTTAAATCAGCTAACCAATTTTTGCTCCAAATTTTCACAAAAAAAAAAGTTCAGTATTGGAAACCTTTTTAGATTTTAGTAAGGACTTGCTATGAAGTTTAAAATAATATGGAATTGGACCTTCCTACCTCATTTGTAATAGGAAGAGAAACTCCGACGTGACTGTAACCTGGGTTGCTTCACTTGATGTACATAAAAGCTGGGCTGATTTCTCGTCCACCAGGTTGTACCGTGGGAGCTGTAAATTGCCGATCTGGGATGTTGGTTATCCTTCGTTGTTGTACTACTCAGTTTCATATATTGTCGTTGGCATCTGGGCAGTGGTTAGACATCAGGGTAACCCAAGTTCTGATATGTTTTTCCCCCCCTACAGACAGCTGTAAGGTGATAGAAACACCAATTTCTTTTCATGTGCAGACTGTTGTCTATGCCTTTAACCCCCTTAAAAATAACCCATAATCCAAAACTCTGCCATTTTATGGTGGATAAATCATTTTAGCTATGGAATGTGGGAGCAAAGTTACAGTTCCTCTAATCTGGGAGAATGTCATTGTTGAACAGCGTACCTGTAAAGGGCTGTAAGCTGTCTGTGATAAAAAAGGAAGGAATGTGGCAGCTAGGAAAGTGCACACGGTGTCTTAGTCTCCAAGGCCCTGTTTGCGCAAAAATTTTATTAAATTTTGTCCAGCTATGTTTGCTGTTAAATATGTTTACAAGCTGAGATCAAGTAGTTTACTGCTGTTGTGTGTAGGGAAAACACTGCAGGGGACAGTCGCATGGCAAAGGGAAGCCAAGAGAGCGTGTGCTTGGTGGTTCTTTTTATTCCCTGCTTGCTCCTTGTGCATTAAGGAGGGATAATAAGAAAAGCTTGTTTATTTACTCCACGTTGGCTATATTTGGAGCTGTTCTGCAAAGCCATGGGCTCATAAACCTGACTTGGTAAAGGCTTAAAAAGCCAGCGGTGGTGTATCTGCTGGGGGAAGGGAGCGTGCAGCCCCCACTGCCTTCCGCTACCCTCCTGGCTTTATCAGATGGCTGTGAGTGATACTGTCATAGCTATTAAAGGAAGTAATTGGTAGTGAGTGATTAAAATTGCAGATGGCCTTTTCAAGGTGATTATGAATATTAAATCAGGTCGGTAAAAGCTCGCTGAAAAGGCCCATGAAACTGCAAAATGACTACGCCAACGGTGACAGCGTACAAAGAGGATCTCACAGGCGTGCTGTGCTCATCCAACCCCCATGATCAATCGGTCAACCAGCCAAACAACCTCCAGAAGCAAAATGATCCAAGTGGATCTGTTGTATCAAAGGAGGTGCCTTTTTAGGCTGTAAAAGCCTCCATGCAAAGAACCTCCTGCATCTTGCTCCTCTTTTCTATAGGATGTTATCCCAGGTCCATCGCTGTCATCGTTGAGCAGCGACAGGTCTGCCAAGTCCCCTATGCCATGCAGAGCTGTGTCATTAACACTGATCTTTTCCTGTTCTTTTCCAATTATATGGCATTATGACAAATGTTTCTTTCCACATCACCCATGGAACAAGGCCAAGAAATACTGTGGAGTGATTTAATTTCATTTAGTGATCTTTATCTCACAAAGCAAAGGTTATGTGGGAGTCTTCCCCCCCCCCCAAAAAAAAAAAAAAAAGTAAGGTTCATCTTGTTCTGTAATTTAAAATGGAAACTTCAGATGCAAACAAAGATAAAGGTAGTGAAAACAAAAATGTCTTCATTTAGAGCTCTCCTTACTTCCATGTATATTTCAATACAAGTGCAGAGAACTTTGACATATGTCTAAATAGCTTGTGAACTTAGAGCCTGAGGGTTTGTTTTCTTGTGCCTATTGTGATTATAGAGTCATCGCTTTTGGACCAATTTCATGCTTTCAAACACAAGATTTTTGTGTGGTTGCTTATACTTCAACGTATTACTACTGTATTGATCTCAAACTTCATGCTGACCTATCTAATCTTCTCTTGAACTGCAAACCACCATGGGATTTATTGCAAAGATTTATATAAATGTGTTTTTTGTAATTTTTGTTGATTACCATGGGTGTGATGGGAATAATTTGTTTAATCATTTGAGGAGCTCCTTCCCCTTCAGACAATATTTCTGCTTACTTGAGTTTTGTGGTCATTGTAATGGTAGTGGGTTTCTTGCATATTGATTCTTCATCTAAATTAATATTATTTCACTTAGGGATAGTCCCTTGGTAAATTTGATAGAGAAATCTGTTTATTCCACTACAATAATGCTCATTTCTAACCATATTGGCTAAGGAACAGGTCTATGGCTTCCTTGACAAAAACATTTCAACCATGCAAGTGTGTTAAAAACTATTCTAAAAAAAAATACTCAATTATTATTGGCTCATTGCTAGTCAAGGCAGCAGGCGTGTTTTTAAGGGATAGTTGGTCTCAGCAGATACTCAGTGTTTCCCTTTAACTATGGAAAGACAATCCACCTTCTAATGAAATTAGAAAGTACCCAAGAAGTTATGAGCAATTGTGGTTTTTTTTCTAATGAAAGAAACAATTATTTAGAATATAACAATATTACATTTCTCCACCCTCAAGACAATGTTAACTCTTCAAGAAGTGCCTTGTAGGAAAGGTAAGCACAGTAAATTGAAAATTGTTTAAAATTGAAAGCATCCTGATAGAACGTGGGCTATCAGTGGCTACCTTGCTTTTTGTAAAGGATGTAGATTACTTTTTCTATATGACCAGAATGGCACATTACAGCTCAGAGGGCCAGGGATCCTTTGGAAACTGGCACTGTTGGCCATGTCAGCAAACACGAAGGCTTGCACGGGATGTGATGGGGAGAGGAAGGCTGCCTTTGATTAAACTGTGCCTGCTAGATCTGGTAGGCTCATTGACAAAGAGAGCAAATTGCCCTCTTCATAGGCTAATGAGGACAAATATTATGGAATCTGCAGATCTTACTGGACTTGATAGTGACTGTTGAATTCCTGTCCTGAGTATAATGCAGAATTTATTTAAAAAAAAAAAAAAAAGACTGGGATGGTCACACATTTGTGTTGTAGCTTGTAACGGTGTTGGTACCTTGCCGTTACCAGTGCCACAGAAACAGTCAGCTGGGCTGCTTGAGGGCTTTGTTTCATGGTGTAAAGGCAGAAAAAACAGTGTCACTTTAAAAATTCACGGATAAATCTTTTTTTTACAAGACTATTACAAATGCTTTCAAAGGGTGTTTACAATGGAAGGAAGTGACAGACCTCTCATTAGTGTGGCAGTGTGAGATGCTATAGCATATGTGCTCACAAAGGGGGGGGATGAAGTAACACTGTTTCTGGAGTTTATGGCTAGCAGATGCAGGTAGCTAATGTTTGTGTTGGTTCGTTCTCACTGCACATACCAGAGGAGGTGCTTTTAATTTTGTCAAAATATTTCTGAGTTGTGAAACTTAAAATGTGCAAGTTATGGATTTCTGTGAGTAATGACCAAGCTGTTTTCCTGCAGGCCTTCGCAAGCGCTGTTTCAAGGCAACTTCTTTTCAGAATGATATTTCACTACTTTAAAAGCAATAAAGCCATTTTCTAGAAAAGGAGACTGTGTGTTTAAAGTAGAAGTTTATGAAGTCAGCTGACAGGACTTTATTGCAATCTTTAAAATACTGGGTTTTACGGAGTCAGTTACCCTGTTTGAAATGAAATACCCGATACACACAAGTCTGAGTTTCACTCCATAATGTCACAAGTAACCTTGATGACGACTTAGTATCTTAATACAGTATTTACACATGCTTCATGACCCAGCATACCAGTGGGATGGGAAATAGAAAACTCATTTGTGTGTTAATGCTGAAGATGCTCAGTTTGTCATAAATGCTTATCCTTAACCGGGTGCTATTTTTTAAATATTTATCCACAGTGAAGATGATTTACCTAAGTAATATTTGTGGTGTAAAAGTTTGTCAGTTGTATCTTTTCATAAGAATTTTGAAAAGTAAATTTAACCTTCACAGTGCAGCATAAGCTGTGATTTGTGGAATGTTTTGTGAATGAGTAAACAGCAAACCTGTCTGTGCTGCTGACCCTTCTGATTCCAGAAGAAACGGTCTCTGGAAAAACACTGGTCTCTAATCAAAGAGCTCTGCAATTTAGCCTCTTTTAGCATTCTATTGTAATTTTCAGACATTGCTATTAAAAAAAGGGGGGGGGGGGGAATACAGTAATTACAAGCAGTGTGTGTGTGTTGTAAAGAATGGGACGTTTTGTGAAATCAGCTTTTGAAATGTATGACAGAAGCCCCCCTTTTCCTTTTATAAGGGTATATTTAAATAGTGTCCACTTTACCTCCATCTAACCGCAAGCCCATACAGTTAAGGTGAGCTGAATTGAACAATCGATTCAAAAGGGAGAGAGACTCTTGGATCAAAGTGGTCTTATACTTGCTCTGTCCTTTGCAAATTCAGCAATATGAAAGGAGGGGTCTTGCCTTTGGAGCCAGAGTTCTTCCTTTTGATGAGGCCTTAAGAACAATGTCAGATAGCTTTCCTTTTCATCCTTGATCACCACAGGAACTTTAAAATCCAGGTTTCAAAAAGGAATCCTGGCTAGCAGCCTCTGGAAACACGCAAAGCTCCCCAAAACTGCATGATAGGTAATACAAAATCTCAATGAAAAGTGCAGACCCCGACTGGGGGAAGTAGTGCACCAAATCACAGAAGCGCACAGGGCTTCGAATGCATTGCTCCCGCCAGGTTGTAGACCACGCTTTTATGAGCTTTGCAGAAGAAGGGGATAGGGTTTTTTTGTTGTTTAGCTGGGGTTTCCCCCCAAGAATGTATCACATGCGTTCCATTCAGAAATTACAAAGCAAGCTTAGGAAAGAGTGAGAATCCTCTATAAGTCACAGCAGGTTGTAAGTAATTCTCATTTTGTCATTTTGTTCTGATTTTACCAAACAGTGAATTCTAAAAAGAACATAGCCAAGTTGTTTATGCATTTAAGGATTTATGGGAATGTGATTCTCATTCACAAGGGGAGTGTGTGTGTGTGAATTCTTTTTTACAATATGCCACCATGATCCTGAAGTAATTCAGAGATTGATTTGTAAAACGTTCTGAATCAATTAAGGTTTTAATCAGCAAGCGGCAAACTTCAGATGGCTTGTGGACTAATTTTACCTCTCCCATCAACATGAACCTAAGCTGGAAAAAGAAAACAATTAAGGGGATGTAATTATCTGTCCTGATTACTGAATTAGAAGTTTGTGTTTATTCCGTCACTACGCAAAAGGACAAATCTGCTTTGAAAAACAATTTGAGAGAGCTACTAAACTGCCAAGGTTTTGCAGGGTGCAATGTAGACATTTGCTAGGACATGTTGGAAGAGGTTTGTAGTTGTCAGCTGTCGTACAAGTACTGTATGTCGGGCTCTGGGTGCTGCTGCCTGACAGCTCTGTAGTGCATTACGCAAGATCTAGTACTGAGAATGTTTTTCCTCCCTGTGTTTCAACCGAGTTTGGATTTTCAAGGCAGAGTCTCATCTACAGTTACTTGTCCAAGCATATAGCCGGTGCTTATATCTGGTGATCACCAAAAAATCTTGCAATTTCTAGAAGACAGGAATTAGTATTTAAGTTCCCCTATGATGGCAACCTTTCTAGAAAGCAGGGATGACAAGCCATCTCAGCATGATCAAACTAACAGACTAATTATCCTGCGGTGGTGCCTTCCCGCTACCGAGCGGAACTACTTTTAGTTACTGGTATTTTGCTTGAGTTCAAATGAGAATTGCCTATAGAAATAAGCCAAACTTACTGTGCAATTCTTTCTCAAACCAGACTTTCAGATTTGGTAGGATTTTTATTTTCAGCTTAGCAAGGAGGTAAATGCAGATTTGTGACAGACCTTTACTTACCCTTTATATCATCCCAGATCAGATCTGAATCCACAAATTGCATAAAACCTCTCCTAAACCCCCAGCTTAAAATGCTAGTGTAATTTCTGTTTGAATATTTAGCAGAATGTTAATCCTGACATATTTAGCCTCCACGCTGAAGGATTGATGCTGCGTTCTGTGCAAAGTTCAGAACAAATGCCCAGAGCTCTGGTGAGTTATAGGTTAATTAAAGTAATTAGAAGGAAAAGTAAACAAGAACCCTTAGCAGTATCCAGCAGGAGTGATACCTCTATTTGTTATTAATGAGCGGTAAACAAGCCTGCCACCAATCACTGATTTTGAAAAATGTACCATATAACTTACTCCTATAAATGGTATCATTTCTACATAGTGTATGGGTCTCTTGGTGGTACTGGTTTCTTAAATACTGTTGAACAAAATTTTCAGTTGAATGAGATTAAAATTGTCTCCTTAAGAAAACTGAATTTTATTTAAGCACAAGAGAAAAGGCTGCCTCATCCACATTTACTTTACAGAAGGCTGCTGTTATAGTGTTGGTGATGCTCTATTAATGGCTTAGTATATTTTGAAACTTATGTTATTATGAAATAAACTAAAAATACAGTCACTGTACAAATATAAATTACATCCTATCAGCTAGAACATACTAGTGTAAAGGCCCAACCAGTCTCTTGTTTACACAGTATCACGTAAATTACAGTTTAATAGTATTGTAATTTATGCAGATTTAATAAATATATTTGACTTTCGGAGCAATAAAGTGGGTTATGACATTATCATAAAGGTAATTATTACTGGTGTTGTCTGCTGCATTTCATTTTTAAATTAAGAAAATCCATAATGATAGGTATGTTTGAGAGAAATATATGATGCTCCCTAAGGACTCTTAGTGTTAATACTCTCTTAATTCAGTACTGTATGCTATCTGGAGTTGCTGGGTTATGTTGCTTCTGGCAGGATCCTCCATGAACACCATCATCCTCTTCTGAGACAGGGAAGAACTGTACGTACGTTATTTGCCTTCATTAGCTACTCTGGCTGGGTGAAGCAGCACATTTTTGCAAGGAAAAGTCTTTGGAGACATTCAGGTTGCCAGAGTCAGCCCCGTGCAGGGCAGGGAGGGGGAACATTACTTAATTCTTTTTAAGAGTGTGATATTCTGAAGGGTCGGGTATTTCTGTAGGCAGAAGAAATGAGAACTTGCCCTACTCCAGCTGTAGAAGCTTACGGAGTGCAGCAGGACAGATATCATCAGCCTTGGGTTTCCGGGCGCAACTTTGTGAAATGGAACAGAGCACTTGTTTGAAACCAGGAATTTGTGGCATTTGTGGAATGCTATGTAGAGGACTGAAAATGTGAGGATTGGGCCAGGGGCATATCTCAAGACTTACGTAAACATGTCCCACAAAGACGACTTCTGTGGTTAGGAGACCAGAGAGAAGAACAAATCACAGTAGAACAGGATTTCCAAACCAAACATATACCGCTACCCGCAAGAATGTACAAGATAGTTTAAAATAATTGACACTCATCTGAGGCTTGAAGTGCTCTTGATAAGTTGTGTATCCACTTTCTGTGCACCCTGATGCCTAACTGGGCAAAGATTTCTTGACGTAATTGAAAGACTGAATAAATTTCAGACTGTAACCCACTTCGGCAACTACAATACAGATGTGCTTTGTTCTTAGACCACTTGAGCAGCGTGGGCATTGCCATGAGCTTGTCAGCAGTATCATGAATAGATATGAAGCTATCATGGACTTACTGTGACGAGAGCCAGTTCTGTGGCTGTAGTAACATTTCAGTGTCATCCAAAGTCCCTGTTAGGTGTTGCACCATTCAGATAAATGTGTGCAATGGAATCTTATTCTGTAAAGAAGGTAGGTCATGTTATTCCAGCGGACTTCCACGCAGGTTCTTAATAGAGAAAATACAGCAGCTGAGGAATCTCATTTTTTTAAAAACCAGTTTCTTAGGGGTGTATCCATTCTGTCTTTCTTTGGGTTGTTGACCTGGATTTTTTACCGATCACGACTATTCTGAAAACCTTCCAAAAATTCCTCTTCCTCCTCATAACTGTTGTTTTTCATAGGATTCTGAAATTATCAATGGAAAGGATCTGTTTGAGCAAATAGGCCACAGCAGTGCTTCACACAGACTGAAGTGGGGCAGAAGAGGTTTGCATCAGGTGAGGATATGTCTAACACATATATTTCAGGGAAGAAAGTAAATTGCAATAGGTGATAAACTGGTGGGAGGTAGCAGTCTTTTCTTCTCCCAGACATGGCTTCCCCTCCTGTGTTGATGGACAAACAGCATTTTTGACAAATGTCATATCAAGAGACGAAAGAACAAGTGTCTTGGAGAAACAAGCTTAGAAAGGCTGTTTTTCTAATGACTTGGGAAAAGGACAGTCTGCAGTTGGTCTGCTCCTCTAGTAATCAAGGGCAGAAAGATGTTAAATCTGATTTCCCCAGGAGACAATGAGCAGATTGAGAATGGGGAGTACATGCGAAGTTGCTACCACATCTGGTGACAAGAGTATTAGCGGTACAGGTTTTTGCTTACCATGACTATCGCAAGGTTTCTTTATTTACTAGCTGGGTCACAATGTATGTTAACAGACGTCTTGTCTACAGGAAATCCAGATGGTCTCTCTTCTCTTTCCTGTCCTCTCCCACTAGACACAAAAGGTCAGGAGACAAGCAGCAATGGGAATTCTTGCTGCCAGCACAAGATGCTCATGACTATGTCTGCATCAGTACCACAAACTTTAATTTCCTTTACACTGAACTAAGGTTAGACTCACTTAAAGGTCATTCTCTGTGCAATAAGGTTTGTTTTGTTTTGTCATTTGTTTTGTTTATTGAAAACAGCATCTTGCCTGAGAAGCAAGGTTTTCCCCCCTGCTATTATCTCCCCTCTTCGTAAGTTGCTTCTGAAAGGTGTTTCATTACTTGCTAAGCTCTAAAGTGATTTTTCTGATAGTGATAATATCAACTTGCAGAATCTTTGAGCTGGGAGCATTTTATCTTTGAACTGCAATAGTGCTTGTTGCATAGAGATGGTGACATTTGGAGTTGACCCTGCCCTTATTAACTCTGGGTTTGACAGGACCCTGAAGTTATCCTGCTATCATTCTGTCAGGTCCCCCAGATTCTGGAGGTAAACTCCACCGTGTGTTGGACATGACCAATGCTCTCATATCATTTTCTTTGGAAAGTCAAATGCTTTATCAACTAATGTCAGAAAAATAATTTTTAAATATTTCACTTCAAGTTGTTTGAGGTTTTTGGCTTCAGAAATACACAGGTGAAGAATTCCGCTATTGTAAAACTGACCAGAGCTTCCAACCTCATAACTGTGGCTTCTCCGTAGGAAAACAGGCACTGCTAAAAGGCTATCTACTCTTCTTGGCATCCGTTCTCAAACTTGGTGAGACAGTGTGAAGACACAGTTTGGCTTATGCCACCTTTAGTGCCTGGATGCTCAGTAACTGTTAGGAAAAAAACCTCAGTCTCCACCTCTGCACCGAAAGGTGTAGAGACCTCTATAGCAGAGCTAGATATTTCCATGAAGGTTTAAGGTCAAAGATCTGGAACTGTCTTTGGAAACAGGCATAGGAAGATTTCTGTAGTGTGCCTCCTTTCTGTTTCCTGACCCCTAAAACGTGAACTTTGTTGTTGTTGTTTATTTGGATCATACCGGTTATTTTTCAAGGTAAAATTTATAGGTCCTTGATTACGAAGAAAAAGCAGAAATAAAAAGGAATTCAAATGTGGGCTTTTCCATGCACCTGGGAAAAAGCTCTGCCCAACAGAATATGACAGCCTTAGGATTAAGGATGAGATGGTTTATTGGATGATGGAGTTCTCCTTTAGGCTGGTGTGGGAGGATTTTGTTAGATACTGGTCTTACTATGTAATTTGCTAAATGTGTTCATAGCTCCAGATGGCTGGATTTAAAAATAAAATTAATAAATTATCTTTACACACTTTTAAAGTCCCCTGTTAATAGCCAGGTATATCCAAAGCATTATGTAGAGAAGAATTGATGGGGTGTTATGAAGTAAAGGGAAATAAATTAATTTTAAGGGTTCTTCTTGCTCGATAGAGCACTGCAGAAGCTTTGAGTCTGCAGGAATTGTCAAATATTTTGGATGCTTTTGTGAAAAGGAGCTTATCTGGGGCTGAATGATATTGCTGGTGTTCTGCTTTCTGACATAAAAGTAAAGTACCCTGAAAACACTATCAGGCAGGGAAAACATGGCCTGGCATTACAGTCCTGTCTGGTGATGTGAAAGAGCCTTGTAAGGAGGATATATTTGACTTGGAGATCATATTGTTAAAAGTTAGAACCCATCCGTGTCTGACTTTTTTTTTTTTTTTTTTTTTTTTTGTGTTGTAATAAACATTGGCTGTTGGTGAGAAGCCTGAACGCTCTTCTCATGCCGCCTATTTTGAAAACAGCTAAATAGAATATAACAATGTCTCTGTACGGTCCAAAGGGAGCAAAGGCACACTTCTCTCTCCCACTCTATTCCAAGGAAGGCACTTCCTCCCTTCGTCCTGAGGGCCAATATTCCTTAATTAAATAATTTTAAAAAGCCCTATTCAGCTCTTTCTTCTCGAATCAAATGCCCATAAATGAGAGATTTGTCTGCATAACATGTAAGTGCAAAACACTGAATAGAGGAATAGAGCTTATCATAATCGCAACAGAAGTTTTAAAAGGAGCGGTCCTTTGGTCTCGTGTCGGAGCAGAGAGCTGTGACTCCTGTGATTTCCAACCAGTTAGTTCTGTCCCTTCTAACGTGGCTTTTCCTGTTACTGTGCAATTATTCTGCTTGGTTTTCTTTGCCTTTGCTAGAATAAGGCTCTCAAAGCAGAGACAAAGGTGGAGAGAAGCGTGAAGATTGTGTGTTGGGGACGTGCTTTGTTCCAGACTCTCAGAAAGCTATCTGGATATGTCTCTAAATTGGGAAAGGACCTTATATCCTGTTTGACCGCTCTGTGCCATCCTGCCTCTGTTCACACAAATGATCGGGTGTAGTCATCTTGTTCAGTTGATAGGTTTTGCACTGTCTTTTTTGCTTGTGGTCAATGTAGCATGTTTCCTCCTCTTCCTCCCCCTTTCCCTCCCCTGGTTTTTTTTAAAAAAAATCACAACATTGCCATGCTTGCAGTGTTTCTCTTGCTTTTAGAAAGTTATAGCCTGAGATGGAGCAGAGTGGTGATCTGATTAAAGTGATTAAAACTATATACAGAATGCATAATTACCCTTTGCCCTGGCTGTCATGGGGACCTGATGCATGGAGCTGATACTGTATCTCTCCATGGCAGCAGGCGTATGCTACATGACCATTTTATTTTTTATTTTTTTTCCTGGGGAACTCAAATCGCTTGAGATAAAGAGCCAGGAGAGAGAGATCAGGGCTGTATTAATCCTCTCAATGGCTTTATAATTTCCCCACTATTCTGCTGCTAGTAATCAAGAAAAATAATGCTGGCTTAATCCTGGACGCCAAGGTCAATCATCCCTGAGCCTTTTGATAGTAAGGATGTCATTATGAAAAGATTTTTAATGAACGTAATTTTCCTTGCGTACTTTGGGGCTGGCAATATGTGTGTGATTTCTTATTCCTGGTGGAAGAATATTTCTTGGTTGGAGTAATAATTGGCCCATTTTGATCATTTTCTAACAGCTGGTTATGGCAGCAAGATGGTCACAGCAGACACAAGCTATTTTGGAAAATGCTGGGGGAGGGAGAGCGTCACCAGTCAGGCAGGGCTTGTACGATGGCAACAGAGGCTGTTCCTGGGGATGGGCAGGGGGGCAGCGGGACCCTGACAAGGAATGGTGATAACATATGGCCGTTCTCATTAGGTCTTGACATGCCAGACATATGCCCAAACTGGAGAGGAACGGCTGAGCCCCGAAATGTTTTCTGGTGTGACTTCAACCTGCCACAATTTCAGTTCTCAAAAAAAAAAAACCAACAAAAAAACAAACAAACCAAAAAAAAAAACCCACCCCACAACTTCAAAAGTTTTTTGATTTTTCTGAACCAAGGTGGAAAAGCTTTTTGTCTGTTTTCTGAAAGCTGACATTCTGAACACCTTAAAAAGCCGATGCTGTAAATAATGCTGCTTACTGTCACATTTAACTTAATTCTGCAGTGCTTTCAAGATTAGAAATGGCAAAAGATATGTCTGTCACTGAGACTGAAGTCTGAAAGTGCTAAAAAGACAGAGCTGACACTCGTACAAGAGTTGATGTTAATAGTGGGCTTGTCTCTTGAGAAAACGTATCAGCTGTGTTTGTGTTTGGAGAAAAAAAGTGTTTGGGAATTTTCAGCTTTGTCCCTGTAACCAACATTTCAGTTAATCCTATGAGATTGTTCTGTGTTCTTGCTTCTCACATTCATGGTTGATAACATCTAAAAGTTAAGAAATGTGCCGAGGATATTAACACTTTTGCCTTCTGCAAAACGACTCCTTTCTTCTAGAAGCATCTGTTAGGAATTGTTAACTTTTGACTTGGTTTTTTTTTTTTTATGTTGCATGCCACAGCATCCAGACCGTGAAGCCTCCTCTTTAAAGTCGAGGGGAGTTTAAGTAAAAACAAAAGGAGAAAACACCACTGGATACTCAATTTCATAAAGATCCTCGGCATGCCAGCCTCCCTCACTGCTAACTTTTTACAGAAAAATACAAAATGCAACTTAAATACAAACATACACTAAAGTGAAACAGAATAAAATCGATGTTAAGATTTTCAGTTAATCCAGTAAAAGGCAAGAATTCAAAGGAAAAAGCTTTTTACAGACCAGTTCTGTTGTGCTTAGGGCTGTTGCATGGGAGTTGTATCTGTCACGGAGTGCCGGGGCAGACCCCTGGGCATAGCGATCGCTCAGATCCTGAACTGTACAGCCTTTACAGCCTGAGCTTTCATGATAGAGGTGATAAACCTTTCTTCCTGGGATTCTTAAATTTATAATATTGTGTAATTTGACTCTTTCTTAGGAGGATAAAGAAAAATTATTATTCAAGATAGTATTTGGGTTTTACCATTGGGTTTAGATAAGGTGCTGTCAAGGAACTTAGATTTTCTTGCAGTAATGTACGTTGTTTTATCTCCATGGTGGAAGTTTTTGAATTGTTTCATCACAATCATTTTATCCGGGGGAAAGATGAATTATAATTCTACAACATTTTTCTAATTTTTGGCTCAGGGAGAAGATGGTGTTTTACAGCATCGTAGCCCAAAACCCTAATGGTTTTTTGAGTGATATTTTGATGTGACCACAACGAATGGAAGTTATTCTGCACATACATTTTAAATGGAATGTTTTGTGAGTAGATAGTATTTTAAATGAACCCAATTATAAAAGTAGCTGAAATATTTATAGTGCCTGACTATGGCTGGAACATAGCCCTTTTGTTTTTTACATACTGCACTTCTCATTGTCCATATCCTTCTACACGGGAAACTAGATGCTGGAAATCATTATTCTTTTTTTCCACATATGCAAGTTTTTTGAAGTTTTGTTTTGGAAAATGAAATGGATGTTAACGATACCTAAGATCTTGTATAGGGCATGTAGTTCAAGCCCCAATATGTTAACAATACCTAAGATCTTGTATAGGGCATGTAGTTCAAGCCCCAAACAGCATGCCAGCTTTATTTAATTTGCTGGTTTTGTTGTAGCACTACCTTAAGCTATAAAAAAACCCCCCAAACTATAAGGCCTGAACTCCAAAATCCTTTCCATTGAAATGCCGAAGTTACACAACAGGAATGACTGCTGCTTTGTCTGGTGGCACTATTTTGCTGAACGGCGAAAAGGGGCTTAATTATTATCACTTGACAAGGGAAAAAAAGATTCTTTTATCCCAATTTCTCTCCTTAGTTGTTCTCACTTTCTACCCCTTTTGAGAAGCAAATTCTACTGAAAATTAGGCTACTCACAGAGGTACCTGCCTCCTGGAGGAGTTGTGCTTTGGGCCATAAATGCCGGTGGCTTGTCGATTCCCCAGAAGTTCCTCAGAAGTGCCAGGGGCCAAGGCCATCATTGTTAATCTAATTGATTTGGTTTGTTATTAAACAAAACAAAAACATGGTCCTGTTTTCCCATGGAGCTCTCGTGGCTTCTGAGAAGCGCAAAGACAAGCTATCTGAAGGCGGGCTGGGGCAGGCGGGGATTCCTCCCTAATTAATAGAGGCTCAGGCAACCAGTGAGGGTTCCTTTTCTCATTTTCAACCTGGAATCTGGGTTTTAATGAAGAAATAACGTTCTGGAAGCGAGCACTGTAGTAAGGTAACGGTCTCTGGTTAGATAATTTTAAGGAAAAGAGATCTTTCTGAATTAAGAAAGCTTTTGGTTCTGGCTGTATTCAACTGAGTATTAAACTGCATGCATGCAGTGCTGCAGCACTCTGCATTTTGTCTGATAATTTCTGATGCAAACCGATTAGTAATTAAGTCTGTTGTTGCTGTCTTGCCGAAATTAGGATGACTAAAAAGAGCTATGCCTGTGCCTTATTTCATTCAGGTGGAGGATGTGTAAACAGGAAAAAATAAGGTTTTCTCTGCAGTGTTATTTAAGGGGATGTATTCTTATAACTAGTCAGGTTTCTGAGTGTTTGCAGCTGCTCTCTTTAATTTCCAGTAGTGAATGTAGGTCACACACCAACAACCTGGTAGGCTGAAAGGAATTAATAATCAGAAACACAGGATGGATGAGGCTGGAAGGCTCCTCTGGTGTGTGTCCCCCAGCCAATGCAGGTCACGTACAGCAGGTCGCTCAGGACCGTGTCCAGTTAGATTTTGAGCATCTCCAAGGATGGAGAGCCCTCAGCCTCTCCAGGCAAGCTTTTCCAGTGTTTGCTCACCCTTTCAGTAACAAAAACAATGAAAATTTTTGATGCTTAAACAGAATTTCTTGTATTTCAGTTTGTGCCTCTTGCTTCTTTCTATATCCCTGGATAGCGCTGGGAAGATAAAATCCGTTTACAGGTGTTTTCTCTGCAGTTTGTTAGGAGGACGGTGGTGAAGCGCCGTTCAGAGCAGACTGAAGCCAGTGCTGTGCTTGTTTTCTTGTTGGCATCACACGCTGAAGCCTGCTCTCCTGGAGCCCGGATGTCATTGGCAGCATCCAGCACTAAAAGCAAAAAAAGAAACATAATGAGCTGTGCCCTGCAGAGTGGTTATGTTGGATAATTGCGCTAATAGACACTGGATTTTACAAAGGCTTTTGCAGATGAAAATATAGGGCACATTAGTGAATAAATCAATGGCAATACGTTAATAGACTATGGCTCTGTTCTTCACTCACTCAGTGAAACCACTCGATAATGACATTTGATTCAGTATATCATTTCAAAACAATAGTCGTCTCATCGCACTCGTAATGACTTTGATCAAATGTTGCAGAAATGGAAGGTTTGAAGTTTGACTGTTGATGGAATTTGGGGATTTTAGCATTTGTGGAGAAGATTCTATTAATACAGAATATCCCAACTGCAGCATAAAATTTGGATGTTTGCCATGTGAGATCTTCAGCTGTACAAAGTAGATGTTCTAAAGCCTCGGAAGCTGCAACAGTAATTATGTGAGGGGTTTAGTATCTTTTTTACACTTATAACTTTGTGTATCTGCTATGAGGTAATTTGAATTCAATTTACCTGTCAGTGTGTGAGTAAGTAAAACTGGGGTAGAACTGAAAGATGAAGCAATTAAAATACTAATATTTTCTTTGAATTTAAATAGCACTTATCATCCAAGGATCCCAAAGCAATTTACTATTATTAATAGTAAGGCCTGATTCATACCTAATGCTTTTCATCAGTATTCCTCAAAAGTCTTTACCAAGGTGCGTGTCATTAATTCCAATATCAGAATGAGGAAACTGATGCACAGAAAGATAAAAGTGAATTAGCCTAAGATCACTTAGTTAGAATCAGGGGCAGAAACAAGGTTAGAAATCACATTTTGTAATTCCCAGTCCCGTACTCTTCTCACTTAACAAAATGGGCTCCTATAGACAACACAAGGATAATTATTTTATAGAATTTTTAAGAGCTGTGTCAAATAATTTCTACTAAAATACCTCACTATCTGTCATCTTAAGGGGACAATGGTATAATAAAGTAAGGCCAAAGCACTTAATAGATCAAAATTGATCTGCGTTGGACTGTTGAAGGATTGTCAGAAGTGACTGTGACTTGATCTGGGTAATGTAGTTGAAGACCAGATGTGCTGATCCTGGAAAATCAATGAAATTTGCACATATCATGTATTACTTTACGGGTTTTGTTGTCCCAACTTGAAAAACATGTATTTTGGAAGGAATAGTCCCTTCTCCGTGACCCCGTAATCCCTGACATCCAATGCAGTGCACTACGCATTCTTACAGAAACGGTTAATCAGAGGGTCAAATTCTTTAAAAATAAAGACATACAGTGAAAAATGAATGGTGTTCACAGATTTCATTGCAGACAAATTATTTTATTATGGGCATTCAAGTGAACTGTGAACACCATATCCACTATGCTGTCCACAAGATCACTGAACTGCTTATCTTGATGCTAGAGAAAGAGAAGAAAAGAGAGATTGCTTTATTTCCCCTTACCAGAAAGCAATAATAACGTATATGCAGACCTTAGTCCTTTAGTTTTCAAGCTGGGGACAGTTATTTTTGATGACATGGAATCATACGCTTTCAGTTGTATTTTGCTGGTAATGAGAATGTGCAGTAGAATATCTATATTTTCGGGAAGCATTTGAATCGCTAATTTTTGGAATGTATTTTCCTCATTTTTTTTCTGTTGCTGGACTGCATTGACTGGTACCAACCAATTATGGGAGAAATAGATATTTCTAAGTTCATCACTCTGCCATTTACTTGCAAGAGGCAGCTAGCACACAGTGAAGCTTTTTGGCAGAATCTACATTGGAAATTATAGGGCAGAGAACATAAACCAGAAGAATAAAACGCTGGAAATTACCTAATGAGTAAAGAAAAGCATCAGTGACCAGAGTTTTTATGGGTGCAATTCCCATCAACGTTAATGGGAATTGTTGATATAAAGCCCATCTCTGTCCTCCACCCTCCCATTCTCCCTACACACATCACCCTAAGTTGAAATTGCAAAATATGAATAAATTATTGGGGAACAACAATTTCTATGTGCTATTGAAGTATTTGCATTTTGATTTGCAAGCAGTTTTTTAAAATTGTTTTTAAGAAATTTTGAGAAGGTAATGATTACTGTTCAAGCTCCAGATGATGCAGGTAAATGGCCTGTTTTGATATAGCATAATAATGAAATTACAGTGTATCACATGATAGCAGCACTAATATTTAACCTTTTGGGCAAAAGGTCATCCAGTGTCTTTTGTGTGTTGATCCCAGCAGGTTTGATCTGACTGTAGGAGCCAAGATTGCCATACGGGGGTTTCAGCCCATCTTGGCAAACTCTCTTACTCCAGCATAATTCCTGTTGTCCTCAGATTCTTCTCTAGGATCCACTGTTCCACACAAAATTACGCTTCTCTGCTGTATCTCCTTGCTAGGGACAGGAGAAGGACATGCTGCTTGGTGGTCTTCCTTGTTCCAGTGCTGGTACCAGTGGGGCCAAGCGGTCTGGTACAGCACATGCTATGAGGCTGCGGGTGCCTTGGGCGTGTTGGTTCTCCATCACTGCCGAGAATCCCTCATGTATAGGATGATGATCACCTCGTGGTGCTAACTATCATTAGTTCAAACTTTGAAGCCTCTCAAAAATGTAACAGTGAGAAGTTATTTTAGATAGTGCGATCGTGCTCTAGGAAAGATGTGCAGATACCCCCTGTGGTGAGTGTGCTTTGAGATGATACTTCTGAACGTGTTGTTCATATACAGCCTATGCACCAGGCAGGTATGAGAATGGAAAGAATAAAAGGTGGGCAAGGATCCCTGGAAACTAGGCTGAAAACCAGCTGAAGGGTTTGATTGAAGTAAGGAGGACAGCAAGGAACTGATTCTTCACTTTCTTGTACCAGTTAAACTTGATTATCCTTGTCTGAATTACTGTTTCATTTGATAGAGAAGTGGTTTTGAACTAGCTGTTGTTTGAGGTCTGGTAATTGTAAAGAAGGGTGGCCCTTGAAGCCGTGGGTGTATTTCTCCTCTAGTACTGAGGATGAGGATCAGCATCAGGATGCAATTCTGTTAGGTAGGTGTGGATAAGTGTAAGTCACCATTTTTATTTTTATTTTTATTTCCCTCTATGAGTCAGTGCCATTCAACAGATATGCTGAAGCATCCTGGACTACCTGAAATGTCTCTGAAAATTCCACCCCATCCCCTGTAAAGCTAACTACATTGAAGTAATCGTATACAAATCAAATAAAAGATTAGAGAAAAGGGGTAGCTGGAGAATAGCTTTTGTTTTCCTGCTTCTGAGGTATTTTTATTCTGCAAATACGTTTAAGAAACAAGACCCGTGGTCTCTGTGCTATTTTTTTTGCCTAGAGCAAAGTCATCTTGGTTAGAAACTCTTGACAACCGGTGTTCCTTCCCATGCGTTCCCCTGGTCCCTCGCCTACCCATCACCAATGCAAAGAGTTTGCTCCTAATAGACACGCTAACTTGTATCCTGGACAGATTTAATTTGGTAGGGTTTTGGTTAGCATTTTGAAACTACAGCAGCTTGTTTGAGTATATATTGCACTTCTCCCTGCAGAGCGTAACAAATGCGTGGCTATTAAGCCGGGGTAGGTTCTAAACAGAAAGATATAGTATGTGTGTTTGGGCACTGGGGAGAAACATAATGCTTGGGGATTCTCAATTCAGAGAAGCAGCAAATGCTCACAGGTTGCTGTGACAGGCTCTGCAGATGACAAGAACACCAGTTCCAATGAAACCTTGCCACCATCATTTGTGGAAATCCTGATTACAAATTTCTACACGAAGCCCTTGCTGTGAACATTCATAGATTAAACTAGACAGCTCCTTTTCGAGTTTTACTTCATCTTTGCTGTGTTTGCTCCTGGGGCCATCTACAGCACATTTTCTGAGATTTAGAGAAAGAGTGAAAAATTACAGTGCATGTAGTGCCATAGGAACATTCTTCAAGATACTGATTTTTATGAAAAAGGAGAGAGGATGGATTGAACACCAGTCTAGTTATAATTGTAACCATAATATTTTTCAAACTAAAGGCTATTGATTGTGTCCTTGAACCACCAGTGATTGTTTTTATGAAACTTTATGTTAACCATTAAAACTATTTTAATATTTCTTGGTCTAATTAGAGTCTTCTATAGATGGCAATTAAGCAAAAGAGTTGCAGTCGGTTATATTGATGTTAGATCAAAGTCTTGCAGCAGTGCTAAGGTTAAATGCTGTCAGCAGCGCCCATCTAAAAACTGCGTGCGTTGTTTATTGCGTGCTTTGTGTATCACTTGGAATCCAGAAATGCCATAAATACGCTACAACATTCTACGTAGGAAACCTTTTACCTTCTGTTCTGTACAATACAGGTACTTTTGTAATTGTATTTTTAGTGATCTGTTTCATAATAAATTGCAGGTAGTTTAAGGGGTGACATGAAAAAGGAGCCTGCATCTCACTGAACTTTCACATGGACTTTTAACTAGCTGCTTAATATATGCTGATTAAGATTAATGCTAGAACAAGAAATCTTGTCGAAAATACAATTAAAATTACATCATGCGGTGCCATTTTCTATTCAATCTTGGATTGTACTTCCTGGATCCCAAAATATCATCCAAGGATATGGATTCAGTACTCATTCTAAAAGAAGTCTGAACGTCTCGGTGCAGCTGGGTTCTAGTTCTGTTGGATTTTCTACTGGTCAGTTAGATGGAAGCTGGTAAGATTTGTTATGCCTTTGCCATTAGTATTAATTTTTATTATTTAAATTAAAAGTTTCTGAAAGATGTTCTTTTATGCTGTCATCATTCAAATGTTTTGAAATTACTGCACAATATTTTGAAGAGTTGAACTGGGCCTTTCTTTATATTTGCGACTGATAACATGAAGTATGTACCAAACCAGTCTGCAAACACAGAAACTTTATTTTTTTGTTAAAGTAATATAATGTTTAAGATATTTATAGAAGTGTTAATTTAGGAACAAAAAGTTAGGTATTTGTGACTGCTAGCCAAACTCCCAAGTTAACGGATTGAAACAGTGACATGCGTTGGGAGTGAGGAGCAGGTTCTCTCTCCTCCCAGGGCACATCAGCTCAGAGTTGGGGCTTCAGCTTGGTCCTGAGAATAGGAATGTGTAAGACTCTTCTAAGCACCTCAGGGAGAAAAATCTCATATAGACATCAGTACACTGGCACTTCTGAGAGCATTAGGTGGCAGACATTAGGCCATAACAACAGTGAGAGAAGCGTATTGTTTTCTATTTCTATGAAAGAAAGAAAGAAAAGAAAAAAAAGCTGTGGTTTAATTGCAAAAACAGTCTGTGAAACTTGTATCTTAAATGATGATAGCTAAAGAGCCATTTCTGAGCAAGGATGTGCATGTTGACAGTGACCTTTTTAAATTAACTTTTACCTAGAGTGTAGAGGCTTAAAAACAGCAGCACATGTTGTATTTTTTACTCAAAACACATCTCTATTCAGCATAATGAGGGTTCGGCTATCGCGCTGTGCATATTTGTCCATTGCATTGAGCTGTGGACCTTCTCACACTTGGTAATCAAAACTCTGATTCTTCTTATGTTCTGAGATGTAATTTTACTTTTCTTATTCTTTTACTTGTTAATAAGAGCTAGAAGTCAAGCCTGTTCTTTTAGTTGTATAGATACCTCTTAGATGTACATCCCAAACTGTGTGTTGTACCTACATGAGCGGGGAGGTAAAATTTCTTTGAAAGCAAAGTAAGAGAGGAGACCGGTAAAAAAAAAAACTGTTTTTTTGGACAGCTTATCAGCTGTCCAGGAACGTTGTTAATTTTTCCTGGAAGTAGCAGTGGAAGAACTGTTTCTTTTTGTGTGGTAGGAGATGCCAGGTGTGCTATGTGCCTGGCTCCGGCACTGTGCTGCATCAGCAGGTCTCTGGGGTGTGCAGTACTTTGAGTCTGTGTTCAGCAAACAATGTGCAGGCTTGCAGGATTAGTTTTTCTCGTATTTTTTTAAGACAAAACAAAAATAGTCACACTGTTGTTACTTAACACCCCAGCAACAGCGTTTCATAGCCAGCTCTCATTAAAAAAAAAAATAAATCCTTAAGCAGAATTACAGACACCCAAATTATTCTGTGCCTACGAAGGTGTTTTCTGGTGAACTGACTTTGCTGGTAATATGACTACATGTCATAAAGCCAGTCAGCATCATTAAAATACAAGACCATGAGAATAAAACCTGAAGCTTTAATTTTTTCATAGCATTACTTTGTGTTGTATAATGGAAGTATTTCAGTAAGTTTCTCTGTGTCACCCCAGTTGTTTCACTTACAGTGTTTTGTTTGCTAGTTGGATTTGCATCCATTCAAAACATGAGGTCCTGAGTGCTAGCCCTTTCCAAGAGCTTGCCCTCCGTACCTTTCTTCTATAAGCCTTTTATGCTCCACTTGGTTTTCTCAATACTCAAACACTGAAATTATAAAGGGGAGTTTTGTGAACTTCTTGGTAGAATTACACAGTTTATCCAAGATATTTAATTTTAATGGGGTTTTTTGCTATTGTTCCCTAACGCCAGTTCAAATAACAAAAGGAGTGGTAACGTCTTTTGGTGCTTTAGTACATATCTTCCTTGAAATCTTGACCACTTCTGTTTCTTTGTCACCATCCTTGCTTGATTTCTTATCAGTCCAATCACTCTTTCACAGAACTCCCACCTTATCCCTATTTCAGCTTTCTTGGGGTATCTTTTTTTGCCCTTCCTCTTAATCTCTTTGATATTTATCAACTATTTGGCAACCACTTTTGAAAACCCAGATTTATCTTGCCACAGCGGTTCTTACAGACCCTGCCACACCTCTTCCTCTCATTCTTTTCCAATTCCCCAGAGAATGTAAACATGCTGTCTGTCCCAAAGGATGTCAGTGCCTAGAAATTACTTATTCTGCCATCTTCCTAAATCACTTGTATTTTTGTTGTATCTATTATTTACAAATTCCTCTTTTAATAGTCCTGTGATGATACAGCCTTTCCAATAAATCTAAAGCTTGTCGAAGCTTTTAACTCGGATGTCAATTACTGCAGTGACTTCTTTTTTTCTTTTTTTTTTTTTTTTTTTAATCTAAAGACTTCAGAAAGCTGCTTCTTGCTTGCTATTGCTTTGACATTTACACTCTGTCCCACAGTTTGTCGTCTTCTTCCCCACTTTTGAGATGGTTTATGACCTTTCCCGTTGTGGAGGCGACAAGGAGAGATCAGCTTCTGGCTCCGGTCAGTCATTTCCCAGCCCATTACCTTCTTGTTACGTTTTTAGAGTCCCACCTATGTGAATTCCTATGCTGCTCTGGATTTATACTCAAAAAAACCCACCTTAATCCTGTGAATCTGCCTCATTGGTACTATAAAATGCCTTCTGGAAGTGTTTCTGTGCTGGGATGCCTACAGTAAACTTTGAGCATAATCCAGCAAGTTAATATGCTGTTAGATAGAGTTGAATAATTTCTTTCTGCTTTCTTGTTTGGCCATGTCATCTTTGGGAGGGGGACTTCTGTCTTGTACTTGTACTGCAAGATCTTTGGGACAGCGATGGTCTGTTTCTTTTTGTTTTGATGAACTGTTACTCTGTGAAGCCCTGGTCCGTGTCCTTGACAAATCTCCATTCCATTTGGAGTCTGTTCTGTGCCTTGGGTTGGAGCTTCCACGATCTGGGGAACACAACTGAGAAAATGTCTCACCTCGACACAGCTTGCTTTCTCTCAGGTCTGTGAACAGTTTAATTGCTTGTTCTCTGCAAATCCCACCAATACACTGTCCTTGTTATTTTAGACTTGCGAGTTCCATGAAGCTTCGTTTATCTTTGTGTTCTCATGTTCCTAAGCCCTTTCTTTCCGTTTTTACTCTGGTGTCCAGGTAAGGCTAGGTGTGCTACTTAACGCCTCAATTTTGTTCATCTACACATGCATCTGTTTCTTGGTATCATGTAGCTTCTAGTGTGGACCTGATTTTTTTATTATTATTTTTTTTTTAAGACTTCTCGCAGTTACTTTCTAAAAATATTTTCTGGTGTTTTTATCTCATGGAGCATTACGTAAAAAATATGACTTGAATAAATCATATACAAAAGTAAAGAGAAAATATGAGGCTATGACTGACTGCGAACAGAACTTAGCCAATTTAACTGAATTTTTACAGTTCTATAACTCAAGAAATGCTTTGGATCTCAAAACTGAAAGGTTTTCAATAGCTCCGTAACAGCATCTAATTGCTCTAGCTATTTATAAAAAAGAGAAATTGTGAAACATGGAAGTTCAAAAGCTAACTATTGCACATGCCCAACAATCTTTTTCAACAATAATATCATAATGATTTTTAGCTTGAGGACTTTGTGCTGTGCATTTGTAGCCGCCAAATTGACACGATGGAGTGTAATAGCTCCAAAGCAGCTATTACAGTCTGTTGGGTAATTAAAAGCTAAATGGAACGTTGAGAAATGATCCGTACAATCGGATTGGCTAATTTGTTCACTTTTGTAGATTTAAGTCGCTCAAGATGATGTTACCATTTTTTTTTTTTAAAGTGGGTTTATATTGTTTAAACCACCATGAAACCCAATTCAGCCTCAATATGATGTTAAGGAAGATGTCAAGCTTCCTCGGTTTTGTGAATTTTATATACATTATTTTCATTTCATGGTATACTTTCACACTTCTGTTGTCCACTGAGCTCATAATGGAGAGGATATTTTATTTGGAAATTCCTGAGAAATATGACACAGCTTATTTGCAGTTACTGGCGCTACAGGGGCACAGCATCAAGAACAGACTTTTCTTGGATGCGGTGTACCAGCAGGAGCAGCACAGGGATGCGGGGCATCCCCCACGCTGTGTGCCCTGGGCTTGGGCTGGGGTGGGGACCAGAGGGGCAGATGTGACACCCTCGCTGCCACTTTTGTTGTGCTCCATCTAATTGTAGGTGGCTGTAGCCCTAAATGGTGGGGATGCTGCAGAGTTGCTTCCATAGATATTGAAGCATTTCTTTTGATGATAGATTTCTTAATCTAAAGCTATATGAAAGTATGATCTTATCTGACCTTCTGTATATAATAGGTCATCGTTTCACTGAGAGATCCTATATTGAGCACAATGTCAAAGTACTCCACTCTTTGAGCAATTAATTGGGAATGAGTCTTAGGAACAGAAAGAGAGACACCAGGGTACTGAGGATCCTCCAATGGCAGGAAAGTAATTAGATGAAATTTGTGCTACAGATTCTGTTCTTGCAGGTATTTTGCCTGATTTTACCTTTTGTTTAAGTAGATTTAGATATGTTTCAACTTTATCAGTTCTCAAACAGTGAGACTACAGTTTTCATTTACAAAAATCAATTTAAAAGATTGAGGTCTGTTAGAAGTTGACTCTCCAGCTGTTCTTTTCGACCAAGAAAGCACAAACGTATGACAATAGAACTTGTTTTGCAAACACTTGCCCCTTAGAAGGGATGTCTTGGGGGATGAATGAAAGGTAATCATGGCACCAGTAATGAAAATTGATCTTAATGCTGTCCCAGTTACAACCTTACAAATATTAAAGCTTGTTGTCAAATTAGTGAACATCTCCAAAAGAAAAGAGAGAGGGAGAGGGTGTTTGCCTGGTGCCACCGAGCAAGGTAAATGTATTTCTGCAGTTGTTCAGCCAGCTGGTGTTTTCTTAGCTACAAAATTATGGTATAATATGAACTCTAAAATGTAGTTTTATAAATGTACATGGAGTTTATATGTGTAGTTAACATAATTGTAACAGTGATTTTCAAGCTCTTTTGGCCATAGGAGAACAGATAACTGCTGTAGGCAGGTCTAGACTGATTTCCCTTTGAACTCTATTTTGACTTCATTTTTATTTCTTGTAACCTGTGAACCTTTAGTTGGAAGCTAGATTTATACCTTAAGAGAGGACCTGTGGTCTCAAGTCCTGGCTTTAATGATTCTGCTGTCACATTCCAATGGAACTTTTCTACGGAGATGCAAGCGCTTGTGGCTTTCAGCCTGGACACCCCGATCTAGTAGGAGGGCTCATCGGTGTCCTCAGACCACGTTCTCAACAGATCTCATTTCTGTCAGGCATTACTCATTCAGTAAACCATTCCTTCCCTTCTGGACAGCAGTGTTTCTTTAAGAGATGGAGTTATCATGACTGGATTTATATATAGATACATACCAAATCATAAGATAAATTACTTTTGCCTCCTCAGTTTAAATGGATCAGTGCCAAAATCTCCTGGCTGAGGATCTAACCCGTTATGGCTATATTTAGTAGTGAGGTTCTAAAACCGTACGGAGACAAAGAGCAAATATTGGCTTCTGTACAAGGTGGGGGGGGTGGGGTGCGTGTGAGAATGAGCATCAGTTTGCAAGTACGGGTTTGAAAAAATCTGTCTTTTAATTGGGAATTGGAAATAGAGTTCCAAGATTTCTTTTCCTATCCTAGATACTACATATGCCTACATTAATAATATACTCCTACATTAAACATTTTGTTAGTGCATGGGTGGTCAGATGTGCTAGGCAAGTTGGTGGTCAGGTCTGCGTTGGTTATCTTTGGAGGTTTACAGTCCCAAATATTCATGGAAGTGTCCTAAGGAGCTGGATTTCCCTGAGATGGGGATGGATTGGGTTTGAGGCTTAGAAGTCCGGTGAATCTGCAACATTAGGATGCCTTTGCACTGTAACTTGTTTTCCAAAGGAAACACCCCAAAGTACCAACCAGAAAATACTCTACACATACTAAACTGTGAAAACTTCATTCTATTCCACTGTAAATCTTAACTTCTGTAGAAATGAAGTTCCTTTTTTAATATACCTTGCTTAGGGTGGCTTGCTTTTATTTATTTTTGAAATAACATTAGGATATGCTTAACTTAAATCTCCTTCCAATGAGTAACTGTTCCTACAGCTTTACTTCTCCTCACTAAGCAATTCTTGCAGGCTGTTGTCAGTTCATTTTGTGGACCTGCCTGTCTAAACTTCACCTGGTGGAGGGTCACATCTTTTTTATTGATTCTAGAGTCCCCTGAGACATGCTCACCCTTGTAATTCAGCAGCAAGTCTTCTGCAGCTCCATCAGTGTTTTCACAGAACAAGCTGTTTCTGTTTTGTTAGTCTTTATTTAGCTACTTGTTTTTGCTGATCTGTAGGTTGAACACTTCAAACAGGCTTCATGGTGATGCTGCCAGAACTGTACTTGACAGGTATTTTTCAACCTGTCTGGAGTTAGTTTGGTTTTACTATCACTTCAGACAGCTATTGAAGCAAAAATTAAGCTGCAACACAGGTTAGACAATCCATATTTCAGGATCTAACAATAGTAGGTGTGCATTTGAACTTGTTAGAACTCTTTGACTGTAAACACATTTTAAAACTGTTTTAGCCCCAGTTACAAGCCCCAGAGGGAACAGGGCTTTGCCATCTCTTTCCTCCAGGACAGCGCACACTACCTGTTTCCCAAGTTCTTGCTAGCCTATAGAATATATGGTGAATTAATCTTCTGTGACTGAGAGAAACTTACGGTACGTGAAATTTAGAATGCTGTCCAGAGCCTTTCAAAGAGGCTTCCATCTCTTTCAGACCTCAGGCTCTAGAAAATTGAACCAAAAGAATATATGTTGTACCTCTGACAGAACTTCTGTTGTTAACTATTTCTCATCCTTTAATTTCTCTGAGTCAATAACCTGGTGTTGATGCAGTCCGGGATTTTGTTCAGAAACCCGCTTTGAGGAATGCTGCACCTGAGCTGCTGAGACAGTCACCTTTGTCAGCCTGGCTGCGACCTTGTGTACATACTTGTCTGAAACTTCTGTTTCAGCATGGGCTAAATCCCCCCCACTGCATCGTTTTCTCTTCCCTAACTGGAGTCCCCGACAAAGCTTTTTGTTTAGACAGGGAAGGACAATTTCACCAATAAGTAACCTGCTCGTCTAATTCTTCAGTCTTAGTAATAGCTAATGCTGTAATTTTAAATCTGACTGGTGCTATCAGAAGGCCAACTGCATGGTGTTAGGTGGGTCAGGACCTGCAAATTCCGGCATCTTAATTTGACCTTTGCCAATTGACTCTGTGCAGTTTTATTCCCCATCTCTTCTCCTTAATTGCAGTTGCAGCTGTGTGCCTAGCTGCTATTACAAGCACAGAATTAGAAAAATGGAAGAAGTTATTCCATGGTGCTTTGGCTCTAGGAGTAGCTGTTTAACCCTCTGATTTTGTTAGAGCCATGCATGAAATCTGTGCCTCTGATGTCTCTTCTGTCATATGTGCTTACAATGCTGAGAAAGAACACTCTCAAAATGATGATAAAGGGAAAGCTTCAGAATTGTGATAATTTTGACACATCATTATTATGATTGACATGATAAATAAGTCAGGTCATAAGGAATGATGCAGTTCTAAATCCCCAACCACATAAGCTTGCTGAGAGGGGGGAAAAAAAGGGTCTATTAAATTTTCTGTATGGAGATTGCAGTCAGTGGTGCATAAACAATACATTCTATAGCAACCTGTTCATTGCTCAAGTTGTTATTGGCAGGCACTGTGGCATTTCTACAGTCATTAAAAGAATCTATCACTATTAATCTCCAGTCTCAAGGCAGACAGGTTTAACCTGAAGCTGATCATCAAGTAACGGTAACATATTTGTGCTTTGTTGAACGTGCCCTTTCATCTTTGGATGCCTTTCCTGTAATGTTACGAGAAGGGTTGAGGATTCTACCCTTCGTTATATAAAGTTAGTAAGCTAGTAATGTATCTTTTTGAAAAGACTTCTCCCTCCCAAACCAGAGCTATTCATGAAGGAGAGGAGTTTTCGCAGAACTTGGCAGCTCATTCTATGCACCCCCAGCACTCAGGGTATTGCTTGCTCTCTGGATTTCTTAGTCCTTGGTCTAGTGAAAGAAACCCACCCTAAAGCTGTCCAAATGTGTATAGATGTATACATGTATGTGTTCAGTGACCAGAGGGATAACTCGGTGCCTGGAAGAATATCTGGAGAGGGTTGGAGAGCATCTGGATCAGGTTCCTGTTAATATTCCTCCATTAGATGGAACATTTTTTTGATGGATTGCTGAATCAAGTCCCAAAATTATGTCAGAGCGTGATGTACAAGAATGTATTTAATGCGTCTCTTTTCTTTCTGGTGGCCTAGGGAACTTAATCCCACCCTGCAGATAGATCTGTAGGTACAACCACCTGGGAAAGGGCAACTGTATGGATGAGTGTATCAAGTTTCTTCCTTAGCAAGTGATCCTTGAAAGAACAGAAAGAATCAAACTTTTCACCTTCTCTTTTGCTTCCCCTTTCTCAAAGAAAATTGTATTTTCCTCTGAGAAATGCAGGAGTCTGTCACCACAGACAAATGGGAAACTGTGGCTTATAAAGGTTACAGAGAGAAAATTCAATTTATTTTTCATTCATTCTAAAGAGAAAGTCATATCCCTTCTCAAATATCCCTTAACGTCCTCTCAGAAATGGGATGACATCTGTCGTTTAAGCTCTCTAACTACTCTTGTCCCAGTTCCAACTTTTGGTTGTGGTAATCAAGTGATTAGGGAGAAAGAAACTCATCCTGAGTTATGTCTTCAGAAACCATTTTTATGTGCAAATAAAAAAAATTGAGTTCCTACCCAGGAGACTTCCCTAATATAAATTATCTTGGAAGCATTTAGTGTCACTAGTGTATGTAGTTCACCAGAGACATGCCCAGCCACCTAGCCTGCTCTGTCCAGCGTGCTCCTCCAGCTCTTGGTAGGGATGTGCTCAATCAGGAAGGGGGGCAACAGATTTTTACCCAGCACCTCCTCTGACCCTTTCAGTTTCTAGATCATTGATCAGAATGATGGACAGAGACTGGACAATAAATTCAAAATTCACAATTTTGAGCCCTATCATTCTCTTTTTAAGTTTTCAGAAGAATGCTCTTCGAGGTGAGATACCTCTTGCCCTTGGCTGTCAAGGCTCAGGCTTTTTCAGGGGTCAGGTAGCTGGTCCTTATTTTTGTGTTTGTTTTGATGCTGCTGTATTTCCTTTCATCACCTGTACTTAAAACTTTTTGAGCTTCTAAACCAAGCAGTAACCAATAGGGCTACATCTGACCAATATGTTAACGAGATCTCAGATTTTAAGAAATGCATGAATCCTGAGCCTGTGGTTTGAGTGCTGGCTGTCGGGGAGCAGCTGGGGCAAGCTGGTCCACAGGAGGAGAGTCAGGAGCTGAGGCTGGCAGCAAGGTCCTCCCTGACAAGGGACACAGTCCTACACGGTCTGGACAAGGGGCACGTCCAGGCATCGCCAGACAAATCCACAGTGACAGGGTGGGTCCTACATAAAGCCAGAAGGCCGGGTCAGCAAGGTGCAAGGCTGGGTGCAAGTCTCCCTACAGCATAGCCCAGGCAAAGACCGAGGTCCTGAGTTTATTAAATACAGCTCCTCTCTCCATGGGTGGAGGACCTGGATGAGATCTCTCACAGCTCTTCCTCATGCAGATCTCAAGTTAGTTGTTTCTCCAGCAGCCTCATCCAAGGTTATAGAGCTGCCCTGTACCAGAGCTGCCCTCGGCCCCAGGCCACGATGCCTGGGAGGGGGGAGAAGGCTGCAGAGCCTGCAGGTGCGCTGCCAGCCCCCGCGCTGGCCCACATTGCAGCTGGGAATGATGCTCCTCCTACTGCTTCATGGAAGTAAACAGCAACCAGGAGTTGCTTTGGGGCATATGGCACTGACCACGTCTTCGTTCATAGGAAAACTGGGAAGGCAGGAAGATGCTGTGGGTTTGCGGTGTGGGAGGCTCAGTTCAGAGGCTCGAGAGCAGCAGCACTCCGGGCTCCTTTGCTGGCTCAGTCTCAGCAGGGCAGGCAGTGAGGCCAAGTGCTCACTAACAGCAGAATTACACACCAACTGAACCCATGTTTTGCAATATTTCAGACTGTTTTTCAGTTTGACTTTCTTATTTTTAAATGTTGAATATATGCGTCTTTGAAAAGTACAAAAGAAAGTACAGCAAAAAATTACTGTGGAGACTGAGGAGCAGGAATGCAGATTTTTAACATTAGAATATGACCTGCTGTTCGAATGGCTTTAACATACATTATGATCTAGGGCTAAGACATTCATTTGTAATACTTTTAATAGCTAATGCTCAGTTAACATGTACCAGAGTCTGCAGGCAGCTTGAAACAATAACTCTGAGAAATGCAAATTGCTCTTTTAGCATAGGCAATGCCAGTATGAGAATAAAACCTGGGAAAATACAGTCTTTTTACCCCCCTATCCAGTCTGCTCTTGACCAGAGATGATGTGAATAACTGTCCAGCGTTGTCTGAAAATTTGTGTTAGAATTTATTTTAAATTGCCGTATCACATTAACAAATACTTCAACTGAGAACTGACCTGCAAAGGGGATGTGAGAAGGGGAGGCAGCTTCAGAGCTTGCAAAGATCCCCATGGATATGGCATAGCAGCTTCTTCTTCCAGCTGGAGACTGGAAGGGGAAAAAAAAAAGTTTTCCATCCTGTATTTGACTACAGTCTAAAATGTTAAAAGGTCGTAATAAACAGGTCAGACTTACCTGCTGTAGCCTCATTTCAGTAGTGTTTGTCCTTGCCTCATTTTCACGACACGTAAAATGGAGATAATGGTTCCTACATCTTTTGTAGAGGTCTCTGGTGTGCTGGTAGAAGCAGTTATTATTTTTCAAGAGCACTTTCTACTTCTTACGCTTTCCAGGGGTAATAAATTGTACTTTTTAATGGTAGGAGTAAAGGTTTTGTGCAGAATTAAATTGGCTTTTGTAGACGTTCCACTTTCGCTCTTTGCTGGGTTTTACTTTTTATGCATTTGTATGCATAGAGAGGAATTGGAAACAACAGAAAAAAAGTTGGCATTTAAAAATGTTTGTTTTAAAACATATTTGGTGACTCGTTCTCCTGTATGAGATAAGAAACAGGTTTGTTTGCAAGATGCTTTTTTTTCTTGTTGTCTTTTACATTGGCTATTGCTATTAATTATTACAAGTGATACTTGCGATAAATTTTATGTTTTGTGGTGAAAGTCCACCCTGCCTGTATTAAGGGAAGGTTCAACCATTTAACACTTCCAAAGACAGCTCTGAGTATTTTAAAAGGATTTGCAGGAGATTCTTAATGTCTGTCAGAAATCTGGTCTTTTTTATCATGCCCATGGTCACAAACCTAAAATGTGTGAGCAGCTAAAAAAATGGGAAATGCAGAGAAACACTTGAAAGCCCACATTTCCAGAGCTTTAGGTTCACAATACAATTGAAGTGTGTAAATTTTTCCATTTATGTTATTAAAAAAAACCAAAAAAACAAACACCAACGCCTTCTCCCCACCCAAATCAGCAACAAACCCCCACCCTCCACTTGTGCATCATTGCTTGCTGGGTTGAGGCTAGGTGGTAAGCAGGGGAAAGCATAAACCCAAGGCGATTTCAGTGTTCTGTAAAATAAATTGCTTTATTAAGAGCATGGGGCAGGTGTTCACACAGCCCCAGAACACTGCAGGTGATGTAGCCTGGATGAGGTACTGGTACCAGTAACTACTCTGCCCCTCTTACATTGGGAAGTGCGGTGTTGCCTGTCTTCCCTTCCAAGTATCAAGATCTGGGGTGCAGTAAACGCTTGAGTGTGAGGAGCTTTGTTTGTAAGTGACGGTGGGCTCTGTTACAAAGCTGCATTAAAGCATTTTGCTGAAATACCAAGTAATCCTTTTCTTTTTCAAAAGCGCTAAGTGAAAATGCATTGATTTTTATTTTCTTTCAGCAACTTCAATAGCTCAAGATGATTACTATTTTTAAGAGCGATAGAGAAATGTCAAAAATGCTTCACTTGTACTTTTATTTTTATATATCACCAAGCTTTGGGTTTTTTCAGGGTTTTTTTTGTTTGGGGTTACAGTCTTTGGAGGCAGTAGGAGGGGAGAGATTATGGTTTATTTTGAAAAGCTGCTTGTACTTCTGAGTTTTCTCAGAGATTTTGTGGTTCAGTAGATAACATATTTTATTGTCTTATGTTTGGTCTGCTCTGTAAAATTCTTTGGCTCCTGAACAGCCAACTGGTCTGGCACACCTTAATCTCTTCTTTATAATTTTGAAAAGAGAGGGGAGGAGATAGAGCAATTCTGTGACACGCTGTGGGGTGTTTTTGGTAGCCTGTAGAGAGGCCAGCACTAGCTTTTGATATTACATGTGATTTATTTTATGAATTATTTTAGTAGTCGTAATACTTGCTTTCACCAAAGATAAATATGGACCCTCTGAGTTTGCAGAACCGATGCCACAATGAAAAAGCTGGGCAGCAGGTAGAGCTGGGCAGGCAGCCTGGTGGATGGGCATCCCCTGCAGGTCTCGGCTCCCACCCTGCCTGCCAGTTCTGTTTCAGCTGCTTAGTCTAACTTTCATCCCTATCGAAATGCATTTTGTGTGTGTGTATAAATGAAGTGATTCATCCATCGTTCTGTGTAAGTCGTTTTAGGAGATGGCGTGTGTATGGGAGAAAGCGAGCGGCGGTGTCGTGTTGTCAGGTGCATCCTGCAATGTTTTCTTACCGGTTTAGTTGCTCTGACATGTGATAGTTCTGTACTAACACAGCCTGTTACTGTCTGGATAGCAGAATCATATTTTTAAGTGTTATTTTGGGGGCAAATCTGAATAAAACGGGCTGATTAAATCTGAACAATATTGTTGTGTTCTGCCTAGTCACACACTGCCACTTAATTTCAGACAGATGACCCAAGGACATTTTGGAAAGTAACAAGATGTTTCTAAACCTAGGGATGAATGTATTTCTTTTTTAAACAAAATGAAATAGATGTCACTCGTATCTCAACAACCTATAAATTCATGTCTTAGACAATGGTACTTTTCCTAACATACTGTTCTCTCGTTTTATCTTTCGTGTATTCCCTCTAATTTTCCTTATTAACTGTAATTCTGTTGTGACAACCTAGTGTCATATCGCAATGACAGAAATTTCAAATAAGAAGCAGCACAAAAGGCAAAGTTTTGGATAAGCTGGGAGACAAGAGCGCCCTGTGGAAATAAGCTTCTGTTTTTCACTCTCAAAGTGCTGAGTCCTTGTCATGAGCAGGAGAGGCTGTCGGCCGGCCATGCAGCCCAAAACTGTGACCCAGCCCTTTTCTGAGGGGGCAAGAAGTCAACGCCAGATCAAAATACATCGTCCTCTTCAACAACTCTTATCTGGAGGCAGCAGATAGGAAATCATAAGTACGTTAACGCAAACATCATTTATACCGGCCAAGTAAGGTACGACTAACAATATATTTTTAACAATGCTGACACTACCCATACCGCAGAAATACTAACAAAGAGCCTTGAGTAATAACTTCCCCTCAGATTTCTTTTCACAGTACTTGCAGCACTCTCCGAGCAGGCATTTGTGTACTGTGTATAAATAGGCACATACAAAAACTTACTCCATTTTCCAGAGAAGAGAGATGCTGGTTTATTCTCACTTCAGAAAATTAAATGCTTATCCATCTGTGGAATTATTTTTGAATGAATAAGTTTGTAGACTTTCTTTAGCTGGGTTATTGTTTGCTCTTTTGGAACATTCTTTGCTTTCACAGTTGTTTTGTCCTTGCTACAGAGGAAATACAGCAATGTGTATTTTTCTCCCTGCTGAGGTCTGAGGCAACCTTATATTATAAAATAACCAAAGATTGATAATCAAAAAGGCTGCAAAGGGAAAGCTGCACTTTATTTAGAAGAACATCTGTGCTATAAAGAGGAAGAAAAATTCTTTCTTTTGATAGAAAAATATTTCTTTGGATTCTGAACTCTGCTGCGTGAATGGTTTTGCCCTGCTTTTTTTATTTTACAGTACTCTAAATATATAAATACAATTTTATTTGCTTCTGAATCTCTTGTGACCTGAACAATTCTACTTTTATTAAGGATTATATCCTTTCTAGAAGAAAGTGGAAAAAGTAGCATAATATGGTCAGGGGGATGGAGAACTTTAGACCATATGGAGTGGACCTGAGGCCCCTGATAACCTATTTCTCAAAATATTATTTTGACAAGTCATTCCATATGTTTGGTTGAGTTAGCTGTTGGAAGAAGGCTGTGGGGTATCTTCTTGTTTTTCAGATCTGCTCTCTTTATGTAAAGACTTGGAAATAGCAGACCTTTGGGAGCAAGGTAGCAATCTGGATCCCAAAACGTGTTTTGTGTGTGTATATATATAAATATATATAAAATATATATATAAATAGAATGTAGCAAGAGTTGACCTTGAGCTTAAAAAGCTGCTCAGTGAGTACATCTTGGTTTGAATAGTACTTCAGCAACAAAGAACAGAGCTGCTTGTTTAGTTCAGTATTATAAATATCTGTAGAAGTGCTCTTCTTTGAGCCTTCATAAATTCATCTGTGCCCGTAACATCTAGGATCTGAGGACAGGTTTTTAAATTCAGTTGTGGGTGGGTTTGTTGGGTTTTTTTCTTTTCAAACAATGTTTATATGTAGCGAATTTTAATCCCTGTTCTTACAGTGGATTTTCTGAAGGAAGCTTTGATCAACCCCTTGCTTATCCAGTAACTGCAAAATTGTGCTTGCATGGCTGTAACTCTCTCTCATGTACACTTTTTCGATAATGGTGGCCTGTACATGCTTAGTGGCACCTAATGTCTATGACACAAGACACTTTCAGATTTGTTTTTTGCTGCTCCTCCGTGAGGGCAGGTTTGAATTCTTTAATCTTTCAGGAAGATCACAGATTTTTAAACAAACAGCCAGGTACAGTAGATATCTCTAAATCTCTAAAAATCCGATAATATTTGCTATTTTCATGTATTGGCAGGCATCTAATAGCATTCTCCTGGATACAAGTTGATGCCAGAAAACTAACTTTTTCTTAAACTTGGAGCCTAACTGAAATTTAGTATTAATTTTAACTTTATCAGGACTGTCAGATGATCGGTGTATATGCTCAAGTGTCTGCTTCCAACGTACTGCACCACAGCATCAGGTTCATTTAAAAAAATGCTACAAAGAAATAGATCTTAGAAACTCCTGCATGATCTATTGTATGTATTTATTTGTTTTATGCTCTTAAATATTCCCTGTGAAAATAGTGTTTCACTTATTGTCATAAAATAAATTCTTGAAGGCATTTCTTAAATAGTTTTCCCCAAAGCCACTGCAGATGCTTTTCTTCATTTAAGTCCAGTGAAGGATACTTGAGGGTGTCTTTTTTTCTTCATCTTTTTTTTTTTTTTTTTTGTTACCACCTTTTCGTTTCTAAGTAAAAGAGTGTTTAAACTTGTCACGAGTAGGAGAAGCAGCAGCTAGATAGTCAATTGTGTGATTTTATTTGTGCCATGATAAGGAGTTAAGAAATGCATTTATTACGAAAAAAAAAAATAATCAAGCTGCCTGTGGAGATACATTTGAAAATAGAAGGCAGCATTTTATTGTTTTCCATTTCTTTCTTGCTGCTTGACAGTAAACCAGAATCTGCTGGTGAGAGTTGCAGTACCTGAAATAGCAGAGCTCTCCAGTTCCTGTAACACAGCCATGTCCCCAGCTCAGCTTTCCTTCTTCGTTTCTTCTCTCAGCTCTTGTCTCGCCAATGAATTTTGAATTTCTGGACATTACGATTAACTGACAGTTCTAATTTACTTAACGTCCAATTACTGATGTGCGGTTTACTGACTTCATTTACGTTTATTAAGAAACCAAGTGGTAAATATCCAGATATGTGAAGTGCTAAGGCTGTAAAATGTTAGAAGTTTGATTTTTATCCTGTGGACAAAGGGACTTTTGCTGTCTGCTGGAGAAGTCTGGGCAACTGCTCTGAAACCCCTTAAACCTGTTTCCTCCTCCTAAATGCACGCCCGTTTATATTTCAAAGGATGCTTCCCTGATGATGCACTAAAGCTTACCATAAAAATGTACAGCCTCTTAAAAATCACTTCCGCTGATGAGTTATTTTAAAATCTTTCTAGACATAAGCACGTTTTGGATTATACTGCTAAAAACCCGAAGGTTCTGGATTCTGGCTGCAGAGGCAGTGCTGGCCGTGCCGACTGGCTGCAGCGGCTGCTCTACCTGTTGCCTTTGCATCACTTTGAAGATGACTCTGAGGCTAATAGATTCCACTGCTAGGCCATGGCTATTCCCCCCATCCCCCCCCTTTTAACTGCTGTTGAATAAGATTACACACTCTATCCACTTATATAGCTGGTATTAAAGCTATCTGGCGAATTGAAAAGCCACCTGAGTGTTCTTTAGCTAGAATAGCTTGAGGCTATATATTTTTTCATGTTAAAAGCTCTAATGATGTGCTGGATGATAAGTTTCTAGGCAGAAAGGAGCCCCTCGCTGTGCGTGGGGGAAGGTCAGGTCAGTGACAGAGACTGAACTTCTAAATTGCTCTTTTTGCACGAGGAGTTGTGAGAAGGGAATTTCAGAGAGTTGGAGCAGAAATTTGGTCTGCTTTTGAATGTAGATGCTGAATCATCACAGGGAACTGAGTAACTAAGGAGTAGCTTAATTTTCTTAAAACTACATGGGACAACACTAGAAATTTGTTTCTGAATTAGTGCTGAAATACCAAGTGGTGTTATAGACCTCAGGTAGTAGAAAAGAGGAGGAACAAGTGTGTTTTGTGGAGTGCTCACCCCTCAGATAGCAATTTCTGGCTCACCTGCACTAAATGTCCCTTTGAAAAAGGGGAAAATCAGGACAAAAGCCAGATCTCCCATTCCTGTCCCTTCCTACGGAGCCAAACTGGTGAGGGACAGGCTGGAGAGACTGTGTCACCATGAACCATCCCGGCCATTGCATCTCTCCCCGGGCAATGCAGTATTTGTTTACAGAAATATATTTTCTGCTTGTAAATCAACTGTGTTTAGGCCCCTGTCTTGCATTATGCCCAGGAATAGACCCTAAAAACTGCCTACAAGAATTTAGAAGCTCCTCAAGCTGTATTTCAGGCTCTGTTTTATCTAATAAAATACATAAAGCTCCTCTTTGCTGTAGTATCTGCACACAAAAGGGTATAAGTCGTCTTGTGGATGTAGTTGATTCTCCATTAATCTTTCCCTGGGGCTAAAATGAACAGCTTCTGCAGTCTGTGTGAAAGTCCTTACAAAAGAGGGGGAAAAACTGTTACAAACATGGCTATTACTTGTTTAAACATTTGGAAACATTTATAGTGTGGCAGTAACCTTTTTTTTTTTTTCCCCCTTACTCCTATTATTTGGTTTGTATGTATTTCAGTGAAGCCTTCCAAACTTGTCAGACAAGAAAAGTTTAGCTTGTTTAGCTAAGTAAAATTAAGACTGTGAAGAAGTATGATTTGTTTTCTATAAATACTCAAGGATGTAAACATCACAGAGGGAGAAAACAGCTATTTAAGCTAAAGGACAGCTTTGGCAGAAGAACAAATGGGGTATGTTGGCCATGAATACATTAATGCTGGAAATGAGGAGCAGGCTGCCCAGAGCAGCTGTGGGTGCCCCCCATCCCTGGCAGGGCTCAAGGCCAGGCTGGACGGGGCTGGGGGCAACCTGGGCTGGTGGAAGGTGTCCCTGCCCGTGGCAGGGGGGTAGATCTTGATGATCTTTAAGGTCCCTTCCAGCCCAAATCATCTTCTGATTCTATATTTGAGGAGTCTTCAGATATCCTCAGGTATGGAGAAGTCATAATTCTTCATACACCAGTTTGTGCCATTAGATTGCTAATTATTTTATAAATACATACTTCTGAGTCAAAAAACCCCTCCATCTGGATTTTTAATGTTATTCATCAAACTAAACAGTTGTGACCAAGAATCCTCACAGGAGAGTCTCTTATTTTTCTTTACATCTAGAAAGCTGAGCAGAGACCTGTACAGTGCACAGCAGCAACACAGATTTCCCTTTTCTTGAAAATGAATACAGTCTTTGCTAGAATAAAAATGAAAAAATGAAATGGTAACTTTTACTATCTTAACACTCTTTTGTTGTAAAATCTCCTAATAATTACTCTAAGAAGTAGAGAACAAATAAACAAGCCATGTTTTAGAATAGAGTTTTATGATTGAGAATATTTTTTTTCATTATTTGCATAATGCTTCTCTCTTGTGCCCACAGGTGGTTGTCAGCCTTTGCTAGTCTGTTGATCAGGCTCCAGATCCTGTTGTGCATTTTTTACTGCAAAGGGGAGGGGAAATTAATCTATTATTAATCAGGATCCAATTCCTGTTGTGTATCTTGTACTGGAAAGGGGCATTAATCCATTATGGGTTGATAATCCAAACCATCTGCAGGTTGTACCTGGAAAAAGTGAAATATATTCCATTAGTTTGTATTTTTAAGGTATTTTTTTAATTCTTTTTTTTGTCCCCTCAAGCAATCTTGAGATGCCATGTGATGGTCGTTTCTCCTCTTCTCTCATATTCCATGTTACACTGGTAGAGATCGCGCATTCTTGATGCTGTCATGTTGAACTATTTATACGTAATATTTTGCTATTTGTATTGGATTCTTATCTCTTATTCTGCTTTTTTCTAATATAGGTATCCATAATTTGGTAACATGAAGGTTTGCATGTATCCTGCATACTAATTGTGAAGGCATTTCTGAATACTGTGAGAGTCTGTAGGAAGCTTATGGGGAAGGTTTTCTAATCTTTTTCTCCTGGGATAACTTATAAATGGTTTTGAGGTTTTGTTTAAGTATCCAATTTCTCCATTAGCTTGAGGGTAGTTTACTGGCATCTTTTCTGTGAAGTGTTTATCTCCCATAGACAAATTTCATAATATGAAGTCAATCCATTTTTGGATACTGATTCTTGTGGGATTCCTTCGTCACTGAAAACAGGACACCAAGAAGTCATTGCAGTAGTAACTAACAGTAAGTGTAAGAATGACTACCAGTCAGCACAGCATTCCAGGCTCGGCCCCATACTAAGTGAATGAGGGTGATCTGGGTGATTATTTAGGCGATCCTCCTTCCTTCTGCTCATGGTCACCTTACCTGTATTGTCTTCAGAAGGTTGGGACCCATCACCAAGCCTCAAATGTAAGACTTGTCATTTTCCTCAAGTCTGCACTCAAGCTGTTACTTCTTTTGAAGAGATAAACACTGTCTCACCTTCTCTTAAGGCTGGTTTGCCCCGTATCTTTCTGCGATGAATTTGAGCATCCATCAAAGTAATACTCCTAATATTCTGCACTGGAAACACAGATATAGATAAACCTTGCATGCCATAAGTAAAATCTGGGGAAGAACCTAATGTTTATGCATTTTTGAAGGGAAAAGCAACTTTTCTATCTTCAGTCACATGGCCTGAGTGAGATTTCATCTCTGTTGGGAAAATTAAATACCCAAATGGCTTTGATAAAATCTGTGATCTTTATAAACTGTAGTTTATAATATTTAAAATTCCCTGTACCTTACATGGCAATATACATAGAGATATAAAAATACTGTATTTTCAGATATGATGGGGCAGTCTGCTTAGTTACATAGTTACTGTATTTAAATAACGCATTAAAAATTCTACAGCTCATCAGCATTAAAAAAAGATCAGTTATAGATGGCTTGGGATGGGGTTTGTTCTTGGTCAGACAGAAGGAGGCAAGGGGGAAGTTCAGTGTGATATCAGAGATTGGCATCGTGCAGTCATACACAGCAACCGATGATAAAAATGAATAGACTGTGCAAGAGGTGCTCACACTTTCTTTTCCTCTTTTCTCTCAGCATATCTCTGCTTTGTGCAGGATTGCCAAATTCTTGAATTCTGCAGTCTGGAGAGGAGATTATGTTTAGAAGAACAGAAAGACCCTAGATCTTCTCTTTTTCCATGTTCTCTCTCTTTTTGTTGTTTGTGTTGTTGTTTTTTTAAAGTCTAACATGAAAAAAATAATATTGATAAATAATATTGATGCCCATTTACCTTACTGTGTTGGGCTGTATGTGGCAGCAGGTCACCAGCAGCTTCATGAGTAGCTGAGGGTGGGTACCACTGGAACAGCTGCAAGATGAGCTCCCTCCACTTGTGAATTGTGGTCTTTGGTATTATAGTCAAGCCTCAGAGATTGATTGGGGCTAATAGTGAAGGCATTTCAGTTACTGAGCCCTAGTAGATGCTGGGAGTGATTAAAACAGTGTCTAATGAGAAGGTTTAGAAGCAAAGAGAAGATAGGAGATACTGAGTGCTGCAGCTAAAATAGACGCAATGTAAAATAAAGCAGTGTGCGCTCTTTTTTAGACAAAAGTCCATGTTTGGATTAGGACTCTTGCCTGTGGCAGTCCTTTTGTCCAGACGTCTATTAAGGACTGGAATTGGATTAAGAGCACATCCCTTCAGTGTTTAGTGCCATGTAGCCTCGTCTCTGCAGCTCCCTACAAGTTAACCACAGACTGCTTATGTCTAATAGCAAGGCATCCCTTGGCTACTCTTTGAGGTCAGTGTTCTTCCCAAATGTTGCTTTGCCTTCTTAGCTAAGAGGAGGGAGGGGTTCAGGAAGCATACAGAAAGGAAAGAAGATCTTTTCTTTCAGGAAAACTAGAATATGGGTGGGAAAGGTGGTCCCCTGTTAGCAGATTCATCTTGCTATAACTGTGTTCCTGTATATGTTTGGATTGCTCTCCCATTTCAGTATCTTTAATAACTGTTTCCTTCAGAGAAACTGAAGCTCAACCAGGATAATAAAGGACACATGGGAAACTGAACCATTCTTAAATAATGTGAAACATCTGTAGGGGACCATGAGATGGCAGGGCGGGGAAATAGCCAGTGACGAATGCCAAGAAGCTGGCTAAGAGAGGGGAGGCAGAGGAGGAAAAGGTGATGAAAAGCCAGAAGGAAACAGCAGACCTAGAAAACTGGGACAAGGAAAAGTCTGATGAAGTAAAAAAGAAACAGTGAAGAGGAGAAAAAAAATCTGATTTTCTACAAAGGATTTTCAAACATGTCTGTTTACTAACAATGACATTCTGCATTGTATTGTAGTGCAGCACCAGTCAAGCGAAATCATGTCAGTGTAGCGCATTGGGAGGTAGGAGAGGGTTGGAGTGGCTTTATTGACAGGTAGGATAAGAAACTTGGAAAGTCTGGGTAGTTTTTCATTATCTGATCGTTTGAAATAGCTCTCTACCTTCCACAGCCTGACGGAAGTCTGATTTGCTGCATCACATCATCAAAACAAAATCACGGTGTTACTCCTTACCGAGATGAGGAGCCTGGCTACTCTGATATTCCAGCTTGTGGGTTTCTTACAAAAGGATGAAGTTCTGAAAGGATAGGGTGGGATACACAGATCCCATGTTACAGCCCTATTGAGATGTTTACTCTAAAGTAAAACTAAATTTTGATTAGCCATAAAACAAAGCTGCAAACTGCCCCCTGCAGAAAGAACCATGGGAATGTCCCTGTGGAGTTTTCTTTGGCAGAACTGGGGCCAGGGTGAATTATGGCAAGTGGTTTCTTTGTGCTGCAAAGGGAAACTTAAACTGTCTTTGAACACGAAATAAGGATATGCATGCTATGTACTGTTTAGATAATACTTTGAAATTTTGTTCTATTCTATTTAAGCCTGTTACGCCTGCAGCTGACCTTTTTAACTACATTACCTCCAATCCAAGCGCTAACCATTTTTATGAGCTCTCTGTATCACATCGGCGTTAGTTCACTTGCTCAAAAATCCTTATGATCTGCTTTTAACAGATTTGCTTCGGGATGGTACAAATGGAAAATGAGCCCTTACTTTGTTTAGGTTCTGGCTACAGTTAGTAAGAGAGTCAAAGAAATCTTACATTTTCCTGGTTTGCAGGCGGAGTAATGTTCACTTTTATTTCCCTTGCTTATCTGCTGGCTGCACAAAGAACCACCCGCGTGTGGTGAAGTCCTAGAGGTTACCACAAAGCTGGCCTCTCTCCTTTGGCTGGTTTTAGTGGGATTGAGCCATTCTTCAGGGAGCTGATAAGTCAAACAAGAGGTTTTCCTTTTTTCCAGATGGTGATAAGAAATGATTACTGCCAAATTAGTAACTTGTTTGTTGATCTTTTAGCATTTACTCTTGTAAACCTTCATCTTGCGCAGTAGTGGTGAGCGGTAACGCTGAGTTATTTCTTCTCATCAGTAACAAGCTACTAATCTGATCGCCGCTTGTTTTCTATTTTTTCAATTACTCTCTAGAAAATTCCTGCTATGAATACCTAGAAGACCACCATGGAAATCTTAGAAAATAGATTTGCTACCTGATAGCATCATATTTCCAGGAATGCTTGTGAGCAGAAGTAAAATCTACTAAAAGCCTGTTTTTTGAGATCCCAAGTGAGTTGCGTATAGATGCTATGTCAGGTCAACAGAGCATATTTATGGAAGAAATAAATATGTTCTTACCAGTTCCTTAAGTACTATACTTGAATGCCTGAATGTATTCAGAAGTGTGGGTAGTATTCTTAACATTTTAAAATTATACTACATGCTTCCATCTCCCATAGGGCGCTATTTTCTATCAATTAGAAGTCAAAAGGTAAAGATTTTGTCATTCAGTAATTTAGAAATCTGCCAACCTTGTGACCTTTCCAACCCCATTACCAAAACCTTTGTCTATCCAACAAATGAAAATGAATGTCAAATGGCTTTTGGTGTGCTGGCCACGGAATAAGCAAAGAATGTTCTATCCAATTTCCATTCTTCAGGTAATTATCTTAAACATCAGGGTTCATACCTTGCATTTGCCTGTTTCCTAGTCTGCTTAATGGGCATGGGATAGTGTCCTTTGCAAAAAAATGTTTGATGAACTGGCTTACTTTTCCATCAGTTTCGGTTTATTTTCATTACTTTTGCCTATAATTCATTTACTGGATTCTGTATCTTTAGGAAATTTTATTACTCTGTTATTCAAGCTGAAAAATAGCTAATTTTTCTTTCCCAAATGAGTTGCTTGAAGCAAAGTACCTATGAATACATGGGTATTTTAATTCACTTACTAAATGTATACGGGGAAATTTACTAGCAGCTTTTTTACCATTTTATAAGTGTCTGCTGACTGTTGCATAAGCTAAATTATTTACAGTATGATGCCTCACAAAAGAGTAGCAGATTTGGGTTATTTACTTTCCTGATAAGAAAAAGGGATTGAAGTTGCTGTGATATGCTGCTTTGTTAATTTTATATTTTTTCCCCAGTGTGTAAAATCTTTTTAAAGAACTAACATGAGTATTGGCAGACTCTTTTGAAATAGTGTGGAAGTGGTAAGATTAAACAAAACATGAAAAGGTCTTAAAAATATAAGTCAGCAAGCGTTTGATAAAAATAAAAGTGCTCAACAATAGAAAACCTTTAGGATGCTTAATTTATTTGCTCTCCATTTGAGAATGGCCCCTGCACTCCATCTGGGAGTAGTTCTTGTGAGTTATGTGTTTTGAATGATAGCAAGCTGGGTATATTGAAACAACGTGTTTGTACAGTATAATGAAAGCCATCAAAAATGGTCGTGCCGGAGATCTCTCCTTAATGAGGAGATTAAAATCCATGGTGAGATTGAAGAGTGAAATTTGCAGCTGTGTCACTTGACAAGATCCTTTGCCTGGAACGTGTCAGCCATCGCTGTTTGCAGATGTACCAAGACTTCACAAAGTTTCTTTCTGCCCGTGCAGGTGCCGCGGACGTGTCTGACACCGCAGCTCCTGTCATTGCCATCCCTCCACAGAACACCAGCGTTGTCGCAGGGAGCAGCGAAGTCACGCTGGAGTGTGTGGCCAACGCAAGGTACCGTGCAAGCCGCAGCGGGGTGATAAAGAGCTGGTTTTAATGCACTGTCCTTTACCAAGAAGGACATAGGAAGTAATTTTCATTTTTTTGATGTATTTAATGATTGACGCGGAATGCTTGCTCTCCAAAGTAACGTTATGAATAATCTTGTTTGTCCAACATCATTGAATTAAATGTATTGATTTTTCTGCCTGAATAAGGATGTAGGCAGAGTTACTTTCCCACCTGTTACTCATAAAAAAGTAGAAAAGTAGGATAGTGTCATTCGGTCAGCAGGCGTTATCTTAAGGAAAAAGTTAAGCGTTAACAGGATTTCAGCTGTATTGCCTGTTGACATGAAAAGTCATATTGTTGGATAGTCTGTACTTCCTAGAAAATAAATTAGTGAGGATCTCCTATGAAGTAATTTATTACAGATGCTCTCATTTTACAATGATTATTGCCCAACTTCTTATAATGCGCCATAATAAGAGTTCACAGTCTTCCTCCCATGTTTCCGTCTAGTTGGCCTTGAACAGCGTGCAATTCCAGTGCAAGTGTATAGTTGAGGCCCTCGGATGAGAAGATGACCAGCTGATTCACTTTCCCTTCTGAGAGATGATCTTGATATGATTAATACTGTTTTGATAATTCAGTCATAATGAAAGCACTTCCCATGCAGCAGATTCCCACAGCAGTATTTACTCCTTTTGCTTAGAGAAATCAAATTATTAGTGCTTAAATTCTATTGCTATATCAGTTAGCTGTACTTGCATAATGCCACTTGAGTAGTCTCGATATGTAGAAGCCATATATACATTTATTACTTAATAGTGAATGTCAGGGGTAGACAAAGCTGAGAGAAGTTTTATAGCCTGTATATGACAGTGGACAAGATTATTCTGTAATATATATGTTTTATTGTTGTATTCTTGAACCTCGGCAGACCTCTTGAGAGACTAACCATGACCTGGAAGAGAAATGGAGTGAAAATAACCAGTGGCGTTAGCAGTTTTGGGAGACGACTCACTATCAGCAACCCAACCTCTGCTGATGGGGGGATGTACTTCTGCGAAGCGAAACTGAGAGACAGCACAGAGGAACCAGCAAGAGCAAAAGCCTTCCTTTCTGTAATCGGTAATTCTCAAGGCAATGTGTTTTTTAGTAAAACAGGCTCTGGACTGAGGTATAATAGGAAATAAAATTGATATCTTAATATTTTATTGACCTTACATTTGAACCTTTCTTCAGAGAATGGAACAAAGGAGGTGAAGGAGGGTTATCTCCCAAATTAATTCAGCTGTTCGTCCCCATGAATATAAATTCATCAAATAGATTATTATTTTTAAACACTGATGTGATTCTGAATCCCCTGTGAAACTATACATTTAATCAGAAGTTGGGGAAATACAGTAGTAAAATCCTTATTGGGCAGCTTCCACATCTTGGCTTTTAGATGCATTAAATCTTGATTAACTCCCAGCTTGCTTACATCTAGTTTTAATATGTCAAGTGCCTGTACTTCCGAAAGAAGCCTTTTAGGAGCACTTGTGTGCGTTGTCTCTTGCAAGTGCCAGTCAGGGGGCCAAGGACGTTCCTGAACACACAGGCAGGCAGATACCATTACCAAGGTAACAAACTGGAGAAGGAAATACCATTGAAATTGGTGCTACATGGTAGACCTTCAACTCCTAGGGAAACTTTGGTCTTCGTATTTTTAAAGGGACATTGATGCCCTTTCACTACCTGTCTCCACCATCACCTCAGTGTTGGAGTTTTGCTGTAGCAAGGAGGTTGTCATCTGGAAATGGTAGCTACTGTGTATGTCATATCCTGATGTAATTATGCAAATTAGAACACTGCACACAGTGCGGAGAGTTTTTTGACTTTTAGAATAAAGGATGTTTTAGAACAGAGACATTTAGATGTTTTAAGCCAGAGCTGATTGTGTAAAGTCTAGCTTTTATGTAATGGTCCCAGTAATAACTATGCAAGTGTCCTGGAGAGGTTATTGTTCTGGCAATGATACAAGTCTCAGCCTTGATCAGAATTCATGCACATGCATCTCTGTAGTTCTGTAGTGCATTGCAGAGGGAATTCAGCATGCAATTCTCCACAGCATTTTAGCCCTCTGAAAATACATTTTAGAGGCTGCTGTATGGTCTGTATTCTATTAAAGCAATTTATAGTAGTTCACACTAAATGAGAAAACAGCGCACTCTACAAAGCTCTGCTCCAGGTTCATTTGTAGCACTGTGTCTCTATTATATTTATTACCTACAGGATGAAGTTTGGTACCAGTCTTTTTCTTTGTACTGTGTTTCTTAGAATTATTACCTCGTGGCTTCCCTTCCCTTTAAGGAGCAGAGATGGATTTCATTTATTTATGGGTTTTGTTTAGGCTTTTCCTTATTCATAAGATTTTATTGTAACTAGTTTAACTTTGCTGCTATGCTGTCAGATCAGTCTAATGCAATACTTAAAGCAGCCTCTCAGTTAATCTAAACGATTCTTAAATACAGTTACAATAAAACTGAGAAACAATCATTGGGGAATCATATTAAACTAGCAGTGCTGCCTTTCTTTAATAGCTTATCTGCTTTCTTATTTTTAAATGTTTTATTTATTTCTTAGCCAGTTTTAGGGGGCTGTCAGGGAATGAAGTTATGAAAAGGCCTGTAGATAAGAACAAGCAGATGAAAGAAAGCAGAAACAAATTGGTTACCAATTACTTTTATTTCCTCGTGATGGAACAAGACACTTCAGTTGCAGGTGTTTACTCAATGTGTCAGCAAAGCCTGATAGATTTCTTTCTTTATGAGTTTCTTAAGCTGCAGGATGGATCTCTAATTCTAAACAGGAAGCCAGATCAAAGGATTAGTAGTTAATGCATAACTTATATTCAGCCTTAGAATTCTTGGATGGATCTGGCCATCAATTAATCAAGGGATGGATTCTAGAGGAAAGTGCAGATGAGATTCAAACCTAGGAATTTTTGCAGTGTATCCCCCTCGTAGTCTGTTGGAGTAGTAGAATCATAGAATCATTTAGGTTGGAAAAAACCTTTAAAAGCATCGAGTCCAACCATTAACCCAGCGCTGCCCAGCCCACCACTAACCATGTCCTTAAATACCACATCTGTGTGGTTTTTGAACATTTCCAGGGATGGTGACTCCACCTCCCTGGGCAGCCTGTCCCAGTGCCTGACCACCTTTGTAGTGAAGACATTTTCCCTAATATCCAGCCTAAACCCCCTGGCACAACTTGAGGCTGTTTGCTCTTGCCCTGTCGCTTGCTCCCTGGGTGCAGAGACCGACCCCCCCTGCCCGCAGCCCCCAGCTGGAGTGAGCGATCAGGTCCCCCCCGAGCCCCCTGCTCTCCAGGCTGACCCCCCCCAGCTCCCCCAGCCGCTCCCCACAGGGCTTGTGCCCCAGCCCCTTCCCCAGCCCCTGCCCGGCTCTGGACACGCTCCAGCCCCTCCACGTCCCCCTGGCAGTGAGGGGCCACAGCTGAGCCCAGGGTTCGAGGGGCGGCAGCACCAGTGCCCAGTGCAGGGGGACGGGCACTGCCCTGGCCCTGCTGGCCACGCTGGTTGGGGTACCAGCCAGGCTGCTGCTGGCCACCTTGGCCACCCGGGCACGCGGCCGGCTCCTGTTACTCCCAGTACTCACAGAGAATCAATTACACCTGTCCATTTGCACGCATAAAATATTTGTGGTGTGTACGTGTTGATGGTGACCTAGTAATGAGCTGTACTACTGGGATAATAACGCTGTGTGGACTTAATAAGGGGTCTCAACTAACAGGAAAAGGAAATTATGTTAATAGAAGAGGTTTGTTTCCAAAATGATTGGGATAAATCAAATACAGACCCTCAATATTATGGTAATGAGAGCTTTTATGGATTAATAGAAAAAAAATACTTTACTATTAACAGGTAGAATAGGGGTAGCAATAAAAAAAATGCATCAAAGATAAAAATACAGAGTTAACCAAAGGTTTTTTACACAAATATCAGTCCTTGCCTTTCCCAGCTCAAGGATGTCACACAGCTTGAATGTGGGCTCAGATGGTGATGAGCTTTATTAGAAGGCAGTGGAACTTAGTCCAAAGGCATGTACTCAGTTCAAATTATCATTTGTGGCCTACAATATTACCTCTGATTATTTTTTTTTTTCTGGATATTTCTGAGAGTATGTCTCAGTTTGTAAATAAAAATAACAATAATATTTGAAAAATCTGAATACCTAATATAATAAAGTAGTACTGCATATACAAGAAGAGCATCCTTTAGTCTTGTGCTGGACTGCAGTTTTCATCTGAACGTGGCAAGAGGCTTTCTGACATCTTCGTATTGTTCCAGCAAAGATAAACTGAGGTGGTTCCAAACCTTGGTTTTATTAGCTGCAGTTGTTATAAATTTTTAAAAGGTGGAATGTTCCTCAGTTGGCAGAGTAACAGTATGGGAAAGATTTGTTGCAGATTAGATAAGAGCACATTTGTTTTATCAGTAACAGTTTGAAGATTAAGTAATTTAAGGAGTCTTCTCGTGAACAAACTAATTTGAAAACTGAGCTAATCTTAAATTCTTTTGCTCCAGTTCTGCAAATCCCGTTAGTGACAAATTGCAGTAGTCGTTTTTTAAGTGACTGCTCTATGGGAAATTAAGAATTTTAGGAGCTTAAGAAAATGAGGAACGAAACCTTTCTACTACACAAAATCTGTGCTGCTCTTTAAATTAGATGCAGTCGGAAAGTAAGTTCTGAACAAAATAAGGAGAAAAACAATTAGAAAGTATGGCCTGGCATGATGGGGTGTTGTACAAACTGGGTGGTGAGGCCCTGTTGGCCTGTCCAAAGGAATAGGATGGAATAAAGCAGAATCACAGTAGAGGGCTTTCATCCTTATTGGAGCAGTTTTGTGCCCAAAGAACTAAATTAATAGACATATTGTTCTTATCTAGGCATTTCCTAAGGAGAATTTTTACACCCCGGCTGGATAGACCTCTATCTGAAAATAGGATGATGCGGGAGTGTTGTAGGGCTGTGCCTGTCCTGAAAGGCTACCCTGGTTCCCATCAGGTGCAAAGGATAAGGCTTCGTGGGATCATGGGATTCAGGAACACATAAGAAAAGTGATGAGGTTAGGGTGGAGGGCTCACCTGGCTAGGGTCTGAGATAACTATAGGGCTCTTCCTCCACCACTGTACTTCTCCAGGAGTGCTGAGATGCAGGAGAGCCTTCTTTGTGCATTGCCGTTGCTCACGGGTTTGCGTTGAATGTATATGTAACGGCCGGAGCAGGAGTTCTTCCTCTGTGACTGCCAGCCTCGGTACCTTGTGCTCAGGTCTCATGGCTCTCGCTTAGGCACTTGGAAACGCTACAAATGATGTCCTGAAAGCAGAGGAAAGTATTTTTCCATGATGCTTGTACTCACATATCGTGCTTAAGAAAAGACCACGATGACTGTGTTCATGTACTTTATGTAAGAAATGAGAGTTTTCAGGAAAACTATAACATGAAATGTCTTTGGATTTGCTTAAACTGCAGTTTGGACTCAAAGCAGAGAAATGTTCATGATTTTTGGTTTGGCATGCCTCAGAGGGACTTGAGATGGACACAGACGTGTCACCTTGGGCTCGGATGTGCACAGGACCTATATTGCAGTGACGGAAATGGACTTCTGGGAGCTCCAGCTTTGTCTCTGATCTTCAGAAGTTTCCCCTTTCAGTTCTGCAGACAGGAGCTGTGTTCCCTGTGTTGTTATAAGGTTTCAGAACACAGAGAGCGCAGCTCGCAGCAGGGCTAGTAGCAAGAAACTAAGTGTAGCTTTTCAGGTCTTTCTGTTTTACCCTGATATTCATGCACAGAAAAACCTGCTTCAAGGAACCTGTCGTACCTGCACAGACCATGGGGCTGCTCTCCCAGCATGGCCAGGCTCATCGACTGGCTGCAGTTACAGGCTTTGTACCTACAAGGGACTCTCAAGTTTCCAGTTCTCCTTTCTTTAGAAGATAGTCATCAAAAAAATTAGTTTATGGTAATGTTAGAGAAGGGCTTCTATATTGAAGGCTCAATTTTCCTCTTAAATATGCGGGCCTGAATTTCTGAGTGATGCAGGAATTTCGGCTTTGGAGCAGCCCCAGGGACTTTCTCTGTTCTTTCTGACTTTCATGTATGTATCTAGGATTAGGTCACACATCTCCAGTGCAGCTTGAAGGGTATGTAATGGATGCTGACTGCTATCTTTTGAATGTTAAAATCAGTGACCATGTAACTCTGCGTGGGGGAAGTTAGAACAGTATCAAATTTTGCAGACTCCCAGAGGCTTTGCAGAGAGGCTGTCTTTTCAGTGATGTCTGTAGTGCTAAAAACGCCCTGAAACCTTCACCAACTATTAAAAGCATACATTTATATTCAAATATTCTTTCTCTCCTTTGCTTGTTCTTGACCTTTTAGTTAAGATCAGTCAAACACCAATACAATATCCGAACAATACAGTATCTGTTTCTTTCAGCCTAATATGTGATGTGACCTCTCTCATTGCATACCACAATGCCCTGCCAGCAGGGAGAACTCAGTGTAATGGATCCGTTCCTATTCTAACTGTTGTGATTCTGTGATTTCCGAAAGATTTAAATGTTTGACCTGATACCAACAGACTGCTGTCATTCCTAGAAATTGCAGTGTCTAGAGGCTTGTGTCTGGCGCGTTACTAGGTTTGAAGATGTTGTAATTTCACCGCACAAATTTCAACACATGATTATTGCCTACATCAATAAATGTTCAAATTTGTACTGTGTGTTTCAAACCAAGCCTTATAAATATGCAATAGAATCACATATACAGACAGCCAGAATGCCCCTTCAGAATGCCATCTGACCCCTATAAATATTGCTGCATTTTTATGGTCACTTTCTGATAGTTATTCACCAGGTGGTGTATAACCCAAATTCAGATACCCTGCATTTTTACTTGTGATTTATGCTGGGGCTACAGGCCCTCAGGCACAACCTGATGAGCAGATGATAGATCTGACTCATCTGAAAAGTGAGGAGCTTAGGTTTCAGTTGTCTAGCACCTGGAACTAGAGCTATTTCTTCCCCAGCCTGAGTTCTGTTGAAGCCATAGACCCTTCTATGAAGCAAAGAACCTTTTGAGCATCCCTTTTGCTAGCGTGAGACACATGGATGTGGGAAATCAGCACAGCTTGCATGGAAATCGGTTTGATTTCCCTGAAAGCCCTAAGAGTGTACCTACCCCGGTACTGCTGTGATTCTCTCATACCTTAAATCACCAAGACTAATTTTCTGTGTGTATTAGACTTGGGATGCCACAGTGCTGTTGTCCACATGGGATTCTAGATTTCCAGAATTCCTTTACGAATTGGCATTGCCTTCCCACCCAGGCTTGTCTCTGTCTCCAGGCAGTAGAAGCAGGTAGTTAACAATCAGCACGTTGCAGAGTTGCTTCTGGAAGGTTTTCTGCCTGTGCTTAGATTTCTGTCTGTGCTTATCACGCAAGAATGAGGTCTGGCTCCCCTGCGGGCTGCTGTTGTCTCAGCCTCTTGACCCCTCTGTGTCAATTTTAGCATTTGGCAGGGCTTCCAGCTGCTGGAATGTCCATGAGAATTGAGTTCAGCAGGCTTCAGTGTAAGGAAAAAGCTGGGTCTGGGCTTGATGAAGACCAAAAATCATATCTGTTGGCACACCTACAGCCTGAAAGTCCTCTGGGAGTTGTCTGTGGCCTTTAGATTGCATCTTTCTGCTGCTCCTGCTCTTTTTCTGTCTTTTCTGCTTCCGTTTCTCCCTGCTTCTTTCAAAGAAAGCTGATGTGAATCTTCCTTTTATAACATCACATCCCATTTGCCAAGTGACAGTTGCCACTGACTTCAAGTTCCTTGTCAGGTAATTCATTGCTTGATACCTGCTCACCTAAACATCTCTAAATGTAATAAGTTTCTTTGAGGGAGGTGTATAGGATTTAAAGGATGGAGCACAGACTGTAGGATAGGATTTTGGAAGAGGTATGGGGAAAGAAGACTGTATAAATATGCCAAGTATAACTGCAGTAACTGTATGCCACAGCAGCAGTGGTCACAGAACCACTGGCATCTTTGAGGTCACGTTAAGTGCTTTGCAGCTGGACTGCAGGCCCGTGTTGAAGAGAAAAATTTGCAAATTTATCACTGGTGTGTGAATACGTTGCTGATCTAGGAGAAAATTTGAGAGCTGGTAGGTGAAGACTGCCGCGTTTAGAAATGGGCCTGTTAAGGGCAGAGTGCCTTACGGAAGGGGGGTGGAAGATGTGCAGTCAGGACCTGCCTCAAAAGAGGAAAATATATTTGAACTTCACTGGCTAAAGAGACACCCATCGAGGAAGCCCAAAGTTAGAAGTCAATGCGTGGATGTGGGGGTATGTATCTGGATGATATCTTGATCCTGCGCTGCTTTGGCCGCCTTTCCCCTTCAACTCGCCTCACGATCAAATGAAGTTGCCATAGAATGAAAGCTTCAATTTTTTTGAGAGATGGATAGAATACTTAGGTGCGTGTTCACAGATATGTAGATAAGTAAAGTTTGGGAATAAAAAAGATAACATTCTGGAAAGTGGAGTGCAAGGAAAACATCAGACAAGGCTTGGAGAATGGTGTGAGAAGAAAGTGTGCTTGGAGTTAAAGCATGGGCTGAGATAAATTGCAGAGGACTCAGCAACTTAGTTGATCAAATGTGTCAAACTGTGTGCCATCAGTGAATTTCAATTAAATGTTCAGCTTTTCAATTTGTTGTTTAGATTAATGCATGAGATCATGTGCAATAAATCACAGCTGATTATGCATGTTTATTAATAGTTTTATATTTAGGCAGTGAGGATCAATAATGTTAACACATGTATATTATTAGAATATAATAAATCAGGTAGCTTGTTTTGTTGGGTTTGCTGGGTAAATGCATATTCCAGGCTGTTTTGCAACCTCACCTCCTCCTCTGCACAAGATGTCAAAGACTAATATTGATTTACTTTATTTGGAATGAACACAGAATTGTAATATCCATTGGTGCTCAAATGAGACCCCAGTTCCGTACACTCTAGCAAGTATTTTACTGCAGTTAGTGGGAAGGAGTGCTGGGAAAGGGGGTTTTGCATTCTAATCTGGTGCTTACTGGTGTGTACCTGCTGGCGTGTCCAATCATCCCTATGAAATGGTTGCATTACTTGCCATACTACAGGTGGTAGCAGGAGAAGTAAGATTTTTCAGGATAAAATTATGTGGGTTTGGTTTTATTTATGAAAATATTAATGTCCTGTCAATAATACAAATCACACATCTGGTTTTCAGGCATGCTTGGTGAACAGAATTGAAAGAAGGTCAGCTCAAGTGACCTTGAATCTTATTGTAGCTTACTATACTTTTTCAAACGTACTTGATTTCCTTAAAATGGAAGTACAAGTAACTTGTTCTTACAAGCTACTGATTTCTGTGTTTTCTAAAACTTACTAGCAAGTTTGTCTATGCTACAGTAGAACTCGTTATAATCTAATAAAATGCTTCTAAAAACAGTACTCAGATGATAATTGCATTGAACAGACTATGCCAGTTTTTAGTTACCATGATAATTACTGCAACCTTAATGCCTGTGGGACTTTGACATGATGCTCTTCAATTTTATGCTGCATAGAAGAAAGAGTTACATGACAGCATACTCTACGATTTCTGGAATCTTGTCTTTGTTTAATTAAATGTCCAATATCTTTTCTTTAGCCCTAATGATAAAGTGTGGATTTTTATGATTATTACTATAACTTCAATTAAAGCATTAAATCTGTTTGCTTTCAAGAAATAAAACAGTTGAGAAATATTTTTTTTTAATTATGCCGCACTTGTCCTCTGATGTTGGTTCTCTGACATGCTACGGCACTTTATTTGGCATGCTTCATGCCTTCATGAGGTGGAATTTAGTTTAGATACTGAAGCAAACTATCCTATAAAATACTCTGTTGTAAATATAAACCTTTACAAACCTCTCGGGAGGGCCTTACTGAGCGAAGAATTAAAATGTTCCATGATTCAGACCTATAAAATGAAAAGTAGCCCCTGCTCTGAGTATTAACTTGCAGTGCAAACCCCTAAATCTTACCTTACGTTGACTTGACTCTAGAATCCTTACTTAGCATAGGAAAAAAAAGTTGTTGGCTTTTTCTATGATGTTTTTACTATCAAGAAAAGTACTTTCAGTTAGAGACAAACTTAAATACAATGTGTGTGAATAGATTATATGATGAATGTCTTTACATCAACACCTCTTTTTCATTTGGCTGTGGCTTTGTTTGTTTACTTTTGTTCGCTCTCCCCGTTCTAAAGAACCACCGTATTTCACGGCCGAACCCGAGAGCGTGATTTTGGCTGAAGTGGGGAAAGACGTGGACGTCCTGTGCCAGGCGATGGGTGAGTGTGCGGAACAATTCCAACCAGGATGAACGATATCTGTATGTTCTGTTTTAAAGAAAGTATCTTATATAAACTTTTCATGTTTTGGGGCCTCTGCGTTACTGCTAGCTATCACAGATCCCAGGGAGAGGGATGGCCTTTGCCCTTGGAAAATCCAGCAGTCCTCCCAGTTTGGTTTAGGTGTGAGTGATGCTGGTACATCCATGTTTGCCTGTTGAGCAGGGCAGCTCCCGCTCCCTTCCCCCTGGTAGCTTGCTTTTGCTTCATAGTTGTCCTTACGTAACAGACATTAGTGTCTTGAGCCAGAAAATTAGCTGAGTTGAAAGTATGGTTATGGAACCCATCATTTTCAATGTAAACAGTAATTTCAACAATTCACATGTGCTTTTTTCTAAAAGTTATGGAACTCTTACAATGAATAGAAGCATCAGTAGCTCTGACATTTAAGTGTAGTTAAGAATTCTGCAGGAGGAGAATTACAGACAGTTTTTAATTGGCAAGTGTTTTAATAACATAAAAGGCTTCAAATGTGTAGAATTCCACCTAAACCAAAAGGGGTTTTTTTAAGATTTAGTTCCAGAGAAATAGAAGCACCCCCTAGTTTAGCACTCTAGTAAGATACAAGGTGTTGCAGTCTGTGATTGGAGCATGTGTCTAGGTCAACGAATTACTACATGACTTTGGCAAGTGGCTGCACTTTTTGTTGTCTCACTTTCCCTAATGTTGAGTTTAACAAGCAATGCCCATAAAAATGCCATCAAATCCTTGGGTAAAATGTACATACCCTTGATTAAAAACCCACCCTAACCTAACAAACAGCTTGTTTGGATGGGCTTTTCCTCTAGATCAGAGCCAACATGTGATTATATTATTTCCACTATGATTTAAGTGTTTCTTAATGCTTGATGTAGGAAAGGGTCAACACTACTTTTCCAGAAGGGAGCTTTGCAAATAGCGAGGTAAGCAAGTGTGTGCGTGAGGGTTCTTCGGCTGATTTGGAATGTCAGAAGCCTCTGATGAGGTCTCTCATGAAAAGGCTCTTGTAGAAATGAAGCTATCAGGTTATAAGAAACAAGGTCATCTTGTTAATTAATAGCTTTTTAAGTAAGTCACAGCAGGACCTGCTGTCAACGGAGTTGCCTAGGAATCTCTGCTGGAACCTGTGCTGTTCAACATACTCTTAAATGCCATGAAAAAGAGGGTGAATAGTGAGCTGGTAATATTTGCTGAATATATAAAATTATTCAGAACAGTCAACATTAAAACTGACCACAAAAGAGTTGCAGAAGGTTCTGATGATTTGAACTGACTGGACAATAAACTGGCAGATGAAATTATTGACAGAGATTAGATTTTCTATTACTATGGAGAAAAGGTATGTTTTCTGAAAACCTTAGTTCAGTGCCAAGCCCTGGTTGGGAATGTTAGGTGCTGGGGAGAAAGAAACAGAAAAAGATAAGAGAATGCTGCTGTGTGAATCCATGGGGCAGCACCCTCATCTCAAATACTTAACGCAATTCTAATCACTCTGTTGGAGAGAGCTATGTAGAAAAACTAGAAAAGATACACAAAAGTAGAAATAGTGTCACTAATTGGAGGATTACCGTGGTTTTTGAATAACGAGGAGTTAAATTGGCTGGGACGTTTTGTGAAAGAGGTGACTGACGGGTGGGTGCCATATGGGAAGGGGAATGGGGGAAGATGATTTTGCATTGCTTGGTGCAGGAAGCAGAGGAGGCACCCAGCTGAATTTTCAGATAGGAGTTGTGCGATAAAAGAAAGATAACACTTTTTCAAAAAACATAAACTGTGGAGGTCATTGGTCCAGGCAGTAGCTGAGATCAGAAATAAAAATTATTTAGAAAAACAAAATTTATGGGAGAAAAATCCAGTAAGGACTATTAAACACAGCTGCGTGAATGCAACCTCTGGCTCAGGAAATAGCTAACGCAGAGGTTACTGGAGCTGAGAAGGTGGAAATAGTGCCGTGTCCTTGGGCTGCTCTTGCATTCTGTGCCTGTGCATCTAAGACAAGACAATTTCAAAGGAAAGAAATGTGACTGGCTAGACATTTATTCTGGCCATGTGCCAAACTCTATGCTTCAGCATGTTTTGACAAATACTGGCTTTTTTTTTTTTTTTTTTTTTTAAATCGGAGAAGATTTTTCAAGTAGCAGAATTTAAAACTAATGTTGGTATCATTACAGAAATAGAGTTAAAAAAGCATTCTGAGATTTCAAAAGAAAAATATTTCACTACCGCACAATTAGTTGGCGAATCTCTGGACTAGTTCACTGTCACTGAAAAAAAACCTATCTGCTGTCTCAAATGTTTTTCACCTACTCAAAAAAAATAAAACAACAACAAAACAAACAAACAAACAAAAAAAACACAACCTGGAGGGACTGGGGAGAGAAGAGGCTGGCTCTTCCTTCTACCCTAACTCTTCCTTACAGCACTTTAGCTCCCAAGGGGATTAATAGGGCACTCTTAACCATTCTCAGTAGATGAGGTCATGTTGGAGATATGGGAACCCTTACTAGGCAAAATTATTTATTTCTGCTGAACTCTTATAGCACACATCTGATCTGCTGAAGAATGCGGTGCAGGAGTATGGAAACCTGTCTTCACGTGGATCATTTTGCTGAGTACCTATAGCACAGACTTATAAGGGCCAGGTACTAGTATTAAATAAACATAAAGGAGCTTTGATCCATTATTACAGAAACCTGGCATTTGCCAGCATTTAAAAAGGCTAAATGAAGATTGCTGTCTCCCTGCTCCGAGCTAGGAGCTAGAATAAAGCACTGGGGGAACTGCAGAGCTGCCCCGTACCTTTACTACAAATAGAAAGACAGATTGTATTTCCCCCAGCCCCATCAAGTTCTGTGCACAAAGCCCGTTTGCCAAGTCTTGGTGCACTTTGAATGTGTGAAAGACAGATTAATTTCACAGTATAAGCAGAGATTAACTGTAAATAAAATTGCAGCTTCCACAGACTAGCTTTATACTTCCCTGTAATGGAGTTTCAGGGTACCAGAGTGCGCAGTAACCATGCTCTGTTGTGTATCTTTCAGCAGCTGCTGATGCTGCCTGCATTTTCAATGGGTTTCCTTTAAATGCTTTTTCTTATTTGCTTATAGAAAGTTTAGAGCTGCAGGCAGCGGTGGTGGTGTCTAGGGAGTGCAGTTAATTGGACTTTAGTTCTACCTGTTTAGACAAGTAGATGGAAAGATGCTTTTGGGATTCCCCAGTAGCCCACTGGGATCTAGAGAAGGCTATAAAAAATAAATAACAAAAATGACACAGTGCATATTTCGAGTCTTTTATCCAGGTTCTTAAGTAAGTTAAATTTGGCAAAGAGTCAAGCATCTGTTTCACAGATGGGGAAACTGAGCCGCAGATTGCATACATTATTTGCCCAAGGTTACAGAGAAAGTGGCAAAGCCAGAACCAGTCTCAGTTCCTGCCTTGCCTTCTCCTCCACAGCGCTCAATTAATTTCTCCCTGAAAAAATGAATAGTGCTGCAGACATGCTGAGAAATAAGCTTATTTTATTTGTTATTGCTAGTCTTTTAGGCCACTCTGTAATCTCTCAAACAGTAAGGTAGGACAGATGCTGCTTGGAAGGGTATAGTACAAAAGGGCTTTAAAGTGTTTTCTCCTGTTCATAATTTTTTCACCAGAAGTTTTCGGAGAGGAAAAGAAGCGAAATTCCTTTGGGGGTGTGGGGAGAGAAAAGGATGTGGGGGGGGGGGAGGGGGAGAGGAAAGGAAGCTGGCTTTAACCATTTTTATAGCCAAAGAGGTAGCAAAAGGATAAAAGAAAATGTGTACGACTTGGAAGACAAATCTCTCTGGGAAGACCACTGAAGCCCAAATGAATGCTGCTGACAGGCATCAGAGTACTCAGATAAGATCCTATTATTCAGGCTCATAACTTTGAGTAGAGGAAGATATCCATAACCGAAATGTAGAAAAATAGAGATGGTAATATTTAGTTTGTCAGCTGAGTTGGTGATAGGAAGGTGTATCTCACAGTGATTATAGGATTAGAAGGTTTGCCAATACTGTTAGTAGAATGGGATTTACGGAATGACACCAATGTTAAAGGTTTGAGTGTACAGAATGCAGGATTTCATTATTTCCTAGGTGCCTATCAAGTCTAATGTGTGGGAAAATGGAGTTGCTATTATTTAAACTTGAAATCATTTCCAGGCTTCTCAGCATCAGGAGAACTATTCCATTTTGCATCATCTGTTTCTTCATTACTCAGTGATAATTTGTGTTTGCCCAGGAGGATTTTCAAGAGATGAATAACACTCTCACCGAGAATTCTGAACATTGAAATTTACGCTAATTTTGTATATGGGCTGTTGTATGAAATTTAAATTATGCCTATTGCAAGCTACTACTATGTCTATTCTCTATCAGAAAATGCACTCTACATAGTGGCTTCCTTCCTGAGATGATTACTTTCTGGATTATGAGTACATTTTATTTTATCAGCAGAACAAAAGCATCAGAGGTGATCGTAGTAAATGACACATGTTTATAAAAGTAAACAGCAGCAACTGAATGTTGTTCTTCAGTTGTTAAATACGTTGCTTTTCCATTCATCCCAGAAGTTAATATAGCTTTTGTCTGTATAAAGAGAATAAGTATACAGAGACAAGATGTGAATGGAAGTATAATACAATAGTATTTAACTTTGGGATTTTTAAAATGACAGCGATGATAATACAGATCTTCCCGAGGTGCTTTCACCTGAGAACCTTAAGTCATTGCCATCATTGCAGTGAACTTCATTGTCTGCAGACGCTCAATTCATCGGTGACATCCCATCCCTATTGCTTCTGTGACACCCTGCTTTGTTCTATCTGGGCAAATATCACTCGCTCGTGAATTTAAGTCCATAGTTCCTTACCTTATTACAAGGGACTGTGAAACTCTGAAATTTGAAGTTATATGTGTTCAAAAATAGCTACTGATGACAAAAATGCCGTGTTTGGGGCTGAAAGAACTTAAATTGGCTTGATACACTTGTGATGCTGTGATTATCCAATTACATAATGAAATACCTGCTTCACTGCAGGGCCCTCAGCACCTGGTCAGTTGGGTGTTTCTGGGATGTAAAGTTAAAATGTTGTCTGATGTGAGGAGTGGGGTGGCAAGACCTGTGTATGACTGTTGTAGGCCCCTGACATCTCTCAAAGAAAAGAGGATCCTACACTATTTGTATACACCGAATTTACAGCCACTCCATCCCAGCTGGCTGCGATATGACTGCAGCAAAAATGTGTGAAATAACTGTGTCAGGGCTTGTAGAACAGGCACATGAAGGGAAACAGGAATAAACGGGGCTGTAAGTTATATCTAGGGTAGGATTTTTGTTTCTCTTTAATGTCTGCATTTTTCAAATAACAGGTGAAGCTCGAGAATGAATAATAGTAGTTTAAAGCTGTCCCATTGTTGGCAACATGCTGTTTGTACATCAGCTCAAACTAAGCTGCCAAATTAAGACTCGAATACAGCCATGTGAGCACTTCATTTTTTTTATCTGTAACTTGCCATTTCATTTTTATTTTGACATCTTAGCTACAGTAGCACAGAGGAATCTTATTTGGGATGGAACAGTCTTATAGACTGGCTGCATTGCCACACTGCTGCTGTTTAAGTAGCATGATTCTGGCTTTCAAGATGAAATTGCTGTAAATCTTATTTTGTAGTAGCATGAAATATGATTGGGTGAAGAAAGTAATTTGATAACATGTTTTCTCAACATTCCCCCTTTCACTGTTTGCTGGTTTTATTCCCACATGTTCTGCAGTTTATTATTACCATTGATAATGTAAGATGCAGCCTCCATTTATCAAAAGGAACTTATAAAAATATAAGTAATTGGTATACAAGGATGGGAAACCAGGGATATGACCAGAACAGTGCTTAGTATTTTGACTACCTAAAATATGTTTTGCAAAGACTAACAGTGAAATTATTATTCTTTCTTTTTTAAAGGTGTTCCCATTCCCACCCTGGTCTGGTATAAGGACGCTGTTCCCCTCAGCAAGCTGGAAAACCCCCGCTACGAAGTACTGCTGAGCGGTGGGCTGCGGATCCACGCGCTGCGTCCTCAGGATGCTGGAATCTTCCAGTGTTTTGCTAGTAATAAAGCTGGGGAGATACAGACATACACCTACCTGGATGTGACTAGTGAGTAAGGAGTTGTGATACGAGATCGATCGATGAGTTGCCTTGTCTTTTCTGTAGGTGACCCTGCATCCATCAGATTTTTCCACCGCTCTGTGCTCGTTTAGTTCAACTCACAGAACCTTGGTTTTCATCAAGCGTAGCTGCCCTAGCTGTAAGGTACCCCAAAATGTCCTCTGGCCTCAACACATTCTGCTGAAGCCTGTAGCAAAACTTCCCAGGACATTAGGGGCTTGCAGTGAACTCTCCTATTTCACACTACAAAAAGAGAACTTAGTGAAAATAAAAAAAATAATAAAAAAAAGAAAGATTAATTATGATGTACTTTTTTCTTTATACTTAATAATTTAGTTCTATTCTAATGTGATTCTGTTCTGAATTTGAACTACCACTTCATGATTGTGCATGGTATCATTTTGTCTGCCTTTTGTCTAGAACTACAGTTGATAGGGGAAAGAAAGTAAGTTCAAGCTAAATGGCTTATTTTTGGCCAGAAAGTCTGATTAAATGGTTTTCTTAATGAAGTACACTCTTCTCTATGGAAGAATTACAAATCCTAGTAGTCTCTTTTAAAAGCGATTATTAACAGACATTTCTGTAATACTATAACTCCTCTTCGGGAAGCTGATTTTTTAGCCTGAGAGCAGATTACACATACTGACCAGAATCCTACTGGCCGCAGAAAATACATCACCCCCAATTCAATATATATCTGGGAAATGCAGAAAAAAATGTAATGAAATGTAACTGGGGGAAAATAGGAAGGAAAGAAGCCTGGAAAATATCTTGGATAAGACTCAGGTTCTAAATTCTTTTGGCTGACATTTAAGTTTCAAAGTTAATGCCTTTCTCAAGTTGCTTTTCATTTTAAAGAATTCTGTTATAAAGATGAAAGAAAATACTTCTGTTTATCTAGTTTTCTCGACTTCCCCCCCCCAGCCACTCATTTTGAGCTTTATCTTCCTTTTACTGTAAGCCATCTGACTTGTACATGTACAAGCACTGATAGCTTTTTATTTTCCATGTAGGTAATAAACTGAATTAGATAATTCCTAGGAGATGAATAATGAAAGGTTACAGTCACTGCTGAAAGGTTTTCATGTATTATTGTCATGGCCTTCTCCATGATCAGCTCTATAAATGTGGATGTAAAGTCCTGCGTGATAATAGGTAAAGGATCTTTCTGATAGCTGATGCATTGAATTTTTTAAATTTTTCATTCTAGACATTAAACCAGCATTTATCCAGCCTCCAGAAGATACTACCGTTACAGAGGGGATGACCGCAGTGCTAACCTGTGAAGTTTCAGGGGCTCCAAAACCTGCCATCTCATGGAAGAGAGGTAGCCAGTTATTAAGTTGTTGTAGAAAAGCTGTAACCACATTTTCTTGGCCATTCCTATTAATGAGATGCTGTAGCGTCATTTAGTGCATATTTCTTCATTTCCTCGCTTCTGCGAGCAGTGGGCTTGTTGTGGGGCTGTTGTGAGCCAGTGGCCTGAATAGGCTGTAATAGTCTTTTGGAAGAACTAGAATTGCAGCGCTTAATCCGTGCAGTCTACGTGACACTAATCATGCTGTTCTTCCCTTCTGTGTTTCAGGAAACCAGATCTTAGCCAGTGGCTCCGTTCAGATTCCTCGGTTCATTCTTCTTGAATCTGGAGGGCTCCAGATAACACCCGTTTTCCTTCAGGATGCCGGCAATTATACTTGCTGTGCAGTCAACTCTGAAGGAGCTCTGAACGCTTTTGTGATGCTGACAGTGTGGAGTAAGGATAACGCTTTGTTTAAAGTCTAACTTTAATCAAGTATTAATCAATTTTTGTTGTATGCTCAGGAAATTTTCATAAGTAATTAGGCTTTTCTAGTTAATAGAGATACTTGTATGATTTAATAGGAATAATGTATCTATTTTAGGAAACCTATCACAAATACCCTTTTTGTTTATAAAATTATGCGTATATAGTTTTCTATTTTGTGCAAGGAAGTGTATTTAAATAGAGGCTCAGTCACAATTACGATTTTACTCAGGTTTTGCCTTGGCCAATCTTGCATTGCAAATCAGACCTTTTAACTTGTAGACGGGGCGATTTGCAGTTGGTTTCTGCTTCCAGGAGTCTGCAGGCAGTATAGACCAGCCCGTGCTGTTACTGGGGCTGGGGCTGCAGTTACAGTGATACGATTTTCCTCATACCTTTGTACTTCTTTGTGGCCCTGGGCACTGTTGGAAGCCAAACCAAATACAGCAGCCTTCATGCTACAGATTGGCACGGCACAGGGCAACTCATGAAATGATTTTGTCCTTCACCATTTGCTTTTGATCTCTGGTTTAGCATTTGTTCTGTGGGGGAAGAGCGTCTGATCCAACAGGTTCACCTGTGTTACTTCTGAGTTAAAATTAAGTGTAACATGGGTTTCGTTGCTAATAGAGAATAATGGTCATTGATTTGGGACTGAAAATAATTAAAAACAATGAAGGCGATGATGATAAATACAGAAATGTCATGGCCTTCTCTCCTTTCCTGTACTTGAAGTACTGATTATGCTGCTGATGTGTGGTGCATGTTTGGCATTTGTTAATCCCCAAACTGTGTAAGTTAAATCAGCAACATTTTTCCTTCTGGACCTGGGAATACCTGAAAAAAAATACTGACAGTAAATGTAATGGACTTGTGTCATATGGCCATTGTATTACTGACAATATAGAGTTGCTAGACATATCAGGGTGTTGTAAACTGAATGATATTCAGGTGTATGGATCAAGTAAAAGAGATCCTTCCTAATAATTTTTGAATTTTTTTGATTCTTATACATATTAAAGATAGTTCCTGCTCATTGTACTGCACTGGAGAGGGAAAAGAAAAGTGAATATAACCTAATATTTGTGTAGCAACAGCACCATTATAAAGCTAGAAGGCATACATAGGTACATCAGAAATAATGCTAAAAATTCTGTGCTATTAGAATTAGCTTTTGATTTTGCTGATGGTTCCTTCTTGTGCATGTATGAGGTATCTCAGTAGACGCTGATTATCTCTGTAGGGATTTGGGACTGATTAACATTATCCACATATCTTCTCTACTCATCCTAGCTGTCTACCTGCTTCAGCTGATGCTATCTGCTGTTGCTACCGTGAGTTAAGCATAATAGAGATCTTTCACACCGGATCTGGTTGCTGTAGTTACAGCAATTATTGTGTTCTAAGTCTCCAGGAGGTGCCTGAATAAAGATGTTCTGAAACATCTGAGTAAACAGCATATCTATCTTCTATGGAAAATTCAGGCTACCAGAAGCTCCTCCTCCTCTACCCTCTTTTCTGGATTTGATGAGATTGTAGGGTACCATTTCAGTTTTCCTCTTTCTGGGTATTTTTTTCTAGTGTACTCTTTGCACAGATTTTTCTTTGGTGGTGTTTTTGTTTTCCCTGCTCCAAACAGTGTGACATGTTTCCTGACTCAGTGTATGTTTGGGTTCATTCATAACATATTATGAACATACCTACTGCTTTATGGCTTAGGGAGCTGCCGTCGGCGCTTACCACCAGGCAGGTGAGGGTTAGTACAGCTTTAGCACGCTTCCTACCCAGGTCACTGCTGGCTCAGACTCATGCCCTCACTGCTTTTCCTTCCTTGCATCCACAGCGTACTACCTCTTCTTGACGCGGTGACATTAAGAGGGAGGGGAGCTTTCACCGCAGAGACTTGAAGAAGAACGTCCCGCTTGCTTGGAGTGACAGATGTTCAGTTGCCTGCTCTCTGAGTGAATACCCAAGTCAAAATGCTGTAATTTCACCTGAACTATGGCTTGTGTTCCTTTCAGATCGCACATTCATTGTTCAGCCTCCTGAGGACAGCACTGTGATCAAAGGAACTACAGCCACTCTGCGATGTGAAGCGACTCATGATCCTAGAATTTCAATCAGGTTGGTGATGTCAGTTCTTATTTGTGTGGTTTATCCCAGCTTAATTTTATAAGCTATATGAATAGCATTAGGTGAAAAGTTTCAGGACCCCAGATTTTAACACCAGACCCCTGATTACTGCATTATAAGGTTGTACACTGTATCATTAATCATATAAATCCCATCTTCTATTTCAGCCTTATGTATTATTTACAATGAGCTATGTTCCACTTCATGACTTCAATATAGCCTTCCATGATTTTACTGTCAAGGTTAATACACTATCAATAAAACCAACTTGTCAGAAGCTGATACTTAATGAGAGTAAAAGCCAAAGAGAAGGAATAGGATTTCAGAAGTGTTTACATTGGGGTGCATGAAAGCCACACAAGGCATGCCTGTGTTCTTGGAAACAACTCAATAACTTGGGGCTATAGTCTGCTCCAACTGTATAAAGGAGGACAGAATTTGTCTTAACTATTAAAATTTACACTAGAGCTCTTAGAGGATGCTCGTTGGCCATGAAAACTCATGTAGTCTGAAAGCAATACGAGCAAAAGAAAACGCAAGGAACAGTTTGGAAGGTGCTAGAAGGGTCAACTGAGGAAAGAACTTTGGAAAGAGAAATGCAGGTGTAAGAATGCCATGTAGAGATACTTAGCTGTAAGACTATGGGCTGTAGATATCCCTGTTGAGTGTTGACGCGTGTGTTGTGATAGCTGAGCTCTAGTAAACCTTGCCACAGCAGTTTCAAGATGTTACTGATTATGGCAGTCTAGTCTCATTACAGTCTTAGCAGAGATGGGCCAACACCTCAGCTGTTAATTGCAGAGTATGACATATGACGTTCTAGGTTAAAATGCCGATGAAGGTGAACTTAAGAACTTGGACATTTATGAATACTTCACCTTTTCCATGTAAAATATAAAGTACTGTTTATTAAATATATAGTATCTGGTATGCAATTACATTTCTCATTCCGATCACAGATCTAAAACTTAATTTTTTAAAAGGCCCTGCTCCTGAAAGTAACTGTAGGGGCCTGTCATTTTTAATGTTTGGTTACAGAAGCTGATAACTTACAGCGCAGTTCAACTGAATCTGTTTTGAAGTTCTTAGGAGTAATTAATAACTGAAACGTTGTAATACTCAGGTATCTTTGGAAGAAGGACAGTGTTGTAATAAATCCATCCAGCAGTTCCAGGATCACTGTAGAGAAAGATGGAACCCTCCTCATCAGCCAGACATGGTCAGGTGATATCGGAGACTATACCTGTGAGGTCATTTCTTTTGGAGGAAATGACTCCAGAACGGCTCGACTAGAAGTGATGTGAGTACTCCGTCTGAAATACACACTACGCTTGGTTTCAGATACCCTTGGGCATTTCTCTGGCGTTTCATTCTAAGTGATCTGGAGAGTCTGTAAGTTTGATTTTTGGTGTGGAGGTTTTTGAAAGGCAAATAAGCCTGGTTCATTCCTAATTAAACTGCCTTGAAATGTCCTCCCTTTTGCATACTGCCATGCTGCTGGGGCCTCCATTAACTGGAGCCTTGGAAGTTACTTCCAAGTAACTGCATCTGTCTGAACCACTACGTGTAGATACCCATCTGGTTGGGTGATAGAGCTCGGGGGATAACGATTAAGAGATGGCAACCCACTTGAAGCCAGTAACAAGTGGACTACTGCAGGGGACTGTAAATGGGACATGCCCTGTCCAGCATCCTTATCAGTGATCTGGAGGAGATGTTGGAGTACATGCTCATGAAGTTTCTAGGTGGCACAAAATAGATGGGGGACAGTTGATACACTTGAGGGCAGGGGCACCATTCAGAGGAACTTAGGCTGAGAAATGGGCCAGCAGGACCCTTATGAAATTCTAGAAAACAAACGCAACATCTGTATCTGGGGAGGAATAACCTTTTGCAGTAGTATAGCCTGGGCAGTGGCTGGCTGGTGGCAGTTCTGCTGGAAAGAACCTGGGGATATTGGTAGGTGGCAGCTGAACATGAGCCAGCTGTGTGCTCTGGCAGCAAAACAGGCTGACAGCATCCTGGGCTATGGTAACACCAGCATGGTAGATTGATGGCCATGATTATCCCCTTTTATTTGACACTGGTTAGTCTACATCCAGAGTACTGTCTCCAGTTTTCAAGACCAGGCTGAATAAACTGGTCTGATCTCATGGCTGACCCTGCTGTCGGCAGGAGGTTGGACTAGAGACCTCCTGAGGTCCCTTCCAACCTGAACCCTGTCATCTGTGCTGTAGGGCGCTCTGAAAAAGCCCAGGTGCTGCGCTATGATGTCAAGGTTATAAGAAAATGTTTTCCTCCTTTTAGTATTTTTTTTTTCTTTGTTAAACTTACATCAGAATAGCTGGTCCCTGGACAGACATTGCTTACTCCTGCATTCTCTTTATATGTACTTTTCCAGGGGAAAAATAGTTTTATGTATACCTTTCTTTATTCCTAAGGATCTTCAAAAATAAAACCAAGAAAATCTTTAAAGTACAGTTCAATTCTGAAAAAGGATTATAAAAATGTCATTACGGGGTTCCATATTTTCTATTTCTGTCTTTCCACTGGGGTGAAGTGTACTTCCATTTTATTTTTATGACTAAAAGCAACAACCGTGAGTTTGGTACACGTGTGGAGCAGACCAAATGAATAAGAAGGTAATGTTTTACATAGACTTCTTGGGTTTTATTTATTTGAGTAGTGCCACATGCTTTAATTTAACTAAAATTGCATCTGGTTTTGCTGGTCATGCCTGATCTCTCTGAGAAGATGGCAACTTCTGCTGTTGGCAGTGTAATGAGTTTGCCTCTGAGATTTGCTGTGCAGAGGGCTGTTTGATGCAGCATTATTCTGACAGTGCCAAGGCTAGATCAGATGCCCATTTTCAGAGAGTGGTCATACATTCTTTCTCTAATTAAGCACTCCTCAGCTCTCCTCCCAGAGTGCGTTTTACTGCTGGTTTGAGTCCAAGAGCAGAAGACAATTCAAAATATACTGCTACTATATTGAACCCCAGCTCATTCCAGTTGTGTTGGCTGGCTCTCCACGCACTGGGGCTGGCTCTTAATCCTGTATCTTCACTTCCTCCGATGTTCTGCTGGTCATCGCCCATCACCTGTTTTTCCTGGAGGAATTAAAGAAATATATCAGACCCACTCTTCTGGAGGACTTCAGTAACTGATAAGTCATTCAATCATACCTTGAATTGTGACATTTTATTTCAAAGTAGTGCTGCAGGTAGTGCAATAATGGCAGAGAACATTGCATTCCTTTGCAGCTTTCATCATTATCGTTTGGCTCAGCAGCACAAATCTGTGAGAAATAGAGATACATGATACAACAGAAGTGAAATGAAGAAGAAAATATGTGGAAAGGAAACGTCTGAAGTAAAGCCTAAATTAAATTCTAGCTTGTATACGAATGACAGATCTATAACATTCCCTGTTCTCCCAGATAATTCTCTTGTGCAGAACATTAACAAACAGGGCATGTACATTTCCATCGATGAGCACTTACACTTCAGTGCCTTGAGTAGCACTAATGTCAGACAAATGTTCAGAGGAGGCCTCTCAACAGATTACAGACTGGAGCAGGCTACCAACAGACAATATTGTAGCCTACCTCGCTTTATCTGACAACTCCAATTGTCTCACCACCTTTTTTTTCCCCCAAGAACCAGCATATCCCTCCTCTACCTTTAGGCATGTCAAGAGAAATTTCCAAAGGCACAAATAAGTTTGTTACTGATTTCTATTCAAACTGATTCAATTCAAAAGCATTGACCTTCAGGGTGACCTTCAGTTATTTAATCTCTGAGTGGTCTGGTTTTCTAATCTGAAAAGAAGGAAAGAAAACTTTTTCTTCCTTTGTCTTCCCTTGTTGGACGACAGGCTTGGGGGAAAAGGTACTGTTTCTTGCTAGAAGAGCATGCGCTGATAGCGCAGCATGGTATGCATTGGTGGTGCAAGCAGGATGGATCATTTATCTCACCATGTCTATGAAGAAAAAAAATATTTGAAAAGGAAAGCCAGAAAACTAATGAAGGACTTGCTAAAGTGCAGCCAAAGGTTACCTTGCTCATCAATTTTGCACTGATGGTACTTGGGCACAGAAACTAATTGCTAGTCAAGATACTCTAGTCATTCATTTGTCTTCCCTCTAAATATGTTTATTCTTCATGTACATCACTTGATCTGGTTTGCACGAGGTAAAACATTTTCAAGTGATGTTCCTCTTCTGCAAGACATGGATTTTAATTTTTTACTTTTTTTTTTCTTCTAGCAGAGTTTCTTGACTGCAAATACAGAAACATTTGCAGGTCTTTTGATGACGAGCTTGTGCTTCTCTTGCATTCCTGCAAGTCATACAATTTGATCCTGAAAATAATTATATGTTATGAAACATCCCAGCTTCATTTAGCTTTACTTTTATAGTCCTGTAAATGCCATACTGAAATACGTGTAGAGGGAAAAACGTTTGTTCCTAAAGCTGCATGAGCTGAGTTATCAAAATGTATCACTCACCTGACGGGAAAGTCTGCTGATTCCAGCTCAAAGTATCCTGAGGGTTCTCAGTATATATAAAATATGCAGAATTACCGTTATCTATGCCTGATAATAGCTGCTGCTCAATATCTGCCTGTCTGCAGTCCATACTAAAGAACCTCTTTGTTGTATGAACATGACCGAAAAGTATGGTAATGCTGCATTGTTGGAAAATCAAAGCCCTGTACAAGCCTCTGTTATGTCACAACATATAGTAAAATCTTTTAGGCTCTTTGTCTATGCAAAAATATGGGGAGGACAATGTAATACAAAAATAGACAATTTATTCCTGGCAGCAAGTTCATCTTCTTTCAGTTCTTTTTCACCAGAGAAAGAAATACTATTGTTCTGTCATCTTCAAAAGCAGAAGAGGGGAGCTAACCACTTACAATAAACCCCAGTGGGTTGCCAAGAATGCACAGTATCGCCTTTATCATTCATTTATACGTGAATTTTGATACCCTTTGTACTAGAGTATTTGTAATCGCTACTTTTTCCAATTTCTTCCCAATATATCCCATGAAAAAATAGCTTGATTGCTAAAAATAAAATCAGCAAGACCAATGCAGAGTAACAAATCAAAATCATGCCTCATTACAAAATTACCTTCATGTGGATCCCATATTCCTCAGTTCTAATAGCCCATCTCTTTTCCTTTCTGTAGGGAGTGAAAACAGGAAGGATGTCAAACTTGAAAATATATTATTCCTTCCTCGTTAGAAAGAAAGCTTCTGTTTATTATTCCAAGCTCTATGTTGAGATGTCATCCAAGAAGTAAGGTTCACTGCTGAGTCTAAACATACTTGATACTCAGAAGAGAAATACTTCCCAGAAATACACTGGGAAATACAATTGTGTCTGTTCGTCATTGAAGGTGTATCAGAAATGTAGGTGTTTTTAGCAAAATAAAGAATAAAATTCAAAAGCCTTTCCCAAGTTATCTGTAGATTTGAGCTTGTGCTGACCACCAAAATGAAATGGGAAATAAATCTGTGCGCTTTGGGACTTGGCAAGACTTTAATTTCAAAAATCCACCTCGTTACAGGCCTACGAGAGACAAAAAGCCTCAGAACTCATGGATGCCTTGCGAGAGTCCTTCCTATGTTTAGAAACAGAAGAGGATTCTTTTGCAAGAAAAACTGGAAAGTCTTGAGGAACAGATGATACATTTTTTAATTTAAAACATTATAAACTTTTATGAGCAAAGCCATCAGGGCTGAGTGCTTGGCTAGGCTCAACTTTTTACCACGTTATCAGGTCTAGCAGATGAACCACCTGCTCCAAGTTAGACTTGTATGGTGGACCTGATTTAGGAAATAATTTATGAAATAGGAGCAGGGCTTTTTTATAAACTGACAAGAAAACTTGTTTAATCTCCCTTGCCTTTTTAGTAATCCCCTCTTCAGTCACAGTCTCTCTAATTACCTGCTGTTGGACCATTTTTCTCAGAAATCTCTCCAAACCGTGTCTGGTTTATTTCCCTCAGCAAATAGTCTGCTTTTAGCTAATTTTACGAAACACTCTGTGTGTTTGCTGAGTGAATTTTTCAGCTGCCCTCTGGCAGTGATGAGCTGACTCAAAACATTAGGGTTTCTGTTTTGAACATGTATCATCTGCAACTAGCTAGTATTTCTCTCCCAGATTGTCACAGTGGCTTCAAGTTCTTTTCTTGCAAATCTGCTGTTTTAATTGCTTTGTCAGAGTCCCTTCAGGTCACCTTGGTGGTTATGCCATTAACCCTGGGCTTATCTATCAATTACAGATTTAAAAGTGTTCATAGACATACTTTGCTATCGTACAAAGAAAGTTATGGAAAAGTTGTGTCCATACAACTCTTCAGCAGTAGAGTAGTGAGGTCTTAAGATATTCTATATGGAAAAACCTTCATATATTTCTTGTTTGGGGCTTCAGTCAACAAAAGAAAAATAATAATAATGCTGGAATTAAACTTCCAATTCCAATCAAGGGCTGTCCCGTGCCTGTGTGTTATTGTCCTAAACTTCATCTACTTTCTTGCTCTATCAGAAGCTGGGTAGTTCTAGTCCGAGGTCCTTCTCATCCTGAAGAGCGGTTGGAATTACCATTCCGTGCAATGATGTCTTGGATGTTAGCAGCAAGGAAAAGTAATTCTCTTGTAGGAAAAAAAGCAGCAATGATCTCTTTTGGGAACATGAATATTCATGATGGTGGTATAGGTCTCATTTGTCACTGCTTCCACACAGTATGTGGTAGCAAATGAGAGGGAGAGAAAGTGTAAGTGCTTGGTAAAGTAAGAATTACTATTTATTAATCTCTGCTTTTGTATACTACAAACAGAGAAGTACACTTCTGTGCTTTGTCTTTGTAGTTTTAAATATTTATTTCTGTCCAGGTGTGTTTCTTAGGCACTTGTTATGTTCACCTTGAGGGATTTAAATCTGTAAGCGCCATCTGTTGCTGTTCGGTGTGGACACATATGGCTAAGGAATATGATATTAGTGGAGATAGGTGTACTGGATGGCTGCTGCAGCTCCCACTGCTCAACCTCTGTCTGAACAGAAAGTGCCTGTTTCCTTCACACGGCTGACTGATCACCAGTTTGTGTCAATCTAAGCGAATAACCAATTAAACCCAAATCCTAAGGAAAAAAAAAAAAAGAAAGCAAAAACCAAAACCCATGTTTGAACTCAGTTTGTGCTTTAAAAAAACATGAAAAAGGGAATGTCCTCTCTTTTCCAAAAGCCTTCTGAGACTCATACACCAAGAAAAAGAGACTGAGCTGCAAAGCCTTTCCTAGTGATATAGCCTCTGTCCTCAAATGAACTGTTAATTCAGTCCTTCTGAACGTATGGGGAAACAAGGTTAGTAAATGCACCCCCTGAAAATATCCTCAATATATACCAGGAGCGTTTGCTTAGTTCCCAGAAGAGTTGTTACATGGGGATAAGTTTGCTGTGAGCTCCCCCTCTGCCACCCCTCCTACATTGCTCCCTGCGTGACCATCATCTCCTGGATTAGGCTGAAGCTACAGCCCATCTCCAAGCTCTTCCCCACAAGGCTTGATGATAAAACAAAATAGAAACTGGGACCTCTGTGAGCCATGCCACAAGACATTTCACTCTCTTTCCTTCAGTAATTTCCGTTGTCAGCTTAATCACGAAAGCGCTTTTCCAACCAGCTTGCTTAGGACATAATGATAAATTGTAGTGGAGGTTTAATGTTTATTATAATTTAATGTTTCATTCAAAATTAAGTAGCACGCTCCTGTAGTCCCTGTGTAAATGGCCATATCTTAAATCCCCACGCCGCACTTTCCAAATGACAGGCTTGCTCTGCCATTTTGCATTGCAGACCAGCTGCCCTCCTACTTTGTTTCCAGGTTCTTCTATTCCCTAAACTTTTTTATCCCAAATTTTTCGGTGCCCTGTTCAAAATCTGCTTCCATTGGACCTGTTCATATGCTTCCCTGTGCCTGATGTTTTTTCTAGCCCAGGAGTGACCACGTCTTAGCTGTCTGTGCAGCAGAAGTCTGGAGCTTGGTTGGTCCATGCCCAGGTCTAAGTGAGAACATAGCCAGCCTAAACTCCTCGTAATCAAGGCATCTTGAGCAAGTGATTTAATGAAGTTAAGTTCTGGATCACACCGTGAGGTGTCATTCCGTGTTTACTACAGAAAGAGCCTGGGGTCACCTTGCTGCTAATGTGGTTAGGCATTTAAAGTCAAACGAGACCAGGCTTTGAGGTTTAGGTTTAGGCTTGGGAAGCGTGGACCCTTCCAGCCTGGTGAGGGGTGGGCAGGTGAGCGTCCCCCGCTTGTGCTGTCCCATTATCTGTGTGTTGTTCTGATCAGTCTTCAGCTCTCCCAGCAACCTTTTGTCTTGGTGCTAATGCTGCAGTGTGTAGTCGTCACAAACATGTAAACAAAAGCATTCACAGTTTTAACAAAAAAATAATGAGATTATTGTCTGGCTCTCCATATGTTCCTCAATCTTCTAGTAGAACCCAAAAGCCAGGACACATTTATTGTTCTGGCTTAAAGCCAGAGTCTGTATTTACTTCTGTGAGTGGCTAAGGAGTTGAGGTTTTTAAATAACTGTAAGCCTTCAGTGGCATGATACATGACAACCAGAAATTATTACATTTTTAAATTAAGCATGTGAAGTACCCCTGTGGCCTCCTGCTCTGACCAGAGTGGATTATCCATGGTGCTTGCTGAGGAAGGGCTCCCCTCAGCTTCCCTGCAGAGGAGCAATAGGTGGAATGGGTAAAAACTGGCCCTCCTTGCTTTTCCTTCACCCTGAGGTCCTTGTCCTCCTGAGGAACCAGGACAGTAAGGAGCAGAAATCAGGCTCAAGTGTAATGGCTGAAGGGTTTATTTTAACTTAATACAGATCAGCATTTAAGGTTTGCAGCAGAATTGAGTTTTCTCATTGCACCAGGCAGCCTCCGACTTTCAGCCAATGAGTACAAATGAAATGTTTTTCCACAAATTGCCTTTATGTAGAGAAATTACACATTTTAATTGAGCTGCTGTTTTATTTTTGTTTTTTAATGTTTCATTTTGTATTTCCGTGGGGTTTCTGCAGGCATTTTCACTACATTTTCTGGTTGGGTGCTTCCAAAAAAATCCTTATTATAGGAAGGAAAGATTCTACCCATGACAGGATAAGCCTGAATCCGCGAGTAAATCAAGCTGTTCTGTAGCCTAAGAATACATATGGTAATTTTGATTAGTAGCTCTATATGGATAGTGTCAATGTCTTCTGCTTCCTTGAGTATGAAAAATTCCATGTTAAATCATATCTCCCATGTGTTTTACTGTTTATACGTATTACTGCTGTCACATTGCTAGGACATCATCGTAAGAAGGGAGAAAAAGTGAGAGAGGAAATTTATTAGCCAACTTGTCTCAATCAAAAGCAGTATGAAAATTGGCTTTTTTCCACACTTAGCAACATTTCCATTAGCTGTTCTAAGCATCAGCCTTGGGACTTTCAGCATAAATTATTTTTTTTTCCAGATAGGATAAAATTGTGAAGAATTCAGAGATGTCTTTCATTTATTTAATTGTACAGTAGCTGCTGGTAGTTTTATATCGATCATCATACGAGTCTAAATGTCGTGTGCCTTTAACTGCCTGCAAGACTGTAGCTGAATGAAATGCAGATTGATTTTTCTGTGCTGTTTTCAATCCCTTTCTCTTTTCCTTAACAGTGAGCTGCCTCATTCCCCTCAGAATCTTCTGGCCACTCTAAATTCCTCGTACAGCCGCAGCGTGATGCTCTCCTGGGTGCGCCCCTTTGATGGAAACAGCCCCGTTCTGTACTACATGGTCGAGCTCTCTGAGAACAGTGAGTAAAGTCAAATACGTTTCAACCTCATGTTCCTCTTAATTATTGAGCCTTCTCTCAGACTCAGCTTTTACCAGAGCTACTAACAATGTGTTACTGTTGTTTACCAAATGAGAGGCAGTGTGCATGGAAGGGAAGCCCTGGGTTTTGCACTCATCTATTCACACGTTGAAAGAGTTAAACAACAAAAACTGGTCTGAGATTGTGGAATTGTTATACAGGGAAGCCTTAGTTCCACCTCTAGCCTTGCCAGCCAGGTTTGAGGCACAACAGCTCATTCCTCAGTGCTTCTATTCAACACCTGTAAAATAGCAGAAGTCAGTTTTTATTTCCTACCATTGTTTTCTTTTGCTCCGGTTTCATAGATACCTTGATGCATTCAGAGCCCAAATTTCACCTGAAAAATGCAGGCAGGCAGGATTATAATATAAGGAACTGATGGTCTGTCAGAGGAACAAACTTAGATGTCAATAGGAGCTACTCTTTTATCTGTATATGGGTTCGTATTTTCTCCTCTTTCCCTAGGTCATCATTTTACACCCTTCTTTTAGCTAGGTGGTTGAGGATCTTTAACTGTAAGATACACAGATATCTTTCCCTAGGTCATCATGTCAGATACACAGATATCTTTCCCTAGGTCATCCTTTTACACCCTTCTTTTAGCTAGGTGGTTGAGGATCTTTAACTGTAAGATACACAAATATTTGTGGGTTAGAAACCTGGCCACCGTGAACTGCCACTTCTGACAATTTTGTCATGCGGTATGTCTGGTCCTTTGCGGCTCTCAGTTTGCAAGGTTATTCAGGGATATTGCTAATGCCTCTTTAGGAGTTGATGGAAAGATGAGGTTATATGGAAATCAGTCACCTTGGCAATATTTTCTAATCTCTATCACCCTAGGAGCTGGAAATTCAAGCCCAACAATTGATTCTTGATGAAAAAATTAAGAGCATCACTTTTTCTGACATGTGGAAATTAGCCACTGCATAACTGAATGTGAAACAGTCCTGATTTCTGATTATCTAGAGGCGTTTTGTTTTGCCACACAGACAGCCTGAGATGAAACTTGAGCTTCAGATCACATACAACCCTTTTGCTTTGCAGGCTGGAGTGCATAACTTTTCAGATGTGGCGGTCCCAGAACTGATGATCTTGACATCTGTTAAGCAAAGTGCAGTATTCTAATCCTAGCAGCAATCCCAATTCATGCCCAGGACTGCTATCCTTAAAACAGTTCTTTTCAAGCCAAGACTCCTGATCTTTTTTTAACAAATGACTGAGAAAAGTCAGTGTTCTGCACTCATGCTCTGTCTCTACCCTTTTATCGTGACCTTCTTTTTTATTTTTACTCTTCTCTTCTTCTTCTGCTATCAACAGCAGGCCAGTAACTGCCTTTTTGCTTTTCCTTACCTATTCTTTCACCCAAGGACGTTACCCTTGTGTTTCATGTTTCCCAGTGGCTTTGACAATGACAAGCTAATAAAGCCCCAGCCTGGGAACATGATGCAAAGGTACTAGAGCTGTATTTACGCAGAGACAGCACAGAGCGGGCAGAACGTATGTACTGGGGTCCACAGCTGGCTGTGTTGGTTGGGAAGAGTCACTAAAAGAAAAGGCAAGCTTGCTCAGTGCCAGGAGAAATTTGAAAGGTCTTCAAGTGCCTTTCTAGCAAAGGTGCTTTGCAGTTGTTCTAGTATAGGAATGGGGTAAATGTGCCATCGTTTTAAAATGCTGTAATTCGTTCACTGAAATTTGTAGAAGGTTCAGCAAAAGCCAACAATAGTTCTCCAGAAATCATGCAGACAGTCCCTCAGAACTCCACAGGATCCTGTGAACCCTTGCTCACTCTGTGAATGATCCAATAATTTTGGCTGATGGCATTGCAATCCACCACTGAGTCTCGTTATCACAAATCATAGGTATATGTACTTCAGCAAGCTTGCAGCTGCAAAAAAACAAACACAGACTGGGTTTGTTGTGAATTGAGCATCTTAACTCCCAGAAATACTCTAGATCTTGCTGTCCTTTCAGGTTTTGTCTTTGTTTACCTTGATTTTACGTATATACCATCTGAATGGTTACTCAGAAGTAGGACAGAGAAGAAGTTAAGCCCTTGAATATTCCACTGTTGCAGTGTTCTCTCATTTCTTATGTTACTGCTCAGCTTTGCAGGTACCAACAGAATAGTAGAACAATGTCAACAGTGACTTTGGTTTGGAAAGCTGACTGTAATGTCTACATATTGTCACTGTCTTGTTTTGGTTTTTCTTTTCTGGAAGTGTTTGTTTTTCAGTTATTTTGATCTCAGTAGTGTGTGGTTAATATCTAGTTTCTGCAGACCTCCTACTCCTTCGGAAAACACCACCTTTCCTTTGTTCCCCCCCATCCCAAGTGATGTTTGTGAACAAAGCTGACACTTGATCTTGTGTAGGTATAGTTTTGTCTGATACGACTGTGCAGAATCTCTCTTTGCTTTTCAAAGAAAATTTCCTTTCAGGTTTGCTGTCGGTCCTGTTTGTGCTGCAGAAAGAGCAACTGTCAAGGAGTCGGCATATGCCTTCCACGAGCTCATCTGCTTGTGTCTCATCAGCTCTTTCACTGTCAGCGACAGTGCAATATGCTCAGCATCCCCATCCCCACTTGCTTTCATACATGTAAAGGTTAGGCAGGGACATGAGAATTATGATTTATTTTCCAGTTAGCAAAGCTGCCCAGGAGACTTTGTCTTGGTTCTGTGGAGGTTTAATACATGTGTTGTGCTTTGCAGTTACAGGTGCCAAAATGCAGCCTAGTTTTGTTCGGGTTTTTAGCTATTTTGCTTTGAATAATTTTCTAATAGCTTTAGGATCTATTGTACATTTTGAAGCACGTACCATAAATGAATACATAATAACAGTATCTGTTTCTGAGAAATAGCTGAAGAGGGTTCAAAATAATGAGTGTAAATTTCAGGGGACTAATTACTAGCTGTGTTAGAGAGAGGCGTGTCACTCCACCTGGCATAGATTAGAACTCCTTTTCATTAATACCAATTCAGTAAAGAGATATTAAAACCTTATTTTAATTAGAGGAAAAAAACAGTGGCAGATTGTGCACATAAATTGCTGGAAATATGAACGACTCTAGTCACCTAATTTTTAAAAAAAATGTATTTGGCACAATGCAATAATTCTCACATTACAAGTATTCACAGTAGATTCTGTCTAGGGGTGACTTGAGACATATGGCCTTAAACATTTGGGGGCAAATTTATAATCTAATTTGGAAAACACAGTTCTAGACAAACACATTCATTAAGTATTCCTGCCCACACAGAGCCAGGAATGTGAACCTTAATTTGAAATAGGATTTTCAAATAAATAGTACCATGCATTGCTGTCATTTGCACTAATATAAGTTTGGATGTTTCATGACCTGTTTAGCCCCTGTTGTGATATACCTAGGAATTCCAATGAAGTATCTTTGTGGAGTTAGAAAGGGATATGTTTAGCTTATTCCAAAGAAGTTTAGATTTCAGGGGTTAATGAAAAAATATTCTGAATAGTTTTTTAATTGAATAAATGAATTAATACTTAAAGGATCCTGCTGAGAAAATCTGGGATATCTGTGCTGTGTGATATAAAGGTATAACTCAGATTCATCATGTTGTGCCAATGAGGATGTAATAAAAGCTCCTATGAAAAGCATCTATACGTGCTTAACTTAACCTACGAATTGTCATCCTGAATTTGGTAGGAATATTCAAATGATAGAAATTGAACACATTGACAAATCTTTGCAAAAATGGAAGTAAAACTATGCTGTTCATTATGACTGTTACTCAGATCTATGTATGACTGTGTGAAAAGATACTCCTCAGGCCATTGGTAGACCTTGCTGAAGCCCTACCAAATGAAGGGTGAGACACTTAATTTTTATTTGAACTTTTTTCAAATCAGATTGTCATGAAAATTTGAAAGATTAATTCAGTAAACTCCAGCAGTACAGCAAATTCTAATACTACCGTCTATGCAAAACCCTCTGGAGAAGGAAAGAGATGGAAATGTACTCCAAACCTGCAAAAATCAGCTTTCTGCAATAGATCTAATCTGTAATATCAAATTAGAAATGACTTTTGAGAAATTTGCAATTAATGCATGAATTGTAAAGTACAAAGGGAAATACAGAAGAAATGCCTCTTGGTGAGTAACCAGTGTTATTAAACATATCACACGTGCATCCAAACATTTTGACAGAACAAAAGTAATTTCTAAAACCCTCAAAATCACATTGTAAACTAGAGAGTAGCCTGTGACAGTCTTTGTTTCTAATAAATTAACTTGAAGAGGCAATCAGAGTTAATTCAAAATGCCCAATAACCTTAAGACGATAGCTAAACGTGGAAGTTTTTCAGCCAGTAGCAATTTCGGTGGAAGAGCAAGCAAGCAAAGCCCAGAGTACATTCTGGGCAGCTTAAATTAAATGAAGGATTAGCACAGTCTGTTCAATCTAACAGGGGCTTATTTAATAGTTTGACCTGGCAAGTCTTTTGTCACTATGGAGCTCCTCCAGGCTTTCTGGGACAAGCAAGTGACAGTCAACCCTGGAGGAGAAAAGAGTCGGTGTTGAAAATTTTATGGCATGTTTCCAGTGTCAGAATTACTCTTCTCTACAGTAAAACAAGCTTCTGTACAATTCAGGGGGTTGTTGTGTGTTTAAGGGAGGAGAATAGCTTTTTGAAATGTTTAGTTTATTGATTGTCAAAAGAAAAAAAAAAAGACTTGACATTTAAATTTTAAAGATACTCTGCACACTCACTGTATCCACTGCTCCATGAGCAAGCAAATCCTCCCCAAACCATCTTCCTTTACGAATCAGAGTGCCCAGGAGATGAATAGGCTTCGTTTATATTAGTTTTCAGTTTAATCTCTCTTCCTGCCAGATCTTTTATCTTCCACCAGGAGAGGAAAAAGAATTAATAAAGTATTCTACAAATGCAGCATATAAACAGAGCAAAGCCCCAAGGTGCTGAAGAGATTAATAGGCCCTGTTGTTGAATCAAACTGCTCACTACATTGAGCTGCTTGGGTTAAGCACTCTCAGGTGGTGTTTACAGTAGCAGTAAGCAAATGAAATGCTCTAGGAAGTGGACCACTACCCAGGTAGCTCGTACAAGGGTATTTCACTCTCTTGTTGGTGTCTGCTCTTCCTTTTTCCTCAGGAAGCTGCTTCAGGTGATGTACTAAAGCAGCCATGCCTTAACTTCGGCTTACTTTGATTTCTTGCTGTGCACTCTGGCTGTAACAAACAGTTACAAACAGTTGTTTGTGAAGTCTCAAGGGAAGCTTGATGCAATTCAGAAGGAACTAGGGTGCAAAACAACTCCGAACCAGCGCTTTTCTAGATAGCGTAGGTGTGCTTCCTCTAAGGTCTTTCTAAAAGAAGTTCAGCGCTCGGCTAAGGTGAATTATTGTCGAGATCTTGCAGCCGAAGTGACCGCTGGTGAATCATCAACGACTGGTGAGGATGGAACTTGACTGCCATGCAACTGTCGTTCTCTGGCATTCCCAGTATAATGCAGTGTCCATTTTCCTGTTAAGAAAACTTTGTTCTTGGAAAGCTGTTACTAGAATAGATATATTGTGAGTAATTCAAAGATGCAATGTTTATAGCCCGACTGGCATCACACCCTAGAGGACTTAAACTTGCTAAGGAATGTGCCAGAAAAGCACTAAATGAGTGGTTTACGTCTTGGTGTGAAGTTTAGCAGCCTTCCACTTTTGGGACATCTCATCTTCATTTTCAGGCAGACGTCTAGGTGACCTGCCAGGAGCTGCAGTGCACTTCTGATGAGCAACATGCACAGATACGTTGCCAAAATCTACAGCTAGCTCCTCAGTAATTTCCAGAAGTGTTAGTAATTTTGAGCAGGGAGCATGAAAACAGCTGGTATTATTTAAATACTGAACAAATCTTTAAATTGACTGATTCCATTGCTGTACTGTTGCAACACAGACCAAATGTCACCTCTCCCTAACTATTTCAGTCATGACTTCAGGGGGAATATATGATAGCAGGCTGTGAAGAAGAGAAGTCAGGATATTTAATTTTCAGCGCGTTCATTTCTGACCTCTCTGAAAACTTGAAAATGTAATTCGGGCATCAGAGGAGCTCGGGATGTCAAGTGTGTGAACTGACAGTGAGGGTTTTATAGTGCTGCCAGGGCTGTTTATACCAGGGAATCTTCCTGGGAAATTATTAGACCAAATGCCATATAGTGTCTCCAGGAAACAAAACAAAACCAAAAAAAACCCCAAACAAACCCACAAACAAACAAAAAAAACCAAACAAAAACAAACAAACAAAAACCCAAACCAAAACAAAAAAAAAACCACCCCACTGCAGACATGTAGAATCTGCAGCAGAAGCTTTCTCAGGTCTTACAGTAAAGGGCTGATTTGGCAGAGAGAGTCACGCTTCTACACCTGCTTGCAAGCTGGGTAGGAAGATATTCCAAACTGCCTGTGAATTTCATTACAGTCCTTCCACCAGAGCCACTCATGGGTGTGGTGGTGTAATGGCCTGCCAAACAGATGGGTTGTGAAATACACAGCCCATCTGTCTTTATCATGCTTGTTTCCTCTTTTATTAAAATGTTAATGAATATAGTTTTTATTTATTATGCCATGACATGTGCAGCATCACTTTCCAGTAGACAAATGTGCAATCTGCATAACCGTGTGGGTTGACAGGAAGGTTTCTTCTGCTGAAAAGAAACTTCTTTCCCGAAGTTCCTCTGAGGAAAACGAGCACAAAGAGCTCTGAGCAGGCAGAGGCATTCTCTCCCTCCTGCAGAGCTTTTAACGAGCATTTCCATCTTTTTTTTCACATGTAAATTGTTCCAACAGATTCTCCCTGGAAGGTTCACCTCTCAAACCTTGACCCAAAGATGACCAGTGTTGCTGTGAGCGGACTGACGCCAGCCCGCACCTACCAGTTCAGGGTTTGTGCGGTTAACCAGGTGGGAAAGGGCCAGTACAGCTCCGAGACCAGCAGGTACCGTAAAAATAAATAGCTGTGTACTAAAGGCACAATAACCTAGAACTACTGTGAGGAAAAAAGCAGCTGATTGATTGTGAATGAATAAAAGAGTGATCTTTTGCACAGTAACGGGGGAATGGAGCAGTAAGCATTGCCCAGATCTCTTCTGTCAGTAATTGGTGATAATGGCAATTAGGTGATGCAGGGTATCAGCACACGATGGGAGAGGTGCCCTCCTATTTCTGGAGTGCCAGTTGAGCAGAATCTTGGAAATGTGTTTTTTTTGTTCTTGTGCTAAGCCCCAGCAATGAGCCCGGGCAGGAGTACAGCAGTCACCCAATCATTGCAGTGTCACTTCTGGAATTTACCCAGATGTGACATAGAAGGATGGCTTCATCAAATTTAGTTTCAAATGCATCCCCCCTTCTTCTGTGAACCAAAGCTTGCTGTGAACTTGAATTGCAGAACAGCTGAACTCTAAATGGCTTTTTCAAAATGTAAGAGTTTGATATGAAAAATATTGAAAGAGCTGAAGGAAACAATTTGGAAGGAGTCACAGACACTGGACCTGAGCTCTAACTCATTCAGGCTTGTAATCTTTTTAAGAAGTTGTAGCAGCCTGGGTTTTTCAGGGAGAATAAGGTTACCTCAGCTGTCTGTCTTGTTGCTTGCTTAACTGATTTCCTATTACGTTGATTTGTTGTAACTATTTCATGCATGTCTTCAGCAGCTTGATCAGTGTTATATTTCTTTCTAGTCATCAGACTTTGATAAAAGAAACTGGTTCACATGAAGTGGATACATGAAATAGAAATGTTATCTAGCATTTATTTCAACACCCACCTCCATCGCATTCTTTTGTACTTAGGTTGATGCTACCCGAAGAGCCCCCCAGTGCCCCACCTAAAAACATAGTGGCCAGCGGGCGCACCAATCAGTCTATCATGGTCCAGTGGCAACCTCCTCCCGAGAGTGAACATAATGGAGTTCTTCATGGGTACATCCTAAGGTAAGTAATTTCCTAACCCAGGAGGTCTGGAGATAGAGCCGTGGGTGCATGAGGGAATTCAGGATGGTGTGACTTAAGAGTGTATTAAAACTTGTTTCTAATTCCAGTTAATTATTTACAAATGCTGTGGCTGCCCTGATTTATTACAAGTGAGAAAAAAAACTCTGTTCAGGTGGCCACAAGGGTGCAGGCACTTAAATTCTGTCTGTACTAGAGAGTCAGTGAGCTGGGGTCTCTGTTAGCTCCGTTGAGCGGACTAGCTCCCAGACAACATCCATATAGCTTTTTTCCATTTTCAAAGTGAAGCACCAGGTACTTAAAATGTCCACATAGGAAGTTGGTACAGCGCAGCCTATGCATTGCGGATGTATGTTTGCTTATTAAAATCTTAACTTCCTGCTAGAAAGGTTAATTAAATTTATCAAAGACACAACAGGGCTGCTGCACTGTGGAAGAGCAAAAATAGAATCAATAAACTTCAGTTTTGTGCCAAACAAAATGGAGAGAGGGAATGACAGGTCAGATGCTTCATGGCAGACCTTGGCTGAGTTTTGAAAATCAGTCGGGTGAGTAAGATTCTTGCAGCCCCATCCGTATTTATTAATGAGGAACAAATTCAGGTGAATAACTGGGTATCCTGAATTCATCCAGTCTTTCTGTTTACAGGATTTACTCTGTTGGAAAGGGTGTTGCCACATTGGGAGACTTTGCAAAGCATTTCCCTTTCGTAATTTTTTGGGGGACTCAGTTATTCACTCCTACCCAATTCAGCTACAGCTTACTTGCTCACTTGGCATCCTACGCATCCTGCAGTGCTAGCAGCCAGCTAGGGCCACACCTTTAGTAAAGGAGGCATTGTCTAAATTAAAGCTTTTGTGGGAAACTCCCAAGCATTGCACCACCACCGACATATTTCCAAGCGATTGTTACAGCCTATTGTAGGCAGGCTGCTGACATTTTTATTACAGTGTCCTCCAGACCTGCTAAAAGATAACTATGCTGCAGTTTAAATGCCAACATCCTGTTCATGCTGTGCTCCTACTTTTGCTGGCATGGATAGAAATGTTTTTGTGATGTTAAGAGTGTTGGTGAGCTCCCAAAATAGTGCTGGAAAGTTCCTTCTCTCTGCAGGCAGAGTCAAAGTCTGTTAATCTCCCTGTCACCTGCACAGAGCCTATTACGGTGGTGAGCCACTTGTGCGAGTGCCTGCAGTTCTGAGAGCTGGACTCAGTTTGAAAGCTGTGCCAGTCACCAGTGACAGGTCTGTCTGTAGCTAGAATCTTGTCATGAGACTTGGGTACCTATTTGCAGAGGGTACAACTGTTGCTCATACAGTTCTTTCCTTCAAACTGGTCTGCTCGATAATAGGATTAATTCATTAGCTATTCCCAACGCGTCTTACCCAGTGGCAGCGTTATGTCCTTTGAGAAAGCAATCCTGTAGCCTCCTACTTCTGGCAATCTGTTCTGTTTTCTCCATATAGCGTTTTCAATAATGTTTAACTTTAAAATTTTCTACAACATCTATCAGCATAATTGATCCCTGTCCTCGCTGTAACATCTCTTTCCATTTTAATAGAGAGTGATCATATTCATTATGCTCAATTTGTGAATATTTTTGACGTCTACATGCTTTGTCTTGACTACAGAGCAGAGAAACCATTTATTTGACAGGAATTTAAGATTATCATGTAAAAGCACAACTGTCCCAGGTAATAAACCAGGTTGTTCTTCCAAGTCAAATTGTGCAGTCACAGCAATGTGCACTGAAGAAAAGTCTTCCTGCACTGATTTCCCTAGAATTAGGACATAACAAAATGAAACCCACCATGTGTCCCAGAGATCCAGCACTCCAGACATGCAAGATACTAAATTGATGGAACACCTGATCTTTAAAAACAAAGGTGCACTGCACAAGTCATATGGAGTATACATCAAAGTCCATGGTGAGAAAAATCATGAAGACATGACATTTCTGAACTGGCCTTCTTCCTCTGCCCTTTTTCTCGCTGGCAGTATTGCATTTAGAGGACTGCCATGCTAACAGCATTATAGATTAAATCACAGGAGCACTCTGCATCTCATCTGCTAGGTGTGAGACAGAGCATTGCTACACAAAGCATTGACTTTGCCAGGAAGCATACGCCCTTCACAGGAGACAAAAGAAAGGAAAAGTTAGATATTGGATAAAGTAGGAAAAGATCAAGACATTCAATAGACTCAGCTGAGGGCTGATATTTCTTTATTTCCATTTGTACTTCATAAATGGAATCACACTGTTGTAGCATTACAAATATTAAGTATGCCAAAAAGTGGTCAGGCAAGCAGCTCCTCAGCAGAAAAGGGAGGGGGTTGTCAGCGCTTAAGAACTGATCTCTTTATAAGAAGACTTTAGAACAAAATCTATGGCTGAAATACACAAAGTTGTCTAGTCATAGAAATTGCACCAATTTAACTTAGATGAATTTAAAATCTGACTGTAAGATGTCAATGAAATTGTTCTGTGTCAATAAGCTTTTGGCAATTACTGTGAAGCAAAACATGAGTAAGAGTGCATAAAAGCTGTGTGTTGAATAAAAATACAAAAGTTTCCATATTTGTCTTTTTCATGGAATAGTAATGCCTTGTGCCCCTTACTTGGCCTCTGTTTTTCTGTTTTTTTTGTGAATTAGCATATTGTAAGCATCCGTTGTACCATTTTCCTAAAGGAAGGAAAACAAAGAGTATTATTCACATTCACAGATTTGCAAGGCTTGTTTGTTTTCTATAATTTAGTTCTTCCCCCTAGTTTATTGGCCTGAAGAGACACATCAAAGCGGCTCTGTGTTCTGCAATGCAGTTTTTACATGGGAAAATACATTCAGTGCTTCAGCTTCCCACATCTCAGCAGAAAGTTTGTCAGAATATTTCCCACTCACTCATATTTGGTACAGCCCTTCTCCTGGAATTCCAGTGCTTAACCCAACTCTTCAGCCTCAACTATATTCCATCCTTATTTTAATCTGCCTGTGAAGTCAATCCTGGTGGAAGCCAGGGGTGGCAATGCCTGAAACTCTAGAAGGTCAGAGCCCTCTGAGCTCTTCCTTTACAGATTTCAGAGGAGAAGGGGAAAAAAACATTTCTCAAGCTGATTTACAGCAGCACCCTGATAAAAATCACATCTGGGCTATTTTTTCTACTAAATCACAGCTTTTACTAGACAAGCCGCGTTTAAAAAGCTGTAATTTTTCTGCAACCATAAAACAGGATAAAATACCCATTTTGTTTAGCATTGAGCATGTAATCCCAGTAAGATCAGATTATAAATACTATAGCAGTCAAACATGATATGATCTTATCAGGAGTTAGTCTGTTCTTGGTAATTATTTTTCATTTTTCTTTGTATAATTTTTCTGTAAAAGTTTGCATATTGCCTCGTCACAAAGGAAGCTTTTTTGCTAGTCCGGATATTTGCTATAATTGATACCATCTAATTAACTAGCAAATTTTTCTTCCCATATGGTAGGTATCGCCTGGCTGGCCTCCCTGGAGAACACCAGTATAAGAACATCACCAGTGCAGAAATTAACTACTGCTTAGTGAAAGACCTGATCATTTGGACCCAGTATGAGATCCAGGTGGCATCTTACAACGGAGCTGGGCTGGGAGCATTCAGCAGACCTGTGACAGAGTACACTCTACAGGGAGGTGAGCAAATTGGTCCGGTATATCTTTTATAGTGAGTTTACAGCACGGTTTCCGAAGGAGGAGATGCACTCTCTGATAGTCCCTCCTAACACCTTGTAAAATGAGTAGTCATTTCAGCCAAATTTGATAAACAGCTTAGGGTAGGAAACACCTACAAATTTCAAATTCCTCAGCAGAGACAAGACGAGACTCTGCTACTCTCTGCTGTAGAAAAAGCTGTGAGTGGATTCAAAAATTATCTATTTTTGTTGACCCTCATGATGACACGTTACCACACTTGCAGGTCAGAGTCAGCCACAGCATAAGTAATAAATAAAAATGCTGAAGAGAGCTGTGGTTCCGTGGGATGGATTTATAGGACGTGTGACAGGCAGGGGCTGAGGTTACTCTGCCAGGAGATTCAGAGAATATGGCAGGGAATTGGGTTTACTGTGGTCAAGATGTGCAGTACGCCGCCTGGGCAATATAGGAGACAAAAGCTGAGTAAACCAGCTGCATTGGTTCTGATAATCACAGAAATAGTGTGGAATAAATTGCAAGGAAACTGCAGGGAGAGAAGCACAGCCTGTGGAGAAAGAGTGTTTTGTAGCATTTCAGGAATGGTGCAGACATTTGCAAAGAGGAAGATAAAACGATCTTTAAAGCCCTGATTTTTATGCTACAGCTCCTCCACACCTTTCTGGTAAGTGCTTTAAGAAGAGTATAAATTACACCAACAAAAGGATATGTAATTACTTTTTACAACCGGTGTAAAGCATGTTTACACCTCTAGATTGGTATAAAAATCCGTAGGATAATTAAGTACCAGGCCCTTAAAGCTTTCGTATATTCCCATAATTGCAGGGTTGTGCTGCATTCTGAGCACTGGACAGTACATGGTCTCTACTTTATCGCTCATAAAACAATTAAACTATTTTAAAAACTTGCAGATTTACAGCACATCAGTTAATTTAAAATTAGTGACGAATATGTAGTTGTTTGTTAATTGTTACCACGAGTATGTTACAGCATGATTAGATACAGTTTGAGGTGTTGGGAGATCTTTAAAAAAAGGTTATTTGTATGCAGCACTAATTAATCACAACAATTAAAGAAGAAAGCTAACTATATTTTGTCTTAGGGCATTTAAAGTCTCAGAGTTTAGAGGAGTCTAGACACACTCAACCTCTTTCTAGAAGTATTTATAGCAGACCTTGAAAATGTTTTTTGGTCTTCTCGCAGCCAGGATTAATGTTTTGTATCCCACTAAAGACCAGATCTCTGCTGAGAATTGGATTGCACACAGAATTTGAATCTCTTTTGTGAATATACTTGTAATTCATTACTTTGTTTATTTGCACATTTTAAGCTATCATAGCACCTTAACCTTTCATCTATTAAGACTCCGGTTTGGACTTCACGCTTTTTTTCTTAAATCCTGCAGTTGACTCTAATTTCCCTTGATATTATGTGCTGTTATTATCATCCTTTATTGATTGGCTGTCTGTTATCATTTATAAGGATATAAATCCTCTGTTATAAATTAAGTGTAGTCAGTCCTGTGTTCATATTAATCAGTAAGAGTGTTTAGACTGCAGGATAACTTGCAATGCCCTGCGTGTCTTTATGTAGTTCCCTAAATGCTCAATGGTGGGTAGACGCAGAAGAAAACCTGGATATTTCTTATTTATTTTGTATCAGTATTTAATAATAGTTCTAAAGAACTACTTCATGGGTGCTTCCATCTCCTAATGAATCCCTTGCTGGGTTTCTGTGCAAATCACCAAATGCATACAGTGTTCTACAAAGGGTTTGAAGCCTTTTACCTTTTGAGTTGAAAAGGGAGCCTGGCTGGTATCAGTAGCATTTGAAACTGGATTAATACCAAGTCTCCATATGTAACGCACTACCATCCAAAACCCCGCTCCTTTATCTTTCTTGTAGCTGGGAAATGACAAGGAAAAGCCAGTGGCTGTTTCTTGCTCCAGAATGTCCTTCCTAAACCAAACCAGCAGGAGGAAGGAAAAGCCTTGTGTAAAACTGCCTTGTAAATCATATTCTGATTTTAATACGAGTGGAGATAAATGTCAAAGACACACATTCCCATCCATCCCCCTCTCCTACTACCACCACCACCGTCTCTGTTCTGACATGCATTAAATGATGTGAGCTATGCTGGCAAGAACCTGTCTGTCTGCAGATAAAAAATACCTGAAACACCTCATATTAATCAAGTGTGCTATGCAGTCAGAGCCTGGGAGGAGATGAACACTGGGAGCAGATCAACCCATTGGCAGGAGCAGATCAGCACATTGGCATCTTTGTCATAGAGGATATTGACTGGCCATATAAGCTGTGGATTTATACCAGAACCTAGTCTATTAATCCCTCATTAGTCCTCTGGCATTGCTTTAGCCACTGATAACTAATCAGCTACTCAAAGCTCTTAGAAAATCATCAACTTCTAGAATATAGCCAAACTCAGAAGATGCCGAAACATCTAACCTTGCAGAGAAAGTGGCACATAATGTCAATGAGATAAAATGTCAGAAAGACTTACTGGCAAAGCACTGAACATCCTAGCACTAGGGTCAGACAGTTTGACTGTCTCTAAATCTTGAAAGTCTTTTCAGAGTGATATTCAGCCTAATCCTTTGATGCTCTGTATATATAGGTCTTTCTTCCTCAGAGTTTCTCCAGCTGTTCCTTACTTTGATGTTACTTTTTGCAGGGATTTGTGTCAGCCTTCTGCATAGGGCAATTCTTCCTTATTTAAACAGTGTCCTGCAGGACTTTCCATTGCCATATGAAAAATCAAAGTTTCCCAGTACCTTTTCATATAAGAATAGGTATTGGGAGATTTGTGAGATGTATAAATACCTTTCTGGATGGTGGTGGTGATGTCTCTGCTCTGTACTGTTGGACACATTTACCTTTTTCTGCAGGCTGATTTGAGAAAGCAGAAGCTTCCATCCATTGCTTTGGGTCTGTCCCTTTTATCTCAGCAGCATGAATACTGCTGAACTGCTTTCTTGGAAGAACTCCCACCACTCCTTAGATTTGGGCGAGATTTATAAGTAGAGATGTAGCTTTCATTAGGCGCTTTGCATTGACATTAACCCACTTCTGTTTCTGCTTGAAGTGTTATGTCTTTCTTTTGATGCGTATCCCCAAAGCCAGTCTTGTGGCCCAAATGGGTCTCAACACGTAGTTTTGATATTATTTTCCCTTCTGTGCTGTGCATGGACACATTGAAAGGCAGGAAAGTCTTAGCAAAAGGCCCTTCCTGAATAAAAGTGTGGGACAGTCACCAGCCTACTGAGTCTTGACGGTGTGGAGAGAAGGCTAAGAGCAAGACGTGTCTGTTCAGTGAGGTCCAAAGTCGTGTCTTCCTCAGGCAGTAGGAGGTGAATCAGGGAAATGTGGAAGACTGAGACAGAAGAGCTAAAGAAAACCTAATTGAAAGCTTCCTACTTTATGTAGGGAATAATCTTTAAAAAAAGAGTATCTGAATAAGGACTGTCCTCTGCAACCATTCAATTTTATCGCAGTGAAAAGAGGTGTCCCTTGGGTGTCCCTTGGGTGTCCCCTAGGTGTCCCCTAGGTTTCCCTTGGCTTTCCCTTAGGCTTTCTTGGCAAAAAACATCTCAAAGATCCTGGTTGGCATCCTGTGGAGCACCTACCTACAGCCGTGGGGCATCCGTGACCTCCTGGGTCCCAGCTGCTCCTGTGCAGAAGCAGGGTGGAGTTGTGGTGGCTGACTTGTGGATTGGTTTTACCACTGTTAGGTGTCATTTCCCATCTACTGCCTTTTTTGTAAATGATTTCACAAAGGTGGGGAAATCAGCAGTTGTCTCGGTGAGGCCCCTGGCCCCCTGCTCTCAACAGAGAAGTAAAATCTTGTTCTTGGAAGAGGCATAGAAGGAAGTAAAAAGGCATTTCCCAGCTGCCAGCAGCAAACCTCACCCGTTAGTGCCAACTCCTGCACGACTGAATTTCAGACACCAGCACACATACAAGTGCAGAGAGCAGGTTTTCTGTGCCCCTGCCGCAGTCTGTAGCCCAGTGGAGGGTGTCAGCGGGGGGAGCAGGGGAATGGGCTCCACAGGAGGGCTGGTGCCCCTGCGACAGGACCCTGCCCAGCTCCCACCGGGATGGGCGCTCAGCATGGCCGGTCAGCACGTTACAGGAGCAGCCAAATGTTCACACACAGGAGATCCCGCAGCTCCCCAAACCTGCCTTATTGAGGCACGGGATCTTTGTAGGAGTAGGAGACTTTTCTACATGCCTCAGTTGAAGGTCTATATTTAAGACCAGTAAATCTGGCTGTCAGAATCTCTGCAGGATTTACATGCTATTTGCACATAGCTAGAGACAGAATAATTACATGTACACATGCTTAACCTTAATGCCTTCTCCTCTCTCAATTATCTCGTCAGTGAAACCCTTTTAATGGCTTTTAGCTAGAGTGCTACCATGACCTTTTCTGCTTGGAATGCTGTGCGTTAACTTGCCGTCCTGGGGGCTGAGTTCTTAACGGATTTCCAACCACGTGAACTTTATTGGGAAGAAAGTAGCAGCTGGTTTTGTCTGACCATTTTGATCTGCGATTCCGAGATGCCTTCCAGATGGGTCTGTGCTATGAGATGGTTTAGGAATACTTGCAAATATGATGAAGTATGGATTTAAAAGCTGAGATTGTAAATACTTGGGGATTACTCTTGGAACGCCTGTTTGACACTGGTAGCTTCTGTAGTGCTTGATAACAAGAAACTTGTAGGAAGAAGATGGATACGTACCACTGAATTAGAAAAAAACCCTTTATGTGGTTAGTCTCAGTTTCAGTAAGTTACTACTCATGATCGTGGAAAAGTATTTGAGTTTGACGTGACCAGAAGGTCAATTCTGATTTAGCTTCTGTCAAACTTCTTTTCTTTTTTAAATGCAAAACTGTCCAGATACCCAAGAAAGTCTTTAATATCAGGACATAAAAGGAGAACTTCATACTGGCACTTTGAAGTAAATTTGAGATTGTAATGCCAGTATTTTACAGATTAAAAATATAAAAATGTATTATGTTATGTCTTCTGCAGTATAATTAAGCTTATGCTTATCAGATGGATCATGTTCTTTCCATCTTTTAAATGCATTCATTGAGACGCAGATGTTGATTTTTCAATAAAGATGTCCAAAGAGGAATTGTAATATAAATCCTGATTTCCAATACTGAAGGTTTTATGTTTTCTCTTCATTATTTTTACCATTTTTCTTCTTGTAGCAGGTACTTTTTGTGCTATGATCATTTATTCTTGTTTCAGGATATTATCTCCTAATGTAAGAAAAATATTTCCCTTTTAAAATAAATAATGCATTTGGCTATCCACATTTCTAAAATTGTAGGAAACCTATCCTCAAGTGTTTGCCTGAGCTTTTTTGAGGACCGTAAGGACTGCAAATGAAAACTTGGAGCTTGCTGATGCAGGTTTTTTCCTCTCTTAACAAATTTTACAATATTTTGAGTTATAAGACTAATCAGACCCTTAGAATAAAATCATTGTGATAATGAAATCACTGGAAATTGGCTATTTGTTGTAGAGCCATCCGTTGAATCCTTCACTAAAGAATGCCCAAAGAAATGAAGCAGCAATGCACATGCTCATCTATGTTTCAGGAAAATCATAAAGGCAGCGGGGAGTGGTTGCACTGTTCTCTCTCAGGTCACCTCTGTGGGTTTCTTACACCCTGGGAAAACCAGACTGTTCCTACCACTGCCAAAGTTCTGCATTTCTTCAAGCGTGGCTGTCAGTGGGCAGCGTATGTGTTATGTACAGATTTTCTGTACAACAGAGTTACAAAATCAGCCTGGCACACATAAATACAGTTGTAATGTAGCAGTTCAACAGAAGGAAGAAGAATGAGTGCAGAGGATGATGCCCAGCTGATTGAGCCTCCTGACAGGAGACTGATCGATCAGTGGTGTCCAGGTGACTTTCTGATAACGAACTAACTTGAAGGCTTCTGATACCGTTTTCTTCTGCAGTGACAGATCTCTGACAGTTACAATATCTGAATATGCAAATATGCAGGAAAGCAAGAATTTTGATTTTTGAAAAAATCTTAATCACATTAACCATTAATTACACAAAGTATTTCACACAAAAGCAAACTGAAAAATGTCATGGTTCTCATAATAAACAGTTTAATCAAAGAACATGAATAAGAAAAAATACATTTAGTAGGGGACTGTAGCCAAAGCACCTCATTATGACTGTAGAGTGACTTTAATATTTATGACTGTATATCAGGATGATTTGGTGAATCTCTTAACTACGAAAACTTTATGATGTCTACAGGTCATTAAGATAATATTATAACCTTCCAAAAGCATACAGGGAGTTATGATACATGGCAGGAAGTAGGACCCAGATTCTAATGAAGATTTAGAGTAGTATCGGATAAATTCTGGTTTTAGAACTCAATAATTATGCATAGTTCATAAATTGTGCCATCAGGTTTTAAATTAGGGCAAGAAAATGCTGAATAACATGCAGTTTCTGAGATTAAATAAAATGTGCAGAGCTGAATTTTCAAGGCATTGTGTAGTCATCAGGGAGTTTTAATGACAGGGCATGAAAGTGGATGTTCTTGTCATTTCAAACCTGACATCTTTGAGGGTTTCTCCAATTTTCTCTGTTGATATTTCTAGGATGTCTCTGATAAGCGTATGCTGTCCTAGCTCTGTTGGCTGCAGTCTTACTATAGCTTGTACACCAGTTAAGAATAATGCCTTTTTACGTCTCTTTCAAACAAATGTTGCTTTCAGTAAAAAAAGAGGCATTTTTACATTTTTGCACATGTCTTGATTTCTTCTCCATACAAAGACTCATCTTCCGAAAGTACTTTGTAGCTTTAAAAGTTCATGGCCTGTTTTTGAAAAGCATGGAGCAAACCATTTTCTCACTGGGAATTGTGGATACTTTTTGGGAGCATAGGTCATTGGGCTTTGGAAGAAATTCTCCCTTGGAAGCAGAAGGAACAAAGCTTTCCAGGCTTCAAAACTACTTGTGGACAGTTCCTCTTTTGTAGAATACAAATGCACAGGACTGTCAATAGTAATATTTTTTAAGCTTTATTAAACTTTTTTTATAGGACTCAAAGTGTATTGGTCCATTTTTTAATACTCAAATAGCAGTTTTCTTCTTAAACTTCCTATAAGCTTGGTAATTTCAGAAAAATAGATCTGTCTATTAGTGTTCTTTCCTCTGAGAACTGTAGAAATGGCACCCTAAAGCAAGAAGTTGAAGAAATTGCCTGGAAGGTGTTTAAAGAGACATTATATTAAATGGCAAAGTACTTAGGTGTTATTTTTTGTTGTTTGAAGGCAGTATGCCTTTATGTGCTATGCTTTCTTTTGTATTGAGAAAACATCTGTCTAATTAAATACTTGGCATAAAATGCTTATGCAACTTTTAGTTGATTAGAGGGTGCACTGGCTCAAAATATATATAATCAATTCAATATACATGAATGAATATCATATCAAGATGAAACGAGTACGTCTCCAATTCCCAAGAAAAATCTTTACTGCATGTGTTATGACTGATCCTAATTCTTTAAGCAGCAGTAAATAATAAACAGATGCTCTTGCCAGATTATAATTCACAATTAGAACTTTAATTGTGCGGACTCCATGTTTGCTTGGTCTGATCTGGGGAATTGAGCGGTATTAAAAGACTGAAGAAATTTCTCTCTGAAACTGTTCGTTCTCTGTGCAGTCATGGATAATTGAATGAGATGTGTTCACCTATCATTACCTAGCTTCTGTCTCAAGTCTTTGAGAAACTCATCTGTGGAATAATAAGCTGCAGAAATCATTTCATCCCCTCCCCTTGAAAGAATCTCCAATACAGAATGAGAAATTAACCCAATTACCCTTCTTTCCAAATCATTGCTGGTTGCTCTTTCGCAAGAAGTGCATCCTTCTCTCGAGGTTGTTATTACAACATGAGTAAGTGGCAGTCAGTGGGTTCTGAGTTCATCTTTGTCTTCTGTCTCCTCATCCCTCCTCTGCTCTGTTTTATCCCGTTTCCCTCTCTGTTGATCGAGAGCAGTGCCTACAGCTCCGCCGCAGAACGTGCAAGTCGAAGCCGTGAACTCCACAACCATCCAGTTCCTCTGGAACCCTCCACCCCAGCAGTTCATCAACGGTATCAACCAAGGATACAAGGTAAATAGAAACTAGATTTCTGTAACTTCAAGTAACATTTGCCTTAACAGTCCTGGTATATAACAGTTAGGATGATATATAACAGTTAAAAGTTGAATCTAATAACCTCTGGATTTCCAAAGTGACACTAGATTTCCAGTGTGTATATGTCTATATGCTTACGCAAGTAAAACGAAAAGAGAAGTGAGCAGCTGTTGCTCCTAGCATTTGCAATTTTTATAAGTTCTGAAAAGGGGATATGTCGTAGGCTAGAAGTCCTAATACCTCTGTCATTTACCTGGAGAATTTCCAAAGCCAAAAAGCAGTTCAGCATCAAAGAGTTTGGGAAGTCTGCACAGGTCGTTATGTTGTGCCGCTGAAAATCTACCTTGAGATTTCTTTTTACCCTAATGCAAAATTCCCATTCATTTCATTAGGAACCAAGGCATCCCACTAAATGTTTCTCTTAACTTCCCCACTGTGATGATTTGGGAGATTTAAGAAATGTAAAATGTATTAATTATGCTTGATGACATGGAGGTAGCGTGGTAAGCCCCTGTTGATGGGACAACTGGCAATACCTATTACAGTACGCAGAGTAAAGAGTGCTTAACAGAGCACTTGTTGGTACTTTGACCAGTGGAGTGTATGCTAAGGAGGTAGCTGGAGTGGTTTATTTCTGTCTCTCAGGAAGGACTGCTTAATAGAAACTCCTCAAAAGGTTCGGCAGTAGGGGCATAATGAACGAAGGGTTTAAAAGCATTCACAGAAAGAACGAAGGGAAATCTCTCAGTAATCACAGGGCAGGGGAGGGGAAGGCAGGTGTGTTTCACAAGCAGGGAGGAAGAAGGGCGATGTAGGTGTTGGGTGAAGGAACATGGAGTGGGCTGAGAAGGATGTGGAGTTCAGAAGACAAGCAGTGTATTGCAGGATTGTAGGTGGGTGTAAGAAGCTTGAGAAGACTTGATCCTTCTCTAAGAATGTCTCAAAGCGATGAAGAAGCTAAGACAAAGTTACGCATGGGAGTTCTAGTGGGTTTGCCCAGATCTATATGTTTCTCATGAAGAACAGCGGTGGTTTCAGAATCCCACTGCTGAAGTATTATATGCGTGTAGCTGTGTATGACTGTTTTCCCCAGAGACAGAACCAGCTCTCAAAAGTAGGTGACTGACAGGGCTGCAGGGGTGGGCGTGTGTAGAGATAAATACACACACACACAAGCACGCCCGCACGCATGCCTGCCTGCCTGCACGCACACACACATGCGCGCGCACACACACACTCTCTCTCTCCTTGGCTTCTGTTCAGACTCCGGAGAATAAAAGCACTTTTGGGGCTCAGTGGACTGCAGTGCACTATAATTTTCTGGTGCAAGTCCAAGCTTGGTGAGCTCAGTCAGATTTTCAAAAGCCATAGTTTAGATTTTTATTCTTTGTTTTACTGAAACAGAGTTTCTGTTTAAAGATTCTTTGTCTCATTGCATAAGCTACCTCTAATGTTTCGGTTTCTTTAGTGGTGGTATAAAATAACTAAAATTGTAATTTGTATCTGTCAGTGGTCAGTAAAAACTTTTGAAATTATCAACATTTCTCTTTGGGTTTCTTTGATTGCAGTAGATTGCAACAGCTTTATCATTCCAGTTTCTCATAGGGATTGTGAATTGCAGTACAAAGACTGTGTGAAAACATTTCTGTCAGTTACTGTTATAGCATATGTTTTGTGTATGATTTATAAATTACTAGTAGTCAAAGCTAGGCTTTTGGGTTTTTAAGAACTAAATCCATTTTTCCCTTTGACAGAATTGTTCACCTGCATTTCCTGAAGAACATGCAATGAAATGTACTCAAAAAAGAGAAGTTTAGTCCTCCAAAGTTATAAATGCCAATTGTAATCCACAAAGGTGATTTAGAAAAGAAATTTAAACTTACTATCCCATCAACCATTTTCCATTTTATCTTTTCTTTGAAATTTATTTGCATTTCAAGAAGTCGTAAAGTGCACCTTTTCAAATATGAAATATTCCTAACAAAATTATTCCTTATAGTCCTCGAACTGTGCTTTCTGATTATCAGAAACTATAGACATTGGCTAAGTGTGTCAAATATGGCTCATTAATTTCAAGCATCTATCCATGTTTATGAGCCTGAAATCAATAAGAGTTGCACGATTTACACAGATACTGAGTAAGGCTTAGAATTTTAACAAGCTGATATAAGCCACATGATAAGGATTTCTGGATAAAATAAAAATTTCATATGCACTTTAAAGCCTTAGACTCCTAAGCTGTTAAGGTGATTTCAAAAATTGTTTTAAAATTTCAAAGTCATTTACCAAAAAATGAATTTTTTAAGTCCTCATTTAGGTACCTACACGTAAGATATCCCACTCTGAAAAATATTGATCACCCAGAAGATCTGCTAGCGATGAATGAAACCTGGAAGAACTGAGCACATCTGACAAGCGTGCTATTTTAAATGCAGGAAAATGTATTTGGGAGTCTAACCCCTGTAACCGAGGGGTTGAAAATTGTAGTAATCACCAACCATTTTCTATTCTTTCTGTAGTTCCAGAACTGCTTGAATCATTCTGTGCAGGTATCCCAAGGCACTGACCGCATCGGTGCTCCCAGCCTGCCAGGCAAGGCTGGTCAGCGGGATGCTGAGGGCGCTGTAGGAGGGGAGGGAAGATCTGTGTATGTGTGTGTGAGCCAGCCAGCCTCCCCAGCCGGCAGGATCTTTAAAGGACCCCCAAAATAAGATAAAGCGTGTGTATCATAGAGTAGAACTGAAAATTCTTTTCCTCCTTCAGCTTCCTTTCAGCAGCAGAGACCATCCAGCCTAGTCAGAGCAGCTCAAAGAGAGACAAAAGGCTCATGTCATACAAATAATAATTTGCAATAATTTTGGCATTGAGACAATGAGACATGGAGAATTGCAGTACCTCCATGGTATCAGTATATCCCCCATCACTAGTGAGTATTACACACATCCCTCCAGTTATCGTAGTAACAGTGTTATATCCATCTGTTCAGCATCAAAGCTGACAGTAGTTTAACAGCATTGCTTGGTTTTTTACAATCAGATTAAGATGGTTTTGGCAGCCAAGCATACTCTGATTCCAAATAGACGCAACTTCTAATGAGAGCTCATCCAGGTTTAAATTTTCTAGCTTCTAGCATGGACAGCGGATGCTCCAGAGACTGTGACTGTGGTCACCATTGCTCCAGACTTCCATGGCGTTCATAGTGGCTGCATCACCAACCTGAAGAAATATACTACTTACTATACATCAGTTCTGTGTTTCACCACGCCTGGCGATGGACCACGAAGCACACCCCAGCTCCTGCGGACCCTTGAAGACAGTGAGTAGTCAGCACTGGTAGAGAGCCTTAGTGCTCAGATTTTGTTTTGTTGGATATAAAAGCCAGCATTTTTAAATCCGGATCCTTTAAATCTGACCGCAGCTTCACAATCAGTTTGCAATCTCTTGTCAACTTACTTTGCGTCAGGTGACCTCAGCCAGTTGTCCACATGTGTTCTTTTAGCCTGTGGCTAATGAATGATGTTTGATATTTTTTTCATCATGGAGTAAACCTGGATGAGTATTTTTTACATTGGTCAGAAGCTGAAAGCTCTGTAGTCTGGTTCAGCTAACACACGACAGGTGTGTATGTCTGTGAACCCTTATGCTCTTCAGTCCATGTTCAGGCATCCAAATAAATGTGAATTGATCTTCCTAGGAACTTGAGCATGGGAACTTCCTATGGAGGCCTATGATTGATTTACAATTGTTTCCTTCTGTTATTCAATATATTGATAATGTCTGTATCTGTATTATATTGCAAGTGTTTGTATAAATGAACCAGGAACATAACGATGCAGTAACTTTTATTCTCTAAAACTGGAGTCAGGATGAAGTAAAATGAGCTGGATATTTAACATAAAAATTAGTTCCTGCATCAGAAAATGCTTGGAAGTGTTTGCTCAAGACATGGTTGGGACTAACAAATCCAGTGCATGTCTGGTGCAGGTAAACAACTGTATTGCAGTGGCCCTGGCAGCTGGCTGTGTGTCTGTGGTGATCTTGGCTCTGGCCAGCACTTCAGCATCTTCCTGCCATGAGACATCATAAACATTGCTGCACATCTACAGATCCAAATCAGAATAAAAAAATGTCTAATTTATCCATTAAGGTATTGTTTTTAGGAATACTACTTTGCCTTACTAGGAATCTTTTAGGTTAGTCAATGTTCCTGTAAAGAAAAATCTGATTGTCGTTAACATTCACAGAAGCAAGGCTCAAAGAGCTAATCCAATTTTTCATGAGATACTCTTGAAAGAACTTGAAGAAAATGAAATGGTTTCCCATGGATTTTCCTTTCGTGGTTAGCATCCTCCATGTGCTAGACCTGTGCCCCAAGAGCAGATAGCAGACTTAAAACCCTTCCTGTCAGAAGATCACTGAGAGCATTTAACTACCAGAAAACTATGTGGACTAGTATGACCTCATACTTGTTTATTGGGGGTTAAAAGCAAAAGGTGTGGAGGAAAGAGAAACGTGCTTTACGTTCCTGTGTGTAGCATTAACTTTTTTGCCTGTTTTCCAAAGGAAATGAAGCTTTTGGCAATGATGGTTTGTAAATGTACTCACCTGTCTGTCTTGGGTCCATCTGTCTCTCTCCCCCCATGACATTTGAACCCTGTGGCTAATTCCAGTGAGAACAGAAGAGTAAAGAAACCAAAGATATGAGAATCTTAAGATTTCACAAAAATTAACTGGCTGGGAAGAAGGAAGAGACCATTAATATTTCTGCTGAAGGAAAGGTTGCAAAAATGAGCTTTAAAGATTTTGCACAAAGTGGGAAAAAGGGCACAGTCAAGACATGGAAAGTATCTCAGGGAAGTGTTGGGATCATGTGCCATTTTAAACAGAAGAAAATTCCATCATGAAACGTAAAACAAGAAAAAGCCAGACTTTTATTTTGTAAAACATTTAAAACATTTCTTGGTGTATGCAACTGTATGTTGTAAGGGGCCTCAGCAGCAGAGATGAGCAGGATTTTTTCCCTTTTTTTTTTTTTTTTCAATCCTTCAGAGTTGCTTTCTTCGGTTTTCATGGTGACTGAGAAGTTAAGTGCAGGATGGTATAATGCACCTTTGTGGAGAACTCATTGAATCTAAGTTGCTTCAGGATTTATGTGGTGGGAAAAAAGGTTCGAAAGGACTGTCATTCATGTTCTCAGGTGATAATTTTCTGTCTGTATAGCAAAGTTAGTCAATCCTTTAGGAAAAAAAATAGTGCAAACAGATCTGTTTGCTGATGAACTGTAGGTCAAATAAAGTCTGACATGCAGTCAGAAGCATTGTGCCCTGGCTTGGAGTAACCTGCACCTGGTTTTCATTATGATGTTAAAATTGGACTGTGACTGCAGGAGCTAATTGGAGTAAAGCTCTGCGAGTGTACGGTCTGCACTTCTGCAGACACGTGGTCCCAAACAGTCATCATTTCTGTGCTCTCGTTGGGTATTCCTGAGATCATTCCTGAGATCACTGCCGGATCAGCGTTCTCTCTGTAATGCTTTGACTACTAGATATTGCAGAATGGATTTGGAAATTTTCCTCACTAGGATTGCAGAATTGCAAATGTGGTTGTAGCTGACCTACTGGCAGGCTTTGGGGTTTTTTTATCATAGCTGGAGGGGAAGGAGAAACTGGACTACATTGAAGAGGAAACAAAATACGAAATTGCAAACGAGAAATTGCCAACTGATGTCAGTGGAGCTGGAGGATACTCGGGCAGGGATCCAATGACAGAAGCACAGTGAATATAAAGTGAACAAAACCTCCTTTTTCCAGTACATCGATTGAAGAAAGAACAGCAGTTGGATCAAAAATCAGTCAGGATGTCTTCCTTGAAGATCAAAATTGAGGGAGGATGGCATATTCTTGACAGTCATTCCATTTTATGTTCTTTCATTGCACACTAGGGAGCTGAAATTTTTAAGAGCGCTTGAGCTACATCATAAAAATCCTTTAAAAAGTTTCACACACTTGTATTCATTTTACAGAAGACAGTTGCCATTATGTTGGACGTTTTTAGAGTTGTTTCGAGAGACTCTATCCAAGCAGTGGGTCGGTGACTCTGTCCTTGCTCTGACCTTGCATAGGCAAAAGTTTCTTTCTAGCTGTGGGGGTGCTGGTGGTGGTGCTGCAGACCCAAGGCCAGGTAAGCACACACAGCAGCGCAGGTAAACGCTGCACGCTGTTGTTGAGGGAAAACAGCAACGCGATTGCTTCCAGGATTGCCAGCTTGATTGTTCTAATTAGGTTAGATCAAGAAGAGAGGCAGAGAACAAGTTGTGTGCGAGTCTCCTGCTGCCGCTCTCTTTAGTTCTCTGCACAGTTAGGGTGATGACTGGATAAAATAATTTATGTGATGCTAGCCAGAGTGCTTCTGAACACCTTGCGTTTTCCCCTCTCCCCTGCAGCTCTCACTGATGTTTCCAGCAGGCTTCCCTTGGCCCCGGCTCAGTGTTTTATTTCTTCAGCCCTCACCTTGCCACATGAATCAGATCAAAAGTAAGTGGGGTTCTCCTGTTAACAGATTTCCTTTTCTGATTGCCAGAGCCAGGAGCGGTGGGACACCTGAGCTTCACTGAGATTCTGGACACGTCTCTCAAGGTCAGCTGGCAAGAACCTGTAGAGAAAAATGGCATCCTTACAGGCAAGTATCAGCTGCTTTCTCTCTTTTTTTTTTTTTTTTTTAGGAATGTGTGTGGGGTGGAATGTATCATTGCAGTGAAAAAATGTTTGTGTAATATTGCATTTAGGGAGTACTGGCTACTGTGAGCACTGGTTTCCTGGTACCTCTTTTGGGTAATTGAAATGTCAGTTAAGGCACCTTATAGAAAGTATGGGTCCAGGTACTGGCAGCTCATGGTTGTGGTCACTGAAAAGGCAGTCTGTATTAGAAATCAGCTCCCCATGGTGGTTCTGGTCTTATTAAATCTTCTGTGACCTCCACCTGTGTTACTAAATTTCTGAAACTTTGTGAGACAGTGTTTGGCCTTTGCCCCAAAGGTGGGGGGTTCCTACATGAAGTTTACAGCTGCAAAATCTGAATTGGCATTGCTAAGATTTGCAATCAAGACCGAGTCTGAAATCAGCATTATCTGTCATCTGTGATCAAATGATCTGGCTGTGGACCTTGTGACAGAATTTGCATGGCATTACTTTATTTTGTAGAAACTGTCACAAGGGTTCAGAATTGTCTTGCTTCTCTTTGATGAGCTTGCCATTTGACAAGCTGTTTATCTATTTACTGTATGCTAGTGTAGATACAACATCAGCAACCTCATTATTTTTCATAAAGGAAGCTCTAAATAGTTGAGTAAAACTCTAGTTCTTATCAACAGAGGCAATATTGTTTTCAGATGGGAAGCTATTGCAGCTGGACAGGATGGACATTCCATTTAACAAAGGCTTTCAAGGTTCTGAAGTACAAGAAAGCTCCCAAATTTTAAATTACTAGAGCTAGAAATCATAGCTGGGAAGGGAGAAGATCATTTCACACATATCAAAATATTTTGTTTTGGGAGCATTGACACTGATATGTTTAATTTTATTTTTTAGAAAAGTGTATTATAACTTGTAAAAACAAAATACATTTTAGGAGTTAAGAAACAATCAGGGCTTCTGGCCCCTGAACATTGAAATGTTATATCAGTCTAATTTCCTGAAACGTTTTAGCTTTGACAGGTCTAATTATTTTGATAGGACTTGCACTTGCCGGTGTTTCCTCTGTATGTCTGTAACATGCACCATTTGTGCGTGTGTCTTCTGTGCTGCTCATAGTGTATGTGGAGCCCTTATGCAGGTTATCTTATGCCTTTATACCATGGTAACCTTCCTGGAATATGCATTGATTGAAGTAGTTTGAGAACAGAAACTAATGACTTCTGAAAGCAGTATTGATTCAGTGAAGATGTCCAAAGCCTTCAAGCCCAAGTGCTTAAATTTAGGTATCTAAATCCAGGGCTGGCTGGCTAAGTGAGATGGTGCAATACTCATCCTTGTTAAGCACAAGCTGGCAGCACTATACTTAGCGTGGCAGAATTGCTTTGCTAGAGACAAGCTGCTGCCTCCCAGATTGGGTTGAAACCTGGTGGAGCACAGTGATGGACAGTGTTATATTTGGGGCAAACTGTTTCAGAAAGAATTAACTCCAGAAGCTCTGTTGTTCAGAAAGAAATACCCATGTAAGAATGCCCAGCAAAGTTGATAAAGAAAAGTCTTTAAGGATGCAAATTGTGTTTGGGAGAGAATAGCAAAATCGTTCATGCCCCAAGTACCTCAGAGGTTTATAGAGGGCTGCTTGGAGATCTGAGTGCTTAGGGGAGGCAATTATTCATCATTTCTGCTCATTGATATCTTTACTGGGCCTTGTTGTTCCCAGCAGCAGAGCTCGGAGGAGGAAAGCGCGGAGGGTGGCGCCCGGCAGCCAGCCTGCTCTGGGAAATTGCCCATTACTCTTGCTGTAAATCTCAGGATCTTCCTCGTTCTCTCAGTAAACATTGATTTATGAGGACCTGGATGTAGACGGACAGTTTGTGATTGGGTGTACTGCTCTCTTGTAGAGAATTTACTTCCAATCAACAGAAAATTATTTCTGAAACTTCTCTGGCCATTCGGTTCCGTTAGGCAGTGGTTTGTGGGGAGGGCAGTGCCCAGGCATGCGGGAAGGCTCCGCGGACCTTTCCTGTGCTCCCCCTGAAGCCAGAGGGGACACACTCCCAGCCCAGGCTGGCCAGGCTCCCCCGTGACCGTTTCTGGCAGCCATCACATCTGTAAAACAGAGAGCGCGTTTTTACCAACCACATGTCCTAAAGTTCTGCCCATCTGTCACTCATTGTGGCTTTAGTGCTACTTGGGGGTATGGTGGATGCTGTTCCTTTCCTTCAGCGGTTCTTTTTTTCATCTGTTTTTGTTCTGCATGATTACATTCGGCTTTGTGTCTGCTCGGTATGTATGTATGTATGTTCATTTTTTAATATGACTAGAATTTAACTATCCATTCAGGACTGAAATATCCAACAGCAAACTCTGCCTCTTTGCCTTTGCTTCAATTTGCATGTGAGCTCAGGATATTTTTCCGGGTGAATATTTTTTCAGAAAATAGGTACACAGACTATGTGCCTAATGGGTGGGAAAGCTGGGTTTCAACCCTGTGGTTACAAAAGAGAAAATAGAAAATGTTCAAAGAATAATCACCAACATTTGATGTATATCCAAAGCTTATCTAGATGGGGGAGGAGATGCCTCAATCACTTAAGGTTGCCTAGTGTGTGGCAGATGAAACTTTTGGTTGTTTTTAAGTAACAAATGGATAGAGGGAACGTTAAAAGTCCAGTTCCTTCTTCTGGTTATTTATTTCTTCGAGCAACCCATCTTTTTTATTGTGAGGTGATGCCCCCTGATTCCCTTTGCAGAAACCCACGCAGGGTTCGGAGCAGGTGCAGCCAGCCCATCCGCTGTCCTCAGGCAGGCAGGTGAGCTGCAGCACGGCCCTTGCCCAGCCTCTGCTCCATTCAAGGCTGCACGGGGACGTTCTGCCGGCTGGGGACACGGCTGCCGGTTCTGTGTCCTCTGTTGGGAAGTGGGGAGACCAACAGCTGTACCTTTCACAGACTTCTTCTCCTTCTTCTGCATTGCCCTGTCTGGAGCAAGCAGCACCGTGGCTTTTGAAAGAAAGGGGTGTTTGTGATAGTCGTTCTGTTTGGAACTTTCACACCTTTTCACTGAGCATCTGATAGAGGGGACAGTCACCCTCCATCTCTCTGTTCGCCCTTTATTGATAAAGGCAATACAGTCCTGAAATTTTGTCAAAACCTTCATACAGATGATAATCTTGTCTGTGATACATAAAGTCTGATCACTGGTAAATGATGCCTTCCCAGAGCACATCAGAACGTCACGGTGTCTCTGAGAGATTGGTGAATTACTGACTTACTTAATTCCCATTCAGATACTCACTTGGAACTGGTTCCAGATGAACACTGAGGAGTTTTTCCCCTTCCCCTAGGTAGTTCATAGTCAGACAAGTGGTTGCAGTGTAGTGGAATTGTTGAAATATCCCCTCTCCTTATCACTGCCCCTTCACCTGAAATGTAATTAGCGACTATGTGAGCACCCTGAGCCCATTTTCATGCAAAACTGGGTTAATGTCAGCTAGTACCAGGGGAAGAGTAATATCTCACACCTCAAACTCTCACAGAAATATTTCTCACTGTGCTTTTAGTTCACGAGCTGGTTGCTTAACACCATAAGGTATTTTGCTGTGTCAATTTGTATACGTTAATCAGCTTATCTTGTTAAAAAAAAAAAAAAAAGGAGGAAGAAACATCAAGCCCACCAGCTGCTCTGAATTCCTCATCTTAGATGATGGGAACAGGAGCCCAGCAGGGATTTTCTCTAGCCAGCAGCTTGCCTTGTGCACGGTTCACTCAGTGGGGTTCCTTTCTGTTAGTCCTTTTCACTCACTTCCATTTCAGAGGCATTCAAGAGCTATGTGTATTCCCCCCACCACTTCTCCCCCCCAAGTCAAGTCACAAAGAAAGCTGCAATCAAGCAAACTTTTCAGACTCGCTCTCTGGAGACTGGCACAGTGAGGTTCAAATGGGTTCAAACGAGAATAAAGTGGGACTGGGCAGGAGGAGGACAAGCGGATTCGGAGGTAAAATTGAGCAAATCAGACAGTAGAAAGTTTCAAAAGTTCTTGGAAGGCAAATGGCTATAAAAGTAATAAAAATGAAAACCTGGTTGTGATAGAGGAGTAACGTGGAGGTCAGGGTGAGTGCAGTTTTGGACAATGTGTTGGCCACACTATGGTTTTGAAAGAAAGGATAATGATTCACCCAGCTGAAGGATTTCTATGAGGAACAAGCAGTGGGGAGTAGAGGTTTTTCGGTTCCTAGAAGATTCGCACAATGTTCCTGCCTGATTGTTATTGTCAGGTTGGTGAGTATTTCTGCTGATGGTTACTTCAGCCTCGAAAGGGAGTAGCCTTACTAAGCACACACAGATTTTTAATTAGATATTCCAGCTGGTGAGAAGGTTTTACATTTTCCAGGTTTCTTCCTATTTGCTTCATCGAGTTCACAGAATGAAAGTCCACCCTTCTGCAACGTTCATTCCTTACAGAAACTATCCCTGGGTTTCCTAACCAAGCAAGCAGCGTATCGTCATAGAAAAAAGGGCGCATCAGCTGAGACTCCCATGTCCCCTAAGCTGTAACTTGATGGGCAGATGATACCCTGTGGGGTACCTACAGCAATTGCTTATTGGAAATAACAAAATTCGAAAAATACTTGGGTATTTTAGCTGGTGTTTACTTCAGTATTCTTTATTTTTCTGCATATAAAACATGGCCACAATGGAGTAGAATGAGAAACAAGTCATGCCACCACTGACCACAAGCAAATCGTGCGGATGCAGGAATTTACCAGTCTCTGGGTTATTGTATAACTGTGCTTTAGAAGAAAAAATAGACTTCATCACTGCTATGGCCCCCTGACTTCTGTGTAATGGTTTTTCAGGGTACCAGATCTCCTGGGAGGTATATGGCAGGAATGAATCTCGCCTTGCCCGCACGCTACCCAACACGACGCTGGAGTACAAGATCACCGGGCTGTCGTCTCTCACCACCTACACCATCGAGGTGGCAGCTGTGACTGCAAAAGGCAGTGGCTGGGTCACGTCCTCCACCATCTCTTCTGGTGTACCCCCAGGTTGGTGAAACTGCATTGAAACAAATTAATATGGGCTGATTCTTCATGTATCTGTGTTCCGAAGATCACAAATTACTTTGGTTCAGTAATAATAAAAATGGTTTTATTTATAAAACATCTGAATTCTTTACCGCGTAATACAAATTTAATTTTTAGAACAGATTAAAACATCAACATCAGCACACTTGCAATTTGAGATTACCGGAAAGTTGAGGCTGTTTAATACAAATACAAAAAAACTTGTAGGGATGGCAGAAGGAATGGACAAAGTAATAAAGTGGATACAATACAGAAATTCTTGACATTTACAAAGTAACATAAGAATGGAGCCTGAATCAGTTCAGAAAGGATTGCTTAGGGGAAAAACAGAGTTTGGGTGATGCTGAAAGGGAAAAGTTTTTCCATTTTTATGTAGTATAGCTTATGTCACCTAAGAGAGGACAAGTATAATGAAACTAAAACCTTATTTCTATGATCTGAGGGTTGTGGCCTGAGAAACATTTGGGAGGAGAGAGTCCTGTACTGCCTTGTCTGAGTTGCCATTTGGGCACTTGTAAATTTAACCTTGTTGCATTTCGGTTTTCAAATTCTGTGCTCTCCCTCATCCACTAGAGAAAGCAAACTAAAAAGCCAATTCATACCTCAGACAAACTGTTTCAGTTAATTTATAACTTACATAAGCAGAATTTTCCAAAGTGGAGCAGTTAGTGTACATCACTGAGGGTAATCCAGTTTTTCCGTTTTCTGGTATTTTTGAACTTTTCTGTATGTCTTGAAGTATGTTTGCCTTTCTTTTCCCTAATCATAGGTAACTGTGACAAGCTGTAGACTGGATCAATGCCATGCTCCCTGTTGTTAGCCAGATAACAGCATTATCCGCCTTGGTCAGGGTTAGTTTATCGATCGTAGCTCCCACAAATGTGAACTAAGAATCAAGAAATACTGTGCATTCATGCATACTTGAAATATATGCCAAAAAGCTGCCCTTTTTTTGCCTGTTGCATTTGGACATAGTACAGCATTATGAATGATTACTGATTATAACAGTAATTTCCATTACTTATGAATGCAGGTACTATTGGGAATTTATTCTAAACAATCTATATTTAATCTCTTTCCTGGGCTTGCTTTTGTTGATAATACAGATAATATTAAAAATGTAAATGCTGCTGTAAGCTTGACTGATGTGAGGCAAAGATCTGATTGGAACTGCGGATTTTTCCTCATAGAAGGTCACCCTCTTTATTTGCAAGAATTTTTTAAAGAAATTATCTACTTTATTCAGGCATCAGAAATGCCCTCTAAACCCCATCTATTACAGGTCAATACAAGAATCACACAATCTTCCCCATACACTACCCAAACTTTTGAGTCTTTTTCTGTTGTTAATACATTAAACTTGTATTCACTCTAAGAAGTAAATGCAAATTATTGACATTTCATTCTGGAGAAAGAGAAGTACTGTGGGATTAGGTGACCTGGCAAGTGACTGGCAGATGTGGAGCTGGGAAGTACCTTCCCCGCTGAGCCATCATGCTTTGTCAGTTGAGCAGCTTCTCTAAAACAGTAGCTGTAATTCTGTAGATGGGCGCTTTCTTTTCTCGTTCAATCTATAAAAATGTGGTGCATTCTCAGAGCAGCAGAAATAGTAACGCTGTATGTAATGCTCTGCCAAAAAGAAAAAAAAAACAACCAACAGCTATTTTCCTTATTATAATTGTTAGCAAGGTATTTTATATGCTGCAACACTGAATGTCAATCTGTGTTACCAGGCCAAAGACAAAGAGCGTTTCCACCTCCCATTTCTATTTCTTCAGAACTTCCAGGTGCTCCATCCAACCTGGTGATTTCCAACATCAGCCCTCGCTCTGCCACGCTTCAGTTCCGCCCAGGGTACGATGGCAAAACCTCCATCTCCAAGTGGATAGTCGAAGGCCAGGTACGTCCCTCACAAATTAGCTCTTTATGAAGTTTCTGAAGGCTTAAAAATGGTCTAGACAGTGAGTTGTTGTTTAGATTACAGTTTTTGTTTACTTTTGGATCAAAGCTCTTCAGTAAATGTCCTGGTGGTAGCTGTGCAGGGGTTCCTGGAAAGGTTGGGAATGCAAGGGAGCTCGAGAGGCTTAGCTGAGAAATGTCTGTGCAGGAGCCAGTGAGAAAAGGATCATGTGAATGCTGTAGCTTCTGTTCAAAGGAACAACAACAAAAAAATGTAGATATTTTATATATATGTATATATATATATGTATACAAAGGTGAGAATGCTTATCCTTTAAATAATTTATGTGGGTTTTTGTAAAGCAGCTTTGCTTACGTTCAGAAGAACACCAAATGCATCATCAGCAACACATACAGCAAAACTTAAGTCCATCCATTTATTTAAAAAAGAATTTGAAACCTGTGTTTAGGTTCTGTTAGGTGTATTTTCAAACCAGGTGCAAACCTGGAATTATCTTAGTCAGAAGTATAGGAAGAATTGCACTGAACAGTAAAGATACCATTATTCATGAGTCTGAGTGTGTTTTTCTCTTATAATGGATTGTGCTGAGTTTTTCTATCCAGGCCTCTAGATGTGAATAGGATGAATTCTCTTCTTCATCGGATTTAAACAATATCCCTCTTTCTGCTGTCATTATGCCTTGGAAGAGTTATATATTCCTCATTTGTTCTTCTGACAGATGAGATTTGCTTCTTCCTTTCCACCCACAGAGCTTTATAAATAATATAATCTGTTTTTAAGACCAAATGTTGGACTTCTTAAATCACCGTCACCACTTGGACGTGTTGATACAATCACTTCACTTGGTAATGAGATCGCTGTGAACGAGTTGGTACATTTTGTACCATTTACATACACACTATTGCATATCATGGAATTAAACACTCCACGCCCATAATATGGTGGCTTGGCACATTCTGAGAAGCATTTTTGTGGTGGAGCACCACTTTGATATTGCTAGAGATCAGTTAATTCTGTGAGTTGCAGAACGCCACCAAAGTGAAGTAAATGTGAATGCTTTAAAACAGTGATAGTAATTACCACGATGTTCATCTGCATCCTTGAAGAGCCCTGGGTACAAATAGTGGTTAGAGGGTTCTTGGCATGCAGGAAGGGAAGAGAGGAACTTTCTTGTTCACAGACCCTCATCAACATCTCATGCATTGCTAGGAAAGTCAAGGGGTTAGTGGTTCTGATAGAACCTGGATCCAGGAATGAGAGATCTTCATTTGGGGCAGGAGCACAGCCAAAGTCTTTGCGGAGTCTGGGCAGTTCTTTTCACCACAGCTACCCTGCAAGTTCCTTCTGCACCGTACCTCACTGTTTAGCTTTGGCATAACAAGAAAAGTTGTTCAAAGTGGGTTTAGTTAAAAAAAAAAAAAAATCCTGCTCACATGATTAACAAAAATCTTTTTGTGTATGCAGAGAAATTAGTGACTCCTTAAGGATGAAGTAAATCCTGTTTCCAGGTAACAGCTGCATGTAATCCTATGTTCACAGCCCCTTTCTGCCAACACTCTACTCAAATTCTTTCTTAAAGTGGGATTTTGCAGCACCTTCAGTCAATCCAAACCACAGTTCTTGTTGTCCTGCTCTCATTCCTTCTTTTCATCCCCATCACTCTTACCAAGACTTCCTTACTCCTGCCTTCTGCGTGCACTGATTCTGGTGTGATCATACCTGGAGCTGCTACAAGACTTGGTCCAGCCGAGAACAAATGAGTTTCAGACAGATTGACTCTGTGCAGGCCACGTGTGATCAGAAGAGCACCGTTGCAAGGACAGGGGATGGAGACATGGCAGTGGGAGCAGAGATGAAAGGGGGAATGCTTCTGTCCTGACTTGGACCTAAGTTGCCTTGGACCTGCCCTCTGGACTGCACAGGTTTCCCTGCCTACCTTTCAAAGGCACACAAGCCTTCACAAAACAGATGCCAGTGACACCCCAGCATTCACTTGTGCCTTCCACATACTCTGTTCCAAGCGGTGATGTCTGTGCTGGGATGTAGGCTGCTGTTGCAATGTGTATTTTGGCATGGACAACCATCTTTGTTCCTTAGGACTAGGTTAGCTTGAAGGGCAGCAGTTATACCCAACCTACAGTGGTATTTTCTAAACAGAAACGTATGGAGGATTTTTTCTTTCAGGATCTTTCATTCACTGGCCCATGTACAGCCTTTAATAGCACTGTCAAGTGTTTCATGCCTTATCATTAAATTAAAAACCACTTAAGGTGTGGGCTTGCATAATGTGATTTTAAAACAGGTGGTGTTGCTGAGCGATAGGATCACATTTAAACCCTTAATTTGTATGTTCTAGTGTACTTTGCAATTAATCAGTTAAATTAGAGAATAAAGATTCTCTCTGAGCAGGTATGGGGACTACATCTCTACCCATTTGCACATTTTTTGACCATTAGCCTTCCTGAAAGTTTGCAACAAGGTGCAGAGTAGCAGAAAACAGCCAATAGCTTGGGAAAAAAAAACCATGTTGTAGTTAGTACAAGATCTCGTACAGCACGATCTGTCCTGGGAGGAGGAGAATCAAGCTGATCTCCTACACAGCTCTGTTCTCTTTGCACTGTACTTCTGCTGCTGGTGTCTTCATGGCAAAGCGTGACCAACAACTACTGGCTGCTGTCGTGTACTTCATCTGCGTCCCCCCCTGTACAGCTGGGTGGTGGCTTTGCATTGGACATCCCTTGTGTATTACATCATCTCTTCCATCTCTACTGGGAATATCCCCTTTACTCTCCGTGTCTGAGTCCTTACAGACAAACTTCAGCTCTTCTCTATTCCCACCCAAACAGCCTGCCGCCAGCAGGTTTGCCACCTTGGTTTCTCTGTGTGGTAGAAAGCTTCCTTCATAAGGGCAGGTCTAGAAAATCTTCCAAGTCTTCCATTTTGGCTGGGTGCCATTTTTTGAAGTCTGATACTTCATGAACAATTTAGGTGCAAAACACAGCTGGGAATTCCAGTTGACGTGAAATTTTGTACATCTGGCCTTGGCTTCTGCTTTTTGTGCTGGGGTTTAAGTTCATGGGAGCCACTGTGGAACTAATTCTCAATTATGTCAACGAACATGAGAGGGGAATCAGGTCTTTAAGATTGTAGTGTTGGTAGGTACTGAAATATCAAGCATCAAAAATCCTATTTCTGTGTTTCTAGTGAAGCTACATTCTGTACTTCTGAAGGGATTTCTTAAAAATCACCAGACTCTTTGTTTTTCTTCTTTACATTGGACTCAGAGGAGTGGAGGAAACTGGATTTCCAAATGGATAACTACAAAAATGTACCAATGCTATTTAAAAAATATTTCTAATATTGTTTTTGCATTACATACAGTATAATTTAAAGAGAAGAGGGTCTAATGTGATATAAAGGTTCTGCTGACACTTGGTCAGAGGGACCAGCAGTAACTGCCTTGTGGCACTGACACTCACAGGTAACGTGCTCATCCCCAAAAATGTCAGTAAATCCTTCCAACCGTCCTGTACTCTCAGATGCAGTTAGAGTATAGATTATAAACATTTTTTCTGGCAATTGGCAACCAAGAATGATCGTGAATTCCTGTTGTTGTTCACGTGGTTCCACGTTTGCACTCTATCTGCTGCAATCCAGTTTCAGCATATTTTTCTCAGACTGGATTTTTCCTGGGGTTTTGTCAGGCAAAGGACATAGGTGATATCATCAGGACAGAGCCTTGGCGGCTGCTGGGCTAATTAGAAAAGCTGGGCTACCTTCTGCCAATTTTGATGTGGTTTTGTGGTGCTTAGTGGTGGTGTTGAGGCAAGAGAAGACCTGTGGAATGAATGGCTTAAGGCCACTGGTGAAGAGCTATCGCGAGTCATGGAGCCATGAGTGTATGGGCTAATAAAGAAAGTGGTTTGGCTTGAAGTCTTTCTGCCATTTTGAAAGAGATTTTGTATGAATATCATGGTGAGCAGTAGGAGAGTTTTAAAGTAGTAAAACCCTTTAAGTAGTACCACTGCGTTCACTTGTAAAGCTGTGAGTTGGGAAAGTAAGTCTGTAACTTTTAACCATGAATTTATCAGGTTTCGTGGGTTAAGTCAGTGACCCAGATAGGATTCATCCGTTGTATGAGGTGATTCTCTTGTTGTCATTTTTACTTCAGAGCTGGTAAATAAAGTGTCTGAAACTCTGACAATTTTATGCCTTTGCCAATCTTTAAATCAGAAATGGCTGAATCGATTTAAGGATTTTGTAAGAAAAAAAATTGCACCCATGCTGACATCCTGTGAACCGAATTTCTCCCAAAGTGATTTCAAATGTGTGAGTTATGGACCTCTATAATGAAAAGTCTGACATATCTTGAACTATAGCAGAACACAGGGTACCTCTATAATGTACAGAAACATTGTGTTTTCCTTTCCTGCAGTTAGTACTTCATAACCGTTCAAAATTTGGGAAGCATTACTGTCTTACAGAAAATACCCCAGCAAATTATTTTTTCATTCCAAATTTTAATTATTTTTTGTTTCATTTAAGTCAAAATCCTGCAACTTTGCTCATAATAGTGCATTCAATCAGGAAACGTTAAGTCACTTTATAAAATATGTAACATTTTCCTTTTTAGAAATGGAGAAACCAAATGCATAGAGAAGTAAAGGGTTCTGACATCACTTCCAGTGTTGTTTAATACTGTCTCATTGCTGTAATAAATGAATGTGCCCTTTTATTGAATGTAGTGCCTTGGGAACTGCTGAGAGATGGGGATGAATATGTGCTGATTTGTGATGGCTGATGGTATTGAGAGTTACATGAAGTGTCTTGGTGGACATAGGTGTGTTTATTGTGGCAGTACTGAGGTCCCCTGTGGATGGTGGCCCTGTTGCGTGGAGAACTGCTGAGATGCAGAGAGCCTTTCTTAAGGTTTTTTTCGGCTGACCGTAACAGAAAAGCAGTTGGTGTTCTTATCTGCCTCCTAAAACAATGTGTGCATGACTCTGTGTGCATCTGTCAACAAACATGATCCTTTTCTGATGTTTGCATGCGCTGTTATCCAAAACACAGTGGCAAAAGAGAAGCCTCGACGTTAACTTCATTTTATGCAGAGCAGCTCATAGTGGACTCTCTTTGCCCCTCAAAGGACTCTTTGATCCTTACCACTGCCCATAGTTCTTCTTGCCCCGTGGGAATCTCTTTGTACTCTGATTCTTGAAACTGATACGATTCCTCTGATCTGACATCAGAGTGTTTCAACAAAAATAATTTCCTTTTCCTTCAAGAGCCTGGAACTTGGTAATCTACTATAGATCTTGCAGAAGTTGAAAATATAGAAATCCATCACTGAAGGTTCTCTTCCAAGACTCCTTTCTGATATTGTTGCTAAATAAATGAAACTTGTTTTGGGTGACATTGACCTAGAATTGCTTGGCCACGCAAGTCAGACAGAGGTCATGCAGAAGTCGCCGGGCTGGTCACCAAGCTACCCTACAGCCATCCGCCTTTCAATCCTCTTGGATTGGGAAATCTCCTCACACAAGAAACACACTCTTAAAATATATTACTGTTTTCAGTAGAAGAGCTAACCATTTGAGTTAGTTTCTCAAATGCTGGCACCAGATACTGAGAACATTACAAGGTGTTATTCTAACTAAAGCAAGTTCCCTGATACATTTTTCTTAAAACCTTTTGCTGAATCACAGAACTATGCCTGTGGTTGATTTTTTTTTTTTTTTTCCTGCCTCCCTGTCACTACCTTTCAGCAAAAAAACGTCTTAAAAGCAGTGAATTGGGACTGGCTGGGCTCCTGCTTTTCCCAGGGTCCCCCACCTCCCAGTACAGGTAGTGGCCGCCTGTTTGCCAGCTGGCTCCTGAGCTTGGGAACCATCAAGATGCCTGGCTTGGTTGGCATCTGCTATTTGCTCGTAGGCTGCACCCATCATTCCTACCAGGGAAAGCATTCATAACCAGAAAGCTGCCTCCTGTGGTGGCTTTCAAGGGGCTTGCCATAGTCCTGGGCACACAGAAGCTTTTGCTTCTTCTCAATCAGAAAAGATCCTTAATATTTCCACCTTTGCAGCCAGCTGGTAAATGCCTAGCTGCAAAACAGGTGGGGGGGGTTGCAGTCCTCTCAAGCTTGAGTCAATGTCAATTGTTCACAGCTCTGTGGGCCTCTGGGTCTGAACCATGTGGTCCTTAATGTGTATTAATGACCTGCCTGCTGCTGCAGAACAAATGAAACCTGTGGTTGGTTTTGGAGGGGTTTTTTTGCTATGCAAGAAATATTTTAAAAAGCTCTTACTGTTGTTAGAATACAAAAAGATGACTAACTCGCTACTGGAGATTATTTGCAGCTTCCAAAGCACCATGGATTTTGCTATACAATTACTGCAGCACTTTGAAGTGATGCTGTTAAGAGCCAGGAGTTTTGCAAAAATAAGCATTTACTATAGACTTTCTACAGTATTAATCAAAAACCCTTTTAAAAAGTGTTCTCGATTTCCTTGACTGAAATCAACCATCTCTTCCTTTCTTTGTTTGTGTAGGTTTTTTGGTTTGGGTTTGGTTTTTTTTTTTAATTTTCCTGATCATCTCTCTGTTCTCTGGGTTCAGTTTAGGGCTGCTCTGTTTTACCACGCAGACCTGCCTCAACTTGCTTCCTTTATGCTTTTGCATCCATGGAGTTTGCTAAAATTTATGAAGCCCAGTTGGGACCGGGGATTTTAAAAGGCCCGTAATCTTCACTGACATCTATTTTAAATGTTGTTTGATGTGTGGCAGTGTCCTTGATAACCAAAAAGGCTGAAAGGCCCATCAAGACCTGTGCAACCATGTCCCTCTGAAAGCCAGCCCTCTGCTGGGAAGCTCACGGAGGCTTCTTTTCACCAGTGCAATGCAGGACTTATTTCTTTGGCCTAAATTGCCGTGTGTCATTTCTTCATGCACAAACATAAATATGCAGCACATCAAATCCTGGGTGAGCAAAGAACTAAAACATCTATAAATAAATCAGGCTGCTTCTCCTGAAGGGGAAAAAAAAATAATGAGTGAATGAAACCTAATTTTCTCTTTGAAGCACTTGGGGTGTGCTGGATACTTTGGGCTGGGTTGCCTATCGAGCGCTTTGGCAGTGTCTGTGGCCATAACTTGTCCACAGAACTTGTAAGGGATCTGTTTAAAAAAGATTAAAGCAAATAGCTCTTTACACAGCGTGTTGTGAGCTTCTGGAATTTGTTGCCACAGCAGTCTGTAGGAGTAGATAGTGTCTGTAAGTTAAAAAAAGGATTAGGCATCTTTGTGGATATGAAGTCTGTAGACAGACACGAAAGGGCATAGCTGCCCCTGTACCCCCCAGTATCCTTCAGCCCGCGGTTGTGGGCGCCGGGGTAGGCCGAGGGAGCTGCACTAAATGTCCTAGGGCTGAAACATGGGGGTAATCGTGCACAGTGTTCAGGAATCACATCATGGAGTCGTGTTCAAGATCTCCTGTGTCTCAACGCTTGTGAAGCCCAGCCACACGCCACCCCTTTTCTGTCTCCTTCTCCGCATGCCTGCCATGCTTACACACACCACCCGGGCTGCTGGCACGGCGTCTGCGGGGCCCGGGTCACATACTGGCCTGGCTGTCATGCCCTGTTGGCTTCCTTTTAGGCCCTGATTCATCTTCATTTTATCTCCAGAAAGCTGTATGGAAAGTAATGCTCTCTGTTCTCATCACCATTTTGTCCCTTCTAAGACTGCTGTAGCTGAGGGATGGCGTTGAGTAACATGTTGTAATTAATTAAGACAAAGGATTGCACATGGAAAAGTCTGGTCTAAAGTGCAGACCAGCAGATGAGGTTAAAACGTTTTTGTTCTTTGACTTTGTTCTTGTTTCTCTGTCTTCATTTCTGTGGCATTTTGCCTCCATTGAGACTTACTTAGTATGCATCAGCTCCCGTGAGTTATTATCAAGGCTATTTTTCATTTTCTTATATTACTTCTTGATACTTTTGTATTGTGGCAGCGAGATTGAACAGGGTATTAGCGCTCTCATGGTGTTTTTCTGGAAGAGATCTTATCAGAGGATCCTGATGAAGTCCCAACAGGTACAAGGAAACTTGGCTAACTTGGCTGTGTTGTTGCTTTACAAATAACTAGTGCCTTGTCATATAAAAATTAATATTAAGTGGATAATATATGTTTAGAAGCATTTGTCTTTCCACTGCTATGGTGACATACATTGTGAAAGAGGTTATATGTATAAAATTATTTGAGATAGATACATATATATATATATATATAGTCTGTATTGTATTCCTTCTTACCTTTCCCATGAACAGGTTGGTGTCCTGGGTGATGAAGAAGAGTGGGTGAATCTTCATGAGGTGGAGAATGAACCTGATGCTCAGATGCTGGAAGTACCAAACCTTACTCCTTACACTCATTACAGGTAAGAACAGCAGGTAATTAGCTGCAGCATGGAAAAAAATTAGTAAATAGCAGCATGCAACAGCTTTCCTAATCAGAAACAGCTGGCTGTGGCTTATAATCTGAACAAAAGGGAAAAGGTTTTCTGTTTTCATCGTTTATACTTAAAATTGCTTGTCTTATATTTTAAATTGTGATTTACATACAATACGATTTGTAAGGTGAAAAAGGAAACCCAAGTGCACAGTGAAATGCTGTTACGAGAAACTGATATCCTCTGACTTCCCTCATCTAAAGGGTGCACCAGTGTAACATCAGTCAGTGACAAATCAATTGTAGTTAAACTGTTGCAAACGTGTAATTACATATTTACATCAGTTTAAGCATTGTTTTATTGACTTAGCTTAATTTGGTAACATCAGTGAGATGAAACCTTTGTTTATAAGAATTTACAAAGTTAAGCTTAATAGATATATGCAATGCTGGAACTGATTGAAGTGAATCTACGTGATGGGTGCACCCCAGTTAAACGAGATTGATTTTTTTGAATCAATTCAAGTGATGCGTTGCTTTAGTATAGACAAGATTTGAGAATTTGAGGTACTCAATCCTAATGAAAAATACTTTCATGCAGTAGCTTGCTAATGTAAAGCCTGGTTGCAACGAGATATAGCGGCAAGTGTTAAATCAGCTTACCAGAACCTTCTCCATTCTGCGCTGGCTAAAGGGCGTATTAGCCAGCCCATGTGCTGCTGTGAGCCAGTAGCAGGAGCAACAGAGTAAAGCTTGTATAATTTACAGCTAACTCAGTGCTGGTACACTAATTTTCTTCCTTTAGTCAGAAGCCTAGGAACATAGTGAATTTCTCACAAACTCTCCTCTGAAGTGTTTTACACCTTATCCTCTAGAGCTAAACATTTTACTAAAGGCTCTTTGAAAATTTTGAGCTTGGGCAGAGGTTTAGGAAAATTATCTTCAGCTAGAGAAGATTTTGCTGCCCTCATAAAGGCGGATCCTTCAAGCTGAACAAGCAGAGGTGAATAGTAAAGTGCAGGTCAAACCAGAGTTCAGTGTTCAACGTCCATGCAAAATAGGAAAGACTTGCACACCGAGCAGGGGTATGGAGAAATGTCTTTGGGATAAAAAATCCTGAGGAAGACTATGAGGAATTTGGGGTGGTTGGTTTTTTTTCCGTTGTTAAACTTTTTGGTTTATTTTACATCCCGCATCTCTCTTGCATCCATTGAATTCTGGAGTGATCCCAGTTATACAGGAATCTTTACACTTCCAGCTCTCCTCTGATTTTTCCATCCTAAGCAGCCCCTTGAATTTTGCCTGGTCTTTTTCTCTCATGCATGCACAGACACGAGCTTTTTTGGTTTTATTTCAGTATTAAGCAATTGTATATTATTTTTTTGAAACTTAGAAAGTTGTTGTCGAATGGTTTTGTTGTCTTCTGGTCAGCTTTAGTCATTGCCCACCAAGGAAATACATTGCCAGAGCTAATTATCAGACTGCATATTTATCGGCCAGCTTCTTCTCTATATTTTGTGCCACTGTCTGAGAGTGAAATCAAGGACAGCATTTGTTTAATGTGTTTCCTTTAATGCATTTTCTAGGGAGATCAGAGCAGATAAACAAATGCAACTATATTGGCTAGCTCACCCTTTTCCCAAGCTCTGTCATTAGGTCCAAAAATTGTTTAGTATGAACAGGTCATGTATTTATGTGCCAGTGCTGGATACCGCTAATTGCTTGTGACGGGTGAGAGTATCTGAAATGTACAGCACGTCTTAATTATTTTGTGCTTCCTGGAAAAAAGATTTCTCTAAATCTTTTGTGACCCAATAGGGATTTCTTTTGTAGAAGGGATGGTTTCAAGCAGACAGGGTATTTTTTAAAGACGTATAGCCATATTAAATAACTTAATCTTTCTTGTGCAGGAAGGCTGAAAATGCAGCACGGGGATAAATCAGCTTCTTTCAACCAGTAATTGAGGGGAAATGTTATCACTAGTATATTTTTTATATTGACAAGGAATGAGAATATCCAAAGTTTGATATTTTAATACCTTTCTGAATGTATTGTACAAGCGTTGGAAGAGAAAATCACTTACTGCTAGCATAAGCTCATCAGACCTGCTATAATTAACATAAATTTCTCACACAAATACCTCAGTTTCTAATAGACCCTAAGCTAATCTCATTTTCATTTTTTTAATACCTGAGAGGATCTGAAAGCAGTTACCATAAAGCATTCAGCAGTGAATACCAAGGGGACCTGCATGCAACGACCTTTGTAGAACATTTAGAAAGACCTAATTTGTATTTTTCCATCTTTTTCCTATTCTGGAAAGAGAGGTGCTATTCGCTGAGCTGGTAGAGCATGCACTGCATCTTTCCTTTGCTCCAGGTTCCGGATGCAGCAGGTGAACGTGGTGGGTCCCAGCCCGCTCAGCCAGCCCTCCCGAGTCATCCAGACGCTGCAGGCGCCACCAGATGTTGCCCCTGGGAGCGTCACCGTGCGCACGGCCAGCGAGACCAGCCTGTGGCTGCGATGGGTGGTGAGCTCCGAGCAGGGCTGGGGGTGCAGGGCAGCTGGGTACCAGTGCTTGGGGTGCAGCTACTGGCCCAGGGGGTCAGGCCAGTGCTCCAGAGTGCCTTGTCCTTGCGTTCAGCATAAGGAGTAACAGCAAAATTATTTCCTTTTTCAGAATAGGTGGAAATCTGAGACTTACTTAAGTGCCTTATTAATCACCTAAATTGCTTACTGCCACTATATCTGCTGCTTCATCAGAGGAATATACGCCTGTGTGTAAAACCTTGGCTTTTGAGACTCTCTAGTACCACAGTCTGGGTCAACACGTGGGATAAGAATATAATACTCAAGCCAGTTTGCAGTTTCCTAGGGCTCAGTTGTTTGCTTTGTACAAAACCATTCCCAGAAGGTGCGCGCTGGCCATTGGCAATCATCCTGCAGGTACTGAACAGCTGTGATTCAAGGGCAGCAAAGTTTGCACATTACACTCCTGCAGGAACATTATATTTGTGAAAGGATGTGGAGTTATGTGATAAAATGTAGAAAGAAATGATTAATTGTGAAGATGCAGTGATTGCTGACATTGTTGTGCCCTGTTGACTGTCTCAGTTGCCTGCAGAGTTGCCTCACTGGGATTTACTTGGCAATTAACCTGCTCCAGGATGGTTTTTCTTCTCTCCTGTTAGGCAGAATTTTCCACTGGGGTTACTGTGGTGTGAAGTTGATGAAGCACAGCTTTTCTTTTGCCCAAATGTTGGCTTTTCTGTGCATAAAATCATTATGTCTGGAGGTCAAAATCAGGCTAGAAACCAGAAGGGTTTTTCTCCCTTCAGAAAGGTATAATTCCATTTCCTCAATGGGACACTGCACTTAATTCAGAACCTTGAAAGACCAAACATCCAACTTGAAGGTGTCACCTCACTACTCATTGAAAAGCAAAGCCACTGCAGTTCGTTTGATAGGACCCACATAACTCACTCCTGGCTTTACCACATGAATAACATGCCCACATCATTAAACCTTTGGTACTAAATCCAGACCTATATATCTCCCATCAAAATTGCCTCAAGGTTGTTTTAAGAGACTTTAAAACATTCTTAAGATTGTGCTTCCTTGCTGTGCTACCTGGAAAACTGGTTTTCATGAGTCAAAGTGTGCAGGGTTCAGGAGGAGCAAGAGCCACAGCTAAAAATGACCTGATACACCTTATGGTTATGCTTAATGACATCAGTATTTGAAATGATTTAATCTTTTTTTCAAGACCTGTGTCTCCCTGGGAGCAGGGAATTCCTTCCTACAGAATAAGGGTCACATTTCTAGCCCTGCTTGCCTGTGGAATACAGTCTTCTAAGCTGTGAAATGCTCATGTGGATCAAGCTTTGCCAGTGATTCAGAACTGAATCTCACCCATCCGTGGCGTCATGTAGTTAGTTTTATGGGGAAAAAACTCTAAACTTCATGAAGTAGGCTAATTATTTCATATTCTAATCTCTGAAATTGCTTGGGGAGTTGGAATACTAGAATAAATCTCTGCTGATAAATGAGTAGGCAGAGCGTCAGTAAAAACAGTAAAAAAGTGTACGATAAATGAATTTGTCACATGCTTCAGCAATTTATCATTCCTATCCATAATTAATCACAAAGCTCTGAAATATATTGTATTCATATCATCTCTGTTGATACACCCACAGCAAATGGCATAGTTCTGTAAGCATATCTATTTGGTTCAAAACTAAAGATAAAAATGAAAAGAAAATTTCAAGCAACACAGAAATTTAGAGATTATGAAACATAAATAAGACAGAAGATCAACCTCTTGATCTTTTTTGCCTTCATACGGCCTTAGACGAGTTCAGATAGCCTTGGTATATAGTTTGGAAAGCCTGGCAATGTGTTTCACGTAGGAATGTTGTGCTTTTCTTTGTCATTTGCCAGCCCCTCCCCGACACACAGTATAATGGCAATCCAGAGTCAGTGGGGTACAGGATAAAATTCTGGCGTTTGGATCTGCCGTCTTCCACCCTGATGAAGGTTATTAATGACCGGTTGGAAAGAGAGTACACCGTTGAAGATCTGGAGGAGTGGACAGAGTATGAACTGCAGATCCAGGCTTTCAATGCCATCGGGGCAGGACCATGGAGTGAAGTAGTGAGGGGTCGTACACGGGAGTCTGGTAAGTCAAAGCACCGTGTCTGCTGTGGAAGACACGTCCCAGAACTTCAGCATTTTCTGCCCCATGTTCATTTTTTTGTTGGCTTTTTTCTTTTTTGATGCAGGTGGGGTTTTTTGGTTGGTTGTTTTGGTTTGTTTTGTGTGTGTTTGTTGATCCATTAAATCTAAAATGAAAGAAAAAAAAAACATCTCTAGATGCACTGAAGGCAAAAAGACATATAGACGTTCGAGGGAGTTACTTATTTTATTCCTACTCTGCTTTCATGCATAAACCTGCAGGTTATTTATTTAAAGCAAACAAAACAACCTCTCCCCATTCCTGTCCTTGTTTGGCAGCAGCATGGACAACACAAGGCGTTTGCATGCAGCCTTCTCTGGCTGAGCAGGTCTCTCATGCTTCCTCTCCCCTGCCCCAGCACCCCCTTGCCCCTCATTCTCCCCCTGTCCCTTTGTACTTGCAGGGTCAGGAGGATTTTCTCACTAGTTGTGGTTACCTGAAATTTAATTTCAAGCACCAAATATTTCTAAAAGGGCACAAGTCATTTTAAGAGAGCTGATTAGCCCTGTAGAAATAAAATAATTATCTGAGCTTTTGATGACACGTTTTCAAAACTGCCTTTTCAAATTGTGTGTACAAGGCTATATAGACATAACCTGCATATAGACCTAGAGCACAAGTACGTATTGTCTAGCTGAATTGCCCATATTAGCACAGAGGCTTCAAATAGAAGGAAACCCTCAATCTCAGGCAACAACGTTTGAAAATAATACACAAGTATTATTTTGTGAATATTGTTAGCATATTAGCATATTGTTAACGGTGAATTATTGTTAGTAAAAACAGTGAAGACAGAACTTGAAAAGCTGCTCTCTAGCTGCTAATTTCCACAAAACCTATTTCTAAACATACCATACATGCACCTGATACACTAAAATCCATATTGCAAGTGAATAACAAAATTGATTACATTTATAGTTTAAAAGTTTAATAATAAAAGCTCTTTGTGACCTGCATTTATGCAAAGTTCAACACTGATATTTTTTCTTACTCATTTTTCCTATTTTTCTTATTAAAAATGTTTTGGAATTTAATCCTATGCATACCCTGCACTTACAGATGCACGTATCCGTGTCTGTGCACTCTGTACCACGCAGCACTACTTGGTGGAAAGCGTGAACGTGCTGTGCACAGCAGGATTTGGTCTGCTTGTTCAGATAACTATGCTTTGAACTAGCCAAGGAGAAGGCTAAACAAAGTCATCCCCCTCCATTAAAGTGCTGCTTTTTGGGAAGTAGTAATTGGAAAGCTATTGTCGGCATTATTTTAAACAAGGCATGTTTGCGCTGGAGTTAGAGATAGCATGAGCCAGCCAAAATAGTTTTGAAGCATTCCGTATCACAATAAAAAGATACCACGTTCTCCACTTTCTCCTTTCTGCTGTTCTTCAAACACTTCTTTTGAGATGTAGTAAATACTAAGATTAAGTGATTTCATAAAACCTCAGGATTATAGAGCTCTTGCTCAGCATCTAAAGATCAGAGGTTACGTGTGTATTTGGCATTTTCTCTTGCAGTATTAAAAGGAGGTTGACTTGAAACTGATTGTAGGAGGCACACAGAAACTGGGATCAAAATAACACAAAGCTGTGATCTAGGCCATAAGGACTCATTTGTTTTTTTCCATGTGTTTTCTTTGATACGAACATCTGATTTCTTGAACAGAGCAAGTCAGGGCTCAGGCTTTTGGCTGTATCTTCTCTGATTTAGAATACACAAGAAGCGCTGGCATAGCGGCAAGCTGCGTGAGAGAACTTCAGGGAATCTGTAGCTAACCTGTGTGCACAGTCAAATGGGGTTAAAATGCAAATAAAAGATATCTAAAGCCAGAGAGAAAGGTCAGAGCATTTTTAGGTCTGTCTTCTGAACTATAAGAATAATTCTGTTTATCGCTTATGTTTTCCAAGTACTTTAAAGTGTCCTAAATATTTTTTTTTTTCGTTTTGTAGATAGTGTCTTAGGGAAGTTGATTTTGCCTGCTGCTGCAGATCGTAAATATCCCTCGCAGCTGGCCAGAGGTACCTTGGCCAGGATCACATGGTGATTCCTTGGCAGAACTCACGGTTCTGTGGTTTACATGGTCCAAGGAGCCTGGGAAGGCAGAGCCCAGGCACTAAATCAGCTCATGGTACCTAATGCCAGTGCGGCCACTGGAGTCCAAAATCTTTATTGAAAATAAAGCTGTACTGGAGCACTGCTGTTTATTCTAGGATATGCAATCATATCACTAATAGCTGAGCACACATGCTATAACAATAAAGGAGCATGCCATTACAGGTATGCGCCAGTTTCTGGAGCGCTTGACTATAAAATATATTGAAACCAAAGAAACTATGAGAAAATAACTAGTGCTATAGGTTTTGGTAACCCAGGCTTGAAAAACGGTTGGGAAACCCTAAAATGAAAATCTGGGGTAGGGTTGCAAGCAGCTGAAGATGGAGGGGGATGAATTAGGATTTTTAAACAGGACAGGTTTTATCCATCCAAAATGTTTTTATAATGTTAGAAATTAAATAACTCATTAAATTTTACAGTGTAAAATAACTGCAGAGTAACAAGCTCAGTTTCCACTCAATAAATTGACAATGGTAGTAGATACAATACAGAGAAAGCACGAAAATGCGAAAGACCTCTAATGTATAAGAACCACCTTGACAGGGCTGGTTTGTTTTAGCTACAAACAATTTATCTCAAATACACTTAACACAGTGCCTTAATATTTTTGGGGCTTCTAATATTTACCTACATGAATGTGTATGCTTGTCTTGCAAAATAATAGTGTGTTCGCATATCTATGGCAAGGCTCAGCCTCCCGATGCTTCAGAGGCTGACCTTCATGAAGCACTTACTGTGTGGGGTGATGAAGCATCACCTGATAATTCACATGTTGTGGTCCGGTGTCCCTGTGGGGATTTGTCAGTTTCTGCAAGCTGAAGATTTGGCCTGTGGGACCCAGTTTTATAGGCAGTGGTTGCGGACTGCAGCTATGCTGCTTTTGCCGTGACCGTTGCTCTAAATTGGCACTTCCTAATTGACGTCAGAGGTACAATACACCACTTACATTTTTACTTTGAAAAACCAGTGATGGATGTTGAGCCAAAATGAGCTGCAAAAGTGGAGAGAACTACTGCATCCCACTATCTAGCTTTCTTAGAAAGCCAGAATACAGGCTAGCTTATTAAAAGCTCCTTTTGGCCCAATTAGAGACATAAAACCAGCATCATTTGCTATAAATCAAATGTGGCTCTGTCAGATGTAGAAAGAGGATGCATGATCTTAGACGCCAACATGGATAACCTTAAAAACTTGAGTTCTTATTGAAGTTCCAGTGCAAAGTGCCAGTAGCTGTATAATTTCCTGCGTTTGATCTTCCGAAGTACATCATGCAGCTGGCAGTTTGCTGGATTAGCTCGTCATTTAGTTCCAGTGTTTCCGGTTCATTTTGTTAAAGCTCTGAGATTTTTTTGGACACTCTTGCTTGGCTTCTGTGCTCTTCTTGCTGGCTACTAATGAGAATGTGGCTTTAGAGCTTATAACAAAGTCTTCAGTGCAACAGTTAAGGACACCAGCGTTAGGGAAGGGAGCTTGCAGAGGAAAAAGGGATCTATTGCCTCACTCAAGCCAGTAATTAGTCTTAGCAAACTATAATTTCTTTGAATCAAGGTATCCTGAGAGAGGAGAAGGGGTCAGAGAAGTGAAGGTTACATTTCAGTTCATTCTTAAAAGGTCGATTAAAGTCTGTTACTCGATGACAGACTGGCAACGATAAGATCCACAGTATCACTTGCAGATCTTGAATTCATCCAGCCCCATTAGAATAAAATTCTCAACACTAATATGAGAACTGGCGAATTAAAGCACGCTCAAGGAACGCAAGTATTTTTTGCCATTTAGGCATTGGACTTGGATTCCTTTCCAGCGAGAGAGGACATTTAGCTGCTCTGGCTGTCACTGGGAATTAAGAGGAACCTGGGCTCATCAATCTTGGGATAGACCATTCCCTCCTTCGTTAGCTCCCAAGTCCCCCCGCCAGCAGCGGGGTGGTGCACACACCGCAGAGCAGGCGTACGCTCAGGGCCAGCCTGGGCGCAGCTTCCACCTTCTGTCAATTCGGGAAAACTCATGGCTGTTGATTAAAGAGGAAAAGAAATATTTGTAAAACAAACAAACTTTTTCTCTCTTGAAAGGCTTCAAACCAGATAAAAAATGTGGCTGGAAAGGGCTCCTTTCCTCTACGCATCCTGGTTTCCTGCAACCCACCTCCACCCTTTCTCTCTCCAGAAGTGATTCATGTGGGAGTAGCTTTGTGAAGATCTACAGATAAAGTTATGGCAGCTATCCAAAGACATTCATGGCTCCTGGCAATCTATTTTCCTTTAACATAATTATATCCTTGTGGGGGATAAATCTAGCAGAAAATTTGGGAAAAAGAAAAAAAAAAAAAAGGCACTTCAGCATTGGAGGGGAAAAAAAAATTAGATTTTTAGTCCACTGCAGTTTTGTGTGATGATGCTCTGTTTTTCATGTCCCACATAACTGGTAGCAGAGAAATTGTTTCAGAAATTACTGTCTTTGTGGTTAACCTTGAGTGCACAAGGGTGGTGTGTGTGTGAATTTTTTTTTAATTTGTATTAATTCTGGTGTCATATTCATTATCTCGTTCGTGTTGCTAGGAGCTTCAGGAGCTCTCCTTCAAAACAGCAGATCTGTTCTTTCATTCGGACAGCCAGGAAAGCATTACTTTTGGCAGAGATTTGTGCTCCTTTTTGTGATGTATTCAGGACCTAATCAAGCCTTACTGTCCATAAGTGCTTGTGTAACATAACTTGGGGAATGTTCTCTTGAGGTCTGACAGGTGGATCATGCTTTAAAGCAGGCTGTACCCTTCAGATGTTGGAAATGCCACGGAGGAAGGGGGGGGGATAAAATAAATGCAAAAGGGCAGCATAAAATGTGAACTCTTAAAAATAGCCTCAAATTCTGCTTGTGTAACATGGCATGCTATTAAGCTTGCCTACAAAAGCCTGCAGTTGTGTGGTGGTTCTGCATCAGTTAGAGTTTTAATGGCATGAGAAAATGCAAGTTTGCTTTTCTCTCGAGTCAGAGAAAATTACAGTGTTCCTGTGCCATCCGTTCTAATGATGTTTCTAGTTTCATAAGAGCCAATTTTGCAACATAAATGAAATAGGCATATCTTTCAGTTACACTGTATCAGTCCCTGAAAATACACCTTGCATTAATGTATCCGTCTATAATTGATGTATTGCAAATGTTGAGCACTATCACATAATCAAAAGGCTTAGAGGTTAAAGAACTTCTTACTGAACTGGGAGTGCAATCCAGTCGTTGAAATTATTGCTAACTCTAGACAAGATGCTATAATTCCCTTTCAGATAATATAGGAAGCCAGGGGGGTGTAAAACTTCTTGTTCGAACAGATCGTACCGTAAGATAAACTCCCATTCATAAAGATTTCTCGCTTTTGGCACAGGGAAATAAAATGTATGTGAAAGAAATACTAGGAGATAGACTTCTGTAGAAGTCCAGCAATTTAAACTTAATTCTAATTACTGCAGATATATAGAACTTGAAATTTATTCATATCTGACTGTATTTACTGTCTTATCTGTAGACACTGGTTAGTATTAAATGTTTAGCTCTTTACAAACATTGTGATTTCTAAGATGAACTGGCAAGAAACTGTGAAGCAGGCTGAAATAGAAAGATGATGTAGGATGAATACAAGAGGAAGGGGTTGCCGGGAACCTGTTCCATCCTTTTGATTGGAATACTCTTCTATGGGATCCTGGAATAATCCCAAGCAGATAGGGAGATGGAGCAAAATGATCTGGTATGTCTCACCTATTTCTGCTTTTTGGTGATGCCATGTCATTCCAGTTCCCTCTGCTCCTCCTGAGAACGTCTCTGCTGAAGCCGTGAGTTCCACCCAGATCCTTCTGACATGGGCCACAGTCCCGGAGTCCGAGCAGAATGGTCTGATCCTGGGTTACAAGGTATGCAGCTGGAGTTTCATGCTCATTTAATCTTTAATACGTTACATGGATATGGTTTTGCATTTGCTATTTATTATTCACCTGCTGGATAGTTATATTATTCATGTCAGCTACAGAGGATATAGGAAGCGTGCTGTGTTTGGAAGGGGTGATTGGTGAATATAACCTCATTTTCTATTTTGTGAAAAGGAAGAATCTAAAATGTGTCCCCCTCTTTTCAGCCCACATGTAACAATCCTTTTCTTTCTACATTTCATATTGATTTATTCTGCAGATACTTTTCAAAGCAAAAGATTTAGACTCAGAACCAAAGAGCCAAATAGTGAGAGGTAACCACACTCAGTCCTTCCTGCTCTCTGCCTTGCGCAAATACGTGCTCTACGAGATCCAGGTGCTGGCATTCACTCGTATCGGAGATGGGGTCCCCAGCTCTCCGGCAGTCATAGAAAGAACCAAGGATGATGGTAAGTTTAAAGGTTACCAAAATAAGTATCTTATTTGAGCCAACCTTTTATCAGTGCTTTCTCTCAGTGATGCAAGTGTGGGCTATTTGGAATTTTTTAAATTTTTTTTTTTCCAATGAAGGACTTGGGTGCCTAGCTAGTATCACTCAGCACTACTCCATCGATCGTGGGCTGAGGATTTGGCAAAAACACAGAAAACCAGAGTCCTCTGTTTCATCTTTCCCCACAGCTGATGAAGAGGGGGAAAAAAAAAATCTAAAATTGTACTCTGAAGCTTGGTGTAGACAATTTCTATTGAAGACATTTTTTAAAGGCCAATTATAAATTCCTATTGAAGTTCAATCATTCTCAAAAAAAAAAAATAAGAGTGCTGCAATTGAAAGCAATAAACAAATTGAGTCTGATTGGACTGAAGGAGAGATATGGTATTTACAACTTCAGTAATCCATTCTCTCTCTTTTTTTTTTTTTTCCTCCTGAAAAGGAGGCATTGGCCCTGGAAAATATTCCTACCAGCTTCCTTTTGCAACTGCCTCCAGCACTTCCCATGAGCTCAGGGACTCCGGGGTGCAGCTCGGTGTGTTGAAGGCAGCCCCTTGCCCCGGTGCTGTCTGACCACATCGGTGTGGTGGCAGCATTCCTGCTGAGGGACTCTTGCAGAAGTTTAGTTCCACTCTTAAAATATTTTTGGCTTTGCAGATGCTCAAGTTACTTTTAGTTCCATTATCTTTTCAGTAGTAAATGAATGTTAATATCAGTGTGAGAGGCGTCTGTTTATTGCTGCCAGTGAAGATGAACAAGAAAACCTCTCTCTCTTTTTCATCAAAATCTTTTCACAATAGTGATGGAATAAGTACTGGTTTCTAAAAGCAACTTCATTAAGGTAATTTGGCTGGGCTGAGGACACATTCAGGCTTGAGGCTTACCAAGACATTTTCTGCGGAGTGCAGGGACGGAGCAGGAGCGTGCAGGATCAGGGACAGCAGCTCCCTGATGTTTTTTAGACGTTTTTTCAGCATACTGCCTGCGTGGGGACTTGGCTTTTCTCTGAAAGGAAACAAAGAGAAATTACTGTTACAGAACTCTGCAGGGAGAGAAGCAGCGCTCACTGAAATGTACATATCGAACTATAATGAGAAATATTTAAAACTGTTTGTTTTTGATAACCCCATTATAGCAGTTTCCTCCGTAAGTGCATGTTGGCAAATGGTACAAATTGTTCTTCCATCTCTATACCCCTGACATAAATATGTTGTGTCTCCTCTGGGCGCAACTTAATTAAAAGTATCATCAGGGGTAATGCAGGTGGAATTTGTGCTGAAGGGGAAATTTTGCAGCTACTAATGTATGAATTAGCATCTCCTCACCTCACGAACCTGGGATGGTCAGGACAGCCACCAGCCGTCGGTGTTAATGTGCATCTCACCTGCCTCCGGTTCTCCTGCTCAGACCCGGGTCTTTAAAATGCACATGTAAAATCAGAATGTAAAATCAGAAGGCAGTTCAAAGCTGGTGCTGATGGTGTGGGGAGGAGATACTACTGAATTCCAACAAGTATGAAGTGGATTAAGCTGACACATAGCTCTCTGTAAAGGCAACTCAGTGACTTGCTCCACAGTATGTGGCGTTACCCAGTGGTGATGCAGCTGTTGGCAGGGACCCCTTGGCTGTGGAGGTGGGGGTAACTCTCGCAGAGGTCAGAGCTCCTTTGTCACAGCATCCTGCTAAACGTTCCACAGGTGTGGGTAAGACACTGTAGGGTGCACTGGTTCTGTGTCATGTTTGTTGTCTGTGGGTGCTGGAGGCATTTGGCCATGGACAGGATTCCTCAGAATAAATGTATATGATGTGCATACATAGGGGCTCCCCACCATCTGCGGCTGGTGGTGGGATACAGCCCCGGCTGCCTTCTCTGCAAGGGGAGCAGAAAACTTGCAATTCCTCCTCTGACATGCCATGCATGCTAGCACGATCTGATTTCTGTTTTTCTTTCCAGCCCCCGGGCCGCCCGTGAGGCTGGTGTTCCCCGAGGTGAGGCTGACATCCGTACGGATCGTTTGGCAGCCGCCAGAGGAGCCCAATGGGATTATTCTGGGTAAGACAGAGCAGCAAACGCAGGGCTGGGAGGTGAGGGCTGGGGATCACAGCAAGCTCCAGCTGTTGGGTTTTCCTTCCCCTTGCACATTGGATTAGAAAGCACACATAAGCAAATCTGTGGCTAAAGAAAAGAAGAGATGTTGGTGTCAGCTGACAGACGTGGTACCGGGAGTCTGCCCGGCTCCACGGTGTGTTTTCCTGAGCCAGAATTACATGTCATTCATGGCACTGTTCGAATTGTTGTCTCTCTTTCCATCTGCATTTGGGTTTGTAACCCATTTGGCTGGCTGCTGGGCAAACTCCTGTGGAGCTGCAGCGAGGGAGAGCTGGATTTTCCCCTCCTTCCCTCCACTCGCTTTTGCCGGCACACCTGCTGTTTCGGTTTCATCTTTGCTTCCTTTTTATTGCTTCCTTTGCATAATACTGGCTGACAGGTCACAGGGAGTTAACTCATATTTGGCTTTCATCAAGGGAGACAGAGGCAGCACGGCATGACAGGAATTTGTGGAAAACCTTCTTACCTTCCTGCTCCCATAACTCTTGGGCTGCCTTTGCAATTGTGGACACCAGCCACTACTTGTACTTAAAACGTGAAGAATTTTACAACCTAAGGATCCATTCCTGCCTCTAAAATTAAAGTAGCTAATAGTTACCCAGCAATTTTGTGTTCTCTGCTGATGTTAAACACATTTTACAGTCGTTCCAGCTGGTGAGTAAAGATTTGTGTCTCAATTCCGAAAACTGAGGCAAAAGCTTTTGGGTTGGGTTTTTTGTTTTGTTTTTTTTCAGTTCTCAGTCTGCCAGGCCTTTCTGCTTCTGGTTTCACCGCCACCGCTCAGCCTTGCGTGTAGACCTTTAGCAGTATTTCCTAAAACCTCCATTGCTGGGTGGAGGGTGCCTGCCTGCCTCAGTGTCATCCCTTTAAATAAAGGACCGGTCTTGCATTGCATTTAAATCTTCAGTCAAGAACTCACAGTATTTGCTTAGGTGTGTAGTTTCCCAAAGTGATCCTGGCGATGCAGGGATATCATCAAATGGGACCCGAAGGCAGATGCTGCAGGGATTTTCTGAGCACAAGAACGAGCCTGTGTGAAGTTTGGCAGCCATTAGCTGTCAGAGACAGATCCACACAGGGTTTCTCTGCAGCTCAGGGAAGCTTGGCTTCCAGGTTGTCTTGTGGGTTTGATTTGTTGCTTTTTTTAAGGAACTGCGTGTCCTAGAACTTGCTCTCAGTAGATACTGGGATTTGAATCACAGGATGTGGTTAAGGAAAAAAAAAATCATTTGATAGAAATGATGAGAAAGTACAAAGGAGGTTTTGCTTTCCCAACTGTGTTCCAATGTCTCATGTTGCTGCACTTTGTCAGCCTTAGTTGCTGAAGTTGCAAACTTGGTGGAGTAGGAGCTCTCTTCTGTGCTGTCTTTGCAGAGCGCTTTGTGCAGTGTATCCCCTTCTCAGCTGGTTCTTACTCATTCCTGCTATGTTGATGATAAAATCACAAAAACGCAGGGTTGGGAGGGAAGGGGAAATTGTCCCTTAAGGAATGCTTGGATGCTCAGCCTGTGGTCTGCTGTTTCTGATGCCTTGCACCGTCACATCCCGGTAACATGTCCCAGGATACTTGCTGCTGTCCTGACTCGACTTTTTTGCGGCACTGGTGGTGTAGCTAAGTAGGTTTATGACCCGCTATTAATTCTTACCCTTTTACTGCAGAACACTTCCAGGTCAGTCAATCCCTCTTTTATATGTACCTGAAGCTTTTTCTTTGTAAGTGTGATAATTGGCAGGTTCCTTTATTGAATTTCATCTTACTGATTCCAGACCATCTCTCCTCATTATCAAGATCACTTTAAATTACACTCTTGTCCTCTAAAGTGCACACAGCCACTCACAATTTGGTTTCATTTTTGGAGTTTGCAAGTAGACTGGCAATTCTATCAGCCAGATCATTAATGAAAATATTGAACAGAACCAGACTCATTCATGAGGTCTCATGAGAGCTTGCTTAGTATGTCCTCCCAGTTTGTTAGCAAACTATTGATAACAACGTTCTGACTTTTTTTTTTTCTGAAAGTGTTCATGTCAAAATGTGTAGTATTTCTCTTAGATTCTGTTTCTTTTTTTTTTTGCTTTTGGTGGGGCTGTGTGCAGCCACACTAAAGCCTTACTTGATGTCGTATCTACTCTTCCCACCTGGCCAATTACATTGTCAAAATGGAAAACAGATTATTTGATATTTGTTATTTGCTCCAGACAAATACATATTGGCTGTTCCTTGGCACTTTATGTTGACTCATATTTTTTTCCCAGGATCTTTCTGGGTATTGAAGTTTAGTCTGATTTGTCCATAATTCCTCTGGGCGGTCTTTCTGCATTTTAAAATATGGGATACTCTGCTTGCCTTTCTGTAGCGTTCTGGGATGTCACCTATCCTTCAAAAGTTCTTGAAGATAATCGCTAATTATTCAGAGACGGCTTCAGCTAGTTAGATGAGCACTGCGGGGCACATTTCATCGGGCCTTTCTGACTTGATTACATCTAGCTTAACTAAGTATTCGTTAAGCTGTTCTCTATTCTAGCCTACATCCCTGCTTATGTTGTTGTCACTTTAATTTACCTTAAGAATCTAGTCAGCATCAACTTTTGTGTGTGTGTGTGTGTAAATGAAGCAGCGGAGGTATCAGCCTTCTGTTCTTTTCTGTCTTGCCTGTCTTGCGCTCTTCTTTTCTTCCCACTAGTTGACTTGTCCTCCTTCTGTCTCTCTGATTTCTGATGTATTTATAAAATCTTTCTCATTGTCTTTGATGCCCTTTAAGTTACAACTCACTTTGCACTTGAGCCATTCGGATTTTGTCCCTACATGCTTGTGCTGCCTATTTATATGCTCCTTTAGACATGTGTCCCGTTTCAACGTTTTGCCAGATTCAGTTTTGATTTTCAGGTCATTAGTAAGCTCTGAATGCAAACACACTGGCCTCTTAACATCTTTGGTCTGCGTTGGGATAGTTGTACCAATTTTGTCTCTTTTAAAACTGCCAGCTAACCTGAATTCCTTTTTCCCTTATAATTCCTTCCCAGGGGGGTGTTACCTGCCAGTTCCCCCAGTCCACCTCTTTTGAAGTCCATTGTCTTTATTCAACAGTTCTTACTCTTTCATTTTTCAATAGTAGAAATATTGAGCTTCATGGAAGCCGCCAATGTCAGAGAGAAAAAGTAAAAATTACTCACGTTGGATACTTCTGTGATCTTTCCTAAGAAGTGACGTCTGCTCCAAAAATAGATAAAAAACAATGTGTAGCATTTGAAGTAAAGGTTGCGAGGTTGGTTTTTTTCCTGTTCACCTTTTAGATCTCATTACTGTAATGAACTTTCAAAACACCACCGTAACCCCCACAGTCAAGTGCACTGAAGTAGTGTTGTTGAAATTAATAAGTTAATGTGATTTTGCACAGTGCCCTTCTATTCACTGGTGGGGTTGGAAAGGAAAAACACTTGCTTTGCAAGAGAACTTACATTCGGAGCCTTTGAACTAATGTTCCTGCTCTGCTAGCTTTGTCCTCCGAGTATACAAGCACCTTTGCAGCTAACATTTTTGTAATCTATATCAAAACATGTTCTAGCATTTCAGAGAGAGATTAGCAGGATGAAATACTGGCAGGCACCAAAAGGAAAACCACTTGTTTGTTTGTTTAAATATTTTACTGCGGAAGACTGCTAGATATTTCCATTTCTCCTTTTGGGAATGTTATGCTAACCATCTGAGGCTTCACTCTGTCTTCTTTTCTGCGCTGTGTTCAGCTATCACCCAACACAGTTCCTTCAAATGCTGTTGAGGAAAAATGATGCATTGATGTGCGTACGTACACCTCTAGCTATGAGCTTCCCTGAAAATGAGAGCCCACCCTGCATCCTTCCAGGCCCTGGTTAGTGTTTCTCATGGTGTCCTTGTATTTAGCATTTACCTGAAGCTTATTGCAAAAAAGTGTAAGAACTGCACTGAGAATTAGAACCAAAATTGAAAGTAATCCACGTTTGCAAATTCATATTTTGATCCTACACTGCCTTTGCACACCCACTGGCCCTTAATCAGATAAGCAGCAAAATCAACAAACTGGATTGCTGCTCCACTGGGCAGCCCGTCACCTCCCAGTATCATTTGGCTTTCCCTAAGTTCTGTGACAAATTAATAAGTGTTTGTATCTCTGCTGCACCATGGCCTGCATGAATGGGTGCTGTCAGTTCTGAAGGGTTTTGTATGGTGATGAGCTTGAAAGCTTTTTTATATTCATGGTGTGTTGTCATCTTCCTGCCTGTTTGCTTTGGGGAATCCACTGGTTGTGTTACAATGACCTAACATTTAACAGGCGGTTCAGACTGTTGCCATTTATTGAGTTCAGAAAGCGTAGCTCATGAAACTGCTTGCAGTTGTGCAAAAAATACTTGAAAATATGCTAATGCAAGAAATAAGCCTAGTTTCAATGAATAAATAAACTCCTGAAGAGTTGATCTTTCAGGGCTTTTTTAATGCTGTTGTAGCCTGTGAACAGCAGAACTCCCAACAGCAGAAGAGGTTTGGGATATAACGCGATATGGGAATAAAATTAAGAAAACAAAATGAATTCTTCTCACTGACCTTCCAGATGGTTCATATGCTGTAAGATACTCCTTTCCTAAAAACGTTTGCTCTGATCACCTTTTAAAGATTTTACTTTCTTTAAGAATATTTGATTATTTTTTTTTACTATATCTGCATCATCTTATCGTCATAATCTAGTCAAGGAAGGAAACTTCCTTATTCCTTCACTGCAGCAATTGTAGCTATTGCCTCTTATAGCCCTCGAGCATACGTTAATTTCTCTTTGAACACTTTCCATTTACCTCTATTGATTTGCCTCATTTGATTTCACTTAACATTTCCTGTCTTCTTCCATCCCTTGTTGCTAAAATTCATCAACTTAATAAATTTATCTTTTTGATCTTGCATTAGCCCTGATTATTATCCAAGCTGTAGTTTAAATACTGTGTCTTCTGTGCCACTCAGAAAAAAGAAAAGTGATGCTTTTTATGGTGCTATGTATCCTGGCTGATCCAAAACATCGAATAGGAGAAGGTGATGTAGGGGATCAAAATTAAGATACTGGCTGTCTCTCAGGTGGGTTGTAGGTAGCAATGGGAGTGAGCTGAGTTCAGGTGCAGAGCTTGGATATGTACCTTCAAATTAGACCGAGGAAAGTGTCAAGTTTCTGAGGAAATCTGTGAAGGTGACGGCTCTGGTTGTGTAAGCTCTGCCTGAGATATCCAGGAAAATAGATATTTACCCAGATCATCAGCCAAGCGGCAGACGTAGGAGAGGAGAGTGAGGGCTGATACCCTCTTTCACAGGGATGCATTGAAAGGGCATTTGTGGAGCCTGTCAGGGAGACGGGCTGTGACAAGTGATTTCTCCTTTCTCATGGCTAAATTAGTTTCTACACTAGCCAAGGATCCACTCTTGTGTAACCTATTACAATGGCCTAGATATGTATGTGTTCCTTTGCCTAATCTGAACGTGTTTGTAATTGGCTTTCCAGCACAAGTACCACCATTTGGCAGTAAATAGTTATCTTTCTATTCCCTCCTTACATTTTAACTACACTTTATATTTTACAAAGGTTTAGAAAAGAGAGGAAATTGTTTGACAAGGATATGTCCCAGATATCATACTTATCTTTTAATAACTAGATAAATCAACTTTTCTATTCTTTTAATATTCTCTGTTTCCCTCCAGGTCTTTTTCTTTACGTCTTATGTCCCTTTATCAAACTTCTTTAGCCATCTTAGTCATTTCTTCCTTCATGTTTCCTGCTGCTGCAAAAATTCCCCAGTGCTTTTCTTTGACTGTTTTTCCCCCTTATTAAGATCCTGCACCGGGGTTTTTACTCCCACATTCTTCATATCTGTATAAACAAAAATGATTGTAGTATCTCGGTTACTTCTCCCCGTTGATATCTGTCTTTCCGTGGGCTTTAAAATGATCAAAGTGTTATAGTATTAAAGGTACAGAAATACTGTCGTGAAATGTATTGGACCAGTAATGGGAGAGCTCGTGCCATGGATAAAAGGAAGTATTTGCAGGTGGAAAAAATCAAAATGTTCGAAGTGTAAGACACTAAGACTTTACTAGGATCTAAGCATGCTCAGGAGCTCCAAAAAAATCACTTTTTTATTTATTGGTGTAGCACAGGCTGCTTCAGTTGGAAGGGCCCGACGGTGACCATGTAGCCCTGGCCACGTTAAAGCGGGGTGTTACAGGCGTTCTGCAGATGCCTCTTAAACACTGGCAGGCTCAGGCCATTGGCTGCCTCTCTAGGAAGCCTGTTCCAGTGTCTGACCACCCTCAGTGCTTCCCAATGTCCAGTTTAAACATGCCCTGGTGCAGCTCTGGACCATTCCCATGTGTCCTATCACTGGATACCAGGGAGAAGAGCTCAGCATCCCCCTCTCCACAGCCACTCCTCAGGAAGCTACAGAGAGCAATGAAGCCGCTCCTCAGCCTCCTTTCTTCCAACCTAGACAAGCCCAAATCCTTAGCCACTCCTCCTACAATGTTCCTTCGGGCCCTTAAGGAGTCTAACGCTAGCCACCCGGCTGTGGAAATGGTGCTGTAGGAATATGCCTAGCAAACTGACAGCCGCGGCGTGCGAGGGTACCCCAGGCAGCGCGGGCTGAGCCTGCTGGGGTGCCGGGAGCCTCTCGCTGCTGATGCTCACGATGCTCACCTTCAAATGTGGGTGCCCAGAGCACATTAAGGCACTGCAGTGACTCGACTCTGTTCCCAAACCTGTTTGTAACCTCGGCCTGCAGGAGCACAGTCTGAAGCCACAGATGCTTAGAAAAGCCAAGTTCACCCTTTGAGGTATTGCTGTGATCAAATTCGTTCTATGCGAGGCAGCTCTGGCTGTTGCCCGACCTCCCCTAGCAGCTGCCAAAGAAAAAAAAAGGACAAGGGAACTCTGGTGCATAGTCAACAGCACTGTGAGTCAGCACACCAAAATTAATACCATCTGTATCCCAATTTAATTCCAGTGTTTGTGACAACGTGCACCACACGCAAGCATGGCATTCATTCAGGAGAGTGCAGGAACTCTGTTTCTGCCTTCTCTGTGAGTGGGCATGTGGCATATTCGCAGTGGGAAACAAATGTCATTGACTTTGTCTAATAGCCACAGGTAAGATGAAACCCTCCATATTCATGCACTGACCTTCACCAAGGAAGCACGCGGGATTTGGCTCCCCTTGTTCTTGTTACAGCCAAAATGCGGTGGGAGTTCAGGCTCTAGCTGGGATATTAATTCCAAGAGAAAGAGATGGTCTCAGGTGCTGCAGACCCCTTTCGGTCATTGGGAAGATGAGCAGAGGGTTGGCAGAATCATGTCATGACTGTTTTGTTTTCAGCTGGTTTGATTTGGATTTGTTGGCTGCCCTCTGCCCTGTCTAACTCCGTGAAGCGTTTAATCATACAACTGTATTCAGCTTGTGCAATAAAGCCCCACACCAGTTCTGGTATTAATTGATTTTGGAAGTCAGCAGCTGGACTGAAAGTTACCATTGAGCTCCAGAAGTGAGAGCCTGATTAAATTGCTGGGTTTACAGAATGGGTTTGAACATTTGGCAGATCCTCTTCGGGGGACAGTTGTTGCTAGTGGTGCGTGAGAACTCTGGAAGCCCTCCTTTGCACAGTTGAATCATTAATAATAAGGCTAAACTGTGAACTCCTAATTGTCAGGCAGGTTGGACTGGGGATTATCACTTACAGGCATCAACAAAATTGATTATTAAGTGCCGCATGGTTGAGGCAGGACCTCACAGCTTGCGGGCTGCTGCTTTGGGCTGTGGGTAAGGGCAGCAACGTTGAATGGCAGAAGAGGAGAAGGGTCAGCACTCGCCGGGCAGTTACAGGGGAGTGGGAGAGCTGGGGAAAGGCAAGTGCAAAAGCAGGAGCAAGCCTTTACTTGAGCGGTATGAAGGCTGCACGGTTTGGGCAATCCAGCTGTGCTGCAGCTGAAGAACCTTTAGCTCGAGCCGGTGCTGCAGCTGTGAGAGGGCAGAGCAGCACGGGTGTGTGTGCGTCCACGTGTGCCTGTGCGCGGCTGTGCTGGGGCAGGGGAAGCTGAGAGCTGAGAGTGTCGGCTTGAACTGGCTCAACCAGGTGACATCAGTTGCACGGAGTCTGTTCCTTTGCCTTTCTGAAAAGGTACCAGTATCCTCAGGAAGGATTAAACTGGTTTTCTATCACATTGGTATCAAGGATGGCAAGTGCAATCAGCTTTATTGCAGATCATATTCAATAGACCCCTGTGTGCACCGCTGTGTATGATTTCCTCATAAGGTACAGCACCTGACTGGGGGAGGACTGCCGCGTAGCAGTGGTTTATAACACTAAAGGAAGTAAATTACTTCATTCCGGTCTCAGAGAAACAATTATGTTAAACTAATAGTAGTTTTGGTGCTCTTCTGCTGGAAGAAAACCCTAACCCTTTCTCTCTCTCTCATTGATGCTGTGACTTCAGGGTACCAGATTGCCTACCGACTGGCCAGCAGCAGCCCGAACAAGTTCACGACGGTGGAGGTTGGCTCAACAGTCAGGCAGTTTACTGCTACGGATCTCACCCCTGAGTCAGCATACATCTTCCGGACATCTGCCAAGACCAGGCAGGGCTGGGGGGAGCCTCTGGAAGCCACAGTGATCACAACAGAAAAAAGAGGTAATGCTTGCAGCCACAGGTTGAGGTACTTGCTGTTGCATGCATTGGAGTCTGCGCTGCGTTTAGGGGAGCTTTAATAACAAGCTACAGCCTGTGCAGCTCCTCCCTCTCACCCCATAAACATGCCCCAAACCATCATGATTTGAGAAACCTGGTGAGCAAGACAGACTTTTATGAGACACAGTTCTTCTAACCTGCCAGGCTGTTGGAGATTGATTTTTCCATCAGCTGCTATATTGGCCATACGCAGCCTCCTCCGGCAGTCAGATCTTTTTTCAGCTCTCTCATTTTCTAGAAAGATTGCAATCTTAAGAAAGTAAGTGATGGATGAATTATATTGATTAGAGAATGCAAAATGAGAGGTGGCGATCTTGCAGGATTTCTCCACAGCTTCTCCATCGTACCTCAGTCCTGACCTAATGTGTTAGCAAATACTCTGGCCTTTCACTGCCACACACTCGAGCAGAGTGTTTGCATCTGGATCGCTCAGAATTTTTCTGCCTCTTGCATCAGCCATAAAATGGTTATTCGCATTCTGAATCTCCAGTCAGGTTCTGTTCTGTGGGGAACCTACTTGAAGAAAGCACCAGTTACACATGTATAAATGAAACCAGATGCTTAGATACCAAATGTGTCAAAATATGAAAGGTATATAAGGTATTACAGAATCTGCTCTGCATCATTACTTGTTTTTTTTAATGCTTTGGCTTAAGTAACTGCTCAATTCCCCAGTCTTAGAACAGATCCCTAGAGATGCCAGTTAGAAAAATTATATTTTCTACTTGTGCATGAAGGTTTTATTTTTTTATAATTCAGAGCTAAAAGAGAATATAGTGGTAAGGAATAGGAGTGTGGGTTTTCTTCTGGTCTTGTACTATATGCCATGTTCCACTGCAAAGCATGTATCTGGTCTCTTGAGCTGACAAAGTCAAAACTAGGCAGGGTAGCGTTACCAGCATCACTGGATCGTGTGCCATGTGCCGCTGGGATCTGTTGAGTTGTCTGGATATTGATCTTTAAGAAAACTTCTCTCTCAAAAATTAGAAGTATGCAACTTCTGTGATTTATAAAAATCACAGTTCAGAGAGAAGCACCCTTCAGCAGGTAACTAGGGCAGACCTCCACAGATGTCTTTCAACTATTGTTAACACTTTTGCATGTGCTTGCGTGCCTGGTCTTGGCTCTTGCCCAAGTCTTGCACTATAATACAACCAGTTACATTTATTTCCAGTTCTTAAAACATGCCTGCTAAGCAATCTCTTGTTTTAACTCCTTTCTAGACCTTGCAAATCATTTAGTACAAGAGTAAGGATTTGCCCACATAATAATGTCTTCCGTATTATTTTCCTGTAACACTTCTAAGAAGAGAGGGCATTGGCCTGAATTCTTTACCGTGAGGGTGGTGAGGCACTGGGGCAGGGTGCCCAGGGCAGCTGTGGGTGCCCCATCCCTGGCAGGGCTCAAGGCCAGGCTGGACAGGGCTGGGGGCACCCTGGGCTGGTGGAAGGTGTCCCTGCCCATGGCGGGGCGTTGGAACTCAATGGTCTTTAAGGTCCCTTCCAACCCAAACCATCCTATGAGTCTATGATGTTCAACAACAGGCAACAAGATCTGTGGGGTGCACTTCAACTACTTCTGGCCTGTTTGGTGTTAAAATTCTCACTGGCATAGCTCTCTAGGTCATGTGCAGCCTTCCCAGTGTGTAACAGTGCAGTCCTCAGAGAAACAACTTCCAGAGCTGTGTTAGGAAACTTAAAGTGCCTCTGCTAAAGATACTGTCCATCAAAGAGATTTATCGGCTCAAGGTATCTTCCACCCCTGTCTGATTGCTGTCAGAGTGGAAGTTTAAAGTCCAACATATGGAAGTTTCAAAAAGCCCCACCATGCCCAATAAAGTGAATACTCAAAGCTTGGAGCCTCTCCTTTTCAATAAAATGTGCTCGGATTTCACAGACCATGCACAAGCTGTTGCTGGATACACAATAGCTCAAGGCAGAACTCCCAGCTCTGCTGTGGGAACAATGATCCCTTGTTGCTATCGATGCTTTAGGGTTATCTTGAATAGGCAAGCCATAGTATGAAATGCACCCTTTCTCTTTTTGATGGATGGCTCTGCTGTATCTCTATGCATGCTATGGATCTGAGTCCCAAGGCAGGGAGCATTAACTGAAGTGATCCCGTATGTAAAGTGTAGAGAGAAGAATTGTGTAATATCATATCAGCAAGATTGATATGAGGGGATGATAAAGAAATCTATCCAGCGCAGCTATTCTGCTAACAAGTGAATAAACAAACAAACCTGAAACTTCTGTACATGGCAATAAATATTCTAGAGTGAAAAGATATTTGATTTCCATTAATAAAAATTCATTCAATACTCTGTGCAGTCCTTGATACTAAGGTAGGCAGACACAAAAATTCCCTCAAAAATTAGCAAAATCAGTCACTCTCGTCCTTTTATATTCCTTGGATAATCCCAATATATCTTTACATTTTGCAATTACACCTGTGATTTATAGATCTCGACTTGCATTGTAGCTGTATCCTCCAGAGGTTCTTCTGTAGTGCTTTGAATCTACGTAGTAGTGTGTTACCCTTCAGAATAGTAACTCCAGTGATCAGAGCAGAACTGAGTCAGAAAATGTAAATGCGGCAAGAAATTAAAAGTAGTCCATTGAGTCACATGGCCTGGCCTTACATTCCTGTGCAATTCGCTCACCTTAGCATTTGCTCGTGGCTAAATTCCCATAAATAAACTCTTTATACTAATGGGTTTGTACAAACAGTCAGGAAGTATGTCTTGCCATACAAGAGATTTTAAGATCTCCCATTAGCAGCAGAAGGAAACCCAGTCATGGGGGACTGACTGCAAGATCTGACCTGCCCAAAACTGCAAGCTGGTTAAAGCTTATCAGCAGAGAGTATTAAATCCCTGCACAACACTCGCTTCCTCTGATAGAATAACCCTGAATACCTGTCTCAGCCTGTCAGTGTAAGGCATTGACCTTTTGCATTGTACTCCAGCTCGCAGGCTGCTGGCACCAGGGGCTTCCTCCAGCTGATAGCTTACAAATCTTTGGGCACCGGTGTCAGCAAGAGCATGCTGCAGAGAAATGCCAAAAAATATAGGAAATGGTTTTATGGTAAGGCAGCAAAGTGCTGGCCCTATGGAGCGGTGAGGAATCGGGCAGGCGGAGGTGTGTTCGTGGAAACAAGTGCTGATGAAGTTGAATTGAATTGCTTCTCAAAAGCAAGTCACTGCGGTGTCTCCAATCAATTTCTGCTTTATTACATGCCACACATTTTAATCAGAATCAATAATCTTCATGATAAACAATTAAACAATTATTCCTCACTCTATAGAGTTTCTCTATTGAAATCGATGGAGTGCGGAGACACAGTGACGGGAAAGGAGATCTATATTGAAACAGTTGGGGACAAGCATGCTTATACCTCCATTTCCATTCCCTGCCTCATCTAAAAGGTGTACGGGTAATTACTCTGGAGAGATCTCCCTCAGCACAGGCACTGGTTGGGTTTTGCAGGCTCAAGGTTTTGCAGGTTCAGGGTTAGTGGGCACGAAGGGAAGAACTGGGGAGCTCTGGAAGTGAACTGCAGTGGGTGCTCACCCCCAGCTCTGCACTGTCCCCAGGCTGGGCTTTGGAAGCAGCAGCAGGAGCTGCTGATGGTTCCCAGTCCCTGGCCAGAGAGAGCCGGTACAGGAATTATTGGCTGCAAGTTGTGTGCTTGGACTCTGCTGCACAGCAGCCTGTTCCAGCTCATCCATTCCTCGTCTTCATGCTTCAGCTGGGGAGCAGCTGGTGGAAGAGGATGCTACACAGCACACAGAGAAAGAACGTAGTCCCATGGTACCAAGTAGTAAGCACAGGTTAAAAAGTGAACTAGTTTACAGGCAAATTCTGTCAAAAGAGCAATTGCAGCTAGAAGCATAGCTGAGTTTCATTAAAGATTTCCTTGGTTTGCTTGGCTGCTGGTCCTAATGGTTCTTCCTTAACCTACCAGGCTGACACCCCCCCCCAGGTTTGATGTAGGAAGGTGTATATTCAATGGTGTCCTGTGCAGGGAGAAAAGAATCGAGTTTCTGCTCTTCTTTGCAGTAGGAGGTTAAGGAATGAGGTGGTTTGTGTTCTTCATGGGGCGGATCCCGAAGTTCAGTCTCCCATAGCACTACCCCTATGAAAATCTGATCAGGCTGTCACGTTTCATGTTAGCTTGAATTTCCTCTCAAAGAAGTACCGAATTATGGTTTAATTGCAGAACGACCAGCACCCCCCAGGCAGGTGATGACCCCCCAGAGTGATGTGTCGTCACGGAGTCTGCTGTTGAAGTGGGTCCCGGGAAGTGATGGATCTTCACCAATACGGTATTTTACAGTACAAGTGCGAGAACTGCCAAATGGAGACTGGCAAACCTACTCCTCTTCCATCAGCCATGAGGCGACGTCCTGCATTATTGAAAGGTACCATATGATCCCAGGCTAGCATAGAAATTCCCAAACTTCCCACTTCCAACAGTTAGGAAACCAAAGCAGGCATCACTCAGCTTCACAGTCTTTTGACGGGAGAGAGGTTAAGTGAGGTCACTGCTCCCATTTTAGAGGTGGTGTTACAAGCAGCAGTTGAGAGATTTGCTGAAGGTCATGCAATAAATCTAATTAAAGTTGGATTGCAATGTATCTTTTTGAAGCCCTTCCTGAAAGCTCAGCACCGTAGATAATGCTACTCAGGCTAAACCATATGTAGCTACACAATGCTCTGTAAAATACAACTAGTTAAAAAATCCTTTTCAGTAGTGACTGATGTTAAAATCCACTCTCAATGCTACATCGCAGTTATCTCTACGTAAGTTTTTCCAGATGAAATGAGAACCATTTTTATCTGTATTTTCCATACTGAAGTTTATAGATAGGATCAGAATGTTTAAACTTTGTTATTCAGGCTTCATTATAGCCTCAGTGCTGCTGTTGTAGTTAAAGTCCTTGTAACATCTACAAAAGCAATTGAATGTCTGTGAGAAGGTACTTGTTTTGCTGTCCATTTCCTCTGTTGACAAGCTTGTACAAATCAGATTATTTCCAAAAGGCTGTGAGCTTTTGGTGAGTCAAGTATGGAAAGCATTCAGATATGGATTTTTCAGGTCTGTTATAAGAACATCAGTAGCTATGGCGTATGGTAGCTCACCGATCATCTGCTAGAAGATGCAGATACATTGCTATCCTTTCATCTAATTGTGCAGAAAAAAAGACAATTTGACAGTTACAGGGACAAATATAGACCTGATTCATTGACCTTGGAGGTGTTATACGCACCCCAAATTATATCTGGTATCTTTCTAGTCAAAACCTGTAAAATCAAGGAAACCAAATATGTCATTTAGACTTGGCATTACTGAAAACAAAAGTTCAAGAAAAGACGATTCAAGTTATTCAAGTTGCTGTAGGTAAGTAATGGTGTCCTAATAGGGTGGCACTAGTGGAAAAGATTTCTTCTCCCCCTGGCTAAAAGCATTTTCCTGTGAAAATCCAGAAGAGTAGCATGTGCGTGATGCAAGAGTGCTGTCCCTCAGAACGCATTATCCCTTGCTGTTTAATCATTCCTTACAAGTAACTTTACTTGGGATTGTAGTCGGTGTTACAACCGCCAGCTGATGGCTGGACACTACCAATTAATTAGCTAAATCCCCTGTAACTTACAGCTCTGCATTTCTAGCCTCTGCATGCGACTTGAGAGGCAGCCTCCTCTACACCTTCCCCTGCCAAGCCAAGGCAGAAGAACCTTTGCGAAGGTTATGTCAGCTGGAAATCACTCTCTGCAGATCTTAAAGCACTGCACAGAGAAAAGAGCTGCAAGGAACCTGTTGTTAGGGTCTTTATTAAATCATCCAGGTAATAGCATTAATTTGAAATTCAGTAAGAATAAAATGCACTGATCAAACGGGATGGTCTAGAGGATTAGTCCGAAGGCTGGTGCTCTGAATTCCAGTGCCTGCTGGGCTCTGGCTGACCCTGGGCACCTTCCCTGCCTCCTCCTGCCTCTCATCCCCATCCATGCCCCGAGGATGAGCTGACCCACAGAGCTGGTTTGAGGCTATCTCAGGCAAAGCACCTTTGAAAGCCAGGTTTTGTCCAGCCATGCACAGCTCTCATCTTGTCCTTCCCAACAAGCCCCAGTCACAAGCTGCTCCCGTGAACTGCAGTGTCCTGGGTGTTTTCTGAAGCCCAACTCAGCTGTGAGTCTGCGTGTTTTCAGGAGCTCAGGCCAGTGGAAGTCTGAGAAGACACTGGTGGCAGCAAGGGCGCGAACACCCCTGCATCATGGGAAGCTGTGGGATGCTGCAAGGAAGAGGCGACATGGAGAAGAGACAAACCACTCAATGACTTCAGTTCCAAGGGGCAGGGTCTCTGCAGAGGCTCATTCTGGGGCAGGTTGTGATGATGTGGGGAGATTTCATCCCTCAGCTGTGTTGGGTTTTTTTACATTCCACAGCTTGAACCCCTTCACCTCTTACAAAATGCGAGTGAAAGCAACCAACGACATCGGAGACAGCGACTTCAGCACGGAGACGGAGGCGGTCACAACTCTGCAGGACGGTAAGCAACGAGGAGAGGCACACGGGGCGCATCGCCGTGGGATGGGCGCTCCCCAGTGCTCTGGGGTTTGCTGGACCGGCTGTAATGTGTTCTCCACTGGGACTGCGGAGTGAAAATTGAACAGCAAATGTGGTTTTGCTCATAGGAGATTGATACAGGTAGTAATGAGATGTGGCTGAATTAATAACAGGCAGCCTTAAGTGTCCTGCTGTGCCCTCTGATAATGAATCGTTCTTTCAGGAGTCTCAAAATGGAATTAAACTCCATTTGATTGGCTTCCAAACTTTGCACTAACCATTATCTTTGCAGAAATTGAATAATTTACAAGAGATCATTAAAAATAAATGCAGAACCACACATACTTTTGAAGAAGTTTCTTCAATTGTTTTCACTCACCATCCACATCAGTCTGCAATATGGCAAAATTGCTGAGGTGTAAGTAAGAAAGAATATGAAGCTCCTAGAAACATGAACATTTAATCCTGCAGATCAGGGCTAATAAACTGTGAATGACATTGACAAGGCTTTTATTTTTAGCCTTAGAGATCAGCTTCTAATTCCTTGATTGTATAAAGTCAATGTCTGAATGCAGAAGTAGCTCTGATGTCTTGAATGGAGAAAGGAGCTCTGCAAAGTGTGAAAAAGCATCGGTATTTACTCTTAGCCTGGGAAACGGGGTAATACTGGGGTGCATATTTATATATGTATGTATATATGGTGCTAGGAATCAGCCAGAATTTCATACAGCTCAAGGAATGACTAGTTAGGTACGACACTGAGATACAAAAATAGGAAACAGTTTTGCAAATGAATGTTGAGAGAATGTGATCTTGAAATTAGAAATCAGAGGACAGAGTTCAGGAGTATCCTAAGTTAAACAAGAACCCACGTAATACTTGAATAATGTGCCTGGCAGCCTTTTAAAGACATCCTGACCTTCCTGAAGAGTGTCTGCTGTATTGGTGTGGGCTGTAACTGGTACTAATGAGACAGCACTGACTCACTGTTTCAGAATTTAAAATTTTATTTTCAATTCTCTTTGAATTTAGCTACGGTGAATCCAGAGTTGTGCTTGGACTCTTACAGCAGGGAAACATTGTGAGAGCTTCTCACCTCCATAACAAACTGCACTTTTATTCTGCTGAGCAAACCTGGTGCTGCCACTAGAGCATTGCACTGCGGCGGGCTGTCAGCTCCTGATAAGCCTTCCCTTCTCCGTGTTTGAGCTGCTGCAGCCTGTGTGTATGTGCTGCAGGCCATGGGCACAGGCACGGCTTAACCCATGGCAGATCCAGGTGTCCCAACTAAAATAATCTGTGACTATGTCACACAGACTCCTAAAACCAAGGTGGGCTTGCCCCAGCTGTGGGAATAGTATCATGGCAATTTTGGAATCGGTTTGCTCGCGCTTCCAAGCACACACACAGGTGGTTCAGCTTCCCCTCAAGTGTGTATCCAGTTGTTTGGGAGCAGCTGGCACGCTGCAGCTTCCTCTAGATTTACACCCTCAGCTTTTTCTCTTATTCCTGCTCAAGTTGCCAAGGCCATAGGTAGAGCGAGAGCTGAACGAGAAGTGGCTGGCAATGTTCATATCCACCACATGGCATTTGAGACCCACCACACGGTAGCTGGGATAGAAGGTTTTCTTCAGCAGTGAGGAAGGAGAACCTGGTGAAGAAAAGCTGCCCGTTCCCCAGCCTGTGACTGTAACAGACTTGCTTACCTACCTTTCGTATTTAGTTCCAGGTGAACCACCCAGTTCCGTGTTGGTAACTCCCCACACGACTTCATCTGTCCTTGTGCAGTGGCAGGTAGGTACAATGAGAAATCTTGATAGTTCTGGAACGATTTTTTGGTTGCTTTGACTTGTTGATATTTATGGTGCGTTGCAAGGGCCATTTTCCTGAGCTGGAAGTGCAGCAGTAAAGTTGAAAGACTGCAGCTGCTTCCTTATTTCCCTGATCCAGGCAGGGATTTTGGTGACGGATGGAAATTTCTGGCAATTGCTTTTACTTTGTGCCCCATGAGGGAAAGCATGGGAGGGGAAGGAGTTTCTGTAGCAGTGGCCAAGATCATTACTTGTACTGCCCTTTCATCGATGCCGACGGACATGCACCTTTCCACGGCAAACACTCACCGGAGCGCGGCAGCGGTACAGCTGAGCAGTGAACAGCTCGCTTCCCTCCGCGTTGCGTAGCGCCTCCTTCAGCTGCTGAAATGATCAGAAGCACAGACTGTGCCCGAGATCCTGCTCGTGCCTTTGAGGAACTCCACATGCCCTCTTGGCTCTTTGAGGGCTAAAAATTGAGATTTCTTCAGAGAAAAGGAAGGAAGTTTGAGCTCTCCGCAATATCTCCGAGTTGGATGTGAAAGTATTCGTGCCAAGCCTGCGCTTTATGTAAGCCGTGCCTCTGCCTGCCTTTATCTTTCAATACTGACCTCCTGGGAGATGCTGGAACATTTTGTGACCCAGTGCCTGAGGCTTCTTTTTGCAGAGTGAGCATTAATAGAGGGAACCCAGTGGGGTACTGTGCGTTATCCGTCACCTAGCCTGGAAAGCCTCTGCCACCCTGCTCCTGAGACAATGTCCCACACACATAATAAGGATGACTTTGGACAGATTGCATTATAGTGAAAAATGTACATATGCGTTTACAGTACAGATGGGGCTCCTTGCATTTTTGGAAAAAAAAATATATGTATGAGGGTCTGTTTATTGGTATGCAGCAGCACTTTAAAAATATGCCTGGCTGTACTGCTGGGTTGCTGGCCCAAGTTCACGAAGCATAATAGTAAGCAACAACATTGCTTACAGCATGTTGGACAAATAGAAGACATGTTGAACAGTTTTACCGAAGGAATTATGGGGAGATGTAAATCTACCACCCCACCTACAAATAAAGCCCCCAGCGAAGGGAAAAAGGTATACCCAGAGAGGACAAGGAGGATGTGAGGCGTGATGTACCACAGAAATAAACATTCCCCCAATTGACTGATTATTGGTGTGTAGTTAATGTGAAATAGGTGGTTGTTTAGGTAATTGGATGCTTTTTATTTCATGAAAATGAAATGGGGTTGTTGTGCCAGAGCCATCTCAAGGGAGTTGTGGGCGATTATATGTCATTACTACATATATATTAATAGGTCCTGGTAATTCAGCCGTACTATATTTTTCAAATAAACAAAAATCTTCAAGTCCCACAATAGCCTCCAATTAAGAGGAAGTTTCACAGCAGTGTCTAAGAAATAATGTAAACTGAAAACAGTAGTCAAGCTAAATGGGAGAGTAGCTTTCCAAGCAACGCTAAATTTTTAACTTTGAGCTGTTTTAATAATTCACAAAACAAACTCTAGATGCACTATCTGTGCTTTCAGCTGCTTGGTCCAATCAGTCCATTATTTTTAAATTTAAAGTAGGAAGAAAATAAGTAATTTCCATTGAGGTCTGTTGTATCAATAATGCAAGGTTATTTCCGATGTTGTGAAGGATGTTACAGTTAACATCAGGATCATGTTCTGTTCTGCTTCTACCTTAAAGATAACAATTATTCAAACTTAACATTTCAGTCTTTTTTTTTTTTAATTATTTTTAAACAGCACAAAAATGTTTCTCTTACTTCTGTACATTTCAGGCTGCCACTCGTAATCATTTTACCTATTTCAGCAGATCCCTCAGGCCTTCCTACAAAATCCTAAATAATCCATTACATCAAAAGCAGAGTTTTGTCCATGAAAGACAGCTAGGAAGGGGAAGACCTGACCTTTTAGCAGAGTACCCTTTTCAGGGAAGAACCAACATTTCCATTGCAAGGAGAAAGACCATTTTCAAGCCATCTATTTTCTGAGCTTTCCTGTCCTAAATTTAAAGGAAGGAAAAAATGGGAGAATCACATGAAAGAAAAACATTTGGTACCACAATAAGGAATTAAGTGTTATCTGTTAGGCAGTTATATAGCAGAGCAGGGAGTAACAGTCTCTTTCTCAGCTTCAGCAGTGTTTTCTTTTTAAGATTCTGTAGGATATTCCACCTCATTTTTTTTATTATTAAAAAAAAAAAGGTATTAATATTTGAAATAGGAAAAAGACATTGAATCTTTCCAAGAGCACCTTCCTTCTAGGTAGTGATTAACTTAAAATACAAATCCATTTAATGTTCACAGTATTTTTTTTGTTACGTGAAGTTTATTTCCTTGCTGGACAGGTTCTGTTTTCTTGCACCTTCTCTCCTCCGTGGTGATACACTCAAGTGCCTCCCTTCACCCTGTCTCTGGAGAAGACAGTCCTGGTGCCTTGCGTTGGGACCCCTCCCTGCCAGGAGAGGGGGAGGGAAGGATGCTGCCGTGCTGTGGAGCCCTTCTCTGCCCCACCACAGCTAAAACAACTTCAGTGTAATACAGAAAACAAGAGAGAAAAGTCAAAAGATTGGAAAAGAGAAAGAAAAAAGAAAGATCACAATAGATATACCAGTAACTGCCAGTAAACCACAGCTTGTCATCTCCACCTTGCAGAGGAGAACATTTCAGCTGGTCCCTGAGCCATGGTGTCGCCAGGCAGCCCTGGACAAACTGTGGTCTGTTTGCTCCATCCCTTGGACACGGGGCTCAGCTAGGAAAGGCTGTTGTACAAGAGGTTGATTTATTTGCCTTGTGAAATGGAGTCTGCGAGGGAATATGATTGCCCTTTTTAAAATACATCATGGGAGTAAACACCCCGTAGGGAGAAGAACAGTTGAACCCAAAAGGCAGCGTTAGCACAGGAGCAAATGGTTATAAACTAGCTACGAATTGTTTAGATTAGAAATTAAATGCATGTTTCTAACCACCCAAGCAGTGAGGCTTGGAACAGCTTTCCAACAGGAATACTGGGAAGCAGAAAACTCAGCCCGTGTTCTGGTGGAGGTTGCTGTTTGTGACAGGGACAGTAAGGAGCTGACTCTCTGCAGTCCTGAGGGCCCAGTCCTGCTGATTGCTGAGGTCCCTCGCAATCCTGTGTTCCTGGATCATTCTGTAGTGCGGATGCTAAATAACAGTGAAAGGTAGTCAGAGCTTCTCCAAAGGATGGAGCAAAATAATGAGCATGAAACAATGATGAATGAGGTTCTCCAGCCATGCAGAGCAAGGACTGCGGGATCTTGGGGCTATTTGGATTGCTTTCAGCAGGCTCTGGGCAGGACAGCTGCAAAAGAAGGCAGCTTCTTGCGGGAGCAGTTTCTGCTCTTTTTTCCTGGTAGCTGTAGAGCTTTCTTACACGCTGGTTCACATAATTTTCTTGTTTGGTTGCCATAAACTGCAGTCTTTCTACTTAATTCTTTCAGCCCTCACCCAAAGCAAAGTCCTTTGCACTGAGATGGGACAGCCCCCTCTTTCCATTTGCCATCGTGCTGAAGTAATGGAAAATTCTTGTCGTTTCTGGAAGCGGAATGCTAGGTTATTACCAAATATCTTCCTTCTTTCCTGTAAAAGTATTCTTAGTTTCTTCATTAAAATTAGATGTGGTATTACCTTCTATTGTGGCAGCATTTCACACCAGCAATTAATTTGTCCACAATGGACAGAAGGGTTCCCTTAGCAAGGACTGCTAGGGATCTTTCTGGATTAAAGGCAAGATCATCATTAAAATCCTTTATATTTTCAGCCCCTTAAATTTCAGCACAAGAATCTTTAGAAGATGGCTCAGGGCATCTTCTCTGCAGTTCTTAGCTTGTGTTAGACTCATGAAAGTATTTTTTTTCCCAAACATGAAGAAGCCCTTTGCTTGTCTCTATTTAAGCAAGCCATTCAGACAAAAATGGCCTTTTCAGTGTGTGTCAGCACCCGAAGGAAGATGTGAGGGGCTGCTGAAGAATCCTTGCTGAGGTGCTATGTCTTTGAGCATCTTCCAGCATGTTGCAGAAGAAAAAACCCTCCTATCAGAGCCGGTGCAATGGCCATACACACTGCACTGCTCCAGACTGCTGGGGAGGGGCTGGGATTGCCTGTGGGACTGGACCTGTGCAACCCACCAAAGTCCATCACACCGTGACTCCTTGCTAAATGCCTCTCTGAGGCTATGAGACCTATTTTCATCTTCCTAATTAAAGCCCAAATACACCAATTCTTTGTTATTCTCTCATCAGTCTTTCAGTAAAATAATGGTGAATGAAGAATGTCCTGTGAGAAGTCCCCAAGGAAAATAGCCACAAAAGGAATTCTGTCTTTGACAAATTTATTTATTTCTTTTCATCTTGGAAGAAGTGAAGTGCTGTTTTACTGTTCTGCTGGTGGTGGCCAGCAACATGCATTTTCAAGGACACGTTTAAGTAAATTATCACACACAAGTTCCCATGGACCGAGAAGGAAAGGAGCTTAGCTCTCAGCGTAGTACATCAGGTGTCAGGTTTTGAGTAAAGAGCCTTGTGTAATTGCCACAGCTGAGTAAAATCATTAAAGTTGCCTTTAATGTGTTTTCCAAATGACACAGCCTTTGACCCTGTGCATTACCAATGGCTATTTTCAGCAGGGAGCACGGTGTCCCTTCGCGCAGGACTGGTGTCCGCTGCTGCCCGTTGTGATGGATGTTGGATGTGATGCACACCTTAACAATTCTGTTCTTAACCTGAATGTTTTTCAGCCTCCCAAAGTTGAGAGTCTAAACGGCTTGCTGTTGGGATACCGGATCTACTACCGGGAGCTGGATTACGACACTGGATCTGGAACAGAATCCAAAACCATCCAGAACCCTTCAGCTTTAAGAGCAGAGCTCACACGTAAGCCTGTGTTTGGGGCCCTATGATACCCCAGAATGGTAATCCATCATTATACCGGGCACCGTATGCCCTTTTGCTCCATGGAAATAACACACCGTTGTGTCTGAGAGTCCTGGGGATAATTTAGCTTTTACATAATCGGGGTGAAGATGCTAAAAAATGCTAGTTAACTTCTGCCCCAGCAGCAGCAGTTGTAATGGTACGTGCTAATCTACGCCAGCATACTTGAATTGATGTTCTGTCCCCCACGTATCCTCTGATTCCCTGCTTTCTGCTGCCTCCATTTCATGATTACCCTAGTATACTTTGTTCTGCCATCAGACAAAAAAAAAAGAGAGACTTTGTTTTCCTCAGCTGGGAACCTTTTTCTTTCATGCTATTTTTTTAATCATTTTTATTTTGTTATTCTTCTTGCAGTATAGGAAAACAGCCGAGAAGTTTTAAATACAGTTTTTACAGTTCCAAATTGTTTGTCCCTATTTTGGAAGAAAATAGCAAAAATGAGCAATAATTTTAAGGTGCACGCTTGCCATGTTAGTCACTGGGATTTTTGGCTCACATGGAAAGAAGGTGGAGAGGGAGAGGAATAATAGAAAACTGAAAAGGATTTTTAGACAAAGGCTAGAAAGGAAATCAGAGGGAAGAATAGGCAGAATAAGATGATGGGAGGCAAAGATGTGAGCCCTTGGTAGCCTGACAGACATGGCCCAGCAATGAGATGTGCTCACAGAGGCACCAGCTTTTGTCCTGTTTGATGTCAGTGGAATATTCAGAGTATTATAATACGCTAAGAGCAGCAGCATAGGGATGAGTGAGGCCATTTCAATATCTTACACCATCTTCCATGTTTCTCTGAACCCATCAAAGTCGTTTCTACAAAAGCAAGAGTGATTTTTGTGGGGATGTGGAAAAAGTGGATGCCTTAAATATAAATAGAAATAAGCACCTAACTGACCTCCGTCACATGGTTAGTGCTGAATGAGACTTCTCCGGCTGTACAGAGTTTTAACGAGGACAGAGCAGAGATGTAAATCTCTACTCATAGATGTAGGTCTGCGTAAGGGTTTTTCTCCAGACAATAGCTGAATCACTGACTCTGTATATTATCATTAAATAATGACTTTGGATGTTGTCTAGTCTCACAAGCCAGGGAGCCTGTGAAACCTACCGGATTCCTTTCTTCCCTCTTCTTGGCTGGCCCTGCAGCTATGTTCCTAATAGCTGTAGAGTAGAAAAAAACATGCTGTACCTCTCCAGAGAGTCGAGAGAAAGGGGTGGAGAGAAGTGTATTTTAAGCAAAATATTCCTCCTTCTCCTCGTAATATGACAATTCACCCTTAGAACACCTCTGTTCCTCACTGACCTGCGGTTTTGTACAACTTGGCATATTATTACAATTTGCTCACAGCAGGAATATTGAATCCTAGAAGTGAAACTGTGGGAAATCTCACACACGTTTAAAGAAATGGGTCCCGTCCTATTGTAGGTGTTCGCTCTTCGTGGCTGGTGTTCCAGGTCTTTACCCTGCAGCTCTTCAGGATATGAATTTTGCATGTTGAGAAATAAGGATGTATAATACAGTGTTGAGTGTTTCCCCTCTAGAAATTCTTTCGTTTTCACTCATTTGTTCTATTGAATCTAGAAGTCAGGACATTTCTGTGTTGTATGTTTGTGAGATTCTGTTTGAGAAGGAAATGAAACAGCCCTGTGTGAGTGAGATGCTTTTGATGTGTTACGAGAGAGTGATGTGATTTTATTGCCCTTCAAGGTATAGTCCTAAAGCTCAAACTGTGTGTGTGTGTGCACTGCATCATTTGCCTCTGTCTCTGCTGTACATCATTTGCAATAACTATTTCCTCGCACTGTAACAAGCTTTCTGCTTTGCTTACCCTGAATAGCCCAAAGCAGCTTCAAGACAGTGAACAGCAGCTCTGCATTAACGACGTATGAATTAACACGTAAGTGCACATTGCCTTTAGATGGGATTCTGTAATGGTTCAAAATACATTACGGGCAAACTCCTATGGTTCTCCTCAGTGGATCTAGCAGAAATCAACACATATTAATGATTCAGCTTTCTCAAGTTTCTTTTTCTTTAAGCCTTTGCTTTCCCTACATCAAGAGACGTTGACGATGCAAGTAGGTAGCTGTTGTATAAATGTGGCTGCTGGGAAGGTAAAACATTATTGACTGAAAAAAGCCAGTATTGCTGATGCTAAATGAATTTTGATTCGCTTGCTACATATTTTGCAGTCCATCTGAGTTTAGCTGTATCACATCATTAGTCCTATGATTCAAACATTGAGATGCTCGGGCATTCCGTGGAGCAGGAGGCCAGCTTAGAGAGGGCCCAATGAGTTCATGTGCATCTCCAGAGGTGTTTTCAATTGGAAATGAATAAAATAGCATTCGACAGAGTTAAAAGGCAAGTTGCTTTGTAGTGGTGATGGTTCACTAGATAGGTTTTGCCCAAGGCTTTTGAGTCACAGATTGTGATGGGCTGAAAAAAAAAAATATGCAGCCCTATCCCCACTGAAACTTGCATGCATGAACTCATGCGTTCCATTTTCTTACACATGCAGTTAACGCTAAAATCTCCCTTGTGGCTTTTTGTGGCAGCAATTAAGGGTTCCCTGTACAAGCCGCCCGCAACTATATCCTATATATGTTACTTTTGTTTGTTTGTTTGTTTACAAACTTAGCATCATTATTGCTGATTTGCTTGCTACATGTTTTGCGGTCCATCTGAGTTTAGGGGTATCACATGAAAAAAATAGTGATGTGATGTCATTTACAATATGCCTGAGACTGGGGAATGATGCTGGATTTGGAGTCAGATATAGGAGCACAACACTTCTAAATATTTCTGTGAAACGGAATGATTCGTTTTATTGAACCTTCCCAAACCGATGGCACGCTGTCAGCCACAGAGTCAAGGCTGCTATCTGATTCATAGACAGCAGAAGAAATTATTGGCAAAGGGAGAAATTTGGACCCCTGGCCATGTGTGTCTTAATCAATTCAATGCTCATTTGGATAGGGCAGTTTATATTATTGAGCGCTCTCTTACTCTAATTTCACTGTTAAATATTGTAGATGATAAATACTTCTGTTAGGATTGATTCTTTCATCCTGAAAATGCAAAATCTGAAACCGCTCAGGTGCTGCCTCCCCTAATGACGTTGATGTGATTCCACTCCACCCTCATTTGCATCTGTTAATTACCCTCATACAGTTGGGTTTTCTAGATTTTTTCACACTGGCCTCGCTGTCCTACCTCATCTGTCAGAGTATTTTCTATATGTCAGCAAAGCAATTGGTTGCCTAGTGGCCAAACAGAGTCCAGGCTTTAAGTCCTCCTTTCCCTCTGTGATAGCTGTTCAGGCTGTGGTCGCTCTGAAGGAGAAGGAGACCCGTGCGGTACATCCAGCGGGACACAGGGGTCTCCACTGCAGATCATCTTCTGCACCCTGCTTCAGCCGAGACATTCTTGAGCTGCTGAGTGACTCCCTAGATGAAAGCCCCAGGGGTTAGGCAGAGGCTTGAAGCCAAGTTCCTCCTTACCGGTAGAGGTGGAAAAAAGCCTGTATGTTGAACATTCAAAGCAAAGCACTGCCTTTTTCTGTCATTAAGAATGACCTAGAGACGTTCCTCTAGCTAGTTACCCATCAGGAAAGATTCCTCTTGCTGGAGCAACACTGTGAGAAAACACTGAAAAATCCTGCCATTTCATCACAAAGATCTTTCATAATTATGCAAATCCTGCTGTAATGTGTGAGCTAAGGAAGAATGGAAGGAGACATTGCACTGTTGTCCTGTTCTGGTGCTGCGTTTTCGAGAGAGAAGTCTGGTGGTAAAGAGGGGATGTAGTCTAAAAAAATACCTGTAATGAAGTATAAATAGTAACGTATGCTATTTTATTTTTTCAGATTTGAAGAAATACAAGAGATACGAAGTACTAATGACAGCATATAATGTTATTGGTGAAAGCCCTACCAGCACACCAGTGGAAGTGTTTGTGGGAGAAGCAGGTAGGTAAAAGGAAAATTAGCAGATTATTTTTTTAAAAGTACTGGCATGCTTTAGTATTCTCCAGATAATCTTTAATATTTGCCCAGGAAAGGGTTGATTTGAAACATTTCCCAGTCATGTTGGCTAACAGGTTTTTTTGTAGCATCCTCTCCTAGAATAGGCTGGCACTGCCAGTCACTTGCCAGTTGGTCTACACGAAGAAGGGGAGAAAGGGCGTTTGAAAGAAAGAAGAGAAAATATTTCTGGAGTTGCAGGAGGATGACTGTTCATACCAAATTAGCTTGAGGGAAAAATTGACTCAAGTTAAAGAAGTGAAAAGTGGAGCACAGAAATGCCACGAGGGAAAAGATACAAAACTACAAAACAAGAGAGACTTGGAAAGCTGCTGCTTTTATTTTATAGCCCTCTGTGTAGAGATGCTGCCGGTGCACCACACCTTGCTATATTCTTATGGTCGTGAAGTCAAGATGACACTGTGTCTAGTTTAACGCCAGCTTTGGAGGCACAGGTGACGACTGCTCTCAGGAACATGCACCTCTTTAGCCGCACGCAGCCGCTGCAGAAGCTGGGGGTCAATGGCACTACTCATGCTGTTACTGACTACAGATCTCCTGCGTGAATCCAGGCTGTATTTATGAAATGTAACTTGCTGATCATTTTAAAATCCCTCCGTCAGGAGGCCGGAGGTGGAGATCAGGATGAGGCAGTTAACTAGACGCTGCTTTGAATGCTTTGTGAAACAGGTGATTTTGCAGCGCCCAGATAACCCGCCGCTGAGCCTGTGCTTCTCGGTGACTCGATCTGAGGAGCGTGGGACTGGAATAGCTGATGTCTTCCTCACAGCCACGGTGGCAGTGCCGTGTTTATGGTGACCCCAGCTGGAGAGAGGCTGGCGCCGAAATCATTGGTAGTTATGGTATCAATTTTTGCAGCAGCATCTTTTGAAGCTTAGAAGAAGAATAGGCGACACGCACCCTCCTGTTGTTCAGCCTGCTACCGTGAATGAATCTGATTACACTTTTGTTCTTCTGTCTCAAGGCTAGGATGTAGAAGCTATCAAACCCAGCACTAATTCATTTCATTATTATTCATAACATATTCTACTGCTCAAAAGTAAGCAAATCACGGGTTTTTTAAACTCTACTGCATGATTTTTTAAACTCTTCTTAACCTTTTCATTTCAAATATGGTGTAACATTCGCTATCTTTCTCTGAAAACATCATAAATTAATCAGAGCAGCTTGGTTCTGGAGAGACAGCTGGCAATATTTACTTTTTTTTTTCTAGTTTGCTGCTGCTCCAACTTACTTCTGCAACTGCAGCAAAGAAAGCCCAAGTGGAGCCAACTGTATCTGGCTTCAAGATACATTTTTGTTTCAGAGCTACAGTTCTCCCTGCTGCAAATGGAGCCAGCACATGCTTTTATACACGTGTACGCAGCAGAGAAAATCAGCTGGGGAAAACAAGGAAATGCTGTTATATTGTGTCTTTCAATCCCGTGGCCCAGGTCTTCCTTGTTGTAACTCAGACAAGGAACGGGGCAATGGAAGGAGCCAAACTTGAGAGGAAACTGATATGCACAGACCTCCTTTCGCAGGCAAGGCTGGTGTATCTGAAGTTGTGGCATGACTGAGATAGTTTTTTAGAGATGCTGGATTTACCTCCGGTTAGGGACAATCCAGGTTCATGCGGTAGAAATGATGAATGTAGGATCTTCCTGCCGATTTTCAGTCTTGTTGTGTGAAGTTGTTATGCTTTGTTAGATAACTGCCTTTTCCACCTCCAAAACTGGCTGTGATTTATACTGTGAGTAAAGTGATTGGAGCTGGTATTGCAATTTAAGTTTTAAATTGATTTGTGACACCTTTGAGTTAAAATGTGCTGTGGAAATACAAGGGTTTGTTGTTATTGTTTATTTGATGTTCTTACCCGTGGCAAAGGCAGTTAAACAGCAAGCTGGAAAAAAGGGGGCTGCTTAGCTTGAGCAGTGGGGCATCCATGGTAAAAAGAGAGAAACCCTTCTCGATAAACTACAGGTGCTGGCATCACAGGCATAGCACTGAACACAAAATGACGGAAGGGGGCTGGTCCCCAGCTTGAAGGCCCCCGATAACTTATGCCTCGGGACCATTAAACGGTGCTTTGTTCTGCCATAAGGGTTGCAGTAATTCTGGTGGGTGTGAGAACGTTCCTCTCGGCTGTAAAAAGAGGAATATACAGCACATGCCTTGGGGGAAATGTGCTGGGCTTAGGCCAGCTCAGTCAAAACACCCAGTTCTGTGCAGTTCTAGGGGCTGTTTCTTACGGGGGGGGGGGGGGGGGCACCTGGAAATAATACTGAGGGTTCAGCTTTGACGTCTGGTACAGCCAGACGAGCGATGCAGGAGTGTCTGTAATTCCTTCCTTCTCTCTTGCACTCTCCCCTGTTTGATCTGAAGATTTTCCTGCCATTGTATCTGGATTTTTACAAGAAGAGTAGGCAATGGAACACCCTGAAAAACTTGGGGGGTTTGGGGAACCCATCAAAACCAGCCTTCTGGCAGTTTTGCCAATCAAATGAGTAAAAAGCACCCTAATGGAGAGTATCTCTTGAGCTCTTTGAGTGCCACTGAGCTGTACCGCAGCCAGGAGCCTTCTGGGGCAGCCCGAGCGCTCCAGTCTCACTTGCCTCTGACTGATGGGTGGGGGGAAATTTTGGGAGAGCAACCTGCTGGTAGCCAACAGGGCAGAGACAAGTAACAGACCTCTGAGTGCTGCCTTTCCTGGTGAATAAAGGAAGATAGATGCAAGTGGTTTGCGGTTTCTTGGTTGGATTTTTTCTTTTTTCTTTTTTTTTTTTTTTTTTTTTTTTTGCTACAAGGGGAGTAAAACCTTTTTCTTGTTACAGTAACCCCTAAGATTAAAGCCCTGGCAAAGGCTCCATTTTGAGTTCTGCCTGGACATTTGCAAAGCTCAGCAGCGTGGAGAGCAATTCTTCCATGTGTCAGGAGAGCAGCAGGCTGGGAGTCCTTGTGCTCAGTGCAGCCGGGAAGGATGAGCTGCCTGCTCAGTCTGAACAGAGCCAGCATCCTTCCCCCACCTGCCTCCAGTGCCTGGATCCCTCTCCTCCACAGACCAGAAGATCCTCATAACATTGCCTTTTCAGAGCTGGCTGCAGCTCTGCCCTGCTCATTAGAGAACCATGTGCATCTCCCGACAAATGACAGAAAAATTGAAAGCCACCACTTGCAGAAATTAGGAAGGGAGTCGCAGCCCCATCGGCAAGCCCCCTTCTCGCCTTGTTAATTCATTTAACAGTTCAGCTGTCAGGGATGCCGGCTTTGATTGGGAAGGCAGCGAATGTTCGGCGAGAGGCTGGGTACTGATATTCATCCCAACTCTAAACGCAGCTGCTACCAGAGGTGCTGTTCTGCTCGACTGAAATTAAGACTCTGTTAGAGCAGCCACTATATCAAGAGCGTTATTCTGCTGGGTCGCTGTCACTAGCTGATTGTGTGGTGGGCTCTGGAGTTCAGAAGACTCTACTACCAGCATATTAATTAAACAAAAATCACAGGTTTGGGGCAGGCGTGCTTCACCTGATTTGGGAAGGTGAATAAAATGGAAGGCATCAATAGAAATCCTGTGCTAACGAGCCTGCAGCCTCCAGTGCTTCTCCCATATACTGTAAAGCTGTTCTGGATGAAAAATAATGGAATTCATAATTTCTTCCAGCAGCTGCTGCGGGAGGAGAGTGCGTGTGTGGAGAGAAGGTAGCAGAAGGGGTGAAGTGCACCGAGAGACACTAGCTTTTACACAGGCTGTAAATCCATTTATGTGAAGAGGGGAGGGATGTGTGTCACTGTAACTGATGGTGACACGGGCGACCTTCAGAATTCACAAGGACTGATGAGGCTGGTTGGTTGTTGTTCTTTTTAATAATGATCTCTGAGAGGTGGCTCCACAATGGGAAAGGCAAGGAGTGAAAAGAGCTGGAGACAGAGATCCCCTTCTTAGAAAAGTCCTCCATTGAAATGCTGCCTCGGTTATACCATCCCCTTTCAGAAAAGGTGTCCTGGCCATCTCACCTTCTTCCGAGTAAAACTAGCTTGGAAAGGAACATGAGTGGGTTAGAGGGACAACTACTTCTTACCTTTCTTTTCTTACCACCTTCAAAAACCTGAACCTATCTCCTGGTGCAAAGCTAGCAGGCACCGAAGCAACTCCTTCACTGTTATCTACAATTATTTTGATCTGCCCTCCTGCCTGCAGCTCCACAGGTGTTCCTGGAGTTCACACATTATTTTGTCCAGCTGTGGCTGACACATGGAGAGAAGCTCTGCTCTGCCATAACATTGGGGGAATGCTCAGAGCTGCCTGGCCATCTCCAGCATTTTACAGGCAAGAAATAGAAACCACCTAGGAAGCTCCAAGACCAAAAGTAGTGATTTAGGGTTGGGAAGGAGAAGATAAAATAGGGAGAAGAAGCCATGCCAAGGAGAAAGAAGCCTCGTAAGGAAGCAAAGACTCGGCTCCAGGCACCTGGCTCCCCTTTACAAAATTGTTTCTAGCAAAGAGTACTTGTGCCTTCTTACCTGGTCACCTATGCTTGGGCAGTGTCCCTTTCTGTCTCGTGCTAATGGCAGAGAAGGTTCTCAGAACAAGGCTGCTTTGTCCTTGAGTGTTTTCATCTCTTTCTGCTGGCCTCACTCTTTCCATGTGTTCATACCAAATACCCCATGTGGGGTCATCTCCCCATCCATAGGTCGCTTTCTGGAGAAGGGAGTCCCTCAGCGCTGCCTTGGGCCCCCCTTTCTCTTACAGCACAGAAACTTTAGCTCCTTCCCTGCCCCGAATGTAGCTGAGAAGATGCTGTGCAGAGAAGTCCCCCGTGCCTCTTTGTTAACAGCCTGCAAGAGGAACGACAACATTTCAGCGCATCAGGGCTGGCAGCTTCCCTCAGCCTGCCATGCCCCCCTTGGCCGTTTCCCCCATTTGGGACACGTGGGTCCATCCCTCGGTGACTGGCTGCACGAATGCAGATCGGGAGCACATCGCTGCTGGCATAGCTGGAAGAACTGGGTGGGCATTTCCATCCCAGATGCCGCTGGAGGAGGGAGGAGAAGGGTTATCGTGGCCATTTCACATTGCAGTAGTCTAAAACCTGTCAGCCTAGAGACAGTATCTTCCCTTGATAAACAAAAGGGGATGGAGGGAAGCTGTTGGAAAGTAGCATAATAAATAAATTATTGGTTTCGCTTGCTCAGACGTCAAGTTTGAGTTCAAGTTCAAAGGGGTTGAACTTCCTTGGCACTTTAGAAGCACCAAACCTTTGAAATGTTAAGGTATTTGCCTTTTAATTCTTGACACTTCTGAACATCAGCAAAAGGCTACTTTTGAGGGGTGGCAGGGTGTTTGAAACACTGATTTTCCTTTTCCCCTCCCCTTCAAAGAATCTGCAGAGCTGTTCCAAGATCATGCTCCATTGTGAATGAGCTCAACACAGCTGTTCTGGGAACAACCTGCTCCAGGAGTGACAGTGGCCTTTCATCCTGTCCCCAGTGTCTTTTTCCCTAAGGAAGGAGAAGTTCTCCTCCAAGCTCAGCGTGAAAGATCCAAGCAATACGCTAAAAGAGAGAGTAAAGTCAGAGCAGAAAGGGAAACTAGGAAGATGGAGGTGGGGGGAAAAGTGGTGAGGCATTTTCTGTTCGGACTGGGAAAAAAAACCTTTTCAGTTCCACTTGCATTACTGGAAACCATTACACCTGTATCCCAACAGTGTTTCGTTTCTGGAGTAGGATCAGCCGCTGGGTACATCCCATCAGTATTTCTTGGTGGATTTTAAACTTCTCCAGACTCATTCTGTGCATGGTTTCCACTTGGGGCTTGTCTGCAGCAAGTCCAATTTGGATTTGTTGTTCCCATCAATGCAGCTCCACTGGTGGTAATAGCAGTATAGATAGCACTCGGCTGCATTATCTAATCCTGCAGGGCTGTGACAGGGTAGTAAAAAATAACAAAGTAAAGTGTGCCTACATTAGAGCATTAGTCATTCCTTGTGTGCTACTGGTATTGCTGCAGTGCTGGGGAATTATGGATATGAATTTTCTGTATAAAACTTGGCTCCCTTTCCTATTCAAACTGGCTATTTTTTTAAAATTTTTTTTTTTAAGGGTAGTTTTATGTTCTTAACCTGTTACAGATGAGTACAAAGGTTTCGTAATTAAACTTCTGAATTTGGTAGCTTAGCTCAGTAGCTGCTCTTACAATGGTAAGACACAAAGTGACCGTGCCAGTGTGAGTCTGTGGAAGAAGTGTCCTTAATGTCAACATGTCAAAAAGGCATCCCTGCAGCTCTCTGGAGACTGAAATCTAATGTCAAGGCAGAAGGAAGCAAAGTCTAAGTAAGAGTCGCACTGCTGTCAAAGCGAGTTATCCTACCATATAGGAAAAGGAATTTTAAGAGAATGCACTGGAAAGCAGTGTCCAGATTGAGACATAGATTTGATGGGCTTATTTGACATCTTTAATTCTCCATTGACAATCCAGAAGCTCCCTAAAATGATTTGCAATGTTTTCATGCTGCAAGTAAAAGCTGAATGCGCGCCTCATTAACAGCTCATTAAGTTGTTAATATTGGTCATAAGCAGCCTTTGTACAGCACAATGCTTTATACAGCACTGCAGCTTCTGCTTAGCTCTGGTGTAATTGCCTCTTTTCATCACGTCTCAATGTAGGGAAGATGCTTCTGTCCAAGTAAAAATATCGGGTTTTGATCAGCTGCGCTTGCTTATCTCTGCCGCTGCTATTGCTGGGGTGGGTGGTGCGGGGCTGCAATTGCTGTGCGACGTTTTGCTCAGATGATGAACTTCCATCTCACAAACCCAACAATTTGACGTCGATTTTCAGCACTGACTGTAGCCCAAGACAGACAGACTGTCCGTACTCGAATTCATCATCAGGACTCCTGGCTTTGTTCTGCAGTTGGTGCAAGCAGCGGTGGGAGTGGGACGGCAGATTAGCTGTTCTGCTGCAGTGTTATATGGCCTGTGAAGAACTGAGTGTAGGGACATCCCTGCACAGTACACAGAGGGCGGGAGGATGAGAAGCCTGATCGTGTATGCAAAGCCTTACTGAACTAACAGTACAGCTACTCCATTAAAAGCAAAGGAATTAACCTTCCTTTCAAAAACATGAGCAATCAGTAGTAAAGTAAAACAGACCATAAATTGCACCAGTAAAGAAGTGGGGAAGCCCCTGCCTGATAACTCTTATTCAAGCAGACGCAGGCTGGAGTTTGAGTATTTTTGACTAAAAGGTTATATTTGGAGCCGAATTTCTATTTTCTGTAATTGTGCAGTCCTGCTCTGCTTGTTTTCCATCATCCTGGGATATGTGAGCAAAATGCTGTATTTTCATGTGGGTCTCAACTCCTGTGGCTTTACCTCCTCTGTACTGCTTTGCTGTGAAGCCAGCTGTAGAGAAACACAGTTCGTTTTCCTTTCTGACATCTGTTTGCTGTATCCATCGTCAATCATAGAACTGGAGGCGGTTCAGGTTGCCTGTTGTAGATTGAAAACAAAAAAGTTGTCATTTTTTCTTATGAAAGTATGAATTGACAGTATTCTAAAACATTGTGGGCACAGCAGCCTGGATGCTGAGATGATACAGGGGGTGTAGGGCCACAGGGATGAACTCAGGGATGCTATGAATGCAAAATAAACAAAGAGGGAGAGAAAACTCTCACTCAGAGTCAAGAAAATGAAATTTAATTTCTCTCTCCCCAGGAGCACAAGATCGCTGTCCTCCATGGGGTTCCCTGCCCATTGCAATCTGAAAATCCTAAATGAATCCCTCGTGGGGGCCAGCTCCCCAAACCTGCATTAAAGCCACAGTGAAAGGTTATCGCAGTGGCAGATCTTACCTGCTCAGTTTGATGTTTTTCTGATGTAGCCTTTAACATTGGGTATATGGCAAACCCAGTGGCGATTCACCCTAATTATTTGATATGCTCTCTTGACTTTAGTGGCGCATAAGGAGTTGTCGGTGCTTATTAGGCTTTAGTAGGTGCTGTTAGTGAACATTAAGTGGGTGCTTTTGTCAGCTGCCATGAACTTGCGGTATTACAATATTAGAGTGTGGGATTAACAAATTGTAATGAGTGGAACACGACTATAAATGGAGGAGGAGGAGTCTTGGGAACTGGAGAACCTGGAGAAATAGTCTGAAGTAGGTGGTTTTGCCTCTGTCTAATATGTAGACTCTTTTAAGGGAGTTGAGAGCAGTAGTTTCCCACCTGGTGCTGCTCCCAGCGCTCAGGAAGGAGGATCAGGCCAGGGTACCAAATGCTCTGCAGTTCTTCCCCATCCCTTACACCCTTGAAAAACCTTCGGTACCTCCTGGGGGGTGAATCCTGCACGCATCGGAGCTGACATCGCGCTCAGTTAACACGCCTTTCACACTGGGTTAGCTCTGCTAGCTTTAGCAGGGCTCCCCCTGATTTGCATCGATAGAAGTGAGAGGGGATTTTAGCTTGTAGTTTATGCCTGTATGTTTGTTTGTGCATACTGAATGCTTGTCAGGCTCTTGCTGTTCCTCCTGGCGGGCCCGTCTCTGCTGACTGATGGGAAGCCTGCCTGTGTGTGATCATAGCCTTGTTGACACAAAAGAAATAGAGGAAAAAAGCTCGTTTTATTATTTCCCCCCTTTCCAGTTTTACCCACCTGTATGCCCTTTCCAGAGCAGTCTGATGGTTCTGTAAGGGCTTTACTTTTGGGCCAGGTGCTCTCAGTCCCTTGATGGATAATCTCAGTATATGATGTGATAGCTTATTTTAGGTTTGTATTAGCTAAGTAGAACTGTGGGCTTCGACAAAAGAGAAGTGTGTAGGTTTTGTTTGCAGGCTTTTAGCTATTTTGCAGAACCGCTCCGTGAGGTTTGTCTCAGTGGTAGGCATCGTAATGCAATCACAGTGACTTTTTCTGCATCGCTTAGGTCGTACCTGTCCCATGAAAATCCTGGTTTGGACATGGCTCGTTGGGAAAGCTGAACCCCATATTAAAAGAGTAGTAATCACAGCAACGGTGTTTTCAGCACCGCTGCAAGGAATAGTGAGGGACAGGATGAGAATTACTCCTGCTTGAGTCACTTGCCAGTTTATGAAGGTTCTTCATGAATAAGTCATACCTGTGGAGGTTTCCTCCAAACACGATTGCCTCCTCAGTTCAAAAAAATGGCACTGGCAGATAACCTCCTGGAGCCTGGGTCTGTGGAGAGGATACTCCATTTCTAGTCCTTGTTTCATTTCAGTGTTTTTCTGATATGTGCGGTGAATGTCATCTCTCCCTCTTTCCTCCCTCCACCCCTGCCTCCCTCTCATATCTTTGCAGATGCCGAAGACATGCCTGGCCAATGTTGGGAAGCTTCCCAGTACTAAGCGAGGAAGCTGGGGAAGTTACGTTTGGGTATCATTTGCAGCTGCTCTTATTTATGTTTTTTCATTACTTCAATACCCTTAAAAATTTGATGTGGCAAAACACAACTACTGTACTAAGTGTAGTATACAGGAAGGGGACAAAGTGTTTGCCTGCTCAGATAATATGGCACAGAGTAAAGCAGTTGCAGGTGTGCTAGATTCCCAGAGTCCCCACCCTGACAGCTCTTCTCTTTCTCCTCTCCACCAAAGCAGGTTTGTCGGTTTATCTTTCTATTTTTGCATCGATTAGGTTGTGCTCTCTCTTCATCAGTGTTCGTGAGGGTGAGAGAGATGTTGTTCAGGTTCTTCCTGTATTGACTTCCATTGGTCTTTTGTACACTCGGAAATGTTTTGGTATCTCTTACATCGATCTATGCAACCACTGAAATCAACGCACGTATCGCATATATCAACATTGATGAAAACAGGTTATTTCCTACTAAAACCTTGGCTCTTCCAGCTGCTTTAACCTCCTCCTCCACCCAGTAGGAGGCTGGGCTTCTTAAAGATGGGAGAGACCAGATCGCTCCTTTCCTGAGAGTCATTTCAAGTCGCGGGGTGACACAAGCCTGACGAAGTCAATAACTGACAGCACATTCGCGTTTGGTGCCACGTTGTCAGGCCTGAATAGATGGGCAGGGACACCCGGGTCTGGTGTCAGCAATTGGAGTAGCATCGGAGGGGTTAAGACCCCCAGCCTTTGCATGTGGGTCTGCCTCTTGCTGAGTCTGGAATACACCCAAACAACCCCAGAAAGTGCATGCCTGGCAAGGAGCACGTACTTCCATCACAAAATGTAGCCTAGCTAAAAACAGCCAGAAACTGGTGGAAAACATCTTTCACATTCTAAATATAGCTTAGGCTGCTTTGTCACAGCGGAAAGCAGCTTCACAGTAGCTGTTTTTGAAGCACAATTAACTAATTGTTATTGAACTAATCAGCATCACTCACACAGCATTCCTGATGGCACAGAGGTGCTGCTGCACAGGGGAAGCGTTCCTTGTTCCTCGCTCCCACCTCTCGTTCCCAGACACTGGAAGGAAATGGCCAATAAGCCCTGAACATTTTCCTCTCACGCTGCTTTTGCTGGGTGGAAGGAGTGACTGCAAACATCTGCAGACAGAGCTTTTTGTTCTTTCTGGGGAGGTACCATCCTTGCATTCCTTCTCTAAGCCCATACTGCAAGAAAACCCCTTGCGTTTTGCTTTGCCCGAGCTGCAGATCAGTCTTGCTGTTTTATCTTGTGACCTTCTGTTTGTTGTGTTGTGTTTGGCTTTTATAATCCACTTAACTGTTGCTTATCTACGCCATAACTTGAGGGCAGCGGCTGCAACGGGAGAAGAAACAATCTGTTCTCCGTGCCACTGCAGGGATATAACTCCAATAAGGCAAGGATGGTTTAGGCTAGATATCTAAAGAAAAAAAAATAAACAGAGTTCTTTTAGGAGTTATTAAAATAGGGATATGCAGCAGAGTTTGTGTGGGGATGGCAGGGGAATCTGGAAAGAGGTCAGTGGTTGAGATTACGCAAACATCTGACCAGCTGAGCTGATCCTGGTGTGACACGGGAGGATGGATGTCTGAGCCCTCTCCAAATCCTTTCCAGCTCTATTTTCCATGACTGCATGCACCAGAAATCGGTGTATAAACTTGCGAGGTGCAGCGTGTGCAAGCTTTAATCGTCAGCACGTGCTACACGGAATACTGTTGTGCCTTCTCCCTTGCTGTAACTCACTAGGTAGGTGAGGTTACAGCCGATACATCAGAACATGCAGCAGTCACTCGTCCATTATAATGTGCAGACATACAGATTGGAGGCTTTTTCGGCCCGGAGCCGTCTCTTTGTTCTGTGTTTATGCAACACATTGTGCAGTGAGATTCTGGCCTCTAGGTGCTAACACCAAAATGCAAATATATTGATTACCGGGGAATAAAAGCAGGCATGTTCACAAAGGCGTGCTTTGATGAACTGGGGGGGAAATGCTTGCTAGATAGGAAAGGATCAGAGGTCTTTACAAAACAGAAATTTGCTTGGGATTGTTTAGAACAGTAGGATCAAGCTGATGCACAGAAAATCTTCCGTCTCTTTCACTGCATTTTCCTCCTCATTTTTTTGCCTGCATGTTTATTTAAATGGCATGAGTATGGGGGAATCTTGTCCCAGACTTGTCTGTGAATTTCCTGACATAATACTGGCATTACAAAAACAATTAGAAAATCAGTAGAGGAGAAATCCTTTGCTACCCAGAAATCAGAGCAGATGTAAGAGCAGCAAGGAGCGCTTCATAAAAACGGTTATTAAGTTTACCCAATGAATCACTAGGATTTGTAGCCTACCTGTGCTACAGAGCGTCGTGGCAACTGTCACTAAGAAAAGGAATAGTGGTTTCATATTGATGAAAAGCTCTCCGTGCCGCACAGCCCAGAGAGCAAATATCCCAGGGAAGCAGCGAGGAAAACTAAGGAGAACCTTCAGCAATGCACGGAGCTCTGGTGCGGGCAGGCCACTGGGGATTTTAAGCACCTTCTCTTTAAAGGTTATAAGCATTTGCAAGCTCAAATTGCCTGCAGTGTGAGAAGAGGCTGTTCAGTACGACTGGAAAATGAGGGCAGTGATTTGTTTAAATGTGGGTTTAGGTGTATAACTTTATTTATGGGCTCATTTTGACACTCAGACTGCATTTCCAGATAGATTTCTTGTCTTGATACGATTCTGCCAACATCATCCCACTTCACAGTTGTTATTTTTTTACTAATTACCATACAAACTGCTCAGCCTTTCTCCTTATGTTTTGGCTGAGGGAGAGTTTCAAGGAGACAATCTCAAAGGTGAATTGATCAGATAAGAAATGTTTACAAATATCTGTGTGAGATTCCAAGGTAGAATATGTGCATAGAATTAGACTTTGTGAATGCATACCAATTTTTTTTTTTTTTTCCCAGGGAAAGTGAAACGCTTTCCACCTGCCAAGAGCTGAGTTTGGACCCTCAGGGGTCTGTGTCACTCCTGCTATAGTTGGTAATGTCACTGACACCTAAAGCAGTGTGAGGTATGCAGCTTTAACCTTGCTTTTTATGTATTCGGGATTTCAACAGCCATGAAAAAATTCAGAGCTCCAGTAATCTCGAACTGCATTCCTAGAAGGTAAAAGCCTTTTGCATTCACCTTTAAAATGTGCTTGCTTTTATTGGCACAGGCTGCCCATGCATTCAGTGAATGGTTTGGGGTTTCAAACAGGTAGAGTCTTCAGGGACGTGTTCCCTCCTTTCTAAGTATTTCATTCCGCCCTTAATGTAATGTGCTGTCTGCACAGAGCCACATCAAGCGTCAGCAGCACTTTTCTGCTGTCCCTTGCTGTCAACAAGAAATCTATGCTTAGAAGAGGAGGGACACATCAGCCTTTGAAAGTTGAACAGAGGGACAGACTCACAGGGCACAAACCCAAACAATTTACATCTCATGGAGGCTCTGGGGTAGCAAAGAGAAATGTCTTTTTCCACACTGTCTGGATTATTTTTTTTCCTCCCATCAAATTTTCCAGTGCCATGCCAGCAAAAGTGCAGCTCCAGCAGTGAGAGTGTCAGTGGAGAATGATCGCTGGCCCTTTTTAGCCATTGTGTTTCTTAAACGTGCTTCAAAAAGGGGTTGAGGAAAAGTGGTGTTTTTCTAGCGGCCAGCTGCACGTGCTGGCTCCTCTAATGGTCGCATCTCAGAAGCGACAATTGTTGCAGGCTGGCACATGGGATCCAAAGCAAAATGCTCTTGTAGATGCTGCTTCAGACCTGGGTATTGAGAGCACTTGGAAGCTGTCAGCTCAGGACAGACTGCGGTGTCGCTACCTAGAAAGAAAATACATTGCTAAAGTGATCCATTTTCTTCTGTGATGGTACATATCCTTGTTTCCCTGAGCGTGTCATCATCTGCAAATCTCTGAGATGTATTTTCAGGTTTGGACTGTGTGGTCAGGTTGGCCCTGTGCTCTGATGTGAGCTGTGAAAGTCTCAAAATCTGGAGGTTTTTGGTCCTTAGCAGAGCAGCACTACGTCGCATTGAACGCAGCCAGCCAGCTGCTGCCTTTGCTGCTCTGCACCCCTGCGAACAAGCTGTATTTTACTGATTGTCACTGTCACCTCATGTATTTACTACATCCAGCTGAAAAAGAAACGGAAAAAAAATATAATAAACAACTAGTTTTAACTAAGCGCAGGGATAAAGGCTATTTTCAATTTTGCCTTCCACATTTTAATTGTAGAGCGATAATTTTGCAATAGAGTTGCCGATGGCAAACAGGCAAAAGACATTAACTTTATTTATGTTTTGGATTATTAATGTGGCTGTTAAAATTCCTCCAGTTAGTTTTGATTGAATTGTTTTTTTTGTGCGATTCTGTCGTTTAATGGAGCGGTAAATAAGAATTTCTGATAATGAGCCCAAGCATCTGTCACAACAACCTGGCGCTGGTTATTAACATTTCCATTAACGGCAGGGTGGGCAGTGATAATATGGAAACCACACAGTTAGAACAAAATAAATAGTTGGTGTCAGGCTGAGTGGGTGTTACTTACTATTTTATTTTATAACTGTGAGGGGAAGGAGTATTGGTAGAAAAGTGTGACTTATGAAGGTCATTCTCTCTAAAGAAAGAAGTCTCCAGAGGAACAGATAACCGGGGCTATCTAACTTGCGTAGTGAATGTTTTATCACTTCTATTTATGGCCCGTAAGGGGACAGAGAGGAAAGCGGCAGCTTTCTCAGGTGGCTTGGGTGAAGGCTGTGGCATCGTGAACGCAGAGGAAGGGGAAGCATGCCCTTTGCCCTGCTTTTCTCTCCCTGCTTCTGGAGTCTGAACAGGGCACGCTTTGGCACCTTTTCTGTAAACAGACATTTGCTGGTCGACGAAGACCTGCTGGAGACACAGACAGCAGGCCGGGAAAAGAGCCTGTCCTTGCTAGCTGCTGAGGAGGAAAATCCACCTGCACCAAGCCGGATCCCGGCAAAGGGAAGGATGGCCTGACCCAGGCACACTCCAAGATTAGTTTTCGAGCACAGCGCAGTGCGAAGAAGAGACGGCAGCAGGAGCCAAAGGTGGCCAGCGTGTGTGCACGAGGGTGTAATGAAAGCAGAGCTAACGAGGAATGTGCTGAATGTCTTTGTGTCATCCATAAAATATGAGTTGAATTGATTAGCATCTGATGGGGTTTGCATGTAATTTTAGACACCGTTTCAGCCGTGGGTCTTGGAGCCTGGCAAATGGGCTGCTCTCCAGGCTGGGTGCGGAGTCGGGGCTGGGGGCTACCTCGCCCCCCGACACTGCCAGAAGCACCGTGTCCCTGCTGAGGGCCGGCCCCAAACCATACCGTAGGGTGAAGACAAAGTTCTCTTTTCTTTTCCAAGGCTGCTGGCTAAATTGAGTTGATTCAATGTCTAACCCAATCCGTGTGGGATGGAACGTCACCACCTCCGGAGGCTCCTCGGTCCACGTGTGCTGGGACATCCTTGCGATACAGATGCCTCCAGGGCTGACTCTCTTAGCTGGCTTGTGGCGTGAACAGGGTCTATCCTGGGTCCTTCGGCAAATGGCAGACTGCAACCTGGATATGAATAGTTCTGCTTGTCACTATTAATTCTGCTGTTCTCCTTCCTCTCTAGCACCAGCGTTGGCCCCACAGAACATCCAAGTGAACTCCCTTTCTGCAAGCCAGCTGGAGCTCACCTGGGACCCCCCTCCTGCCGATAGCCAAAACGGGAACATCCAAGGCTACAAGGCAATCCTCCTGTTTCTACTGGTTTCATTTATCTTACTTGGCATTTCTGTTACTTGTGAGATAGCAGTACAAACTGCGGTTGCCCTCGCTGCATAAGGCAAAACAGCATACTAAAGAAAATGAGATTGTGGGGGGAGAAAAGGAAAAGTGTGTTGCTATTTGTGGAGGAGAGCGTGGAGAAACAGGGTATGCAGAGAATTAGGCAGCTCCACTTACACAGGCGACATACCTGCTCCAAAAAGCAACAGGCGCACAAGAGCTAGGGGCAAGAAATGCACTGAAGAAAATTAACTGAGCTTTCTACCAAATGTTAAAAGCCATTAGGAAAAGCAGAACTTTCTCCAAGCTAGGAGCCTGAGCCAGGTCAGATTTCGGAAGACTTATTTCATTTCCTTAACTTTAACAAAATTAAATCATAGTATTAATTGCATTTGGTCCATAGGAGATGAGCACGTTGCAAAGGCATGTTGTTTACCTTCTCCAGGATGAGAATGGACCCTCAGAGAGTGGAAATGGGCAAGTCTACAAACACTATAGAGCTTGGCTGGGGTTCAGTGTCTGGCTCTGCCTCTCTCCGTGAATTTAGGTCCATAAGCAAAGAAAAGCCAAGCCAATGCGAATAATCTGGCAACCCTTCCTGGCAGCAACAAGCATCCTTATATATCAATTCATGTTCTTTTCCTTTTGTACGTATATAGATGGCTCTAACAGCTTGGCTTGTAGAGCCAAGGTGGAGCCTTGCCTTGGCGCGTTCTCTCAACTTTCTGGCTTGCTTTGGCCTGTTGTAACACTCTCGCTGCCAGGCCTGTCCAATAAGTAGGGCTGGCATCACTCGTCCTCTTGGAAACAACTTCTCCAAAGCCTAATTTTATGGCTTCAGGATAAAAATTATGTAAGGGAAGGGCAGGGAAAAGTACCTCAAGGAACTTTAGGGGAAGTCTTTATTACCCTCTTCAGGAAGGCATTTGCCTGGCTGTCCTGTGAGCACAAATGGGGAACCCATTGTGTGCACGCAGAGGTGCATTATGGAGCATCATATCACGATGCCAGTGCTGACAGAGGCTAGCATTTCAGGGAGAATTTAAAAACTGGCCTCTCATCGCTGAACTCTGGCAGTACGTACCTGCTGTCATTAGGCCATATTCTTCAGCCTCTGCTCTATTTTTGAGTGATGTATTCAGCTACATGGTCACTGGACTCAGGGGAGTTTCCCAAAGGAAAAGATTGGGCACATGGTGAAAAGCATTAGTATCCCATTTATCCAGAGCAAGACCTCACCATCTTCCTGATCTTTTAGAGGTGCAGTGCCCAGATATTTTCTACGTGTATGCCATACTAAAACATCTCACTGTCCCAACAGATTTATTACTGGGAGAGTGACATCCAAAATGATACGGAGAAAGTGAAGGTCCTTTTCCTCCCAGAGACAACTGTCCGGCTCAAGAACCTGACGAGCCACACGCAGTACATGGTCTGCATCTCCGCGTTCAACGCGGCCGGGGACGGCCCCAGGAGCAGCCCCTCGCAGGGCAGGACGCACCAGGCGGGTAGGGGACCGTCCTCGTGTCTCAGAGCGCAGGCGTGGTGATGGCTGGCACAGAACTGAGGCTGAGGGAAACGGAGGGATGCAGGAGGGCGCTGGTGTTTGGAGTTAGCTTTTGGATGGGTCTTTACATTGTAATGGACTTGGAGGGGGGAAAAAAGGGGTCAAATAAGTGGACCCTGTGGGAAGGGGGAGATGCAGTGGAAACGGGAATGGATTAGCAGAAGGGCCAGTCCCTTCACAAGCTGGTCCAGAAGGAAACAGTCTGTGGGTCTTTCTGGCCTCTGCTGTCATACCTGAAAATGTGTAGGAACTCATCTCCAGCACCTGGAAATTGCCCAAACAGTCCTGTGAGAGAATCACTATGCTTTTTATAGTTCCTCTTTTTTTTTTTTTTTTTTTTTTTAAAGCTGGATCAGCAGCCGCTCAGTCAGACTGAGCTGTCTCTGTGCTGGACGTGACCAAAATGGGAGCGCTCCAGCACAGGGGGAAGGCGATGCCCTTGGAGGTGGCTATGGAGAGGGGGGGTGCACTCAGGCTGTACGCACATGTAGCACCCTTCTGAGGGTCTTTCCCTTTGGTGTCCTGTCTCCTTGCTTCCTTTTGAGGCTCAGCTTTGCAGCTGGGTGGCTGATTTTTTTTTTAGGACAGGCTGGGTTTCTGCAGGACGTTTGGATACAATTGACAAATCCTCTTCTCAGTTTATTTCCTTTAGATTTAGGCTGGGCAGATAAACGGATGTTTTATAATATATATGTATATCAGATTGACTACTCCTACTGCAATTCAATCTCTTTGTAATCCTTCCAGCACCCAGTGCTCCCAGCTTCTTGGCGTTCTCTGAAATCACTTGCACGACACTCAATGTGTCTTGGGGCGAGCCGACAGCAGCAAATGGAGTCCTACAGGGTTATCGAGTAGTCTATGAGCCTTTGGCTCCTGTCCAGGGTAAGAAAGACCTCCGATCATACATATTCATGGCGAAATGACAAAAAAGTACTGTAATATTTTTTATCTCTGCCCAATTTCCCACTTGTTCTCTGCCGTTTTCCAAGAGAAGCCAGGTGGCAGAGGGTAAGTGAAACAATTCCACTTTTGCCAGAAGTCTTCAGCAAACTATAATATTGTGGAATATAGCTTTTTTGTCTGTCCTCTCTCATTTTCTTGCACAAACTATATTCTGTGTGATTTGAAAAGTCATTTTACAGCCATCGTTACCTGGTATGGGCAAAGAGGAAACTCAGCCTGAGAGTGCTGATTGTTTCCCTGCTTTACGCTTTGGAATTGCTGAGTAGGCTCCAGCCCAGAATAGTCATCAGACACATTTGCGTTGCTTATCACATCATGTGTCACTTCTGTTATTGCAAAGATTGCCCGGGCATCAAATGTGCTAGTCATCACTGGTACCGCTGCCACTTTTGACAGGGGAGAATAACTGTGATAGAGATTTAGTTGTGTCTGTTTACACGGAGTTTTCAAGCAGCATTTTTAACCCGGCACTAGATTTCAGCTAGACCACGACAACGTGGTGACCACAAATGTTTCATTAATTTGCCAGAACAGCAACAGAGAAGGATTTGGCAATTTCAATGAAAACAAATTTAAATTTATTCCAAAGGTGAATTAGAAAAAAATTACAAAGTTTGTGGATGGTCTTATTAATATTTTTATATTCCTGGTAGATCGCCAATAGTTCAATAGGATGTCCAACTTTGGCAGTGTGACAGCAGGGAGAGTAATTTCAGCCATTGCCAATCCATTTTAAACTCTTTTCCAAAGAAATAAGGGTATCAATCATTTGTATTTGCTGCTTCAGTAAGGAATAAAGATCTATATTGTCTGAATATCCATGTCTCATGCACTGAGAAAGTTATATTCAGGAATGAAAACACGAGAATAAAAGCACTTTCAGCCTTTACGGCTGGCAGGTCTGAGCACAAAGAGCTAATGCAGAAAGCATTTCTAATTCTGACCAAGAAATGTGCACAGGGTATGCAGGAGGTTCAGGCTGTTTGGGCATTTCCTGCCTTTTCTTCATTCCTACACAATGTTCAAGAATACAGGTTTTCCCCTGAAAATATGGAAGTGTCAGATCATGTTTTCCCTGCATGCATTTGACTTAACATCCTCAGAATCTGTGTTTTGTTTTCTTCTTTTCCCCACCTCATCCTGTGCTGTCTGTGGCTCCGGCTTGTCTCTGTTTCCCCTGTAGAAGATTTCTGATGCGAGCAGGGAGGTTATGGAGGGCTTTTCCTCAGATTCTAAATTTTTTGACTGTATTTGTTTTCCAGTTTCTATCCATTTGCTGTTGTGCCAACTATTTCATTTCAGTAAATATATTTATTCTCCTGCCGTGGTAAGCAATCCCTCCCTTGATGCCATAATTTTCCCATGATAGAAAAGTCATGCTCCGTTATTTAGAGAGCAAGGCAGAGCCAAACTCATTTGAGGATGGAGCACGTAATGGTGCTGAGCGCAGGCAGCAAGGCTTGCGGGGCCAGCAGCTGCCAGATCCCACGATCCAGAGGATCCCTCCAGCCCCAGGTCTCATGTTCCTCCATGCCAGCACTGCAGTGCAGCAACACGGATGGACCAGACCCCCTGGAGCTTTTCTCCTGCATCTTTTGACTTTGCACCCATTTGTGGTTTTCAGCTGAGCATCCTTACCTTTTTGACACCTCCTGCCTTCCCCCTCGCAAGCCACCGCTTAAAACCTGCACGTTTTGCAAAACTTTCTAACAGCAGTCTGTTCTTTAGCACAGTTTTCTCCCGGTTTGACCTTTTTATTGTTTAAGCTTTACAGTGTTATGTTTTACACACTAATAGACAACAAAATTGCCCTGGAGCCTTTTTTAACAGTTCCTTTTTTTTTTTTTTTTTTTGAACATAACTTCAAAATGACAAATGCTTCCTGATTTGTCTCAGAGAAATGAAATAGTACACCTAGGGAAGGAGAGAGCACTTTTACTGCCTCCTCATTAACCAAGGAAAGAATCTCTGAGTTGTAAATTGTATCTGGGAGAAAACTTTGAACACAAATTGCTTGGACATTATTCTTTATTTAACTGATAAAACCTGAAAGCATCATCTTGATTTGCATAAAATAAGCATCTGGATTGAAAAACATCTTCCTTCTGCATTTTTCTGGAAGGATAAACTAGCAAGCAGCCTTCTCTCGTGGGAAAAAGGTTCTCCCACTTCCTAGCTTCTTGGTTTGAAATGGGTTATGTGCATCTACAGCACCAGAAGAATGCCAAAAGGACTCTGTAAATTCAAACTTTCTGTTCTGTAAAATATTTTATACATCAAATCCTTTCCATTGACTTACTTTTAGAAAATGTCAGTGAAAACTAGATTTTTTTGGTTCCGAAGCACTTACTGCTGCTCTGCCCTTTCCTCAGCAATGAGAATGTAAACATGATGCTAGCTATGAACCTTGAAGGATGCAGCACTGTTTTTAATTCACCCCTGTAAGAAAAACTCCTAGGGTGAGAAGGGTGAAACTCAAGTCATGACTTCAGCTCGTGCAAGCTAATAGTGCTTTGATGGCATCCCCTGTTGCGGTGGCATTTATACCCACAAGCGCCCTGTGAGGCACACGTCCTGCGTTCTGCATGCACCTGGCAGTGGTGGAAAGGACAGGACGAGATGAAGGGGAAAAGGCTGGCCCTTGTTTCATCCTCCAAGCAATGGTGTGGGTTACTTGGCAAAAAAGCAGCGGAGAAATGCTCACTTAGGAAGCAATCTGCAACATGCAGTCCTCTTCGTTTACCTCCTCCTTTCTTTCCAGAGTAATTAGTGAAGTTGCGTGTAGTCTCTTGGCAATTTCCCAGTTGTGTTGTAAGGTTTTTTTCTTGTCAGTACCCACTTATCAAGCTTAAACTCTAATTATACTTATCAGCGCTGAAAATTGGCTATTATCACTACTTAAACTCCTGCTAATTGTAAGAAATACTTTCTTAGCAAACTGTTAGATAATTTTACTTACCATCTAGATGTAATAAGCTTCACTTGATTTTTTTTTTATTTTTTTTTTTTTTGCATCGCAACCTTCTCTTATTTGCCTATCTGCGTGGCTGTTCCAGGAGTAAGCAAGGTGGTGACCGTGGACATTAAAGGTAACTGGCAACGCTGGTTGAAGGTCCGAGATCTCACCAAGGGCATAACCTATTTGTTCAGAGTGCAAGCCCGAACCATCGCCTATGGACCTGAACTGCAAGCCAACATCACAGCTGGGCCAGCAGAAGGTAAGTGGAACCATAAACGCATGTCGCGAGCCAGAGCAGTTACACAAACGCAGACCAACAGCGGGGAATAGTGCACTCAGGGCTTCACATGAATTTCCAAGCCAAGGAGAAGTTGGGTCACAGGAGCTCAGGACATGATTCAGTGGGTTTCACAAGTGCCCATGAAAAACGTGTTTCCTTTTTTCCTGAAATCTGGAAGCCTGATGTGAATAAACAAAACAGCGTGAATAAATCATAATGCAAACAGGCTAGCCAGGGATTTCAAAGCTGCAGCCTGACAGCACAGTGAGTAATTCTGACTGTACTGCTCTGCGGTGGAGTCAGAACTGGAATAACTGCCGAAACCAGCAGAGGTTCCTGGATGTAAAACCAGAAAGAATTTACAATTATTCTCTCCTGACACTTTGGCTTGTGCAGAGGGAGAGGTCTGCGAATTTGCTGGTATTTTAAGAGAAGCTACAGACTGGATGGCAGCATTCCCTGCCTGGTTCAGTGTCTGTACCAAAAGAGTTGGGTTTCTTATTTGATCAGTGTTTTTTGAAAACCAGATAATCGTAACAAGTTAAATGTTCTGCTACGATACCGGCCTGTCCAGTAAATCACAGAGCATCACTGCAATGGTTCTGGTTTTTGCTTCTTTTCCAGCTCAGGGAAATACTTGCTCCCTCCGTCAGGGCCAGGTGTGGCAGTTCCACCCTTCTAGGCGCCAACAAGCTTTCATTTTATCACAGAGCCCTCCGTCACCATTGTCCGCGACAGCAGCACCGTGGATCCACAGTCTGACTCTCCTGCCTCACCACTGGCAGGATAAAGGAGGAATTCTGTCTAACGTGGCTGTGGCTTCTTCCCAAGGGGACGGGCAGGCAGCTGTCCCCAGGAACCTCTCCCTGAAACTCAGAGGCTGGTCTCACCTCTGAAGTCCAAAACAGCAGTGGCAACGTGCAAACACTGCAGAGATGCTAAGGGTTGACACGAGAGTGGGGTTTCTTTTCCCTTCTTAACACAAGCACCTGTAAAACTCAGGTAACTGCTGGTGCTGGTACCTAAAAGATTAGGTCAATAGCCCATTGAGCTGGTTTATGTCACGTGTATGTTGACCAGTACTGCTAGGTGTTTATTTTTTCCTATATCGGTATAAGAATATAATACTGCCGTCCATCTCCAATAGCACCGCTTCCTATTCTCTTTTCATCCTTCAGGGTCTCCCGGCTCCCCTCAGGAAATTCTGGTGACAAAATCTGCTTCTGGGCTGACGTTGCAATGGACTGAGGGAGATTCAGGAGAAAAACCCACAACTGGCTACATTATAGAGGCACGACCCTCAGGTAAGGCATGGGAAACACTGCGAGCTTGATGCCACGAGTTCCCCTTCCTTCAGCCCACGCCAAAAGCCATCCTGCAGCTGAGAGGCTGGTGGTTGTCCCAGTAAGGCAATGGGATTTTGTGAGAGAACACTGTTGCCAGCCAGTATTAAATGGTTGCTGGTTTATTACGTGGTTTAACAGACTTTCTCCTGTTTAGGAGTAGTCACAGAAAATTACCCTGAGTGCTCTGGCTTTCGCTGTGCTACATCACTGGTAAATCATCCTACTGATGAGCTAATATAGTTAATAATTAAAACTCACTTAAATGCTTACAGCATCTTTCATGCCCAAGGACTAACCAGTACTTGCAAGCTGTATTTTGAGGATCACGGATAGAAGTCTGACCTCTTCTGGAGCAGAACACCACAGCTAATTACTGTTTCTCAGTTAATAATAGGGCCAGCACCTTGGCACCACATACACATCACTTTCCCCATTTGTTCTGCAGGCAGGATGCTTGCAATGGGAGGACAGGAATCCCCTCATCACTACAGTTTTTCCCAGCACTTTCCCAGAGCTCCTTTCCTTCTGGGATTTGCATCATACTGAAGCTGCTCTCTGCTTTTTCCAGAATGTTTTCCCACTTGGACAAGGTCATTTTAAAAGAAGGCATACGCTCCAGCCTGTCCGCAGCCTCTCCCCGTCGGTACCCCTTGCAAATTCCATAAGCGCATGCTTTCTGGTAGCCAAGTCATTAAGAAAAACCAGTGAGCGCTGCCAGACCCCTGCGTAACCTGACGTGGTCATTTCCCTCCCCTCTGACAGAGAACCTTGCTAACCGTTTGCCAAGTGCAGTTTTCCAGCCAGTGATGCATCTACCAGATACTTGTTTCGTGTGGGCCGTGTTTGAATGTCACGATGTCAAAAGCTTTGCTGAAGTCAGGATAGATGATGTCTGCTCTTTCTCCTCTATTGACAAGGTCTGCTACCCTGTCACGGAAGGAAATTAGACATGATTTATACTTGACATATCCATGTTGGCTGCTTGTTCTTCCCTTTTTAACTTCTAGATGCTTGCACATTGCTTGATTATATATTGATTAAATGAACGTTTATCTGTTTGATATATAAAGGATCCTGTTTCTTGTATGTGTCTTGAATGTAAGGTTGCATTTAAAACAGATTAATTATGTGTAACCATACCTGTAACAAAATTATTGCCTGTGTTTCTGTGGTCATCACTGAAGATGATGCCATGAGGCATTTTCCATACCTGCATCTGATAGAATTTGCTCTGTAGTGAGGCTCTGCTGTGACCTTAAAATTTCTTCCTTATTTCTGTCATTTAACCTGACAGTTGTTCTCAAAACCAAAGGCAAGGAAAATGTGTACCTTCTCATAGCACCGGAGTTTCCCAAAGAGAGCAAGATATTTTTTTTAATTAGAGGCATGACAGCACCGTGCTTCTGTTTCACTTACATCAGTGTATCGATTTCTGCCCTTATTTCTTCATAGGTAGAAAATATTGTCTTATTTGAACAGCATTGTTTAGATAGCAAGTTAAACCAAAGCGGTTCATTGAAGTTCACTTATCAGCTTACATTTCCCCTGAACAGGTTTTTTGGACTCAGGGTATTTTACAGGGAAGCCTGCAGCCCATGCACGGATTATCTGCAAGCTGGAAATGCAACTCGTGTGAGTGGTGACATTGCAGGCTCCTCTGCTTTTCCTGGGCTTGTCTCACCGTTGGATGTGAACAAACATTTTACAGTTCATGGCTAAGGGTGTAGGATTTGTGGTCCACTCTTTTTGAGTAGGAAGAAAATAGTCCCTCCAAGGCAGGTCTGAGCTGCATTAACCCAGGGTCACTTCTGCTGGCCCCACTCCACTGATCCTGGAAACACACAGAAGAAGTCTTATTCTCCTGCTCTTGCAACCTGACTGTTGAGGCATTTAATTCCTCTTCAGATTATTTTAATCCTATTCATGCTGCTATAGCAAATGAACTAGGCATTTGTATGCTGGATTCTCATCCTTCGTTCTGGATGCAGCTGTAGGAAGCGTGAAATGTGATCCAGGAGAGGAGACAGACTAATTGGAACATTTGCTTATTTCACCCAACCGGCGGCTTCCTTTTTGTGCCGCTTTTTTTCCTCATCTCTGCATGGAGGAGTTTGAAATCTGAATTACAAGCTTAACAAAAGCAGGGAACTAATTCCTTCTGTCAGGGCTGGTCATTCAGAGCAGCTTCTGTTTTAATATCGTTCTAAAAATTTGCTTCTGCACGTTGATTTATAAGGGTAGTAGAGCATGGATTGGAGCAACCTTTGTTTTTAAGGAGTTGTTGTCCAAGAGAAGAGCAGTTGACTTGTGCCCTTCACATAAAGTCAAGGAAGGGAAAGATATTCATCCTTCTGAGATCAAAAAGGGGCACGGAACAGACAGATGAAAAGCATTAGCTTGTTGCCAATATTTAAATGCAATACCACTACCTTAGTGTTTCACATCTCAAGTGTCATCTATTATAGGCCTCATTACCCCAAACATTAAATGCTGTATCATCTCATTTTCCCTGCTGTAGCTCCCTGCCAAGACTCTTCCATCAGAGCAGGAGGGTGGCTTTCTGTCAGAGATGGCAAACCCTACCCCCTTTTGTCGCATCCCTTTGAATTTTTCAGTGTCCTGCTGTGTCTCCCAGGGCTCCGGCTGCCCCGCTGGGTTCAGCGATGGTGGCAGCAGGCAGCTGAGATTGTTCATTTGATCTCCCCGTTTCTCTCCCAGATTTATGGAAGGTGACCAGGCTGACTACCTCCTCTGCATTTTGAATATACCCAGACACCGGGATGGCGCAGGCGAACCAATATTTTTTCCAGGGTGATCTGTGCTAGAGGAAGACATTACAAAACCAGAAGTTTTTTCTTTTCCTTCACCTTCTCTGTCCCTGGAGAAATAGATTCCAGTTTAGCTCCTTGTGCATTACAAGAAATGCAATTAAGCAGCCTCTGTCACTGCCATCGTAAGCACTCCTGAGACGTCAGCTAGGCTGGCTAAGGAACAGGTATTAGATCATGGCCTCAGTTTTTACGTACAGCGGAAAAGACAGATATGGCACAACGCTGTTAAGATTCCCAGTGGGCTCAAAGGAGTGGAGAAACTGGTTTCACCCCTCTTTTCCCAACCCCACGCCACAGCCAAGGCTCCTCTCTCTGTACCATGCTTTAATGGGGGGCATGCAGCCAGTAAAGTACCGAGCATTCTCACACAGACTTGCCTTCCCAGTTATCCCCTGTCTCCAAAGGAGGTGCTTCTGCAGAATGCCCCAGGGGTCACTGCCAGGAGCACAGGGATCTATAACTGCCAGCAGAGACCTTCGTGTGTGTATTGGCTCGCTGCGGTGTTGCCTTGCTGCAGCACGGCCGTGTAGGCGTTCTGGCAATCTGCCTCATCCAACCATCAAATCGTTTGGGTTGGAAGAGACCTTTAAGATCATCGAGTCCAACCATTAGCCCAGCACTGGCAAATCCACCACTAAACCATGCCCCTAAGCAAGCACCACATCTTCGTATCTTTTAAATCCCTCCAGGGATTGTGACTCCACCACTGCCCTGGGCAGCCTGTTCCAGTGCTTGACAGCCCTTTGGGTTGTGTCACTTCAGGAAAAGCCTCCAAACCAGGACAAGCCGATACAGATTTCCTCTTCTGCCTCCTCTCCCCATCAGACGTTTTGGACTGCGTTTGTTTTTCCCAAGCAGGGAGTGACTTAAGCCTGGTGGGGGGGAGTGGCATCTTAACGTGTTCCTAATATTTCCAGCACCACGGCTGGCATGAACAGGCCAGTAAACCTCAGGTCAGCCACAAATCATGAGCTTAGGACACAGACTAGTCGGGGAAGTGTTTTCTTTTGCTCCCCCAGGTGATGAGTTCTATAAAGGCGGTAGGCATTTTGGGGAGAACCCATTTACTTGGAGTGGGAATCATCCTTCCCGCAAATGCTGGTTTTCACTTCCCACACCCTGAGGGCAGATCTCACTTTAGTTTCCTTTCTGGTGTCTTGAGTCATGTTTTTCTGTTTTCTTCCTTTTCTATTTATTTTTAAACAAATGTGGGAGCGCAGTGTCAAACATGGACACCGACCAGCCCAAGTCAGTAAATTCAAAGTGAAGGGTGCAGCTGCATTGCCGGCAGCTGCCGGGGGGCTTTGGTCCGCTCCTGCTCGCAGACGACGTGCCGAGGCTGACAGTTTGTCAGCCTTCACTTCCCATTCTTGTCCTTTCGCTGGTCTGCACGGCCATCCAGCCCTTTGCCTCTGACTAACACATCCACATTTTAATTTTGTCCTCTGTAGGAGGAACACTACTTGCGTTCAGCCGGCCCTTAACTCTCAACAGCTTCTCCCCTCGTAAACCTCCTAATGGATAATTAGGATGAAGTTTTACGGCACGGCTCTCCTCTCGCTCCAGGAGGGGAAGGCTGGTGTTTAAGACCCAAATAACTGACAGCTTTCCATCTCCCCAGCCACAGCATGGTGGTTGTTTGTTAGCGGCCTGAGTTAGCAGAGCCAGGAGCCTTCGTTACTGACTGACAGGTTGATTCAGCATGGAGACCCCGATTAACTGCCTGTGAAGCCCGGCCGGCCCCTGGGTGCTCACACAGCTGCAGCCCACGGCGCAGCTCCTCGCCACCACGGGTGGGCTGGGGCAGGGGGCTGGAGGTGGGTGCACCTTCCCCATCAGTCAGCTCCTCTCCCCAGGCATGTGCCTCGCTCCCAAATGGGGCGGAGGAGTCAAGGCGGGGAGATAAAGCTCAGCTCTCATGTCAGCGGGAAATAAGGCTGGGGCAGGGTCTGCTGAAGCGTTGCTAGAAACAAGAAACAAAGTAAAACAGGGTTTTTGGAGGAGCCCTCCCCTTTCCGTCACACATTTAGGCCTGTTTTAAGAGGCTGAGTGCCCAGTGAAAGGCGATGTGAAATGAGGAGAAGGACAGATGTTACTGCAGGAAGAGCATCTGCGAGCAGTGCGGGCGCATCCCCGTGCAGCTGTGCTGCCTCCCTCGGATGGTGGCCGGGGCAGGCTGTGCCTCGCGCCTCGTGGCGGGAGCCCGGCGATGCAAACTTTGCTTTCCTTGGCGGTTTCTATGAGTTAATACCCACCTGATAGCCCAACCACGCTCTTTCCTCCTTAAACTAAGTGGAAAATACTGTGTACAGTGTGCTAACGATTTTCTACTGAACTTAAAGGCCAATCTTGGCTATCACAAGTGACCTTCTAATGAATTCTCTTTCAGCTGAACTTCTAACATTTAGAGCAAACCTAGTTTTGAGGGATGGGGAAGAGATGCAGTGTATGAATTCACAAGCGTGTGTTCAATATTTAATATCAAAGTTCACCACTGAAATAAAACGCTTTTTTTAGTTTGGAGATATCTGATCGCGATCTCTGTCTACAAAGTGAGGACTGAATGTTCCGGATGGAGATGAGATAAATTAATTGAGGCTCTGGAATTAAAAAACTTGTTGGCCAGGTCTTGGGAAGCCACAGACTACACCATGCGTAGCACTGGGTTGGAGTCAGCAGTGGGGAAGACATAAGGATGTCCCCTGTTTCAGGTCGCCACCCTGTAGACTTCTGACGGCTGTAGCTGCACCAGCACCTCTCTGGGATCCCAAGGATCACTCCTTGGGTCCTATCTTGGCCAAGCCCTGATTCCTACCCCAGAAAAACAGTTTGGGCAAAGATTCTTTCAATGACTGAGAGCGTGGTGGGCCGGAGAAGTTAAGGCCACCAGCTGGAGCATCTCTGAGCCCCTGTGAGACAGGAATACTGCTGAAGGAACATCTGCCAGCAGCCTTTGCTGCCCCACACCACCGCCACCGTAGCCAAGGGGACAGAGAGGTGGCAATGCGATGTTGACTTCTCAAGGGTAGTTTTCCCGACTTACTACAAGCTTTACAGAGGGGTTAAATTTACACTTCTTGGTCTGCTGGATATTCTGCACTGTGCACCCTGATAGGTTTGAGAAAATGAGTGAGAAAGTGTCTGTGTGAGCAGTTGTGTTTGTTGCAATGAGTACGGAACATTCATTTTTATTGTTGCCTTTTCTTCCCCCGTTTAAGTGGCTTTCAATGCAAACAAATTGCTTTTCAGACAATTCACAATGGGCTCAAATTCTCTTATTGCTGTTTACAAATGTGTTTATGAAAGCTCAGGCAATTCTAGCAATTATGGCAATATTTTATAGTCTGAGATGCATCTTCCTAGTACTGGTGGTTGCAACAATCTGACTTTGAAAATGCATCCCTCACTCCACCCTCTTCGGAGAAACTAAATCCCAAGCTCCTTTTTTATTACGTTGTAAGTTTACGTGGTAGAAATAATCTAGCCTTCTATTGCCCTGTAAAAGGGAAGTCAATATTTTATCTCTTGTTTTATAGCCATTGTAATATCCAACTAATACATAACAATGGTACATTATGATAACTTCATTATACTCTGATCATGCTGGTGAATAATGTATTGGTCTGAATTTTAAGCATGACGGAAAAATTACCGATTTTTATTGTTCTTTGGTATTTCTCAAATGTACCTGGCGCAATAACATTTCAGCCTGCTTTTTGCATCCACTGAGCCTGCCAATCCTCCTGATCAGAAAAGATGTAGTCGGGGGGCTGTTAGGTGTTGCGTGTGTTGCTAGACGTGTAGCACGGTACAAATTACCGAGCTGATATTTACTGATGCCAAAGTTAAAATGTTCACATGGAAATGCACCTGCAGTGTTAATCAGTTAATCTTTGTTGCTATTCCCTGTTGCACAGAAATAGGCGAAGGGCCAAATTTTGCTCTTATTACACCAGCACAATTTCGGCATCGCTGTGGTGACTCCAATTAGTTTACACCCAGGTAAATGCAAAGCAAATGAGAACAGATTCCTGCCTTACATTGCAGCAGCGGAACAAGTCACTGAGGCTTGCTGGCTCCGGCTTTATTGTTACCTTGATAACACCTCAAGCTCCAGAAGTCATGCTGATGCTCAAATCTCGCAGCACAGAGGACTTTCTTTCAAAGCAGGCAGCTCCTGTGCTGGAGCCATATCTATGCAGAGGTTATCATCCTATTCCCATGGCTGTGGGACATGCAGAGAAAAACAGACATTGCTCAAACAGCTTTGATGACTAAAAGTAAAAGCCCAGTGGGGTACTTGCAAGGTCAGAGCTCTAAGAGCTGCGCTGGCTTAGGCTAGCTGAGACTTGGCCCCATGCGTAGACAGTAACTCCATTTTGTCAGCGAAAGTGCTGGGCACCAATTGTTACTGAGAAGCAGTCTCTTTAGATTAATGTTTGATTCCTGCACTCAGAATTATTGACTGATGGTTTTAATTATAGTTGGTTTTGTTCTTATTAGTAACAGCATCCCTCTTGTTGGAAGTTCTTTCCATTGTAGTCAAGTGAATATAAGATTACGGGTATGGATCAGGAACCAGAATGGTGCCTGGTCAGGATGTGCATCTGGATCGATGTCAGTAAGGCTGTGGAGAACAGAGGTTACCCTGCTGAAACACTCTCATCAGAATGGCATTGTGTTTCTAACGGCTTTGAGAGGTTTCTAACACAAACAATAACTCATTCCTGTTTGAAATGGCACTGAAGTGCAGTGTTGGCTGCCTCACCCTGCGGGCTGTGCCGTGCTGCGGGCCACCGCACACAAAGGACATTTCATTTGTGATGCTGTGGAGCAAGCAGCGCTCCAGTGACACCAGTCCACCAGGCACCAGTTCATGCAAGGCCGCGGTACTTCCCACCAAGACCCATATCTGGCATTCATTTGCAAAGCCTAGCCTACACAGTTCGATAGGCAAGCCAGCCGTGCAATGTAAAAAGCAGGAAAAACCTGTGCGATTAGGGCTCATTAATGTAACAGGTTGCTTTGGGTTTACTTGCTCCGTCAATAACAAGCGTGCTGATGGGGTGACCTCGCCTGATCAGGAGGGACCCAGATGGCTGGCAGCTGCTCGAGCCAGCTCAGGTCTCTGTGGGTGCTGCTGCTGATTTTAGAGGAGATTTCTTCCATCTGGGCTGTTACAAGACCCCATCCCAAATAAATGCCGTTACAGCTGGGGTCTGGCAGGGCATTCCGTGTATCACTGAGCAGCCTTCAGGTGACCACCCCGCTGCCTGTGGGTGAAACACAGCTAATGACGATTTTTTTTCAACAAGCAGAAGGAAGCGCCAAGTGGCACGGTTCATGTCATTTCTCTCCTGGTTGCTTTCCTAGATGAAGGGCTGTGGGATATGTTTGTGAAGGACATCCCCCGCAGTGCTACCTCCTACACAGTCGGCCTGGACAAACTCAAACAGGGGGTGACCTATGAATTTCGAGTGGTGGCTGTCAATGAATTTGGCTATGGAGAACCAAGTCTTCCCTCTGTGGCAGTATCAGGTAATCACATGTTGTTGGGGTTTTTTTAATACCTTTTCCAATTGAATTTCTTGGGCTGGGGCGGGGGGAGAGGAAAAAAAAACCAACCCAGATTCTCGAGCTGCAACAAATAACCAAGGACAGTTTGTTTTTGCTTGTTTTAGGGTAAAACCAGAGTGATATAGTGGTGAATCAAGGCTGGTTATTACAGTATGCTTTACTCTCAAAAGGAAAAATCCATATGTGCCATTTTTCAGTTTGACAAAGAACCTTCTCAGGAATTTCACAAGTGTTTATATGTAAGATCTCTTGCCCTAAGACTAATTTACACAGTCTACAATTTATTTGCTTTTTCTCCTTTCATAGTCTGTTGGTTTGTTTGTTCTGCTTCCTTCTGTTTTTTTCCCAGGGTTCTCTGACAAACATTTTCTCTGTTATTTTGTATTTAGCTCTCAAAAATAGTTTCACAAAATTATTCCTGAGATCCTCTGAGCTAGCAGTTCCAGTACGATGTGATGCCTCCAGTTCCCCTTCATCAGAGCATCACCTCCTTGGTGATGTTCTCGGGCTCTTCCCACCCTCCCTTCTCTCTTATGCTTATTCCCAGAAAACAGGGTTATGGCCCAAACGTGCTTCCAAGAATCTCTTTGAGCAGCCTGGCACTCTGGGTGTCTGAAGGAACTTCAGTACCACAAAAAGCAAACCACTCAGGTGGCCACGTCTGGGTGGCTGGAGTTCAGTGGTCCATTGTGAAGTGAGGGAGCTTGCCCTTGGAAGAAGCTTTGCTTCAGGTCCCCTCTCACCCCACGGGGACAGCTGTACTCCAGGTTGCCTTTGAGCAATAGGTTTCATCCTTGCTGTGTTAGCAAAGAGAGACAAGAAGAATAAAAGAACCCGATAAAGCAGCTTTGCGATTCAAAATTCTGGAGAGTCATGAGAAACTGGCAATGCTCCAGTATCTGGAGTGGCTTTTATCTCTTTGCTCCTCCAGTGAAAAGCACCAACGCCGTTCAACAGTTACCCAGCAGGCAAGAGCAGTAAACGCTGCTATCGCCATCACGGCGGCGTTTGTCCTTACACAATTAACCACTTAGCCTGCGAGAGCTGTCTGTGGATTTCAGCGTGAGTGCTACTACCCTTGCTTTTCTCCTTCAGGACAAGGGCATAGACAACCCATTTCAAACATCAAGAGTCAGTGTTTTTCCTATCTGTGGTTTCACAGAGGCTATAACACAACGTAAAGGGTCAGTAATCATGTCAGCCTCTCCTTTCCTGGAAGACATTATTCCTCTGAAGCCAGGCATGCGTCTCCTTCTGATGCTTTTTATAAATAAACTGCTTGTTTGTAAGTTCTCCGCTGGAACAGAACTATTTAATTCACCTCCTTTTGATGCTTCAGTGTTCATCTCAAATTGCTGCATGAAAGTAAGAGGTTTCCGTTGAGATTCACAGTCATAAAAGTATAAAGCATTTTAGGCTGGCCACTTCAGCTAGCAGAGGGAGGTATAAATTGCACTGAATCTGCTCAGCCCAGCATGGCTCGTGCAGTTTGCCTTAGGACTTTATTGGCCTGGCCTGGCCACCTAGCAAAGAAAGATCACGGCTGCTTTTCACTGCTGTGGGATACCCGGTGATCTGGAGCAAATTTCAGCTCGTATCATCAGGCTTACAACAGGCTTGTGGTTAGATCCAGGGCTCAGGACAGTTGGGGAAAGAGAGTGCCTAGCTTCAGTGATAGCGAGGGGTTGGTCTCCTGGCATTACCTGTTCCCATCAGGTGATCTACCTTATGGACTACAGGGAAATTACACACAGCTGCTGGCTTGTGCTCCAGCAGCAGCATTTGTTTCACAAAGCTGAGGGATGCTGACAAAGAGACTATCACTGTGAGAAAATAACAATAGTTATTCCTTTAAAGCAAGACTGGCAAGATAACTCTAGAAGGGGGAAGTTAGTATCATTTTGCGTCTCCAGTTGAGGTCAAATGAGGTGAAATGACTTAGGACTGCACGAAATTCAGGCAACTGAATTGATCCACGGGCTGCACATCAGGCTTGGCTAAACTGATGGGGAAATGATAGGGAGTAGCAGTGAATGTTGGAAGTTGGAGTTAATGGAGGCACTGAAAGACGCTGAACCAAGAGTACTTTGTTCCCTGGCACTAGCTGTATTTTTCAAAGAGCCACTGAGTGGCATTTTGGAGAGGCAAGCCTCTTAAAAAGTGGAATAACTGTGGGTCATGACAGATGTATTAGTGGTTCCTTTGATGCAGGGAGTACTAAGCATACCGCAATAGTTAAGAAATGTAGGTGTGCAGAGCTGTGGAAAGAAACCTCCCTCTCTTTACTCGGTGATAATTTCTTCTTAGCTAAGAGATTCTGGAGTGCTGGTCTGGGTGTGTGAAAGCTGCTTGTGGAGATGCTGGAGCCGTGATGTGCTCCTGTTCTCTTTGCCATCCTAGAAGCATCAGCAAGCCCCTTGAAAGTCTGACTGCGGAGTAGACTTTGAACACCCCTCCATCCTGAACACTATCATAGATGCATCGTTCACTGTGGGGAAGGAGAGAAAATGTTGAAGGAAGAAAAAAAAAAAAAGGAATTGCGGTGGTTTTTTGGTTTATATTTTTTTTCTCTTTCAGCGCAAACGGAAGCCCCTTTCTATGAGGAGTGGTGGTTTCTGCTAGTGATGGCTCTCTCGAGTCTGATCCTCATCCTCCTGGTGGTCTTTGCATTGGTCCTGCATGGCCAGAGCAAGAAGTACAAGAACTGCAGCACAGGTAAGACATGGGCTCCATGCTGTGCACGCACTCTGAAGAGCTGTGGGAATTAGAAAGGTCTTCCCTTTGAGTCAGCATGGACTCTTTTTATAGGTATTTGGTTTGCAGAAGAATGATCTTTTTGCTGTCTGGTTTGATAGAAATGGCTTTTGCCTATAGCCTTACTGGGCAAAGAGTGCCTGATTTTATTAGGTTTTGGATGCTAACCAGCCACGGGCTTGGACAGGACAGCATCTGGAAGTCCCAGAGACTGTAGCAAGAGCCAAGGAGTCTGGGTCAAATGCTGCAAAATGACCACAAAAAAGGAATGAGCTGAGACTTCCTTTAGCTTTGTCATCGTTCCCTGGTAGATGGGGAGAAGAAGAAAGATTCTGCTTTTCAGTGACTGTACCCAATGCGGATATTCTAGGTCTGTATGTGTGAGGACTATATCACAAGCCCTTTATATTAAACAGAGTGCCCTGCATCTCACGTTCATTTCCTAAGCCAAGCTGCAGTTGCTGGGCTGGGGGTCAAGCGACAAGAAGGTGTCTTGGTTATCTGGACCTGTTAGACTTTAATGCATAATGAACATCAAGCTCTGAATTTTCCTTTAGTTACGATTTTTACCAGTCTCCTTTCTGAAAGGAAAGAGGAGCTGCCTGCTCTAAAACTAGGAATGTTATAATAGTCCCCTTTCAAAATGCTTATTTCTTGAAGTCTGATTACTGTTTTTACCTTTTCTTCTCCTTAAATGATAAAATCCTGGAAGGGTTATTCACACATGTATTTCTCCAGTAGCCTCCTCCATCTCCAGCAAGAAATTGCTCTGATGCCAGGAGGTGTCAAAAAAACCACATTAATGAGTGGGATCAGGTTCATGGAACTTTGTGCTACCTCTTCTTAGGGATTCATGTAATGAAGGAGTCTTCCAGGCAGTATTTAGTAATTTGGTCCCAAAGTGAAGATCTTTTCTTTCTTTATAATTCACTTCTAACACGTGTTAGAAAATCAGATTTCAGTCCCATGAGATAGAAGAGGTATGAACACCGTGGCATTTTACCAATTTAATACTATTACATATTTGTATGCATAGCTCATAGGAAATCTCTCATCTTCTTAGTTTTGCTCCGTGTTTGGGGGACAGACATGAAAAGACAGGTCAGACCTGTGCTGTCAGATACCAGTGTTCACACTGAGTCTTAATGTAGCACTGAAATTGAAGCCAAGGATAAAGCACCTGTCTGCTGCAAAGTGGCAATATGCAACCGGTCCTTCTCCCCAGGACACAAGCTGAGCTCACACCTTTGGGATTACAAAGACTGAGCATGGGAGAGAATAAGCTCTTGCTATATTTGATTACAAGAAATAATACACTTTGCTGTGTTTTTCCTCTTCTTCCAGTCCCCTGTCCTTTTCCCTGCCTTACATTGTCCAGTGCTTTCTCACATCTATATCGTATCCTCATTACAGCTCTGACATCTTTTTCCTATTTGCTATCCACTTACCCTTTCTCTTGCTTTCTTTCCTGCCTTTCCCCCCCCCCCCCCTCCTTTTCCTCTTTTCCTGCCTTTCCTAGTTTTACTTTCTCTTGCTTTGCTTCAGTCAGCACGAATGAGATTCATAGCACCTGATTTAGGACATCTTCAGTAGCCACTTGAATTAGTCACCGAGTTCCTATTTATAGTCGAAAGACAAGAACAAGCACTTTTGGAGCACAGTTCATCTGTGCTATTTTAGATACCTCCGAATGAAATGCATCCATCCATGACTCTTCCTTTCCCCTCTTTTGGCTCCTTCTGCCTGTTCACACTCCTGATAACTTTCTTCCCTTCACTCGGATTGTCCTCTTTCGCCAGTAAGAAAGGGAAAGAGATTTTCAAAGAATTAATGCTGTCATAAAATGCAAGGAAGGAAAAGTTAGCTCCTACAGTTGTATTGGGGGGGGGGGGGGGGGGGGGGGGGAAGTACCTTTGTTTCAGTGGATTCTTTCATTGCCTGGCTCCAGGTAAAACCATCTCCAATGTGGAAGAGTCAGTGACCCTGGACAACGGAGGCTTCACTGCTCTGGAGCTCAACAGCAGACACCTGAACATCAAGAGCACTTTCTCAAAGAAAAATGGAACCAGGTAAGAAGCTGGGACCACCACGCCCTTGAAAAAGGCTTTTTATCTACCTTCAAGCAACTGTTACATAGGTAAAGGGGGCTGTTGTCTGGAGGATCTAAGGAGGACTTTAAGGCCCAAGCCACTGCCCAGGGTCTGCTTTGGGTGTCTAAGCATTCAGAGAAATGACAACACTCAATACACTCACCCTTTATGTTCCCTAGGTCTCCTCCTCGCCCAAGCCCGGGGGGGCTGCACTACTCTGATGAGGATATCTGCAACAAGTACAACGGAGCTGTGCTGACCGAGAGCCTGGGCCTGAACGAGAAGCCCTTAGAAGTGTCAGAGTCGGAGGTAAGGGCTTCCCTTTGCCTTTTCAGATGTTGCCCAGTCACTGCAGACGTTCGTTTCCCCACTGAATCCTGGCAAGCCTTTGAAGTCCCAGTCCCATACCTGTGTTAGACTGTTGTCACTGTTTGTCTGCCTTGGGGACTTCAAAACGTTCAGTTCGCCAGGCTGTTTGCATGACATCTTAAAATTAAAGTGTCAAAGGAAAGAATGACAAGCAGGACCCAGCCAGGGCAGATTCCAGACCTGACCTTGGCAGATATTCACAGGTTTTGTAGTGTTACCTAGAAACACAAGTGCAATCAGCCAGGCAGTGTGTGCTGACCTCTCTGGAAGGGGCTGCACGTTCCGTTCTGCCTGTGGGCTGCAAACTTGGAGCAATTTTGGGAAAACATCCCTGTGCTGCGAAATAACCAGCTGGCAGCAGCTACTGCCTGGATGAGGTTGATGGTGGGACACGCTTTGGGTTGTTGCATTGACTGAAGCACGGCGTGTGGCTTGAAGTTTTCACAGTGCCCTTTTTAGACAGCTACAGCATACACCAAAATCTGGAAGACCGGTCTGGAGTGGTGATAACTGCTGCCTCTGTTACTGAGCGAGTGAGTGGGGAAGGAGTAATGGCAGGGACCACACGGCCATGGCCATGAGGGACCAGCATTTGGGTTTCTGAACACCCCAGCCTGCAGCCTTAGTCCAACTCAAGAGGAGTCTTCTGCTCTGGTTGCCTTTAGCCTATGTTCTCCAAGGAAAGAGGGTGCGTGCTGGCATGATCCTTCTGGCAGCGCTCCATCTCGGGTCTTATATCCCCTTTAAGAAGAAAGAAAGTGCTTGCGGTCTGTAAAAGTCCAACAGTGGCCAGGGGTGAACAGGCAGACTTCAAGGAATATCCAGAAAGGTAAATCTGTCTCTAAAATCGTGTGTCATCAGCTGAGCTCCTGATGAATCCGAACTGACAGCACAAGAAGCGAGCAGTGGGCCAAACCACTCGGAACCCGACCCTTCTAGCAAGAATAAATCAAAAGCAGCAAGTAGTGAAAGAAGATGACAGTTTTCATCTGTAGCTTTTCTGCACCTGCAGCTACAGCTGCTTTTCCTGGCTACCTAGCTCTCACCTCCTGCTAATTACCACCGACAGCCTGCTGCTTGGTGCTGCCCTGTGGCCAAGCCGGCGTGCGGGCAGCTTTCCTGGGTGTAGCTGAAGCTGCTGGCTGTGCAACGCGCAAGTGTTACCCTCCAGATGAAACCCATAGTGCTTTGGTCGTGTCACCGTAACAACCCAGCATTAAACCTGTCATTAAAACAGTTTGCTGAGCATGATCATGAATTTAGCACTGGCACCTTTTGACATTAATTTCAATGCCCTGTGTGGTATTTCCCGGTAATGCACAAAAGTCTACTCGCAGGGTGTCATTACTGCCTTCTATATGCACTCCCTGTACAGCATATAGAAGAAAGTGGGGTTTGTCTCTTTTCTTGGGCTATTATTAATATTATTTATTTACTGTGGATCGCAGTTGAGCCTGAAGGTCTCAACTGAGATTCTAGCGTTTCTGTGAATCTCTGAATGCATGTGAGTATGTGAACAAAATATGAGTTTTTGTGAATCTCTGTATGCATGTGAGTATGTGAACAAAATATGCCTCCTGTTTTTCCTTGGGCCGTAGACATACAGCCCGTCTGTATAATGTCTTTGATGCTTGGGTTTGGGGGTTTTTTGGTTTGTTTTTTTTGTAGTGGGGAGTGCTTTTAGGCATGAAATGTTAATATGCTCCCAGTAGAGGTAGCGATAGGAGATGCTGCTTTTTGATCAGCCTGAAAATGCTGTTTACATTGGCTGGTACAGACGGGAGGTGAGGGTGGGTTGGGGCAGAAGGGGATATAGATCTTTGACCACTCTCTTTTCAAGTATTCCTGTACCTATTAGCTCTTCCTGTTTGTCTTTTCTGTTCTTTTCGTTTCTGTTCTCAAAGGAGATCTTAACAGGCAAGCGCTGTTTTCTGAGAATTTCAGAATTTCCATCTCTCTCAGCAGGCAGGAACGTTTCCTGTTATATGAAGAGTTAAAACCATCTTTTTATATAAGCGCTCTACACAGGTTTGGTCCTCTGCAGGAAAGGGGGTCCTGGTGCTGTTCTCCTCTAACACATCTTTGTGTGGATCTCAAATTCCACTTAATCCGATGCACATTAAGGGCAGGCAAGGCCAAAACCTGTGCTTTGGCTTTCCACTCGCCTGTCATCTCGTTGCTGCTTAGTCTCAGCTCTGTTGCCTGAGGTGTCAAGATTTTGTACGGAAAAGAAGGAAGCTCACTGGCTTCAGGTCTCATGGGGTTTACTGAACATGAAGAAGTCGGTGAGAAACTCTGGGGCTGCCTGACTGCACTTAGAGCTGCCGCGGAGCCTTCCTCCGAGATCCCTCCTGATGAGGATAGCGAGAGAGAAGCAAAGGAAATCAAGCAGACCAAGCAGTGCTCTTAATATTCATAAATCAAGTGGTTAACTTACTCCATGTCATGAAAGCCAAGCACCAATACTGTTAATGAGGTTAAAGTAGTTTAATTGGCAGGTATGGAGGAAGGTATGCAAAGAGTGTAATTTCTAAATGATTAATAATAATAGGCTTTTAGATAATGAGTCAAGTGGACGAGGCTCTGGACCGATAATCTGAAGAAATTTGGTGTTTGCCCTGTACAGAAATGTGGTGATGTATCTGCAGTGTCATCCAGCCATGGAAGAGCAGTTTTACAGGAGGGGAGGGGAGGGTGGTGTGTGTTTGTTTGTTTGTTTGTTCTCACATGTCCTTGTGGTCTCCCAAAAACTGTTTTCAGGAGATAATATCCTCACAGATTGTGCGCGTTATCAGTCAGTGCTGAATCCTGGCAACGCTGGGGTCTTGCCCAGCTGCTCTCTGCAGTCTAGCTGACTTTTGCCTTCTCAGCTCTGTAGGAAGATATTCTAAATTTCCACTTAACACTTAATAGGGAATATGGTTTAACTATTTTCCGATAAAGTTCTCCAGTGATTTTGACAGGTTGGGCACCATGTGGAAACCAGCTGCAGATGACATTAAGTAAGCAAGGTTTCCTGTGTCTGGAGAAATCCTCTTGCATCCTACCTTGTCTCTTTTACAGCGTATTAATGTCATGTCAACCAAAAGAAACTGCTGCCACCTATATTTTTAAAAATAATCTTATAAGGATGTTTCTTATGCAATCACTATATAATATATATATATATAATTGGAACTATTTTCAGTTTCCTCATTGACTAAGCTAGCTAACTCTGGTCGCTGACTTGCCTCTGAACAGCGCTTGCGTGTTTCATACTGTCAATAAAACACGTAAATAGCCCCTCATTTTCCGTATTTGTTGTTTCATAGGCATCCATGCACCTTTGGTTGACAGTCTGTAATGTCACCGCACACCCAATCACACTCCAGCCTATGGAGGTTTCCAAGGTAACAAAGCCACAGTTGCACAGAAGGGAGAAAACCAAAAACAAAGCAAAAAGCCCCGTAGCATTTCTGTTTGCTCAGTAGTTTAAAAAAAACACTAAAAAAAGTAATCCTCTAGAATAAGCCGTCTGGATTGTCATGCAAAACAGGTTTATCTTGCTTCTTGATTTTCACCGGAGCAGAGGGGGGTATGGGATGGCAATTTAGAGAATTCCTTCCTGGGAAGGGCAGTTATTAGTACCTTGCTCAGAGCAGACTTTAGCAGATACTTGAGTAACATGAACAGAATAGTCAGTTCCTGCCTGTTCTGAAGGGAGCACAAAGAAAACGCGTTGTATTGATTCTAATAAGCAGGTTATCCTTTCCAGCGTCAGTGCTAATGATGGGGAAAGGCTGAAGCTCGTGCAGCTATATGCATTTCATGAAAGTTGCTTCTGAAAGACCCTGGCCTTATTTACAACAAATTAGTGGTTTTTTCAGCTGGTATAATGGACTAATTGGTAGACAGATTATCAGCAGGTGCTACTGTTTTAAATTCCCTTGTTGTGTTCATGGCAAGTCCAAGTGACACTATTTCAAGTGGCAGCAGCCCATCCAATAATGCTTCTGGTATTTCTCCTCTTTATTATGTTGACTTCTGGCAATCTCGAAAGAACTTGGCTTAGGTACAGTAATTATATTAGTTTTGTGGGTGAGGATTTTTCTGCTAGGGATGGTCAGAAATCAAGTGGCTCCATCAGTGTTACAATACCCATCAAATCATGTGTCAGTCTTCTGGTTACAGCTTCTTCTCAGCATTTCTGCTTTGAGCTTCCAGCCTTTCAGTTGTCTTTATGTTGCTGTGTGTCTGTGGGAACATCAGGTATACCAGTAAGGAGCCACTAGAAGGTTGTGAAGTTTTTTCTCCATATGCTTATGACACCTCAACTCAGCTGTGATCCATCTTTCCAGCAGGGAATTGTTTCTTTGGGGGGTGGCTAAGCATGTCCGAGTCAGTAAGAGTGATGGTGGATTGGGGAAGGAGTCAGAAGACGTGGGAAAGGCAGTGGCAGTGTTGTGCCTTTGATGAAGGGAATATATCCCTGACAGCTAGAGGAGTTCACACCTTCAGGTCCTGCTTCTGGTGAGTAATCCATAACCACTTGCATCTGCTCAGAATGCAGAGACTTTTATTCTGGATGCCCACATCATCCCCCAGCTTCCCAGGGACTTGTTACCTTAACGTTAGACTATGGAGCTGCAGCATAATCTTCGGAGATGTGGGTTTAGGCAAAGTGCAACAATTTATTTCTTGGTAAGAATGAAGGAGACCAGGATTTGAGGTTCTTTTGGTCTGCAGGTGAAGTTGGTTGTGTCTGCAGCCAAGGACCAGCCTGCTGGAGCTGTTGCTGCCGTACCTGGCCATGCTGCCATATCTGCAGTCAGCAGAGGCACTCTGGCTGGAGCCCCTTGCAAAAACAGAGGGGGTGGCACTGGCAGGATGCTCCCCACATGGTGCCAAGGCTCTGGAGCTGCTTTCGGCACCCACTGGCTGTCAAGCAGCCCAAATCTGGGGATATTCCAGGCATGCCGCAAAAACCACCTGTTCAGGCAGGTCTTTGGGGGGGAGTTGGGGGTTGGGTTCCCGAGGCTGGCAGCTGCTGCAAAAGAGAGTTTTTCTAGGAGATAGGCTTGCTGAGTTCCTTCTGGAGTAATTATTAAATGCTGGTAGGGTTTTGTTGTAATAGCAATTACATGTCAAGGCACCTGATGCTTTGCCTTCTTAAAATAACCAAACAGTACGTAATTCCGAAAGAGCCAAAGCATAGGGTAACAGCGGAAGGAAAATTCTGCAAAGCTGTAAAGAGCTGCTTTGCTCAGACTTTTGAAAAACTCTGAGAAAAATTTCTCAGCTCTGTCCATCACCCTCTGTGCTGGAAAATGGGCACGAAATAGCATCGAAGCAGCTATCTAAGCAAAGAAGTGGGATGATGGATGCTGTGCCCTTTTCAAACGATGGTTTGCAAGGCATTTGAGGATTGTTCTTCAGAGACCATTAAAAAGGAGCTTTAGAGGAGGGAGAGACTGGTTGTGTGGCAGGCAGGATCAAGAAGGATGTGTGTTTGCTGTGTGGTGTCATAGATCAGAACGATACCAACCTTTTGAAACTAATTGCGGCAACTAACAGTTACGAGCTGCACTTACCCGTCTCTCTCTTGTATGTCTTAGGCAGCTACTACTTTGATATTTAATTGCCTTTAGAACGGGCTATGCAGATTATTGTGAGGGGGGAGGGGGGAGAGGAATTTTGCATGCTTGAAGCAGAGATTTTGAGAGAAGCCATGAGACATGGAAATAACTGGGTAGATGTTTGTGCGCTGTATGGGATGTGGCTGTTATTGGTGGGAACATTAGTGAGAACAGAAGGAAAATGTGTGCTTAGGTACTGCGGCCAAGGCTGTGCCGTGGTCTCTGTACTCGGAGGAGATGTACGAGCCCTCTGTGATTCCACCAGCTGTATTGCAGCAGCAGTGCTTCAGAGAAGGGGCAGATGCACAAACCTGATCTGGTTACATCTCAATAAAGCTCCCGCTCGATGTTGATAGGAGCTTTGAAGCCATCCAGCCACCATGCATAAATGTTTCAGGGGTATGAACCACTCTGAACACGTGGCTGTGCCTGAGCCATCCCGAGAAAGCCACCCCCTGCCTGGCTGTTCTCCTTTTCCAGATTTCACATTCTCCTTCTTCTGTCACCGCTGGTTGCGTGTCTTGTTGTACCACCAGTAACCAGCTGGAACATACAGATAGAGCTGTTTGCCTGGAAAAAAAAAAAAAAAAAAAAAACCACCACGTGATTTTGCTTAATTTCTTTTCAGTGATATAACTTTTTTTCAATATGTCACAAGGTTTGGAAGCCAAATCCAGAACGGTGTGCCGGTGGCCTGGTGTGACCAGCACAAACAAGCACGTCTGGCTAACTGGGGTGCGTTTGCACGGAAGGCATTCTGTCTGCCCTTGCATCAGAAAATAGCGATTCTCAAGTTTAATTGCAATCTTTTTGATTACTTGATTGAAAGCTGCTGGGTTCCCTATGACATCTCTATATTTCCCTGCATCTTGTGTCAAGGAGGAACTCCTGGCTCCCGCTGCAGTGTTCTGCAGTGAATTAGAAGGGATTTCTCTGCATCTCTTTATCACCAGCATCCATCAGGGGACTCTCACTCTAGCAGCAAAACCAAATACAGCCCAGCACGTATTGCACTTGGACAACAACCCGTCCTACCCTAAAATTACAGCTTTTGTCAGCTGGTGATGTTCAACTTATCTAATTTCTTCTAGAGTGGAACAGGCTAGATCATAGAGGCTAATGGCTGAATATTTTATTTTATTTTTTTTTCTCTCCTGATGCTCCAGGCCACTGACTCGGATTATGAAGACGAGTTGCCAAAGCACTCCTTTGTGAACCATTACATGAGCGACCCTACGTACTACAACTCATGGAAGCGGCAGCAGAAAGGCGTGAAGCACCCAGCATCCTACAGATACGAGGAGTGTGCCGCCAGCGAGGCAGAACCCTATTTCCAGACTGTCATCACGACACAGAGCTCAGGAGGGGTGTACACCCCAACGGGACAGCCCGCGCCCGGCTCTCGGACTCCAGTGACAGGGTTCTCCTCCTTTGTTTGAGCCGGGGCTGGAGGATACAGCCGAGCCACCGGCGGCACGCAGGGGGACCCGGCACAGTGACTGTGTGTGCGTGACCGGGGCGCTGAACTGTGGGTAACTTCTCTATCAGGGTAGAAACAGATGGGAACACGGATGAGGCTGGGTGGGTTGTTGTTTGGGGTTTTTTTTCTGAAGACAATCAACTCTAAAAAAGATGGAGCTGAACTAGCTGAAACTTTTGTTTTAGGAAAAAAAAAAAAAAGAATTCTGAAAAGTGATGATTTTAACCACTTGTGAATAGTAGGGGTTTTTTAACCGCTTTTTGTAACACTGCTTCAGGAAGCAGCTCCCATGCCCTTCTCTTCCCTCTTTCTTTCTCTCCCCTCCTTCTGTCCCCCTGTTCCCAAACAAGGAGGTGAATTCCCTAGATGCAATGAGTGACTCTGTGATGTGATTTGAAGAGAAAACATAAAACCTCCCAGGGTCCTTTTTCTTCCTTTTTCTCTGCACTTTTTTTTTTCTTTTTTAATTTTTCCCTGTCATCAAGGCCAAGTAGGAAAACATAGAAAAGGGATAATTTTTTACACGAAAAGCAGACACCTCCTCTCTCCTTTTCTCATTGCTGCTCCCCACATTAGGAGCACTGGCTGATCAAGTGTAGGCTCAGATGTGTCACTGTCTGCTCTAGGCTCACTACTGGTGTATTTATACTGAATTACTGACCTGCTTTTCTTTTTTGTTCGAATGGGACCTGCTGAATTCTTTAAATATTCCAACTCCAGGGCCTTTGGAAGAGGAGATGGCTCAAAAGAGCACTGTAGGCAGTGGTGAGTGGAGCAAGTGGGAAGAATTCAGACGCAAGGTCAGTTTATTTTTGGTGTGGCTCTAATCCTCCCTGGTGGACTGCATGTGCCATTCGAAGGGGTCATTTTTTAAAAGTCAAAGGACTCAACCCAGCAAGCTAGAGGGATCTTTCAATTAAGATTGCAGTGACAAGCTAGAGAGTCTCCTAATTGATGAGGTTTTTGATCATTAAAGTTATTGTGCCCTGTCAATAGAAGTTGAACATCCTTTCTTGCCCAGACTCTGCAGTGCTGCTTACTGGTCTGTAAAAAAGCACACAGTAGCTGGATTTGATTTTATTTTTTTAGTACAAAGACATGTCACGCAGACTGGGTGAGTTTTGGTGTCCACAGGTGCCTTTTATTGATTCTTCAGCTTCATATCTGGGAGAAGTAACAAAGTGTCTCCAAATAAAGCTAACCAGGTTTTTCAAGCATTAGGGTCATGAATTACCTTGTGCACGTTTACAGTCTGCTTTGTGCACTTGGAGCTACAGCCTTTGGAAAGAAGAGAGGGGATTTTTAGTTTATTTTCCATCCTTTTGTATAGCTCCCTTTTTGTTTCCTTATTTTCTATCCTTTTCCGGAGTCTGTCATGTTTAGCAGCAAGTTGTTTACTAGCAAGGAAGTTGTCAGGGGGTTAAAGAATCCAAGTTTAGCCCTTGGACCTAGCAACAGTCCTGGATCCAGACTTTTTACCGCAAGAGTTTGAAAGGTGAACTGAGAAGCAGACAAGTTCTTGCCACTCCAGCATCTGGCATTTCCTCCCAGGTGGATGAAGGTCAGCCAGGAAAACTGGTGTCCTGCTGCTTGCTAACCTCCCATCAGGGCAGGTGTGAGCACTGTTACTGTTGTGAATTGTCCCTGTCCTCTCTGGAGTGATGTGGGACAGCTGTGGCACGGGGGCAGGGCGGGTGTCAAGGCAGGCTGTTGAAACCCACCTGGTGCTGATGATGGTGGCTGCCTGTTCCTGTCCATGGGGGCTGGTTAGAAGTAGCCTGGTGGCATCTCAACTGAGCAGTTGAGGTCCAAGGGCAAACTCAGCCTTGCTGTCACCTGTCAGTGCCTCTTGGACAGGGCAAATTATCTCCGAACTGCCGTCACTCTTTGGCACTGCCTCAGAGCACTGCTGCTCCTGGTGCGTACAGATTCTGGATAGCTTTGGCGCTGGATTGCTGTTCCTCTCCAAAGGCTCCAGAAAGAAAAAGTTCAAAACCAAAAAAACTCTAGTGGGTGTGTTTAAGGGCTTTTGAGTTTGGGATAACGATCCACAGCTCATTAGATGGCAAGGGATACGCAAAGACACAGGCTTGAGCCAAACCCCTGTGAGCCATCCCCCTCTCAGCACCTGGATCGGATGTATGTGGGATGGAGAAGGGGCTCCAAAGAGGATGAGCTGGAGCTTACTGTGAAGAGGAATGCAAAGCAAACAAAAAACCCACTGCCTTCTGTGCACTTTGACTGTTCTCTTAAGCCATATGGACTTTGCTTTAATTACTGAACTGCCAAAATTTGTTTGCAGTCTGATTTTTTTCGTTTCTTAGACAAAATTATCTACGTGACTTTCTGACTTGTTTTCTTTCTCCTTTGTTATTTCCTGCATCAGATTACGTATTTTAAACACCTTGTTTTATATACGTGTGACATAGCAATGCAGTTGCTGATGGGATTTTAATGGCGCTTACCCAACAGGTATGAGAGGTAGTGCTACAGGAGGAGCTTTTCAGGGACCACTAAGGGCTTAGGGATGTAGATTGGTAGAAAGTAGATCGAACACCGAAGAGTTTGCTCCCAAGGAAAGCATAGTGCGAGCAGCTCCGTTATCTGCTGAATATTGCCGGATCTGAATTGATGTAAGGTGCAGTCGCTCCCTGGGGCTGATCTGATACCACACTGAGCAAAAAAGCAAGAAAACCATGGGGAATAAAGGAAATGGACTTCGTGGCCACTGCTCCACTGAAGGACAACACGGGGAGCAGCACAATCTGTATGAAGCAAGGAGAAGAGACTATTCCTTTTTTTTTCAGAACCACCTTCAACTAAAAAGCCTGAGCTTGCTGAGGACCTGCCAAGTTGGCTGTATGGCCCTTTTCTTCTGACTGCCACTGAAATAACAGGTTAGGTGTGATTCCTTTAGGACCTGTTGATCCAAACAAAGGTATTTCTCTTCCATTCCAGTCCACACTATTGTCACTCCCAGTTATGTTTTGTTTAGGTGCTGGCTTTTCTTAAACGTGGGTTGCTTTAACTTAGGCAATCACAGAGTGTGGATGTGCACTGCCCTGCTCACCCCTAAGACGAGCATAAGTTTTGTGTTCTGCTGCCCAGGATATGTATAGCTACACGCATGATGCCTGTGCCTTCTTGTTAACATGCTGTACTTGTAAAATATGAATAATGGGTAGATTTTATTTACCTCAGATATCAGGTAAATTGTTCTATCTGGAAGGAAACACTCCATCAGTTAGCAAGAAAGCTCTATTTCATAGCTGTAATCTTTGAGAATCGCAGCCTTGAAATACGACTCTTAAATGTTAGTTGTCATGTTACAATAACTTCACCCATCAAATCCACTTCTGTTTCCATCATCCTCTTTAGAACAGTCTTGAAAAATGAAGACTTATATTTAAAATGCCTTCTTAGGATATTTTATTTGTATTTATTTATTTACTTTCCCATGTTTCTCAGGTCTCTTGGTGGCTGTTACTGAAAAATAAAAACAGCGTCATGAAATGACCAAGGGAGACATTTCAGGGAATGGTTTAATAGGAGCTCGTTTTTCACGCAATAGCCATGGAAATGTCCAATTGCCTGCAGGAAAAAAGTGCCCAAGTCTTCACCCACCCATCCCCCAGGGCTGAGATGTCAGAAGCCACCACTCTCAAAAATGCTCCCAGTACTCCCAATGGGACCAAACATCTGGTCGTCCCTATCATAAATCACGTGCAAGAGTGCACATAAGTGAAGGAGCTGTAGTGTTGCAGCCCACTCTAAGTGGAGCATTTTACCCCCCAAAAAGGCCATACCACATATGGTGTGTCCCCCACCACCACCCGCACCCTTGGGTGCGCTGTTTTCCATTCCATCTTTTAATGCCCCGATGATGGTGCAGGACCAGTGCTGCACGGGTGCAAGCAGCAGCGGTGAGGAGGGACAGGAGAGGGCATTGTTCTACTTCCATCGGTGACAATCTCTTCTTCCCCACCCCGGGAGTCACCCCTGTGGAACCCCTTCATGGGGAGGGCAGAAAGAAGTGAAAGCACAAGAGCAAAGGCTTTCATCAGCATTTACTAAAGGAATCACACTGCAGGCAGCGGTACCACTTTTGGAAGCAGTTGGTATTACTAGAGAGAAGAAAAAAAAAAAACGTACAGAAACAGAAACTAATCCATTACCCAAAAGGATTTTTTTTTTCCTCATATTTTGAGTGTTAAAGCCGGTGATGCTTTGCAGATGGGCCAAGATCTCATTTTTCCGGCTTATACTCTGCCAGAATCTGCTGTAGCAATTGTTTAGAATAAATATCCAAGTCTGTCTTGACATGGGGATACATTTATTATCCTTGTCATTGCTTCCCTCAAGAACTCCATTGGGTCATCCAAAGATTATCCAATCTGCTCTCCAAAAAGGGAGGAGAGAGATCTGTTTATACATACAGAGCGCTGGTGTCTTCTCCTTGCTCTTTTCAGATGAGCAGGGCAACTTGTTTCAGAAAAACCCTTTTAGAAAAGGAATTTATCAGGAAACTGAAAACACAACATACCCACAAGAAAGAAAACCTTTGGCAGGGCCACTAGACATCTTGAAGACCTAGAGACCCGTGATGTGGAAGGCTGGATATGATCCCAAGACCTCCTATCTTTAGTGATCTCCTTTATCCATAGCAGCCAGAAGGACACATGCAATGAAGGGTTGTGTTTGGAGAGGAAAAGCCATTGCAGAGCAGTTGCTGGATGGGCAGGTTGTAATGCAAACACTTTCATTCAACCTGGAGTTCCTGCTAGTTCCATCACACATCTTAGGTTGTTTCTATAGGTTTTTGCCAGCAGGTGTGGAGCCCCTACACCATCGTGGCATTACCAGAGGTCACGTGGGAGGAGGTGTGCTGCGGTGGTATTTACACAAAGCCACCAGCATGACAATGTGGTTGTACAGTATCCATTGAAACCTGACAGAAAGCCACCCTTGAACTAGAAGCACATCACCCCAAGCCTGAGCACATTGGGCTGGGTGTGGGCTTTCAATGGCTCCACCTGACAAGTCCCTGCAGTTCTTTGTATTTGTGTTTTCCTTTGCTTCTCCCCCACATCTCCACCCCCAACCCTCCCAGACAAATAAAGCTGGCTTGCACTTTGTGAAGGTGTAAAGTTTGCCACCCCCGGTAGTAGAGAGCCACAACCGATAAGCACACGTGTGACACGTGGGAAAGGTGAGGTATGTTTGAACAAGGAGTGAGGTACCACTGCGGCTTGGCTTCCAGGCTCTGACTCTGAGTTTTGTCTTCTCAAAGCTCCCACCTGCCCATTTTAAACGGCCTTGGAGCCTCCAGACTTGGCAGGAAATTCATGATTTTGATGCTGTTTGATCACTGTGCACTTTCTTGGGGCTTGAATTGCTGGATATAGAGACTGGAACGATGCAGAGCTTGATATCAAAGTGTTTTCCCATTTATCTCTGATACTCTAGATCTTGGAAGGAGACCTTTCTGCTACCGCGGAACGGTGGTGTTCTGCTGGTGGGGCACCTGGGAAGTGCCACCAGCGCTCCCCCACCGATGCCATCGTGCTCCCGGGCAGTGCTGGGACCTGTCACGGTGCAGTGGGAGCTCTTGAGTAGCAGAAAGGTGCAAAAACACGGCATTATGGTGAGTTTGTAGCCGGTCAATTTGCCACTCTTGGGATGGAGTCCATCCTCTGGTTTGGTATCTGCTGTCAGTTTAGGAGTAGGACCACCTTACACAGCTGTGTTTGAGTTACCCTTCGGTGTACTATGGTTATTGGATCATTGCTTTTGATTGAGTGTCTCCTTGGGGAGTTGCCCTGGATTTTTGTTCCACACCTCTTGTTGGCCTCACCTTCACCACACCACTATTTTATATGAGAAAGTTACTTCTTCTTTTGCAAACTTGCTTCTAATTAAAAGAACCCTTTTTGAAATGTGTGTGTCCTCGGTACATTTATTTTGGGGAGGGGAAAAAAAAATCTTTTCCAGCCTTTTCTGTTATGTTTGGCTTGAAGAAGTTTCTGGATGTCTTGCCAGCATGCTCACGAGTTAACAGCTCAGGACAGTGAAAATGTAACCCAGGCTGAAATTCCTCACTGTTAGTTCTGGACTGTAAAATCTTATAACTCCTGCTGCTTTTCAGCTCAACTGACACTCTCAAATAGTTTCCACCCAAAATTTGACCAGCCCCTAAATATTGCGTTATTCTGCAGTGATAAACTTCCTCCAGATCCTTAATACAGGAGAGTCAAAACCCATTCAGAAATGGAAACCTGGAAGCCTGTGGGGCCAACATTTTGTATGCCTCCATCCTCCTGCAAATAATATTTCTCCCCCCCCCTGCAGCATTGTAGCGGCTGTTAATGGGTTACCACATCCCATAATGGGTTCCCTCATCCCACAGATGTGCTGGGGCTGGGGAGGCTGGACCCGATCCCAGCTGGTGGCAGTCAGGGCAGCTCTGTTATTCCAGGGTGGTGGCTGGTGCTTTTCACCGTCTGAGCATCTGGCCCGGAGAAGTAAACTAAACACAGTCGGGTCGGCTACAGCTCTGGTGGGAGAAATGAGGGCGAGAAATCAATGTTTTCCAAGTGGGAGAGGGAGGAGATTAAAAAAAAAAAAAAAAGTCAAACTGCTAAGGAAAGAACTCATATTCTCCTACTTCTGAAAGGGGTATTATAAATAATGCAGTGTTGTATAAATACAGGCAGCCCTCTGCGGCTGGTAGCTTGTAATAACCCAGAGGTACCAATGTACCCATTTTGAAGATGAAAATCCTCACACCACAGCATTTCATGAATGAGACATTATTCTGCAAAATTGCCATAAGAAGCAGAAGTGCTTTTTTGAGGTCAGTCGGCTCCAAAGTGTATCGTCCTCCCACTTCCAGCCCTTACTCTTTGCAGGACATGTTTCCTCCACATATGTTTTTGTGGTTGGGATTGGAGTATGGACAGAAACACGGGAGTGGATGGGAAATGTGCCACGGCATTTATAGCCTAAACAATACCAGCGAAAACGGATTGGCTTCCCACCCTGCCCCAAACAGCACAAGCAATGGTTTGACTGAATTGAGTAATCTGGGCTTTCATTACTGACCCTTTTCCTCCTTATTTGTCTTATTTGTTTCTTCTTCTTCCCTCTGTGTTTTTGCTGCAGGGTTATTTATTTTTCTCCTTGCCCCTTTTATTTTCTTTTTTTTTCAAGCCTGCTTCTTCTTGTTGGGTTTTGTTTTTTTCTCTCCTCCTCTTGCCTCACCAATTATTTTCATTTCAAACCGGCATTTCCCACCAGATCAAAAGGAACTTTATCTGATCACATGTATTTGTTCATTTCTACTGTGCCCCAAGAAGAGGAGTCCTTTTGCTTTGCTGTCTTGTTTCCTTGGAAATGCGGGGCATGTGCTTCTAAACCACTGTGATGTGGCTGCTGACTTCCCAGGCCAGTAGAGACCTTCATTAAGTAGGCAATTGGCATATTCATCACCATTTGTTAATGAGTTAAGATAATCCTAAACCAGCTGAGTCTGGTGCGTGGAGCCATTCTGTGAGGTTTTACCAGGCAAATCTCTCAGCAGCACTGAAACCCGCGAAATCATTTGCAGAATCAGAGAATCTGCACCCGCCCGCGGGGAAGCGAGCGAGCACAAAGCGTCGGTGCGTGACAGCGACTGAGGGTGTCTCGGAGGAAGAAGGGACCAACGTCCGCAGCGTCATTCGAAGGTACTTCCCTGCATTGTGCAACTGCCAGGGGCTGTTGGGATAGGCGTTCTGGCAAAGCAGCAGTGCACACAGCCATGGGCTCCTTCCTCACCCTGAGCCCTGGCAGTCTGAGCTCACGCGGATGCTTGCACTTTGTGTGCTCCAAACGCTGCTGCAAATAAGGCTAAAAGGCAAGGCCGGGGAAAAAAGCGTGTGTAATATAGCCTGGGGCCTTGTGCCAAGAGTGATAAAATGCCTTACAAACACAGGTGACCTTGCCACAGCCCTGTCAAATTGGGCAAGATTAATATCCTTTGGTAGGGGGAAACTGAGGCACAGACTGGCTTTGCCTGTGGGACCAAGCTGCAGTCTGTGTGGCTGGTATCCCTGTGCCCAAGTGGCCTCAATTCCAAATGTCCTCAGTGCAGGGCAAAGAAAACACTGTTTTCTTACAAAACATCAGGATGAGTTATTTTTGGATCTCGATAAATTGTCTGTTTTCCAGCGCTATCATTCTTACCCTACCAGGGGAACATGACTGACCTAATTAGAGTCTAATTCCGACAGCACAAGACTCAACTTGTAAATACAAACTTTTAAAAAAAAAAATTTGGGTTATTTTTTATGTGTGTACAAGAGGATCTGACTAGGATAAACACCCCAGAGGTGGGGGGCAAGGAAGGAGCGGGGCAATTAGAGTCATCAGAGAAGATGAACTATGGAAAATTTGGGATGAAGCAGGGCAGATTTCCAGACTGATTTATGAGACTATGACTTAATCTGCCAGGAGACTCTATCCTCTGGGATTAAACCTCATGTAACTTGATGGAAATTAGGAAATGTTTTACCCCCCACCATGGAAAGGGCTGGCAGAGGAAGGATTCAGCATTTCAATCCTCCATCCAGCAAAAACCATCCAGGGTGATCGATGAGGACACTTCCACTGATCTGTAGCTGTCTCCACATCACAGAAGAAATCAAAGAAGCGAGAAGAAGATAGTTATTTTTAATGAAACCTGTTTCGTGAAACAAGCAAGGACTAATCCAACCGGCCAAATGCCTCACTTTAGTTGCTGTAAAAAAATCCTCCCGGTGAGGTTGAGTGAGAAGCCTCCAGCCCTACCTGCTTGGATTCTTGGGAGGGACTGTGCCCAGGCATGCTTGGGATGGTTTGCATCAGCACCCGCTGACAGGGAGCCCGTGACGCTGTGTGAATCACAACCCAAACAGCCCCTGGTCCGTACGTGGGGTGTGCCCGGAAAAAACGACCAGAGCCCAGATGCCAGGGACAGGAGCAATGGGCCAAACTGCCGTTGGGCAGTGATGCCGCTCTGACCGAGCAGAGATCCCGACTCTAAATAGCACCCGCCGGGCTCTATTTAACATGTGTCTTTGTGAGATAGGGTGGGCTTAGAAGTAGGGGGATTATGGTAGAAAGGGCTGTACATCATGTGTTTAAAGCTGATGTCTTCAGGGCCATGTCATTATTTTGGTTTTTCTTCTGGCTTGACTTCTGATTTGGATGAGGCTCAGCAGAAATTGAGGTCATTGCAAATATTGCAGTGCCACTTCACTTGCTGGAAAGTGCTGGCTGCTTCATCAAGTGAGCCTGAGCTACCAGCTGGGAGGTCTGAAAAGACAGTTCTTCTCTGGTACAATGCGAGACAGGCAAAGGAGAGGCTGTCCTTGAAGGAGCTGGTGTCCGAGTGTGCACAGCACTGCTCCCTCCGTGCTTTCTGTGATTGGCTTTATGCTGTAACACTGGCTGTAGCTTATAATTTTCCATCCTTGCTCAGAAATTATAAAAGAGTGAAAGGGAGATGGGTTTCAGCTGCCGACGCTTCAGCAGCATTCAGCAGCGGTGCTGGATGAAAGGAGCAATGTGGTGGTTTTGCTCTGCAGAGGTCTCAGAAATACCCAGGCATGAAGCACTGCGTGGTTTCGGGCTCGGTGAGCAGGCAGGCAGGAACCGGTGCCAGCCCTCGGTCATTCCCTGGCTGCTGGAGCTCTTTGAGGAAGTCGTACATCTGGTGCTTTCCCATTTAGTCCTTTCAAAAGGCTCATTTGAGAGCAAGGTTTGTAATGAAGAGCCAGAAATAAACAGCTCGTGATCCCATTTGTGGGACGAGAGGAACATAAGAAGAGAACTGTTCAAGATGGGACAATCGGTGAATAAAAGCCTGGTTTTAACCGGGCTGACATTTTGCTATGTCTATTAGAAGACCGTTGTGTGTTACAACATGACTTTTTCCATAGCGTGTGAAGGAAAGGAAAGTCTTTGAGTCTACGGTACAACAGCTGAAGAAAAAGCCTGAGATGGAGCAAAGCATGTGTCTCCTGGGGGTGGTCTTCTACCTGGTGGTCAGCATCCACGCAGGACTTTTCTCCCTTTGGCCTCCTTCAGTTCCACTGACCAGACAGTGGTAAAATCACCTCTCCTTTGCGGAGGACTGTGTAGTTTAATAGGTTTGTGTACCTGTCTCTCTGGGAGTTTTTACAAACACAAGGGGTTTTTGTTTTTGTTTGTCAGCCCCACTCCTCTGAAATTCCGCATGAAGTTTAATAACATCATCTACGCCCCATCAATTCAGTCGTCGTTTCCCCAGTTTCTCTAAGATGTATTGTTCCGTTTTTACAGCTGTGACACTACCAGTGACTGCAGCCAAATATCACAGCTCAAATCCCCTTCTGTTTGTGTTAACCATGGTGACCATCAGCTTTTCAATCTCCACCTATCTACTTTGCTTGGCCACCTGTCCCCTCTCCGCGCCAAGGAGCGCAGGGTGCTGACCGCAGTGGAAGGATGCTCTGTTCCTTGATGACAGTAACACAAACACAGGGAAAGCATCTGATGCATGAAAACCAAGCGCCCTGCCACTGCTGCGATAAGGAGCAGTAGATAGCGTGCAAGTTAATATTGAGCCAGGATTGTTGCTGGGGTGGGGTGGCAGGAACAAATACGCCAGGAGCCACCACAGTGCAACAGACCACATGGTGGCCAGCAGACAAGCATGGGACCACTACGGGAGACCCTGCCATGGTGGGAAGTGGAGGTCACACTGAGTAACCCCTCCTCTCCCCAGGGTATGAGAATACATAGTCTTTTTATAGCATTGTGCATAACCCCAGGGCTTCTGCAAGCTTCTTCAGACTTCTTGGGTTTTCTTATTAATGGGGAAAGCAATGGCACTGTGTTGGTGTCAGTTAGAAGGGTGATGTCAGAGGGGCTGAGGCCACTTCTGCTCATGACCCAGAGGAGAAGGCTCCTTTTGGACCACTCTGGGTCCTCCACAGGTACAGATCATTAATTAACCCTAGAGACATCACTAGGGCTGTAAACCATCTCTGTCTTCTAATATATAACCATGCCCGCAGCCCAGTGCATCGAAGAGGTCACTGGCCGCTGATGTGACTCTTACCGATGGGGTTTAACAGCTCTCAGAGACATTTCCTATTAAACAAGTTATTACCCGAAATGGGAGAGGGGGGAGAAGAAGTGACAATTTTGTGAAACAGGTGAAATTAGAAGAAGCATTGATGTCAGCTCACTGCTGCTGCTGCTGCTATTTTTCACTTGGTTTAGCCCATCTGCTGCCCGAGCATGGTGGGGAGCAGTCTTTGCTCCCCCTTTCCATACCACAAGAGGTTTTTCTTGAGTCATCAGCCTTGGACAGACAAGAGCTGTGTCGCCTAAACTTGAGCAACTTTCTCCTTTTCTCTTAGACAAGTTGCTGGGATGCTGCAGCAGTCTCACCTGCAGCGCTGCTGTGTGGTTTGCTTGCCCACAATGCTAAAACCCTCGAAATGTTGCCAGGAGAGATGATGTGGAGAGCCTTCCCCTCTGCTTGACCCCTCCTGGGTGCTGTTTCAGTGATACTCACATTAAAAAAATATTCTCTGTAATACCATTGCATTTGGTCCAAAAGGCTGCGTAAGTATAAAAGCATCACTTTAATACATTCAATTTGTATAAAATTATGCAACAATGAACGTTCAGGATTGCCCACCTGCAGCTCTGAGCTGCAGTAGCAATTTTGGCTGCGGGGTGGACTTTTTACCAGCTATGATATTCCAAAATCTGTGGAGCTAGGGAGACAGCAGCACTCCAAGAGACATGCAAAAAAAAGAGAAAAAATCTCTGGTGCATAAGGAGTTTGCAGAAGTTCCCCAGCCACACGCGCACCCCATGGCTGTGGCTGCCATCAGGGATGCTGCAGGGCCAAGCGGCAGCAGCCATACGCGGTAACATCCCCGCCACCAGCCTGCATCTCCTCGGAGCTCACCGCTTCGTCACCGTAGGGTCATGGGGAGGTTAGCAGAGCGTGTCGCTGCCGGGAAGTGCTCCTGATGTGAAATGGGTCAGGGTGATGTGTCACTGTCCCCCCTGCCCAGCTGTGTGATGGAGCACTGAAAGGTTCAATAGGGCTCTGCACCCCATTTTCTCCTTAGTGTCACCTCTTGATCAGTAGATTGCTCCTGCTTAAAACTGCTTTGGACAAACGAGCAGGCTCCTGGCATGTGTTCTTTCCTTGTTCTCCTCTGAAGTTTGGCTTTGCCTCAGTTTCTGTCTGAAGAGAGGAGAAAATACTGACCCACGAACCCGCTTCCTGCTGCCAAATGGCCATGGCTGTTAGCAGAGCTTATTGAGAAACCAAAGGGTTTGTGCAGGGGAAGAAATACAGCTAATCCCAGCTGGCGAGCCGCTGCCCCAGCACCTCCAGCCTCTCATCACTGTTCTTGATGGCCCTCTGGCATGGGATGCTGCAAGGGGGAGAACCAGCCTGTGGATGCAACAACAAGGGATAACTCCCAGGGTGTGACCACTTCAAGGTGTCTTTTGAGGGGGAGACCCCATAAAATGGAGACTAAGGTTCGTGCCACAGCATGCTGCCGGAGTTCAGCTCTTCAGAGCAGCCTGGGCAAGCAGGAATCAGGCATGCACCTCCTCCCTAAACTGGTTAATTGATTACCGCCAGCCAGTGATTGTGTGAATCACTGTGAAGCTGGGCACATCTGAGATGTTGTCCTACCAAAAACAGCAGCACTGCCACCCGGCTCTGCCACATGGGTGTGGAGGTGACCTCTGGACTCACTGGTGGCTTGATGTGTTTTATGAGGCAAAATAAATATTTGGGCAGGGGCAAAAAAATACTGCTGGCCTGTGGGCACGGCCGCGTGTGATCTGCCTGCACTGACTGGCAGGTGATTGCAGAAGCACTTGGGTTTCTTCAAGGCTGAGTGTGCCAAAGGCACAACCACGATGCCTGGTGCTAGGGAGCGTGGTGTGCGCGTGGGTCCCTCAGCTGCGTCTGGTTCCCTCCTGGCCGTGTGAGTCTACTGGTGGCCTCAGGGGACACAGAGAAGGGGACCGCACTGGACAGCACAGAGGAGACTCGTGGCCCTTCCTGGTGTGATGGGGACAAAGGAGACCATGTCCTGATCCATCCCCACAGCCACCCACTGGCACGGGGAGTTTGCACACGCTGTAAGTAAACTGGCCGGAGGCTGCACTGCACGCAGGGTGTAATGCACCTTCCCTCCCTCTCCAGCAGAAAGCAGCAGGTCCCGTGGGTGTTCTGGGGGGGCCGCTGAGCTGCCTACAGCCAAATATCAAAAGTCATCTTGTGCAACCTGGGGCAAAAGGGAAAGGGGAACCCAGCCCTAAATGCTGTGGCTGGGGAGCGCCGGTGCTGGCTGACCTCCTTGCGAGCGCAGTGCTCACCATGCCAGCAGATGGCTGCGTCCTCAGCACCTCCTGCCCACGTGCCCATGCCCTGGCAGCTTCCTGGGGCTCGAGGCGCTGGCAGCAAAGCCACCGATCTGGTGGGACACCAGGCAGAGCTCCCATCGGCTGGGGTGTGAGCAAGGTTGTGCCGTCACAGGACCCAGTGCTTTTCCCCACTGAGCCTGAGGTCCAGAGGGCTCTGCCTGAGGATAACAGAGCCCTTTCAGCCTGGGCAAGTGTTTCCTGGCAGGTTTGTCTCCTCCAGCCCCTTCCTCCTGAACCCTAAATAAAATGGTAAATGGGGATGGGAGGCACAAGGGAAGGTATATCTGCACAGCCAGAAATCCGGCAGGAGACGGAGGAGGGGAGTGGGGGGAAGGACAGCAGCAGTTCCTTGGCCCTCCTGATTATACCCCTCAGTAAAAGCGATGAAGCCAGCAAAAGCAAAACTGGACAGGCTAAGGGGGAGCAAGTCTGGTTCAGCATCACTGCTGCTGCAGGAACAGCCAGGGCCCCCCTCAGCCCCACGTGAAGCTCGTGGCTGTCAGGAGAGAGGCAGGTGGAAGAAGTTAAGGCAGCCGGCAAACTTTGCTACCTTTTCCTCTTGTAAAAACTGTCGTCTCAGCAGTTTCCAATCTCTAGATTTGTGGGGCTGGGCATCTTGTTGGCAGCCCAATCCAGGGAGAAAACTGCCCAAGGGTTAGAGTTTGAGCAACCCAGCAAACAAGACATCTCCTCCCCTGTCATGTGAGCTGGCTGTGCCTAAAGGCCAGGGGGAAAAGGTTCATAAACAGAGGCTGTGGCTTCACAGGAGATAAACGCTCTCAGGGCAGGCTGGGAGACACAATGGATCTCTTGCCAAACTTTTCTTTTGTCACTTGGCTGCTCCTCATCATCTTCCTTAGCCTTCTGGTCCTGTAAGTAGAGGCTGGTCCCCCAGGGTGACAGGGAGGAGCAGAACCCTGTGCCTGCAGCTGGGGAGGGGGTTGAGGCCATCATCCTTGGAATGAAGTGCCCAAGTTCATGAATTAGTGTTAAAAACTCATCCTCAGTTTTCCTGGAGTACCTTTGGGGCAGAGCCAGGGCTCATAAAGGGGGGCTGCAGGGCTCCCCGTGCCCTCCCTGCGCCAGCTGGAGGGGAAGGAGGGAGCTGGGCTGGGGGGGGAGGGAAGCAGAAGGGAACTTCTTGACTTTCTTGCTTTTCTCAGCAGATCCAAAAGGAAAAGTAACTTCCACATTTGTAACCGCAGCGAGCTCTTGTTGGCTGCAAAGGCGACAGGGTGTCCTTGGGCTCTGCAGGCTGGGAGCAGGGCAGTGGGTGATGTCTGTGTCTGCCTGTGCCAGCAGAAGCCCCCACTTAAATAGTTATGTTGGCAAAATTGCCCTTTTTGCTGATGTCGCTCAGGGGAGCTGTAGTGAGCTATACGGGCAAAAACTTAATTTTGCTGTTGTAATTTATGTCCCTGCAAGGCTGCTGTGCTACTGTGGCTCTACCTGAGCATTGCAGCAGGGCTTTGCAAAGCCAGACACAGGGGCAGGTCTCAGCTGGAGAACCTCATCCCTCTGAGACCTCTCCCCAGTCCCCTGAGCGACAGCTGTCTTATGGGGGGAACTGCATGAGGCCCCCAGGCATGGCCGATGTGCCCAGCGAGCACAGCGAGTTTGCCAAGGCTGGGCTGCAGCTCCTTTCAGCCCTTGTACCAAAATGTACCCCAAATTATCTCAGACCCCGAGTAATCCTGCACTTGCTGCAGGAAGAGAGTATCCTCAGCAGGGCTGCTGCTCCATGATGTCAGCTTTCTCTGGGTAGCAGGAACAAGTTGTTGAAGCTGTTCACTGCGCTCAGTATGAATAATCTTCTCTTTTTCATTGCATAAATGCATCTCACATGCTTTTTGCTTGGCAGCTATGGGATATGGCCTTTCCAGACCTTCAAGAAGCTGGGCATTCCCGGCCCACGGCCTCTGCCATTTTTGGGAACTTTCCTGGCGTACCGGCATGTAAGTACTGGCAGCTGTTGTTCCATATCTGCCTTAGATTCTTACTTGTAGCTGGTGTTGTTTTTTCCATCCTTTGGGCATCTCTTTCCTCTGCCCTTGATTCAGTCGGATGGAAATGATGCTTTCAGGTAGGAAGCTCTTTGGACACACAGAGAACACAAAAATTCAGGTTGGCCTGGATGAGGCGTGCTGTGTTTTTCAACTGCTTTGTAGTTTAAGTTATTAGTTTCTCCCTGGATTTCTACCTGCTCCCCAGCAGCTGAAGTACTGTTGGAAACAAACAAACAAAAAATATTGGACATATGCCTCAGACTTCTAATTTCTGAGACCTGCATGGTTCTTTCTGCTTTTTGTCATGCCTGTGAACAGGCTGAACTAACCCCAGCAATGCCCCATCCAGCCACTTGCTGTTGGGCCAGCCTGAGACTAAGCCAAGACAAATAGATTTCTAAATAAAAAAAAGATATTATCAAGTTACCCAACATTACCAAACAACTAGGTAGTAGCTGGTCCCAGGTACCTGACTGCAAATGGAGAACAAAATGCATTAGCTTCAGCAAAAAAGGTGTTTTACCTTGCGTTTGCTGGGTTTACAGCATGCACACGGTCTCTTACTAATGGTTTAGTTGATGCATGGTGAGTGTTATGTGTCCCATAAGTTTTATCCTTACATGTACTATCAGTTAAAACCTTAAAGGAAACAAAGCAAAACAAAACAAGCCATCATCACTCTGGTTCAGTAACTGCAGTGGAAAATCTCATGAGGACAAGACAATCGCAGCTCTAACTCTTTGAGCTGAAGGTGAAAGGACACCCCGGGATCTAGCCCTGCCTGCTGACTCTGCTCATGCTCGAACTGTGCACCCTGTCAGACCTTCTCTTCCTTACATTTTTAGCTCAGGTTGGCTAGTGGAAGTTGAAAGTTTTTTGGTTTTTTCTTTCTGCTCTATTTTTTCCCTCCAGCACAAGTGTCCCCTAAGTGTCTACGCAACTCTTTTGAGCTGCCATGCACCCCCCAACCTCTGCTGCTTGCAGTGGGTCTGTGGGATGCACCGCTCTGCCAGCTGTGACCGGCTTTCATCGCTCTTCACTGGCAAACTGTTCGTTTCTCCTTTCTTCTTTTGCAGGGAGTCCTGAATTTCGATCAGCTATGCTTTGAAAAGTATGGCAAAATCTGGGGGTGAGTTTCATTCTGCAGAACAAAACTGCCTGTTTGGGGTGCTCCGTGGCCCCAAAATAGAATGGGAAAAGGTATGTTGCTACCGTGTCTCAGCACTGTAATTCCAGCAGTGACGGCTTGGGAAAATCCAGGTTCACCACCGAGAAAGTCTTCCAGCCATCTCTCCAGGGCTTCTCTCCTGCTGGGACTGCAGTACAGCGTGAGGGCTGGGATGGCGGTGGCCAGTTTGGAGGGTCGTTTGTTTGCCTAAGCTTTGAAAATAACCTCCACTGCTCGGTGTCAAACTGAGCCTTGTGCCTTTGAAGCTGCTCTTCTGTCTGTCTGGAGCAGAAAGCAAGCTGCAGGCTGCCACAGTGTTTTTCATCTCGGTCTGGGCTTTTCCCAGAGCTGGGGCAGGAGTTACCTTTCAACCAGCCCCCCACTCCCTGCACAGCGCTGGTTTTGTGCAGGGGCCTCTTATCGTGCTTCTACTGAGAACCTCTCAAACCGAAGCAAAACTGTGCAAAAAAAAAAAATCCTGGGAGGCTTCAGGAAACCTAGCACATTTTTTCGACAGATTAAATGTTCTCAAGCCTCTTGAAGATGGCAGCTTCCCTCGGCTGTGGCCCAAGGCTCCCTGCCCTTTAGCTCACACCACAGCTTTTAAGTTTTTCTGTCTCTGTTGATTGGAAAATGGAGGAGACAGATGAGTTTTTCCCCTCTCGTTGCCTCATAGGCCAGGCAGGGAAATCTCTTTACCCCACAGGTGGGCTGTTCGGTGTGGATTTATTGACTCCAGCTACCAATTGCAGCAGCAGAGCTCTGACAGCCCAAGTGCGGCGGATCAGTGTCGTGGCACAAGCCGCCTTTTATCTAAACCCACACTGCTTTGGCAACCCTTCATACCACAGACCATTCCTAGAAACGCTCATGCTGTCTGTGTTTGGCACCTTCTTTCCCTTTCTCCTGTTTTACTACATAATAAAACAGCTTCAGCCTCATCCCTTCGGCTGTTTTGTCAGAGGGGACCCAGCTGGCCCAGACCCTTTGGGCTCCAGCAGTCGGTGCGCATGGCTCTGGCCGCAGACAAAGCAGGCTGCTGGCGCTCCAGCTGACCATGAGCGAGGGACTGACCGTGGGTTTCTCTTGGCTTAGGATTTTTGATGGCAGGCAGCCTGTGCTGGCTGTTTTGGACCCCGTCCTCATCAAAAACATCCTGGTGAAAGAGTGCTATACCATTTTCACCAATCGCCGGGTAGGTATCTGGTTCCATGCTTTGCTCTCTGCTCCAGAGCACATGCAGCAAGAAGGAAAGAGTTTCTCCTTGGTTTCTTTATCCTTCTCTGAGCCCTTCAGCAAGTAGTTGTCCTCCATTGTGCAGCGGTTTATTGGTGGTACCAACAACAGAACTCTGCTAGGGGGGGTATAGAGGCCACTCTGGCTTGGACATCAGCCTGGATGTACCCTGGGCTGATGTCTTTATGACTCTTACATTATTGTTTCCATTTCTGTTTGAGGTAGAGCTGGTACAACTTCAGAGGCCACCTCAACACTCTGTGGTGGGGTCTTCTTTTGCATCTCTGTCATGTGGAAGGGGGCTGGAGACCTCCACCCATCTCCCTGTATAACCATGTCCTTTCTGCTGTAACATTCTCCCTGTGCAGAACTTCGGTCTCAACGGGATCCTGGAGTCAGCCCTCTTCAACGCTGAAGATGAGACGTGGAAAAGGATTCGTACTGTGCTGTCCCCAACCTTCACCAGCGGGAAGCTGAAGGAGGTAAAGCAGAGGCCACTGGTGCTTTGCATCAATAACCGGAGGAGGACTAGGCCGTTCCTGAGTGCAGAGCTTCCCCTCAAATTGGGAAGCCACCCCTTTCGTTAAGACCACACCCATCAGCACCCACATCCACCAGCACCTGCACTGTGGGATGCAGTTTGGCACCACAGTGGCTCTCTGTCACCATGGGAGGGGGCCAGGAGAAGGGTGTGGGGGGTGAAATGGCACACATGGTGTTGCAAGCTGAAGCCATTGGCCCTACGATCTGTGTTTTCTTCTTGCTGAGCACATCGCTCAGACTGTGGGTGCCCATTTTCCACACGCTCGGGAGCCATGGTCACTCCCAGCTGGAGTGGATGCTCAGCTGGAATAGGAGCTGCGTGTGGATTTTGGGAGGAGAATGTTGCTCAATCAGTCAGATGAGCTCTGTGGACTGATGATTAAGATGAGAGAAAGCAACGTCTGAGGCCTGGAAATGACACCTTCCCCTTGCCTGCCCTTCCTCCACGTGCCCAAGACTTGGCATGTCGCCGATGGCAGCGTGGAGCTGCCCAGCCTTGTCTGGGGGAGATGCAAGAGTCAACAGCGCCTTCTGCTTCGGTTTGCATTTCAGGTGTTCCCTATCATTAATCACTATGGTGAAAAACTAGTGAAAAACATTGAGAAGAAAGTGGCTAATGATGAGTTCGTGGCCATGAAGGAGTGAGTACCTGTGTGGGGCTGACAGGCAGGGGTTTGTATGGTGTGTTCAGCTTTGGAGAGCCTTTTCCATGCTGTGGCATAGATTCTTTGCCAACTCTGGAGGCAAACTCCATAGCGGTCATGGGCATGGTGTGTTCCTCAGCGGTGGGCTTGCTGTGCTCTGCTCTGCTCAAACGCAGTAGCTGTGCCATGTTCCCCATTTCATTTTACTGGGGATGCACTTTGATGAAGGAGTAGGGCCCATTCCAGAAGCCCTTCAAGATGTGGTATTTTTGGATGTCATTTAAATCTCTTTTACAGATGGAAATCAGGAATCAGTCTTTGTTACCCTGGAGTGCAGTTCAGTGCTTTCCAACTACAGCCTAGGATTTTGGCACTGAGAAAAATTGGGAGATGAACGCAACTGGGGAAATTTGTGAGAATATAGTGATGGTTACTGCCAAATCAGGACAGGACCTACTATGTTAGGACTCTGCACTGAGTCCTTGATTAAAAGAGATTCCCCTTCTCAAGGATTGTTTGTACATGGGCTCTTACTCACTAACTCAGGTTGGGTTCCTCCCATTCACTCTCTTTTCTTCTCTACCTAGCATTTTTGGAGCCTACAGCATGGACGTGGTGGCCAGCACTTCCTTCAGTGTGAATATTGACTCCATGAGCAACCCCAATGACCCCTTTGTCACCAACATTAAGAAATTTCTCAAATTCAGTTTCCTAGACCCCAAGTTCATATTCTTAGGTATGACACACCTCATCTCATACAGCCCTGAATTGATGTTGGAGGTGGTGACCACCTGCGTTTCCTGGTAGTCCCCTTAGTAGCTTTGAGTCCTCTGTGCCATATGGAAGATGCTCAGCACTTTGCAGGATTAGCTTTACCCTAACAAGATCAGCAGAAATATTTCCTGAGGGAAACCACAGTCAAGGTTTGTATAGCCCATGTGGCTCTTTGCAGCATCCTCCCACAAGCAGAGACATGATGGAGAGCTGCTCTGTCACAGAGAGCTACACTTGGGGTGGCATTGTGGCTATGTAGTGACACAGAGAGGAAATTCTCAGGTGTTATTGAACGCCAGCCATTGTTAGGTAAAAAGAGAACTGAAGGCAAGAAAAAGCAAATTTTTGGGTCAGGATCCAGATTACCTCTCTCCTTTCTATGCTTTGTGCCAGTTTTGAGTTTCTTGGACCCTTTGAGCTAAACTGTGTTGTTCTTTTCTCTCCTTTTAGTGCTGTTTCCCTTCGTTATCCCAGTGCTGGAAAGGATGAATGTCTCTCTCTTACCCTCAGAGGTCACGAACTTTTTCAGCAGCGTCTTCCTAAAAATGAAGAAGGAACGGGAAAAGGGCGGCAGCACGGTAAGTCCTGCCCAGGTGGCCTCTTCTCTTCACTGTGCTGTCCTTCTGAGTGCAGAGGGACCTGGTGGTGTCTTCAGAAGCCGTAGTTTATGGTCAACTCTGCATACCAACTCCCAGCTCAACAAACCTGGGGAGGGCCAGTAACACGCCCTGCCTGAAATTCCACGTGGAGAAAGTATCTGTGTTCGTAGAGGGTCTCCAGCCTGGCCCCCAGCGTACAGCGAAGCTGTGAGCCCACCGCTGGGGCTGGGAATGGAGCGGGTGTCTCAGCAAGGATTTTGGTTTGCCTCCTCCCCACTCCCATCTGCTCTGACCGCCTCTGTCTCTCCCCAGGACCGGGTGGATTTCCTGCAGCTCATGGTTGACTCGCAGAGCTCACATGACAGCTCCAAGTCTGCCGAGACCAACCTGTACAAATGTATGTCCTGAGATCTGTCCTCCTCTCGGCAGAAAGTGTGGTGGTGCCTCAGGCAGCTGAAGGAAGTAGGAGAGGATTTCAGTCATAATCCTGCAGGAGATCCAAGGTCTCAGTAGTGGGGCTGTAATGATACACTTATCAACCAAATTTAATTTTATCCCATTTCCTGGGATAAATCCTGGGGTCTGTTTGTGCAACAAAGAGCAAACATAGTGAATATCTCCTTATTCCCGTTTCTTATTTTATCTTCTCTGAAGGCCAGCTACGTTGGCTGTATTTCTTAAAGCATACAAAGCACAGATGCTGCATGTACCTTGCTCATCTGTGAGCTCATCTCTGTTCCTCATCCTAGGTAAACTGTTAGATTTAGAAAATAACAGCTCAGCCAAGGCATAGCCCCAGTCTACCAACCTCAATCAAGGCAGGATGCTTATAAACTGCTGAGGTGCCAGGGCGGTGTTTGTACGACACCCTGCACTGCAGGCTGCACCCCAGCAGTGCTCGGATGCTACAGCAGCGCCAGCGTTAAACCCTCTGTTGTCCTTATGGCCACTGCCCCATCATGCTCAGAGCTGCTAACGCCTCAGCAGCATGAGGCTCATGGCAGAGGAGCTGCTGGACATCTCTTCATCACTACCTTTTCCTGGCACGTGCCCCTTTGTTTTTTTTCTTGGTTGTTTTTGTCGGGTTTTTTTGGCTCAGAGCACCATCCCAGAAGACAGCAGAGACTTTCTGAGTCAGGCTTAGGCTGCACACACTTTGATTCTGCTCTTAAAGAAACCAACTGATGTTGACGGCAGTTTTCTGGCCGCACAGCGGTGCCAGATGCCCCGTTGTGGTACTAGAGGGTTAGCAGCGGTTTAGTTATGATCAGCATTACCTAGACTGATGGGTGGGATCCTGAATTCCCAAGGGTTAACGACCATAGTTTTCAGCTTCTTTCATGTGCTTCTCTGCTTCTTTTCAGCATTAAGTGATGAGGAGATTCTGGCCCAAGCTCTTATCTTCGTCTTCGCCGGTTACGAGACCAGCAGCTCCACTCTCAGTTACATATCATATAACCTGGCCACCCACCCTGACGTGCAGCAGCGACTGCAGGAGGAGATCGATGCGAACCTGCCCAACAAGGTAAAGGAGGGTGGGGAGATGCTGGGGTTCATCCCGCCTGTGCCTTGGAGACCCTGAGCCAAAAGCCAGGCTGGAAACAACACGGAGTGGAGGAGGTGCGAGCACTGAGCTCCCCTTCCCCTGGTCTCCCACACCTGAAGGGGAGGCATGGAGGTGGTGCTGGGGATTGACATGTTCACATGTTCACAGCCATCCTGACTCCTCTTCCCAGGCTGCTCCCATGTACAACACCATCATGCAGATGGAGTACCTCGATATGGTGGTGAACGAATCCCTCAGGCTCTTCCCCCCCGTGGGCCGGATTGAGAGGGTCTGCAAAAAGACAGTAGAGCTCAACAGTGTGACTATCCCAAAGGGCATGGTGGTCCTGATCCCCGCCTATGTGCTGCATCGTGACCCGGGATACTGGCCGGAGCCGGAGGAGTTCAGGCCTGAGAGGTGAGGGCTGGAGGGGGGGAATAGCTGCACACTCACCCTTGGCCCTGGGAGTGGAAATGGCAGCACAAGTGGGGAATGCATGATTATAACATTTAAATTAGGCATTTATCATTGTCTGACATCTAGTCCCAGCATTACCGTGAGGGGAGTTTTATGATCTACATCCATAAACTGTGCATGGAATTTAATTAACTGCATTGAAGGGAACGACAGTGAGAGCAGCTCCCAGCAGCTGTAACACTGAGGGGTTTATGGGCAGATATTAAAACCAGAACCATTGGGTGACTGGCACAATGCCGTGCAAATCAGCAGTGGAAGGGCAAAGACAGGGAGGAAATAAAACTTAATTTTTCAACTCAAGTCATGAAACAATCCTTGCTTAGGAGTCTCTGTCGGACCCTGTGAAATGAGGCAATAGCCCACAGCAGACCTGGGGGGCCCTGGACCTGCTGGGCTTCAGGTGGCCACGAAGATGCTGAGGGCTGGTCCAGAGAGAGCAGGACCAGATCTGTGCCCTAGCACCAGGGGTTGCAGTACCCCAGGGAGCTAACCCCGCTGTGGGGATGTGACGACCTTTAGAACAAAACATGGCAGCAGTATCAGGCAGAAGTTAGGGAGGGAGATGGGTGCTGCTGAAATCACCTATGGACCTCTATGGTCACCTGGGGTCGAATGCAGAAGGAACCACACAAATAAGGGTACTCTGGCAATGGGCAGGGTACACCAGTTGCTCCAGTAGCTGCATGCTTACGCCAGCTGACAAACCAGGCATGGATAGCTGGACAGGAGCTCTGTAGGGATCACTTGTCTTGCTGGGAGTTCATCAGAGGCATGTGCTGGTGTCTCAGTAGCAAGACACTTCGTGGCTGACTTAGCGTGGCAGAGGTTTGTACCTGGACCTCATGCACCAGGCATGAAAAGCTTTCTGACATGAAAACTACCTGATCACTAAGAAGTGTGACTGAAAATGCTCAGCGACAAATTTCTCTGTGAAGCTGATTGTTCTTCCCTGTTTTTCATGATGAGGAGAGGAATGGCTGGCATGTCTCAAAAGCAACCCTGCCTTTAGTCACGCAGGGGGAGAACGTCTTTGTGTTCGCTCAGTCCTTTGATCTAAAGGGAAGACGTGAAGCTGTAGACCTGTGTGGTTTAGGGTTTGAAATCTGGGTTCAGTTTTTGAGCTGAGAGGGAGTTCTGAGAAAGGAGTCATTATGAAATGCATTAGCATATTGCAGGTATTCCCTGTTCACCTGATGCACCTGGAGAGGCACAACCAACTCCAAGCAGCAGGATAAAAGCAGGAGCATAATGTATCTATTGAGACAGAAATAAGGGGCTTAGCTGGGTTTGTCTAACACGCATAGAAACACAAAAAGCTTTTGCTTTCCTAGACCCCTCATCGCTGCAGACCTGCAAGCTGACACATGCTGGAACAGCAGCTCTTTCTAACTTTTTTTCCTGGTTGTAATCAGGTTCAGCAAAGAGAGCAAAGTGTCTATTGACCCCTACACCTTCCTGCCGTTTGGGGCTGGCCCCAGGAACTGCATAGGAATGAGGTTTGCTCTCCTCATGGTGAAAGTTGCTGTGGTCGTCCTGTTGCAAAACTTCTCATTCAGAACCTGCAAAGACACTCCGGTGAGGATATGGGATGTGTTTCATTATCTGCCCTTTAGTCCCACTGATACGGTCCTGTGCACATCTCAGGACAAGCAGGGAACTTCCTCTCATGCACATTAAATTCCTCTTTTCCCCGAGGAGTGCAGAGACTTCAGGACTGCTGAACCTTGTCTGCAGACTTGGCTTTTACTACTTCACGCAGAGATCGGGGAGAAAGATTTCACTGTGGATTAGAGTGGCATATGGGAATAACTGTATTTAAATCTCCTCAGTTAATTTAAATGGTTCACCACAAGTTACTGATATATTTTTCTAAGCCTCTACAGAAGCAATTTTAATGTTGGAATACGTCAGGCTGAAATCCCTGCAGTCCTCTGCTTCTCTCTGGAGGCACCGAAGCTCTAGGAGGTGCTTGTTCCCCTGTGCTGCATGGCCAGGCTGCTTTGGCCTGGCTTAGGAAGACCCTGCTCCAGAGAGCAGGGAGGATATATCCCCCCAGCCACCCCAAAGCTCTGCTTTGCAGCACAGGCATGGCTGCTCTCTGTGAGAGATCCCAAGGCACCGAAATTCATCTCCTGTGGGCCACCAGGCAGCCTCAGAAGGGTGACAATTTCCAAGCAAGCACAATCTGAGCTAAATTTGAATTGGCGACCTGCTCCCCCTTTGAGGTTGTGCAGGATCCCAGCAGGCTTTGGCTTTGCCCAGGATCCCAGTGAACGTGACATGCGGTACTGGTGGGACAGACCCCGCAAGCTGGGGCTGTCTGACCCGAAGTCAGTGCCATGGCTGTGGGAAATTCCACGTTAATCAGGCCCTCCCGAAAACACGGCAGCTCCTGGTCGCTCACAGGCGGGTAGCACTGTGGTTGGTGCTGGTTTCCAGCCCCCACCCGGCTTTCTGCACTGACGGCTGCAAAAAGGAGGTGGCACTAATGCATTTCGTTCACGAGGAGAGCTGGAGAAATCAGAGCAAAGGGGGCAGCAAGTGTATTCAAAGGACATTTGTTGTAAGAAACGGAAAAACCCTTATTAAATTATTACTTGGCACAGGTGCTCAGCTGGAAATCTCTGCAGATTCAGATTGCAACTCAACTAGTAACCTGGAGGTGAAAGACTGTAATAGTCCATTAACAATGCAGTGACCTATCCACCCTCCCCCAAGTCTAATGACATTTTTCTAGTCCTCTGCAATCCATAAAATTGATTCTTTTTATAACTGCCTTTAATTAAAAGGAGGCAAGTTAAATATGTATTGTATTATTGGTGCCCATAGGTTTATGGGGCTCTTTCAGCCCTTCTTTCTACAGAAGATGTCATGTACATCAGATCAGAGCAGGAGGGAAAAATCTGTGCTTGAACATCCCTTTGGAATATGGATATGGAAGTTGCAGCCTCCTCTCACTCCTCCGCTGATGGCACATTGGGCTCTGAGCCACATTGCTTAAATTTCCTGAAACAAAGCTTACTGGGATACAAGGATTTTAATGTAGCTTGTCGGGCGGGGGGTGTACCAGCCTTGTCCTGACGGGGAGAAGGAGGGCTGGAATACCAGCAGCATCAAATCGATGGAGGAGACCTGGTAAAACACTCTTCCCTCCCTTGCACAATGACTCCCTCCAACACCTGCTTTCAATGTCCTTTTTATTGAGATTTCCAGCATACCCCATGGGAGCCCTGCGCTTTTCGGTGTGAGGATGCTTTTTCTTTGGTACTCAGTCTGAGCAGCAATCTGAGTTTCATTCTTGCTGGCGAGCTTACTGCTCCTCCAGCTCCCATTACGATCTAGCTCCCCTTAGCGCTGACACTCTTCAGCATTAAACAAAACGGTACTGCGTGCCCCTCCTTAGCTGCAACTCTCCGGATCGATTTTGGCTGCTTTTCCCTCCAGTGTAGTCTGTTGGTCAGTGCACCAAGCTCTTCTGATCATACCATGCAAAAGTCAGGATTCACTAACCAGTTTATTCAAGAGCTGAGGGCTATGAAACCACAGCTTGTGGGTGTTTTGCACAAGCAACAGTGATAGCTATATGTACACCCGTAAGTTAGGAAATGCATTGAAAACAAGGGGTGACCGAGATGTATGTGGGCTGTAGGGGTCCTGTCGGTGTCATGACTGTATATTTTCCCAGCTGACATGGCAATTTTTTGTGGGTTTTTTTTTTTCCTCCTGCTCAAGATCCCTCTGGTTCTGGATACAAAAGGTATCATGCAACCGAAGAAGCCCATCATCCTGAAGATGGTCCCCAGAGCCCACACTGACCTGGAGAAGTGAAGGAAGCAGGAAGAGCTCAGAGACTTTTGTTTGATGATGCCTCCCCTAACTCTGGAGAGGAGACCCAGACTGATGTGTGTGCTGTCGCATCGTCAGTGGTGTGACCCCCCCCACTTCACAACAGGGCATTAGGGATTTGGCTCAGCATAATTACATGAGCATTATCCTAAAGAACACGAGCCGCAGATCCTGCTGTCCCTGATCACGATAGGCATTTTGCAAGACCATTTGCACTCAAGTTATTTGGGCATTTTTTTCTCTCCCTCTGAAGAGGCACTTTTCTAAGCAATTTGATTCCAGACACTGTCAGTCTCTTCTGGCAGTGTAATTTAAATCAAGATAGGGAGAGCAAATTGCACATAGTTAAGTAATGCTACCATTGCTCCTGTTCCTACTGCCTGCTGGGTGACTCTCTCTGTCTTCTGGTTTTATTCTCCTGGGAATGCAGAGTTGTCCAGGACTATTTCCTCAGCTGTGCGCTATGACCCTAACAAGTGTTAAAATGGTCACATCCTTGCAGGAATGAACGCCTGCAGCAAAGTTTCTGATGATGATTTATTTAGATTTTCTTATGATTTTCGATGGCTTTTGCGTGATTTAGAGTGCAGATGAGTTAACTGGAGGAGCTCAGAGACAAGCAGTTACCCCCAATGGCTGGAGATTTACAGAGTGGGAGAGAAGTGCCCCGCATGTGTTTCTGGGTTGTTTGCTTATTTTACCACAGGCTGCAGCCACCTCCCGTAGAAGGGACTGTCAACACAGCCACCATCTATACTGCTGTCAGGACACTTTTTAGTCTCTGATTGATATTAGGCAATTTTAAGACCAACTTAACTGGATTAAAGGTGCAGGCTGCAGCACTAAGAGCCTTCAGATGCCCTGAAGAACCCTGATCTGGAAGGAAGGTGTTGCCTTTGGCTATTGAGAGCTGGAGAGTCCTGCTAGACTTTGGCATTTTTGTAGATTCTAGAAGACCCGTATGCTCACATTTCACGTTATTCCTCCAGAAACTGGTACTGGAGGGCTAACTGCAATAAAAAGCCTGCTCCCTTCTTCTGTAACTGATGCCAGTCTCCACTCTTTTCTCCGTACACAAGTGAATCCACGTGTAGGTCTCATAAGCCATTGGCCAGACAACGATGTGGTCCCATCACCTCTCCCAGCTGGGCTCCCTGACTTTGACAGGATCCTCAAAGGATCCTCAAAAATCAGTGCCACAGAGTGGAGATAGTTCTCTTTTGCCGTTCTTTCTTCCACTGTCACCTTCTAGCACCACAAATAACTGCGGGTGCGGGTCTTGCTAGTTTCAGCTAAGCGTTTGTCCTTCCATTAGAGGGCTTTGATCCCAGCATCTGCTCCATGCTGCAGACCAGCTCACCTCATACAGGGTTTGAAGTGTTCTCCATGCTCTCCTGAACAGCTCATGCATCTGCTTTGCTTGTACCCTTCCACAGGAGGATGTCTTCTGCTTCCAAGCTGTCAAATTTTGGCACTGGGTGAAATACTTGCATGTGCATACATCCAGCCCAGTCACTACCGTATGCTATTTGGACTCCTGGGAGATGAAAACCCATTATATCCTGAATTAATGCCTATGTGTATCAACAATAGTAAGAGCCGCTTCTGGAAATGCAAAGTTTAAGATTCAACAGTCCAAAATAAATGGCTGAGCAGAGCTGTTGATGGTGTGAAGTGATTCCTATTGCAAAATTGGGCTTAAGAACTTTGCTCACTACATAGCAGTCTTTATATTTCCTTTATATTCTTTTATATAGAGTTAGATGTATTATATGTGTGTTATTATTTAGTCTTTTTATACTTTCTTGCTATATATTGTAGGAATTGAGTAGAAAACCCCGGAAGAGACATAATAACCTTTCTGCAGCCGATTAAATTCCCCACTGAAAGACACCCTTGACTGGAAGTGTAGGGGAAGAGTAAGAGTTCAGGCTGCTCCTCTAGAGTCACCAATGAACTGGGTGAGAGGGTTAGAAAATTCCTGCAGCTCAGGCAGCCCCGGCTTCCCCTTCTGCCTTCACATCCTGCAGCACTGCAGCTCCCTTCTGCCACCAACGTACAGAAGTGACAATTCATCTTCCTTTTCAGCTGTTATTGTCCCCTTTTCTAAAGCTGTAGCACTGTATTTGACGGTGATGGTACATCTCAGGGGAGAATGACAAAATATAGAAGCAGTCAGACCCCTGGAGAACAAACAGCCGAGAAGTGCCTGCACTGTCACAGCAGTTCATAAAAAGGGGCATGGAAAATCCTCAGGTCTCTGCCTTGAGAAGTAACCGAGAAGATGAGGGTGACAGTGTCACACACAGTGTCACAGGTCAGGGATGAATTAATAACCTTGCTGGAGCGAAGGCCACAGCTTGCCTGATGGCAGCGAGGGAAGGGGTTCCTCGCCTGTGTTGGAATTAAGCACTCACGCACAAATGTCAACACTACGGAAAACATCCTTCAGGATAATCTCTCTCACAAAACTGCTTAACATTTTGGCAATGTACAGTTCACTTGCAGGTGTCAAAGGATCTCAGCCTCTCTCATCTCTGTTCAAAAGCATCTTCATCTGCCAGTACCCAGCGCTGATGGAACAGGCGAGCGGGCGGCTGTGACGGGCACCACCGACGTACCCACGGAGAGACCAGCCAGGGAATGCACGGCAGTGCTTGATCTCCTGGCACCTGCGTGGGGTTCTGGCAAGGGACAAAACCATGTCGAGGTGTGCCAGATCTCATCTTCATTTTGCTGAATTCAGTTATGCTTGAGAGCCAAAGGTGCACACCTCCGCTGGGCCGGGGCGGGGGGGTTGGGGGGGGGGGGGCGGTGTTTGCCATCAGTTTGGCTTTGTGGAGTGGCTGGGTGGGACCTTGCCATGGGGAATTGCTCAGCGCTGTGAGCTTTGCAGCAGGCACAGGGCATGGGACACTGTTTCTTGGCTTTATTCTAGACTGAGCAGCTATCTGGGGGTTGTTCTATGGTAACCCTCTCTGGTCCGATTTCTAGAGTTAATGAGCGTGCACCACTCCCCCCAGAGCCAGAGGGAAAAAAAGCTGTGCTCTTCAACAGCTGTGTGCCTCAGTTTACCTGCATGTAAAATCTGTTTAAAAGCTATTTATAGTTAGGCAATAGTGAACTTTGGCATGCATCCACCTTATACCATGCTTCGAGCCAGATCACAGCAAGGTCACAAAGTGAGCAAAGGGGTTTCCTTTTGGAGTAGTCTAAATGTGCTTTAGGAGCTCATCTAACTTGTTGCAGCTGCTGACAGCTTGAAGCGAGTCCTCTAATCCCCCTAAAAAATATATAGGATGAATATAAGGCCCTCAGCATCAGCTCCTTTGCACATCCCCCTCCTATAGCACAGCACTGCTTCCTAATGCAAACATAGCAGCAGCTCCTTCTGTAAGGATAGCCCACCATCAAGTTACATCATTCAGATCTGGCCCCATTCACTTGTGCTTTAATTATTTAGGCTTGTTTCAAGCAAGAGCACCCACTTGCACTTAACATGGTGCTCACTCGTTGCAGTGATATCGCTGCCGGGCTTGACGTAAGCTCGAGCTCTTTGCTGGCTCTCAGTCCTCTCCCATCGCTGTGCAAGCTGGTGAGAGGAGGGTCCCTGGGCCAGTCCTGGGAAGAATGGCTGTGCCTGCCACAATTTGCAAGACACTTAGAGCTTTCCTGACCCTGACCCAGGCTTGCATAGAGGTTGTCCATATTATTGCTGCTGGTGCTTTACTGGACCCACTGCTGAAGAGAGACAGGCCTCCAGACACCCTTATTGAATGCTCGATTCGGTTAAAATCGATGAAATAATCAGCCCACAGAGTCCGCTCAAAGGTCAGGAAGCAGTGATTTTCTCCTGCAGCAGCTTTGGTCCTGTGCTTTTGCTTTAGTGTGAGGATTGCAAGCAAAAGCACTTCAGTGGGTAAGTTATAAAAGTGTTATGACTGCTGGTATTAAGCTGACAGGCTAATGTAACAAGTGCATAACAAGGTCTCCTAAAATAGAGAGGTAAATTCTTTGCAGCGCTCATTTCCTGGACAACTCAAAAAACGAGCTGGTGATGGACACGGCACTGGCTGGGCTGGAGTCCTGAAAGACAAAATGCAGAAGAGTCTCAAAGAGGAGCCCAGCAGCATGGAGGAGGTAGAGGATGCCAGGTGAAGGGGGTGCTGGACCACAGGAACAGGACCAGGTGGGGACAACCCCTTTTTCTCACCCCATTCCACCTGACAGCCCCAGATTTCACACACACACGGCTGCTCCCCATTTGCCTGTCACACAGGGATGGGTCCGTGGCTCCTCAGTCCCACGTGTGCCAGCAGCAGTCATCTGCAGAGTCAAAGGACACAGCAATGGAAGGACCCATCTTTACTTTCTAATCGCTCCGGCACACATACACTACCAGCTGGACACACGACATACCGTGAACTGAATTTGCAGAAACACTTTGATCTTTCGTTTTTAAGCCCAGTGACTCAATCCCCCACAGAGCTAAGGTAAACGGCTGTGATGCTTCTTCGGCGGATTCAAGTTTTCAAGTCTAACAGCAGTCATTTAACCACGCTTTTAAAGTTCATATCATTTGAATGTCATATGTCAAACTGATGCTACTTCCACTGAAGGCAAATAGATGTTTATTCCCCTCGCAGCTGGCCAGCAGTCTGACATTCATTATTGAATCCTTGCAGCTGCCAGGGTTTGAGGCTACCTGTAGGAGTGTGTCTGTCAAAGCCTCCCACCTCTTAAGGGTTATTCTCTGTAATATCAGCTCATATGTTTTAGTTCAGGCTCATTTTACAGCTGCCATAGGACTGCAGTTGGTTTTTCCCTGACATCTGGGCAAGGTCAGGCACTGGGTTTTGCCCATTCCCTCCAAAATTATGTTGTTACCTCATTTTTCATGGCTCCTCCTGGGTTCAGACTCGCTGTCACTGTGCGCCAGCCCCCAAGTGATGTGAATGTTTCTCTGCTTGGTCTTAAATGGCTGTGGGCAGCAGCCAGCCCACAGGACCACGGTGCTGGTGGCCCAGCCGCAGCACCTTGATGCCGCTCTAGCCCTCCCTGGGGCCAGCACTGCAAATTCTGTTTCTGGGGAGTAAGTTCATGCATGAAATACGTGATATTTTGTAGCTTACTGGGCATTAAAATGTTCAACCGGCAGCAGAGGAGTTTACAGAAGAAAAAAAAAGACAACAGAGATGATCAGATTAGTTTGCATTTGAACGTTGCCCTGAATGTCACAGAGCAATTTACACCTGTACGAAGTCTGCAGAGTTATATTGAATCAGACCTGGAGCATTTTACAGCCACTTTGCATGAACATAAATGATAACATAAGGTGCAAAGGAAACAGCCAGCCGGACAATTACAGAGCATCTTCACACGCCTTATTAATCCTCATTACAGCCCTCTGTGCTGAGGCTCAGCATCCTCCCTTCTCTGACAAGGGCCAGTGAGGCTGTGGAGACAATTTAGCCACGTGCCAAACGTGCGGTGTCTGGCTGCTGGTATCAACATGCCCTTGGTCCTGGGGAGCTGGATGCTCCTTGCCAGTGATGCATCTTGCTAAATTACAGTGATGGGAATCTCAGCTGCCCCTCCTGTCCTACCAGGCTTCTGAGAAATATGTGATGTTATGCTCAACAATATGTCTGTCTTTTTGAATTGGTGTTTTGTGGGGTTTTTTTTCCCTAAAGCTTACCTTCATAGGTATCTCAGGAACAGGGGGGGGGAAGGTGATGTTCATCTGAAAGACCACAAGCCCAGTTCCTTGCCTGTGCGGTTACGCCCATGAAACAGGTCTGGGTGCTGTGTGTGCGTGCAGGGTCGTGAGCCTCGAGACACAAGGAAATGGGCTAAAACAGGATTATTCAGCCACTCTCGGAGTGAGAGGCTAGAAGCGCTGCCAGCACGTGTCTGAGCTGTGCCTGTGCACTCAGGTTAATGACCCAATACAGAGCTGCCAGCATCGCTCTGTATCTACAGTAACATTTCACGAGCGGTACGATTGTTTGCTGTAGCTCTCACATTTATGTCTGATGTTGAAACTCCTTAGAAGAGAGCAGCTACCCAGGGTTTCTCAGCAGTGCCAGAACTCTCACCTGTTTCCCACACGGAGCCTCCTCCTTCCAAGCTGGTAGACCTGAACTTTTCCCGCTGAAGATGACAAGAAAGACATGGTGAGTGTTGAGCTATGCAGGCATGAGACAGCCTGAAGAGTCAGACCAGTGGTACACAGTTGGGAGATTGCCTGTCTAATGTTCTTTCTGGGAATCTTATTAATGTTATCTTATTATTTCATAATAGATATAACCCATGTGGTAGTGCTGGCAGGCTGTAATTGGGCCTTGCCAGGGAATTACTCATATTTTTCATTCTTGAAGGAATGAAGAGCATATTCGGTTATGCTAACGACCTCATTTGTGTGGATTCCATTCACTTGATATGTCTCGCTCATGAACTATTACAGCGAGAGTGATGATTTCTTAGCCAAAGTAAACGTCGAGGTGTCTCAAAGCAGATGCTCTCCTCTCCAGATGCTGAACGGATTCCTCTGCCGTGTTTGCCTCTCCTCCAGCAGCTGCAGACTCGCCCAAAGGTGTTCTTTTTGCACAACGTGTTTTGCTGATGGTGAGGTACATCTTTCCCTCTCAGTGTCTTGGGGTACTGTGAGAGACGTAGAGCTCTTTGAAACAGGGCAGGGGAAGTATTTGCTATCTCTTGCTGCTCTATAAATCCTTTCTGCCTATTTAGTCACCCTTGTTTGGGCCTTGGGCCTTTTGGGTGGCTTGTAAAACATTACAAGAAGTTGAGTGTCTATCCAAGTTCTTAGCTGAGGGGTTTTTTAACTCTCCACAGGGTATAAATGATAGTTTCAGCCATGGAGAACCTTCCTCTCCATATTTACAATTACTCTTCTTTGTGCACATATCAAAGCACAAGCCACATATCCTCGTCAATAAAAGCCCTTTCTAATTCTTTTTTATCCTCCCCAGGGGACCCCTTAGAGCCCTGTGGAACCTCGAGCAGCCCTTTAATTCCTCCTGCTTTGGTCCTTGCCACTGCTTGGGGCCTGTTGTTGTAGCAGCTACGCCGGCTGTGAAAAATGCTGCTCCTTAATCGAGCCGAGCGGTGGCGGCTGAAAGACACAAAGCGTTACCTGCCCATGGGGACCCAGCGCGCCACCCGCTTCTGCAGCGTTAGCAAAAATGTTTCCATGCATTTGTTTGTAAAACGTCTTTATCCAGCCAGGAGAAATGTCCCTTGAAGTGATCTAACCAAATAAATAAATAACAGTCAAAGACAATGCGGGGGGGGGGCGGGGGGAAGGGGAAGTTTCTAGAGGGAAATAAGTGATGGATTGGAAGAGATTTGAGGCTGTTGTGTCGTACAACTCGGTGCGCAATGTGACAGGCAAGAGTCCTCGCTGTGCTGCATCCTGGCACCTTCCATTTTAAATGAAGTCCTGAAAAATGCTGATTTAAAAGGGTTTAAGAAACAGAATAAAACAGCCTGATGTACACTGTGGACATTAGATCTTTTTTCATAATATATCTGCTGGTAGCCGTATCAAAATAAAGCTCCTCGGCCAAGGTGCAGGAGGGATGCCTGAGCTACCAGAGGTTTTTCAGTGCGTTCAGGCACACATCTGAGCAAAGAGAGGAATTATTTTACTTTTTACATATAATAATAACAAAGAGCAGGAATCTTGACCTGGAATTTGTCTTTGCTTTCCAAAAGCATCCCTGAGCAGTCTACAGAGACCAGAGGAAAATGTTGATTAATACCACCATTAATGAAAATAAACACGGGCTAAAATTCCAAGCGCTGTGCTTGCTTCTCAAAGCATCCAGGGATAGCAACAGATGCAATAAAGCAGAAATCCACTTTGGCGGCCAAGGGATAACATTTCCTACTTCAGACTCAAGCCATGGAGGGGGGGCGGCCAACGTACCACCCATAGCAGAGCAGCCCATGACCCTGAAGCTCTCTCATACATTTGAAAAGCCATCTCAGAAATGCAGCAGACTTGAACACTCCCGAGGGCAGCTTCCCAGCCCCTGCAAAGGGACTCATATCATTTACTGACCTGCATGGGACCTGGATGCTGTTCATGTGTATGTGCATTGGCTTTTTCCATCTGCGTATTTATCTCATTGATTTGAGCAAAGGAATTACAGGATTGAAAGAAAATTAATAGTTCCTTGCCCAGCCAGATTCTTATTTTGATTTGTTCCATTCTTGTCACTTTGAGTGAACTAAATAATTAATCATGTTACTGAAAATAATTAGGGCTAATATCACACAGATTACACTAGCCAGTTCTAACAATAATGTTGGTTAAAACATCTAAATAACCTGATATTTAATTATAGTCTGGCTTGTTTAGTGATGTACAGGTTTGGGGCTTTCTCTCACTCCAAATTTTGGCCAGCTACATTGAATAAATAAGAACTTTTTATAGCTGGGGTTCAAATTACCAAATACTTGCCTAAAGCAATCCCATTGATCAAGTGTATCATTTTTAATACAAATGTTTTTATTAGGACGCTTTGTTCAAGATAAATGAAGGATCAAATTAACTGGAGATTGGATGGGGTAGGAAATGCTGCAGCTGGATAATTTCAGCCACTGAGGCTGAACATTTCTTTCAAATGATGAGAAGTCATCAGCTAAGTCTTAATATAAAACACACACACATGGAGGCATCTCTGTATTGTTTCCTCTCATTGCTGCGACACACTTTATATGAAACATATTTGCGTTTTGTAGGACAGGCTGCAAACCCATCACCTCACTGCAACTAAAAGAGACTGAGATTTTATTCTGGCCAGAATTAGGTATGCTATCAAAATACCAGCATGCACCAAAACCCTCTTCCCACTCCCTCATTTTTCATCCACATTCTGCTGCCCCTGTTACCACTCAGCAAAACTCCTTGCACAGCTCTGCTCTTAACCCAAACATCTCCTTTGCAACCAGAACAGGGCAACCATTTTCCTCTTTTTAGGAAGAAAAACCACTAGAAGAGAGCCAGCACGAATATTCAACTGTTCTAGCATTCATGGTAGCGTAGCAGGAGCTGGACATGATCAAGAGTTTATCCATGACCAGCCAGTGGAAAATGACCATGTGAGTGAAATGCTGTTACTTTTATTTTTATGTATATGTATATAGATATAGATAGATATAGATATATATACACACACACACATACTTTTTAATCCAGACCAAATTAGGACAGCTATTTGGCATAACATTTTTTTGGCTGCTATGTAGAGCTGTAGATATTAAGTAGTTGCTTTCTGAAACAACTCTCCCTTCTCTGCATCCCGCTCCCAGAGCAATGTGTAAAGTGTTTGCTGATACAGGAATTACAGATGTTGGAGGAGCTGCAATAAAACCTCCCAAGATTTACATCTCCACCGTGAGGCTTCTCTGCGGGCTGACTTCACAGGGAGAGTTTTTACAGGCATTCAGGATCCTTTTAAATGTATCTCCAGAGGCATTTGCAATAATCGGAGGAAATCCCTTGAAGCCCATCAGATAAAATACACAGAGTTAGGAAGGGAACGCGGAGGTCAGTTAGTCCCCATGGACAAACTATTTTTGACTTGTTCAGGGACACAAAGCCAAGTTTCCAACTCATGCTGAGTGCCGGCTTCATGAAGACCTCCAGATGCTTGCAGCCTCACCCCAGGTCCAGTTTGGGCTGGCTTACAGAATGAAAATAAAATTAAATCTCCCAAAACTGGTGGGTTTCTTCTTAATTTGGGGTAGAGAGGAAATTTCAGCTCTTAGACCCGGATCCAACCACACCTAATGCCTGTCCCAGTGCTCCATTGATGTGCCAGGCTGGTGCTTCAAGCAGGGAAATACGCAGCACAGCTTTTAGAGAGAATTATTACTTTATTCATTACTTCAGTGCAAGAAGTAATGAGCCCAGGTGGAATTACAGGTGGTAATGAAAAACAGAGACTTGTTTTTCTCAGGTATCATTTGTGGCCACTTCAACTATATGTATTATGTACTTGTACGTGCTTATACATATTTATATGTGTGCAAGTACCTGTACATGTACCACGTATATATGACAAAGATACAAAGGATTACAGATATATATATGTTTGTCATGTTACATCCCTATTTTGGAGCTGCAGGCTTTGGGTTGTGAAGGCTTGTATTTTGCTTTTATGCTGTGGCAAATAATAGCTTATTGCCCTCATCATAAGGTTTAAAACCTGTGACAATTACATTTGCTGAAGGAAGCTCTAACTTCACTTTGGAAAACTGCAGTGTATTGGCCCAAGGTGTATTTTGTCCAGAAGAGCTGCAGCCATTGTAAGAAAAACAAGCGAACAATCAAATTTATGAGTTATAGTTAAAGAGATGGGGAATGAGAGCAAATTAACCCCTTTACGCTGTAGCCAAGGCCACAGCACAAGGACGTCGCCGCTGCCTGCCCAGGAAAGTGAGGAATGACAGCAACAGAGTGTATCGGTAATGGGTAACTTGGTACGAGGCAAGCAATTTAATTTCTATAGGGAGCCCAGTGACTGAAAGCAGCACTAATGCTGATTAATCCGTGCCCACCCCACCCCCCACCTTTTCTGTCCCTAATTTCTCAGTGCTCAGTGCTCTTTCCTCCTTTCAGTGATTCCCACCGTGCAGGTACATAAGGCACCTCATGTACCTACACTGAACACATGTAAAATCCCTCCGATTATGCTATTGCCTTTATTAGCCTGTGTGACAGTTTATACCACTGTGTTTATCTCTGCTGATTCTAAAACAACGTATATAGTTCATTTAATTACTATTTTAGTAATTTACCACAAGAAAATCTAGATTTTTCATCAGACTTTCGGGGTTGGTGTTTTTTCAGGTGGGATTTTGCAGCCTTGCATCCCTGTTTGGTTCCCAGGACCGTTCTCAGAGGACAGGATCTGATGGGACACACATTCTTCCCTGCTTCTTTTCTCAGTCAGGTATAAGCACAGGTAAACTCAAAGGGGAGAAAAGTTCGTGCTCCCCACAACTGTCCTTATTTTAGGAAAGCTGACCTGGCTTGACTTCAGGAGGCTTGTTCGTTTCGGTTTTGTTTGGTAGATAATCTGATTTCAGGGAGAGAAAGGCATGCTCTAAGTTTAGAAACTACCCAGGTTTGGCCACCCAAACAACATAAGAGCTCTTCGACTCTTTTCTGTGTTGGGAAAGCTCAGTTAAGTGCAATGTCCCGCCTCTGCCTCCTGCATCTCCTGGAAAAGCCATGGAAGTGAGTCATGGATTGCTTCATCCAGCAAGACCTTTATTGACTGCTGCTATTGCGAAAAGAGATTTCCCCATCTGCGGCAGCAGCTGGGCTGCTGTGTGTGGCTGAAACTGCCTGTGAAAGCAGAGGATATCTGGGAGACACGCTGATCCAGCACACTTTCAGGCAGGAATGCATCTGAGGACAGAGTTTGGCAGCGAAAACTGAAAACGGGAAAGTGTGCAGAAGTTGCAGGAACAAAATCCTGATTTTTCACATATTGCCTTCAAAAGGAGAGTGATATTTCTGGGGGAAATGCCAGGATTTTCAGTACCTGGTTTTCTTTTCTGACTTTCAGAGAGGCCTGCCCAATGGGATAGTGGTGAAGTTTGATTGATTTGTTTAGAGAAAAAGTGTTCCCAATTGCCAAGGAGGCTGGGCTGTGTATGCTGGTTAAGAGCAGGCACTACTTCTGAGCACCTGCGTTCACGGGCATTAATAATAATGTGCTGTGCTTTAACCCCAGCCAGCAACTCAGCCCCACACTGCCGCTCGCCCGCTCCCCTCCGCTGGGATGGGGGAGAGAATCAAAAGGGTAAAAGTAAGAAAACTCATGGGTTGAGATACAGACAGTTTGGTAGGTAAGGCAGAAGCCACGCATGCAAGCAAACAAACCCAGGAATTAATTCATCACTTCCCATGGGCAGGCAGGTGTTCAGCCATCCCCAGGAAAGCCAGGCTCCATCACGTGTAACGGTGACTTGGGAAGGCAAACGCCATCACTCCAAACATCCACCCCTTCCTTCTTCTTCCCCCAGCTTTATATGCAGAGCACGGTGCCGTATGGTCTGGGACATCCCTCGGGTCAGCTGGGGTCAGCTGTACCGGCCGTGTCCCCCAGCCTGCTCGCTGGTGGGGTGAGGAGCAGAAATGCCCTTGGCTCCGTGTAAGCCCTGCTCAGCAGGAACTGAAACATCCCTCTGTTATCAACACTGCTTCCAGCACAAATCCAGAACACAGCCCCACGCTCGCTACTGTGAAGAAAATTAACTCTAACCCAGGCAAAACCAGCACCTAATAATACTACTAATAACAGAGCTAACAGAACTTCTCCTTAGGATAGAACAATTTTTAAAAGTACATGGTTTAAGGCAAAATAGTTCTGACTTCTGCCTGAGGTTATGGACATGAACTCTAGCTGGTCAAAGAAAGACAGTAAACTCATGGTCAACTGGTGTCAAAGAGATGGCTGGGAAGGGGGAGAACCTCCTGTTGGCCAAGAGGTTGTAAACTCTTGCACAGAGGAGCAGTGTCTTGGAGGACTGAGGATCAGCCAGGTTGCATGGGAGGCCAATGGACCTCAGACTTGGTCATTGCTGTCATGAGAAGCACAATATCAGTGCTGCTGAGGTTGGGTTTACATCTGACTTCAGCTGGAGCAGGATCAAGGACTTCATTATTCAGCATCCACTCCATCTGCTTTCCTGAAAATGTGTGCAAAGATTAAACATGACAAGGAATTTGTTTCCAAGAGACTGATATTTTGGGATGGATTAAGAAACCCTCCTTTTCCTGGAGACTGAGGCAGGCTGGCTCTGCCTCTCAGCTCTGGTCTCCTCCATGCTGGCCAGTACCACAGCAGAACAGAAAATGGTATCACAACCCTCATGGCTTTTGGAGTTTATGTCTCTCCTTTTCCTACAGACCCCTTCAAGCTGAAAGAAGACAAGTTCATCAGATGTCATCTCAAGAATATCCATCTGCATCCAGGCATCCTGTGTGAGAAATGACTTGTCGGGCAATACTAGGGCCGGTGTTCACCTGTACTGATACATCTCCTGTCAGCGTCCACACCCCCGTTGACAAATTGAATTTCACCTTGATTTCATCTTTCCAGCTAACACAGATTAACTGGGAGCTGTGTAGAAATTTTTTTGTTTGTTTTTTTTGCTTTGAAAGCATGCAGAAGGAGCAATCCTACAGATGTTGTCTGAGAAAATCCTGCCCTCCTGGTAAGCGACCCAGATCAATGTATTGCTGGAAACAGAGACACCAGAGGTACCAGCACCTCCTCTAAGGTTTTGAGCACAGTAAATGTAAACACCTGTATTATTACAGTGTTTTAATACTGTTTTCATGTCTCCCAATCAGCATCTCCTCCAGGGTTATTGTCTCCATCTTTTCTCATTCAGCCTGGCATGGTTGGCTAAGATACTTCTTGAAGTGACTCTAGGATATCTCTGAACATCTATCGTGGCCTTGTGTGTGAGGCAAAGACAGCCAGTCCACCGCTCAGGCGGGCAGGAATAGAGCCGGTGGCTTCAGATCCTGGAAGAAAACCACCTGTATTACACTGTACTCAGTACATATGGCTGTGTACACATACACCGGTGAGAAGAGATCATTCCTTCTCACTCTGTTCAGAGAAAAAGACGTAGGAAATGGAGGCTGTGATGAGATAAATGGCTATTATGAGGTATAGGCATTTTTAATTAGCTCCTGCAGACCGCACCACACTGCTAATGAGCTCTTGCCAAGTTTCATGCGATTCGTCTTTACTTTTTGTAACTCTGTAATAGTAACAATATAATCATTTTCTATAATAACCATGATAAACCCCAGATAATCCTTCTGTAACTCCTGCATAAGCTTCACATAATTAAATCAGTTGGTGCAACATTCTTGGTCTAAGGCATGGATGAATATAGCACAGCTCTGCTACCCAACGAAGAGGACAATGTGCAGAGCATAGTCCCCACGTCCTCCTACCCCTAGAGCTGGATAAATCCAGTGTAAGACTGGAATAGGGTTAAAAAGGAAAATGGTCGTGTTTGGATCTCAGATTAGCCCACAATTGCCAAAGCGGAGGCCAGAATATTACCAAAGCAGTGAATGTGGTCCTGAGGGAAGACCGTAATTTGTGTTTGGTGGGTTGGCAAACAGGCAGCTGCTGGGCTCCCAAAGCAGAGCCTGGGTGGGTGGGGAGGTGTGAGAAGGGAGGAGGGGAAGAGACATCACAGGAGTCCCACTTTCATCTGCCCTTTGAAAGAAGGGGGAGTATTTCTCAGCACTGCCGAGAATGCAATTTAGATAAATAGCTGGCAGCTCCTATGAAGAGTTTATCCAGCTTGTTATCTTTCACTGGTCTGCTCTGATTGATGTACCCCAGGTGGTGTCATACGTGCTTCTTCTTTTCTTCCTTTTTCTTTTAGGTAGGAGACACGTTTTCCGATAATTACTCTTCTTACAAGAATTTCTCATGCAAAAGTATATACACATTCCAAAGGAACAGCCTCTGCGCTCGAGTTGGGTGAACAATTGCAGATCTGCTGTCCTCCCTCCAGGAGCCTGGTGGTGATGAAGCCTGTTGTGATAGTGCCTTTAGATAGGAACCTAGCTTCTCGCTTTCCTGACTCATGTTTAAGCCTGCACAGTTTATTGTCAACTGTAAGAAATTTACCCTTGGGCAGAGAAAGGCAGCTGCCACCCACAGCAGTGCCGCAGACTTGATTCCTGCAAGGACTTCCGAGCATAGCTGTGGGAGAGCAAAGGCATCCCAGACAGTCCTGCCACACATCCCCATCCCACAATTTCACGGTCAACAGAGGTGGGGAGATCAACAGAGGTGAGTGAGCATCCAAAATCCTCCTCATACATTCCCTGGGTAGCAATTAGTGCTACAGTGTGGCCCAGCTAATGTGACAAACCTCAGTTTAGGACAGTGGCATGGAGGAAGGTGAACTTGTAACACAAACCTGCTTTGGCTCTCCAACAGCCCCTGTGCTCCCAAGCACCAAGATGTGCACACAGGTGGTTCAGGGTTATTTGTGCTGACATGGAGGGCATGGGCTGCTGGCTGCTGCCTCCTCCTTGCACTCTCCTGGGGCCAGCGACCTTCTGCTGCGTTTCAGATGAGCATTTTGTACCCATTAGGAGCTGACAGTGATTGGGATGTTTTGTCTCTCCATCTCCTACACCCACACACAAGTCATTAAGTAACTCCTCTGCTTTGTATCCCTGTCCCCAGTCACCTGTAATGGCTTCATTCATCAGCCTGCTCTTGTTTTGGCTGTGTTTTAGTGTGTACTGTGGATTTTTTTAGACTGGGTGCTCTGCATGCACTGCACTGTGATCTCCATGACCTGCTAACACAGGGACCAGCAGCACATTGCAGTCTTTCATGCTGCCTCCTTCCAGCTCTTCTTCTCTGCCAGATGCTTCCACCCAGACTTTCCTTGTTCTGTTGTGATCTCCTCACCTCTGAGCATCTTTCTTGTGCCTTTACTTTAATAACTGGCCACGAGAAGAGCTTCATAGATTTCAGGGAGGATGTTCACACTCATGCTTTTAAGCGAAGGACTAAGGAAAAGATATTAATCTAGAAGACAGTGAAATGTGTTGTGAAACAGATATGATGCCCTGAGAACAAAAGTCCATTTCATTAAGAGACAGGAAAATCCAACCTCAACAGTAAACTCTGACAGTGTTTGGACGTGTTCTGGTTGGTGGAGCATCCAGATTTTACTGTTTGCAAATTGGGCTCTTAACTGAACCAGGTGCTGAACAAGTGCTTTCCACAGGTCGCTGAGTCCAACTTTATTCTAAATAGCACCAGCCCCAGGCCAAATTCACTCCTGAAATAAATGGACTCATCTCTCACTTACAAAGCCACATGCCCTGGCGTAGCGCATCTTCTGCGGTAGCTTGCGGCACCAGGAAACGCACAGCAGGCTGAGTTGCTCTTCAGCTCTCCTGCGGGCAATGCAGCTACACACCGGCCCTCATACGGGTTACTGCCTTTCTGCTCCAGTTATTGCCGCAGTTTATGAAATCCTGCAGTGAAAATGTACTTTTCATCTTAAGGGGAGGCAAAAGGCTAGAGGAAGCCCACCATGAAAGTACTTGGAGCGTTGGGTGGTCTCCTTCCCTTTGTTTGGCTGCCTTCTACCTCTCTCACATCCCGTGCTGTAGGAGCCACTGCCAAAATACTGCTCCGTTACAGTCTTTCCTGCCTGCTATATATCAGATGGACGCAATTTTGTTCTGATGTGCACAGATTCCACCAACTACTGCAGCTCATCTCTTCCGTAACTAAATGCAAGCAGCAAGGGAAGTCTGGGTATGGATGATCACCAAATTTGAGCATCAGAAGTATGTCCTAGTCACCTGAAAGCTGAAGTATTACTTTAATATTTTTTTTCTTCTTGCTGCTAAGGGGAAAAAGGAAAAAATTATTTCAGAATTAACTAGATACTCCTTTACCCTTATAGAGGGGTTGCTGCGGTTGCTCATTTTCTCGGTGCCCGCTCTGAAGTACTAGTGCCACATCGAGGCTGTCAGATCCAAAGACACTGGGGGGGAAAGGGTAGAAAAGATAACAACGATTTAGTGTTTAAGGCCTGAAAGAGGCTTTTAAAATCTTCTGCTTTCTCCCCGCGCAGCAAGCCTGGAGACACTCAAACCTCAACTAGGCAAGCCCTAAATCATCAGGCAGAGATTTCCCCCTGCTGAGGATGAAAGAGCGTCTCCTGCATCCTCCGCATGGCTGGATGGGGGCAGGCAGACCTTCAGAGCCTTGGCCAGAGCATGAACCTGCCCAAGCACTGACAGGTCTTAATGACCCTGGTCAGCCCTAGCTGGGCTCTCCACCCCCATCCAGGGGCCCAGAGCCCATTTAAGCCCAGCCTGGCAGCGTGGGTCTCCAGTGCTCCCAGCCCAGGAGCAGTGTGGGTCTCCAGTGGAAGCACAGCCATGCACATGCTTGACCATGACCGCCCAACATCCACTTGGAGAAGATGGTCTTCCCAGCTAATACCAGCACGGTAGGGTCTTGTTTTGCTTAAGGATTCAAACTGGTGGGTTTGTGGCTCGTGCTCTGTAAGTGTGAGCTTGCTGCAAGGGTTGCAGGGGGGAGCAGGGTGTTTGTGGTGGTGTCCGGGGAAGGATGGGGACAGCCCTGCCCCAGCCATTTGTGTCCCCTGAGCACCACAGCTGCTGACCTGCAGCTTAAATAAGCTTTCCCCAGCCTCCTGCACTGGCTTTGCACGGAGCTGTGCCTGCATGAGAAACTCAATTCCTTTAGGATCTGATGCTTTTAGATGTGAACAAGCATAAGGCCCTGGGCAGAGGTATGGGAAGCCGTGTAATTCCCCTCTTACACACAGAGGTTCACCTTTTCCTATTTACTTCTGAACATTTTTCATTACGATGTTCTCACAATGCTTTAGGGCTGGAAACATCAGGAATATAAATCAGAGCTTGTCATTCACAGCCATCCCGTTTATTTTACATTAATGTATGTTTTCTGTTAAAATATCACACATTTAGTCATGAATCTTGGCTATTATCAGATGCTTATTGTGCTCATTTTCCTTCCTTTTTATTTGCACACGTGAAATGCTGTGTTTAATGATGAATTGGCTTCTGATTGAAGGGATCAGGCTGTTTGGAAAGTCACAGCCTGCATGGCCTCTGTGCTCTGACTTAGCAATTTAGTCACCACTGTTCCCCTGGGCTTTATCCCCCTTCCCACTGGTGAAGGTAGCGAGGGAGCACGGAAAGCCTCTTCTCCACTCTTTTCACAGCTAATACTAGAGCAGAGTTCGGTATGCTCCTTTAGACTAAAAATCTGGAGAGAAAAAAAAATAACATAAAAGGAATCTATAATTCTGGAAGGATTTGAGGATTTGTCTGGGGAGGCTGAGAGTGGGGAGCCTTCCCCTGTCACTGTTGGCATCAGTCAGCTGTAAAATGCTTCCTGAGAAATGAAGGCATAGAGAGGGGGCAGGTCTTATTATCCTGGGCTGTCTGGTAGGAATCAGAAGGGAGGTATGTAACCAAATGAGATTTTTTTTCGGCTGTGAGCCTCCAGCTGCATGACATTTCCAATTATCCAAGCACATACATATGGATGCGCAGCCCCCCACAGTCCCGTGCGGTGACGGAGGGCCTGGCGGAGGCAGCCCAGCACCGCTCTGCCGCCATCCTGCTCCTGCAGGTGGGCACAAATCCCAAAGCCTCATTTAAAGGACAGCAAAACTTTGTCCTTGAGATGTCTGCGCACCGTCAGGCTGCATGATGTTCAGCAGCTTTTTGAAGCGTAGTCCAAAGCCTCGATGAGAGTGAAGATACTTATTTCTTATGGAGCTCTTCCTCCCCCTGATGCTTTAGCTCAGGCCAGTGGGCAATTAACTAAATCTCAGGCAGACAAGTTTGGGCATCCCATAGGACCAATCGTGGGTTTCCTGAGGGGTGTGAGCAAGGACACCGTTGTCTCTCACAAGGGTTATTAATGACAGGGAATTCATCCGTCCTCTGGCGTAAAAGCTGTTAACACCCAGTTTCAATGAGTGAGAGCCCAGATAGCCAACACGGGCTGAATTGGAGAGCGTGGGGTGGGGGGGAAGTAACCCATCATACTGATCAACCCTCGTTGGCAATGGAAAATGGGGGGGTCCTTGAAAGGATGCTCTTCTCCCAGGTTTTCGAGATTAGGTACAGGATCTGGGCTTTGTAAATGTTACAGTTAGGTCTGCTGATCAGATATGAAAAATAGATTATTTTTTTCCTATAAGTTTCATTTATACTTATTAGAGTGCTACAAGTAATAATACCAGGAAATAGATTTGCAGGCAGAAGTATGATTTTAAAGTTAAGGATGTTCATTTAATTTCAGCTCTTGTCTTCTAGATGTGCCTCCTCCTAATGCTCTAAATAGCTCCTCTGCCTTTTTGATGTTTACACCCTTCAAATGCATAAAGACAGTTCTCTACAATTCCTCATTTTGCCAAGCAATACATACTTAGTGCTTTTCATCTCTCTCCATAAATCAATCCTTTTCCTCCAACAGGAGCTAGAATAGGATTTATATTTTTTTCCTTATTAGATTTGTACTGAGAATTTCTTTTCAGAAACAGATAAATGATACAAGGTTTTTTCATGACAAAGCACCCTATCATACATTATTAGCAAACACTTCCACAGTAGAACAGGAATAAAAATAGAAAGTGAGCTATAAAAAAGAACGTATAGCAGGATAGCATCTAATCTCGCAGCATGGTACTAAAAGTGGAGCAGTTCCTTCACATTTCTTTGCAGATCTTCAAGGAAAGATCCAGGAGGCCGAAGGAACGCTTAGCATCTTTTACTTAAGGATTTCGTTAAATTCTGTGCGATCTTTGACATCAAGTTAATGAATTTTCTCCTTATTCAAAAAGCCCACCTACCGCTTGTGATGCGTTTGAAGCTGAGGATCCTTTCTAGCTGGCTTGGCTGCTGTTCCCTGCCTTGCTGTCCCTCTTCCCTGTATCTCAGCACAGCACTGGTTGTGGACACACTCTTCCACAAACCTTTACCTGAGAAACCACCTGAGTTCCAAATTCTTTCGGGTGCCACTTATCTCAAAACCAGATTTTATTTTTAATAGAAGCTTTCAGTGGAAGCCATCAAACATGAACTGCTTGGGGTTCTCACCTGGCAGGTCAGACTAACAAGTACATAACGTGTTTTTTAGATTGCTTCTTCTGATGGACCCTTCCCAGGGATCACACCCTCTGACCTAGGTGGTTGCCAGTGCTTTAGAGGCTGCTGTCAGATAAGGCTTGCTGAGGAAAAACAGGCACCCTCAGGTTTCCCATATTTCTGAAAGCAATTTTGGTTGAAGTCCAGCAAGCCCTGCAAAAATGGATTTAAAATGAAATTACAAATGAAAGATGAATGCTTAAATAGACAAAAATTTCAGCAGCTATTTGTCGGGAAAAGATTGAGATTTTGGAGATTAGCATGCCTGGGCAATTGCTGCCAGGGGACAGAGGCATATGCGGGTGGCACTCAGACGCATGTTCAGCTGAGTGCTCTCTGGCTTGGTGTTCTTCCCTGCGTTGCTCTTTCAGCTATGAATACAAGGAGTGAGGAAAGGAGAGGCAGATGGATGGGTTTATTTACCTCACTTGTGGCTTCAGGGGGTGAATTTGAGAATGGGAACATCCCCCTGGGGCTGACCCGGGGCTGGCTTCCAGGTCCCAAAGGCTACCTGGGAGCTGGTATGGAGATGGGCAGAGGCAACGAGGTTTGAACCTCAAGCATTTTGGTGATTATTAAGTACATGTGGCAAATAATAAGCTGTGCAGCTGCAGCATATATATTGAGGGAGGGAGCCTGGAGGTAGCTTCTATCATCTTGCAAAGGAGCAGGTGCTGCAAAGGAAACCAATATCTGAAACTTTTAGCAGAATGCCAAAGATCTTCTCTAGAGCTGCTGCCAGCAAGCTGAGAGAAGGCAGAAAACCCAACACTGCTTTGTAATAAACCAAACTGGTGCCAGAACTTGTGCGCTGGGTTTTGTGACTGTGCATTTTAATCTTTGTTCTCGCTGTCCTTAGAGCTGGGTTAGCACAGCAGTGCGTCTGGCCACTTCCCTGGGATGGCTTCTTGTTGGACACTACTGCAGGTTTGTCTTCTGTAGCAGTGTGTTCTTGTTGCAGCAACTTCATTGCTTCTACCTTGGGGCCTGCTGGGTCCCCATGATTTATGGTCTGGCATTTTGAAGTTTGCCATTTGCTAGCTTAAAAGAGCATTTGAATATGTTGGACAGAACAGTTTAGGTTGGAAAAGACCTTTAATATCATCAAACCCAACCATTAACCCAGCACTGCCAAGCCCACCACTAAACCAGGTCCCTAAGTACTGCGTGTAGGTGGCTGCTAACCCCTCCAGGGATGGTGACTCCACCTCCCTGGGCAGCCTGTCCCAGTGCCTGACCACCTTTGTAGTGAAGACATTTTCCCTAATATCCAGCCTAAACCCCCTGGCACAACTTGAGGCCGTTTGCTCTTGCCCTGTCGCTTGTTCCCTGGGCACAGAGACTGACCCCCCCTGCCCACAGCCCCTGTCAGGCAGCTGGAGGGAGCGATCAGGTCCCCCCCGAGCCCCCCCTCTCCAGGCTGACCCCCCCCAGCTCCCCCAGCCGCTCCCCACAGGGCTTGTGCCCCAGCCCCTTCCCCAGCCCCTGCCCGGCTCTGGACACGCTCCAGCCCCTCCACGTCCCCCTGGCAGTGAGGGGCCACAGCTGAGCCCAGGGTTCGAGGGGCGGCCGCACCAGTGCCCAGTGCAGGGGGACGGGCACTGCCCTGGCCCTGCTGGCCACGCTGGTTCGGGTACCAGCCAGGCTGCTGCTGGCCACCTTGGCCACCCGGGCACACGGCCGGCTCCTGCCCAGCGGCTGTTGGCCAGCCCCCCCAGGCCCTTTCCCTCTGGGCAGTTCCCAGCCCCCTGCCCCAGCCCGCAGCGCTGCGGGGGCTGCTGTGACCCACGGGCAGGGCCCGGCACGGAGCCTGGTTGAACCTCGGCCCCTGGGCCCGGCCTGCCCAGCCCCCCCGCAGAGCCCCCTGCCCCCCAGCAGGGCAGCTCCCCCCAGCCGGGTGCCACCTGCAGAGTGACTGAGGGTGAGCCCCTGACTGCCAGGGCCAGATCTTTGCCACCTGTTACCACTCCAGGTCCAGACCTTTGTGAGAGGAATGGTACAAAAGGCCTCTCGCACTGGATACTGAAGAGGACAGTGGACTTCTACCAGGGATGGCTCCTCCATGATCGTCTCCACTGTAGAAGAATGAGGCTGGGTTAATTAGCACTGATGACATACAGCTGTGGTTGGCTTCAGGGGTGGTGGGTTGGCCGATGTAGATAAGGTGCAGCTGTGGCTGGTTCTGTTACTTGGTTGAGAGCCAATGAAGAGAGGCAGCTGAGGAAGAAGTGGGGAGAGGAAGAAGTAAGAGGAGAGAGAATATATGTCCTGGAGGAGGTGAGAGGAGGAGAAGGCAGCAGAGGGACTGGATGAAGAGTATGCTGGTGTGAGATGGTAAAAGACCTTGTTGCATCTTGATGGTTTTGAGAGTGCTGTGACACTCCACATACGTCAAAGTGCTGATTAATGCTGAGACCTGAAGTGGTGAGAGCCATTTATGGATATCTGTGTAGTGTTCATCCCTCTGACACCCTGAGGTGTGTGGCAGGTCCTGGGACAGGACCTGAGGATGGTGCTGGCACCCAGGCTCTGTCAGGATATGTTGGGAGCTATCTCTTCTGAGTTAGCAACATAGCTGAGGGACAGGTGTCTGTAAGAGTGGGACCTGCCATAGCCTAGACCCAAGGACTGAAAACACTTGGATACTTTACTCGAAGGGGAGGTTTTGAAGTGTTAGCAATTTCTAGTTCTCAGTGTTGCTGGTGGTGTAGATCTCTGCTTTCCGCCTTAGAAAAATAGTATTATTTTATTTTTAAGTTAATACAAAACCATCAATAACTAAATGTAGTCCCTCTCAGACACAGAAACTTGAAAGGTCAACTTCTTAAACTCAAAGGCCCATGTTTCAAAAACTTATAGTAATATTTTTGACCCATTTTAATTGTCTTCCCTGAGATGTGCTTGAATGTCACTGCCCCTCCACGGGGATGCTGAGAACTGCTCGGTTTTGCTATTGCTGCTGAGAACAGATTTCTTTAACTGCTCTTGCTAGTGCTGCACAGAAGCTTAGCGCAGCAAGACGATAACAGCTAGGAGCTGGTGGTGAGAAGGCCTCTGAAATTCAGGTTGTGGGTTAGTAAAGAGCCCAAACTGACTGATTCTGTTGAAGTCGTGCAGAAAGATGGCAGTGGTTTTGGTATTTCAATGTCAAGAGCAGTTGTACACCTTGATGGTGCAAAGCAGGTAAATGCACCTGGTCCAGGCACCAAGTGTCTCACCTCCGAGTCCCCGGGTGGAGATCAGACCTGGTGCTGGAGAATCTCTCCAAAGACTAAATGGATACCCCTCTGCCCTTCGTGTGTGTATGTATGTACACACAGATGCGTGTGTATCTATATCTACACATACTTGCAAAGTCTGAAATAGCACAAGCTGTCTGTGTTTGCTGCACATTCTGTTTCTTAGGGCAACATTTAGACTGTGAACTCCCCGAAGAAAAGCCTATCTTGCTGAGTGTTTCCAACACGCCTAATCCTCCTGGGCTTTCATTTCCTGACTGCCTTTTAATGTAATGTAAAGATCAGAAATAATATCTTCCATTAAAACTTTATTAGGTAGTTCTTCCACTTAAGAGAGCTGTTTCACTTACTCCCAGCCAAATGAATTCCAGTCATTGAAAGCTAAACATGAAAATTCAGAAGGGGGAGGCAGAAAGCAACCCGCAGCCTTGGGAAGATGAGGAAAAACAGGAGTGGTGGGTTCAGTGACCTGTCTGAGAAGATGCACATAGCTCAGTACAGAGTCCTGGGCCAGAGCTATGTGTGACAGGGCATGAGAATACAACAGCCAGCATGGGAAATTTCTTGGCAAGGGGAGTATGCAAATGCATGTCCCCCACTTCTGCATCCTGCTGATTTTTTATTGGAGTCTGTTATAATTATTGGGAGCACCAGACATCTGCTTGCTTCCATGGATGTTGCTAAGGCTGCTGGTAGGCTGATTGATGTGTGGTTACCACCGGAGAGCAGCTTGAGTGGCAGCAGCTGACCTTGTTAGGAGCATCTGCATCACTCCTTACCTTCCCTCTGGCTTTTGCCATGACCTTTGGATACAGATCGATTTCAGATTAGTGTTTGTTAATAATAAATACCCTAAAATTAGGATCCAAGTAGACAAGTTTTGAAAAGGTTAGAGAAGCTCGGGGCAAGTTAGTGCAAGATTCTGCTTGCCATGCTGGTGGTTTGTCTGTGGTCTATTTTCCAAAAGTATTCTCCATTCATTACCTACAATTCCAGAGCAAAACCAGCTGGACAGCCCCAGGATGGGGGAGCTGTGGTGTGGCACCTGTGCCTTCTCAGCTGGGCTGTACAAAGCCCTGATAGTCCAGGGGATGGACTATAACTTATTTTTCTGGGCACATTATGGTGTGTTGATGGAACTAGCATTTTGCCAAGCAAAGAAGGGTAAATGCATCCAGCTGTACTGGACTGGCTTCACTTCATAAGTGACAGGCAAGGTCTGTCATTTTCCCTCCAACAGTTATATTGTCCTCCCCACTCCATTTGCAAACTTCTGGCTGCACAAATAGATCAAAGTATGCTTATGCATTATATATATATATGATATGGAAGCTGAAGGCCATGTCAGAAAATAAATTTGTATCTAGACATTGTACCCAGCCATGTAGGAAAGCCCACAGAGAGCATCGCTGATCATCAACTATGAACTGGTTAAATAAAAACTTTGATCCATATCATCAAAGGTATTTTGTGCATCTTTGCAACATCTTCAAGTGTTCAGTAACAAAAATAAAGCTCTGAGGGGTAAATTAACTGTGTCATGGGTGATATAAAGCTGCATCAGTACCTATAAAGTGCTGTAGCAATACAAGAGAATTGAAGTAATGAACAGAAATGCTCAGTTAGAGCTTTTTCCATATTTTATGTTAATCATTAGGGTAGAGCTGAAATTAGCTTTAATTGATATTAAGGGTTGAAAAAATGAATCCTCTGGAGAATGAGTCTCTTTAACCTTTAATGATGCAGTAAATAAAATATCCTGTCAACATTTGTGCAACAGTAAGGGTTTTCAAAATTCCATATCTGTATGGTGAGTGATTCAATATGCCTAATTCTCTCCATTACAGCAGATAAAAGTGATGTCAGTGCATAAATTCAGCTACAGGTTTTCCATGTTTCCAAGCTATCTGTCATACTCTGGTAATTCCCCATGCAGGCTTGTTACTTCTAATAGGGAGACAGAGAGAGGAAGGAGGGACTGAGAACTAAACAAATTCTGCACGCCAGCTTTTTCATTTGTGCACCTTCCGACTTGCAGGCTGCTGATGCCAGGGTATCAACAGAGATAATACCAGAAAGCAGAGGGGTAAGGTAAAAGGAGGAACGCTGCCTATTCTTCCTTTCAGGTGAAATATGTCTGAATAAGTTTCATCTTTCACTTTAAAGGCAAGGGAGAATTGCAAAAGATTTCAATACTTTAGGGACACTTAGTTTGGTAATAGTCAGGCCATTCTTCTATCTGTCAGGGCTCAGCCTGGTATTGAAAGTCCTAATAACTGACTTGGTGAAGCGCATGAAATATTCCTCCGCTGTAAGCAGGAAACCTGTTTTTCATAAAATCCATTTGATCATCGCAATCAACTGAAAGTATTACATCATTTAGGCAAGTTACCGTAACATTGATGGTTACTCTGCTATAGCTAACTAAGAAACAGAAAACAAATCTCCCCACTCATTAACCACCTTTGTCTTTCTTCAGGACTGATACAATAGCAGTTCTCATATCATAGGGAATATAACTCCTCTGGAAAGTTCCCAGCAAGCCTTTCTGTATTAAGAGGAATACATTGCTGCATACTTATAAAAGCCTTCCTGAGTGATGCTGGTGTTTTACCAGGGTGTGAGGCTGTTATGCTTGCACAGTGATTCAACAATAACTTACCCGATGAGATACAACTGTAAAATCTGTAGGAAATGCATATTTTTTTAAGATGCTGGTGTAATATTGATTTTCTTCATTTTTTATTTTTTTTTTCCTTCTGAATTACGGTTTGGGAGGGTTTAGGGGAGGAATTGAAATAGAAGTGTCCCGAAAATAAGCTTGTACCTTGTACTGTGTTTGGAAGCTCTTGTCTCTGACAAAGACCCAGCTATCTTGGGACAATACAATGTCCCAGGCCTGCCAGGGATGCACTGAAACAGTTAAAGGAATCGGCAAAGGTCGAGATAAAGTAAATAAGTGTCACCAGTGCAAACATTAGAATTAATTGCCAATATGTCTGGTTTAAAAAGGAAACAGCCAAACCAGTGAGGAAAAAATTGTAATGAATGTATGGCTACTAGGACCAGCAGACCCTTGGCCAAGTCACATCCATTTCTGAGGGGTGGCCAGCAAAGCAACGGAAAGTGCTGGGAATGACGGAGGCAGCCCTTATAAGCACAGTAATTTTATGGAGTTAAGGCACAGAGGATCTAATTTTCTTTTAGAAGACTCATTACCATGATTTTGTTACACATTATTTATGGGCTGTTATGATAGTCCTGGCAGGTCATAATTGGCTGAAGCCAGAGAATTAGTCACATTTTTCACATTTGGAAGAATGATCTGTACAGTTACGCTAATGACTTCATTCCTGGACATGCCACGTGCTGGGCAAGGGTTGCCTGTCTTGGTACAGCTGAATTAACCCTTTCTGGCTCTAAGCGCCATGCAAAGGCACTTGATTCTGTTCATGAGACACCAAAATGAATTTTCTTTACTTCAGAGTTGCTGTTTGGCATGTAAGTGACTTGCTGCATTCGTGATGGTTTCCCCTTTCTTTCCCTTTCCTTGAGCCTGGCATTAGTTTTGCCTGGCACTATTTTGCTATGGGAGAAATGCATTTTTTTAATTAGTCCATCCATGCAGGGTTATTGGACTCTCCCCATCAGAGCTACTGCAGCAGTAAGACAGGCCCAGTTCTTCCACTGATGGTTTTTAACCCCTGGTAAAAGATGAGCAAGAGTTTAAACTGAGAAAGGACCTCATTGGCAGCATTCCTAACGATGCCTTGCAGTGTACATAACAAAACCCAAACAATTTTTCACAGGTGATGAATCAGAAGGGAGCACTATAATTGTTTTATCTGCCTTTTGGGACAGCACAAGCTGCTTAGTCTTGAATTAGAGCCTGGTGAATGTGGCTGCATCTTCCTGAAAAATTGACAGCTTTGACTTGGGGATTTCCAGTGATCGGGAATCCACTGCACTGCCAGCTGACCACTCCCAAACCCCTTAACTGCTGTTGCTAAAGAATGGACATGAATTCTTGAATAAATTTGTATTATGTTGGATCATGGCATTTGGGTCATGTTGCAGTTTTGTCTGCTAAACTACAGAGAAAAACATGTGGCCACAAGAGGGGATTATGGATAATTCAGAAAATATTGCCTTGAAATGAAGGATGCTGGGAGAAAGCTAAGGAGTGACTTGATCTGGTTTGCAGCTCTTCCAAAAACCTTTCCCATTCTTCTAGCATCCTTCTTGGTTTGTAGGTGTCAGGATTAGCACAGTATACTGGAGTTAACCGGTATGTGATGTTAGGACCCAGGAGAACCTCCCATCTGCTTTTTGATATTCCCTGTTTATTTGGTCAAAGCATCATGCTGCTGGCAGGACCAGTCCATAGGGCCCAAGCCATGGACTGCTTCGGAGCTGTTTAAAAGCAAAGCAGCTCACAGCAGGCTAACATCCCACCATGGGCAATGTGTAAACTCTATCCATGGCTCTGGGAGGCAAGACCCAGCTACAAGCTGTGTCCAGACAATTTCTCCAGGGGCAGTGGCCCTGCTGCTCTCCGCAATCCATCCTCTGCCACTGGAGGAGGGTTGGCCAGTGTTGAACTGAAAGCAACCTCTTAATCAAACTAAGTGGGACTTACAGTGTTTGTAAAATACTGTACAAATGGGAGGGTTTGATCGCATTAAATGAAGGATCAGATTCATTAAATTAAGTGGAAAGCAATGTACATGGATAATTTCAAGGGTTGAGGCTGAATATGGTTTTTAAATAGGAAGTGATCAGCCACTATACACAACACAGAGCAGCTCTCAAACATTTTTAATGACAGTATTTGTACACACTTTAGTTTAATTAACACATGGCACAGGAGAGGTTTGGTAACTAGGATGTAGTCTCACACCAGTCATCTCAATTATAACACATGAAATTTCAAGCATCAATACACCAAGAAGAATGTCACCCGTCCCTGCCCAGTGAGGTCTGGCGATTTGAATTTCTATCACACCTTGTTCCTCTTGGATGCAACAGTAATTTCTTCTCTCCAGATGGAGAAATCCCCTCAGAAGTTGATGATCAGCTTCACATTTGGATTTATTTCTCGTTTTCTGCAATCAAAATTAGGGGGACTGTGTATTGTCGCTGTCCAGTGATCCACGTTACGTTTCTGACAGCTATGTTTATTAGTAAATATGTAGTAATTGCTTCCAGAATTAACTAGAGCTGCTCTTCTGTGGCTGGATGTATAGGAGAGATTTCATGCGATGTGTGATCCCTTTGTTAGCACAACACTCATTAGACAGCGGAGAACTGTGGCAGGCGCAGCTGGGTTTTACGCCTCTGCAGGAGCGGTGCTGGTCCGCGGGACTAGCTTCAGCATGATGGGTTTCTCTGGTCTTAGCAATCCCTGTGAGCTCAGCTTGAGAGGGATCTGCAGCGACAAGAGGAATAACAACGCTTGGAGATAGACAAATGAAATAAGGAGAGATTAAAGGAAGGAAACTTGGCCACAGTTAGGGCATAACTGGATCCGTGGTGCCTGGGAGCGCACAGCATCTGGTGTCAGCACCCATGGCAAAAAACCCATCATCTGGTTCATCGCATGCGAGTTTAAAAACATTACATGCTCCTCACCTGAGTTTCTTTGCAGGTTTGGAAGGTGAAGTGTTGCAGTAGGATGGTGATGGCAACTTTCAGACTCAGGAGACCAAACCGCATCCCGATGCAGTTCCTGGGGCCAGCTCCAAAGGGTAGGTACGTATATGGGTCTATGGTGTCTTTGTTTTCCTTACTGAACCTGGATAATGACATGGGGAAAAGAAAGGAAGGCAGCAAAAACCCAGAGCTCTGTGTCTGTATTACTTATCCAGAGATCTCTTGCTGGTGCCCTACAGAGACTTGCTTGTTTGCTAAGGTATCTCGGTGTCCCCCAGCAACCAAGTGCTGTGTCAGAGTCCTTGTTCAGGACAGGGTGGGTTCCCACATGAGTTTCTGATTGTAATTGTGTCTGTCCAGACTAGTAGAAGTTGGAAGCGAGGTGAAAATCTAGGCAACGTGTTCTCCCAAGTTGACTGATATTTCCTGTCTGTTGTATTTGGTGAGAGAGAAACCAGAAGTCATCTTGGTTAGAGGCAGCTTGTGGCTTCATCTTGCTGAGAAAGAGGTAGATATCAATTATAAAAATAACCAGCTAGGGAGAATTTATTGCTTCCTCAGAAACAAGGAGGGAAGGGGACTGCAAGGATCAATTCTGGCAGATCTGGTAGCAAAGCCTATGTGAAGGGAACGAGTTCAGCAATGAAGATTATACAGAAGGATGGCTGGCAGTTACAAAAACTCACCAACTACCGACTCTGTCAGCAAGCCTAAAAACTGTATGCAAGCTGTTGTGAGGTATCAATGTTATTCTTCCAAGATTATGTTGTTTGAAACCCCGCTTTAAGCACAAAGCTCATTTTCTTCTTAAAATGACATTCCCATGAGCCTGCAATCTCTCACTGGTATTGTTTGTAAAAAGATGGGAAGAACACAATTAGGAAGCTAATCAGAGATTAATACTTAATTACTACATGGGGAAAAAGCACATTTCTTCCCTTTCATTATGCTTTTTGTACCTTTCTGGTCTGAACTCCTCTGGGTTTGGCCAGTACTCAGGGTTGCGGTGGAGGGTATAGGGTGGGATTACAACAACAGTTCCTTTGGGAATCATCACTCCATTTATTTCTATGTCTCTCTTGCAGACTCTCTCAAGCCGTCCTCCAAGGGGAAAGAGCCGAAGGGTTTCATTCACTGTCATATCAAGATAGTCCAATTTCATGACTGCGTCGTATGTGAGAGGAGCCTGTTGGATGACAAGAGAAAGGTGTCCAGGTATGTTGGCATGAGGATTGAGTAGTCCTAAAATGACTGAGACCAGAGTGTCCCCAACCCTTACTGTCCCAACTATGACCTGGACTCACTGAAGACAAAATGCAAGGTAGAAATTGCATAACTGGTTTCATTTTCCATCCCTGAGTGATGAAATGCCTGGAAATCCACATCCACTTGCGCAGGGGTGGAGGATATGGCAGATGGGTTTGTGCAATGGGGTGGCCTGGAAGGTTTTGGTTGCCAAAAAAAAAAATTGCTACAGGGCTCAGTTGTCTCAGGAGCTCTTGGAAGATCCTGTGGCAGGTGTTTAGGAGCTAAAGATTTCTCTTTGACTCGACTGAACAAGGAGGACAGGAAGGTCAGAGGGTCTTCACCATCGCTCAACACCCCCTTACCTTGTTGGGTAACACGGTGTCTATCTCCTCCAGCACTTTTTGCTGCACATCAGGATGCAGGGCCAGCTCATATGCTAGGAAGCAAAGTGTGTTGCTGGTGGCCTCGTATCCAGCAAATAAAAAGATGAATGCTTGTGACAGGATCTCTATGTCAGTCAGGCCTGTGGGGGGAAAATGTGAGGAGGTGAGCAAAACCAGCGCTGGCTGATGGTCTTGGCAAGGAACAGGCAGCAATGGGTGGGGTTGGGGCAGGTTTGTTGCAGTTGTTTTCTGATGACGCATTTATAGCTACCTTGTAATCTATGTTTGGGAAATGCCATTCAAAGGAGGAGCCAGATGATTTCCTGGGTATACATTAATGGCATGGTGGTTGTATTCACTGGCAAAGCACCTGGGGGATTCCCCTTTGGTCTGATGCTGGCAACAAGGGACAGACTTCTGCCTGTCTGGAGGTGGTGGTGACCCACTGAGCCTTTCTCTGTGAAACAGCTCCCCATATTCTCCTTTTCTCCCACGGCCCCCGTTCCTCTGGTGAGTATTTGGCTGTTGTTACCTTTGTGTGAATGAGCAGTTCCATTGCTTCCATGACTGGTTGAGTCCTGGGATTCAATCATCAGCTGCAGAAAATCTACTCTGCCCTGAGAACAGTGGGAGAGTTCTTTGGTGATATGTCCCCTGGAGGGCTCAGATAAGCAGATCTCATAGCCTAAGCATAATTTTTAAACTGAAAGCATCCCTGAAACACGCGTGAATTCCTAATTGAATAACATAACACTTGCCTTTTATTTGGAAAACCTATCAGGTTGTTTTTGTGAAGCCATTGGAGTTGGGGAGTGAAGAAGTGTCTTGAATGCATTTTGGAAAAGGGATCCAAACTCTAAAAAGGAGAATTTTGCCAGGAAGTGGCTTCAGTTTTTGGGAAGTGAGAGGGAAAGGTGCAACCTTAAAAGGTGGTATTGATGCTTTTGTGCTGTTTACTCTGCTCTACCTAATCTTCAGGGAGTCTCTGATATCAAAACCTCTGTCAAACCCAAGCTTAGTCCAAATCTACCACACCTTTAGCTCCACATCAAGGGTGTACAAAGTCCACTTGCTTCTCTGCCAGGACTGGCCAGGCAAGGCTTTTCTGACAGTATTAAACCCAAGTGTTTACACTTAAGTAGATTCAGGGTTTTGCCGAGTCATTGTACTTCAGCTTCATCTTTGATATTAGCACCCTAATTATATATCATTTAAGTGTATTTTCTGCCACAATTGCTAGGAAATTCACGCTCACTTACATTGTGAGTCTCTTTTTCACGATCCTGCTTGATTTTGGCGACGGATCTCATGAAGAAATTTAGAGCATCCTTGGGGAAGATGTTTACATTCATCTTTGCCAAAAGAGGAATAACGAATGGGCATACAACTGAAAAACAAATTGAGAATAAAATTGCACACTAAAACTGCACATCATAAGATAGCTATGGAAGTTACTGAAGAAGTGATGATGCTACTGAGAAATTATTTCCTTTCTTGATTTCTTTACCTGGGAAAAGCCTTGACTTTGCCTTTTTTCCTCTTTCTCTTTCCCTTGGGATAGTTTGTTTTGATGTAACCCTCTGCCAAGTGGGCACAACTGAGCTGGGTATAAACATTGCTTTAGGAGCTGACCGAAGCACAGGCCACATTTTACCGAGGCACTATTCTAGAAGGACAGGTTATTTCTGTGCATTGTACAGCACTACAGCAGGAATGTGGCTCAGAAGAGAAATATTGCAAATTCTGAATTCTTTTTTTTCAGGCTGAGCTATTCACCACCATGCTGTGCTCATACGCATATTTTCAAGTCCCCTTCAGAGCATTTCCTTCATCATGGAAACTAGCTCTTGAGCTGGTGTATAGCTTCATAAAATCTCCAGCACTAGAGCCTGCTCTATGTAGATCACAACTTTCTTTGTATTTTAGCAAGGTATCTAATCTTGATTTAAAGCTGCAAGTGATAGAAGGTCCACCACAATCACTGCTAAGCTATTGCACTGCTAGGAAATTGCATCTAATTACAGTCCCCACTCAGCACTCTCTTCCAGAAAACTCACTTCAGATAGCACCACCCTCCTCAAACCTCACAGCTGAACTTGCTTTTCAACCCCCAAATCACTTTCCAGCACTCTTATTTGGATATTGCCTGGGATGTTCATGTTCCTTGCATTGCGGACACTGAAGGTGGAGGAAGCTTTTTACCCACTGCCTTCCTTGAGTTTTAGCATGAAGCTAACAGTGAGGAAACAATGAGACGAGGCATTAGGACTTCCACCCTAGCTAGAGAAGCTGTTTAGTGCATTCTATACATATTACCCATTCTAACACGCATGCTGAAGTCACACTTCAACAGTACTCTGACACCTGACTGAGGTTTTCAACAAAGTCACTTACATATAAAGATGAACAATGGGTCAAAAAAATCAAACTTGACCAGCTTCTGCATCTCTCTGACAAAGGGGTCTTTGGGGTTGTTCATTGAGTCGATGTTCACACCAAACGAAGTGCCGGTGATGACATCCATGCTGTAGCTTCCAAAGATACTGAGGAAAGATGGAAAAGCTAAACTGTGGTTAAGTATTTGGACCAAGCGAATATATTTTTCCTAATGTCTATGTGACATTCAAATATAAAGTCTCATAAGACTACCTGCCCTGGTTTTGGAAAGGAAATCGGATATATAGTAACTGAAAAGCACTTATAGTGAAAGGGATAGATTTATTTTTTTTTAGAGAGCTTTGGTTTCAAGCCTGTGTGGGTTTTGAAATATAACGCTTTTCTGAGGATTTTTAAAACAGCATGTAGCTACATGAACGGGTTAGTGCAAGGGGAGGATGTGGCTCTCAAGCACGTTAATGTTAGCTTCATGGGGAGGGGTGGTAACACCTTGCTTCGAACATGTCATGAAAATGGTCTTGTTTAACCCAGCACAGCCCTATACTATTGCAAGCTGTCCAAGTTTTCCCCTTATGTGGGGGTTTTAGCAGGTGAGAGCTTTGCTTGTGTGTGACTGCTGGTGTGTAGCTGCACCTTCTGCAGTTGTGCTTTGAAATTGGGGGTGCAATGCAGTTTTTGTTCCAGAGCGCATATGGAGGACACAGATGATGATGATATACCTAGGGCCACACTACAGCCTCCCTCCCCTCAGCAATGGGGCAAGTGATGGACAAGCATCCCATGGTGCTGTGTGGGGCAGAGAGGCCAGCAAGCCCTCATCTCTGCAGCATAAGGTGGTGGTGCACAGAGATCCTGAGCATATGCAGGGAAAAAAACCTCAGTTTTCCTGGCAGATTTGGGGTTGTCTTGGGTCTGTGGATTCATAAAGCTGTGATGGAGTATTTTTTCCCCATCTAATTTTCTTCAGAAGAATTCTCTGGGTCTCTGCTTCTAGGAAGTTTCACTAACATCCCAGCTAAAATTTTTCTTTTCAAATTTCAGCCAGGCTTTCAGCTCGCCCCCTTCCTCATTTCAGAGGTCTGCTTTACCCAGTGAGTGATCTGCATTGCCAGTAACAAATAAACCACAGCACTTGCTAACAAGCTTTGCTGCTCAGCCTGCTGCTCCTAGCAGCTACTTACTCCTTTACAGTTAGAGCCTGGTCCTTTTCCACTCTCTTTTGAACATTTTTCACCAAAACTTCCCCATAGTGCTTTATTATATGGAACATCTGTAACACAAACCAGGTATGGTCACTTAAGTATAGTACATTTTACTGCTTTAAGACAGGCTTACAAAGACTCCAGGGAGTTTCATGAATATTTACAAATAAGGTCTCTCTGCTAAGGTTTTATTTTAGGCCTTTTTTGTTTTAATTTAGGCATAAATTAAACAGGCCAGCTTAGTTGCCAGGCTCTGACTAAAGAAATAGGACCCCTGTGACAACCTCAGCCTGAAAACACTGTCTACTGACTTTCTGATTTAGTTTGTACCTGTTCCTCTGTGTTTTACCTCCTTTAGCTTCCCACTGGTGAAGGTTGGAGAGAGCACAGTGCGAATCCTTTTCCACTGTTCGTCTTCGGCTAATGAGATGGCGTTGCTCAGCACCCCTACTAGTTCCATACGCTAGAGGGGAAAAAGGCAAGGTGTTAATCCCAGGAAAGATAGGGGCTTCATTGCAAGGATGGGGATGTAGCGTGCAAGTCCCTGCCCAGGCTGTTTCAGGGGCATTACTATTGGCAGCTGCAAACAGCCTTTCCTGAGCCACACATACATAAATAATCCCCTTTCCAGCAGTAGACCAGCTGTGAGATGCCATTTCCATATCCAGAACAAGTAACCCAGCAAGCCCAACATATACATATGGGTGCCCACCCCTAGCTGTGCCACCCAGAGCCTGCATCCCAGCTGGTGGTACATGTGCTAGCTGGACCTTTATGGGTTCCTGTGTGCTCACACATTCAAATTCATCCATTCATATATATATATATGTATAGGTGTAAGAGCAGAATTTGTCTGATGTGCAGGCAAACCGCTTGCTCTGCCAGCCTGGGTATGCGGTCCCCAGCCTGTAAGGCAGGGGAACAGTGACATGCAGTGGCCATTTACAGTAGTCCCTATAGCACAGTCACTCGTCCCCTGTGGGAGCCCTGCTATGTGCTTGTCTTCTCCTGTTCTTTGTTTTCTGGGCTCTGTGGTACACCACGATGCTTCCGCTCTTACCCTGCGGTTGGTAAAGGTGGAGTAACACTCTTTAACCAGCACAGATTTAATGATCTGGGGGTCCACGACAGCCATCACAGGTTGCCTGCCATCGTAAATCCTGGTGGGGGAAGAGAAGACAGATAAACAACCCCAGATAGTTGATGTACAAGACTTGGCTGCTGCCCATGAAACAAAATGTGTTACACAAATGCCTCTCCCACACCAGCCTTGATGTTCTGCAGATGCCAAAGTACAGAAATGTAGAGATGGAAAAGGACTCCTAGGCCTTCTCCCATCTGGTTTTGTGAATGATAAAGGGGCCTAAACACCTTCTAAATTCATTGGGAAATGAGCAGGACTCAGTCCCTCAAAGGACCGGATACTAAATGAAGCAAGCGTCTTCCCTTTCTCCCCTGACTCTCCGTGTTTTTCCAGGCACTTAAACACATTACAGTATTAGAAGGAAACTTGTTCGACCCCTTTCAGGCTCTTGAATTGGGTGCCTGGAGACCTGGGCTAACAGCATGGAAATTTCCTTGGAGATGTAATTCAATCCTTGTTTTTGTCTTTTTAATCTGCCAGTTCTGAATGCTTTCATGGAACAGATGTAGATTAAGCGGATTTGTGCACTTCCCCATTTATGCAAAGATATCTTTTCCAGACTCCATTTTTAAAGTTGCTATAGGGACCAATGGATGCAGTATAGAGTGTATGCAAGTTTGTAAGCCAGGTTACAACAAGTAGAGATAAAAGCCATGGGAGATGTCCAGAGCAGAGCAAAGATAACTGCACTAGCTCCCACCACCGCAGGCACGGATCAGCAGCACGAGGAAGTTGGCAGGCTTTGGATCTGTTTCTTTGCTCTGCCTTGGGAGTCACTCACATGCTTCTGCAGTTGACAAACTAGAAGAACCCAACCTCCCAGTTCCAGATTTTCCCTTAAGTAGATAGTTTAGCTGCTGATTTTGTTAGGAGCAGGTGAAGGCCTTTGATTATCAGCTCTAAAACAGCTTTCCTAGTGTAGGTCAAAGCAATTTCCACATAGTGTAACAGCACAGCCCTGCAGTCGTCAGGCTTTGATGTAAACTACCATGAGCACCCCGTCATTGCCATGCTTGTGCTAGGACCATCAGGGCAGCAGGTAGAGGAAAAGAAGCTTTCCCAATGGATTTTTTCTCCCTTTTGTATGGATTCTAGATTTACCTTAAGAAGAGATCAGTGGTTCATACTCACCCCCAGACTTTCCCATATTTCTGGAAACACTCATTGTCAAACTCCAAGAAACCCTATGGAAAATAATTTAAAAATCATCTCAGAGAGGGTACAGCGGAGGGGATGATGTTGGATATGGTGGGTTGGGAGGAATATCTGTTCCTGAACTGATGTTCAAATCTGACTTCTGAGTTCTACTCCTCTCCAAAAGCATCGTGAAGGACAGCAGAAATGGCCATCATGCTTGTGAATGAGCTAGGCACTGGCAAAGGGCAGCTGTGAATCAACCACCCACGAGTGCTTGTTTGGGGATGCTGTAAAGGCGAGGTGTGTGTTACTGAGCCCTTATCCCACATTGGCCTCTGCACAACTCGTGCATTAGAGTGGAGCTTGGCATTTGGAGATAACTTATCATGGCCATGTTATCATACGGCTGTATGAGCAAAAGCAAATATTTCTGGAGCCAGGAAGGCTTCAGTCACTTACTTTGCGATATTCCAGGCACGTCCCAAAGAAAGGCAGAGGTCTTGGCCCAGGAATACCCAACTTCTTGAAGACACCAAACGGCCAGGTTCCATATCTGTGGGACAGAAAAGCGAGTGCTCCACCAGCATGGCATCAGGGCTGCAAACTCTCCTAAACCTGGAGGCTGCAGCAACGTCCCTTTGGAGACAAGGTAGAGGAGTAAAAAAGGGGGCCCGAAAGAAAATTCCCTTTATAAGCTACTTAATAAACATGGCAAGGCTTACTGCTGCCATGCAAAGCTTCAGAGAGATCACTCTGATGTGAAAGCAGCCATCTCCTAAAGGCATAGGTGCTCTGGTGGGAACGGGACCTTAGTGCCTTCAGCAAAAGTCAAGAGCGGAGCTCATTGCCAACCAAAGGAGAGGTAGAAAAGGGAGCTGGAAGAAGGAACGCCAAGCTTATGTGTTGTTATTGAAGAGAAATCAAAGCAATGCCAGAAGTGTTGTCCCAAACAAGGTTTTTGTCAAGCTGCACTTTAATTTCATTTATTGTTTTCCCTCCCCTTAGCCTGGCATTAGTTCCATGGTGCATCAGGAATTCTTGTCATGATGGTTTTCTCTTTAGATTTTATTGACAGCTTTGCAGATTTCTTTCCTCTGAAGCACCCTTTCTGGCAGCTGTAAAGTTATTACTTCTACCTCGGGGCCTTCTGTTTCTCAACAAGGGCCTGGGCTGCAGCCCTTTGAAGCTTGTCTTTGGCTGTGTTGAAAGAGCTCCTCAAAATATTTGTTTTTAGCTAGTAGCTACAGCTTCCCAAGTGAGTGGTTCATTGCAGAAGCGATGTAAAACTGCAAAGGTTTGGCAAAGGGATGTTATCAGAGACCCGCTTGGGGCCACACAGCAGCAGCCACTCAACCAGCATCTTGAGGATGCTTTCCTGAAAAGTCTAGGCCGAGACTTAGGGGGATTTTCCTCACAATTAATAATATTTTCTAAATCTGGGGGACCGCAGATGAGATAAGTCCTCCCAGCACAGGTCCTGCCAGAGCACAAAAGCAGACCTCTTCTTATGTTCCAAACGGAGCAGGCAAAAAACAGGGAACGGGGTGTTAGCAGGTGCAGAAATGTTTCACAGAGCTCAATTTGTCAATGTCTAACCTTTTCTGTCAAAGGTTAACTCAGTACTAGGTATAAAATGTTGGTGGATTCTCATTTCAAATGTTTATGGGCAGCCAGAGCTATGGGAGGGTCAGGAAATGCCAGGCTGGGCTGGTTACAAAGCCCAGAAAGGCTATAAGAACATAGGCTAGGTTTAATCCATTTGAAACATGGCCAGGAAAATGTAGTCTAATGCTCTTATGACTCAAATGTGACATGGTTTTCTGCTGGCTTAGAAGGGCCATTCAGAGTAAAGAGAGAAATAATCAGTACTGCTTCTTACCATGGATGTGAACCAGAAATGCCTGATACTCCTTCATGTGTGAAGTAGGACAGCATTGCCCCAGATGGACAAGAAGCATCTGAACAACTTCCCTGTGCTAATGGGCAGTGAAAATTCTATTTTAAGCACAGATACCAGAACACAAAGATCTGAGCTCTGTCCCTGTCGCAACAGCAAAATTGCAAGTAGCTGCAGAAGGTGGGAGTCTGGTAACCAGCAATCTCAGATGGCCACAGAGTTATTGAACGATGAGGGTATGGGTCAATAATGAGGGTGGGGGGTTTGGTTTGGTTTGGGGTTTTTGTTTGTTTGTTTGTTTGTTTTTAGGAGTCTGTCCCAAACAGGCTTTTGAGTGATCCAAATCCCAAGGAAGGGTTTGAAAAACAGGGCTAAAAGTTTCAGAGCTTACTGAACTGCTGTGGTCGGAGCATTGCCAGGGCAGACAAATGGGTTGTGCTCATGTGCACCGCATTAATCGTTAAGGTTTATGGTTTGTCAGTCCAGCCTTGTTGGCAGGGGCTGCCAGCAGAGACGCTGTGTGTCCCAGCAGAAGGGGGGTTTCAGCCAGCCCTGCCACGCTGCAGCACTGAACAGCATCAGCAAAACAGATGAAAACATTTTCTAAGAACTTATCCTATGAGTCCTCTTTTTCTTCTGCCTTTCTGCTGCTCTCCACCTTTGCTAGTCATGCATAGGGTCAGCTGCTCCACAGGGCAGGCTCAGTCAGGGAGGCACAGCCTCCCTTAGGCTGTATTTCTGTGGGAAATAACCTAACAGATCACAATCCTCACTGAGCCAGCACCCTTCTGGCAACAAATGCCTGCCACTATTATTATTCAATTATCGCTTTGATGCTCAGCAGCAAGATCCTAACAGTGCAGGGGAGTACTCCAATCCCCAGTGTAAGACCATGTGTCTATATGGTCTTCAGACTCTTCTGCTACTTCCCAGATCCTTGTTAGAGGCTGGAAATCTAGAAATCACACCTACATGTTTGCTCTTCAGCAGACTAGTTGCATGAAAACAAACAACGGCAAGAACAGGGAAATGGCATGAGCAAAGAACCAATAAAGAATATTTTACTCACGCTACCAGGAGGGCTATGAAAATAAGCAAAAGGGCCCACGTCTCCACCGAGCAGGAGGGAAGGAGGTTCATCCTGGTTCTTCTCTGGCTGGCTTCGAGTTCTGTCTTGGTGCGTTTGTCACAGGGCTGTGGCAAATAGGAGTGTTTCACAATGTGCAAATCTTTTGTGTCCAGTCATACGATTTCGAGGCCCTCCTCCTGGCACGAGGGAGGAGCAGTGGAAGGCAAAGGTAACAAAATATGCTAATCTGGAAAACATGATTCCTGTGATAGATCAATGCCTGGCTACACTGTTGAAGGTTCAAATTATTTCATGCATCTGTTGCCAGGCACTTGAACTAGTCTCACTGTTGTAATAGTACTAACTGATTTCTCACTGAGTAATGCTCCTGGGCTCCTACACCAAAATAAATAAAACCAAGTTACCATGAAAAGGCAAATCCCAAAGCAGGTGTCAGAGCTGATTTACAAAAGGGAAAGAGAAGTGAAAAGGTTATTCATATATTGTATGACAAGATCTTTTCTGGCAGCTGAATTAACTTTGGCAGAATTGAAGATTTTGTTTAAAATATCTTTCTTTCTGTGTCGTGAAGAGCAAGTGCTGCCTGCTTCTGCCTGTGGTGGGTCAGGAGCAGCTTCTAACAAAGGCAGGAATTTGCCCCCTGTGAAGGCTTTAGAAGGCCACCTTGTTTGCTGGCTTGAGGCTAGGCATTTTGTAAGAAAAATAGTGTTGTTCCACAAGTGTAAGCAGCTAAAGTACCACCACTTCCAAACCACCAGCTCATGGCTCATGAATAAGAATCCCACCATTCTGCAGCAGCTGGCAAAAATACACTAGCGAAGGGAAAACACAAATTTCATAATGCTTTTCCTGTAAGGATGGTGTGGAAAAGCACTTGCATCCTAGGGGTCTGAACCTGCTAAAAGCTGATTATGATGGTGGAGAAAATTGGGCTAATTGGAAGGTGTTTGTTCGTGGTCATAATGTTAGGGCAAGAGCCTAGATGTTTTGCATGGATGTGTACTTATTGCATCTTTAGGGCTTCATTCAGAACTCTAAAATGAGCCATCCTTCCTGTTGGCAGAACCATTGTCTTCAAAAGCCAGTTTACTGACTGCGCTGGGTACAAACAACTGGGTGTTGTAAATACTGGGCCCAGCAAATGCCTCGTGTTTCTGCGGATGTTGCGGTGATTGATGCTGGGTTGACTGAAAAGTGCATCTCAGTTCATGTGGTGATACGAGAGACATTCTGAGAGTCATCATCTGAGTTATCTCGGCAGTGTTTGTATCTCATTTCACCTTTGCCTGGCCTTTGCTCTGACCTTCAGAGACAACTCAGTTGCAGATAATTTTGTAATAAACACAGTTTAGTTTACTTTTACACGAACAGGCAAGTTCATGACATAGTTATACAAGCCTGTGTCAGGTCCCACCTTGCTTGATTCAGAGATGTTGAAAGAGCATGTGATTAAATAGGTGCTTTCCCATCCAGGAGCTTGTCACAGCATCAATTGTTGTTCCAGGGTCCCCCTTTCCGCATTTTGACATCGTCTTGAAATCTGAATTTACTGGGCACCAAATGTTGCCAAATCACCGTGTTGGGAAACAGGTTAATGAAGTTTATTCATGAAACAGAATTGCTCTAGGAGTCTCCATCCTCAGTAAAAATAAACCTCAATCCTTGTCCTGTTTGAGTCATGTTTAAGATTAAGAACAGTCTCTGGAAAAACTTGTAAAAAAACAGATAGGTGCAAAGTCTTGCTGCTGGTTTTGCATTGCAGTCTTACGATCTCTGCTAAATGGACTGCGCCTATTGACTTAGAACAAACAAATAAAATCCACCACCCCCTTGAGAAAGCTGATAGAGAAACAAACAAACAAACCCTCACGTGATTAATCCATGCCAGGGGAAAGTCAATGACGCAGGAGCAAATGACAGATTTTCACATGACATGTAAGCCCAGCTCAGAGCTGGGTTTATGACTAACTTGTTCTATATTAAAACTGGAAACCTCCAGCTCTAGGCTGTGGTGCCTCCAAAGCTGTGAGGGGGTATGGCAAGCCAGCCGGGAGGTCATATTTGAGCGGTGGCTTGGACACCTGCAGAGGGAAGCCTGGGGAAGACTTCTCCTCCTGCCCTCCATCTCTGGGAGGGAGGAGGAACATCAGCTGTTCAGAATCACCTTCAGCCAAGGCTGAGCCCCATCTCAGAGTAAAGGTGGGAAGGAGGAGAAACGCATGGCCAAACCCCAGCCTACCCTCTCCCTTCCCAGCTGAGGTCTCTGCTCACCTGGATACAGCTGTACCGAGCACAGTTATCGCTTCACCCTATCCAAGTCCTTTAGATGCATTTTATTCCTTACCACCATGGGCTTTTAGGTCCATCCCATGCTTCTCCTGGACATGTTGAAGCGCACTGTATCCCATCAGGGGTTTGGGTGAGCCCACCACCCCAGGCAGCTGGAGCAGGGGCACACTGCTCAGGGGCGTGAGAAAGTCCAAGCCCCAGTGGAGATGCAGTTACACCTCTGGGAGCACCCCGCTAGTGACAGAGCTGGTCCCATTCATGGGTGACAATGTCACACACGATGTGCAGTGCACAGTGGACGTGCAGTGGTCACCCTCGTCATTTAGGCTGCTGCGCCGTACAGTAACTCCCGTGTTGCCATTGTGCTGCCAGGACAGCCACATGCTGAGGGTGAGAGGTTTAAAAAGCCAAAGTTTGCAGCAAATTCAACAGAGAACTGAGCTGCTTTTCTATTTCTAATGCCCCTAAGCAGCTCAGATTAATGGATTAATGGTTTTCAGGAAAGCAAAAGAACACCACATTGTTACTTGCAGTGTAATGAAGGGAGTGCTCCTAATCCAGGTTGTGAACAAGGTGTGATAAGCAGGAGGGATTTCTTGTATAATAGTGACAGGGGGCTGGGCAGAAAAATGGAAGAACATGTATTTCTTCCACAAGCTGTGAAATCAAATGATGTAGAGTAAGAAAAACACTGTGGAATAGCAATTATGACTGGGGCACAGGTGTGGAGATGAAAGAGCAGTTCAGAAGAGAAAGAGCTATTGGGGGAAAAAAAAAATCCACAGCGGGTAGCGTTTTGTGTTCATGATGAAAAGGACTGCACAGGAATAAGGAGGGCCAGGCTGGATAAGCCTGGATCTTTAGGTCTAACTCACTTTTGAGTATGACCATAAAAGAGGTTCTCCTGAGATACTTTGGGGAATGTGTTTTAGATTCCCAGGGCTGGACCAGTTGTGGTAGAGACTCTGCAGTGCTACTTGGGATATAAGTATTGCTGGGGAGTTGTATCATTATGGAGTACTTTAAACTCTCTATATACAGGTCGTAAAAAATGCTACTAATCATGCAGAACTCAGATAGTCTCTGTACGAGAGATGGAAGATTTCTGCACTGGAGAAACACCAAACTGGCAAGCAGTGGAAGTGGTTTAGCTTCGGTGGTGTTAAGTAATGTAAAATATTCCAGAAGAACAGTTAAAAGTAAAATTACTTTGGGCTGAACACAACACATTCATTTAGTTTAATATAAGTGGAAGTATAAAACAAAATAAGCTTATAACTAAGGCTCCCTTTTTCAAGAGCACAAATTAATGAAATAAACCATTGGAAGATCTCAGGGCCTTCTATGTAGACCATGTCTACCTCTTTTTTTTAAGTCAGCAGTGCTAGGATTATCAGCCAGTTGTATGCCAAGGGATTTGCAGGAACAGACTTTACACTCAACTGCTTGTATGGCCACATTAAAAAGGATGCTCAGAATAAACCAACCAGGTAGGAGGTGGGAAAAAAACCAACAACCAATTATTCTGTAGTTTGAGGTATACTATTATATGTTCTGGCCATAAAATCTGGGAGGGGAGCTCACTTCTGTGCCTGACTTGGAGCAGCTCAGTGCTTGAACATACTGGCTCACTGGGGTCCAATTAGGCAGGGTCCAACATATTGGTGGCACTTCTTGCGCCCTTGGAGATGTGCCCCCAAAACCCTTTGTTTGTTTAGTCTAGCTCAATGATAGCTAAGCTGGAAGGAGGTTGCTATGAGATAAATGCCAGGTAGAAGAGCTATTTAATCAAATTTTGATGTTGGCGCAGAGACAAATGGGTATAACCCAGCCACGAATGAATGTTACGCTGGAAATGAGCACAGTCCTGGCCTGGAATGCTCAAGAGTCTTCCCATCACAGGGTTAAAAGAAAGAAAAAATGCTCAGATAATGTAAAATGAGGCTAGATAAGATAGCTGCTGGTGGGAGGAGGGAGCAATACATTAAATTTATCAATGCTCTTCCGCCAGAGCTGTGTGAGGAGTTCGTTTTCCACATAGGCAGAAGATGTGGGGAGGCAACTGTTTATTTTCCCTGATACACAGTACTTTAGTTACCCACAAGAATATGCTTCATAATGAAGGCTACATTTTGTTGTCAGTGGTTAAAATATTGATACACTACTGCTGGATAAAAAACCAATGTATGTGCAGGGGTCTCTAATGGTGCTTTATGTAGTTCTGTGTGCAGATGACTGATACCCTCCTGCACACAGATTTCCTTGGGATTTAAAAAGCTCACAAAAAAACTCAACAAAAAAGTAATTAATTCCCCTGGATGTTTTGTTCCATATACTGAGCTTTGGAGCTACGCAGAAACTAGGACATTTTTCTGATGTTTTTCCAGTTAAAGTAATATCCCTGATACATACCGATCTTCCTCCGTAATCTTTACAATGTATCATTATATTCCTTTTCATTCTAAGAAATGACAACTACCAAAGCTATATGTTATCTGGATAGCTGATTAATTCTGAGTACTGCATTCTTTTGTGCAGTCCCATACAAATGTCTGTTTGAGGCTCCCCTACTTTAACCTTATAAAATGAGTTAAGAAAACATGAAGTATCCTGCTAGCTCCACACGTGACTTCTTACCTGCGATGCAATGAAAGACAAGGTTTTTGTAGTAGCAAACAAGCTGGATAAATGCAAACTAGACGAGATGTGTTTCCAATACAGGGTGTAAGATCATGTTCTTCCCCAGATATTTTAGGAAGGATATCTTGATGAGGCAGCTGCATGTGAGGGCTGCTTTGTTACACCATAGTTTTGGCAAAGTCATTCCAAGAAGTGTCTGCGCACGTCATTGCCGGAGCAGACTTCTGCATTGGTATGTCACAGCCCGGTGAAGTCAGCACACTTGACTCATTCCGAGCGATGAATCTTTTAAAGGGTGACAAATCAAATTGTTCATCCGGAGTATAAGGATTTTGTTATGCAAAGCACTGCATGAGATTGTGCCTAAAGCGGGAATAACGTAATGTCTTCAGTCAGTCCCTGCCACCGTGGCAGCTTTCCGCAGGGTGACCTGCTGACTGTATCTCAGCAGGTTCAGCTCCACCGTGGCTGTAGTTACACGAGTTAGTAAGGGCCATGAGAGTCCAGTATTTGTAATAAAAGAAACCAGGATCCTTTCTCAGTGTGCTTTTAGACCATAGATCACTTGCCTCTCTACCATCTGACCGGGGAGGGGTCTGCTTTCTTCATTGCTCTTTGGTGGACTGGGATAGATGAGGCAGCTTCTCACAATGAAGATGTGCAAAAGCGGTCGATGTGAAGGCTGTCACATCATGGAGCTTCTTGGAAAGGGCTGAAGATGGTTGAGGTTTAATGCATCTCACCTAAATAAGAGTGTTTTCCAAATTGCTGCTCACTCATCCCGACTCCCTCTGGTCAGACACCTGATCTACTCCCAGGTACCTGTAATGCTAGTAAAGGATTGTATCAAGTTTATTTTCATATCACATGTCAGTGCATCCTGGTATATCCTTTTTTTCTTCTGTTTTGCAAATAGCATTTCCTCAGGGTCTAAAGTTTCAGCTTTAAGTCAGATCTCTATTTTGTTAAAAGTAAATGGGATTATTTTAAGAACCAGTCCCTAAAATTATCTTATGTGAGCAAAATACATGGGCATTTAGGTCATCTCAGCAATACGGGCTGTTGTTTGAATCAGTCTGTGATAAGTCCTTTTTAGTATGCATTTGTGTTAAGATAGTTATGCTGGGGAAAAAAAAAAAAAGAAAGAGAGAGAGAGAGAACAACTTTTGCCATCTTTGTTGCAGACCGGAGATGAGTCTGAGAGGTCAAATGAGTTTTAAGTACACAGTAGCAAGGATCCGGGTCACTGAGTCCCTGGAACTGGCTTATCTGAACTCAGGAGTTCATGCAAGTCCTTTGGGACGTCACAAGTTGTGATCTCACTCCTCACTCAGGTCTGCATGTGAAAAAATTTCCCTCTGCCCGATTTGTCCATGCAGTCTGCCTTGTGGAATATTTAACCAGTTACTGGTCTATGCAACGGTGAGCCTGGAAACCACTCACAGAGGTGTGGAAGAGGGTGGCTCCCCCCAGAAAAGTTTCCAGCAGTCCCAAGAAACGAGGCACCGAGTTTCTACAATCCAGGGGACTTTTGTTTGAGCCTTCTGTGCTTTTATGCAGTTCTGTGCCACTCTAGCTTTTGGCGTATCCACACCAGCTAGCCCTCACTGGCAGGAGGCACCTTGGCAGAAATTCTTGGCTTGGCCAATGAGGGCATCCCCAGCCCCAAAGCCCCACATCTTTCAGGTGCTTTGAGAAGCGGAGGGCTTATCTCTGCAGCAAGGACGTTTGCACTGCCCCCAGCTCTGTAGGCTGTTTCTGATGCTCTTTCAATTTCGAGAGAGGTGTATTTTGGAAAACAGCTTGGTGTGCTCTCACCAGAGAGCTCTGGCTGTGTTCTGCGGTGGCTGGTACCGATGCCTCAGAGGTGAATTCAGGTGCAAATCTGACAAGACGCATATAAATGGCAAGGACAGAAATAGTAGCTTTAAAACACAATTATTCCCTTAGGTTGACGCTTCTGCCCAGCAGCACAGCAGGTTCTCAAGGAAAAAGCAGCAACAGGGGAAGCGGATTCAAAACCTTTTTCTGAAGTTTCATGGCCTCATCCTGTGATCCTTGGGCACCTGAGAAATCCTTACCTCTATGATCTGAGTGTCCGAGTGCAGAGTGAGAAACAGACCCCGATTAAGAGATACTGATCATTACAAACTGTCTGGCCGGCAGCCCTCATCCACTTCTGTGCTGATTTATGCATTTCAAGAATTGCAGAAACAGCATGAGGTTCAGCAGCTCTCAGAGCTGATGCCGAACCTCCTGCCATTTCATCCCTTCACCACGATGGTGCCTGGTGGCCACTGTGCCATTAATTTTCGATGTTAACTGAGGGAAGAGCCCTTTCGAGCCCCCACCATACACTTTCCTCTCTCTCGTTCCAGCACCAACAGCAATTCCCACTCTTCCCTATAACCTTCAGCTTCCCCAAGCCTATATGTATGACAAAGACAGACCTTTAAAATGTTGGACAGAGACCCAAATTGAAGGGCACTGTGATAAATTCTGGCAGCAGTTTGACATGATGGGAAATTCATTCCTCCCACATAAATTATTTTCTGCACTTTTCAGGCTTTAGCCTTTTACTGTGCATTTTCAGCAATAAACAGTGAAATATGACATTATTTACTTGTGAAGCACTAATAATGCGTACACGCCATAAAACCTGATGATGCTCTGGAGAGCTTGCAGTCACCAGCATGAACACAGGGAAGACAGAACATGCCGGAGACCCCGAGCGGGGACAGTCGCGCATGCCTTGGCTGCTTCCCTGCTTTATGCCTCCCTGAAGCATCACTTATGGCAGGCAGCACAATTTATTCCCTGCTGACTTAGCTCCCCAAACACATGGGATGCCCTCTCCTTTAGGGTTCATCTCTTCTGATTTTATAAACATCCCTGAGCTACTCTATCGCTACCTGACCCAGCTTGTTTAGTGACACATCCCTGGTGGAGCCAAGCTCAGCAAGGGCTGTGAGATGGGCTAAAACCTGAGCCTTGCTAAACCCTGCCGCCGGGGCTTTGGTGCTCGAGTACAGTTAACTTGGCATGGCTGGCTGCAGGGGGGAAGTGTCAGGAGTGATTTTCGGCATGTGTGTGTGGGTAATGCCATAATGAATTCCGGATACTTTAACTTTTCTGCAATTTTTTTTTTTTTTTGAGGCCTTTCATGTTGATGTGGCTTGATTTTATGTTACTCCGCTTTGGGTTAGTTTAGCCTTGCTCTGCGTGTTCAGACATAGCTGTGCCCACACCATGTCCTCATACCTACACCATGTCCTTGGCACTTCTGTCCTTGGCTCTGTGGGTTGGGAGCTGGCTAGATCTGCAGCAGTAGCTTCCCCCTGGATAAGAGGTTCATGGGATGCATTTGTGGCATCCCAGTGGGACAGTTTCTTTTGTTACACCAAGCCAGGGAAGTTTCAGATGAAACGAAAGGTGAAGCCTGGGATGCTCCTGGGTGCTAGCAAGGCTCTGAACCCAGAGAGATTCCTGCAGGAACCGTGGTAAGGGCTTGGGTTAACTGTGCACGGTTGCTAGCTCATGCTTTGTCATCCCTTTGGGCTTTGGCAGCGTGAGGAGCATGGTTTGCTTATCGAACCCTCAAAACGCCCGAGAGACGAGAGCTGGCAGCGCAGCCAGCCTGTCTGCGAGCAGGGAGGAGGAACCTGGCCTCCTCCAAAGAAAATGCGAAGCAGCTTTGGCCATATCTATTATCATTATTGGAGCTGTCAGCTGAGATTCAATACAGAGCTTTAGATAGATGTATCGAGGCCAGCTTCCACGCTGACTTACCACAGCAGCGAAGGAGCCAGCTCCTGTCTCATTTGTGCTCATTTAATCCCATTGATTTCACCAGAGCTAAGGGTGAGGAGGAAAGCAGCAGCAGGCTCTGCAGATTGCAGCTCAGGGCACCAGCTTGGCTCGACCACCTTGTCCTTCTTCCACCATCGCCAGGAGATGGCGGGGGGATTTGGGGCCCCAGTGTCTTGTGCAAATGCCAGGACCAAAGTGGAAGGACACTTCCAGAATGAAAGATTTTGCCTAAAATCAGGTCACTGGGAAGCTGGACTGTAACCCTCTCATTTTCTGATTTCTATTATTCTCCCTCTGCGGTACGCTCTTGTAGCCTAAGTGTTTTGCTCCATCTTAAGGTTGTTCTGAGAAAGAGAGAATGTTCGCTACTTCAGCAGAAGTTAAGCCAGTATTCCTGTTTTCCAGCCCATTCCACAGGGCTGTGCAGTGATCGGTCTCAAAGAAGCAGGGCCATGTCAATTCTTGTCTGTTATAAAAATATTGTGTAAGAAGTTAGATCCCTCTGGGGTGCTGATTTACTTCCAGTACCTATACATTTCTGTAGAAAATGAGAATACTCAGAAGTGGCAGTCAGTCTGTTCTAGGAATACAGGCTAGAATTTGCTGTCCAGATTAATTAAAGGGCTGGAAATGTTGCGAATGTGATTACCTTTTCTTATCTTGTTCCAAAGTCCATGCAATAACTACAGTGTTTCAAAGTTATATGTGTTTTTTAAAAAATCAATAGCCGTGGAGATCTCATTATCACCAACCTACAAATAAAGTTGTATGAGAAGCACAGAAGGGAAAACATTGGTGTGCAAACAGGCTTCACCTTTATGTTTGCAAGTGGATTTTCCTTGTAAGAAAAACTATTGAAAATCTCAAAAATTACTAATGCAAAACAAAATAAGAAACCCCTCTAACCTACCATCCTGTAGGTGAGGCTTTAAAAAGTGTGTACTGATGTATGTCAAGTACCAAGTACTTGAGATGAAACACACGTCGAATTTTGGCTTGGCCATCAAATTCCAGTGTGTGAATTCTTCTGTATCTTTTTGTTCGTGGACAAGGGCAGTTTAATAGCGGTCCCCACAGAGGACCTGGTAGGACCTCAAGAGATAAAGGGTCCGTTCGTTGGCCCCAAGAGCTGAACACAGATACCTCAAACCTTCCCTTCTCCCAGGGCACGTGGGTCTCCAGTAATTGCTGCTATTCAAATCACAATCCTTAATTGAGAACGTAGCATTTGAGGTGAGAGGAGACTTTATACCTGCAAATACTTTCTCCCATCCCTCTCACGGGGAACTCACCACTGCTCCTCATGCCCTCCACTGCTGCCACCACCGGCCAGACCTTTGAACAGAGGAAGGCAGCTTTATTTTACCCAAGGGTTGTCATGGGTTAGGGCATCTGTTGGTGGCTCAGCACGAGGTTAGTGGACTGGGCTGGGACTCTCCAGCCACGGAGGCATTCAGGTATCGCTTCTGCCATCACACCTCTTCCAAAAGCCACCAGCACAGCCTGGCATCTCCGGGACTGTCGCACACTGCCATTTGCAAGCAGCAAGGTCAGCAAAGTTGCTAGCGCCCTTTTAGCCTGCTGTGATAAACAATCACAAAGGTTTTATAACACAACTCGGAACAGGATCTGCCCTTCGTTATCCAGACGAGGTCGAATTTGTGCCAGCATATAACTATGAGTCACGGCAGGTTTCGATTGGGATTTCTGATTCCTGAACAAGGACTGATGAGGCTCCACAGTAGCTCCCATTAATCTTCTTCCCTGTGAGCTCTGCATGGCTGCAGCTGAAGAGGTTTTGTGTTTGTTCTCACTCATTTGCACAAAAGGTGACGGTGCAATGGGTCTGACAGCCAGGACGCAGACGGGAAGGAAGGATCTCGTCTGGGTTTCAGGCCACAGATTTCACAACAGTCCTTTGTCATGCTGAGCAGTGCCTTGCAGAAAGGCAGCTGCAGGGAGGGGTCTTGGTCCATGTTCAGGAGACCTGGTGGTCTGAGACAGCTTCTCCAGGGATGAAGGGAGCTGCTTCTGGCCAGTGGGACAGGCATCCCATCCTGGGAGATTTTCTTAGCATGTCGTGGTGCAAATGCCTGCCCACCACACTGATACCACTGTCCATCAGCAGCGAAGCCACCTGTGTTTTCCAGCGTAGGATGCTTCCTGCTCAAAGTTGTGTGGTTTAGGTCTCTCCTTGGTATTTCAGGAAGCTTTTAGACCAATTAAATCTTTAATGATAGCCTTTCAGCACTTTGTGCAGTGGCTTCCCTTCTGCATTTTCTGCAGACTCGCTGCGTGCCCAGGTACAAACCGCCTTAAACACACCCAGGACAAGACAAAAATTCATCTCCCTGCTCCCCCACTCTCCTCCCTGGACCACACTCTGCCAAGGAGAGGAGAAACCAACAGCCCTGGGCTCCCAGTCCCGGGAAGCCAAGGGAATTAGTTTTCTATTGAGCCTTTCACTCTCCAGATATCAAAACACTTTGTGAAGTCGGGGCCTGTAGGGAAGCAGAGCTGCTATTTATGTGATCAATAAAAAGTTTTACATGGAGCCTTGGATGCTCACAAAAGATGAGAAAGAATGTAGCTGAAACAGCTCTTCGCATGAAAACAAGATGTTTATTGGTATTGAAACACCCTGCTAGGCTGAAATCAGATGCCAGGCAATGTGAGCTCAAGCCAGGATGGTTCTAGTTGTGGAGGGGAGAGGAGCAGGCTGGCTTTTTGCATAGGACTAGCTAAAATTTCCCTGTCATTATGTGTAATAATAGAAGGATAAATGCACAGCATGGTGAGACGATTGAGGATGGAGCCAAGGGGGACAGAGCCAATAACATTTTATATATTTTCCTGCATGTGAATTCTTCACACCTTGAACTACTTTTCCTTGATTTTCTTTTTTTTTTTCTTTTTTTTTATTGAGGCAACAGCCAATAAAAGAAACTAGTGGGTTAGAAACCACGTAAGCAATCTCCCACTGAGCTTTATTCCCCACAGGCTCATTGCATCAAAGGGAAGGCAGCAAAATAGGGCGACCAAATGCTACGTAAGAAGGAAAATGAGTTGGCTGCTGCCTGCTTTGCCCCACACTCGGGGCAGGTCATGTTGCCTGTGGGGGCTGGTGTACTCCTGGGGACCATGGCAGCTGCCTGGGCTGGGGTGAAGAGGATGTTTTGGGGCTTTACACCAGCCAGCACTGCTAGCACTTTGCTCTGCATTCCTCCTTCCCCACTCCTTCAAATGCAAACACATCTCTCCCACTGCCCCACTTCTTCCTGTGCCACCTCCACACCCTGAGAAGAAGTTTCTCACTTGCTGTGTGTCCTCTTTCACTGCATTCGAATCCCAGTTTTCTGGCTGGGAGGTGCAGAGAGACAATATATCCTGTGTATCTCCTGCCTGCCCCTTCATCAGGAAGGGTAATCTCATCCCGCTCCTGGTGGCTTCCTTTCCTCACTCCACCTTACTGACCTCAGCAAAGTCCAATTAGCAAATCTGGGCCTCCTGTACGCAGCAGATATTACTTCCACCTCATTTCAAGTTTACCACTCTGCGGATTTTTGTTGTGCTCTTTCCAGCAAACTTGGTAATTTTGCTCCATAATAATGGGATCAGTATCTCATAATTAGTGCCAACTATAGTGCTACGTCCTGGGAAATAAGATACAGTGGGCAAATACTGACTGTCCCCACTGCTTCCTGGGAGACACCAAGCCTGACGTTTCAAAGCAGTCTGGAGGGGGCAAGCACTGGTTATTGCACAAATGTGGCCCATGGAATTATGCTACAGAGCCATGCAGTCAGCACAGAGCAATAGCAGCAACACTGTATGCAACTTTACCAGGGCTCTGCAAGTTGGAATAAGGGCTTTATTGTAGGATAAACTCAAAGCTTTTTGTAAAGGCTTGTCCTTCCCCTAAATCCTGCTAATTCCACAGCTGGTGCATCTGCTCAGCAGGGCGGGCAATGCAGCTCAGGGTGTCCTGCACCCGCCACCCCAGGCACCATGTTTTACTTGTGCTTCTCTCTGGAGATCTCCTCTCCAGCCCTGTGCGAGCCACAGCTGTGGATCTGCTCTTAATTCCCTGCGTTACTTAGCCACAAGCAGTGCTGCTGGTAACAAGCTCTGAAAAGATACAGGGAAAGAGCATTAGGAGATAATAAGTCTTATTTACAGCTTGGAGAATCTGCATTCTAGAGTGAGACACCGTACTTAAAAATCATAAGAGACAAAGAGGCACTTTGCAAAAGTGAGTGTTGCCTGGGCAACATCAGCATCTGCATCCCCGCATCTCCTCAGCCCCGTGCTTAGCAAATATCCTCACCATGGCGCCTCCATGCACACTCAGACTTACAGCTTGCTCCCCTTCACTCATGTCTGCATCCACTTCTCCAAGGTGAAAGTACAGGGATTGGCACAAGAAGTCTACATATGCCACTGGCAAGAAATGAATCTTCCTTCAGCCTTCCTGCTCGTCTCGCCTGCTGCGCTCTGCAAAGCCCCAGGTTGGTGCTTGCACAGCGCGGGCTTCACTCCACACAGGTGCCTTCAGATGGAGCTGGGCACAGCTGTGCCCTCTCTGTTTGGTGCTGAACCATAGATCCTGAGTATCTGGCTGTGTCACACCTCGAAGTTACATTTATGGGGTAGTTAGACTGCAGGACAGATGCTTTTTTCCCCCCTCTGGCTCTTTTTTTAACACTCTAAAAGAAAAACACACTCATCTTCCAGCGTTGGGTGTTCTCTTGACAGCAGAACAGTGTGATGGATGTGCCACAGCATCATTTCATCAGAATATCAAGCCATGAGGTTGGCTACTGTCATTCATTCTTGTCATTTGAATCCTCTTGATGTGTAAAATCACATTAAAATCCTGTAAGAGAAAAGTGCTGCACATTTTGTCAGAGGGCTGCGCCGGTTCATCCATCCAGCCCCAGGACAGTGCAGGTGGAAGGGAGCTCTTTGCTGGGCAGTTCATTGAAGGTCAAACAAAAGTCTACCTGATCCTGATCCAGCTCCATTTTCCAAAGGAAAAGAAGGACAACCTCTGGCATGTATTGTTTGCAGTTTTCTCCACCCTAATCGTTAAAAAAGTTGAGGGTTTTCCTTTCATCTTGCCACTGGCAAAAGGAACTTGTCTTTCTGATGTCTTTTATTTTTCTCTGATTTTTTTTTTTTTTTAACATCTTGAGCAGTGGGCTGGTGGCCAGATTTCTGAAGGTGTTTAAGCGTCGACAGATGCATCTGGGTACCTGGAGGGATTTTTCAAAAGCATCTTGCTGTAATCATTTATGATATTCTTCATTTCCCATCATGATCTCTTTGGTAGCATCACTATTCCTGCCAGCATTGCATCTCCTATTGCAGAACTGAGCTGGATTTTGCTTTTTTTCTTTCTTCTAGTCCCAGAACTCCAGGGAACTGTACAAAGGGAGAACAAAATGGGCAAAATTTGCTGCACATTGTTATATTTGGGTAGATTTTAGTGTCCCTATAAATATCGATGGGACGATGAGAAGGTGCACACTTTCATTTACAGCAGCAGAACTCCAATACACAGAAACGCACAGAGAAACCAACCACCTGCTCTCTTTGAAATTCAAAATATTCGTGTTGCAACATCATGGTCAAATTTGCCAGTGGATTTTGAGGACTTGTATGTCATCTTAGAAGCAGAAGTTCATTTACAGAGAACTTCCTTGTTATTTTTGCCCATTGTAAATTCTGGGGGTCACGTTTCTGGTGTTATTAAAATCCAGATTAAAAAAAAAAAACAACAACTGTGAGATTTACAGGCAGATCTGCAGAAAGTAGCAATCTGAAGTTGGCCTGCTCCACCGGGAGAAGCTGCAGGAGCCACCGCATCCCAGGGTTGTTATTAAAGAGCAAAGGGGCTGCAATTTCCATCCTGCACTGCCATCTATAGCGCAGCACTGCGCACAGCAAACAGCACGGCAAAAATCGCAGCAGAAGCCAAAAAGAAAAACCAACTAAGGCTGCAAGCTGTGAGAAACCTTAGTGCAATGAACTAAATTGGCAATTTAGGGACTGTGTTGTGGTGAAGGGGGTGGGAGTGGAGGAGCTCGGGGTGTGAATTCCACCTGCCTTCCTGTCTGGGCATCCCTAATTTTTGGGGGAGTTTGCAAGACAATTTCATGCCTTCCAAATCAATACAGAAATGGCAAGCTTTCTCCAGGGGACAGCTGAAGATATACTAAATCAGAGGCATGAAACTAAAACCCATTTTGACTCTGATGAGCAAAGGGAATTTCTCTTTATTTTTGATTTTTAAACCAGATGTTGCTTTCATGCTCTGAAACCTCTGAAACAGCTGAATGGATTTTCTTCATACTCCTCACATGCACAAAAATTCACCTTTGGGCTGTGAACAAGCTTAAGAAATTGCCCTGTGATGGAGATTATTTTTTTCCCCTCCTCTCTTCCTTTTTCTTTTTTTGATTTGGAAAGTTTAAAAGATCCTAAAATAGAAGCTGAGAGTTGGATTAAACATCCCTCTGTTAACTCTTAGCACTGCTCCAAGTCTGCAATTATCATTTCTTAAGGTGCCTGGCTCCCATCCTTCTTACACTTCCAGCTGTCATATTTTTTTATTAAAATATCTGCTACAATAACGCTGAGGACAAGCTCACCTCAGGCAGTCTGAAGAGGGAGTTTTGCTGAGAAAACTATGAGAAAGCCCATGTTTGGCCCAGTTTCATGTGCCTCCGCAACTGACCTGTGAAACTGGGGAAAGAGATGGAGGTCACAGGGGATGGGGAACCCTACACCAGGAGAAACCACCATCCCCCATGCTCTCGTGGCCCACCAGCATCCTTTGGCAGGAGGGGCAAGGGGACAGCACGACAGCCTCAGGTGCCTTGGTCTGGGCTATTTGGTATTGAAATATGTATCATGAGAGCTGCGATGCCAACAGAGCAGAAAAGCAGCTTAGCCAGTTCACCACCAGGAATGGTACCTCACATATAAATACCTCTCAGGTAGCTTTCCTGACCTAAATCCAGCTAGAAAGGGACATGAGAAACAAAAGGTGTAGTACATCATATGCATACCGTATGTAGTTACCAAAGAAACCTTGCAATATTGCGGAAATCTGAGGTTTGTTCCCATCCATTCTCTGTTTTTCAAGATCAAGCTCAGGAGCAACTTCAAACAGGAAGGCTGTGTGGGCTGCCTGACCCGAACAACAGCCTCACAGTAATATCCATTAATGGTCTTGGGAAATGCATATCTGGCTTATTGCAGGCCCTTTCTGTATCGTGTGGGAATAGCTAGGAGTGTTGGACACTTAGGAAATGTTTTCATTGACAAAGGATGGGCTAAAATCAACAGCTCCTGTTCTCACCAATGACTTCCAGTGACCCCCATTTGTGCTGGTGAAGTGTCTTGCGTGAGCAACTACTCCCAGTGTGAACGTGGAGCAAACAATAGCACAGGAGGAAAGCAGGGTGGGCTTTGCCAGTGTCTGAGTAAGGGATTTCAGCCACCCAGGGGCGCTGGAGGTGGGCAGGGAGCCATCCGTGACCTCTGGAAAGGATTTGGTGAGAGCAGCCCTTCACTGGGCAGGCTTTGTGCAGATGGGTGTGTTAGCTTGGCCACTAGCTGGTTTAACAGAAAATTATATGCTAAATCAAGCCCCAGGAAACAAAGTGCACACTCAGCCTGGCACAGACACCTGGTCTCAGCAGAGACACGTTCAACTCCGGTGGGACCTGCCGCCAGGATTTCCTTTTAGCAATGCTGGACACTCGGAGCAAAAGCCAGGGTAGCCAGGGCAGCTTCAGCAGGAGGGTGCTGTGTTTGCTGCCAAATCGTATGTATTTCTCCAGGTTTTCCACCAAGGAAAGCACAGCGCGGGGCTGCCTGCTGGAGGCTTGGCCTGGGGGGAAGCAAAGCTTGCCCGGGGAAGGGCTGGAGCCTGCTGGGCTAAAGCCCCTTGTGCAAGCCAAGATGTGCCTGCAGGGATGAGGTGAATGAGTCACCTGCTTTCGTGCAGGGGCAGCATCGCCTGCTCTTGAGCTAGAGGCAGGAAGGGGTAAACCAGAAATTCCTTTTAGCCTCCTAGCCAACAAAAATCAGCAGTAAACCTCCCCTGTTTACACCTACAGTAATTCCACCCCTTGTTCTCGCAAGCCAAGTTCAATTTTCTTTTTATTCTTGTGCATGTATCTGCAAATAGCTGATTACTCACGTTAGACCCTGCCAATAAATTGTAAGCTTTTTATATGTTTCGTTTCTTTCCAGAGTTAGTTTGCATTAAGTACTGCTGCAGCATGCAGAAGGGGTTGAGGCAACGCCTTGGTGGCCACATAAAACAAGTTATTATTGAGCATGGCCCCTCTTTCTCACAAAAGGAGCCCTTGGAAGATGCAAGCAGCTGGAATATGGGTATTTTCATGACCATAAAAAGTTCATTTTACTTTTATTGCTGTTGAAAAGCTCGGGATGGGTACATTTCTCATCCAGCTGATTAATCTGAGGTTAGAGGCCACTGCACCAACAATTACACAGACACGTACCTTTGTGCGTGTGGAAGCAGCGTATCTCAACCTCTTTCCAAAAGAAAATGAAAGGCAAAGTGTTGCTAGCATGGATACACAAAGAATACCTTCTCTTTTTCATCTGAGACTCCAGCGCAGGCTCGCTACGCCCACTTAAGGCTCCTTTCAGCTCCCAACATGCCTCTGGGTTGCCTAGCAATCCTAACAATATTTTACGAGGCCTTATTCCAGAGGCACATTTTCCTAATGCCAAATTTCAACTAGAAGCTCCAGGAGAAGCACGGAGGAAGCCTGAGATAGCATCACTCCAATTTATTACAGCCAGGATACAGGGGCAGAGGGGGAAAACCCAACAAATTATCACAACGGGCATTTAGCTGTAAGGTCTTGCATTGTACCCCGGGAGCCAGCATGGTGCCAGGGGTGGTGTCTCTGCCATCAGCCGCTGTAGCAACACAGACACGTAGCTGTGAATGTGCCGAGGCTCCAAACGGGCACTTCTGCAAGGAATTGCCTGCTGACAGCCAGCGTGCCTGCTGCAGGCTTCTGAGCAAACATCTAATGGAAAGAAATGATGAGGGAAAGCAACTTCTGGGTGAATGGGATAGAAAGAATTTGGTACAGCCAGATGTTGCCATTCTCATGTTGGGTGCCTCCTGCCTCCAAGTCGTGCCCCAGGGTGACTGCTGCTGGGAATTAATTGGGCTGAAGGGACTGTGGGCTCCAGCATGTTGGGAAAGCTGTGACCCCTGGTCCCCCACTTGCCTGGACTGGTCACACAGCTCCAACAAGCCCCTTGGCATATGCGTAGCTCCCCAGAATCAGGGGGTTCAGGGTAGTGGGCTCCCAGGTCCTGCAGCAGCAGAGCAAGCTCTGAGCTGGTCAAGGTGATATATTAAACTAGCATGACCTGGAAGGGACATCCATGGTAAAAACCCTCCCGGCTGGGCTGTGGCACTGCTGATCTGCTGATTGCAGAGTCCCACCTGGGTAGCTGGTTCCCATCTCTGCACTCCAGCACAGTTCAGATGCTGAGCAAGGACAGGATGGGGACAGGTCTGCTGGCAGAGCAGCGGACAGGTGGAAGGAGGCTGGTGGGAGATGACATCCACAAATTACTTTCCCCTCTGAGCTATAGGGAAAATAAAGGGACCAAAATGCACTAATTATTTCAAAATACATTCCCTTGGTTTCTCCCTCTCTAGCCCCAAACAAACGTATAAACTAGGCATAAATGAACTGTTGAGGTTAGAGTCAGTGTTTTGGAAGGCTACAGGGTTCCAACCTTTATCTTTTAGTTTGGCTACTGCAAACTTTGTCCAACACACAAACTTTCTATAAGTTGTTTTTAATGGTTGGGGGTTTTAAGTCCTACCTTTAAAAAGAAAAATAACACTCTAAACTTCATCAAAGATTACTCCATAGTAGTAATCTCCTCCTAACATAAACTGAATTCAATTCCACCATTAAACTCTTACCTGATTATTATTTTGTTGATGAAGAATGACCTGTGGTTAAATTCAGCAACTGTTTCATTTATTTAAAACATGTATTTATAAAAAAAAAAAATCAATAGACATGTTTTCATGCCTTCTTATTTCTTTCTTCTTGTTTTTGGAAGGGTTTTAATTTTTTTAATTTCCGGGGGGAAGGGGGTTCTAAGCAGGTAAACACATCCCCTCTTGCCTGTAAAGCAAGCGCATTAGCATGAGGGAACTGGTAGCTGAAAATTACTCTAAACTAAAGTGAGATGCATTTCATTGATTTTTTCACTGGCCAAGCTGAAGGACAAGTAAATTGGATTTTTAAAATCCTTTCACTTTTAATACTTTTTGGTATTATTAGTAATGTAAGTAAGTAAAACTGTTTATAGCGGATGTTTTTCTAAAGTTGACAGTGTGCCTTTAAAGTGACGCATGATGATTGTAAATCCAGGGTTTTCCATCAATTCCAGCAAATACCCTTATTGCAGTAACATATATAACTAATGCAACCAACTGAAAAGGGAAGAGCAAAATGGGGAAAGGGGAGAGTTTCACATTTAATCTAGAATTGTACTGGGAGCCAGCGTGAGTACTGGAAATGTAATCAAAGGTTAGGTTTGCTCAGTGCTTTAGAGATATCTGCAAAACAGCATGACATTTGCAGGAGAGTCCCCCAACATCGGCTCCCTGCTGAGAGGCTCCAGTGATCCCAAAGGATGCCTGGGACCCACTGAAAGCAAATACAGTTCACAAGTGCCTTTGCTAGTCCCTCCTTCAGGGATAACCGGTTGGTGGCCAAAGCCAATAATAGGTCACAGCAACTCCAGATTTCCTCTACTGGGATGTTATGGAGCAGCTGAAGTCCCTGGATGCACTGGTTGGGTCCACGTTGGGGCACTGTACTCTTTGCCTCTGCCCTTGGTCCTCTGTCTCTTACTTGAGAAAACTCAAAGTCACATGAAGACCAGCCACCACATCTTCTAGGTCTGATCTGGCCAGGAGGGTGTCCACCATGTACACGCATTCCTGGGATGCTCCAGGCCAGGAGCCCTAAGCAGGGCAAGAAAGGCTGAATCCAGACCCTTTCCTTTTTCCTGGCATGGCTTGGCCCACTGGAGACTTTTCCCATTTGGGAAGAAAGCTTTTGGTATCCAGCAGGTTGATAGGCGATAGCTGATTAAAAGAGAAAAGGAGGCTGTCCATTTCTGGAGCGGGAATTTGTTGAAGAAGCACTTGGACGCAGCTGTCTCTGATGCCCGGGATAAGGCAGGGTCCAGGCTACTGCGTCATGACATAGAGGTGACGTAGCAAGGAGGCCATTTACACACATAACCTGCTGGTTATTGATCTGATTCCAGAGTACACTGCCCTTCCCTGTGTGCTTCGTGTCTGTGAAAATACAGGAAGGAAGTCGGGACCAGGTGTGACCACTGTGGGTTTGGCAACACGTTACGCTGGCTGTATATCATGATAGATGCACAGATATATGTAGATATGACAGATGTAGATGTGATAGACACATAGATCACCACAGATGTGAATCATGATAAAAGATCTAGGACAGTAAACATGCAGGTTCTGTAGTTTGTGGTTTTTTTAATTATTTTTTTTAATAATACAGGGCAAGTTCTGTAGCTTTACTGGCTTCTCTAGCTTTTCAGGCAGGTTGTAAAGCAAGATATTTAAGATCAGCTGCCTCCAACCCTCCAGACAGTGCATGGAGCTTGTTTTCAGCAGCGACAGGCAGTATATGCCACAGTTGCTCATAAAAATCCAAAAACATATTCCTTTTGGACTGAAATGCTTTGTGTTTGATATCAGATTTTATATTTATTGGTTCAGTTGGTTTTAGCTGTTGAAAACTATGTGGGTTTTTTTTTCCTCTCTTCACATCGATGGAAAGTGATAAAATGAGATCATTCAAAAATGACTAAAGCAAATAATTCAGACCTGGCTTGTGTTTTGTATTTCACCAAGGTCTAAGCTTCAAGCCAAAATGAAAGTAAGTTAGCTAAGTGGGTGTAAAGCTCAAAGCGCACAGCCCAGTGTAAATTTTATGAATTATTTTAACTGCAACCCATGAAATGGTATTGCTTTTGTAAAATTATCTTGACAACAAATGGTCTTGTTCAAAGCTTTCCAAAATGGGCTATCATACATCAGACAAGCTCTGGCTTGGATTCCAGAGAAGCGGCAGCATTTCTGCATGGGGAATGAGCAGATCATATAATATCTTAGGGAATGGCAGAGTCTGGGCATCAGATGTTCCTAGGTCTTTATTGTATTTCAGAGAACTTGCTGTGAGAATATATTCTTGATAAGTGTGATTTGAAAAAAATCCCTGTGAAACCTAAATAAACTGTGATAGAAACATTTCCAGCATACTGGAGTTTACAGTAAACAGGATCACAGCTGATTTAAAAATGAAAAAAATCATTAGTATAGAAAGAACAATCTTTCCAAGCTGTGCTGCTCTTGGGAGGGAGCTAACAGATGCAGCATCTCATTTAGCCCCATCTCGCCAGGCACTAAAGCTGTTACTCAGCACCCGGCACGAAGCACACAGCACCTTGCAGGAGTTATCCCTGACTGAGCAGGGGTTAAGTGATGCCCTCCCTTGCACCAGGTCCCGCTGTCCTGTTTCTGTCCCTGATGCTGTTCCCTGCAGCGTAGCAGTCTACTGGCACTAGGAAAAAAATGGTGGGTTTGTATCCTTTGTGAGCTTTCAGGACCAGGAGTGCTCCCACCACATTTCTGACTCACTGGTGGTGTTTTCTTCAATCTTCTGCTGACTAAAAGCTGTGCAGGAAAAGAAAAAATTCCTCTATCAATGTATCACCTCCTCCACAGGCCAACCCTTTCTTATCAGGCCATCTGGATTAAAACCTGGCTCAGAGCCACTGTGAAAGATTTCTAAAGCTGTTCTGACTGAGGAGGGGTATTTATGAGTGTTCCAGAGGGGATCAGGGTTCTTCTGTGCTCCCCAGACCCTCAACATCAGCTCGCATCCTCGATGCCTCTGCGAGCCTCGCAGGAGCCCTCCTGGGTGAGATCTGTGCTGCAGATGCAGCCTCGGCAGGCAGGCAGATTCATGCTGGTTGCCCCAGATCAGGACCAAGGGTTGTCACTGGAGTGACATAAGGATTGGGGTTAAAAGCACAGATGATGCAACAGAATTGAGAAAACAGGTAGAAACCCCATGGGAGGGTTGGTTAGACACAGTGTGAGTGTGTGTGAGACAGGTAACTATCACACGCTTGAATATGTTTCAAAACAATGAATTTTATTTATCTTCTTGCAGCCTCTTGGTTAACAAGAAAGATGCGTGTAAGTGCAAACCCCTTTTTGCTCCTGTGTCATGGCACTGCCATTTCCCTGAGACACAAAGCAGAATTAAAACCCACCCAGCTGGAGAAAGAAGTGAGACTGCTCCTGAGCGCAGGTGTGCTCCGCAAATACAGGGCACATTGTTCATCACTTCCATTGCTTCAAATCAGTCTGGACAAAAACCACAACAGCGTTTAGAACCTACTTGCTGGCTGAGGGAAGGGAAGGGAACGGGAAAATGGTTGCAGGGAGCTGGGTAGGAATTTGAGGGAACACTGCCCTCTTCTTTTGTATTTTCTCTAAGCGTGTGATGCAGGTTCCGAAGTCTATGCTCTCTTGCTAATGATGCACACTTTACATCAGTGGAAGCACTATCGCCCTTAACCCCATCAGACTGCACCATGCTCAGGAGAAACACTGGATAGGGCTAGCATGGAGACAGCTGAGTCTCTTTTCCTTAGAGAAATTGCTTTCCTTCACTCTTCTCCTCCTCCTTCCCCGGGTCAAGGCTGTGTGCATTAAGCTAGCTTTCATTGTGAGCATCAACGTGTTGTCTAGCTGCTGGGTAAATACATCAAGCAGCTCACACCCAGCGTGCAGCTCACATCGTTCCTTTCTGTCAAAGCTGCTTTTCAATTATGCTTTGGTCTGGGGGTAGAACAGATTTCCTGTGGTATTGAAGCTGGGCAGCTTCTTTGCTGAATTGGGGCTTGATAAATATGTATTCAAGTCTCATGCATCAGAATAGTGAGCAACAGCTGGATGAAATGCTCTAGAAATGCAGCATTTCACTTACAGAAACTAAGTGTTTTTAAGCAGATGCCACCCAGAAGATAAATGCAGAAATGTACCCTTTTAACACTGTTTTTGCAAGATTTGTGTTTGTCCAATGCAGTGGTATCTGGGTGACCATAACAACCCATTACATCCATTTGCCCACGACTGATAGCGCAAAACAGATTCCTGCTGTATATCACTGCATTGAGACAGTCAGCAATGACACACTGCCAAACAAATATTTGACAAAGGACAGTTGGGTTTTGCACCACTCTCTGAGTAACACCAACCCTATCCCAGCTACATTCTGCTTTCACTGTCCCCGTCCCAGCTGCTCTGTTTGAATGTTTAATTTCTCCTCCTGGTTCAGGTTGCCCTATTGCACAGACACAGAGGAACAGGGCAGCATCTCGAAATGGCTCATTGTCTCTACAAAGTATTTCCTACGAAGGAGTATTTCCACACAGGCAGTGACACTTGTACAGGGTCTCAGCATCACACCACGCTAGTGCCCGAGCACAGTCCTGGCTGGAGTGAGCCCACAACTGGCCAGTTTGGATGGCCAGGGATGACCAAGGTGCTGTTCCCACATCCGAGTGTTGCACCAGTGCCTGGGCACATCGCAGGGGTGGCACAAGGACCATGCTGTCTGTCCTCCTTGGTCCCAGCTCCCACCAGGGCTGTTCCCCACCTCAGCTTCCCGCAGTTTGTGGCACTTGGGTGGCAGCTCCTGGCCATCTGAATATTTTGGTAGGCAACTTGTAGAGTCAGGAAGTTTGGCCACACCTGCAGTTATATCTGTCTAAAACCCTGCTGAGGAAAATGAACCACTCTAAAGTCAACCCAGCCATACAGGATGAGATTAATTTAATTCAAACAATTTTGAGTGCATTTACATCAGGCATTTACACTGGGGCAGGTGGTTTGACTTTAAGCAGGATTAGTTGACTGGAGGGGCGCAAAGTGTTTCCTTGTCTGAAGGGCCCTTGGTTTGATGCTGTTGCAGGGTGGATTAGAGCTGAGCAGAGCGTTGGAGGCTGCCGAGTAGAGCACTCTGTTCCTCACAGCGCAAGGAGCTTAGGGAACGGATGCCGCAGGCGGATGGGCTGGTAAGACATGATGCTAAGCACAACCCATCAGGCAGCTCAGAGGAATCCTGTTTCTGTACACCGCTTGATCGCATTTTGCATGAAGCCGGGATTTATCTTGGTGGTAGTGCTGGCTTAAGCAGCAAATTCCACTCAGAAGAAATTTCCAGGCAGAAAGAAAAAGACTTGTTAGGAAAAAAACTCAGTGGTGCCGCAGGAGTGTCTTGGTGGCTGCAGAGTGACCGTGACACGTGAGGATGTGCCCATCAGCATCCCCAGCTCCACAGCCCTGGAGCAGCAAGGCTGCACCGGGTCTGCCCTGGGCGCTCAGGAAGCCTCTGAGCAGTGTGAGGATCTCGCAGCCAGCCTCACATGCCAGCCCTGGGGTTATTCCCCGACTGGAGCTGCAGAAATCTGTAGCCTGTATCCAATGTGGGAGAGGTAATGGGACCCAGCCCTGGCAGCGACACACCTCTTGGCCCCACATCAGACGGCCGCGTGGGTCCACAGGGCTGCCTGCAACTCCTGTACTTAGAACCACCGCCCCACTCCTGTCCATGCGGGGCTGGCTCCTGCCTTGCCAGCCAGACTGCCTGCAACACATTTTCCTATGCAGCTGTGGAAACATTTACTGACAACATCTGGTAGCAGCCTCACCCTCCTTCTGATCTTTTGGGGGCCCTTCTGGTCAAATGACACAATTCAGGCTTTTAGACAAGCCTTAGACATGAACTAAAATCTCTTCAGTGCTGCCTTCTCTTTTTTTTTTTTTGATAGGTCAAATGCTGCTCTGACACGAGGTCTCACCTCACCTGCTCACACACACCTGCCTACCAGCTTGGGTCCATTTTTAAGCACACTTAATAGCATTCTCATCCCAGTGTGAAGAGGCAAAAGGTTTGAGCTAGCTCTCCCATCAGGCAGCATGCAGCTCTGGCTCTCACCTCATTTTACATTCTGGCCACGAGTGTTTGCTGCTGCTGAGCAATTTGGGGCAGGAGAGGAGTTCAGATTGATGGGTGTGAGTGGAGCAGCTCCCCATTGGGGCCCTGGTTACACCACTGCTGTGTATCATGACCCCGCTCATTTGTTCCTCACCTTCTGAGAGCACTATTTTGGCTGTAATTTAATTCCAGGCCTCCAGGATGGTCCCTTCTTGTGACCATGTCCCCCCATGCCCCTCCAGGGACCTTTCCTCCCTCTCCTGCCCTGGGGACTGCGACCTTTTGCTGTGCCCAGCTTGGCTGAGTCTCGCTGGAGAGCAGACACTGCTACGTAGGAAGTGGTATTGGTGTTTTGTTAGATGGTACTTTTCTTTCTTCCTCTTGGTTGGCATTGAACTGTAGTGGCAAAGAGCACTCTTACTGAAGATGATGTCTCGGGTGAGATGTCTAACTCAGGTCCCGACTGCTCAGCACTCATTAAACATCTCAGGGAAGATGTTCCAGGAACAGGGATGTTAACCTTGTGGTCCTGGACTGATTCCAGCTTGTTTAATTACAGTCTTCATAGCTGAAATTTGCTCTGCACTTTTGACCAGTTATGGGATTTTTTTTTTTTTTTCCCTCATCCTCTAAACTGTTGAGCAGCCTTGGTATGAGCTGCCGCATTCCCCACACGAGCTGAAGCAATAAGCAGTTACGGCTGCTCCCTCTCCTGCGATCCTCACATTCATTGTATTTTCTGATTACTTAACAATTCAGGATTCTGCAGAGTATCATTGGCTTGCCTATACAGAAAAGTTTCACCTGTTCAATCTGGATAATCTATCCAGATTTAATCCAAATTTAATTTGGATAAGCTATCCAAATCTGATCTAACCAATATATTTATCTAACCTAACCAAATATGTGCCGTTGTCGCAAAGAACATGACCTTTGTCTTTCACTGAAGTAATTCATGGAATATAAAAGAATGTAAAAAGTAATTTGAGGAAATACAAGCTAGACAACCCCTACACACTCCCTTATAACAAAAAACTACACGAGTATGAAGCTAGACGAGTACAAACCCATGTTTGAGTATAAAACCACGTATGTGTATGTACATATATATACGAGTTTATGAACGTATGATCTCTATAGAAGCGTGTCGAGGTGTTTCAGACTCACACCGCTGTGCAGCTGGGGTGCACCCCCCCGCTGGGACACCACCATGGTGCCGTGACCGGGGTCGGTGTGCGGCAGGGCCAAGCCAGGCCGCCTCACCTGGCCTACGCGCCTCTGAAGCCGCAGGGAGCGGCGGGCGATGGCCCGGGCCCGGCTGGCGGTGGATGTGCCCCTGCCCCGCAGAGAGCCCCCGGCCGGGCCGGGTTTGCGGGCGGGCACCCCTCCGGCCCGCGGGGCAGCTCCTGAGGCGGTTCAGCTCACGGACCCGGCAGAAGGGCGCTGCCCCGCCGGGCTGGGGGCCGAGGTGGCGCGGCCCCTCGCAAGGGGTCGCTCCCGCACACCTGCCCGAGGGCCCTGCAGGCGGCGCCGCGTCCCCGCCGAGCCCGGCGCTGCCGGCCCCCGCCCTGCGCCGTAAATCGCGGCGGGCGGCCGGGCCCGGCGGTGCTGCCGGGGAGGCAGGGGCAGGCGGCGGCGGGCTCGGCTCCCGCTCCGCCCCGCTTCCCCCGCCCCGCCGGCTCCGCCCCGGAGGCCGGCACGCTGGCTCGCTCCCTGCCTGGGAACATGGCCGAAGTCGGGGAGGACAGCAGCGGGGCGCGGGCTCTGCTGGCGCTGCGCTCGGCGCCCTGCAGCCCCGCCGCGGCGCCCCCTCCCGGGCCGCCGCCCCCGGCCGCGCCGCCCGCCGCCGCCTGCGCCGGCCCGGTGCTGGCGCGGCTGCAGGGCCGCGAGTTCGAGTTTCTCATGCGGCAGCCGGCCGTCACCATAGGCCGCAACTCCTCGCAGGGCTCGGTGGACGTCAACATGGGCCACTCCAGCTTCATCTCCCGACGGCACCTGCAGCTCAGCTTCCAGGAGCCGCACTTCTACCTGCGCTGCCTCGGCAAGAACGGCGTCTTCGTGGACGGCGCCTTCCAGCGCCGCGGCGGCCCGGCCCTGCAGCTCCCGCCGCAGTGAGTGCCGCCGCGGCGGGCCGGGCCGGGGGCGCGGGGGCGGTGGCACCGCGGGGAGGCGGCGGGGGCCCGCGGGGCCGGGCCCGCTCCGGCGGGAGAGGGGGAGCCGGCGGCCTGCGGGGGGGACCGGGGAAGGGCCTGCGGGGCGGGAGGGGACGTGGGTCTGGGCGGAGAGGGGGCCCCGCCGAGGAAGGGGACGGTGAGGTCTGCCAGGAAAAGGGCCTGAGGTGGGGGCGAGGGGCCACCGCTGGTGAAGGGGACAGTGAGGGATCCCCCTCCCCACAGAGGGCCTGAGGGGGCGGTGAAGGACTGCTTCTGAAGAAGGTGGCCTTGAGGCCCTCCCCGGGCCACAGAGAGCCTGAGGGGATGGTGAGGGGCCCCTCGCTTGAAGTTGGTCACAGTGGACGCGGGACCCTCTGTACGACGACGTGATGGAGAGTCTGAGGTGGCGGCGAGGGATGTCTGCCCCGGGGACCAGCCAGTGGATCCACCTCAGCATCAGCGTAGGACATCCTCACCTTCCCAGCCTTGCTGCTGCCTCTGACTGAGAACGGGGGTGATGTTCATCAGGGCTGGGGCTGTTCCCTCTGAGCGAGTGGCGAAAAAGTGTGAGCCCCTCCAGCGGGCTGTCCCCTACGGTCATAGTCTTCCTTGCTGCCTGTCAACAGACTCACGCTCGATTGGTGGCCCTTAAGGGGTTTTCAAAAGATAAATGAGAGAAGAAGGACTCGTGTCAGTGGCCCAAAACTTGCAACACCCAGGGCTTGTCTTCCTTGGAAAAGATCTAGTGGGAAAAGTTGGAAAACCACTTTGCCAGAGTGCTTATTTTAGGGTTGGTAAGTTGGGTGTAGTTCCTGGTGTCTCTCGAGGGCAACAGAAAAAAAGAGGGAGTCGGGCCAAGCTGGGGGTGATGTTGTTCACCAGGACACCCGGAGAGCGGGGACAGAAGGTGTCTTTGCTTCCTTGAGGAAGGGGAGGGAGCTGTGGAAGAGTTTCTGCACTAGCAGGGAGGTAGTTGTCTGTGCTGAGTTTTAGATAAACTCTCTTGCAGAAGGAATGAGGTTGACATTAATCTCTTCCTCCAAAAATACTGTTTATGGTTGCTGAGCACTGTCCAACAACTGCAGTGCTTCACCCCAGGGGCAGCAGCATGGTGGTGGTGGGTGATGTCATTCCTGTGTGCATCTCTCCAGGTCATACCAGACAGACTGTGTCTAATGCAATCTGTGAGTGAAAACACGCTGTAAAGGCAGGAGGTTGGGTTTATATGATGTTCCACTAGGCTTTTTGTTGTTTGTGTGAAGCATCTGTTTTCATCTGGCAGTCTTTGGCTTTGGTACCCTTTCCCTCCAGCACCAGGGTCCTGGAGTTATCCCTTTCTCACCAGCCTGTTGCTCAGGGGAGGTTTTTTTAATTACTCATTTCCTTTGCAGGCTGCTTCATTTTGTACTTAGTAATTTAGTTATAACTCCCTAGCTGCTTGCTCTCTGAGGCATTTCAGTTTGTAACGTGTTCCATTTTTCTGAAAGATATGTCCTTTAGTGTCTGTTTAATTAATGTTGCTTTGTAAAACAAGACCACCCGAAGCCCAGGGCATTTCTGTTGTCACTCCCACTGGCTCTGGGTTTATCTGTGCAAGCTCTCTCCTCCCTGTGATTCTGTTTCTTCAGTCAGTTAATCATAAGCATTGCGCTCAGAAACCCTCTCAGGCAGTGACTTGGTTGCTTATTTCTCTTCCCTTCCGTTTGCTCGTGACTCCTGGAGTGTTAATGGCAATTTTCCTTCATCGTTTTAAAGGGAGGAGTTTAATGTACAGTTGTGAACTCTGCACAATAAGGCATCCTCTTTGCTTGGCCGCTGTTTGAGCTACATAAATAAACTTAATGCTCCTCCCTTTCTGACTTCCAGAGTAGGAAAATGTTTTGCATCAATCTAAAGGAATTTGCCCCCTTGCTTCTAACAGGTAAACAACTCCTTGCCTTCTACTGGCCAGTCAAGGGTTTGTAACCCAAACAAGGGGAAAAAATAATCTTATTGAAGCTTGGTATACACAGTCTTGTTTGAGGCTTTAACTGATCTCCTGTCCGCTATTATCTCCAGTCTTGAAAAAGCAGACAATTCTCTGTCACCCCTCTCCACATGCAGACACATACATACACAAACACGCAAGTATCTCCCCCCTGCCCCAGTAAACAGAAGAAAGCACTGGTTGGTGCCATTTCTTTTCTGTAGAGAAGCCTATATGCTTACTGCTAGGCAACTGGTACTGTCAAAAGTAGGACAAAGTGAAGATGGGTTGTAGTACACAGACTTTACAGTACAGACCACTTTTTTTTTTTTTTTCCCCCTGAATGTTTCTGCCCTGTTTGATACAGCCACACCTTCTCCATGAACCAGCAGATTGTACGTTTTATGTTAAATTTCATGAAGTAATGGCCGTTCCATTCAGTGATACAGATGGGAGGGCCTTGTGATGTGCAAAGTTCTTGCTGGTAATTTTCTAAGAATGAGTTGCTTGAATAGTTGCCGCCCCCTTCCCCCTTTTCTTTTTTACTTGCTTGTAAAGGATAGCAGAAATGTGCTAAGTCCTGTTTCTTTTGGGCCAATGCAGTCACTGCTGCTGTCATATTGCAAGCAAAGGAGATGCTTATGCATCATGAGATCATGAATGGAAGCAGAGAGTTCCAGGAAAAAGTGTTTTTTCAGATGTAATTCATACTATTTGTTAAAAAAACAGATCCTGGACTCATAGATTCTATTTCTGAAGTTTCTTCTCATTGCACTTTTTTTGTATAAAACTTCTGTTATAAGCCCTCTTCCAAGTTTAGAAGTAGCTATTCTTAAAATTTACAGAAAGTTTTATCAGGAGGGGTGGGGAAGGGAGGAAAGAGGAGGAGTTTCTGAGACCTTTCTTGAAGACTGTAGGTACGTCCTAACACAATAGACCTGTTCAAAATCAAGAGCTCTTGAAAAGTTTCCTATCACTTCCTCCAGCGACATCATGTGTATGTATAATCTGCTGTAACCAGAATTTCACTGCTGGGCAGGAGTATCATATTGCACAGCTGTGTTGTTATGGAAGATTGTAGTTCACAGATAGGATGACATAACTATGAAGTATAATTAAACAATAATGACCAACAAAGAGGGCATTTCCTAGAGGTTAATGACAGTTAGAGTAGGTAGAAGAGTGGAGGGCCCGCAGTACAGCTGAAGACTCCTTAGTCTGTTCAACCAGAGTGCCATGCTGCAGCAGGCATTACGTATAAATCAAGGTGAAATTATGGAAGTACTTACATCAGAAGTGCTCTAAATCCGTAATTTGGATTGCTAGAAACTTTTTTTTTAGCTGTGCTAGTAGAAGCTTGAAACCTGTGGAGAGATTTCTGGGTATTTTTCTATAAAAGAGAGAAACTCAAGACTATCAGTAGGATATGCGCTATATTTTAAAAACTATTGATAAAAGCAAAAAGGTAAGATACAGGAGGATCCATTAGCTGAAGTACTTTTTCCTGTTGAAGACAGTATTGGTTTTTTTCAGATTTCCAGTGTAATTGGGTATTTACAGGATCAGGTTAATGCTGAAATATTTTTTTTCTTGTTATCTTCAAAATTGACACAGTTTTAAAAAGAAGTAACAGTAATAGGTTAGAGACTTCCAGTAACTAAAGTAAGAATTTTTTCCCCCCTTCCACCCTCCCCCTGGAACCAGAGGAACTGAAACAGTTCATAGTTAAGCTTGCTAACCTGAATTTTAAGCAGCTATGGGTCAGGTTTTCAAATGCTCTTAAGTACAAAATTTCTATTGACTAAAAACTGTAAATGTTGATAGAGCATAGCCTGATAATAGCACTTGAGCTTTCTGAACTGGGAGCTCAATAGATTGGAAAATGGTGCTTGTCATGGGATATTTGCTTATTGCTTCTGTGACCGTTCTGTATTTTTGCAGTAGAGCTGTTAATGGAGCCTGAAGTTTGTGTTTTTCAGTGCAAATGGTTGCTTTCCATATGAGATTTTCACATCAAAAAATAAGTTTTTAAACCTGTAGGTCTTTAACATGTAGAAAATGGAAGAAATAAATGGAGAGGGTTGGTTTGGGTTTTTTTAGTTTGAGTGTAAAATACAAAGGAAATTAAATTAAAACATGGAGTTAAAATAAAAACATTATTATGTATGTAAGCCTCATTATAAATTGAAAACTTCCTGTGCATGTCAAGCTTTATTAAGAGCATGCTGCTCTATTTATAATGGGGTTTTCCTAGGTACTTAATAAACTTGACAAAAATATATAGTCTAATACTCTGAGCACATGTCAAGGTACTAATCCTGCAAAATTTTATGCATGTGTTAATCTTTCTGTATTGTGAGTACGCAAGTTCACTTCAGTGTTTGGGTAGTGGGGGAGTCTCTGCAATTGAGGTTTAGTAACCAAGCAGAAAACTGAGACCTAGATCCAACGGTCTCTTCATTTCCCTTTCTAAGGGAGATGACTGTACAGTCTGTTAGCCAGTAACTTGAGGCACTAATTAAAGTTTTAAAAAAAAATTGACATAATCTAGAAAAACGGAGGTATAAACAATGTTTCAGTGTTTTTGATGACTTCACTAACCACTCGGCCTCCATTCTTGTGGTTTGAATGATGCCATCATGGTGTGTATGAGCATGGCTATCCTTACATCTCGGAGGGAACTGCAAGCCGTACATACACATACTAAGGAAGTGCTTTGACCACATAACCACGACTACAGAACTAGTTGTTTCTGAAATGCTGCATACGTATGTTGACTCTGATAACTCCTCATGCAGTTTTACTTGAATGTTGCGTAATCTGCATTTGCAGCCTTTTTTTTTTTTCTTTGTTTGAAATGCATCATTTGCTTTGCTAGTACTTGTGGATGGTGGTTTTACTCTCACTAGAAACTCTTTAAAGATTTGCTCTTTCGGTGCTTCATCTTACATTTTTCATGCTCTGATTTGATTTCAAAGGCTGTCTTTGAGAACAGGGGTTTTTGTTGCACAGAGAGGTGGTGATAAAGAATTACTTGATTTTAATTACAGAATTTATGTCAAGTAATAATTTTTGGCTAAGCAGCTCAATTTGTCATGGGTTATATTAAATGTTTAAGGAAAGTTTCACATGCGAGAAACTACAGCTCGATTTGTTGATTCAAAAATAGCTGTGCCATAAGTCAGGTTGTGAATATAAACTGATGCTATGCAAAACTCAAGTGTATGTTCTCTTATGTATTCTTTTAAGCCAAGCTTGGTTCAGTTTAGCTGATGTGTTGATTATGAAAAGATTAACCTAACCAGCACATGCCACACTTGTCTTGTACATTCTTGTGCAGAGTCTCAGCTATAAAGGCCTGAATCTGGATTCAAGTTGTGCTGGTGTAACTTCTTTGTGTTAACAGACTCTCAATCACGACACGTCTACTTAGCTGACTGTGGGATTCTTTCAGTTGGTGGTTGTATTTTTATATAAATCTAGGGGATGAATGAGTGTGAGAGTCTTTGCTTTTATGAAAACAGGAATAAAAATGATGAAATCTGTAGTAATTCATATCTTAGTTGTTTTGGTGCCAGCTGTGTGAGCATCCATCCTCACTGCAGAGTGTCTGTGTGACTTCTGGTAACAAATCAAAATAACGTTGGGGAGGGATTTTTTTTTCCCTCCCAGAAAGCGGGGCATGCAGTCTTTCACTGAATAACTGAAAGCATAAATGACATCCAGATTAATCTGATAGTTTTCTTTGTAAGCAAGCTCCTCGTAACTGTGCTCCGATAGCCATTTGGTGTCAGAGCTGTTCTGTGGGATGCCAAATTCTCTTGCTCATTGCAGCAGTTTCCTGGAGGAGTAGATGTGGCAACAGGATGTTGGTAAAGAACAGGAAACTACTTGAATTTGCTACTTATGCCATGCAAATAGTCTCATTACTGGCCCGTGTGTAGTAATTAGCGTCTGCTGTTGACAGAATTTTTTGCAGCAATTGCAGAGTGTGGAGCCTGATGAGTGTGTTCAAGTGAGAGTGCTTCGGGGGGGGCTGCACTTATACTGGGGTAACGAAGGGGACACAGACTGGTTAGGTGCTTGTTAAACTGCTGTTTGAGATTTGACAGCTGCAGCTGGCTTTGTTACTCGGGGTGGATCTGTACATGCACTCAGCTCCATATCAGTAGTTCTGACGTGCTAATTTACTTTGAGCTCCTTCTACCTCTAGTAAATGTCTGAGCAGGCAGCGTCTGGGTGTTGAACAGCCAGAGCCAAGGGGCACAGTAACCAGAAATGCTTAACAGACCAAGCTTCACCTTATTGCTGGTTAGATGTGGATGAGACAGCTTTCCCTCCCCAGTCCAAGTGGAAATGTGGTTTAAGAAAGAAAAATCATGTGCTTTTGAGCTGGCAGTGTTAATGAAAAGGGAGAGGAATTATCTCATTTTCTTTCAGTACAGTTTCTTTCCTCTCCTTTTTCTTGATAGCAGTCCAGAGCACAGAAGCCTCTCGCATATAGCCGTACCTAACACCAGCTTTGTTTGTTTTCTGTGGCTTTGGTTCAGTCCCCATGCATCTGGGAGTTTCCTGAGGTTGCAGACTCATGGCTAGGATATCCACTTCAGGATTCTTACTTTAAAGAAACAAAAGTATGAAAGCTAAACATGCCGTAGACCTTAGTCCATAGTCTGTTGGGTGGTTAAGGTCTTTGTGGTCTTACAATTACATAGGCCTAGGACAGGCAGAAAAATGCCTGGGAAGTCTGCTGAGCTTGTGTGGTGCTTTCTCACCAGTGAACTCGGGTAGCTTTTGAATGTTGGTTTCTACATCTGAAAGTGGCCGGTGGGCCCTGATGTAATGGACTGTGGGACTGACACAAAGAAACGTGGGGAGCCAGAGGTCTGGCTGTCATCTTCCAGTGATTTTGTTTGGACAAATCTGTAAGGTAGAAAACTTGGAGCTTTTTTTTTTTTTGTCCTCCCAATGTGGGCTGTGAAAAGACATCTTAATGTACTTCCAGACTTGGTTAATCGACTAATTCTGAGTATTGTGTGGTCTTAATGCATCCACTTCAGTCAGTAATTCAGTATTAATCACTGAATAGTTTTTTCAAGCATTTAGAAGTTTTCCTATTTCACTTGACTGCAGAGTCCTTATAAAAGCAGATGGAGATGCTTACAGAGCATGTGAATGTCTCGCTTAAGTAAATGTGACTGAAAATTTCTATCCAACTGTATGTTCTTTGTTTTCATAGTACAGATACAATTTTACTAATGTCTTTTCACTCTTGTCCACAAATGTTTTTTGCTAGTAATTCACATCCTCAGTTTCTTCAGAACAGCTCAGTAAAATGCATGTGTGCATTCCTTCTGCATGGCACTTAATTTTTATGGAATACATATTTTATTGGACAGTAAAACCTTTAAGGATCTTAATGGCCTAATTAATACTCTGTATCCACTTGTCTTGTGTATTTTGCTCGTCGGTATCCTGCTGTTCTTTTTTTTTTTCCATGTCCTTGTACATTTTTTATCATAAAAATTTCAAGCAGTCTTGAGAGAGCAGTCTATTTGAATATTCAGCAACTCTAAGATTTGATTGATAGTCCCTTTCCTCCCTACCCAATCTATTTTTAGTAATTTAAAAGCGAGTTTAATTTCTTGGGTTGTCGCTTGTGTATGTGCGACTTTGGTGATCTTCCTTCCTCCTTTAAACATACCAGATAATAATTTTCATGTTGTTTGAGGACATTTTGACAGTTTGGGAGAAATAATGTAGAACTTAATTGGGTGCTCTGCCTTAGTTGAGGGAGCAAAGATGGGCAGTCTTTGGTTCTTTTAATCTAGACTATGTGATTAGATAGGAGGATAAGTGGAAGAAAACTTTAAGCACATTGTTACTGCTTATTATCATGTTTCAAGAAGCTTCTAGGATAAGAGACCATTTTCATGTACAAGTACAACCCACACCATCTTTTAGAACAGAACGAGGAGACAAAAACCCTTGCAGAGGTGGTCTGAGTGCTGTGGAAAAGGACATCCCTCCCTTCTTTCTGAAAGACAACATTATAGCTAAACCCCTTTCTCTGCTTCGTGCCACTTTAAAGAGAGCCTTGGAAAGTCTTCCCACACAATTTTTTTTTTTTTTTGTTTTAATCTTCTGTCTCCCTTAAGGCCACATACAGAAGCCACCAACATTTTGACTAAGCAGAACTGGACTCCCTGCAGAGCCAGTTTGTGCACTTGCTAAAGGAATTGTTCTTGAGCAACTTAAGGCCTTTCCTCTCTCGAGGGCATAAGAACTATGGACTCTTAAACAGTCAAAATCCTGATTGGGTGGGAGGAGAAAAGGATTAGACACAGAAAGCAAGTTTTGTTTCCACCTGATGGGTAGACCAAAAATGTTTTTGCTTTTCATATTCAGTTTGAGGTGTAGCCTGAACCAGTAAGGGTAGACTCTTGGTGTGCTAGGTGTGCCAACTACTGTTTACTTATTGATCTTTTTTCTTTTTTTGTCTCATGGCTTGCGTAAAATGGTGTACCTTGGATTGGCTGCCTGCCCACCGGTGCGTAAAGGGGTGTTGACTGTCAACAAGCCTGGCAATTGGGTGGCTTTGCCTCCTTCTGCCTTGTCCATTCAGCTGTATAATTACTATCTCTTCTACCATGTCTCTCTCAGACACTGACTAATGAGACAAGCCATAATGAAACCGTTTTAGCACTGGGAAGACCTGCAAAGGAAGTCAAAGGCTGGCACGTGCATTGCTGCTAATGTCTGTCTTTATGGAGTATTAAGGCAAATGCAGAAGTTTTCTTCAGGCATAGGAATTCTTAGGAGAAAATCCCTAACGTGTAGTGGTTCAATAAAAGTGTTGCTAGCACTTTTTGTGTTTTGTGTAAACAAAGCATGTGCAGACTATTAGAAATAGGTGCAATCCAGTAGTTTAGACTTGCACATGACCTGTTTATAATTGAGTGTCTCAGATCAGTGCTTCACTGCAAACAGTCGCTAAATGAACTTGGGTAACAAAATTGTGTTGATGGGCAGTGATTCTGAATCTGAGGTCTGTTGGTGACAAGTGGGTGCATCCTCTTCTCCAAGTGGTTCACAGTTTCTTCTCAATTTCATCCTGCTTTGTGCTCCACCAGATGGTATTGCAAGTATGAGAATTTGTATTAAAAAAAGAAAAATCTGTAGCATGGAAGGGCTTGAATCCTATTCCCCCAAAAGCTGATATTGCAAACCAGTTTACAGAACAGTTTGTGTGAAGCTTCCAGGTAAAAGAATCTGTTGAAGTAAAATTTTCTGCTAATTCTACACGCTACACTGAAGCAAAGGAAGAGGAGCATTAGAATATGCTAGTAATATGACAAATGAACTCTAAAATTTGCTGTCATTTTGCAAAAGTCACTGTCAGTTTAGTTGGTTAGACTCCTTTCAAGGAAGTAACCCTTCAGCACAGTTGTATATGCTGGCAGGATTTAAAATACCTTAATAATCTTGGGATTGTTTTACATTGCTTGCAGTCTTAGCCGTGTCCTGCTAGGTGGACCTTTGCAAGCCAATCCAGCACGTCATCTTCTCCTGAATCACTGTAAAATTATTTTCTTTTCCCCTTTTTTAGTAGGAACGAAGGTTGTGCCTGGGATTCTCTTGTAACCTTTATTTTCAATGTCGGTATTTTGGAGGCTGCAGGTGGATGTCACTTTATAGACATTTATGTGAGAGGCCCTGTGCTGCCCCTAACATTTATTTGGCTCCAAGTCTAGAAGATATCAGCTTTTAAAACATCTAAATTACCCTCAGAGCTGCTTTTAAAACAGTAATCCTGGCTTCCTCTACTGGGTATTGAATGGATTGTGGAATGTCTTCAGAGGGATTGGAATGGACTGGAGTGAACATTTTGCAAAGCCTTAACTCCATATGGATCGGTTTTTTATAATGTACATAAATAGTACATTAGCTCTTTCAAATCACTTTCTAAATGAACTGAACCAGCCTCAAAGGAAAATGTATCATAGTCATGCTGTGTGTGTTAGAGCCCTCTTAGAGTCTGATTGAATTCAAAGGTTAGTAACTTCCCACACACAAGCTTTTTCTGGCATATGTATGTGGGAATTAGGATCTTTTCCTGAGTTTTATTGAGGTTATTCTGTTTTGCACAGCCTTTGCTAGTGTGTTTATAGGTAGTCCCCTAGTTTTGGAAGAGTAAGTCTACATAACTTGTGAGATCTTTCAAGGAATTGGGCTGGCTCGTTGAAAGCAAACGCTACAGTGATGAATGGCTCATTAGAAGAAAGTTGATGGCATTTGGAATGAGAATCAAACTGCTGTAGTGTATCCAACAAAGATGCTGAAACAAGTGCCTCTTTCTGTGATTGTTATTAGGAGATTTTATGAACTGATCTTTTCAGACTGTTAGTTTCTCCTCCTTCTCCAGGGTATGAAAATTTCCCAAGCATCTGGATACTTGTGGTAATAAAGGAAGAGACTTCCCAAGAAGGTGGGCGGTAGGATGAAAATAGGATTAGATCAAAGTTGCATGTTGCTTGTGGCAGCCGTGGCCAGGTTTCTGTGGTGAAAGGGACAGGATCTGCAGCAAGGTGGAAATTCCCCAGCGGTGAGCAAAGTTTTAAGATGCTTGGTGTTGAGTTAGGTATGGAAATGAATAACTAGTGCTACTTGTAGAGGCCAGCTGTAGCACTGCAGTTAGTTCCGCGCTGTCACTACGTATTTAATTCTTGGTGTACTGCTTAGTTTCTTACTGAAAACAGAACTCTTTGTAGAAGCTGTTACAGGGAAGTTCCCCAGAGCGTGGGTGCAGGTGGGGCTTTTTTTGGCACTGAGGTAGGTGTTAATTGTGGTGTAAGGGAGAAACATACAGAGGCGAGTGTTTCTGCCAAGATGAGCAAAGAGGGAAAATAGTTAATATTGACCTTTTTCATTTTAACCAAGATCAGTGTGAGCAGCAGAGGCTTGGAAAGCCTTGCAGAAGCAGGGAAGGAGTGAGAGATGCTGGTGTGGTGGTCATGCTGTGCTGAGTCACTTTATGTGGTCTCTGCTGTGGTAGGATGGAAGCCAGCCTTAGGCTCTTATCTTTAGGTTTGTCTTAGAGGGGGGAAAAACTCAGCACATCATGAATGGGGGCTAGGCAGCCTTTTCTGGCACAGAAACACTGTGGGCAGATGTGTGTGTTACAGAGCTAGTAGTCACCATTTCTGTGACACCTCTGCAAAACAAACCGAATGTCAGACTGACTACTCTCTGCCTGTGCTGCCAGAGTAGCCGTGGTCCAGGGGTCTTGAAACAGCTAGGGGCTACTGGTTGTTGTTAAGGCTGGGAGCTGTGGTTTGGCAGTACTCCTTTGGGACAGGGGAAAGTGGGGTGTGAGAAGCAGGATGCATCCATCTCACCTTCCTGCAGAACCTCTGAGTCCTTGGCAAGGGCTGAGCAAAACTTACTCCTGGTCCAAGACTGCATGCAGTGTCTGCCCTTTCAGTCTGAACAGTGGAGAGTTTGCCACTGCCTCATGAAGGATAGATGTAGGGCAAGGGTGGTAACAGCAGAATATAGAAATAAGTATCATCCTACTGTGTGTCATACAAGTTGCCTTTCGTTGTATGCTTGAATTAACTTAGTGGGACAGCAGGTTAGCATGTGGGTGGATGGAATAACCTTGCTTGTCACTGTGGTGTGTATTGTATTTTTTAATAGCATAAAACCTTCGATGCTGTCGGGCACATACTTGAAGAATGTTTATCTTTACAGAGTGCTTTTTTCTTTTACACTTCTGTTCCACTCCATAGTTCTGCCAGTTTGATCACTACTTTAGCTTTGTTTAATGGGTGTTATCTGGTGGGGTTGGGATTTTGTTTTGATTTGGCTTTTTCCTTTGAAACATCACACTGGGATCTAAAATGGAGCTGCTTTAAAACAAACGCTAGGATATTGTATGCATTTTTTTATCAATGTTGTCAGTGGTGACCATATAAAATGAATTTTTGTGTCCTCTGAATATGCCCCAAGCTTAACTAAGTGCCATGCTGATGAAGAGTCCTCCAGGGCTTTATGGAAATGCTGGCTTAAGACACATCTTTGCGTTCTGTGAAAGCAGGAGGGACAAGTATGGTGTTGGTTCTTCTAAGATTGATAGTGGCTTAACAGAACTGAAATCCCCACTTTCATGCATCCCATTTCACAGAGGTCAACAGAGGCAAATAATGACTAGACGGTGTTGAGAAGTATTTCAACTAGGTTTGTAGGAGCTACTTATGGTGTTAGCCAGTTAAACAGTCGTCCAGCCCCATGATGAGTGTGGTTAAAATCCCACGAGAGATCCTGTAGGTCCTACATATACGTTTATGGTACGTAAGCATGGTGGGATGCACTTGTGGAGAGAAACAATTGATCCTGTCCATGTGATGATTTTCGTCGAGCTAGCATGTGCAGTAAGCAGGAGGAGAGGAGTTAATTTTAGCTTGATTAGCGACACAGAAGGGAATCAAGATGACTGCATTGTTAATGGCAGTGGGATGAGATCAATGAGTGTAGTTTGCCATGCACCTAGGTGGGTGTTTTAAGCAATTTAATTTTTCTTTTGTTTGATTTTAAGAGAACCAAGAGTACTAATGCATTTAGTCCTTGAAATCTTTCTGTGGTTGCAATTCTGGATACTTTAATGTTGTTGCATGGTGGTGGTTTTAAATGAACAGCAGGTGCTTATCCTGTTCCTTAGCAGTTCCTTGTTTCTCTGTTCTCTGTTGCCCTGTTCAGCAGCAAGTGGCGAGTGGTTCTCAGGACTGGACTGGCAGTTTTTCTCCTGCTCACCTTTGTTTATATTCTGGAGCATGTTCAAAACTGTTTATGATTAAACATTGCTCAAACAGCCAGCTTAAGATTTATTGACATAAGGAGGCTGGGAGGAAGGAGTGGCTGGCTGGTCATCTGTGTCTACTTTCAGCTGATAGTGCTGTTGTTGAAGGTGTACACATGTCTGCGCAACGGCTGCGGTGCATCAGGCTGCTGTTCAAAACCGTGGTTGCAAGGGACCGGTACCCATTGGCACAGTCTTTTTCCCTTTGTGTATGGTACAGTAAAAGCAAGGGAGTGTATGTGGGTGACGCACTTCTCTTGAGCTTGGGGTTCTGAAGATGTCCCATGGCTCTTGAGCAGGGGACTACTATTTTTCTCTTGGTGGGAGAGGCTTGCACACCTCTGGGGAGAGAGATCAGGCTTTGAAACATGTTAATAGGGTTATGACCTACGGGAGTTTTAAGTGGGAATCCTTTTAGAAAAGACACATACCTCTTAAAAGACAGTGCTGTTGTATGGAAGGTAAGGAGGTTCAAAATGGAAGGTTGGAAGGAGAGCACCATTTAGGAAAATAAATGAAAATACAGAAATGTCAGACTTAAAGTAAGCTCATTTAAAAAAAAAAAAACCCACAAAAAACAAACAACAACAACAAACCCACACATCTTTTCTGAAGCTAAAATAATTTTTTTCCTGGCCCCTCTTAGCTACATGCAAACCAGAGGTGTTAAGTAGCAATTTAGCTTTGGAAGGAGTCTGTACATAGTATGTAAGGTTTTGTTTGTTTATTTTAAAATCACAAATATTGATAATTTCCAGGATTTAGGGAAAAAAATAAAAAAATAAAATGCAATGCTGACAACATACTAAAAAAACCTCACAGATTGATCAGCCTAACATGGAAAGAGATTTTTGCAGTTACAAGACTTAATGATAAAAGTGAGATACACAAACGTTGCACATAATTTACATTTTCCTCTGAAAATCAAATATTTATTGGCTGGTGAAGAAATGGTTAAGATAGGATCTAGACCTCTACAGGCTAGAATAAGTGATTAGCGCAACAGCGGTACACAGGCCGTTGTGTGCTATATAGAGTCTCTTAACTAACGTTATTTTTATGTATACAGCCACACACAACACAAAATAACATAATAGGCTTGCTGTGTGTTACAGATGGTATCAGGAGTCTGCAGTGCTGATAGTGAAACTTTCTGGTGCTGGCAGCCAACCTCATTTAAATAAAAACATCGTTTGCTCTTTATGTCAGCCCACTTCTTCACTGGCAAACTTTCATATCAAGTTTTTGATGTCAGGCTGCTCCATTCTTACGCTTAAAACACCTCCTTATTCCCAAGCTTCAAAATAAACAGCAGCTTTAGGTTAATTTTAGATTTTAAGGACAGCTTATTAAATGTTCTCTGCAGGTAGCTAACTGTTGACATCTCTGGGAATGCAACGGCAAAGTTTTTCTCTGTTCTCATTATACTGAGAGGCATGATAAATGAGAGAGACTAATTGATTGGTGGAGTGGTGTTGGGTTAAGACATGGCTTACCATATGATACACAGGAAAAAGACCACTGTATCTTAACAGTTTGTTCAGAGACATGAAGTTGTTTATAGTAAGGACTACACAGGGGAACAGAGCAGCTTCTGTAATGGTGTGGTGGAAGTGGGGCCAGAATTCACCCTCGGGAGACTTGAATAAAATAAAATTAAAAAGACAAACCCCCCAACCGATATTGATTAAAAGATAGGTGTCACTGATGCTGCAGGTTAATTTATATTGATATAAAATTGCATCTGATTTGTGTGGGTGTAGGTAAGACCTTCAAGGCTCGTACATTTAGCGTGTTGGCAGACTTGAGTTAATCTTGCAGTGCTTCAGACTGGCTGTACTCCATGTAATCTGCCCTATGTGCTGCTGAACTGCAGCTTGCTTGTGTTTTAAAGGACTAGGAGCCCTCAGGAGTATAAGAGGAATTTGTCTTCTGATAGCAAGCGGTGTGCCCAGCGCTCCTGGGTTGGCGTGAATGGCATATTTTGAAGCTGACTCCAATGTTTTGAAATGTGAAGCTAAGTGAGGTACAATTATAGCACCACCTCTGTTTCTCTGTGTCTGGTGGATGGGCACTAAGCATCTACCATGTTGTCTTGGCATATATACTTAAAGCCTTCCACAAGGCCACCTTTTAACAGAGTCCCCGATGGAAGTACTGCAACTCTGCCTTAACAGTATTTGTTATAAAAGCCTGTTAATAATAATCTTTTGATTATACCAAGGCTTGGTGTTTGAGGTCATCTTACATATTTATAATCTGTCTAGAAATAAAATGAATCCAGAGAAATCCTGACAATTAAGTGTTTATAGTTGGACGTTTCTATGTTTTAAATAGATAAGTGAATTAATGACCGGTGTGCCACTGAGTATGTAAGTGGTGATAATGATGGCATTTTTAAGGATATCCTTCAGGTTTTTTTGCAGGCATTGAAGTGAATGAAAAGACACTACTAGGTGGCTTATGGTGGTTTCTGCTGGAAAAGTTTCAGAAGGGTGGCTTTTGAAACTGTATGTTCCTGGCCCTTTGATTTCTGGAGGAGATTGAAGCAGCTTCTGGTAGGGTTTTTGGCACTGGACTGAGCATGATTACTATAAGATCCATCTTGCAAAGCTGAGAGTAGTAGGATCAGGAAAAGACCTGTCCGTAATGCGAATTTCCCAGGCAGGGTGGTGTCTTTTGAGGGCACCTCTCACTATTTCCTGCTGGCTCTTCGTTAGCTGAATGAAACACCCTTCTTAGCCATTTGGGTCATTTCTTTCCTGTTCTTCTATGAGATGTTGGTTTGTTACTTTGTGAGTTTATTCCCTGACCTTGTTGTGGTAGTTCCTTACACTGAAAAAATGGCAACTACAATATCTTACAAGTTGGGTTTCTTACTTTCCTGCACTGTGTTTTACTCCTCAAAGGGGAGAATCTGGAAGTGAAACTGTACTTGATGTCTCAATTTTTGAAGAGTAAAATCAGAACATTAATAAAGAGATGTAACGGATGTGAAAATAAAACAGCAGCTCTTGATTCTTCACTACTGATTCTCCAGTGTGAAACAGTCTCGAATGTTCTCGCTTGAATGAAAAAATTAACTGTTTGTCAGTGGTGATGTTCAATTTATCAGATTGCTCTGTGGCAGCAGTTAAAAGGTTTGCTACATAAGAAATGGTAGGGAAGATGCATGGAATAAATGGACTGTTGAAGTTTCACAGCATGGTATCATAGTGCAAACTCTCATGAAAGTTTAATAGCCAGTTGTTGGAGCCTCAAAAATGAAAATGCTTGTCTTCTGTGCACTTTGAAAGAAGATATTTATGAACCAAACCAGCATTTTGATTTTTTTTGGGGGGTGGGGTGGGGGGTGGGGCTTCTAGTATCTCTTTTCCTTCTTAGCCTTCCTGATCCGCCTTGGGGTGTTTATACTCTTCCCCCTCCACCACCTGCTTGGCTCAGTCTCACTCTCTGCCTTTTCCCCAGATGGGCAGTGGCCGAGACCCTGCTGTTCATCAGCACTGTGAGGTGGGATGTCTGCAGAGACTGGAGGGACTGAAGAAACAGAAATGATTTTTGTTTATGTCTGTGTGTTCATGGCGCTGGCAGGGACAGGAATCTGTTTGCCCAGACTTTCCTGTGAACGTTGCTGTCTTCAAAGGAGTTTGCTAAAATACCTATTTGAAAAATCAGCCTCTGTGTGGAAGTGTTTCTCAGTGTGTTTGAACCTTGATGAAATGGCATAAAGGGAAGCCCTGTGCAACTGAGCTCAATAGAAACATTCATTACAGCTAATTTACTTGGTGCTTCTAAAGAGACTTAGCTATTCATAAGTTGTGGGTTTGCCTGATGCTGCTGGTAATATTTGTTTTAAATAGATACACTTGCCTGCACATGCTCTTTGCCCATCTGAAATCTTGTCTGGCTGTGCTGGAAACCTTGTTTTAAACATGGCAATATGCAGTGTGAGGCAAATCCCAGTTTAACCTGTGGTGCCTTCTCATTAAGTGAAAAAATCCTTTACCATATGTATGGTTCCAGCTGAGCAGTAGCAAGGAGCATGAGGAAAAGGTCTTGTCTGACAAAGAGAAATGGCAATTTTCTTTTTTTTTTTCTGAAGCACTGTCCTTGTTCAGCCATCTTACTGTGCTTGCATTTCTCAAGGATAATCAGCAAATAAACTCTGGAAGCATGAGGGTATTAAAAAGCACTTATTTTGCAATGTGCAGAGCCTGTATGTCCCATCCAAGACAACCACAAAACCACTCCTGCTCCTGCAGACGTGACCTGCTGGTTGCTATGGGAGAATTGCCATGGGCACGGGGCTGCAGGAAGCACTTGTTGGAATGCAGAAAACATTTTTGGTCTTTGTTTGGTCCTCTTGCATAAAGCTTGAGTGACTTTGGGTTTGAAATAATTAAGCTTAATGAAAAAAAAGATAATCTTGACTTTTCTGTTTCAGGAACTTTTGAAAATGATGCCTTAGAGCATCAGCGTGGCAGCTGATGCGATTTACCTGATAAAGACCAGAGCTTTTCTCAAAATGAATGAATTGCATTTCGTTTTCTGAAAGGAGAAGGCAGTGTTTGGATCATGTGATGCTTAAATCTGAGTCTGTGGTTACATGCTCTGGGGTTTTTTTATGATCTAATATAAATCTTTTTTGCTGGTACCTCCTCCTTTCCTTCCTCCCCTTGATACTGGCCCCCTCCACCTTCTCTGTGTTGGTGCTGGCGTTGTCCTGTGGAAGGTGAGATAAGGGATCTGATCTGCCTGACGGTTTACTCCCAACAAAAAAAACACCTGAATTATTATTTCAGCTACCTGGTTTGCTTTGCTGTGCAGTGGTTCAGACGGTACTGTTGGCACGAGGGTGACATTGAGAGGAAACGGCTGAGGGGAAGGAATGGTGGTGGGGCTAAAGGAAATGCCTCTTACTACAGGGAAACAGATTTAGATTGTGTTAAAATAAATCTGTATGAGATTGAGTGGTTTAATTGATATCTCTTTGGGCAGAAGTCGTCCAGTTACGCTTCCTAGTGAGTCCAGGGTGAGCATGGGAAAAGGAGAATTTCCAGCTAACTTGAATGCATGGGAGGGGAAGGACAAAGAATCCTTCCAGTAATCTGGAATTACAGACTAGTTGATACTAATTTCACTGGACCAGGTATGAGGAATTCTTGATTACTTCAGTGTGAGTTTGCCTTTACTAAAACCAGGTGTACATTAGCTCTAGTACGGGAACGATACATAAGAATTGGTTAATGCCAGGGACCCCAGTACACTGAAGTTATTTGTGCATCTGGTGTAACAGAACAATGGAACAGTTGCTGGTACTTTTTCAGGAGAAGGTTCCCAACAGAAGAAAACTAAAATTCATGAACTAGAAGTAATACCACTCTCTCGATTTCAACTCATTATTTCAAACCTGAGCTCACTTAAATATGCACATAGACAATTTTAGTTCGGTCTCAGCTGACATACATGCTTAACATGCAATGTTAAGCGTGACAGTATGTATTAAATAAAGGGATTGTATTACAGAGCATGCAAGGCAAGTGATTTATGAGCTCTGGGTAGCTGTGAAGTTAGAAACCAGTCCTGATCTAACCTAACGTGTGACTTTCTGAATAATTGTCACCAAACATTTCAATGGGTTGCTCTGTCTTTTCAGCAGTGACAGAGGTTGCTATACTCCTTTATTTGCAGATAATCTCAGTGCTTTCTAAATCCGATTTTTCTTCAGTTATGTTAAAAACACTAACAGGGACTTGTATAGCTTTTCCTCTAATTAAACAATAGTGGATAATACCAGAGGTGTTTTTACAGAGAGCTCCATAGTTTATTTCCTTGTCCTGCTCTCTGGCGACATGCTTGGCTTATCTTCAGACTGAGTTGATTAATTACAGGAAAAACAAATGTGGATTCTGAGCTTCACCATTTACATGCAGACCCTTTGTTTATCTCTTCATGAATGCAACAAATTATTTTACTGACCATCATGTTACAGCCACTTACCTGATGTGAGTTTGATAAAGGACTTTATGGGAGGCCTTCAGTAGTTTTCAGCGTTAAGTCTGGTCAGATCAGTAGAGCAATTGAACGGGAAATAGCAAAAGCTAAAACCTCATTACTTTAAGACTGTGGTAACCTCCAAAAGGAACCAAGCACTCTTAAAAGCGTGGCAGTTATACTACCTGTGTCTCCTAGCCTAGAGAGATGTGTGAAGAAAAGAATTATAATGACTCTTAAATTGCCATGGTGATAGGTACATGCTTGTTTTGTAATGTGTATTTAGACTTAAGAGAATAAAGTGTATTTGTCTTTGTTCCTCCAGAACTTTCTGTAGTCTCAGTGCAATTAACTTTTTCATTTGGAATGCAGATGGCACTAGCCAAGTGGATGATATAATTAGTTTCTTATTGGTATTGCTTACAAAGTGTTATTTAGGGGGAAAATATTCTAGGGTAGGGAGTGGAACAGGAAATATTGGATGACTTCAGTATTATTAGTAGTAGTAGTAGTAGTAGTAGTACAGAGAAGGGGTGAATAGTACCTAATCTCCTGTGACAGCTCAGACAGCTTTCGGAGCCTGTTGTACAGTTTTGACATTAATTCAAACTAATATTCATTTTAATTCATTTGTGATTGAAAGGTAGTTTTCTTACTCATGTTTTTGCCCACCTTGCTGCTTCAGGCAGCTGTGGTTCCAGCAAAATAATCATTTTGAGCACAGTACTTATGATGATGATTCCCATTGGGGAGTAAGGGTCTAGTTTATTTTAGTGAAGATGGAGAAAATGATTTGGTTATTTTAGTGACTGAAATTGGTGGAAACCCTTCTAAATACTTGGCAGCTGAAGTGTTTTGTTTTGTGCTGGCTAATACAGTGTGTCTTGCTGTGGAAAAGCTGAAGTTTTGAAGAGTATTGCTTTCTAAGGGCAGAGTGCAGCATCACAAAGCAAGAAATCTTGGTCCATAAATGTTCTGAGTTCAGCTGTTACACAGTGGTCACAGCAATTATCAGAGCCTTGTTTTTGAAGAAATGTGAATCCGAGGTGGTAGCTCTTGTCTCAGTTTGCTTATCCTCTCCGTGGGCAGACCTTTAGGACTCAGATACATGTTTAGTCAAGTGAAGCAAACTGTCTTTTTCTAACCAAATTTAGTTCGATACTGGATGCGCTGGTACCGGAGCTTTCCCATTGTGTCTCTTACCTTGTCCAAGGCATCTCCTTCCAGACTACTTCAAAGTATTATGGGAATAGGGAGTGGATTTATGAGAATTATTTAATGGGAACTTCATTTTCTTAGAGGCAGGCAAGTGGTTCTTCCCTTAGCTGTTTACAGAAGGTGAAGAAAATCGGTTACAGGACAAAATTGGCACTTCTTTGTAACAGCTGCTACATACACAACCTGCGCATTGATCATGGCCTGAAATTTTGATGTTTATCCTACAAATTGAATGAAAGGGTGAGAAGTATCCACCTTGCCCTCCAGTAAAATCCTAGAATCATAGAATGTTTTGAGTTGGAAGAAACCTTGAAGATCATCTAGTTCCAACCCCCTGCCATGGGGAGGGAAAATTATGCCAGGCACTTTGAAATAAATGGGAATGATAACGGCCTGACAGAGATGACTGTCAAATTCTTTCTTGTGCTGGGAAACCAGATATGTTTTTGGAACTTTGCATGGGAATAATACCATATTCTTCTGAGTGAACTATGTGTAATTGACACAAAACGAATTGGTTTCAAGGAAGTTACAGGGGACAGAAATAGCTGTTGTGTGGGCCTTGTTTAGGATTTCTTATCTTTTACAAGGGTTTTTGTGGGCACCTTCGTCAAACTTTAGCTAGTAGTGACATAGTTCTGTTTAATCATGACATGTAATTAGCTCTGGCTGCCTGCTTTTCCTGAATCTAAGGTATTTACTGATTGTAGAGATAATTGCCTCATCCTTAAGAGTTGAACTACTGTCCCCTCACATCATAGAATCATTTAGGTTGGCAAAGACCTTTAAGATGGAGTCCAACTGTTAACCTGGCACTGCCAAGTCCGCCACTAAACCATGTCCCCAAGTGCTACATCTCCAGGCGTTTTAAATCCCTCCAGGGATGGCGATTCCACCACTTCCCTGGGCAGCCTCTTCCAATGCTTGACAGCCCTTTTGGTGAAGAAATTTTTCCTAATATCCTATGAAAACCTCCCCTGGTGCCACCTGAAGCCGTTCCCTGATGTCCTGTTTCTTGCTCTGTGGGAGAAGACCGCCCCCCCCTGCCTATGGCCTCCTTTCAGGCAGCTGTAGAGGATGATCAGGTCCCCCCTTATCCCCCTTTTCTCCAGACCAAACCCCCCCCAGCTCCCCCAGCCCCTGCCTGGCTCTGGACACGCTCCAGCCCCTCCACGTCCCCCTGGCAGTGAGGGGCCACAGCTGAGCCCAGGGTTCGAGGGGCGGCCGCACCAGTGCCCAGTGCAGGGGGACGGGCACTGCCCTGGCCCTGCTGGCCATGCTGGTTCAGAGACAAAGTCAAGAGTGGCAGAGAGAAGGATTTGGATACTGGGAGTCAGTGGTGTGGTAACAGTATCTGCAAGTTTAAAAAGGAAAAGTGGCAGTTGGAGCAAAAGGAGACAATCATGCTTTTGACTATGCTTTTTGAATGAAACCTTGCACCTGTGTTACTGTTCTGATTCAAATTGCAAAATGTGTTATTTTTAACAAAGCACTTCCTACAATGTTTCTTGCTCAACCTGCATCTCAGCGCTGTTAACACAGATGGTACCAGCGCGTTTATAACTGCAACACTCAGGAATAACAGGATTTCATGAATTATGGCACGATAAAGTCGACAAAGATGGTACCAAGTTGCTGATGACAATGCACGTGTAACAGTCTTCCAACTTTTCTAGTTATTTCTTTTTGTATAATAAACTGGATTGATGTTATATCACCTTATGTTACATATAATTATGTTTATTTACATGACATAATATTTATAAATATCATTCCAGGTTTTCTATATACATTTTTGTGTATCTCTATTTTATACATACATTTCACCTTGACTTTTTCAGGATTTGTCTTCTCCATTTTGTCTCTGTGATTTTCCATGGTGTAAATGTAAAATCATAAATCCAGCACAGTTTCCTGTCTCCTTTTAAAATCTTTAAATACCCTTTTCTTGCTCTTACACAGCAGGTCTTACCAGAAGTCATTTGGTGTGGAACTGGCACTCAGGGTGCTCTAACAAAGAATCAGTGACTGTAATAGCTGCTCTTAAACCTGGGACTATGTTTTGGCAAATGCATCCCCGTTTCCTTTGCATCTGTGAGTAAAAGGTGCTTTGTAAAAAGCAGCCATATTCTCCCCTTCCTCAGAGTTATGCAAGGTATGGAGTCACTTTGGGTTTTCTACCTAACCATTTTTCACAAAGTCTGCCATAAGGGTGACTGTTTATGTAAACAGTGTTTCTTAGCACTTTATTTTTCAGATCTTCTGTAGATGAAATGCTTGTGGTCACTGTCACTGGTTCACCACATGAAGGATGCCTAATAGCACTGGTGCTGTGTGGTCAGTGTGAGGGCCCTGTCCAGGAAACTTCTGGAAAATCTGTGTTGTTTAAAACAAACAAGATTCTAGCAACATCTTTTATATCACTGTAACCATGTGTGGCATGTGTACTCTCTCTTCCCCTTGGTCTCCAATGTATATATAGCATGCGTTCAGCAAGTGCTATGGGGTCTGAACTCATGCATGCAGCAGGGACCCAGCAATCAATTTTCTTTTACTTTCTCCTGCCTGTAACCTAAGAAGGCAAGAACTGTTTCTATGCAGTTTATGGAGGGTGGGGTGTGTGTGGGTGGGTGTGTTGGTGTGTTTTTTATTTCAACACAAACTAAAAAAAAAACCTTTCTATTTTCAATGTCTTGTGAAGCAACCTAGAAAAATGGGAATCCTTTCCCACAAGGAATTTACATATGCAACATACCATAACTGTGTATGAGTACAATACATAGGGTTTATATGGCCAGGGATTGTAGGATGTACCTGTCTGTGGCAGGTTATCGAGTGGAAAAAACTCAAGTGGTTCTAGAACTGAAGCAGATTTCTTCCTGCCTATACCAAGACTGAGAGGCTTTGCAGACCATTAATTTACCCCTCTAATCAGCTGGAAATTTCAGAGGTGCTTAAAAAGAGTTGCTTCTTGGGCACCCTGGGAAATACCAGTTAACTTCATTATGCTTTTTATATTGAGTCTAATCTGTGCTTCCAGATTGATCTTTTTCTCATGATGGAGATGTTAAGCAGTAGTAGTAGTTGCTATGCATCTTTGATAGGAATCATGCAACATGCATCAAATAGTATAACTCAGTTTAACCTGAAATTATACAGTAATCTTAAGGAATGTATGCTCAGTTCTGCTTGGACTGTCTGTCTTGTCCTGCTTATCTTCTGTAGAAGTGTAATTCTCGTAGGCTTAAATCTTGTGCTAATGTGCCTTACTCCTAAATAGAACTACCTGATATAACTTGAGTTTATCCTCTTCTGGTCAGAAAGAGGTTAGTTAAGGAACAATTAGAAAAGCTCATTAAAACTGCATTCAGGTTCAGTGTAATGAAAAGTGAGCTTCCTGTCACAAGATGATTCAGAAAGCATGCTTTTCTGATTTCTCATTGACACAGTTCCCCAGTATTAATGCATGTATGTAGTGTCTTGGGCCGTGCTGTTGTCACTGTTTGCATTACTGTGATGGTTGTGATAGAGACTGGAGCAATAACATTAATCTCAGGCATCTTCTCACCCCTGAGGGAAGGGAGGAGTTCTGCAGGAATTTACAATCTCTTTTGCATTGCATTTCCATTTCTTGGGTCCCAGGTTTTTACAGCAGTGAAAGCATAAATTCAGATAAACTACCCCCACCTTGGCTTTGCAGGTAGTGTCAATACTGGAAGCAGAATCCTTCTCGAGCTGTGAGCACCCTTGCACATATCCACAGTGATTTGTCTGGGACTAGTTTCTTCCAAATTGACCGTGTATGTGCTAATCAACATAATCAGTGAAATCTAGTTGTATGTCCTGGGTTCTGCTTCAGTAGATTGGGAAGCCTGTCTTTCTCAAAACAAAATCACAGCAGCCAACAAATTGTTTGCTCCTGTAGTCAGCCTGGCTTCTCTGTTTCTCTTCCCTCAATCCAGTGTAAGATTGCAGGTAATTCACATGGCTGAATCAGATAGCTTTGGGGAGGCTCTCAAGGAAAAGCAGTGTTAAAACGAGCCTTTTCAGCACGTTTTTACTGGATTAGTTTAGGCTTCATTTTTCAGGTTGACTCATGATTTTGTTAAAGTAACAGATTTTGTTAAGATAGACCATACTCAGGCTGATGGGACTGCCTCACAGTGTTTTGGATTGTAGGTATATCACCTTCTTACCTAACATTGTTACAGCATCATTAGTTGCACCATCACCTGGAAGCAGTAACATGTAGGAAATGTGAATCTTGCATCACTGGGCCCTTCTGAAAAGGAAGACTCAAGTGGCAGTGGGATAGAGCCCCTTACTGGTATGAAGCTGTAGTGGGGATCTGGCCTCAACAGTGCTGCAAACCTGCTGTAGTGTTCTGTGCAGTCAGGCCTGTTGAGAGCAGCAGCAGGTTGGGATTGCACTGAACACTGTTAAACAAGGACTGATTTGTCCTTGACTCAGATGTTGAAAAATGCTGAGCACCTGGTGTTACAGCAGAGAATTCCCTTGCTCTGTGAAAGAAAGCTCAGCTTTTCCCCAGTAAGGGCTTGAAAAATGATACTTTGCTCATACTGATACTGAGCCTTAGTCCCTGTGATGCTCATCGCAAATGCTTTTTTCTATAAGCAAATCCATGTAGCAATATGAAAGCTTAAAATCCAGAGTAGTGGTTCAACACCTTGTTTCAGGTTCATCTCAGTAAGCTGTGTGCCTGCTGCTGGCAGACATTGCAAGGCACAGACACCGCTGTTTTGAATTGTGCGTTTGTATTGAGTCTGCAGGGAACCATGTTTAGAAGGGTTAGATAAACATAATTAGGTTGCATTGCCAGCAATGATGTTCTTATTTAATGCATTAATGAGTGCAGGTGGCAGGACCTCTGAAGTGAATTAAATGCAATGCAAACTCCTGCTGCACATAGCAGAGTCATTGTGAGCCCAAGCTGCTGAACACTGAGCCAGCTTATTTGAGAGATGAGGTGGGAGATGGGAATGAGCTTCCCATGCCTGAATGATAATTTTGCACTTCTCACGGCAGGTTTCTGAACATTACCTTAAAGCAGAACTAGCTTGTGCGGAAGAACCACGAGCAAGAGAATGTTTTTAGAACTGTAATAGAATGCTTCTCTGCATTTCTGTCGAGGGCAGCATTAAGATAAGGTGGTCACAAATACAGATTTACTTGCATGCTGCTGTGTTCTGTTACCTGGCAGGATTCAGTAATGCACTGACTAAAAGAATTACATTCAGCCTACACCAGCACTTACAGTGCGAGAACAACACTGCCTGAGTCCCTCCATTTTCTTCTATAGGCAAGATGCTGGGAGCCAGTACAATTACTGTGCTCTGTTGGCCTTTCCCACGGTGAAACCTGGTTTTTATTTCCTGCTGCTTTAACCTTAGTATCAGTGAAATGATCCCTGGAAAGCTTGTATTGATTGCACATGATTGTCTAATTAAAGTGCAATAAGAAGAATTGCAGAACACTCGCTCTTGCAGCCCTGTGCCTATTGTAGACACTATAAATTAGAAAGCTTTCTGTTCAAATATGGAAAATGTCAGTGCTTATTTCCTTTTGAATTTCCCAACATCTCCTGAAGGCTACAGTTGTAGATGTGTGATTTTATTTTTTTTTTTTTCTTAAATAACGATGGGAAAGAAGTGTTATATAGAGAGAAAATTGGGCCCTGTAGGGTTGCAGGGGCCCTGGTCTAACCCTGCTTGCTATAAACCATGTTGTCTAAAGGGAGGCACTTCCAAATTAATGTCTTTTAATCTGAACCCTGCTAGATGGTCCTTTAGCCTCACTTGTGGAGATATAAATGGGTATTAGTTATACAATATGTAGAGGCCAGTCCTTAAGCAGTGTTGTGCAGTCTTACCTGGAGGCAGTTTGTTACTCTCTCTGGACTTTATGGCTCTTTTGCTCCATGTTGCTTGTGGTTTGATACTTTCTAGTAACTTCTATCTTCCTGACTTGGGTGCAAAGAGCTAATAAAAGGTAAATCCTAGAAATCCTAGTCATCAGCAGGAACCTGAGAGTTTGTCGTTATAGTTCTGCATCTGGCTTAGTCATTGATTGAATACATGGCATTGGGGAAACACTTAACTTACCCAAACCTTCAGCTTGCATCTAATCTCTAGGTGATACATGATACACTACGATACATTTACAGAGATGTATGAATGATCAGTAGTTCTGCCCAGGTCGCTGGACAGAAAGATGCTATCGAGAATGGTGGACTTCTGTGCTGTGAATGAATTAATGGTTCACCAGTTGCATACAAAAACACTTTGCTTGGTATCATGTGTGAAACTAACATTTCCCTTTCTCCCCTTTACAGATGTACTTTCAGATTCCCTAGCACAGTTATAAAGATCCAGTTCACATCTTTATACCATAAAGAGGAAGCAAAAGAGGAAGCCTCATCGCCTCCCCTTCGGCCACTTTACCCTCAAATATCGCCTCTGAAGATCCACATCCCGGAGCCGGATCTCCGGAGTGTGGTCAGTCCCCTCCCATCCCCTACAGGCACTATCAGGTAAGATGTTGACTATCCAGAGTGCTTTCTGGAAACTCCATCTGTGTTCTCTGACATAAGTCTGTCAGCTCTGTTTTGTTTGGTATACTTGTGCATGAAATGCCCCATTAAAAATAACTAGTTAAATATCTGATGTTCAAAAATGACGGAAGACCCCTAAAAACTGTGTTTTGGTAGCTGGAAGTAGGGCACAAGGGTTTTGTTTAAGAGCTTGAAGGGTTTGGGGGAAATTGTTAGTCTCATGCTATAGAGTTACTAGTCTGTCTTTGGCAGTGGAATTAGAAGTGTATCGAGCTACCTATATACATAGAGAAAAGAAAGCAGGCAAATACTTTCTATGTTGAGACCGCCTGTTTTATTTTTGTCTCAATAATACTTTGTTGTTGCTGGGTGGTGCCGGTATTATCTGAAGTTGGGACAAGGGTGGCTGGCCATTGGTACGTGGTTTCCTGGGAATAGAAGGAAATGGGGGTAGGATGCTGGCGGTGTGCTAAGGGGCTGTAGCAATCTGAATGCACATCTGTGCGAGTATCCTGTTTTTTAAATTACCTGATTCATGAATGTGCAATAGAAATAACCTGAACATCAAGTTACTGTCTGGAATATTTTCTTTCTTTCTTTTTTCAGCAATGAGCTGATGTTATGGATTGCAGTGTAATCTCTTTCAACATTAAAGCTGTTACTTGAAGTATAATAAATTCTATAAAGTAAGGTAGACTCGTGATATATGATGATGTGTTAAGAGTTTTAAAATGTGCAGACTTCAGAATAGCAAAAGCATACCTGGTAATAGTAATAGCCTTTTGTTTGTTTTCTTGTCTGCACATTTGTAAAAGAGTATAATAAACATCTTCTGACAGTTAGCACTAATACAGTGAGTAGTATTCACATTTACATGACTGAGAAGAACTTCAGTGTCACAATAAAGCCAGTTTGGTTTTGTATAGATCTGGAGGGCTTGCTTGTTTGGGTTTTTCCGCAGGTCTTGCAGAGCTGCACAGATGTACAGTGCAGATATTCTAGAAAGAGGGGGATGGAGGTAGCTGTGGTTTTAGTCCTCTGTTCAGGCACTGCTTTTAGTTTATATTTAACCTTCTCTTTTTAGATGAAGCTTGTTGCTGGGAGGGGAGGGGGATGGTTTCTTTGCCAACATATGGTAGTTAGTTTCCATTCAGTCATCTTGCGCAAAGCAGCACAGTGTGGTTTGTGTTACTAACAGAGGCTGTATCTTCTGACTCTGGCATATGCCTGCAACTGATATTTGACTCCCCGAGAATGTTTCTTTTGCATAAGGAGAAAGTGGAAATAGTAGTGTTGAATTGTGCTCAGCCCCTAACGGAGTGTTTACTAAGGATGATTAATGATTGCATCTGTTTGTCTTGAGCAGAAGCTAATCCAGCCAAGTCTTCAGAAAACCTCAAAAGACATCTGAGGTTTCACTTGCCAAACCCCTTTCATTTCCGAGTTCCTCTTACACAGAGGAGGGGCGGACACGTTTGTAAACATCCCTGCTCAGCCCCTTCAGCCTTCCCCTCTCATCCAGCAGGGTCTCGCAGCTCTCATACCCTGTGGGCCAGGCTTTGGGAAGTGATTTGGGGGTTCCTGCCCAAGAAAGGGAATGCTCTTTGGGGAGCATGTAGCGACGCATTCTGGCCATCTGGCTCTCAGGGCAGCTCTCTGCTATCCTGGTGGCTTCACCGTGGTGGGTGAGGCTGGCAGTGTCCTCTCCCCCTTCCCAAGGGCAGGTGTGGGGAAGCTGGCTGGGGCTGGGGCTCGGTGTGGGACACGCACTCCTCTCCCATCTCTGGCTTTGGGAGGTGGTTGCATGAGCTGGGCTCTCCTCCTCCTCCCTCTCCCCCTTCTAGTATTTACTTTCCTAATTTGGTGCTTTTGCCTCGCTCCTCCCTGATTGGCCCATGGAAAATTATTGCAGTTTGGAAATCCTGGGCAGCCTGAAATTTCCTTTTTGGAAAGTGGCTCCTGGCCCCCTTTTCCTGCCTCCACCCCGGTGCGGGGCAGAGGCTGTACCAGCACTCCCACCGTCAGATCCAGCCCTGCCCTCCTGACCCCAGGCCCTGCTCTGCCTGCCTGTTTACATTGCAGCTTGCTTCCCTGCAGGTTCCCCCCCTGTAAGCTTCTGGGTTTTTTCCAGCCTGTTTATTTTCCCTCTGCAAAGTGCACTGCCTAGAGAGGGAATGAGCTTTAGTTAAACACAACCAAACCTGCCACCCTCAGCAGCTTTGCAAAGCAAGATTCCTGCTTACTCCTAGGGAGAAATGTGTCCACGGTTTTCTTAGCTAGGTGTTTTATCTCCAAGAGGGGCCACTTGCAGACGTGTTTTGAATGCTGTTGTACAGCTTTAAGGGAAAATGTTGGTTGGCAGCATGCTGTGAGGCTTACACACAGGCATGGCATATTTCTTCCTGCTTTGAGTTCAAAATTCCTTAAAAAAAAAAAAAGTAGACTTGAATGTTCCAAAAAGGAAAAGGCCACTGTGGTTGTAAGAAATTGGTATAAGCAGCCTGTATAATTCAAGGCATTGAAAAGCTGAGTGAAAACCATGTGTAGTTTGGTTAAGTTCAGCCCCACCTGTTGGGAGATACAATGGATTCACAATTTCAGAAGTTAAGGGACGGTCTTCTGGTACCTGGCTTTAAGGTTCTGCAGCTTGCATTTGGAGGATCCGCTTTGGGTGACACTGGTGAGATGAAGTTCCTCACCTATACTATAGACACGTAACTTTGCCTAGTTTTGCTATAAATCTGTAGTATCTACATGAATGTGACTCCATATATGTGGTGCAATCTAGTCCCCAGAGTGGTTTGCACTTGAATTGTAAACAGGTCTGCAGAGACAAGGTGTGATGTAGGAGCCTGTTCCTGGTATCAAAGTCATGCTGAGTTGGAGTTTAGATTTAGTGTTTAGTTTTCTCTTTATTATCTTCCAGTCGGTGTTAATGACCCTGTAGTAGTAGCTTAACTCAGTTTTCCAAACAGCATTGCCCGTCCAGCACTGCCCCTCAAGGGTGGGGTTTTTTTAGTATTTATGAAAATTAAATTATTTCTCTGTACATGCTTCCCTATTCTAAACAGCAATTATGTTCTCACTGATAAATATTAAAAAAAAGCCTACAATGAAGAAATACTAGATGCTGTACTATGGTCAGTATCGTTATTCATATTTTACAGCTGCTACGTCTGGCTTATCTTTGTACCAGAATGACTGTGGGCATGAACACTTTGTCTTGTACTTGTCTGTTTTTTCACTGGAAGGGCATGCATAGTTAGCTTACATACACATTCTTTATCAGTAAAAAAATAAAATAAAATTCTTAGACTTGTAGGAGGAAGAGCCCTTAGCACCCTGTGAGAACCACTGATTGAAAAGTGTCTGGTGAGGTTCTGTGCTGATAGTGAAACTGGTATATTGGACCCAAATTTTTGTTTTAATTGTTAGTACTTAATGTGCCTGCTCATGTTTGGCTGTTACTAAAAGGGTCGATAATCTAGTTTACAATGGAATTAATGGTGTGAATAATGAAAGATCAGCTGGTGTCCTTCTGCATCTTTTGTTTTATAAGCTTGATTAGTAAACCAGAAGGTGTGAGCTTAATTGCCATGGTTTCATAAGCTATACTCTTGAAACCTTCTTTTTTTTTTTTTTTTTTTTTTTTTTTTTCCCTTATTTTCAGTAGGCAAAATTAGTTCCGTAACATGTTGCATGCTCTGATAGTGGATTACTCAGAGGTAACTGCAGTTACTTTGGCTTAGCCATCAACTTGTTTTGTGGCCTTTAACAGGCCATTTAAATTCATTGTTTGATTTTTATATATATATATAGTGTAATTACTACTTTCCAAGAGTAAGTAGAAGATAAATTATGTATTGGGCTTTTATTCCATAAAGCGTAACAGAAGTGTGTGTTTGTGTGAGCCGTGTTATAGTAATGTGCAAATACTGGCTATGCTTTGATTCAGACTTGGCTTGGAAAAAGGGAGTACTTTGTAATAGGCTCTAGGACAGCTGTACAAAACTGTTTCAGAACACTTGGGATTTAATCTGGACTTGCACGTGTCCTCTGAAGGTATGTAGTGGGAAGCTGAATGAACCCTGACTTCAGTGGATGCATTCACTTGCTGGAACAGGATGCATAAATGCTGCCTGCTCTGTTTCATTCAGGCTTTCCTTCTTTCTATAGCACTATTAGCCATTTAACTGAAAAGCAGGTGAAGAGCTCCAAGGCAGGTTTTTTGCAGGCTCTTTTGCATTGTCTCAGTTATCCATTACTTCCTGTAGCATATACAGCTTGGGTAACTCCCACAATTGGGCAGACCGGTGATTATTTTTAATCACCCTTGTCTCCAAACCACAAGCCAACTAGTGTGATGCATATACATTAGGTAAGAAAAGCAACAATCTATATACATCTGTACTGGGCTTGGGAGTTCCTACGCATATATATTTCAGACAGTGGACCATGTGCTAGAGGAGATGTGCCAAGCCATGTGCTAGAAGAAAAGTTGCAGATGTCACCAGCTACACGAGCACTTCCTCTTCCCCAATCAGTATAAAATGTTCACTGAATCCATGGTCAGAGTGAGCTCACTTCCTTTTGAAGAGGGGAACCAAACCACTGGAGCACAGACAAGTAATAAGAATTTCAGCTTTTGCAGATAGCTAACTTTCCCTCACTGTGGCTTGTTCGACAGCTTTGTTTTTCTTCAGTGTTAAGCAGGCAGGGCAGCTCTCAGATTTCTCCTTTCACATCAAAATCCAGCTTGGTTTGGCAGTCGCACCACTTGTGATTGTTTCTGAAACATGCAACATGCAAGAACTTGCCTTTTCTTTGAGTTACGATTTTGGGACTGGGCCAGGGAGGGAGAGAGCAGCAGAGGATTCTCACCCACGATTGCTGATTGGTGTGTCATGGAAATGCTTGTTTCACAAGCCAAAGTGCTGTACTTTGACCTGATTCTTGCTTATTGCACGTAAAAAGCGTACCTGTATCTTTTGGTGCCCCTTTTTGCAGACTCATGAAATGGAATATAGGGGTAGTCTGGGGTTTGTGGTATTTCTCTAACAATAGTCCTGGTGTGTGAAGCAACACACCTTTGATTTGCATTTGAGGAGGAGACTGGGGAAGATTTTAAGAAATGGGGGTTCTCCCTTTGAACTCAACAGGGGCTTAGAAAATTTGCCTATCCGGACAGGAATCTCTATACTGGCAGTGTTGCCAAGGCTATAACTCTTATCACTGCTATGTCTTTTGTACCTGCTTTACAAATGTGCATTTTGGCATTTTTCAAAGGCACTGCTTATGTGCATACCATATCCTAAACCACAAAGTTGGAGATGAGTTTTTTCCTCTTTAACAATGCAGGTTCCAAGTCAGGTGAGCAATTTTACGTGGGATCCCAGGTAATCCTCTCTCTTTGTCATAGAGAGGATAGGTGCTTTATCAATGTACCTGGCTTAAATTAAACCTCTATAGCTTGATCTGTGCGGATACCTTTCTTGCAGAGAAGAATGAAATTAAGTAATAGAGCAACTTCCCTGCATTCTCATGCTGCCTCTCCTTCTGGGGAAATTGGCACTGGAGTCTGGGAGTGTTTCTGTTCCCAGCTTGTTCGTAGACTTGTAATGTGACCATAAATACATCATTTAACCACTTGTTGCTTCATTTTTTTAATTTCTTTTTCCCCCCAGTCTGTAAAATGTGGCTAGTATTGAAAGTCTGGAGATTTTTACCTAAGAATCTCTCTGTGTACTCAGGTAACAAGATCCCTCTAGCGCAGTATTCTGCTTAAGATGGGTGTGTTTGGGGTAGTAGAACACAGCAAATGCAGAGTAATGCTAACTTACATGTAGTCTGTCTTCACCATTTTCTTGGAGCAGGGACTGCCTTGGAGCAGGGACTTCCTGACCATCTGTCTAATAAAGCCCCTAATGGATTCCCTGTCTTCCTCCTTTCCCCAAGAACTTGTATGAAGGCCTTTTGCATTCACATTGACTTCTAGCATCAGCCCTGTGTTGTTCCACAGTGTAACTACAAACGTAGAAGCACTTTCTCTTGTTTTGGATGTGCTGTTTAGTTTCATTTTGTGTTCACTATCTTTTCTATTGTAAGAGACCAGGAGCTGAACACCACCTCTTGGTTTTGTTTTTATAGGCTCTGTCACCTTGCACCTCACTATTTGTTGCCTGTATGGAATTCATCCCCTATCTCTGATCATCCTAGTTATTCCTGTCAGTAGCTTCTCTGGATCTGGTGTATCCCCTCCCCCCCCCCCCCTTTTTTTTTTTTTTTTTTTTTTTTTTTTTTAAATCACAAGACTTAAGCAACACACTGCATCCTGGGTGTGGACATACCATGCACACAGTGGGTTTTGCACTCTGATTCTTTAATTAAAGCAAATTGATTTTGGACATTCCAGCAGAAATGCAGTAAGTTGTACATATTCTCCAGTATCTGGTGTTTAAAGACTCTACTGTTGCTAGCAAGCACTGTGAACTTAAGAGGCTGTATTCTTGTTGGCAGGAGTTGAAAGTGGATCATGCTGCTACAGAGACTTGTTGCGTTCTCAATAGCCAGAAATTAAGTCCTGTGTTTAAAAAGTGTTCTGCCCCTTACGTGGGTGAATGGATTGCAGACACAGTGTTCAACCTTCATCTTTCTGGCCTTCCAGCCAAAGAGGGGTTAACCATTAAGTGGAAAACATGCTGCAGATGACTGATGTGATTCAGCACATGGTTGTAGTCCGATTCTAGAGCTGAGTCTCAGCATGGTATTTGGGGAACTGTGGCTCGATGGCTGCCTGCAGTCAGTGTTTCAAGTTGAGATGCTGAATCTGTAGTGAGTAACAAAGATCTCTGGGACTTGGGACACTAACCGTGGTGCCACAGGATTAAGACTGGGGGTAACTGCAGCTGGTTTGCTTATGTGCTGTGTGTGACTTTTAATGGTATAAAACATTTGCTTCCTCTCCAAAATGCTCTCTCTTCTGCAACAGAAAGCTTAACCCAATTTAGCTTGGATTGCTTGTAACCTAAGGTTGCCTGCGTGGACAGTAAGCGTGGATCACAGCAGTAAGTTAGGATGTCTGAGAGCTGGGTGGGATTGCAAACTTCGCTATGCTTTTCTCAGTAAAAGGTTATAGTATCAAAATGGATCAAGTTATTGCCAAGAATTGATGTAATATTAATATCCGACAAATCATAACCACTGCCCCTACCATGGATTTATTTGTATAGCACAAATTGGTGTTTGTAAGGGAGAAGTCTTTTTGTTCTGTAATATTTTTAAAGGGGGTGTGAGTGCATGCAAGCATCCCCTGCTCTGGGTGGCAAGGAGAATTCCAGGAACTCCAGGAAATTGATGTCACTGCATTGTGTTTGCTTGTTTTCTTTTGAATGCACTAATGTTTAATTTTAACTTAACCCTGGGAGGGGTATTTTTAGTAGAGTGTTTCTTTACTCCTTCTGTCCCATATTGGGGGGGATGACAGATTGTGTCTCTTTGTTTTTTCCAGTAGTCAGCTTTCTCCCTTCCCTCTGAAGAGCTCTGTGACGATTGCCTGAGAGCTTGAACACTTAGCAGCATGTGTTACCCTGTCTCTTTGCATGAAGTGGCTAAAAGTTCATGTTGTTTGTTCTGTTCCCATGTCTCTTGACTTGATCATTGATCCAGGCTGGAAGGAAGCAGGGCTACCTGGACAGAAGTGTTCCATTCTGGTAAAAGAATAATACCTCTTTCAAATCTTTAGCTACTGCTGTAGCTGTCCCAAGGGACAGCTGCTTCTTTAGGAGACTATCATGTTCTTCAGTGACTGTCTGCTGAGAGAAGCTGGCTCTTCTAAAAATTAACAACACTTTAGGTTGGAGGGGCTTTGTTAGCACTCAAGAGAATCACAGCCCTGCAGGCTAAGGATTTCTACCTTTGTTATTTCATTTTTTTAAAAAAGGCAAAAGATCATACTTAAAACACATCATCAGTTTCAGAATCTAAAATATGAACAGCAAAAACGAGACTACTTGCTCTGCTGATCTTGAAGAAACAAATCAATTGTATTTGAACTGCATGGAACAATCTTTGAAACCATACTAGTTTTATTTATTTATTTATTAAAAGCGAAGAAATACAGCTCTGTGCAGGGCATGGATTTACTGGAGAACTCTTCTTTCTTCCATATCTAGCCTGAGTTTTGGCTACTGTCTCTGTGGTTTGCTGTTTGTGTATTTCTGCAGGTAAAGGACGAAATCAGAAAACAATTTCATCCTGTTCCATTCCTAGTCCTTATGTTACAATAATTGCTTGGGTGCCAAACACAAAGATGATAAAAGAATTGCTGTGGTTTTGGTTTGTCATTTTCATATATGAAAATTGCTTTCATTTGTAATTATCTACACATAAGAAGTGTGTATGTGAAGAAGCTATTGAAAAATGACAGTGGAATAATTAAACTCACACCAGCTCCCAATGTGAATACTAAGACATCAAGGGTGTCTTCTGTGGTTTAGCTTTATCCGCTTCCAAAGCATGGAATAGCAAACTTTGATTCATTTTCCTGCACGGACAGGTCTCTGCTTTTTGAAAGGCTAGGTAAGAAATGCCTTTATCTCTGGCATAAAGAGATACAATGTTGATGAGCCCATACATATATATACCTTGCACCTCCTGAAAGCTTCATCTCCTGCTGCCCTTCTGAACAGCATTGACATCACCCGTTAATGCAAAGGACTATCAGTGAGCGCTGAAAGGGTTACCAGGTGCTATGGAGTGCTTTAGGTGGGTACTATTATGGGAGATGGGTGAGCTTGGATTTCCTATTGCAAGGATATGCTGGGTATTGCTGTTGCCTTTTCCTTCTCTTCCAATCCTCCCATCCTGTAACTCACTTTTCAGAGAAACCAGTCTCTTATGCTGAGCTCAGCACTGCAGCCATTTGCAAAGATGCCACGAAGAGAAGCAGCACTTCTCAGTTTACAGGCTGGACTGTGGTAGGAAGCGGTCATTCCTTACACTGTCAGATTGCTTATGCACCGAAGGTATTGCCCATTGAGCAAACAACGGTTGTCTCACTGTTTCCTCTCCGTCTGCACTTGTACATGTGTGTGGGAAGCTATTTAGACAGTCACCTTTTTGAGGAAGAGACAGTGTTCTGTATGTTTTCATGGCAGCGTTTAGCACAGCGCTTTGAGTATGAGTTACTGCATTTATTTCTGTCAGGGTTAGCACTGTTATTGGGCATTTGACTGGTAAGAGGATTGATTTTGCCAGTTTCACTGAATTCCAGTTCCCAGCTGTAGGCTTCAATTTGCATCTTTTCGTACCATTTGAACTGCTTGTTTTGCTATGTAAATCTTCTGTGTATTGTTTTGCTTTCCTGTTTGCTGTTTCTTTCTTCTTACGTAAAAGGCACATGTAATTCTGGGATTTGGTTGTGCATCATGCTGCTCTGGCGTTGCACCCTTCAGTGCCCGACAGCACAGAACAGAGAAAGACAGTTTCATCCCTCTCTTTCCATCCTTCCAGCCCTGTAAATCAAGGATGTGTGATCCCTAGACAAGCCTTTCTGATTAGTTCTCATCTTGTAGCACTCACTTCTGTGTGCCTGAGTGGTGCTGCAAATTATAGCTACCTTTTATTTGTTTGTAGCTTTTTATCACCTTTAGCATGGCTTTCCTGCTCAGTTGCTGTTCCTGCAATGCCATCGTGTGGTGGCCCTGGGACTTTAAATGTGTCTTTTCCCCATACTAGCCAAAGCTGAGGAGTGAGCGGTCTTCTGTGTTTTATACTAGTGATTGCAGCTGCCTTTTGTTAGCTGCATTGGTGTGCTGGTGGATGAAGGCAATACCTGTCTCTAGCCGTGTGGGTATGATCTTCTAAAGCTCGGGTGTTGTGTTAAACAGGGACCTCCGTGGCAGATGCCTGGACTGGGTGCTTTAACTATGATACTATAAAAGAACACAGCCTTGTATTTATCAGAGGGGTTGGTTAAATATTACCTGTCTTACAAGGAGAGTAGTGTGTTGTTCTTTCACAACTTATAGTAGCAAGCTGTTTATTCAGTTAGGTAGTCATCCCTGATACAGTGTACGTTGTTTGAAGGGCCTCTCTGGGAATTGTTTCATACTTTGAGACTGCTGTCTTGTGATCGCAGAAAGTGTGTGTGGCGGGGGCTGTGTGTGCACAGAATTTGGTAGAAATTCCCGTTTTATCTTTGACTTTTTTTTTTTTTATCAGTATGTCTGGGCTTTGGATAAGCCACAGGGGCAAAAGTAAGTCCAGTGCATATCTGCTTCTCTGACCTGGGAGCTTTACTGTACCTTGGAGAGTGACAACTGCGTGTTGTTAATAAATGAAGTAACAAATAACTATTTCCTTTTTGCCTTTCTAGTGTTCCCAACTCTTGCCCGGCCAGTCCACGTGGTGCTGGATCCTCAGGATATCGTTTTGTTCACAACATTACCTCGGATCTGCAGCTGGCAGCAGAGTATGCTGCAAAAGCAGCATCAGAGCAGCAAGCAGATGCATCTGGCGGGGACAGCCCAAAGGTTCAGAGAAACATTACTTACCCAGCAGTGCTCATTGGGAGGCTTATTAAGACCTGGCAGTTTATTGCTAGTGCTGGATATAGTTAAAAGGGGTTTAAGAATACCCTGGCCAAAAGGGTGCTGTATATGGTATCCTCCAGAGTTTTTGAGACCGTGCCTTCAAACCAGCAACTTACTAGTGGTAGACAATGAATCTGCTTGCTTAACTGCCCAAAATGTATTCAAGTCATTCACTAACATGGTTAGGCAAGAAGAACTTTTTTGCTTGTTTGATAAATCAAGAAGCTATAAAGATGATGTGCATTAAAATCCAGACTCTCGTCTTCTCCTTTTAAGTAATGGTATTTTGCAAAACACAGTTGGAGAAAGGGGAGGCAGGGGAAGAAACCAGATCCTTGCCATGAGAAATCTGTAGTCTGACATTAAAACAAACATGAAGCCTGTCAAGTAAGCGTTAAATGAGGAAATCAGCAAGTGGAATTTAGATTAAGAAATAACTTAGTCGTAATGATGAAATTTAATTTTGTGAGTGGATCTTCAGATCAAAGTTAAAGGTCTAGATCCAAAACCACCTGATTTGGGATTGGGTGGAGGAGCACAATACTAGGTGGCTTTTTTTGTAGCTTGAATTCTCCCTTGAGACAAGAAGGGCTGTTCTTGGAGTAATATTGAAAGCTGGGAATATGAGCTCTGGCAACCTAATTAAAGTTCCTAGAATGAAACAAATCCTGCTGGAGACGGGAAGGGAGAGGATCAAGTTTCATATTGGGCTCGTTGCTGGGAGGAGAGCTGATAGCATGCTTGCGTGAAACCTTCCTAACAAAGTATAGTTGTAGCTGGGCAGAACTGAAGGCTTCAGTTTCATGAACACTGAAAGCAATGAATGTACCCTACACCCTCTAACTATTTGCTTACCATTGCTTGTCCTCATCCTGTTCCTTGTGCTGGTAAATTCAGTGGAGGGTGGAATCAGATTAAAGTTGGCTTTTTTGTGTGTGTTTGTGGGGAGAGGGAAGGAGATTCTTAAATGTGGCTCAGTCCTAAAGCCCTGTTAGCACACAAATGCTTGTGCTAAATTGGGAGGTGGCATTATAAAACAGCAGTGAAAGAGAAGAGGGTGATGCTGCTCTTAGTTGACCCTGATGCTCTCTTAGCATCTGCGAAAACTACAGTCCAATGTGGTTTTTTTAGTTTGGGTTGTTGGTACATGCTAGTTGTAGGAATTCTTTGTTAACGACTAAATTTCTGTTTGGGTTTGTTTTTGTTTTCCTTAGGATGAGTCCAAGCCACCCTATTCTTATGCTCAGCTAATTGTGCAGGCTATATCTTCAGCACAGGACAGGCAATTAACACTAAGTGGGATCTATGCCCACATTACCAAGCATTATCCATATTACAGGACTGCTGACAAAGGCTGGCAGGTGAGTTCTTGACACTGACAAGCTTTTAAACTACTTTGACAGGGCTTATCTGCTTTGAAATGCATTTATTAAAGATTTGGGGCACTGGGAATAGAGCTGCTTTGACTATTCCCAGAGTCAATTTGTTTAACATAAGCTAACTAGTTTGTTTGTGGGTGATTAGTTTTTTATTTTTAAATACTTTCTAGGGCAATGTAGTTGTTACTATTGGGCTTTCTGGTTTCTGATACCCTTTTAGTGCTGTAGTCATGTGTCTTTCACTTTTGTTTGTTTTTTTCTCTTCCACATCCTTGCTATCAGTCATTCTCGTGCCTAGATACTTGCCTGAATCTTGCTTAATCATTCACCTTATCTTCATTTGGCATAAGCTGTCCAAGCAGATGTCCGGGCTAAAACAGAGGTCCCAGTCCTTAATCATAATACCTTCAATAATCAGAGATCTTTTGTTTTCCCAGTGTATCAACTGCATTGCGTAAGTCACAGTTTTCAAGTTTTGAGTCTAAGAATGGGAACTTGGGGAACTTTGAGTCTGTATATCCCTTATAGTCTTAAAGGAAATCTGACCAGCTTCATAGGAGGGTTTGGATGTAGTTAATACATGCTAAATCAAGCTTAAATGTTCACTTGAGGGCTGCTTTCAAAGTTCCAGAAACCTCAGCTCCACCTGCTTTCAGACTTTTTCTTGGCATCACACCTCTGAAATTGTTGTTACTAGAATATAATACACTAATGCAGCTGGAAAGACTCTTGCAGCTGCTGATTTCATTGTGTTCAACTGGCAGGAGCAGTACTGCTTGGTGCACTTTGAGTACAGTTGGAATAAATACATTTCTGCCTCCCTGGCTTTTCCCTGCAGTTCTAATTAATTGTGGAATTCACTTCCTGCCTTAACCTGCTCTGCAGAGTTGTGCTTTGCAAACCATTTGCTGTGTCCTGCTTCAAAGAGACGCACTTCAGTGGAGGGTGAAGTTGCCTTCCCCCTCCCCTGGCAGTGGCATTGTAAGGCTTCACTTGTGAAGAAGTTGTCTAAAGCTGCTACAAAAGCTCTTGTGTTTTGAAAGTGGAAGAGGAATGAGCTTGTGCACACCTGGGCTTACTGAGCCTTTCCCCTAGCCCAAAAGACAGCACCGTACCCAGTAAGAGGTGGGCTTTTGCAATAAAAAGGATAAATAGTCTTGTCAACATCTGCAGAGCTGTACAGTGCGAGCCTAGTGCCACATAGATAATGGATTCTTCTCAGAGGCAGCTGTCTGAAGCTGCATGTTGGCTGGCTTGCATTATGATTACCACAAGATGCAGTGTCCTTTAGGGCATGTTTGGGCACCTCGGCGATCGTTTGGCAGGTAAGCAGTTAGCACAGGCTCAGGCAATTTTTTCCACTTGCCTAAAATAAAGCCTGTCTTTTGAGAGAGTTCTGATGTGGTTTAGTGATTTCCCCCTGCCTCAGCAAAAGCTCTGCTGTCTTTGCTTTCCACAGAAAAGTCACTGCACTACCTGGTTCCAGATGTGTTTAAGTGATGGTGTAGTACTAAGCGAACCTACCTTTCAGCGTGGTTAGTAGAGACTCTGACATACTTCCCCAGGTTTTCTTTTGCAGCTCTCCCATGACTTTGGAGCTATGCAAGTTCAGTGACTTGTTTATGTCTTTATCGCTGATTCTGGCAGTGTGTATTTTATTTTTCCAAGCTGTGTGGCGAAACCCATTTGTCTTTGTTATAGGCTTCCTCATGGCAAAATAATAATCTCATTCCTCTGCTTCCTGCAGAATTCCATTCGGCACAACCTCTCCTTGAACCGTTACTTCATTAAAGTCCCACGCTCCCAGGAGGAGCCTGGAAAGGGCTCCTTTTGGCGAATTGACCCTGCCTCTGAAGCCAAACTAGTAGAGCAAGCGTTTAGAAAACGAAGGCAAAGAGGAGTGTCCTGCTTCCGAACACCTTTTGGGCCTCTCTCCTCTAGGTAACTTCAGTTTCCTCTAATCTCTATGCCAAACTCACTACAAAGAAAACAAAACCTTCTCCTGAAGTACAGTGAGCAAACTTTACTTCTGTTTGTAGTTTTGAGAGGTAATATAGTTAACTGGTCCTGAGGCATAATCTGAAAATTGTTCTGACTTCAGTGTTTACAGAAGAAAAGGGGAAAAAAAAATATCCAGAACTGAACTACCAAAATGCATCAAATAACGTATCTGTTCTGGCATCATTTCAAAGAAATCCAAAGCGGTTATCACTGGAATAAGTTTTGAGATGCCAGTCTCTCATTTCAAGAAAGCTGTGTTTAGATGTGGATTAGATCATAGTGGGAATAACTTGTGGTATTTAAAATGCTCTCCTGCAGGGAGGATCAGGTTGATCATGGTTGTCAGCAGTGAAGCAGTGGGGGTGTTCTGTGTAGCCACTCCAGTCGGCGGTGTACCTGCAAAAGAGGAGCTTTTTGTAGCAGCAGCTTTCTCTGAGCCCTGTAGCTGTGAGAATAAGACTTGCAATTCAACACTAACTGGAGCAGTTTCATGTAACATTCCTCCCACACCTTTTCTGTCTGTTAAAATCGGGGGAAGCAGGGGGAGACTTTTTCAGCTGATAGCTTCTCTATCTTGTTTCTCATTAAAGAAATGTTCGATTCCTCATGTGTTCAGTGGCTGCCAGAGATGGCAACCAAGTGGCTGGGGAGGGAGGCAGCAGAGAGAAGGGGGAGCATCCTTTTGGCATATGCAGGGCCAGACACTTGATTCTATACTGCATCTTTCTTTCTCTCCCCGTGGCTCTCAAACACTGTCAAAGATCCTTTGAGAATGGCCTGAAACTATAAAACTGATCTGAACATGAGGCACTTAACAGGTTCTCTGTCAGCACTGGGTGTTAAAATAAGCAGGCTCTGAAGGGTCTAATTCCCTTCAGCAAGGAATAATCTGACAGTATTTGGTGCTAGAGTGTTTGGTGAGGTTACTGTGTACCTTTCAACTCTTCCCAGCAAGACTGTAGTGGGTAGTATGGAAGAAAAGTCTGTCCTTCTGCTTGAGAGTCCTGTGCTGGAGATAACTCTTGGTCTCTGCTGCTGTCTTGTGGTCAAAATGCATCTACACCTGCCAACACTATGTTCTGGTGTTTCAGGAGTGCTCCTGCCTCCCCTACTCACCCTGGCCTGCTGTCCCCTCACTCTAGTGGCCTACAGACTCCAGAGTGCCTATCACGGGAGGGCTCACCCGTTCCACATGATCACGACTTTGGGTCAAAGTTAGCCTCAGTTCCAGAGTATCGGTATTCACAGAGTGCACCTGGTGAGTAGCTCTTGTTTCACAGATGGTGACTGTTCAGTTGCAGCAAGTGCCATGCCGGGGACACCACAGGAATGCTTCTGCCAGTGTGTTACAGGAGGATCTGGGTCTCTTTCCACTTCATGTTTAAAGACTGATGATGCATATGCAACTTAAGACTATTTTTCTTACTAGCCTTTGGACGAGGGGGCAGGACATAAAGGATGTGTAGAAATGCATGAGCTAACCTTGAACCAGGTAGCTCTAAAGAGCTGACAGAGTAGCCCTGGCAGTCTGTAGCTCGCTCTCACTAACTTGCCAGCCTTCTGGGTAAGATCAGCTTGGCTATGCAGAGCTCTGTCATGCTGGGGCCAGGGCTTTGGTAATTTGTGAAGCCCTGTTAAGTATCTGTTTGTCTAGCTGTGCTGTGACTAGCTTGATGTATAGAGTGTTCCTGGTGAGGCTGGGGGACAAAGCTCATTAAGTAAAGCTTCCTTTTTTGTGCTTATTGTGGCTTTTGTTCACAGAAATGTACTCGGGTGGCAAGTAAGGGTTTTGTAAGTTAAGAAAGAGAAGATAGACAATGGTACTTCTGAAGTCTTATTCTCTGTTCCCTGTCACCACTCCTGCCAATGCTGAAGGACTGAGTGTTGCAGATTAGAAGTACATGGGTGAAATGAATGGAGGCCTTTTTGCCTTTCCTGTTAATGTATGCTTCTCTCTTCTGTCTAGGATCTCCAGTCAGTGCCCAGCCAGTGATTATGGCTGTTCCTCCCCGACCATCTACTCTGGTGGCAAAACCAGTCGCATACATGCCAGCGTCAATAGTGACTTCTCAACAGCCTTCATGTCATGCAATTCATGTAGTTCAGCAAGCTCCCACTGTTACAATGGTCAGAGTTGTGACCTCCTCTGCAAACTCAGCGAATGGATACATCCTCACAAATCAGGGCACAGCAGGAGCAGCTCATGAAGCTGCAGGAGCAGTGTTGGACTTAGCTGGTGACCACCGAGGTAGCTTTTCACCTCCCTTGCTATTCTGCTAATAAGTCTTGAGCAGGCTTGAGGGGGGGTGGATAGTCAAACACTGTTTCACTCACTGAGTCCTTAGTCTTTAACAAAAGATATTTCTCCAGGTAAAACTTAAATCAAGTGAAAGTTCATCCATTTTGATGTCTCCAGCAGTGAGCAGAACATCTGTGCTCCTTGTCTCCTTTCTTGCCAAAAGAGGTGGCCTGGGAAAAGCTGAAACTCTCTGCTTCAGGATGGCCTTGTAAATAAATGATTGAGCCCTTTTCTGCAGGCCTGGATTCCTAGAGGAAGGCATGTGCTTCTGGAAGTGCAGGCAGTGCCCCACTAAAGTAATCTTCAAGAACTAGTTAGAACAAAGGCCTCTTCTCCTAAGCTGGAAATTCCAGCCTTGGGGGATTTAGTGAGTTAAATGTTCTCTTGCTGTGATCTAGACAACACCTTGTCTGCTCAACGTTTCAGAAGGGCTTAGTGCTACAAGGTAGATGTGTGTAGTGCCAGCAGCAAGACTAGTCACTCTGCTTTTATGTGGGCAGTGGGGCAGTAGCTCTTCTCTGAGGGAAAGAAAAAACTGACAAAGATCTTCCCCTACTGCAATAGCAGGACCACTAACATTTTTTGTTCGTTGGGAATCTTGCTTGAGTTTCACTTGCATTCTCTAGAAATTCCTGTCTGGATCCCATACATGTTCCTGAAGCACTAACAGTTGCAGCTGCCTATCTGTCACCTGCTCCCTTCTTTCACTAGTTCTTGCTGTCACTTGTTCTTTCCCTACTTGTCCTTCTCTTATTCCCGCTCATATCCTTTTCTGGTCTCTACTTTCCCTTTGTCTTTCCTGGTTACTCCATTCGCCTTCCTAATGTCCCTGCTTTCCTTGCCTTTTCTCTGCTTCCCGTCAGCTTGCTTACAGGTCTCAGATCAATGCTTGTGTGTCCCATCTAACTCAGTTCTTGTTGTCTACTCATGTTAAAATGGGAGAAGTCTTCTCTTCCTACATGACTAATGAGTTTGTGCTTCCTGCCTTCCCTGCTTTAAGACCCACAGAGCCCCTGGAAGAGAAGAGTGGTTGCCCGCCTTTCCTGCATGTCCAGCGCTGTCCTCTATCTGTTACATACCTGCTTAATTGACCCCTTACTTGTCCTGGGAAGTGAGAGAAGTGTTTGAGTGCTCTCACACAGTTATCTCTATCCAGAAACTCAGCCCTTCTTTTTTAATTTTTTTTTTTTTATCCCTCCTGGTTCGTTCCTGTGCTTCCACAGCTAGCAAAAGCTTGCAGCTGTGGGAAGACCTCCTTGTAAATCAACCTACATGCAGGTCTGACAGCAAGCTGTTGCAGACTTTTGGCTCCAGGCATTGTTTAAGATCTTAATGCCTTCTCCTGCTGTGTGGTATTGAGTCAGGCCAATTTGCCTGTAATTACACAGTAAGCTATGAGATTTGCAGTGACTGCTGTCCATATCACAGCTATTATGTGCCAGTAAGGGAGATGATGCCTTTTTAGGACAAAGGGTCAAGTTTATGATCTTTATTATTATTTTTTTTTGGCTGTGTGGCTTATGCTGTAAGAAAAATGTTTTTGATATTGATAGAGTATATGTGCAATAGAGAATATTTTAGTGTTTGCAAATAGTCATCCCTGACCTTCTGTGGTACTGAGGTATTTTCACATTGGTAAGCCTGGGGTATGTGTCACTGCTAAAACGTTAATGAGAATAAAGCCTGCCTCTAAGCCAGGGTAGAAAATGATTGTCTCTTCTGCTCTTAAGTAGGCATGGATGAAAAGCCAACGATTGCATTTGCCACAATACCTACAGCCAGCCGTGTTATTCAGACAGTTGCCAGTCAGATGGCACAGGGTGTTCCAGGACAGACAGTCACGATCCTTCAGCAGGCAGCTCCAGTGACCATTGGACAGCATCAGCTCCCTGTGCGGGCAGTCACTCAGAATGGGAAACATGCTGTCCCCACCAACAGCATCACCGGCAGCGCTTACGGTAGGCTCTATTTCCATTGCTTTCTGGTTTTTGATTGCTCTCTGCATTTAGCAGTTAGGTTGTAAAGCTGTGAGGGTTATTCTCTTCTTAATATATATCAAGTTATTCCATATGTCCCATAATTCCAAAGGTATGCCAATTCTTCGCCTCTGGCTGTAAATGTCAGTGGTAGATATCGTTCTGTCCACTTCTGTTTGCTCACTTTCCCTAGCTGGAAGACTTTTGCTATCTAGCGTTGCTTCTGAAAAGTCTTTCCTTTGTCCTCCTCTATGCATTTATTATTACTTGTACTCTCTACCTTTTGAGGGTAATTTGTTGGAAGTGTTGGTGATTCTCATGTAGAGCCTGTTTTAATTTTTTTTGTTTGCTTCTGACCAACAGCTGCTGCTTTCAGCAGGCCAAATAATAAAATTTCAGTGGTGCTCTTTAGATCTTGTGAAATACATAGAGTATTAAGAAAATTAACATACTTTCCCATCTTAAGGTCTTAGAGCCTGAGAGAAATAAGATCTATTCCATCAGGTGAACGAATGTGGGATTTTTTTATATAGAGGATGTGTTCTAGTCATTTGTCAAGCCTGATTTTTAAAACCCCATACTAGCCTCCTCTTAGTGTTTGCTCAGCACCTCAGTCATCATCCTTAGCTGAACAAAACCTGTTCACCTGAAAACAGGTTTCTTACAGCCGTTTTCAATGAGATGCTAAGCACCTCTGCCCTCCCAGGCTGGTGCTTATGGGGTGTTTGAAATTAAGGGCACTGGTGGAATTTGGATGGTTTTCATGAAGATGGGAATGTTTCTACAGAATATTCTGCCATGTCTATTTGCAGTATCACCTGGCTTGCACTGGAAATGTAAGAATGCTATTGCAGCGATGAAAAAATGATAATGATAACGTTTTTATGCAACTAGGATATTAAGGTATTCAATAGATCAGATAGGTGAAGTTGCTGCCAAGCGGTAGGGTTTGTCTAATGTAGAATCAGGCAGCTTTTTTTATTTAACATTTTTATGTTAAGATATTCTAATCTCAACAATTCTTCTAGCAGTCTTATCAAACTGGAAGGTATTCCAGTTGTATCTGAGGGGTTTTTTGTAAGTGGTAGTGAATTTTCTGGTTCACAAAATACAGCCTGAGTCTCTTGACCTTATTTGTACGAAGCGAACTTCTCTTCAACCGCATGGTTTAGGTTCTCTTAAGTCACTGAACTGTAATTGGCGACTGCCCTCATCCTTACCCTAATATTTTTCCTTTGTCCCTTTGATACTCTGCAGCCTCCTTCCCATGCCTGGGTAGAAGTTGCTGGGCTTTGAGGGCCTTTGTTCTGTTTGCTTTGTTTATTTATCCTAAGGCTCCTTCTTTGATGCACTTAGTGAACACACTAGTAATGTTGTGTCATTCCATCCTTTGCAAACCAGTCTGGAGGGCAGAGGATGTGCTGTCTCCCGAGTCCCCTTTGGCTGCCTCTCCGATTGATGCAGAGTCCAAAACCTGCGTGTATTTTGTTTTGCAAGCAGTGTTGTGTGCCAAAGCCAGTGTGTAAGCACATTCTCTGTCTGGAACTAGGAATTGTAGACATTTTTTTTAGAGGGTTGCTGCTTAAATTGTCTTTTTTTTTTTTTTTTTTTTCCCCCCTCACCACTTTGATTAATATGAGGGTGAGATCTTTTGTCAGTACTGGAATATAAGATTGGGAGCCAGAAATTCCTATGTTCTGATCCCAGTTCTGATGGGAACACATTTGGTTGTCTGGCAAAATTCTTTCCCGCCCCTTTCACAAGTGAGATGTCAGTACAGTCAATATTTGGATTCTAATCTAGTTTCCCAAGAGACTGGCTGCTCTCACTGTGCAAACAGGGCTAAAGAGAGCCTTCTAAACTGGAGGCATGGCACACAGATGCTGTAGCTTGCAAGATGTGCTGATTGTAGGTGGCCAGAGAACTGCCTGTTACAGAGGTGTGCTGTAGCTTTAACAGGGGATTATTCCTCCCCTTCTGGAGATGAATGCTTAGCTGGCAGTGCCTCCTTTGACAATGGATAGCAAGAAGGAAGTTCTATGAAAGGGGTTATTAACAGTTTGGTGAACTTGCACAAAGCTGAGATTGTCGGGAGAGAGGGAGAGACAAAGCTAGCAAGTCTTTCAAAATGGACTTGAAAACAACAGTTGAATATGTGCCAGCTATCTTGTTTGACTGGTGTTTTGTTTTCTTGCTTCCTGGAATCATAAACACTTGTACTACTTCATCACACTAATTCTTTCTCTCTCATCCTACTTCTCAGCTCTTACAAATCCATTGCAGCTCCTTGCTGCCCAGGCCAGCTCGTCCGCTCCTGTTGTAGTCAGCCGGGTATGTGAGACAAGGACCGAAGAGACAGCAGCAGCCTCTTCCAGTGAACCTGAAGTCAAAAGACCCCGGATAGAAGAGTCCAGTGGAGCAATCCCAGCCCAAACTGGAGTCATCACATCTACAATGCCACAAGGACAGGCAACCAGTGAATGAAGAACCGGTGGGAGGAGCTGGAGTGATGTGGGGTGGGCATGGGATGGCAGGAGCCCTAAAGCAGCTTTCAAAAGAAACAAACCACAACTGTAACAGCTCAGAACATATCGGATAAAGAGCTCTTTTCAAAGTCAGATTTTTAAATGGGAGGACAACAGCTGTTAGAATCACAAGGTGCCAAAAAGAATGGAAACCCCCTCCCAAGAACCCATGTCTGGAACTCTGTTCTGTCTTTACCTATGGGATATTTTTTTCCTTTTTTAAAAACAAAAGATTCAAAAAAAAATACAGACAACTGATTGTATGGCTGCTGGGATATTTGTAACTGTCTTTTCCCCTTTTGGCTCCAAGGGGATGGGATTTGCAGTTCGGCATCTAAAGGAATGTAACACAAAAAATACAGTCTGCTCCCTGGAAAGAGAACTCCTCATTTTCTATGCCTTAATACTGTGCCTCTCAGCTTTGAATCATAGGACCGTTTTAAAAAGGCCACCTAAGGCGATCAAATGCTGAAAGATGGGTGCAGTATCTCACAACAACATTAAAGAAACATGGTACCAAGCTTAAAGAAAAAGGCAAATGATTTTTTTGTTTTTCAAAACAGAAAAATTCTGAATATGAACAAATGCTTATTTATGTAGGGATTCAGGAGGATGAGTTACAGGGCTCAGCCACCTGGATTTCCAGATGCAACTTCTCTCCATTCTGTCTGAGGGAGAATAAGATGACAGAGGAACTGTATTAACTTGGTTCCTGTAAAGATATTAAAAACAAAGGGGTTTGTACCTTCAGTGATTTCTTCACTTGCTCTGGACAACAGCCAAAGTATCTTGATGACTGAGGATCGCATGGGTAAGGGTGTCTCCAAAAGGTTCTGTGTGCATTTGATTGATCACATCCTGTGCTGGAGCACCAGGTTTCGTTCAGAGTAGCACTGCAGGTGAAGACATTGCCACTGTCTCTGTGAAATTCCGAAAATATTGATTAGTCTTCTGTACTAAAGCAGTCCACTTTCACCTCCTGTAGGTAGTGTGGTCCTCTACTAGATGGATGATGGTCAGGAGGCCAGGGCTGGGTAGGAGTCGGTCACTGGCCCTCTGCTGTGGCTAACAGCAAAGCTCTGGTGTTATTCTGAGAGGGAAGTTAAGAGCTGGGGTGAGAGGCAGCAGAGTTCGCACAGTGTTTAATACAAATTCTGTAAGGGTGTAGAGACCAAGGCAAAATAGGCCTTGTATTTCCATGTGGCAACAGTCACTGAAGGTCTTGAACAGGTTTTCCAAAAGGAGTTTGGAGGTTTCCTTTGATTGCTTGGCTCCCTCCCCCATCTCTCCTCCTTTGAAGACCATTTGGTTTGGCCATTTAGGAGGAGGCTTTTTACTCAAACTGTATTTCAGTCTCATCATGTACTACAAGTATGTCATGTGAGTAAAGCAGATTTGAGTCAGTTCAGCCATGTGGAACAGTGGGTGCATGTAACACTTTGTGACTGGCAAAGAAGTCGCCCCCTGCATAGCCTCCAGCTAACCCCTTTGGTTTTGTGCCTGTTTGCAATCCCCTTGGCTAACTTGTCTTCTGGCAGCACAGCAGAGATCTTTTAATTTAAAAAGTGTTATGGCTTTGTTAATGGCAAGAGAAACTTACAAGGGATGGGGTGTGCCTTTGGTAGGTTATCCCCCTATATGTACTGATTTATTGTCAGGTGTACAGTCTGACCATGCTATTGCAGAGCAGAGAGGCAAGTCCACAGCATAAACATGTTGCAAAAAGATTTCCCCAATGTGCAGTAAATGATACTGTCAGTGTGTCCATGGGGGTTTGGGGGTAAGGCACAACCGTTCAACGTCTGCTGGAATCTAGGGAGGGGGAGGAAATCCACGAGCTATCAGCTGGCATGACTTGTTCCCTTTTAGGTTTCCTTTCTCTTTGCCAAACGCTATTCAACAGCTGAGTCTTACCACCTGAATAAAACCCAGCCATGTTTATTCTCAAGCTAATTGTTTTGTGAGAAATATTTCTGGAAGAAAGAAAAAACTTGTTGGTCTCATGATCTGGGGTTACTTTCTGCAGTTAGAGGCACACAGAATATTCAGGACAGTTCGTTTATCTACAGCTAGGCTTTCATAATTTAGGTGTGTGCCTTTACTGACAAGTTATTAGATTGGATTTTAGTACTTTGAAATGATTTTGTGAAGGAGGATTGTTACAGACCACAAAGTAATTGAAGCAGGCCAGCCTCCAGCTGTCACTTTTCCTGCTGGGAAGGCTAGGTGCGGCATAGCAGAAAAGCACATGATTAGCCCTGTTTTCTGTAGCCTTTTCAAAGCCAGAATTCAATAAAATGGATTTCAAGGAAGAACACACAAGTGAGAGTGCAGCATCGTTTATCTGTGATTAATCATTACTTTGGGGTGACTGCTGGTTTAGATACAGGCACGCCTCTGAAACAGCCCTGAGGCTAGGAAGCTGGCCCGCAGCAGAGGAGCCTGGGTTTCTAGTACATCGGGTGAGTCAGCGCAGGATGAGCAACCAACAGAATTATTCAGAAATGTTCAGAATGTGAATCTGCCAAAGTTTTGTGGATTTTTTTTCTTTACTGCTGCTTTTTTTCATGGAAAGCCTAAATAATTAGGCCCTAAACTTAAGTAAACTAGTCCAGCACCATTCCAGCACCATAGAAGTAAATCGGCTCAATGACAGGGTTTTCATACACCAGCTGCTGCTTCATAGATACCTCTTCAAAGTCCATCCTCAGGTTGTGTGTATAGATCTGCCTCCTAAGTATTTAGAATGGAATAACACTTTCTCAGTCTTCCTTTTGTGGCTCTCGATGCCTGCTGGTTAAAATGTGAGTTGAGGACAAGCAAATATCTTTGATCTGTTTACCTGTTCTGCTTAAGGCGTTGAACTCTGTTCGTCCTGTCAGGGGATTTTTGCTTTATCAGTCTGCTGCATCCTCCTGCTACTGTAGGAAGCAGCCATGCCACTCAAAATTTTTTGTAGGTTTGCTAATACATTACCTATATCATTGCCTGATACTACGTAAAATAACAGTTCTTACTAAATCCTCTTGAGCTATGGAAAAACGTGGTTCTCATCTGGAGCACGTGAGATGGGGACATCTTGTTTCAGGCCTCCAGATTAATTCTTTCAGCACACTGCTCAGTCTGGAAAGCAGCACTACTCTTTTGTACATATCAGTCCCGATTCCCCAGGCTTTGTTTTGAGCACTGCAGAGGAGTGAGAATTAATTTGTTGGTAGAATTGGTAGAATTAAGTCTTCAACTAGAAAGAAAATGTTTAGCTTAATGGTTATATGCAGTGCTTGGATTATTTTAAGTTGTCTAACAAGTTCCATCTTACATCTTCAGTTATATTAACTGAGGGAAGTTTGAAGGGGGAGATGAGTTGGAGGCTTCACTCATCTTCTGCTGTCCGACAAAGGTCAAGGCACATTGAATATTTAACCTGCTATAACCTAAACCTGGGAAAACTTTAATTCCAAGTTGTTAAAGTGTGAAGTCACTTTTCACTGTTCACTATCAATGGTTTTGTTGGGTTTGGTTGTTTTTTTCATCTTGGGCAGTGACAAAAACTGATTTTACTTTGGCTGTGGTCAGTTCACAGCAACTTCTGTTGCCTCAGCTTGCAAGAAGTGAGTGCAGTTGTTCCTGGGTTTATTCCACTAGAATTCCTTAGTTACTGTTTTGTCTTGACCTTGGCTCTTGATATACAGGAACCTTTTTACAGTGATATCAAGTTAATCTGATTTAGTGGTAACACAATACAGTGCTGAGCATGAAGTTCATGATTAGCTCATATATTCTTTTCAATTCCTTTTTCTTCCCATATTCCTCCCTCCCCCATACATTAACACTGTCCCCTGTAGCATATCCATTCACTTTCATCCACTGATGGGAGCAGCACCTTGCATTAAGCTCTGCCCAAGGACTCAAGAATGAAAATACCTGTGGGACACATGGAGCTCCAGAGCAGGTTGAAAAAGGTCAATTTGGTCACCCTGTATCTTATTTTCATACTGTATTTTAGACACGTTACTGTTGGGCACAGCTTGTTCAGGAGTGTGTTTCAGGAGTATGTTTTCAGAGAGATGTTAAAGCTTTGTAAGAGGAAAGAAATAGTTAAGTAATAGCTAAAGCCTCTGCAGTGCTTCTGCAATCAATGTCATGGTCTGGCTTCAGGTTCTGGGGGGCAAGAACTTGGGTTTGTATGTTTGACATCTGTCTTGTGTACTGGCTTAGAACTGTCATTCAGAGTTAACTTCCACATTATTTTCCCCCTTTTTCAGTAGGGAAATGCCAGCAGTACAATAAAACCTGAGGCTCAGAAGTCTAGGGATCTATATCTAAGCAAGTGAGAGCATCTTGACCTGAGCTTTCATACAGTGTGGTATGGAACACTTTTTCACTGACTGTTAGGGATGTTAAATTGATGTTAGAGCTTTTCATCTGTGTTAGCAAGGGCGGTTCCCAGTGAGATATTTGGTATCACTCTGATGTGTGCTAGTGTGTAGATGAATGTCAAAATGTAGGTTGAAAGGAGAAACATTTCCCTGCTATAGCTAGCTTTGGGGATCTTGGATGTCAAGGATTTAATCTAGCAATAGCTCTGTATCCTTCCATAGAGGATCAAAAGCTGTTTCTTCAAGCTTACTGCATCTAAGGATTAAATTCCAATGGCTTGGTTGTTCCATCTTTGTTTCTGAGGTTTAAACTGTGACTTAGAGTTTATCACTCTAAATAAAAAGCATATAAAGCTGCATTATTAGGGAAGATCAAATTTTCTTTGTCGCTGCCATTGGTAGAGCTGTGTAGAAATATAGGATAACTTGGGTTGGAAGAAACCTTTAGAGGTATCTACTATAACCTGCTGCTCAAAGTAGGTCCATGTTGCTATGACCATATTCATCTGACGTTTGAATATCTCCAGAGATAGTTCCATGACTCCGGTCCCTGTTCCACTCTGACCACCCACGAGGTGAAAACTTTTTCTTAGCCACCTAAAAAGAATTTCCAATGAAGCTGCACATGTTAATTGCCTCACATCACACATCTGAGAAAAGCGTAGCCCTGCCTTCACTGTATCTTACAATCAGGTAGCTGAAGACACCAGTAAGACCTTCCCCATTTCTTTCCTTAAGCTGAACCAACCTGGTTGTCCCGGTCTCTTCTCGAACATCACATGCTCAGGCTCCCACAGCATCAGGTGGAATTGCTGCAGAAGGTTCCTCTCTGTCTTGTACTGGGAATCCCAAAACTGGGCACAGCACTACAGATAGAATCTGACAAATGCTGGATGGAGTGGAAGAAGAACCCCTTTGCTCTGCCTGCTAGCCACGCTTTTTCCAAGTACAGCCCAGTGCCTGTTTGGTCTCTTGTTGCAAGACAATTATAAGCGTACAAAACAAGCGTCGCAAAATGATCTGGAAATACTCTGGATTGCATTCATATGTATACAACCATCTTGTCCCTCTTCCAAGAAAGAGTGCTAGCTTGGGTCTTGGAGCTTTTTGAACAGGAGGCAGCACTGAGGGATCCTGGTCACTTCTAAAAATACCTGTGTTTTACTTTATCAAATGATACTTTCAATCCAATGTGGAACTTGCCTTGAGTTTCTGCCCCAATGCAAAATCTTCCAGGTTTTTTAGTCCTGATGCTAATAAGTTGGACTAGAGCATTAAGAATGAGCCTCTGAAGGAAAATTACTAGCTTCATAATTTTGCCCTTGCCGCACACTGAGCTTTTGAGTTTGCAAATGCTATCCTGCAGCAAATGATCTGTCTTCCTTTGCCAGCCAGTCTCTCAGGCAGCTCCTGTTTCTGCTCCCCATCAGAGTTTTTCCCCTCTATTTGTAGCTTCTGTCAACTCCAGAGTCCTTTAATCCAGCTCTTAATTTAATGCCATTGCTTGAAGGTCTGCATCTGGTGAGAATCTGTGTGTTAGGTTGCAGTTACACAACAGATTGTTCAGTCATGTAACTTTTTGTTTCCTTCTGGGTGAAAAATTATGCCAAAGCTGCTACTACTGTAGCATACACTACTGTCGTAAAGTGTAGCTTACGATGGAGCCAGCTGTGCTGCAGAAAACAGTTACACTACAAGGTCATCTGGATTGCTGGAACTGATGGGATTGGGAAGTGATGCCGCCTTGCATTTTGATCTGCACCTAATCAAAACGTAGCTGTGACTTCGTGCTGGAGCGCCTCTCTCTGCAGCTGCCCAGCAGCTATTTGGCAGTGATGAGATCAGCATCTCTCTGCTAGGTGGGTTATTGGCAGGACAGTGCATGTGTTTGTGCACATGGTGTGGATATATGCACATCTACTAATCAGCAGTAGAAAATACCTAGCTGTGGTGGTGGGCTTTCTGTTAGGGTGTCTTTCATGGGCCAGTAATACAGCAGTGAGCATTTTACTTTGGCCCGAGCAAGACATTTTGAAAAATACTTGGGTTTCTTGGAGCACTATATTTAAATTCCAGATTTTTAATCAACTTTTAACCTTTGTATTTATATGTTCAGAAAATTCTTTTGATACTTTTTCATTTACCAACACTGAATTAAAACCCTTCAGAATGTATGGCTGGTCTTCTCCTTACATGTGACTTTTAAGTTTCAGAGCCTGAGGATAGTTCTGCCAAGTCTACCCCTTTGCTCTCAAGATAGAAATAAAACATTGACAATTCACAGGTGGCAGCTAAGGAAGAAACCCTTAAAATATTTTTTTTTCATAAAATATTAAATTAGATCTGTGTAAACATAAAATTTGTATTTATTAATGTGTGTATGTGAGTATGTGTGTCAATATAGATATATAAATGGTCCACGACTATTTCTTTCTCTTAAATGGTACTTTACACAGACTTTTATACAGTATGTTGGTAAATTCCCACACCAGGCACTGATTCTAGAAGAATGATGTATGTATTTTTGTAACAAATGTGAGCAGCTGGTAGAAGCAGCTTTACTTTCAGTGATTGCTTTCATTCCTCTCGCAGAGCAGAAGAGGTGACTTGGTACTTGCATCTTCCTTGCGTAGGAGCCCTGCTTCTGGCTTTGTCATGCTTTCAGCAACCCTGGTCCATGCTGCTTTTCTGGCAAGAAAAAACCCCAAATGGCACTAATGAAAGCTGGAATAGTTTCTTGTCTCAAATTATCTCTAGATGTGGTATCGGGGAGTTCTTTACAGATTCTGCTCTGTAAGTAATGGGACCTTATTTCTAACAGAGGAAATTCATAGAGGGTCTATGAGGATGTTGTAAGGTTGAAGAATTCTTCCCTGTCTGTCTGTCAGGTGGCTAAGCTAACACTGGGGCACTATGAAATGGTTTCTTTTCCTCTGTGGTGTGGTTATTCTCCTTTTATGATGCTTCTGTCTCTTCATGGGGCATGAGGTGTGTGTATATCCCCTTAAAAACAATGCATGAGAGTTTTTTCTAATGTTCCCATTCACAGAGAGTAAATTTTACCTAACTGGCCCAATTTCAGTCATGGCTTAATTCCACAAGGATCACGAAATTCACAGAAGTGTGTCTCTTGACCCCCTTGGGCCTGGTGAGAATTGTTCTTTAAAGCAGGTGATACTTGGCTTCCTAATTACTTTTCCAGAAGTAGAAATTCCTTTCTCTGTAGGGACCTGAGTGAATGCTTCACCGTGGTGTTTACTGTCTGATGGTTGGGCTTTGATACTTAAGGGAGGAACAGGTGATAAGAAGAGTAACTAGAGTAGGAGCAGTGAAAGGAAACAGCTTTCTTCCTCAGCAGAAAACAGTCCTTGTGAAAACCAGACTTCCCCTAGGATTTGGTTACTGCTTTGTGTCTGCTGCTGAATTAAGCAATGCACCTTTGCTGTGATCTAGACTTTTCAGTCCTGCTTCTGTCCCACCTTGGTTCCACTTAAAGCAGTCTGAAAAAGAGCCTTCCTTACATCTAAGGGCAAAGTTGAGGAGAAATGTCTGTTAGCTGAAGAAAAATGAGGTTTAAATAGAGCAGAAAAAGTGAGACTTCCTTCTGTTTCACTGCCTTGCTGCTAAAAGTCTGGTGTAGAACATCCTAATGTTCTGCTGGTTTATATGCCACTCTTCAGATGTGGCCAGGCTGTTAAGTAGGCAAGTTGGCTCTGTAGCAAATGAATTACTGTAAACCTAAACTAGCTTTAATGATATTTTTTTTTCCCCTTCTCCCAAATGGGCTTGAAGTAGAAGGAACCAGAGTATTGTCTGTAAGATCTTTTTGCTTTAATGGCAAATAAAATAGAGAATGTTAAAAAAAAAAAATATCTCATTCAAATATACTGATACAGAAAATGGAGTGGCTTTACAATACAAAAATCTTACAAGACTGTATGTTGTCTTGGGTTCTGGACACGCCATTTGTACTGCAGTGAGACTCACCTTGTCCAGCATGCCAGCCACCTTCCACATCACCAAATAGAGCATTCAAGAGTCTGTCGCTATCCAAAGGACTGTTATCCAAAGGACTGTTAAAAGCTGTTTAGGGATAAATCAAAAGATGTATGTGAGCAATGGATGGTAAAGCTGGAAATTCAGATCCAACTCTGAGTTATTTGCTTTAAAAAAAAAAAAAAATCTGAATCTCCCCCTGTTCTGCAGCTGCACATTCCCACTGAGTTCTTAGGGGAATGCTGCTGTGAGACGAGGGCCTGAAATACCTCAAAGGCTCGACAGAAGTGTTTTGCTACAGAGATCTGGGGGAGCCTTACCCCTTTCACCTCGATTTGGCACTTAAATTTAAGATGGGGATGGATGGGGGAGCTAAAGCCATGCTTGCATTTCAGTTCCTAGTGTTGCCTGTACAAGACATCTCTAGCCAGCTCTTTTGGGTTTTGTGTTTTGTTTTTTTTACAGCTGATATCAAAAGTATTTTTTGTGACTTGTTTTCATTATCAGTGCTTTTTAAAAAGCAAGCATGTATCCCAAGGGGGAAAGCTCCATCTGGGGCAATGGATGTGAAGTTCATCATTATCTGTCCATGTTGCAGCACTGCTCCTGTGAGATGCTTAACTGCACAGGCAGACTGTGGCTCCCACGGGGGGTGGGAGAGTGTCCTGGTCATGCTGAGAAGGCTGCTGCTCAACCGAGGAGATGGCAAATAAAAGCATCCGAGGAGCAGGACCTGAATTTCCACATCAAATGGGATACAGTGGTTTTGTTGTTTGTGTTTTGTTTTATTTTTTAATACGGAGCCATACATTTTTTTAAGTAATTTGAGATCTGAATGTGATTTCTAATGTATCAAGAACGTTAATATTTTAAAGCTATAACAAAGTTTTAAATTTCTACTATTTTTTTTCATTTATTTTAACTGTTCTGTTATCTTAATTTGATGTATGTGGTTGGGGAATGTTGCTTCTCCTCTTAGCATTTGTTTCTATAACCAGAAATAAAATTATATATGAAAGAGAAAATGCCCTGAAATTCCTTGCTGCTTCAGTGACGGACTTGCATCCTTCCAGTGCAGTACTGGGGTGGGGGTGGAGGTCAGATTCCTGCAGCTGTTGTGTTGTGCAGTTTACCCCTTCTCACGGTGTGAGGGGACAGAGTGGTTTAGGGTTTTTTTTTCTTTTATTATTTTCATTAAATGCAGTAAGAAGGAAGTATATGTCTGGACACCTTGCACTGTTTTAGAATTCACAGATACCCTACTTTTGATCCCATGTCAGTTATTTGGGAAGCTGTTAACTTGCAGCAGAGTGAACATATGTGTGTGTGTGTGAGTGATCAGTAATGCTTCCCCTGGGAATTACAAACTATTCCTTCAGCTCAAGCTTTTTTTTTGTCATGAAGTGGAACATTATTGTGGAAGATAAACTATTTTGGTGTGTTTCCCTGTAATTTATAACAATTAGTTTCATTTAAGCATATGAGATCAGAAGACTGTTCTGTACCTACCTTATAGTTAGGTTTGTCTTCCCTTGTCCTCTTAATGGAGCTAAAATTGAAGTTCAGGGTTTGAGTAAACAGTCATTCTGAGCTCCAATAATGAATAGGAATATCTTTTAAGACCTCAATTGATGTAAAGTAGCTGTATTTGACTGACTAATGTTTTTAAAAAAATTGTACACAGCATGGCAAAGAGACTCAGCCAGAGCTTTTGGGGGGGAATCGGATGGGGGATGCATTGTTTAAAACTGTCATATCTTTGGCTCCTCGTATGCATCAGGCATGTCTTCTGATGCGGCCGGAGGAGAGCATTGGGCATGTCTTCTGATGGAGCCGGAGGAGATGATGTCCAAGGAAACCGGCGAAGGCTCCTGCATGCCCCACTCCACTGTCAGTGGCTGCGGTGATGGATGCTGCAGTGTCTTCAGAGGGCAAAAGGGAGTTGATGCTCTGCTGGCTAATTGCTGAGGCACACCGTTAACGAACTTTAGTGCTGGGAGGACGTAGGGCAGAGACATACCGAAGGGTGAAGCACCAAGCTGCCTCCGTGCCCCCTTCTCCACAGGGTGACGCACAGCGAGGCAGCGAGCATCAGGCTTATTAGCAGCTGGGAGGAGAGACTAACAGGGAGGTGTTAATGCTTTTTTAACCTTTTGGAAGCTCTGAGGACCACCCGCCGAGCAGCTCTTTGTCACACCTCTTGCCCTTCCTGAAAAGCGTGGCTTTTTTGGCAGGAAAGGCTGATGGCATCTTTCATGGCCAGGCTCTTGAAAACCCTCCCCCGCGTCGGCCAGGCCGCGATGTTGCCGGTAGGTTTGGGGCCGGGGAGCTGCCCTCCTTCGTGCCGTGCGGCGCCGAGCTCCACCTCGGCCTCCTGCGGCCGGGAATAACGGTGGCAGCACCCCGAGATCACCGGCGAGCGGCCGGTGGGAAGGGCCTTGCCGCTGCCCCTCAGCCCCCCGGCGGGCCCGGCCCCGGGGCGGAACCTTCGTGCAGCAGCAGCCGCGCCCCGCCGGAGCTGCCGGGCCGGACCGGACTGGGCCGCGGGGGCCGCGCACCTAGCGGGGGGCAGCGGCGGAGCCTCCGGCATGTTCACGGCGGCAGCCGAGAGCTTCCTGAAGCAGGCGAGGTACGGGCCGCGGCGGCGGGGGGCGGCAGGTCCCCTCAGGGCGGGCCGGAGCGGGGAAGCGGGCCGCAGCGGGCTGGGGGGTGGCGGGTGCGCCCCTCCAGGCTCGGCCTTCTGAGGGGGCCGGGAGCGGGGGGCCGTGGCCGGGCTACCAGCACCCGCTGCCCCCGGCAGGGAGCTGCAGGAGGAAGAGCTGTGGAGATTCGCCTCGCGCCTGGCCGCGCTGCTGCAGGGCCCGGAGCTGGGCCCCGAGGCTGCCGACTGCCTGCAGAGGCTGCACCTCGCCCTCGCCGCCACCAAGTACCCCCGCAGGTGAGTGGTGCAGCCCCTCTTTGCCCCTTTTACCCCAACACAGCCCACCCCCCATTGCTAAGCAGAAGGCGCCTGCCTCCTTTTGCAGCGAGACTTACGCATGTTTGCGTGGCTTGGCACCCTTTCAAGCTGCGCTAAGGAGCAAAACTCAGAAGTGAAGGTGATAAGTTGGCATTAGCCAGGGTCACCGTCAAGGGAGACCATCCCAAGAACAAGAACATGCACGAAATAAATGTCTGAATCGTTTCTTGCAGCAATGCTTTATTGTGACTCTTCCAGGCTAGATGGCAAGTTTGTGGAACTGTTGCAGACGGTGCTGTGTTCATCCAAGTGCCCTGAGCAGATTCAGGTGTTATGTGCTGCTATCCTGAGAGATATGTCACCTTGCAATGATCTGATCCTCTCCTGTGATGAGATTCAAGATACAAAGCTCTTGAGCCTGGTATCCTCCGTCCTTCTGGCTCAGGTAAATGACCTGTCAAGTTAGAAATCTTCCCTTGTCAATATGGATTTGTTTTCTGATTGTTCCCTGGTTGCTGAGCTCAAGGAGAGCGAAAATCAATTGAAAGTATCTAGGAAAAAGCAGAAGCATTTATATGTTCCTTTAAGGAACCTAATTATTCTGTTTTGTGTAGGAAAAAATGGCAGCTTTTTCTGTGTTTATTATTTGATAACAAAGACTGCTTGAATTTGTGATATATATAGAGACTGAGGACCTCAAGCAGGCTTGTAACTAACTGGAAACAAAAAGGAACACTTTAGTGCTCACGTCAGGGCTGCTTGAACCTATAAAGCAAAAGATTTGAGAGTGAATTTATTACTGCTTCTTTTTGCTCTTATGGTACTGGCTTTTATGTTCAAAAGTAAAAAAATATACATAGAACCTATAAAATATGAAGGGCTATAAGTGTGGATGGCACTTCAAAGATCTAGATTCTCCGTGGAGGAGAAAACACGAGGATCTTCCTGTTTTGAGTGTTGCCTGCACTGACTGCCCTCTGGGACATAAGCTGGAAAGGCTGGGTTTTTACTACTTCTTCTTTTACTGTTGTTGTGCCTGATAAAGATAAAATACTCTTCTGAAACTTCTCATTCTGAGTTTCACTGTCTACTTAGAAATGCCTCCTACATTTCTGATTACGCCTCTGAGTCTTACTTAGCTAGAGGAAATGAAAACACAGAAACAGAAACAGTGACATATTACTTACATGCTGCCTTACAAGGCACCTCTCTCCCATGTCCAGCCTTGAGAGACTGTCCTGCAGTTCTGTCACGTAAAAACATACCCTGTGTGTTAATTTTTGTTAGATTACAACTAAAATCCTGAGGAGGTTTTAATCAATTCTTATTAAAATATATAAAATATAAAATATTAAAAAATACTATTTTTTAATAACTTAAATTAAATACTTAGTGATTTTGGTACCACTTCTCTAGTGTGGGGTGCAATGAGCAGCAGCCTCACTCATGAAAGCAGCCATACCTCAGCAGAACCTTTAAAAACATCTTCTGCATATTTTCATTTGTCATTGCTTTGGGTGGAGGTCATCCTCCTACTCTTTGCCCCCTGCCACTCTTTGCTGTACAAAACTGATGTTCTTTTTGTAAAGTTTTCGGCTTTCCAGAGAACACAGTCTCTGGTGTTGCATTAGGAGCTGGAAACCTGCTGCTGATTTGAGTTCGGTCAGGTTTTCCTCAGAGCCACAAGACACTTGTCAGCGACACACATAAGTAGCCCTGTCATTTGCAGTGGGCTGCAGCAATCTATCTGCGGGAAGGGCAGGGCCGTCTCTTCATTTTCCTTCATTGCACAGATCCCCACCCCCAAACCTTACACTTTCTTGTCTGTACATTGCTTTGGTTGATTCATTCACATATATTCACAAGAGAAGCACAGAAACTAGCCCTAGTCAAGGATGAGGTTCCCCCATGAAATTCCTCACTGGAAGCTCACCTGCAGTTTCCTAATTCCTTCTAGTGATCTGGTACAAATCTGATTATTAGATGGGGAGTGTCAGAGACCAGTGTTTGCTTGTTGCTATTAGCAGCCAGCCATCCTGAGCAGCAGAGAATGTTTACTTTTTGTTGGCATGATGACATTCATGGCGAAAAAACACTTGTCAAAAGTCCAGGTCCACATGTCATCCCTAATAAAGTTGTCTTGGACCAGAAGGGTTTGACAGCATCTCAAAGCTACAGCTCTTAATAGCTTCCAAAAGGGGAGGCTGCTTTATTTTCCACATTGTGAGAACACGGACTAGCCAGACAGTCCTAGAACATGTTACAGCAGTCCATTTGATGTTCATAGATTTCTAATTTAGCAATTAAACTAGCAGGCTGACCACATGGGGAGTAGTCCTAGTATTCTCTGCTCTAGAAGTGATGGATCATAGTCTTTAATTTGAAGACATCTATTGCAGTTGTTAATTCTACTTCAGGTGGTGGTTGTCCACAAACCCGTTGCTCCATCAACTCCCCTCCTGGGATCTATGAATTCACATTGCAGAAGATCTCTGTAAAAGGTGGTAAAATAGCCTGTGCTGTGAGTTATTTTTATGTTTGACATTGGTATTGATGCATGATGGAAGAGCTTGTATGGTAGTGATCTCTAGCCCTAGTAGATTATCTGCCTAGCTTTACTTCTGCTTTTTTTTTTTATTTTTAAGGGAAATAAGAAGGCTGAAGTGTCTGCTGTGGGGCAGCGTATTGTAAAAGTCCTCGAAAGAAGACTGCCTGAGGGTCAGAGTGCTCGGTACCTTCTTCCTGTCCTGTCAAATGTCATCAGGCTTTCACCAGAATCTCTAACTGAAGGTAAATATACGGAAGGCCTGAGATTACAACCTGGCTGTGATCTGTATAGTGATCAGAAGGCTCTCTGAAGGCTGTGGCTAGGAACAGGACTTGGAAACTGCTGTTAAAAGTGACACCTCTGCCAAAAGGAAAGTGAACTTACTGGGTGAGATACACATTCTACCACTCGAAAATGGGGCTGGGCCTTCAGCTGCTTTGGCTGCTTCTGGGGGCCAGAGTCTGTGTTCTTGTGTATGGATTTGTATCACAGTAACATGCACCCTAGCTCAGGTCTCCAGGTGCAGTAGGACTGTGAAATTACAGCTGTCCTGAAGAGCCTCAGGCACACCGGGACATGCCTGTGTGTCTGTTCAAGAGAGCAGCAAAACCAGCTAGGGGTACTCTTCATAAGAGAGGCAGGGCTGGATGGGTGGTGATGAGCGATGTGCTCTGATGAATAAACCGTAGAGTGTGCCAGGCTTAAAATGGCGAGCAGTTGTGTTGTGAGCAGGAGTCTGTTTCTGGCAGTTTCCTGTGAGGTTTGCGTATGCCATGCAGTATGCAGGGCAAGCTTTGGGGAGGACACTGGGCTGGAGTGTACGGGCTGGCTGAGCAGGAAGGGTTACCTGCCTTAGCTTCTGCATGTTCTCTGTGAGGCATTTGTGCCTTTGTCTGCAGAGCCGAAGCCAGTCACTGCCTGAATATATTTGATGGTATTTTTGCACCTTCCTTTTAATAGCAGCTGTGGATGGAGACAAAGGAACAAGTACTTCTTGACTGATCTTGTACCGGAAGTCCTTGGTTCCAGCACTCGGTCCCTGACTTTTTGTCTGAGGAAACAGGCAAAATAATCAAGAGACTGACCGAGTGGCTAGGAGTGATTAAAAGGACACAGAGCTCTGAAAGGAGTGTGAATGAACCTGGACTCTGAAGTAGTATGAGGAGGAGTATAGGGCATCCACGTTGCGGTACCAGTTTCTTTACTGATTGCTGGATCAGAAAGACGGCAATCTAGGCTGGAGGAAAAGCACAGCAGTTGAGGGGTAGCAGCAGTATGTTGCAGAGGCTGCTTCTCTGCTCAATCTAGCAATGACCGTGTGACTTTTCTTGTACAGAACAGACCAATGTAGTCAGTAAAAAGATGACTGACTGGCTGAGATATGCAAGTATTCAACAGGGAGTGGCTCAGAGCTCTGGAGGCTTCTTCTCCAATCCCAGAAGCAGACAGGTACGTGCTGAGTTGCCATGGTTATCTCACAGGGGCATTTGTTAGTCAGTTACCTGCTGTGTCGGGTTCCCAGAATCAGCTTCTTTTGGGAAATGGTAACCTGGAAGTGCTGCTGCTGTTTGTCACTTTCTCTGGCATAAATGGTCAAGACACAGGAAAGCAAAGTAGGCGGATTTATAGCTCCAAGATCTAGGCGTTCTGCTGTAGAGCCAGAGCTTTGATCCTTGAAGTAGTTTGGAGGGGAGAGTCTTTTAGTGACCTTGTACCTCTGACTAAAAGCTGATTGCAAATGAGGCCTGTGTCAGAGAGAAGGGGAAAGTCTGGAGTGTTTCACCTGGGGAAAGGATCCAGCACAGCTGGCTTCTCTCTCTCTGGATAACTGCCCCCCTGCAGGCCCCATAGTACATATAAATGAGGGCTACTTGTTTCCGTGGGCTCAGCAGAGCCGTCCCTGCCTTCTCACTTGGCCTCTCCCTGGGGATCTGACCTGCTGCATCTTTTCTCACAGCCTGGTCCTGTCACCGAGGTGGATGGTACCATTGCCACGGACTTCTTCACAGTGCTCTCAGTGGGTCAGCACTACACGCAGGACCAGTGGCTCAATGTGCAAGCCTTCTCCATGCTGCGAAATTGGCTGCTGTGCTATGGGGGCAAGGGGCTGAAGACCCCCAGTTCAGGTACGAATTGAAGGGCTGCAGGCCAGTGAGGGTTGCACTCCCAAGAGGGCTGTGTGCTCTGAGATGATTAGGTCCTGCACCAGCAACCCAGCAAGTGGCAGGAATATGAGCAAGTGTTCCAAACCCTTGGGCTAGGAGCAGGGAATCTTTGGGAAGGAATATCACAGAACCTGCTGACTGATCCTTACTGACCCTTCCATGAGGAATTACCTGTTCAGTGAGTCCCCTAGTTTCAGGCAAAACCCCGTGGGTTCCTGAGAAAAAAGTCTTGGGTGGTGGCAGACAGCATCTCCTCAGTGTTCTTGTAACACTCCCTTCTTCGCCAGCCACCTTTTCTTTGCAGTGCACCTGGGGACAGGCAGCTCCCTTGCTATTGCTGGGCAGCTGTGTGGGTTACATTGGCCATGACATGAGCTGGTACGTGGTAACCTTTATTCTGTAGATGACAAATCAGGAATGAACAGGTCTGTTATGTCCGTGGTCTCAGCTACATCTGCATCTGGTCGCCTGCTTCCCCCAAAGGAGCGTCTGCGGGAGAAAGCCTTCGAGTACTGCCAGAGAGTTATTGAGCAGAGCAACCGGCGTGAGTCTTGCCATGAACCCTCCTTGGAGTTCCCTTGGTAGTGTTCTTGAAAATGTTTCTGGTTCGCTGCCTTTTTGGGCTGGGATCTCACTTCGTCGAGTCTGCAGTCAGGCTCTAGGCATGGGACGTGTTTTAGCAGCTGGTGCAAGTCACTGACAGGCCCTGAGCTGGGGTGTTGGGAGGAATCTGGAGGCAACGGCCATGTTCTGCCTCCTACCCTTGACTTGCCCGGGGCAGGGGGGAAGCTGTGGAACTTGATTCTCATTAGTCTGGAATCGGGATCAGCGTCTGTTCCCACCTGTCCTGAAATCTGGGTTAGTGCTCAAACTGACAGCGTAATGTTCCTATTTGGACTCAAGTTTAACTTGACTCATTTCTCTGGCAGGACCCCTGAAGAAAGATGATGGAGACCTGCAGAAAGCTGTAAGTACACAGGGGTGGGGCTGAAGCTCTGGGAGTTGTGGCTTCCCCCACTCTGATCTGACTCTGCTCTCCTGCAGTGTCTCATAGAGGCAGTGACAATCATGGACATCATCTGCAAACAGGACGACTCCTACATGTACCGTGCAGTCTCCTTCCTGAAAATCCTGCACGGCAGAATCTGTGGGGATGCCACTTATGCCAGGGCACTACTGCCCATTGCCCAGTTCTTCCTGAACCACAGTAAGTCATCAGCTCTTATGCCCTCCTCCACAACCTGGTCTTGCATACTCTCAGCACAGCATTTTGTCCTGGCAGTTTGCTGGCTGCCAGAGTTGGTAATTCAGCCTTGTTTGTACTCTGGGATGGATGATCCCACTCCAGGAGACCCGGGGGCTGGGGCGTCCTGTGCTCTTTAGAAGAGCATAACCCAGATTTAGCTGAGCCCCTGGAGCCCTTGTTGGCAGGGCTGCTGGGTGGGCTGTGCTCAGCGGCGTGCTGTGTCCTCCCAGGCAAAACGGCAGCTGTGGACTCCGATGCCATCTACAAACACTTACTCACTGATATCCCGGCTCGGCTCTTCCACAACCCATCCCTCGCCTTCGAATTTGTCCAATTCTGCAAAGACAACAGCCAGCTCTTCACTGAGGCCTCCAGCATATTCAGGCAGAGCTTCCCAAATCTCTTCAAGGTACAGCCTGCTGGAGCAGCACAGGGGAGAGCCGCTGCACATTCCTTTCTGTGCCCCAGAACTCCCTGTTTGCCCTCCATGTGCCTCCATGTTATAAAAGCAGGTGTGAGTTTGAAGAGGGAAGAAGGTTCTGGGTGTGACTAGCACCGCCAGTAGAGGAGAGTCTGGGTTAGTATTGCTGCCCGTGGGTTGGGAAGCACAATGAACACAGCTGGGACATGGCACTTTGTTTCTGGAAAACTTTAATAAGTTGCAGCTTGCCAGCCACTGAGCCAGCTGCCAGATGCCTATGTTGAGCTTCCAGCAGCCTCCTAGGTTTTGACCAAACACTCAGATTTTTCTGGGTTTGCTTCTCAGAAGTGTCTTTCCCCGTCCTTTTTGGTCACAGTGTGAGAATTGTCTGGGTGTGTGGTGGAGTAGCAGGGATAATGCAGCAGTTTGTGCTTGTTGCTTGCAGTTCCTGGCATGGAACAGCCCACCCCTTATCTCTGAGTTTGTGGACTTTCTCCCATTTCTGCTGGATGCAAGCACAGCCATTGAGATCTTCCATTTGCTGCTTGACCTGCCCTGTTTGACAGCAGCTCTGGACATCCAGCTGAGGTAATGCTACTTTCCTTTCCTCTCACTTGCTAATCAAGGTCTTGACATTGACCATAGCCTAGTACACGCTTCTCTGAGCTTCAACTGCCCTCTGGCTGCTGCTGTCACAGAATGAGAGGCATCTGCTACAGTCAGGTTAACACAAAGCAGCACAGATGTCAGCCCGGTTTTCCTGGTAATGTTCTGTGCATGGGAAGAGAAGGTGACCAGCTGTTACACTTCAGTACTGGACTGTCTTTGGGGCTCAGTGCTCAGGGAGCTGTTGTCATTCCCCCCTCCATATCCAGCACCAAACAGTTGCCGCATGCTGGAGTGTCTGCCATGAGCCACCACTTCAACACGAAGGTGTGGGCTACCTGGTCTTCCCTCCCTGCTGTTACCCCTCTTTCCTGACTTTGTTCTCTTGGAGGCATACAGAGGTTTCTTCCTGAGGCCGTTGGGAACTGTGAGTCTCCAGGAAGATGGGATAGGACTGAATCTGGCTCTCACTGCTGTTCCTCTGCTCCTCCTTGACATTAGCAGCTCTTTCTGGAGTGCTTAGAAAAAGGAGTCATCCTAGAGGGAAGATGATGGTGGGTTTCGCTGACTGAGGGATACAGAGCAGCATTTGCCCGCTCCCCAGGAGAGATGCAGAGGCAATTCTGGAGTTATTGCCTGAGGCTGGGTGGGGGTCTGAGCTCACAAATTTCTGCCACCCTGGTTGTCTGATTTCCAGAGGGCCTGGATTAGACCAACTTGTTGTCCCCATTTCAGTGGAAAGGGAGTTACCCCATTGTTCAGGATTCCAACCATGCTCTGGCCCATTCTTATAATGCAGCACATTGTGTATATGCCTCCTGCTAGGTCAGCTGCTCTTCCTACCTCCAAGAGGGCCACGAGCAACCCAGCTGTGAAGCCCGCCACCTGTCTGGAAGCTTTTCGCCATCCCCTCTACAAAGGCATGTTCCAGTATCTTCTCCGCGCCGAATCTGTTTCCGAGGATGCCCCAGAGAGGTAGGAGGCTGCTGTGGGAGACTGCCACAAGGGTTTGGTTCGGCCATCCAGCACTGGGATTGCTGGGAAAGCATAGGTGCTCACGGCTGGAGTGAGGTGGATTTATTCTTCCCTGTGTTAGCCTTGCCAAGCACCCACAGGCCTTCTTTGAAGGGTGGGGTGGGATAGGGAAGGGCAGCTAGGAGTAGCAGGGAGCAAGCCTTCAGCAGGAACCCTTCTGTTGCCCACAGGCTGATTCCACTTCGACAGCTGCTGCGATCCCTGGCCAGCAGCCCCAGGGTTGTGCAATGTGCGGAGACTGTCCCTGTCTTACTGGAGCTCTTTTTCAGGGTGGTGGCAGAGGTAGGCTCTTTTGGGGGAGTTTGGCTCCCAGTTGTGCCACAGGGATCTCTTGTTATGTGAGTGCACACAGAAGCAAAATTGTTAAGGCACTGCAGCTTCAGCAGACGGGTGCTTGGTGGGAACGTGGGGTGGTCTAATACTGACAGGAACCAGCACTGAGCTGGCTACTTCATCTGAAGCAGAAAAGCTTCATGGTGCAGTGTGAGGCCTCACACTGTTCTCTCAGCCAGCTGTAAAGGAGGTGGGTGAGAGCAGTGAGTGCCTGATACCTGCCTTGCGTACTGCTCCCCTCCTGCTAGATCAGGTTTTTTCTGTGCCAGCCACCCTATCTGGCTGGTTAGTTTGGTTTTTGGCTGCTGGAAGTCACTGGTATTGCTGAAACAAGGGCTGTTTTCCAGTTTGCAGATGGGCCGCTGATCAACCAGCTGGTGGTGCTGCTGCTGCAGAGGAGCGACCAGCTCTATGACATCCCGGCATTTAAAGATGATGTGTACAGGTGAGATGGGACAGGAGGCCCAGCCAAGCTCCCAGCCGTTCCACTGGCTGCAGCCTGGCATCCTAGGGCAGCCCAGGAGCTGGAAAGTTGTGGCCCAGTCCCTGCTGAGACACATCTTTGGAGGGTGCAAAAGGAGGACTGCACCTTCAGCCCTACTGGAAACATCCTGAGCATGCAGCTGCTGTGCCAGTGGCTAGGTGCTGCCAGCACCTCCTTGGTTTGGTGATGACCACCTTGCCGGTGGTCTGAGCTCTGCCCATCTCTCTCCTCCAGAGTGCTGGGCTCACAGCTGGCGATGCTGTGCAGGCTGCACCCTGCACTCGTCGTGGAACTGTCCACAGAAATTCTGGAGTTCTCAGGAGCAGTCAGCAATATCCAGAACAAGGAGGTCATCTTCACCCATGTGGTAAGCAGGGCCTGCGTGCTTCTGCCACAGGTTGCTCCAACTGTGATGTAATCTGTTGGTCACTTTCCCTTTCCTCTCTTCTGTCCTACCGTTAGCTAATCTGATTTGCTGTTCCCTAAAAACTAATCAATGGCTTTTCCTTCTGCTTGCTTTGAGCACATCTGCCTTTGCTTCAGGTCTGGGCCGTTGGAGAGTACTTGTCCGTGTCCTACGACAAGCGCTGCACTGTGGAGCAGATTAACCTGTTCTTTGAGACACTAGAGGCCGTGCTGTTTGAAATCACCCAGCTCCGACCGCTGGCTAGCATCCCCAGCTACCCGCCCCGCGCCATCAGTGTCCTTATGGCCACCTTGACCAAGTTGGCAGCTCGCAGCCAGGAGTTGATCCCCAGGTGAGGATGGTCAGCAGGGAGGGGCAAAGGGCTGAAACACGCAGATCTCGTGGGTGCAAACGCAGATGTTTGCTAGTGTTAACAAGCTTGGCAACTAATGGAACCTGAAACAGAACAGGGGAAGCAAGCTGCGGAGGGGCACAGTTTGGGGAAGTGGGATTCATCTGCTGACTAACACTCTGCATCAGGAGGAGGGGTTCAGTAGCATCTAGTGTTGACCTGCAACAGAGTCTTCTGGAGTACACAGGCTTAAGTAGTGATCTTGCGGGGTGCAAAGGTCCTGCCAGCTGATGTCTGTGTCCTTCTGTCCTGCAGAGTGTCCTTGTTCCTGTCCAAGATGAGGACATTTGTGCAGAGCCCTGCTATCACCTCTGTTTACCGCGAGGAGGACCTTGAAGAGATCCTTATTCGGGCAACGGAGCTCCTGAACCTGCTGAAAATGCCAAGCGTGGCTCAGTTTGTGTTCACGCCGCCTGTAGGTGTTGCCAATACACGGTTTCAGAGAGAGGTGAATGACTCCCTCCCTTTTGCCCTGAGCATAGTCACCCGTCTCCTAGAGCCGGCTCCTGGCTGCATGCCAGGGTGAGGACATGAGGTTTCTGACAGGCTCCAACCTCTTGTAACTCTTCGGAAACTGCTGACACTCAAGGCTGAGGCCTTGCTCGTAACTGGAAATGGGGAGCAAATGATTGTGAATGAAACAGAAAACGGGAATAAGTAGAGCTGAATCTGCTTTTCTGGTCTGAGGCTGTTTGTATTTCTGTCTCCTAGCGCCTCTTGCTTGTCTGTCTCCTAGGCTTGTCTTATCTCTCCCTGGCCAGTATGGGTTGAAAATCCCAGTGGATTTGTGTTAATGTGGCAGGAGGGTGAATGCATGCACCCTGCCAGCACACCATGCCCCTTTGGAGACATACTTCTTCCTCCTCTCCTCTGACTTGTTTCTCCCTCCCCTGTGCCCTCGCTACACCTTGGCTACGCATCTGCTTTTTTATTGCCTCTCTGCTTACAGCAGATCAGCCAAGCGAAGGCCTGTGTGAGGTGGAGAAAGCAGAAGTGACTCCATTAAGTCTGCTGCGAGCCCTTACTGCTCTTCTGTCTTGCCATCAGAGTGAACATGAGATCCAAGAGACAGCTACCAGACCAGAGCTTAGAGAGATTTATTGATCCAGTTTATTGTTGACACCAAGAGCATTTCTTAGCATACATCAGCCCCGTGTCAAACAGGCGCCATGCTGTGTTCTGTATCTGCATGAGAAGTTTATACACATTCGAGCTGTACAGTATTAACAAATGGGGAAAGTAAATACATCCTGCTGCTCCTCCCAGGAGAAGCAAGCCCTCATGCACACTAGTAAATAGCAAGGTTTATTTACAATTTTTTTCAATACCTGACTGCACTGTGAGGAATATCCAGCTGCAGGGCTGTTTCCCACCTCCAGGGATGACTGGAGAGTCAGGCTCAGTGGGGAGCAGGGGGTTGCGTTGGTACCGCTGGAACACGCCAGTGCGCAGCCGTGGTACTGTCTAGTGCAAACCAGCCTCCCTGAGCCCCGGCTCCCAGGCAGAGGGGAGCAAGGAGTGCATGCAGTTTGCCCAGGGGCTCTAGGCAGTCCATCTCCTGCCCTACAAAGCTGCCGAGCTCCGTGGGGGATGACGGGCCAGCATACCTACTTGATTCAGGGGAGTGAATCACCAGGACCCTGTGGGGCCCCGAGCCTTTGCTTGCCTGCCTGGTACAGCTGAGTCAGTGGCAGGAGGGACGCATTGCTCCCAGTCCCTGCTGGGGCAGCACCCCAGGCCGGTTGGTGCCAGCATGGCCTAGCAGAGAAGCAAGGCACTAGTGTCTTGGTGAAGGTGCTTTGTCCACCTTGCCCTAGAAAAGGCAGGCCAGGCTGTGTTGAAATCCAGTAGTGGAGTGTTTCCCCTGCGTGGATTAGTTTAACATCTCTCTCCTTCTGTGAAGTTGAAGACTAAGCACAGAAACCAAAGCTACAGCAGTGAGGTTTAATTAAGGCCAACCCTCTTAAGCATCCCTTTTTTAGCATCACGGTTGTCAGAGCACTGTTGTTGGGAGATGCTGTGGAAATATCTGATTTGCTGCCAGAGCCTAGACCATGCTGGTTTAAGTGCAGGGTGTGATATAGGGCATTGCGGCAGGCTGTTTTAATAGGGTTTGGCTAAAGTAGGTCTCGGTACCTGTCTATATGTGGAAATGAGGTTGGGTTTATCCCGTTAATGTTGCTAAAAGCACAGGGAGGACTTGGCGGGTGTGGAGGGGACCGGCCAGCCGCACGGTGGAGCTGCCACCTCAGCTCTGCTGCCACCGCTGCTGTTGGCAGCAAACAGCAGAGCTGTTTCTGGGACATCCAAGGCTGACCTTCCAAAGGGAACCTCTGCTGGCTGTCATCACCCGTGGGCATGTCAGCAGCACACGCTTCTGAGGTGCTCTGAGCAGGGCAGGATACAAGGTGGTCTTAAAATGGCCTGGCAAAGCTGGAGGGAGAGGACCAGAACACAGTGCCAAGATGTTGTTGGTCTGCCTGGGCTACTGTCAGCACACCTGGGGCCTGGCACCATGCGCTGCCGGGCTGGCTCAGGTTCCTGGTGGCACGAAGACACCGTTCCCAGCTCGCAGGGACCAGGGGCAGGCACAGAAGCACTAACCTGGCAGTAGCCCCTTGGAGAGGGCAACAGCTCCTGTGCGGGGAAATTGCTGTCAATGCCCCGCGCTGCTGGGTCAGTCCTGGGGGCCTTCTGCCAGGATCATGGTGCCAGAGCCAGGCAATAGATCTGCTGCATGAGCGAGGGCGAGAGAGTCCTTCTCTTCAAGGGGTTTTCCCCAGGACTCACAGGGAACTGCTGGTGGTGTCAGCCCTTTGCTGTGGCTGCTTCCCTTCCCGAAGCAGGGCTGGGGACAGCGTGATCGTAGCCCAGCAGCAGAAGGGCACCCGACTTAGGGTAGTACAGCACCAGGGAACATAACTCCCAGGAATGCATGCTTCTTGGATTTCCACTCCTGGGTGCTTGTGCTGGCTTTACCACCCCCAGAGCTCGGCACAGTTTTTCCAGCCTGATGTGCCAGCACCTCAGGTGGCCGCTGTTGTGGTGAAGTCCAAACCTGCCCCACATGCTGATCTTTAAATCCCAAAGGTGTTTCAAGTCTTCTGCCTGCCAGCATGAAAGATCACATAGGGCTGCCAGCCTAGAGGAACAGAGGAGCCTGCCTACAGTCCCCTTGCTGGGAGCATCCCCTTCCTGCCCCCTGCCAGAGGGGATGAAGGACCAGAAAAGCTCCTGAGAAGGACAACACAGGGTATGAGGTGAGGCGGGGCAATGGATCAGGAATGATGCTCCCAGACAGTGCAGTGGGAGAAGCGTGCACCACCCTTGCATGTCCTTTCCTCTGCTGCAGCGCAGGGAGAAGGTGTCCAAAAGCAAATCCAGGGCAGTTGTGGAGTCGTGGTCCTCGCTCTTGCACTCCAGGCTCCCCGAGGTCAGCCTTACCAGAGCTGCACCTGCAAGCTGCTGCAGAAGGACCATTGTACCACAAGGACTAGGAGGAAGAGGAACTGGAACTGATTTTTTTGGCTATTTCCATGTCCGACTTGGCAACCAGAAACCGCAGCTTCTTCCCTCCGGAGCGGATGAGGTCCACCGCGCTGCAGAGAGCAGCAACAGGGAGGTGAATTCTGGCTCCCCGCAGGCTGGCAGCCCCCCAGAAGCCTGCCAGGTCAGGGACATTCGCAAAACACCTGCACTCACTGCTCTGTCCCTGCTCAGTGTTGGAAGCGGGGTCTGTTTCTCTTCTGCCTGTAGCTTTACGGAGAGCCTGGCTGCCAGGCAAGCACTTGCCAGGGTGAGGGCAAACAAGGTGCACCTGAGCTCTGCCCCCTCCCACGGCCTTTGAGAGGGTGAGATGGGGCTGGAGCAGCTCTGCATTGCTGAGACCCACCTCTGGAGCTCTCGTTTGTTTCCCAAATGTGCTCACCAGCTATTGCTCCCTGATGCCTCTTCCAACCCTCCCCAAAGAGCTGCCTTCCCCGCTTTCCAGTGTCCTGTGCAGGTTGCTGCTCTCTCTGCAGCTTGCTTGTACTGCAGCATCCTCTGCATTGTTGGCCGGGAGCGCAGCACCAGGGACTGGGAGACCCTGTGCAGTTCTTTGCTGCAAAATGGCTGAAAACCTGGATTGGAGCAGTAACCCCCACGGTGCTGATACCAGACCGGGCCCTCTGGCGACTCACCTTTGGTAGTCCGCCCCAATGAGACTGGTGCCATTGACAGCCAGGATGCGGTCCCCAATGGAGAGCCTGCCGTCGGTGGCCGCGGGGCTGTCCTCGATCAGGGTGCGGATGTAGATCCCCGGGGAGCAGAGAGGAGTGTGCTGTTGGCAGGGAAAGGCGGTGAGTGACCAGCCAAGGCAGAGGGGACACAAAAGGTTTGTGGTCCCAGCGGGCTGAGCTCCCCGGGCAGGGTGATTCCTTCCCACAGTTTAGCACCTGATGCCAGGTGGGACCCTGGAAGCGCTGGGGAACTTGATGGATGGGCGCTGGGGGTGGTGTCGGTGACAGTACCAGGAAGGAAATGCAAGCCTTTGGTTTTATATCAATTTATACACAGAAAGGAGAGGTGGGGGCAACCTTTTCTTGTTCAATTTAATTAAGAGTAAAGCATTGTTAGCCTGCAGCCATCTTGGGATGGGAGCTCTTTGCTCACGGCTGTTCCAGGGGCTCGGTGATGCCCTGTTTCCCACTGACTAATGCACTGCCGTGGAAGGCCACTTAGTAAGATTATCCACCACACTAAGCCAGACTGCAACGCCACCCTGTGCGACGAGAGTCTGGTGGAGCTGTTCTGGCACCCGCCGAGCCCCAGCTTCCCTGGCCACCCGCTGAAGGGTGGAGGAAAGACCTCGGCTGAGTCATTTTCCTTCCACAAGAGCACTGAGCCTGTTTGCTCTCTCCAGCTGCAGCACAGCTGCGATGGACTTTGCATGCACAGCACAGCAACACAGAAGCAGAGATCTGGTCCTCCCAGGAGACCACTCTGTGCCTCATTTTCCCCAGGAGAAGCAGCCTAACTCCCGTGGGAAGCCATTAGCTTCTTTGCTGGCTTTTTTTGGGGTATAAAACATGCCCTATGTGTCCCACGTCAGCTATTTGGAGGGGCATGGAAGGAGCCCTTCCCATGATTGTCAGGAACTCACCAAGCCGTCGATCAGCCCCATGCCCAGCCCGATGGGTCCTCTCTCCAGCTCCACCACAAAGACATAGCAGAAGTCATCGGTGGCAGAGCTGCGGCTGGAAGACTCTGGTGTGGGGTAGTCGTAAGGGGTCGGGGAGCATCCTGGCAATGCAGAGACAGGCTTACTGCTCAGCACCTCCCAAACCCAGCCCCACAGCCTCCCACAGAAAGCTGCCCCCCAAAACCCCATCAAAGTCGACCTTGGGTAGCCCCAGGGCTGATTTTCTGCCAGGGCAGGAGCTGGATGAGATGCTTCCTTTGCCCTCACCTGCCTCGTCCAAGCACTGAAAGGTCCCTGCAGGAACCATGTGTATGGGGAGGAGAATGGTAGCAAACACCCTCGTGCCCCAATCCTGCACCCCCACAGCGGGGCAGTGCCAGCTTTCCGTACCTTCAGGGGTGCTGCCTTTGGTGCCGTTCATCCCGTTTCGCCGGTGGTCCTGCAGCCCCTTGCCAGTGCCCTGTGGGGACTCTGGACTCCCGGAGTCAAAGTTCAGAGGGGTGGTGGGTGGCGTCAGCAGGCAGGAGGGGTCTGGGGGTGCTGTGCCAGCCTTGGGGGCTGGACCCGTGCCCAGCTGCAGCTGCTGGAGCTTCTCCTGGAGCTGTGGCTCGCCAGTGGGGTGCTCGCAGGGGCAGCCGTTGGTGGCCAGGTAGCGCAGGGGGCTCCCCTCCGGCGCAGCACAGCCCCCCCGGGAGCTGTAGTCCTGGGTGATGGAGCTCCCCAGGGCAGCTGCTGGGCTCTCGCTCACCTCCAGGACACCTGGCGTCGTGTATGCCTCTTTCTTGAGAAGGAGAAAAATGCTCTGTGGGACCCTCCACGTGTGCTTTCACCCCCTACCTGCACCCCACCCCTGCTTTGCAGGACTTGTCCTGGCTTCCCAGCACAGCTCCCGCACCCCAGTTCTGTGGCCAGGGCCATGCTGGGGATGCTCACAGCCAGCCAGAAGGGGACTCCTGGTCATGTCCCCGCTGTGGGATCTCTTTGGAGGGGGACACCAGGGGAGCACAGCTCCTTCTGTGGCCCCAGAGCTGGGGCATATGGCCCCAGGCTGACCAGAGGAGGCAGCCGTGCCTTGTGGGTGCTGCAGTCAATGGGGAAAGGGTGGGAGAGGAGCAGGGGACCTGCTGGAGGGACACACTCCCCAGGGAGCAGAAGACAAATGGCAGTTGATCTTAGCACCCACAGCACGTCTTGCCTTGCCCTCCCTGTGCTTTATAGGCATTAGCTAATTAGTGCTTTTGTGCACGCCTGCCTGGCTACGTGGGGACAGGCAGGGTGCAGGGCGGGGAGGACGGGGGAACGCACAGGGAGAAGGGAAGTGCTGCCTGCAGACATCCCCCCTTCCTCCCTCCTCCCCACTAACGAGATTGCTGGGACTAGCCTGTCCTTCCAGCTCACCTTCCCACACCCCCCAGGCTGGGGGATTAGCAGCACTAATCCTTCCAGCAGCTCTACATGAGGGCATTGCCACAGCGCCAGGTTGCAGGTGAGGGCAGCCAGCCCTTGGTGCTGGGCTTGGAGGTGTCTCCAGAGGGAGCCAAGACTACCTGCCCACCCAGGAGAGGAATAGCCCCTCTGGGGGGGACAGGCTACCTTTGGGGGTGCTGAGTGTGGCCCCTCGATGGTGTGGGGGCTCTTGCTCTGCAGGCTCCAGAGGAAGTGGCGGATGTAAAGGAGGTGTCGGTAGATGTTGTCATCCAACGTCTCCACCTCCAGGTCCACTTTGAAGCCTCCACTGGGCAGGATGATGGGTGGGTGGTTGTCGAAGGACTCCAGCATCTCATCTGAAAGGCAGAGGGAAAGCGGCTAGCACTTGCCCAGGCTGTACCCTGCTCCTGCCTCCCGGCTCTCCGCCACATGTCATCTCCCTGCCAGGATCAGGGATATGGGGAGCTGCAAGGCAGCAGCATCCCTCACTTGGGAATGCAGAAAGAACCCCCAAGTGTGCAATATCCATCCCATCCTTTGCAATATCTGAATTGTAGGGGCATGGTTATTCCCGATTGCAGTTCCTACAGGAGCCCCAGGGAGGGGAAGGAAATTTTCTGTTTGGTTTGTACATAAAAACCTTGGAGCAAGCCTGTGGGTGACAGCGGCATGGTGATGGGCACAGCACTGAGTGTGAGGCCAAGGGCTTACCAGGCTGGAAGGTGGCTGGGCTCTCCTCCTCGCCAGGCTGCCACGCTGCGATGCAGCCCACATCCATCACTGCCTGGCACTCACTCAGCACCCGGTGGAGTTGCGCAGGGCTCAGCGCCGGGAACTCAGCTCGCAGGGATGCCCAGGTCATCTGAGTGAGAAGATGAATGGCAGAGGTGAGGGGCTGCTTTCTTGAGGAGCAGGGGCTCACCAGAGGTTAGGGAGGGAGATGCTGGGCATGACAGAATGAGCCTGAGCAGCCCCTCTCCAGCACTGCCCACCCACGGATCCACCACCCCAGGAAGGGGCAGCTGGTGACAGATTGCAGAAGAAGGGATACATCTCTGCAGGGACCCCCAAACGCCAAGCAGGGTCTCCCCTGCCCGTGCCCAGCCCAATGCCACAAGCCCCTGGCGGGGCATCCCTCACCTGCACCAGCTGGGACCCAGGCATGGCCAGCAGGTTGGCCACGCTGGCCAGTTTGGCGAAGAACTGCTGGGCGAGCTGCTCAAAGCCGGCGCCGCGCAGCCACTCCAGGAGCAGCCGCACGCTGGCCCGCAGCTTCACCCCCTGCGACCAGTGGAAGCAGCCGAGAGAGGAGCCTGAGGAGGCAGAACATCCATCAGCACGTGTTGGAGAACAGCCCGTCTGTCCCCAGCCTTTGGCCAGAGCCCAGACCCAGCCCCAGGGCAGCAAAACAAATGCAGGTTATTGTCCCCAGCACCCTATAGCTGTAACTCCGGGTGGTGGCTGTACCTCACCTGGCACTAACAGCAGGCAGTGAGGCGGCTCTGTTAATGAGGGCTAATGAGCACCTCAGTTACAAAGCAGGCTGCAGTAGCCCATTAATGAGCTGCCCCTCCAAAGTGCTCGCAGCCTCCTCTGCTCAGGCTCAGAAGGGCAGCCCTTTTGCAACGGGTGAGGATGGGGCGCTTGTGGGGTTAAACCCCTCCTGGGAATGAGGATCCTGGAGGCAGAAGCTGGGGATGCCCTTGGCTCTCCATAATGGTGCTGAGACCTGCCTGTCTCCAGCCCCCCCAGGCTGCTTGAAGCCCCCTCCTGTACCCCCCGTGGAGGGTCTCCCAAGGAGTCGGTCCCCTGTGGGTTACCCAGTCCAGGCTGGGTGTTCGAGGAGGACTGACCCTTATCCAGGAGCTGGTTGAAAAGCAAGGTGTTGGAGAAGAAGAAGAGGTAGGCAAACATCTGGGAGGTGATCTCCGGGTGCACTTCGTACTGGCGGAGCAGGTCCAGCGCTGCCTGGTAGATGAGCACGATCCTGCGGAGCTCCTCAGGCAGCGGTGGGGACGCGCGCCAGCTCTCCCGGCCCTCGCTCTGGAAGGGGTTGCATTCCAGCAGGGCAGGGAGTGACACGTACAGACACTGCAGAGAGAGAGAGCGGAGAGTTCACATCACACCGATTGTGTTTGGGGTTTTTTTCTTTTTTCTTTGGCATGAGCCAAGCTTTTCTGACCCCATCACCTTCACAAGCTGAGCAAACCCCAGCGACACTGCTTTGGCAAGGGGCTGATCCTGCTTACCCCTGCCTCGATGCACTCTGGTGTTGCGCAAGTGTTTAAAAAAACAATAATAAGCGAACATATCTGTCACTTTTAGCAGCTGGAGGTGACAGCGTGGGATGGCTCTGCTAAAGGGATCTGAAAATTGATGTGAACTGGGACAGCAGCTCGTCAGCCGGGCATGAGGGTGAAAGAAAAAAACAGGACCGATGGGGGTGACCTGTCCCTATTGCTGAAATGGGAGAGCAGCACCCAGCACCCACCTCTGCCAAGGGTGCTGCTCCGGCAGAGTGGCACGGGAGCAGCCCCTGCGTCCCCACACGCTGATGCCAGCGCACAGGCAGGGCTGCCTGCACACAGCAGCCTTTCTCCTGCCTCACACTGCCTGCTCTGTTCCCTGCTCCCGCTGCCGCCCGGCTCTCGCGGTCCAACGGCGACGGTCCAGGGGCCCCTTCCCATTGCGCCCTGAATCGCACCATTATGCTGCGCTGGCCAGAGCCAAGCAGCTCTCCCCAAATGCCTCTCCTGAGCCGCTGCACTGCAGGCAAGGAAACACGCCGCAGTAATTCAATACTTCTCCTGGGCTGTGACCAAAAATCGGGGCACTTCAGCCCAAAGGAAAACACCTCAGCTTGATGCAACTGCCAGAGAGCAAAAGCGTAAAAATCCCTCCTGCACAGTCCAAGAGCTGCTGGGGGTGCTCATGCTGCCGCCATGGGACACTGCCGCCCTCCCCGAGGAGCATGTACCTTGGAGATGTAGTAGACGCACTGCTGGAAGGTGTACATGATCACCTCCTCCAGCACCGTCATCGCCTCCTCGCTGGCGGTGATGGTCGAGGAGAACAGAGACTCCTTGGAGCCTACAGGGCGGAGAGGAGGATGGGGAGCTAAACCTGCAGCAGCAAGGCGGCCGAATTCACCGCCCCCCAAATTACCAGGGTGGGGGTTATTAGTGCTCATTAGTTATTAGCCCAGATGGGGTGGCATCACCACGGGGGCATCCCTCAACAGGGGAAAAGAGGCTGCTCTCGCCCCAGCGCCCATCTGCCACTCCCCATGTCTCACCCTGGCGCAGCAGCACGGTGGCCCCTAGGGCTGCACCCATCCTGCCAACAGCTGCTCTGGCCTACGAACATTTTAACTTGCTGCATAGACCAGAAGGCTTCTGAGGCTGATTTAATCTATTTTTCCTTTTTTTCTTTCTTTTTTTTTTTTTTTTTTTTTTTTGCTGGCATTAACAGAGGCTCACCAGTGAGAAATTCTGCAGGGCCACCTGCAAAACCCGGTGCCCCCACAGCAGCCGGGGGTGCAGAAAGCCATCCCCGTGGCATTAACCACAAGCTGCCGCGGCAGAAAGAGGAGGTTTGGCTGCAAACACAACACAACCCGGCCCCAAAGCCAAGCAGCACCGTGGCACTGTGCAAGGCTGCTCCTCCCACACAGATTACCCCAGTTTGCACTGTGGAGACATCCCTGCTGATGAGGATTACGGGGGGTTAAAGGAGCATCTCAGGGGCGCTGACCATTGCTTGCAACCGGGGATTAGCAGAACAAAATCACTGCGGCTGGAGAAGCGTCCAGCCTTACCTCTGACGTCCAGCTCCTCCTCCATGCTCTGGATGTAGGTGGGAGACTTCTGCTGGACGAAGTAGAGGACCTCGATGGCGTTGGCCATCCAGAAGAGGATGTGCTGCAGGTCCGGGAGAAGGTCCGTGATGGTGAAGCGGGACAGGGTGGCAGGGTCCTGGCTGGGGAGACATAGCAGGCGGTTACGGCAGCTGCTCCTTGGCATCCCCATTCAAGCTTTTGGGCAAAAAGCAGCCAGCCTGGGGCAACGTCAGAGAGCTTTTGCATCCCTTCACCCCCACGCCTAGCATCCCCCTTAAGACTTTACAAACAAAAAATCTGGTGGTTCCTGCTCTGTAGGATGACAAAGGGGACCCTGCAGGGACCGGGCTGGCTGAAGGCTGCCTGGCCTTTGTGGGGTGACACTTTTGGTGGAGACTCCCCCTAATACAGCTGAACTGCAGTAAATACGCATGGCTGAAGAGCAGCTCTCCCCAAGAAGTATGTGCTGTTCCTGCCAGCTCTGGATGGTTAAACTCAGCCTGCCTGCACTGGGCTGTTCAAAAATAAAACAAAATAAATAAAAAGCATCTGGGAAGTTTCTCAACCGCTGAACTGCTTTCTCCTGCTGTAGGAAAGGCCTGGGAAGCATCCTCAGAGCTTGTCCTAAAGGAGAGCGCACAGCAAGCACCAACAGTCTCTCCAGATGCTGCTTTGGGAGCCTGGATTTTGGAAAAGGCTGGGAAGCCAGCCCCCCTGGCACCGCTGTATGGCCCCAGAGTGGTCCTGAACTCGGGACGCCCTGTGTCACCATCCCTGGATGCACACATGCCACAGCAGCCCCAACCCAGCCCCACAGGGAGGTCTTATGAATGGGTTGAGACCCCACGCTGGGGACATCCCTGCTACATCCCTTGGGGATGCTGAAGCTACATGTGCAAAGCCTTGGGCAGGTCTTGGATGGGAGAAGACCCCAGAGCTGCTGCAGGTCCCAGTCCCTCCAGAGCTCACCTGCCTTTCCAAGCCCATGCATTCCCAAGCAGGAGCCTTGCAGGTACTGTGGTGAAAGGACCAGAGAGCTGAATGCATGGGATTTAGCAGGAAAATTCAGCATGCATTGGTGCCGCCAGGCTGGGAAGGTGGTTTTAGCCAGCCACAGGCTCCCCTTACTCATGGAGGAAGAACTGGGTCGCGTTCTCCCTGTTTTGGGGCAAAACAAGGAAGGGCGGCAGGTCACTTACTGCTGGGACTGCTTTTCGGCCAGCTCCCGTGTCCGTTCCTGGGCAGGGAGAGAAGGGGAAAGCAAAATGAAAACCAGTGGGATGGAGTGGCACGAGCATCACCCCAACCAGCACTCGCTGCCACCGGGGGCCAGGCTGGAGGAAGCCCCCGGAAAGGGGGAGGCATCCAGCAGCACCCCCAGCCCACCAACACCCCCGTCCCACCGCTGACTGACCCACACTGTCCTCTGGATCATTTTGGCTGCTTTGAGCAGCAGCTGCCCAAAGTCCCCTGGTTCGAAGCTGGTGGCCGAGTGCTGGATGCAGAGGCAGAGCAGGAAGGCGGGTGTCAGCTTGTGGTCATCCCCCCCCGGCTCGATCAGGGTCATGATGCGCTGCAGGAGCACGTCCTCATATGCTGGCTCGAACTCCAGCAGCAGCTTTCTGCGGGGCACCCTGGGGCTGCTGGTGGACGAGGGGCCCTGCTTTTTGGTGGCAGGGTCCCTCTCCTTCAGCAGGCTGCCGCAGGCTCCGCAGACAGGGGGACCCTGGGGGCCAGCGGGGTGCAGGGCTCGCAGCCTCAGCAGGGTCTGCGCCGGCAGTGGCTGCGCTTTCATGGGGTCCTTGTAGAGGAGCAGGTAGTAGAGACCAAGGGAGAGGAGGTCCCCGTGCCGCAGCACGACCGTCCGGGCCACCTCAGCGAAGTTGACGGAGATGCCAGCGCCGGCGATGGGCTCCAGCACCAGCTTCTCCTCTGAGCGATGCCGGGAAGGTCGGAGCTTCCTGATGGTGCAGTGCAGGGGCAGGATGTCGGGGGCCGACAGGCTGATGCTGGGCTTGCTCGCCTGCGTCCTCTGGCCCACCGTGTGCTGCTCACGGTTCAGCAGGTAAACCAAGCTGTCCTGCCAAGTGGGGAGACGCAGCATGAACCGGGGAGGCGGGGGGAGAAGGGACTCTCCTCCCCACCATGCAGTGGGTGCTGCAGCCTCCCGCTGTCCCCCGCTGTCCCCCCGCCTGCTGCACCTTTGCGCGGCAGAAACACGTTCCTCTATTTTCCTCGCTGCTGAGCAGGACAGCCGCGATCCCTGCTTTGGGCACGCTAATAAATGGGGACGATAACCCTGGGCATGCAGTAAACGGGGTGCTTTGGGCAGAAGGAGCCCTCCCCCCACCTCTCCCCCCTGCCCCACTTCCCGCAGCTGCTTTTCCTTGCCACCTTCTCCCCTCAGACTGCAGCGCTGCCTGCATGCCCCTGCCCCAGGCAGGCCAGCGGGACCCCTGTCAGCCCAGCCACTCCCTGCCCTGCCCCCTCCCCCGGCCTGCCCCGGGGCACCTCACGGAACCACCCCGTGCCTCAGTTTCCCCAGCTGCGCTAATGGGATGGCTGCAGATGGGTGAGGGCTGCAGTGGCGGTGTCGCCAGATACTCCACGGGGACAAAGTAGCCATTAACTACAAGAGCTGTCCCAGTCTTTCCCAGTTCTCCAAGTGCCTCCAGCGCTGGCGAGCAGGGGCTCCCAGACGCGCTGTCTCCTTGACGCTGCTCATTACGTTTGCCGCTAATGAAGCAGCCAGACAGGGGACAGGGCAGCGCAGCCATCACCCGCAGAACCGGGCCTCCCCTGTCCGTGGGATGCTGCCCCGGGACTGGCCCTGCATCCCTCCGGGGCATCGCCGGGGGGTCGCAGCTCCGGGCTCCGCTCCCCCCGCGCTTGGGGACAGACTTGGCGACAAGGCTGCGAGTCCCAAGCTGGCACCGCTGGTTTTCTAAAGGACGCTCCTCCGCACCACCACCCCCCCACCCCCCCGACGCCTGCAGCTCCGGCCATGCAAGCAGCCCCCTTCCCGCGGGGGGGTGGGGGGGGGTGGAAGCGGGGGGTGGGGGTGAGCAGGGGGGCGGCGCGGTGCTTACATGCTGCTGGCTGTAGCCCTGCAGGAGCAGGAGGTGCGGGGACTGGTAGAGGGAGTACCGCATGCTGCCGCCGCTCCGCGCCGCCGCCGGGCTGCCGGGCAGGGTGGAGCAGTGCCGGGGGGGGGGTCCGGCCCCGGACCCGGCCCCCCGAGCCGCCGGGCCCAGACTGGTCTCGCTGAGGCTGCGCCGCAGGGCCGGGGGGGGGCCGCGCTCAGCCCCCGCCGGCGCCCGCCGGGCCCCCCGCGCCCGGTGCCGCTGCAGCTTCCGCGCCTGGGCGTTGATGCCTGCGGGATGGGGGGGAGCGGCGTTCAGCCCCGCCACCCCCCGAGCCCAGCACCCCATGGGGGGATGCTGCGGGGGTGGAAACGCGGACGGCGCAGCTGGAAGCCTCCCCGGGGCGACATGCTCTCCCTGGGCTGATGTCCCCATGTCCCTTGTCCTCCCCGAAGGGTGACACCAGGACACGAAGGCGGAGAGTTTCATGCCGCTGGCAAAAAGGGGGTGCCCCAGCCCTCCCCGGCCCCGCAACCCCACTGACCGGGGGGCAACCGGCCCGGGCTCAGCGGCTGCAGCATCCCCCACCCACCCCAGCCCTGCTGCCGTGGGGAGAGGAAATCTCTGCTAAAAAGAAATTTAGCTCGATCTTTCCCCTCGCCCCCCCCCAAAAAAAAAAAAAGCTTGGATGCTGTTTTGGGGCCTTCAGCCCCCAGTGGCCAGCAGCAAGCGGGAGCTGCAGGGAGCCCCCCCAGTCCCCCCAAGCATCAGCCAGGCATGGGAGCTGCAGTGGAGCCTGCCTGCCTGCCTGCCTGCCTGCAGCAGGAGCAAGCTGTAATTAACTTCCCCCGAGCATCAGTTCGGGCAGCGCTGTCCACAAGAGGAATGGGAGCCGGAGTGAAGGAACAGGCCTGGCTGAGCTGCCAGAGCAGCCCCCGGCGTGACACCCCCAGTGCCGGGGATCCCCATGGCCCCTCCGTGCTGCAAGCGTGGCTTGAGCTCTGCAGGAGAAATAAGAAGTTGCGGGTCCGATGGGTGATGTTCGTACCTCGGGTGGGCAGCCTCCTGGGAGCGTGTTGCTGGCATTCAGGGAGGACGAAGAGAGGGGAAAAAAAACCTAAAGGCTTTTGGTGGGAGCAGCGCTGCAGCAGTGTCAGTGCAGCAGGAGCCAGAGCCCCGCTTACGGCTCGGCCCACCGGCGAGCAGGCTTTGGCTGCCGAGATTTGGGGACAGCTGGCAGGATTTGGGGATGGCAGAGAGGAGAGCCTGGTGCCCAGGGCTGCTTAAAGGGACACTCACAAGCTCAGACCCCCCTAAAAGAAGTCATCTGCCTTATTTGGTGAGGAATGGGCTGCCGGTTCTGAAACATTTTTTTGTTTGTTTGTTTTACACTGAGCGCTCCTTTGCTGGGAAAATGAAAGAGATGGGGATGGGGAGGGAGAGGGAGAAAATAGCCCCTGCTGTTTACATGCCTTGGGATTAGGCATGGCCAAGCCACCCCCAGTGGTCCAGCGCCCCACGTCCTTCTTAAAAAGGCAATCAGCCCTGCTCACGCTCCCATCACAGCCAGTGGCACAGCACGGGGTGCCTATGTCCCACAGACGTGAAATATGGGTGGGTGGGCAGGTGGGGGTGCAACCAGTCTGCCTGGGCAGGAGCACAGCCCAAGCCATGCCGCTGGAGATGCCAAGGGCCACCCCAAAGGTGTCTGCAGGAGGCCTTGGCTGCCCCCAGGAGCCCCGTTCCCAGCCCAGAACATGGAAATGGGCCAAAGGGATGAAGGGCAGCCAGGGCGATGCAGGTCCCAGCCCGGCCCGTGGGAGTGGAAAAGAGGGTCCGGATCCTGGGGAGCAGCTATTGCTGGAGCTCACTGCACTGGGACGGAGGGGGGGCTGCCAGGACTGGGGTCCCATCACCCAGAGAGACACGCCATCACCAGTCCCTTATCTAGGGGAAAGGAAGCTTCTGTATTTATTTTGTGTAGGAAAAAAGCTGCTTTTTTACTGCCAATAGAGCCCCCGTCACAGACTGCCTGCTAACCCCGGAGCTGTGCTGGAAAGATAAACACAGCTCTTTTCCTGAGCGTAACGAGGTCCCTCCATAAAACGGGTTAGATTTGTTCAGTCCTCTGGTAGTGTTTTCTCCTCCCGAGCGTGTGCAGGTTATCCCACCCAAAATGCTGGGTGAGGATCTCCCATGCGGTGTGGCTGGGGCAGAGCCGGCAGCTGCTAAAGCCACATGGCAACGCGGGTGGGAATGGGGCAGGATCACACCCTGTCCCTTAGAGAGAGCTGGGCACCCCAAGCCTGGGCACTGTGGACCCCCTGGCCAGCATCCATTGGACCCTGCCAAGCCACTGCCTCTAAACCCATCCCACATCCCAGAGGAAAACCTGTCAGTTGTGGTGCCCAGGACCTTGGCTGGGATCTACCTCTTTTTCAGCCTAGGAAACAGGCTCCCTTTTCCTGGCTGAGAAATAAATGAGTCAATAAATAACTCCACAGGCCCCAGGAAAGAAGAAATATTTTGAATTTACCCCGGAGGGGCTAATGCCAGGCTAGTCCTTCCTAATGTAATTGCTACGCAGACCCTGCAGGGAATCCTCCCTGGATGCAGTCACGCTAAGGTATATCAAAGCCAGATCCTCAAAGGTACCTCCCAGAGCATCTTTTAAAATAATAGGCCTAACTCTGAAGTTTCTCAAGTTGTGCCTGCAATTCAGCCTCCAGCCTCTCAGGAAAGCCCTGGCAAGCTCAGGACGTGGTGCAAAATGAGGCTGGTTTGGAGGAAGATGAATGCCATAAAGATGTCAAATGCTGCACCTCCCGTCCAGCACCCACCAGTTTGTGGGTGTTTTTCCCAGGTGTTCCCTAATCGCTGCCTCATCGCTCCCTGAAAGCAGCAGTGCCGCGAGAGAGGGTCTCTGCCTCGTTTACTGCTGAGATGCTCTACCTGTGCTGCTAATTAGTGGTGTGAGGAGTGAGTGCCTTCCTCCCCACTGGGAAGCAGCTAATAAACTAATTAGGATAATGGGTAACTGAGTAGATAAAACTCTTAAGCTATTTGCTAACAGGTCATGGATGGGTATGGAGCCTTTCTCCTAGCTACCAGGCAGTACACCAGCTTGTGCTACCAGTGGTCCCAGTCCTGCCACTCCAGCAACGGTCAGTGTGTGGAAGGACCCTGCAGGTATTTCCCTGGGGATCCTGCTTTGCAGTATCCCTGTGCTTTTTTTGTTTGTGGTTTTTTTTCTTTCTTTCTTTCTTTCTTCTCCCCTCCTAGGGAGCTGCAACCCTAAAGCCCCTTTATTTTTGCACAGATGCTGCATTTTCCACACCAGTGCGTCACCACCCTGGGCAGGCAGCTGGTGCTTGGCAAGGGGACCCCTACCAGCTCGAGGCTGGTGACAAGGGTGACCCCATGGAGGGCATTTGCACTCAGTCCCCATCACACCAGGCATTCTGTGTCTTTCTGGGGTGCTGGATGAGGGGTAAGCAGAAGTCTCCTCCAGACATGCTCTATCACCCTCATCCATCCCCAGCAGTTTGCAGGTGGGGTGGGGAAGTGTGGCCCCAGCCCCTCAGCATCATCCCTCTGGGCAGTGCCACTGGCACAGGGTGAGACCAGTGACAGAGCCCCTGGTGCCACCGAAAGAAAGGGCTGCAGGAGTGAGACTTTAACAGGTAAGACAAATAAGGGCCGTGTAGTCTGCAGAGCAGACAGCTTAAACAAACGTGGGTGTAGGTTTTCTGTCTCGGAAGAGCTTGGTCAGCTACGGAAAATGCCTGAAGGCTGAAAAAATGGAGAATTTCCACCACCCCACCCAGGAGTACTGAAACAAATGAAGTGGCATCTACATCAAAAGCATAACGGGCCTATTTTCAGACCCAGGGCACGCGATCCCATTAAGAGCTGCTCCTCCATCGGAAACGACTGAAGGGTGCCGAGCCCAGGCCAGCCCAGTGCTGCCCATTCCCACACTGGGCAGCCTGGAGCCTACTGCTCCCCAGCCTGTATGGGAGCCTGACCCTCCCTGCAGCTGCCAGCCCACCCAGGATCCAGGTCATGGGTGGGAATGCTTCCCCCTGCATCCAAGGGGGGGTGTTTGAGGCAGAGAGTTGATGTGACCTTGGGCTCAGGCAGGGAGCTGCCACGTGGTTCCCCCCCCACCGTGTGCTATAACCATTGTGCTTGGCTCTTGCCCTTTCCTCCTTTCAAAAGAAGCTGTTTTTAGAGTCACCGCTCTCCCAAAGTGCTTACCATCTCTCTGATCCTGGCTGGAGAAAGAGCTGAAGGGAAGAGCAGAGCATCCCCACCTGCAGCTCCCTCCCTCTCCCTCTCTCTCCCTCTCCATTTGCATCACACACACATCGAGCTGGGACCAGTCCTGTAGCATCCCCTCCCTGGGGAGCAGCCACAAGCACTGGACTCGGCAAGAGATGGAGGGAGCCCTGTCTCACCATCGGGTGCTGATGGACCACCCTGCCCAGCATTAATATGAGGGCTGGGGGCTGCCTTCTGCTGCTCCTCTATCTTTCCCAGTTCAAGGCAGGAGGTGAGCTCATCCCTGGCTCCCCATGCTGATGAAAACCTACCCACAACACAAGCGATGCCCAAAGCTGTGAACTTTGCACTCAGATTTTGGGGTACCCAGCAAAATAGCAAGTGGCAGCTGTGGGGGGTCTAGCAGCCCCTGCTCTCCCCACGGCTGGCTTCCTTCGCTCTGTGCCTGGGCTCCTTCCAGGCCTCGTTAGCCAGGTGGGAAAGGTGCCCTGTCCCTGCTGGTGTGGGACAGGTTGGGCCATTTGTTCTGCTGTTGGTTGGGGGGGGAACCTTGGCTCTCGTTTGTCAAGCAACCAAGGTAATCTTGCATCATCATTAGGTTATTTCTGACAATTGCAACCATTTCCTACAGGTGTGAGGAACTGCTTGGTGCCCATCCCAGCAAAACCCTCTGGCCAACATCTCCTGAGACTGATCCAGACCCCTCTGTCAGCAGGTCAGACCCATCAAGGGCATCATGCAATTAAAAATCTGACTTTAAACCTTTCTGCCCTCATCCTCGTGGGGCTTTTATCTGAGGGTGGGAGGATGAAAACTTCATTGCTCTGTGCTGGGGTCACTTATTAACCTGCTGGTTCCTAATGATGCGCTTATCTCCTCCTGCCAGCCCTGGACTCAGTTGGGCACCTCCGGGGGGATCTCCTGCCCTAAGTTGCTTTCTCTTCATGAGCTTTTCATTTTTTTTAACTGTTCCTGTGGATTTGCCTGGGGTGTCTGGCCTGGGGGATGCCCACAGGGAGATCGGGGAGCAGGGCAGTGCTCTGCCAGGCACAAAGCTGCACTGAGGCATGGGACACCGTGATGCTGATTCAGTGACGGGGACAGCAGGCAACACCTGATGGTCTTGCCTGCTGCTGCCCAGCCACCAGTGGGGGTTTGCTATGAACCCCTAGACTGGCTGGGGTAAATATCTGAGGTTGCAGGTAGCCAATGTATGCGAGAGAGCACTGAATACCAACTCTGCCCAGAGCCTTGCAGCTCAGATGTGGCTGTTCTCCGCCTTCCACCACACCCCCAGCGCACAAAACACATGCAAAAGCTGCCAGCGTGGGGTGCATGTCCCACAGGCAGTTCAGGGGGGTCACAGCTCCCCAGCCCCTCTCCCTGCCCCTGCCCCCAGCTCTGACCTGCAGTGGTGGTGTCCACATCCCTGGCTGCCAGCTCCTCCACCTCTGCCCTCCTACGCAGCTCCAGCCGCCGTGAGAAGCCTTCCCTGGGCTTCCAGAGGTCCTGGATGAGCAGTGGCTTCTCGTGGTCACCCAGGACCCTCAGTCCCTCCATCTGCCACTGCTTCTCAGGGCCCTCGAACCTCCCGATGACATCGCAGAGGGCGTACTGCCCGGCGCTGAGCTGGCTCAGCCCGTAGCGCTCCAGGGCCTCCTTCACCAGCTCCCGCGCGCCCGAGCTGCCCGTCACCAGCACGCTCTTGTAGTTGGTGCCTGCACAGATGTTACCCCCAAAGATCTTCAGGATGCCGGGGGCCGAGAGCTGGGTGGAGAGCTCGGCTGGGTCATCCTCCCCGGCTGTGGGGGAAGCAGAGGCTGAGCTCCGGTCCTTGTAGCTCAGCGTCCGGTACAAAACCTGGGAGAAAAGCCGGCTCTGGCGCTTCAGCCGGCTCTTGGATGGCGGAGCCATGGTGGAGGAGGATCCATAAAACATAGCGCGTGCAGTTGTCATGAGGCGCAGCTGGGCAGGGAAGAGGAAAAAGGGGAAGGTCAGCAGTTTGGAGGCCAGATGTGCAGCAGGGAAGACTGAGCAGGAACCAGCTGGTGGCTGTGGAGGAGCCACTGTCACCACCAAGGTGGAAAGGGACAGCAGCAAGGGAGAGCCATTTCCCTTGTACAACCCAAAACACCAGCGGCCAAACTCAGCCAGACTCCAGCATGGTTACCCCAGGATGGATTTGTCCCTGAAAACATAGCCCAGAGTGGCCCCAAATTTCTGTTGTGTGTATGAAGAGGTCCATCTTGCCCAAGCAAAATGCACTGGGAGGAAAGCAGAGCCCAGTGCAACTTGGCGGGGGCCATCCTGGTCAGGAGCCAAGGCATCAGGAGTTACTTTCACTAACGAGTTTATGGAACAATCCCATTTTTTAGAGGCGAAACAGAAAGCTCAAGTGCAAATTCAATCACTCTGAGGTCACCGCTAAATGCTTTTGCTTACCGAGAGGCACAGGGTGAAAATGGGCTTTAATTAGCCTTTCTAAAAATGTCCTGACTGGCAAATCTCTCGGCTGTTGCTAGTTCGCGGAGGACGTTAAAGCATGCGGTGGCATCACTGACAAGGCTGCCCTTGTCATGTTGGCCAGGGCTGGGCTGCTCGGGGCAGCCCTGCACGGGCAGCGAGCGTAGGAGACATGGCCACAGCTGTGTGACAGCTCCTGGTGGACCACAGTCCCCAGGAATGGGCTGGAAACCACAATGATCTTCTGGCCACAGGCAGATAGCGGTCCTGCCTGATGGCACTGCCGGCATCTGGGCTGGCTTTGAAGTCGCATCCTGGATGCACAACCACCCAGCGCTTGCATCGCACTGATAACGCCGCTGGCCACACCACAAACCACTAGCGGGGGAGGTCCAGAAAGAGAAATTGAGCATTTCTCATTTGGACAGGATGGGGGTTTCTCTCACCTCCAGATTTATAAAGCGCAGGGACTCAGCACACACGCAGCAGGCCCCAAAACGTCCCGTCCATGGCAATTGGAGCATTTTGAAGCAGCAGCTGGCAAGATCCAGCTGTGCACAGCCAGGGAGGTGTGGGGTGCCAGCAGCTTTCCACATCTGCAGCCCCATCGTGCTTGGGCAGAATCTCACTGCCCAAGCAACCCCAACTCTATCAGGCAGAATGATGTCGGCCCTGGAAAGCCTCCAAACCACCATCTAATTCAGGAAGAAAAAGCGTCCCTGCTGCTAATGGAAGAGGTCACCTTCTAACCCAGAAACAACCTCCCTGCTGTGCACAGAGGGTTTCTGCAGGGTGTGCGTCTCCCCCTCCTAGGACCAGAGGCCCACTGAATGCTGCAGATGGGGAAACTGAGGCACCAGCAAGCACTAAGGCTGCAGGACATGCCTGGGAGCTGCATCCTGCAACGCTGCTGCACCCCAAGTCACCCTTTCCCAGCCCCACCAGGACTGTGAAGATGCTGAGGTTTGTTCTTCTTCCCAGCCCGCTGGCTCCAAAAGCGACTGTCTGGGTGCCACAGGGCAGGGAGAGGAGCCGGCAGGTGCCCTGGCCCTGGCACATCGCTGCTGCCTTGCCCACTGAGACAGGACTTAGCGGTCCACCTGGAAAGCAGGGCTCAGCATCGTGTGTCCTGCACCTGGCCAGCCCAGCGCTGGCCCCAGGAGCTTCATCGCAACTTGCTGGGCTCGGGGAAGGCTGTTCCTGTTCCCACCTTGCAACTGGGAACACTCAGGCACGGATGGGGTTAGAGCTAGTGCTGCTCCTCTAGCTGAGCTCAGAGCTGCTGCTCCCACTGGAGACATCCCTGGTGGCATCCCTTTGGGTCTGCTGTGTGACATCTCCTGGGAGTGCCGGTGTGGACCCAACCTGGGGAGCAGGTCAGGGCACTGGCAGACAGTCAGGTTCATGAACAGCTACCCCAGGCTCCTCGTGTGGCCCCACCAGCCCTCATTAACATCAACCAGGAAAAAAAACTACCCCAGTGTCCCTGTGAGACCTTGCCATCAAGGATGCAAAAGACAAAACTTTGTCATCAAATGACTGTTTTCAGTTCTCAGATTTAATCTCCTCTGCCCTGAACTACCTCCAGCACAAAGGGAAACCTTTTAACATCTGCTGGTGGCAAAATGACTCCTCCAAGCCCACATTGCAGGGACACCGTCCTCGCTTCTCGCAGGTCCCTGCCTGGTTTTGAACATGTTATTTATAGCTCAGCTTCTACAGAGCGCAGGGGTGAAGGCATTTCATGGGGGAAAAATAAGAAGCCTGGATCAGGAGAAGCTTCCAGCCTCGTCACCCCATTTTGCAACATCTGGAGCAACACCGGTGTGATTTCACCAGGCTAGGTCACCTGAAAAATCGCAGCCTTCTCCCAAAGACAGTGTAACACGTGGTCTTAATCCCCCTGAGGACTCTGATGGACATGATAAGATGATAACGAAATGGGCTCTTCCAGCATCTGTGTACTCAGGCACACCAGTTACGGGCATCTCCGAGGAGGCTAAAGGGAAACTGTGGTACGTGCAATGCGTCGGGTCCCGCTGCGAGAGGGATGCTCCAGCTGGACCCAGCTACCTGGGGGCAAGCTGCCGAGGGTGCTGCCTGTTGGGCCACATCTTCCCACAGGTTGGTGGGACACATGCTCCTGGACCTCCCCAGCCCGGTGAGCCCCCTCCTCACTGCAGGCAGCCCGGTTCCCCAGCTGTGTCGCCGAAGGACACACACCTGCAGCTACGGAAGCACGACCCCCACCTTCCAAAGAGCCCCCTTCCTCTGCTAACATCATCTCTGTTAATGACTATACAGGAATTAGTGGGATCTGTATGGGGATCCTTCACCTCTTCACACACCATGCCAGACCACACCAAAACCAGCTGCTTTCCACAGCCAGCACTGTCTGTATTTACTCTGCCAAGCTATGACAAACACTTTTGGTATTCACATGGCCACCACATGTCCTTCTACTACCACAACCAACTCTGCAGCCGCCGGGGACTTTTCTCCAGGCCCCTGAGGTTCCTGCTCCCACCACAGGTGAGCTGCCCCTTCCCAGTGCCCCCACCCAGGACCCTGGTGAAGCCTCTCCTTACCTTGCCATCTTTTTCACGTGCCTTTTCTCCTTCCATTCATCCTCTTTCTCAAAACAGGCCTTCTCCCCCGTTGTGCATCGTCCCAGGCGGGTGTCCGTCACACCTCTGCAAGAGGAAGAGGAGGAGCGGTCCTGGGCTGCTCACAGACAGCTGCTCGCAGTGCAGTGGCTTTGGAGGGCTCAGAGGTGCTGTGGCCCTGCTCCCAAAGTGCATCATGTTTGCATGCAGGCTGCTGAGCCTCATATATATCCTGTATAGCTCAGCATCTCGCTATATTCCCCCTGCCTCAAAACAAAAAGCCCAAGTGCTTGCTGCAGGTGAGAGCTGCTAGCACATAGGATGGAGAGGGTACATCACCACAGGGGACTCGTGGCTGGTGACGTGTGTTTGCACATGTTCACCCAGCCACAGCCCATGGATGGGGAAGACCAGCCCAGTCCCAAGCTCAGGCTCTACCGCAGCCGGAATGCAGCAGCCTCGAGGAGGTAAGGTGGAGCAAACCCACCCACGGTGATGCCACCAACAGCATCTACCCCATCGCAAAGAGACAGGAAGAGAAATATGTAGGAAAAGAAACGTTATCAGAAAAGAAAGGTGAATGGGAGGACTTGGGACCACCAACAAGCCCATGGCCTAAATCTGTCTCCTTCTCCTAAGCACTCATATCCCCAGGGACACCAGGCTGGGGACCCGCTCATCCATGGGTGAACAATGAGTCCTGGACCAGCCCTTCCCCCCAGCAGCCACAGCATGCTGGGATGCTCACTGAGATTTGGTTTTCCAGAATCTGAGTCTAATTTTGCTGGAGATCAAGGAGAGCCACCAAACACTGTCCCCTCGCCTCCCACCACGGATCTGCGAGAGCACAACCGCTGGTAACAGAAACAAAGAGGGACAAAGCACCTGCAAAGCGCCTGAAGGGATTTCACGGGTCTTTCTCAGAAAGAGCCAGCAGGGCACAAGAAATACCCTTTATCCATGGCTCCACCGTGACTGAAGACAAACATGCCATCTAATTAAATCACCTAATCAGGACCTCGGTGAGGGCTCCATCCAGCCCTGCTTGCTGGCCCAGTGCTGGGGCTATGGGAGAAACTTCCCACCAGGCGATGGGTCGTGATGCGAAAGGCAAGGGGACGCTGAGCCCACCTCTGCTGTTCGCAGTTTCTTCCGATGACTAATCGCTCCCACCGGTGAAATATTTATTCCTTATTGCCAATGTGTCTGCCTTCAGCTGCCAGGCATTGATTACTGTTACGCTTTTCTCCACTGAGTTAACAAGCTTTTGGCTACCATGCGTTTTCTCCTCTGCAAGTGTATTTAGATGCTTTAATCAAGCCCTCCACATTCCTCTCTGGTTTGAGTAGACTAACTGGATGGCCACCTTGCCTCTTGCTGTAAGACGTTTTCTACAGCCTCTTGGTCCCTTGGTTCCCACATCACCTTCACCATGATGGAGAGATGGGGTTTGGCTGTCCTAAGCCCAGATTTGGTTCCGGTAGCACCCTGACCAAAAAAAGCAAATACCTGCTATGTCTTCCAGAGCAGTATTTCCCATTACCCTGAAAATTTTCAATTCTCCAGCACAGAAATCGGGACACACAGCCATCCCCCAGACACCTCCCGCTGGAGGAGGGAGCAGTGAGCCCCTGTGCTGCCTCTCCCAGCATCTGCAAGCAGCTCCTGCTGAAAATTTATTATCCAGATTAGGGACAGGAAAACACATACAAGTCCGGTTATTATTTTTGGGTGCAAAAATGTTTCCATTTTCCATTCTGCTCCAGTTAGGATGCCTTTCACTTGCCCAGTTTGCCATCCAGATTTGTACAGACTATTAACACTGTGCTGCTCAGGGTCAGCCCCAGGTTTTTCCAGAAATCATTTCTATCTCCTTCCAGATTAGTGATAAAAGCACTGAAACACCGAGCACATGCTACCAGCTAGCAGTGCCCAGAAGCGATAATCTCCTCTGATAACTGCCTTTGAAATGGATCAGGTTTATTTAATACTGGCTTTCTTGACACTGTATAATGTCAGCCCTAAATACTGGACTGGACTGACTTTTTTAATACTGGAAAGTGCAGATTTTTACAAGAATATCACCTCGCATAGCTCAGACGCTTCACAAAAGTGTATTATAGCCAGAGAGTCATCTCTCGCGTCAGAGACTGAAATAATTTCTTCTTGCCAGGAGTTATTTTCCATATAGCCACATTGGATGGCAGGAATTTATTCCTGGTGCTGAAGTCTTTAATCAATTAAAGCCTGAACCAGGTTTCTCCCTCTTCTCCCTGGGAGGATGCTATCAAACCGATCAACCTGTAGCTACCAGGTCATCCTACTCCCTTTTGGGAAGAGCAGCAACACTATTAAAACACTTTTTAATCTTCTGGAATTTCCCTGAGGCTTGTCCTGGGGCTCTTCCTGGGGCCATTGTAGCTCTGCATGGATGGGCGGTGAGATTTCAGCTATAACCATCCCAGAATGGCAACCAGAAAAGCTGTTTCTCCAGATCTCTATTTGAAAAATTTCCCCCTTTTTTTTTTTTTTTTTTTTTTTTTTTAGGGGAGGAGGGGTGGAAACCAGTCAAGCCACAGCCTCAGTCTAATGGCAAAGACCACAGCCTGGATGCTGCGAGCAGTGGGAGAGGCTGCCCCAGCACTGCAATGTGGAACAAATTATAACTCAGAGAGCAAAGGAAATGAGAACACCCTGGACGCGACGGCTTTGACGTGCATTCCTCAGCTCCAAATCCTGCCCCTCTGCAGATCCTGTCCCTACAGCTGAAGCGGCCAGGCAGAGCCCAGAGCCCGAACCCCTCCGCTCTGAATCAGTCTCCACTCCCATTCCGGATCAAGCCCCTGCTTCAGACCCCAGTCTCTTCTTGGCAGTTTTATCCATCTAATCTAGGGACAGATCGGAGGCTGACAATGTCGATGCCAGCCTCGGCACTGTCTTTAGCCGGATCAGAGCAGGTAAACTCCTTACCACGTTATTATTAGCAGCAGGCACTCTGCCATAGCGCCCTGGACCCCACGGCCCAGGGACAGTTCAAGCAGGATATAAAGGCAGTCCCGGTCCTGCAAAGCTGAATTTACAGTCTGTCCTAAAGGCAGCTCCACAAACTGATTATAACGATTTAGGACCCGATTCTCCAAAGGTGACAGGAGTCCTTTTAGCAGGTTTTCTTTCCTTGCTTTTTTCTTTTCCTTATTTTGCAGCATCTTTTGAGCCACCAACGTGCGTCAGCTCTCCAGTAATGCGCACGTACAAATGCCAGCCCTCTGCCTGGGCAGCTCTATTCACACACACACGCAAGAAACATTTCACAAAAAGTGTTTGCTTTCTGCTGCCTTCCAAGCAGCAGAGTCTCAGTAGGCTACCTAATTATAAGATCTTAGCAAAAATTTTTTTCCACCGATAATTAACTGATCCTGGAGAGCGCTGAAAATAAGCACTTCCCAAGCAAGTAGCAAACTCCCCAGAGTTTTCTCTGCTAAAGTGACAACTCAGCATGAAACCGCTCCAGCCTCACGGGGACGCAGATCATCCCAGCGCCTCCCTGCCAAGAGCCAGGATAGCCCGACGGTCACAAGCAGCTGAATACAGGTGAAACAGGGTGTGTGGAACAGCAGTGGGATCCCAAGGAGTGTGCAACGGGACAAGGATCCCAAGGAGCATGCAGTGGGGAGAAGGATCCAAGGGGCATGCAGTGGGGAGAAGAATCCAAGGGGCATGCAGTGGGGAGAAGGATCCCAAGGAGTGTGCAATGGGGAGAAGGATCCAAGGGGCATGCAGTGGGGAGAAGGATCCCAAGGAATGTGCAATGGGGAGAAGGATCCAAGGGGCATGCAGTGGGGAGAAGGATCCCAAGGAGTGTGCAATGGGGAGAAGGATCCCAAAGAGTGTGCAATGGGACGAGGATCCCAAGGGATAGGCACTCAGGAGAAGGACCCCCAGGGGTGTGCAATGGGGAGAAGGATCCCCAGGTGCCTGGCAATGGGACAAGGACCCCAGGGTGCTGTGCCTGCCCAGCCCTCCCCGTCCGGTGCCCGGTGCGCTCCGGCAAGCAGCAGGGCAGCTTGGGTCTCCCGCGGCAACCGGACAAACCCCGCCGCCACTTTCCTCCTGCCTCCACTTTCCAAGGGGACGAGAAACAAACGTTCCCGTCCGAGCGGGCGGGGGGGACCTGCCGCCCCCATCCCGGGGACAGGCTCCCGCCGGCGGGGGGCTCTCGGGGATGCTAGAGGGGGGGGATCTGCCCCCCAACCACCCCTCCCCTCTAAAAGAAAAAGGGGGGTACCTGGGGCAGGGGCTGCCCCCGCGGTGCGCGCCCCCCGCCCCGATACTCACCGTGCGGGACTCGGCGGGGCGGCCTCGCTGCGGCCCCCGGCGGCTGCAGCGCCCGGAGCCGCCGGGGCTGCGCGGCTCGTCCCGCCGCCGGGGCGGAGCGCGGCGGAGCGGAGCGGCACTGTGGCGCCCCCCCGCGGCCGGCGCTGGCAGCGCCGGCCGGCAGCGCCGAGCACCCCGCGCCGCGCCGCGGGTGACAAACGTGAGCCGGCTGTCCCCGCCGGTGCCTGGGCACGGTCAGGGCAGTGGGACAGGCAGGGCTGCGCGGGGGAGGTTATCAAGCCTAACAGGTTTTATCAAACCCGTTCCCCTGTCGACCTGCGGGCTGCCCACTCGCTGGTGGCTGGAATCGCGGCGGGATGGAGAATGGCTGCACCGGGGAGGTCTTCCAGACCAGGTGGTCACTGATGCTCTCCCTCCATCGGTTCCAAAGTCTCCTTTCGGTTACAGGCGTATTTCTCGCCCGACTGGGTCTGCCCCACCTTCCCAGCCACGCTCCAGGAACGGCAGCGCCAAGGCAAAGTGATGCCAGGAGGCCTCCCAGCCCAGCCAGCTGCAATTATGGGTGAGCTGGAAGCTGTGGGTCAGGTTTTGGGATGAGTTCAGCTGCCCCTGGAAGCTGGGAACCCTCCCCGGCTCTCTGGGGAAGCTGCTGGGCATCGTAGCCTGGGGGGGATCCAGCCCCAGCGTAATTACAGCGGAGCGGTGGGAGCGGGTGGGCAGCGGGTGGGCACCCAGCTGGGGGGCAGCCAGCGCCTCCCTGCATGGGGGCAAATTCTCCCCTTCCAAGAGGGGGCCAGTGCCTGTGGGAGAGGCTGGGGAGGGTTCGGTGGGTGATGGTGGGTTTCCCCTCTGGAGTCCACAGATGTGTCCCCCTCCCCGGATGTGGCATCCTTCCCCCCCTGCAGCAGCAGCCCCGGGGCTCGGCCATCGCAGGGGGGGCAATGGCAGGCCCTGGGCGTGCAGGGCTTTGTGCCGAAACCACTTTGGTGAGATGCTGGCAAGCCCTTCAGCCAGCATCACCGAGCACAGGGCCACCCTCAGCCAACTCACCAATTTTATTTTTTTTTTTTTAAGGAAACTGCAGCCGGGAGCTCAGCCTGTCCCCAACCTCCCCGATCTCCCCATGCAGCTGGTGCGAAGGGCAAAGCGGCGCTGGCCCCCGCGCGAGCCAAGGCAGCAGATGGCAATGCCACCCATGCACTGAGGTGAGTCAGGGCTCAGCACCCCACTGCCACAAGCGGGACCTCGCTGCTCCTCTCCGCGCTGGGGAGCGATGCTGTGTGGGGCAAGTTCCACAGAAAATGGGTTTATTTCCAGATGCTGCAGGGAAACTAATTTTGGTTCAACAAGCAGGCAATAGTGAGGTATCTTGAGGTTTTATTTCAATTCTACTCCACAGGAAACAATATCTGCTAGCATTATCTTCCTTACATTTGTTTTTATTTGACCCAATACTGTGTTAAATATAAAATACTGATTGAACAAGAATGGATGGTGAAAAACATGAGATGCAAAAAAGATCCCCCAAACCCACCTCCAAAGACCTCCTGAATGTTAAGAGTCATTTAAAATTAGTATAAAATAGGAGGGCAATCCGATAACGTGCTCTGCGCCTCCCACCCTGCTTTGCAAGGGAAGGATTTAGGAAGCGAGAGGAGAGGGGGGACTTCTCAATTACAGAGAAGCCCACCCAGCAAATCCAGGCTCAAGGCAGGGTGGCAATGTCCCCGACGGAGACTGGCCACCCATTCCTGCCTGGGTGTCTGCCCTGCCCTGGGGTTTCAGCAGGAGGCTGAGATGAAGTGGCCTTGGAAAGGTCCTTCTGGCACCTCCCTGTGCCTCAGGAGCCCCCAGGATGGATTTAGGGCTGAAAGCCCCCAGTGACAACATGGCTTCCAAGATGATAAATCCCTTGGGATGAAGCCTGAGGACAAAATGCTGTGGTGGTCCCTGGTCATCCTCAGCCCCTGCCAGGGGATGTTTGCCTGGTGGCTGGGACTGCAGTGAGCACGGTCTGTCCCGAGGGTGGTTCCCCCAAGGGATTTAGTGATGGAGGGGGAGGAGACCCCGGCACACAGAGCCACAGTTGTCACTGTGCCCCATGGTGGCTCCGAATCAGGTCCCCCAGACTCAGGGAGAATTGAAGCACGTGTTCGTAAAGCACTGGTTCTCCTCCAAGTGCTTCATGGGGTCCTCACACGAGCCCTGTGAGGTAGGTTGGTGTCTTCAACCCCATTTTACAGATGGGGAAACTGAGGCACGGAGAAGGGTAATGACTAGCCAGACAGAAAAAGTGGCATCTCCCATTCTGGGACCCCATATTCCACTATTCCAACCCCAGACGTGCCTCACCCACTGCTGGTTACTCACAGCTCATCCTTCTCCACCCCTCCATCTGCGGTAGGTGACGGAGCAAGGGCTGGGACCTGGGAGCCTGGGAGAGGCAGCAGCAGAGCCTGAGCTCAGACTAGGTCATCCACACCCTGTCCCTAAGGCCACCTGTCACCCCGAGAGGCGTCCCAGCCCAAAAGCTGCTTTGGGGTGCCCTGGGCAGAGTCCCCCAGCAGCCACATGCTGGGCTGGGGTGCCAGGCACAGCACAGAGAGCCCCTTATAGGAACCTGCTGCCTGCGGAGGTGAAAACCCACTGGATTTTTTTGCTGACCTGGTGACCACAGCCATCATGTCAGGAGGGGGTGAGTATCCAGATGCTTTCTCTTTGGTAATTTGCTGCAAAATGGCACGGCCTGGGAGAGCCAGTCGGGATGCTGCAGGCTGGGGGACCCTAAGCTCTGAAGGAAGTGGGGCAGACCAGGAGCTCAGCTCCTCAGCATGCTGCCAGAGACAGGAGATGTGGGATGGTGGCCATAAATCTCCTTCGCTTGCCACGTCGCACTGAGACTGCTGCAGTTGTGATTAATCAAGAGGCCAAAAAGAGATGATGGGAAATCAATGCTTTCAGGGGCTCCTGGGGGAGGACTGAGAGCAGCGCTGCTCTGCCGGCCAGCCCCCCCCCAGATGCCGGCACACATCAGAGCCTGGCATGCACCAGACCCTCCTGGCTTCATCAGCTCTGCCGGTGTGTTTGGGGAGCTGGACCAGGAGTGATTTTTCCCATTCCAGCACCACTGGGACTGCTCCTGATGGCTGGATGGGTGCTCCACATCTTGTTATCCTGGCTTGGCGAGCCCTGTGTAGCTGTGGTTAGGCATCCGAAAACTGAGCATCACTAGGACCTCCCCATCACAAGTCACCTCCAAGCATCATGCAGATGCGTCCCTTCCCTGCAGTGATCCTGGGAATGTCGGCAATCCTCCCAAAAGTGGAGTTAAATCTGATGATGAGCAATAGGCTCATCGTCAAAATGGGAGCAGAGAAGGTAGGCAGCCCTGTGATCCCAGCCCAAGGGTGTTTGCTCCCCTCTCTCAAGAAGAAAGAAAATCCCTTGATGTGGATGTGGTGATCCTGATCCAAGGGTGTTTGCTCCCCTCTCTCGAGGAGAAAGAAAATCCCCTGATGTGGATGTGCTGACCCCAGCCAGGTGGGTGCCAGGAGCTGGATCCCCCCTGCTCCCTGCTGAAGGCACGTGCACGGCAGACCCTGGGAGCGGGGCCATGCTTTGGGGCTGCCACCACCGAGGCTGGAGAGGAAAACAAAGCACCCCAGGGAGAAGGAGTCCATGGGGGCTCCCAGGGCACCCGTCTAGGGGGCACGTACCAACTTGTGCACTTAATACTGGCTTAGAGAAAGGGTTTTCCAGTGCTCGGGGACTCTGGGGCACCCTGGAAGAGATTCAAGTTTCGATCTCATGTAAGGCTTTGACTCCGGACCTCCCCATCAAGAACCTGGGAGGGGGCAGTTAGTGTTGACGTGACTTAGGACCATTTAGGTCCTGGGTGTTGCAGGAATGCCACCATGTCCCCCTCCCTGGCTGGGGCAGCCACATGCCCAGGCATCCCAGAGGAAAGAGACCAGGTCTCTCCCGCCCTCCCAACTCCTCCAGCCCCCTGGGTAGCCCATGCTAAGGGCTTCAGTAGCCAAACCCAGGGTGTCACTAGCCAGGGGTGGGTGGGGCAAGGGTCTCCATTCCCATGGGATGCTCGGGGCCAGGCAGATGAGCGAAGCCTCCCCAAACCCGCCAGCGAGTGGTCGCTTCCCTATTGCCTGCAGCCCATCAGCTGGTCACCACATTACCAAACCTTTGCCTAAAAACAATAAACAGTTCCCGAGATTAAAAAAGAAAAAATCTGTTTAAAAACAACCTCCTGGCTCGCCTGTTTGTGCGGGAAGGGCATCAGCAGCTGCTGCCCATGGGGCGAACAGGTGGTTTGGGGCAAGCCCACGGCACAGGCTGCCTCCTCGCTCCTCTCCATGCCCCCATGTGCCAGTTGGCACAAACGATGTCTTTAAGGCGTCTAACGGGATGTTTTAGCCTCCAGCGTGCCAGGCTGGTAGAGGTACCTCCAAATGGCATAGTAGTGAATGCCAGCTCCGATGGCCACGAAGAGGTGCCAGATGGCATGGGCGAAGGGGATGCGGCCGTCACTTTTGAAGAAGACCATGCCCAGGCAGTAGAAGAGTCCGCCAGCCACCAGCTCTGGGAGGCCATCCCTGTTGGGCTGGGAGCAAGCAGGGAGGCAAGGGCTCAGCGGTGGCCGTGGCATGCCTGCCCTTTCCCCACCGCTCCATCAAGACCAGAAGCATGGCCCCAGCTGCAGGGTGCAGGCAGGACCCTCGCTCTTCCTCCTGCTACACCCTCCCCTCCAGCAAGGCAGTGGGGACCCAGAAGCCCGGCCTTGCTGGTGGGGTTTCAACGCCACGGACGGGAGGGAGGAGAGGAAGCCTGCTGGAGATGCACGTGGTATCTGCTGGGCACCCAAAGCACTTGCTAAACCAAACTGGGACACATCGTATTTGGGGATGGCTTTATCCATCACACAGCCTGGACCACGTCAACCCAAAGGAGACAAACTGGTCCCACTGGGATATGTCCCTCGCGCCGAGCCCGTGTGCTTCCAGCAGTGGCTTACCATGGAGAGGATGACCAAGGCAGGGAAGAAGCCCATGATAACGTAGCACACCAGCTCCACCAGCTTGTACCTGCGGCCAACAGAGAAGGTGCTTGGATGCAAGTGCAGAGGGAGCATCAGGGTTTATGCTTGTAATGCCCACGGCCGTGCTACAGGAAAAGGGGTGGAGGTGCCATCACGGCAGGTCCCGTGTCCCCATGTGTGAGCCACCACCGCGGCGGGGCTGGCCCCCTGCTCTCCAGGGTGACAGACCCCCACCCTGGCTTGGGAGCTGCCAGCTCAGGGCCAGGCTTGGGGCTACGGGGACATCTGGGGCCTTTTGCTTTTTATTTGGTGCCACCATGTGGAAGAAGCAACTCACGGCAGCACGTCCCTGCTGCCACATCCCTGCCACCAACCGTCCTACAACCAGGGTGCGGATGGGGAAGCATGTGGTCCAAGGAAGCTCTCCACTGCCAGCTGACCAGGAGGCTTCCCAGGGACCCTGTGCCTAGCTAGCTGGCTGGCTGGCTGGCTCCATCCTTCTTGCTCTCTGCTGCAGCTCCACTACCGTCAGGACATTAGGAGGGGCTGGCAGAGATGAGCTGGGCTCTGCAACACCCACCAGCGCAGGACCAGGTGAAGGCACTCACCGCTCATGGAAGAAGAAGACGTAGACAGTCCCGATAGATGCCATGATCCAGATGATCCAGCGCATGTGAGAGGCCCAGGGACCCAGCTCCCTCAGGTTCAGCCTGCAAGACCCATCTGCGGTGAGGCAGGTGTGGGGCAGCACCCCGGTCTGGGCTGCAAGCAGCGAGGTGCCAGGGAAATGCTGCCCTCACCCCCATGACTGTCCCACCAAAGGACCTTCCCAACTTGTAACTTCAACCTAAAGGGATTGGAATCTATCAGATAGGGAAGTTTTGTGGAAAGCCTTGAGCAGAGCCAAAGCCGGAGAGAGAAACTCTATCTGTGGAAACCCCTCTTTGATTTTCTCCCCTCTGGGGGGGGGGCCAACCGATGGCCCACACCCACAGGCAACTCACCAGGGAGCGTACGATGCTGCGATGAAGAAGTAGATCACCATCCTGTCAAACATGTGCAAGCAGTGCTCCACGGTCCTGCAGAACGGGCAGACAGATGGGTCACAGCCTGCAGCACCAGGGGCCTCCAGACCCTCTCCCCCTTCCCGAGCCCCGAGCAACCAGGGCTGGTACCTGAGATGTCTCTTCTTCCAGGAGATGGTGTGGAAGATGGTGGAGACGATGAAGAGGCTGGACAAGCCAAAGCCATAGATCCAGGCTGAGATAGTTTCCCACCGGTCATCAGAGAGGATGTAGAGGATGGAGCTGCCAAGGATGCTGGGCAGGATCCAGAACTGGAAGGGAGAGGCAAACATGTTGCTGCTACTGCATTTCCATTGAGTAGCTACAATACAGTCTCTGCTTGTCCTTTTAGGCGTTTCTTACGCAGCTGGTCAAAGCTACCACCCACAAGAGGCAGGCTGGCCACCCACATGGGCCAGGCAGGGTCTCTCCCTGCATGGTGCAGCTCCAAAATCCCTTCTCCAGGTAGAGGTAGGGAGGAGGAGGAAGGTACGAGGAGCATGGCTACCTCTGAATCATATCCCAGAACTCAGAATGCGAGCTGCCAAGTCCCAAGGGAAACCCTGATGTGGGGAGCGCTCGCTGTCACTGCCGCATAGGCAGCCCCATGGGGCACCTGTCACTGTTCCTATGTGAAAAACATTCCTTTTTCAGGCAGCTTTGCAAAATGCTCCTGCTCCACTAAGCCCGCAGCCAGCTTCCCTGGGGCCATGGGGCCACGGTGTGTGAGAGCAAGGGAGATGCACACCAGCTTCCCAAGGCAGGAGGGAGAACATCCCCACTCCTGGGCAGCAGCTGGAGCACATCTGCGTCATCACAGCCCTAAGATGCTCAACAGCTGCTCCAGGGCTGAACAGACATTTTTAGGTGTTCCTTGAGGCTCCTCAGGGGATCCCTGGAGAGTTGAGTACCGTCCTCCCTCACCCTGGGATGGGGACAGGGACTCACTGCGTGGGTGGCACAGTTCGCCGCATGCTCGTACTCCGTCGGCTGGTACCTGCAGTTGGATGGGACACGGTGATTCATGAACCTGCAGTGAGAAACAGGGAAAGAAACACACTCAGTGGATGGGGTCTGGGGGAAAGCCCTTTTGGAGGGGTCTGCACAGGGATACCCCCCTGCCCTCCAGCCTGGAGCCCCACCTTGGCTCAGCTTTGCTCCAGCTGTCCTGCAGAAGTGACCCCAGCACTGGGCACGGCTTGTCCATCTGGCTGGTCCCAAATACCAGGACCCCAGGTCTTGCCCAGCTACAGCTCAGGCTGAAGCATCTCCCAGCATCTGCCATCGCTTGCAGAGCAGAAGGCAGGAGCCAGCTCTGCCTGCTGCTGTAGGCAGGAGAGGGCAGGCAACGGCAGTGGGGGGAAGAGGCCCAGCAGTGAAGAGGGCACAAGGGGCACTTGGAGGACCTGCTGCAGGTCCCTGACCCATCCGTCAGTGACACCTTGGTGTCACGGCAGCTTGCCCAGCTCCAGCGAGGGTATCCCCATGATGCCTTTGGTTTCTGGGTACCACCTGCATCTACCTCCTACCTGCAGGGGCTGCACATCCCATCACAGACTGCTGCAGGGGGAATCCCCACTGCCCTCCCTTGGAAACCTGGATCTTTATTTCTGTTAGTCTGAAGTACCAGCTTGCTTTTGGCATTCAGAGGAACATACCGATTTCCCCTGTCAGATCGACACACGGTGATAAAAAATAAGTGTCAGGCTTGGCTAATCCATTGCTAGGTATGTAACACTGTATTAAGAGGCAAATTAAATGTGCATCTGTGCTAACAGGTTGGAGCAAAGCCTTGCTCAGCACCCTCTTCTGGCAGGGGCCAGCAGCAGAAGTTTAGCAAAAGGGAGTAAGAAAGGGGCAAATAGAGAGTGACCCTCCCCTGCCTGCTTCTGGTAATCAGGGGTTTAAACGCTTTTTCTGCTGCGGCTCTGCTGCGGCTCGGATCAGGACAGCCGAGCTGAGCGGGCGCCAGCAGGGCTGCCCTGCAGGACCTGGGCTAATTGCTTTCTGACCCCGTTTGCTCTCGGCTCCAGCACCATCTGCGGCACGTTTCACGGCTGAGCTGTACCCGGCGAGGGGGCTTGGAGGCTGGCAGGACCTTGCCGCTGGGTGCAGAGTGACCCCTTGGTCCAGGGAACTTGGAAAGGCAGCAAAAGTCCCCTCTCCTCGTCCCCAGGCAGACCCATGCCTGTGCGGACTCCTCTGCCATCTCCTGCCTGCTCAGCCCCACCACCTGAGCCACTCACTGCTGTCCATTAAAAGTGAGCCAGGATGGATTAAAAAGCTCAAATGGCAGGGGTCTGAGGGGGGGAGCATGGCCACAGCAGGCCCGGGCATGCAGAGGGCTCCCCGGCAGGCAGCAGTGACAGCCCATGCAGACCCTGTCCCCAGCCCCTGCCCTGCCTGCCACCAGCCCCCGGCACTGCGGGAAGACACGTGGTCATCATCACCAAAAGATGTCTTGAATTAAGAGAGGGAGATGGAGGGGTGAAGGTCCCGCTGCTCTGCAAACTGGGGACCTGTGCTGGTGCCCAGCGTGCTGTCTCCTCCATCCCAGGGGACACCAGGGATGCCCTCCTCACCCAGGAGGACTGGCCAGGCTCCCTGCACTGGAGCCACAACGTCCCCTGGCAGGGGGACATTAAGGAGGACATCACCATCCCCAGCGTTGCCAGGAGACTGTCCCCAGCTCCCCTTCGCTTTCAGCTTCCCTTTCTTTTCCCTTTTAATAACAAGAAGGCGGGGGGGGGGGAGGAAGGTCAGGCATCCCGTGTGACGTCGTGGTTGCTGAGGAAACACGTTCGAGGCCTTTTCCTTGTATTTATTTATTTTCACAAAGCCCCACACCATCTCCTCTCCGTTCTGGCAGTTGCTGTTCAGAGCAGCACCGGGGAGCAGGGGCAGGGCAGGTTCCCACAGCCCCCTTCCCAGGGCTGAGGGGTGCCTGGACCCTCTGGGAAGCGATCCTTGGGGTGCACATATCCCCCCTAGCTCTGGTACAGGGAGGGAGAGGCCAGGAACGGCCACCCCGACCATCCCCATGGGATGAGGTCAAACAGCGTGTGTGTCCCTGAAGCCCAAAGCCATGCTGGTGTAGCACGCTGCCAACGCCTGCTTTTCCCAGCAGGTGAAATTGCCTTGAGGAGAAATTTTTTTTGACCTGGAGAGAGATTGCCCTTGTTTTCCTGCCCTGCTTTCTAAGAAGCATCGTCCTGTGAAGGATGGGAAACGGAGCATGGCAGATGTGGGACCTGGCTGCGTGGTGCTGGGCCACCCTGGGAACCGCAGGGCCCTCCAGGAGCAGCAGCATTGCATTTTGTGGCTAGTTGGGCAAAATTTCGTGGTCATCTGCTGTGCAAACAAAAACGGTGTTTGCACATCTCCTGGCAAGGCAGGATGAGTCCCCGGCTGCCCTGCAGCACTTTGCTCCCCAGGGGTGTGGGGACCATTCCCTCGCCTTCTCTTCTCTCCCGGGACTCTCCGTCTCCCAAACCACACCGGGATGCCACGCATCCATCCAGCTCATGGCATCCCTGTGCATGCTGACATGGGCGTGGGGCAGAGCACGGGAGCCCTGCATCGTTCCCAGACTGCAGAAAGTTGCCATACCGGTGGAAAGCTGCCGTATCGGTGTGCAGCACCAGCCCCGGTGATGAGCTCCAGCCCATACGGGGGGATGGACACACTTCAGAGGGCAACTGCGACTCCTTAGAGCTGATGAAAGCCCAGAGCAGCTGAGAGCCCTGGTGGGAGGCTGCTGTGTGTTTCCCAGCCCCAGCTCTGTGCAACTGGGGTCATGAGAAGGGGAATTGGTGGCGGCCAGGCAGATCTCCGGGGTTTTTCAAGGCAAGAAAATAAGGAGAAGAAGAGAAACACCTCTCCAAACTTAAATCCGATCCCTGCAGCAAGTCTCCTGCCCAAGTGACTGAATCCACAGTCATTGCCAGCTCCGTGTCATTGTGCCCGTAGGCTTGGGAACACCCTGGCAGTATCCCTGGGATGGGAGGAGACGAGAAAGACTTGTCCCCAACAGCCTCCAGCTTACACTGCCACGCTGCTGGGGACCCAGCAAAGCCACAGTGATGCGGCTCACTCAACACGGCAAGTCCGGGAAGCCACAGGCGGCCAATTACACACCAGCTGGGTGCTTCGATGCATTTTTGTGCTTTAGGATTGAAAAAAAAAGATTGCAAAAGACACAGAGAAGTTTAAAACCTCCTGCACGGCACAAACATGAATGTGTTCGTGGGATGGTGCATGGGAAGCAGAGCCCTGAGGGGCTCCCGTGCACCTTTTTCTCCCAGATGCTATGCAGACAGGCTATATGAAGATGGGGGGCCTGGTGGGGACCCAAGCAGGGGTTATTCACTGCAGCCCCAAGGTTTTTGCCCGCCCTGCTTGTGCCTGCTTCCCCCTGGCCCCTTTCCCAGGGAGACAGACTGAAAAGGGCTAGTGCAGCAGGCTCCAGCCGGGAAAACAAAGAGCCCCTTGTCCCAGGCAGCCGGGGCAAAGTGCAGAGTCGGCTTCCCAGGCTTGTTCCTTTCTCCTTCTCTTTCTCCCACTCTGATTTTTTGTGGCTTTAGGGGGCTTTACTGAGCTTTTCAAAGATTTTTATCCGAGAAAAAAGTTCTGACCTTGAAAATCATGCAGATGTGCCTGGCTCTTGCTTTGCCAGGGTAGAGGAGAAGAAGGGAAAAAGGAGATTAAATTAAATTATTTCTTGAGAGGGCCCACGTGTGAACATTGGAGCATCTGAGCTCTCCTGGGGGCACCAAGACAACCTGCATCAGCCACTCCATGGGCACCATGCACTCACATGGACAGAGCCATGTGACACTTTGCAGGAAAGCTGTCCCCTACACACATGGAGCAGAATGGTTCTGATGGGGACAGAGGCCAGGGTTCAGGAGAGATGGAGTTGAGGTTGGTCTTTGACACTGACTCTTTGGCTGGCCTCTGCCGCATCATTTTCCTCTCACCCCCCTTTCCCCTTCCCCAAGCAAGGATAGCAATTTTGCTATCTTTTAGGCAAGCTGACGGAGGAATAATGTTAGGAGGGTGTGAAATCACTAAGATATGGATAGGGAGGCATGAACTGGGCTCCCATTGAGCACCTCATCCCTGCCCTTGGAAAGAGCTCATCCAACACCTGACACCCTCAACCCTGCTACAAACCAGGCTATACACATGACACACAGCTGTGTATCTACACACAGGGGAGCTGGGCTCCCGCTGTACGTCACTGAGGCCATGGCCATCACAGAGTCAACACATCCCCTCCACAGCCCGTGAAAACACGAAGGGGACAAAGGAGTAGCCGGCATGTCCAAGGCTGCTCTCAGGTGATGTGAATCTCCCCAAGACCAGCTAATGTCTACAGGTTTCACCTGCAAATGGCTTATAAGAGGGCTGGGCTTGCTCAGGAGTTGGTTTTTGGAAGTGGGGTGCTAGTTTGCTGTGTCCCTACCCTCCTGCCCAGGGAGTTGGGGTACTTGCAGGCTGTGTGCCCTGTTGGGTAGCTCTTAGGCAAAGGGAGGGGATTTCTCCTTCTCCTTGTGACTGGGTGTTGCAGCTGCTTTTAGTGTAATAGAGGAAGATTGTATCCTGGTGGTGGTATCTCATCAGAGTGGAAGAATGGAGAAAGCATTTGCTGGATGCTGGCCAGCAGTGGTGGTAAGTCCTGCTGGGGGTCTTTGCATTGTCCCTTGGTAGAGCAAGTGTTGTGATGCCTGAGTGATGGAGCAGATGTGTCCCTGTAGGGCAGCCTGGCCCCAGACCCCTCTCCAGTGAATGGTCTGGGATTGCCCCCATGAGCCCAGAGGCTGTGCACCCAATGCAGGTGCTGGGGCTTGGTCCTCAGGCTTGTGCTCACACGGAGCTGCTGTGGTGGCATCCCCGTAAGCTGGGGCTTGGTGTCTGCTCTGCTTTTGACCTGTAATCGGGTAATGTTCCAGCTGCAGTCCCTGGTAAGAGGCTCCATCCCCTTGAGCTCCTTTGTTGTTCATAATTAGATCAGTCCTGGGGAGCTCTGTTTGATGGTGCAGGGCTCTGAGTGCTGCCTATGTATGGGACACAGTCACAGGATGCAGGAGACCAAGCAGGACCACAGGGCTATATTCAGGGTCCCCCTGGAGTCCAGGTCATCCACTCTGCAACTTGATAACATGGGAAAGGCTCAGCAGTCCTCCTCTCCCCACTACGGCTAGAGCTCCCAGTGCAGAGCCCCCAGACTCTAGAGTACCACAAAGCTGCTTTATCCAGCCCAGAAGCACTCGAGAAATCCTGTTTTTCCTTCCTATCCATTGACAACGGAGTGTTTGCCACTGAGAAGCAGAAATGCAAAGGCTCAGGCTGATGCTGCCCAGCATCGCCATCTGCAGAGCCACCCACGCGGGCATGTGCATGGCTGCGTGGCACCCCCTTAAGAGCTGAAACCTCTATTTTCATGCCCGTTCCTCAGTGCTTGCATGCTCCTACGCGAACATATGGTGCTCCTGGTTTGGAAACCTGAGCTGTGTGTGCTGTAAGCTTGTGGGTCTGCTCCCTGGGCTGGGGAGAAGGGGCAGTCAGGGCAAGCCTGCTCCTTTGACTCCAACCCATCACACGGGAGAGGGGCAGGAAGGCTGACAGCAAGAGAGCACAGCATTTTCTTTAGTCCTGCCTCCTGGTGTTGTGCAAAGAGCTGGCAGCTTGGGTAGGGAGCAGAAAATGAAAGGCTTTTCATCTAAACCAGTATTTTTCAACCTTTCTTATGGGTAAATTAGCAGAACGCTGGATTGCTGGAGTAACCTGCCCAGGTGCCCCTGGTGCAAACCTTGCTTCCACAAAGCAAGTAACAACGGGCTGGGCTGCAGAAAGAATCGTCATTCATCACCTCTGATTACCCTCATCCCAGTTTTGCTTGTTCCTAGCGCTCTGACGTGTGGTAACACCCTGGGCTAGCTATAGACTGTTCCCTGGCACTATACAGCCTGCATGCCCTGCAACTCCGCTTGCTGACTTAGAAATGCTCCTGGACAGGGACCATGTGTTCGGCCATGTCCATGCTGTACCTGGCTCTGAACCACAGGCACAGATGTCCCCTGTGAAGGGATGGGGAAGGCATCACCCTGGCACATCCTGCTGCAGCAGCAGTGGGTACCCGAGGGGCCGAGGTTGGCAGGAGGGAATATGCTGCTATTTCCCTGAACACACCAGGGACTACACCAAGGGTATGCCAGATTCCTGCTCCTTGCTCCTCACCCTAGCAGAGCCAAGCATGGGAGGCTCCAAGCCAGGCTGGACTCAGGCACAGACCATTTCTGCACCCTTGAGAGCTCATATATATCTAGCAGGGGTTGGTCTGGTGGGTGGAAACTCTGCAGGTAATTCCCAGCAGTGTCATAAATGTCCATATTCCCATCCTCTGTGCAGGGATATTTATTTTTCTCTCCAGCAGGCTTTCTGCTCTTTATGTAGATGGTATCTCTAACTCTTCCAAGGCAATTCATGACCCTGCAACTACAGCAGAGCTGTTTGTTTATTCACAACAGATGGGATTGGTGAGTGTTTCCCAAATTACTTTCTGAGCTGGGACTTCTTGTTTCATTTGGTACTTATGAGACCTCCAACAACAGCTGATTAGTCACAAAATGACTCTGATGTCCCAGGTGTTTTGTGAATGTTAGGAGGGCTGTTTCCAGAACTGAAAATTCTCTGTTATTCACTATTTGCTTGTTTGGAAAGTCAATGTGCTTGTTCCTTGCTGCTTTGTCTGCGTTGTCCTGAGCACAGGAGTTAGTGGGATAAATCCTGAGCTGGCTCTGCTTGCTTACACTCTGCAGCAGCCCAAGGTGGGCAAGAGCGAGCATGACCACTGGTCCCTCTGCCTGCTGGCAGAGGATTTGGACAGTCTGGGGGCTGGAGCCTTCCCAGCCTCTAACCCTGGCTGTGAATTTACATGAGCAGGTTACAGCTTCTCAGGTCTGTGAGATCTCCCCATGGCGTGCGCTGAGAGGCAGGGCCAGGCTCTCATCTGGGATTCCTGGATGCTACTCCAGTACAAGTGTTATCTGTAAATTATTCAGCAAATGCCTCTGGACAATGAAGGCACAGAAGAATCATCATGCATTTCACCAGCCAGGCAAGCAGATACTAGGATTTCCATTAGTATTTGCAACAGAGTAAGGCTGTGTCTAATGCTATGGTACCAGCCGGTGCTGCTTAGCACATCAGAGGAGGTAACTGCTTGCCCCTGATGTGCCGATCTGTCTCTACATAAAATCCTTCCCTTGGCAGAAGCAAGCCTGGACTATAAATTTGAACAGGGGCACAGACTTGGATCCAAACTCTCCTGAAGGTCAGCACTGCTCAGCTCAGCTAACTGGCATCTGAAGCAAACATTAGGAGTATGACGCTTGTGGTATCATGTTATGAAAAGCTGCAGTGCACAGAGCCCATCAGACTCTGGATTCTCACTGCATGAAAAAGTCGAGGTTCAATTACACCTGGAGAACCCCAAAGGGAGACCTGAGCTCTATGTGGTCAAGTCTCCTTTGCTTTACTCACTATTGCTCTGAGCATCCATCCCCTTGCAGCATCTCTGTGGGTACTCAACCAATCTCCTTTTGCAGCCAAGCACTGTTCAAGAGCAATGAATTGAAATAATAGTTGTGCTCTTTTTCCCTTCCTTTCTGTAGGAGTTGTAGTTGGTTTGCATTGCTTTGTCTTGCTGTGGAGCTGGGGGTGTGGGAAGGGAAGAGGAGGGGAAGGCGAGCAGTTCTGGCAGAGCCCCGTTTCTCACATACACTGACCCACTGCGCTGGGCAGAGGCTTGAATTTCCCATGCATTGTGTTGGCTGCTGCCTTGTGAAGCTGGCCATAGTGAGCTGTGCCAAAGAATCACATCAGGCTGATATCCAACACCAGCTGAAGGAGGGAAAAGTCCATCGTGTGTCTGTTTCCCAAGCAGCCAAGAGGCTGTCCTTCCCCCAAAAGCACAAGGCACATCTCCAGTGTGGTGATCCCCACCTGAGCCTGTCCTACCATGTCCCCTGACCCTCCTAAAGGAGGGAACGGGGCAGTTTAAGGGAATACCCCATCACAAATGATGCTCTGTTGCCTTCCAAATATCTGGCACCAATGATAAGTCTACCCTGAGCATCTAAACCCACATGAGATGAACCTACCAGTGCCTGCTTAAGAGGGTATCTGAGTCAACCTGGCCCCACAGAGCAACCAGTATGGTACTAGTCAGTGACACCAGGCAATCCTGATTTTTCCCTAGGTGTTTTGGGGGCCTCCCCATCTTTTGGAGCCATGCCTTTTGCAGCAAGGGGATCTGCTCAGCTGGGGGCAATCTGGCAGATCTTGCTGGGGACGGTGGAATGGGGCTGGTGCTTTTGTGGTGAGGAGCCCCTGCCTCTTGAGCAGCTCTGAGCCATGATATCAATGCAGAAAGCCTTTCCCTTCTAAGTGCTTCATCCCACGCGGGCTGTGGGGGAAGCAGAGCTCTTGGAAAGCTTCTCAGTGTGTGTGGGAGCACGCAAGGGCTGTTTGCGCTTTCATTGCAAAGCAAATGGGGACCACATCTTCCCAATGCGGTAGCTCTGCTCGGGCTGGCATTGTTTTTCTCGTGTTTAGGGTCTGAACACCCCAATGTTTTCTCTCCCCCCCCCCCCCCACCCCATTCCTGCTGTTTCTCCTCTCTCATGTGGAGATGTTGGAGGAGGAGTCAGCAAATGTCTCCTTGCTCAGTAATTACAGGTGCAGGGAGCAACAAGGCAGGTCTTCCCAGCTGCCTTTCCCTGCTCGGAAGATTTGCTTCTAAGCAAATGTAGAGTTCTGATCTCCATCTCCTTGTGCCGGCAAGGAGGTGGCAGTGGCTATGTTGCACACACTGGGCAGGCGAGGACAAGGCTGGACCATGCACCTACAGAGGCCCCTGCTCTCCATAACCTCCTGCTTCTGGGCTGAGAATTTAGTGTGGATTTTCCTGGCTACTCCTCTCTGTGTTACTCTGCGCAGGGCAAGGCAAGCAAACGCAATAAGATTTAGAGCCTTTTACGTGAACAAATCAAATCATGAACTGCTATCAGTTTATTAGGATGATTCAGTGCCCTGCGCAGCCTGCAGCTCCCGGCAAACCCCTCTCTGCTGGCTGCTCCAGGGCTGCTGAAGCCAGCCAGATACAGCAGCTCCCCACTTAATCATGTTTCCTTTCAATTATGGCTCTGGATGGCCCAAATCTGGGAAGCATTTTGTGTCCCTGCAGGGACATTGGGGCTGAGCTGTAGCCCCATGGCAGCTACGTGGGCAGGAGGCACCAGACCAGGTCTGAGTAAAAAGTGGGACAAAGCAGGGTCAAAGCCAGCAGTGAGGTGGAGGAGGGATCGGTTACCAGCTCGGGGTAACCTGATTGATGAGTTTAAGTGAGGAAAATGTGACTTGCACCAATCTGTTGCTCTGGGGCGAAACCAGCCCATTTCGGTGAGCTGGGAGAAAGGTAGAAGAGGAAAGGGTAGAGCGGGGGAATAACTATCTGGTGGTTGGATGAAGCAGGAAGAATCACATCTGCTTGCACCCTGTAACTGCGTGCTGCTGCCAGCATCATGGCTGAATTTGGCCTGTCAGGCAGGAGATGGATATCGCTTGCCACAGTGCAGGCTGTGAGCGGCACAGAAAGCCTTGCAGCAACTGTGCTTTTTAACTCTCTTTCCCCATGGTGGCAGGCAATGGAAGAACCTCCAGGATCCTGCAGCAGCAGAGCAGAAACCACAGAGAGTCTCATTTATAACCCTAACCTGCTGAAATGGCATCACCATGCATCCCTGTTCCCACCATGGTGACAGCCCCCTCGCTTTGCTTTCTTCCCCTCTGCCCCAGCTGCAACGCTCTGTCTCCAAAGCCCAGCCAGGAGGGATTCAGGGACACCCCTGTGCCCCTCCAGCCCTGAGTTTTCTCCTGGCAGTTCACAAAACGCTCCCACATTGATTGCTGCCTTTCATCTCTTTGTTCAAAGCCCAGTGCCTTCGCTGCAGCTTTCACACAACAGGTCTTTCATCACCACACTTTATTTTATTTATTCTTTTTGGCGGCTGTATCAATGGCCAAGTTCCTCCTTTCTTGGTCCTCACTCAAAATTAGATAAAATTACATTAGAAATGAAGCGGTTCCAGGCTTTTCCATGACAAGAAAAACTTTCTGCTGGTTTGTGTGGTTGGTTTTTTTGTTGTTTTTTTTTTTTTTTTCCCCAAGGAATGCCACAAACAAGTTTCTCATCGTCTGAAAAGATGTTGCAAGATGCTTCTGATGCCTTGAAGGGCATGTGCCACCATGAGCCCCGTGGCTCCTGCTCACCCCAGGCCCCATCACAAAGCTCAGTCCCTGTTACTTGCAGCCCAGGAAAGCTGAAAGAGCATCTCCAGCACAAAGGAAGGAGTGGCTTCTAGGGTTTCTTCTGGGATATGCCACAGCAGAGCATTTCTGTGGAGAGCTGGTGTGTGTGGAGCACGGGGTGAGGGGGACGAGGATTAGCCAACTGTTATTTTTAAGCACTAGGCTAAGAGGATCTCTGCAGTGATGTAGGAAGCTTTGGGTTAGCATCATGTGCTGGTGACTGCCTTGGTGTGACTCGGGGTGAAAGCCAAGGGAGCACCCATCTCCTGTTCCCTGTCCAGCCCTGGCACCCAGCAAGAGGTGAGGGATGCCCTGCAGACCTGACCCTTCCCATGCCCTGCAGCCCCTGCCCTGCCTGTGGGCTCTATCCCTGCAAGGCACTGTGTAACACCTCATCCCCACCTAACAAATTGTTTCCAGAAAGGACCATGACAAGGTTTGAACACGTTGATTTTTGGATAAATCAAGCAACATGTTCCAGATGGAGTCTGCTGGGTGGGACTGAGGTCAGGGGGAAGCCTCTGTACCACTGCTGTGGGGCAAAGGCACAGTTTTGCTCCTGCTCTGGGAGTACAGAGCTTTGCTTGGCTCTACCTTGCCCTGTCCTCTGCATGCCAGCTGGGAAAAAAGTTTTGAATTTTCTATTTTCACAAGGAGTTTTGTACCAGATGCGTTATGTAGACCGGCTGGGTACCTCCTGTGTCTCCTCCAGGCAAAGGTTATTAGAAGGCAGCTAATGGTCTTGGAGCAGGTGCCCACATGTTCCAGGCAGCTTTTGGAGGTGCAAGCATGGATTTTTCCCTATGAGACACCTAGAGGGAGGGGAGCCAGTGGCTTGGGGGATGTGACAGAGGTCTCCTGCCCTTGCCCAGTCCAGGCAAACATCCTGCTTGGAGTAACCAAGAAACACCATCACCATTTCTTTCCAGACCAGTTTTTCTCTCATATCTGCCTCTGACAGGACCACTGGGAGTCTGGCAGCAGCAGAGCTGAGTGCCCCCAGGAACTGTGCCAGCCCGTGGGACCCTCCACAGCCATGAAAACAGCCCCACCACAGCCACAGGGAGCTGGATGCAAAGCTGAGCACCCCCCTGAGCCCCATCTGGCCATGCATTGCCCAGCACTGCAATCTGACTCATCCTTGGCCACCCAGTGTGCTGGAGGGCTGTGGGTGGCTGCTGTCCCCATGTCACCCACCAGCTCCCTCCAAAAGGCCACATCTGATCCCACAGCAGTGTGCATGGCCGAGTGCCCTCTGACCCTTGCCCAGCGGTCCTCAGGTTTCCCTCTACACAGGCAACACCATGAGGTTTCCTAACACACCTGAGCTTTTAAAACAAGTCCCTGCTGCTGCTGGAAAACCTCCCTGGGTGTTTCATGGAGGGAGAGAAGGACTCACCACCAGAACATCCCATGGAGCCCCCAGGGCCCGGCTGGGGGAGCCACCCCGAGGGGGCTTCACCTGGGCAAAGGACCCTGGGCAGCATTGGTCCCTCCATGGAGGGTTTGCAGCCAGCGGTGGGGTCTGTCCCCACGGGGAGCTAGACTCACGGTCCCCCAGCAGCAGGAGAACAATGGTGAAGTTAGACCCAGCAAAAGGCAGCGAGAGCTTCTCAAGGATGCTCAGAATCCCTTAGGGATGCAGAAAAGCAGGTAGCCTTCTCCCAAAAGCCCAGCACGCACCTGCCCTGGGCTTTGGGGCACTCAGCAGCTTGTGAAGGTCCCTTCGGGCTCCGTCCCCGCCGGGTAGGGGCAGGGGCTGCCCTGGGGCTCCGCAAGGACCAGGGGGTCGGGGACCGCCGCACCGACGGCTTTACCTGGCATAGCGCGTCTTCTGGAAATCCAGGACCCGGGACACGAACATCGCGGCGGTGCCATGAGGGTCCCGGGGGGCGGCGGCTGCTCAGCCCCGGGCTGGGGGGCAAAGTGCTGCCCGGCGGCACCGCACAACTCCGCGGGCTCCGGCGGGGCGAGGAGGAGCAGGGGCGGCCGGCCCAGCCCCCTCCGCCCCCCCGGCTGCTCGGAAGAGCGACACCGGGAAAACAAAGGCGACCTCCGGGAGGGGGGAGCCGGCCCCGCTGCCGCCCTCGGATGTGCAAAGAGGAGGAGGAGGAGGAAGAAAAAGACGAGGCGGGGGGGGGAGGGCGGGGGGATCCCGTCCAACTCTGCCCGGCCACAGCAACCTGCACGATCTCCCTCAGCCCCGGCAGCTTTAAGCACAGCTAAAAATATTCTCCCCCCCCCTTCCCCTCCCCGCCGCCACCCCCAGAGGATCAAATAGCAGCAGATTTGAATTGAAAATGTGATTAAAGCATGGGGAGGGGCGGGGGGTAGTGCAGGCAGCCAGCCCGCTCACTGCCCACGGCGAGGTCCTCTGGGGGGGCACCGGCACATCCCTGCCCGCCCCTGGCCCGCCATCCCCAGGGAGTTGTTCTGTTTGGCTTTGCTTTTATTGATTTGCTTTTAATGAATTTCCCCCATTATTTTCCAGTGGCTCCGGAGGGGTGGGCAGCTCTGCCCCAGCCCCATCCTGTGGGATGCCCATGGGTGCCACCAGCATCCCACCATCCCTCCCTGCTCAGGAGAAGGGGGGCAAAGTAGCACAACAGCAAGGCAAGGACTGGAGAGCACAGAATCCTCACCCCATCTCCATCCAGCACTTTCACCCCTCCATCCTCCACTCAGGGAAGCTTTCACGGCAGGTGATGTCCTGACGTACATCTGAGTTTGGGCAGCACAGAGAGGGGATGCAAAAGGTGATGGAGGCTTCTCTGTGGGCAGCTGGGCATCACCTGTGCCCACCCTGTGCCAGAGAATGCAGGCACCTTCAGGCCAGCAGCTAAGGGAACTGAAAGGTGACATGAGGTCAGCAGTAACTGGAGGAGGAGAGTCCTGACCCCCCCAACACAACCTCTTCTTGCTGATGCCATAATAAGGTTGATGGGAGGAAGGTGGAACAGCCAAGGACATCTGGACACAAAGGGTTATGTTCCTGCAGCCATTTCCATGGGAAATAAAACAAACACACCCCTTTCAAAAGCCAAAACAGACAAATATTAAGGGATCCCTTCATTCCAGGCATGAATTAATCCTGGCACCCTCTGCAACCCCTTCCAAAGGCAGTTCACCCCCCAGGGGATGCAGAAGAGGTGGTGCACCAGGTGCATGCTGCACTGTGGGGCATCCTCAATGCACACAATAAGAACCCTGGTTCCCCAGTGCTGGGAGCTGGCAATGGGGTCAACCTTCCTGCACATTTCCCATCGTGGATGGAGGACACCATTGGGGACTGCGCTGGTAACAGCAGGATCCAGGAGGTGCAGGGGGAACAAAATAAGCCCCATCTTTGGTAGGACCTTCCCAGCATATCTGGGACAGCCGAGCCCCGGCTGAGAGCAGCAGGTCCAAGCTGAGATGCAGAGTGAGATCATCTCCAAAAATCTCTCCCACACTCTGCCACTTAGCTGGGAAGATTTTATTCAAGTTCCTTCCCCAGCCTTCCAGATGACAAGGCTTTGGCAAAGGCTATTTCATGATGCCTGTGCCCTGCTTTACCTTTCCTCTGGGCCTGAATAGGGGAGGGAGAGACAATGGTGATAAACCGCGTTTAACAACATAACCCCCAGCCCGCTGGCGGGGGCACTTGCAAGGGGCACCTGAAGTGAACCATCAGTCCCGAAATAGATCTGTCTCAGAGGGCAAAAGGCAAATTGAATGAAAAATAAGTTACTATTTTTGAAGCCTGAATCCAGTTGTTATGGCAACCGAAGGCTCGCGCATCCTGCTGGGGAATGGCTCTAGCCCCAGCGCTGCCTCCAAACCTGGCAGCCGGAGAATCGCAGGCAGCCGGGAGCTGCTCGATGGTGGTCGATGGTGGGATGCGGAGATGTCCACGCTCACACCACCCATACCCCACCAGGATGCATCCCCTCCCTGCGTGGCAGCTCCTCTCACGTATTGACTGTGCACAAGACCACCTTGCTTTTCTTTCCTCCTTCCCACTTTCTTGCAAAGATCTGAGTAACTGTACTGATGTTCAGGAGAGTTTCCAAGATTCAGGGGTACCCTGAATGCAGTGACTGGTTTTTTAATGTCACCAGATCAGCGGGTGGGTCCTGCAGGGTTTTCCTTTAGAAGGAGGAATGGGTCATGAAGCCCAGTGCTGCTTCCTACCCCCAATGTGCAAAGACCCAAACCATGCAGGAGTCCCATAGCTGGAGCCACCTCTGTGCATTGTCCCCTGCTCCTGATGACGGCTCCCAGAGGGATCCCAGCTGTGTATTATGTGAAAATCCACACCTTTGGGTGCCACAGTGGGGGGGGGGGGGGGGGGGGGGGGGGGGCTGAGCTCCCCTGGCAGCACACGCTGCTGTCACGTCTCCCCAGGGAGGGAGGTTTTCCTGTGTGTTCAGCTGCCGGAGCCAGCAGGTAAGAAAAGACAATTTGAGATTAAAATCTGCCATCTCTTAGCAGGAAAAACCTCCTGGCAAGAGAAGACACTTTGGATGGGCAGAAGTTACGGGACACGTTGGCAGCAGCTGTAGCAGGGGCAGAGGCACGGTGGGGGCAGCGCCAGCAGCAGGGGGTGGGGAGGTGGGCAAGGGCCACCGCAGGGTGGCCGAGGGCCACTTGGGTTTAAGCCATTAGGTGTCTCCTCACCAGCAGCTGGAGGGTGGCGAAATGTGGGGGAGCCCAGAGGGTCCCGTCTGGCCGGCCAAGCTGGCCCCAGGGGCACAAACCCCAGCCCCTGCGCCCCCGGCATTAACTCTTCTCAGGCCCAAGCCCTTAATTTTGATCCGGTTTCCAGACATTCCTAGTTCGGTCACCTTTTATTTTGCCTGCAATTTGTACTGTCTCCCGACAAGCTGCTCCCTGGCTCCGGCAGCCCGTGCGTGAGTCCCCTCGCGCTGGAAGTGTCCCCTGCCCGCGCCTGGCTGTCCTGCAAGCTGGGGACCCCCAGAGCCACGACAGGGCCATCGCCCTGGGCTGCGGGCTCCCCCGAGCGGCCCTGCTGGCCCATCTGCTGAGCCTTGGGGACCTCCCGTGGCCCGCAGCAGAACTGCAGAGGCGCCGGCTCCGCGCAGCCTGACCCTGCGGGGGCTGTAGGGACCGGGACAGCAACGCGGCGGCCGCGGTCAAGGGCGGGGACGCGACGGAGGCGGGCATCGCCGGCTAGGTGATGAGTCTCCCATCCAGCCGCTGACCCCTCCGGGCCCTGCTTATCTTCAGGACGCCGCTGCCCTCCCTCCGCCCTTTCCCCAACCAAGTTCGGCGCCGCCGGCCGAGCGCAGGCGCGAGCCCTCCCGCCTCGCAAGGGGCGCATGCGCGCCAGCAGTACGGCGGCCGGGAGGGGGCGGCCGGCGGGGGCCGACGGGGCGGGGGCGGGGCAGCGCAGGCGCGGGGCCGCTCCGCCGCCCGCAGCGTAAACAAGGGGCCGGCGGGGATGAGGAGGCCGTGGGTGCGCGGCGGGGGCCGGGGCCGCCGGGGCTGAGGTGCGCTGCCCGCTGGAGGCGTTCCCCCCCGCCGGACGGGGGTGGCGAGGGCCTTCCCGCCATGAACTTGGCCAGTCAGAGCGGCGACGCCGGCAGCGGCCATCTGCTCTTCGCCAACTTCAACCAGGACAACACGTAAGGGGGCGGCGCCCGGCCTGGCCGGGGGGCCCGGCCCGACCGGAGGGCCCGGGCGCGGGGAGGAGGCCACTTGGGAGGGCTGCGGCCGGGGGGCGCTGAGGGGGCCCGGCCTTGGGGGGGGGGCGTGGCAGGGCCCCGCCGGTGCCACCCGCCGCAGGCTCTGCCCTGGCAGCCGCGGAGCGGGGCCGGGGTCCCCCTCGTCCCCGCAGCGAGGGGTGGGGGGGCGGCCCCTCAGCCTCCCCTCTGGAGTGTGGGGCTGCAGGGGCCGGTGGCGCAGGGCTCGGGGGCAGCCTGGCGCCGTGGGTGCAGCCTGATGCTTTCTGCGGCCCCCTGACTTGCCCTGGGGCGCCTTCCCTGCCCCTGCTTTGGGGCATCGCTCGTTTTGCTTTGGGAAAGGGAGGGAGAGCTGGGTCTGCTTTCCGTGAGGGGTAAACCTCTGGAGGGCCTGAGGTGACACGAAGACTCTGGTCTTCCAGGAGGCGCAAAGATTTCATCCCACACCTTGTTAGAGTTATCTTTTCATACAGCCTTTTTATTTTCACCTGCTATCGGTGTTGAAGCATTATGCCTTGGGCTTGAAGGTATTTGCACGAGCCCATGCTGCTTTTGGTGTTGATTTTGAAGAAGACGTCTTTCTCATGTGCTCCTTGAAATCGCACTTACTTTTTTTGTATTTCAATTCTAGAAGCAGTCAGTTCATGCTGTACACCTTGCAGGTTATTTAACCGTTGCAGCATATTTAAACTAATCAGTGCATATTAATTTTTCTATAGGGTATTAAAATGCAATATTTTTCAGTTTAAGAAATCCCTAATAGTTGGAATTGGAGTACTAAAGATCCTTTAAAGAAAGATTTGACTGTCTTAAATACCTGAGGGATGAAACAGGGGGGGGCAGTAACTGAAAGAACTTGTACTTGGGAAAGGATGAGTTTTGTTTTAGGAAGTGAGTAAGAGGAAATGAGCTCAGCTTGGCATCACAGAGCATAATCCACCTGTGTGGTGGTGGTTTTTTATTTTAACAATTTATTTGTTTGTTTTACAAGCAGCAACGTCTTGTCCTCACCAGAGCGATCTATGACTGTCTTCAGCATGTATTGTATTGTATTGTAGCACATGGGAATTGTGAAGACAAGATTATTTATGGTGACAGCCAAGATTGAGGAGAAAGGTCACGTCACAGAAGGAAATACTGTGTTTTGTAGGTTTTGTTGGGGGTGAAGAGCTGAGCAAGTGGAGCTGGATAGACTTGAAATGAGAAGCTTTGAATAACTTATGGTAAATGGGGGGGGGAGCAATAGTCTGCCATTTATTGTAAGTAAATAACTACCCATGTATTGATTCGAGCCAAAGTTTTTTGCAACTACTTTTCACATTTTTTCATCAAGTAAAATATAGAGCTCATTTGGTCTTTGTGTGTATGAAACATGCCCACGTTTTACTCGGATACCATCCATTTTTTACCTATTACTAGACAAAACAAGTCATAATAACTAGGAAATGTCACTTCTTTCTTTTGCAGTTTATAAAGATCATTATATACGTTTTTGAAGTTAAACTGTGCCATCCAACATTGTGATCTAAAAGCATTAGTACCTCTTCCTTAGAGCAACTGCCTGTTTTCAGTTGTACCTTAGCCTTGTGGAGAGCTGTAGGTACTTAAAGATCACAGAGTTGTGACAAAAAAACCCTCTTTTGAACAAGAGAGCTGCAGGCTTGACTTGAGAACAAACCTGAGACACAAGTAAAAAGAAAGAAAATGTAATACAGACTTATTATTGTTTGGTTTGTATATCTTGAAATCAAGAGTAAAGTGTGTTTCCTTTTTAACTTTGAGTTTACTGGGAGGGAGGACAACAACTGGCTAGTGATTTCTTTCCTCATCTGTGTATGCAACTTTGCTACTTTTCTCCTTCCATTTTCATAAATATCCAAAAAGCATTCTTCAGTTTCTGTGTCTCAGTTGAATTTGGTTTTGGTTGTTTTTTTATTATATTCAGCATTCTAATGTCTGTTGTACAGGTAGATGGATATATATATTTTAGTAATAATTAAATATGTAAAGCACCTTGAGATTAGCTGACAAGAATTTTGGTGATGTATCTTTTTATGTTATCCAGACCCATATATCTCTGCCGTTTGAAGTCTTGGGATACTAGGTCTTTTGTTTAATTTTGGAATATTTTTGCATTTTTAGATATCCATTATAGAAACTACATAAATATAAAAAGGCTCCTTTTCATATTTTTGTCTCAAAATTGAGAATAATTTAAAAGGCCACTTACTTTAAGACAAATGAGATGGTTGGATGATGTTGAATAAGTATTCCTTCTTTCTAATAGAGTCTTGAAGAAAAGTAGTAAGTATAAAACCAGTCTTGCAGATGTCTTTGAGCAGCTTCTTACTAAAATACTTCTCTGATGTGGTAAGTGACCCAAACAACCAAGTTGCATTCCAGTTCTTAAACTGAGTAGAATTTAGTGGTTGTGTAAGTTCTTTAAACTGAAATTTATCTGATTTTTTTTTAAAGTATTTTTTCTTTTTCCCCACCTCTGATCTCTCTTAGTTTCTTGTTTGAGTAGAGAAACAAGAAGTCAGCTCTCCGAGTTTATTAGTATACTGTTCTATATATCTAGATCACTGTTTACCAGGCTGAGAGTGAGCTGAAAAGAGCTCAACAGAAATGAATTACACCTTCCCATGCTAGGCCTCAGAAAGCTTACTTATTTTCAACTTATTACAAATAACTGCAGTCCTTCTCCAGACATGGAAGGTAAACAAATGCATATTCTTTCAGCCAGTATATGAAAGACAAGCTTTGTTTACATCTTCCCAGTCAGTAGAGCTCACATCATGTTTTAAGGCGTGCTTCAGTAATTAGAAAAATCGCTGACAAACAAAACTGGAAAATAAATTACATGAGTGCATTGCTGTTGTTGCATTTAAAGCTTTTACCTTCAACTTAACAAGGTGCCAGTTCCACTCTTGCTCATATGTACTTCGCTTGCCTAGGCAGCAGAGCCAATTGCCTTGTATTAGGAAAAGGCTAGGTGCTGGTAAAAATAGGTGTGAGGCTAACTTTTCCTAGGCTTTATGAAGGGTTGATAATTATTGTTTCCTGTAGGAAAAGGAGATGAGCTTCATGATGGTTTTTAGTCTTGGGAAATTTGATTGCTGGTAGTTAGAAGAATTTGTCCACATAAAAGTCCCTGTTGCTTTTCCCATTTGTGGCAGTCCCTGGTGGCTGAAGCAGGTATCCTCTATCTTGCTTCTAGTTGGTTGTTTTTCCCAGTCTTAACTTCTGGGTTTTTTAATGTTCATTTGTGGATACTGTATGTGGTGATACTGTCTTTTGGAATAGTATGTACGTTATTGCAAGTGTTGTCTTGCCTCTTTATTCCATATTGCCCTAAGCTTTATTTATGTGAGAGTTTTGAATTATTGGCTGGGATTGGAACTCTGCCTGAAAATACTCCACCTATAATGCAGCAGAAGTGGTTGGTTTGTGGCTTCTCTTTTGATATAATATGTTTTCATTAAATAAAAACATGGAGAAGGTAATTTTCAGAAGATGTTGGTGTGCTTGTTTTGGACCTAGCCCTTTTCCCCAGTGAATCAATCATTGCACAACTCAGCATGACTGGCGTTCTCTGATAGAGGCAGAAGCTCCAGCCTGCAGATGAAAGTGAAGTAACTGATCAGAACTCAGATGTCCTAGCAAAACCGTGCAGCAGAAGCTTGTGGGTGATCTCAGTGCTAGGTAGGTTTTAGCAGTTCTAAATCTCGATCATGTGGTAAGAAGTACCACTTAAATCCAAGTGCTCTGTGTATTACTTCTGGGAGAACTACTAAAACTGAGCACAGATACACTTATGAAAAATTAAAGTCTCCTCACAGACTCATACAAGCCTTAAAACCCATAAGGGAAAGGCATAATATAGTAGAAATTTGTGGCTTTTTAGGCAAAACATAACTTCAGGATCTCAAAATCTATATCTATAAAATAGGTAAAAATTTCAGTATTTAAACTGTTACACAAATATTTACAGAGAAATGCTTTGGAAGAACTTTAATCTGAACACCATAAGTTAATATTGTCATTTACTAAAAACACTCCTACCCCACCAAAAAAAAACAAACCACAACCCAAAGAACCTGCTTGTGAAATAAAAAAAAGAAACCAAAAGAACCTGCTTGTAAAATAATGCAAGTCAACAGACTGTAGAGAAGTTTTAGTCGCCTTTTTAAAAATAAGTAATCACGTGACAGCATTTGGAAACAAAATAGTCACTGTAGTTTTGAAAACAGACTGCTGATGAAAGGACAAAAGGAAGCCTTGCGTTTGGACCTGTAATGAAAACACCGGTGTATGCCTTACTTGCAGGGTTGTCTTTAGTCTCCGCTTTCATTTGCGTATGGAGTTACATGTAACAGGTATCAGTCCATATATCTGTTCTTTTTGATTTAATTCTGCCCTTTTTTTCTCCAAGTAAATCAGTTTTATTCTCTGCTCCGAGCAAAAGATTATAGCTCTAAAGTTGTATAGCACGCTCCATGTTGCAGAAGTTGTATTCTGGTTCCCTTTCTATGCGACGTTTGGATCTCTAGTAAACTGCTTGTGGTGGGAAGAACAAGGGTTAGGTGCTGGGCATTTGCTCCTCAGCCTTTGTTTCTCTGAGGTTCAGGTGTCATTCTCCCGTGATCCTTGAGGACAGGAGAGCTTTTTATTCCAAGGAGGCTTTAATGCTAAACACACACACGCACACAAAAAAAAAAGGAAGGAAGCATAATCGTGTAACTCTTGTGCTCAGGGAAGATCGTTGAGAGACGAGACGCAATTGTATGTCATGTTACTTGCTGTTGTTGCAGTGGAGATGGCAGCTGAGGTGGGCTTGCCAGAGGAGCAGTTCCTCGGTGTGTGACAATTTGGACAGGAATTTGGCCTGCGAGTAGTTGTGTTTGCTTGGATTAAGAACTTCCTGTTGTCCCAGCCTGCGGCTGCATGTTAAGTGATGAGCAAGTGTGATCTTTGCTATAGCAGATTTAAGTTTGTGTTGGTTTTCTTTTAATATAAGAACAATGGGAAAGTCTTGTGAGTTGTCGGAGTGTTGCTGACAAATGTTGAACATACGAGTTTCTGTATCTAGCTCTTGCCCAAAATAATGACATTCTTGACCTTTCTATTAAGACATGTCCATAAGATGTTACAACTTTGGTTTCAGCAGATACTTAGGAGGGGAAAATAAGAACATAATTACTAAGGAAACTTACTTTGCTTTATGTGGTTTTATTGATTTTTCTTTAATACTAATCTAAATCTAAATACTAATACTAAATCTAAAAAAAAAAAATCCCTTCTTCATCATAAGCCTTTGTTCACAGATGTTTTGTCTTTGGAAATTTACATTGCTTTTGAAATAAGGTGAAGCATTAGTATAATGAGACTGTATCTAATGAAAGTAGGTTCTATTAACCAGTTATTTAAAATAGTAATGACTTCTGTAGTTGTTTGTACTGCAACTGGTTTTAATCTTTGAGAGAGCTGCCCGTAGCAGGATCTTTCTGATTGATGTAGAATATTTCTGATTAATAGTTAAGGTCCTTTATGATACAGAAAGGGAAAAACTGGTTTTCTTCCTTCTGTGTGTATATTAAAGAAGGAAAAGAAAGCCTGTATGATTCTAACCCACCTGAAAAAACTTGTTTCTAAGGAGTCAGAGAGATTGGACCAACTGATTTCCCACTCTAGGTGAGTGTGCTTACAGTGAATGTCAGCATCTTGAAATGAGTGTGTGAAATATCTTCCAACACTGTTTGCTTGATGAGGTTAGTTTTAATTATTTATGACAGCCACTCTTGAAAATACGCTCAAGATGTATGTAGTGTTGGATCAGACTACAGTATTATCTTTGGAAAAAAGTGGGTAAGCACAGTTTCATAAATCATGGCTATATTGGTAATTTTGTACTGAGTAGACAACCTTCATGATGAAATAGCTCAAAGTCTACAATCTAAGGTATGTAATAGAGACTGCACATAATAGAGCTAAAAAACATCTGCGTGTAGCATAATGTTAGAAGAAAAAAGGCAGGTTTTTTGGATATTTATTTTATTTTCAATTTCAGTCTCTCATCAGCTTCTGAAAATTGGTGATAATAAAGCATAACGCCCATGTTGTTAAAGGAGCTTCTGATAAACTACAGTAGCTTCTTGTTGGCCACTGTCTATTTGAGCAATAATTGAATGGCTTATTGATCATATTTCCTCCCCGTATGGTTATACATTTTTTTGGAGGTGAGGTAATTTTGGCTAGATACTTGTTTTGTGGATTTGGTCGTTCAGATAGCTATCAGCTGTCTTAAGGGCTTAAGTGTAATATCAGTGCAGGGGAAGATGGGGGATTTAAATCGTTGTGATTATGCTGGTATAACTCAGCCTAGCGAGTTCTCTTATTACATATAAAAAGCCTTTTTCCAGCAGTTTCATAAGAAGTAATTTGAGAGTATATTAAAAAAATAAAAGAAGCCCTCTGAAACCAAGAGTGCTGTTCTAGAAGAAAAATGGGTTGTTTTGCACTTATGCTTGTATACTGAAATGGGTTTAATTACACTGACTTGAACTGTTCTGTGTAAACAGATTGTGACTTCATTACCTTGATCCTGAAAGAAAGAAGAAGAAAAAAAAAAAAAAAAAGCAGTTGCCATGGATGGAAAGGTCCATTCTGTGCTTCTTCATTTTGGCTTCCACTCAATCTAATGATTTTTTATCATGTATACAACTAGCTTTTGCCATTTAAGCTTATTTAAATGAGATATAGATAGTCAGTAGAACAAAAAAAATGGGCGTCCTCATTGGTTTCAGTGATACTGTCAGTAAAACAGTGATACACCAATATTCAGTATTCAAAGCTGTAGGTACAATACAGGAATCAATTCTGCTTAGTAATACACTCACAGATAGCTACTACATGGAATTCTCTGTGAGGAAATCATCCTGTGTCTCTTGTACATCACTTACACTGCAAGGAGTCTTGTGACTCACTTTATTTTTAACTCGGTTGAGTGCTTGTTTACCTTTGAAGTGACAGTTTTAATGTCATTCTTTGTTAAACTTTCTTTTGAGGGAGGCAGTAGGTGATCTAACAAAAGCTAACTCATTACAGTTTCATATTTTTTCATAGAATTTGGATTTTCACTGAGTTGTACAAAAGTAGTTGAGGAAAAACACTGAAATGTCTTTGACTAATCAGATACAGTCTGCTGAACATACCGATTTTGTCTGAAGTAAAACTAAATTCAGTATTTCTAAGGTGACTTAGAGAAGCCGCAACAAAATTTTGCTTTACAATTGCTTCTCTGTCTCTATGCCTAATATCCTTTTTTAATGTATTTGTTACTGAATCTGGGGAGGCTTACTTCTCTGTCCTGGTGGTGCGTATTTTAATTTGAAGATGTATACCTTCTTAAATATAACTACTTAATCAGACTGTGCCAGTTGTATATTTTTCTAGAAGAGAAGGTCATACCATCATACAGAAGCTGATTTTGTGTTTGGGGATCTTAATTTTGGAGGGTAAGCCATTTGAGGAACAATTTTTAATCTTCTGGGTACCCTCAAGTTTAAAAAGGGCTTGCTTTGGAGCTATGAGAGGAAACTATAGAAAGAGCAAGAAATCTAGGAATCTGTATTGTATTCTAAATGCAGAACTAATGATTAGTGCATCTGAGAGAGTTGTCATGCTGAGTTCAGAAGGGCATTTTGCAGGGTGACTGGCAGGGTTGGGTTTGAGCTTTGTCTTGAATGACTTGCACAGTTTGACATATCAAAATACATTTTACTGGAATTTAATTAGGTTTTCTCCTTGTGTCCTGGCAGTAAGAAATATATGAACTATAAGCATACTAATACACTTCTGCACAACTGTATTGACTGTTAATTTTCTTTTTGTGGCATAAAGTCATCCTGCACATGGGGAGGGGAATGTAAAAATGTGCCATTGTCTGCTGTCTTGATGTGTAAAGACCTGCAAGACAAGCCTAAAGGTTTTTCTAGCTTAAAATTTAAGACCAGTCTTTGACTGGAAAAGCAATTAAATGGTCTGTGAGCTAAGTGTGAAAATTGAGTAATGGGGGAAAGAAGGGTTTGTAGTCAGTTTTTTAATGTTCTACTATTGTTAAAATCTGTTCAACATCAGTGACTAGCATTTTTAAGAGGGTGCCTCTGATCAAAGATTCGGCATGAGTATTTGTAAGACTGAGACCTAACAATGTTCTCTGGAGGTGCTAGAATATCATCAAATAAAATGGGAGAAAATCAGAGTTGGCGGTCTTTAATTCCTTTTTATTTTTTTTAATATGAAAGCTCTTTTGGGGTGGTTGGGCAAGGTTGCAGTATAAAGAGGAAAAAAATCCCTAGATATCCCAGTTTAAAAGGTCTTGGAGGTCACCTCTAATGATGAGGCAATGATGTAATTGGTTTGTATTACATTATTCAAGTCATCATCTCTCCTCCACACTAAAGCTTTTAGGTTGTGTGGAGAAGTCACCAGTATGAATTGGACAGTAGGCTTACATTAAGCTGTGAACTCTCATTTCATAAAACGTGAAGCAGGATCCCACACCTGGGGTAATTCTGAAGCTATTTCACCTTTTCAGAGTCAAGGAAGCTGGCTGTATCTATCACGGCTTTTTCAGGCAAGCTTTTTATTGCTTTTCTTGCTGAGCTAACCCAACTGGAGTTTTAGAATAGGGTAAGAATCTGTCCAAGTGTAATCACAGCTGATTTAGTTTATGTTCCTGACTGGCTTGTTTCTTTTTCAGATCCCTTGCAGTTGGCAGTAAATCAGGCTACAAATTCTTCTCTCTTTCTTCTGTGGACAAATTAGAGCAGATCTATGAATGCAGTGAGTATCTTCTTTATTTCTTTTTTCTTTTTTTTTTATCCCCCCAGTTGGCATAATTTGGGAAGAATAAGACATGTTTCATTTTTTCACAGGTGGTTTGACATAAGAGGATCCTTAAGTGTATGATGAAATATCACACAAATACAGAACAATTGATTGCTGGCAGGGTAAAACTGTTTATCAGTGTTCTGTATTTCAATTTAGCTGGTATGTTGGGAAATTGGGTTTAGCTATGAGTAGAACTCTTTGCTTTTCTAATTTTATGTCCAGTGGCCAGGTTATATAGCAGCTGGGCATAAAGAAAAAAAATTACTGGTGTGAGAGTGTGTCTTTTGGGTCTTTAGACTGGCTGTTGGGGCAGGCAACCACTAATATACCTTTATCAAATAAGAAAGCAAAGTCTTGCTTATCTTTAATCCTAGCATTTGCTATTTGAAAAATGCTTTAACACGATAGCTGCCAGTTTACTCATACAAAATGGTGAATAATCCAAAATTCCCATAACTTCTCAATACTGGTCACAGTTGAGTAGGATATGAGATGGAGGGAAGCATGGGGATAAGTGGTATCCCCTGTTTTGCCAGCGCTTCATAGACCTCCCTTTTTTGAGGTGCTAATAAGTGAACTATGAATGCTATGCGTGAGTATCCTTGCTTTCATGTAAGCTCCGTGTGAACAGATGGTACCAATAGCTATGATGTCAGCATTTGTAGTAGCATCCTGGTGTACCATGCTGCGCAACAGGGTTGTCTTCAGACTCCATTCCCTAAGTGACCTGACCCTGTGGCATCTTAAATTTTGAAAATGGTGTGTGATTCAGATCACCTATTATCTGTGGTGACAGTCTGTTTCTGTACAGAGTCAATGGAGAAAAGTAATTGTGAAGTTCAAATTAGGCACCTGTGGTCAGGTTAAATTGTGTTGCAGCTATATCTGCCTGTGTTTGAGTCATGGTCTGGTTGTACTGGTTAATCAGTGGCTTGAATTCCATTTTATGCCGTTGAGTTTAGGTACCTGACCTCTGCAGTATGTTAGGCACTTACAGTATCTGGCCTGATACCACCCCAGGAGACTCAGTGAAGATGACTCCTGTTACACAAGACACTGAATAAACATATTGAGAGAGACTGAACTGAACTTTGTAAGACTGCTTCTTCTGGGTGGTCCTTGAAAGAAAAAGTACAGATTAGATAAGTGCCTTGCTCAAAATCTTGCAATAAACCAATAAAGCAGCTGGTTTGGGGATTTAGACCTGCCGATTCCAGTCTTGCCTTCAAACTGTTCTGGGATGCCTGTGTTGGCTTAACCTCTTTTTGATATTTTAAGGGTTTTTTCCATGAGTGTTAAGTCTGTAAATACAGAGCTCAGTGTGTGAGGTAATATTAGTAGAAAACTTGATGGTTTGACCTCCATAAGCCAGCCTGTCTTGACCTTTGCTCGTAGGGCATGTAGTGCCTGCAGCAGGTCTAAATATTTGAGATCATAATTTTTTCTATGCAGTTAAATAATGTTCAGTCTTGAGCTTGCAAACTGTGCCTGTTTAAAATTTGATACGGAGGTGGAGGGCTTCCTATGTATTTGGTACCTCCTTTCCACAATGAAAGGTATCTTGAGGCCTCCCAGACATGTGCCTCCTGCCTCCCAGTCCAGTTTAAGTAGGTCTGAAGACTTGTTGTTTTGAGTAGTGCTTTTAAGGACCTCTCCCTCTCTTGTGTAAGATTAATCTGCCAGTTCTTGTGTAGGTGTCTAAAGTAAACTACAAAACATGCCCCAGCTGTCTTGTGTTTGAGAAAACAACTGAAAAGAATGGGAGGTTTCTGTGTCTGCTCCCATCACTGACTTCTACTGAGACTCAGTACAAATTGCCGTGCTCAGTTGATCCCCCTGTAAAAATAAGTATTAGATTGGAGGGGCTTTAAGGCTTAATGAATGCTTAAACATGTTTCATGTTCTTGGATTAAAAATTGAATAAAAGCACAGCTGATCATAATCTAGCTGGTTCTAACCAGTTCTTTTCTGTGATGCTACATGCTTGTGTTTATGAAACCGTAGTCTTATTATGTATTTGCTTGTTCTCCCCTCACTGCTGATACTGAAATCGTTTTGCAGTTCTTTTTGTTCTTACTGTATTTTGAATCTGAGTTCCTGGCAATGCTGACTTTTGTAGTGTAAAGGAGAAATAAAAAATAGAAAACACCTGTGATTAACAGCATTGCTATAGGGCTTAACTAGTGCTTCTAAACATGATTAATTCAGGTCAGCTGTGTGTAGGATGTGCAGTATAGCCTGGTGCTGTACTTGAATGGTTGCTTCTTAGGAAGCATACATGATTTGGCAGCTGTGAAGAGATTTTATCACTTCCTCCTGTTAGGGGAAGACAAAGGAACAGAGGTGCGTCCTCTATTTTTAAAGTGAATTTAATTAAAAGTCTGTCACAAAGCCTTTCTCTAAGGTAACTATCTGTGTTATAGTAAGTCTTTTTATGATGAGACTGAAGGATTGTCTATAACTTCTAAATGTTTTTCTTGTTGAAAGTTTTTTCTTCTGTCTGTGACTGCTTAGTTCTTGATAGTGCTCTTCCCTGTGTGCCTTGCCTGCTGCCTACACTTCCCATCAGTGCAGCATAGGACAGCACTCTTTCCGTCTGTATCTCTGCTGCTGTTCCTCCTCTGAAATACCAGTTCTCCTGCCTGCTTGGGAGAGTAAGAATTCCCAGTCTCTGCTGGTCTTCTGACTTTTGTAAAAGGATGCCATCGCTATGGAGGACTTCAGGCTTAGATGGAAAGCTGATAACATACACTGTAAAATAGTTGAGAATTTTTTATGTTACTAATCTGATTCAAGGAACATGGACCTCTGCATTTGAAAGTCTGCATAAACTTATTGAGGCAAACTTTTGTGGTTTTTTTTTTCATGTTGTGTGTGGCATCAGGAAAATGGAGAACAATTCCTTGAAAACAACAGCATTGCTAAAATGCATTATCCCTGGTGTATGAGGAAATTGAATTTTCAAAGCCTCTGTGAGCTGTTTTGTCTTCTCTGGAAAAGCACCTTATTAAATATGAGATTTAGATAAAAGTCAATTGTGTTGCATAGCATACGGAAAATGCTTAGTATAAACTTGCTCCTTTTCCTTAAGGAGGTTATTTCTTTCTCTCGCACAAGAATGTAAAGCATTAAATATTTTCTCTTCTTTTTTTCTTGAAATAACTGCCCAGAAAAAGCACTTTCAAAGCAGACATGTTGCACAATGCTGACAGTGTCATATGCTGAGAATGTTGGAAAGAACTCTTTTTCAGGGGATTTCTGTCATTGGTGATGAGAACAGTGCCAATTAATTAATTAATGCGTCCCTTAGCTAAAACAGAAGCCTTCAGAAATAAATTTGCTTCTTTTTTTTTTTTTTTCCTTTTTTTTCCCTGGCAGTTTTACAGTTTGGAATACATTAAGCATTGAGCTAATCCAGATACTGACTTCTGAAAAATTTGGTTGTTTCAGTGGATCAAGACCAAAGGCTCAAGTCACTTGTCTTGATTCAGTTCTGTAATGGAAGAGCCAGTGTAGGTGGTAGCTGTAGAAGAGCTGCAGAGAATGGTAAAATTCTCTCCAGGTTTCTCCTGCTGTGAAAACTGTCCCCTGTGTCTCTGGGGCTTTTGGAGGGGAGCTTCAGGAGATGGGAGGGGGAAACACACATGCCAGGGTAACTGGTGGTGGGACTTGAACTCGTACCAGCTTGGTCTGATACTGTACTATAATCAAAAGCTTTGAAAGTGCTTCTTTGCCAGAGATCCTGGTCATTCCTCCCTCCTGCTGTCTTCCCCACATTTTGAATGGTGACTTTTGTTCCTCCTCCTTTGCCTTCTGCGCTTCCACAATAGAACACTTGACAAAACACTGTTTCATGGCTATACGCATACGTGCTGGGCTTCCGTGATTCCTGTACACGTTGTTGTTAGGGACTGTCAGGTAGAAGATGGTATATGTGATCAGTGGCTGAAGCAGTCTTAAAACAAATGAGTTTACCGGCTTCTTTAAGTACAATAACAGCTCCTCGTGGAGAGGTGTGCAGAAACTCCAAAGTTTTTGGTCATCAAAAGCCCTTCTATGCATAATAAACTTTAAAAACAAAACCACACACAAAAAAAATGCCCAAAACTGTAAAAAAAACCCTTTGCTTTCCTAGATTTCTGCAGAGATGAGGGAAGACTAAAATTTTGGAATTTGACAGTTTGCTGGGGTTTGCATCTGGGATTTTTTTTCTATTAGATCTTGGGCAGGGAGGAGTAGGTGCTCTGTTCCAAAGCATAAACTTGCATGACACCTTGGGGTGGGGGAGGAAATACTTGTAAATGAGCATTCATTGTGCAGCGTTTCTGCTTTGAAAAACCTGTCCTGCATCCCACTTTGACTCTGAGCTGCTGTTGTAGAATGTTCGTGGTCTTAGACTGTATTTTCTAAGACAGTATTTCCTGTTGATGTGCATCATTCGTCTTCCCTAAAATCTCCCTCTCTATTTTTCCCTCATTACTGTGATTCCTCAGCTGACACAGAAGATGTGTGCATTGTGGAGAGGCTGTTCTCCAGTAGTCTGGTGGCCATAGTAAGCCTTAAAGCTCCACGCAAGCTGAAAGTTTGTCACTTTAAGAAGGGGACAGAGATTTGCAACTACAGTTACTCCAACACCATCTTGGCTGTCAAACTCAATAGACAGGTGAGTAGTAATTTTGGTTGGGTGAAAACACTGGAAGCGGTTGTGAATCTTATTCTGGCACTTGCTTTGCTGACTGATGTGTCTTCCTTTGGTGACAGAATTGCTATTTGAAATTAACTTGCACTTTTCCAACTGTAGCTTCTGTATGGCATCTCGGTACTCATATTCAGTTAAGTATTTTTGGTTCTATGTTTATGTATTTAATTAGGAAAATGCCCTGAGTAAGCTGGGCATGCTTTGAGTGGGAAGTCAAGACTAGAGACCTCCTGAAGTCCCTCCCAGTATCAATCATCCTGTGATCCTAAATGTGAAAGTAACATGAAACTGACAGTTTCTGTTCAGGCATAAACTTAAAGTTGTCATCTATTCACTTCTGATGTTGTTAAATACAGTTTGCTGAATTCTTTCAAAAAAATAAACCACTGAACTGGTGAAATTTTTCAGTTAAGTACTTGAAACCGTAGTTTGCTGTATTGCTAAATCATTAGTAGGCTTTTCTGGAAATACAGACTTCTCTGTCTTCAGCCAGCTTGCTCAAAGTAGAGAAAATGGCATCTGAAGAAGAAAAATCTTTTTAGTGTCTATTCCTGCCCCCAAAAATCAGGTGTGGGAGGATGGGATTCTTGCTTAAAATCATAAGGGAAACGGTGGCTGATTTGATCTCTGGCATAGTGAGGTAGCATTAAATGAGAAACATCTTGTTAGTCATCCAGATGTAGTCTACAAAAGTGTAAATGAGATGCTGAAGGACTTACCTTAAGGGTTGTTTGTTTTTTTTTTAAAAAAAAAGCCTCTCATATGACAATGAGTAAGTAATAGGCTCTATAAATGGTTAAAGTCTTGCATGTTTTTTTCTGTTTAGCCAAAGCTGAAAATTATTTCCACACGTGAATTGGCCTTTTGTGCAGGGGAGGGGAAATAAGGGCAGGTATGGAAGAAAAAGAGCTTTAAATGAAGGTTTGTGATTTGCTGACTTAAACTAGTAGTGTAAATCATTTTCATTTAAATCAGTTTGCGCTAGCATGGTTGAGAGAAGTGCACTGGTCAGCTCAAGCGCCTGAGTATAGTATTGCGCTGTTGAAGCCTTGTCAAGAGGTGTATCTTGTGTTATCTTCTGTCAGATTCTTATTTCTTCCCATCAGGTGGGTATGACCTTTTCTCTATTGGAGGGTACCTACTGCATTTGGGGATACAGGTTTTTTAGGATTGGTAAACTAATCTCCAGTTTATCAGCTTTTCATCCTCTTTTCCCATGTCTAGAGGCTGATAGTATGTCTGGAAGAGTCTCTCTATATACACAACATAAGAGACATGAAGGTATTACATACAATCAGGGAGACGCCTCCCAATCCTGCAGGTATGTTAGAAGCTAGCATAACTCTGAAAAGTACACTCTGTGTCAGCGTATGATATTTCCTACCGTAGCATTAATTCCACTTTCAAATAAAAGTAACTATTAAATACATGAGTGTTGTCTTAAAGCCTACCCGTTTATTGCAGGTGAAGTTTTTGAGAACAAATAGCAGACTGCCTTAAACTGTGTTTTCCCAGTATCTTAGTCTCCTAGAGTGGCTGTGTTGAAATCTTAGAAGTAGCAGAGATACACACTGGATTTTTCCAGCACTTGGTAGTAGTTAAAGGTTTTGTCAGGTTAATGTTTTGGAAGTCATGGCAGACATGGGAGATTCTACATGCTTAAGCAGTAGAATGCTTAAGCATTTACTGTAGCTTTGTGAGTATTCTTTCTTTCCTACTTCATATTAAACTTTAATTTGTGTTGAATAGTTGATACATGTTGCAAGTTGAGATTATTCATCCTTGTTCTGTTCCTGTTGATACCTTCCAAGGATAACTTGAGTTGTCTCCATAGTATTCAAATGCAGAATCAGCAAGTTTTGCTGTGTAAGTCTTGGAATTCACCTCTTTCTAATTGTGTTTCTGCACCCCTTCTAGGGTTGTGTGCTTTATCGATAAACAATGATAACTGCTACCTGGCCTATCCAGGAAGTGCAACTATTGGAGAAGTACAGGTCTTTGACACCATCAATCTGGTAAGGATCTCTGTGAATGCTGTTTCCACTGCTGAAGATGCAGGTTTTGGAAACGACTCAACTTGCTCAGGGAGGAGTTACTAGGACACTCAGTCAGGTTCCTCTACATCAGTTTGCAGTATCTCTTACAGCTAGACTTCACAGAAAGTTGGCAAAGAAAATTCAGGCGCTAATATTAGATTTGATAAGTAGAGTTGGGCAAATGGGTGGAGTAAAGTAATTTTTATTTGAATTGTCTTTTAAGTATCCTTCTACTGCTTGTACTCTATATGCACATGCTTCAGTGATAATTATGTACTTGACAGTTACTGAAACAAATATTGAAGCTGTTGTCTGTAAAGCAAGACCTGTATTTGACTTGAATGCTCTTAAATATGCAGTCTTACACTGCAAACATGTAGCTTTTAACCTGTACTCTACTAAGGTTGTATTTTATTGATTCACTCCTGCAGAGAGCTGCTAATATGATCCCAGCTCATGATAGTCCCTTGGCTGCTTTAGCATTTGATGCAAGTGGTACTAAACTTGCCACTGCATCAGAAAAGGTAAGGTGGCTTTTTATCGACTTGCTGACAGTGATTAAAATGAAATTTTTTTCTAAGCATTTTAAGTAAGTTTAAGCGTGCACAATTTCAAGCACAAGTGCCAAAAGAGAAGGTTTACAGTTTTAATGGCAAATCTAAGTTAAGAACTGTTAATGGTATTTTCCGTGCTGTGAAACGGTGGATAATACGGTTATTTATTTAAACACATTTTAATCTGCCTGTAATCGGGGCAGTTCTCTAAGTGTGTCTCCCTTTGGTGCAGGATACTACTTAGAAATTAATAATCTTGTTTTGATGCTGTCTTCCTGATGAAAACAAGACAGTTAAAAGTCAGAATACAGAAGTGTCTTGCTAGTCTATGGCACGTGATGATAAATTGTCCATCTAAATTGTGTAAATCAGTCTGAAGCCTCTGATCTTTGAGTAATCAGCTTAGAATATAAAGGTGTAACTGCTTCTGATAAAGTCACAAAGACATCCAGGTGATTGTACTTGTCTAGTGCACTCATTTTCATGATCAAATATGATAAGAAGGGGGGCTGTTCTTGATGCATAGCTCGTTCTCTACATTAGTAGCTGCCACCTCTCATTGTTTCTCTTTAAACACATCCTACGAACAAGCTCCATAAATATTTCATACTAATATGTGGTGTGCATTAACAGCATAATGGTTTGCTGCTTGTAGTTGTACTCTGCTCGCTAGAGCTAATACACAATGAACAAACTTGAAATGAAAATTTATTTTTTTTCGTTACAGGGGACAGTAATAAGAGTGTTTTCCATTCCAGAGGGACAGAAACTATTTGAATTCCGAAGGGGAGTGAAGAGGTAAGGTTCAACTGGGCTAATTATCTGAAGCACATTTCTTACGGTAGATCTTCAAGTTTGTTCTGCAATTGAGCTGGCATCCAGATTTTTGCCTGTTCTCATCTTCGTTCGTCTCTACCTGTATGCTTACAACAGTTTTAGCTTGAATGTCTTCCAGTTTCACTCCTTTGGACTTGACTATTCTACAAATCAGTCCTGTCAGGATTGTACTCCCTCTTGTCTTTTAAAAATATATCGGTGAGGGAATTTTAAAGTGGGTCAGCTTTTGTAAGAGATACTGTATTCTTATGGCAGTTGAAGGCAGTATATTCAATACTCTCACTCTCTTCTAAATCCTTCTAGTGCAGTGATCATTGATAGCCATTGTGAAATGGTACTCTGATTTGTGGTAGTAGTAACTCTGTAGTTCTACTGTACTTTATACCAGAGGTAAGACTGAGTTCAGATTGTTACTAATTGATGCCCATGTCTGGTATACATCAGAGTTGAACATCTTTAATGGGGATCTTGCTCTTGAAGTGCTTTTAGGAAGATATCTGATTTCAGAGTGCTTATTATGGAAATGTCCTTTTTTTCTTATTTGCGAAGCAGTGGTGACTGAGAAATTTGCATAATTATTAATTAAGCCAAATACTTCGGCTTAATTGTGAGTCACCTGCAGTCACTGACAGGAGAAGAGCAGGTGAGTCTACCATGCAGCCACAGTTCCTCCCAGCTCTCACAGTACAGCTCGTATGAACGTTATGGAGCTCCTTAATGGTAAATGTGGAGAAAGGCTCCTACCTACCAAAGTGGAGAAGTAATATTCTCATTTAAGTCAATTCCTATGAGTTAGTTAACACTAGCTTTCTTACACCAATTGATATGGTACTGGAATGCCAAAAATAATGCTTCATTGTTTTTCTTCCTTTTTTTCCTAGGTGTGTGAGCATCTGTTCATTGGCTTTCAGCATGGATGGCATGTTTCTGTCTGCATCCAGTAACACAGAGACGGTGCATATCTTCAAACTTGAGACTGTGAAAGAAAAGTAGGTTTCAGAGATTTTTCTTAGATTTTTTTTTCAAGGAAAAGGCTTTAAAACTGATGATACTCCACAGGATGAGTTCTCCAAAGTGTGGACAAACTTCATTTGAACACTTCTGTAAAGGGCGTAAGAAGTCACTGGTGAATCAGCAGCTGTAGCTGAGCTGTGTACTGTTCTCCTGGTGAACAGAGGCAGAGGAATGTGGAGCAGCCTTAACGTTTTCAGTTACATTTGTGTTTCACCTCTTCTGACATCCATATGGGAAGAGCTGTCTCAGCAATGCCTCCCAGCTGCCTATAGGGCTTTAAAAGGCACCACGTTGTAATATGTTTCTATTTATGATTTGGGAGGACAGTCTAACTTACATTTCTGCGGAAGTTGTTAGAAACAATTATTTGCTTAGTGATAAACAGGCGAATAAAATCGGGAAGTGTAGCACTTCCCAGTAGATCTCTCTGTTGTGTAATGAACCTTACAAAATGCAGTTTTATAAGCAGAAGTATCAGTTCAATCAGACACGCTTAAATAACAAACTGAGGGTATTGTAGGACACATTGTGCCCTGTAGCATAAATGGAGTGCACCGGACTTCTTGGGGCTGTTACTTGTTTCTCTTCAGAAATAACTAGCTGCTTAATATCTTGAAAAATAAAGATGTTTCAGAGTCTTTACAGACCTTTTTCTCTAATGTGAAGGCAAACTCAATCACTCTTTTCTGACTTGTAGACCTCAGGAAGAGCCTACAACCTGGACAGGTTACTTCGGAAAAGTGCTGATGGCTTCAACAAGCTATCTGCCCTCTCAAGTAACAGAAATGTTCAACCAGGGTAGAGCCTTTGCTACAGTCCGCCTGCCTTTCTGTGGGCACAAAAACATCTGTGCACTTGCCACGTGAGTAAAGATGAGCCTGCATTCACCTCTCCGCTGGGTTGCCGTGTCAGGCCGCGGAGGGGCTGACACTGTAGAACGTATGCTCACTCCATCACCTGGAATCATTTCAAAGCCTCTTCCAGTTTGAGCAATGTGTTTGAGCTAACACCTCGCAGTCTGTGAAAAGGCATCATATTTGGATGAGACTAGACTATTTTTGAGTTGTTTAAAGATGTCTTAAGTATGAAAGAAGAATGTTGAGAACAGACCCATGAGCTTGTATTTACTTTCATTAGTGCTAGGAGTACTGTGTGTTTTTCTAGCAAATTGCAAAATTAGGCAATCCAGGCGAACCATTAGAGAAGTCTTTGAAAGCAAATTCACATTATTCTTGTCTCTAAACCAGCAATAGTGTTCATTAAAGTTAATTTTGAGGACTGAATCTAATCTTTATTCTGTCTTCACCAAAGGCAGGTCCCATTTGGCACAGCTACAACAGCAATAAGCTGAGCACTAGTAAGCTTATTTTGTGGGGGTTGTATAGTTTTTATGCTAAATTGACTTCATGTCTTTACTCTCACTGCTCTGATCTCAAAGCACCCTTTAAGCAATAATTAAGCCTTGTGACATTTCTGAAATAAGTAAATACTTCCCATTAGAATATTTGTCTCTGGAGTTGCACGAAGCTTGACAACAGGATGATAACTTCTGAATCTGTTTTACTGGCTTATATAGAAGTTGCTTGATTCCTGTGGCATCCAGTTAGCCCCAAAATGTGGTTATGCCTTACCTTTTATGCATAGTTCTTTCCTGGGTGCTCTGTCTAACTGTTAACAATGTTCCCTGTGTAGGAGCAGGAGTGTGGAAAATGATGGTTTAATCATGGGAGAGGAGAGTGTGTTTTCTTAAGTTCTTATTAATGTGTTGCTCTCCCCTAAACCTTTCTAGAATCCAGAAAATCCCTCGTTTATTGGTGGGAGCTGCTGATGGGTATCTCTATATGTACAACCTAGACCCCCAAGAAGGAGGAGAGTGCACACTAATGAAGCAGCACAAGTAAGTCCATGTTAGCCGAGGGCTGTTGTATTTTATTTCCTCACAAAATCCAGCATGTTCTTAAACTTTGTTTGTTCTGCAAAAGTCTAACTTAAAACAGCTCATTTCTTTAAACTAATCTTTTTCTGGACCTCGGACATGAATGAGTAATTTCAGAATCCCCCTGAGCCTGCCTTCCTAGTTTCTACTACACTAAGCACCACTTTACCAGTAGAAACCTAACACTGTCTGATTGCAGCAGAGGATCAATCGCTGTTAGCTGTGTGATCCTGTTTCCTCTTACTTAGCAGTTTGAGTTACTTAAACAAGAACTTGAAACGACTGACACCATCCTCTTCGTCAGTAAATGGTTACAGACACGAGAAAAAGATGTTACTGTGACTTCACAGGGGAGAGTCTGGCTTAAGAAGTTATCTGTATTCTCTCTCTACTGCTTCTTATTATATTCCCTCTCCAATACCCCTCATTAAACTTCCTTGCATATAGGCCAGCCAACTTATGTTCCGTAGCGTGCTGTAGAACACTTAGGGAAAATATGACAAGGCGCTGTTGTTTTTTAGTAAGGTTTGGTAGGAAAATATAGTCAGATTACTTACATGATCAATCATAGAACTAAAGCAAATAACTCTTGATGATGATCCAGGTTTGCAGCTTTGGTCAATCTATGATACTGGTCAAAAATCATACATCTGTCTGAACATTTTAAGGTATGACCTCTGGTTTCACTTGCAGATGAAGCCTCATAGAGGGAAGCTTTTATCAAGTTCTTGATCTCTGAAAAGCTCTAATGCCTTCACTGAAGGTTTTCTAGTATATATGTATGAAGCAACCGCTTCTGTTGTGGCCAGAGCTCAACAGAGAATCTGTAATGTTGCTGATTAGAATGGTTATTTTAATCCCACACTCCTGTTTTAGGTCTTCCCTCACCCCCAGCTACTAGGATTTAGATCCTGATGCCATGTCGGAAGCAAGCATGTCACCGATGAGTCTTCACTGTTAAATATGAAGTGTTGTCAAATGCCTTCTTCAGTCCTCTGGAATGGAGGGACCCAGTTCTTCTGTTGCATGTGTATACATATTATTCTTGCGCATCTAATGAGATATTCTTCTGTAACTGTCAACTAAAGCTATATTATGCCCAGGTAGATCACCTTTCCAGCTAACCTCTCTCTGCTTCCTAGGCTCGATGGCAGTATGGAGCCAGCCAACGAAATTTTAGAGTCTGCATCCCATGACCGGCCGTTGGTAGCGCAGGCATACAGTGCTGCTGTGACTAAAGGTACATATGTGCCTTCCTCACCCACAAGGCATGGTAAGGAGAAGGCTGGAAATGGGGCAGAGAGCACCTCTGCTTATTGCTTCATTCTAGATGGCTGCGTGAGCTCGTCTGCTTCCACACTGAGCTCTTCATAACTGCGTGAGTGATGTGGAGCGTTGGTGAGCAGCAGCAAAAAAAGCACTGGTGATCTACAGTAGCCTTCTATAGACGGATCACTCATCTTTACTACCTTCTGGGGAGAACTTTGTCTCTAATTGTGGTCAATTACTATAGCGGTAGTTGAAGTACTTCCTAAATGGTTCTTGAGATACCCTAACACAATTATTTTGTACAGAAGTTCTGCCCAGACCTTGTGCAAAGAATCTGAATTACAGCCCCCCTTGGCTTTTTTGTGTGGTGTTTTAACAAGTTTGATAAGTTCTCCTATTGTTACTTTATGTGAACAGTGACCTTTTAGCCTGATTCACTGCTCTGTTAAGTCAAGAGGATGAAAACTTGGTTAATGCTGCAGCTCTTCAAGTCAGTGGGGCTTTTACCATCTTTGTATGGCACTCAGGTGAGTGCTTCAACTGCAGAGGAGGGACAGTCTGCACTTGTAGCACCTGCACTGCAGATGCAGCTTTAATGCATGAGTGGAGAGTAAGAAAAATGTCAGCCTGCCCAAATCACCAGTATGTGTTGCACACACGCAGAGTACTTTAATTTTGATCATAAACTGCTCATGGCTTGGAGACACGTGGTCATGATAAAAGCAAACATAAGGTGGCAGTGAAACTGTTGCAAGTAGCGTCTGGTACTTCAGCTCTAATCATTCACTTTGGGTCCAAGCCCTAGTTTGTGCTGCTGATCCCCCAACTACTTGTTCCTTTCTCCCCAGCCTATACTGATGACCTGGGTGCTGTGGGTGGAGCTTGCCTGGAAGATGAAACCAACTCCCTTAGATTGGATGAAGACAGTGAGCATCCCCCCATGATCCTTCGGACAGACTAAACTTTGACCTGTGAACTCACTCCTGAAGCAGAGAACACTGGCTTGATGTTTCTTGAGGAATCTCGTGTTATGCTGCTATGAACTTTGACATGAGTTGGGAGAGAGGATGACAGACTCTTACAGTTTTAAGTCATAGCTGTAGTCCTAATTCTATACAATTGGAAAAATATATGGTTTTCAATTCAGTGGCTTTTAATCTTGCTTATCTATTTTAGCTGTGTTTATATTTTTGTTGCCAAAACCTGCTGTTTGTGCAGCCCTCGGAGCCTACTAGCTTTGCATGCGTTCATGTGCCAAGCAAGCATAGGAGGGGGAGAGAGAGAAGCCACTTTATAACAAACTCAAGTTTGTATTTTTTTTATATATGTATATAATATTTAGCTTATATAAGGAAGGAGTAGAGAAGTGGTTCTGGAAGCTGAGACAAGTTCTGCACTGACAAAGGTCCAAATGGTTTCCTGTGCATGGGCTTGCAGGCATACCTAGTGACTGACATGCAACCTTTCAAATGCAATGGCCTGTTTTTTTGGGTTCTCCCTTCCCTTTCCTGGACCATTTTGTTAATTAAAATTCCTTCTGAATGTTGTGTATTTGTGGGACTGTTCTGTTTGTTGGGATGGAAAATGGGAAGTGTTTCCCTGCGTAAGGATATAGAATATAGAAAGTGCCTTTACAGGGAAGAAAAGGAATTGCTGCAGGAAGAAAGCTAGAATGAAGAAGGAATTGCTAGAGACTCTTGTTCGTACACCTTTAGTACTTGGGTAGCTATAGCCCATAGTGGCTATATAAGCTCGTGGGTTGTTTTTTTAGAGAAGACTTGCAATGCACTTTCTTTCTCTCCTGTAGATTGTCTTATTTCCTTGGCAGAGTAGCAATAACCTTTTTTCATACTTTTTTAAATCATCCAAAGCACGGATTCTGTCATGCTGGAGGGAAGGCGCTGTAGAGTGTGGCAGCTCCGTTCTATAAACAGCCTTGAGGTTTTCAGCTGGAAGGCACAGCGCTCAGTTCTTGCTTCTTTTCAGTCTGGGCTGAGTCTGCTGCTCTCATAATGAAGGTTCATGACTTTTTTTTTTCTGCATACTGGTGTAAATATAAGTGATTTTTGAAACTTTCTTCTGAGTTCTCTTCTGCTGGATAACAGTGTGGGGGTTTTTTTGTTTGTTTGGGGGTTTTTTTCCCTCCTTTCTTCAGAGTACCTCTTGTGGTATACTCCAAGGACCAGTTGTCTCTTTGGGAGTTTTGGAATAAATCCTTAACTGCCCTGACCCTGGCTAGGGCTTTCCAAGGCTGAGCAGTGCTGCAGACTATTTTTAGGGTTGTAATGTGCCTTCTCTTAAGTCTTGGATAACAGTTAGTGAGCAAGTGATTAGCAAAGTACTTGGTGAGTGTTACTTTCCTTTGCCAAAATGAGCCTGCTTTGCCTTTTGCGTAGCAGTGTGGGTTGCTTCCTTTCCCTCTACTGCTTTCAAAGAAATAAAAATAAGAACAGTCAAGGAAATTGCAGATCTTGAGAGGAGGACAGGAGAAGCTGAGTGCTCCAGCTACGTGTGAACTCCCTACCACAATTAGATGATGTGCTGTTAGGGTTTGGTACTGTTAACAAGTCTTTTCTCAGGCAACAGCAGGCAGTGGTCTTTGTCCCAAAATCCGTGTGTGGGCAGTGGGCATCCCCTTCCTCTCAGAGTGCAGAAGGTGGTGGTAGCCCCTGCCAAGTGAGCTGCCTCTATCAGTAAGACTGTGTTAGTCTGTGTAAGTGGAGGATGTTCTTTCACGAGCGCATGTGGGAGAGAAGGGACAAGTTTGTTTATTCACTGAAGGCCCTTGACTGTCCTAACTAGATTGCTGGAATGGCTTGTGGTGTCCTCTCCAGGACCCAGCACGTTCAAAGCAAACCACTGAGCCATGCTGAAGTCTCGCTTAGTCTCTTAATTTTTAAGCTCTGGCTGACAAAATAGTTCCAGACCACGGAATTTAGTTATTTTATTAATTTTTTTTTTACTGCAAGTACTATGAGCTTTGCTGTGGAGCTCATAACTGCAGAGTAAAATGCAAGTCTTGAAGTAAATATGAGCTCAGTGAGCTTTGCTGGCAAACTGAACTGCCCAGGAGCTGTCAGATGTCTGTTCGTTCCAGGCTAAAGCTGGTAACATTCCTGATAACATACTTGGAGGCTTGGCATAGACTCCACACGTAGAGCTCGCCATAAACGTGCATAAGCAACACGGGCCTGCTAAGCACCCAGGTTTTATGACTCTTTAGTATAACAAAGACCATGTTGCGTAGTAATCACATGAAGGGGTGTATCTTACTGACTTTTAAAAACTGAGAACATTTATCATATTCATTTTACCCACTTCTTTCACACCTTATCTTCCACAGGTGAGTTGGAGATCCCATATTCACTGTATTTGTGTCTTCCATATGGTGTAGTATGCTCCTGCTGAGCTGCACACTGACTGAATCGCTGTGCCCTGCTTGGTTAGCTCTTAGGTAGAAATGGAAGCCAGTTAAAGTTATCTTCTTGTTGTCATTGTTGTTGTAACTGGGAAAATCTTTTTTAGAGAGCAAAAGTATTAATATTCTGGGGTTAGTGACCAGCATGGAGCTAGTAGGATGGAGTAGATGGTTTCAGTTCCCCACTGACAGTGTATTTAAGAGTGGTGACAGTAGTTTGTCTTAAGTTCATTGCATGAGGATATAAACCTTTTCTCAGATAAAATATGACAAATAAAATTTCCCTCTGATGGCCTTAGGCCCTCAGTAACCACCCTGCTGTGGTATGCTACCAAAGTTAGAAATCTTTCAGGTTGGGGTTTCCTTCCAATGAAACAAAGATAACTTTTTTCTTAAATATACCAGAAATGCTGTTTGCAGCTGCATCCTCACCTGAGTGTGGAGCGTATGATTGCACTGTTATGGTCTGTGGGTCAGGTGGTGCCTAAACATTTCTATTTTGATGGTCTAACAGCCCTGGATTCTCCAGGGAAAGCCAAGGAGGCTCTAGCCCTGTGCTGTGGCCATGGGTGTCTAATCATACGTTATGGAAACACCCTTCCTTGGAAGGACAGTGTTTGTTCTGTGACAGTTTCTCTCTGGGTACAGGCTGCACTTCTGGATAGCTTTTTAACTCTGTAGAGGGTTGGGGGCAGAGAAAGACAACTGAAACAACCAAAGCTGGGGAGGGGGTGACGCTTATAAACTTGGAATCCTGAACTCAGGTCTTAAATTGCAGTGGGATCTGTTCCCAGTGAGTACCACAGGGAAGGAGCTATTTCTCTTGATGTGCAAATAACTAGCAAGTGTATATACTCTGCTGCTGTCTGGACATCTGTTTACTTTGTATTTCAAGTTCTGATGCAGGAAGCTTTTGTCTGCTCTAGTCTCCTCTTATGTCACTGTTTCCAAAATACAAGTGATAGATACAAATCTAGTACTTAAAAGGCTGGGCCTGGCAGAGAGGGGGAAGTAAAAAGCACAAAGAGGTTAGTACAAGCTGTTGCTTCTGAGGCCCTTTCAGCAAGACATTTGTGCGAGTGCTGCCTCTGGGATCAGGTGTGTGTGTGTACCTTGCTGCTCCAGGTCCTGTGCAAGCGAGTTTCTTGGGCCCGCTTTCTACAGAGGACGGGGGTAGCGATGATGGCTTTTTAAGTCTGCCTGAATGCAGCCAAACACCTGAGAAGATTCTTAATACGGTGACAGATGTCGCCATAGAGGAGGAAGCTGTCATCTGATCTATGTGTAGCAGTAAAAAGGGAGGAATGAACTGAAGAGCCACCGGCTCAGTGAGTAGGGTTAGCACAGAGCCCTGAGAAGCTGATCCGTTACATCCCATGCTGTGCTTTCTTAGCTTTAATAATGGCATTAGCACCAAAGCAACATGCAGTAAGACGGTAGAATTTCTTTCCTGGTAGATCACTGAGCTATTCGGTATACCACTTGCGTGTGCAGATGCTCCACTGCTGTTTGCAGAGCAACAGGAGTCTTTGTCCAAAGCATTGGTGGGGATTAAGCACTGCAGAGGTTTGGAAAGTTTTATTCTGTGCTCCGGCAGTCCTGGCTAACAGTCGCCTTGATTTAACCTGTTAACATCTGAGCACAAAGCAGTCTCCTCTCCACACGTGCAGAGCAGGCCTTTCTTTTTTCTGCAATCTGTTGCACCATGAAAGGCTTGCAATGAAGAAAGCATGGCTCTGACCGTAAATAAATCCTTTCAGATTCCAGTTGCACAATCAAAGGAATTCAGCAAATTCCTATTCTTCTAACCATGACATGCCTTCATTTTAACACTCTTCAAATTGGCGAATCTCATCTTCCACTGCCTTGAAAATAACGGACAAGAAGTTTTTATTCTGGCTTGCAAGTAGCTACAGTTGTGCTTGTTACAGGTGTCTGGGTGCTGTGGCTTTGACCATGCAGCTGCAGCGATCCGTACGCTGACTCCCCCTGGGCTGCCTTTGCATGTGTCCAACTTGTTTCTCAGGAGTGGGGAGTTGTTCCTGAACCTGTAGCTCGGGGTTTCTATGGGGCGTTGGCTCAACCCTTTGTCTACCTGGATCTATTTGCTCTTGCATTTGCTTTCTTACCTGGAAAAAACCCAGCATCCTGCAGTGCTCGCTTACTCTCTTCGGTATCTGTGTTGATAAGTGGAAAAATGTCTTAACATTCCACCTCACCAAGTGTCTGACTCTCACTGCTAGCCCATCGCTCTTTGTAATTTTATAACTGCCTAAGAAATTAAATCTGTGTTGTGATAAGTATTCTGTGTCGTCTTCCTTTTGTTTGCTGCCTGGAGATGGGGCCAGATAAGATCAGGGTGACACTGCGTGTGCTCTGTGCTCCAAACAAAAATGCCAGCAGTAGTAAGCCCTCAGTCCTAGCTATGCTTTGTAGCTGCTCTCGAAAGGCACAGTCAGCTTGGGTTTTGCAGGGGCTGGGAAAGAGCAAGCTGAATTTCTCCTAGCACGTTTTGCTTGCAAATGTAATTTTCCCTCTTGTTCCTCCTTTAAAGCTGCTCTTCTCAGGACTTGCATTCATGCGTTTCTCTACCGCTTCTCAGGTGAGTGTAAATAACTTCCTTTATTCTTTCTTTTATGGCATGCATCTGAAGCAGTGCTTTCAAATACGCATCCTGCTCACTGTGCTGTCACTCCAAGCTTGTTGCTTCTTGCGTCCAAGCCCAGGAGGAAGATCTGGAGCGAGTCCACGCAGATGGGTGAGGAGGCATCGCCTGCTTCTGTATGTATCCTTTATTTTGCAAAGCCACGACAAACCCTTTGACGGGGCGGATGAGAGGAGGAAAAGCCTTTCTGCTTTTGCTAGCAGTGGCGGAGCACGCGATGATGAGGCTCTCCTTGTTCTCCTGCGTGCTGGTCTCATAGCAAGGCTGCAGCTGTGAAGCTGCAGACGTCTCCTTTCCTGATCTAGCTCTGGAGGGCAATGCTGTCCCGTCAGTGCCGTTTGTGTGCCTCCGTTTGCTTCAGGCAAAATAGGCTATGTTAGCTCAGATGAGCGTTTCCAAACCGTTCATTCGGCTGCTGGTGATGTTTCCTGTCTTCTGCCTGGAGCAAACTGAAGATCTGAGAGAAGTTGCTGGTGGATTCTGTAAGTGGCAGCAACTTCCATCCACGGTGGTGATGCCAGCAACTCCACTGTCTCCTGCATCCCGAATGGATGTGGTCATCCAGACCCGCTGATGTTTCGGGAGGTCTGACTGCCCCTCTGCTCCTGCTCTAGGAGAGAAAAGCAGGATATTCTGCAGTAAGTATGGGAAAAATTGTAAATAATGTGTCAAACCCAGCCCTGAACTAGACAGCCGCAGCTGGGTTCAGATTGGCAGTTTAGCATCTGTCCGCTGTTAACGAGTCTGGCCCATTAAGCATGAATTCCCAGGGAAAGGACTGAGAAATCTCATCTCCAATTATTTATCTTATTACAAGGATATAGACATGGACTTGTGCCCATGTTCCTACCCGGCATGCTTTCTCCTGGTAGCGAGTAGGCTTCTGGATTTAGCCGTGCTGTGGTGGTCTCGGCAATGAGACACGGAGACCTTGTGGTGTACAGGACTGGAGTCCTGCGTGCAGGAACTGTGAGCAAGCATGCGATTCTGGTGTAAATTCCCAGGCCGTGGCTGTGCTGATGAGCGCACTGCTGGCAGCGGGGGGAAGAGCCGAGGGACCAGGCAGAGCAGCTCTGGTGGGCTCACGTTGACCTCAGCCTTGCTGGTTTGCAGCAAACCTCCTTCGATGCAGCATTGCTTTTTTTTTTTTTTTTTTGAAGCAATTGGGGAGAAGGCAGATACTGGGGTGGTGCTGGGGGTCTGATCCTGCCCCTGTTCGGGAGCAGCTCCCTCCACAGCACCCGCTCCCAGCTGAGCACTCACTGTCCCTGAGCGTGCACCTTCGTGTACCACATCTAACCTAGCCCAGACAGGCCTCAGCCAGACCCTTGGCAAAGGCTTCTTCAGCCAATTAGTGGTGTGATGTGAGCTAATGAGGGCTCTCTGCCCAGCCTGCTGGAGTTGAGGAAATCTGATGCCTGCTGTTCCAGCACTTTAGTATGTTTTGGGTTTTTCAGCAAGTGAGTTCTATTAAGTTACAGGTTATAATAAAGGATTTGGAGATCGCTATGTGCAGGTAAATCCATAAAATGGAGGATTTTGGCAGTGTTTTGATAATCTGGATGCTGTTTTGTCGGGGCAAGGAAGGCCCAGCGAGACCTGTGTTTGCACAGGTCCAGGTGGGGGGCTGTACTGGGGAGCACTGAGTGACACAAGGGATGGATCCGCTTTGTCCACCTGAGCAGATCCACCTTGTCCATCCAGTGGGTGCAGACTGTCACTTTTGGGTGCCAGTGTGGCACGTACCTGCTTAGCATCTCCCTTGTTGCTGCTCAGGCCAGGCAAGTGGTGCTTGCAAAACCCTTCTGGAACTTCACCGTCTGGTTCCTCGGCAGCTTCCACATCAGGGCTGGTAATTTTATTTTATCTGTGGAGGGCGGTGGGAGCGCTGTCCCAGGGGACGCCTGGGCCTTGGGATGGGGAAGGCGGAGGGGGGGCCCCGCTCTGCGGCCGCGCAGCCGCTAGATGGTGGTGCGCAGTGTGCACGGGAGCATCCCCGCATCCCAGCCCGCAACGCCCGTGTGCTTCCCTCCCTTCCCCGGGAGCATCCCTGCATCCTGCCCCTGCAATATCCATGCCCTTTCCTCTCTTCCCTAATTGCATCTCAGCCTTTTCTCCCCACTGCATCCCTGCTCCTTCTCTTGTTCCCTCCCGGAGCATGTCCCTGCCCGCTCCTGCAGCAGAGCTCTGCAGCACCTTTTGTGCATGCTCAGGGCACCTTCTCTGCGCTGGTGCTCCATGACTCAGAGCAGAACAAGACGCTGGGGGTGTGTGTGGGGAACCATCCACAACCAACCAAACCAAACTGGTCTGTGTTTGCCCAAACCGAGCCACTGAGCCAAAGCTGCCCGGTGAGGCAGAGGGGCTCTGCTGTGTGCCCCAAGGCCCCTGCGGGGGCAAGCTGCTGGCAGGCTGGGGATGGAGCTGATCTGCAGCCATGCCGGGCTGGGGGGCAGTGGTGGGGCCAAGCCATAGCAGAGCGGTGGGGCCAAGCCATAGCAGAGCGGTGGTGCCTTTAGCTGTGTCCTTACACCAGTGACTGTACCGCTGCTCTGCCATGTTTCCCTGAGCAAATTGTATTGCAGCTTTGGAAACTGGGCTCAGAAGTTGAGCCCTGTGGTAGGAGGGAGCAAAGCTCTGGTCCTCACTGGCCCCACAACCTCTGCTGTGGTCTGAAGTCTGGAGCAGGTCTGGTTTGTAGGGAAAGGGGGGGTGTTGGTGGTCCTTCGGTGCTCCACGCTTGCTCTGTACGGGCAACAAGCCCGGCAAAATCACAGATAGCATCTCTTCTCTCCTCACCTGAAAACAATTTTGAAAATAAAAACAGGGAGGCAGAGCCAGGAGGCGTTACCTCACTCCTTTTTAATGTTTCAGATGGGAAACAACCTTTCATCTCTCCCAGGGTATAAGGCAATTTGCATTTCAAGAGGTCATGATGTAGCAATGTCATTCTACCATCTGAAATTAGTTACTAAAAGTCTATTTGGAAACAAGACAACGCACACACAGAAAGATGGCCTCTGCAGGCTCAAATTAAGGGCTCATGTCGTCCCTGATTTCCCTGGCTGCTGCTGAAGGATGCTGAATCAGGGAGGTACAGGCTCTGCCGGGGATGCAAACGATGCAAAACCTCTGTGCAGCTGGAGCTGCTCTGGCCACAGGGGATGTGCCAGGCTAAGGGGGACACAGGTGTCCCCTGGGAATCGGGGGGCTTTGTGCCCTACTGCCGTGTGCAAGCTTGGCTCTGGAGGGGCTGCTGGGGTGAGGATAACTCAATAACCATCTCCCTGCAAGCCCTGCCTCCCAGCTCCCGTGCTCGCCCAGGTGCCGGGCCTCAGCCTGGCTCCAGCAATCCAATTCCAGCTAATAAAAAGCCTCTGGCAGCCCCCAAGCTGGGCCAGGGCCGGGGTTTGCTGGGTGCTGCCTGTTTTGTTTTCTCAGCTGCTGCCTCTGCCCTCCCTGCACTCACCGCTGCCACTTATTTATATTGGAGTTTGCATTAGCAGATGCACTCTGGGATATTCAATTACCTATAAAGAGCTGGAGCAAGGCAAGCCTTTGCTGAAGTGATCAAGGGGGTTGGGGGGGTGGTATTTTCTTTCTTGATTTTGGATGTTGTTTGTGTTTGGTTTGATTTTTTTTTTTTTAACTTCCTTTTAAAAGAGATGTGGGAGGGTTAAATTGGTAGCATTGAATTAAAAAAGAAAGTGGAGTAAAGAGAGGGGAGAAATAAATAAATAATCCTGTTTATGAAATGAAACAGCTGGGTAGAAAAACGATCTCTGGGAAGAAAGCAGCTCCCAGGGCTATTTTTAGTGCTTTTGTTTCTTTTTCTCCCCCTGCCACTGCCCCCCATCCAGGCTGCGGGTTTGGAGCATGTCAGTCCTGCTGTTTTCCCTCACCTCTTGACTGCCAGGTGATGCTTTTTTTTAATTTTTTTTTTTTTTTGCATATTATTTATAGCACAGAGGCAGGGGGAAGGGCAGCAGCAGGCAGGAGAGGCCATGCAGGCATCACCCTCAGCCCTGTCTGGGAAAACTGGGGGGCAAGCTAGCAGGGGCGGCCATGCCTCTCCTGCAGGACCTGTGGCAGCAGCAGGGTTACCCCGGAGCTGGCCATGGCCCCCCCGTTGCTCCTCGGGGCTGCTGTAACCCCTTCCAACCTCCCCTTTGCCCAGATGCTGGGTGGTTGCAGTTGCTGTGCTCCCTGCAGCTCCAGGGCAGGAGTCACCTTTGGTGTGTTTTCATCCGTTGTGAGCCCCGCAGCAGCCAAGGCTGGAGGATCCCAGGAGATCCATTGGGTCCTTCTCCTCCCCCTGGGCACCATCACTCCACAGCCCATCCTAGCACAGCTTTTCTCCACTGCCCTCAAAGGCACCCGGCACTGCAGTCTTCCCCAGGCGTTCTCCCAGCACCTGTATCCTCCCTCTTCCCCAGATCTCCCATCACATCCCTCCGGGATGGTGCTGCTGGCCCAGGACTCCTCTCCTGGCATCTCCTCTACCACCACCTCCCCCCGCCAAGAAAACCACCACACGGGCTCCCATCTTTGTGCCTTTATGGAAGAAATACATAATTCTTTTATTATTCAATTAGGAATTTAACACAGAATCAGGTGATCACTTTAAGAGGATTTCCTATAAGGCAGGATTTGAATAACCAGGCTATGAGCAATATATTCCCTTAACTGGTTTATTCCTTTATCAGATTTTTTTTTTTCCCCTAAGCACTTTAATGCATTTACTTTCCCATTGTCGACACTTTCCTCCACGCTCTTCCTCCCTCCCCAAGCTTATGCAAATCCCCCGTAAGGCGTTTAATGCGCCGTGTGTGTCAATAGTGCCGAAATCTTCACGGCGGCATTAGGCTTCATGCATGCCCTGGCTGATTAAGAGGGGCGGTGGGGGCAGCCTGGCTGCCCAAGCCCCCTTTCAGCCCTCGCCGTGGGGCCGGGGAAGGGGCCCCCAGGCTGGGAGATGCATTTTTTTAGAGAAAAGGCTGGAGCTGAAAGTAGCTCTTTTCTTTTGCAGGGCGAAACGTGAATGGGGAGCACGGGGCTGAGCTGTCTGCCGCTGTTTGCTGCCCTGTCACTCAGCTTTCAGGGTGCTGGGGGTGCGTGGAGGTGTTAAACTTGGGGGGGGATGTCTGTGGGTGGGATGTGGGCAGAGGAAGGTGGGAAAATAATCCCCAAGCCAATATCTGCAGCAATTTGCGTGCCCGTTGCCTGCCCGAGTGGCAGTGGGGGTGCAGGGTGCATTGTGCCTGGGTGCCCACCTGCCCCCAGAGCCCTGTGGAATGGCTTTGCGCATTGCTGGCAGGAAAAGCAGATTTTTCTTGCTAATTGTGCCACTGAAGGCTTAAGGTGGCTCAGCTGGGGGCTCTGCCCCTCGCCAAGGCACTGGGTGATGCTGCCCGGCCTCCCTTGCACCGCTGGTTTGCTTTTCCAAGGAAAAGCACCTTGCCAGCAGGCCTGGCTTGCTGTCCGCTGGGTCTTGTTTTGGAGCGGGGGTTTTTACAGGGTCTCACGTACCCGGTGGGTGGGTTAGAAGCCTGGAGCACTGGCTTTGAGGGATGCATTTGCCCTGCTCGCCTTGGTGGAGCATTCACTCTGAAACCTACAGACAACTGCTTGGACACTGGAAAAAAGGAAGCATGGGGAGGAGGGCAGCATGATGGGAATAGCCAAAGGGGCTGTATTGCCTGTAACCTGTGGTTTCCTTGTTGCCAGAGGAGCCCTTGTAGCTGCTGGCAAGGCCCTTTGCAAGCCCAGGATTGGGGGAAAAACCCCATCCAGGGGTGGCTGTCACCGTTTTCTCCTTCCAGAGCAATATCTCTTCCCTCAACCTGGATCTTTAAATAGCCCGGTGAGTGGGAGCAAGCTGAACCGGCCCTTCCCGGCCCTTGTTTCCCCTACACCTGCCACTGACTGTCTCCTTTTTTTATCCTGTCCTGCAGCTCTGCCTGTGCATGCAGCAATTATGCAAAATTGCAATCAAGGAGCTGAATTAGCAGCTCATCTTGGATTAATTAGTGATGGATGCAAATCTGCTCCAACAAAGAAGGTGGGGGGCTGGGGGAAGGTAGTGCAAAGGCTGTGGGTATCCTCTCGGTTTATCCAGCTCTCCCAGGCTGGTTTAGCTGATGTGGAGTGGGAGGGATGTACAGAGTAACCCCTTGCAGGAGAATCAGGGCATCCGCATGGACGTTGGTCCTTGGCCTCAAGATGAGGGATAGGTGCCCCAAAGCTGGTGCTCAGCTCAGCCCCTGCATCTCCCTGAAGCATTAAAACCCAGTGTTTTGGACTTAAGAGTGGTTCCTCCTCCCACCTCAGTCCTGTTGCAAGGCTTGGGAAAAACCCAGTTAATCCCAGTGGCTTCCAGTGCCGAGCTCCTGCCAGCACCAGGGATTTCTGTTTGCCTGCAATCGGATTGTGACAAACCCCTCCACTTGCATCAAATAAATTCCCTGGCTACTCTCTGCTTCTTGCAGGCCCTGCTAATCCCCAAGTGTGACTCCAGCCAAGAGACAACATCCCTGATTAATCTCCACCGTCTCCGTGCAAAGCCGGCGCTGCTGAGGATGCTCCCGGTGCTGGCACGGCACGCTTGGTGGGCACTGGGAGCAGACCTGTGGGAAGGATGGCGAAGGCTGCGATGCTATTTAAAGGAGCTTTTCCAAGAGGGGATTGCAGGCTTGGGAACAGCCTCCCCTTCCTGTGAAGCAGAAGAGATGGATGCACAGCACTCCTGGGAGCCCTGAGCGTGGGGGTGTGGGAGGGGGGAGCTCAGATGTTTCATCTTTGCCTGCCCCCCCACCCTGCTCAGCAGTCACAGGTACAGTGTCACCCCCCTGGCTGGTGCAGAGGGGACGCGGCATTGGGCACAGAATGCCTGGAGCTCCCTGGCAGGGTGAGCACAGCTTGGTTAAGGAGTTGGGTTTTGCTACTCTACAACAACCATGGGGTGGATTGTGGCTGTGCCCGCAATGGGGACAGAAGGAACAGCTGCTTCCCACGGTCCCCAAGGGTTTAAAGCTGGGGCTTGAGGGTTTTGGCAGTACACTGGAATGCAGACACCTGAAAGGTCTCTCCTTCCTCTCACCTCCACAACAGCAATGATTAATAAAACCTGACTCCGCTGGAAGGGCAAGAAAAAAAACAGTACAGGGGATTTCTGGAGACCATCCTAATCCAACGTCCCTGAGCCAAATGAATCAGCAGCGTCTTATTCTGCCTGGCGGGATTAATCAGCGTTCGAGCAGGCTCCAGGAAAGCAAGGTGAGTCTCTGAATAGCAAGGAGCCATGGCATGGTGGCCACAGAGTGTTAACTGGTTCATGGAGCGGAGCAAATCCCTCCTCATAATCCAGCAAACACTGCTGGGATGCACCCACTCGTGTCAGGAGCTGTGGGACAGCAGAGAGAGACAGGAAAAGGGGAGAAGGCAAAAATACCTCTAAAAAGCCGTGGTGTGGGTGAGGGATGCTCTGTGGCCCACATTGTTGGGTGTGGAGTTGCAGGGAGAGACTCCAGGATGGGGCTTGGGTGGGATGTCCCTCCTGCCACGGGGACCAGGGTGTCTGGGTCAGCTTTGCCCCATTGCACCTGGAGCATCACGCCTGGCAGGTTTTCCTGGCTGTTAAAGTGGGTCAAGCAGAAACCCAAGGAGCATCCAAGCTCACCAACCTCGAGCCAGCTACATCAAGGCTGAATTATTCAGGGCCAGTGTAAAAAATTGAAGAGCCCAGCAGAACTCAGGGAAAGCCCAGCTTACGGGACCCCCTGCCCCCATACCCTCATTGGGCAGAGCCTGCTCATGCTCGGTGGGGCACCTTGGGAGGGCAGACAGTGTGGTTTGGGTCTAACGCTGCCCTTAGGGATGGGAAAATCAGAGAAAAAGCACTCTGAGAAGTTCACCCTGATAGGTTCGCCTCCCTGTGGTCCCCCCTAGCCCTCCAAGCCACAGCAGTTTCTTCAGGTACCCCAGCATGTCCCCATTGCACCCACAGCAGAAGCAAGGAAACCCCCTCGTTCCCCAGAACAGGGATCAAGAGGTCATGATTGTAGATGGTAAAAGTCAGGGGCTTGTTCTTTGGCACAAGGTGTTCGGTCGCAGCATCTCCCAGTGGCTCAGAGAGCATTGGGGAGCAGAGATGCTACCCTGGGCTCAGTCATTTTTAAGGGCCACCTCCCCCCCTCCCCTGGCTCCGTAGCTGTGGCTTCAGGATGGGGAGCAGCAGCTCGCAGGGAGAATCCCTGCGGAAGGCATTGAGTAATGCTGCCTGGTGAGCACAGAGCAGCAGGGCCTTGCCGGCGAGCCGTGAAAAGGCGAGCGCACATATGCTTCAGCTCATCCTGCTCTTTTTGTAGAGCACTTGCACCATCTGGGTGCCAACCAGCAGCAGGCACAGTCAGGGAACCCCCACCACAGTCACCCCCTTTTCTTAAATTTCCAAAGTACCTGGAAGGGGTGATGGAATCTGGTGCAGGGAGAGGGGGCATACCCCAAGAGGAGTGAGGTGCTTTGAGATTTTACAGTGACGCTACTAAATTAGAGCTGAACAAACCCAACCAAAACGAGCAGCCCAAAAAGTCCCTGCCTTGCACTGGTGCGCTGAGCTGTGTGGGTGCTCAGACAAGGGGGAGCAGGGAAAGCCGAGCCCCTGGCTCCAGGCAGAACTCAGCACAGCAGTCTAGTTTGCTCTGAGCCAAACTCCAGCTACTTCAGCCAAGGAGAAAAGATGGAAATTTCCACCTGGCCTGTTTTCTTCCCTGCGATGAATTTGTGAGAGACCTTTCGCTCAGCCCTGCTCCCGGCAGAAGGGCGGCTGAGGAGGCACAGCCGGTTTTGTCTCTAATTTCCTTTGGTGTGAGTGGCAGCAGCGCATCCCGCCGGCCCCACACACTGATTTATACAACACAGCATTTATTGACTGCGAGATCCTAATTCACAGCCCGGCGCGTTGCAGCCATGGCGTGTGAGCAGGGACAGTACCTCTCCCTCCCACAGCCACCGTCCTCCCATGCTCCAGGTGGGGAGAGCCCAGCAAGGGCTGGTCCCCCAGGGCCCTCACCCAGTCCTTGGTGGAAGGGGGCACCTGCTCTGTGTCCCCTGCACTTTGCTGCTCCTGCGAGAGAAAAACAACAGCATCAAATCCCTGTGATTTTGCTTGCGGCCTTGGCCAGCTCACCCAGCTCAGGAGGGGTGGTGACACCCATGACATCCCTGCCTGGAGTACCCTCCTCAGGGACACACGTCCTCTCACTGGATAGATGTCCCCACTGTCCCACACTGTTCCCTTCCTCCTCTGCTCCCACCCCTTGGGTATGTTGGGGAACAGAGACCCCCCCACTTGCTTCCCCCAAAAGCTGTGGGATTGCTGCGTTCTGCCAGCCAAAGCTGCAACCCACCCATCCATCTGTCCTTCTGTCCATCCATCCATCAAGGCTGCTGTCTGTCCAACTATCTATCCTTCTATCCATCTATTCTGTCCATCTGTCATCCATCGGACAGCTCATGCTGACCCTGCCAAGCCCCTTTCCAGGTCTGGAAGGACCCTGTCCCTGCAAAGCTCCTGTCCTAAATGAAATGACCTGGGCTTTCTTTCTAATTAATCTCTTTGCAATTAGCTCCAGGCCTTCAAAACCACCCTAAAGGGCCTACAGGTGGTGCCTATGGGCAGTACCTATGGAGGGTACCTATAGACAGGGGTATGAATGTGCTCTGTTGGCTAGAGACACCTCCCGCCCGGGGGCCGGGGCTGCTGGGGGCGGGGGGGCCTGGGGCTCCCCGGCTGCCAGGCCCCCCGGGGGGCGGAGGAGGAGTGAAGGGAGGCGGGGGGATGCGGGCGGGAGGCAGGGCCGGGGCCGCCTCCGCTCCGCTCCGCGATCGCAGCCGCCGCACCCGCCGCCGGCGGCCCCCTGCGCGCTCCCCCGCGCCCCCCCACCCCCCGCTGCGCGCCCCCGCTGCGCGCCCCCGCTGCCCGGCGGAGGCTCCGGCATGGCGGGGCCGGGGGCCGGCGGCCGGCGGCGCTGAGCGGGGCCGGGGCAGCGCCAATGCCGCAGAGCCGCCGCGGCGGAGCGAGGTAAGAGCCGCCGCCGACCTGTTGGGCACGGCCGGGCCCGGCTGCGTGCGGGGCGAGCTGCGGGGAGACACCTCACACCGCCCCCCCCCAGCCCCCTGCCCTCCCTCCTCCCCGGGCTGCCCCGCATCCTGCCCCGGGCGCGGCCGGGCACGGGATCTCCCCCTCTCCCTCCACCGAGGAGGGATGCCCCAGCCTGGGCGGGGGGTTGGCTGCCCCTCGGTTATTGCAACTTCGCTGCTTGCAAGATGTCGGGGGGGCCTTTTGCCAGAGCAAAAACCGTTTCTCTGCCCGCGGGAGGGGCGTGGGGGGGTGCTGCGGTGCCCGGGGCTCAGCCGGCACTGGGGGGCAGCGGGGGGCTCCCCCGCTCTGCCCGGCCCTGCAGGTTCTCTGTCCTACCACCCCTGGCCGTGATGGAGGACCCCCCTCCCCTCCCCCGCTGGGGCCGGGGGGGGCGGCAGGGGCCAAGTTTACACCGCGGAGACGGGTGTAAAGCCGGAGGGAGGGGAAAAGCCGCTTTACCGCGATGCAGGGATGCTCGGAGCGGGCGGGGGCCGGAGGGCTGGTCCAGCCCTGTGCCTGTGCAGCGCATCCCGCTCCGCTCCCGGCCCCTGGAAGTTTGGGTCACAGTAGGTACGGGGTGTTTCCAGCCGGCGTGTTCTCCAGCTGGGATCTCCGCTATGGAAAAACCCTGCAACAGGCTTTCCCGGCATCCTGGGAGATGCCTCCCACTGGGTTTTAGCGCCTGGGGTAGCATCAGGCACAGAAGGGTGCTTGGTGAAGGGGATCACAGCCAGCTCCTTTGTGAGCAGTGGGATGGAGTGGTGTCCCCAGCCAAAACGTGCCCTGCTGGGTTGTCCTGCCCACGGGGCTCCAGGATAGGGAGGTCCTGGGGCCCCCCCGGCATGGCACAGGGTGGGGACCCCAGCCTGGCCCCATCCAGGCCCCCACCAGCACTGTGGCCTCTGCGCAGCATCGGGCTGTGCCATGCTGCTCCGTGCCACCTGTCCCTGCGGCGAGAAGATGTATTTTGGGCTTTAGGGCTGCACTCACGAGGTCTGTGGGCACCACATTTGCTGTCCACCCCAGGGCCCCCCAGCATCTCGCCCATCTTGGCAGCCAGGGAGATGCCGCAAAGCCTCTCTGCTCCTGCAAGCGCCACGTCTGGCAGGGAGACCACAGAAATTACCAGCATCGATTTTCCCTCCCTTGCCTGCCTCAACCTGCTGCCTTGGAGGAGAATTTTTGTGATTTTTCCCACCCCCCCCGGCCGGCTGGGTGGTCCGTGGGCACGGAGGCAGGCTGGCATCTAGCGACTGGCACCGGTAATACAGAGCGGCACCCCCACCGCCCCGGGCTGCTCCCCCGGGCCTGGCCTGGGGTGGAACTGGAGGGATGAACTGTGTTTTGGGTGGCTCTGGTAGGGTTGCTGGAGGATGCCAGGTGTTTGGGGAGCTCATTTTGGGATGTATTTGGTGCAGCCCCTCTCTGGCATGCTGCTGGGGTCCCTCCAGCGGCTCCCTGAACATCTCCCTGCTTGCTGTGTTCCCTCAGAGAAGCAAATCCAAAATGCTCACCTGAAAAGCCAGGTCGCATCCCATCCTCTCCCTGAAAAGGCTGTGGGAGTGTGTCTGCTCCTGCCAGTGGCTCTGCCCCAGCCTTGGGCAGCAGAGATGCTGAAAAAGGGCAGAGACCAGAGGAACCATCTGCTGCCTGCAGGGAACAAGGGCTTCCCAAGGCAGCCGGCATCTTCCCCAGCAGCCTCCCTCCATGAGTGGCTTTCACCCATTAATTTCTCTTAATTGCTTTTGGAAATTGCAGCAGCGTTTGGTATTGGTAGCATCCCAGTAGGTGCTGAGCTGGGCTGGGGCGAGCGCTGTGCCTCCGGGGTGGCTCACGTGGATCCCTCCGATCACTGCTCCCCACACCACATCCATCCTCCTGCCCAGCAGGCCGAGGGATCCCTGCTCTTCTCGGGGAAAGCATCTTTCCAGGTGGAAAAAACACAGTAGCCAGAGGGATATGGTGAGGTGGTGAATGCTCAGGGCCACCCACCCACCATCCATCCCTTGCAGACCCTTGGCATCACCCGGGGATGATGCCCAAGCGGGGGGCGACAGAGGAGCCGTGACCCAGCTGTGCACCCCGGGGGTGTCACCGCTCTCCCTCCCAGGGTGGCCACCATGGGCTCGGTGGGAGCCGAGCGCTTCAAGGAGCTGAGCCCAGCAGGGACACCGGAGGGCAACGTGGTGATGAGCTTCAGCTTCGACAGCTACCAGCTGGAGGAGGATGAGCTGCAGCGGGGCAGCCAGGCCAAGGGCGTCCTCACCTTCATGGAGCCAGGTAAGGGCAGGCACGGCCCTGACCAGGAGCTGCGTTCCTTGTTGGTTTCCCACCCATTTAGCAGCTTCCTGGGGTGGGTTTAATAGCCACAAATGGCCCAAAATGCCCTGAGATTGCCTAATGCCTTTTTTGGACCTGTTTGTACCCATGTGAGCTGCCACAGCATCCCACGGCGGTGGGCTCTGCAGGCTGGCCAGGAGCTGAGCGTTCATGCCCTGGCTCGTGCCCAGCCTGCAGCTTCGCCCTTCCCGTGCAGGTCTCAGGGATGCTCACGGGATTCACCTCAGCCCTGCTCCACATCTGAGGCAGCCTGTCCACCCCCACCCCCCTCAACCCCTCCTGCGCCTTGACTTTGCCTGTTACCTACTCTGCCTGGCTCTCACGTTATTTGACTGCAATTAAAACTCATTAACCCCACGAAGCCTGGGTGTTTTCCTGTCTCCTGGGTCTCACATTGCAACGCCTTTATTTAGGGAAGGAGTTTCTCAGGGCTGGGGTTGTTTGTGAGATCTGCAGGGCACTGGGCTGCTTGCTGTGGGTGGGACAGCCTCGTCTGCCATAAAGGATGTGGAAGCATCATTCATAGCCCTGAGGATATGGGTGCAGGTCCCACGGCTGCAGCAGTGCCACTGTCATGTATCTTACTCTTTCCTTCCCTTTTTGGAGCAGTTTCAGAGGATCCTGAGCCCCAGGATCGATACCATGGGATTTACTTTGCCATGCTGCTGGCTGGGGTGGGATTCCTCCTGCCATACAACAGCTTTATCACCGATGTGGACTACCTGCACCATAAATACCCAGGTAGGTCTCCAGCATCTGCAGCACTTCTCAGCCACCCCAAACTTGGGGAGAGGTGGGCTATGCTTCCAGGGGAGCCAGATCCCTGTCATCCAATGCTTAAACCCTCTGCAGGTACCTCCATCGTCTTCGACATGAGCCTCACCTACATCCTGGTGGCCTTGGCGGCCGTCATCCTCAACAATGCACTGGTGGAGCTGCTGAGCTTGCACACCCGGATCTCTGTGGGTGAGTGGAGGTCCCCATGCCCCTTGGCACTCCCTGTGCTGTCCCACCACCCACCTCTGTTTCCCACCTGCAGGCTACCTCTTTGCCCTGGGGCCCCTGCTCTTTGTCAGCATCTGTGACGTCTGGCTGGAGCTCTTCACTCGCAGGCAAGCCTACGCCATCAACCTGGTTGCTGTCGGGGTGGTGGCCTTTGGCTGCACAGGTATGTGGGACAGCGGCTGGTGCTGGGGGGCAACCATTCCCATCCCCAAGAGCCATGGTCTCCTGCGACAAGCTCTTGCTCTGATTGCTATGAAGGTGACCCTTGTGTCCCTGCTCCATCCCCTCCACCTCTGTCCAAGCACTGTGGGACTAGTGCGCTGCATTGGTCCCCAACACCGCTGATCTGGGCCACCACAATGGCTTTGCTCTCAGCTGGGCTGCCATGGTGGCTTCCCAAGCCTCTGCACCTCGTGGCCAGTGGGAACAGCCGTGGTGGGGCATCCAGGGAGGACAACAAGCCTCCCTGCCTTTGTGGCAAGGAGGCTTCGGGTACTGCAGCGGCTGTTTGGGAAGGATGCAGCTCCCGGATGGCACCACGCATGGGCTCCCACTGGGGTTTCTTCCCCCTGTCCGGCGTTTCGGCTGCAGCAATAATCCCTCCTTCTCCCCTTGGTGTGTCTCTCCTGAAGTGCAGCAATCCAGCTTCTACGGCTACACGGGGCTGCTGCCCAAGCGCTACACGCAGGGAGTGATGACTGGCGAGAGTAAGTACCTGTGTCCATTGCCCGCGTCCACGTCTGACCACATGGGCTTGCTCGGGGGGACCCTCCTGTGCCTTCTCCGGGAGCCCCAGTGAGTCCCCAGCACAGCCCAGCCGGGTTGCCAGCAGATCAGGGACTCCCCAGGGTGCTCCCCAGCATAATGGGGTGATTAATGGTTTCTAAATCACTTGCAAGACCCGCTGCACTGCCTCGCTGAGCTGGGGGGGCGGGATGTCTGCCAGGAGCCAGCTTCATCAACCCAAAATCACTGCTGGTAGCTCCTCCACACCTGGAGGCATCACATCCACATGGTGGGGGCTGACGGGGGTCCCTGAGCCACAGGGCTCAGCGGGACCCGGTGCCGATAGCTCTCCCATGCCACCAGGCACTGCCGGGGTCATCATCTCGCTCAGTCGTATCTTTACCAAGCTGCTGCTGTCAGACGAGAAGGCGAACACGGTCATCTTCTTCTTCATCTCCATTGGCATGGAGCTGACGTGCTTCATCCTCCACCTCCTGGTGAAGCGCACCCGCTTCGTCCGCTACTACACAGCCTGCTCCTGCAAGGGTCTCCCCGAGACCCGGGGGGCTGGTGACCATGGGACAGGCTACCGCGTTCACCATGATGTCACCGCTGAGGATGTCCGATTTGTAAGCCAAATTTGTAAGGGGTGGGGGGTTCCCTGCTGGCTCCTGGGGTCCCTCTTGCCACTGGAGCTCAGCACTGGCATCCCTTCTCCCCCCACCCAGGAGAACCGGCAGCGGGGGCAGCCGAGCCCCCCCCAGGGCAGCCCGGGCCTCGAAGCTGAGCTCGCTGGCAGCGGCACCTACATGCGCTTCGACGTCCCTCGGCCCAAAATCAAGAGGAGCTGGCCCAGCTTCAGAGGTTGGTGGTGGGCTTGAGGGGCAAGCCATGGCCAATGGAATGGTTGTGGAGCATTTTATGGGGTGGAATGAGCAATTGGTGGCCCAGGGTGTTGGGGAAGGGTCATCCCCTTCTCAATTTGCCCAAAACCATGGGACAACCTCATCTTTGGAAGCCACCCTTTGGGTGCAGGCAAGACTGTCGGGCTCTGCAAGGGGAGGGCTGCAGGTTTCGGCTGAGCTGTGCTGCCCATCCCTGCCAGACATGCTGCTCCACCGCTACGTCGTGTCCCGGCTCATCTGGGCCTACATGCTTTCCATCGCCATGACCTACTTCATCACGCTGTGCCTCTTTCCTGGGCTGGAGTCGGAGATCCACAACTGCACACTGGGGGAATGGCTCCCCATCCTCATCATGGCCATCTTCAACCTCTCCGACTTCGTCGGCAAGGTAGGAGAGAGGCCACCACCAGCGTGGTGGGGGCCTGCCTCCTTTTTGTGCCCTCTTTCAAAGCCACTTGGCTCCACCGAGTTGTCATCTCCACCCATGGGTATCTAATGGGCGTGAGGTTGCTCACTGGCATGGCCGAGGTGGGGTTCCTGCAGCAGTTGGTCTTTGCACCATCTCATCTCCTCCTTGTTGCCCCATTTCGGGCACCATGTTGCCCCCCACCCCAGCATGCTGTCTGACCCTTGCTGCAGATCCTGGCTGCCCTGCCCTACAACTGGAAAGGGACCCATCTCCTCGTCTACTCCTGCCTGCGTGTGGTCTTCATCCCCCTCTTCATCATGTGTGTCTACCCCAATGGGAGGCCCACCTTTGGCCACCCCGCCTGGCCCTGTATCTTCTCCCTCCTGATGGGCATCACCAACGGCTACTTCGGCAGCGTCCCCATGATCCTGGCCGCCGGCAAAGTGAGCCCTGAGCAGCGGGAGCTGGCAGGTAGGACCGAGCCCTCTCGGGAGTCCCATGCAGGGTGGCCAGAGCACCCTGACACCCATGTCCCTTCCTGCAGGGAACACCATGACCGTGTCCTACATGACAGGCCTGACGCTGGGCTCAGCCGTGGCATATTTTGCCTACAGCCTCACCAGTACATCCCACAGTACCTGTTTCTACACTGAAACCTCCAACGGCTCCTTTACATCAGGGTACTGAGCCCCGGGGCGGGGCGATGGGGACAAGATGGGACCCACTTCCCACCACAGTCCCCACCACCCCGCTTCGCCCACGTCCCTCCTCAGGGAGGGAGCCTGGAGCTGGAAAGCTGCCCCAGGGTGGACAGGGACCGGCATCCTGTTGACACGGGGCCGTGACATCCCGAAAGGGCCCGTGCTGCCCAGCCAGGCGCTGCACAGGGCCACGTCTTGGGGTGACATTCCCCCCGACACCCCAGAGGACGGTTCCATGGCTCTTGGGGGGCTCCCCATCAGCGATGCGCAGCTCTCCGGTGGAGGCAAGGGGGTATTCTCCTACTTGAGCCAAGCCAGTGCCAGGAAGAAGAAAATACTGCCAAATCCCAAAGGGAAGAGGACCAGTGCTGGGGAGGAGGGTGACGGAGGGATGGTGAGGAAGAGGAGGCGCAGGAGAGGAAGGAAATGCTCCTTAAGTCCCCGGGGCTCTAGGAAGCTAGGTCTCAGCTTTCACTGATGGTGCTGCAGGTTTTCACCAAGAATAACTCACAATCCCTCCCCGAAGACACCAGTTGCTGTGTAGAAGACCCAATCCACTTCTGCTGGTTGGAAAAATACTTTTTTTTTTTTTTTTCCTTCTTTTTCTTCTTAGTTGTGTCTTGGTTTTGCCCCCCCAACTGTCAAGAGGCAGGGTCCTGCCTTCCTCCCCCCGCCACACACTGTGGGTCTGCCCCATCACAACGGGGCAGGGGCGGGTCTGGTGGCCACAGCACTGCAGAGGCCACCCATGCGCCACTGCTGAGCTTTGCGATTTATTGCAAGGGACGTAACTGAAGCTGACGTCAGATTAAATGTCTTTGCAATGATGCCTGGTCATTAGCTGTGCTACTAGGCACTGCAGGCACTTGGCTGCTGTTGATGGGCTGGGCTGGCAAAATGCCTGTCCTCTCGGGTCTTGGGGTGCCCTTGTGCTGCTTGGGGCACCTTGGAGACCCTTCAGGGTCCCCTCTGTCACCTGGAGTGGCTGGACTTGTCACCAGGTCCCATCAACCTCCACCCCCTGCCAGCCTGCAAACTACTGCTGAAGCACACCACCTTTGTGGGCAGCAAGGGGAAGAGGGAACGAGCCGAGCGGAACAGAAACCATCTGGAGAAGGTGCCAACAGCAGAGCCTGCTGCTTTGTGGGACTGGCTGCACCTCGCTGTGCCAGGAGGCAGTGGGTGCCGCCTCCCAGGGAACCGAGCCCAAGGGCTGGAGGCTGTGGGAGCAGGGGGCAGCAAGCACCAGGCTTGGCACCCCAGCCCAGCCCCACCAGCACCAAAGGGTCTCGCCGTGCCATCCCCGGCTGGGTGAGGCACAGCTCACACTGAAAAGAGCAAACCCAGCGCTTCATCCTCAGCACATCGTCCCTGCAGGGCTCAGGGTGTAGGAGTTGCCATGAGCATGGTCGCTGGGGATGGACTCGGCTCCTGCCCCACGGGCCCCAGCGAGCTGAGACCTCTGCTCAGGGTTCCATCCAGCCGGGCCACCCCACAGGGTGTCCCCAAAGAGCCACACGGCACCTGGGTTGGGTCTTTCCCCAAACACAAGGCAGGGGCTGAGCCCCAAAGCAATCATTGCCACCAAGGGGAGAAAAACCCCGCAGTCAGGACAAGCGAGACAAAGAAAGATGCTTCGTTGTGTTGCTTTTTTTCAATTATTTTTTTTTTTTATGAAAAAAGATCACACGGAGTTCTCCAACAAACAGAATGCCAAAAAAATTGTTTTAAACAAAACATAAACAAAACAAAACAAAAAAAAAAGACAAAAACCTGGCTCTCCTTTCCTCTCGATTGTCTGAAATATCCTTGTGTTCCATAGAAGGCAGTGGGTTTTAAGTGCTTTCTATTTAACATTAGCATAAAATCTCTCTCGCGCGCTCTCTCTCTCGCTCTTTAAAATATGCTCACACAATTTGCTTCTAGAAGTACAGTACACTTTGAGCGTGGGGGGTGTGCCTGTTCCCAGATCATTTACAATCACAATCCAACAGGAAATAAAAAATAATATTCTAAACGTCAGACTGTGTTCATTTCTGTTGTTGTTTTTTTCCTTTTTTTTTATAATTTCATAATTTTTTTCACAGTTTTAAAAAGTTTATATTTATATATATATATTTATATTTATATTTATAATTAAAAAGTTGAATCCATTTAAAGACTTATAATACAGGAGGGCTAAAGAGTCTTTTGGTACATTAAAACTGTACAGGCTAGAACCGTCACTATCCGCTGTGCCGGGGCGCCGGTGGCGCGGGGTGGAGATGGTACGAGCTCAGCACCATGTGGTTCATTTAAAGGACGAGGGGTAACTTTGCAGGGGTGTCCCTCTCCCCTGAGCCCTGGCCTCCAGTCTCTGGTACGCAGCCGGTACCAGGGCGGATAGTTTCCAATCTGTCCTTGTCGTAAGCATCTCCCCACCGGAGCCTGGGCCGTCGCTCCCGGCCGAGCCAGGCCCCGCTCCGTGTCCTAGCAATCTGTAGTGCGAGTCGGTAGTTGCAAAGATCAGTGCGTCTCTTGGAGTTTTGTTTTGTTTTAAGTGCAAGGATGTTGCATCGTTGCATGGTTCTCCTCTGGTGGCCCCTCGGGCCAGGTACAACGCCGGTGCGGCAGCGGTGATGCTCCAGGTGCCAGCGTGTGCCCAGTGGGAGTGAGACAGCGGGTCAGCTCCGCAGAGGGAAGGAGGGGGCGGTGGTGGTGGCTCGCTGGGAGCCGTGGGGAGGTTGGCCAGCTGGATGGAGCGAGCTGAACGGTCCCCTCCCCGAGCCCAAGGTGGCAGTGGGGCTCTGGCTGTGGAAACATCATAGATGGGCACGAGCGGGCTTCACACTCTACTCCCGCTCCGTTCAAATGATGGGCGAGGGCTTCCCAGCAGCTCCACGTCTGCTCGGGCAAGGCATGGGGGATATAGCTGGGCGAGGGATGCCAAAATTCAGTAGCCTGTGGGCTCCTCTGCTCCGAGCACCGAGCAGCAGCTTTTCCCAGCCATTTCCTGCCCCACTTCACTGCGCACTCTGAGACGAGCTCTTTGTTCTCCAAATGTCACCCCCTCACCACGCGCTTGCTCCCTCCAACACCTTTCCAGGGCAGGAGGGACACAGAGTGACAGGGAAAGTGGGTTCAGACTGTTTGCTCGAGGCAGTGGGAAGGCAGCATCCCAGACTGGATGTTGGCTTGTCTTCCACCTGGCTCCTTCCAGCCCGTCGGACCTCTTCTGCCATCTCTGTGCTGGGGCCAGCTCTGCCCCTTCGTGCTCCACGCTGCCGGCTGTGGTCCTCCAGGGAAAGGGAACTGCAAAAAGGCGCTGAGAGGATCGAGACGAGGCGCTGAGAGAGACTCATCTCCTTTCTCTTTCACCCTGTCCTTCCTAAAGGGTCATGCGGAACTAAGCAGGAAAGGGAATATAAGGACGGAGAGGAGTGTACACGGAAGGCTAGTGGGTGTCCTTCCATGTACAGGCGGCTTCCGAGTTACTGATGGGGGCAAATGACACAAAAGGGATCCCTCCTGCCGGGGGGGCCCGCTGGTGAAATGATCACAAGACCCATGTGCTTTCCTGGACCAAAAGGAGGAAGGGAGAAGTTGGTCAAGTGTCACCTTACTTAAAGCCACTTCCAGAAGAGCCTTGGGGTTCAAGCACCACCCCTACCCCTCCAATGGCATCTTCCTCAAGTCCTGTAACTGCTTCCCCAATCCCTTTCTTCAGCCCTCTCCTTCCTCCTCGTGTCTCTCGCGCTATCCTGTCTGTAGTGTGACACAGAAGTCATGAGCATTGAAAGAAACAATCATGTCGTCTGAACAGGCACGTCCTCAGGTTTGTCCCGTCCCTTCCCAGGGGGTGGCACATGTCCCCTGGGCAGTCAGCAGATGACAGGGACCCCATCTGTGTTGAAGATCATGCCCGTAGTGGGCTCGTAGGTCCCTGCAAGGTAGTAGAGGTCCTCACTGTCTTGGTATTTCTTTGTCTTTAGCATCTGCTCATACTGATCCAGACCAACAACAAGACACTTGTGTGAGATGGTCTGGACATCGTTTTCATCCACGTGAGAGGACTGGTAGAGGGCTCGCTGCATTACAGGAGTGGAGGGAGATGGAAAGGAGCCATTAGATCTCACAGCATTTACAGCATCATCTTCAATATGCAGGAAAAATGTCCAACACAACTGGCCAGGGCTTGTGCTCACAGACAAGCAGAACTCCCCATGCATCCCCACTGCCAGCCCAGGGGAGGGACACTGGGAATCCGCAGGGGCAGCACGGACACGATCCGCCCAGCACACTAAACCTGAGCCCTCGCTCTCAGCTCCCACCGATGGGAATGCCACAGCCACCAAGCGCGTGGGCAGGGGAATACAGAGGCCAGGAGTTTGTCATCCTCACTTCAAGGATGCAAATGCAAAGATGGGTGCCGGACAGGTGCTCCCAACACCCAGCACCTGTAGCTACTCCCACCGTCCCAGAAACACCCACCCAACGTCCTGGGCACTGCCGACTCAACACCTGAGGAAAAACGCAAGAGCCAGAGAAGCTCGGGGGGCATTTCCCCAGCAGCGTTTGCTATGGAGCCCCCAGCATCCCCTGCCAGCCCTTCCCAACCTCACCAACCTCCATAAAGTCCTTCCTCTGGTTGGATGCCTGCAAAGCTGTGGACAGACTCCTGCCTGATTTCTGATCCCAGCGCTGTGCCCAAGAGGAAGAGAAAAGAGAAAACAGAAATTAGAAGCAGGTGAATTAGTTGGTTTTCCACGCTGTCACCTCCTGCCCACCGCATATGCTTTTACAACCTCAACCCCTGCCCACAGGTACTGGTAACAAACACCAAGAGCCTACTGTAAACCACAGTGCACACGTGTGCAAAACGCAGTGCTTCTGAGCGCCAGGGCTGGCGTTCTTACACTGCAAAAGGCTTGATCCGGCTCTTGAGACTCTTTTCGGACCGACACAGAAGTCTCCACTTCCTAGTACAATCCAACACACCCTTCCCCTGCTCAAGGGGCAAACACCAGGCTTGTCCACGCCACAGGCATTCCCCACAACATGAAACAAAGGGGCCACCCCCACTACAGTACCAGTAACAAACTGGGCCACGAGTGCTTTCCTCATCCTTGGAAACACAAGGGAACAAGCAGCTTTGCAGCCCTCTCAGCAAAGGGGACCAGCTTACCTTGCCTTCGTTGAGTTTCTTCCCAGGGTTGGTTTCTTCTGGGTGATAAAACCATTTGACTCGGACGACCATGTTGTTCCCCCACGACTCCCACATGCTCTGGATCCGGCCAATGTAGGGCAGGTTGGGGCGGCCGGCTGAGAGGAAGACCGCACAGTCTCCAATGCGGATTATCTCCTTGCCCCGGACGATGGCCTTGTAGAAGAGCTTCCTGGCCTTCCCTTTCATTCCCCGTCTCTGCCAAGAGAGGATCGCACAGGTGAGCAACCAGGGATCACCCAGGTTTTCCCTGCCTACCACTTCCTGCATCCCACCCTTTGCTGTCGGCAGAGCCACAGCATCCACAGGCATTCATTCCCGCAGGAAACCGGGCAGAGGGACACACCACACAGGATGGCTCCCCCAGACACAGCAAAGGGCAACCCCAGTCTCCTTGCAAACTGGAGACCTTGCCAGCAGAGTTTCACCACCTCAGGAGAAGGGAAAGGCGTCAGTAGGAGGCACCACAAGGCCAACACCAGTGCCAAGCACTACGGAGCAGTGGGAGAGGCTCTGTTTACCTGTGTGGGTTTCCCAAACCACTTCCACAGCTGCCGTGCTGGGAGGAAAGCAGCGATCTTGGGCCTGTTCTCCACCGATGGCAGCCGCTGGCGCTTGGCCAGCTCCTTGGTGGTGGGCAGGTGGATACCCTCGCGCTTTTTGGGCCTGCTCTTGTTGCCGCTCTGCTGTGGTGCCGGCTGTTGCGCCGGCTGCTGCGCCGGCTGTTTCTGGCTCTGGGGGTGGGAGGACGCGCGGGATTTCCCTGCCTGCTTGGTTTGCTTGGGTGGGAGGGTTTGCTGCACTGAGGAACTTGGCTGGGCCTCAGCTACTTCGTCATCGGAGCTGCAGGAGGAGTCTTCATCTGTAGTGGAGGACGAAGAAGAGCTGGAGCTTGATGAAGAAGAGGTTGATGAGGCTGAGGACGAGGACGAAGAGGAGGAGGAAGAGGAGCTGCTGCTGGAAGAGGAAGAGGAGGATGAGTTGGAGGACGAGAGAGGGGTGGATGCTCGCGAGCTGGCTGAGCTGCTGTCCTGGGCTTCCCCTCGGTTCTTCTCAGCCTCCTCTTCTCCATCTGACTCTGAGCTACTGTCACTGCTGTTGCTCTCTGACTCCTCCATGGCTGCTGGAGCTGCTGCCTTTTCCTCCTGGTCCTTCGAAGCAGTGAGGCTCTCTGCTGAGCCATCAAACTTTCCTCCGAAGCTGGCAGGGGAAGGGTCTCCCTCAGCTGCTTTGGCTCGGGAAGATTTCTGCTTGCCCTCCACACCCACTGCAGGGGAATAGCCTAGCCCCAAGAGACTTTTGCCATCTCTACGACTGGCCAGGTTTGAGTCCTCCAGCATCCTCATCGCCTCCTTCATCTTCTTTGTCTTTGGAGACATCACACCCTCATGGTCCAGCTTGATGAGGATTTCATTGTCATGCTTCCTCTGACCCTTGACCATGCTGCCAAATTCCTGTGTCTCTTCTGTCGGCCGCCCTTTCTTGGCCTTGGCTTTCGACACCGAAGCATCGCTGGAGCTGAAGGTCGCCAGTGTCCCTGGCAGGTCACTGTAGGGTTCCGTGCCAAGGATGCTGCCGAACACAGCAGGCTGGTAAGTGGGTTGCGGGGGGCTGTGCAGCTTAGTGGAGATCTTCATTTTGCTGGCCTTTGACCGCTTTTCCTCTGTGGGGGCAGGAGAGCCTCCAGTCGGCAGCAGTTGTGATTTTCGCGACCCCTTCATGCTTGGCTTGCCCAAGCAGGCTGGCTTCTCTGGGACTGAAGAGGTGACAGGTGAAGACTCAACCTGATCCTTCTCTTCTGGCAAGGCAGCCTCTTCTGCAGAGGAAGGGAAACACAAGGCATGATGATAGCCCTCAAGATGGGCTTTATTAGCTCATACGCAACCAAACACCGACACCGACCAGTCCCTGGCCAACGGTGGCTCGTTCCTGAATGCTTAGGTATCCCCAAAGAGACACAGGTCCTCACCGCTCACTGAACAGCCTTACTAAACAGCCTGGCCTGATGGCAGCACCTGTGAGCAGCTGATGGGCAGTGCCCAACAATGCTGCTCCAACTGCAGGGGAACCAAACTGCAGATCTCCTGCATCTTTGGCCCTCCTGATGGCCGCTGAGATGCTCAGCTGAAAAAGAGACCCTGCTCCGCAGCCCTGACTGACAGAAGGAGGCTCTTGCAGCACAGGCCAGCTTCCAAGACAGCCTCCTGCAAACCGCAGCCACAGCAGAGCAAGCTGACGCATGAATGTTCTGCACTCAAACAGTGCATCCGTTCACTTCCAAATCTTGCCCCAAACAACAGCACTAACTTGGGAAGAGTGGTGGGGAACTGTGCAAGGACTCTCTCAACTCCAGGTCCAGCAGTGGCAACAACCTACCAGCTTTCGCTTTGACGTTTGGCTTTCTCCCTCGTCCTTTGCCCTTTGACACAGGCTCCTCTGACCCCAGTGTAGCTCCCTCTTTTCCTTCTCCAGTGTCTTTGCTGGATTTACGGCTACGGCGCTTGGTGCTGGGCACCAAAAGGGCCGGGGAAGGCTCGGCACCTGGAACAGGTCAAAGAGATGGACAAATACAGTCAAATAACATACAAACCAGAGATGGGACACAGCAAATGTATCACTATCAATTCTGCAATATGGACTGGGCCTTTTTCCCTATGGGTTATATCCCACCCCCCATGTCCATAATTGATGGTGCAATCTTTGTGATTGGAAGCCTGTGAACTCATCTCAAAAAATCTCAGAGGCAGGTGGCCTGAAACTCCCTGCATTTCATAGTGCGAAGTGTCATCCAAAAAACCGAGTAGTAAGACTCACACTGGATCTTGTAGTCAGGTGGGAGAAGCCGAATGTGAGACAGCGGGATACGTCCCGTGTCGCCGTCATCAAACTCTACTGTGATGAGGTCACCATCTTCCTCCAGGTCCAGGGCTCCTGTGGGGTGGGGGAGCAGAAGATGGGATCAGGAACAGACATCAAGGTACAAACCCCTTGTCAGGGAACTGGGGACGTGGGGAAAGACAGGGATCCTGCACCAGCTCCAAAGCATCCCAGCCCCACCTTTCCTAGGCTGTGCAGGGAGAGCACAGAAGGCTTGCTCTGCAACGGAAAGTCCCTGATAATACTAAACCAGCCCACCCAGTGTCAAATTTCCCAGTCAGCAGCACTGCTCCAGAATATAACAACGATTCCAGTTTGACTTCCTACCTCTTCCCCCTATTTTCCTCTATTCTTACAGAAATTCATTTCTCTATTTTCACTGCAGTATTTTTTTTCTTTCTTTCTTTTTTTTTTTTTTTTAACCTGCATTTTGTAACTGCTCTCAGCAATCACAAGCTGCTTTTCACCTTCTCTCCAAGGAAAATAATCTGTGTTCCCACCCTCTCTGGCATCAGCATCACCGGTCTACAACAAGTAATTCTTCCCTCATACACACACAGTGTGAACAAGAGCCCAAAAGCAAGACCAGCCATGGTAGAGCTGTCCAGGGCTCTTCACTGGCTTTTTAACGGGACCAGATGGTGGAGCTGATGTGTCAGAGGTAAAGCTACACTACAAAGTGTGTAGCTCATTTAGAAACCTCCACAACCTCAGAAATCTTTGGTGCCTGGAGTTAATTCTGACTCTCAAGTGTGTTGAATTCCCCTCCTATTTTAAGCTTCTAATTGCTCAGACCTCTTCCTGTAAGAGTGCATCTCCTGGACCGACATGATGTTAGTAAACCAGCATCCAACTGAGCTGGGCATGATCTGGAGGAGAGGAACGGGCCAAGTTCTGACTCCGGGACACTCACAGCAGATCTCACAGCTTTCCCAGGCATCCCTCAGGACACGCAGGACTGAGACATCCCTGGTTCACAGCGCAGAGCAGCCAGGGTGGCCTTACCTCGAACAACTGTCCCTGGGTAGAGGCAGCGGTACTGCTGGCTCCAGTAGGCTGCAATCCTTGTGCCCTCGGGCAGGAATCGCACTGAAGGTGGTTTCACATCGATGATCTGCTCAGGGAGAGAGGAAAGCAATTACTGATGTTCTTGGCACCAGCACAGACCACCCCACCACATGTGGCATGTAGGCAAAGCAGCTCTGGAGAAGGCAAGGGGCAGTTTCCCTGCTGGGGAATGGCTTCCTGCCTGCTCACAGGGTAGCGTGAAGGACTACCCCTGCTGGCACACAGGCCCAGTGCCCACTGCCAGTGGGGAGCTCAGCCACAGGGCAGTGACCCACACCACAGGGAGCTCTGCCCAGACTGACCATGGCGGCAGGACCAGGGCATCCCTGCAGCCCCAGCTCGGCGAAGAGGAGGCTTCCAGCTAGCCTCCTCCACTCCAAAACAGGGCTCAGGCACCAAGTACAGGCACCCACTGGCCTCACGTACCGCTTCCTGCAAGAGCTGCTCCAGGCAGTAAATGTGGGGACGGTTTCCCCTCTCACCTTCCACCACCACACGGTATCTGAAACACAAAGGCCCAGTCATACAGGGCACAAGGAAGACATCAGCCCGATCAGCTAACACCTCCCTCTAACTCCTACCACCAGTTTATTTGAGAGTGTTTAATGAGAGGTAACTGGATTTTCCTCAGCACTGATAAACCAGAGTGAACTCTCCTTCCCTCCCTGCCGGGCTCCATCAGTCTCTCTCCAGCCAGTTCTACACTACCCCCGGATCAATCCCTGCATCCCCATTCACTGGCAGAGCCCAGGTGGATACGGGAGCCCCTCAACTCACATGTCTGGTGAATGCACTGTCTTGACATGCCCGGCATAGAGCAGCTTATCATCCATGGGGATGAGGACACGCAGACCATCTTTCAGCTCATCCTTGTCAATTATGCAGGAGCGGGGAGCTGTGAGGTGTTGGAGCAAGATGAGGATTAGGGAGCACCATACAGGAAAAAGCAACAGCAAGGGGAGAAGGAAACCTCACACTTCCAGCATCACCCTCCCCTAGGAAAAGGCCAGTAAGCCCTTTCCAGAAAGGGCTCCCTCCCTCTGGCTGGCTCCTGGCAGAAGAAAATTTTGCCCTCTTGGTAATAATAAAAAGTTCCCCCTCTTGTTAGTAATAATAATATACCAGTATATGAAAACAGGGCAGCTCAGAGACTGGGCTTCATCTAGATGTCACAGTGGGCCACTCTGATAAGGCTTGGTTTTGGCAAGCCAAATTGACTGGGGAAGTGGTATCTCCACCCCAAGAACTCACGGCTTTGCATGAGGAACATGTGAAAGCAGCACAATCCTCCTCTGAGCAGCCCTGGGAAACTTGCCCAGTCCCTCTACCTGTACAGTTAGCCCCCCGGCCTCTCCTGCCCTCACCTGGTGTGGGCGGTCGCTCAACCAGCATGCTCAGTGGGATGTTCTCATCCTCTGAGAAGCTGCTGTCTTGGTTGGGTTCAAAATCCTCCTCTGCTGCCATGCTCTCCATGAGCTTGCTGACAGCTCCTCCTTTCCCTCGGTTCTGCAGGAGAGCAAGCAGCACATCAGCTGGGCGACAACAGGCAACTGTCTGATCCCATCTCACCTTCCTCCAGCAACAAATAACCTGAGGATATTGGGACAAACTTGTCTCCATCCTCAGCCAAGTTAATCACACAGAGGTAAGCAGATGTACCCAAACTTGTTTTTTGGTCATTGTTCAACCTTTGTTATTCTGGGTTTACCCCCAAGCATCACTGACAGCTGACCAAAAGCTGTTTTCACACATCCTAGCCACAAGTCACTCCAGGACGAGCAGACAGCTGTAGCTTTGCTCTGCATCCACCATCTCTCTGCACAGAACACCTGAGACTGTCTTCAATAAACAGGCAGCAGACACTGTTCCTACTTCTTTTCAAAAGCCCTGTGATCTGTTTCGTGCTGCTACACAGAAACCGTAAGCATTACACTCAGAAATCATGTGAGAAAATGCAGTAATGTGTGTTATGAGAGAAGACAAGCAATGGAGCAGAAACCAGTTGTGACCTGGCTCATCCAGTGCCGAGTAAGGCAAATCCACTACCATCTCCTTGGTCCTTGCTATCCATGAAGGCTGTCCCTTCACCCCGTGGTGGGCCTTAGAGAAAATCCTGCCTGCTCATTCATTTGGAGGATGAAGGCAAATGAATGCCAGATGGTAGCAGCAGGTATTACCTGGTAAGCCTTCCTTGGATTTGTAGGCTTCTCAAACCAGCATTTTGCCTGTAACACACCCAGCAAAACCTGCATGTCTGTTTTTCCTCCCTTACACTGCAACAGTCCAGGAAAAGAGCCAGCCACCCTCCAGTTCACCCAGACCACAACAAGCCCCTCACCTCTTTTTTCACCTCCTTGGCTTTCACCTTGGCTTTACTCTTCTTGGTGGAGCTCAGGGCATTTGCCAGGCTCACACGAACATCAGATGGGGAGCTAGGAATGCCAGGAGGAGACATGGACGAGGAGGAGGAGCAGCAGGGTGTTTCTTTACCCTTCTTCCGCTGCTAAAAATAAAAAGAAAACACTCCCATCGGTAAAGAGGGGATTGGTAAAGATCTAGGCCCAGGGAGAGGGAAAAGGTGGAGCAAAGCAGGCTGCGCACAGGTAGGATGACATTCAGCCAGCAGTTAGCTCGCTGACCACACCACGTCCTGTAACTCCCTGCTCTCCTTTCAGGCTTCACCCATTTGGGGAAGAGCTTTTCATTACCACGGAGAGCAACTCCTGCCTATCAAACCTTCCCCCTGAAAGCGCCAAGATCATCACAGCTGGCCTCATGTCAAAACTACGTTGTCTAACTCTCCCCACAATCAGTGCTCCTCCGTAACACGGCCATGAACTGAGCTGGAGGAAGCTGAGCTTTCAGCCAGGATGAAGAGCCAGCAACCCAGAGATCAATGCCACCACCAGCCAGGGGCAGCCCTCAGGCACCCCACCATAAAAAAGGGGAACAGCCTTAAAGGCCAGCGTGGAGGCCACAGCTCCGCAAGCAGACAAGGTCATACAGACAGCGGGAGAGAGATATCACAGACATTTTAATGCAGGATCATCCACTCTGGTCAATCCAAGCAGGATGGATTTGGGACACTGAGGATGACACAAGTAACCTGCCCTGTCCAAACACAGGTTTTTACTCCTTATGAGTCAGATCCAAGGCCGACAGCTCCTCTGGGAGTACGTGGGGCTGGCAGGGGTGACAAGGGGCAGCCAAACAACACTGGGGCAACTGCTGAGACAGGACTCAACACTCCTTTGCTCTAGTGGAGTTAATCACCCTCCCCTCACACTCAGGTCCCAAGGGTTCCACACCAATTCTGCCAGTGCATTCCTCACCTTGCTTAGCTCCTTCCTGTCCTTCCCCTTGCTGCCCTCCTTTTTGGGGCTCATGGGTGCCCCCTTGCCACAGCGTCCAGGCTTGGATACAGGTGTGGAGCTGGCAGGTGCTGCAGGGGTCAGCATGGCCGAGGACGTGGTGGCGTCGTGAAGGAAGATCCGCTCGCTCCGGCGCCGGTTCCACAGGTCATCATCGCTGGCCTCCAGCCCGAACTCAAAGCTCAAGTCCTTGGGGGACTTGAATTTCTTCAGCTTGCGGCCTTTCTCAGACACAAGCTTGGCCTTGTCAGCGCTCCCAGATCCAGAGTCGAGGCTGCTGGGGGTCTGGCTTGGTGGGATGCTGGTGGCCTCCAGTGGCCCCTTCTTTCCCCGCAGCAGCCCTGAAGGTGACTTCTTCCTGATCTTGATCTCACTCTCCGAGTCGGTATACTCAAACTCTGTCCCTAGGTGGAAAGGATTTAGCCATCAGTCAAAGCCCTGGCTAAGACAAGAGGGACCACATCCGACTGAAAGCTTTTGGGCTCCATGGCAGATGTCATATCTGTTCCAACAGAGCCCTTGCTTGTTCCCCTTTCCAATCCCCATATCCGTCAGATCTGTATTTCTGCCCCATAAAACACTGATTTCCCTGGAAATAAGTCTCCCCCGCCCCAAGCCAGATCCTACTCATTCAGGCAGTGTGGTTCAGCATGTTCCCTGCCTTCATTTTCTCCCTTCTCCCATAACCAAAACCCTGCAGCGAAGCTCTTAAAGAGAAAAAATACTCTAACATTTGCCCCTCCACAAAAAGGAAGGGCTTGGCTCAGCTGAAGCCAAGCATGAACCCCACAGGCTGAGGCTTCCTCCCCTCCTGGTGGGAGTCCTCTCCAGTCTCACCTTAGTTTCAGGAGAACAACCTCTTTAACAAATTGAATAAACTCATATTTCAAGCCTTTTTTTTCCCCATTGGCCAACAGATACCACAGATCTTTTTACTGGCTCAGGTAATTGCATTAAAGTCAAGAGAGGTAAATGATCTTTTGTCTGTGGCAAATGGAAATCCCCTCACATTCACCTCTGCTCAGCATCACAGGCACACCAGTACCCAGAGGTCTGAAATACTGTAGTAATGCCAAGACGTTCACCACGTTCAGTGTGTTCCCCAGAACCCGATAAAGGAGAGTAAGATCATGTGTTTCCAGGGGCAAAAGGGAAACTGAGGCAGCACCTACCCACCCAGCAACATGGGCAGGAGGTAGGCAAAGCACTGTGGCTGCACAGGCACTGTGCCACTGGGAGGTTACAAACAGCCAAGAAGAAACTTGCCCAAGGTCATGCAGTAAGTCTATGTGGGAACAAGAGACAGCCCAGATTTTCTAAATCCATTTATTTCCCAGGGCACTGGATCTCATGGGGTGGCGCAGCACCTCTGAAGATGTGTGCAAACATCAGCAGAACCTGGTTCTCCCTCTCCAAAAGAGAGCACCAGCCAAAGGTCTCTCTTGTATCCTCCTCCAGCCTGCTGTGGAATGTTCCTCTCTGCACACAATCTGCATGACTCTGCCTTCAGACCAGCAAGGTCTGAAATCGGGCCTTGCTTCATGCCAGGGAGGTTGGCAGAAACTCTTAAGTCCAACAGTGAACTCTTCTCAACCTCTGCTGTGACAACCAGTGTGTGCAGGAGACCCTTGAGGAAGGACACAAGGGACTGAACAGCATTCACATGGGAACATGAAAACAGACCAAGCGAAAGCATGGAGAGCATCTTCTGTCAGTCTTTCTCCCTGAAATACGCTCACTTGCCTGGGTAAATTCAATCTGTAGGAACCTGCTCCCCAAACCTCTTCCCCTGAGACTGCCCCAGTAAGAAGAGGGAAAGAGCAAGGCTGTCAAAATCAACGCTGGCAAGGCTCAAAATGAAAAACCCATCGGAAATTACAACACTCTTTCTCCTCTCTCACTATTGCATGAGGCAATTTCTAGATGCTTCCAGTTTCAAGGAGGACAGGTTACAAGATGATAAATTCTTAACAGAGGCTGTTGGAACAAGTTGGCAAAATCCAAATATAGCATGGAAACAGTGCTAAAACAAGCCAGGTTCCCAAGGAAGACATCATTTTCCATTCTGAAGCATGCTATAAATTCCATTACCACTTAATAAATATTAATGGAGAATTTATAAATGGAGCTGATATAGATTTGTCTGACCGGGAAAGATATCACCAATGGGCACCTGCGCAGCAGGGCATGGGGAGGAGAAGAAATGAAACTCCCAATTATGCGCAACACACTGAAACGGAGACAGAGACGAGGACAGAAACACAGGCTCTGGCACTGCAAACACATGAGCAGAGGAAGGAATGCTTGTTTCAAATCTTGCTGGCCCGTTTCTTATGAGGAAGCTGATGGGACAGGCTGACTGAAGGGGTTTTTCTTCTGCTTGGCATCTATCAGCTGCATTTAGCACATGCTTCCTTCCCTAAAACGTAACAGCACACCACTGCCTACAGCACCCTGGTCCAAGGGGACACAGCACCCCATCACTTGCCGTTGCAGCATGGCTGTTAAGGATTTGCCAGGTAGGTAGGAAGTGAGGAAAATTTGACAAAGCCACAGGCAACTGCCCCTAGGGAAGCCATGGCTGCAGCTGCTAAACCTGCCATACCCGAGACTGGTTCTTGTTTTCTTGCCAGAGATTCCCCCCACCTTCAGCATCAGGGCCAAACAGCCAAAAGCAAAGAAAGAGCAAGACAGTGCCTGGGTAGCAATCTGCTCTCTTGCAGCACAGCCTGGACCTCCTGAACCTTTCATCCAGTCCTAACCATGCCACTCACCCATCAGGCTCTGCCGCTCCTCCTTCTTCTTTGCCTTCTGCTTGGCTTCCAGTTGGATGATGGAAAGTGGAGGGGGAACGATGGGGCTGGGCATTGCACTGGCGGCAAACCTTGCTAGAAGGCCCAGGCCACTCTCGTCAAGAGCAGGTGATGAAAGCCTGTCAGTGCCATCTGTCCCATAGTCCTCTGCTTCGTCCTCTTCCTCTTCATCCTCCTCTTCCTCCTCCTCTGAGCTAGAATCTAGCACGCAGAAAAGAGGGAGCCCATTACAAATCTCATGGAGTTGTGCATCGGCCACATTTCCACCCCAAACCGATAACTCTCCTGCTGCTCTGTGCTCACCTAAGTAGCACTGAGCTGCCCATGAGCACAGCCAGAAGATGTTGGCCGTGGACACACACGTGTCTCTGAAGCCATACAGCCGCCATCACCCTGCCTACCACCACCCTTGAAGGACACAGCAATACAGGGTACAGCAAAGAGGACCCATTCAAGGCAAAGGAGGGAAGAGCAGGGTGCTGGCAGAGATTTGAAAAGGATGCCATGCACCCCTTCCCTGCAGCTTTCAGGAGGAAGTAAAAAGCTTAATTCCTTTGAAAATCCCAACCTCAGAGCTGTGGGATTCCCCTCCCGCCCACCACCTCTTCCTCCATAACAAAATCCATTAGTGTAATGAGAATTAGAGATCAGCATGGAAGGGGAATACCAGAGACCAGCCTGCGCCACTGCAGGAGGCGAGGAGGACACAGAGAGAAGAAGGGGCAGGAGGCAAAAATGCAAAGGAGGGGAGGGAAATAATCATTTGAAAGCAATGGATTTGGAATGCATAAGGGGAGAAAGTGTAGGTAGTGTTGGAGACAAGGAGGTGTGTTTAAACACTCTGCCTCAAAACTCTCCGTGCCTTTCATTTTCCTCTCTACAGCTCAGGCTAGGGAAGCCCAGCTCAGCACAGGCAGGAAGAGCTGCCCACAGCCAAAATCTAATTCTGGCAAAGAAACGAGCCTTGCCGCCTGCCTCGGCTGTCACCTGCAGAGAGCAGTGGGCTGGGGTTTTCCTTCACAGTGTATATACAGCAGGTATTTTGGGGGTAGATGCTCTGAGAGTGGCACCTCTCCCTTCCTACAGCACTTCCCAGGAGTGTCCTAAGCTCAAAGGCAATTAATTTTAATAGCATCTCATCCAGTTAGTGCTGGTGAGCAAGTCACTACACAAATGCACATATACCACACACATACATATACACACACATATATGAGCACATATACTTTTTTATATATCTATATATATTTAACTGCAGAAAGCGGGTCTGGAAAAGATATTTAATTTCTCTTGAAATTGAGGGCTTAAGTAGGATCGTCAAGGTCGCTGGAAAATTTCCACTGCTAGCAGAAGCCCTGCTCTCCCCGCCTGAGCCCACTCGCCAGCTCCCCGCCAGCCACTATCCCTGCGTCTGAAAGCCAGCCAAATGAGAAACCAGATCCCTTCAAAATGAGCTGGAATGAACATGAAAATCCTTTTCTTTTCACATATGCCCTCTGGGATAGATAAAAACGTCCTCAACACTTGGTTGTTAAAAAAAACCAAACCAAACCACAATAATACAAGTGTTATTTTTCCACTTTGGATTATTGTTCCATGACATTGGAAATAACAGGAATATCAGAAAACAGTGTTCTCATCCTTGCATTTTATCAACTTAAAAAATAAAAAAAGCTGGCCATTAGTTAATCATTTTTTTTTTTAAACAAGGAGAGCTTATCTCCACAGCATGTATCAGATAGTCAAAGAATACTAATTTTTAACTGCATAAAAATCCCTTCCTCATTTCAGTTGCTCAGGCTAGCTCCTTGTGATATAAAAATGTTATTAACCTATAGTCCTGCAGTGAATACCAAGAAATCCACAGCCCTGCTCACGCCTTGCATAAAAACCACATGCAAAAAAAAACCATCCACAGAAAATTAGGATCAGATTCCTTCCCCTACCAGAAAAGGGCAAACCTGCTGGTTTTCTACCACATTTTGCCAAAAAGAAAACAAATCCAGATGAACTCTGCTATTCTGAGATGTGGAAACCACCTGCCTGAAAAGCAGCAATACCGTGCCCAAGTTCAATGACACACCATGGGCTACTGAGACCCCTTCCACATATCCCATTTGGCTCCAAAAATTCAGCAATTCTCAGGAAAATCAGGAAAAAATTGAAATCAACCTGTACAGCCCCCCATGCCAGAGCTAAAGACCTGGCTGAGCTGAGAGTGGCTCATCAAGCAGCTGTGGAGGAAAACAGGCAAAAACGGTGAAAGTTTGCAGGAAAAACCCTCTATGACCTGTCCTGCGTAATCCCCCCCGCAGCACCCTTGGCTCAGCCCCACCAACTGCCTGGGGGCTGCGTGGAGCGCGGGCAGCATCGCTCCTTCGGCACTTAAGAGACTCTGCATGTGCAAGGGCATAAGGGTGCCCAGCAGCTACAGTATTTCAAATGCACCAAGGTAAAACAGATTTAAAAGCCAGGATGAAAGCAGCCATTACTCACCCTACAGAAAACTTATGATATAATAAATGCACCTGGCAGTTATTCTAACCTCTTCGAAATACACGGTGTCACACTATGGAAAGACAACTGAAAATAGTCTCTTGTCAGCATTTTTACCAAAACACTTGTACTTTTATCTGTACGAGATACAATTTTCAGCCTGAAAATAAACACATTTTAACACGTTCACAGCACAGATCTATCCTCCTCCACCTCTCATGGCAAGGGCAGATCTTGCTAACTCCACTCTACATGAAGTACATAATCCCCGTTCCTCTTCCTCCTGATTTTCCAAGGGACAAAACCTAACAAATTAAACAAAAAGAACACATTTGGGGCTCTGCTCCAAACCCACACGCTTCTAAGCTAACTCCCCAAATTTATGGCCATGGTGGCAATTAAGCTGCTGGTGCTCTATGGCCATCTGCACAGCTTCTTGGAGAGACTCATGATGTCTGTATTTAATGTGAAGCAGTTTTACTCCTACTGTACCCAAACTATGTGTGGGCTTAAAATGAAGTATGCACAGATGCCTTTACACAATTGAAGTGTCTATTTTTTTTCTCCTGAAAAGGCAATTTTTAGTTAACAATGGGGAAAAAGACATTTTAAAAAGTATTTTTTTCCTTCAACGGTAATTCTTCTAACACTGAGCAAGGGTAAGGGAAAAAATATTCAAAGCTAAAAATACCTTTTTTAATTGACATTTTTAAGAGCATGTATATGTGTGTATATACCCACACACGCAACCACACGTGTACATACAACTCTACAGCCAAAACAAACAATAAATTCACATTTAAATGCTACTGATGCCAGATAAACTGGAGCCAAAGAAGATACTTTTTTTTTCTAAAATGTCTACCTGCATTAAATTAAAACCCAAACCCAATTAAAAATACTAAATTTTCTCATTGCTTTTAACAGCTAAGCTGCCATGGTATTTTACTGTAGGAGAGCAGTAAATGAAGATTTGTTAATGATGAACAGAAATTGATTAAGCAATTTGGTTTTTAAAGACTGATGTTACAAGACAGATTGAGGGGGGGTGTGGAGAGGAAAGGCTTGGGAAGGGGGAAGTAAAAACATACACTTAAAAAGAGTCATTTCACATTGTAAAAAAAATAGCATGATTTTCTCGTAACACCAAGCAGGCCTACAGCATACAAAGCAGGCTAAGTACAGGCAGACTTTAGACAGCTACTGGGTCATTGACATCTGATTTGTGTTATCTGTCCAAATACTGGAGGTTACTCATTTTTGAATGTCCAATTTAAGATTGTACCTTTTTTTTTTTCCTTCAAACAAGCCAATTCTCATTACTGGAAGATTTTCCTTTTTCCCCCCATATGTGCTGTGCTGCTGACTCCAGAAGTACTTATAAAAAATTAAAAATATTACAACTACCACGTGGGAATGACTGTGTGGGGAACTGGTTATACCTCGCTGTTTGGGTTTTTTTTCACTGGGATAAAATCATCCTCCAAGTCAGAGAAAGGAGAGCAGGGAAGAAGGTATTAATTTCTTAAGGAAAACTGAGTATGGAAGAGAAGGATGTATGGGTCTTCAGTCTCAGAAAGCTCAAGGTATTACCTATCCTGATGGGTTTCAAAGTCCTGTGTGGCTTTAGCCCACATTAGTAGTTTCCTCTCCAAGGTCACTGGATGAAAGACCACAAGCTTTGCCTCTCATCAGAATGGTAACATGGTGTTCGGTCTGTAAGACAGCAGTGCATCCCCACCCCTTCTATCTCAAACCAGATGAAAACAGGTCTTCCTGCAGCTACTCCTACCTCTGACACAGATATCGGCCGGGCCATGGCCAGGCAATTACCCTGATACTAGGACAGCCTGCATCATGCCCCAGAAACCTTTTAAGGACAGCAGCAGAGCCTTTGTAGGCAGCGCTGTGGCTTCTCATCTCGGACCCATCTGCAAAGCCTTCCCTTTGCTAGGTTCTCCAAAAGGAAGCTTGCAAACAGTAAAGCATTTCTGGAGTCCTCAAACACATACACACAAGCAAATCTTCCATGCAAGACTCTTCATGGACAGAGGAAAGTCAAAAGTGGACAGCAATCATCTTCAAAATTAAAATAACCAAGAGAATGCAAAGAGCTACGTGTCATTATTCACGGAGGTAACATCGAAACATCTGAGGCTGACAGATGACATAAAGAAAAGTTATTTTGCCTACCTACATAACAATGGTCAAGGTTCGGGTTCATGGCTAGTGACCCTCGCTGAGAAGTGTCTGCCCTACAACCAGCCAACCACTTTGCTTCTTTAGTGCAGCGTGAGAGCAAATGCAAGAGACCGACACAGACATTCAAAGCATCATGGATAGGGGCAGGGGTGAAAGGGTTGGTCAAGCAGCTGCAAGGAGAAAGCGAGCACTTCTAGAAAAGCTGAGGTTATTAATCGGTTTAGTATCAGGGAAAGCCATTAGAAACCCTATTACCCAAATATCCCTTCAAGTAATGCTTCTGAGAAAGAACAAAAAAAAAAGCATTTGCAGAAAAAAAATAAAACTGTAACCAATAATCCCACCACCACCACCTCCCCCTCCATGCCCACCTCCCACCCCAGGAGGTTTTGCATCTTTGGTTTCCCCACCATTAAATGACACCCCAGAGGGATTTACAATGCATTTCCCCATTTGTTCCAAATTCCCCAACCTCCTCCCATATCCCCTCCCCTCCCCAGACTTTATCCCATAAAACTGGGATTTTTACTTTTCTTAAGCAGACAGGTTACTTGAAAAATAGACAAAGCCAATTAGAGACAAGTTACCTATCTGCTCACCTGGAGCAAAACCAAAAAGCAAATCCAAAAAACCCTCAAGAACTTGGCACCTAGAAGGGATCGATATCCTCAAAATTTCCAACAGCAGCAAAATAAACAAAGAAAAGATGCAGGAAGGAACAGGGAGGGGAAGAATGGAAGTTAACGCAGACTCTTCATGGAAATGTGGCAATCTCACCCTTACATAAAATCCACTATCCCCAGAACTTTTTGGGTTCTCTTAAGAAATTTTTTTTTTTTTTTTGGAAACATACGTTTCTCTCTTTTGGGTTTTCTTTGAAATGCATTGGTGGGTCCAGCCCAGAGCCACATCAAACCAAATCAGCATTCTGTATCTTTCTGCTGTGTTTGATTTTAATTTCTTTTAGCATAGATTATCTTTCTCTGGAGGTTGGGTTTGGAGGGAAGAAAAGCCAAACAGGTGCATGGAGAAAATTAACATCAAAAAAGTAAGGAAAAACAAAACAAAAGCAAAACTATCCAGCCCCATTTTCAATTAACAGTCGTCTGAGCAGTGTGAAATACTAAAAAGCTTTTGCTGTGCTATATCCAGATTTGCCGTGTAACTTAGATGATAACAACTGGGGATGCTCTTGCTTAGCATTCAGCCCAGACAAGCTACTTTCTTTTGGGAGCCGAGGGCTCATTAAAATGACCTTTCCCCATGATTATTATTTAACGAGTGCGCTTTAAAACAGAAACCCCTTGTGTCTCTGGAGGAAAAGCCTCAAGTAATCTCTTTTCCCACTGAAGTACTAATGACAGGCTGACAAAAAAAAGCTGCAAGAAAAAAATTGGGGTGAGGGTGAGGGAGGGAAACTGCAGAGTCAAATTTAATGCAGTAATTGCCACATCCTTGAACACTGTGGGTTACGTCTGGGCATCTGAAAATAATTGCCTCCCAAAAAGAGACACAAAAATTTGACGTATACACTTTGAAAAGTGAAAAAGAAAAAATTCTGGCTGTTAAATAACGGGTATGTTACACCCAGCACCCTCCTGCAGCAGCAACGAGGACCAAGTGCCTCCACGTTCCATCTGCCTGCCTTGAGAAAGTCTATCAACAGAGGAAACAAACGGAAAAAGAAAAATAACAAAACTGGGTGAACAAAATAAAAACTGAATTAAAGGGGTCGAGGTGGGGAGGGGGGAAGGCCTAGGCTTTATCTGGACAAACGCAGCAGGGATATTTGAATAATAGAGAGTACCCCAGACTAGGTTAATTCCAGTTCTACTCATGGGGAGTGGGAGCAGGAGGGGGATGCAGAGCAGGATGAAGTGAAGCGGCAACCTAATCGCCTGATAAGAGACACAGCAAGAGAGACAAGGTACACAGGTTTAGTTAAAAATGAACTCGATATGTTTAATAAAGCTTGGTATACCAAATCGCAGTACAAACATCAAGTCACACGGCCACACAACAGTATCCCGGTATTTCAAAAAAAAAAAAAAAAAAAAAAAAATAGAAAAAGAAAAAAGAAAAGGAAAAAAACTTGAAAAGGATAAAAAAAGAGAAAGTAATTTAAAAAAAGCTCCTTCCAAACCTCTACAAGGCTCATGCCAAAATAAAACAAAATGAAATAATAATAATAGTAATAATAATAATAATAATATAATGGTGGTGGTGGTGGCAGCAAGGAAGAAAGTGAGGGAAAAACTGAAGGGAGGAAGGGAACAGGAAAGCAGGGAGAGGTGGACACTAAAACCCAGTTGATATAAAAGCTCCAAAAGAGCCAGCCAGTAATATCACAATGATACAGGTACAAAAAGGATAAAAAATGAATGTCAGGCTGATAAAGCAGGCTACGCTGCCAAGAACAAAGATGGCCGCCCTGGCTCCGACCATCAAAATGGCTGACCCCAGCCCGCCAGGCCCCTCGCTTGTCCTCGCCCCCTCCCCGCCCACCCGCTCCCAAACGGGCATGGCAGAGGGGTGCATTGGGGGTTGCGTTTGCTATAAGCTAGTAACCTTGATCGAACGAGTCCTCCGAGGAGTCGCTGAAGGAAGATCCCGCCTCGGCCTCCCGCAGCAGCAGGCAGAAGGGCTGCTTGCGGCCCGCCGCCGCCTTCGGCTTCAGCGGCCGCCCGGCCACTGCGCTGCGGGGGGCTGCCTTGGGGCCACCAGCCACCCGGCCGCCCTTCCTGGCCGCTGTACTGTACAGACCGGGTGGCCGTGGCTTGGGGGCTGACGGCGGCTGCGCTGGCCACTCGTCCCTCAGGGATCCCTCCTCCTCCTCCTCCGAGTCCGTATCTGTGGTCAAAGCAGGTGGGAAGAACGTTACATCAGAGAATGGAGGTTTGGGGGGGCTGCGGGGTGTGTGTGTGCTTTGGTGCATTTCTTTGTGAAGAGGCTGTAAACCAGGAGGGGAACGTGGCTGCAGGAGGGGCCATGTGCCGCCGTTTTCCACCTCCTTCCATCACAAGCCTCGGACCCAGCGAGTGGGAGCTGAATAAACACAGAAACACGCATTTCCTTCTTTAGGTCAGAAACAGACACTCTCCACCTAGGCCAAACACCCCCTGTCCTCCCTTCAGACAAGATCCAAGGAGTGTTTTTAGCTCAGGAGCAGAAAATTTGAGGTAGACATTTCCACTATGAAGATGTCCACCAAAAGTGCAGCAACGCCACCAACCGAGCCATCAACCTGAATTAGCCTCAGCCATGGTTACGTTCAACACTCTGACCTGAATCTCCTTTTCTGCATGAACCAACTCTCCCAGAGTGTTTTCAACACGGGCAGCCGGAGCCCAGCTGCCAAGCAGGCAACACGACTAACTCCAAACGTCTAACTCCAAACACGCCACCCCAGACACTCTGCAGTGGGCAATATGAAGTACGCCGAAACGGAGCAGGGACCAAGCCGCCCCTCAGACTGTGAGCTGTGGCTTTACAAAGCTGCCAAGCCCTGCGGGCAGTGAGAAGTTATCCATCAGTCCCCCTTCGCACCTGATGAACAGAACAAAAAGCATACTGTAGCCCTGGACGCAATAAAAGCAGGTATGAATTGTCATTTCCCTGCTTGGGAACGCACCACCAGCTCCACAACGTTACGGACGTTGTGGTGGGGACCATCCCAGCCTGTGGGCAGCAGCAGATGCTCTCCAGCATCAGCCCAGGTCAAGCATTGCTCCCCACCTCCACTGCATCGATTGTGGAGAGGTAATGGACAGCAAGTTTAGGAGGCCCAAAACCCAAATAAGCAAATGGTTTTGGGCATCTGACTTCTGTTAAAATCTGTGGGAACAGGATGCTCAGCTTGCCCTTTGGATCTATGCCGAAGGTTTTCAGGACTCCAGCTAGAAAATCATGAGGTTAGGAGGCAGAAGGACTTGGCACCAGTCCCGCTTCTCCTCCTCCACAAGAGCGGCCCACCAGTCATGGGAGGTGCTGCCATATGCTCGACCTGCCTCCCCAAATCCATCACGCTTGAGTGACCAAGTAACAAGCTAAAGCCCTTTCCTTAAACCTGCACACAGCTGAAAAACCACGCACCAAAGCTGAGCCACTTCAGAGTCCGTTCCTCAGTGACAACAACCCTCCTGAGCTGAGATTTGTGGGACAAAGGGGCACATTCCTACATCAGGAGACTTGCTGGAGAAAAGAGTGGTCAGATAGAAGCTCCCTTAGGTCTGGGAGGGAGTTTCTGTTCATGAAACCACAGTAACAAGTGCAAGGGCACTGCAAAAGCTCCCTCTGGCAGAAGCCAAGGCTTTTAGCTCGAGCAACAGCCTATGCCTCCTCTCCCCATTAGCTCCAGAGCTCCGAGTTTAGGAGCCATGTGTCTGTCCTTGGGAGAAAGCACATTCAAGAACAGGACTGTTGGGTGATGTGTACAGCAAGATCAGCCAAAGGCTGTGTTCAAGTCCAGTGGACACAATGGCTTCTATTTTGCCATGTAAATGGCTAATTTCATGCCAAACATTTGTTCCATTGGAGAATCACTAGCTCATCATCTTCCCCATTAGCGAAATTTCTAAACCGGTGTGGCACCGAGAGATGTATTTGTTATGCATACAAACACCCCATCAGGGTTTTAACACGGGACTGAAATAGCTGCAAGCGAAGGAAAAGATGCATATGCAAGTGAGCTAAGACAATTACACAGCCAGGCCTCAGACCATAAACTCCAAAGTCCCTCACATGCTCTCTGCCCCACCATCTGCCTGAACCGTTGCAGACTCTTCTACCATTCTACAGTCTTCCCAACACTATCTGCAATTCAGATTTTTCCTTCTGTAATAGGGGTCCCTAGCTCTGCTCGGTTGCAGGAACCTTTGCCTCAGGTGCACTCTGAGTTCAGAAATGACAATCACTACACAGGATGCCAGGGTGGAGATGCACACTGAGGAGAGAAATGGGAGGCTGAGCACAGTCAGCCGGGAGCAAAACCACAACACCAAAGGGCAGGAGGATGCTTAGGAACACCAGTGTCCCCCGTAGGCTGTCCCTTCTCCAACTGACTCCATGGCATAATCCTAAAGCTACTCCCATCCAACTCAACAAGGACTTCCAAAAGTCAGCCATTAACCACCTCTTGGCGTAGAGGCTATGAGTACTCATCCGATACGTTGAAAGAGAGTGTCTGCTCCCACCGAAAGCAAGAAAGTGGGTCAACTTCTTTTTTAAAGCATTTTTCCCCATTGACAATCAGTACAACAGGTTAGGAAGAGACGCACTGATACTGGCTACCTCTGGGACAGCAGGATGGGCAGACAACTCATGCTGATCCCAAAGATGCCACAGCATTGATTAGCCAGGGAGGTGGTATGAGCAAAACCAGACCCATCTCCAAAACCCCTTCCAGGAGGCCAGAGACCCCCACCACAAGCCCCCACAACAGATTACACTGTAAGAAGAGAGAAATGAGGGGTTACTTACTATAGGAGTAGCTGCTAACTTCAGATATTGCTGGTGAATGGGAAACCTTGAGCTGATTTTTGACTTTTAACCCCACCTCCATCTTCTTCATTTTGGCAGCCACCTTGTTTTTACCTTCCTTGGTGGTTTTCAGTGACAGGCCCAGGTTCTTGGCCAGGCTCTTCTTCTCCTCCTTGCTTGGCAGAGCCTCGTGGGGTGGGAGGTACCTGCTGCCACCTCCACTAGTTTTTGGCTTTCCCCCAGAACTGTCAGCAAACTTGAAGGGGGATTTGAGCTTGTCTTGTTTGGTGAGTGACAGAGCCTTATCAAGCTTGCTGGCCAGCTGCTCCTGATCCGATGCCACCTTCTTCTTTTTCAGCTTTAACTGCCGAGGCGAAAGGAAGAGACACAGGTGAATGCAGAGCAGGTACCATGGCAGACCTGAGCGATTTTACTAGCCCTCATAACCATCTCTCATGCACTCTTGTTAATAAGGCCTCAAAATTATAGTCTTAAGCCCCGGCTGCCATAACCCACAATGGTGCTAGGGAGGAAGAAGAGGAAGATGTCAGCAGACAGCACAGCTTTACCCTTATCAAGCACTACAAAATCACAAGATTAACTTAGAAAAACTGAATTTTCTTCCAAAATAAATATGTTCATAGAGAAACATGTTTTGGAGTTCTTTTTTCTCAACACCTTCTGGTTTTCAGCGTATTTTGGGGTTGGTTTTACAAGCTTTTCTCTAAATCATGAGGATTAACAATCTTCTTTACCCCAAGCCCCAGCCAAATAAACATGGATTTCCACATATCAACCCGCTCCAGAGGCGAGGATGCCAAAAAGATCCAAATACCTCTCAGCGAGAGCATCAGCACCACTGCATTACAGCCAGTGCTGTTACATCCTTTTCAGTATTTTCTTGCTTCTTGAAAAAAGTAAATATACTTTACATGTGCTGCAGCTAGATAACAGCAGCTGTAACAGTACTTTGCCTGTATGCATTTTGGATTTCATCAGCAGCTTAAAGCTCCAGTAAATACCTCATTGCCTCAACATGACCAGAAGAAAACCCTGCATTGAATATAGTGAAGTTGCTCTCCCCTTCCTCCCTTGCTTCAGGAATTCCATTCCCCTCCAGTATCTCACCAGACAAAGGGGTAAGACAAGCACTGCTCCGGATTCAGAGCTAGTGCAACACTGCAATGTTCTGGCTGGCTTGAAGGTGCTTGCCTCTCTGCTGCCTACCAAAGAGGTCCAACCTCCAAAAGACAACATTAGCCTCTGCAAACACCCCTCTGCGGCACACAGTCCTCTCATGAAGAACTTCTAAACCCACATGAACTGAAAGCAGATGTTCTAAGATCAGGAGGAGTTACCCATTACAAGCCAATGCTAGCAAAGCAGGAAAGAGATCTGCTGTTGGCCTGTGGCTCCATGTTCCCCATGAGGGCACTGACCTCATTTGAGAAGCTGGGAGCTGCATCATGCTCTTCCCAGCTCTGGTTCCTCCCTTTCATCTTGCCATTGCCGCTCTCCACATCCTCATCCTCCTCCGGGAGGGCCCCTTTGTGCCTCTTCTTCATGCCCTCACCAGTCTCAGAGTCTTCAGAGAGCAACAAGGACTTGCTCAGTCTGTAAGCCAAGCACAGGATAGGTCAAGGTGGGGGGCTTTCCTCCCTGTGATCCCCACCAAGCTCAAAAGTGAGGTTAAATGCCTCCTAGGACAGTGGGGATCCTCAGCAGGAGCCAAGTCCACTGTGAAGTGACAGTAGTTTGGACAAGGTTTTCCACCAAACAGGAGAGCCAAGAAGCCCTTCTTGCACGCTCCTGGCCACTGGCACAGATGAGGGTGACTGAAATCGGAGACCTGCAAGGTGGTCTCTGAAAGGAAATATTTGGTGTCTTGAGTAACAGCCACCATAAAGTGCCTGATTTGGTACAGAGCAGCAGAGGGAAGGATAGACAGCGGAGCTGGCCCTGTAGCCCTTTTCCCACCTCTACTCTCATGGACTCTGTAGGTGCAGAGGGAGATTCCCGAGGCCCAGGGAGGTGCCTCACTGCCCAGACACTTGCCCTGGTTGCTCAGGTATGAGCAAGGAGGTGGTAAGGAACTGCCACGCAGTGTGACACAGAGGGACAGGGCACTGCAAGGACTGGCTTGCTCAAAGGACAAGCGGTCTGCTTTAAAAGCCTGGCCCCTCTGAAAGAGGCATGTGTGATCTACGGCTTCGGTCCCTCTTTGGGATTTGGGGGGAAAGAAGGGGGTAAAAAAACAATAAAAAAAAGAAAAAATAAAGTAGGTGAGACTACAAACACATCTTTCACTGCTCCCCAGCTGTCTCCAGTAACTATCTGATGGATCATCAGTCAACACTTCAAGACCCCTACCAAGCCTCCATTAAAAGCTCTCATATGCCGCCTCCTCCACATTAAGCCTGCTGGCCCAGGTCACACCACCACCACAAAGCCACTGACCTGGGCAGCCTTCTCAGTTTCCAGGTATTTGCCCTCCCCTCCGTCCTCTCTGCTGACCTCCACAGACAGCTAAACCAACACCTCAGGCCCTGGACACTGGCTGAGGGTGCGTCTCCATCTCCCACACCAGGCTGCTCAAGCATTCCTGTGATGTGGGAACACGCACACACAACATGTTCATGCACGCACACATGCACAACTCCAGCCACCTCTGGATGCCTCCAACCTGTCCAGCCATCCAAACACAAAAAGCAAAACACAGAGCCACCAAGAAGACAGATTTTCAGAAGCGCATGGTCAGTGGGAGCTGGGCACCTGAATCTATTTTGTAGTTTTGAAAGGACATTTGCAAAAATATGTAGCACACAGGCAACTTGGAGGTGCCTTCCCATTGGAGAGACTTGGCCACCTATGGATGGTTAGATGGCCAACGGCAGTGAGATCCAGGCATCCAAACTAGAGCAGCTGGACTTGCAAAAGAGAAAAAAGCAGAAGACAGAACGATCCAGACACTTGAAAGAGAGAGGTCAGGCGAAACCAGCTCCCACTGATTAAGGGAACAGAGATGAAGACAGCAGAAACACAGCAGAAAGGCCCTGCAAAGTAGATAACCTGGAATAGCCCTATCCTTCCAGGTTTTGACATCAACATCCCTGCAATTAGCTCTACAGCACCCGCTCGCACCGTCCGCTCTCCTGAAAACACACAAGGACGCGCTCCCCAACACCAAGACCTCACCTACAGGTCCCTGCCCAGTCAGCTGCTCTGCATCACCTCACCGCTGCACAACTCAGCCTGTCCTATTTGCACCCAGCAGCACAGATACGTGCTCTACCAGCAGGAAGGGAGGACGCTGGCACTGTATTCCCACTGTAAGGACACACTCCCATGAAATACACACACTTCCACAACACCACTGCTGCCAGAGACCGGCCTGACAACACAACGCCACGGCGAGCCCCTGCTGCATCTGAGATACTCTCCCCAGTAAGACCCTGGTGCAGTGACCCTGCCATTTTCCCATCTTCCCCAAATTCCAGCCTTACTTTCCACTCTTGCTGTCACTCTTCCCTCTCTCCTTAATGGGTGACAGAGCGCTTGATCCAAGTTTCCTCTTCCTGGGCCTTCCAGGGCCTCTTCTTGCCAAGCTTCTACTTTTCTCGTCATGCTTTTCCCTTTAAAAAAACCACACGCTTCACTGTTAACCAAGGCAACAAAAAAAAAAAAAAAAAAAAAAGCAAAGAAAAAAAAAAAGCAAAAGCAAATTTTGCGAACAAAAAGCAAAACAAACAGGGGAAAAAAATAAAGCAAATAAATCCAAAAAGAAGAAAAAAGAAAAAAAAAAATAAAAGAAAGCAAGCAAGAACAGGAGCCAACCCAGAACCTTCGCCTGTCACCAAACTGCTAAACTGAGCTGCTGAAGCCAAGGTTGTCTCTAATATGGTCTCCCAGCTGCATTCACCAGTGATCAGGTTGTCGTGTCACATAGCCTAGCAGTGTGTTGTGCAAAGCTCTGGCGGGCCGTACCAGGAGGAGAGGAGAGGAGAGGAGACAGGGAGAGGTGGAGGGCTGTTTTCTCTCCCAGACCGAGAGGCAGTGAAAGTGCCCAGCTGGAAAAAAAAAGATCGAGTGAGCAGCCTGTGACTTACTCGGAGTCCCTGCGGCGCTGCAGCTTTACCAGCTCCCGCTGCTTCTCCTTGTATCGCCGCTGCAGCTCTGCCAGCCTCATCCTGTAGTCCAGCTCCATTGCATCCATGTTCTCGATGGCCGATTTGATGGAGTACATCTAGGGTGGGGAGGCAAGAGGAGGCGAGAAGGTCAGGGCTTGTCCAGGCCCTCACCTAGGCTGGGGTGATGCACACTGGGGTGCCCTTGCAATGGCCAAGACCTGCAGCCTGGCAGGGAAGCCCTCCATGCCTACAGCGGAGCAGAACACCCATACCCACAAGCACAGCCCTAGGGTAGTACACAAATAAAACCAGCCAGCCCAAAGTGTTCTGTGCCTTATGCAAGGGATGGCAGCAGCTTTGAGGGAGAGCAACCTTGGGAAAGAACCTGTAGGATAAAATACACCCGTGGAGTCTCTTCTGCCTTTTTAAAAAAGACAGATCAAAATATTCCCTGACTTGGAACACTTATTTGCTGGGTACAAAGTAATCCGTCAGTCTCTCCCATGGGGAAGAGTCAGCAAAGAAAAAAAGATGGAAAAGTCCTCCTGCCACTAGCTTTACATATCCCCCCACCAAAGCAGTAACACAGGAGTTCCTGCTGGCTTTGTACTACAAAAACCACTTCTAGGGCCGCCGAGGGTCTTGCTGAATTCAATGTGTCGATTCACAAACAAGGGAGGAAGCTAAATGACACCAGGCTGCCTCCTGTGCAGCTACAAACGCGACACGAGGGCAGAGCCAGCTCGCTTCGCTGAGTGCAGAAGGGCAGCACGAGCCGGGTGGCAAAGTGGGGCTGGAAGAGCAAGCTGCAGCGAGTGGATGTACTGTGGCTTTTCAGGCTCAGCCACACTAAGAGCTACTTACGGGTTCATCTTTCTTCTGCATCCAGCTGTACTTTTTGTTGGGATTCAGCTCTCGAGGCAGCCGGATGGTTTTCAGACTTTCCATAAAGGGGGTGGAAAGTACTTCCATGAGCATGTGGGTGCTGGCAGCCAGCAAACTCTCCAGTGTTGGCCGGACAGGGAAACTCTCTGGACCTGCTGGAAAGGACAGGAAAAAAACAAAGCTATAGAGGTTCACGTTCCAAGACTGCTCCTCAGGCAGGCCCAAGGAGAGGCTGATGTCCTTTTCTGGACCATGGCAGGTCAAGGAGCCTCTCAGCCCCCCTCAGCCCCCGCTTGAGATCTCCTGTTGTACCCAGCCATGGTGCAACTGGCAGTTCCCATCACGTCTCGCCTCAGGAAGTTACTGGAAGGTGAGATCTTTTCAGGACCTGCCAAGCTCTTGGAAAGCATCATCTGGAGCTACTGGGGCTTCTTGTGCCAAACCCCGACAGACTGTAGACTCAGTGCCTGCCAGAAGGGTGTTACCCTGGCAGCTCTCGGCAAGTGGGGCTCCGTTTCCGCTACGCATACCACAAGCTGTCTAGACATGGCGAGAGCCTTTGGAAGGGGTGAGCAGTACGAAAGCCACACGTCGCTCAGCCTACTGCTACAAAAACCCTGCTCCGACCCCATCCGAAGTACCAACGACTCGTGCAACTCAGGGCAATGCCCTTCTTGCTGAGGTTGCAAGAGATCCCGCCTGCACCTCTGCTCCTCGGCTCGCACAGAGAGTGCAGGGACTGTACACATGGAGACCCAACCTGGCCCAAGGCTGGCCAGGCTCTGCACTCACAACTTACTCTGCATTTCTTGCTTCCGTTTCTCCAGCTCCATTTCTGCAATTTCACTCAGCAAAGTGATCCCTTGCAGGAAGGAGTGCTCCAAGGCCTGATCCGTTAACACCTCCACCTTCATCTGGGATGGAGTGACACTGGTGGTAGTCAACAAGGAACAAGCTTGAGGCATTTCTGTGGCAGCCACCAAAGCGTTCATCCCAGCCAGCGGGTCGCCCGGCTTGATGTCCAGAGCTGGGATTTGGCAAGAGATTGCCTCTTCCGTGTAGGAAGGGATCTCTGGCCCCTGCTCCCCCTCCTCAGGGGGCAGGTTGGGAAATTCCCTTGCACGGGCCACATCAGCACTCTGCAGATCCATGGCCACAGAGGCCTCCTCCTGCTGGGGTGTCAGGTCCATCTCAGGTGGCTCGTTCTCCGTGTGCACGAGCAAACCATCATAGTCCATGTGCATGGAGCAGCTTTCAGTTCCACTCCCAGTCTCTGCCTGAGCCTCTGCTTCTGCAGGGCAGGCCACAACCTGGTAAGGAGGTGGGCAGCTCTGGAGGTCTTCCTGGTCCTGCTCCATAGCACCCAGGGCTTCACCTTGATGCAACAGGAGACTGCAATTGTCCACATTCTGCACTGGGACGGCTGCAGAGGTGGTGATGTTCAGAGTCCCCATGTCCTGCTCACAGATGCCTTCTTGACTTTCCTCCATCTGCACCTCTGATTTCACCCTCTCTTCCAAGGACTCCTCTTCTGCTGCTGCTTGGATGGGCTCTAGCATTTTGGACGGAGACAGGTGGATGGGCTTGACCTCTGGGGAAAGCTCCATGTGCTCAGAGCCTTCAGCAGGCAGTGGGACGTCAGGAGCCAGGCCATCCGCATCAGATGCTGCAGTGGGCTGGAGGAGGTAGGGATAGTGTCTTCCAAAGGAGGGAGGCAGGGACTGGAATGGATATCCCGGCGGGATCTCTGCAAGATATCAGCAGGGACAGGCTGTGTAATGGCCGGATCTCCAAAGCACTTTCTGTCTCACTAAGGCAAAGACGTGTTCCCTTTGCTTCCACCATCTCTTATCCCTTCCTGTTCTCAAGCAGTAGCTGCTTTGGGCACCTCTCTCCTGGCCAAGCTGACACAGACAGCAGCACCCCAGAGGTCCCTTCTGCACCTTTCCAGCACTCTCCTGCAACTGGAGAGACATCTGCCTCTCCCATCCTTTCCCGTGAGGCTTCAGCCCTGGAGGAACCAACCCAGGCTTGACCCAAGGGAAGAAGACAGTCTACAGCCCTAGGTGCCCCTATGACCCAGACATTAATCCTAGTCCATCAAACCACCCCTGGTCCTTGCCTCTCCCCCCTTTTAGAGGAGCTAAGTGGTTTTCTCTAGGGGAAGGGATGGAAGCAGGAAAGAGCCAAGGAGAAAAAGGGAGGCAGGCACAAACACAACAGGACTCTGCTAAAGCAGGGCTCTCTTACCTGGGAACAAGGCCTGATATGGACCAGCAGCCTCTTTTTCCAGCTCCAGGTCTTTCTTCTCCACGGTCTCGGGTGCCTCTTCCTTTGGAGGGATGGCAGGGGCAGGGGGTGGAGAGGCGGGGGGCGGGCTGGAAGGATGGGAGCTGGGGGTGGCAGGGTAGGAGTAGGCTGGCTGCGAAGGTGGCTCCTCCATCTTTTGGATCACCTCAGCTTTGAGCACAGACACGGGTGAGGCCCTGGGAGAGAGGGGAGGTGGACTCACAGCCTTGCTGTAGGACGTGGAGGTGCTAGGAGACAGCACGGGTGGTTTTCGGTGCACCAGTCCCGAGGCAGAGGAGGAAAGGCCTGATTTGGCACTGTCCAGGCTCCGTTTCGTCACCTTCTCTTCCATATCTGCACGCTGCTCGTTAGCCTTCAATCTCTCCTGCGACAAGAACAGAGCAAAACTCAGCACATCTCTACCTGCTCTTGGAAAGCGGTACAGGTCTACCACCTAGCAAGACCAAAATATGGTCTTATCAAATATGCACTGCAATAAAACACCTGACGCAACACCATTTTAAGACCAATCTGATGGAGGATGACACTGATCTGTGATAGCTTGCTTTACAAATTCTCAGCTCCAGGAGTCATGTGAAGGGTATCTCAGCTTTCATTTGCAACCAAAGCAAACCACTTCTATGTCCAAGCCTCCAGCCTAACAAGCACACACGCAAAATGAAGGCTGAAAACCAGATGACCACTGTAAAAATTAAATGGGTGTAGAACACCCAAATGAAAGCTCACAACTTCCAAAATTGTTTGGTGAATGGGAGCTGGCTCCAAGACCCAGCATGACTGCTGCCAGTATTGCAGCTGCTTCTCCGAGCCACTCAGGAGGTTTGTTTGGAGGTGACCACGGATGAAACCACTCAACTGAACAAGAGACATCCCTAGGGAAGGAATTACAGTCACACTGCTGCTGGGCAGCCCTCCCAACAGCACTGCTCAATGGCTGTACACCAAATCCCTCCAAAACCCACCCTAACTGTGCAGGATGCACTGAAAGCCTCACATCCCAGGGACCAGGCCAGGATCACTCAATGCATCCATATCCTTGCAGCACACTTGCAACGCAGGCACAGCTGCTCTTTCCCCACCAACACTCCAGCTTCAGGCTTATTTCATGCCCAAGCAAGAAGCTCTTGAAAACATACCACGAGCTGGGCACTCCTCTGTAGCTCCATGGCGTGGGCTGCTTGTTGTTGCAGGATGTACAGCTCGTGCTGCCGCAGCAGCTGCTGATGAGAGAGGAGCTGGAGCTGGTGAGCGTGCTGGAGGGAGCTCCTGGTTGGGGGGTACATGGCAGGCCACAGCGGGGGCGCCCGGTCCATCAGCTCCGCTGGGGAATGAGCAGGGATGCAGTCAGGGAGGCAGGAGGATGGGGATGGTTAGGGGATTCAGGATCAATCAGACCAAGTGTCTCTACCCCAGTCCCAGGGTGTGGGGAATGCCAAACACCAGGCTATGCAGAAACGCACCCAGAAATGCAGAGGGGAAAGTGTGCTGCCTTCTCCTCAGCACCCCCACTCCCACTATCCCACGGGTCCTAGGGCCATCTGACTTTGCTTTGCTCTCTAGGCACCCTTGGTTTGACTGTCCCGGGCTGAGCCCACGAGTAGACTGTCCTAACCAAGGACTCAAACTCTACAGGGTCCTGCAGGGGATGAGGAGCCACTGCCTAAGATTACACAACTCCATCTCCAAAACACACCTAACAAGTGGCCAGCTCATGCCATGCTAGAGCTGTGGCTGCTGGTCCCCAAGGGTACGTTCACTCCCATCTAGCCCACTCCAAAGCCTGTTTCCTCCACAGCTGTCAAAGCATGGTCCTCAGGGACCGTGCTCACATCCTTACCAAAGTGTGGCAAGTGCTCGCTGGGGATCACAACAAGCTGCCCCGACTGCGGGTCTCTGGCAAACTGGTAGGCGGAAGGCAGAGCTCCCCCCATGGCAGGGGGGAAGCCTGGAGTCATGCCTTGGTGCAGGGAAGGGTGACCAAGTCCTGGAAGAAGAAACACCACAGTCACAACTCAGGGGATGCAGGCAGCTCCTACCCATGCCAGAAGTCATCTGCTATTTGATAGCTCCAAAAAACCTCCTTCCCTTTCCCCCGTGGTCAGACAGCAGCTTCACTGGGCACTCAGAAACACCTCTCCCTGGATGGCATCAGTGTGAACATGCCATGGACACATCGCTCCCTCCCCTCCCAGGGCACTCACCATAGGGGTGGCCGGCCAGCCACATGGAGGGGCTCCCCGTCCTGGGGAGCCACGGGTGGGCTGCCAAGTGCGAAGCTGGGTCTGCAGACCAGCGCCCAGAGCCCACCAAGGCTGGGCCTCCCGTCACCATGAGGTTGGAGTTCAAACCGTTCGTGGCGCAGCCAGAGGGGTGTATCCGAGCGAAATCTGCCAGCTCCTTGCTCTCTCTGGTGATGGAGGAGGCAAGAGAGAGAGTGAGAGAGGGTCTGAGTGCTGCAGGTTACTGCCTGGCTGGAGGAGCCCAGCGTTATGGACCAGTCTGCAGAACGGGTATGCTTGCAAACCAGCGTCAGACACTCAAGAAAAGCTGGATGGAGGTGGTTAATGTCATGTCCAGAATAAAACATCCCATCTCTCCAGCCCTTTGAGGCAGGCATGGATTTGCAGCAGTCTGCTCTGCTGCGGATTCAGGATCTGCCTATAACCCTGTGATACCCCACCCAGTGCTCCTCTCCACACCGGCAAGGCTGGTGCCAGCAGCTACACCAGGGCGGATGCAATCCCGTCCACTCTTCGGACAGCCTGTCCTTGAGCACAGCTTGTGGCACTGTGGCAAGAGGCCCCATCTGCCTCCAACTCTCACCTGAGCAGCTTTTCCTGATCCCGCTCCAAGCGCCCTGCCAGGAGATGGCTGTCCCGGTGGCGGCTCCTCTCGTCCCCACAGTCTTCTTCTGAGCGTCCGTGCCCTAAGAGACAACCCAGCACCACCAGATATAAGAAACAGCCCAGGGAAAGCTGTCCCCTCTCCTCTGGGTGTAGAGAGACAGTACCCTGGGAGCCAGCACACACAAATGCCACTGTCCCCAAGACTGTATCAGGTTCATGTCCTAAAGGAGTGGGCAAGGCTGTCTACTCCCTTAGATATTTTCACTAAGGCGGCTCCTGGTAGCACCCAGGCACATGTGGTTTGAAGTTTGTGTCTCCAAGCCACCAAGGGACCCACTCGCCAGGCCAGGTCAGTCTCCCAGGACAGGACAGCCACCAGCCTGGGAGCAAGAGAACCAACCAGACCATTTTTCCTCTAGGACAGTGGCCGATTTCCCACCTCAGAAGACAACAATTCCCAGCTAAACCCCTGCATCAAACCACACAGACCTGCTTAGCACATCTTGCAGGGGGTGGATTTTAACTCTGCACCTTCTGAAGCACTTTCTGCTCCGGTAAATCACTCTGGGAGCACCGAGTATGCCTCAAATCCCTGTCCTTCTGCAACAGGCAGAACCAACACGATGGACCCTCACAAAACCAGCACGCTCTGTTTTGCAATTCAACCCCTTGGCGGGAATCTACACCCACCCACCCCCCGTCCCCGAGCCATGCAACAAGAAAGGGTCTGGCGAGGCAGAAACATATGGCAGATGAGGGCAAGAGTCCAAAAAACCGGGGCTGGATGTTTGGCTGGAGAAACAACTTGTCCAGAATCAGAACAGCTCTTTGCAAATACAGCCCAGTACGGTAGCAGCCGTGTCTGCGAGAGGTTAGGAAGCACCTTCACAAGAGCAAAGAGCAGCGCCTCACTTGGCCCTGTCAGGACCAGGTACTGGAGCCACCTCTCCCTTATTTTATCCGAGGTCTTCACCCCAACTGCCTGACTTCAGGCTTGCTTTCCCCTAGTTTTTCCCTAGCTTCTTTCTTGCATATGCATTCTTTCCACAATTCCCTCTTGCCTCTCTCCATGTTATGCTTTGGTGATAAGATCCGCTCCTAAACCTCAAACCTGCTTGCAGCGAGCAGCCAGCCAACCTAACAGGGCCAGGAGGAAGGTGTCTGCTTCCCCCCAGCTCCCGGTCCTCCCTGCCACATCCCCTGCCCGGGCGATGCTCTGCACCCCGCAGGGCTCAGTGGTGCAGCACGGCCTTGCACGGCTGCACCCTGGCTCCCTGGCAGCCCTTCCCAAGGTCCTCGCTCTCCCATCTGGATAAGGTTTGGCACACAGGAAAGCATCTCAGAACATCAAGTCGATTCTGCTGACAGGCAGCCTTTTCAAGGAGGGCTCCGCTGTGTATTTCCACAAACCTGGACAGCCCAGGGTTTTTTTCTGTCAAGTCTCCAATTCCCTTAGCTTTTACTGTCAGAAGGAATCCAGGAACAAGACAACATCTCTCCCGGCTCCTCTCCCCAAGGCTCCTTCCATGGGCTCCAGGCAGAAAGTAAAGATGCTTTAAAACCTGGCACACACCTCTCCTTCCCAAAGGACTTCCCAGGGTCACCACATTTCCCTTGCAGCCTGCCAGGATACCACCTGCAGTGGCTGTCCCCAGCAAGCCTCTCCACGACTCAGTGAACAATGTGCCATGCAGCCTCCACGGCTCAGTTCTACTACCTAGCCTCCATGGCACAAGGCACCGGGGCTCGCGAATCCCTCCGGAGCCCCAGCATCCCCCCCTGCCTCTCTGCCAGCATCCTCACTTGCACACAAATCCACTCTCTAGCCCAGGTTTTCCTTCCTTGGAGCCCCTTTTGCTATATAGTTATCCCCCAGTCAATGCCCAACTGCCTCTTCAGCGTCAGCCGTATGGAGCCAGCCCTTGGACAACTCACAGCCCCCCTCCCCTCCTTGGCACAAGGTGAGTTGACCCCCACCCCTAGCCTTTTATTAGAAACACATTATTTGTTATTTTATCTCCGATCCTCCCTCTCCCATCTACATTACTTGCGCTCCGTTATTTATAGACGGGTTTATCATCTTTCTCTCATCCCCCATACAAACACACACAAGCTTTCTTATCCCTCTAATTCCCGCCTAGCCCCCACCCCGCCGACAGAACGGTCCCTTTTCTGTACAGACTGACGATTGTCCAGACAGTGAATGATCATTTTGTCTATATATATGAACATGACGCACGGACCGCATAGAAAAATTCAATCAGTTATGCATGGAGGAAAGGCTTAGGTCCGTTTCCTTGACAACCAATGCCCGGCACTAAATACTTGCATTTTACTTGCCAAATACTACAGATTAGCCAACTAAAGCCTGCTTTCTCCTTCTTAAAAGGTCTAAACATTCAAGCACCGTCCACTCAGCGCAAGCAAGCTAATGTTATTAGACGAGTATCTCCTGGCACACAAAGGGGGGGCAGCATTTGGGGGGCGAGAGGAGGAGAAAAGCAGTCTTGTTTTCTGTCTGAAAGCCAACTGCATCACTTAGCAACGAGCCCGGAGGCCTGCCAGAATTCAACCCTTGTTTGCAGCCTTTTAGTTCGGCTCAGTAAATTACATTTAACGCAAGCTGGGAGGGTCTGGGACGATTGAACGGCTGAACAAACAGCTCCCTGTGCTGCCCACGAGGTCCTCGGTCGGCTCCCGCCGGGCCGTGGGGAGGGCGACGGGAGGCGATGGGAACGGGGAGAGGGGCTGCTGGCTGAGAGAAACTGCCTCTCACTGCCGAGGTTTGGGAGAGGGGGGCAAAGGCAACAAAAACGGGAAAGGCAAAGGCCAAAACCAGAAAGCCCAGCCACTGCTCACCGGCCATGTGCTCTGGCACGGCTCCTTGGCACACCAGAGCAGAGTTCTCCCCGTGCTAGGCAGCCCCCAGGCGTTATCTTGCTACACAAGGCAAGCAGAGCACCAACAAGCTCGCCGGAGCCATCCCCCGCCTGCCAGCACCCTGGCTTAAGTCAAAACCGTGAGATTAAAACACCAGCACAAAGGTAGATTAAGGGGTTTCTCTGTCCCTCCCTTTGCTAACGGGGATCAGACACATGGAGAAGGGTTGTCCTCGGAGATGGACAGAGGGGATGGAACCGGGGAAAGGGGACTCCCTCTTGCACAGGGCATCTTGCTCCCCGCTGTGGTTTACAGCGTGCCCTTGGCTGGGAGCGGGAGACAAAGGGAGCTAAGGACGCCAAACTCAGCTCACGCCACACAGCCTGCACTGGGTGGCTGCTTCCCCAGGAAACAGATCCTGCAGGGAAGTCCCAAGGACAGATGTGGGGAACCTACCTTTGATGCTGCTGAGAGACAGCGAGCGATCCCGGTCTGCCAAGCTGGGCCCCAGTTTGCTGCTGCTGCTGCTGCTGTTGTCCTTCTGCCGGGCCACAGCCACGGCGATGCCGACAGGCAAGTGCCTCACCTCCACCTCACCCTGGGAGCCGATGCTCTCACGGCCAAAGGATTTGGCACTCTCGGGTCTCTCGGGGTCCCTCTTCAGCTGCTTCGCTGGCTGCTGCAACAGCAGCTGCTGCACTTTGGAGGCACCCAGCTGCGAAGAGTCCAACTTCACGTTGCCCAAGCCCCCAAAGGGGCTCTTCTTGCCACAGCTCTGCCGGGATGCAGTCTCCTTGGCAAAGCTGCCGCTGTACTTGATGAGGCTTTGCATGGCCGACCCCTCGCCGTGGGAGGCGGGGTGGAGGACATCTGCAGCGCTCCGCGAGCCCACCACTGAGGACCGTGGCAAGCCGCTGGGGTCAAGGTAGACCTTCTTGGCTTCCTCCTCTGCCCGGGTGACGTGGTTGTGCTGCGCGGCCAGCACCGCCATCTGCGTAGTAGCAAAGTTGCCCATCTCAAAGGGCTTCCACTTCTGCTCGGGTGGTTTCAGCTGACCGTGGTCCAGGTGCTGCCGGGAAGAGTCCAAAGTGCCGTAGACCTTTGCCGCTTCTTTGGAGCTGGATCGCTGGAAGCGGTCCCGCTCACAGGGTCGATGCTCTGCCTCCGGACTTGGCTTCAGCAAGTCCTTGGAGGCCAGGAACTCCCTGCTCTCCGGAGAGCCCAGCCCCGGCCGGTTGAGGAAGGGCTCGGAAGTGACCTGTCTCTTCAGTGCCATGGAGTTCGCCCTGATCACTGAGCCCTTCTCCCTCAGAGCCTCCATCCTTTTGGCATCGCTGTGGCAAGAAAAGTCCTGGGACAAGAGCGTGCGGGAGGCATCCGCGAGGCACCGCTCCGTGGGCGACTGCAGCACCCCCACCTTGCCGAGGTCCTTGTCCTTCACCTTGTTGTCACGGGCCTGTGAGGCGATTTGGATGGGCCCGCTCCGCTCGTCGTAAGCTTCAACCGAAGGCACGAAGGTGGGGGCGATGACTTTGTGCTCCCTCCCCAGCTCCTTGGCCGGCGGGAAGATGGTGTACATGCTAGAATGGACGGGCTGCGGAGGGAATGTTGTGGCCGGCGTCATCTTCCCCGGCTGCGAGGGGTGCGGGGATGGGCAGCTGCAGGAGACGTGCAAAGCACCCACGGAGGGCAGGAGGGGCTCCCCCCGCTTCAGCCGCTCGGCATGGGCGTGCGCAGAAGGCCTCATGTTCTCATCGTGCCGAGCGGGATCCTTGGCACAGCGGTCCTGCTCGGCACCCAGGACCTTCAGCATGGGGTCCCCGCCTCCATTGCAGTTGCTGAGGGAAGAGCTCTGCAGCGGGTTCTTGGACTTGGGTTCCCCACTGCCCGCGCCCCGATTTGGCATGTGCTCAGCCAGGAACGGTGAGAGACGCTCACCGACCTTCACCGCCTTCTCCACCACGCTCACTTTCCGGTCACTGTCGGGTTTGGTGTCCTGTGTGAGGTCTACCACGCTGCGGGGCCGGGGCTCCTCCTTTGGCTTGCCCTCCTTCTTGGCAAAGGGCAGGGACAAATCACTCCGGCATGCCCGCTCCTTCCCACCAGGGTCTTTCAGGCCTTCTTTCGAGCTCTTGTGCAGCTGCCCAAGGTCCTTCTCCCGGAGCAAAGTGCTCGATGTGTGGCTGCCCGCAGTCCTTGAGAGGGGAGGCTGCGGGTGCAAAGCGGACTGGCCCGCGTGGCTGGACAGGTAGAACCCATCTGCGGAGCAAAAGCAAGCAAAATCACCACAGGCCTCCAACACCTTCAGTCTTACTCAGAGGTGAGAGGTGGCAAACCAGGAAGGAACAGGTTTCATGGATGTCTCAGACACGGCCAGGAAGGACAAGGGCAGAGGAGACCAGGCAGGTTCCACGTGGCCCAGGTGGGACACAGGACAGCCCTGTCCCTGACGCATGCTGAGCCAGGCGATGCTGCAGCACATGGGGGTTTCAAGGAAGGACCTCGCCAGGTTCCCTACAGCACTGCCACATCCAAGACCTTGGTCCTGCTAAGACCAGGAAACATCCCTGGATGATAACTTCAGGGGGTTCCTGCTCTTCACCCTCAACATCCCAGCATCTCGCAGCTCCAGCATCCCACCGAGCCCAAAGGACAGGGCGAGCACCCAGGGGTGACCAAAGGAAAGGGTGCGCGGGGACGCAGACTCACCTTTCTGCGACTCGAAGAGGCTGTGCTGACCCAGCTGGGCCAGGAGAGGACTGCCGGCGCTGGGGGGCTCGAGGTGGCTCAGGGGAATGTACGACGGGTAGAGCCCATTAGGCAGATGGGAAAAGCCTGCAGAAAATGGGAAACAGAAGAGGGAAACATGTTTCAGCCCAAGCGGCACGCTGCCTTGGAACGAGCCCCGCAGAAGCACAGACTGTTGTGGCTGTCGGTCCCGCACGCGCCAGGAGCAGCGGCTGCAAGGACACATGCCGCAAGGCACACCACACACAGCCCACGGTGCGGAGCGCTGCTCGGGACCCCCGCTTCAGGCACTGACCCCCCACTGCGGGTCTCCCACCACATCCCTCGCACCTCTGCAGGGTCTAACTTTGTAGCTGGTGGGCTGCAAACGCAGCGTGCTGCTTTCTGAGCAGAGCCTTAAATCTGAAGGCTGAATGACCTAACCACCTGGCTGATAAGCTGTTTTATCACCGTTACAGCGACCTGTGGGTGAGGGCACTCCCCAGTATGCTTCCCGAGCAGCAATAAGATCCTCTTGCCAGCATAGCTTTGCCAATACAGCCCGTCCCCACTGCAGCTGCCCAGCACTGGGTATGGGCTATGGGAAAACACCAGAGCATCCTCCACAGCAGCTCACACAAAACATAGTTTCACATATCCAAAACCAGCATCTTGTATCCCGGAGGAAGGCAAAACACAGCAGAAAACCTGCCACCCATCCACAAGCTGATACAAAAGCAGTGTGTCCCTGAGGCCCTGCTGCCAGCGGTCTGGATTATGTCCTGGATACGGGGGCCCTCTCCAAGAGTGGGCCCCCCAGCAATGTCCTCAGGCAAATAATCATCATCAGGATTTCATCAGTGAATACAATTACCGTAATAGCAGTAAGAGCACAAGCTCCTGGCTAGAGGCAGCAATTCCTCTGCAACACTGCCACCAACCGCCACGCGAGCCCCACGACAAACCCAGCGCCCTGTGAGAACCAGCATCCCAGTCGGCGCCATCATTTCAAAAACAAGGAAAAGCCAGCAGGAGAGCGTGAAGGAGCCAGTCAAGCCCGCTGCAACCCTCCCTCCTTCCCCTCAGACCCCATCAGCAATCAGCTTCCCCCAGGTTCAACAATCCCACTGAAAGCAACCAGGCAACAAGTTTGTCAAGAGTCCAGCATCCAACTGGATCAAAACAACATCACACCAAAACCCAAGGGGAGACAGAGAAGTTCAGTCCCCAAAGCTGCACGTGGAGCACCATCTGCGAGAGCTAGTCAATATTTCACATTATTTAGACAGCCAGGATCTCTTTCGCATACATGTTTGCATCCCGGCATATGTGCCTCACCAACGCGGTGCTCCGCACAGCTCCTGGCCCAGATCCATCGCCCGACAGATCCCAGCAGCATCACCCGCACACGCCAAGCCTCCAGCAGCAGGACCAGGGGAGCTGCTGTGCCCATGAAGTTCAATGCAGAGCCCGTTCCCAGCAGGTGAAACTTGCAATTTAATCCCGTGCAGGGTGCTTTAAAGACACTGAGCATGCACCACATTCACACCTCTCCTTGGTAACCCCAAAACATTCACTGTGGAGGATTTCCAAACACCTTTTCTTATTCCAGGGCTGGAGAACGCTAGGGAGCCCCCAGGAGCACCTACCCTGGCTTAGCTGTGAGCAGTTCCACACCACAGCATGTTTGTCTCGGCCGCGCCACCTCCACCGCGCTGCTCTGGCACGGCTGGGCTGGCACTGAGCCAGCATCTGGAGCAGGAGCAACACATTTCTGAGGGAACGCGAGTCCCATCTGGCGCAGCACATGGTTACAGCATGGCAACCCCCCTGGAGCACCCCATGCCACATCAGCCCCGCAGCCCCGGCCCCAGACATCCCCACGTGAGTCCCTTCTCCCAGCCAGACCTCGATCCCAGCTGCAGCCACTGCAGCAGGCGAGAGCACCTGCATGGAGATCGTGGTGAGACACATCCCACGCTGCAGACACTGCCGTGCACAGGTGCTCATGGCCTGTCCCCGCTCGCAGATGGTGCAAGGACATGAAGCCACCCGCCGAGCTCCAGGAAGGGGACACAATCCGGCCCTGCCACCCAGCACAGGGACACAGGTGCACACAGCTTAAGCTACTGGTACCCCAAAAGGCATTTTGGTACCAGTGACATTCCTGGTCCTACTGGGGCAGCTCCCTGCCTGTGGCGTCTTATCCTACCCAGGGATAACTCAGGGTCACCCCTTGCCCCAAACGCTCTGGGGCTTCCTCTGCAATCAGCTTTATCACATCCCCCCACAGGGACCCAGCCTCAGCCCAGGGCTGCAGGAGGAGGAGGAAGGTCAGCCGAAAGAACAAGAGGACGAGGAACTGTGGGATGACAGTGGCTGAAGGGCAGAAGAAATCCTCTCCAGCTGCCCAGCGTAAGATGAGCCATCACGGAGGTTTTCTAGCTCCTGTGCTGAAGCAGGGAGCAGAGCAGTAACAAGTGGTTCTATGTGCAGCCCAAGTTGGGGACAGGTTCAGGTGGACAGGCAGGGGACCCTGCAGGGCTGTGTCAGCCACCCCAGCTGGGAAGCAGCAGCAGTACAACCGAGCTGATGCCACCAGCCAAGCCCCAAAGCCACCTGGCACCGGGCAGCCCTTTCCAGCGCATCCCACCAGCCACGGCAACAGCATTGCTCCTGGGGGAGGCATAAGCCCAGCACTGGATCTCAAAGCACAGCCCAAAGCTTTGCTAGTGGAGAAACTGAGGCATGGGCAGGTGCAAAGACTTGCCTGCATGACCCAGCTGACCAGCAGCAAAACCAGAGAGCCACCTGAACGCCAGCCTTGGGTTTGCCAGCGACACCGTTTTCCCTTGCTAAGTGCCTGGAGGAGAAGCCGCCCGGGCTGTATTTACCTGGCCTCTGCCCCGCCAGGAGTCAGAGCCGGACTCGAGCCACAGCCTTCCCGGGGATGAACCCAATGCAAATCCAACCTCAAGGCAATGCCGGAGCACCCCTTCCTCCGTACAGCCCTCCAGCAGCAGTGCTGACGGGCTGGCCTAAGACTCACGCACAGCCCTAAACTCGCTGCCCCACTCCCCCAGGCAGGACCCGGAGGTGAAGCTGCTCCTCCATGCACTAAGTAGCTGCATTTGCAGGAGGCGGCCGCGGGCAAGTCGCTCCCTCCTTGGATCTCCGCGCCAGAAAGCGATGCCAAGGGGAGAAACTCTACCGCAGTGAGCAACACACAGCTCACCCCAACCATGGGCTGCTGCCAGGAGAAAGGGAGGGGAAAGGGGGAAACCACAACCATCTCCATCTGCCTGAGGCCAGAGCGTTTGCTGAACCAGCGCAAGATCCGCTTTGCCCAGGGACATGCCGACAGGTCTCAGCAGGCTGAGCCACGCTCCTCCAGCCGCCTGCTTGCCCAGAGGCGGGCTGGCATGGCAGCACAGGCGACGAGGTGCGAGCTGGCAGCGCCGCTAGCCCCGACTGGCTGTGCCCCCCTTCCCTGCCAAGCCACGCCACACCAAACACACGTGCCCATCAGCACAGCCTCTGGCCGCCTGGGAAAGGCACCACTAACACAAATCTCACACCAATGTTTTGGCAGCATGGGCACACATGATCCAAAGCAGCCCAGCTCGGAGGGTAAAAGGGTTTAAGGGGCACAGAGATTGCCACTCAAGCCACTTTCACCCTGCAGGAAGGCAAGAGCCAGCAGCCAAAATGCAGGTCCCTGCTCAGCTCCCCCCGTGATGCTCCACTGGGTGCAGCGGATGGGCATGGAGGGGACACACGCACCCGTCCCCCTCCTTCCAAGATGATAAAACATACCTGCTTTGCACAATTGAGACATAAATCACTAAGGGCTGTTATTAGAGGAACTCGGTGGGTGCAGATGTGTCAGCCCAGTTGAAAACGTCTTCTTCATCTTTGCTCAACTCCCCAAAATGGCATGGAGCAGGCTGGGGGGCGGGGGAAGAGGTATGGCCGGGTGACTCACCACAGAGAGGGGATGTGACTGATGGGGAGATGAGATACCAGCTACCGCACAAACCGCATGCCAAACGTCTGGGGGCCGGAGGTCGGTCACGCTGGGGGAAGCGGGAGGGAAACGGGCCCCACGTGTGCTCAGCCCACTCGGGCTTTGCCCGAAGCTCCCCGCGGGGGAGGGAGCCACCAGAAAACATCGCCGGGCAGAAGTAGGCAGGCATGGCCAAAGCCCAGTGGGCTGCCACGTGCTGCTGGTTGCCCAAAGCTCGGAACCCGTGGGCTCTCCCTGTCTCACCCCCCCTAGTCCCCAGGCCTGAAATTCAGCCCCAGCTGGACGAGTCAGCCAAGCCTGGGTTGTGAAAGAGCCAGGCAGGAGGGGGACATGCTGGAAGGGACATGCTGGAGCTGAACGCACCTCCCCTGTGGACACGGCTCTGGCCAACAAACCAGGCTACATGCCTGATGTGACATGTGCGTGCGCCAGTGCTGGGAAAGCTGCTCCACACCAGCCCGGCCGCAGGCAACCTGCTGGTACCTTCATGGCATCCCCACGCTGCCCTCCACGCTGGCTGCTGACCCACTGCAGAGGTGACGGCTCACTGGGGCACCCGTGATGGGTCAAGGACAGCAAGCAGGAGCAAAAGACACCCTTCAACGGGGAATTCACCCTCCCGGTTCAGCTCCGTGTGCTCCAAACCAGCCGGCAGCACTGACACACTAGGGAGAAGCAGCACACACAAAGCCTCTGCTCATGCCCTGGGACAGCTCTCAGGTCCGTGCTGTCACCTCGACTGTCACCTCGAAGGGAATCACATGAGGACGCAGCTGTGTCACAGCCCCGCTGGCCCGGACAGGCGAGCAGGCGGCCACACGCACTGCCGGCTGCAAAGCGCACCCTGAAGCCGAGCCCCAGGCATGAGCCATCCTTGCCTGAGAAGCCACAGTCCTGTCACCAGGAGACCGGCAACCTCCAGTGCTCTGGGAGAAGTGAAGTAACTCTCCCCCATTGGCCCCATCTGCCCGTTACGGGTTTCTGCCACTTATGAAATACTCCCAACCGCCGGCCGTGACACAGAGACAGTGCCAGGAAGCAGGCTGGCACCACGCAGCGCTCTGCAAGGGGCTGCGGCCACAGAGGGGCCCGAGATGAAAAGCCTGGCCCCGTGGTCCCCCCGGTCCAAGCCCAGAGCGGCTGGGAAACACAGCAGCGAGCCTGTGGGTTTATTCCCTTGGGGTGTTTTCTACTCCGAGCACCCAAGGGAGATGTGCAGCCCTGTTGCCGGCGGGGTCTCAGCTGGCTGAGGTCTGGCACAGAGCAGGAGCCACAGCCGCCCTTGGCCGGGAGCACGGTCACCTCTTCCCCAGTCCAGCTCACAGTGCCTCGCAGGCCGCCAACTGGGACAGCAGTCCATACCACAAACAGCTGGATAAATGCTTACATCCTCATGAGTTGCCTTTCCCCAGCAGGGATGGAGGGGAACCAGGAGAAGTACAAGCACAGCAAGTACTCGCTGGGCACCAGCCCCCCTGGGGCCCCCTCCACCACCGGCAGGGCGGCCACCACGCCAGCACCAGCTGTCCATGCTCACTCCCATCGGTGCATCCCTGATCCTGCAGAAGTAGCAGCTTCCAGGGAGAGACTCTTTTAGCTCTCCCTGCCTCCAGCACACACCTCCACACCTCTGCCCCATGCCACAGGGGCACGCAGCACAGCGAGGCACGGCCGTGGCTATTTCCCATGCACACATTTACGGCTGCAATCAGCTGAGAGCCAGAGCGCTGACAGTGTAAATCTTTGCCACCTCCTTCCCTACCTGCCAGGGCAGCTCCAGTGACACCCAAGGCACCAGAGCCACCTTGACTATGCGACGCACAAGACGCCAACAATACGAGCCCTGGAACAGGCCAGGCTGGAACCTAAGTCCCCAGACAAGATGCGCCTGGAGGCAGCAGCAGCCGGTCCCCATCCCTGTCCCCACAGCCCCAGGCTGCTGCTGCTACCACAGCCCAGCACCTGCCACCCCAAAAGCTCACCCTGCCGTATTTACACCCCATGTCATGCTGCTGGCAGTTGCTTCAAAGTCTTATTTTACAGCCTCGATTCTCCACGTCCCCTGAAGGCCTTCAATCTCATCTCCCAGGTCCAGAACAGCCAGGTCAATTTAACTCCCTGTTTAATCTTCTAAGGGCCCCAGCAAGCTCAGAGAAGCATCCTCTGGTGTGTGTGGGGGGGTGTCCACGCTCCCAGCCCTCACCAGCTCAAACACAGCTGCGCTGCTTTCCTTCAGCTGCAAAAATCACTACCTCAAAAGCCAAGGCGAGTTCCCGCCAGCACAGCACAGCTCTCTATTGTTTCTTTTAATTTTATTTTATTCCACGTGGAAATCTGTGTCCAGGCTGCTTTATTTTTAAGTGGCTCTTGCTCAATATTTACTATTGCTCGCAGCTGCGTCAGCACAGGAACACTGCGCGTTCCTACTGGGTTTCCAAGGAGCCCTCCCGCAGCCATTAGCCCGTGCCGATGCCGTGCCGATGCGTGCTGTGATTTCACTGCCGTGCTGCCCCCACGATGGATCACCATGCTGCCAGGCACCCCGCAGCCAAGGGACACCAAAGCGCAGGGTGTGTGCACAGGGCACGGGGGGGGGGGTCCCCACCTCTGTGCAATTAAGTATCATCAGGCTGAGCCCTACTGCTCACCTCCTCCTTGCCCAGGAGCTGGAACAGTCCTGGAGATGGCAGAGGAGGAGAAAATGAGAAGTGGTTGCAAGGGCTCAAGGGACTGGTGCTCACACCCTGGCTCTGCCCTCAGCATCTGGCAGACTGTTTCCACCATGCAACAAAGCGAATACAACCCAAGGTACACCTGTGCTTCAGGGCTTGAGGCCACAGCAGAAGGACACCACTGAGATGCCCAGAAGATCTCCTGCAAGGTCACAAGTGAGAAGCCACCCGGGTGAGAACACAGATCCCTCTGGCAGAGGGAAGGTGGCTCTTCCTCCCGCTGGAGGGGCCAGGATAGAACCACCCCACTGGGACCCCCAACATGATGCGCAGCTGGTCTGCACAGCCTGAAACGCGTGGCCTGGGAAGCACCGACCCGGTCCCACAGGAATCCTGACGCACAAACAGTCCAACCAGTGTCAACACTCCTGGGTCACCGCCGGCTGCTACAGTGGAAGCTTCTCTGCTCCCCCAGCCTGAAATCTCCCACCATACTGGATGTGTCTCCCTTTCTGCTGGTGACCCAACAGGGGTCCACCAAAACCTCCAGGCTCTCACTACACAACCGCGCAGCTTTCCTGAAATGGCAAGGAGTGACTCAGTGGGGTCTGCAGCTCCACATTTCCTAAGACGCTGTGTGGACATTAAAAATTAGTAATTTTAACTCTCAGACTGATTAGCAGAATCCCCAGGAACACAGAACCTAGTTGCTAGATTGTAGCCTCGCCCTCCTCTCCTGATTTTCTAGGACAGCATCAAAATGGCTTTGCTCTGGTCCATCCTTCATCACGGTGAAGACCCTCCAGCCACTGGTGGCCAGCGCAGGGGCTCTAGGGCTGACTCTGCTCCTGGCACTGGGCACACACTGCCGTTGCAGGTGCGCCCCCCTCCTTCCTAAGCACAGAAATTTAACCCACCCCATTAAAAAAAAATAATATTATTTTAAATTATCCAATCTCAGGGCAGAAGATGCGATGCAAACAAGCAAGCCCCAGCTCCACCCATGCCGAGCCCTGCCCGTGCAACTAACGCAGGGACACCCATGCACCGGCGCAGAGCCGCTGTCCCATGCCTTCATTAGAAACAAGCTCATTACCCTTCACTGCCAGAGCCAGCAGAGCTACAGGCACTTGGTGGGGGGAGGTTACTGTGGGATGGCACGGGTGCCGGTCCCCACATCACCTGCACCGAGTGCCTGCCAGCAGCAATTAAATCAGCCTTCAAAGAGAGATCCCAGCTTTCCCAGCGCCATTAGCTGTGCCCTGGAGGGAACACGGTCTATTTTCAGCCACAATGACTTAAGACCAGGTCACCAGCAGGTTAAATGGGACTGTGCAGCATTATCTTCCTGCTCTCCCATTGAGAAATTAAACACCGCTGCGTGATGGGCAGCAGCCAGCCCCACGGACACACTCCGGGGCACCCGCCAGAAGGTGAATGCCACCTGCCCACTCGTCCCCTCGGCTGCCCGTTGCTGCCCACGCTGCCCTGGCTGCCTTCCCTCTGCGTGGGGTGGGAGGCCACCACGGGATTGCCCCCAGGTTCATCCCTGCCTGTCCCCCCATCCAGAACGGTAAGGGGTGGCAGCCAGGACAGTCCCCAGTGGGCCCACGCCCAGCTGTGCCAGAAGGAGCCTCATCAGAAATTCTTTACCGTGAGGGCGGCGAGGCGCTGGCCCAGGCTGCCCAGTGCAGCTGTGGGTGCCCCATCCCTGGCAGGGCTCAGGGCCAGGCTGGACAGGGCTGGGGGCAGCCTGGGCTGGGGGGAGGGGGCCCTGCCCATGGCAGGGGGCTGGAACTAGGTGGTCTTTAAGGTCCCTTCCAACCCAAACAATTCTATGATTCCATGATTCTGCAAAGCCAAGCCCACATGGTGCCAGACCTGGGCTGCTCATCTCATCCCTTCCTCCAGAAATCAGGTGACCCAAATACAAGTCCCCAGGCTGGGGACTGCCCCAAGCCATTGGTTTCACCAGGCCTAGAGCGAGGTGGCCTCTCCATTGCAGCTCAATCTGCTCCGCTGAGAGGGCCACCACCAAAACCCAAGCAATCACCCCATCACTAACATCTGGTGGGGAAGCGGCAGCTGGATGTGGGGTTTTTTTGGCTCCCAGGCTTCTGCCAGGTGCAGTCAGCACGAGTCGGGATAACTCAAAGCCCTGGGAGACGCAGCCTCCATCGCTGCTTATTTTAAAACTTCTTGTTTGAAAAGCGAGTGCCATGGCTCAGCCCCTCTCAGGGCACCTTGTAAAGCGGGGTGGCACTGCAAGGGGAAACTGAGGCACAGAGAGCACAGCACCCTGCTCAGATCTCAACACCACAACATGCATGCTCAGCAAACAGGCAGCAACCACCGCCCAACACGAGGGTCCCAGCAGTAAGAAACACCCCAGCATGGGAGTGAGGACATCACCGGGGACCCAACTGTGCTCGATCACCTCTGGCTTCACGACTCCCGCTTGGATATGGCATGGCCAGGATGGGGTAAGTGCAAGGTGAAGCCGGAGGACCCTCATGTACTGCTCTGTGTGCCACAGGGGCAAACGCATCCCTCTCCCAGCGGCCAGTGCTGACATCCAGCATCTGCAGGGACCAAAACCACTCCAGGAGAAATTCAGCAACGGGCTGCAGACATCTGGGGGTGGAAGAAGGAGATCCACAGATGGAGCACAATCCCATAAGCCTCTTTTCCTTAGGAAACCAGGCTGAGAAGCTCAGCCCGTGCCCAGCCTTTCCTCCCAACCCCACATTCAGCCCTTTTCCCTTCCAGAGGTTCCTCCCTACATCCTCCTGAGCATCAGCCCATGCACTGACAAAGTGCCAAACCGTGAAGCGAAGGGGTCTCTGCGGCCGGCAAACGCCCAACCCCACGCACCTCCCTGCTGCCAACAATGGGAGATAAACACAGAGGCAAATATTATGGCGGTGCGGTTAATTCCTGATGAATTATACAAATCTGTATTCAAACTGAAGCACAGCCCTTGGGCTCTTGAAAAATTGCCAGCCTGGCCCCTACATGTCACAAGGCAGGGACAGACAGCCCTCCATCAGGTGAAGCACTAGACAGATGCCCTGTGTATGTATGTGTGTGTATATATATATATGCACACATATGTGTTTGCACATCTCAACTAGGGAGACAGAGAAGCACCTACAACAATGATTCAAGAGTGACTTTTGCATTTCTCCTTCCTCCCAGCTGCATTTAGCTTGGCCTGGGAAGGCCACTGAGCTTTCGTGTCTTCCACAAGATGGAAGCGCAGGGAAGAAGATAAAATTCACCATGACAGGGGCTGAGAAGGAGGGGAGGCAGAGGGGAGCAGGAGAGGAAAGCCTAAAACACTTATACCGATATGAATGTCAGCCCTGAAGTCGAGGAAAGGAAGATCTGTCCACAAAACAGTCAGAGAGAGGGCTCATCTGATGCAAGTCGGAATTTCCGATCCCACACAAACCCCGAACATCCATTAAAAGCAGCAGAAGAATCACCGCTTTGTGCCGCTAATCTCGTTAGGGAGAAAGCCCCGCTGTAGCGCTGGGATTGCAAAGGGAAACCCCGGCACTCCACACACGGCACACGCTGGGAGCCTGGCACGGTGTACCTGGTGTGCCCGCCCGGTGTGCCCGCCCGGTGGAGCACCGCCAGGAGAAAGGTGTTACTGGGCTTCCACCGGCGCCCTGGGAAGGTGACTGCACTCATGCGTACTCGCCTTTCCGGATCTTTACTTGCTGCAGTATTACCCGCTTGGCTCACAAGTGACACGGCATGTGGGATGCCTCCCCACCCAGCACACCGGGACACCAAACACCCGAATTACACACGCCACGCGGCGATAGCACGGGGGCTATTTCATTCACACACCACTACTGGCACTGCCGGCAAGCAGCAAAGAGCCAAATCCCTTCAAAACCCTCCCTCCTAAGCACGCTGGCCATTTCAATTATTTTTATTTTTTTTTTAATTAAAAGCAATTAAAGCAAATGTATTAAAAGCATATTCAAGCCACAGGGAATTCTGCTGAGAAGGAATCAGGGGCAGAAAGGGAAGCACGGGCAATACATCTAACCACCAAACATTTAAAAAGGCTCTTTGCTCGCAGCAGCACGGCAGGGTAAGATGGATGGCGGCAGAAGCAAGAGCAACCTCTGCAGAAGTTGCCGGGGATACAGATCCAGAGAGACAGGGCTGAGCGCCTTAACATCGCTGTTACTCCTCCAAAAAGGCACAATCCCTCCTGAACACACCACGCTGCTCCGAGCCCACCATGTTCGGCTCGCCTGCCTGCATCCAGCTCCCTCAAAATGGCTCTTCAGCCACTGCTACGCTGGCAATAAAATTTACTCCCAAGGTCACTTCAATCCTTTTGCCACTCTTTCAAGTCTCCCTGGATTTAAACAAAACCCAGCCTCAGACACAGCGAACCCTCCCTCCCCCCCTCCTTCCTGCCCATCACCTCCCTGATTTAGAGATACCAAACTGGCAACTACCTTTCACTTCCCATAACCATCAGCGACAACAGCTGGAGAGGAAAAACGGAGCATATTGTGCACCCAACAGCTGATCCTCGCGGCGTGGGGAGAGAGCCCAACTGTCACCGCCGCGGCGCTGCCGTACGGCAGGGCTCCTGCCACGCCATCCTCCCCGGCGGGGACGGGTATAAAGGGTTTGTGTGGCTGCCATCCCCTTGGCAGTTCAAGAGCTGGAGAGCAGCAAATGATAAGCAAAGCAAATAAACAGCAGAGCGAGACGGTGTTTCTCCCCAGCCAGTCCCGATGCCTGCAGACATCCAGCTGTGCCATCCCGGAACGAGGGGCTGGGAGGAAACACGGGAAGAAGGAAACCCCCAAACCCTCATACCAGGGAGAGGCACCACCCTGCGGGGCAGCCACGCCGGGGCACTCCCCTCCCAAATTTTGCTTTTTAAAGACCATCCCCAGCTGGAAAAGCCAGCGAGGGGCTGCTGCAGCTGGACGCAGCGCCGCTCCCTCACCCCAGCGCCGCGGGCAGGGAGCTGGGGGCTGCTCTCGGCTCCTCACCTTCCCCAACCCCGCCTGCATTTTCGGGTGGTTCAGGGCGCACCGTGCTCTCCCTTGCAGCAGCCAGGCAGAACAAAGCGCTCCCTTGTCCTCGGCACCTCGAGCAGGCGATGCTGGATCACGTTACCTAACCCCAGCCAACGTCTCCTCATCCCGGCAAGGCAGCTTTCGTGTCAGCACATGCCAGGCTGGCCCCAATTCCCTGCACCACCTCCCACCCCAAGCTTGAACTGGACCAGTTTAGCACACGCCGAAAACACACGGGGCCTTGTTTCAACTCGTCGGGCGCTCACCCCAGCTGAAGGAGGTGATCCGACACCCTCCCGCCGGTCGCAGCCGCGGCTGAACCGCAAGGCGCTCACCTGGAAGGCCGCCGTAACAACGTTAATTCCCCTTCACAATGTTCATTTCCATATTCATCAGAAGATGGTGCAATGACAAGATGGGGGCATATTTACTATATAATTATAAACTAATTTCAGCTTTACCCTGCGTTATCCTAGGAAGGAGATCTAAAATTTCCCTTACGAAAGCCCTGCTCTTCTAACCACGTCTGCAGCAAGATTAATTCCTGGTGATTTCCATTTCTGCAACAGCTGCTGTGCTGGGAAAGAGCAGGAGCCTGTCCCCAATGCCGGGGACCTGCCCGGTGCCCCGTGCCATCCCCGACTAGGATTTCCAGCACCGGCTCATCCTCCAGATCAAATTTTCACCAGCAAACCATTGCTTAGGGCTGGGACTGGTGGCTGTCCAACCTCACCAAGGGGTGGGGGGTGGGGGGCAAGGCTTGCTCAGGGTGGGAGAAGGGCTGCTCGAAACCATGCTAATAAAGCACATCTTTACCAGCACCAAGTATAAGAGGAAGGGCCAGGCTCCAGCCCATTCCACTGGGGAAGGTATTAGAAACCCTAACGCAGCGGAAGATCAAGCAGGACCTTGCTCTGAGCACCTTTACGTCACCACATTGGCCCTTGGCTCCTGTCCACAGTCCAAACCCTGCACCCCTAGCACCAGCTACAGCCACTCGGGATGGTAGCTTCAACAGGGCTAGAGGACAGGATGGATAGTCCTTCCCACCCTTCCTGATGGATAGAGGCATCACCCCACAACCCACTCAACCACCAAGACCTTGGGGAAACCACTGGGACACCAGAGAAACGCATCCCCAGGAGCACACAGTGGGAGACTCCCAAAAATGCATAAGTCCCTTTTTCTCCCCCATTTTATCCCCAGCGCAAAGCCAAAGATACCACTCCAGCCTTGCTCACAGTCTACCAGTTGGCCGCAGTCCCAAGGGAGCTGCAGGGGCATCGCTTAATGGCCGAGCACTTCCTCCACCCCCGGGGATGCCAGGTGTAAACAGGGGAGTGCGACGGGTCCAAGCACATCATCCCGACCCAGCATCACCTCCCCGGGTCTGAGCACAACATCATCCCTTGCCCAGCATCACCTCCCCGAGCCCCATCAGGACAAGCACGCTTGCTGCTCTGCCTGAAAACACGCATCAAAAGCATCTAATTTCACCAGGGCCCCAAAGGGAGGAGAAACATCTCCCCAGGCAGGTCTCCGGCCAGTCCGCATTCCTCCCGGTGTTACGCTGGGAGCCCCTGCCCCGAGGAGCTCCCCACCCCCCCCCTGCGCTCAGCCCCTTGCACCACCCCTTGGGCGGGCAGGGAGGGAGAACCACGATTTCAAGGGCCATTAAACATCGATGGTATTTTTCTTGCAGCATCAAAACGTGACCAAAAAGAGCTGCGTGGAACCGCAGCCAAAATCCCACTGCTGGTCCAGGAGCCCCCCCCCCCCCTCCTCCCCAGCCGAGCTACGGGGAGGAGTGGGGGCAGCACGGCTCAGTCCAGCACCACATCACTGAGATCCCTGCATCTCCCATCACTGGAGCGATTTTAGCCTGGATGCAGTTTAGATGAGCAAATTGCGCTTCTGCTGGCACCGCCAACGGCAAGGCCTCCTCTGCAAAATCTGCGGGCTCAGCAGCAGCACAATTTTGCCATTATAAGGATGGCTACAGTGGGATTTTGCTGGCACAGCAAAGCTATCCTTGGGCGGGGGGGAGAGAGCGTTATTTTTTCTTTTCCCTACGTTCCTACCTGGCCTAGCTGCCTGGAAAACTTCTCCCTGGGCACAGCAGGCCTGGAAGCAGGAATGGTCTCCAATCCGCCATAGATCCCTGCATCTGAATGCACATACTAATGTGGAAGTAGGAAAGCAAGCAAACCGAAATCTCTCCCCTCTGCCTGACCGCCTCCCTTTCAGGCACTGTTCTTGAGCTGGATTTAACACCAAGTCAGCTCTGCTCATACAGGTGTGTCCCTTTTCCTGGGCACTGGAAAGTGATTCGGAAGCCTAGTTTAATGGAAGAGGTTGGGCACCCTTTTAAACAAACACGGATCTTTCCTGGTAGCCCCCCCATATGCATCCCACCCAAGAAAGGATACCTCAGTATGTGGCAAAAAGCAGGTTTTTATTATTATTATTCTTAGAGAGTCTTTTTTGAATGTGGATGGTATTTGCTCGCACACGGACCCGCTGCCCGGCAGGGACGCGGTGCTGGAGCAGCCCTTCACAACCCTTCACAACCCAGTCTGACGGAGCCTTTTCCAACCTCCCCAAAACACAGAAGCTGCCAAGAACAATGCACCCAGAGCAGGACGGAGCAGAGACCAGGACACTCACTTGGACCCAAAGACGGTGGAGTAGGGAAGAAGCAAAACTATGAACACCCCCCCCCTCCCATATTTTGAGCCGTGGGCTGCCGAGCAAAGTGAGCTACAGCTTTTATGGACGCAGCCGCCCGACTCCATCGATTGCAGCCTCTTTTTATGCAAGGTCTTCCCAGCAAGCTTGGCTGCTGCCAGGGATGAAATTCCACTGGAAACAGTCACCTTTCTCCCCGCCACTCCCCGGCCCCCATAACCCCGCTGCCTCCCTCAAAGACAGGGAGACTGTGAACCCCAAGAGCGCGGGGGGGACGGGAGATGGCAGCCCCGCAGCCCAGGGCTGGCTCACCATCTGCCTCGGTCTCCAGCTCACTCCTCCCTCCGTGCTCTTCCAACAAAGGGGTTCTGTCCCCGGCCCCCCAGCCTGCACGGCGGCGACCAAAACTCTAGCACAGAATAATAACCCCCCAGAGAAGAGCTGAGGGTCTGGGGGTCACTGGACACAGCCCAGGCGTCCACGTTCTGGAGCCAGAACAGAGCCTGGATGGCTGTAAGGAGCCCGGTCTATGAGCAAAATAAGGAGTCGGTGCCGGCGATAACTGGATTCTCAAATATGGCCAATCGTGCTATTTTTACAGGGGCGTATTTATTTTAGGAGGACACTGGGACAGATTCAACAGTCTCTTTCTTCAGCCCGGCGGTATTTTAAGATCGGTTTGAACTGGCTCTATTTAAAGGCTTCACCTCCTGCCCACTTTTCTTAACCCCTTGCACAAGACTTTGCTTTCCACCCCTCCTAAAACCAAAACAAATACAACCAAAAAAAACCCACACAACATTATCGCTGCAAACGCAAACCTACAAAGGGCCCCTCTGTAGCAGGAAGCAATCATCATTTCAAATGATATTGTTAAAGCCATAATAAAAATAATTAAAAAAAAAAATCCCTGCCTATCCTGCTGCTGTGGTAGAATGGAAGTTCTGATTGTTAATTGTACATATTTTTTAAATGCAGTTTAGCCTGGTTGTGAATTGCCATGCCGAAGCCAAGCTCACCGGACGAGCTTCGCAAACGATCATCCCAGGAAGCGCGCAGGGAGAGCTGGCACCACGGAGGTGCAGCTCAGGCTGCAGGGGATTTTCAAGAGACTTCAGAGAAAAGAAAATGAAAATAAAACCAATACATTAAAAAAAATAAATTGGAGGGATCACAAAACCCATTCCTTCTGTGAGGGGCCCCAAATCCAAGACTCGCTCCCAGCCCAAATGGAAAAGCTCACGGACGGTGGCAGGGAGCAACGCTGTCGGCTCGGGAAGCCAGAGCTCAGCACCTCCCTCCCGGGCTGCCTGGATCTCAGGCAAGCACCAGAAAAGGAAACTTTGGGAGGAGAATAAAAGAGAAAAAAAAAAAAAGAACGAAAGAAAAAAATCACCCAATAAAAAAAAATTCAACCAAGAAAAAAAAAAAAAAAAAAGAACAAACAACAACCGGCACTCGGTTTGGCTTGAGATTGTCCAGACGAATTTTTGCAGAGATCACATTCTGCTTTAGTAGGAGTTGGAGGAGGGGGGTGAAATACCAAGGACAAAAAAAGGGAGGGGGAAGAAAAGAAGAAAAAATAAAAGACAAAAGGGAAGGAAAAAAGAAGGTGTTTGCACATGTGCTTGGCTTCATAGCCGTTCGCTTTACACCTCTCCTCTTAGCACCTGGGAAACTGGCACTGCCACCTAGTCTAAAACTAATAAATCTCTTTCCCTCGATTCGGGCTGCTTCCTTCTCTGCAGATGTTGGCAATCAGGTTTGCAAATTTCAAAGTCATTCATCCCGGGCGGCTGGGAGAAAAGCAGGTTTATTATTGCAAAACCTGTCACCCTCCCAACGCCTAAAGTAAACTCCGAGTCACCTCTCCACGCCCAGGGGAAAGAAAGGGAGGAAAAAAAAAATATAGGGAGCCGGAGAGGGAAATCAAACGGTCAGAAATGCCTCGCGTCCTCCCAGGGCAAACTCGGCAGCAGCCAGGCACAACAGCGAGCGGGCAGAGTGCGGGCAGGAGCGTACAACCCTGCCAGTGGCTGGGAAAGGGAGCTCAGAAAGGGGGAAAAATACAACTCCCTCAAAAAAAAAAGCAGTAATTTAAGCAAATAAATAAAAAGCTGACTGCGGAAAAAAAAATAATCCCCGTACGTTTCCATGTCTGCTTTTTTTTTTTTTTTTTTTTTTTTAATGGAGAGGCAGCCGTGCGGCTGCCCGAGGATGGAGCTCGTTGAAAAGGGGAAAAAAAATACAAGGAGGGAGCAGTCCCTGCATGGAAGTTTTGGTTGCAGGTTTAAAAAAATAAGAATTACGGATAAAAAAGAAAAATAATACAAAAAGCACCAAAACACGCAGTGCCGGCAGCGCTGCCCGGGGGCGGCAGGGACCGGCCACCGCCCCCCGCCCCGGTGCGGGGACAATCACCCGATCGGCCCCGTTCCCCAGCCCGGGGCGGAGGGGGGTGCCCGGCCGTGGAGCACCCGGGGCAGCGCAGCCCCTTCCCCTCCGCACCCCGATCTGCCTCTCTCCCGTAAATCCGATTTATTCCACCAAACACTCGCAGCCGCCTCGGCAGGGATTTTCCTCGGTGCCAACAAAACCGTGCGCGGGGGGGATTTTTATCGGTTCGGAGCGATTTTTCCCTCCACGTTCCCTCATTTTCTTTTCCCCCTCCACGTTCCCTCATTTTCTTTTCCCCCTCCACGTTCCCTCATTTTCTTTTCCCCCTCCACGTTCCCTCATTTTCTTTTCCCCCTCCACGTTCCCTCATTTTCTTTTCCCCCTCCACGTTCCCTCATTTTCTTTTCCCCCTCCACGTTCCCTCATTTTCTTTTCCCCCTCCACGTTCCCTCATTTTCTTTTCCCCCTCCACGTTCCCTCATTTTCTTTTCCCCCTCCACGTTCCCTCATTTTCTTTTCCCCCTCCACGTTCCCTCATTTTCTTTTCCCCCTCCACGTTCCCTCATTTTCTTTTCCCCCTCCACGTTCCCTCATTTTCTTTTCCCCCTCCACGTTCCCTCATTTTCTTTTCCCCCTCCACGTTCCCTCATTTTCTTTTCCCCCTCCACGTTCCCTCATTTTCTTTTCCCCCAAATCAGAGCCAGGCAAAGCAGAAAAACCCTTGGGGAAACCGTGCGAAAAAGCTGCAAGCATACATATATACGTATCTATCTTACTACTGTGGGTTTTTTGCGCTTAAAGCCCCGCCGGCCCCGGGCCCGCCGCTGCCCGCGGAGGCGCAGGGAGGGAAGGCGGGGGGCTGCCGGGGGGGTCCGCGGAGCCTTACCCGGGTGGGAGTGGAGGCTGATGCCCGATGCGAGGAACTTGCCGGGCTGGAGGGCGGCGGGGAGCCCGGCGGCCATGGGCCCGGCGGCGGGGGCCAGGCGGCCGGTGGCTCCCAGGCGGTGGCTCTCCATGGCCAGCCCGGAGAGCAGCGGAGGGGGGCCGTGCACCGAGCGGGGGGGCCCGAAATCTCGGCCATCCATCATCCACTCGCCGGCTTCAAGGAGTCTCCCGGATCGCTGTCGGTGCCCGCCACCGCCTTCCCCCCCGCCCCCCCCACCCCCCACCCCCCCCTCCTCCTCCTCCTCCCCCAAAAAAATCAGATGGTTTTCAAAAATAAGGCGTCCAAGCGTCCCATGGCGCGGTGCAGGGAGCCAGCCCCGGCGCGGCGGTCTCGGCGCTGCCTGCAAGAGAGAAGGGGGGTGCGGTGAGCCGACATGCCCCGACCCCCCAGCCCCAGCCGCCCCCCAGAAACACCCCCAAAACCCACCCTCACCTTCCCCCCCGGAGCCGCGGAGGGGAACGGGAGGGGCGCGGGGAGGGGGGGAAACCAAGGAAAACTTATGGCAAAGGGCGGGAAAAAAAATAAGAAGCATTTGAAAATAAGGGGTTTCAAATAAAACTAAAAATAAAAGTGTTACATTTATCCCGGCCGCAGCCGGGGAGCCCCGCCGCAGCGCCCGCAGCCCGGCCGCACTCAGCCGGCGGGGACGCGGCACCGCGTTTCTCCTCGCAGTGCAGGAAAACCCACCAAAAAAAAACCAAATCAACAAAAAGGTCTCCTCGATTCTCCCCCCTTTTTTTTTCCTCTCCTTTTTTTTTTTTTTTTTTTTTTTTTTGTACGCCCCCGTGGGGCTGCTTTACCCCGCCGAAAGCCGCCCGGGAGCGGGCAGCGCCCGCCGGAGAAACGGCTCCAGCGGCGGCTTCGCTCCGCCGCCCCGTTCCTCGCCGCTTTCCCCCCATTCCCCGCCTTCAAATCGCCGCCCGGGATTTATTTTTTTTTATCTCCCGTTTCTCCCAGCGCCGCTCTCGCTCGGGAAAATAAGAACGCGTATTATTATTTCCCGACAGAGCGAAAAAAAAAAAAGAAAATATATAAAAGTATATTTATACTTGCACTCCGATGAAACGATCCCCCCGCCCGGCGGGTTTTGCATGGGGATAGCGAGGAATAATAAACACTGCGGGGAATAAAGCGGGTTTTTCTCCCCCCCGCCACCCCCCCCAGCGCTGCCGGAGCCCCGGGAGCCGCCGCTCCGCTCCGCCCCGGCTCCGCCGCCCTTCCCGGCTCCGCGCCGGCCGCTGCCAGCGCAGGGGAGGGGGTGCTGCCAGGCCAACGAATCGGTAGGGGAAAAAAAAAAAAAAAAAAAGAGAGAAAGAGAGGGGGAAAAAGCAAAATAATGGGAAAAATCCCACCGCTTTTTTTTTATTATTATTTTGGTAAAATTCAAAAATTAAATCCTGCCTGAGCGGGGCGAGCCTCACCCCGGGGCTGCGGGAGCGGCCGGATCGCGGCTCCGAACCGGTCAGATGAGGGGAAATGGGTAAAAAGGGGCAAAACGCGGCCCTGGATGGGGCGGGGGGGGGGGGAAGAGGGGGGGCTGGGGCGAGGCGGGGGGGACGCGACACCCCCGCCCCGAGCGGGCCGCCCCGGGCCGGGGGCCGGGTCCTACCTCGGCGCGGTCAGGCCGCCTGTTGGCGGGGCATGGCGGCGGCGCGGGGCTGGGGCGGGGGGTGCCGGCTCGCCGCCCTGCCCGCCGCCCGGCTCCGCTCAGGGGCAGCGCGGCAGCGGCGCGGCGGCCGCGCCATGGAGCGGCGGGGCCCCGCCGAGCTGCAGCATCGCCTCCACCCCCCTGGCCGGCCCCGCGCGCGGCTCGGCGGCGCTTAAAAAAAAGGAGGGAAAAAAAAAAATTAAAAAAATTAAAAAGAAGGGGGAGCGCGAGCGTGGGGCGGGAGGCAGGGAAGGGGAAAAAAAAAAAAAAAAAAAAAGGAAGGGGGGGGTAGGGGGCGGTGGCGCCGGGGCCATGAAACACGCATTGTTCTCCGCGCGGCTGGGGCGGGCCCGGCGCCATCCGGCGCTTCCCCATTGGCCGGGGGCCTGCCACTCACCGGCGGGTAAACAGGCGGCGGTTTCCAGGCCCCCCGCTCCCCCGCCCCTCGCGGTGAGGCGCTCCCGCCGCCGTTTCCAGGCCCCCCCCCCACTCTCCCGCTCGGAGCTGGCGGCGGTTGGCGGGGGAAGCGGCCTCGGGTCGTGTGTGTATCGTCCCCCCCGCTCGCCATGTCCCTCCCCACTCTGGGCAAGCTGCCGGGGGTGTGAGGAAGGAGGGGGTCCACCCCGCGACCCCCTCTCTCCCTTTTTATTATCTGTGGGATTTAAATCCTTCTCCCCGGGCGCCCCCCCGCCGGGCCCGGGCTGAGGGACGTGAGGCCCCCCCCCGGAGAGCGCTGAGGGGGAAGCGCCGCCGGGCCCTCTCCCACGGCCCCGCCGCGGACAAAGCGCCCTTTCAGGCAGCGAGGGGAGGGCCCCCTTCCCTCCCCACGGGCCCCGCCCCCCCCAAAAATTTAAAAATAGGGTGAAAAGGAAGGCTGGGGGAGGAGACTGCCCCCGCCCCCCCGTTCCGCTTGAACCAAAACTCCGTTTTTTTCCAGCGGGGCTTGGCGCGAGAAACGGGCGGGAGAAGCCGCGGGGCCGGGCGGGGGGCACGGTCCCCCCAGCGCTGCCCGCCGGGGCTGGGGCTCTACCCGCCGTCCGGCCCAACTTTTACTTTTCTTTTTTGTTTGGGTTTGTTTTGTTTTTGGTTTTAATTTTATTTTTTCCTTGTGCACCGGGGCGGACACCCCATCAGTGCCAACAATCGTGTCCGTCCGTGTCCCGTCCCGTCCCCCCCCCAAGAACCTCCCAACCCACCGCCCAGCTTATTTAATATTTTTTTAAATATCGGCTTTTATAACGAAGGGGGGAGTTTAATTTAATGCCGATATAAATTAAAAATAGTAATAATAAAGACACCCCCCCCCCCCCCCGGCACGCCCGGGCAGGAGAGTTTCGAGGCGCCCGCTGGGGCAGCCGCCAGAAAAGGGGCGAAATAGCCCCAAAATCGGGAGCTGGAGCGGCCCCGGACACCCACCCCCCACGACACCCCCTCCTCACGACACCCCCTCCCCACGACACCCCCCAGCACTTCCCTGCTTATTTTTAATCGTTTTAAGAAAAGCGGCGCCGCATTCCTCGAAAAGCTGTCACGCTCCAAGAGCCGCTGCGTTTAAGGCGAAAAAAAAAATTGTTTTTATTTATATCTAAAAGCAAAACGCGGCTGCGTCAGAGGCGAGGGCTCAAACCCCGATGCTGCCAAGGGGAGGGCGCTTTTTTTTTTTTTCCGCGTCTCCTTTAGTAAACCAAAAACGGGGAATTGGGGAAAAAAATATTAATGGCTTCGTCGCTTTTATGTGGCTTTAAAAGCATATTTTATAAATGTTTAATGCCTTCACGCCCGGACCTCCCCGCCGCTGTCCCCGGGACGGGGGGCTGGCATGCCATAAATCAGGGAAATGCTAATAAAAACCCCGGCCCGGGCGTGGCGGGGGGGCGGCCCCCCTCCCCCCGCGGCTCCGGCCCTTCCCCCTCCCCCTCCCCCTCCCCCTCCTCCTCCTCCTCCTCCTCTTCTCCCCCTCCTCCCCCCGGCCGGGAGCCATCTTGTAGCAGCGCAGCAGCTCGGGGCTGGGACAACGCTGCTGCAAAGCACCGAACAGCCCTCCCCCCTCCAAAAAATATCCCCCCCCCCCCTCCCATAGATAGATACAAATTTTTATTATCATCATCATTATTTTTCCCTCTGAGGCGCGGTGCTGCGGCTGCCCTGGGGGCGGGCACCATTTTCCCACCATCTTCCATATTAACGCTCCCCCCCCCCCTTTTTTTTTTTCCTCCCGATTATCCCCCCGAGCAGGGGGACTCCCCCGCTGCAGCTGTCCCCCGGGGGGGGGGGGGGGGGGGGGCACCGCAGGGGGGCGCCGGGCTGGGGCCGCAAAGGTCCCAGGGAATTGGGGGGGGGCGCTCCCACATTTTCCCCGCAAAGCCTTACCGCAAACGCCGCCTTCTCCAAAAATACCCATTTAAAAATAAATATACATATATATATAGAATAACCGGGGGGGTCCCGCGAGCAGCCGCTTGCTCAGCACCGCCTTGCCACCCCACCCCCCCCACCCCCCCCGCCACCGGGGCCGGTGCCCCGGGCTCCCGGCAGGTTCCCACGGTGCCGCCCGCCCCCGGGCCGCCCCCCGCCCCGGGGAGGGGGCACCCCCGCCCGCCCTGCGCACCCGGTCCTCGCCCTCCATCTCCCCTCACGTTCTCTTCCCTTAGTTTCCTTTATTTTCTTTTTTCTCCCTTTTTCTTTTTTTCTCACGTTTTTCCCGTTTTTCTTTTTTTTTTTTTCAAACCCCCCCCCCCCCTCCCCGGAACATGAAATTCTCTCCGGGCCGCCCCTCCTCTCCCGGGCCCCGCGGAGGCGGCGGGGAGCGGGCAGGAGGCAGCGGAGCGGTGCGGAGCTCACAGCCCCTGGCCCTGCACCGGGCATTGCCCCCCCCGGGGATGCAGGTAGGACAGGGGAGGGGGGCTGGAATGGGGGGGGGGATCGGTCTGAAGACATGCAAGGCAAAGCAAACTGATCCCCCCCTCCCAATGCATCTTCCCCCATTTTGGGGAGCTGCCAAGGTTGGGGGCGGGGGGGGGGCACACGCCTGCTCGTTGCAAACCCAGCACTCGACTGCACCCACAGGCTGGAAGCAGGCCCTATGGAACCCCACCGCATCCCCGGCCGGCAGCTGGGACCCCCCCGCGCCCCAATAAACCCCGCCGTGACCCCCATCGGCAGGCTCGGCAGCCCCAGGGCTGGGGGTGCTGTGCATCCCTTTCGCCCGGCGTTTTTAACGTGCTTGCTACACGTTTTCAGGGTGTTTTTGGAGCTATATTTAAAGCGTGCAGTCAGTGGCTGGATTTAGAAAACCAGGCATAAATCACATTAAAACACGGACGGCGATGATCCCAACGCAGCAGCAAAGCTTTGCCCTGATTTTATCCCCCCCCCATCTTAAAAGCAGAACCGAGTCCAGCAGCGGGATTCTGTCCCCCCCAGATAAAATGCTGTGGGGGCAGAGGTGAGATACGAAGGCAAGGGGGTCCCTGCTGGGATTTATTCTGATGAATCCTGGGGGATTTATTTATCTGGGGGGAGGCTGATTAATTCACAAGCACCAGGTCCCTCCCCACCCCAGCCCGCTTGCCTGCAAGGAAAGAGCTGCCATCCATGGGGAGGGGGCTGCGGGGTGGGGGGGTCTCTATGAGGAGATCCCTGGGGAAACAGCTTGGGAACCAAGCAAAGAATTCCTGATTAATGACCAGAACAGCTCAGGATTTCGTTTTTCTCCATAAATCCTGGCTGATTATAAACCCTGTGCTCAGCCTGGCTGCGGGCTTTGCACGGGGGTGGGGGGAGCCCGAGAGACCCCCCCCCCCCTCCCCGGGGCTGTGCCCAATGCCTGGGAGCAGCTGGAGGGTGCAGCATCCTCGCACCATCCTGGTGCTGCTGACCCATCGCCCCACCAGTGTGGGAGAAGGGCCACAGGGGACACGGGGTCGTGGCTGGTGCCCACCCGTTCTATTCACAGCAATTCCCATCCCGTGGCTCTGGGGTTTGTAAAGCCAAACGTCTCCCAAACCACAGGCTGGTTGTAAAGTCCAAATAAAGCCTGCTGGTTTTCTTCCTGGCCCGGCACGGGAGGGCGGGTGTGTATGCACCCAACCACCCTGCTCTCCCACTCGGCCACCGGCGTACTCGCTTCCCCCACCAAGCCCTGAGCTGGGACGCTCCCACTGCTGGGTGCCCTGTGCTCCTCGGCCTCGGTGAAGCCCCTAGTACTGGGCTTTTGTCACAGCTAGACTGGATCTTTGATAGATCTGGGTGGTTTTCTTTTTTTTTTTTCTTTTCCCCCTTTACTCAATAATAAGCTTTTTGCATCCAAGATTGGGGGGGGAAAAACAGGCAGGGAGGAAGGCTGACATGCACAACCCATAGAGAGCTTTGAGAGGAGCGTGAATCCCAAAGCTGTCATTACTGCCTGTGTTTTTCGGCTACAGACCGGCTGCTAAATTGGTTGTAAGGCGCGGAAACGGCAGTTACACCTTTCAGCGGAAAAAATGTGGGTTAGTGGAGAAACGTGCACGGGAAACCTCCCCAAACCTGCAATCCCCACGTAACACCCCAGTATTAGAGGTTCTGCATCTGTGAGTTTAAAACAATCCTACACCCAGGCGAACGGGAATGCTGAGCTCCGAATGACAAGATCTTCTACATCAACAGAGTGAATTGGGGATTTTTCCCTTGATCTGTCAGTTAAATCAAAAATATCCTCCTGGATGCAGGACACGAGCGAGCGAGAGGCTGTAGCATGTCCTATTTTGAGGTTTGATATAAAATAGATACCCTTGGCTTCAGCATTTCTCCGTAGCCCGGCCCACAGGAGCTGCAGGTACTTTCATATGCATACAAAACATTTTAAAATGGAAAATATTCACAGCTGCTCTTGCCGTTCTGACAGGGGGGAAGGAATCGCCAAGCATGTTAAGGAGATATTAAAAGCTGTGGTTTGAAGCTCCTAAAGCATTTACTCAGCAGGAGATCCAGAGAAAGAAGTTTAGAAGTTAACTGCATACTTGTGTGCCTTTGCTCTGTCCTTCTTAAAATTCACCTCTCCTATCTGCTTCTAATTTAAACAAGCAGAGCCCTCCAGGAACTGGAAAATCCGGATTTGCAGCATCTCCCAGGGAAAGATGATTTCCTACGTGCCCCCCCAGCGCGAGGGTCCTGCTGAAGGTTAAACTCGCGAGTGCCTCTGGTTTTGCACCACATTAATCTCCCCCCAAAATAAAAAGACCCAAGGGAATGCCGGTGAGAACTGCCCCCATGTTGCCAGCTGTCCCTGGCTTCGTCCCATCCCTCTTCCAGAGCCCGGCACAGATTTCACCACCGCTGCCGGCATTAAATGTTTGTCCCCACACCGTGCTGTGGTCTGCTTCGGCTTTCCTGCCTGAAAACAAGGTAAACCCATCTGCCTCCCCGGGGTACATTATCATGGCTTAAAATTAACACTCACAAATGTATTTTCAAATCCCTTCATGAAAGGCGCCAGAAGTGCTAGGTGTTATTAGAATAGATCTTTCGCCTTTTAACAGCTGTTAATTGCCATTAAAACCAAACATCCACAGCTTTATTGGAACAGCATCTGAATTTCCGTGTTGCACGCCGTGCGTTGCAAAGCCTGCGTCTGCGCTCGGTCTTGCTTTCTTGCACGTGCCAGCCTGACATGACGAGGTGTGATCGATAAATCCTATCGCAGTGGTAGTTATCTTGCATACTGGGACCCATTTGGGGGTCCTGCGATGCCAGGCTTCTTCCTTCGCCCTCCCCCCCCACGCTGCAAGTTGTTGCACCAGATGTGCCATCATTGCAAGAAACTCAAACTCCCCGCCCCAGACTTGCTAAAAGAAAAGAAGATGGGATGCAAAACCTGCTCCCAAAAATACCCCGAAGGAGCGAGCAGGAACCTGCCCTCGAGGAAATGGGTCGCTAAGGCTGAATCCAGCCTGCAGCTGCCAGCCAAAGCACGTGCTGGGTGTCACAGGAATGAGAATAGCCTGCTGTGACAAACGCGGAGTAAATCAAATTCATTAACAGGCCGGGCCGGGCCAGGGAGGCGGGGGGGGGGGGGCTGCCAGCCCTGCCCTCCCTGCAGCCACTGTGCTGGGGGCTCCATTCCCTGCACCCTCTGGGGTCCGTCCAGCTGCCCCCATCCACAGCAGCCCCCCATCACCTTGTGGCCCGGGATCTGGGACTGCCGTACAGAGAAGCCAAGCACCAGGCAGGGGAGAAACCCTTGGGAAAATGTTGTGGCAGCAGTTTTCCCTGTGTCCAGGAAGCTGCTGGCTCCTTGCATCCTTCGCGGGTATTTTATGGATGCACCAAATGCCGGCACTCGGCTACAAGTCCCCTGCCACAACCTACGCCAGGTACCAAACCGCTGATGCTAAAATGTGCGAGATGGGTTCGGCGAGGCAAAAGGGGAAGAAATATCTGTGGTTCCAAGCCCTCGAGCATCTTATTAGACTCTAGTATTTCACCCGAAACCCCAGTCCAAAGAGGAGGTGCCCAAGGCTATCCCCTCTCTTTTCCCATCACCCTAGTCCTCTGCACAGCCCCGAGAGGAGCCAAGGGGGAAGGAGCAGTTGGACAAGACGAGCCCTTTCTGCTCCGCAGAGCTCATCAGCCAGCAGCACTGGGCTTATAATTATTATTTCCTTAAAGACGAGCTGAGCAGCTATAGACAAAAAAAGTGCCCTCTTGTCGGAGCTGGAATTTGATGTCCTAACGACTGTTTTTGTGCCGTGCCTGTTAGAGGAAAGAGCTCGGCAGGAGGGGGAAAGAGAGATTTAATTATAGAGCTGCATTGTGATTTTGCACACATAGCTGGCTGTTGTAATCAGGTTACAAGTGTATCTGATTTTCTTCCCTCCCCTCCCTCTTCCTCCTCTTTCTATTCTATTTTTTTTTTCCTCTCCCCTTTTTTCCTTTCGGTGGTCCAAATTAGTTGCTTATGTTTGGGTGTTACAGAGACAAGCTGTTATTTGGCTTCGCTGAAGATCTTGATCAAGGGAACAATGTTTCCGAAGAGCCTCTGCAGCTCTTTGCTGTAGAAATCCAGCAGTTCCCAGCTCCGGCAGAAGCCCCCGGGCTGTGCCAGGCACTCGCATCCCACCATCCTGGGGCTCCCCTCCCACCACCACCATAAGGGGACACATACCTATACATCTGCCCCCCACTCCATGCTCCCCACCAAATCCCTGCACATCCAGGGTTCCCTCAATAAACAGAGGCTTTTGAAGAAGAGGAGGAGCCCTATTCACCTCTGTTGGGGTGGGAGGAGGAGAAGAGAGGAGAAAATAATGTTTTTAAAAGCAACTTTATATTTTTTCTATCCAAGACAAGTGATGCTGCACTTGGATTGGGGACTGTTGTTGGGTTCATTTAGGAATCCATTGTTGTCCATGTGAATTCTTTTTTACATTTCAAATAACAGGATTATTTCCCCAGGGGGTAATATCCTGTAATTTGAACACAATAATGGGAATAAATTACTTACTTAGAACTAATAACGACAGCCTGATTCCAATATATATAGAACTGTAACAGCTTTGGTTAGTTAAAGTGTAATTGTGTCGACGGATGACATTTTCTTTCAAAGGAATCTGAATGACTTTTAATTAAATTTTCTGGGGATGGGGAAGAGAGGGAGAAATACTCTGAGAGATCTCGGCTTCCAGGGCTGCTGGCAGGTCCCAGCTGTGGCACCCCAAGCCAGGCATCACCCCAAGCTGAGCATCACCCCAAGCCAAGCATCACCCCAAGCTGAGCATCGCCCCGAGCCAGGTATTGCCCCGAGCCAGGCATCGCCCCATGGTTGCAGCATTTCCAGACCAGGCACATAACTGGGGAGAAGGAAACCGCTGCCAAGCCCCATGGCCAAGAGAGGTCTGCAAGGTTGCAGGGCAAGGAGAAGGGACAGTTTCCTCCACCCCAATTTGCCCAGTTTAGCATTCCCAGGGGCCAGATTGGCACCGACCAGACAGGACGGTACTGCCCCACCAACCACTGGGCTACCTCCAGCCTCGAGCATGGATGCTGCGTTTCAGCCATCCCCCTCGAGATGCAGGGATGCTGCAGTGAGAGCCCACTGGGCCCCCAGCACACTCACCCTGTCATCGTCCCCCAGAGCATCGCCTCCGCTGCTGCTCCGGATGCGCAGGGAGGGATGGAGGGGATGGTGAGGATGGTGAGGATGGACAGGATGGAGCCCAGCCCATTTCCCCAGCTCCAGCCTAGGCCAGGCAGAGGGCAGGGCAGTACCTGTACCCTGCCTTGGGCACCTGTACCTGCCTCTACCTCTGCAGGGGAACAGAGGAGCTGACAGAGAGCAGGATGCACCGGCAGCCAGGCAGGGCGGCTCTGCCGCTAATATTGCCAATATTGCCGATATTGCTACCTGGGCCTGGGGCGCTGTCCCACGGGGGGTCCCCAGCGAGGGCAGCTCTGCCCAAGGGGGACCTGCACCAGCAGCTGTGCATCCCAGCTCCCCACCCAAAACTCACCCTAAAACTCCCCTGCAAGTCCTGGGCTTTGCAACTCTCCCCACCGCTGGCTTCACTGCCAACCGCTCCTCAGGTTTATTTTTGAATCAGAAGCACGCGAGGTTCCCTTTGGAGGTAAAAAATAATTAAAAAAAGCATCTTTGAGCCACAGCATGCAGAAAGCCAAGTTCCTGCCCCGAAATATCTCCGAGAGGAGCAGTATGCTGCTGCCAGCAGCTCCAGCCTCCTCCAGGACTCGTTTTCCTCTGTTTATCTTGAAAATATTTCTGCGCTGAGGTCCCACCCCGCGCGGTGGAGCCCTGCGAGGCTGCCTTCAGCCTGACACACGGCCTCTTGTTTATCCAGAGCAAGTTTTACAAATAGCTTATTAAGTCCAGAGGTCTGTTTGCTGGAGGAAAACCTCGCGGAGCAACCCCTGCAGCCCCCCCCCCCCCCGAGGCTTCTGCCAGCTAGCCCCCCCGCAACCCCTCTGACATGCATCGAGTGGCTCGGGCCTCTGTGGCAGCGGACATCGGTGTCTGCTGGGTTTTAGAATTGCCCATGAATTAAAAAACCAAGTGTGCTGATGATGGAGCTCCCACCACCCTCATTCTCTCCCTGCTCCTGAGACTGATGTCCCGGCTGGGATTTCAGCGCAGCGATGCCATGGCACTGCCAGCTCTGGTTTGTGATCCCACAGCGGCAGCTGCCAGGTAATTTTTGCTTTTTGCAAGACCCCGCTGCAAAGACTGCTCGTTTTAGAGGGTTTGCAAGGACTACGCGCTTCAGGGGTTGCTGGATTGGTCGTGCTTTGGGGGTTGCTGTAAACATACCTGGGCCCATGAGAGATGAGGACAGTCGAATGCTGCATACAAAGGTCCTGGCAGGAGCCTGGTGGGACTGTGCCTCAGTTTGCCTGCCTGTGCCTCTGCTGCCTGCCCAGCCCCAGGAGCACCCAGGAGCAGCTGGGATGGAGGGTTTCAGCCCTCAGCAAACAACATCAGGATGTCCCACGGGGCTCTAGCCCAACCACGGACACTCCATGGCCAAGGGTCCAGCAATTCCCTGCCCGAGCACCTCTGTCCCTGCCGCCACCGCTGCCCTTGGCGAGCAGGACAGGAGCCTGGCTGTGCCCTCTCCCTGCCCTCACTCCCCAGCGCTGGACCTGGGCACCCAGCCCGAGCGTCCCCAACCCAGGACCCTCTAAAGCATCGCTGCCAGAGCACGCACCCATGCGAAAACCCATAACACAGAAACATTCATAACCTGGCTGATGAGATTAAATTACCTGCCCCTGGAAGAATAAAGGAGGCATTCAGCCATTTTTTAAATGTCTTTTCCCCTGCCAAGGCCAGACACCACGGTGACGGTCACGCACAGAGGCAAAGAAACATAAGCCTTTGCCTCTCCCTCTGAGGGTGACCCCAATCCGCCCCACGTCCCCCCCTTCCCTGACCCTTTAACACCCAGGAAAGCACATGCTTTGCTCACCCGTCATGAGCTCCCTTATCTTTTAATAAAACCTTTAAGAGCAGAAGTCAGGCAGTGCTGGCACAAAGGCAACTAAACCTCCTCCCGGGACATTAATCATTTTCTTTGACACGTTTTGCTAATTAGCCAAAGCATTTGCCTTGACAGGGGAGAAACTGGGGCCTGGGGGAAAAAAAAAAAAAAAGAAGGGGGAGAGGTAGAAAGGGAGGAAAAAATGGGGGAGAAGAGCTGACGTTGCTCCTGTGACATCCAGCATCCCTGGGCATCACCTCGCTGGGAGAAGACCCAGCCCCAGCCCAGGGTTACTGGGACATGGTGATCTGTGACACACCTAGCGTCATAGAATGGTTTAGGTTGGAAAAAACCTTTAATATCTTCAAGCCCAATCATTAACCCAGCACTGCCAAGCCCACCACTAAACCAGGTCCCTAAGCACTGCGTGTAGGTGGCTGCTAACCCCTCCAGGGATGGTGACTCCACCTCCCTGGGCAGCCTGTCCCAGTGCCTGACCACCTTTGTAGTGAAGACATTTTCCCTAATATCCAGCCTAAACCCCCTGGCACAACTTGAGGCCGTTTGCTCTTGCCCTGTCGCTTGTTCCCTGGGCACAGAGACAGACCCCCCCTGCCCACAGCCCCTGTCAGGCAGCTGGAGGGAGCGATCAGGTCCCCCCCGAGCCCCCTGCTCTCCAGGCTGACCCCCCCCAGCCGCTCCCCACAGGGCTTGTGCCCCAGCCCCTTCCCCAGCCCCTTCCCGGCTCTGGACACACTCCAGCCCCTCCACGTCCCCCTGGCAGTGAGGGGCCACAGCTGAGCCCAGGGTTCGAGGGGCGGCCGCACCAGTGCCCCCAGTGCAGGGGGACGGGCACTGCCCTGGCCCTGCTGGCCACGCTGGTTCGGGTACCAGCCAGGATGCTGCTGGCCACCTTGGCCACCCGGGCACACGGCCGGCTCCTGCCCAGCGGCTGTTGGCCAGCCCCCCCAGGCCCTTTCCCTCTGGGCAGTTCCCAGCCCCCTGCCCCAGCCCGCAGCGCTGCGGGAGGTTACCTTCCCCATCCCACTCCTTATTACCCCAGTTATTACACGTTGCAGCAGCCGTGGGTTATTTGAAACATGCTGTTTGGAGGTTTAACTCACTGATTTATCTTTTACATGGCTGTTAATCCTCGAGACACATGTTTTCTATCAGCTGTTGATATTTAACATACAATAAGTGTCTTATTAAATCGCAGTGACTGGCTCCATGCAGACCGCTCCCCCAAAACCTGCCCTGGGGGCACCCCGAAGGCAGGCAGGGCACCCAGCTCAGGCACCCCTTTTGGGTGCACAACACGTTATACCTAACAGTGAGAGAAATACAGAGCGGTGAATGCTCTGCTGCAGCAAGAATTCAGCCTTTAAATGGGGTCTTTGAACCCCTAAGCGGTCACCTCTCCACACATGGGGAGAACCCCTTGCAATTTTAAAAAATATATTATTTTAAAGGGTTTTCTGGCAATGCTGTGGTGGCCAGTGATTGCAGGGATGAGCCCATCCCAGGCAGGACCAGCTACTGCCCCAGCATGACTTCTTTTTCCAAGACTCCAACCCAGTTTTCATAGGACCTGATGGTTTTTTGGGGGTAGGAACCATAGAAAGAGCAATCCATAGTGAAATCACTCTAATCCACTGTATTGGAAAAAAAAAATCCCAAGGAGAAACCATCGCCTGCTCATGCCTGCCCCCAGCCCAGCACGATAAAACATTGGCTCCTGTCCCATCACTTAACATCAGCTCTCCATCCGAACCGCCTCGAGAAGAGCAGGGCAGAAAACCACATGGCACAATCCCCTTTTCTCCGCAAAAACAAGCGTGAGGACAACTAAATTGGGTGATACAGTCCCCCACACACTGGAAGAGCACCTACCCGTGGGTGTCCCCAGCCCACAGTGGCTTGGCTGTCCCCATCGTCGGGTACGAGCGAGTGAGAGCAGCATCCCGGAGCCAAGCCAGTCCTTTGGGTAGTGTTAAAAAACTAAGTCACAGCTCTTTGCTCCTCTTCAGCACAAGCTTCTCATTGCTGCGGGATGACACACACCGCCCCCTTCAAAACAAGGCGCTTTATTATTATTCTGTTTCTAATTTGGGGGTTGGAAATAATTTTCCATCCCAGCTTCCAAACTAAACCATCCCCCCCCCAAAAAAAAACAAAAAAAACAACCACTGATCTGCCTTCCAGAGAGCGGTGGCAGGGTTGGTTCTTTGTATGACGAGTCAGGGGGGAAAGCTCATGGCAGTGAGGGATGCACTGAGGAGCATCCCTCTCCATGCCCATTCCAAGAAAAAACATTTTTTAAAGCCAATTCAGTTAAATATAGAGCTGCCCCAGGCTTCCTCTGTGACTGGCCGGGGCTGGGATGGGCTGGTCCCACTGGGAAGGGGCCATACTCCATCCCTGTCCTCTGAAGGATGGGGGCGGGGAAGGAGGTGAAAGGCAAGTATTTGGGAAGCAGCGCGGTGCTGGGAACCCAAAGCGTAAATCAGCATCATTCACCATTTTGAGTGTTTTAACCCAAATCTACCCATGGATCCTGCTTGCTCCCTGCAAGGCAACAAGGAGCCAAGCCACACAGCGAGGTCCCACTTCACCCTGTCCTGCCTGGCTCTGGGGACAGTGGGGACACCCAGAAAGAGCCAGGCTGAGTCCCCACCCTGTCACCCCAGGTCGTGCCACAAACCTTGCCGAGAGGCTGGGGGGGCCCCATGCAGCCGGCGGTGCTGGCATGCGTGCTGAAACCAGCACGCAAGGAGCTGGCGTGGGGCGGTGGAAACCCTCCAAGCTTCCTCTGCTGTTGTATAAGAGCCGCTCAAAAATAATAATCCAAAAAAAATTCAACCCTGGGAGCGCGACCAGGCTGCTTCCCAGGTGGCCAACAGAGCATGGTTTGCACAGCCAGCCCTGCACACAGGCAGGGAGAAAAAAAATTGCCTTCAGGTGAGGCAAGCTCCACAGGAAGGTCAGGATCCCAAATATTTTCATACCAAAGATCTTTATTAAAAAAAAAAAAAGGGAGAGCAAGGCACAGTGGCAGAAACACCCGTCATGCTGAGCGGCTGCTGCAAAACAAGTATTTTCCGTGAGTCACCAGTGGAAAGACCAGATCAGGCGTCCCATGGGTGGGCTTGGCCAGAGCCAGCCCCCTGTCCCCAACGCGGCCGGGAGGATGCTCGGCGGGGAGATGCTGCATGTGCAGCCCTGGGTACCTGCGCCATGTCTCTCTCGGATGCCTGACCCTGCTGGGGGGCTTTCCCGAGGCCGCCAGTAAAATTACTTTGGGGTCACGCTGGGATGGATCCAATGAAAAACCCAAAGCACCGAGGGCCTCCAGGAGCGGGGCTGCATCCTGGTGGTGTTTAGACATCGGGAGCAGTGTTTAGTCTGTACCAGCAGCACAGGATTTTCCCGACCCCCCTTTTCTCGGCCACCAACATTTCACATGGAGACCCACCGTGTGCCCTCACCTTGGTCTTGGGGCTGCTTTGCTGCTCTGCCACTGTCCCCTGTGCCCTCTGGTGTCTTCCCGAACCCTTGGGGATGGAGGGAGGCAGCGGCAGGGGGAGAAATAAAAATCAGTGAAAAAATGGGAAGGAGCAACCCGAAACAAACAGGTTTGATTTATTGGTGGCGGGAAGGAGGCGAGTGTGTTGAAAGGCAGCGCAGGAAGTCCTGGGGATCATAAATCCCGGTGGGAGCGGATAGAGCTGATGTGCTTCCACGCGCTGGGAAAGCGGGAGGTTACAGGGAGGGCGGGTGGGTGAAGTTTAGGGAATCTGGGGTGGGGTGGATATTTTTTTTTTTTGTTTATAAAAAGGCAGTGATGAAGGGGAGGCAACGCCGCAGCTCCGACCGCCCTCCCTCCCCGGGCAGCACCCAGGGCAGGGTGCCGGCCGCAGCCCAGGAAGGGCTGGGATCGCATCCTCGGGAGGGCTGGAGCTCCGTCCCATCATCGTCACCCGCAGAATAACAGCAATACTGGCTGTGTCGTGGGTACAGAAACGGCACGTACTTGTTGCTGGCTGGGTTTCCTGGCAGCCCCAGGCAGGATTTGGCTGCACAGGAATTTGGAAGCTGCCTTAAATCCAGAACGAAATGAGAAAAGCCTGAGAGCGACTTTCCGAGCAGAGCTCAGCCGCAGATCCCTGCTCAGCACCAGCTCAGTGGGGCACTGTCCGTGGCTGCCCTCTCCCGCTCCATCCCAGCGCATCGGTTGGGGCTGAGGCTGGAAACGCAGCTGCTGGGCATCGCATCCTCCACCGGCACATCGGGGAGGGCTCCCCAGCACCCCCAGCCACCGCCGCCTCCCTCCCCTTCCTCCCCAAAAAGCCTCCTCAGCTGCAATGCACCTCAGCATCCAACTCTCCATCCCACCTCCTGCCGCCACGACGGCCCTGACTATTGGTAGCACCGATACGAAACCCCATAAATCCACCTCCCCTTCACCCTGGGGCTGCCAGTGGCTGCTCTCACCCCGCAGATGTGCTGGCTCAGCTACGGGCTGACACCAGGCTTCACCCTGACCTTCAGATTGACAGGGCAGTGATGGCATTGCTGGGAAGACCCATGGTCGGTGGCCATGCTTGCTGCTCATTCAGGTGGGTATCGAGGAGGAAAGGGATGAAAAAGAGGCAGGAGGTGCTGAGCACTCTAAAAATCAGCAGCAAAAATGCAAATAAATTAAAACCCATGCCACAGCCCCCTCCAGATGCTCAGGAAGGTGTTTCCCTACCTCCGAAGCTTTGCATGGGCAGCTGTCCTCATCCAGGGTCAGAGCTGGGGTCACCTCAGCTCCATACCCATCAGGAGTCTGGCTCTGGCTCTTCATGCTCCAAAATCCACCTCCAGGGACCTGTCTGCTGCATCCTGGCTCACTGCATTCATGGGAAATTCAGTATTTCTCGGGAAAAACAGGCCCAGCACCTGTGACGGGATTATCTGTATCTGCTCAAAACCACTCCCCACCCCGAGCAGGGATGCTGCCCCAGCCACAGCCTTCCCTACAACTGCCAAAACGTGGGTTTGGCCATGCATGGGAAAAGCCACGCCGGCTTCAAGCTGGAAAGCAGTGTAAACCACCACCATTCCCAACCCGCTCCAGTTTCCCAGCCAAAGCTTGGCTTCCCCAGCCACATCCTCGGGTGGAGAGGGTCCCAGTGATGGATGGTACCCACTGCTGCATCACTGGAGGAGGCTCTGGGATTTGGGTTCCCCCTCATCCTGGCGAGCCGGGGAAGAGCAGCAAAGTACTTTCCACTGCGGTGATTTTTTATCTCACTTAGAAGTACATTTTTAATTAATATTGCCATTACCCCGTGCACTCGCTGTATAAACAAGACCTCTCCTTGATGGTTTAAATGGCCTGAAATCACACACCTTAATTAAGGCGTCCGTCGGGGTAAATAACCAGCCTCGCTGTTCTGCCAAAGAGAAGGGGAAGCCCAGGGCAAGGCGTAGGGTTTTCTGCAGGAATAAATATGCTCTGAATATACCCCAGAAACATCACCTTTGTGTTTCCCAGCTTTCAGGGCTGTTTCCCAGGGTTTCAGGGATGGGGACCAACACAGCAAACCCCACACTGTGTCCCCTGCAAGTCCCTATATTTGCCCTAAAGGGATTTTTCTGCTTTTTTGCCCCAGCTCCAGCACCACCAGCCTTTCCTATAGCACCTGGGAGACAACAAACATTATTCAACATCCCAGCTGGGTTTTAAATATTAATCCTTTAACTCCCAAACTGGAACTTGCAGGGGAAAAAAATCAAGCCTGACGGGAATGGGACCCCCGCCACAGCACTCCCTATTTTTCAGGCATCTCAGCTGCCTGAGCATCATTTTGGGAAGTGAATGGCTTTTCCATATTGGGCTGCGGCTCGTGCTGCCTCTCCCTGCCGAAGAAGTCCTTGAGCATCGTGGAAAGGGCTCAGCTTCACTTTGGTGGAAAGCTGCTTTCTCGGCAATAACTTCAAAAAAACAAGCTTTCTGTAAGAAAAATAGATGGTTTGGGATCACTGGGGGATGCTCATCAGGGATTGGGGGCTGCCTTTGCCCACCCCCCCCCCCCCCCGCCCTGTGCCCCCATCAGCCAGTGTAGCCTCCCCAAGAAAGCCATTTTTGCTAATTGTTAATAACCCAGAGCAAAGAAGGGAAGGGGGGGAGGGGGGAGGAAATCCCTTCGTGCCCTAACTTATACACAGAGAAGAAAATGCCGTTAAACTAAACCAAACAAACGAATCAAGAAGCAAAGAGAAAAATCACATTAGCCCGAATCATAAATCCTGGAGAGGGGTATTTGCAGGCTGAATTGCCAAGTGCATTGAAACTGCTGAGAATCCGAAAAGCAGATAGCCATAAAGGCAGACAACGGCCCTGAAAAAATGCTTTGATTAGGATCTGGGCAGCATTCAGCCCAGATGTTCATTTGTCAATGAAAGAGGGATGGGGGGGAGGTGAGAAAGGCTTTAAATTAATCTTTACAACTAGAAAGGAGCTTGTAATACACACCATATGGGGAGAAACGTCCTCAGAACCCCCTTGCCTTCCCCCAGCCCCGCGTGTTTGGAGTCAGGCTGGGACCCTCCGGCCGGAGCGTCTCCTCCCCGGCTCCATCACTGTTTCATCCCCCTCTTTTCTCCACGCACCAAACACCCTGTGAACCCAAACTGCTCGGCTCAGCCCCTTCCACATGTGCTTTTTTTTACTGTGAACAAAACAAACTGCAATTCCTTTTATAACGCCAGCTCTCTTTTATTATCCCCCACCCACCCCCCGCCCCCCAGCCCCAGATACCTGCTCCCCTCTCCCTCCAATATCCACATGTGGTTTCTTTTTAACCCTTCCGAGATGGCGGCGGCAGGGGGAGAGGAGGGACGAGGCTGTTTATTAAATGCCAACCATTCAAATTAATTCTCCTAATGGACTTGCCGACATCATGGTGTGCATTTAAATGAACGCTTTGTCATATTTCATAGCCAACCTGCAGCTCTCTGCAGAGCAAAACCTGCTGGAAAGCCGGGCTGGGAATAGCAGCAGTGACAGGGACAAACCTATGAAGAAATAATAAGAATTAAATACAAATCCCAAACGCAACATGGGGGTGACAAGGAAGCCCTTGGAAATTTGCAGGTGCGGGTGCAAGTGAAGCCCTGGGCAAGGCAAAGGGAGCTGTGCAACTGGAGTGAGAGCTTCATGCCTGCATGGGAGGGGGGAAAATCCCCTCGCTGCTGGGGCAGGAGGGACCAGAGACCCTTCCTCACCCAGGCCAGCACAAAGCCACCACTTCCCAGCTGGTGTCTGGGCTGTGCTTGCTACACCGAATACCCAGGGAGCCCCACCACAGCGGGGACCAGCCCCAGCACCCCGCAGGGATCCAGGGAGGAGGCAGACCCCCATCCATGCTGCATCCCCAGCCGATGCATCGCCCTGGATCACCGATCTGGGGGCTGACAGCAGAGCTGCCCGGCCAGCATCCCTCTCATTGCACAGGCTGGGATGCTGGAACACAGCCCCTCCTCAGCGAGCTGTTACCGCTGCAGAGCCGGCCACCCCGGCTCCTGGCAGAGCATCCCTGCTGCGCTGGAGTAAACCAGCCTTCCCCCACTGCCACCCCCGGGACAGCCACAGGTTCCTCACCTTAGTTTGGCTTCGAGAGCTCCCGGTCCTTTCATCAGGCTGGTGGGGAGCCGGCATGTGTACACACACATCACTCGCTGCAAGTGCCAGCTATCTCCAGCTCACAACCTCTCCTCCCATCTTGTTCCCTCTCCTTCTCCTCCTCAGTTAAAAGCTGCCAGGGGGATTTCTTTCTTTCCACCTTTGAGGGTTCTCCTCCTTTTCTCCATCCTGCCCAGCTTCCCTGGGGCCAGAGGATGAGGAGGGGCTGGGGGAAGCATTGCTGCTCCCCTCCTGTTTGGCACACCGGCCGGAGGAGGGGGTTTCGCACACCACAAGGGCCCAGGGAAGGGGGGACCTTTGCGGTTGGGGATGTGGATGGGGGCGGCAGCCCTGGCCAGGGCTTTGGCGTGGGCAGGAGAGCCGAGCGAGCAGCAAGTGCTGGCAGCTGGGGCCCCCCTGCCCTCCGAGCCCCGCGGCCGGCTGAAGGGCACTGAGCATCCATGGGCTGGGAAAGCAAAAAGGACGAGAGCAGGCGCCGGGCTGTGGGCTGGGGTCAGCAGGTGGGACACTGGTGGCTTTGGAGGAGCAGAGATCTGCCGTTTTAAAAGCAAACATTACATCGTATTGGGCTGATGGTGTCTGAGCTCATAGGGTATTACTAGCAGCCCAAGCAAAATGGGAGTCGGGGGAGGAAACTGCTCACCTTGGAGGAGACCACGGGAGCAGCAAGATCATCCCAGCAAGAGACTCAGCTCAATCAGAAACAGGAGCTGGCTGAGGATGGGGCTGGTGCTGCCCTTCCACACCAGGCAGGGTCCTGGGCCACAGCAGCAATTTGGGGCTCATCGGTCACACCTGGAGCCCCGGTGGGGGCACGGGAGCCATTCAGACAAGCGTGTGCCCTCAGTAACACCCGTGCACAGAGATTTCCTCTCTCAGCCCTGTCCTTTTACCCTTTACACATCTCTGAGCACAGGCGCTTCATGCTCCTCGTGCTGCTGAGCCACAGTCCCTGGTCCCAGGGGTCCTGGTCCTGTCCTGTCCCCTCAAGCTCATCCCTGGACCACCGGGGCTGGGGAAGGGAGACCAGGGGCACCGGAGGGCTGGGATAAGATGGAGCCAGCCAGAGCGTTGATGCACCCAGAGAGAGCAGGGGGTAGAGGGGGGACACGGCTTCCCCAGGCACTCGTCCATCTGTCTATCCACTTGCCCACTGGCATAGCAGCCCCCGCTACAAACACGGGCTGTAAAAACGTTAATAATCACCATCACAACAGCCCTTTCATTTTCTTTCGATATGAAAATAAACTGGTGCTGTTTGCAGAAGGTTCTCATTTAGGGAAACATCTGGAGTCAGCACTTCTCCCCCAAAGGGTAGCGAAGGATTCAGAGGATACCAGCCCTCATGCTGGGGAGGAAGAGGAGGAGGAAGGAGTCCATTTGCCCGGTCCCTGGGGGAATGGACGTAGCACATTTCTGCTTGGTGTCTGCTGCCTGGCCTCAAGTGAGCAAGTCACCATCCTTCCCTGGGGCGAAGGGTGCAAACCCCCCAGCACCCCGGCCAGCACAGCCCCTCCAGCTCCCAAAAGCTGTGGGTGCCGAGAGAGTCTTGGCAATGCCTGAGGGACCCCCAGGGACAAGGGGACCCCCAGGTTTGGCTGCTGGGGAAGGACCTTGGCTACCTGAGGGGACAGGAGGAGCAGGGATGCTACTGGTCTCTGGGGCTGTGAGTGACTGGGAAAAAGGGCTTACAGAGCAGCAGCGCATCTGGGGACACAGCCCAGCCAGTGGATGTCACCCCCTTTTTCAGGTCCTTCTGGACCTTCTACCAAGTCCTCTGAGGGCCCCAGGGCAGGAGCATCCCCCCAACCAGCAACATCTGGGGTGCAAGCAAGGCCCTTCCTGCCACCCCAGAGGCTCGCAGGTGAGGAAGGGTCCTGTGTCCTGTCCCATCCCATCCCTGGCAGGTCCCCAGAAGCCAGCAGGACACTCGGGGCCAGCACGGGGCATGTGAGCAGGACGGCATCCCAGCTGGCCCATGTCCCCAGGCGGGATGGTCCCCACACAGGCTGAGCTGCCACCAAGCTGTGGTGACATCGGGCTGTGGTGACATCTGCTGGGCTTTCGCTCAGGAAACCCTCCAGGCCCGGGCTGGCCACAGACCCTCTGGCACCGCACAGCCCTGACCAGGTCCTGCTCCCGCACGCAGCCCAGGGGCTCCAGCCGCAGCTCCACATTGCCAGCCCCAAGACCACCCCGATCCTCTCCCGCTCCAATTCAGATACCTCCACATCTCATGCCCCACCACCAGCTCCAGGCAAAGCCCCCAGACCACGGCAGCCGGGGGGGGGGGGGGGGGGGGGGCAGCACCCCCCCAGCATCCAGCACCCATGCTCCCTGGGCAGGGGTCCCAGGGGGGCTGTGGTGCTCCAGAGGAGACCGAAGAGCTGAAAAACCTGCATTAAGGGAGAAAATGTGCAAATTAGGAGTGGGGGTAGGGACTGGGGGGGGGGGGGGGGGAAGAGTTGTTTATCTAGAGCTGATTTTGATTTTCTTCTTTCAAATATCAGCAGGATGCTGAGCCTCGCCTCATTATGCAAATAGAAGCAATTAGAGCTCACCCAGGCTCTGCCCACGTGATGGGTTTATGGCACTCGCAGAAATCCTTCCTGCTGCATGAGAGGAATAACAACAGCTCCCCTGCACCGGCTCCAGCCCCGTCATGGCTGGGAACCCGGACTCTTCGGAGAGGGGAGCCCCAGGGCCGGGACAAGCCCCCCCATCACCACCCCGGGGCCTTTCAGAGCCCTCAAAGAAGGACTTTCCCGAGGAAGAGCCTTTCCCTCTTCCATGGAGACACCAACCCTGCCAGCAGCCAGTCCTCCCCAGCTCTCAGGATGGGAGAGGAGAGGGATGGAGGGGGAGAGCATCACCGGGAGCGACTCGAAAGCCTTTTTCTCCACCGAGTCAGACAGTCCGCCCGCAGCAGGGCGTCACCATGCCTTGGGACTGGTGTCTGAGCAGACGTGCTTTGCTGACCACCAGCAGAAAGAGGCAAAACAAAAATACCTGAGTGCCCCAAACTGGGCTTAAAAGGCAAAGCAAACTCACCCCCCCCCCGCCCCCCAGCCTCAGTCCCACCTCGGCTGCAGCAGGATGCGCGGTGGTGGCTCCAGTCCCCATCCGGCACTTGGCCTCCCCAGGGGCACACGCCGACCTGCAGGAACCAGACACAGGAGCATAAATCAGGCGCGACTCCCATAAATCCATCATCTTCCTCCTGATTTACATCAAGGTAGCTGGGAGGATTTATTCCTGGTACCTGCCTCGAGTTTCCCACCCCCAGAAGAGCACCGGAAAAAAAAAACCAGAACAAAAAACCACCAGGCTCTTAGAATATTGATCTCTCACCTAAATCTTCTATTTTTCCTTATTTTTGATGCAAATGGAGATTGATGAGCACAGGCTGGCAGCTCCTCACCTCTGAGGGCAACTTCTATCTCTTCTGGGGGAGGGATGCCCATGAGTTCTGCTTCACAGAGACCATCACCCGTGGCCCGGGCAGAGCTCCCAGCACCCGGCCCTCGCTGCGGAGCGGGCTGGGAGACATCAGCACGGACCGTCCCACAGCGTTACTGCCTTTCAGCCAGTGAGCATCCCACAGGAAACCTCCAGCCTGCATCCCCATTCCGACTCCATCCCCACACCGACTGCTCTTCCCAGGGCTTTAGGTGGGAAGAGCACCCCGGGAGCCCCTTCCATCTCCCCCAGGCAGAGCCACTCAGGCTCACATCGCAAGGCAGCGTGCGATTGCCATGGAGAGACGTATTTCTGCAGCCAGAGGATGGTTTGGGAGTCAGACCCTCGTACCTGCCCTGAAGGATGCAAGTGTGACCCAAAGCTTTAGGAGCCAGCCAGGCACCCAGCAGCATGGCTGGAGCTGCCTTGGGGTACTCCCATGTCGCCCCCCCTGAAAGAGAGATGCTTGCTCAGAACTTCTCCATGCACTGAAGACACTCAGTGGCACCATATGTGACACCAGACACCGAAACGCAGACCCTCCTTGGTGTTACCACCTGAGGACAGGGACCGGCTCCGCCGTCAGCCGCAGTGCTCTGGAGCCAAGCTGCTTTTTTCCCCAGGACTTGATGCTTTCCAGACCTTCTCCCAAAGGTGCAGGCAGGGGCTGTAACAGGGGTAACGATTCCGCCGGCAGGCTGCTTCCGTGGGACTCCTGCCCCATCAGAAAGATGCCTTCACCTCCTGGCGGGACTCACACTGGGGCTTGGCCACACGCAGGGAAGCAAAACAGCTTCGGCGCAGTCAAAAAAGAGGGGTCAGGTCCTGACCACCCCAGGGCTTGGCACGCAGGCTCCTCTGCCCCACACTTGTGGGTCCTTGGAGGAGCTGAGGAACTGCACAAGGCAGGTGTCAGCTCCCCAGAGCCGCTTCCCTGTGGAGCGATGCAGGCAGGCAGCGGGAGCCACGGGAAAGGGCTGAGTCAGCACCAGGAGAGTCACCCCCAGCCAGGCCATTTGGCAGGCAAAGGTTGGGAAGGAGCTTTTCTTCCGTAACAGGGCCAAGTGAATAATTCATAGTGGATAAATAATTCACCAGGAGTTTAGCCTTCCTCTGGCAGCGGATTGTCTGCGAGCTGTTAGCAATTATCCCGTATTTATTTGCGATGCTGAATTTTTAGTTGAATTATTCAGACAAGCCATTGCTGGGCTGAGGAAAAGCCTGGGGAAAGGAGGCGATACCTGAAACGACAGGAAGAATCATCATCAGGATGAGTCCATGGCTGGGGAAGATACGGTGTTGTTATGATTATTTAGCATCTGTAGTGCAAGAAATACCGAGAGCTGCAACGGACCCCACGGCTGGAGGCGACGCAGAAGAGAGCGGATGGATGCAGAGGAGACACCAGGTCATTGGGTTTCCACCACCCAGCTCCATTTCCAGACAAGAGCCCCTGGACATCCCTGGGTTTGCTGTTTCCTACCAGCAAATTCATCCGCTGGGAGCTTCGTAGAAGAGGACGCCAAAGGAAAGTCAGCGTGAGCAAAATAAATTCAAATTTCTGTTTGGATGAATGTCTCCAAAATTGTTTTAATGAAGCGTCTCCCTAGTTTGTTCAGCAGCAGGGCTGCTCGGTGGCTCTTCTACAGCCGCACAAGCCCATGTGGTGGGGACACCCACACCTGTCTTAACTCATTCAGAGTCACCAACCTGAGGGCTCGGTCCCTGCCTCCCACACAGGAACCAGAGCTGGCCTGCAAAGACACATGGAGACAGGCTTTGGGGGAACCCTCCCGCCCCAGTATACTCAACTCAAGCGAAAAATTAATTTTCTTGAAGGACGAAGCAATGCTTTCAGCAGAAAAGAAGAGGAGCAGCATTGCAGGGAGGCAGGGAGTGAGAATGGCAACAACCAGCAGCAACAGGCTCGTGCGGTGGCTTCTCGGGCTCCAGCTGCCAGACTCGCTCCTGCTGCCGGGGGTCTGGCCCCCCCCCTTGACCAGAGCAGAAGATGCTCCACAGCAGCGAGAGCACCAGCTTCTGACCCTTGCCCAGGCAGCTCTGTCTGCTCTTCATTCCCAGAAGAAGAGACCGATAAAGAAGATTCAAACCACACAAGGCAGCCTTCCACCTTTGCCAAGACCAGCCACGGATGCTCAGTGAGCCGTCGGGCTGGAATCACCCATCTCCAACAAGAAGCAGCAGTAACCCACCCCATTGTAAGCTACAGGATCCTAAACCTCCCAGCGGCAGGGAAAAGCTTCGCAGGTGACCCCTGAAAACACCCAGAAGTACTGCAGAGTCTAATAATAATGATAAAAATAAATGCAATCTCATAGTTGGCTTTGGTTTCAGCCCATCTTGTGATTTTAAGGGGTTGACTCACGTTTATAGGCTCCTCAGGGCTACTGACCCAGCACCCCGGGGCTGGTGCCGACGGTCCCAGCAGTGTGACCAAGGGTCCTTGTCCCTTCCCGTGGTGGAGAGCAGCTTTGGCAGAGCTGGTGACACTTCCCTGCCTTTCCAGGGCCACTCCAGGCACCACACGGTGCCCGGGGACCAGATCCAACACCTCTCCCACCTCTCTTGGTGGGCTGGTGTCCCACCCCATGCTGCCGCGGTCCGCACTCATGGCACAAAGCATCTTCCCAAGCCAGGAGCTTCAGCAAGCTTCTGTCCTCCACCAGCCAAGGCTTTGCTAGACTCCTGAATGAGCAAACCTCTCTCGCCATGAGCCAGCTGCTGTAGGCTCTGGATCAATGAAATAGGTAAAAAGAAAAGCAAAAGAAATTTGCATGACTGTTCCCTGACGGATGTTTCATTACGTAAAAGGAACACATCGCCGCCGGCTGGGCTGAGAGCCTCAGCAATAATCAGCATTTCTTCTGTTTTCTCTTGAGTCGCCAGTCATGCATTTAGAATTATTTAAAAAATAAAGAAAAAAAGCAATCACCTAGGGAGATGCTAACTTGGCGGCATGGTCCCATGTGGAGCCGTACAGGGAAGGAGGTACCAGACCCACACACGCCACTTTCTGGGTTGCCAGAGCCCACCCAAAGGAGGATAAAGCCCACAGGACGGTTTTCCCACTGCCTAGAAGGGATTTGGCTCAGGGGTGTCACACGCTGCCTTCCTCCACTTCTTACTCCTCACTCTCACCTGGCTCCTGCCAGCTCCCAGGACATTCAGACAAGTGGTCCTCAGCCTGTAGCTATCTCCATCTCAGCTGGGACAGCCTGGACACGTGGTCTTGGTGAGTTAATCAATGCGATTTCACCCAAAGGTCACGAAGGAGCAATTTATTACACACCGCAAACTGGCAGGAGCGGCAGCCAGCATCCCTGGCAGGAGCAGAGATACAGGCAGAGGTCAGGGCACAGGGAACGACCCCAGGGCTCAGGCTGGGACGTCCAGGAAAGTTTCCTCCTCCTTGCTGAGGCTGCCCAGGTGCCTTCATGGGGCAGAGGCTGGGTGGGAAGACTGGTGGTAGAAAAAGTCATTGAGCACTGAGAAGGGGAACCGGCCAGAAAGATGGGGACACTGGGGACCCCTGACCAGCTCACACCAAGCATCTCTTCAGGTACCATTGGGTCATGCCAGGGTCACTGGGTCACACCTCTCCAGTGCCTCTGCAGTGCTCCCCTTACTTTGAAGGACAAAAAAGGCACCAGCATGGATCTACCTCACTAGTCTTCCTCGCTGTAGCCCACTGCAGGATGAGCAGGGGCCTCCATCCTTCCTGGCGTGTCATCGTAGTTACGATGGCTACCAGCTCCTGAGATCACATCCCACCACACCAGGTGGGTGTCCAGAGCTCTGTGTCCTACATGTCTACTGCTGACAAAGCAGGGAAGCCCAAAGCACGCAGTCAGCTCATGCACCCTGCAGGGCCATCCAGGCAGATGGTAGGAGGAGGCTTTCCTAACAGCAAGATGATGGAAAACCATTTCCAAAGACTCCTCCTAGCTCTGCCTTGCGTGGCTCACACTTGCTCAGGACCAGCTCTTCCTTCCTCTACTACCCAGACGTGACCCACCTCTTCTCCTCTAAAACTACCATTCCTCTCCTTCCTCTCTGCAAGGCTCCCACTGCACCTGCAGAGGCTCCTGGCACCCACTGGGGTGCAACACCCACGCGGGGAGCCAGAGCCAGGGGGTCAACATCTTCACTCAGACCCTGCCTGCGGTGTTATACAATCATAGAATCACTTCAGTTGGAAAAGACCTTTGAGATCAAGTCCAGCTATTAACCCGGCACTGCCCAGCCCACCACTAAACCACGTCCCTAAGCACCACATCTACATGTCTGTTAAATCCCTAGAGGGATGGTGACTCCACCTCCCCGGGCAGGCTGTCCCAGTGCCTGACCACCCTTTTGGTGAAGAAATTTTCCCTAATACCCAATCTAAACCTCCCCTGGTGCAACTTGAGGCTGTTTCCTCTTACCCTGTCACTTCTTATCTGGGAGAAGAGACCGACCCCCCTTGCTGCAGCCCCCTTTCAGGTAGTTTTAGGGAGCAATAAGGCTGGTTGTTTTGCTCTGGCCCTGGCTCTGCAAAGGATGCTGGCTGCCAGGAAGGCTGCCCAGCAGCAAGGACAAAGCAGTGTCACAAGCTGTGGCAGTAGGTACATCCGCCTGGGGAGAGGTTTGGGGGATGAGACCCAAAGTACCCACAGAAGCAACCTCAGCGTCCACCCCACGGCCTCACCACCTGAGCCGGGGCAGCCTGGCTCAGTCCTTTCCCAGGGCTGGGGTCCCCCTGAAGAACTCCCCAGGGTGGAGGCTCCCACTGATGCTGGAGGGTCCCAGGGGATCTGCTCGGCCACCTGGATGCAGCTGGGCTGGGGCTGGCAGCCAGCAGCCTTTCTGCTGAGCGCAGGAGCTGCAGCCGGGCACTGGCACATCAATACACTCTCCTGGAAGGAGCCCACGCTTCATCTGGGAGCAGCCCACAGCCACGAGAAAACCTGCCCCATCCCATCTCATCCCATCCCATCTCATCCCATCCCATCCAGCAGGAGCCGGCTCGTCAGGAATGCCCCGCGTCAGCGCTTTGCCAGTGATAAATAAGGGAGGAATGCGGCGGCTCTGGCCCCCAGGATCTGCCAGGCTTCTCCATCCGAGATGAAAAACGAGGGCTCTGGAGATACTGGTGCCCTTGCCCCTGCCCAGGCTCCCCACTCTGCCGCTGCCAGCCTGGGGGTGACAGCGAGGGTGCCCGGAGCTGCCTTCTTGCTCCTGACCCTGCATGGCCCCGAAGAGGAGGCGGCGGCACAGCGAGGCACCCCGAGACCCCCGGGATGGGGAGAGAAGTACAAACAACAAAAAAAAGAGCTTTTATACAAAACCCAGATACTTCCATTCCAGCTAATGTGCAAGGATAGGAAAGGGAGGGGGGAGAAATGCAGCAGCTGGGATTTCAGAGAACAATGTGGGGAGAAAAAAGAAAGAGGGAGGAAGACAAGTGCGGTTGAGTCACCCGCGGTTGTCAGCCCTTTTTGGGGGGAGGGCAGCGGGAAGGTTAGTGATCAGCCAGATCTGAAACCAGACAAAACTATTTCCACATGCCAATAAAACCCCAAGCGCGAAGGGTTTGCAGGGCTCTGGGGCCCCCGCGCTGCCTCTAAAACAAAACAGAAGAGCTGGGAAGCTCACCCGGGCAGGAGCTGGCGCGTGAAAAGGAGCACAGTGATGGCATCTGACCTTTCCTTCCCCATCGTCTGCCCCCTCCTCGCCTGCCGCAGCTCACCCCTCCCAGCATCGCTTGGTCTGTGTCAAAGGAACGCAGGGCCAAGGGACTGAGCGGCGCAGGGCTGGGGATGCCTGGGGGGGACCTTGCCTCCCACGTGGGTCTGAGAGCTGAGAACCTCCAACTCATCTCGCTCATGTCTTTGGTAGGTTCCAGCACGCGAGGCCAGGGATCGAAGGGCTGAAAGCACCACTGCTGCCATGAAGCCAGCCCCTCGCAGAGGCCGAGCCACGGCAGCCCCCTTCCCAGGGAGGCTGCCGGCCCCAGCCCTCCCCAGGCTGAGATGGGGACATTCTCCAAGCCACAGCCAAAAGAGACCCGCTCCCACCTGTGTCCTGCCATGCGGTGACCTTGGCTGAGCCTTTAATTCGCCCACAGCTTAGTCACGGCAGCCATAAAACCCCGTGCAACCGCCAAGACCTTGCCAGCGAGGAAAGCAGCTGCCGCCCTGAGCCACTATAAATCACCGCACCAAAAAGCGCGGCACCCACCTCCCCGCTCCCCGGCTGTAAATCTGCAGGAACAGAAACCAGAGTGGCTTATCTGGAGAGGCCACATCCCTGCCCCAGCCCAGCTCAGCCCTCCTGCTGGCTGCGTGTCCCCCCCCACCCCCCAGGGAGAGGAAGAGGATGCCCAACTCACACTAACTGCAGGCAGCGCTCACAGCCTTATCGGGCGGGCAGCAGGCACCCTGCGCCTTCCGAGCCCTGAACCCCCCCATGCTCGCTCCCACACTCAGGGTAATCGCCGCCTCCACGTCCCCTGGGAGGGAACCACCAGCTTCAGACTGTGAACAAGGGACAAGCAAACCCTCGGCATGTCCCCGAGCCCTCCGCGTGCCCGTGCTGTCCCCCAGCCCCGGAGCTGTGGCTGTCCCCATATCTCCACCCCGCTCCTGCCACTTGGGTGGATGACGATGGCTGGGACCCAAGGCCAGTCCAGTCCCTCAGCCTGCGGGAAACCTCTTCATTCTTTGACCATTTGCTCAACAAGCCCAAGGACTGGACAACTGTAACGATCCCCTCTTTGTTGCAAGAGTTTAAGAAACCTTGGATACCTCAACCAACACCTGGACAGGGAACCTCCTGTTCTCTGGTGGGTGCAGGAGGCAGAGCTGAAGGGCAGCGCTGCCATCCCCTCTGGACATGGGAGAGGAGGATCATCAAGGAACACATCCAAGGACACACCAAGTATGATCCTTGTGTACTTTGGGCAGGTTTGGGAACTGGAGGGTTTCAGTTCACAAGGCAGCCTGGAAGTCTCCGCCACTCTGGTCTGTGCTCACGCCATTCCAGCACCTGTCTCTCCAAGAAATGCTTCACCTTTGCTATGTTAATTAACAGTGCAGAAGAAAAATCAAGCAAGGGACTGTGCCCTGTCTCATCATCCCATCCCACCAAGGCAAAACCATCAGGCTCTGCAGCTCCAGCCACCTGGAGCCAATTCCCAGTCTTCCCCACCCCAGAAAATCCACAGGTTTCACCCGAAAGCAAGAAAAATTCAGCCACTCAGAAATGCTCTCCCCTTCTCCCCACTCCCACCCTCCCTCCTGCGCTCATTACGCGGGTGCTATTCTGCTCAGGTCCTCCTGGGGTGCTCATCACCGCATCATCCCCACCGCCAACAGTGACTAACATCTGTCACATCTTTGCTCTCTCATCCTCGGCCAGAGGCAGGAAAGTGCCTGCGTGTGCGTACATGTACCCTGCAACATGCCAACGCAGAAGCCCCAGGTCAAAGCCACCGGCTCATTTTGGTGTAAATCAAGGGTTTGTGAGGTGTTTGCATCAAAGGCAGCGTATTGCCCCCAGAGCAGAAAGCACTGACTTGGCCCTGGTCTGTGATCCCAAGGCGGTTTGTGCTCTTCCTCATCAAAGAAACATCACCATCAGCACCACCACAGAGCATCTGCGAACACCCAAACCTGCCCAGCATCCAGGAGACGAAGCGACACTCCAGGCACCGCAGTGTGTCCCTCCAGCCCAGCTTCCCACGCTGCCCTGATCAGCACCGGCACGCCACTGCCTGGCCCTTTGGCATTCCCAGCTGGTCCCATCCAGGCACTGGGCGATGCTGGTGCCGGCAGGCCGCAGGCAGGGAAGGAGAAAGCGAACGGGGAGACACATGGCATTCCCAGAGGACCAGCACAGTGGGGAGACCCTGAGCATCTCGGTCTTCTGAAGGGAGCGGGTCCTGGCAGCGTCAGGAGAGATTGCATCCTGCCGCCAAGAGGCAAGGAGCGCTGCCCCACCACCTTCACTCCAGTCTGCTGCGACTTACAAGCCCTTTGAGTCACGTACCCTTAAAGCTTCCTGCAAGCCATTTAATTCTTTCTTTTTAAAAAAGGCTGTAAATGGAGCTGGATTCCTGTGGTTAACCCAGCGCAGGGTCCGTGCAGTGAGCACACCTGCTAAGGCAGCTCCATTGCCTCATCCCCGGACCACCGCCACCGCATCACTCACCGGGATGAGCTGCAAGTTGCATGTTGCCCGTCAGGAGTAGCTGGCTTTTCCTACGTGCAGCTTGCAGCCCAGGGAAGGCGGTAGGGACCTGGAAGATTCGTACGGAGCCTCCTTGGCAAGGGACACTTGCAGAAGGTCTGACCACCTCCAGCCCAGAACATCAAAGGATGCAGCTCAAGGAACTGCAGGATTTTGACAGACGGTGTTGGCACGATGTGAGTGGTGTCACAGCACAGGAAGAGGGCAAACACTGTCACCATCATTAGGAAAGGAGAAAGCAACTCAAGGGAGAAATAAAAAACTCCTAGGCCAATGTCAGCAGTAAGTTGCAGCTCTAGAGCCCATTTGGAGAGAAAGCAAAAATATAAGTGGGACAATATTTTGTCACCTACACCTAAGAACAGTAAGATCATATTGGATTTCCCTGGCATCACCTGACTTTCTTGAGAAAGAAAGATCAGTCCTGGGATCACAGCTAATCCCGGCACAAAAAGAAATGTCTGTGGCAGCAGGTCTGGGAAAAGCCAGCTTCCCCTGGAGCCGGCTGGCCCCGAGGAGCAGCACGATGGGGACAGTGACACATTCAGCCAGGGCAAATTTGGGGTGTAAGGTAGCAGCCTGCATGGGAAGTGGTGAGGTGGGGATGACCCAGGTGTGCTGGGACATCAGGAGTTGACCGAGAGCCACTGACGGGGGAAAAGGCAAATGCAATTTTAGATGTGAGAAGCATTTTCAGTAAAGGCAGAGGAATACAAGTGCCGTTAGACCAGACACAGGGGGAACCTCATCTGAAAGGCAAATATTTCAAGGGGAGTAAAATCTTGAGCAGGGCGGAAGACCTCATCCAGCTGAAGGTCAGCACTGATCCAAGAGGAAGGGCACAAACCAGTGTAACTTAAGGAGGGTGGGGATCTGAGGTCAGAGCAAGGTGGTGCTGGCACAACCCTGCGTAAGAAAAGCAGGTGCGGAACACCCAACCGCTCAAAACAGAGCAGGATCCGTTCCCCTGACGTGGCCACCAGCAGTAACAGGAGACGACAGTCAAACCAGAGCCTTAACCCTGCTATAAATGAAGAGAGACACATTCTGATTAAAGCAACTGGGTGCCTAGTTAAAGCCTGATCGCAATAGGCTGCTCACACATTTGTTGACCAGCTGAGTCGTGCTCCTGTGGAGCTGGTAGGGCTGAGGTAGGACTACTCTGGAAATGGGAACATTCCTCAAAATCATACACCCTGATCCTGACAGAGCTGGTCACCCTCCCCAAGGCAAATGAGCCTGTAAAAGTCAACAGGACAAGAAAGAAAAAGGTCACGAGAGATTTGGAGTTTGAAGGTACCACTGAAAAGCCGGTCCTAGGTGCAGAGAAGAAGAAAAACCTTGAGTTTTAAAAGAATGAAACCTGGTGCAAACATCAGAGCTTCTCCAGGAGGCTGGAGAAAGCCCTGCCCTCTCCCACCACTCTTGGTGGTCCTCACTTCCCACCCAGATGAGCTTAGTGATGTGCTGCACCCAACATCTGCAAACCACAGAAGAGCTGGGAGGCTGAAGACACAAAATACCTCTTCTTCACACATGGAAATATCAACTACCATCATCAGTGTGGTTTGCAGAGCTGGGCTCACAGCCCTTCAGCTGCACCGAGCCCATGGGCTTCTGAGAAGAAAACTCCAACCCCAGAAGGGACCTTGGGAAGCCACCCAGCTCCATCCACACCACGGCAGGACCTGAGGCACCCCAGGCTTTGCTGGCACGAAAGCCATGCTGAGCACAGCTGTCCTGCACGGTCACTGCCCCCCTCGAGGGAATGGAAACCACAGCAGGGTTTTACGACAGCATTAAACTCAATGTTCCCAGCACCTCTGGTAGTGCGGGACCTGCTCAGAAGGGTTATTCCAGCCTGAAGGGCAGATTTACCAGAAACAAATCCAAACAGAGAAGCAGCCGCAGGGCTCTTTGCACACCTTCTGCCAAGAAATGTTGGGGCCTCCAGCATGAGAGGGGCAACAACTTGTTTCTTCCTTTCTCCTTTCTTTTTCCTAGTAAATTAAAAATAATAATAACGGTAGTAAACTCCCCTTGGCTTTATCCTCCCCCACCAGAGCAGATGCAATTAGCAGCTTCCCTGAGTGGCAGAGGTGTGATTTACTCCCGGAATGGTTACATTAAGATGTAGGGCAGTGGGAAGTTTCCATTTGGCCCCCGACCAAATTCCCCTTCCCAGCCATTCCCACCACTGAGGATCAGATAAGCTTTCCTGCTTTGCTCCCTCATTGACAAGTTTGGAGGCACAGCCCATGGTTTGGTTAAAGAAGCCCCAAAAACATGGTCACCAGACTCTTCATGCCAAGTGGGTACCATCCCCCATCCATGGGATGCTCGCTAAATTTAAGCATCCCCTGAAACCATGTTGGTACCCTCTGGCTGGGCACAAGCCGCTTCATAACCCGAGTTGGCAGCTGCTGCTAAAGCTCCCCAAAATATCCCAGGCCCCAAGTGAATTCCCACGGTACTGGTGGGCAGCTGAAACCTTAACAGGTCCTGTATGAAAAAAGCCAGTCCCCAGCATGGGACGTGGCTGCAGCCTTGTGGCATCTGAAGCACTGGGCTAGCTGGAGCGGCTACAGCCATCCCCATCCTGGCACCAGGTCCCACACAAGGGGCAGCTCTCATCCCCCCCAGAGGACCCAGAAGCACAAGCTGTTCCCTTTCCACCCACTTATCCCCTTGATGCTCTCAGACGGGTTTTCACGCCACTTCCCAGAGCCCAGCCCCCAGCAAGTGCTGCTGCATCTGCACAGAGGCCGGCGATGAGGGGCAACGGTGCTCCGCGCCACTCACGTCAAGCCCTCCGCATCCCATGATTTCTATTTGATTCCCTTTTAAAGGGGCTGTAATGCAGCTCATATTTATACTTCAAAACAGCTTGTTTGTGTAATTGCCAAAAAAAATTTAAAAAAAAAAAAAAAAAGACACAAAACAACCCTGGTACAATGACTAATTAGCTCGCTGCTGCCTCGTACCCTGTAAACAAATGTATTTGTAACCAATTTGCAAGCACTTTGCATAAGGGGCCCAGAACACTCGTGCCTGTTTGATGCATTTTGACATTAATTTGATAATAGCGGCTTAACAAGGAATCCAGGCTCCCTAGCTATAAATATGCTGCTTTTCCACTTCCTTTTATCTGCACAGTGAAATAATGTTTTTCCCCCTGCTGCAATAACCACCATCCAACCCTTTCATGAATGCCCTTTATGTCCTTTAGCATTTTCAAGGCTTTTTTTTTTTTCTTTTTTTCTTTTTTTCCCCTCCTCCTGGAGAAAGTAAAATGGTTTTATTAGTTGTATTTTTAATTCCTGTTCACTGGGGGGAAGGAGAAGAGAGGACAGCGATGGTACTCTGATAACACAGCTTCCAGAAGACGGGGATGAGGGACCTGTTTGTTCAGAAATATTTCTCCATCCGTTTGTGCTTCATAGGAGAGAGAAAGCTCATCCCTTTCCCTCATCTTTCCCACTTGCTGTGGCTCTCTCTCTCCACGCAGGCCTTCACCAGCACACCAGAAAGCAAATTCAAACACAGTGAAATGAGAACAGGACACTGGAGTCCACCCTGATGCCAGCCCCAGAGGGTGGCACTACAGGACCACCCCACTCTCTGGATCTCTGCTTGATGAGACCACAGCACCACAAGAACCATCATATCTCAGGGGAACGACGCGAGAAGGGCTGGATCACAGGGACTGAACTGCGGCTACAACTTGTCCATGCACAGGCAACACCATTTCTTGTCTCCTTCTGGTCCCTCCCAAGACTTTCCATCCATCCACATGGTCAGACTCTCACTCGCACGCACACTCTGGCTCATGCACGCGTCCTCCACCTCCAGCTCACCCGTCAGCCCCTGGGGAGAGGCTGTCACTGGGGCCTGGGAGGCAGCAAGCACACAAGTAGCACCTTGGAAATTGTCAGCTGCATCCCATGGCCACAGACGAAGCCTCTGGGAGATGAAACGTTTCGGCCTCTCTCCTCCGTACTCCCTTCTTGCCTGCCTCCAGCTTGGAGCCAGTGATGCACAGCCTGCTCCCAAACATGATGCAGGGGGTGACAAGTTGCACTCAGAGCACAGACCTGGAGGACCTCTTCTGCCATCCCAAGCCTAGAGACCCCCCAGACAAGGTGGCAGAAGATGGAAGAACAAGCGTTCGGAGCTGTAGGCTGAGGGTGAGGGTCTGGGAGGTGTTTCAGCCAGCACCCTGCAGACCTGCCCCCTCTGAGATGCTCCCACCCAAGACACATTGAATGCTGAAGAGCAGCTGGTGGGAGATAAGGGCTATGAAAGACAGATCAGGTGGACCAGCCCAGAGGGCAGCATTAGCGCTTATCCACGCTTCCCATTTTGGCCTGCAGTGCTCAGGAATCCAGCAGCAAGAGACTGCAAAGTGGAGAGAGGAGCAGATCTCCAGGCAGAAGAGTACTGGATCACCTGATCCATCGAAATGTCCTCCCCGAACCCTTAACTATAATTACCAGCCAGTTTCTTTCCAGGGCTAGAGACATTGTTGAAGATGCTTCACCCCTGCCTCCTTGCTGAATCTCCAGGATTTCTTCACACCCCAAGTGCATCACCCCCACCGCTGACCCTCCTCTGCCCGAAACGTGCAGGCTGCAGAGCTGTGGTGTTAGTAACCTGCTGGTTCCCAGCAAGCCCAGTTAAACCAGGGAGCAACAAGTCGGTTGGGCAGAAAATGGAGGCAGCGGGGTGGGGAAGGGAGCAGGGGACAGCCACTGCCCCACCACGTGGCACTTCGGCAGGGAGGGGAAATCATTAACAACCCAGACCTGCACGTACAGGCCTCCTTGCCCCTTCACACAGCAAGCCATGGCAGGCACAGCCTTGCTCGCCACGAGCAGGTCCTACCCTCCCCTCTGCACACAGCTGGGTCTGGAGGACGAGGAGGATCTCGAAATGGTCTTCTGCACATCTGCAGGCTGCTGTCAGCCTAAAGGTCTCTGATGGCCCAGGGACTATCGAGCATCTCTGGAGGTGCAGGGCTCCAGCATCCTCATCAGGAGACAGGCAGGAGAGAGAAAACCCACAGTGCAAGCCAGTAGCCTTCCCAAACTTATTTTTTCTTCTCTTTAAATGCATCCTGGGTTGCCGTGATCTAGTCTGAGGCACTTGCCCAGCCTCCTCCTCCCCCACAGTGAGCAGAAGTGCCTCTTGCCCCCTCCCCCATCACAGAGATCAATACTTTCCTAAATAATGGCTGTATAGATAAGGGCAAAACCAAAACCACACTGAGACATCCAAGTGGTTGCAGGAGATCTCTCCCCCTGCCAAGCTCTTCACCCTCAGCTTTTCCACACCTCTGCTCCGGTTTCCCCTCCTGGAAACCGCGTCGTGTCGCTCCTTGCCAACAGATAAGCTGGCAGAGGGCACAAGATCAGTACTGCGCGGGGAGAGGGTTGCTCTGCACAGGCCTTCCCCAGGTTTCCTCCCACCCGTGTACCATACTGACCACGGCCCTCTCAGCCATTTCCCCCTGAAGTCCTCCTCTGGCACTGTTAATGCTGAAACCCCACGGCAAGTCCCAGCGATAAGTTGGAGACTTAGCAGAGTCCAAAAGCACATTCTTTCCTCAGCCTCCTCCCTCCTTATCTCTTTCCTCCCTCCCCCAAAAACACATTTAGATAAAAGTTATTGGAACAATAAAATCCATAACTTAAACACAAGCGCAGGAGAGATGGAGGGAGGGTCTCCATTCCATGCCCTAGCGAGCAGACCTGCCAGAAAAGAAAAACAACAGAGAGCCCATGATCCCCTCTGAAATAAAACCTGGCGCGGGCCCTTGGAGCACTGCAGGGCAAGACTGTAGCAGACGTGCTCTCCTGCAGTCCCACCCCGTGCCCTGCACAGACTCACTCACCTTCTAAAAACTGATCACACGTCAATTTTGAGTGATCTCCCGCTTCACCTACCTGGGGTGAGTTGATTTAATCCTGTGGGTACATGAGCTGCACCATTTTCCACCAAGCTGCTCCTCTTGCATGTTTGTTTTGTGGATTTTGTAAAGCCAAAGTAGACGTTGCAAGTACCTGAAGCCCGGGTTCCCCATGGATCACTATCCGGCACCCTAAAAACAGCAACACAAGAGATGGTTCAATAGGATATGCGTTTTCTTTAGCACTGACCAGCCCTTCCACACAGGCGAGCCCAGCAGCTGGTGCTGCCCCAGCTGTATCGTGCACAGGGCTGTGGTCTGGGACATCCATCCCAGTCCCCTCCACCCCCCCAACGGTGGCGATACGCTTTCAGCCACCACCGCAGCCCCCCAGGATCCAGGGTCCACGCGTCTGCCGTAGCTACAAGGGCAGAAGTGCTGCTGCCAGGGCAGGTTAATCCCTGCAGTTTCCTTCGTCACAAGCAGCACTACCTGCTTCCACCATACCAGCTTCCCCTTCCCACAGCCGCAGCCACCCCAGCTCCACTACATCCATGCAGTTGCGGGGGCATTAATAGAATTTTGGCCACCCCCGTTCACGTTTAATCCTTGATTTCAGCGCTTGGCTTCACGCAGAGAAGCGGTGCCGACCCAGCCTGCTGCCTGAGGTTGGGGCACGGCGCAGGGTATACCCTGGGGTTTCTCAGAGTAACGGACCTTCTGCAAGTCACTTGGGTTCACTTACCCTGGGATAACTGTTGTTCTGTCCCACAGCAACACGGCTCAGCAGTGGCGTGCTCCAAGGCCCATGGAGGAGAAGCATTTCCTAAACACAAAGCAGCTCCTTCTTTAACCTGCAGCTGAGCCCAGAGCCACAAGCACCAAGGTGCGGAGAGCAGCATTGGCAAACCTCAGACCTGGGGGAACAGGGCTGTAAACCCCATTAGCACCGCTCAGCCCAGCACTCCCAGCGGGTGACACTTCCACTGCTCCCAGTCCAGACTGGGGCTACACCCAGGCACGTCCCTGCCCATGCAGCAACTCACCCCACATTGCTTAAACTTAAAATGCAACGCCAAAGCGTGCCTCCTAGGAGGATGGCTTTGGGTTTGGTTTTAGAGGGAAATCAGAGGCAGAAGGCAACAGCAGAGACCTGGTTCAAAATCCGTTTCACTCTTTATTTGAAGTTTTACATGCCACCAGCGTACATGAAAGTTGCACATTCAGAATTTGACTCACTACTAGAACAAAGGGCCAGATGCAAACACAAGTGTCAAACGAGCGCACAGATGGAGGAGCCCAAACCGAGGAGCTTGTCAGTATTTGCGACCAGGCTGTGCCACATCCTAATGGCACTTGAGGCCTCAGAGGCGAACCCACAGTTTGGAGGGCCACCTCCCTTTGCCATCTCCAGGGCACTGGTTGTGAACTGGGTCTCCTCTCCTAAAGCAGCACCGTTCTCCTGCAACAAGCTAAACAAGCAGCTTTGGTAACATCTCTACCAGAACCGAGGGTGTTTGGAGACCAACTGCCCACTTAATGCTGTTCTAAATTCCCCTTTCTATCAATGCCAGCAGTTTTTACAATGAGAAACAACTTCCACCCGCTGTTTATAGGGAGAGACGACAGAAATAGGGACTCTTACACTGACATTTTATTTTCAAAGAAAGTTTTGATAGAAAAACATTTTCCCCAGCAGCCTTGGGCAGGGAGTTGCAGCTTCCACTTCAAAGGACAAACTTCAAAAACAAATCCAGTGTCCTAATGGTTTTGTGCTACATTACTTAATTGTCATACAGCTAATTAGCAATGCCTGATTTCACATTCTCTGTACATAGATGAAGTTCACAAAAGAAGGGGCTACTTAAAACAATAAATAAAACAAGGCACCAGGCAGCCAGACTCCGACAACATTAACATAAAACGTTACACTTCACCATTTAAAAAACTGAAATTAAAACCCCATCATGATTAAACCTATATTGATCTCTCTTCCTTCAGATCTCAGAGCTTTGAATCTCTGCAAGGAAGGGGGGAGAACGCAACGCAGGAAGCGGGGGCTTAGTGTGCACGTCTGTGTATGTATTTTGCCAGCATGCAGCAGAGATCTTTAAAATTCTAATTATTTCCCTATCACCAAGTAAGATCGGGATCAATAGATGGTACAAACTGACCCCTTTCCTCAAGTGTCAGGGGGAAATTAAAAAAAAAAGAAAGGGGAGGGCGAAACAAGAGCGTCAGAGGTCAATGCCACAAAACAATAGATATTGATGTCTCCATTCATTTCAAACAGCAGAAAGGTCAATGCCTCCCTTGCTTCATGTTTTATGGCTGAAATCCTGCTGCTAACAGCAACAATGTTAGTAGTCAGACCTCATCCATCCTTTTTTATTATTATGATTATTTCTAACCAGGTTAGTCATTTTGAAAATTTGACGAAAGCTGGGAAGCAGCAGTGGGGGGCAGGGTAGGAGGAGAAGAGGGGAAGCTGCCCTGGAAATTGATGGAAGGGATGGTTTCCATTAGTTTTCGAGCCTGCCTGTCCCCCTACCTGTGCTCCGTTTTGTCCCTTGCTGCCCCCTAAAAAATGAAAAGGGCCTAAGGCAACATCCCTTCACTATTAATCATTATTCCCTGTACAACATCCCAATTGGTTTCTATGGAAATGATTCTCCTGCTAGAGTACCCCGGCTGCCTGCGCATCTAATCAAAGAGGCAGGAGAGCTGCAATGGAAGGAGATTTGCTCCTGCAGTACCCAGGCCGGCTCACGGGGCTCCCTTGCACGGGGCTCCCCGCAGGCAGGGGAGAGGAGCTTTGGCTGGACACGCTCCCCTGGGACCTGACGAGGGGGAATTGCATCTCCCTCAAGCAGCCAAAACAACCCTTCCGCACCGATTAACTCCACAAACGGAAAAGCCCCACATTTCTGCAGCCGTGGGGGATGTAACCCATCCTCAATAAAGGCTGCTGAGGGAAAGTACCCAGCACCTCACAGCGTACAGCCCCATTCCTGTACGTCACCCCAGGACTTTCATGCCTCTGAAGATCAGCAAGGTGAAGGGACAGATCCCGCTCTGCTCCCCTGGGTCTCAGGTGCCTTGGCAGAGGAGGCGGCAGTCATGCAAATAAACGTGAGCAGGGTTGCTGCTCTGCTCCTCAGCAGCCTGCATCAGCAGCCCCAGCCCTGCCCTGCCCTCCCAAGGGAGCACATCCTCGTCTGCAGGGGAGCGCATTTTGCACGCCTGCAAGCTCCCTTGCACGAGGCAGGTGAGCCCTCCTCCCCTTGCACAAGTGGGGAAACTGAGGCCAAGTCTCACAGTGCATGTCTGGCCGACAGGTCAAGGTATACGACGCAGTCCTGCCCTGCTTCCTTTCACTGCCATCCCTTCCCCTCCTGCCGAACCACTTCCCTAACAGACAAGCGACTGCAGCCCAAGCCCTCCTGAAGGAAGAGGCCATTGTCATGCAGTCCCCCTCCCAAACTGAGCAGCAGATACACTGCCATTTTCTAAAGAGACCATGAAATCAGCTTTGCAAAACAGCTGAGGAAGCAACCCTTTAACCTACAGTCCTTCTACAAAACCTACTGAAACACTGATGAATTAGCCCCACCAAATTCCCCGCAACAAAACCACTGTCACTCTCCAGGTCTAGACCCTGCCAGCCTGCAGGAACCAAGTGTCACTTTGCTAAACAAGAGTTTGGACATCAGCAGAGCAGCAAACAACTTCTGATTTTACATGTTAATGGCACTTGTCCCAGAATATCTTTGTCCCAAAGGAGCACGGACACCTTGCTGGTGGTCAAAGCAAAGATTTCTTCTGCAGTCCCCAAAGATCGAAGGTCTGATTTGCAGTGCAGCAAGAAACATGCCAGCAGGGACTGGGAATCCAGCAGAGGCACTCCCTGCAAGAAGGGCACCTTCTGTAATTGAATTCATTTATTTTAGACTACGGACAGTGGCATCAGCAGGCTCAGAGATGACCTCATTAGATGCTCACAGATAGCAGGAGGGAGATTTCTGGAGAGATGGGGACAGAGTCCAGAGAAAAGGAGGGGGAATTTCATATTAAATAAAAGCTAGGAACAAAACACCCATCTCCCTGTTCTCCTCTCCTCTTCTAATGCTGCACGCCGGAGTCTTGGTGCTGAGCGGGCTCCGAGTCCCATATATTGCTCTGCTCAGAACATATGGTGCTATGTTTAATAGCCCAGCTCTGCCAATTGGGGACTATTAGGGTGGGTTCTTTTCCCAGTGTAAATGTTGCAGAATATAAATTGTAATTAACACCGATGCCAAAATAGCACTTAGAGAAAATAAGCACATTATTAACATCTGGTGAATCCTGCATGGAGTGCAGAAGCAGCGGAAATTCTCACTCACCATGAGAGGATTTGTAGTAGAGATACTGAGCATTGGCCCAAAGTTGGGGGGTTGGGGGTGGAAGGAGTTTTTAGCTCTTCATTTCTATTTGTGGTGCTATCTTTATTACCTGTAGGTGACCTTTCCTAGCCCCGATTATAACGGGTAGCATTTGCATCAGGACTTCTGACCTGCTTGTGTGAATACAGATGTCTAAACATCATACTCCAGGCAGCAGAATAATGCCGTTATAAAACATGCCTGATTGCCTGCCCCGATCTAGCAAGACACCAGGCAGATGGGTATCACTTTGCCAAGCAAAAGGTACGGCATGTTTCATGGGGTTACTCTAACCCCCAAGACCAAAGGGTTAACACCACCATTAAGCAGCAGGTCTTTTCTGCGTACCACTGTCCCCCAGCCCAGATTTTGCAGCAGGGCAGGAACAGGCAAGCTGGCGGTTCTGCCAAACTCTTGCCCATGCCACAGCGTGCACGTGGAGGGAAATCCCTGCTGAGAGTCGGAATGGCCTCCTGTAGCATGTACCAAATGTTGGGATTCCTCCACAGGACAGAACAGGTCCCCTCAGGCATCAGAGAACTGGCTCCATACCCTCAGCCTTCTCTCAACCCTGCCCTGAGGCTAGAGGCACAAGGAGGAGAAAGCAGCTTTACTAATTTTTCAAACAAGGAGGAGAAAGCAGCTTTGCAAACACTCACTGCCTAACCCTTGCTTATTTATTCGAGCAAAGGAACACGGGCAAAAACTAGGCAGACCTGAAGTGGCCTGAACTGGACAAAGCAGTGGCTCATGTTCCTACCAAAAAGTACATCTGATTTGCTGAATTGAGGGAAGAAGGACAGAAGAAAGCTGTTGGAAAGGGAGGGAGGGGTTCAAACAGGCAAGTAATATGACAAGAGGTAGAAAGAATGACCTCGTTGGGAGATCAGGAAAGAAAACAGTGGCAGGATGCCAAGAGCAGGGCACCAGCTCCTCACACTCACCTGCAAGGTGCCTAACCTAAGGCTGAGTCTCAAATACTTGAGGAGTGATCACAGCTCAGCTGCAGCTGTTCCAGAAAAAGCACAAGCCAGCCTCACCACCTTGTTACAGGCTACAAACCGGAGACCAGTGCTGGCACCCTGTCCTGAGTGGGGAAGGGAAAGAAACTCAGGGCAGACAGCAAACGCATGCAGGGGTTAGTTCTAGCAATGAACAGAGTTGTGTTAGTAGAAGGCTAACATTAACCTGCTCATTAACACTGTAATCTATCTGAGCACAAGTGTTACCCCAGTCTGGGCCAAGACTTACACCAGCAAGACAGATTTCCCGGCAGGTTCACATGTGACTGACGGAAAAGTAAGGAGGGAAAGTCTTCCAAAGCTGGGAGATGCATTTTACTCTCAAATCTATTCCATCAGACCAGGCTTCCTATAAACTGATAGCAGAAAACCGTTTGGGAGATGGCATCTTGTGCTGAAAATGCCGACAAAGGAGATGGGGACATCATCTTTGGACAACACTGGGCCTCCTCAGAAAAGCACTGCTCAACTCATTAGCAAGTGTCTAGGCGGAGAAGTTAGCTCTGGTTGATAGCTGTTTTGCATCAGACTGACCCACTGTGCTACTACAAAATACTCCAGCAGAAGGGAAATCCAACTACCGCCCAGAACCGTGGCTCCAGGAACTGGTAACTCGGCTTTTGGTACAGCTGTCTGATGCTTTCAAAAGTGCTCAGTAAATAAGGCAATATGAAAGTGATCCAGACCACTACTGACGCCTGAGGAAGTTCTGTGGAGCAGAGAAGCTGACTGAAATCACACTGTGAAAATACATCATAACATCTCTAAAATTAGCATGAGCTCAAGGCATGGGATCTAAGGACAGAACTGGAACACTACATTCCCATCTACACTGCAAGACAGACTGCATTTAAATCAGATCTGAGCCTCAGCTTATTCACTGTAGGCACCATCTACCCTAGGACAAGGATTTCCAAAAAAGCTGAGAACTTCTTCCACCAGACCGATGGAAACAGCATCAGCAAGAACATACCATGATCGAGGTGCTAATGAATTAAATTTGTTATTCAAAAATAAAAGAGAGTCCTTGTGGTACTTCTCAATCAAAAAAACCCTTTAAATATCTGATTGCATGTGCGTGACTACAAATGCATATTTGTAACACAGAAAAGATGTGATGCACTTCAATTGAGCAACACATTTTTGTGCCTCTTAGCTGGCTCAGACTTTCTACTTTGCCAAAAATAGACCAAAGCAAAGAATGATTTCCACCAATATCACAACGCACACTGCCAAAGTACACAGGGGTCCTTAGGAAATACACCAGGCGACACAGGGGAAAGAGCATTGTTAAGTCAGTTTCTCTTACCTTTAACTTCAGTAAAATAACAAAACAATTCCTATCAACTGCAAGGAAATACTCATCAGATTCCAGAAGCCTTTGAGAGAGGATTTTCAGATGCAAGCGCTATCCAATAGATGTTTTCCCACTGCAAAGGACCAGCTTTTTTTATTTTACAATTGCACCTATTAAAAGTGATTGTACAGCATCTAGCAAGGTGGCCAGGAGCTGAAGATGGGAAATCCAGGCCAACAAAAAGCTATTTCATGTGCTCACTCTGACTGTCCTTTCCATGCTGTGACAGTCACCACCACAAGTTGGGAGGTTCCTCAGCCACTCTGCTTTTAAACAAGGTAATTTCATCCAAGTGCCGCATGGGGACATCTCTGATGACCTCTGTCAAGTCCTCATGAAGCAGAGGGAAAATGACGACATTTAATGCAGGACGGTCCGCCTGGAAACTAAATCAGACACAGATTATTAGCCAAGGAAAAATAGGAATTCTCCTGTGCAAGAGAAGGGGATTGCATGTATATAGATCATGCAGTGGTGAGGGCAAGGGTAGGTTGGTTGTTCGGAGCAGGCAGGGACAGCTGGAAGTCAGGGTTTCCCACTCTCCTCTCTGTGTGTCAACGGGGAGTGCAGGCTGGGCTTGCACCCCTTTTCAGTGAGTCTGTTGAGCTGGCACAAGCCCAGACTGGGCCCATCATGGGGAGGGAGGGAGCAGTTTTAAAAAATTAATAGATAATTTGCAACATACAGGTATTCTTAGGGGAGCAGAGATCCTAAGAGCTCTGCCCAAACTGGGCAAGGTGCTCAGAGATAACAATTTAAACCCCCTACAAACCAGCAGCAAGTAGCAGAGCCATTAAGAAAACCAGGCCAGAGCAGTGCCAGGCATTCCCTGGGGACTGAGCCTGGGATTATCACTTCAGGCTGGGTTGTTCTGCATGCAGAGTCTGCACTCTGCAATTAGAGCACAGGCAAGTTTAGAAAGCTCAGATCTGGAGATAAGCATTTAAGTGTGCACGCACAAGCACGTGCATGCACACACACACACACTGCAGCCTCCTTTTTAATCCCAAATTGCATAAAACCTGTCTTGGCACCACAAGAATTTGCCTTAACAGAAACACACACAAGTATCCCTGTTTGCCACTTGAGTTCTGGGTTCCAGTTTCTGAATCTACAGCCTCAGTCTTTCGGTCCCCTCTTAGAGAAATCTGCATTCTCCTCCTGCCCTCCTAGCTCCTCTTGCCAGCATCACACCACGGGGTCTTGCCTTCCAGCACACATCTTGGAGCCTGCAAGTGAAAGGCCTGACACAACATGAGAGAGGAGAGGCAGGGTTGTAAGTACAGAGCAGAGCAAGAGCGCACCAGGTAAACCATCTATGCAATGTAAAAAGAATCAGACAAAAAAAAAAAATCCCAAGTACCCATCAGCAAGTACTCTACATGATAACAACCTGGTGAGTAAGGGAACAAGGGGGAAGAAAAACATTATTACTCAGTGTAGCATAACAAGAGTTCAGTCTTTTAAAGCTGGGGGGTAAAGGGAAGTTGCACTATAGCTTCAGAATTACACACTTGAGATTAAAAAGACTTGTGACTATTAGCCCCATGCCACAAAGATGCTTTCCAAACCATGTGACAAGAGCCAGTTCATTATCATTCTAAAGGAGGCAGGGTCAAACTGGCAGCATCAGCCCCTTGAGGCTGAAGCAAGTTGTGTTGAGTTGAAAGAGAAGTTCTGCTCGACACTGCTCAACAAACTTCTCTTATACTGATGCACGTCTGGAAAATTTCCAGCTCTGAAACAGCCAGAATTCTGTCAAACAGAGGGGGAACGGCTGGATATTTGGCTGCTGGAAACACATATGAAAATCCCAGGTAGCAATACAGCCAGCTGAAGAAAAGGCCACGAGAGACTGGCATTTCCCAGGAGACAGAAAGGTTATTCCCATCCACAAATGATTTGGAGCAGCGCTGCCAAAAACATAGCAGAGAAACTCCCATTCCAAGGCTAGTTGCTCAGTCCCGGTGGATTAAGTTAATTTGCCTGAACCTAAGTAGCTGCAGGAGTAAGGATTTCCAGCAACAAAACTACCCGGGGCAATTTTCAATCTCTCTGCATCACAGACCTGCCCTTCATGCCTCATGCCTAAGGGCTGGCAGAAAAGGACACTGCTCCTTCAGTGGATCTGGGGGCGTGTGTAGTGGCCACACAGTTTCTCACTTCCACAGCACTGCCTGCAAGAAATCAACCAGCAAATAAGCACTGATCTGTGAGGCAGTTGGTAAAGTCTGCAGTGAAATTACATAAAATACAGCAAATGTCTCTTTGATAGTCCCTCCTCTGCCTCAGCTCTTCATGTTTCTTATCCAACACCACAGTCCTGCAGAGAAAATCACGTTAATAGACCAGGTTTACTGACATTCAGCTAGGAAGAAACAGCCATCTCCCCAAGGCAAAGAAACCTCTGCTTCTTTCTTTGTATATAGACTCTCCCAAATTAGATCTGCATGCTGCCTTCTCACCGTATACAAAATTGTAGTTTATAAGCAGCCTTTACATGTAGCTATAAAAATGAGAACCTAGACAAGTTTACATGACAATCTGCCACCAAGACAACTGAAAAGCCCCAACACAGTAAGTATACCTTCCAAAGAGGCTGGATTTATATGAGAGGTTTGAACTCGATCTTAAAAAAAAAAAGAAGAAAAAAGAAAAAAAGAAAGCTTTGTAATTTTCTCCCCCCCTCAACAGGAAACTGTATGTTACTGCAAACCTTGTAAATTCCATACCCCAGCAAGTTGACGCCGGAGAATTCTTTCCATGTACAATTTGCGTGATTTAAGAAAAAAAAAATCAAATGCACATGGTTCACTATTATTCTCAGCTAAATGTGCGTGCAAAGCCTCTCCTTTAACTGCCTGTTAAAAAACACCCTGATTTTAACGAGCAGCTGTCATAATGTTAAACTGGGATTAGCAGATCCCAAAAGCAGACTCCCTCTACAATCTATGCTCCTTTAGTCCTTCCCCGGAAGGCAATTCCTTTCTTCATACACCTGTCCAGGTGGGCTAGATTAAGTGAGAAGCACTTAGAGCACTAGTTTGAAAGGCCCCAGGCATGGGGAGGAGATAACAAGAAGGGGAAGAGATTGAGTTAATGAGTTGCAGAATAGCTCCTGTAATCTTCTTGACGGTTCTTTCCTCATTCCACACCTGGATGGACTTCAAACTCAATCCACCTCTGCAAGCGCATGGCTTGTAAAATTAAAACCCGAAGGACAGAGAAGGATGTCGACCCCAGGAGACAAAAGAGCTGCAGTTTCAGACATGAAATCCTGCTTTTTTTCCAAGGAAAGAAGCCAAGGATATGCTTACTTGCTCTCTCCTACAAAACCTCCAGACTAAACTCATCATGATTAATTAAATGAAAGCAAGTTTTCTAGGCAACTGACTAGCAGCCCCTTCAAAACAGATCCTTTAATCAGAAACAACCACTGGGATAACAAAGAAAATACCCACCCCCCCACACACACATATATTTTCCAGCATTGCCTCTGGTCCAGCAGACTCAACACCAAACCAACTACCACCCAGTGGGAACTTTTACAAGGAGGTCTCTGAAATGTGTCCTCATTTGGATGTGGACACATAGCGGGCCTGACTTCAGCAGCTGACTGGAGTCATTCACGGAGCTGGGAAACGAACAGTGAAACGCACCCCTTGTCACAAATTCCTCCTGGCATCAGCAAAGGTATAACCTCACTCTACAGTTTGATCTTGAGCGGGCTGCAGGTGGCTGAAAGGGTTAATGGCGCTTTGTTATTTGCCTCCAGAATTATCCCAGAACAGGTGTGGACTGGACACAGTAAGGTTATTTTCAAGTGAACAGCTTGGTAAATAGCCTAACACTACGGTCTCAATTACTTCCAACCAGTGTGGCAGGATCCAATATGTAGGTCAGGGACAAAGTCAAAAAGAAAGAGAAAAACTCCAAAGCCAGGCTGCACTTTGATCAGATTTCCTCGATTTTAGCAAGACAAAAGAGTCACTCCCTGGAATGCAGTTATCTCCTGGCAAACACTCTCAGCATGTGTTTTCAGACATACTTCTCTAGAGAGGCCGGCGAGTCCCCAGGACTCCACCTGCTGATAGAGCTAAAGGGCAGCCCAAAGCCACAGGAGAATGTCACCAGCCAGCCTGTAACGATGGATTATGCCCCCCTGCAACTCTGCACCACAGACCCCAGAAGACGACAGCTCCACTGCGTTAGGTGCTGCTCAAACTTACCTTCTCCTACTCGTAAGGAAAGGATAAGGCAGTATTTGGGACTGAAGGATGTATTCCCCCTTGAGATTTGCCAAGAAACCTAAGACCTACACCAAATTCAGGCATTTCAGCTCATCCCACTTCACAAAAGCTGGCAAGCAGGAATAAGGGCACACGAAGTGGTATAGTTAAGCACTGGCAACAGAAGGAGCACACACCAGATAAAATGAGGAAAAACAGTACCAGGAGTGGATCAACACCAGGTTTTTGAACTCCACGAACTGAGATGAGCTTATGGGAAAAGAGGCTCCGGAGAAGGAAAGTAAGGAAGTAAACCAGGAGAAGCTTGGTTTGGGGGAACAGAGCAGATGTGGACTCCGATTTGCATGACTCTCACAAATGCAAACCAATGTCTGCTGCAGTCACACACCTTCTGTCCCCTCCATTTAAGACTTTCCCCACAGGCTGGTGAGCTGCTACTGGAGAGGCACAAGTTTCCCTAGAGAAGAGAATTCAGACCAACTCACATTTTGCCCTGTACGCAGCTCTTCCACCTACAAGCACAAAACCCCTGTTAATCCTCTGCCAGGCACAGCGTAAGTCTGTTTTCACTGGAAGACTTGCTCACATCTGAAAGTTCAAATGTGGCATCCGTCTTGAAAGCTTCAGCCAGCATACCTGAGCCAGGCTGGAAACTCCCATCCCTGAAGCATGGCACAGCAGAACAGAGGAAGAGCCAGGACAAGCTGGAACAGCTGACAAGTGGCATGACCCAACATACACACACACACTCTTCTCACCTTTTCAGGGAAAGCCATACATACACTTAAAATTTGTTCCACTGGCTGTGCCCTGAACTCAGTACCAGGGAACTGCGAAAGCTCTCCTTGCTTACAGAGACTACCAATAGCATAAAATTAAGCTTTTCCAGAGCATCTTCCAAGCCATGCCAAAGAAACTGCGGGTAGGATTCCCCCCAGGCCCCTTCCTCTGTGAGCAGGGAGGACCCTTGCCCCCCAACTCATCTCCCAGAAGCCTCTCAAGAGGGGTCCAAAGCCCCCACATACTGACTCTAAAGCAGACCCGTTCCTTAATGCCATTCTCACTTCCAACCCTACTGGAGTACCAGCACGGAGCAGACTTCATTTTCAAACCTCAGAAATGGAAAGTTGTGATTCCTCAGGTTGCTCTTAACTCCACACAATGAGATATTTCCTCCATAAAGTGTCTTCCTTTAAGGGTGTCTTCCACGCCCTCCTGTCTAGAGACAAACTGGCATTCTCCCAAGGTCTGCGATTTCCCCCACCTTAAGACCCACCACTGCAGCCTCCACCCTGAGACAAAGGGACGTAGCTAAGACTCTGGAAGTCCTTCACACACAACACTGCCACTCTCCCATTATCTTCCATGCAGCATCCTCTACCACCGCATTGTGTCGTGGGCAAGGAGCAATACACATCAGACTCACCCCGAGAAGAGACAAATTACAGAGAGAAACCACAGAAGCAAAACGTAAGGCACGAATGACACCGTGCTACTTCTGTAAACTGAGGTTTATATCAAACATGCTCGCAGACTGAAGTTCTTACATTATTTTTCTGGCTGAACTCTGCATCAGTCAAATGTGACCGGACAATTAGAAGGGGAGGGAATAAGAACCCAAAGAGCGATGCCAGAGCACCCAGGACACGTCCTAGGGGAGTGCTCTGCCAGAGCAAGCTGGAAGTTATTTCCTAATCTCTTCCACAAATTATAAAGCTACTGCAATAACTGCTCAATTAGATTTATTTTACCATGGAAATGCTTTAAAGCTGCAGTTAATGCTTCTATTCAGCCTTTTACACCCTCATGAAGAGAAAGCACGACAGTACTATTCCAATATTATTTCTCAGCCAAGAGAGAGAGGACAATCCTTGAAACCTATTTCATGCACAAACCAATCTACCCACTAAGGATGGCTTCAGGACTGAATTCCCTTCAAAACACAGGAGCTAGCAGTCAGAACAAGCCATTTGGGTCAACCACAGGAATGCATTTAAGAAGGGGGTATGTTAACAACCCCAAAGAAGACACATTAATATGCCAAACCGAGGATGGTCCCACAAGCCGTGCTGGCTTGTAAAGCATTTGAACCCACCCATAAACAACATCCCCGGTAGAAGCAAAGGTGTCCAGGCCACACCTCAAGCAAAGTCAGCCTTTGCCAAGCCCGCCAAGAAATTCTTGGGTAACGCAAGCTGACAAGGATGCAGTTTGTTATTCAGTCTGTGACAGAATGATTCAGGGGTTTCCAAGAGCAGGAAATGAAACAGACAATGAAAGCTGGAACAGGATGCTAATGATTCACTACACCAGCCTAGCGATACATTAAGTCTTCTGCAATCAGACGCAGGGCCTGAGCCCACAACAAGCTTAGGCTAGCGGAGTGGGATTGGCAGCTACCATGCTGGCTCTGGGACCCAGGAAAGCCAGCAGTGTACTGAGAGGGACTTTTTCAAGGTCAGAAGGAAGAGAAGGTGGTGAAGGGATGCAAAACCAGCTAGAAAATCTCAAATAAGCCCTAGGTGATAATACCAGCTTTTTGCAGCGTCAATACAATTGCAGCAGTCAGGTGGGCAGTGCAGGAGGGACGCTGGAGGACTCTGCTGAATTCAGAGATGATCTTGCACTTGCTTACTGCCCCAACAGCCCTCTCCCAGCCAATCTAACAGCAAAAAGGATTACCCAAAAGGGCTTTTCTGAGGCCAAGCCCACAATGAGAATCCAGGCAAGAGGAATACTGCAGGGATATCCAGGGCAATAGCAACAAGGCAGGGGGGAATGCTTAGCTCCAAGGTGAGCAAAAATTCTCTCGTGATAGTTCAGTCCTGTGTTAAATGCCAGGAGAGGGACTCGATCACTCAGCACTTTCCAAATACTCAGTTTCACCCCCATGCTCCCACCTGGAAGCCCTATTTCTGCAGGGCTTCATAATCCCAGGAGGGAGCTTCATCCCTTCAGCAAGCATCAAGACTCTCACAGCCACACAGGGCCACTGGAATCAGCAGTTTAAGGAAAGGTAAGATCCAGCCAAGAGTTTCGTGTTAAGAAAGGACAAAAACAAGCAGAGGAAAAATTAAGTAATGCTACAGAAGCTTGAATAGTAAGATCTAATTCAGACTGAAATAGCTATTCCTAGAAAGTGGCAGAAGTCGTACTGTGACAGCCGCTTCAAGCTAAGCAGCGCTCATACCCAACACAGGCAGAAGGAAGGTAGGTTACGTTGGTGTTTCTCTGGGTCTGCGATCCCCAGAACAGGCAGATTGTCCTAAAACAGGAAAACACTCTGCACTTCCCAGCACTGGTTAATCCTCAGAGTCACCTAAGTCATAGAATCACAGATTCATTTAGGTTGGAAAGGACCCTTATGATCAAGTCCAACCACTGCCAAGTCCACCGCTACGCCATGTTGCCAAGTGCAACCTCTACATGCATTTGAAATCCCTGCAGGGATGGGGACTCCACCACCTCCCCGGGCAGCCTCTTCCAATGCCCGACCACCCTTTTGGTGAAGACATTTCCCCTAATATCCAATCTAAACCTCCCCTGGCACAACTTGAGGCTGTTTCCACTTGTCCTATCACTTGTTACTTGGGAGAAGAGATTGACCCCTACCTCACTACAACCTCCTTTCAAGTAGTTGTAGAGAGCAATAAGGTCTCCCCTGAGCCTCCTTTTCTCCAGGCTGAACACCCCCAGTTCCTTCAGCTGCTCCTCCTAAGCCTTGTGCTCCAGACCCTTCACCAGCTTCGTTGCTCATCCCTGGACACGCTCTCAGCACCTCATTGTCTTTCTTGCAGTGAGGGGCCCAAACCTGAACACAGTATTCAAGGTGCAGCCTCACCAGTGACAAGTTGCACACTCGCTGAGCAAAGCCATTTGCTGGAGACAGGTAGCCCTGCACGGCTCGGGGAACAGGGGCACAGAGCTTGAGCTGGAACTGTCAGCTCCCCATTCTGACCCAACAGCTCTTGGGGGATGCTGCACCAGGACTCCAGCCAGCCCCAGCCCCCTGCACCTTCTCCCAACAGCTATCAGACCCCAGGAAACCACAATGTGAGCAGATGAGCCCAGCTATCCACCCACCTCCCCAAAACACACTTCAGCTGCACCACGATCTTTCGCTTCCTGACCACACGCTCTACCATGGCTTAACTTGGATTGCATTTCTATAAATCACAACTCACTTCCGTGCCTTGACACTTTCCCCCTACATATGAAGAATCCCTAATGACGCCACGTGCTCAGATTTTTTTTTTGTTTTGCTTTGGTGTTCGGGGTTTTTTTATTGTTGCTTTCTTGATCTTTTCCAAGGTGTTTTTTCAAGGACTTTTCACAGGCTTGTATCGTCTGGTGCTGTAGAGTCCCTGAAATCATTACAATAGCAGTTATCTAAACACTTAAGCTAAAACCAACAAAATTCTAAATGAACACACTGGAAAATTAAATTTGTCCTTGAGGCCAAGAGGATATTTGCCAAAGCATTTCCCAACCCCTCTTCCTGCCCGTTTTCTGCTGGTAAGCCCTACCAGGAAAGCAACTTCTCCTGCACACTTGTGAAGTGCCCATTAACCATGCCATGTAGCTGCGCAATCCAGAAGTCATCCAGATTCCTTGCCCGCAAGATTTCTGAAATCTTGCGGGGCAGAGAAATACAGGCGTATAAATACTCACTTAGCATGCAACGCGGTGAGCGGTGCGACACCTTCCGTAGGCCACAGCTCCATCTAGTGGCCATTTCACGAAATAACAGTGCAGAAACCCTCGGGGGAAGCTGCTCGAAACAATCAATCCCCGTCCCCTCGGACCGGGATTCGGAGCACTTAGGAAGAATCTCAGCACAGCAACTCTGCCTAAACGGGAAAAACAAATCTCCCTTTTCTGCCAAGAAGCCCCTTTGCACAGCAACAGGTCTGAGGTCACGCTTGAACCTAAAACTGTGGGTCCTCCAACTGTGGTGTTTTCGTGTTTCTAGAATTACCAGTGAAGTGGTTTCAACAGAAGAGTTATTTAAACAAAGACAACATGGGCTTGGAGCTAAGCACTTCGGCAAAGTTAGGGTCCAAGCATAAAAGGGAAAACATTGTATTCATTAGATCTGCTGCTATCTGAAGTGAGGCAGCAGCTGAGCACCATGTGATAGGGGAAAAAAATACGTAATTTTACAGAGAAACTGAGACAAGGCCACTGTCACATGTGAAATCTGAGGAAGCTGGGGGGAGTGGATATGGACCACTCAAGGCACATCTCCCCCTCTAACCACTAGGCCTTTCTTATGTGCACAGAGTATCTCCCTGAACCATAAAGGAGATTACCCCTCCCATTCACACTGTAGAAAAAAGAATAAAGAAAAACACTGCAATGATTTATCTGCCCAGAGGGAAACAGTCTTCTCTAAAGCTCAGAGGAGACCTTGCCCTTGCAAGCCTCTTGTTTGCTGATGAGGGCTCCAGATGAGTGCTGTTCTGCTTACTATGTTTCATTGCAAAAGAGGCAGAACTGAATCAGAGGTTTTTAATGACTTAAATACGTAAACTAATTTGTCCCAAATAGCAACAAACTTCAACCAGAAAACTGCCCACAAGAAAGCTGGACGCCACAGGGCCTGGTTTAGAGCTGTCACAAGACTAACAGACATGAGAACAACTCTCTTTTCAGACAAGCAGAACAGAAATACATAATACTAACCGTATTTTACAGTCAAAGGGGAGAGTTTGAGAATCAGTCCAGGCTTTAAACCATCATGCGGTGCAGGAGATTTAATACCCAGGCTCCCACCACCGCACCCTGTATAGACACCATCTTCCAATACAACACCGCAGCTGAAACCAGTCTGTTCTCCCCAAATTGGCCCCAGCCTCTTCTGTGATCTGAACCCTCCTGTGCATCCACGTCTGAAAAAGGATTGCACTGCGCTAGATTGCATTCTCAGGCCCTCCCAGCTCTACCACCTGCAGCAAACTTCTGGTGTGTGCCCACCCCTAGGCCTTTCCAGCTCCCACTCACATTTCTCTTCTCTTCTTTGAGGCACTGGGTGAATGGGGATGACTTTGGCCCCATCTCCCTGTTCATAAACGGCAATCACTTGGCTGCTCTCAGCCTAAACAAGACCATCCCCACAGCCCTAAAACAGGAACTCTAACCCTTCACAGGACCCACGGAATATGGGTCAATTCCCCTAGCTCAAGGAAGGAAGCAAAGAAAGGAAGGCTCATAGCTTTGCATTCCCTCCTCTCGCCTCCTCCTCCTCACCCGCTCTCCATGTTGTCCCCGCACACGCAGCATCTGCAGGCAAACACACACACCCCCCCCAAAAAAATAACAAAGGATAAATCACCCTATTTCATTCTGGCACAAGGATACATGACTTTAAACTTGCTGCCCAATGGGCCCTCCCAGGTTAAAGCTTGGATTAAAGGGACAGACTAGCGGCACGTTTTTAAAGGAAGCCATGTTGTGTGAATCAAGAGCCTTATCCACAGGTTTAGGCAATGAACTAACTCACACACGATTTTACTGCACATCTCTTTGCCCTTGGAGTAGTAAATAAAATGCAGTCAAGAGAAAGTCAGTTCCTGACCCCATCTGATGGCACAATTGTGCCAGGATAAGAATGGGATCACTGGAAAAGTCACGTGGTTAAACACACTGATGACTCGTGGAAGACTCCAGGCTTTGCTTACACATCATTTTCTGTATTCTGTTCCTTCCATTTTATTACTAGAGACAGTTGCATGAGAACGGGATCTTTGTTGCTTAGGAGAGCATCTGCTCCCACTGCTTATACTCCTCCTGAAGTCATAATCTTACGTGACATCAAAATCGTTTCCAGAGCCACCAATTACAATGTCACAGAGGATTATGACTTCAGGTGTAGAATCTGCAGCAGGAGCAGATGCTCTCTTCAGGAAAAAAAAAAAAAAGAAAAGAAAAAAAAAACCTTCAAAAAAATCCTGTTTTCATACAAATGTCTCTATTAATAAAATACAAAAGAAGAAAAAAATAGTATGACAGCCAGAACTGTTGCTAAATATAAAAATGGTTTTTAACATTTCCACGAGGCATCAGCTGCTCTTTGGAAAGTTCCCAGGGTTTAAATTATTAAGAGGTGCAGAACATAGTGAGAATCCATCCACGACAGAGAGAAAGAGGGTGAAAAGACAGCAGAGCAATGTATTTCTGCTCAGCAAGTGGACATTAAAATTTTGGCCAGTGCTCCAATTACATCCAGAGGGGAGAGCAAAATAAAAAACAGGAACTGTCGATTTTTGGTTCTTTCTAAGGATCCCCAAAACACAACTGATAGCAACCAAGAAATGTTTTTAGAGATATGAAGCTCTGTGAAAAACAAACTCCAAGAATCCTTGTCACACCACAAGGAATTTACTCAGATGTTTCCAGCAATCACTATCCCTGAAGGGCGCGGAGCATTTTGGAGGCAGTAACAAACAATCTCGTGTGCCATTTGGTAGGTAGCTAATATAGTCATAGGCTCTTCTGGATCTGATCCGCGGAAACAAGCCAAGTGTAATAAGTCAGTTTGAAGCAGAAGAAAGGCTGGGGGGGAGGAGCACCCTTTAGGATGCAGTAATAATGCCGTGTGATTTGAAATTTTTATTAGAGCTTAACAGGGCAAAGCAACAGTAGGTGACAAAGAAAACAGACTGAAGGCGGAGAAAAAGCCTTATAGAAAAAAAAATAATAATGGAAAGTCTGTTGCATGGGAAATATTTTGTAAGATGACTGCCACTATTAGAAGATTTCAAAATGCCAAGCCTAATTAAAAGCTCTCTTTTCAAATGCAGTTCATGGCTCACACACAAACGTTTGCCACCACGTGAGCCTCAGAACACTGCAAGGGGCCAAGCAAAATGCATTTAAGAACTGCCAAACGTGCAAAGCAGTTTGTACCAATTCTCCCCCCCACACACCCCCCGAAGAAAAACCCTTCACAACAATCCTTTAAAGGCTTTGAATTGTGCTGCCAGGGGATTATCAGTAAGTGACATTTACAAGTGATTAGAGGACAGAGAATTATCTTAGTCACTTGTGGGAAAGGAGGAAAGCTTCAAGGTCAAATCTCTCAGTACTTAAAATGTCGGCAGATGTTTTGTTTACAGAAAAAGCGTAATTTGATTTATGATGAAGCTTTACATCCAGAACTTCAACTCAGCCAACGGAACTGCAGAGAACATGGGTGGGAATGGAATAAAAAATTCATATAATACCTTCAAATATTTCACTGATTCACTCTTATTAAAATAAGAGGCTAGTTCATGTGCCAAGTGGTTACACAGTACCTATTAGCTTCTTGGAACAAGTGCTCCAAGCCATATAAACTTTGGCAAGCCAGGAAACGGAGATAAATCTTCAACAGCTCCAGAAATCCCACATCAACCCCTTTCCGCACTCACCTCCGGACAATAGATTGCTGGAGATTTTTGCAAACGGTAAGAGATTCTCCCATAAACATGTGGCACATGATGACCTCAAGGCAGTTGGCCATGAATGACATCACTGCGTCAGACTGCAGAGTCCCACTCCGGGAGACGATGCAAAGCCGCTGGAGAGAGGAGCAATGACTCAGTGCCTGGAAGAACTGGGCGCCCGCACAGAAGTACGGCTGTTCCAGCCTGCAAGAATAAACAAAACCAAGTCAATGGGCAATTCATACTTGGGCCGTCTTCAGACAAGAGGGGGGACAGCACATTCATGGGGGGCTGGCAACTGGAGCAACCAGTGTCCCCTACCACCTGTTTCACTTACACAGGTGATAACCTTCTACCTGCTTATGGCAGCGGTATGGCATATCAAACCCAACATTGCAAGCTCGTACCCCTTGCTTGCTAGCGGCTCTTGGACAGCGTGTGCTAAAAGACAAGGAGACAAATAGGCAGAAAGGCCCTAAACTGCAGAATTCCAGCACCCGCAGGGAGCAACCCTGGTTTTGCAAGTTTTCCAGCTTTTGCTGCCTGGCATCCACCAAGCACTCGATGTGGATTTAAGGACTTACTGCTCCAGTGCACCAAACACTGATCAAACCGGTCATCTTCAGTTTACTGCCTCGAGAGAAATGGGCATGAAAAATCCACAACACATGCATGGTGATGCAGAACTTGGGCCTCTGAGCCAACTGAGTGACCACAACCATCCTGCCCCGGTCAGAGGATGGCAAAGGATCAAAGCTACTGCTCTCACACCAGAAGAATAACCATCATCAATCCAGGCTTTGTCTTAAACACTTGGCCTGGAGAAGAGAGACAGGATCCTCTATCATGGCTATCCACAATCTTGCGTCACAGCCCAGAGCAGGACGACAAAATGACATGGTGAAGCCACACCTGACCAACAAGGGGTCTATGTTTTACCTAGCTGCATAACTGGATGACTCCCTCACAGAAACCAATCTGTAGGAAGCAGAACTGGCTCAGGGACAGTGCCTCCAGGAGAGTACGTCTGCTCAGTGTAGATTTACTACAGGGCCTCAGAGCACTTGGGAATCCCAGTCATTGGGTCAGCAAGGCCAAGAGCTCTGAGAAGGTTAATCCATTAGGTGGTAACAAGCTGTCTGTCCCAGCCTGATCTGGATAATCTCTGCATAGGCTTTTGTAGTATGCAGGACTATCTCAGCCACTTAATCCTGTTAATTGATAAATTCTGTTTTAGAGTCTCACCCTGCAACTGCTGGTCCGGTAGCATAGCCTGAAGATATCCTAACAGCCCATGGGCACTCTGGGTAATAGATTAAAATTAATATTAAGGAAACGGGCAGCCTCTTAAATTTTTGAACTGCATTATTGGTCCATCGTAAACTTAGGACAAGAAGCACAGATTTCCTGCAACCTCAGAGCAGGTTTCTAGGTTAATCTCCGCGACGCGACAGCCCTACTTGCAATACTGCCTTTCACTCGCTAGATGGCAACGTTGCTTTGGAATATCACCGCAAACTCGTTTCTCAGCTTGGAAAATGGGGAAGAGAATAAAAGGGTAGAAGCAGCAGAGAATTAGTCAAATGAAAAGGAAACTACATTATCAGGAGGAAGTGCTAAACATTAAAATCCTCTTAAACCTATATAAAACCTTAGACTTTACACAGGAAAGAACAACAGCGGCTTATATTGAAATGCCGGGCTGTTACAAGGAGGCACCCTTGTTTGTCATTCATTCAAGGCTCTGCGCTGCCTCCCATCTTTATCGCTCCTGGCCTCCATTTCAAAGCCTCTGGAAACTACAGGACCTAGACTGAATGAAGCAACACTGTGCACCCAAACCCCCGTCCCCAGATCTTCGTTCCTCCATGACTGCTTAGTCTCCTGAAGGTTAAAGATACATTCATGTGACCCAAGCCATTAAGCAACTGCATTTCCAACTGCCGCCGTCCCTTGACTAAGAGACCAACATGCTCCCTGCCTGTTATAAATGGGAAGCGGTGAACAACAAAAACCCTCCTGAGGTGTTTTAGCCACCCTGGCTCCTTTCACTATTGCAAAGGATCAGGAACATGCACACAAACACCAGTCTCAGCTGATGAGCAATAATTCTAGTGCCACTGCTGATCTTTGTGATCACAGGAGTGACCTTGCTACTGTTAGGCATTTTAGACCCATTTGTGAACAGAAAATGACAATGGGACTGATCTAACAGAATCAAGAGAAGCCAATTTAGGGACAAAAGAAGAAAAAAACCCATATTTCGCAAGTAATAACATTTGTGTTTTTATAGACAGCTGCAAGGAAACCATCATAGTTCATGCCCTTTGCTTTATTAAGCACATTTTGGTTACTGTGAAGCTCTTTTGCGCACCCTTTAGGACCAGATCCTTGGTAGGATCTTTAAATCCTACCAGGAGAGGAACACCAACAGGACAAACTCTAAATCCGGAATGCTTTCAACGTACTAAAAATTTAAAAAAAATTAAAAGGCAAGATTTTAATACAAACTGAAGGCAGAAAAGTATCTCATTGGCAAACCTAAGGAACACTCTACATTATCTAGACGTTGTAGGAGTCTCTTCCTTCCTGGAAGTTTAAGAGATGTACATGCACACAAAGCCAAAAAGTCAGCAAAAGCACATAGTATTTAACCTAGCCCTGGCAGGTCATTAGCTCCCAAATATGCAGCATCCACTCTTCCTTATCTAAAAGGAAGGCAGCTGCAGCACAGAGAGCTTTTGCTTTTAAAACACTGCTTAAAGGGCATATCCTGAGCCCTCAGGGAGAGCATGTAATGCCTTCCCGCTCTCCACAAGCCAGCAAGGAAAACACCCAGTGTTCAAGCCATTACAGCTGCTTTTGACCAGAAGACGAACACTCGCAGTTTTAACACCAGCTACAACAAACCACGCAGCACATTTCTGGAGATCCACAAACAAAATGCAGATGTTCAACGGCAGCCCCTCACCTGAGATCTCTCAAACACTTGCAGTGTTTCAGCATGTCCATGAGAGCAGACATATAGACCACTTTCCCCATCATGCCCAGGTTGGCCAATGAAAGAGTCCGCAAATGCTGGCACTGCAATCCAATGTTAATAAGCCCAGAGCCGGTAAGAATATTTGGCAGTTGTGCTAAGGTGAGGCTATGCAAGTAAGTCAATTGGCTTATGGCAGCCACCTCTGAATCCCCCACACTTTGTGCCCGGACACAAGGAGGCAACGAGTTCCGAATTGCTGGCTCATTGCGTGGCATGGCAGAGGAGAAACTGGAACCAATTATTTCCAAGGTTTCCAAAAAGCGGAGGCTTCCCATCAAAGCCCAGAATACAGAAGACTCCAGCTTCTGATTTGCCTGATCCGCTAAGTTCCTTGGATACGTCTGTATCCCAATCCGAACTTTCCTTCCAAATGTTTGGGGCACCAAATTAGATGCCGTGGGAGGCTTTTCCACATTTGCAGCAACATCTGTGATGGAGCAAACCGGTAGCGCTAACGAGAGCAGGTGCTTTAGCCTGGACAGAAGCTGGCACAAGTGATTCCCTATGCTTTCCGAGCTGTGATGGTGAGCTGCAGAGAGGTTGAGGTGTCTCAGGTTGCAGCAAGACATGACCAGGCTTTCCAGAATGCTACTGTCAATGTCATCTTCTGCTTTTCGAAACAAGGATTCCGGAGCCAAACAGTGAATGCAGCCACTGAGATTCAAGCTGGTCAAGCTTTTAAGATCCTTCCCACCATTAATAACCCTCTGGATCAGGTGACCACCAGATAAGGTGCATCGGCTAAAGCTGAAGTAGAAAGGGTTGTTGAACTTCAAGTGTTGCAGGAGCCCAGAGCCATTAATCCAGGCTTTGGGCAATTGTAAAGCATCCAGACGTACATTTCGAGCCATAGAGTCTAGGAGGTTTTTAGTGGCTCCCGTCTCCGCAAAGCTACCAGGGGCAGAAATAAGGAAGGCATGAAGGTTCTCAGGTGTCCGATCACTTAACACCGCCAAGTACAGCCTCACCACCTCCTGATTAACATAGCCAGGAGCCAGCCTGGCATAGAAGACACGGAGGTTCTGGTAATGGGGTACATTGCTCTCACCTACCATTAGCTGCCCAGAGAGCATAAAGCCTTCTCGTGAGCGATCAAGGATCTCAAAATAAAGCAGCAGTTTCTCAAGGCTAGTGCAGCACGGAACGACACCATATGACGGCGTGTAAAGGGTTTGCTTCAATTCCAAGACACGGCTAAGAGTGGCTTTACACTCACTGCTTAGCTGACTGGCATCGAAACCCGGATTTACATCTATTGCCAGGGAGCGCAGGTGCTGGAGCGTGGACAGCATCTTTGAGAGACGGAGAGAGGTGATGTGGCACCCAGACAAATTCAGTTTTACCAGGTTCTTGCATCGCGTTACGTGATCAATAGTGGAGCTGGGCAGCCAATAGCACCCAGCCATGTTCAGCTGGTAAATCTCTTTTCCGATATCCCTCATCAGCTGCTTCACTTTGTCTTTGTTTACCTGTACTCAAACAAAACCACATTCAATGAGATATACGGCAATAGTGTGTACTGATTCAGTTTCCCATCTGAAAATGGGGATAAGAGTGATTAGCACTTAGATTACATGGCTCACCAAAGGTTTCGGGATGCTAGCGCAGTCTAAGAATTATTATACTGCTGGTAGCTGGCTTAGTCTGCCATGCTTTGGACTCTTTTTAAGATTATACTTCCTTCAGCTTCTTAGCCTGTGCAGTTCTGCATTACTGACTGCGAGGCCAAATCTGTTCAGCAACTGACAGTGGAATGGAAGACCATCTCCATTTTCTAACAGCAAAGCTATTTCAGCAGAGCTAGCTATCTACAGAAACTCAAATTGAAAGAAGAATGTTTCCATTCTCCATCCAGTTTCCTCTTTTGGAAATGAGTAAAAAAGGTTACCCCTTGCCTGCACTTGGTGATACAGTCCTCATAAAATGTATCACCCTTCATTTCCAAGCTTTATTTTTGTTTTAACACATACAATTTCAGGCTGAGCTGAATGCATGCCTGGCAGCAATATGCACAACGTATTTTTGCACAACAACGTGGAAAATATATTTTGAGGAAATGGTAACTTTACACAACCACAGCTACAAAGGGAAAGTCATGTTTACTTTCACTTTAGCTTCCAGAAACACAGAGAAAATAGTTTTCACTGACGGTATTTTATATAACTAAGGGACCACAGAGCTGTTCTAACAAAGCATTCTGGAAAACAAATGCTTTTATAAAACAGTTTATTGTTTATTTGATTTCAGAGTTCAAGAGCAGTTCATTTATGCAGACACATTGGAAAGTTCTACTTCTTGGCATTTTGTCACAAGTCAGATTTGTCTTCATAGCTAACAGAAGAAGCAAGCTACTCTTCCCACCTTATAGTCTTTTTGAAGTAAAACTGTATGTGTTAGACTCTTGTCAAGGCAAAGCATTGCTAGCTTCCTGCAGGTTCTCCTGACGTTCAGGACAAGGTCTGTGCAAGGGACGTAGCTGAGGATGTGCAAAAGGATCTCATCTGAGAACTCCATCAAGTTGACGCCATTACTTTCTTCCTCACTCTCCCCACTTATGATCTCCTGGGGGGGGTGGGGAAAGAAAAAAGAAAAAAGAGAAAAGCTACTAGGTCAGAAACTTCAGCAACGCTTGTGAGAAAACAGATACCCCGAGTCTCAAAGATTTATAAAGTGAGACAAAACAGAAACACTTGAATCTTTAAGTACTTCCATCTGCACCATGAAACCAAGAGCCTTCCCTTAGACACTAATACGGAGGCAGCGCAAAACTTCGCACAAAGCCACAGTACCTTTTGGTGTTGGTTACTTCAGAATGAAGAGAAAAAAACATTGACATTCCTTACCCTTTTGCCACTTACTTTGCAGTTAAGTGACCGTCCCTGGTTCTTTTCTAAATATAACACAGCAGTCTCTTTCTACATCCTACTGCTAAGTGCCATCCATTTCAAAAACCTTAAGGGTTATGTAACCATATATATCTGTGTATATATATATACACAGACACACAAACAAAACTGCGGCCCAGCACCGGAACACCCACAGCTCTTCTGACACGTGCTTACACCCCAACCGTACGACACGGCGCTCTGACAGCCAGGCTCCAACGGGGACACGGGAGCCCCTTTGCTCCCCCAGCCCACGCTCCTTCCTTCGACCCTGGGGTGACAAGGGACCCCCAGCAACCGCACCCCAACCCCGCCGGGAGCCTGACAGGGTGCCTTGTGCAAGGAGGGGGCACGGCCCCTAGCCCACCCCCCCGCATTGATGGCGGTTTGGGGGGCGGCCAGGGCTGCAGCACCGTCCTTACTAAAACCTAGTCTGGTATTAATGCCACGGCATGCCCCTCCAGGGGGGCAGCTGGTGCCACCTCACAGCCCCTGCGAAACCCCGCCAGAAGTGGGCGATTTTGCCCCCCGCCATGGCCGGCCCCGCCAGCCCCGCCTCAGGAACCGGCTCCCCGGGGCCTCCCCACGCCGTCGGGCAGCCCGGGCCAAGCCCCGCGGGGAGAGGGGCCGCCGGCCCCACCCGCCCCACCACCGCCATCTGAGCCCCCTCACCGCCGCCGAGGCCGGCTCCCGCCCTGCTCGCTTCGTCTCCATCCCTGAGAGGAGCCCGGCTCCCCCCAGCCCAGGGAGGCGGCGGCGGCGGACGAGCCCCGCTACAGCCCCGGGTAACGGCTCCCCGAGGGGCCGGGGCGGAGGGGGAAGCGGAGGGCGAGAGGGGCCCTCCCCCGCCCCGGCTCACCTCCCCACAGCGGAACATGGCGGCGGCCGCGCGGTCCCGCCACCGCCTCCCGCGGGCACCGCTCAAACCGGCCGCGTCCCGGCCTGGCTCCCCGCCGGCCCGGCCGCCGCACGGTTCTTCCGGCGCTGCCATGACCCGGCTTCCGCGGCTCGCCACTCCCCCGCCGCCCCCTCGGCCGCCCCGCGCCGCCATCTTGAGCGTGGCGCGGTGGGAGGAGGCGCCTGCCGCCGGTGGGCGCCATCTTGAGAGCGGCGGCGCCATGATAGGAGTGGCAGGTCCGGGTTGGGGCGCCCGCCTCGGTGCCGTCCCCTCACAGTTCAGCTCTCGCTGAGGGCGCCTTCGTCGTGGGGGCGGCAGCTCTCTGCGGCGGTGAAATCCGGATTGTTCAGCGGGAAGCACCGTGGCTCCCTCGCCTCTGCCCCAGGGCCGCCACTGCTGAGGCATCGGGCACAGCAGGAGCCCGGCGAGCGGCCGCTTGGCCTCCTCAGCCCTCGGCAGCCCGCAGCCGCGGGCCCTTTGCCACCCCGATAGCTGACTCACGCTGGGCCCACACCCCGCGAAGCCCTGAGTCGGCTCTGAAAACGTAAATCCACCCTGTGAGGAGCTGCTGGGCACAGCAGTGACTCAGCAGGCGAGCGGGGGGCAGAAGAAGCCCCACCAGTTTGGTGGGAAGCCCCAGCCAGGCTGTTGTGCAGCCCCCGGGGTGAGCGCCCTGGTTTTCTGGAGAGATGGCAGAGCATTTGGGAGAACAGTCCTCTCCCGTTCAGGCTGTGGGTTGGAAGCAGCCAGGGTGTGGAAGATGGGACACCCGTGAGCACTGAACGGGTTGGTGCTAACAAGGGGGCTGCAGGTACCACCCCTTTCCTCCCAGGAAAACCCTAAATACAAACCTGTCAGCTTCAGGTTCGCTGGTCATGTATGCGAAGTTCATCAAACTGGGCTAAATATTGTAACTTTGGCTGTGGGTGTGAGACACGATCCTTCCCTTCACTGATGCACAGAGGGCCATGCAGAAGTCATCCAGGGCTGCTGTGAGCGCAGCCATTGCACACGGCAAAGTCCAAGGGGAGCAGCTGGCTCAGCACTGTTACTATTAGCTCCTCATCCCAAATCTCAAGTACAGACAGGACTAGAGCGCTGGAATTTCCAGTTACGTGTATGCTTCAGGAATTTTGTTCACAGAAAATGTGTTTTAAAGATGACCCACAAAGGAAAATGAATAGGTTGCAGCTTTCTTCCTGCTTGATTGTTGCCATTTAAGGCTATGACTTAGATCAGGAGTAGACTAGGGGGTTCACTTAGAAATAGCAAGTGCCTCAAGTCTTGATTACCTGTTTTGCTCCTAGGCCTGTGAGAAGGCTCTGGTGTTGAAGAGGAAAACCCCTTTTAGCCCTTAGATGAGGGAGAACCTCAGTAAGAGAATCTGTACCTGCTTTGTTATGTGTTTCACTTAAATAGAAGGTAATGACAAATCCGGAGGCACTTCAGTCAAGACTGACTTGTTTGACGTCTTGGGGAAAATACCACCGTACCATATTTGCAGTCATCAGGGAAAGCAGAGACCAGGGTGGAGGAGACCTGCATTTCCAATGCAAATGGTAAATAAAATCATCAGCCAGGCCCATAAGCAGAGTAAAAGCCCTGCCCAGAGAGCCAGGTCAGCTGGAACAGCCTGCATTAAGACCAGCCACAGGTTCCCTCCAGCCCTGCAGCGTACATGGACCAGACAGCAGCTGACAACCCCAAATAAGAACTGGGAACAGAGACAGGTAGGTGTAAGAACCTCCTGAGGAGAAACAAGGCTCAGAGCAGTTCATAAGAGGAGTTGCACTTGGACTCACGATCCACCAAATAAATGAGCAATGTGGTGGTGTAGATAAGACATGAAGGTTGAACAGTAGGCAGCGGCGGGACGTAAAGGAGGAAGGAAACAGAACAGCTACACTGAACTCTGGCATTTCTCTTGGTGGTTGCTGGTCGGTGGCCAGCCGGTGAGAGGAGAAACCCTCCCTGCTGCACTTCGCTTCAGGCACACTTTTCTCTGTGTGGGCACTTGGGAGCCTTCTGTGAAGATGGGCTCAGTTCAGGGCTGGGCCATCTCAGGGCAGACTTTGTTCTTCTTATGACTAATAAACAGTTTTCTTAGCCCAAAGAAGGCAGGTACATACCATGCTGTCCCAGTCCACGAGGGCAACCAAACAAATTACTGCTAGTATCAAGGTATTTCACGCTGTATAAAACAAAATATCTTAACTATTCAATACCAGAGTGACCTGAGGATTTTACATTTTTCCCTTTGGAAAGTCTTGGGTCATTTCTTTCCTCTGATTCTTCTTAAGACTGATACAGTCTGGACATCTCATCTTTTTGTCAGCATGACTAAAGCCCAGCTAGACTACGGTGGCCAGTGAGCCTGGTATGCTTGGGTGAATTGCTAGCTCCACTGCTGTAAGTGATTTTCAATACTTGATACAGTTTAGTACCATAAGGCCTGCTAAAGTAGATTACAGATGGGTGTAATACAAGTCAGGGCAAGCTCCAGGTCAGCAATCCTTCTACAAAGACCAGCTTCAAAAACCAGGACTCTCCCTGCCCCAAGCACAGCCGATACCCACAGTCCCATCCCTGAACTGATACCTCAGAAAGCCTGTTTTCTGAAGCAGACGCTTTGCATCCTCAGACAGGACTTCTGTGAGGTGGCCAGTTTTGTTTGAACACTTTGGGATTTCCTGGGACTTTTGCATGCAGCCAGCTGGCACCTCTCCTGAAGCAGCACACACTCGCTAACAAGAGAATGGGACCCCCCCAGCCAGCGACCATTTCTGGTCAACGCTCCCCAACACAGCTAAGAGACAATGAGGCCCTTCAGGGCTAAATCTTGAGAGCTGCCACTGTCTCCTTTGCCAAGGACATCACTAATTCCTGGTAGTGGCTTGATTCCATAAGCAGCTCAGCGAGGTGACTTTCCAGGTCACCAGCTAATTGCAGGTGAAGTGCCAGTGACTGTCTCCAGCAGGAGCGAAAGTTGGGAGCTCTGGGGGAAGAAAGGGCGTAAAATGTGTTTGCTCAGCTCCCTTGAGCCGAGCTAGCTCCCTCCCGGGCAGCTAAAGGGAGGTGAGAAAGGGCTGGGTGGCTTGCAAGGATCTGCAGTTGAGTCCCGCCGTCTCCGCAGCCTGAGAAACCCTGGTATGTCACCAGCGCTGCACCAGACAGCGGGACGCGCTCAGCCCAGCCCATGGGTGGCTGTTTTAAACCTCCTGGTCTCCCCACAATCCCTGGCTATTTGTGTTCTGGAGAGGAGGAGGAGGAGATAGCCAGGGGACTGATTATTCCCTACACAGCTCCTTTGAGTCTAGTCCATGGCTGGTGGCTTCAAGAGCCAGGACACAGCTAAACCGAATCCTCTACCACCCTTCCTGTGGCAAGCCCCTTGGCATTTCCCCACCTCTGAAACAGTAAGGGGTGAACTGAGCCTTTCGAAACGTGATGACGGAGAAACTGCAGTTAAAAAAAAATCCCCCCTCTTCCTGGCGTTCCTGAGAGGAAACCACCCCGGGCTCCCCCCTGCTCGCTGTAGTTGGGAGCAGTGAGTAATGCTCACAGGCTTCCCTGCCCGGCACCACATTCTTTTCTCCAGCATGTAATGGCCCAGAGGAGGAATAAACTGAGCCTGGCTGGAGCAGCCTGCAGAATAGCTGTGCGCACTGTGCCGGCCTCACACTGGAGAGGCATCGGGAAGGGCTGTGAAAGGCTCGGCCTCATTTTATTGGGGGGGCTCCTTGCCTGGATCTGCAAGTGAAATAGGAATAGAGGAGAAAAAACCCCACCCTGCAAAGTATTAACTAACAGAAAGTCTTACCTGCTGTGCTCGGGAGCACAAAAATCAGACCAGCATCCCTGCACCCAACAGGTCTGCACCAGCCCATTGCTCACCCTCTCCCTGTGTCTGCACCCCTGCCCACCTGAGCTGCTCTTGGCCCCTGGCGTTCCGCTGCTGTGGTTTCTCCCTCACCACCACCTCTTCTGTCCTTTGTGCCTCAACACATTTTTCCACAGTAATCATTTCAGGGACGGCTGAAGAAAGGCGCCCCATTTCCCTATTGCCATCATCTCTTCTTGCCTCCTCGTCTTTTTCCTGCCCTGCTCCCACCAGCTCCCTCCAGGAGCTGCCACTGCCGCCTCTTCACCCCATTTCCCCGAGACCTCAGGTTGTAAGCGCAGTTTGAGCCTTGCTCCAACCTGTTTCACCTCCGCTGTTGCGAACTGGTGCTTCCAGTAACTCGTCTGCCCAGCTCAGTGTCTGCACCTACAGCCCTGCCAGGCTCTTACTGCACCCGGGGCAGCGAGGAGGGAGGCTGGGGAGATGAAGGGTGGAAACCAGCAGGTCCACCCTCAACTCAGCATGCTGCCAGAGCAGGATCAGGCCAGGCAGAGGATTAAAGGGCCAATGGAGCCTATTCCCTGCCTTTCATCTGCTGTGAGTGTGACACAATCGCAGCCATTAGCTCTTCAAAGACAGCGCAGGGTTGGGAAGCCAGCACGCCTGTGAGCAAGGCTGCAAGGTCTGGTCTGCCCGAGTTGTCAATGCGCAGTGTCACCTGGCTTTGCTCTCCCTGATCCCTGACCTGGCAGCCTCGGTCCTCTCCATCTTCCTTCCACAGCAGCAGCTCCAGCGGCTCGCAGGCTTTGCTGTGCCCAGGAGAGTCCCAGCTCCCAGCACAGCTTTGTGAGGGTCCCCGTAGTGGCTGCTCCTTTTCACAAAATGGGAGAACTTGATCCATCAAACCAAGCTGAAGTTTCACGGGAGGTTCAGAAGCCCCAGAGGATGGGGACAGAGCCAAGAAGCCACGCAAACCTCCTTTCTGGCAGAGGCTGGGCTACAGGCAGGTATCGGCCCTGCCCACAGCAACTCCTGGAGCTGTGAGCTGTCACTCGCCCTGGAACAGCTTCCTCCCTCCCCACACCCTTTTCCCAGCCGCACCCCTGCCCAGCGGCCCTGCTCTCTGAAGGGAATTTTTTCCACTTCACAGGAGACTCTCTCGCTTTCACCTGAGAAGCTGCTCCACCCTGCAAGCAGCCTGCCAGAGCACTCAAGTCTCCCAGCCCGAGCACCAGCAGGACAGACAAGCTCAGGCAGCTGGTGCGGGGCAAAGCAGGGGCACTGCCCCGTGGGTCACAGAGGGCTGCAGCCTTGGCTAAGGGAGACGCCAGCTGCTCTGGCATGTTGTTTATGACACCACCACCACTATCTTATCAAGCCAAAGCTAGCCATACTGCATTGCTAAGGAGTCTCCACAAAGCTTTCAGAAGATGCTGGATTGCCACAGATCCCAGCTCCTCCAGCAGCTCCCCATTGCACACACTGGCAGTATCTGGAGAGCTCCAGCCCTGGAGACCTGTAAGATTTGGCAGGCACAGCTCTTCCCAGCTGTATCACCACAAGCCACCTGGCTTGCACACCAGCCAGCCTGCAGCACCAGCACCCAGCCCGCACAGCCTGGCAAGGCTAGATCAGAGCACACAGTAACTGTCAAGAAGTGGCACGAAAGAAACAAAATGAACAATCAACACCAGTCAAGCCTCTATGGTGTGCACTTTTATTTGAACTGGTCTTAAGTCAGTGTACAGGTAGCCCCTCCCTCCCGCACGTACTGGCACCACTTCTCCTAGACCCTGCGGGGGACTGTAAAGCCTTCATTCACATCTATCACTGGGGAACACAGCCTGCTTGCTTGACAAATCGAAGAGAAAGAGGATCAAGTGTGTTTTGTTTTTAAGGCGGAAAGATACAAAAAGACACTTGTTGGGTTACATAATTTACAGACAAGCAATTATAACCTAACACCAGTAACTGGCATCGGCTCCCTCCGAGCTGGGCTGCTGCCTTCACAGAGGCGAGTAACTTCCTGTAACAATGCATTATAACAATATTTGGAATGACTATTAAAAAAAGAAACAAATGTACAATCAAAGTCCTCAGATGCATTGTAGAACTTTGGGGGCGTTCGCTCCAACATGTTTCATTTTAAGACTGCTGCTGACACCTTCACCATTCCAGTTTTTTAATCCTGAGTCAAGCGCCAAAAAAAAAACAAATAAAGCCATGCCAATCTCTTCTTGTTTTATGCGCATTTATGGGTTTCATTTCATCACAAGGGTGTGGGTGTTGGTAACAGTCCGGTTTAGAAGCATTTGCGGTGGACAATGGAGGGTCCGGATTCATCATATTCCTGCTTGCTGATCCACATCTGCTGGAAGGTGGACAGGGAGGCCAGGATGGAGCCTCCGATCCAGACAGAGTACTTGCGCTCAGGTGGGGCAATGATCTGCAAGGAAGAGGAATTTGTCAGATGCACAGTGGCATACTACACTCACTGCCCACACATGGCCCCTGCCTCATTCCCTCATCTAAGCCTTGGCCAAGATACAGTGAAGTCCAAACGGGCTTAAGACATACACCCCCTCCCCTTCCCCTGCGGCCAGTATTTACACTAATCCCATTACGCATGTGGCTGGGCACATGCCATCTTGTCCAGACCAAGGCCATTAAGGCTACCCCAGACACAGAAATACGGTTTCTATCTTCTCGAGCAGTTTAAACTTACTGCACTGCCCCTCCACCCACCCTGCGTGTCAGCACTAAGAGGGGTGCCGAGAGCTTCCCCCAACTCCATCCTACCTTGATTTTCATCGTGCTGGGTGCCAGGGCTGTGATCTCCTTCTGCATCCTGTCAGCAATGCCAGGGTACATTGTGGTACCACCAGACAGCACTGTGTTGGCATACAGGTCCTTACGGATATCCACATCGCACTTCATGATGGAGTTGAAGGTAGTTTCATGGATACCACAGGACTCCATACCTGTGAAGAAGCAGCAGTCTCCAGTCAGCAAGGGTTAAGACACAGCCAAGAAGTCTGAGGAGCTGCTATGGGCAAACCAAGAGACCAGCAGCTGCTTTGTGGTAAGGCACTATACAAAAGCCACAGCTCCAACAGGCTCAACCTCCTGTTCTACCAACCCCAAGGCTCTCCCCGCCCCCCCCCCCCCCCCAAAAAAACCCAACAAACAAGCTTTAGACTGTGCAAAAAGTGAGGCTAATTAGCATGACAGCACAGGCATCGCTAGGGACCAGCAGTAATGTGGTAATTGAGTTACCCTGGTCTCCAGGTCACCCTTTACAGAAAGAACATTTAAGAACACGTGGTATCCTGGAAGAGCTGGACTTACCCAGAAAAGACGGCTGGAAGAGGGCCTCGGGGCACCTGAACCTCTCATTGCCAATGGTGATGACCTGGCCATCGGGGAGTTCATAGCTCTTCTCCAGAGAAGAGCTAGAGGCAGCTGTGGCCATCTCCTGCTCAAAATCCAGGGCAACATAGCACAGCTTCTCCTTGATGTCACGCACAATTTCTCTCTCGGCTGTGGTGGTGAAGCTGTAGCCTCTCTCTGTCAGGATCTTCATGAGGTAGTCCGTCAGGTCACGGCCAGCCAGATCCAGACGGAGAATGGCATGGGGGAGGGCATAACCTTCATAGATGGGCACAGTGTGGGTAACACCATCACCAGAGTCCATCACAATACCAGTGGTACGACCAGAGGCATACAGGGACAACACAGCCTGGATGGCTACATACATGGCTGGGGTGTTGAAGGTCTCAAACATGATCTAGGGAGAGAAAAGAAGGGGTTGAGTCCACAGCAAAAAGCAAGGTTCTCACTACAGGTCTACAACAGGTCCATGCAAGTGGTTTTACTTTTGCCCCTGGGTAAGAGATTTCTCTCCCCCTCGAAGTCCATGCTTATCTTTGCCTGGCATCCACCCACACTTGCCAGGTCAGAGCCCAAGCAGGGACACCACCACCACAGACCCATCCAACATGTCACAGCAAGGAAAAACACAAATGCCAAGTAAACTACAGTACAGTCACTCAAGGCTGGTAAATGGGATTAGTGTGTCTAGTCAGAAACAGCAGTTAAAAGTTGCTAGTTCAGTCTCAGAGAAAGCCAGCTTAGAAGAGCAAACAAAACCTGTCAAGGTCCAGCAAAGAGCAGACTCAGGTCAGGAAAGGAAAACCCTGTAAAGATGGCAAAAATGGAGAACAGTGGTGAAGGAGGAGAGAGGACAACATGGAAGAGGAGAGCTGGCCTGCAGCAACATCTGCGGTAGCTCCAAGCTCCAGAGCTTTACACACCTGTGTCATCTTTTCTCTGTTGGCTTTGGGGTTCAGGGGAGCCTCTGTGAGCAGCACAGGGTGCTCCTCAGGGGCTACTCTCAGCTCATTGTAGAAAGTGTGGTGCCAGATCTTCTCCATGTCATCCCAGTTGGTGACAATACCATGTTCAATGGGGTACTTCAGGGTCAGGATACCTCTTTTGCTCTGGGCTTCATCACCAACATAGCTATCTTTCTGGCCCATACCAACCATCACACCCTGCATGACAAAGAATAAATGGTAAGTACAGATGCTGAAGGGGGCAAGCCCCACCGGACAGATAACCTGCTCTTCCCAAAGCTAGGTCCCCAGCTGCCACCCCTCCGCTGTCCCCACTCCATCAGGGCAGGCTTCAGCCAGCTGCTCCAGCAAAAGCTCTGCAGGAGGCTGTATTGCCCCCACCAGCCATGCTGCAGCGCAGAAGCCTCTTTGTTATAAACCCAAATCAAGGGGCTTCTCAAAGCTCAGTGTCTCTATGGGAACCGCTTCCACCAAAAACTCCTCTCCCCTGTGTGAGAACAGACACCCCCAGCCACCTACCTGATGTCTGGGGCGACCCACGATGGATGGGAAGACAGCACGGGGAGCATCGTCCCCGGCAAAACCGGCCTTGCACATACCGGAACCATTGTCAACAACGAGCGCAGCAATATCGTCATCCATGGCTGGCTGCGGAGGGAGAGGAGAGCGCCGTGAGCATCACCGGCCCGGCACCAGCCTCGGCGAGGAGGGGAAGGGGAGGCGATGCCGCCGCGGCCCTTCCCCACCCATTTCCTTCCTGCCGCCGCCGCACCGCTTCGCCCGCCGCCCGCTAGAGGGTGCGAGGCCGGCCGGATGGCGGCGCCGCACCGCCGGGGGACAAAGCGCGTCCCGGCGCCCGCTCGCGTTATTACCATAAAAGGCAATGGCTGGAGCGCGCCGCGCCTCGCCGGCCTCGCCCGCCGCCGGCTTCGGGGGGACGCGGCAGCCACGCCCCGGGGCGGGGCGGCCCCGCCCCAGCGCCCCGCCGTGTGCCAGCCCGCGCCGCTCCACGCCTCGGCCGCCTGCGCGACGCCCCTGCGGGTCCCGCACGGCGCTCGGCGGCCGCCGCTCGCCCCGCCCCCCCCCCCCGGGAAACCCTCAGCTCAGCGGGTGCCACCTCGCCCAGCCCGCTAGCCAAAGGTGACCGGCGGGGCTCTGCCCCACCGGAAAGCGGCAGCGCGGCGCGGGGGAGATTAAAGCCAGGGTCTTATGCAATTGCCGCCCGCCGCGAGAAGGCGAGCTCAGCGCCGCCGACAGCGCCTGGTGTAATCGCCGGCAAGGCGGGGGGCCGGCGGCAGCTGCCGGCACATGTGCCAGCCCCGCACGGGGCAGCCTGGGAAGTGTAGTCGCTGCCTGCACCAGGGCACGGCCGCTGCCCGGGCACCCGAGGGCTCGTCCCCTCCCGCCCCCCCCCCCCGTCCCTCCGCATACAGCTTTTGTTCCGATGCAACAACCTCGCCCCTCGGGAGGGGGTGCCGCCCCCCTTTCCCCCTGCAAGAAAAAAAAGCCAGCGGGGCTTCTCACATGTGCCCAGGCGGGGGGACCGCGCCCCTCCCCAGTGGGGGACAACGCCCCCAGGCCCAGCCGCGCCGCGGACCCCCCAAGCCCCCCACCAGCAGCCGCGGAGCAGACAAAGCCCCGCGCCCCATTTCCGCCGCTCCTCCCCTCGAGACACAATAGCCGAGCCGCCCGCTCTCCCCGGCCCCGCTCATGGCCGCCACAATCCTCTTAGGAGGCGGATTAACCTCACGGGCAGCAGGGTGGCGACCCCCGCACACACAAGCAGCACCCCCAAACCATTATTAAAGCACCGTCTCTTTCTACATCCCTTAATACACTGCAGCGGCGCGGCGGCCCGCGCACACACCGCCCCGCCAGCAAACAAAGGGCATCCCGGCAGCGGGCACGCCATCTTCTAAACAAGCTTAACACAACTCATATTAGTAACAAGACGGACTGAACGACGGAGCGCGAAGAGGCGCTCCCCTCCCCCCCCGGTCCCGCTCACCTTCGGGGAGTTGCGCGGTCAGAGCCGGGGCGGGCGGCGCGAGGCGGCGGGAGCGGGGCGCGCGCGCGCGGGAAGCAGGCAGAGCTCGCAGCGGCTCCCGCCCGCCGCCCGCCCCGCCTTTTATCGGGCCGCCGCCGCCGCCGCCTCGCCATAAAAGGAAACTTTCGGAGCGCGCGGTTCTGATTGGCCCCCGCCGCACCTCCCCGCCTCGTGCCGCCCCGCCCCGCCCGGCACGCGCTGCACCGCCCCGCCCCGCCCGGCAGCGCCCCCCGCCCTGCAAAGAGAAAAAAATACGGGGGGAGGGGGGGGAGGGGGGCGAAGTGAAGCAAAGGCCAGCAAAGCGGAGCGGGCGTGTTGCGGCTGCAGCCCCCCCCTCACCCCCAGGTTCACCTTGCTTTGCGGCGAACGGGCCTGTTCGCCCCGTACGCGGCACCCCCGGGGGGGTGGGGGTCGCGGCGGTGTGTCCCCCTCCTCCCATGCAACCCGCTCCCGGGGGCGCACAGCCGCACCCCTCACACAAAGCCCCGCGGGGGGGGGCAGGGTGTGCGGGGCGCAGCTGCAGCCCCCCAGGTGAGGGAGGGGGTACCCCTGGGGGCAACGTGCTGCAGGACCCCGCTGCCCTCCCCGCGGGGGGGCTCTGCCCGCAGCGCTGCCCCCCGCCCTGGCCGGGGTGGGGGGCCGGGGGCTGCACGCTGCGGCATGCAGTGGTCAACCCCGGCGGGCCCCGGCTGGGATGCAGGGCCAAGTTCAATGCTGATGTCAGCAGGCAGCGACCGCTGCCAGGCCTTTGGCCCTTGCACCCACCGGGCAGCGTGGCCGCCACCCCGGGTACAGATCGTATCCCCAACGGCAGCGGCGATGCCCGGGAGAAGGCGAGAAGATGCTCCACGGGGGACCCTTCCCCATCCCACCCCGGGCTGGCAGGGGTCACGGCAGGAGCGGGGCTTGGGTCAGATCTGGGCACCGTTTGATCCCATCCTCTGGGATGCAGAGCCTGCCAGAGCGGGGGTCCCTGCCGGAGCGGGGTCCCTGCCAGAGCCCCGGCTGCCATCCCTTCCTCGCCTGTTCCCATCGAATATCGCTTGGGAATCAAGGCGAGGGCAGCGTCCACGGAGCAGCAGGCAGCAGCAACAAGGGGGCTTTGCGTCTCCAGAGCGTTGTGCGAACACGGGCTGATTAATCAAGTTAATTAAGCAGCCCTGTAAGTAAAGTAGCAGCCGCCACTCGCAATCTGTTGCCCGTTGTTAGAAGCATGCAGACTTCGGCACGGGGACCTTGAATGTCTCATCTCGGCGGTTTGAAAACAGCGACGATGAAATTCCCAGGGAAAAAAACCAACTGCTAAAAATGCCTGTTCTGCACGGGACGCCCCTCGCCCGGCATCGTGGGGTGAGCCAGCCCTGCCATCAAGGTCTTGCAGCCCACACCTGCAAGCTCTTTGTCACCAGGGAGCTATGGAGATGACAGTGAGGATGAGGATGGGGCCTGGAGGATGGGGCTCCCTCCCTGAACTGCTGGCCCCCCTCCCCAGCTTAGGGTCTGGCTGAAGGGGGGACCGAGGTGTAATCCCCCCCCAGCATTGCTCCCTGCTGTGGGACACACAAAGGAGCAGAGCAGCAGGAGAAACCTGCAGGAGCCTGCTGAGATGCAGATTTGCAATTACCTGGGGGGGGAGATGGGAGGAGGTGGGACACCAGGCACAGATGGGAACATGAGCAGCAGCCCTCTTCCATGCAACGGCATCCCCTTCTCCAGAAGCTGGTGGAGGTGCCTCAAAACCTAGCACTGTGGCTGCTCCCAGATGGGTGCTTCGGAGAGGATGATATGGAGAGGAGAGACAGGAGCTCTGTGGGCTCTGCAGGGCCACCCCAGGGCCATGCCCCAATCCTTAGGGCAGAGCTGGCCGTGGTAGTGGAGCCACCTTGGGACCATGCCATCCGCTCCATGCTGGAGATGGCCACGGTGGTGGAGCAGAGACACCCCAGCACACGGGGACTGTCTCCAAGGGAAGCCCTTGGTGGAAGGAGACCCAGGGTGGCTGCAGGACCATGCCAGCACAGAGCTGCCTTTGCACGGTCACTTCCCTGCCACCTCGGGTGGATCGTGCAAGATCTCTGTATCGCTGCTTCCCTTGCAGTAAAATGGGAGTCATCACTGTTAATTACTTACCTGACAGGGAACTAATTAATGTTTGCACTCCACTTTGAAAAGGCTGATTATTAATTAGAAGATTATACGTCAAATAAGGGGAGCCACAAGGCATGGGTATAGCTGGTGGCCCTTGTGGGTGTAAAGCGTGGTCCACGAACGCACTGATGAGGGGTCTGCAGAAAACAGCAGCAAGAAAATGTCCTGCAATAGCACTGGGGTGATGGGTTTGGGATGAGGAACATCAGCGGATCAAGACCAGGTGGGAAAGCCACCATGGCTCATGGGGGTCTTGGTCAGCTGGATGGGGTGTGCATCAGAGGGATGGGATGTTCCACTCCGCTGCATCCCAGTGAGCCGGCTGGGTGGAGCGAGGCTGGGGAACCACGGATGTGAGATAGCCCATTAGGCACAGAGGGGAATTACTGGGTCATTAATGTCTCTTGATTATTGGACTGAATCAGAAAGCAATCAGTCCGCCAGCATCCGGCGGGCAGTAACACCGGCCCTGCGTCTCCTGGCTTTTGGGGGCAGTGAGATTTGACCTCAGTGGGGATGGCAGGATGTGGCCCACAGCACACAGCCAGGCGCCTCCGCTTCCTCCCAGCCTGAAGACACTTTGATAGGGAAGCCACCAGCCCGTCCCCATGTTTACCACCCAGACCATGCATGGTGTGACGGACCAAGCTGGCTCCACCAGCCATGGCTCGGGGCACTCCTCCCATCTCCTCCTGGGGGGTTGCAAAAGCCAAGAGGAAAGAAAGGGGAACTGAGAAAAGAGCTCCTGGGCTGTCGTGTTACCCTTGAGCAGACATCACAGGCTCTCAGCTTTCCCTATTTTGCTTCACTTTTCCCTGCTTGTCCTTGGCGCTCGGCTCGCCCCGGCTCCGGACAAAACTATCCAGGGGAGGATCCTGCTGCCCTTTGCTGGTTGATACGGCCAGGCTTGAATTTCTGCACTTGTGGGACAACATGTGAGCTCTCCTTTCCACTCACTTCTTTCAGCCCTTCCCCTAGAGCAGGAGCCCTTTGCCCACACTGAGACAGCATCTGACACACTTTCAGGGAGAGGAGGGTCAAGGGTGGGAGAATAATCCTGGCAGCTTTCGGGGCTGTGAAATTGAATTTCCACACATTCCCTTCAGTGCCAACTCCTCCATCACTGCCCCTGCCATGCACTCGGGCCTCCGTTCTTCCCCTCGTTATGTCGTAACAATGAGAAAAGAGGTGGAAACTTCTGAAACCAGCCCCGTGCTTTAAATCACCCTCCTGCAAAAACTGCAGAGCTTTTTCAGAGCACTGCCTTTCCCCTCCCTTCCCGCTCCCCAAGGGGAAGAGGGAAAGGTGCTGCCCACATCCCCTATTTCGCAGGCACGGGGACCGTCCCAGCACCTTCCTCTTTTTCAATTCACTCCTTGCAGCATCAGCTGCCACAGGAATTTGCAGGAGGTAAAATCTAAGCAGGAACCCCAGGCCCATCTCCCCCTTTGGTCTCTCCACAGCCCCCACCTCTCCCTTTATGGGGACACATTCAGTGTTAAGACCTGAAGCAAAACCACCCCCAACATTTTTCTGACTCATTGCGTTGCATCCCCCATGCTAGCTCACCTTCATCGAGCCGCAGACTCTCCTCTCCCCTTTCAAGCATCACTCTCCATTCTCGTACATCCCTCCCCGAGGTTCCTGCTCCTTTGTATTGATCCTTGAGCTCTCTCTCATTTATCAGTGCCTTTCGCAGAGAGAGATTAAAGTCTTTCCCTCTGCAGACCTCCATGTGCAAGGAACCCCTGGTCTGCTGCATCCACAATGGGCTAATCCTGAGCATCCCTCCCACCCACAACGAAGGTAACTCATTGTATTGTATCAGGCTGGAAAACTGTTCAAATTCACCGCTTTCCATCTTCAGGGCACCGATAGACAACCTGTGCCAAGTTTTGCTGAGACTGTTGGAAAGGGCATGCTTGCCCAGGTAGCAGAGGTGGCAGGAGGGGACATGTGTCTGGTTTACAGCCTGCTCTCCCTGAAAGCAGGACTTTGCTGGAGGGGTTGAAGCCCTGAGCAGTGATTTTTTCTCCACACCTTTCCTCAGCTGTGCCTGTCCTTGCTACCTCCAGCCCCATCTCTCCATCTGTGCCCCTGTGCCTTCCCTGGCCTCTTCATTGCATTCCCCTGAGCAGATCCCTGTGCCAACATTTCCAGATCATGATGCTGCCCACGGTACCCCAGCCCACACAGGCAGCAGGAGACCAGGGCTTCATTCCCCGCCTTGCAGGCAGCTGAGCAAGCAGCTGTCAGCCGGTACCTGAGCTGGGCATCCTCTGCCCAGCTCCATCCCGGGCCCCCAGCAGCCATGCCGCCCTCCCACCCGCCCTGGGCTGAGCTGGCTCGGCTGGAACAGAGGAAAACTGTCCCTTCCCCCACCAGCTAAATGTGCTGTCTTGGTTGACCTTGATAGCAAGAGCCGGTGAGGCCCCAGCATCGAATTGTTTTCAGCCCAAGGTCGTTCCCCAGCACAGTGCGATTACACCAGCGCAGCCAGACCCCTGGGGCGATACCAGCCGGGCTCCCAGCCTCAGCCCTCTCAGCCACCCTGTGCATCTTTGGGGTCCACCTTTCCTACCGCAATGGGACAAGCTAAGCCCTACAATGGCCTCTTGCCCCAGGCAAAGAGCTTCCCCACAGCAACTGAGAGCAGTGGAGCAACCCTGCCCCTCCAGCCAGGCCCAGCATCAGCTTCAGGGGATGTTTCCTCCAGCTAAAAACAGAAGAGGAAGAGAAAAAGCTGATTGTCCCTGGGCTTTCTCTGCATGTCTCAGCCCTCTGGCCCCACTCACCCCAACCCCATCGCCTCCCAAATGCCACTGAATGACACCTCTGCCATGATGCAGCCTCAGGGGACACTTTCCTGCAAAGGATACCCCCCAGAATTTGGTTACCTGTCTTGGCAAAAAACTCCTGCACACGTTACATGGCCCTATGCCGAGCCGTACAGTGTATTTTCAACTGCTTAATTACTTTGAGAATTGATTTTTCTCGGTCGCTGACAATAAAGGCAGGGAAGCAGCTGGATGGAGTTTTCTGCTCGTATCATACCTAAGAAATGAAACAGATCCTGGGCTATCCAAGCACACCAGGAAATTTGCTTTGATCTCTGCTGGGCTAATGGCACTTTCCATCTGGGGGCTTCAAGCCTTCGGCAGAGGTGACCTCTCCCACCTCAGAGAGGGAAGGAATAGCACTGCCTTTGTTTTCGGTGTGGGAAATGGAAGAGCAGAGTGGGAGGATGCCCGTTGCCCCTGGCCAGGATGGCTCTCCCACCTGTGCCAGGCAATACAAAGCACTTCTGACTCTGCAGGCAATTGTGCTTTGGGTTTGGGGGTGTAATCCCCATTTATCTCTAGCAACAAGGATCATGTTGGCTTAGCAGTTAAATGGAAGAGAAGGGTCCGAGACAGCTGTGCTGTGCTGCTGGGGCAGCCCGGAGTGCCCACAGATGGGGACCCCTACCGCTCTGGCAGCCCCCCTGCCTGCAGGCATCAGGGATGCTCAGCGAACAGGCAGGTGAGGCAGGGTTTACCCATTCCTAGAAGGAGGGATGTAGAGGCATCCACCAGAGCCGCTCAGGGCCCATCCCAGCCCCATCCCTGCCTGGGCTGGCCCTTGGCCCTGTTTGTGCAGCCAGTGCTGAGTCCTGACACGAGCCGCTTGCCCCAGGCGGGGAGTTGGCAGTGGAGGAGTGGGACCTGCTCTTATCAATGCCCCATCCACTCCCCCTGCTCCTCTGGGTTAAAATAAACCCTCAGGCATGATCCAGCCTGGACAGAGCACTCAGCCTTTTCAAAAGAGCCACCAGAAATGAAACCCAGCTGCTGTCCATGTCCCCCCACCTTGGCTCTCTGCCGGGGAGCTGGTGTAGCAGAGGACTGGGGAGCTTTTTTTCACCCAGTGCCAGGCAGAGCAGGCTTGTTTCTGGTCCCCGTGGCAGGGATAACAGCAAGGTGATGCCGGTGGGGGAAGGAGAGCCCCCACATGCTCCATGGGGTGATGCTACTGCCAGCCAGCCCCTCTGATCCCGCTCTCACTGAGATCTGCAGCAAAGCCAGCGAGTTTGCAACGATCCATCCCTCTGATACCATCCAGAGGCCACTCTGCACACAAACTGGGGATGAATGGAAACCACCGCCACAAAGACTATGCGCAGAGGCACTGATCCCCACTCCAGTTTATTAGTTACCCTCTCAGCCCGTTGCCCTCGAAGTTTCCACCCCTCACTCGAGACAGTATTTCCTTGCATGCTTTGTTTGGCTCATTTCACACATTCCTGCTGGCAGGAGATAAGATCTCAAGAGAAAGGCAAACAAAAGCCATGGGTGCCTGTGTACAGACTGTCACTCCCCTGGTGCATTACCTTGCCAGCTCCTCACCAGCTCTGCCCCGGGACTGAGGAGGACACCCCAATGTTCATCCCACCACAGGCTTGTCTGCAGGAGGGAAATCTGGAAAGAGAAAGTCTGATGGGATGCGTGTGGTTTTGTGAGTTGTCAGGCCCTTCCTCCTCCTGAGGAGGAGGAGAACAGCCCTCTGCTCACTCCTGGGGACAGGGTCCCTCTGCCACCCTTGGGTGCCCACTCTGCTGTCCCACACTGGTGATGTGTGCTTGAGTGGGCACTGAGCCCCTGCCGGGTGACAGAAGTGTTACTGGCTCCGAGAATATTTTAAAAACACTTAAGTCCCATTTATACCTGAAGGGCTTGCAGCTTGCGCTCACCAGAGCAATGGTCCTGCCCTGGGGACACCCTGCCTGCCTTGGCCCAGGCATCCCCCAGGGGACCCCGTGCTGGCACATGCAGGGTGGTGTATGAAGACACCTCTCCCTCCTCCAGCCCTTAATGATAAATGGGGTTAAGACTTCCATGTTCCTGCTTTCTTCTCCCTGCTGTAGCTGTAGCTGTGCGGGGTTGCAGAGGTGGCTTCTAGATGTCCTCCGTCACTGGAGCACTATGGACAGCAGAGGAAAGCAAGCAGGTACAGCGGCCACCAGGGCTATGGTGGGACTCAGAGAACAGGATGAGACACGAAGGGTGGCTGCTTTCTCTACAGCTTCTCAGTCCAAGGAAGGCACAAGCCAGAAAGCAGAAAACCAGGGAGCAATCTTCCTACAGGGGCTTTTCAGGAGCCCCCTTGGTCCCGATACTACCCCCCATGGCTGTGAGATGGCTGCACAGCACCCTTCACTCTCTGGGAGCCCTTGTTCTTGTTTTGCAAGAGCAGGGGGGTGGGGGACGAGCAAGAGGAAGACACAGTGACCAGTGCTGGGAATGAGGAAGCCCTGAGCCCAGGGCAGCTCTGGCCCTGGCACAGCCTGGGCATCACGTAGCTCGGGTGCCTCGCTCAGGGCAGGTGGTGGGCAGGGGGCTGCTCACCCAGCCCCATGGGACCTCAGCCCCCCTGCCCAGACCCTGCAGCCTCTGGGACTGGGAAAGGTTTTCTCCTGCCGACCCAACACCGGGCACACCGCTCCCCAGCCAAACCCAGGTCCCTTCCCTGGGCTTTCTCCCTTGCTGGGGAGGTCAGCGAAAGGGGGAGACATGGCAAGGAGGGAGGCTGGGATGGCGAGGATCCCCCCTGCTCGCCCACCAGAACCCGCTCCTCTCAGAGCACACGTGTTAATTAACACAGCGGCCAAGGGACTGACCTCCCCAGCAGCCGCCAGCGCGGCAGCCCCGGAAATAACCCGTAAACGGCAAAACCTGGCCCTGTCTCGGCGTAACCAGCCGGGGAAAGGCAGTGGAAACGGAAACCAGACAGCGACCGAGGCCTGCCACCCTCCATCGCCCCGCAGCCTCGCAGGAACACCCCTTCCAAATGGTCCCCTCCCTCCTCTGCTCCATCTGAGCCATGGGGTGCCTTCCCATGGGATGGGTGCCCTGGGTCATCCTGCATCCTCGGTCATCCTGCACCCCCACATCATCCTGCATCCTGGGTCATCCTGCATCCCTGGGTCATCCTACATCCCTGGGTCATCCTGCACCCCCACATCATCCTGCATCCTGCATCATCCTGCACCCCTGTTCCCAGGACAGGCACAGGGAGGGAAAAGGTCTCCATATTTCCCCTTCCTTGTGCATCTGCTCAAGGAACAATGACGGACAAGAGCCCAGTGAGCCCCCGTTGTTAGCTTTGCAGGTTGACTTCCAGCAGGTGCCAGGGCACAATTTGCTGAAGTGCTGCAGGCCTGTGCTTGCTTCCAAGAGAACTGTGCTCAGCAGTGAAAACATTTCTGAGCTCCCAAAGTCTCCATGTACTGGGATGGAAAGGAGCTTGGATGCTCCCTTACCTGGGGATTTCGAGGTGCCCCCTCAAGTCCAAGTGCCTGTGAAGAAGAGCCACCGATCCACCAGCAGCCTGAGCCCCTCTGCAAGGTCAGTGTTCTCCGCTGGGCTATGGGCAAAGCAGGGTCTTGCACTGCAGAACAAGCCCACCAGCCTCACAGATTTCCTCCCACAAATCACCAGTCCTACCTAATGAACCCCACATGGGTGCCCGGCATGTCCGGAGCTCCCAATATTTGCTTTGACCAGTTTGTTTGCTATCACCCCTTTATTTTTTTTTCAAATACACTTATTTCTTACACTTGGTTGAATCACATCCTGACAGCAAGCAGGCAGTGGGCTGTCAGCAAGCCACTGCTGGCTGATGCTGGCATGGAGACCAAGGACCTTCACCCAGCTGCTCCCATGGATTCACATCTCTGGGATGGGACAGACAGCCCAGAAAGCTGCAATCCCAACGCCAAGACTTGCTGCGTTACCATTTCCCAGCGTGTTTCTCCATGAGTGCTCTGCCAGCAGACTTGTTAGCTGTGACATCTCATTAAAGCAACCGTCCTTGGGGGAATTGGCTTGCACACAGGAGCACTGGTTTTGGTGTTGCCTTTTTCCACCCTACCTTCAGAAGGGAGCGAGGATGGAGCAGTGGGAGAAGACCTGTCCGTTGGGATACATGCAGCAACTCCCCTTGCTGCAAGGGAAAATCTGCAAAGGGAAAGTCAGAGGGAAAAGTCTGCACACATCAAAAAGAAATAAGCTCAGCAAAGTCACGATTATTTAAAAACCACACAGACAGCTCTCATTGAGCTTGCAGAGGAGATGGATTTCTTCTGTGCCAGGACCGGTTTCTGAGCTCTCCAGCCCCATGGGGATGAAGCTTTGTCCGCCAGCCCCGCTCTGTCACAGGGTCCCACCCTGGCTGGCCGGGGAGTCGCAGCACCTGCAGCCCCTGGACTGGGAGCATTTCCTCCTGGAGAAGAAATATGGAAACAACCTGGAAACTGGCTCTGGGTGGATTTAATCCCGTCTGATTTCTTCTTCTGTGAGGTTCAACCAAGTCTTTTGAAATTGTTTCCACTCTGAAATAATAAAAGATGTTTCCAGCATGGGACATGTGCTTCTTCATCAAACAGGGAAGCACCAGCCCCTTCATCTCCCTCTGCTACAAAAGCCCTGAGGCTTAAACAATATAGGGCACAACCACCCCTGTTGGGTAGAGACCTAAATCCTGTAGTTCTAAGACCAGTTTTAAACAACAAAGTGGGGCTGCAGGAGACCAGCAGAGCGGTCAGTCCCTGCAGCCAGCCAGCACTTTGCTGTCCAGGGTGGCTGATTTTCACTATTCAAGGTGATGCCACCACCAGCAGTTGGCTATTGTCTTGCATCACTGGGTCACTACCGACCTGCTTCCCATTGCTCAATCTTGCAGAAAAATCACACAAAACCAGGCTCCAAGGACAGTGACCCCACAGTCTGCATGGGAAGGATTTCCTCACTTCTCGTCCACATCTCTGGCACTGATGGTTCAGCCTAGGTTTTCTGCCATCAGTCACTGTGGCCACAAAGGCCAAAGTGGTCCCTTCCTCTCCATCTTGCCCGGATGCATCTCCTCTAACTTCTTTTCTCCAGACATATAAGTGGAAGAGGAGATTCCCTGCAGCCCAAACACTGGGGATGCTCAGCACGTTTCTAAGGCAGGCAAGGCTTTTCTCACCCCATCATGGCTGGGTCTGGAGCTCAGGTCTCCCAGCTCACCTCCACCCCACTGTATTTCCAATATTTCACACAAGGGGAGGGGGGGGGAGGGGGGTTGAGCACAACCAGCTCAGTGAGGAGAAGAAAAACAAAGACAAAAGAGTTTTCTAAACCTCTTCACCCTATTTTTTTCAAGCCTCAGAATAGCTTAGCCCCTCTTGGCATGAGCTCCTTGTCCTGGACCTTATTGTCCCTCTAAATGCAGGCAGCAGAACCAAGCCATAAAAAAAAAAAAAAAAAAGCTCCAAGCCCCTTCTCCATGGTTTTAATTTTCTGCCGGCAGCTGTCAGGAGCAGTCATGCTGCTCAGGGAGGTTGGATGGTATTTTTTCCCCATGGGTTGCCTTGACCCAGGGTTGAGCAGCCGTGCCCTCCAGCCAAACCCAGCTGCCAGCAGCTGCAGCCGGGCCAGGCGCCCGCAGGGCTGCGGGGATCGTCCTCCGTCACACGGTTCCCACAGTCCCAGCCTTCGAAGGTTTTACCTTCTCTGAGGCGGAGCAGTGCCTAATGACAGGCGAAGGATGGTGCCACACCTGCAGAAAGCCATTTTTGGAAGGACACCTGGGGAAGAAATGATTCCCATGTTGCTGCTCTGTAATTAGCATTAATTACTGGGGCTTGTGAAACCTCTTCCCCACTTACTCCAGGCAGCACCTGACGGAAACTGTGGGAATCCCGTCTGGCTGAGTCAGCCAGGAGGCGGGGAGGGGACAATGGGTCCCCACAGGGAGCAGGGACAAGTCCCTGGCGTCCCTCCCTCTGCCCCCTAGCCCGCTGGGTCAGGGTTTTGGCCAGGGGACTGCGGGGCCGATTAATACACCAAAAGACAGCCAAGGCTCACCCATCTCACCCTTCCCCATGAGGTGCCGAGGTCCTTCCCCAGCCAGGGGACAACCTGGGACTTGGGGGGGCTTGCAGGTGCTGCCCTTTAAAGCATCCTTGCTTCCCAGCCCTGCCTCACATGGCAGCGCAAGAGGGCCATCCCCAGCACCACATTTTCTTGGGTATTTGCCTCTACCCCAGCTCACTGCCTTCAGCAACATCCCAAAAGGTGATTATAGACTGGGGGAAGATCTACCCCAAAAGCCTAACCCCAAGCAGCTGCTCCGTCACCACCAAATGGCAGGGTACTACTGCCTGAGTCACCTCTTTAGTCTTTTATATATATATATATATATATATATATATATATAAGACTAATGATAGGAATGAATCAGGACATTTCATCATCTAGAGCTGCTTTGGAGTCATCTCACCATGCCCCAGTGACTCCCTGGTGGCCTGGGGCTAAGGACACATCCAGCTTCCCCTGGGGGGGGTGGGGGGGTGGGGCAGCTGCTGCAGCCTCACCCCCAAACTGGCAGTGTTTGGTTTCAAAATAAAATGTAAAACAAGAGGAACAAACCCTCCCCATTCACAGGGACTGTTTTCTCCCTGGCTGCTCGCAGAAGCTTAGGGTGCTCCAGCATCCTGGGGGGTCCAGGGGGTGACCCCAGCCACCAGCCTGGGTGGGGATCCCAGTGGCACAGGGCATCATGATGGGGGTCCCAGGGCAATGCCGGGGTGTCCCTCAACTTTCCACACACCATCACTGCTGTGACCCCCAGCGGTGGGCATGGGCCCCATTCCCACGTGGGACCCCCATCCCTCCCCAGGGACCCAGGCGTCCTTTCAGCCTCCCACTTGACCTAACCTCCTGTCCATAAATGGAGAGGTTTGAGAGCTCATCCCGGGTGGAGGAGGAGGAGAAAAAAGGAGAATAATGCCAAGAATGCAGGACACAACGCGAGAAGCCCAGTCCCAACCCCTAGCATGGGCTGGGGGCTATGGGGCAGCCACCCTGGTGCTGGGGGAGCCTGGCCACAGCCTGGTCCTGGCCCCAGAGCCACCCCGGCCGCTGGAAGGAAAGATGCTATTTTTGTTTCTCTGCATTTCTCACCAGCTGGGGACTTTCTGAGGCTGAGCTGCCCTGTTTCCACCTCAGCCCCACGGAGCAGCCCTGGGGTGCAGAGCTGGGGGGTGGTGTCACTTTGTGGTGATGTCCCCCCTGCAATGCTGTCACATTGCAACAGCACGCCCCCGTGCAGCTGATGCTGCCACCCCTGCATCCTCTCTCCCTTCATCCCCGTGCCCACAGGACCCCCAGCCTGCAGGAAAGTCACACTGGGATGGATGTGGGATGGAGGGGTGGCCTCAAAGGCGGGTGGCACGGAGGGTGCCAGCAGCAGCATGCCCTGGCTGGCCCCACAGGCCAGGCCTCCACTCAGGGCCAGCATCCAGCTCCTTAAAATAGAAAGTGAAAACATTTGGGTGCCCAGTCCGGATGGGGGAGAAGGGGGGGGTATCCATCCCCGCCTCCACCAGCCACATGCTGTCCCAGTGCCTCGCCACCCCCCCTGCTCCCCAGCCACCCTGTCCCCAACCCGGCAGTGCCCATGCCCAAGGTCAGGGTGGATCCCTTTGGGTTCTCTCGGAGAATTGCTCCAGCGGTTCGCTCAAATCCTCCATAAAAGGAAGAACAGGCGGCAGGTAGCACTGCCAAACTTAGTCATCCCCAGTCCGGCAGCTCCGCTCCGTCAGCAGCAATTTCCTCCCCGCGTTCCCCTTTGCGCGGGGGGGGGGGGGGACGGGACAGGGAGGAGCAGCTCTGCCTCAGCAAACATGGTGCCAAAAGCACCCTGTGCCGGCCACCACACGCTGGGCTTGGCTGAAAGTCGCTGGGCTTGGGGAGATGCTGCTACGGTCCCGCAACAAGATGCCGGGGGAAGGATGTGCCATGGGGAAAGCAGCAAGTTTGGCACCTGGTGCGGTGGTACTGCAGTGGGTCAGGCACCAAAATCTCGCTTTCTGCAAAGAATTTGGTCTAGAGGCACAGAAATGTAAATGCACCCGGGAGCACCTTGAAGCACCTGGAGCCTGGTGGGCAAAGCCCGTTCGCTGCCCATGGGACAGGCGTCATGGAGACCACCATTAACAGAAAGAACCTCCAGTCCAGCTAGAGCACAGGAACAGGATCCTGGTCCCATCCCAGTGCCAGGCTTGCTCCAAGGTGACACCCGAGCTGGCCCATCATCCTCCAGCCATGCAGAGTGTGGAACACGGGGCATCCCTGGGACATCCCTATGCCACCTCCTCCGGCCCTAGCTCTGCCTCCATTTCCCCCTGGAGGACATGTGCCACCCCAGGGGGCTTTAACAAGCCCTCAAGAGGCAACCAGGGATCAGGATTGCCCGTGTGACACATCCACCCGGGATTACGTCACCAGAACAAATGCCCGGGGGTGCAAGGGAGCGGCTTTTTCCTCTCATCGCCCCAGGACACAGCCCAGCTGGCTGTGTCACCCACACACCCCTTGTCACCATGCCTGGCAGTTCAGAGCCTTCCCCAACCCAAAGAGCTGGAAGGGGATCAGCACAGTGTCACCCCCACCTGCGCAATGGGGCAAACACCCCAAAAACATTCATGGGGAGCCCAAAGCAGAAAAGGGGCAACAGCCAGCCCCGCAGCCATCCTGGCAGTGAGATGTCGGCTGGGTTCCCACTCCAGAGCTGCCCCAGATCCTGGCTAAACAGACCCACCCTAGGTGGGCAGCAACCTCAGCCATGCATCAACTGTCAGCCCCATCACCTAAACCCCCCTTTTGTAGCTGGTGCCCTGCAGAGGGACCAACAGTGACCCCTCCACTCACAGCTATGCCTGGGGTGCAAGACCCCCGTCATCCTGACTGAGCTCAGCTGGCACTGGCTGTTACGAGGCTGTTGCAGGCAGCTTGGCTGCCCCGCTAAGTGATTCACCCCAGTGATAACAGCCTGGGGAAGTGTTCTGGTCTCACAGCATCAAAGGTGTGTGTGTGGGGCTGTGTGGTGTGCAGTGTCCCAGGACGAAAGGGAGCCCCAAGGGATGACCAGGGCTTTGGGATAGTTTGTGCTTTTCTAGTGCAGTTTTCCTGCATGTTTTGGTGAAGGGTGACTGGGACTGTGCCAGAGCCAGTCCTCCCCCAGCCACAGGGAGCAGCAGTGAGGGTGATGCTAAGAGCATCATGTGGGTTGGGGGGCCTGGGGGACTTGCAGCCTCTCATCCCTGCATTAGGTACCACCATCTGGATCAGACTGTGATGGAGTGAGTGGTTACAGCATCACTGTGTGATATGACAGTGCAAAATGAACCAGCCCTAGCCATCAGGCTGGAGCCTGCTATCAGGGGCACCAAGCCTCCAGCTTCACTGGTGGGGCTTGGCTGGCACTGGGGCACCTAGCTCCCCTTGCTGTGATGCTCACTCCCACCCTGGCCTTAAATCCTGCCACACCAGCTGCCAGACTGCTGCAGACTCCTGGTTTGCGTGTGCAAGAGATGTGCAAGAGCAAGGTGTCTGCTCCTGGAAAAACGCAGCATCGCCAGAGGGGCTCAGAGGCGCTCCGAAGGGGGCTGAGCAGGCAGCAAAGCCTCCAGACTGCTTGGTTGGTCTCCATATTGTCCACCCCTCCAAGGATTTTCCACAAGCTGCAACACCCATCCGACCCTCTGCAAAGCGCGGCCGGGCTGCTGGGTGGCAGTGTTGGGATGCACACTGCGCTGCAGCGCTGCGCACCCGGCTGCGCACCGCGCACACGCACCTCGGGGCCTGAGCCCGACACGCGTGGAGTCACCTGTACCAGTGTGCACACTGCACAAGGGATGGCACACCAACATGCGTGTTGCCTGGGGAATTGCACATGCTGAGGTGCACCCTGCACGCCAGATTAAACAAAGCACAGTGCACACACTGCACGTGGGATCACTGGTACCTAGGCGCATGCTGCACATGGGATTGCATACACCAACATGCAAGTTGCACAAGAAATTGCACACATGCTGAAGTGTACGCTGCATACCGGGCTGAAAACAAAGCGCACACTGCACATGGGATCACACATACCAAGGTGCATACAGGACTGCATACAAATGCATGTTGCACAAGGAATTGCATGTGCACAGCACATGGGATTACACACACTAAGGTACACACACAGAAGCGCACACTGCACATGAGCTCACACGTACCAAGGTGCATACAGGATTGCATACAAATGCATGTTGCACAAGGAATTGCATGTGCACAGCACATGGATTGCACACCAAGGTGCACACTGCACATGGGATTGCAACACATGTGTTGCACAAGGAATTGTGTGCAGATGACTGATGCATGTGAGATTGCACATACCAACACAGGCGTGCTGCACAAGAAATCACAGGCACTGAGGTGCATGTTGCAGGTAGCATGGCCCCCCAACCAAGGACATCACCCAGCTCCAGCCCCCACTCAGCCACCAGTGCCTGTGCCCTCCACCCCGGAGGGCCTTTGCTTTGTCCTGCAAAGGCACAGCAGCCCCTGTCCCTGCAGTGGCCCTGCACAGGGGGACCAGCACCCCCCCAGAGCGCAGCACCCCCAGCCGGGCTTCTGGGCATGCACACGCCAGCCCAGGGCCAGGTAACCGCTGTGTGCCACCGCCCCCCCCTCCCCTGTGCCCCCCAGCCCCACATCATCGGGGGTTTAGTCTCCTCCTCGCCTCCATTTCCAGCTGGGAAGCTTAACCCCGGCTGGTGAGCCGGTGACCAGCACCTCCGCTGTAGGGGGGTTGCACAGCCCCCCAGCCCAGCCCCCGCCCTCCCCCCCCGCGGGTGCGGGGCCCGGACCCCCCAGCCAGGCTGGATGCCGAGCGGGGCCCTACCGAGGTTTGGGTTCCACCAGCACCCCCCACCCACATTCCTGCTGTTCCAGGTTTCCCTGCGACCCCCACAGTCCCCCACAACTGGACGGCATGAGGCAGCGGTGGGCTGGGGCAGGGGGAAGGACAAAGTCCCCCCACAGTGCCCTGGCTCCCATCACAGCCGGTTTCACACCCAGAGCCCCCTGATTTCAAAGTCAGATCCAGCACCTCTTTGGAAAGTGCATGGGCAGCCAGGGGGTCCAAATTTTGCCCCCCAAGCCCCTCCCCCTTGCAGGCCCCATAGGAAGCATGGCCTCTGTTTTCAGCCTAGGTGTGGTTTTCCAGGTGACAAGTTGCAAGCATTGCCAGGTTCCCCCTGCCTCAGTTTCCCCATCTGCAAAACTCCCCTGGGACCCTGTAATGATGCTAGGGAGCCCAGATACTAAAGGGAGATGGGCATGGACGTACCCAAAAGAGAGAAATGAGGGTCGAGGGTCTGCAAGCACTCCCAGGCTGTCCGAGAGCCAAAATCCTGCCCTGGGACAACACCCCCTTCCCTCCTGCAGCCCTGAGCACCCCCGGCACACAGCTGCCCCCAACCCTACAAAAGCACAGCCTGCCCCCAGCAAGAGCAGGGAGGGCTGTGCTCACCCCAAAGGCTCCCTCCTGCCTTCCAGCAGCCATTCCCCACCGGGACAAGGCAGCAGTGCCACCGGGGCTGCATCGCCCCTGCACAAGGGGTGTTGCTGCTGGGGGGAGTTTGCAAGCACATGAGAAAAAGCAACAGGGAGCAGGATGGTGGGTGACTTGGGGACCCAATTCACCTCTTCCCACCAGCTCCCCCATTTCTCAGCCCCACAGCTCAACAAGGGCTCCATTCCCTCCTGCATCCAAAAACAGAGCAGGGGGCGGGGGAGGGCACCCCAAGGAGGCAGAGATAGGCCCCCCAGCCCAGCACCCACAGGAAGCGGGGGAGGGCTGGGTGGGAGGTGCAGGGCTAATCCCCCAAGGCCCCGTTCCTAATCCTGACTAATGGACTCTTTTCACCACTGACAAAGGAGTTATCCATCTGGAAGGGGATCTCCAGGCCCAGGAAGGCACAGCTGGCAGGGGCTGTGCCTGGACAGGGAAGGTTGCTCCCCCCAGCTTCAAACCACGGCCTCCAGCTCCTTCCCTGGGCCAAAATCCCAGCCCCCACCAACCCCAGTGCTCCCTGCTCCGGCTGCATGCACTGCTGCTGCCCTGCATCCTGCCCCAGTAACTCCACCGAGGAGGCAAGTAACCCCCTCACCTCCTCTCCAAGCCAGACAGTAAATGCTTCCCCCTCCCTACCCCTCTCAGCCCTTTATAGGGGTCCCCTGGGGCTTCCCAGCTGGCTCCTATTACTGCTCCTATTACTGCTCCCTCAACCTTAAAAGAGATCCCCTCCTGCTTAGGGGGTGTCTGGGGGAATCCCTGGTCCTGTTGGGGCTTGGCCTTGATTTCTCTCCAGGCTGAGCCTCTCCCCTCACCAGAGGGGTTTGCACACAGACTTGTGCACCTATGGGTGCAGCCCCCCACCCCACCCCGAGGGGACAGGGGTCTTGGCCCCTCTGCAACAGCACACTGCAAAGGGAGTCCGTGCATCTGCTCCAAAGCCGCGCCTTGAGCCTGCAGCAAGAAGCTGGGGAGGTGGCAAACACAAAACCACAAGCCACCACCATCCTTGGTGGCTTCCTCCCAGCCTGCTCGCTTTGTTCCCTGTTCCCGACATCCCTCCCTGCCACCCTCTCACTCATTTCTAGCTGCTCCAAGGCTACTCCATGTCCTCTTTGGGATGCGCCGGGCACCACCCCAAGGTGAAGATGGAGCCACTGCGTTGTGTCTGATGGCAGCGGTGGTGTGCCAGGGATGGGGACTGCCACCCCAGGCTCGCTCAGACCAGCTCTTCAGCATGCTGCATGTTCGGAGGGAGCAGCCATGCCCTGGGGATGCAGGCAGTGCCAGTCCTCTGTCCACCAAACCCTTTGGCAACCCTGGATGAGGCCAGGAGCAGAGGTGGCTCTGGGGCTGTGCATCGGGCACGGTGCACCGACTGCAGTGGGAAACATGGATCCAGGCATGACCAAGTGAGAAAATCAGAGCAGAAAGGAGCTGCTGTCGCAAGCTGAGTCACCTGCTCCGCCTGGCACAGCCAAGTGGCTGGGGCCGTGTTATTTTGGAGTGCTGCGTGGGCAGATGCTGATAACACACTTTCTTCTTCCCTGCAAATTCTTCCATGCTGACTCCGTGCTGCAGCGGGGAGTTAAAAGCAGGGACGTGCACTGGGCGCTGGGGTGGCACTGAAATCTTCCCCTTTGGCCTCCTGGTTGGGGTCGTGGCTGTGGCTTCAGTGCTGATGGGTGTGAGCTGCAGGTAGAACTGAGCACACCCGCGCTCATCGCACCTCTGGGCAGCAGCACCGCTGTGGCTTCCCCCAGCATCACCCCCCTGCTGCCACAGACCGACCAGACCCCGACTGAGACCCCCTCGCCAGAGCAGCCGGGGGGAGCAGGGCAGGCAGCATCACCTCTGCCGGAGCCTCCTCTGAACTGGGTTTGGGGCCAAAATCCAGCACCACGAGGGTGGCTGGTGAGAGACAAACACGCTGCGACACTGCCCACAGGTGGAGGCCACTGCAGGAACCTGCCACCGTCACACAGAGGTAGCTTGTTTGTCCCCTAAGGGACTACAAAATGTCCCCAGGGCTGTCACATGCTCTGCTTGCAACATGTGCTAAATTTTGCTGCAAGATGGGCAATAAAGAATGGTCACGTCCCTAATTTTGTTCTTTTTTTCCCTTGGTTTTTTGGTCTTTTTTTTTTTTTCTTTTGAAAGGCTTGAAAGCATCCCCTGCTACCTGATTATTTTGGCCCACAAGTTGCCCTGCGTCTCTCAGCTGCTGCACCTGGGCACTTCCACGGGGTTACAGTGCCTCGTGCCCTGGCAGAGCCCCCGGGGACCAGGCAGGGTGCTGGGTCCAGGAAAAAGAGCATCGTCCCCGTGGCCAAGGTTAATAACTACTACACAGAAGGTCTTTTAAGCTTTCCTAATAAAATTAATTCTCCTGCTGGATGAACCAGGCGCCGGCCTTTGTCCCACCTCTGTGGGGTCCTTGGGGGGAGCTGGAGGTTTTTGTCTTGGCTTCCGATAATGTAAAAACCACACCAGAAAACAAGCTTGAGCAGGAAGAGAGGGACAAGGTCCCAACACAGACACAGGACTGCCTGGCCGTACGTGCTTTCCTGTCCATTTTCTTCCTTCATTTGTTTGAGCCTTGCCTATGCCCAACACCCAAATTGCTTGAAATGGGGCACTTCAAGCATTTCCATCCCTTATTGCACTCTGGACGCAATTAAATTAGGCTAATGAGATAAACCCAGCTAATGAAGCACCAAGCAATCACCATGACCAGTACCATGTCCACTCCTGAAGGTCGTGAGACACTGGGACATGTCTGAGTCTCAATGATGCTCCACCACTATCCCTTGCTTCCCAGATCGTGGGGCTGGGCAAGCCCCCTTGGGGCAGCATCCCATGGGAAAACTCCCCCAGAGCACGGTCTGCCACTCCAAACCCCTCTCTTAGGGCTGCCCTTTGTTTTCCCTGGTGCTGCTGCTTTTTTTTTAAATACTGCCTAATACAATTTTAATGAGGCCGGGGCGCCTGCCAACTGTCGGGAGAGACGCTGGGGAACCTCTGCTGAGCTGCCTGGTGGCATATGGCAGTGAGGCCGGGGCAGCCGGGCACCCTGGGGTGCTCCCCGTGGCCCCCAGCAGCCGCAAGGGATGTGTTGGGGATGCCGGGGAGATGCAGCCTCGAGCCAGGGTGTTTGGTCTGTGCCTGGGGCTTGTTCCCAGCCCCAGTCCAGTGGTCCCCGATCGCTGGGCTGTTTTAGCAAAGCCCGTTATCCCACCAAAGGACAGCTCACTGAGCTGCACAAGGTCACTCTGTCCTGTACAAAGGCTCGTCTTGTCACCAAGCCCTGTACTGCTCAAGGACAGAAGCGGCTGGAGAGATGGTGGCCACCCAGCACTGCAGTCCCCAATCTCTGCTAAGCCCCTCCGGGGGTTGAGTGGGCTACCCACCCTGGGGGAGCTTCCCAGGCCAGCCTTGGCCATCTCACAGCCACTGCCACAAGGGACATGGACACCCCTGGGGTGCCTGTCTGCACATGCCAGTGACACTAAGCCAGGGTTTGTGGCATGCAGGGGTCCTGCGGGAAGCAGGGGGCTGTAAGCCAGCCCGTGCCCCCTGTGGTGCTGGGATGAAAACCTGCAAGCAGCCCCCTTGCAGTGAGCCCTCAGGATTGCTCCAGCAAGGACGAGGAGGGCTCAGGCCAAGCTGGCAACCGAGATGTGTCTTGAAGCCAGAGGACAGCTGTGCTGAGAGGTGACCTGCTGCACCAGCTCTGGACACCCCGTGACACAGCCGTGCCCAAAGGGGCTGTGTGACAGCGGCAGGGCTGGGGACACAACCCAGAGCATCCCCCGCTGCTGTGCCTGGGGCTGCTGCCTCTGCCACCACGCTGCCCCTTCACCCGGGGACATCTGCTGCCCTGGGATGGCTCCGCTGCCCTCCTGGGGGGCACAGGGATGAAACAACCCATTGCACCCCTATAACTCTTCAGCAGACATCGCCATATGTGGCATTTGCATTGCAGGGATGCATTTGCCATCTCTGCCCTCTGCAAGCCCCTCTAGCCCGATCTCACGAGCTGGACCAAATGCCCCAGGCCTGCTCGCCAAGGAAGCCGAGCTGCAACAAAAAGCATCCAGGCAAGCATGAAAATCCGAGGGCGTTTCTGTGCCCAAGGCAGGCATGACAAGGGTCACCCCATGACCGGGGCTCCTTTTCTCTTTGCTTTTCTTTCTCCGAGCCCGGGTTCATTTGAAGTCCCAGCGGGTGAGTCACGCAGCCCCTCTGGAGGGGATACGGCCGCCCTCCGGAAAGCCCTTGTCATGGATGCCATGCGCCAGGGATTGGGTCTCCTGCTGGAGCGGTGGTGGGAGGGCTGCGGGGAGCGGTGGTGGGAGGGCTGCGGGGGGTGTGACCTCAGAAGCGTTTAGTCACGGTGGCTTGCAAAGACGAAGGGAAATGCAATATATAGAGGGAAACCCAGCGCCTTGCTTACTGCTCCAGCGCACACGGCACGCACGGATGCACTCAGGAGACAGGTTTTGGCCGCTGCATCCCCAGGCTCAGGGACACTGGTCAGCCTTTGCCACCACAGTGACATGTGGGGACATCTTAGACAGGATTTGGGGCTCTCCCATCCCCCCCTAGCGAGCAGAGGGTGCAGGCAGGCTGCCCACTCTGTGAGGGCAGGCGCGGCTGAGCCAGGCAGTGCCAGCCATCCATGCTGGGCAATGGGGAGAAAACAGGGTGGGTTTTTTTTTCCCCCTGCATAATTGCTTTTTTTCTTGTGTGTGTGTGTGTGTCCAGCAGAAAAGCCATTTCTTTCTCACCATCTGCCTGCTGCGGCAGGAGAAGGCAGATCCCAGCAGCTGTGGGCCTGGGCAGCTGCTCACCCTCATGACCGGGTCCTAGCGCCCGGGTACCTTTAGCAAGAGGAGCAAAAGGGGTTTGCAAGACAAACGTGGATCTGCCTTGCTGGAGCTGGGGGGCGGGGTGGGGTTGTTTCCCACCCAACTGTGGGGTTGGTTGTGGTTGCAAATGGTCTGTCTGTCTGTCTGTCCAGATTTGCAGATTTGCAGGACAAGCAGGAGCACCAGCAGGTCTGGCCGAGGCATCCAGGCAAACAAACCCCATCCAGGGCTGGCAGGTTTGCCCTGGGGCAGTTGTGCCATCGCCCCCCAGGGCAGGGATGGGTGCCGGCGGCTGAGCCCTGAGCTGGAGCAGTGGCACTAACCAGTACAGCCAGTGCAGAACCAGTGGAGCCTGGAGGGCCTGGGGTGGTGGGGGCTGGACGCGGTCCTGCCTGCATTGGATGAACCTGGGGGGGGTCATTGTGCCAGCCAGCCCCCAGTGGGTGCACAGCCGGACCCTCCCACCTCTGCCCAGGCTCCAGCCCTTCCCTTGTCCCGCTTCAACTGGGGCAGGTGGTGCAGCTCACTCGTCCAGCTGAAAACCATCCTCTGTGTCCTTCCCTTCCCCTTTCTCCGATGTTCTGGTTCCGCACGTTTCTCCAGTGAACAGCTCATTTCCCCCAGCCAGCTCCCCCCTGCAAGTGCCCGGGAACACGCATGCAGCAGGGGGGCTTCAAATCTGCCTCTGCAGCCATGCTCGTATTTATCTGTGTTTGCTTCCACGTGGAAGCATCCACGAGAAGTGTCCCTGTCCCCAAGGAGCGGTAGGGCAGCACTCCTGGGCAGCACAGGTGCCTCTCCCTGTGCTGCACCCAGGCTGGTCCCTTCCCATCTCGGTGGCAGCCCTGCCCTGGGTGCCAGCGGAGCATGGCCTTGTGCTGCACCGCAGCACCACTCACCTTCACCCTGGGAAACCACCTGGAGCACCCGCCTGGCGTAGGGGTGCCCATCGTCTGCTTCTGGCTTTGCTGCCGGGATCCGGGTTCCCCAGGGCCTGGATGCTCCAGCCTCACTGGTGCCTGGCACAGGGTGTTGCAATGGCTCGGAGATGGTGGTGGTGGGCAATGGCACCTTTCACCCTTCCCCCCTCCTGTCCTGCAGCCCTGCAGCGTGGCCAACAGCCTGGTGGGGCAGAGGGGGTGTTTGTGGGGGTCTGGCACTGTAGGTGGAGTCTTGCAGTGGGATAGGGATTTGCCATGCAGAGGGATTCTTGCAATGCAGGAGGAGGACTTGTAATGCAGGCGGTGGTCTTATAATGTGGGGGCTCCTGCAATGCATAGGGGGTCTTGCAGTGTGGGAGGGGGTCTTGCTGCGCAGGGGGTGTTCTTGCAATGTGGGGGGATCCTGCAGTGCAAGGGAGCTGTTGTAATGCAGGGAAGACTGGCTGTGCTAAGAGGTCTTAGCACATATGGGGGGTCCTGAAATTCAAGTGCCTGGGGGGTCTCCCCATGCAGTGGGCACTTGCATTGTGCCTGTGTGTCCTGCAGATCAAGGGGGCTCCTGAAATGCAGGGAAGGGTCTTGCCATGCAGTAGGGGTCTTGCAATGTGGGGGGATGTCCTGCAGTGCAAGGGGGCTGTTGCAATGCAGGGAAGGCTCTAGCCATGCCAAGGGGTCTTGCAACGTATCAGGCACGGGGTGGGGGTGGGGGGGTGTCCTGAAGTTCAAGAAGGCTTCTGCAGTGCCTGGGGGGATCTTGCCATGCAGTGTGGTCTTGCAGTGGGGGAGATCCTCCTGGGGAGGTCTTGCCGTGCAGTGGGGTCTTGCGGTGGGGAGCGTCCTGAAATTCGAGGGGGCTCTCCAGTGCCTGGGGAGGTCTTGCCATGCAGGGGGGTCTCGCAGTGGGGAGGGTCCTGCCAATTGGACGGAGCTTTTGTAACGCGGGGAAGGCTCCTGCCATGCAGTGGAGCCTCACCGCGGGGGCTGTCCCGCCATCCGAGGGGGCTGTGGCCGCAGCTGGCCGGCTCCTGCCACGCCGCGGTGCGGGGGCGCAGCGGCGGCGGGCGGGGGTCGCGGTGGGTGCCGGCCCGGCGGGCGGGGGGCGGCGGGCGGGGGTCGCGGTGGGGGCCGGCCCGGCGGGCGGGGGGCGGTGCCGCGGCGGCGGCGCTATAAAGGCGGCGTCGGGGCGGGCGCGGCGGTCGGCGGCAGCGGCGGCGGTGGCGGCAGGATGACGGCGAACGGGACGGCGGAGCCGGTGCAGATCCAGTTCGGGCTCATCAACTGCAGCAACAAGTACCTGACGGCGGAGGCCTTCGGCTTCAAGGTGAACGCCTCGGCCGCCAGCATGAAGAAGAAGCAGATCTGGACGCTGGAGCAGGACGGGGAGGACTCCAGCGCCGTGCTGCTCAAGAGCCACCTGGGCCGCTACCTGGCAGCCGACAAGGACGGCCGGGTGAGCTGCGACAGCGAGGAGCCGGGTCCCGACTGTCGCTTCTTGGTGGTGGCTCACGGCGACGGGCGCTGGTCGCTCCAGTCCGAGCCCCACCGCCGCTTCTTCGGCGGCACCGAGGACCGGCTCTCCTGCTTCGCCCCCGCCGTCTCGGCCACCGAGAAATGGAGCGTCCACCTGGCCATGCACCCCCAGGCCAACCTCTACAGCCTGGCCCGCAAGCGCTACGCCCACCTGGGGCCTCGCCGCGACGAGCTGGCCGTGGACCGCGACGTGCCGTGGGGCGTGGATGCCCTCATCACCCTGCTCTTCGTGGAGCAGCGCTACAGCCTGCAGAGCTGCGACCACCGCCTGCTGCGCTGCGACGGCCGCCTGGTCCCCGCCGCCGAGCCCGGCACCGCCTTCACCCTCGAGTTCCGCTGCGGGAAGGTGGCCTTTCGCGACGGGGAGGGTCGCTACCTCGCCCCCTCGGGCCCCAGCGGCACCCTCAAGGCGGGCAAGAGCGCCAAGGTGGGCAAGGACGAGCTCTTCGCCCTCGAGCAGAGCTGCCCGCAGGTCGTGCTCCGAGCCGGCAACGACAGGAATGTCTCTACCCGGCAAGGTACGAGGGGGTGGGAATGGGGGGAGTCCCTGGGGTCTCCAGCCCGGGGTGAGCCCCTGCATCCCGCCGGCATCGGCGTCCCTAGGGAGCTGCCTGCCCCGAGCTGCCCCCCTGCTTCCCTCGGGCACCACCGCCGCATCCCCTCCATCGCCCCGGAGTGCCACCCCAGCGCTGCCCCCCTGGCAGCCCCCCGCGTCCCTGCAGCATCCCCTGCCTTCCTGCAGCGGCAGCCCCCCCGCCCCAAGGGGGCTCCCCTGCATCCTTCTGCCATCACCTCTTTAGGGTGTCCCCCCTCGCGCTTGAACCCCTTTTCGCACAAGTCCCCACACCCCTCTCCTGAAGCCACCATCGCCCCAGGGCACCCCTGCTCCCCTCCAGCATGGCTGCCCGCGGTCCCTCCCCCAACCCCTCCACCCCCATTCCCCCCGCACCCCTCCCTTCCCCCTCTCCCAGCCCTGCAGCATCGCCTGCCTGGGGTCCCCTGGCCCCCCCAGCCCTTCAGCGTCACCTCTGCAGGGTGCCCTGGGCAGGGGGGACAGTGAGGGGCCTGCTTTGGGGTGCGGGGATGGACAGGGCAGGGGGGCTGTGGGGGTGGATGGGGCCTTCCCTTGTTGGAAGGAGGCAGGGCTGCCATCCCTCGCCTTCCTACCTGCAGAGCTCATTGTTCACCCAACAAAGCCTCCACCAACCTCCCCCTTCCCTCAGCCATGTGCCCTGCAGAATGGGGCCTGGGGAGGCTGCGGTTGCCCCCATGGGGCAGTAATCCCCTCCCCCCAAACCCGTGGGGCTGCATTTCCCAGTGTGTGGGGGCTGGGTGCTGCCCAGCCCACCCCCAGCCTTGGCAGTGTTACATAAACGGCTTCGCCAAAACACCCGCATCCCACATGCACCCGCATCCCACATCCACCCGCACAAAGGCAGCCGCTGTGCCTGCCGCGCCGCCCGCACCCATTCCCGTTCCTGCCGCTCGCCCCAGGGGCCACCGTGCTGCCTGCTTCGGGCGTCACGGCCACACGGCACGGCTGCCCTGGGCACATGGCCGCCTGCCTGCCCTCGAGTACCCGGTGCGCATCCCACCCCCTAGCTTGCAGGGTGCTGGCAGGGAGCCGGGGGTCCCGGCTCTGCGGGCTGGGCGATGCTGGAGGTGCACGGCTGCCTGCCGGGCTGGTGTGGGAGCCGTGGGGCACGTCACCGGCACGCCGAGTCAGGCCGGCACACGCCGGGCGCGGGATGGGTGCGAGCATGTCTCACTGCAGCGAAGCCTGGAGGAACAAGCAGCGGGGAATTTTTGTTGTGTGTATATACAATATTTCAGGGTGAATCCTCGTCTGTGCCTGAGCAGCTCCTTGCCGGGAGCTCGCCACCTTTCTCCTTTCAGAGAGCAAATCCTGTGCTGCAGAGCAGCCCCTTAAAAAAAACCAAAATAATGCCTGCGAAGATGGGCAGCGGGGACTATTTGCCCAGGCGTAGGGGTTTGGGGAAGAGAGGAGGAGGATGGAGATGGCGGGAGGCTGCCGCAGCGCCGTGGGGGAAGGGCTTGCTGCAGCCCTTTGTCACCGGAGATGGGAAAACCAGATGTGGGGGGAGATTGTGCGGGATGGGGTGGCGGTGGCGGGAGCCCCACGGCGTGAGTGGGAGCACTGCTGGCGGACCTGCCGGCTTTGTGTGATTCACATGGATGGGGGTGGTGGGAAGGGGAGGGGGCACAAATCTCCCCAGCAACAGGGGGCTCTGGGCTGGGCCCGGCCCCGTTCCAAGCAAAATCCAGTGGGGAAGGGTGCGCCGGGGCTGCACACCCTCGCTGCTTGAGTCCATTTTGGCCGGAGAAGCCGTTTCTACCTGGTTTATCCTGCCCGGCAGCAGCGAGAGGCTGGGAGCTGCCGCGCTCTGGGCTCGCCCTCCCTTCTCCCGTCGGGAAAAGTGCCTTGTCCTCCCAAGGTTTCGGAGGAGGCAGCCGACAAACAACCGTCGGAGGAAGTGGTTGCAGACAGCCCTTTCCCCCGCCGCGCTGATAAGCGCCGCGCTGCTGGCAGAAGTGCCGATGGCCACCCGGGATGGCTGCCCGGGATGCGGGTGGTGGGCATGGGAGGCGGGCGGTGGGCACGGAGCGGCTGCACCTGGGAATGGGCAGCTTGTGCCCGCCTGGGGTTAGGGAGGGAGCGGGGATGGCAGTGGCTGTCCGCCCCCCGAGGAGTGGGGACAGGGCCACCGGGATTTTGTGGTTCCCCTGGCTGGGAGCTGGAGCTGGTCCAAGCTTGGGACAGCGCTGTCCCGCAAGTGTCGAGTCAGCTCCTGGCCGGGAGCCTTCTCCCTGTCCCTGGGATGGCCGGTGTCACCACCGCCTGCATACGGGGCACTGGGGACCACGACACCACCATCCCGGGGGAAGCATGAAGTAGGTGCCAGCCCTGCCTCTGCACCAGCACTGGGGCTGGGGGGGCCCTGGCACCGCTGCCCTGCCTCCAGCCACAGGATGGGCACCCTGGGGAGCCTCAGGCTCCGTGAGACCCCCATCTCCCCATCGCGCCTCCGAACGGAGCCGTGTCGGGGTGCTGCCAGCAGAAAGCGGCCTCCTCCCCGCCTCAATGGCTCCTTTCTAGCCCCGACTGCGGCAACAAAAGGCCCTTTGTGGGCGCGAGGGTCCCCGGGGGCAGAACGCTGGCGTCCTCTCCGCTCCGCTGGGCCCCTGCCAGCCCCCCGCCCGGCAGAGGTGCTCCGCCTGCCCCCCCCCACCCGTGGGGGGGGAGAGGATGGGCCGACTGGGAAGCGAGGCATTTCGGGAAATGGGGGTCCAGGGAGGGGGGCGAGCGAGCAGGGCGGTGATGGGAGTGCGCCTGGGCATGCCAGGTTGGTGACCGGGAGCTCTGCTCCGGGGCTGGGAGCCCTCCTGGCCTGAGGTGGGGAGATGTGGCTCTGGGTGGGGAGCGTGACTGGGGGCACACGCTCGGGTGCAGGTTTTCATCTGGAGATGCCAAGTGGCGCGTTGGTGCTTGGGGGAGACCACAAAGCCACAGGAAATCCATAGGGAAGGAGGAGCGGGTTTTCCAGGAAATCCATGCTTCACCCCCACCCGTGACCCCCTTGCAGAGCTGCACCCCCAGCAGAGGAGCTGTGTGGTCCCTGGGTGCTCCAGGCTGTTGCTTTTAGATAAAAACATCTTTGGATTTATGTACGGTTGCAGCATAAGCCCGTCTGGAGGGGACGAGTCTCGGAGCACGTGTGCAGCTGTGGTGTGGGGTGCCAGAGCCCTGCAGGGAGACCGGACCCAACGTGCGCCGGCAGAGCTGGCTGCAGCATCCCCTGGGCTGCTGGGGCACCAGGACCCGAAATCCTGCCCTGCCACCCACGAGGGCTCGGGGGCTTTGCCAGCACTCCCTTGGAGGAAGGCAGGCTCAGGTTTTATCAGCCATAACCGTGGTGTTTCTGCAAGGGAGCCTCTTGGCCTCTGGGGAGTCGGAGGATGGGAAAGGTGCAGCCTCCCGTCTGCTCCGGGTGCTGGGCAGGGCTGGCAGCTGCCTGCGGGTCCTGCCAGCTCCCAGCTGGAGGAAGGCAGCGAGCAGAGCCTGTGCACGGGCAGCTCCTGACGTGTGGGTCTGCCCCCCGTGGGTCCGAGCATGGGGACTGCTCCGGCTGGCTTGTCCCACTGGCTGGCCATGGTCCGCCGGGCTCTTGGCCTCCTCCCCATGGAGCGCATCCCACTGGGTCTCACCAGCATCCCAGGATGGCATGTAGGGCACCACCTGTGTGAGTTTAATGTAGAGGGAAGGTCTTCTACATGCTGTAAATGACCCCCACACTGGGTGTGTGGCCCCTGGTGGCACAGGTACAGCAAACTGCTCCTTTAGATGGAGAAGCCTCTCCCCAGGAGATGTGGGAAGGCTCGTGCTCTGGGATGGCCACAGGCCTCCATGCGCATCTGCCATCCAGGGTTGGAGAGCAGCGAGGGCTGGGGCATTGATCCTGCAAACCCGAGGGGCTGGCAGCAGCTGAGGGGCTTGGGAAGCCCTTCCCTGCGCCAGCGCCGGCTTGTCCCCCATCACCCTCCCTGGCTCTCCGAGGACCTTGAGCCCAGGGCTTTGTTTGGGGGTGGGGGGTGGGGCACAGTGTTAGGCAGCCCTTGCGGGGGGATGTGCCTCAGCTCCCACCTCCAGCCTCTGCATCCTCCCCAGGACCCCCCTAGCAAACCCATGTTGTGGATGGAGCCGGAGGACATCCCACACAGGGAATCTGGGGGGGAGCAGCCGTGCCCCCCTGCTCCCCAAACGCTGCCCTGCCGCTGTGTGATTGCCCCCCTCCAGCCTCCAGCTGTAATTAGCAGCTTTGTCAAGGTCAGGCAGAGTCGTGCGGCTCCAGACTGTAAATTTACCAAGAGCGGTAATTAAAGCGTGATTGCAATGGGAGCGGCACAGCCGGGCCGGGCGCTGCGGGAGGGCGGGTGGCTGTGGGCTCCCTGCCACAGCCCTGGGCTGCAAAAAGCGGGGTGGTGGCAGGGGGTGGCTGGAGGGACAGCCTCTGTGTCCTCACCATGGGGACACGGGGACATCGCTCCTAGACCTGCCATGGTCCTACCGCCTCTCTGCCCATGCTTCATCCCATCCCTCCCCGCTCTGACCCCCCAAACCTCCTGCTCCAGCTCAGTTACAGCCCTTTGAAGCTGCCTTCTGCCCCCGCCATAATTGCATTCCTTTCTGCTGAGTCGGTGTAACCCAACCCAGCGCCGCTTTTGGGGAGGGGGCGGTGGGAGACCCTCCTGCAGCACCAGCAAAAGCCAAACCTCCCTGCCACGGCCAGAGCCTGGGCAACTGCACGGCAGCGGGGTGGGGGGAGCCCGGTGGGTTCGCTGTGCTCTGTGGTGAGGGGTCCCTGGGGGTGAGGGGATGGTGTTGGGAGGCTCCCAGTGCTCCTGTCCCCCCTCCAGCCCATCTGTGGCGCAGAGCATCCCCCCAGGCTCTCCCCATCCTGGTGCCTGCAGGTCAGGCAGCTCTTTGCTGAAAAGCCTGGCAAGGAGGAAGCTCTGCTGCCTGCTTGCCCCCCACCGCAATCATCATCATCAGCACTTGCAGGTTAGGGGGGTTCAGGGGTGCTGGCAGCCCTGGGTGCTGGGCTGCACCTCCCGGCATCCCCGCCCGCAGCCCAGTCTGTCCCTGTGAGCCCCCGCAGAGCCCCCCTGTGCAGCGCGCAGGCGGCTGTACAGCTCTCGGAGCAGCCCGCTGCGGCGCTGCTTTCCCGGCGGGGGTGCAAAAATCAAAACCAAATGTTTCCACCGACCGCTGGCTCAGCCCCTGGCAGCCCTGGGAGGCGGCGAGTGTGGGACAGCTGTGCCAGCCGAGGACTCTACCGGCGGGGCTGGGCTTGGTGGCCCTACAGCACCCCTTTGCCCCCCGTGCTGCCCCAGATACGCCGGGGAGCAGAGCAGCGGGGCGGTGGCGTGTCCATCGGGAGCTGCAGAAGGTGCCGGAGGATGCTCAGTGGGAGAGGGAGCTGAGAACAGGCAGCGGTGTGGCAGCCATAGGACAGTTTGGGTGTGGGAGAGAAGATTACAGCCAACAAAGCAAAGCCCTCAAAGCCTGATCCCTTTGGGAAAGGTGGGAGACTGATAAGCGAAGCAGAGATGGCTCCTGGGATAGGGGTGGCATGGGATGGGGACGGCTCTCGAGAGATGCAGGCGGGCGATGGGAAGCCACCATCGCCACCTCTGAGGCCGACAGCTGGTGTGTGGAGGTGGATGGTCCCTCCTCAGGTGGGTGCAGCTGGTGGGACTCACTGGTGGCTGTGCCGTACACAAGGGCCACCCCGGCGGCGGTCCCTGGAGCCCTCCCAGTGACCCTGTACTGCGGCATTCCCACTCCCAGCAGCTGAGGAAGGTGCAAGGGGCCAAACACATTGACCAGCCCCACGAGCAGGTCCTTGGCTCCAGGAAAAGGCAGAGTTGGGCAGAAAGGTTGCACACGCACCTCGCATCCTTTACAGGACCTGGTGCATGGTTGGACACCACATGGGTGCTACAGGAGAGGGATGTGGGTGCTTTCTGCTGTGAAAAACTTACCCAGCTGTACTAGACCCCAGTCTGTATCGCCATCCTCCCCTGAGCTGTTCCCATTGGTTATGGACCTGTGCTCCACTGGTGGTACTGGGGCCCATCTCCACTCATCCCAGCTGTAGGTAGACAGGGAGAAGCGGGGCCGAGCACCGCGCCCCAGCTCCCTCCCCAAAACCCAGCACGGCAGCTTGGCTGTTTTGCTCTGGCTGCAGGCTACGGCTTGTGACTCGCCTCCTCAGAAGTATTTTTGGGCAGAAATCCACCAAGCTGGAGAGCTCTGGAGAGGATTTGGCCCCGCTAGCCCTGACTAAGCAGGTTTGCTTAGGCTCAGTGCCTGTGGGTGGATGTGCATGTGGCCTGGGGGGGCCAGCGGTTGCCCCAGGACTGTGGCTGGTGGCCCCAGGACCAGCTGCATCTGCCTCCAAGGTTGCCAAGGGCAAATGCTGTCTCTGGTCCCGTTGGTGCAGGGATGGGTCATCCTGGCTGGCAGAGCTGGGGGACCGGCTGGTCTGACTGGGAAAGGCTTGGCTGCCCCAGGGCTTTCCCGAGCTGCCTCCCTGCAAACCTCACCGCCCTGAGCCCTGACAGGCTGTGACAATTTATGGATGAAAGATGGTGCCACGGTGCTTAACCACGCCGTGAGCTGGGGATTCATAGGTGGCCCAGTGGCCTCTGCTAATGGATTCAGTAACCTGGCTGTCACCCTCAGGGTGTGTGTGTGTTTAAAAAACTACAGCCCTTTGTGCGTGAAATACCTTGGCTGGTCTTTGCTCGATGCTTAATCGTGATGGAGCTGATGGTGGTGGAGCCGGAGAGTCAGGTGGCTGCCTCAGCTCAGTCCAGTTTATGGCCTCAACACCTGAGCAGCCAAATGCAAACCTGGATTTGAACGCAAAATTCCGGGATGGGATGGTGTGCGAGGGATTTGGGAGTCAGCAAAGCTCACCCAGGGGAGTGGGAGCCCCTCTCAGTGGGGTTTCCTGGGCTGGTTCCACACCTGGACCCGCTAGAGGTGGTTTGGGGTCCCCCCCGGCCTTGTGCACCCCCACTTCCATCTGCCTCTGCCCTGCAGGGATGGACCTCTCAGCCAATCAAGATGAGGAGGGTGACCAGGAGACCTACCAGCTGGAGATCAACAAGGACACCAAGAAATGCGCCTTCAGGACCTATACTGGGAAGTACTGGACGCTCACCTCAAATGGGGGCATCCAGTCCACCGCCTCCACAAAGTGAGTCCCCTGCCCCCACCAGCCTGGGGCCGTGCATGGGCTTCAGGGACCCCTCTTCATCTGCCAGGGTTATCCTGGGGATTTTCCAGCCTAGGCGCTCATCCCAAAACGCTTTCCAGCGAAGGCGGTGAATTCCCTGGAGAGCCCTGGGGCTGGCCCGGGGCTTGCCACCCACGATGCTCAGGAAGTCCTTCGGGCCACATAATCCTTCCCGGCCGGCTGGGGCTGTTGAAATGCTTTACCCCACAGTTCAACCCTCTGCGAGCCAGGCAGAAACCCCAAAAATGCATTTGGCTGCCTGCCTGCCTCCTGCCCGTGGGGTGAGGGCTTCGATGGCCACTACGATGTGGCCCATCCTGCAAAAAATGGATCGAATTGGGATCTCCCGGTTCCTGCTGTGACCCTTTCCAAGGTGGTGGGGTGGCACCGGCAGGTCCCCATCTGTCACATCCCACTGAAGGCTCTCTCTGCCCCTGCAGGAACGCGAGCTGCTATTTTGACATCGAGTGGTGTGACAAGCGCATCACCCTGAAAGCTGCCAACGGCAAGTACGTGACGGCAAAGAAGAACGGGCAGCTGGCGGCCTCCATGGAGACAGCGGGTAAGGGACCCCCTTAGGGACCCCTGTCCTGTGCTGGGGTGGCAGGGGATGGACAAAGTCCCCGCTCCGAACCAGACTCCTCTTCCGAATGATGCTCAGGGATGCAGGCAGTAAGTTTTCTTAATGACAGTTTCACATGCTGTGAGGTGGGAGGCCAGATGGGGTGGGTGAGAAATGTGTGGGGGGCACAGCCCACCCTCCTCACTGCTGCCTGCCGGCTGTGGGGTCCGGGCGCTGCACCCCCTGGGCTGCTCTCATATCCTTTCTCCCCTCCGGCGCAGGTGAGACGGAGCATTTTGTGATGAAGCTGATCAACAGGCCCATCATTGTCCTCCGTGGCGAGCACGGCTTCATCGGGTGCCGGAAGGTGACCGGCACCCTGGACTCCAACCGATCCTCCTACGATGTCTTCCAGCTGGAGTTCAATGACGGAGCCTACAACATCAAGGGTGAGTCCTTGGGGGCGGCTACGGGCTGGGGGCAGGGTGACGGCCATTGGGGTCCCTGTGGTGGCTCACAGGGCCACCTTGTCCCCTCTCCCTCTTGCCTGCAGATGCCACTGGGAAGTACTGGATGGTGGGGAGTGAGTCGTCCGTCACCAGCAGCAGCGACACCCCCGTGGACTTCTTTTTTGAGTTCTGCGACTATAACAAAGTGGCCATCAAAATCAATGGCAAATACCTGAAGGGTGACCATGCTGGGGTCCTCAAGGCATCCGCCGACGCCATTGACGCCTCCACCCTCTGGGAATATTAATGCACTTTAGCATACCTCCCATTGCCAACTTCTCTTTTCCCTCCTCCGTCCTTTTTTCTTTGGGTTTTGTTTCTCCTCTCTGTAAAAGGATTTTCAGACTGGCTTGCCCTTTCCTCCTGCCATAGAGTTGGTGCGTTATGTGGGAGGTGGGTCTCCATAAATCCCTGTAAGAACTGGAAAAGTGATGGGGCAGCCTGCCTATAGCTCTGTAGAGGGGTCTGTCTCTATCCTCCTCCCCCCTTGCCTCCCTCCAGGTTTGCTGGGCTTGGAAACTGCTGACCCCCATCCCAGCCCTGAGCATCACCTTAGGTAGTTCAGTTTCCACTCCTCGATTGAAAAAAAGGGAATAAGATCACCTCCATGCTTGCTTCCACCATATCAGCGCTGGCGCCGCCCAAATCTGTCCTGCCAGTGTCCCCCAGCACACCTGTGCCATCCTGACCTGCTCCAAGCAGGGGCAGAGCGATGGTGCTGGGCTCAGCCAGCTCCTCCTGGCTCTCCCTGGCAGCTTCTCTCCGCTCCTGGCTTTCGGGGCAGGATTCATCCCTGGCGGAGCCGCTGAGGTGACCTTATATATCACAGCAGCCCTGGGGCTGGTGTGTGCCGGCATGGGTCCCCATGGAAGGGCCACCAAGCCGACCCCCCCAACCCCTGCACCTGGAAACGATTTTTTTAGGGTGATCCCGTCTGGAAAGCCTCAGTCTTTCATCTCATGGAGCCCCACACGCCTTGTGTCCCTCTGCCCCTCCTTGTGCTTCTGGCTGTGGAGGAGCATCATAGACCTCGGCTGTGGGGCCGGCCGGGCGGGTGGCTGCCTGAGCTGGTCCTGCTGCTGTGCCTGGGAGGGGATGGCGTGGGGGGGATGCAGAGCTCGTGCCGGGTGGGGGCTTCACCCAGCCCACCTCCAGCGCTGGCAGGCTTTGGTCCCTGCAGGAGCCCAGCTGGCCGATGCAACCTGCCCTGGGCGGTGGCTGGAAGCATAAACTGCAGATTTTGGTTTACAGAATAGAAAAGTTCCTTAGCAAACTTTGCACAGTGATATTTGCTCAGTAGCTTTGTTGGTGTTTTTTTTTTTTTCCTTCTCTTTTTTTTTTTTCTTTTCTTTTCTCTCTCTCTCATAAAATACTGGAACAGTGAGGCAAATCACTGAACACCTAATGCTGAATTAGGAAGTGCCCGTTCCTGTGGGCTACCCTGAGGAGGGCAGCTCCTCATCTCGCCGCCCCTGGGGCACCTGGGCTCGGCTCTCATGCCATTGCAACCCTACTGGAAACATTAAAAAAAAAAAAGGAAAAAAAAAAAAAGAAAAAAAAAAAGACCAAAACAGTATTTTTGTTAGTCTCTATTTATATATGCTCTCCATGGCACTGTGTTACCAGCTGTTGTCTGTACTAGGTCTGCATTAGAGTATAACGCTGTTTGTAACAGGTGATGCTGACGTGTTCGTTAGGGTGTTGAAAGGCACTTTATCCTTTGGGGCCTTCCTGGGGCCGGGATTCGCTCCCTGCAAACACACCAAGGAGCCTTTCCCAGATGGGTCCCCCTGCAGGGGATGGGTCGCTCGCTGTCCCAGCTGAGAGGTTAGCACCAAGCTCCTATGGAGGGCTGCCCCTCCACATGGCTTTAAAGGCTGACGAGCCCCTACCTACGTCAGCCTTAAAGCCATGTGGAGGGGCAGCCCTCCATAGGAGCTTGGTGCTAACCTCTCAGCTGGGACAGCGAGCGACCCATCCCTGCCAGGGGGACACCTCTGGGCCAGGCTCCCTGGCCGGCACAGGGGATCCTGGCTGGGACTCTACCTCGGCTCTGCGCTCACATCCAGGGGCTGTGGTGCCCACCCGCCCGGGGACCGCGCTGCCCCTCGAAGGACAGAGTGTCTTGATGAAGCCCTGAGTGACCCTGTGACTTGGCACACACTTTTTGCTGGCCTTCACCCCCTCACCGTGTTGCCTCTGCCCTGTCCCCCGTCGCAGTTGGAACCATGTAACTCCCGCTCCAGCTTCTCCCATGTGACACTAGGTCATCATCTCTCCTGTCTCCTTATCGGGTGTCGTGACTCTCTGAAAACATCTCACTCTGAAAATTTTAAGTTTTGGGTTTGTTTGGGGTTTTTTTTTTTTTATTATTTTTTTGTAAGTGCCATTTGTATAACTTAAAAAAAGCTTCAAATGGAGAAAGATGAATAAAAAAAACTTGCATTCGGATAGAAGCAGCGGTGTGTGGTCTGTCAGGGCAGCTGCAGCTGGGGCTGCAACAGCCTTTTAATGAGGCACGAGGCTGAGCGTGGGGCAGTTGGGGGCCAAACTGCTTCACCAAGACTGAGCTGGAACTGGAGGGCTCGGGCGGGTGGGTGGCCAGGGAACAGTGGCCAACAGGCTCATCCTACCCAAGGGACTAAAGCCAAAGCCGGCTGGAGGCTGGTCACCTCGAGATGCTCAGGGCACTGCACCCACCTGTGCAGCGGTCAGGGATGCACCAGCACCCCAGCTCTCCTGTGAAGGCACTGCCTTTTTTCCCCGTGGCTCAGATATTCCCTGCCCCATATGATGTCCCTGAGAGAGGGAGGAGGCACCTGCTAGGAGGGAAGAGCGTTGGGATTGCAGAATCATGGAATGGTTGGGGTTGGGAGGGACCTCTGGAGATTTAACTCAGGACCCTGCTAGAGCAGGTTGCATGGAGCGGGATGCTGGTTTTGGGTGCAGTGTGGCATCTCTGCTCAGTGATATGGAGGAGAAAAAGAAAGAACCAAGGACACGAAGGAGGTGGGATGCCCACCTGCTGCAGCCAGCCCAGGCCAACACACAGCAGCCGGCCGGAGGAGCTGGGATGGCTGGGATGTACTCCCAGCCCTCCCAGGACAGCCAAAACCAGCCCTAAAACTCAACCAACCCACCCAGGCTTCATGCTGGGGCCAGCCCCAGTTTCGGCTGTGAAGCTGGGGTGCAGCATCCATCGATGGAGGGGCTGGGGACCAGCTCCATCACCCACACCAAGCAGCCAGCCCCTTCGCTGCCCCTTGTCTCCCACAGCCCAGCTGAGCACTGCAGGTCACTGACGGCCCATTTGGCTTTTAACCATCCAAAGCTGGTTTGGTAAAACCAAAGAGTGGGGCAAGTAGGGGGGCTGCCAGCTGCCCCCAGTCGCACAACCCAGGGGGGGGGCGGGAGGGCACAGGCCGGAGGGACCTTCAGAGCTAGGTCTCAGCTGTTTGCCAGCACGGGGAAGGGGCTCCAGAGCCACCACAGCGTGGCAGGGAGGACCCTCACCCATCCCCTCCTCCCCAGTCGCCAACACACATTTCCTTTTGCTTTTAAGGCCAGATTCTGCATTTAGCATCACTCCTGCAAGGGGGGGGGGGGGGGGGGGGGGGGGAAGTCCCCCACAGCCTTTCCTCCACTCGACACACGCATCCTGGTTTCCATTTAAAGAAACAACTGGAAACCATTTTCTATCCCGTCCAGTTTTTCCTCGGGAGCATGTGGAACGTATTAAGCTTTTCCAGGAGGGTTAAATGGGTTTTGCCTTGCAACTTACAGAGTTTTCAACTGCACGGGCTGAGATCTGGCACAAGAGCCCTGCCTGCTCATCCCCGCCGCCTGCCATCAGCCCTGGCATCTGGGCTGGAAGGAGGATGCTTCGGCTGTAACGAAAGCACGGAGGTAAAAGCCAGAGTGCACAAATTTATTTACAAAAAATTCAAATTACAATATAATACAGGAACTTTTTACACACAGAATATTAGAACAGTTTACTACCAGAAGGTAAAGAAAAATATGTTGGGGGATTTTTTTGGGTGTGGGGTTTTTTTTTTCTTTTTTTTTTTTTGTAACAAACCACCTATTTATTTTCAGCTATTGTTATACAAAGTTGCAGAACATGCACATCTTTACAGGGTTTCTTTCTTTTAATATAATGTTTTGCTAAGTGCAAATACTAAGTTTCTCTCTCCACCTTTAAGGCAAGTAAAATGGGACACTGCAATTAACCATGAGAAGTACCTGTTATGGAATCAGCCTGGGCACAGCAACCTCCCTGTCCCCTTTTGAAGGACAAATGGTTTCAAGGACTGCAGGGCAGGAGGGAAAACGGGATGCAGATCACAGATGGCTCTGGTGCTTCTGCACTAAGTTTTGGGTTTCTTTTTTTCTTTTAAAATAAACTGACCCAGATCCGAGTGCTATCAGAAACCACAGCTCAAGGTCTCTTGGGTTAAGAGGGGAGGAGAGGCCACACGCGTTGGCTGTGGAGTAATTTTCGGTGAAGGGAGTGATCCCTGGGGAGGGAAGCAGCTCGGAGCCCAGCACCACCCCAGGGCTGGGCAGAGAGCTAAGGCTCATCGCTGGGGGCTGCTGGGCGCAGGGCACAGCCGCATCGCAGACCAAGCACCCATTTCTCTTCTCTCAGACACAAATAAGCTCATGGTTTTGGCAGGGGACACGGGGACAGTGGTCCCCTCTTCCCCTACGCCCACCAGGCTCCTCCAAGACCATGACCATCACACCACGGCAGCAGCAGACCCTCATCAGATCCCGACCACGAGGACTGAGCACTGACACTAACCTGCCCTTGGCACCTCTGCCCGACACTCCTCCATCCCTCACGCTCCATCTCTGCGCTCCCCCCTGCCCAGGCTTTGCAGACCTCCAGGCAGCTCTAGACACGCACCCAATCACCGTTTTGCTAGTTACTGCTCCCAGCCACATCGCCCTGTGACACCCATCACGTTTCCTTCACCTTCCACGTCTGGGCCACCGGCTCAGCACCTGAGCTGTGCCCCAACTGCTCGAACCCCCTCCACTGCCTGACCCCCCCCTTCGCACAGGCAGGTGCTGGGGGACAACCGCAACCATGCTGCTGGGAAAGGCACAAGGTTCAGGAGGCCTGGAGGGCTCATCCAAGCTGACCCTTGAGCCCAGAAAATCTCAGCTACTAAAAAACCAGGATTCCCTTTCTTCTGACCTGGTTCTAAGAAGCAGCCGTGCTTCTTCTGACCTCAGTCCATTTTCTTGCCACCCTCTAGTGCTGTGAACACAGCCCTCCCTCCCCAGATCCCACGGGACGCCCTGCTCCTGGCTACCGCAGGGAATCGCTTGGTGCAAGGCAGGATTTAAATCTGGTTAAAACCCAGCTGAGCAGCAAGTGATAAGCTCCGGCAGCCCCCAGACTACTTCCAGAAATAAATTAAAGAAAATTATAGCAGCAAGGGAATAGCACTTGGTTATTACTGCTAGAGAGACGGCGGCACTGAGGAGCTGGAACTCCACAGGGTATGTCCAACCCCAAGGCAATGCCCAAGAGTGGAAAAAATCGCTGACTCAGCTCCAAAAGACATAGAAGTCCCCCCTGGGAGACCCTTCTGGGAACAGTGGTCCCCAGGTGCTGTCCCAGGCCACGGTGGAGGCTACCTTTCCCCAGGAGCATCCCGCCACCAGCACTGCACCCATCGCTCACTGCGTGCCCGAGGGGACGCTGTGCTGGGAGCGGACATGGAGAGCTGCGCGAGGGTCTGGCAGGGACCGCGTGGCAGAGGCAGGGAGTTTAACCTGAAAAACAAATCAAACAGAGATACCTGGATGCCAAGATACAGGGGGGAATAACGGGAGAGGAAACGCACCCAGACAGCTCCCAGCCGGACAGAGCAGAACAAAGCCCGGATCAAACCACTTGGGAAACAACAACAGCACAACCGGGCTGCTAAAAGCTAGCACAGCATTTCTGGGAAGAGTTTTGGGGCTTTTTTTTTTTCCACTTCAACCATTTTCTTTTCTAGAGGGGGCCCATACGAGACAGCACAGCCAAGGCCTGTGGGGAGAGGGCTTTGTGCCAACACTCCTCCCACAGCCCAGCAATACACCCCCTGCTTCTTACAAGGAAGTTTTGCTTTTCCTAAATCCTCACTTCCTAAGTCCAGCAATACTCACGTTTGCCTTTTAACATGCTTTTCCAAAGCCAATTAAGCCGAAACACACATTTTGCAGAAGGCATTAAGCGCCGCGGAAGCAGCCAGCTTCCTGCAGCACAAGGCTACAGCTGCCCCTTCGCTGCAGGGGGGTCGGCTAAGGGGGCTCCCGGCTCACCGCTGCCTGCACGCACGACTACAGGGGCAGTTCCTCACCCTTCTGCTACGACACACATCACACACCACCATCTATGCATCTAACCAGGTTATTTGCCCAAGCAGTTTTGCAATGAAGAATGCAGCTCAGGCTCCAGGTGCTTCTATCAGCCCTGTAAGGACTGCTGCCAGAAGCAGGGGGAGATGTGGGATGCCAGATGAGAACAGCAAAGGCCATGTTTTGGAAGCTGACAGGCACTCACCCCTAGGGGGAAAAAAGTCCTGAGCCCTTCAAAGGGGGCAAGTTCAAAGGTTAGGGTGCCCGAGTCTTTTGCTACTTGTTAAAGCCCTGAGACATGGCCCTGGGCTTCCTACTGAGATCTCAGCAATGAGATGGCTGCTGCATCCCCTCACTCCACTTGTAGAGTGAGAAATGCTAGAAACACTAGACTGACTTGGTTTCGAACAATTTATTTCTGCTGTGAGGTGCTAGCAGGTTACAGGGATGCCGGAGAACATGGAACCCAGCCCTGTACCTCCCTGCAAGCAGAAGGCTAGGGCTGCCGACTCCTGTTACCTTGCTCCTGAAGGTCTTACTCAGATGCCAAGTCTCTCCTCCCTTCCCCCAAGACTCACTCGATTGTGTGGCAGCTGCTCCGACTGGTAGGATTTTTGGAAAGTCCCCGAGTGACAGCTGCATCCTTGTGCTCCCCACAAAGTCTCACTTTTCTTCCCAACAGCTACCCGAACAGGCTTTGTCAAATCTAAACATCTGGATGCCCAACAGAGGGAGAGACCCCTTGGAAACGCAGCACCAAGCCCTGTAGCAGCACAGGTTGAAATGTTTGACCGCAGAAGTTCAGAGAAGCTCTAGAGAAGGGTGCAGTGCAGGTATCTGTGAGCCAGAGCCCGTCCCCTTCCCGCTGGCTAAACCAAGGGGGGCTGCAGAAGGAAGGGTGGTGGTGTTACGGGGGTGGCTTCGCCCTGCAATGACCCTCCACCAAGTGCTGTTTGAACCAGGTCAGAACCGGTGTCGGGGCTGAGGGCCAAAGTGCATAGGCAAGTTGTGCTCCAGCTGAACATTGATCTGAGGGAAATCATAGTTCACCCTCATGTTCGGTAGTGGGGGGACGTAGGGGGCAGGGATGGGGCCGATGTTGAGGGGGATGTTATTGTACATGGGACGGACGGGAGGGAGCGGGAAGGGAGGGTGCACGAAGGGGTAAGGGGGCATCCGGGGTTGATGGAGGTTCTGAGGAACGGGTCTGGGGATGACTTCAATTCTCTGGATTTTCTCCATGGGCTTTTCTGCAGGAGGGCCAATCCGCTTGAAGCTGTTCTCTGCAGAGGGAGGAGAGAAAAGAACCCGTCATCCCACAAACAAGAACTCACCAAGCTCAGTCCATGGTCTTACATTTGCAGTTGGCATCCTCCATCCCCGGCACGTTCCTTAAGCACGCTCTCTGCGGTATCGCTGCTTGCCCCTTCCATGCTCCACACACCAGGGAGCACGGCACTAGCCTTCCAGGTCGGCTCCTTTCATCTTTCCACCACACCACAGACAGGGAACACCTCCTTCTGCACCCCCCATGACACAGCACAGAGGCTATGCTGCCCTTCAGTGGAGGGCAAGTGGAGAGGAGACAGGTCTGTGCATCCACGACATCTGACGCCAAGGAGAGCTGAACACGCATGAAACCTGCTGGCAACAGCCCTTTAAAGCTAGGTGGGTTCCCCGGAGGAACAGGGTGAGGCTTGCACCCTCTGGAGCAGGACTGGGGTGATGCTGGGTGCAGCACAGCAATGCACAGAGAAGCCTGCAAACAGCCAGGCTCTGGGAAGAACCCAGTGACGATTCAGACTCGGCAGTAGCTGGGAACCATGAGCTCTCCTGTCATCCTCAGTCTGATCTCAAAGCACAGGTACAGACTGGGACTTACCTCCATTTTTCTTCCTTTGCTCCTCTTCAGCCTCCTTCTGAATCTCCTGGATTATCTTCTCATCGTCTTCCTAGAAATCACAGGAGTACCAAGAGTCAACAGGCTAAGTCCTGCTGCAGCAACCTTCTATTCTCCAAGTACTGCTGCTCTTTTCAGCACGTTTGCACGGGGGGGAGGGGGGAAAAAGTAAATTCAGCTGAATTGTCCTCATCTGGGGTTGACCTAGACTTAGTCAAAAGCAAGGCTGCCACGGGGGATGGCAGCACAAGCCACTTGTGTAGAGCCAAGCCTACTCCACGGACCATGACTAAGAGGCCAAGATCAGCTTTCCAGGGAGATCAGTGTTAAAATTCATTGACTTGATGGAAACCAGAGAACTGCAGCCCAGCTCCGCCCATCTGAAGAGTTACTAGAGAGTTGTTAATCTTTTAAATGGCAATAGCCTATTAAATATTTACATTATGCTAGCGCTTCTAGAGTTTTTGGCCCAACAGCTAGAATTAACACAACTTAAATCCTGGCTCTAGTAGCTAAACGCTGCTGTGACGAGGCCATTTAGATCTTATCTGTAAATCTGACGAGGGCATAAATCATAATATGTTTCTTTAGTGTCTATCTAGAGGTTATAGCAAGAATATTCAGACCTGCTGCTCAACAAGAACACAAGGACAAGCCAGAAACTGAAACAGAAACTGATGAGAGGCACCTTCTGCCTCTCATCATCTTCAGTTTTCTGAACCCAAAGGAGCAGCAGTGAGACCGAACAACGCGGTGAAGTCTCAGGTGCTGCAAATATCTAGAGAGATGGCATTTACACCACCTTTTACTAGATCGAGGGAGCGTGATGGACAAAGTCTTGGCAGAAGACTACACAGCTCTTGAGCTAGGAGAGGCTTGCCTGGAGGGATGGCCACGGGCACCGACAGCCCGTAAGGTCCAGGCAGCTCTTCAGCTTTACACCAGGCCGTGCTAGTGCTGCTAGGAAACCAGAGAATCACCCTGATCCAACTGTCCCCACCCAAGAACGGCTGTGAAAAGTGAGTTTCTTCACTGCACCACAGCATGCAACAGCTATCGGGGTAACAAAGATCACACCGAACAACTACAGAGACATCTCCCTCTTTGTGCCAGGCAGCAGATGCTTCTGCTGGCCATATGTGCAGTGATGGCAACAGAGGTCCTCCCGGTCTCTGCAGGGTTGCGTCCGCTGCTGCTTTGCATCCGTTGGGATGAAACACTACCTGGCACTTTCAGAAAACAAATGAGAAGAGCTAAGCCCCCGGACAGTGTTGGTACTCTTGATGTTAGTTATCAGGGAAGAAGGCCAAGAACAGGAGCTGCTGGATGACACACACCACCTGCATCAGGCACTCGGGGTCCACCTGCACAGCAAGGAGCATGCTGTTTGCTCCAGCACTTCCTCCATGAGCGCTAACGGTGGAGCAGGAGGGGAACCCCAAGCCCCAAGCACCCCACAATGCACAAGGCTCTGCCTCGTTTTATTCATCCTAATTTCAGTATTGCCAAAACCCATTCATTTCTTCCTGAACACTCTTAATGCGGAAAATATCCTCTATTTTGAAGAGCGCTCTGGGACTAAATCCGAAATATGCTTCATGTGTGCAGCTATGTTGAAATTATTTTAAGTCTAGTCAGCTTCCCAGTTCCAATCTCATGGTCCTGCACATGTCTAGCAGCAACGCCTGGGAAGCTCGCTAAGATGTCCCCTCCTCCCGCCAGCAGATAAGGTTTCCCTGGGAGACTGAAGTTATCTTAATGCGCAGAAAGCCAACAAACTCAATACTTCCCCCCGCTTTTAGTATTCTGAGAGTCAATGGTTAAAATTAAGACTTCCCAGGACATGCTCCCCGCCACCTGCCCCCTCCAAGCAGGCTGCTTCCACGGACTGCTAATTACAGCCTATCTATCTCCATAAAAACTGCTGAAGAATGGCTCTTCTGAGCCTATACAGAACTTCTAGTTACCCCCCCAGTATCAGATTCCAGTGTTCCCTGGCTGGAAAACCACCAGGGCACGGTCTGCAACCAGCAACCAAACCCCCCCTGCTCCTTTGCCGCTTGAGCGGCACTCCCAAAGGGTGGCCCCAAAGCTTTGCAAATGGAGGCAGCCACCCCTCCCCACTTTATTGCCTTTTACTGGAAAAAATGCACCTGAAGGGTTTTTTTAGTTACATGACAAGAAACGTATTTTAAGCTCAACTGGATGTCACCCCATCTCTCTCCCTCACACAAAGATAAACCTCACCTTAAAGCCTAGAAACATGCAGAAACACCTTCTAACTTATGAAAAGTGCTTTTACTTTAGCCTAAGGCTGTGATTAACCCCCTGAAAGAGCATTTTCCCAGGACACTGCCATCCTGCCACCCCCCCACCGTGATGCTGCAGCTCCTGCAAATGCTGCTGCTGACACCGAGCAGTCCTGCAGAAGGCTGGGGAACAGGGCACACGAACAACACAACTTTATGAGATCCTCCTGCAGCAAGGGCTACTCGACCCTCCCAGTTTAAACTGCAGCTGACCTCTGCACTAACGAGGGCTTGACAAAGCCATCTGCCCCTGGGGCTGGCGAGCCAGCTGCATGCAGACCCAAGGTGATGCTGGCTTCAATTACTGCAGCTCCCATAGCTCCAGGGAAACACTGAAGAGCAAACCCCATCTGCCCGACCTCCCAAATGATGTCTGTCTTGCAAGGACAACAGAAAACACGTCACCCCAATTGCAACAGCCAGAGATCCCCACTCAACCTCCTCCCCTCTTGCTCTTCAAGCAGGGGTGCACCTTGCAGCACGCCCTGGGTGCAAAAAAACCTGCCGAGAACAGATGCCCATCAAGATGACCAGTTCCCAACTGGTTTGGCAACTGCAAATCACAGCAGAGGTGTAACAAACCTTGTCTCCGAGAACAGCAGTTATCAGCTTTGTTGCTTCTCTGCTGATAAGAATGTATTCCCACACTGGAAGGTTAAGATGCATTTGGACTTAATCCTGCACACCCAGCCTTGGGTTAGAATGATTTTTGCATCAGTATTTCTGAAAAACCAGTATCCATTAATATAGAAAGAACAAAAATACACAGCACAATATGCACCTCCCTACTTCAGGAGGTGACATTACACTTGGCAAGCAGCACAATTCGATACCTGCAGTATTTAAGCAAGATTCATGTCCCAGATGGAACAAAAAAAAATTGCTATGTGCACAGCAAGATAATTTTAGGGTATTTGTGAAGGAAAGCTGACGCCACATGTTCTGTCTATTACATCTTGCACCGGTGCAGGTCAGAATTAAAAAAGAAGTCTCAGTGCTGCAAATATTCACCATGTACAACAGTGATTTCTGCAAAACACCTCTAATTCTTTGGGAAGCAAAGGCTGTATTTTGATTCCAGCGTAACTGGAGAGAGATGACAGATGCATCTAGGGGTAAAGCATCCACACCAAAAATTAAGTTTTCATTAGCACACTTACGGCTGGCAGTTGTGGTAAGAAACCATTTAATGTCACATGGGGTAGAGGCTGCAGTACAATTTCAAAAGCCTCTTGTGTCCATTTTCCTGAGCGGGTTCAAGTCCCTTAATAAAGGATTAGATTATAATTTTAATAGCCTACTCACAGGCTGCATGGATTGAAGGGATTTATCTTGTCAAGTTAACAGTCATCTTCCTGTCAGCTGCCTTGCCTACAGCAAAAAACCACCACCACACAACCCCCCTCCTCTAAAAGAAAAAAAAAAAAAAAAAAAAAAAAAAAAAAAAAAGAAAAGCAACCTCCCAGACCCTGGGGGGTTCTCAGCACCAGCCAGCTCGCATGTTTTTTGAGCAAGGACATAACTTGGCTCTCCGTGCGGGGCAATGCTATAGCGTGGCCCTTCCCCGGGCTCCGCTGCATCACGGGAGAAGGGAGGTGGTCAAGGGAAAAATGCAAAGGCTCTATGAGATGTGTTCACCCTCCTTATCTGCAAACACTGCAGAAAGCAAATGCAGCTATTGATAGCAGCTGCATTTTTAAGCAGCAAAACAATGGATGGATGGATTTTTGTCCTGAATCGGACAGTGGGATGCTCTTGGCCAGAACCATCTCCAGTCCTGTAGCCACCAAAAATTTTCAGCCCTGGCCAGCCCGAGAGCCTGCCTTTGCGATCCCCCACCCGCCGAAGGATCTGGGCATGGAGGAGGCTTTTCCTTTCAGCCCTCTCCCATTGAATCCAGGGAATGCGGCGCGCACAGAGCCAATGACAGCAGAAGGCATGGCTGGGGTCTGCGGACGGATTAACTCCGGAGCTGGGCTGGGTTGCTAAGCCAGGCACCTTTTCATGGCAGGGAGGCCTGTTCCAACAATGCTGGGACGTGGCAGCCACGGCCAGCACCCACGCAGGGCCCTGCACACATAAACATACGGCCCCTCAGGAACAACAACACACAGCGGCAAAGGAGATAAAAGCTCCGCAAGACACACACGGACACCCTTCCCCCAAATAAAACCTCCTCTGCCCAGAACAAAAGTGCCCTCCACCGAGCTTTTGAAAGCTCTGTTTTTATCTGCTGTGCTTCTCATCGTCTTTAATGATGAAGTGTCGCAGGAAAGCGGCTGCCCCCCTCCTGAAAGAAAGAGACCCGGTAACTATTGCTGGGCTGCACAACCCCTCCCCTGTCTTTAGAAAGCGCCTTCACCACCACCGCCTCCCCCTTTCTGGCTTTTTACTGCTTGCTTTTTCCACGTACGTGTGGCCGCAGCCGTTACTAATAAACTTGAAATGATTTTTCACGACGGAGCCTTCCAAAGGACTAAGGGGTTTTGTTTCAAATCATTCCCAGATCAGCTGCGGAGAGCCTGAGCAAGAGCAGGCATCGGCTGTCTCCAGCACTCCGCCATGCAGCAGGAGGCAGGGATAAAAGCAGGCTGTGCTGGAACTGGAACGGGGCATCCGCAGTGCTGCAGGACAAGGGGGGCCAGGACCGGGATGAAGCACACGCTGGTGTTTTAAGAAACGCAGAGTTATTTTAACAACAGGCATTCCATCTTGATAGCTTTCTGGGAATACCCTGCATCACCCGTATGCTTGTGATTAAGGCATTTTATAGTATGTTAAAAAACAAAAACAAAAAAACAAACCACCCTCCGCCCTACATTTAGGGGTGCTTCCCCCCACCTCCAACTCCTAAAGGCAGCGCTGTGTACTTCATGCATTTTCTTAATGCATCTGTAGTTTTACAGAGTCTTCACTCAACATCTTATTTTTATATTGCTAGAAGGAGGGATAATTGCAAACACCTTATACTGATTAGTTTTCTGCTTTGAACTTTAATGATGGGCCTTTGGGAGTGTTTTAAGAGTTTAGTGAAAACATCTTAAAATTGAAAGCCAAAAACACCGCTGTGCAATATTACTGATAGTCCAAAGACGGGTATTAAATTAAACATAATACATACAAGAGCAGAACCTGGTTTACCAAAACAATCAGAATGCATTAGTCAAATTGCACCGTGGGATTTGTACAAACCGGCTAAAACGCACACATCAGCCTCAGGTTTGCTACAGCTCTTTAGAAATGGGGGAAAAGGCAGCCCCCAAGTCCCAGAGCCGATTCTCACTGCTCTGTCCTGAGCTTTGTCTCTGGCAATATTGCATCAGCCCCTCCCGCAGCCAGCAACGTCTCAGCAAGCCGAGCCAAAGCTAGCACTGCCTGCGGAATAGGCACACGAGGATTTTTGGCCAAGCAGCTTACTGAGAAGAGCTCCTGGCACGTGTTCACATCCTACAGGGGTGCAGGGCACAGATTAGCTCTAGAAGAAATGCAGTGATTAAGCGATTACTGCCTGCTACCCTAGAAGCTGCTGACCACAGCCCGACTGCAGCTTGTCTCTGAGCCAGCAAATATTGCACCGATTTAAATTAGACTCTAGTCTGATTACAGCACAGGGACAAGATTTTAACTAACCTTTTATTATGGGAAATTTTGAAGCGTCTGCTTTACTCTCTCAAGATCATTTGAGACAAAGACTAACAGATGCTGCAGTTCCTAGAGGACTGTCTTTAATTTGTTTTTAACCCAAGCTAATGAATAGGTTTACTTATACTTTTGCAAGAATCCTTTCAAACTCAGAAAACGTTAAACCTTTGGAAAAGCACAAAGGTTCCCTCAATTTTGCTGTAGGTAATGGGGAGTTAGATCCAAACCACACCCTTCACGAAGGTATGAGATCAGCCAGGTCTGACAGAATGCCGAAGCCTACATCCGTGAAACACAAACGGACAAGACCACGGTGCTGTCACCGTGCCACTGCTCTGCTGCAAAGGCAGGTCTGAGTTAAGGCTGTACGTGAGGATATCAGAAATTGGAAGAAAAAACACCCTGTCACCCAGTGGAAGCCAGGCTTTGGTGCCACACGTGTGCCCTCCACATTTCGCAGCAAAGCCTAATGCAGGGAGAGGGGTGACAGCTCCTAAGCGATAGGGCTGCAAATTTCACAGGGGACGAGACGACCCAGTCTTGTCTTCTCTGTACTTGCACACACATAGAGCATGGCTGTAAACGGGTGCAAGCCCATGGCAGATACCATCTTGCTACACGCACAGCTTCTGTTGTATACTGACTTCAACAGAAGAAACTGAGCCAACAGAAGAAACAGAGGAGTTGGAACAGGCACGAGCAGATGCCAATGCAGCAGCCAACAGAGCTGGGATGGGGTAATCCCTTGGATGCACATCATCCCTGACAAAGGACAAGACTCTACTGATACAATGGCCTTTTGCTCTTTCATATCCCCATGCCAAGATTCAAAGGCTTTCCTCCTCTTCACACATACCACATTAACTCCTGTTTACATCTCCCAGAGGACAGCGCAGACCACCCAGGTGGGACTGGCTTAGTGTCACTAAGCACCTCACAGAGGGGGACCATGCGCACAGGTATCCATCACTTCAGTCTTAAGATGCCAACAGTTGAGTTTCACGTAATTCTTTGTGGCACAGTGAGGACAGCCACCCACCTTCATCTCCCAGCCCATCAATGCTCCGTCATTTAAAAAACAAACAAACAAAAAAAAGAGCATGCAGTGCCAGCACTTTGCTGATGGTGGGAAATTTTTCTTTGCCACAACATTGGTTAATTAGAGAGCTGGAAATGGCCCAGTGACAGTGCCCCCTTTGTGCTCCTTATTTATTTATTTATTTAAAAGTACAGTAGGAGCTTTTTGAGAGGCCTCCTGTTTTCTCTGGCTCCGAACAAACACCATCATGCAGCACAATCAGCGGCCTGATGGGAACAAAGGATGCCAGCGCTGCAGAACCCTGAATCGCATCCCAGTGGAAAACGGGAAGGAGTGGGACAGGAATCCGAGCAGTGCAGAACCAGGTGTCAGAAACACAACGGGGGTGCCTAGAAGGAGATGTCTGTGTTTGGTTTAACGCCTCACACTGACAGGATAATGCAGGGAATAAAAGCAGGCAAGCAGAGGACTAGGAAGTTTACACTGGTTGCGACACTGCTGGGATGTCCCCAAGGGCATGCAGGTGGAAGGGAGAGATGGAGAGTGGCTTTTCCTGGGCTCTGTACAAGCGCAGGATGGTGCACATCCCCTGCAGAAAGAGGGGCTGCTAGCAGTCTGGCAAGCTGCAGCAGCCCAAAACAAAGGAGTGTTGGGAAATACAAAGCTCAGACAAGCCTGCGAAGGCAGATCTGGCAGATCCACATCCACGCTGCTCCACTGCTTTGCTGAAATCAGCAAATTCAACTCCTGCTCCTACTTACAGTCCTTCCGAATTCCCGGTATCGAAGACTTCTATTTACAGAGACGTTGCAGGACGTTTTCCCATGCTTGTCACAGCTACAAGCTGTATTAAGTTACTACAGCTTCCCTTACAGCTCAGTACATGCTTCAGCTCTCCCTTTGCAGCTGTTGACAACAGCCGTGAGAACAGCCCGGCCTGCTGGCTTGCAGGCAGTCTTCTCCACCGGCCCAGCTCTACCAAGGGACCGCAGAGCCAGCAGCCGGATGATCCAGGCACCAAAAAGACACAAATTCCCTTGCCTCCAGCTCGGAAAGCCATACCAAACAGCATCTCAGCTGCAAAACTAGGAACGAGTCCCAGTAATCCCAGCGCTGGCTCCTGCGCCTGGTGCCAGCACACGCTCCCCACCAGCTCTTTCCACAAGCCCCGCTCCCCCGAACACCACTCTGAGCACTTCCAGCCACAGCCCTTGGTCTAACAGGAGCTGTTTTTCCCTAAAGCAACACCAGTTTCTTCCAAGTTGCGGTCAGATGTGACACTGTGCTGATGTAGGCTTCCAGTGTATTTTTTAACTGCCTGGGGAAAGGGAAAAAGTCGCGCTGTCTAAACCCAGCCGTTTTCCTCTGGTGGAAGGCGTGTATTTCAGCGCGCTGGCACGGAACAGTAATTGAAATCAGGGTGCGAATCATTCACAAAAGTCCTTCGTTACTTACTGTGGGATCTGTCCAAAGCGAGCACTTTGCACAGTCCTGGCAGGGAGCCCCGGGCGAGCGGGGGTGCTGGCAGAAGTGGTCGTACCCGTTAATGGCAGCCCGGCAGAGGTAGCACATCTGAGCACCGCATCGGCAGGACATGCGGTTGCAACCCTCCGATTTAATGAGGCCAGTCCCACACTTGTGGCATTTTCTAATTCGGGCAGCTGTCATTTTCTCTTCTCTGCAAAGCAAGAGGAGGGAAAAGAATTAGAGAAGGGGTGCTTGCAGCCACCAGCCTGCGGTAAAATTACTATTACACCATCCCAGCGATGTTTTAACCCCCCCTCCTCTTTCCTCCTACACCATCCCCACGGCCCCACCGCTGTTCCAAGGAGGTCTGGGCTCAGCTCCACTTGGAAGCAGCCCATAACAACTCAAGAACAAATTAAGTGAAAGAAAGTCAATCACTGGCTGCATGCTGCAGACCCGATCCTGGTTTCCATGTGAGCCAAGACACTGCAGCACCAGGCTCTGGCTTGGGAGGAATTTAAACTGTAAAGTTGAAGGGCCAAAGGGCATGTGGATGCTTGACTTGGCTGAGGAGAAATACAGCTCCGGAGATAAAAGTTCAGGAAAAGCAAACCCTCCCGCTGTCATCTGCTAGCTCGTTTTATATTTGCCTGTTGCTCCAGCTACAAAGTTGCCACGACTAAATTTTTTTTTTTTCCTCCAACCCTGGCTGCTACACTCCAGCTTTATTTGGTTTTTGTTAAATTTAAATCAGTAACTGAAAAATAATCACACCTTTCCCCACAGAGACTGGGCTTTCCCTCTTCTCTTAAGATTCCCTACATACATTTTCCAGAGATTCTTGCTTTAGATTCAAGAGATGGGTTTCACCCTAATGGAGCGCAAATGGGAATCCAGGACAAAGCACAGTCCTTGTCCCCAGGAGACATCCTGGCAGCAACACGTGCTCCAGTGCAAGGGCTCAGCTCACAGCAATACTCTTTTGGCACAGAAATGGAGGAAAGCCTCAGTCATTTAATTAAAAGACTTAAGAATATAAGTTGTCATCCTAAGGGCCAATTTTCTGACCGCTGGAGATCACGTTACAATTTAATTCACAACCTAGAAGTGAAATCTGATGACAGAAGAGTAAAGAGACTGTGTTTTCATTGAGGGAAGCGCAGTTCTCTGGCTGCGCTGACCTGGCAGTGGGGAATGGTCTCCCTTAGCCAGGCATCTCCACCCAGCTACTCCAGCGGACCTGCAAAATCAACATATGTTTGGGAGATGACAGGGAGGTATTTTTGAGGAGGATCACAGCAGCAAAACGGGCTACGGTACAGCCCCACCAACTGCTCCGTCAGCACAACCGGAGGAGTGGGGGACGGCGAGGTGGAAACTTCAGCTGCCTTGCAGTTATACCTGGCCTGACCTGCATCCAGGCGTTTGGAGATACACTAAGAGTAGAAAAAAAAACAAAACCAAACCACCAAAAAAAACCCAACCCAACTTGAGACTGACTTTCCTCTGAGCTGCAGCTGCTCTTCCCTTCGCCACTCAACAGGATGCTGCTCATGCAGATTTTTTTTTGGAAACTTGGAGCAAGGCAGGAAGTTTGGCCTGAACTCCAGCTGTGCTTCCCTTTCCTTACACGCTGCTTCAAAAGGAAGCTCGCATTGCATCAGGCAGCTAGACTCCTCTATCCGCAGCAACGCTCTGCTAACGGTTTTGCAACTGCTAAGTTTTTCCTTATTAGGGGACATGAAAACTCGTTTCTTTCCCTGTAGGCGAGAGGGAGGAAAAGTGGCAGAAAAAAAATGACATATCAAATCTGTAAAGATTTTTTTTCTGAATTAGGGACTGTGCAATGAGCAAGCAACAGCCATTCAGCCTCCCAGTGTGGAGCTTTCCAACCTCTGCTCATGCCAGACTGAGACTGAACCAGACAGGAAAGGACTGGGTGATGTGGGCAAGTCCCATTTGACTGCACTGGACATGCAGCTCCATGGATGAACCTTCCCTTCTTTCTTAAAGGCAGAGAATTTTGTCATTTACTGTAGCAATGAGGAAGATCAACCCTGAAAAGGTTTTATGGGAAACACTCGGGATTTACACCTGCGTATTACAAAATATGACTCTGCTCTGTAACAATTCCTACAAACCTGTTTGAAACAGAGACATATTTCTGTAAGAAAACACATCCCCTCCCACAAAGCCAGAAAGCAGTAGCTGAGCAAACCGCCCATTGTCTCCATTCCAGATTTTTCACAGGGCAATGATGACTTACTGTGACTCAACACTGCTTTGCCTCTGCGCGACACCTCCCTTCTCCCCCCAGCAGCAGCTCTAATGGGGGTTTGTCACCTCGGAGAAGGACCAGGTGCCAGCCTGCGAGACGCTGGGCTAGCCAGAGGAGCAGGCTGCTCTGGTAACAACTCTCCCACGCTCTTAAATTACCAGCTGAATCCACCACCAAGGATCTTTCACAGAAAGAAATCCCATCCTGGGAGCCTTCTGACCCCTCAGCTTTGACGTCCCTAGGACCTCCCTGATGGAAGGTAGTGACACCCAGCAAGACTTAAGGGCCTCGGCTAGTTGCAAGAACAGAGGGGTTTCTCACCCCCTCCACCCTGGAGTAGATTGCCTAGTGTCCTGCTATGGCAAGTTCATCTACCCCCCATTCTTGCCTGGTCAGGGAGTTCACTTACATGGATGTCCTGTATTTGATGTCATCCTTCTCAGCCAGCTGCTCGCAGGTGAGGTTCATGTGCTCCTTCCACAGCCCCTGGCACTTCCGACACGTCTCCTGAGGAGAAGAACAAGTATTAAAGGAAGAGAAGACCCAGCACACCACTAACAGCATTAGGAACTGGAAAAATTCCCATCTCTTCCCCCACCACGCTGGAGGGTCTCAGTTGAGGATGGGGCTGGCAATACGGTATATAGAGGTCTGCAGGTCTGTCCTCCGCTGGAGACCAGAATAGGTGCATCAAATACTGGGAGCCAAAGGGTTTTCCAAGGCACAAGAACCCAGGTACAGAAAGAGTCCACAAATCCTAGTTCACCTCCAACTCCCGGAACAGCTACCAGGTTCACCGGTTACTTCCCAGAGGAGACGGCGGAGATGAAAATGTGGTGCTAAAGGACATTCAGTTCATCTGTTTCCTGACCAAAACCATTCACCTTTCTAGAAAGGGCTTCTAACTCAGCAGACGATGGAAACTTCGCAGCTGCATCAAAAACTGCTTCAACCATGCATACAAGCAAATCCCTATGACGCTTTGTAAAACCTGACAAAATAAAGTTAAAGCAGTTTATGTGAGTAAACAGCTTAAAAAGACAGGATGTGGACAAATGTCCCTAAACCAGATGTGGGATATGAACAAATATTTATTAATTTAACCAGAAGAGCTGAACTAAGAGCAAGTGACTGAACTTGCCTGTTCCTGTAAACTCTTTGGCAACAAGGCTCTAATCCGAGCCTGGTAAAGCTGTGTGGAAGCGGAGAGCCGTGGAGGCACTATTGGCAAGGGAACTTGGACTAACGCTGGGGATAAGTTGATTTTTTCCGTTGGCTGGCCAAAGAAAACATAATTTTGTTTTGGGTCAAACAAGAGATTTTCCTTTAATTTGAGGAAGATTTAAAAACACCCAGATCAAACTTGGAAAAAGTACACATTTCACAGTCCAACTGTTTCATCTTCAGGATGGCTGGGGCTCAGGGTTTTAAATCCAACTTTCTCCCCCTGGCAGGAAAACCCATATGGCTGTGAAGCATCCTCTTCCCCTCCACACAAAAGAAGGTCCCAAAAGAGCTTTGCCCAGCCCTGGTCACACTATTAGTGAAAAACAACAACTGCAGCAACAGATTTTGTCTGAATACGTTACCTTCATTTTATTTTAATGAAGAAATTGAACGTTTATACGAGATATGATAGAAGTAACTGCTTAAAACACACGTAGGCAGCAACACTGTTTTTGATCATGAATCAGACAAACAGGATGAAGACCAAAGCTTCCAAGGAAGCCATCCCTAGGAGGGGGTTGCAAAACGTTGGCTTGTTTGTATTTGTGCTTGCTGGGAGATGCGTAACAGCTTGTGCTTTTATCTGGAGAATTAAAGACTCCTCGTGCTGGCTGGCTAAGCTGGACATGTTTGCAGACTGCAGGGTAAGGGCTGTAGGATGAGGAGAGCCAAGTGTGTGATTGCATCCCAAAAGCTCAGCAAGAGGATTTTGTGATCACTCACCTTGCAAATGCACCCTTTGGCAGGCAGGCTCTAGTTTTCAGGGGCAGTAAATGCCTTGGTTCTATTGATCCTCATGAATCATTCATCATACTCTGTGTCTTCCTGCTAAAGCTGTTAAAACAGGCACCACTTTGTGTGTGTTTGTTGGCAGGTCACATCTGGCTGTTATCGGCATGGGAGGATCACACTCTGAGCCGCTCATGGACCTGGATGAGGACCCACCTTCCCCTTTTATTCTCAACACCCAGCCACATGCCATTCCAAGATCAAAAGCGCCGTAGGTCTTGGGTTTTTAAATACATCAAGGGTTAAAAGACAGTCTTTGGAGCCCTGCTACACCGAACCACTTTCACATGCCAGCAACAGAGATTTAGCAGCTTTTTGCCAGAAGGGTTGGCACATTTTCCAGCCAGGAGCCTACTATTCCCAATTACTTAACTCCAGGAGCCTCCTTTGCTGCCGAATTAGAAACGATGCCCTTCTGAAGCAGATGGTACCGCTTATACTTTTGTACCAAGTCATTCCTTTTGCTACTGCCACCATCCTTGCTTTGTGCGCTGCAGCTATTTAAAAACAATGCCCTCCCTTGAGCTGAGGCTGCTGTTACTGGCCAAACAGTTGTCTCCTACACTAGGGAAAAGGGATTTCTGTGCGGGCAAGGAGATAGGGAAGAGGCACGGCAATGCTGATTCCCAAGCGCACTGGGATGGCATGAGATAGGAGGTATCCAGTTCTCTGCATTACTGTGACTGCTGCACAGCGAGTGCCATCACAGCTGTGCACATTTCTGGGATCCCTCCCAAGACGTGTTGGCCACGAGGAGCTGCAAACCCACAGGCAGCTCTGCCTGCCTGTTCCAATGCACCCCACAAACAGATGTCCCCGTGGCTTCCTAACTCCGAGTGTCACCTGGTGCTGCCTCTGACCGAGCAGTGCCATCCCCAAAACAGAGACAGGGCAAAAATGGATGATACATGTGCCATTAGCAGAACTCGATGCGACTTCTCCCTTTGCTCTACCCAAGACAATGGCACATTGTTGGCAGTTACAGGAACCCGCGTTGGACCCCTTCACACAGAGGCAGGGAGAAATCCCCTGGTTCAGACAAAGGCGACTGCACCAGTGCCTGAGATCACAGCTCTTGCTCGAGAGAAGAAAAGTGACTTTTAAAGATTTTTACTTTTAGTCGAATCCAAACTCGGCTGACGAGGGTTTCGCACATCTCACGTAGCGACAATTCTGATCTTCACACTTTCCACAGGGGGGTTCTTGTATTTTAGAAGCAGCTTTTTGTTTGATAAAGAAACATACTCTGCCGTTACCATGTTAATTATCCTAAACAGACAGTAGGATAGCTGATTTCTTGCAACCAGCCTAGATTATGTCTATTGTAAGAGCACCACCTGGCACTAAGACTGGCTACCACAATGTAAGGCGGCACCAAAACCCACATGAACAGAGAACGAATCCTTCCCAGCCCTGAAATCTTCTGCTCCAAGCGCAGCAGCCAAAAAGCAACTCACTCCACCAAAACAAATACCCTTCCCAACTTTTCAGCACCTTGTCCATTAGCAAACCCTAGCCTGCTCAGGTAAGGGGAACATGACGTGGGAAAGCACGTTTTGTTTTAAACAGCTTTTCAGCTGAATTCATCAGTTCTGGATAGCGTGAATTCCATGCGTTTCTCCTGCCTTTCCCCAGCCCGCTCCTCCTCGCAGGCAGGTACCGCTAACGCAGCTTTCGGTGCGAGGGCGGTGTGTTTGCAGAAGCCTTGGCATTAGCAGACGGCTCCAAACCAGGCATGGATGCAGGAGATTAAGTATCTGCTGCCTGTTACATCTGCCCAAGCTTGGCAGGCAGCCTGGGAGAGTCCATTAATGCACCGGGCTGGGCCGGCGGAGAGGAGGATGTGATGGAGAGGGTGTTTAATCGCACACTGTAATCTCCTCACTGTACATCTGTTAGAGGTAGTGGCTCCGTTTCCTCTCGCTGCCTGCCAGGAAGCAGCCGGGCTTAACACAAACATGTTTGGGTTCAGGAGGATCCTTTGTTCCCAGGGTCAGCAGTGCGGATACGCAGCTTTCTGTGCACAGGGCCAGCCTGGCTAAGGGTGGCCAGTTTACTTTTAGCATCACAATCCTTAGATGTCCTTATTAATTGTCCCAGCACCTAAAGAAGGCAGAAGGGAGAGTTTCACACCCACCTACCACCTTCGTCAGTACTTCTATTGGTACTTGCAATGGATGCCACAGTTTTCAAACACAGCTTAAACTTTTTTTCCACTCCACTGTCCACAGAACATAAATCTCCAAGGTCCAGCTTATCTATCAGGGGGGAAAAAAACAAAAACCCAACGCAAGCAATCAACTTTTCCCTGCCAGTCTCCATATCCTTTTGGCTCCAGCCAGGCTGTTATACACACTGCTGCCAGTGCAGATGCACCAGCTTTCCTGGTTTCAACCCAAACGAATGCCACATGGACAAAAACATCAGATGATACACAGAGATCACAGACCCACTGCCCACAGCATTCCTGCGTGCCCGCTCCTTCTGTAGGAGTTTACACGAAGCCATTTACTGATGGAGCAAAATGCAAAGGGAGGTGGGGAGGCTCAACTTCAACAACAACAGGCAATGGAGCCGGCTGTCGTCACCGCCCTCCAGCTCTCAGTGGTGGCTCTGAGCTGAGTCCAGCGCTCGCCTTAGCTCTCCATATGCTGGTTAATTAAATCCTGTTGCCGCTGTGCCGTGTGCTCCCCGTGTCCCCCCAGGAAGGGCCAGCTGCACACTCCAGCAGTCTCCGCTGATGGCACACATGGGGACGTCGGCTGCTGCGCTCCCCGCTAGGAGCGAGAAGGAGGTAAAGCAGGCTGCGTATCCCTTCGATGCTCGCTGGGACAGAGCCCCAGTGATTGATTCCCTGCTTCTTCCTGCTTTTAGACACACAATAGCGCAGGCTAACCTCAAACAGGCCAAGTTTTACCCAAAAGCAGATGTGAACGCAAGAGTCTTAGAATAGCACCTCAGGGCCAGTCCGTACTGCACTGGTTTAATTAAAGGGCTGCAATTCCCAACCAGACGAGTTAATGGGAAAACAAAGAACCACACAGTCCTCCTCCCCACAAAGTCTCCACTGTCCATACAGCTGCACTGACCTTAACTAAAAATGGATGCAGAAGTAGCTAAATGAATACAACCTTTAAGCATGGATAAGCTCTCATAAGCAAACTCCTTCAGGGCTGTTTCTGGGATTTTCTAAATGTTAAGCTGGGATAAAGAGGCTATAATCCAGCCCGAGACAATCCATTTTGGTGATAGACCCCTCTTTAGAGATGTACAAACACTCAGCATGGGGAAGTGAGCTCACAGCTCTGCAGGTACCTGACCGCCCGGTACTTTCTGCTCCTGGAGCCGCCAGCATCGCCACATGCCACGGGTGACATAGGAGGCAGGTACCAACCTCAAAGGCACAAAATCCAGGCGGCATGGAGAAACAAACGCCATGCTGCGGAGGGGCACTGGGGAGGGAGGAGGTGGGCGCTGGGTGGGCTCGCTGCTCCCCCAGCACGGCTGTTCCCCGGGCAGCGCTGCCGCTCAGCGGCCACCAGCCACACCACAGGCCCTGGCACAGAACGGAGGAGACGGCAGCTAAGAGAAACCAGTGATGCAGAGTTAGAAGCTGGATAAAGAAAACATGCATTTATATCCAACACCCACCGGGAGGGTTGGTTCAAGCTTCTACGGCCATATATTAAACCCCATGACCAAAAGCAATGACCCCACAGCCAATGCCTCCTGTTTCGCATGTTCCTGTTAAATTCAGCATATTGCACTCCCTCCCCATCTTTAAGACACTGGAGATACAAAATGCCCTTCTGCATCCACAAACACGCTGGCAGGCTGGTTCCCATGGTAGTTTGGGTCATCTGCATTAGAATCTAAGAACCAGAAACATGTGGTAACTCCCACCCCACGCTTGCCTAAGTCAGGACGACTATCTCATATCTGTAATTCACAAGCTCCTGAAAAACATACACCAAAGCAAGGTTTTCCCCTCCCCAGAGCTTGACTTTAAAAGGCCAGATCAACTGCTGGTTTGGATGCAGCGGTTAGAGACCTAGAGAGCAAAAATACCTGCAGCTTCACGCAAGAAGTGCTGCTCAGCATCAACGGCACCCTACAGCTGCTCAGAGGGGGAAACTGTGCTAGCAGGAGAAATCGCTCGCTGATCTCGTGCTCACGTACCATAGTGCAACTAGAGTAAGAGAAACAGCTCCTTCACTGAGTAGGGTCATGATTTAATTTGAACTTGTACGAAATGTTAAAAGTTTTTTGTTTTTCCATTATTTGGGATGTTTTGAAAGAAGGAGTTCTGTTTCAAAGCTATTTCCTTCTCAAGCTCCAGAGGCGTCAGGAATGCATTCAGAAGGTCAGTTGCATAGATGAGCACTGGAGTATTTGCATCACACGTTCATCGCACTGGGATCCCTTCCCCTGAACTGAGAAACAAGTGTTTCTCATAAGGATAAGCTTTCCCCACTGAAGTAACGTTTTTCAGAAGCTAGTCCCCTGCCCTGAGCAGACCGATACCGCACGCAGTGCCTCTCCAGCTCAGCACACCGGGAAGTTTGGATATGGCCAGGGTGGACTGGCTTTGTGACCTACCCAGAGGTGATCACCCACCAACCTGAGCCAGCCTGCAGTGCAGGCAGAGCAAACCTCTGCTTGGTCACTTTTTAAAGCCAGGTTAAACAGAGCCTGTGACCTCATGCTGAGGATGTTGTCTAAATCAGTATACCTGAGGTCATAGGGCCCAAAGTTAAAACGAATTCAGTGCATGTTACTGGAAACACATCTGTAGCTGTTAACCACAGTTTTTAGATGTGTTGGATTGCAGATAATAGCTATATGCCTTCCCAGCCAATGTAAATAATTAAATACTAGCAGACTAGTTCCAAGCACTCGGTAGCTGACCCTCTTGCGTCTCCCCGCAATGCGGATTGCCTCACCCCATTCAGCAGAGAGGTCCATGAGGTTATCCATTTAATCCTACACACAATCTGACCCTAAAAGGGATGCTGCTTCCAAGAGCTGCAGCTCTACATGATGAAATCTAGCAGGGCTAAGTAACACAGGCAGCAGCTATGGAGCTGGTGGAAACAACAGACACCTTTAGGAGAGGAAGAGATTTAGATTTCAAGACAAGCAACCTGATTTTTAAAGGATAACTCTGGAAGATCACTCAAGGGGTGGCACCCAAGGACATCAAGAAGGTTAAGGTGTAACAAAGGCAAGGTATCTTATTTGCAGAGGTACCTGCTAACGATGCATTGTAAGACTGAGACAAGGAACAATTACTGAAGTTCATTTTGAAACTCCCCTCTTATATCACCACATGATAAACAAATCTTCCCATCTTCCCTCCCCACCCCATGCTGTCACCACCACCCACCCCCAAGACACAAATCCCTTCCCAGGGCTTTGGGTGGCAGGAACTGGAGAAAGCCTCCTCCAGATCTGTCCTATTTTTCTTGTGGTTCTCTCTCCCCCTACCGTCTCCCGGATTTTATTGTATTACAAAAGGATTGCACGAGGAACTCTGTTACAGATGTCCTCTTCTCCATCAGCAGTTGCGTGCAGACCCAGTTTATTAACACACCTACAGCCGCTTTTAATGAGCCTCTGCAATATAGCAATTTTGATGGTAATTTACCAGCATTAAATGCACTTCATTTCCAATTTACTGTACTCTTGACCTACAGCAGAAGTTAACACTCCAGGTCATTATAACACCAGCAAGGGTTGAGAAAAGGTGAACTGTCTGAGCGGAGCACCTATGCCGATAAATAGCTTTAGTTTAGTTACAAATACAGCTTCAGAAACTGGGCAAGCACAGCTTGCTTTGCTAGGGAAATTAAACCCAAACGAGGGGAAAAACCCAAAGTAAAGTGCTCCTAGCTTTAAACTGGCCACAGTACAACAAAAATAAATAAATCAAAATGTTGGGGAACTAGCTAGGATAAAGAAAAATTAAAGCAAAGCGATACCTGGCCTCTTTGAAACTTCAGAAGTTCAGATGATTTATTGTTTTAATGCCTATGTGGTACAGTTACCTCGTACCTGCTGCTCGCCACAAGAGCTCAGTGCAGACGCTAAGAGAGCTTTGCAGCCCCTGAACCGAACCACAGCTACAAGCCTTTCAACTATAGTATTTATAGCTATAGTATTTATGGCAGATAAACTGAAAACGGCCCTCTGAACTGCTAACCTCCATCTTCCAAATTCACCAACGTGACAATGAGTCATCTGCAGCTCATTTGCTATGCTAAAATAAGCTAGCGGTAAAACCAAAGCCCATGGTCCGTACCAGCAGACTGCTGAAACTTCCCGTCAAGAAAGAGCGCCGTGTGGAATTGAAAAAGACAAAACCACTGAGAAGTGCAGCGTGATGGAAGTTTACACCTGAAGCTCCAGTGCAGATATCCACTGAATTTCCTCCCGCGCCACAAAAGCTATTCAGATGCCTGTTCAAAATAATAATAACGATAATAAAGATATAAGCAAATGAGTACCCACCAAAATAAAAGCAAAGTACTGAAAGCTGACCAGGGCAATAGACGTGCCAGTAACTCCCCAGTTCCTCTTTCAGAGCTCCCAGATGACGCTTCCATTCCCTCCTGCACCTAAAGCACCCACCAGCCCAGCCTAACACCAGCTGTGCCAGGGTTTCTGTTTGGTGCAGAGGCGGCAAAGAAAGCTCAGAACTGCAGCTTGGGGTGGTTTTTCAAGCCCTGCTAAGGCTGTTTGGCCCTGCAGCTTTAGTAGATGTAACACGCCTCCCCAGGGCTACAGGGAGCAGGCAGACACGGGAAGGAGATGCAGTGAGACAAGTGATGTCCAAAACCATCGGGGCACAGGCTGCAACGATCAGAAGTATTTCTTACTCAAAGCACACCTTGCAAATGGGGGAGAATCACTAGCTTCAGCCCTTGCCAGGGGCACGCTGGCACATCCCACAGGTTACTGCACCAGCACCATGTGCATCAACAGGGGTATTCTGCAGGCAGGATCGTATCAGCCTCAAGGCTTGGAAATAACAGAGGAATGCCCAGTGCACACCCTGCAAAGACACCAGCCCCGCCAAGGAGCATGGCAGAGGGGATACAGCCACCTGAGGCCACCACCCAAAGTGCCTGCTTACCCTCAGACCAGTCTAATCTTGACCAAAGCCGATCAGCCACCTTAACTCCTGAGGCAGGACGGGCAGGTTAATAGCAGTGGTGCTGCAATATCCTGCCAAACGAGGGTAGCTCAGGACACATTTGTCTTCTAATTAGAAGAGTTGTTTAATCTGTAATTTAATTTTCATTTCAATCATATATTCCCTTTCCATTATTTTTTTTTTTTAAAAGTCATAGAAAAATGTGGGGCTTGGAAATGTTTTGGAGTAAGGGGAAAACCACCTCAGACCTGCAGACTTGGAAGCTAAACTGAGTTAGTAATTCCAAGGGCAGCCTCTCCACCTGCACCAGCTCTGAACCAAAAGCTGGTAATCCAGCAAGACAGGCTCGCTTCCTCACAATCGTGTGAGACTGGGCAAGAGGCAGGGAAAAAGAGACAGAAAATGTCTTGAACACGTGTTCGAGGTCCCAGCATCGCGCAGAAGACAGCCCATCGCTGCGAGATGGGAAGTGCACGCTGCAACCCTCTGCGCTGTGAAATCCCAAGGCAAGCAGTTCCCTTTGTTACAAACACTGATCTCAAATACCGGTTCCCCTCTTTTCCCCCTGCTTCACTAGAACGGTGTGCTTGCTTAGGTGCTCAACTATTTGCCTACAAACCAGAGATGTTACAAGCCTGTTTTCTATAAAAGCCAAAAAATGTCCAAGCCACCTCATCCCCAGGGATCCGTCTGAGCCCCAGCAGTCATTCCCAAGTAGCAACAGTCATTTCTGCCACCACCCAAGCACAATGACAAAACAAACCGGAATATTTCACAGTGGATCGCCGACGTCAACTCAGTTTTGAGGGGAGAATCCTGGCTGGTTCAGGAGAAGGAAAGCCATCCTACCACCTCAGGCCACCGAGGAAAGCGGCTGCTGTTGCAAGATGGGGGGGGGGGGGGTCCACCGGTCACCTGTACCACACGCAGACCATCTCCCTCTTCCTACACCCATACGGCAAGAAAAAAAAATATAAAAGAACTGCAAGGATGGAGCACTTTGGTATGGCCAAACGTAGGTAAGGATCAAGAGTGGTGCTTTGGGGGTTACCTTATCAAAAGGGTGGATTATTAAGTTATGCTGTATGTGCAGTTCCTCCAAAAGGATTAAGTATGATACCCTCAGAGGGGTATGAACCACGGACAAAAATGCAGAGTGTGGGATACCGAAAGATTAAATCAACAATTTTGGCAGCACAAGGAAGGTATTTAGAAACAGGCCTGCTTTCGGCCATTTCCCCAGCCCCTGAGCAGCTCATAAATCCTATTCTTATTTTCTTGGTACTTCTATTGTAAAGACAAGGAGAGGAAGGAAAAAACAAAAGTGCGATCACAAATACATCATTGTTAAAACAGAGTTGAAGAATATGCGGATGCTACTGAAATCTACTTCCAAAATGCTTCCCCAACAAGTGGGGAAGCGTTTAGCTCCTACTCACCAGTTAGCAACCCTGGGGAAGAGGCTTTCCATGTCAGCAAACCCCGCTGCCCTTCCTACAGTCAACCACCAAGGAATGGAGATCTTCAAAACACCTTTCTCCAAAACAGAAGCCCCAGCCGCACACCCACAATGGAAGCAGTGATCTGGTGAGGGGTGGCTGGAATTAAACACGAGATCTGTAACATACTGAGATGGATGCATAAGGCCATGTCCACTGCTCTCACTTCAAAGGTCCGATTTGTTTGTTCAAAAGGTGCAGGTAGGGAAATAACAACCAGTCAGACCAGGGTAAGAACGGTTTTTCGGCTGCCTGCCCGAGGGAAGAGCCGGGGAGCCTGTAAATGAACCATTTTGTTTAGGTCAGCAGCTCCTGAAAGCGAAGGAGGCTCGTGGACATCCCGGGAACACCACAACATCCCTAACCAGTTACTCCCCACTCCCCCCCGCCACTCCCCCCAGTTTCAGAGCTCAAGTGCTGAATATGAACCGAAACTAAAGCAATCAGCCAACAGATTTTGCAGGGCAGAAACACAAGCTGTACCACTCAAAAACTGAGCCGTTTAACCGATTGCCAAATGACCCATTTGCATTAATGTCGTGAAACAGGATATGAAGCACTTCGCAGCAAGAAAAAGGAGATTCACCTTATTAGAAAAATACTTTTAAGGTTCAAAAGTATTTTGCAGCCATGGATGATTTGTAAAAGATGTTATTGGCTGACAAAGCTGGCTTTTGGCTTACTAACACCATCAAAAATTACCACCCAGAGGGACGTTACCTGCTCTCAGCTAACGAGAGAGCCAGTGCCATGCATCAGGGACAAAGACTGTATCAGTTGCTGCAGAAAACTGCTCTTTAGGGTTCAGAAAGAAAATTATACTGAGACATCCCCAAGAGGCCAAGAGAGCCCCCCCCAAAAGGCCAACAGATCTTGCTTGGTGTAAAAGACTGAAGGTGATAACCAAAAGGAGTGGGTATTGTCCTTCGCTTATCTAGGTTCAGAGTCACCTGGACTCAGACTATCTGAAAACCATCTTGGGTTTGGAGCAGATAAACTTCTCCCTGTGAAATGAAGGAGAGCCACAATTCCTAGTTGCTGTCTTAAGCAACAGGACTGAGAACCTAAGGCACCCCTCAAGCAAACAAAACCAGCACCTCCAGGTAGATGTTGTAACTTGGTTTATTTTAGCCTAGAATTTACCATGTCGCAAATCACCTCCCCACCCATTCAGAGCGGGTAAGACCAGCCCCTTCCCCCTGCCTGACTTCTCGCTTCCACTTCTGACCCAGGATTTTATTGCAAAGGGAAACCAGCATTATTGGCCATAAAAGGCAAAGACCCATCTGTCACATTTCTGCAGAGTGGAGTCAACAAGGAGGAACTTCAGCGACTTCCTTAAAACTCCGGAAACACCAAAGGCCACTGCCATCTCCCCTGTCAGGATTAAAGGGTTTTTCTCCCACTTCCGAGAGGGATGCACATGGGCAACGACAGCAGACAGTGGAGAAGAACAGATGTCTCATTTTAAAAGCAGACAAAAGGAGAGGGGAAACAAAAAAAAAAAAAAAAAAGGCAGAAGCAAACCGGCAAGAGTCAGGCAGTGTTCCGGGAGCTCTGCCCTGGGCTCCCACGTGTGGTCCGGGAAGCCGCTGTGCAGGCACCGCAAATGCACGATGCGCTGTTATACCAGGTGACCCAATGTGCTCCTTTCCACGCAACCCGACTTACATATCTGCAGGAAAACGATGCTTAGCAAGCTGAGAATTTAATTTAAATCAGGAATGTGTTTGGCCTTTTAGTCATTGCATGTTTATGTTTGCTTAACAAACCCCTACGTTTCTTCCATCAGATAATCCAAATTCCTGAGCTTAAAATGCAGACAAGTTCAATCCAAAAATAAGAGCAGTCAGAAGGGATTTTATTCAGGAACAGTAATTTTGCTTTTATGCATTTTTTTATTAAATGGAGAAGTACTCTCTTCCCTTTACACCCTTAAACACATACTTACACAAAGATGAAGGCCAAGTGACCCTCCACCGGCAATTGCTTGCTGGTTGCCATCCGTGCTTTACACCTCGCACTTCAGCTGCATCAACAACAAAAGCCGCCAGAACAATTTCATTTTTTGTTGGGCACTAGTTTCACTTTCAGAAACACATAAAACAATGCAGCAGTTATTGGGTGGAAACCACAAAGCTGATTATGACTCCAGAAGTAAAAATGAACCCCAGCTTCATTTTGTCAAGTCTTATTAAGGGAGATATGTCTGCACAATGGCAACTGGGGAGAAAAGTCAGTGTAATGCTTGTTGGGCACATTAAGATCCCAAGATATCTTCTCCTGTAGGTTTTTGGGAGGAGGTTGCTATTACTGAGGAAACTACATAGTCTGAGCTTTATGTTAAAAGACATTTTAGAGAAAGTAAAAGAATTACCACTTTGCACTCACAAATGCATCCAAGTTTCTTCCCTGCTGTGGTTCCCACATGCATGACTGGTGCATGCCCCTTCCCCAGTACCAGCCCCTCAAACCGGAAGACTTCCAGCAAGAAGGGAGCCAGACAACACCGAAGGATCTATGTTCTTCTCCTTTATACCGAAGGAAATACTGCTCTATCCCACACCAGACCTTAGGACAAGCTGCTTCACTCTGGGCATCTCCCAAACGTCTCCAATTGCTCTCCAGCAAAAGTCCCACCAGTTGAGCACCCAAGACCACTTCCAGTATTTATCTTGAGTTTGGTTTAGCCTTGTTCAGGTGCATAAGCTTTACCTTTGGTCACACACACACTACAACAGAGTACCTTCGTGGTTCGGTGTGGCAGCTTAGATGTCGTCTGGGCAGCCAGAGTGCGCAGCTGTTGAGACCCTCAACCCTCTCCCCCTTCTTTTAATATATAAACACTACTGTTTGACTTGCCAGGAGCGCAAAGAGGATACACTGTAACAGAAAACCCACAAAAATGTCACTTTTTGGCTTTGGTTGCCAATCTGGAACCTCTACCTTGGAAGAACAGCTTTTCAGACCAAGCCTGAAAAACACCCCATCTCAGCCTCATTACTGGACAGGCAAACAGGAAAAAAGTCACCTTCCTTAAGACAAAATAAACCACCAAAATTAAACAGAGATCAAATAGACATCACACAGCTTTAGGCTGCAAGGTTTCTTCGGGTGTATTCTTTGAACCATATTCTTCTTAAATCAGATCTTCACGACCCACTAAGCGTTTGGCTGGTTCTGCTAAACCCGATGTGGATGTCTGCTTGCAAGCCAGGCAGTGGACTGTTAACTATCCCAACAACTTCTAGTGCCAATTTATTTTATGAAGCAAGACCCTCAGCACACATCACAGTCAGAAGAAAAAAAAAAAAAAAAAAAAAAGAAAAAAGCAAGCACAATACCTTGTTTTACTGAGGGTTTTTTTTTTTTTAATGCAAAATCCCACAAACCTTTTTTGACATGAGACAGCTAAAAATAACTCATCCTGAAAAAGTCCTGTTATTTTTATACAGTCACAAGAATCACTAGATTGCTTCTCATTATCCCATCCTTCCTTGGAATTTCTATTTGTGCTCAACAAGACACAACAGGCTGCGACACCAGTGCAATCATCACACATCTTGAATTACAGGCAACTGCCTAAGTTCAGTTTCTCCTTGTGAACAGTTTTGGAAGAATGACAGTTTAAAAAAAGCCTGTTTAACTGGGGCCTTTGGAATCTATGTCGAAAAGGCACAAGCACACAGCAGCTAGGTGCCAGATAAAAGTAGAAGCAGATCTTACGCTGGCCATACTTGAAAACAAAACTAGTCTCTAATACAAATTCACCACAGGATTAGAAATGTTCCACCTGAACAGGATCAACAAGGAGATTCCTAAAAAGCCCCTAGAGCAGGACTAGGTCTATTGGACGTCACTATTTTTTCCTGTAAATACATCCTTACTGCTTCTGGCTTCCAGGGAACGTTTACTTTGCCCCAGAGAGAGGTAACACAGAAGAATCTGCTCTAGGCACAACAGAAATATAAATAGTTAGCCATCTGCACTGCGCCTGACTGTACCTGACCGGCAGCTGCACCTTCGCTGGTAAGCATGCTATCAGCGCACCATCCCAGCTCTCCCAGTATCTCCCATAGTGCGAGTCAGCAGTCAGCTATTACTGGAACTCATTACTGCATGTCCAAATATTTGCATGGAAAACTTGCTGGACGCTTACTCATAGGATGTCTGGCTCCTGCCTGATCTTCTTAATGTTCCCTCAACACCCCAAGGGGAAGAGCATTTCCAGAATCAGCACCTACAGCCCCATGTTTTTCTAGCAAGCTGCACCTACTTGAAGCTAGAATTCACACCATATTTCAACTGCTATTATTTTATACTTCCTTTCCCCCTGCCCCGCCTTTGAAAAATGCGATGCTTTTATCTGAAGAGTAATCTCTTGCAATTTGTATTGTCATGGCAACACAGCTCCCTCCCCTGCCCCAAACCCTGTCCCCAGTCTCATTGTGTTCGTTACCAGACGGGCACGCAGCACGCTGCATACAGATGAACGGCACCTCTCCAAGTGGTCTCAGACCTCCTCTCCCTGCAGCTGTACTGACACAGCTCCCGCGATGGGGGTACAGTAAAACTCTTTCCCCTTCTCCTGTTGCAACTAAGTCAAATTTCTCTATTCAGACAGAGAAAGAAGCTTTGTTAGTACGCGGCATTTTTGTAGTACGTACAACTACACAAGCTGGAATGAAGAGACCAGGTTCGTAATGAGTCTGAGCAATACAAGAAAAAAAAAAATTTAGAGCAGGTGTAAGAGGGTTTTGCCAAGGCAGCTTGGACATACTGGTAAAGAAAAAAGGGAAGATCGCTCCACAAAGGAGCGTACTCAAGAACAGGGCTCTGGAGCCCTCTTATGGCAGCTTGCTCTCAGGTTCCTCGGAGCAAAATCCCACATACGCCTCGTAATATCTCTGTGTAGACAAGGATGCAATGCCATTGAGATAGGGTGGGAAAGAACATTGTTTGGCTGGGCCTGAGCTTTGATAATGCAAGTGTTGAAAACCCACACTTCCAGCTCCTTCACTGCTCCCGACGAGTGTGCAAAGACTGGGCAACCCCCATGTTTAAAAAGGGTGACAGAAGACAGCGAGACCAACCTCCTCCAAAGCCTACATATTGCTTTAGGACTAGAAACGCATGGGAGCTGCTAAGAAAATGGCTAAATCTACTGCTCCAGTACTAACCACCACTCCACAGGGAGCCCAGTGCCACGCCAGAAGGCCAGACTGGATTCACGCCAATCCTTCCTTGACTTCCACAGGCCAGCAAGGTCTGATAAAGCTCAGTTATCAACAGGTCAGAATCTCTGCCCAGCAGACACACAGGGAGCATGCAGGGAGGAGGCAGCTTGCTGCTAGCAGGGAAAAGCACAGCTGCTGGGCTCCGAAGGGGTTACAAAGATTCAACAGCAGGGAAATATTTATGGAGAAAAGATGCTGAGCTCTGCATGTTTCCCAGGCTGGAGATGGTTTTAATTTACCTCTTGCAAAGGCTGTGATTATTTGCTGCTGGTTTTTGTTGAAAGCAACTATTTCAGGCTCCCTTGCTCCCTCTGGTGCCACAGCTCTGCAGCCCATTCAGAAAACCACTCCCCAAACCCACACCAACTACAAGAAATGCTGCTTTTTTTCCCTGCTCTGGGACAGAGGGGGCAATATTTATAAGCATTAGCAATTACCACAGCCTTGCCAGGCACACAGCATTCTTTGACTATAGCACACTAACAACATTACAGATCTCTCCTAGAGTTCAGATCTCCAGCCAGGAAGAGCATCCTTTGCTTCTTCCAACAATCCCCTTCCGAGACCAGGCTCTGCCTGACTTCAGCTGAGCTGCAGCATCCACCACGCTCCTCCCTCGGTTTTCCTCCACAGCTGCCCCCGAGCGCACGGTTCTGGTCAGTGTTGACATGCTGCTACGAAAATCTTAGTTTAGACCTTTTTATAAGCACAAGAGATTTTAAAACTAGGGAAGTATCCTCACCATTAGCTAGACTGGACTTTGGCAGCTGATCATCTTGGAACTAGACGTACCCTCGGGGAGGAAGCTGTACCTCTTTAGTCCTCTCGTGTCACTCCCCAAACTCCAGAAACCTGCACAGCTCCACAGACAGAAAGGAAAAAACCTTCACCACGATTAAAACTATCATCTCCCCACCGATACTGCCTCCCCAGGCATTTACCACTTTGCTGTATAGCTCTTCTGCTTCTTTCTTCCAGCCTCAAGCTGCTCCTCCTCTGCTTTGTCTTTGTGTTTCTTGTTCTTTCTCTTGTTACAGAGTTGCTGTACGATGCTGCTAGAGCACTGAGGGCAACTAAGACACTGGTCCTTGTCCCCCCTTTTCAAGCTGCAGTTGGCTCCTCTCCCCATCCCCACCTGGGGGATGCCACACATCTGGGCACACAGCTGCCCAGCCCCTGCATCCCCCCTGCACCCTCACTAACGCCACCGCAGCAGCCTCCCCAGCCTGGCAGAATTCTTTCTCGGCCCCCACGAGCAAGGTTTCCAAGTTCTCCTCATAAAGCACCTACCTCACTTCAGTTTCGAATTAACATGAACCTCGAAGGGAACCATAAATATTTGCCTGGATTTTCTGCTAATCTTGCTATGACATAGCTATTAGGATTACTGGAGTGCGGCTTGATAAGCAATGGGGTGGAGTGCTGGAGTGTTTCAGGAGATGACAGTAACATCTTGCTGTATTTTACGGATGTGGATGCCTCTGTGACCTGCGCTAATCCACTTGGGAAATTACTATGAGAGAATAAAGTCTTAAAATATGAAGCGGGAGGTGGAGTGCTGCAAAGCGGAGTTTAGTTCCAGAGCAGCCTTTTCTAAGTATATGCATAAACATCCGTATTCAACACCAAGTGGAGTCACAAACAGAAACGCACAGAGAAGAACCCAGGGCAGGACCTTCCCGCTTGCCTACAGCCACGTCCATGGGGCTGGCAGGAGAAATCGAGGAACCCTGCTTCATAGCATAACCCTTCTCTCAGAATACACATACAGAACCAACTACCCCCAGCCTGGAACAAGAGTCATTTAATAAACCACCCTGCCCAAACTCAAGGATTACCTATCTTATAAATGAGGATACAACTCAATCTGAATTTAGCAATATTTATTATGAATGATAAAAGGCAAGTAAACAGCGCTGGGTGCGCGGGGAGTCTGCGCTCCACCAACACGCACCCCTATACAACAACACGTTCCCTTTTACGCTTGTTGTGCTAATAAATATTCATTGCTGTACCTGGAAACGGCATGGCTATTCAGATTAGTTCTTGACATAGGCGTACCTTTCCTTGTGCCTGCGTGCTTAACGTTGAGGGTCCCTTTGGTGGTCGTCGGGGATGAAGTTAGAGGTCTTGCTCACTTGTCCTCTTTCTCACCCTGAAGAGCTGACTTCTTTCTCTTACCATACAAGGTGATTCGTTCAATACAGCAAAGCTCAGCTAAATATTTCACAATACCATATCCACATGGCTACTCCTAATGCAAGCAACCATTTCCTGCACCTGTTTCCCGTCTGTCACTCTGCCCCCCTGCTTAGTCTACTCTGGTTTTCCATTCTTCTGTACCAATCATCCAATTGACACAAGTTATTACTCCATGTATCACACCCACAACCCTTTTCATACAGACCTCTTACACCTCAGTATCAAGATGGTGCTAGTTTTCTCCACCAGCATAATTAGCATGACACTGGGTGGTGCCACTAGAAGTCCACCTAGAGCTGTGTTTCCAGCATAGGAAGGTGGAGGGCAGGTGGGAAGCACTTTGTGGACAGGGCAGCCGTGCTGCTCCTGCATGCTGCGCTCCCTGGGCCACCGACTTTCTGCACCACCGGTGGCACTACATCTAAAAGCTCTCTCATTTTTTTTTTTTTTTTCCTTGAGTTTGTACCTTGGCCTTTGAATCACACGTGCTCCAAGGTTGTCTCTCCCCTGGTAGTGCTAATTAACACACTACACAACCCCTAGGAGAACATTACCTACTGAATCCAGGCTACCACTTCTTGCAGTTCTTTGGCTCCTTGGCTGTCAGCCAGCTGTCTGTTCACACCTAGCCTGGCTTAGCCTGGACAATCTAGCTGAATCACAGCTTGAAATGGTGGGGCTACAGCTTGTAATGATGTGAAAGCAATAGGCTTCAACCCAGAATGAAGCCAAAAAGTGACCATTAAAGTAGGGAGTCCTATTAAAAGCATCTATTCCCTCTATCAAAAATTCCCTTAAGTCTAAAAATCGCCCCCCTCCTCCTTCTTAAACAAGATATCCAACTTGATCCAAAAGCTCCAAGCTGACTCGAAGCACAGGTTTTCAACAAGCTTTACCATTTAGACTCTTAATACCATCTCATCATTACTTGTTACATTTAAGATGTTGCATACATCTCTGAAGGTGTACATTTACAGACTCACCAAGTGAATTCAACATTTCTCCTTATGGAGTTAGCTTTAACATCTTACCATAAGGCACGATTTCTAGACCGCAGAGAATATTTTAAAACTTTTTCTAACCTTCCCATCATTCTTGATCAAGAATCAGAACAAAGCACTTGGTGTCACTAATGCCATAATATAAAGAAACTACGATCCTTCTCTGACTCTACATGCCCTGGCATACAAGTCCAAGGACTACAGCAGCTTTCCTGGTAATCGCATTGCTTGCTTTCACCTCCCCGTGATGATGTGAGGTACCTGGAGGAACTATCCACTCCAAATTTTTAGACTAGCATCTGTCACCAAGCCCATAGAATGCAGAAAGGCAGCCGACTGATACTCCACACAGAAAGGCACTCTGAGCAGAAAGCAATCTGGAGTAACGCATGCAAACAGATCACGGGAATTTTGCATCTTCCTGACAACTAGTTGTAATGAGTCCATGTGGGAGACAAGTCAGAGGACCTCAGTCTGTTTTGATACAGCTGTGCAGTTGCACAACTCAGTACATACAAGAACAGTCCACCCAATATGTTGAGTAAATACCTTTCGGCTTTACGTAGCTAAATCAGCCAGGCCAGCCTTTCCCCCACACCCTCCAACTTCCCAGCGCCTTTGGGTTCCTTAGGGTCAGGGCTGTTCATCCAGTCTCACAGGCAATGAAAAAATTAGAGAAAGGGTGTATAGGAATGGTAGGGGAGTGCGTATGTGTCGGCACACACATTAACATCAACACTTGCTTTGGCAGATACCTTCTGGGCACTGGAGATGACAAGATATGCATTTTTGTTAACAAAAAAACCTGAGGAATAATCCTAAATTTCAAAATTAACAATAACTGATTGGTGTCTTAGCCATGGCAACTTGCCACATACAAACGGATGCAGGCGAAGGATAACATGTCTCTTACTCAGCAGCTACTTCATTCCCATTTAGCTTCCAGGGCTCACAGGAGGGAGCAGAAAAGCTTACAGCTAACACACAGTGGCTTTTGCCTGATCAGGTCATCTCATTCCTCACCCAGGCTCTGCTTGCAGCTGGACTTTAAGGCTGCCCTTTGCAGCGACAGAGATTTGAGCCAACTGCAATGTGAGAAAGCGTGTATGCTTCTACGCATCTGGCTGTGCACAGCTATCGCTTGCCAGCCATCTTCCTCAGGTACGTGTCACCTACGTAGGGACTGAGATAATTGGTTTTATACTACACGTTTTAATTTATCCACTTACAGAGGTAAAGCATAGGGAAGGCAATTGCAAGCGTCCCAGCAACACATCACAGTTCAAATTTCAGACAAGGAACCTGATCCACATCTTTGGTGAGTACCCAGGGCTTCTACCTGATCCGCAGGGGATCACCTGCATCTCTCCGTATGACCATCGCTTTTCTTCATTTGCATGCTTTGAGTTTAATACAGCACTTGGGTCAGGAAAAGGAAAGTAAATACATTTATCAATAAGGCACTGCCTTCTAAAAGAGCCGTGTGTGTTTTTTAGATCAGGGTCAGCTTTGACTAGGTAAAGAGTGCTTTGCTTTTAGAGGACCAGCTCAAAACAGCTGTGTTGTCTCCTATGCAGAACATGGCTTAATCTGGCAGATTGAGATGCTCAGTAAAACTCATTAATCTGTTACCACTTTCACCCACCCACAAAAATCCCAGTGGTCTGAAGTCATGGTTTTCTGACACAAATCTAGAAATCTATAGCTTATAGAACAGCTGCAACCAGAATAAAGTTCCAGTAAGAGAGAAATGCTTCATTTAATTACATGGGTAGTTCAGAATTATTCAAGACAGGGATCTCTTACAGTAAAAGAAATTTGCGTCTGAAAGTATCTCCATGCCTGTTTGTGGTACAAACTGGAAGTTACCTAACAACTCCTGCAAAGCGCTCCTCCACTCCACACACCTGAAATCCAGCACAAAGGACTAAAGCCACAGGATAACAAAATACTCCAAAAAGAAGCTTTTATCAAAAAATACCCCAGCTTTCACCTGCCGACAGAACAGCTACAAAACCAACTCTTGTTCACATAACTCATCTAACTATCCTCTACCCCAAACATGGGAATGGCGAAGACCAAGGCTGAAAACAACAATTATAAAGCCCAGAAGCTGGTGAGCTGTTGTTAAGAGCTGGTTGGTGGCGTGCCTATCTCCATATCTAGAAAGATTCAATGCGTTCATTCTGGGAGGTCAAGAGAAACTAAATATAGTAGTATGCTACCAGCAAACACCCAAACTGGCATGGCTTCCCAGCTACCTGAAAGAGCCATCCCTCTCTTCGCAGGCCATCCCACAGCTGCAATCCTTTCCCTTCTTTGGGGAGAAGATGTCATAGGGAGGTGCTTTCAGGTTTTACTTACATGGGTAATTGCATACACAAACTTTAGGACCGAGGTAATGCAATAACACTCCTCTCTTGCCCCACTCAGGGGGATCATCTGGCTCTTTCCGAATGTTTTTTTTAAGCCTGACATCTGCTTGCAAATAGGAGGCAGCATCCTAGCTTCATGTGCCAGGAGCCAAGGCATCTTAGAGCAACTACCTCTTAGCAGAGCAGAGACATCATCCAAGAGCATCTGTTTTGTTTTAACCTTTGCCCTTTAAGGAGGGCCCAGAAAGGAAAAAAAATCCCAAACCCCTTCCAGCTGCAGACTGGCTTTGTTGGTATGCATGAGGCTGGATATTGTGGCAAAGCTTTTCAATACAGAAAAAGCCTTGGGGAGGGATGCTCACCTCCCTGTTTCTGAATGGCATCTCTGCCACTAACAGTCCACAGATACAGTGTTTTAAGCAGCAACCCTGAAGACAGCCTCCAATTTCAACCCGGCTTTGAGATTTAGCTTAAAGGCATGCATGCACCCAACACAAAAAATGAGGTCAAAGAAGCTTCTTTTGAAAAATAAATAGAGCAATACAGCATTTTTTCAGATTAGCTTCACAGAGGATAAATCACTGCACAAATAAAACCACCTTATCTTGCTGGCAAATGGTATGTTACAATGTCCAGCTTTACAGGAAATGGTTGGTTTGGAGAGTAAACTAACTTTTGTCTAGAAAAATGCTGTTCTTTACTTTTTACAAGGTTTTGTTTTTTTTTTTTTTCCAAAAAACCCACATACAATCTTCAAGCAGCACCAAGCCTGCTTTGCCTCCTGCTTCTTGACGCTTTCCTAGATGCCTCGGAACTTCCTAGCAACCTCGCTGCAGGAATACGATCCATCTCCTTTTACCAGGAGGACAACTTGTTTCAAACAAGATCCCAGCTGGCCTCCTGCCATTCCCCAAGTCAGTGGGATGCAGTAACTGCGGGACCCCACAAACGCGATGGGGACGGTGGTGAAGCAGGCAGGGCTTTCCCAGCGCATAGAGGTAAAGCTTTCCTGCAACCCTCTGTTTTCTGCCTCTGTTTGTCCCTTCTAGAGTCAAAGACTAAGAGCACCCGGTGAGAAAAGCAGCCACCGAACAGCTAACGGGTGGTTACAGAAACATCGCTGGCTGCGGGATCCAGCAGCAGCTCTGCCTGTTCAGTATTTTGGCACTGATTTATGACAAGTGTACTCGCGTTTCCATTAGCCATGGCTTTCTCTGTTGACCCCTCAGCTCAGAGAGACAGACTCGGCATTAAACTCCCATCAGCTTTCAGTACCACTGACCTCATCCCCAAAACTCGCAGCAATGCTTTACATCAGACGGAGCCGACGCATTCCATTAATGCTCCCCTGACTCAGGGAGACATCTGCTCTGTTTACACTGGTAGCAGTATGGAGACCACTTAAGCATCACCTCTGCTCCCCGAGCCCACAGTGGGAGGAGCAGACACACATGGGCCAGGCCCTGGACCTCCTGGCCCCCAGCACGGCGACCTGGCCATTAGTTATTCGACAGGGCAGAGGTTGCTAAAACCATCAAGGCGCAGGAGAGGTGTTACACGGTAGCAAAGAAGGTGGTTTCCTTCAGGCTAGAAGTGCAAGCTTGAGGGAGGTATCTGTGCTGACTCCAGCTGAAGACGAGCAGGTTGATTGGAAATAAGGAAGGATTAAAGCATGACAGAAACTCATGATTTTTTTTTTAACCCCAATGGTTTTACAGATTCATCTGGATACAGCTCATTAATGCAGGTTAGAGATCACACATGGAGGGTACCTCTCTGTGCCACCTCTCCAAACGCACATCACTGGGGTGCTGGGTGCCCAGCCCACCCTTGCACCCCTCCGGCCCCACGGCCAGGGCAGGGGTACCCACAGGACGGGTTTTCCTACAGCAATGGGAAAAGACCAGATACCCTCCTGAAAGCAAAGCACACTTCATCCAAACTAACACCCCCCAGCCCCCCGAACACACCCCAGGCACCACCTTACCCAGCACAGCTTACCGGCAGCTGCCAGCATCTTACAGAGAAAGCCCGACAGCTTCGAAATACCTGTTCACATAGGGGATGCTTATGTATCTATACCACAAGCCAGGCAGATACAGCAAGGCTCCACCAGATCAAGGGGATGCTCCTCCATATTTCCCCAAGGATTTCTGACAGCTAAGACCTCCAAAAGGCAAAACACTAAACCACTTGTTGCTCCTACTGCCCCAATGTTAGATATGCACTAAATTAACCCGTGATGTCTTCTGTTGCTGCTGGAAGCTTTCTTTTCTATTAACCATCTAGTCCAGGCTGTAATTGCTAACAAGCCTGTAAGGACACATAAAAGCATACAGTGGCCTTGGGATATCTGACAGCATCTGCCACAAACAGAGATAGAGTGTAACACATGCGGGGCATTCAGCAGCGGTTGTTTTTATCATAATGAAGTCAGGAATGTGATCAGCTGTTTCCATCACTGTTTTGCTGGTACATGGATTTGCTGCATTTTAGATTTTTGCCCTTCTACAGAGCTTTGCAAAGCTTGGATTATGAGTTGCACAACCGTTAACAAGAGAGGACCACAAGACGACCTTGATTCTCACAGACGTCTTCGGCACTAAAACCACTATTCAAATGCCCCTGCAAACAAGCAAGAAATCCACACTTAAAACACCTGTTTTTTATTTTGTTCTCTCCCCACCCCCCCCCCCAAACCTGCATGCTAATGAAGGCTGGTTTGATTTGGGCTGTGGCATGCAAGTCAGTTAACTTAACCCCACTGAGCCTGACTGTGATGATGGGTATTGGGGTGGGAGAAGAATAAAAACTGTAACGCTCCCTTTTTTTTTGCACCTCACTCCTGGTGTCCAAGGTGTCGGCAGCCCACAGCTTTGCCAATTCCACTGCAAAGCTAAGACAGCGACTTTAAGAAAGCGTTTTTATCTAATTGTCTTTCAACTAAAGAGATAAAAAAACCCCGAATCAGTAGAAGAGGAAGAAGCTGGCACTGAACAAGACAATTCAAATTGTCCCTTTTCAGTTCCTTAATTCACATGTTAGGGGATAGCCACAGCTGGGAATTTCAATCTCTGGTGCAATTACAGAAAATTAAATTCAGGGAATGAGGCCTTATGCACTCAAAGCTTCATTAACCCTGTTGCCTTTTAATTAAATACGTGCACATGAAAATTTTGGACAGAGAAAGTATTTGCCTTACCAACAATGTGCGGTTTTAATGGCAAATCAGTACTTGCCTTTTAAAAAGAAAAAGAATACCGAGGTCATAAACTCCAGACCTTTCCACCTCCACCATGGCTTTATTAAATATGTGGTAGAAATTATTGCCTACCATCAGGTCCCGCTTGACGAGAACGCCCGCTCTCCCTCAAACGCCCTAAACCGCACCAGCAAAGCTCTGCTTTGGGTTCACTTCAAGATAACAGGCGGCCCCACCAACACCATGGATAAAACACGAGCCAGGATTTAAGAGCCCTACACTTTTGATCAGTTAGAGAAATAAAGTTGGCTAGCTACAGCAGGACAGATTTTTTTTTTAGCTCGCGGAGAAGAGATTAGAGTAGCCAGTCTCTCTTTGAAATACTGTTCATCCTTACAAAAGGCTCAGGCAGGCGCCAAAGGCAGTGTGTGACGAGGACAGTTTAAAGGATAATCTTTGAAAGGGGATATTGTCAAGTCTGCCCAGCCTAAATATCCAGCTCGCTTTGTGCGAGTTACCACCTGACTTGCGAGGGAGTCACGCTGCTCATGCGCTGGCCTCCCGGCTTTGTCGAGAATATCAGTGAAGCACGCTACTAGTGCCTCTGGATGCACGACCGCCTAGCAGGGACCGAGCACAAATTGCTTTGCTGCTCCCCCATATTCATCCAAAAGCAGTGTCACCCAACTGATGCACGCACAGGTGGTCACCATACTGGGACCAGCAACACAGAAAGGGAAGAAACACACAGGCCCTTCCCCCGTCTCCAGGAGACTTCTAAGGCATCTGCCACCTTGAACCAGCCATATCACCCAGACATGCTCTCATCCCCTCATGACTAGCAGGCAAATTTATACCTCTGGGAGAGATCAGACTTCAGTTTGTCTTTCTTTTAAGCATCTCCTCAGGAGATGGACTTCAGTCTTTTCCCAGCACACGCCGATCAATTTTGTATTTGTGTTTTATTGCTGATCTATGTATTTTAGCTGGTTTTACTATTTCAAAGAAGACAGCATGCATTTAAAGAGATTACCTTCTCTGCTGCTTATCATAAGAGTTGATTCATTTTACAGTAAGTGACACTTCTCACACTTGCCCCTCTCTCAAGGAGCAAGTTAACGTGCACAAGTGTTCACGCAAGGCCTCCGAGGGATGCCAGATTCCCAGGCGGGTGCTCTGCCCGAGCGAGTGATGAGGCACAGCTCCATTAACCAGAAGCAGGCAATTCCTTATGCTTACAGCACCCAGTATTCACAGGTTAATTACTGCATCTCCAAATAACGTTCTTGTTCTGGTTTCATAGCAGACGTATTCTCTTACACAGAGCACAGAGAGCTGTTTGCTGCTATAGGATGCCCTTGGTACTACCAAGGACAATCTGAAGACATCGAGTGTGACAGGCTCTCGCTGAATGCAAAAATAGACGCAGCCACTTATGCCTCCTCAGCCTTAGACACCAACAAGGGAAGGGGCTTCCTACTACAGCACCAGCAAGGAAAAGCACACAAAATTTTGTGATGCTTGAAGTGCTACCAGCCAGAACGTAACATATCACTCTGTTCCTCTGCTCCTGGAAATTACAGGTCCGTTAACCTTTTTGTGTGTGAGATGGTCCTCCCATCCGCACGCAGCGACTAAGCGAGGAGGATGCACGTGGCGAACGTGCACAGGTATGCTACTGGGTGAAGGAGGCCATTTCCAACGCAAACCTGCTCATACAAAGAGTTTTGCTGCCCAGTTCTAGTGCTATCATTTTACGATGACAACATTTCCTGACCCAGTTTCTATCTTGCCCCTCATTCCTCTGCTACAAGTAGTAATTAGTAATGTCAGTGTTCTGGCTGAATTGCTACAGTCCCATTAATAATGCAAGAGTAGCAACAGAGAAAGAGCAGAAGAAAAGAGGCTTGAAGGTTAAAAGCAGTAAGAATGCATTTTGGGGGGCACTGGAAGGGGAAGGAGGAGGAGTAGGAGTAGAAATGCTAGCCTACTGAGATTATAAACCATATACTTCAAAACATACCGTTCCTTTCAGGTGGAAGTGGTGGGTGAGTCAGTCATGGCTAATTAGAAGATAATATGCAAATAAGAATGACACATAGAAGTGATTTTTCCTAAATAAGAAGAAAACTTCTGTTTCACCTTCCCTTTCCCTTTCTAAACTTGCTGCCTCACCACTTCGTGTTCCCATGTCTCTGTTAGTCATGTTTCAGAGGTCGACGGTGACCTGGCATCCAGCACACGACTCGCACCCAAGTTTCGTCTCTCCAGAGGAAATTCTGCAGTGCCCAGCCTGTCCCTGCCCACCTACAGCCAAACCGTCACCACCAGGAACCAAGCTGCTCCTGCTGCACCTTAACCTCGGGCACTGCTGAAGCTGTTTATGACATGTATTCCGAACCTAAAATAGTACTGGATTGGAGTAGATGGCCCAGCACCTCCCTATGCTTCCAAGGCCAAGGAGTCTTCTCCAGCACCACCAGCAGCTCCCTCAACAGCAACAGCTCCACCACCACGACCTCCCGACCACACTGGATAAAGCTGCTGCAACTGCATCCTCAAGGGCATCACCTGGAAACTTTTTTGTTTCTTTCTTTCCCTGCTAAGCCCAGCATAGAAATAAAAGTAATAAAGGAGACAACAGGCTTGGTGTTGATTCCTCACCTGTTCGTAGGGCTGAATGAAAACTCACATCAGCAGGGGAAAGGCTGAGCTATCCCCTGCACGCCAGGAAGGCAGCTGGTTTGGGATGGACTCTGGTCCAACACCACAAAGCAGGCATCTGCTAAAGGGATTGGTGGTCTCTAGTTTTCTTGAGGATTTGTAAGAACGTGAGTTAACTTCTAAAGGCCTGTTAGCAGAGCTGACCAGCCACACAATTCTTCTCCCAGTGTCTGGCATTTACAGCTTCCTACATTGGTGCCAGGCCTCTTGTTAGTGATGATGTACGAACCAAAACAAAACGCGTGCTCTTTCCATTAGCTGGAAACACACACATCTCTCCCTCCTGCAACAGATTCCAAAACATCAGCTTATCAGTGTTATTTAACTACAGCACAGCTCACTGTCACTTAAAAGAACTATTCCAATATCCTCCTCCAGCACGGAAGGGCTCTGATGGCCACCTAGAAGGGATAAAAAGCCAGTAGGCCCATTGAGATGAGCTCACAAGAGTGGCAAAGGAGGAAGAAAAAAACCCACCACTGGAAAGATGAGCTTCAGAACTGCATTGCTTTTTCAAAGAGACCTTTCAAGTATCACTTCCTCTGTGGAGAGGAAGCGAGAGGAGCTGGAGGTTCTCCGATACAGCTTCCCCTCCAGACGATATAAAAGGATGAGTGTTTTTAAAAAGAAAAAAAACCACCACACACCCAGAAAAAAGGAAAGCAGGCCAGCCCTGAGCACGCTGTGACCAAATTAGGAAACAAACTCTACTGACAGCCTTCAAAACGGCCATCGTCTGCAACAGCCTTGTGTTAGCTCAGGAAGTCTGATGACTGTGTCATCTGCCGAAATCTGTTTATGTGCAAACAGAAAGGAGAAGCAAAGCACCTCCTCGCACTGCACATGCCAGGTTAGGCCATCTCAGCGGAGACAGTCACCAGCTGCCCTGACACAATGCTATTGCAAACCTCCAGCGCTGACTCACCCCCCTCCAAAGGCAGCTCTGCCCTGGGAGCGCTCAGGTACAGCGAGAGGAGGTGCACGCAGAGGGTCGGGGGTTTTTAAGTGCATTTTTTAAGTGGTTAGCTGTGGCAGATGAAGCTGAGGTTAGAGATCAGTGATTACTACGACAGGAATGTGAGGGGGAGGAAAGAGAGGGAAGATGTAGCTTCTTGAGTAAGGTCAGAACAATGTTTTTTATTTGCCTTGGGAACAGCCTTTTTCCAGCCTCTCCAGCCTCCATTTCCACTGCAGCAGCAAAATGATAACCCTGCTCCGATACTCTGCAAATACAAGTAGCACTGGGCAAAGTTTTTAACCTTAAACTCGCCCCTGCTGCCGCGGAGGGTACCTGTACCCATGGCAGGAGCACACCAGGGCTGTTGTGAGGACAGCCGGGTGACAGAGGCCAAGTTACTTGTTTTATTTGTATTTTAAACCGTGATCTGAGCACTCTGGTCCATACAGAGATTTAGGGGTTTCTCCCTGATGTTAAGGTGATCACATTACATTACTCCCTCTCTTGTTCCCAGCTGAAATGGAAGAAGACCTCTCCTCCCCTTCTCCTTCCAGGGGACCTAGGAGGAAAAGGCAAAGCTGACAGCTCATCTCAGCCCCTGCTCCACCCTCAGCACAACTACAGCCTGCAGGGTCCTTCCAGCCCCAGCAGTTTGGCTACAGGACCACTCCGGTAACTTGCCACATTCAAGGCAGCTGAGGACCTTCCACACCTCAGCACCACGTGCCCAGGGGTGCTCTTCTCCAACCCCTCATGGAACCCATCAGCTTATCTCCAAAGCCACCGGCAGCAGTGACCACCACAGGCTCGTAGCTGCTCTCAGTGGCTCCTTCACCTAAATGGTTGCAGGCTGTGCCCAGGGAGAGAAGGCGAGACAAGACTGCTGAGGCTGAACTTTCCGTCTCCACATGAAGTTGTGTTCAGCTTATTACCTCTAGACCTTTCCTCGGCAAAGGACAAAGCTACGAAGGAAAGAGAGCATTGCTACCTCTTACGGACCTGACAAAGAGGTATTCACCGGTCAGTAAACAGCGGGAGAATTGCCTTTTCACTGAATGGATATTGCTATATAAGGCAGAAAGCAAGCACAGGAGTAAGCTTTGTTGCTTGAAATTGCACTGACTTACACAGTCTATTTTAAAAGGGACTAGTTTGAGCTCTTGCTTTCAGCAACTTGCTTTTTTTTTTTTTAATTCTCTAAGAGACAGATACCCCATTTAAACTGACCTCTTTCCTCAGGTCCATTTCCAGGCTGGGCTTCACCCCCTCCTCCTCTGTCAGACTCATTTATCAAGTGAAGCATTTCCACATACCACTGCATAAATAGACTTGACCTTGTAAAAGCAGCAGCACCTGAGCTCCCACTAATGGAGTCTCTCCACCCCAGCATAGCAATTAACCCAGCCCACTCCTACCCTCTTTCCAGGTGAGGTATTTGCAGAGCTCCTACACCCCCTCCCTACGTGTCCCAAGGAAGGGTGGCAGCTATGTAGACAAGGCAAGGCGTGATGTTGGGCTGATCGTCATGGAAAGGGGCCTTCAGGAGCAAGCAACTGCTGGCACCGCTCAAGTCTCATATCTGCTCCCAGCCCAGACCAAGGATACCCCAAAAAGCAAACTACGGGAGTACCTGCGGGGACAGCAACTCACTCCTGGTCCCCGGCTTTCCTAGGTGCTCCCTCTCAGCCAGGGAGCAAGCTGTGGGCATGCACCATCCACCTTCCAGGGAAGCAAGGAGAGCTTCCCCTTGCAGCCCCCACAAATGAGAAGTAGCTTGCCCAGCATAAAGCTGGGGATGAGAGAATCTCCCGACTCTCAGCACTCCCTGTACAACCTTGAGCCTACACACCTCAGTGGGACAGCCCACGTGGTTTAGCACACGTGTACTCTTCCTACATAGGACTGCACTTTCAAGGCTTTGCTGTACCAGGAGCACTCTCCTGTTATCTATCTTTTTTTTTAGGACTCAGCTGTAAGATCTACTGAGGTTATCTGCCACCTACAATCACCTCAACCCCACCTTCGGCCTTGGTCCCTCCCTTGTGCCCATCCCTTCGAGAACAGATAGGGAAATCGCTGGCACTCCTGCTGCAGCACCGCCGGCGCTGCTGTTGATAGCATCGCCACTCGCCCTGCCTGCGGCACACAGCACCGCCGCTGCAGAAGAGTTTCAATGTCCTTTTATGGAAGAAAAATGAAAATCGCCTGCCCAGCCATGGAGGGCCTCAGAGCCGAGATGACAGACGGAAACTTGCCATTTGTTGTGGTTTTGGCAGTAATAAAGCGGAGCGTGTTCCCATGCGCACCGCTCATTTAAAAAGGGTGCAGTGAAGGCACTGAGCTGGAGTAGAAAGCTGACAGCTCCAGAGCAGGAGGTTGTGGGGATGCAGTGCTGAGGAGGAAGATGGCAGAGTCATGAAAAGAGGGCTTAGACCATTCTGCTGGCCTGGACAAGTGGGAGACAGGCCTCTGGATGAAAGTAGGCATGGGTGTTCCATTCCCCCCCCCCCCCCCCAGTAAGACACATAGCCAGGTCCTCCACATAGCATTTCCCTTCATTCCTCATCCCAACAAATTTTGCTAAACTGCATTCACACAGACATAGGAGGATGGGAAGTCAAATGCAGGAATTGGGCCTCGAGGTCATTGCCACCAGAAAGTGACAGGGGTCTGCCATAGGGGAGTGCCACCTTCGGCTCTGCTCTCCACTAAAGCTGTTACTTAGAGCTTAGTCCCACAATCAAATCGAAATGAACAGGCTCAAGGAAAAGCATACAGAGAACAGCAATAAGAACGGCCAAACAGAGAATGAGACAGGGTCACGGGACCTGCAAAATGTTTGCGCTGCTGTCAGGAAGCTAGATGAGACAGCAGACTTCAACAGCTGGGAAAACATGTTGCAAAACAAGGAGAATTAAGTAATTCTCCATACACACATCCTATTCCGAGGCATTTTGGACAAGCTCAATTTCTCCAATGAGAACAATTTTATTCCCCCCCCCCCCCCCCCCCGTTGCACATGCACCCTGCTAGTGACAAATCTTGATATAGTTTAAGCCTAAAACCACAGCACATCTGGAATCAGGCAGGGCGGCTCCGGGCAGCAATGGGCCAGCCTCTAGCACAGAAGTAATGGGCCCTGTGGTATGTGTTGGATGACATCCCTGCAAGGCTGTGTCATCCTGAACACATCCCCTGCTGCTGGGTACTTGGTTACACAAACGTTTCCCCTTGCACCCTATAAAACGGTTGTAACTGGATCATAGGTGGCTGGGGCTGCTTCGTTACCCGCCTCTGAATGCCCCATTACCACACCAGGTACACAGATCACAGGCACTGCAGCATGCCCCTTAGCTCCTTCTGTAGCTTTAAGTCTCGTTAATCATGCAACAATTTCTTTCAAAGCCACTCATGTCCAAGTTACTGCAAACTGTACAACGTGACTTCGGCTTATTAACACGGGTTGTGGACGCAGTGCTGGCACCCTGCTAAGAGAAGCCATGTTCAGACACAGCTGGCTAGGGTGAGCTCTGTCCAAGCTTAAAAGCAGGTTAAGGTGAAGGTTAGAAGCAGCTGGGTGTACCTGTTTCTAGCCAGCACCCTGAAATCAATCCTGAGACATTCCAGCAGCTTAAAAAGAAGTCCCCTAAAATACCAAGTCTTAGTCCTGCAAATTAAAAGTACATGGAAGGATTGCTGCGGCCAGAGAGCCTAACCTGAAGACTAAAAAGTAAAAGAATGGGGGTTTTATCCATCTGACACAGGCACACCAGTGCTCACTTTTCCAGTGTGGCAGTTCAGATGCCCAGCAGGCAAACCCAGTCCCAGCCCATTAACAGGATGCACTAATGAGCCAGGAACAAGAGTGACAACTGCCTGGTCTGAGGGCAATGCAATTTAGCATCACGCAGCCATACGCCATCACCTCTTCACATCCAGCCAGCACCGATGCAGACACTGACTCTGTGCAATAAAGTAACAAAACCCCTCTGCTATGCAAAGGGGTTTTAAAGAAAAGTCTTGGAAAATGCAAGTCCCTGCAATGTGGCCTGGCTATGAAATGAGCGTCGAGGGCTTTGAGCTCTCCAGCACGGAGGGACAGTGCTGCTCCGTGCATGCCTTATTTCCATGGCAACAGCTGCTTTCACCTCCCCATCTCTTCGCTGGCTGAAAGCCCTGCAGTGCTTTGTGCTGAGACTGCAAAGAGGGGAAACTATCTCCTTCACCCGCAACACGGCACCAGGGATAGCAGCAAGCAGCCCAGGAACAAAAGCCTTGTCTTCACCAACAATACAGGGTCTGGGGAGGAGGGAGGCTGAGCAGAAAGGACAGACTTCCTTTTCTGGTGGCAAACAGCACTTCCCTCAACATGACAAAGTACACGCTCACTCCCAGTGCTGCACAAGTCAACAAGCAACACGTGCCTTTCCTAGTTTTACCAGAATTGCCAGCTTTGGTTTGCTGTCAGAGCACTGGGAGGAGAAACTCACATCATTAAGAGACGAGAAATTTGAGTGCTGCTTCCGTGCAGGGATCCCTCCGCAGAGTAAGATGGAGGTTGACCAAGCATGCTGGCAAACCCTCCTGTCACCAGCAAGCTGGCTCCACACGTAGTCAGCAACCTGTTAGAGAGCAAAACCTCAAAACTCAGCCAGGTCTGAGTGAAAGCTGCCTCTCCCCCAGCACCAGCTCAGACTGCACACACACACGAGAACACATCCATAGGGTGGCTTGGGCAACACTTTTCCTTGGTTAATTAAGCTTCTCCACCACCCTGCAGTCTGTGATACTAAGATTCAGGCCCTGGCCACCTAACTAGGAGCCAAACGTCACGCCACACAGCTGGAGCCACAGTGGCCCTGGCAGATGGTGCAGGCTCATCTGCATGCTCTCTGTGCAGCCGTTCAGTCACAGAAGGCGACTGGCAGCTCTGCCTGTTGCTCAGGTTACAATTAGCCACATTTTGGTTCCTGCAAGGTGCAAATGACTGGAACTACAGATGAGATGCATAAACAGTGACCTGGGTATGTCTAGAGCTCTTACTGAGCTCAGCACACGTATATACAGCCAAAATGAAGGCTCCTAGCTAGTTCCCATCACTTAGTTTACAACACATCCATAGCTGGCCCAAATACAAATGAACCTCTCTGCAAGATTTAAAGGAAAGCCTAAGAGTATCAAGATGAACTCTCAAAGCAAGACAAGGATCCAGGTGGTGGAGCACAGAAATACAACGGGTCCACCATCTGGTCCTCCTCTCCCCACCCTTGACAAGCCTTGAGGTTTCAGGAGAGGCACATTTTGACCTTTCGCTTTCCACACTTCCCCTTGTTTTAGGTTCAGCTGTGTAAGTGCAGTCCTTCCAACCCGAGAGGGACTCCTTCCAGGATCAGTCATCACCACTGCCGAGTCTGCCAGAGGCACTGCTAGCAAAGCCAGCGCATCCTCTCCAACCACCGTAGAGTTCCCTAGATTAGCCCTTTCCTCCCTAAGGGCAACAGTTTCCTGCAAGCAAGAGCATTAACTGGAATTCTTCATTCTGGAGAAAGACAAGATAGCAGGAATATGAAGAACCACTGCAGCTGATGCTGTGAGACAACACCACATCCTGCTATCTGAATTCCTCACTCTCAACTTCAAATCCCAAAGTCATTCAAGACTTCTAAGAAGAGCACAAAGCTACTCAGCAGATTTTCAGCTAATGAATCAACACAAGCTGTCCAGGAAACCAGAAATCCAGCCCACTGGAATGCTGTAACCCCAGGGAGGGGGGTACAGGCAGTACACTAGGAAGGAAATGAAACAGCAAACCAGAAGGAAAGGAACGTTTCAGCACTGACCCCTCTTACCCCAGTTACTGTGCTGCATTACACATTTTAAGAAAAAATGATACTTCAACTCATTTTGCACATTGAAGCGTTCATGTTCTTCAAGCCTGAATTTTGTTCCGTGGTGCCGACATATGTATGTTTTGAATACAACTCAGCTTTTGCAAAAACAGCAAGAAAAAAATTTTCATTTAAACGTGAATCAACATTGCCACCTAGTGACTAGCAAACCTCCTCCTCGTGACACTTGGGCAATCCATTGGAATTGTATTTCCTTCCCAAATGCTAGCAGTAGATGTTAGCAAAATATATCTGGAAATTAAGAGATCAAAAATGGAATTGTGCATCTTTCATAAGCAGCTTTCCCCGCCCCAAGTTCAATTTTCACTACAGAATGCCAAGTTCACTGCTGGCAACTTCAACTTCTCTAGAAAGGAGTTTTACTTTCTATTAATTTCTCAATACAGACAAATGATGGCAACGCATCACTACGAGAACCCAAAGCTATGGCAGCTATAAGCATAAGGCTAATGCACTCAAAAGGAATTTCAGTGATGAGCAGAAATCTCTGCTGGGGGACAGGCGGTTCCCTCAATGTTGCACGAGAATTCATTGTTGTGGCTAAAGTTACACAAGACACTTTGCAGCACTGATACTGTACTGCCTTGGCTCACTGGCACCATATGTAAGCAGGGTTCTCCATACATCCAAGAGACTGGGAAACACATTTTTGTGCTTGTATTTTTCCTCAGAACAGATGGTGCACAAGCAGCAAGTTTTCCCCGCTCCATCCCCCCCACTGGACCTGACGATTCTCCCATTACGGCCATCAATAGATTTTAAGCACCACAAAGATCTTCTGCCCTTTGAACAACTCACATTCCAGTGAGCTCTTCCAAGGTTTTTTGTCACTTCCAACTGAATCTGTATTCAGGCCACAGCAAAAAAGAAAAATGCAGATGCTAATTCTCTTAAGGATAGTGCATCAGGTTGTTTCAGCTCATTCTCCAGAAGTTTCATTAGATAAAGGATTACAACTTTGTTTTATGCCTTTTAAACATGCAGCTCCCTGTTCACCTACAACATTTCTGTATAGGCAAGACAGCAACCTATGGCATCCATAAGCTTTTTTAGCCAACATCTTCCAAGGAAAGGAAGGAATGCTGCTGTCTTTATCGAGTGCCCTGAAATTCATCTGTCCAACCACAGGCTTTTATAGAACATCGGTAGGATCCAGCAAATAATTTGACTGCTGCCCCATGCAGCCACGTTAGATATTCATTCACCTGCTACTCAGAAGTATGAGCTGTCCTCCCAGCTCTCCTGCCCAACACTCCAGGAGAGACCAAATGGCAAGTATCCCCCAATTACCTTTCTGCAGCGGGGATTAGGGCAGCTGAACCGCTTCACATCACTGTCCAGCAGAGCCGGGAAGTTACAGAATGGACACCTACAGCCCAGAATAAGATGACATTAATGCAGAGTGCCAGTGAAAGCAGATTTAGTCAAATAGCTACGTGGTAGTTAATCAGGCTGCCAACCAAACCCCTGCTGCCAGGATGTGCTGACTACTGCCTTTTTGCTCATATTTCTTCCATCACTTCCCTGTTTGCAATCAAAATATTATATGCTCAGCACTGCTTTTGACCATGTAATTTAGAGTATCAGCATAGAGCTTGCAAGCAAGTCTTAGGGGAGACAAGTCTATTGAACTTTAATCTGCTCCTGGTCAAAGGCAGACAAACCTAACAACAGATCTGGGAAGGCAGAAGCCTGAATTTATAACACGGCTCTTTGAAAGCTACCTTTCCCACAGTCAGCAGGCATTTAGGGTTTCGGGGAGCAATTTTCTACAACGGTAAGTGCAGTCTGCATCCTCTGCTGGACACTCACCTGACGAGCTCATCGGCACAGGCGGCAGCCACCTCCTCCTCAGCTTTCCGCTCATAGTATTTACAGAGGATGTTCTCTGGAAGCACTTTCTCCAGCTCACTGGTGGGGAATGAACATGTGCAACTGCCTTCCATGCAGCTGAGCTCCGACTAGGGTTGGAAGGAGAGCGCTCAGCTTCAGTACGATACCAGCAAAAGGCTAAAAGACTCAGTACCCAGAACATTTCCAAATAAACCAGTGCAGAACCTTAGAGAGAATACAGCTTCACTCCGCAGATAACTGCCAGAAAATGGGTTTGCTATGGAAAGAACAGGATTAGTTAAACAAGCCAGGCTGCGCACAAACACCAGGCACGAAGATGCTGTAGACAGCTGGGACCTCAGTTCACTCACACCAAGTCCACTGTGACTACAGGGCGGTCAGTTATTACGATCTCTGCTGAGAAAAAGCACTCCGCTCACAAACAGCATATCGCATTCTTTTCAGTACGGTCATTTACAATAACAGCTGCCAGCTTATATGTTTACATGAAACAGATCCCAGGGTACAAAAGCATCCCACAGTTTGATCGTCATATCTCAAGGCAAAGGAGCATGCACACCTCAGAGCAGGTTAAGAACTTGTTTATAGCTCAGCTAAGTACCAGAGTAATCGCTAACTAAATTGGAGACTAAGAAGGTTAGAGGAACCAACCCCCAAATTAAGATGGGGTCACAGTGATATTATGAAGGACAAATAAACACTCTTAGCTAGGAGGAGACTGGCCAAGTCAGAGATAAGAGTGTGTTCTGTGCAGACACCACTGGTTTATTAAGTAGAAAATAAAAACCAGATGAGTGCAAGTTATTGTTGTTACTATGAATGGTGTACAACGTTTTCCTAATCCAAGTTGCTAAGCACAGAGCATAAAAGATGGAGGTTAACAAACCCGAAATCCTATTCAGCAAAGATCCCATTGTGAAGTTGTTGGCTTCACCTGATGGTGAGACTGACTTGTTGGATTTGGGTTTCAGGATGCAATTCCATCCAAGTACTTCCTGGGAAGTGCAGTTACGTCCGATTTAAGCAATGCTACACCAACAGCAATGTGATCTCCTGATGGCAAATTGCCTATTTTCACCTTGCCCAGTTGGGAAATTCTTACCTTCCCAGAGCCGAAGACTGCCTCCTGAGCATATTTAATTAGGCACTCCTTGCAGAATAAGTGACCATCTGCACACTGAGTTAGCTCTTCAAATGCAAACTCCCCGTAACAACAGCGGCACTCTATCATCTGACCATCCTGCAGCCATAAACAGAGGTACTATCATCATCAGAACATCAATAGCTATAGCAACATACAGCCGCATACATGTGCAAGCCATAAACGCCAGCATTAATTCTAAAAAAGGGCAACAGATACACACCATTCCACTAGATATCTTCTTTGGCAGTCAAAACTCACTAAGCACAACCGGAAACTCAGTTTTAAGTAACTTAATATCTACATGTCCTGTTTGACAGGTTCCAAAAAGCTACAGAACACATGGTGTTTAGCATTTCTTAAGCTTGCAGGCTGAGAAGCATCTTGAGTTCGGGAAGCTGCAATCACAGGGAAGCAGCCCAGAGTACACACCATTCATATGGGGAAAACGAAGCTTCAGGTCTGTTGCCCTCTAAAGCTACATTTACCCATCTGCCTGGGAGGACCTTGTCTTGTTCTCTTCACTGCAGGGCTAGGGAAACGTGTCACGGTTAAAAAGCAAGTATACCCACTTCTTCGAAGGTCCAGCATCTTCTCCAAAGAAACAGGCATTGAGAATGAAAAGGCAATCCACAGCTGCTGAACTGATCTCTAACTTTCTCTGTTTAAAGGCAAAGACCTGATTTCCCCTGATTTTCAGGTTTTTAAGAGTCTTTTCTACAAATGAGGAAGGCCTTTCCACCGTCAGTGCTCCAACAACGGCATATCTGTTTCAAACAGCCATAATGGTAGCAGCAAGAGCAAACCTGGTACTATTCTATTGCAATATTTATTCTGGCCAGTAAAGATACAAGCAGCAGCTGACTGAATTACTACAGATCATTCCATGCATCAATACTGCCTTGCTGGACTCCGCTCTTGTCTACCTTTTCTGGAAGCCAGCCAACCACACACTACGCAGGTTTTGCCAGCTCCTCAAAAGCAGCCCAGTGCAAATGCAGCTTCAGAAAAGCTCCATTCCAGAAGCCAAAAGAGTCTGAAGTAAGTGCAGAACAGCGTCTATGCATAAGCTGAACTCAATGGACCACATTATAGATACTGACCTTCTGATATTGCTCCTCATTCATCTGCAGAGCAAGGAGAAAGTCTGCATGCTGTAAGAGAGACAGGTGCATCTGTATTTACAGAATAGATAAAGCAATTTTCCAGCCTCTACACTCTTGTACATTACCTCAGGACTTACAAACCACCATAAAAAGCTCACTGTCTGCTTACAACATCACTCAGCCCATCCTTCCAATCCATTAAGCTATTTATGATTCAGCTAAAACAGATGGGAAAAGCAAAGGCAGCAAGAACAAAGAACCAAATTCTATATTATTGAGGGCTGCTGGTTCAGGTTTCCACGGGCAGAAATGATTTCTACCCAACAGGCCCCTCCAAAGAAAGCCCCAAGGAACATTAGCTTTGTGTTTAAAAGGGGATGCTATCCATCTGCCTAAGAGACAAGGATCTTTCAGTAGCTACTTTAGAAAGACTGTAGGTGCAGAGCTGTGAATGCAGTCTTCCCTTAGACTACGAGGGGAAGACAACATGCCAGCGGGTGTTGCAGGGTTCTGCTTCAAAACACATGGTCCTCAGCACGAGACAAGGCGTTCTGGAGACAGAGGACTGCCAACTTGTGGAAGGCAGAGGGAGTGGACAGACTGCCTTGGGCCTGGTGGTTGTTCACCACCACCACTGAGCTGCAATTACAAGTCCTAAAGCAGCAGAGAAGCCTGCTAACAGTTAGAGGAAAGAATGAATTGGTAGAGCTTTTACTACTTCGTAACGCAAAAGGCTCAGAACAGTATTTGTAAAAGCAGCAGCTATGTATTTAAGGAAATATGAAACTCTGCGCTTGGCTTTTTTCCTTCAAAAATGAGTTAATTGGGAAGAGTCATACATGTTAACAGGTAGTGAAGAGGCAAAGGCAGTCAGTTATTCAATATTTTGTTCAGTGTTTGAATTTCTGCAAGAGGCAGATTTCCATGTTTAGGGCCAAGACCTCTACCATAGCTGAAGTCGTTTGCAACACAAGATGAAGGCAGCTCCTACCACTCACCTCTGCCATCTCTTTAACTTTCTGCTCATAGAATTCCTGCTCCAGTAGCACCGGTGGGAGAAGAGCACGCTTGTCGTAGGTCCTCCAGTGCCGTCTCTTATTCTCCAGAAAGAACATGCGCTTCTCGATTTTCACATCCCCTAAAGCAGAGTTAAAGACACAATGAAACAGGATGGAGCAGCCAGAACAAAGCTTAAACCTTTCTTCCTCCACACACCACCAGCTGCGTAACTTCAGTATCTCAAATAGCACCGTACCAAACAGAGGTACTAATGAAGAGTATCTCCAAAACAGATACCAGACAGTGACAGAAACGGAGCTCTTTCAGGACTGTATCCCTTCCCAAGGACAGCACTTTCTGCTGCAAGCCAGTTCTGCTTACAGTAATGATGCAGAGAGAACAAGACGCACAGCTTGGTATTTACCTTGCTCAAATTTGAAGTCTATATATGAATACTGATTCATTTCTTTCCTCCTTTTTCGTTTCCCACTGGTTTCAGGAGACAGCTCCTGCCATTTTTTGATAGCATCTGAAAAGGCCTAGAAAATAACATACAGACTTAAATCCTGCCTGTTCCTGGAAGAAAGCAGAAGCACATACTTCAAATTGAAGCACACTAAACCCGCACGTAAGACTGATCCAAAACGTGAAAGCCCAGCACCCCATACAGAGGCAAGTATACCTTTCCTTTGCTCACCTTATTGCTTTATGTACTCCTAAAACAGCCATCCCACAAAAACCAAGATAACCAAATGATACTTCAAAACACCTCAGCTATTACTCTAACACAGCTGGTTTCCACTCTGATGCAACAGAGCTGGTTGGGCTTTTTTTTTTTTTAAATAAAAAAACCAAACTCAACAGAAAAAAAGCTCAAATACTCAGTGCTCAATCAAGCAAGTGAAGAGACAAAGAGTTTTTGGCCAAAAGCTTAAAGCCACATTTACATTCAGTTTGTTGATACTTGAAACCGGTGTCTTCACAGCTCCAGGATATAGGGCTCATTCCACAAGTCATAATAAATAGAAACAGGACAGTGAGACTTGGGCTTCTTTTCAATTACATGCAGTCAGTTAACTAATAGCAGCAGTTAAATGTTTTAAGATTTAGCTAAATGCCTAGGCTTTACTGGCAACTATAGCACACTTCAGCGGTGACAGACAGGAACACTTCTCAGTTTAATGCGTCACCTACCATCAACTAGCTAGTGTTTTCCCCAGTTCTCCTATTAGAGAAAAGTAAAAGCTACCTGCAGCGTTCCATCTAGCTGATAAATTTTGCAAGTCTCTACTAAATGGATTAATACTTCTTAGAAAAGGAAGAGTATTAAAAAAACCCATAACCACACACTAGCAGATGGTCCAATAAGGCAAAAGACGTCACACTGCTCTCCACAGACACAAGAGATAACCCTAGGAAAGAAAACAGACTTGAAATGGAGAACCTTTCGTGTGATTGCATAGTGTCCCTTGAGTTCATGTAGTGCCCACTTGATGTCTTGGCTGCTCAGCATTTTGAAGTCTGCCATAAGGAGGTCAGCTGCCTGAATAAAGCACCGCTGGTCAAGTGGGGCGAGTTTGGAAAAGTCGAAGTAGTCCACTTTAGGCACCTAAGGAAAAAATGTGAAAGATGTAAAAAGGCTGGTATAAATACAGACAAGAACACCCTTTCAGCGATCAGGACCTTCTGCAAGACCACCCAAAATTCAGGCTACACGGCACCCAGTCCTGAGCACCTGCCTAAGCAGCAGCTTAGAGCGCAGCACAGGTGTGAAGCCTACGGGAATACACATTGTGTGGGCAACCTGAGCCGAGCTGCACCACACTGCAGCTCTGTCCCCAGCTGGACCCACGCGATGGAGTTTAAAGCCATTGAACGTGGTTGCATGAGAGTGAGGAGAGGCTACGGGTAGGCTGCTGTAGAGAGTGAACAACTATCAGCTTGAGGCTGAGAGATGCCTCCAAGAGTAGAAAGAGTTACTCAGCATTTCTCTCTCTCGGGCCACGCACAGCTATTTCAACATGCTCAAAGTGGCTCAAATTTTTTTGTCAAATGGACTTAAAAAAAAAAAAAGAAAAATCATCAAGAGGCTGGAGGGAGATGTGCAGTTAGGAGGCTGAAAGGCAATGCCTAAAGGTCACACAAGAGAGACCTGAGGGCCAAGTCTACTTCATGTGACAGAATGACCATGGAATTCTTGCAGCACTTATCAAAATGAACACTTCAGCTGGGGGAGCTGACAGGCAGGCAGGGCAGAGGGTCTCGCTGAAGGCAAAAGAGCAGACACTGTGCAGCTACGCAACAGCAAAACAGGGAAGTCTTGGAAGTCATCTTGCAAGCAACTAACTGTTGCTATTTAACACTACCTTAAATGCACCCAGAAGCCTCCTACGAAAGTATGGCTCAACCAAACACACTAAAAATACATGCTAATAGAACCAGACATCCCAAGGTCCACTCCGGTTGAACAGACTGGATGAGAGGCATACTATAGATAAGGATACTCTCTCACTTGCCTTTGTTTCATCTTGGCTGGCAAGCAGGCTGCTGCTGGGATTTAAAACCACTCTGCCTTCCTTCTTTGGGTAATCTGGATTTTCCAGAAGGAAGTTACAAAGTCTGAAAAGATAAATATAGTTACTTCAGGGTTTGGGAGCTCAGGTTCATTCCTCGCTTGTCTAATTTTCAGCATCCTGTAATTAGGAGGCTAGGCAGGCAAGTCACAGCCTGCCCTATAAGAACCAAGGGAGGTCCCAGACTATAGCAAACTGCAAGTAAATGACTGAGGATTGAGTGAAGAATGATTGCCTGTATAATTGCAGAAGGAAAAGCAAATAGATTTGTCTTTTGACAATTAAATTTATACTCATGAAGGTTTTACGGGTGACCTACTAGCCAACAGACACCTCCCCATGCCAGAGGTAAACAGTTAGGGTTACTTCCCCACTCAGATCCACGGGTGAAGTCGTGGCAAAGCGGTACCTCCTTTAAGCACATGTCAATTCCTGCATGACTAAGAGTTGAGGCGTACTAACTTCCTGCTACTCTGGAATGAACGTGATGAAGACTGTACCAGAAAAAACAATGACAACACTAGCAGCATTAACTGAAACACAGCTGTCATCTACTGTGCCCAATACAAATGCATCTATGGAAAAAGAAGCATACAACCCCCTACAAAACCCTTGAAAGACCAATGTCTTCCTCAACAAAAGATTAAAGACCCTCGTTTGAATTAAAGCCTCCAGTCTCAATCTACTTTCACATTACAGCAGAGACGGAAACACGTTTAAACTGTGTTTACATGTAACATGTACTCTGAATACAGGTTTCATTGTAATAAAGCTTGAAATCACACCAGCATTGTCCACTTCCACTAGAAACTGGTCTAGTGAGAATATAATTTAGAAAATCACTAACTGTGATTGCTGAAAAAATTGCATACCAGCCTGTAAATGCAGCATACCTGAGGTCTTACCACAAACAATCATAACTGTCAGGGAAATTTAGCTTAACTGAGTATTTCAGCTTAGAAAAGACTCTAGCAAATAGTTTCAGAATACCCCATTGCTGGAGATCCACAAATACTTCAGAAGCCCTTTTGACAGGGAAGCTTGTTGTAGGCTACCTGTCTGAATCAGACTGTCATAGCTTATTCTCCACCACCACTAACCAGCTGTGCTCACTGGGTCAAGGAGCATAAGCTGTTCCTCAGTTTCCCCAGCCTTAGAATAATATCCTTCTGAAAGGAGCTAGGACAAGCAATTAACATTTGTAAAACTTTTTGAATGAGAAGGTGCTAGGCTGCAGCAAAGACATAATTGCAGCTAATTTACATTCCTGATGTCAGAAATCAGTCCCTAATTAAGAAATCTGAACTGGCTTAAAGCATTAACCCACTATCAAGGCACGATTACTTTAGGCCTGCTTTCACATTCAAAGCAGAGGCATTTCTTTTTGTTTAATCAGGTATTGACATATTGAGCCAGAAGCTTTTGACTGACTGTGAATGCCTCTGCACACAAAAGCTGAATAGATGATACCCTGCTAAGAGGAGCTCCCACATCTTATCTTTCACATCGGTTGAAAGTTTTAAGACAATCATTTCGGAAAACAACAAAATATCTTGGCACTGAGTGCTTAATAGCTTCCAGCCCTCCCCCCGCATCCCTTTTACAAAAGATAACTGTTTTAATCCAACAAAACAGAAACTTCAAGGAGCTCAAACCACTGCAGCTCAAATGCAAGGGTTTCAGCTGGGGCACAGTCAGAATACATTTGAACTGTTCTGCATGTTGCCATTTCAATGCTCGGGATTTTCAGAGATGTTAACCTTCAATGTCTGACAATTAGTTAAGTGGGTCCCAGCGCGCAATGCACGCACACTCGCAGCACTGTTCATTAATATCTGCACCACAGGACACGGAGCCAGTTAAAAGCCTCATCCCTGCCCAAACCCAGCCACCCTTATTTATTATATTTCAAGCCTGATTCAGCTTGACGTACCACGGAGATCAAAGAGACCCTGCCAGCGAGGCTGACCAGTGCTTTGACCCATTTGTTCTCATACAAAAGATGCAGTGACAACTCAAAAGATAGTTTGGTTAAAGGAATAAAAATATGGAGAAGAAATCTTTATCATCCAGTAAGTGGGTAACGCACCGCTGAGCAGACACTGTAGATGGCCTACAGGGAAGCCTGTAAGCACCTTTTCATCTCGCTGGGTCTGTGGCACACAATAGCAGAGAAGAGATTTCGGTAGCAAAAAGGGAAGGAACACATTAAGACTGATAGAAGCCAATACTGGGATTTAATTCTACCAGGCTTCGCTAAATCCCCGCAGGACACAATAACGAGTTTTTTCACACAATCTGTGAGAGGGTCCTGCAGCCAGATGTCCAACTTCAAGAGCTCAGTCACCCTGAGGAATGGCCCTACCGCTCCCAACTCAAGCATCCACACTGAGGTGCACCAAGTACACGGTGTGGGCACCTGAAAGCCTCTCTCATGCAGACTACGCCACCGCTCCAGGGAAAGCCCTTTCGAAAGGGAGGAAAGAAGTTACAGGCTGATGACTTTCTAACCAAGAAGCCCTACTTTGGAGGCACGACTTCACAACACAGGCAAAAGCAGCAGAGTAGGAAATTATGCCCAACGGATGGGATCATCCTTAGTTCCTTGCCAGTTAACTTATTTATGGTCCAGTAACTAATTCTAAGCCTCATGCACTCACACACTGCTTAATTAGTGCCCTAGTTAACTGGAAAGGGCATTGGATTCATACAAGATAGGGTGAATACTCTGGCAACCAACACCTATTCTTCATTCTTGTGTCACACAATAACTAGTTTCAACATGTTTGAAATAGCAGTGACAGCTGCAGAGGGAGAAAGAGAGAGGGGCCACCTAACATCAGACACAAGTCACAAGTGATTTACTTCAAACCACTCTTCCCTCTGTGTTGCTGGTGCCAACACACGCAATCCTTCACCCTTCAGCTGTGCAAGCTTTACCCAAAGGCAGGGAGATGATGCAACTTATCATTAAGGTTAATGACTTTATTTTAAACTTTTGATTCTAACATGACTCCCAGAGATACCAAGCATGATGAACACCACAGAATTGTTCAGCTGCTAACACAATTGGGAAAGCAACACTCACCATGATTTTCCACTCTGTCTACTTCCCTTCTTGGCTTGTGTTTCTGCTCAGTTTGACCAAAATCAGTCCCTCAACAGATATCTAGAATCAATCCTGCCAGCCCTTAAATGTGTTTGCTCTATTCCATCTGCAAAAAGTGACGTGAGAGAACTCAAAGAATACCACTGCTACTTGCTTCAGTAAAGGGGATAAAAGCCAATATCACAACACTAAATAAGGGAGTCCAAACTGGTGTCAGCTTTACCTGGAAAAAGCCAAAAGCCAGTGAAATGAAGAGGTAGGAAACTATTTTCTTCAACTCAAACCTCACCAACTCACCTTCATACTAGAGTTTTACAGAAATCATCTGAACACCTTAATCCTGACACTCACCCTTTTTAAGAATCCTAGTAATAGTTAGGAGGAAATTATATGTAGTATCTTTAAATAAGCAAGTTATCTTAAAAGAAGAGAAGCTACAGCACAATGTCAAACTTAGAGAGGATTTTAAAAAAGCTCTATTAAAAGGAAAGAAAAAACCCTAAACCACTGCTTTTTGGCACTATCACCACAGTGCTGACTCCCAGCCTGGATATGCTCTAGAACAGCGTCATTAGTGGGCAGGGAAATGAAAATGTGACTGCAGCCAGACTGTTGTATGCTACACTTTAGCTCTTAGCTTTATACTTACACATTTAAGTCATAGCAGTTCTTGATGCTGATTAGCTCTTCAATATATTCCTTCTTCACATCTGGGAATCTTGCTTCCTACAGTAGAAAAAGCTAAAGGTTACATAGGTAGAGGAGCTGTGCAGCACAACCTAGCAACAGCACCAGAGACAGAGATTTATAGGTAATTATCTAGCACACTCCTGAGACAAGGGCCAAAATGAATTTCAAGAGACCATTTATATCCATCCTGCCTGGATACTGCAAGCTGCTGGCTTTCCTTTGCTCCACAGAACGATTGCTAACAGCTCTTTCTCACAAGAAGAGCAAGGGCAGTGATGTGAGTGGCCATGAGCCCCTGGCCCAACAAGCAAGAGGCGAGGCACGTAGGTATGATCTACAACAGAAGAAAAGCTAATATTTACCTTCAGACAGAAGATTAAGGAGTTCCAGACTGTGCTGAAATACAACATTCCAAAGCAAAAAGGAAAAAACCCAACAATATGTATACACACCCAAAGCACGCAGAAACACTAGCAACAAGATCAGAACAGACAACAAACCTTTACTGGCATGTCTGTAAAAGCTCTCCCAGCATTAGCCATGCAGCAAAGAGCACCCTTTGCTGCTTTCTCTTGTTGGGTTCCTGTACAGGTATTGCAATTAATTGCACCATATGATATTTTGCTTTGCAAGACTGGACTGGTCAGGGTCATCAAGCAATCCTGACAACGCAAGAGATTCTACTTGCCCATCTGTAGGCAAGTCGCTGATCAGCAAGGTCTTACCTGGAAAGAGCTGAATTTTGTTGGACTGCTGCTTAACGATTATTCTCCTCAACCCCGGTTTTCCCGAACAGAATCAGATATGGGATGTGGAAGGAAGATGTGGAGGGGATGGGCTTAGTGGTACACACTTATTTACAAAAAAGTATTCCATAAGGCATCAAGAGAGACCCTTCCTTCCCAGTAAATCGAAGGGGAGAAGTGTGCATGGGGCAGGGTGGGGGGAACATTAGACCATGTGAAGCATCACCACTTTTTAATTTTGTTTTGTTTTTAAACATACACATTGCCCAAGCTGCTGAATACACCAAAGGTTAAAAGAGTACCCTTCTTGGTGGTTCAGTTCTTCTAGCTAGTGTCCCTCATGCTAAGCTTCACACGCAGTGTCAGAAAGGAGCATGTGGAGTTCACACACACAAGTCTTGGTGCTGCTTATCCAATAATCCCTCAGTGCTACTGCCTGGAAATCCATACCACAAGGCCAACCATTACCCACCCCTGACCACCATGGTGGCCTAAATGTGGCCACGGACCTAACTACTTCAGAAGAGCCTGCTGAAAGCAGCCGCAGCCCTCAGCCATGTACCTCCAAGCTCTCTCTGCCCCACCCTCCATCCCTCTGCCAGTGTTCAGTGTCTCAGTTCTGCTCATTTAGCTCTACTTCCATTCCTAAATCAGCTCTACAGAGTTGGGTTAGGAATCAGCCAGACAAAAAAAATCCTACAGAACTGAGAGGGCAGTAGCCTTTAAGGGAACAGACCCAAGTTATTTCACCTTGCTGCGCCCCTGAGACCCTGCAATCATTTTCGTAAAACCTCTATGGCCAAGAGCCCATCCCAAAGCTAACAGTGCCCTCCAGATTCAGACCTTCTCACCACTTCTGCCATAGTGCTGGGGCTAGTCTTTCAAACCAAAGTTTTCCAAGACAGTTCACTGCATGCTCTTCACCTGCTGCACAGCTGAGTCACAGCCAAAACGAAGAGGATTTGCAGCTGAAGTCAACAGGGATGTGCTGTGAGCATGTGAAACGCTACACACCTTGAAAAACCTGTCTGAAAATAACAGGCACACAGAAGGCAAACTAGCCCTGGGAATACTTACTGTCTCTCTGATGAGCAGTGCAGTGAGGTCTTGGTCCTGCCCAGCAGCTCCTTGTTCTGGCACATTACTACAGCCAAGTTCATGAGAGCCCTGTGCAGGGAACGCTGGACCTGGCTGTTCATTGTCTACTGCTGCCTGCTGACCCGTTTCTTCTGGTGGATGCGCCAGCTGGGGTGAAGCAGGACCTGGAATCCCATCCTGCTGTGGTTCAGGTCGGGGGAAGGCTGGCCCAGGAGCCTTCTCTCCACATGCCCTCAAAGATCCTGGGTCTGCTTCAGGTTGCCCTTGCTGAGGAGCACAACCATTTACTACAGCATGTGGCTCACCCTCCAACGGCTGGAAGTATGGGTGATCCAGCTGGCTCTCATGGATCTCCAGGTCTGTGTTGGCTGTAGCACCTTTTCCTCTGGGGTTTTGCTCTGGCTCCAAGTCCTCTCCTTGCCATCCTGGGGCTTCTACCTTTTCTTCCTGTTGTGGTGGAAGGTCTGCATTCTCCACTCTAACCACTTCTCTGTTAACAACAGGCTGTGGACTCGTCTTCATTGCTGGAAGCAAACTTGGGCCAGGCTCCTCGTTACTTGTAAGTTCAAACTTGGGACCATTAAGCTCAGATGGTCCAGGCTGCTGCAAGGCAAAGGTCACATTCTTGTCCCAGCTCGGTCCAGCACTGCTCTCCACCATGTGATTATACCGGTCTCCCTGGCACAGCAGAGTCGCGATCTCATCTTGCAGATATACGCTTCTCAAGGGCTCGACTGCACTTTTAGATCCTCCTTCTCCCACAGGGTTTGCACCCTGCCATTGAGCAGCAGGTCTGATGACATTGGGGCGCAGAAGCTGCTGATGCTTTGGGATCTAAAAAGAAGATAGACAAGAGTAAGCAGGAGTTCTTCTGGCATGTCAGAATCCTTGCTCCAGATGATCTTTTGTATCTAATCAATTTCTGATGGGAAAACCAATGAATAAGGCACCTTGCTAAACAGTTTTAAGGCATAAAACTGCAATCTATATATCATTGTTTCACTGAACTCCATCCTCAGTCTGTCCCCAGGTGCTAAGAAAACATTTGGCAGAACCAAGGATGCACAGGACTTTCAGAATGGAATAATTTCCTAAGCTCACATCAGTACCCACTTCCCTCCCAGTAAAACAGTCTGGGAAGGAGGAACTAACTGATGGCATATTTGCATTCTCACCAGTTTATTTAAACAGGCAGGAACCAAAGCTCAAAACATTGATCTCTGGCCTTGTTCTTGCTTCTAGCAGACAGAATGCTGTATGCCAACACTCTGAGTATCCTGTGCTACCATTTTCAACTAAGAAACAGAAAGGTCAGCTTTGCAACCCATTTCCTCAATGCCTCTAGTTAATGTATTCTTAGTATAGCTTAGATACGAAGTTAGACACTTAAAATAGTCAGGATAAGCTAAAGCCTTTGGCCCTCCTCTGTGTGACCACCTGTACCAGTGGAAAGGGATTTATCAGGCGGGCTAGCTTTGTGAAACTGCAAAAATTTAAGTGCCTGCAACAGCCCAACAAGAATCCAAATAGCGCAGAGGAATATAAAGCATACAAGGTCAAACAAGGCTTGTTTTGAAAACCCACCTTCTAAGGAACATCAAATCCTCTTACAAAGCACTACCTTTCTGGATTTAGATAAATAACTTTATGGAAGCTACAGCCTTCGTTAAGTAGACCTTAACACTGCAATTTAGCAGGCTAGTTCTCACCCCCCACGCCCAAAATACGATTAAACACTTAAAGACAGCAAAATGCCATCATTTCAACATTCATTTCAGACATCTAAAGCAAATTACTGTAACCGGACAGTACACTCAAAGGAATGCATCAGGTATTTGCACAAGAGTCTGCTATAAAGGCCATCAATAAAGCAGGGCAAGCGAAAGAATGAAAGATTACCGTTGCCAAGATGACTACATCGTCATCATCTTCCTCATGCTTCTGCTCTGCTGGCGTTTCCAGCAAGGGTAATTCTTCATCCGAGGAATCTGATATCATGATAAGACCTTCATCCCTGCGGTTTATGCAGTCTGTAGTAAAGTAAGTAAAGTTAGCTATTTGCTAAAGGTAAATAACTGAAATTACAGGGCACAAGTACCGAAACATCCGAAAAAGCAATCTTCACATTTGCATTGCAGCAACAGGGAAGAAGCGCTCAAAGGTCACTGGTTCCTCGCAAGTTACTGTTAGCACCACTCCTACCTCCCTTGGCCCTCTGACCAAAACCCCTGCACACACACCAGCACATGCACCAGTCACTCTGACACTTACACAGAAATTCTTCTATCCCAAATATCAGCACAAGTCAAGCTGCTGCAAAAGTTATTCCAAACAAGCTACCTATTCCTAATTTCTGTAGAGAAGTCCTGAACTTTCAGTATCTCAGGGACGATTCCTTTTCTTTTATTAACGTGCAGTGCATTCTAGAGGAGAGATAAGGTTGTTCATGCAATTCCGCCTCTTCTGAAAGAGTGTGACTTTGCAGGAGTACCTTATGTGAGACTGAGATAGAGCCCCTGGTGCTGGGTACAGAAGATATCCTGCGATTAGATGACAACCTTGTCCCTCAAGGCCTGTCAAGGGTGGAATACACACGCTATGCACACAGTACAGAAACAGAGGGTTTCTGTACTGCAGAAAGAGCATACAACCATGCCTTCCCTGTGATGTGATACAAAGTTTTGGCTTATACTTTAGCCGAAGTATTCATGAGCGTTCATTTATCACCTTTCAGGCATACACAGAAAGCATCATTTTGAATTCCACTCTTGGAGGAACAGGTGCCAATACATACAGCCCTACGAGGATACGAATGCAGAGCCAGCCTCTCTCCTATGAGATTCTCGGAAAGGTGGAACACCATACGCCCCTTAGATCTGCCGAAATACCTCTACATGGTGTTCCCAAGAAGTTAGCAATCTGCCTTAAGGCAGTACAACATGAGAAAGACCAGAGCCAAGTATTTTGCATGTCTGCATAAAAAGAAAGACTTTTCTGTAGGTGGCTGGGAAGTGTAACAGAGCAGCGTATGACATGGCAAACCAGACCACTAGCCAGCCCCCATTAACAGCACTCCTGCCAGCTCAGTGTCTATGAATCCTGCTGCTTGTAACCAGAGTTTTACAAAGAGTTTCAGAAATACGCACAAATCTGTACTCACCTTTCCCTCGGTGACTACGGAAGCTGTTCAAGTTAATTACCTCTTCATTTCCACCTTTCTCTGCCATTTTGAACAGCTGTACTGAAAAGCATCAATGCCCAGCCATGGCAGTCAGGCTCACACGAGGAACTAGAGGACAAAACAGAAACAGCAGAGTCAGGCAAACTCAGCAGCATCTTGACCAAGCTTTCCCAAGACTAAGCTGCTCGATCATTTGGGGGGGGTTCTCCTGGCCTTCCCAGTACGGTCCCTCCATGAGGATACTTTTCCATACCACCTTCTCAGTGCCTAAAAGCAGACACGTTTGTTATCTTCCCTTCCGACAGTAAAGAGAGCCAACTGAGGAGCGCAATCAGGCCCGAGGAGCCTCTCTGAAGATGACACGAAGACGCTTGTAGCTACGCAATCACAGAAAGGCAGGGAGGGGGAAAAATGCAGTTCTGTTCAGCCAAGACTCAAACCCTCCCCATATGTGGATCTTCTCCCGTTTCCAAGTCAAAAACCTGATGCATCATCTCACACAGCGGTGTTACTGCCACCATCTACTGGCGAGAGCAGCGAAAGCCTCTTGCCTGAGCTGCCACAGACAACACCATGTAAGCCCACAGCTCATCCCCCACAGCACCCCACGCCATGATGTCCTACCACAGACAAGTGGTGAACAGCCCATATTATGGGCCTGAACTGGCAGCTCAGCTGACTAGGAGCTGAGCCACACAGCTGAAACGGAGCCACCAGCATCACACCTTCCATGCCCTTGTGTGCTTCCAAGCCGAGGGAAGACTTCAGAGGGACCAGAGATGCTCTGAGCTCACTTCCACAGCATCCATGCTGTTGGCATGTCAGGAGGAAGCCGCACCCCTGGCAGGGCAGTATATAAGCGTGTGTTTTGTGCCTGCACTGTGAACAAGTCACATTTACAGAGCACACTTCCTAGCCACCATCTGCTGTTTTAAAGCAAAGACCTCCCTGGTTTAGGCACATTCCCTCCTCAACAAGGGTTTGGTACAAATTCCTGAACACGCCACCTGCTCTCAAACTGAAAAGCGAGCACGACAGGGATCAGGTTCCCCCACAGGACCGAGCTTTGGGGACTAAAATTTGCTCCCCCCACCTGTTCTCAGAGAGGCACAATGAGACGGCTGGAGGCTCCCAGACAGGATTAGGGGGTCAGAGGAATCACTGCAACCTGAACAGTAGGTTTCCATTTTATGCTCCGTCAGCTTATAGCTCTCAATTCCACTATTGCAGAGCAGCTGAATACATACGGGGACTCTGAGCACAATTTGATCACTGCAATGAGAACGGAGATCTTTTTATTGAGAAATATTCATCTCATTATTAGAGCACAGAGGAATCTGTGTTGTTAAATATTTATTGGTGCTTAAGGTGGAAGAAAATGGTGGGTCTGCTATAAAGCCCTGTTTGCTAGTACACAAGAGCTGTATAAATTCCTCCTCAATAATTCTACTTAACCTCCTCTGCAGGGAATAGGATTTGCAGCTAGGACAGCAAAATGAAGAAATCAGTTCAGATGCATACTATGTACTCATATCTACACCCCCCTCAAGGAACTAGTCATTACCATCTTCAAAATGTTTTAATACAGGATAAAAAGAAAAGAAATTTAAAAAGTATAATTTAGCACTTAAAGCTAAAACCCAAGCCACATTTAACAGCAAGCACACGCTGCATGGCAGCGCTGAGAGTCAGCCAGCTTTGGGCAGCAGCAGCCTGCACAGCCCCTGTCCTTTTTGAGAGGTCACATCCACGTTATTTCAGTTGTATTTTCCCCCTGCCACCTAGCCCTGCATAGAATTTTTCCATCCTTAGCTATCTCAGTACTTTAGGAATCAAGATCAATATGCTTCTTGCCATATAAAAGATGGAGAAATGGAAGCATGGAAAGGACCAGTGTGGCCAGGGCCACCAAGCAGGCTAGCAGTAAAGCCAGGAGGAGCACCCAGGCTTCCTCAGCTCCTCTACCCATGCCAGCCACTTCTGTTTCCTAGCAGGCTGGTCCTACAAAGCACTCCTTGCAACAACCAAGGGCCCCTGCATAGCTGGCACCTGCCTCATCCCAGCACCTTCATGCAGGCTCATGCTCAACAAAGGAACCTCTTAGCAGGCAAAACCAGCAAAGGATCGCTCCAAGACTGGCTGGGGAAGACCAAGGACGATTGTGAAAGCCACAAGTCAGCCCTCACAGCATCAAGCGGTGCAGACAGGGGCTAGACAGGTGTCTGCTCGGCTTTGCTCTGAGCAAAGCTAAGTAGCTTGGATATTTCTCCCCTACGGGGGCATGCAATGCATTAGCAGAGTTGGGTACGCGTGTTTGTGTGGTGGGTCGACACTGCAAATGCTCAGCACAGTCTTCTCCCAAACAGCTCAAAAGGTGTTATGTCCAATGCTGGCTAAACCACAGCTGTCCACATCCAAGAACAAGGGATAAGCCCCAAGACTAACATTAAGCCCATATTCTCTACAGGCAGCTCTGCTTCCCACAGAGAGGAACTTGCACACTTCAACCCTGAGCACCAAGAAAGAGGTACAGCAAATAATCTGAAATTATATTTGGGATAACAGACTGTCTACCTCCTGCTCCAACCCCAGAAGTGAAAGATGTTCACACATCACCAGAAGACCCATGGTGGTTTAAAAGCAGGAATATAATAAATAGCGTTAACTGTAATACACAGTCAAGGCAACAACAACAACAAAAAAGCCAAGCCTGGGAAGAACTGGCATTATACCACTTTTCTGTTTCAAAACAGACTGCATAAAACCCCAAGCAGCTTAATAAAGCACTGCTTTGAGGGTAGAAGCCAAGCTTCCACCGAGAGCTAGCAATTCATTGTGTCAATACTCAATACAGCGCTCAAGTTTAAACAAATATCTATAAGCATGGGCCAGTTCCATCTAGTGGCATGAATAAGAAGTTTATTCATGTTTATAGCGCTAGGCTGCCAAGAATGTGAAGTAACAAGATCAAAGCCACCCACCCTAGGGTCTTACCCTACATAAACAACGTAATAAAAATGCAAGCAAGACAGATGGAAAGCAGCTATTCCACACTACCTCAGTGATTTCAGTGCCTATTTATAGGTAAAGAATAAGGCTACCTATAACCAAGCTCTAACATGACCATCAGCTTTTACGCAATACAGTCAAGGACAGGGTACCAGAACCGCTGCAACAGAAAAGGACCTGGCAGCAGGCAGACATACAACATGCAAGCCTTTTTTTAATTATTATTTTTTCTTTTTCTTATAAACTCCCACCTGTACACACACCAAACTGGACTTGGGACTTGAATCCCTATAGAGAATCTGGCTGACACAAAACTCTCGTCATGACTTTGAAGCCACCCACTGACAGCACAGCAAAGATCACCACGCTGCAGATGCGGTTCCACCAAACCTCCCCTCCATTTTCCACATCACTCCACGTATTCATGACTCTGCACATCCAAGTTGTTTCACTGCACAGGCAATAAAATCCTCCCCATTCAGGTTTTTCCTACAGCAACTTGAGAGGAGAAAAACCCATTAACAGAACAGCACTGGAAAAATCAAGAGACCATCAGGGACTGACGTGTAACTGTTCTTTGAACTGACAGATCTTAGACTGGCAGTTGAAGTCGCACGTACTTCCCAAACCAGCTTCTCCTACATGCAAAAATATAATCTATAAAACCACTGGTCTCAACCACTACCGTGGGTTGAGGGATCAGCTGCTAAGAGATGAAGCAGGTCTCAGGTGCACATGGAATGCTTACACAAAGATTTCCAAAACACATTCAAAATCCCTGCAAACACCACGTTACATATTTTTAGCCTAACCTAAAAATAGCAAGCATTGATACTGTGCATATATTTAAACTCCCAGTATATGCAGGCGTTTTGGGACTGCAGTAATTGGAGCAGAACTCGGATCTGCTCCCTCCACCTCGCATTTGTGCTGCAATGAGCATCTTCAGATGGTGCTGGAATTTAAAGCGACAGTCGAGGGGAGACCCCCTCCGAGACACAGTGTAATGTATTTTTTCCCTTACTTACAGCATTTGAGATCTTGAACTCCCACATACCCAAGATGGGACCAGACTCAAAGCACTTTTCTGGCTCTAGCTCAAGGCAACAGGATCAGACAGAAAGCACTGCAGGGGAGGTAGGAATTGAAAATCCAACTGAAGCAGGGGAGGGGAAAGGAGGAGGAAAAAAAAAAAGAAAAAAGAAAAAAGAGCAACTTGAAAGAGATGTCAGCAACATCAAATCATTGCGTGTTTTAGCCTCTTCCCCATACAGCAGCACCACTGTTGCTCACCTACACTGACAGAAGAGCATCAACTCCTACTTTCTGCCTGCAGGCAGCAAACGTGTGTGCCGGTAGCCTGCAAGCAAGGTGAATTTCTAGCTCGTTTCAAGCTGCTAAAACACAGACAAGCTACTTGAATAATGCATGGCTTGTGACAACCACCAAAATGAAAAGCTAAAAATTCAGCACTTCCGGAAAAAAAATAAAGCACAACAGAAGGGAAATAAACCAGCCTGACTCACTGTCAAGCGTTTCATTGAAACATTTCAAAGGGTTCACGATTTGCTGGGGGCTGCTGCTTGTAACACTCACTTAGCAAAAGCAGGGAGAGTTTAACAGCAGTTGATCGTGTTAAGCAGCATCATCCCAACGAAAAATTAGAAATCCCCTGATCATAAGCCCGACAAGAACCGCTAGGCACAAACAAGCCCTATTTACTATGCACAAGGCAGCTACTGCCACCGCACCATACCTTGCAAAGGAATAAAGCCAGGGGTTGAAGCAACCTGCAGCAGGGCTTCTGCCGAGCAGGTCTGCATGGAGGCCCGTCCACAGCTCTGGCAAAAGCAGGAAACTACACCAAAACAAAAGCATTGGCCCCAGCCCAAAATCCTTACCCCAGCCTCCTGAAGACAGAGGAGTGCGTGGGCAGTGGCTCGCAGGCAAGACCACCTGGTTTCCAGCAGCAGCTCGGTTTGCTACAAAAACAGCACAACCAGCTACAGATACCACACAAAGGCTCCTCTTAAGAGCACAGAACGGGGATAGATTTACGATGACCGCATCCATGTAGATTTTTGGACCCATAACATCTGCTGAGGAAGAACAGACAAGAAGATCATTTGATAACGAAATTGGTTTTTAAGTTTTAAAACACTCCCTAAATGTTTCACAAGACATTAGCAGCTGGCTTGGTTTACCAGATTATTTTAGATAGACATGTACGCCCTCTAAGAAGGGGAAAACAGGACTCCTGAGAACTGAGAAAAATCAAGGAGCAAAAGCTGAACAATTTTTTTTCTCCGTTAAGAGCCAGGTACCACAGTTCTGCTGCTGAAAGCCAGAGAATTGATTTTGTCACACCAAAACAGAAGACACTATAACATTAGAAGCATTAGATTTACTTTGTGAAAAGTAAATCAAAGCTGGTTACCTCCCAATATATACAAGATAAGCCCCCCCCCCCCCCCTTGTTCAGAAAACATCTCAAAAGAGCGGCCACTATTCCTGCAGCCACACCAGCAACATAACTGGTTTTGGAAGCAGCGCTCCAGGCTAGAACATTACTGAGATGGACAAGAGGGAGAAGGAGTCATCAAGCTTCTCTGGCAGCAATCACAACTTCTAGTTCTCTCACAAAAGCTCCCAAGAAGACAAACTGTCCCGTGAAACATGTGCCGAAGCCAGGGATGCCCTTGCCACCGAGGCTCACGGCTGATGTGACGGCTCTTGATAACTGCAGAGCGCTTAGTGGTCCCTGCATCCCTGAAGAGCAAACCACGAGCTCAGCAACACAGGGCTGTCCAGCTTTACTAACATCCTGTATGGTCTGTTGTAGCTTCATTCCAAGCTCTGCTTGTGTGTTTTCACAGTCAATTCTCAGTCATCAGCATTACCAAGAACACACCAGAAGATATTTTGAGAAGAGAGGCTATGGACTCACAGGGTATGAGCCACCTCTGTGTCACTGCTCCAATATAATGAAAATCACTTAGTCAGGAGCAATTAAGAGAGCAGATTTTTAAGGACTACTTGGGTTCAAATCCATAACTATACTTTTCTCATTTTGCAAGTCAACTTGGAAGTCTGCACACCACTAGACTTACCAACTTCACTTGCAGTTCATCATTCCATTAAAGGTGACAGTATCACTTAATCCTAATTTTTTGAAATAACCAATCTCCATTTTTATTGCATCTATGAACACAAAGTACAAGAGGAAAGAAACCTGTCCAGTTTTATCTTATTCACCTAATAGCTGGCCATCTACAACGTACCAGTTTTCCTAGCAAAACCAATCTCTGCTCTGTGAGCTCTTCTCTAAAATGAAAAACTTCTAAAAGATGCCTTTTTTCCCCAAAACTGGGCAGCTACTAATTAAATTCAACTCAAAGTTCCCAATGTCCTCGAGCTATTGCCCGATGACTGGTACCAAGATCAACTGCTGGACATCTCAGTTCCTTCCCACAATCCCTGATAACAGGGCTCCCTATCATCACATCTTTCTGATCGGTGTGAGACCACCAATTCTGACGTATGCAAAAAAACATGCCCCGCACAAGAGGTGGGGAGCTTTGGATCAGTCATTTGCCTCCCCTACCAAACTGAGACCTGGAAAAAAAAGTTAAATTTACAAAGTCCGGTTAAAAAGGAGAGTTAATACCATTGCCTTGGGCTCATTTTAACAGCAAAGTGGAAATTCAAGGCTTTGAGGGAAGAAAAGGTGTCTCCACAGGTAGCTCCTGTAAGAGCTATCTACTCCACCTGTCTCACACTTCTGGCACGTGCAAGGTCAACCGGCACAATCCCCAAAATCCCAGACCTCCCTCCCACATCACAAACAGGCACCAGCTTAGCATTTCAGCAATAAGTCAGATGCTAGCAGCTCAGCACTTCGCTAGGGCAGCGCACGCAAAACCAACCTCCGTGGGCTCACGGCCAACCTCCCAAACCATCCCTTTAAAGAACGGTTTTGTTCTGATTTTGTGGCATAAGGGTGGGGACGAACGGAAGAGCACACAACATCATGTGATTTGCAGCTTTGCCGCTTCCAGAGCGAGTTTTACTTCCAGTTTTCTTACCCTGAACTCACACGTATGAAGAGGCGGCGGCAGAGGCTCCTTTCTCTGAGCAGCACTGTTATTAAACCCACCAGTGCCTGAAGGAGCTGGACTCCACGGACGATCGGGTGCTGCACGCACCCTGTCACAGCCCTACGTAACATTAATTACAGCTGCCTTCTCTTCCCCACCAACCCAGCAGCCACCCAGAAAAAAAACAAGAGAGGTGCCCTCGTGCCACAGGACATACACGAGAGTGCTCCTCTGTTACTCACACTTCATAGAACTCTCCAGGAAAGAGGACACATTTCCTCTCCAAATCCTTAGTAGTTTGGGGTTTTTTTTTCCCTTTTTTCTTTCCTTTTTTTCAAGGATCCTGAATGTCACCTTTAAAAGGTATAACCGAACAAAGAAAACCAAGCGCAAGCTTTTAAGTAGTTACTTAACAAAGTGGATGCACGTCTTCAGGAGCCTTCGGGTTACCATCTCAGCACTGTTTTTCACTGGAGAGGAAACGAAGAAATAAAGGATTTAAGGTTGCTGGTTAGGGTGACCCTAGGACTCCGGCACTGATGATCACACAGATGAGGCACCAGCAGCCTGCTCCGTTCACAGCCCTGTTTGCAGGGGGCACCGGGAATAAGGAGGAGGCAGGCCGCACGCAACTGGCAAACTGCTATTAACAGCAGCGGCGAGGGACTGACTAGACCAAAACCAAGAGGGCCAGAAAGCACAAAGCGTCAGTTTTAGTTGCGCTAGTAGCCAGAAGACTATAAAATAACAAAGGATTGATAGGTTGCAATGGCATCCTAGATGTTAAGCTGCTGCCCAGCAGAGCGACTCGGGAAACCATCTAAGCTGCCCCTGGGAAGTTGTGTTCCAGAATAAAGCACAACACACCACCAGCAGCAAATATGGAAAGAAAGGGGGCAGGGTGTTTTAATTGTATTTTTAAAGTGACCAAAAAAAAATATTTTTGTTTTCAAGGATAGCTGCAGTCCACAAAGCACAGCTCACAATTTTGCAAAGCTGCTGACAATGTAAAAGCTGAGACTTGACCTTGAGGTGGCACAGAAGGGGAAAAACCACAGCTTACTGCATTAGCCCACCTTAGCAAAAAAAAAGGAAGATTTCCATGTCAATCTGCACAGTACTTCTAGAAGTATCGACTTAAAAGCTTGCCACCAGTCTAGGTGTCAAACATCCCAGAATTAGGGACTTCCAAACAGAATGACTTCACAGGTCACATATTCTGGTCATTCCAACTGTACCCTTTTTTTTAAGCAATGTTAAGCATCTGCACTTGCCATAATTTCAAGGGTGAGCGGCCAGAAGCTGTGGCTTCATGTTAAAAAGGGTTTCACTGCAAGACCTGCTTAAGATGGTCACGTTTCCACACCACAGCATGTCACCCTCCTCTCACACAGAGTTCTACCTGCATTTGTTAAGCTTTGAGAAGAAATGCCCTGGAAAATGTCTTTTGTAGAATTCAGATCAGATGCCTTCTCTCCTCACACATCCACCATGGCATAAGTGGGAGAACACAACTAAGATGCTAAAATAAATTGCAAGAAGGGGGAAGATCTTAAACTGCTGCCTAAGAGCTGACACTATGCAACCACAGCTGATACCCAACCAGCACACAAGCAATACGTGTTCCCAGTCCAAGATCAGGCACTGCCTTTGAAAGATGCTTTTACACGTTCAGATGAAGGGCTTCAATACATGCAAGAGCTAGCTTAGAGCCATACTGAGCCAACAGGCCACGTTCCCTGCACAGTGAAACACATCTTAAACTGCCTGACATACCGAGAGTAAAATACCGATGGAAACCTTGCAAGGCATGTGCAACACCTGAGCAGCAAGTCCACACTCTGCACCGATTCCTGCTGGAAAGAGTGAAAAAAAAAAAAAAAAGCTGCCTACTGCACCCAGCAACGAGGAGATTACCACCAACCCTTCTGAAGAACAGTAACTTACACCCTTACTGCTCAAGCACTGCACACAGGTTACAAGATTTTCAAGCCAGCCAGCAATTGCTTTTGTTAAACTGGGGTTAGGTTTTGGTTTTTGGTTGGTTTTTTTTTTTTTTATCGCATTCATGCATTAGCCTTGTGGCCAACCAATTCCAGCCCAGCAAGCAAGCCCTCAGCACCAAAAACTGAGGGCAGCCCTTCCAGGCTCCCAACAGTTGTCCAGTCTGAGTTCATCCACATTGCGTGGCAGTGGTCACGGCAGGGTTTAGGCAGAATATGTTAAAATAGCAGAAAAGCAAAGAGGTTGTATTTGAGGTAAGCATACCACTACATCAGAACTGAAAACGCTGAAGTCTGATCATGGCCAGATTTATAGAGATGCTCCACATCCAGCATTATTCTCTTCTGAGACTATTAAAGTTCATAAATGAAACAATGATCAGCTGGCCAGCTAAAAAGCAAGGAAAGAAGCACACACTGCACATTAATCCTCCAGGTCCACAGCCATACAGATTTAGGAGACTGCAAGGTACCTAACAATTTTATCCCAAGGCAAACATTTTGCATAAGCAAGACTACAAAAACCACTACAGGCCACAGCCAAGAGGTTGCACAGGCTGCAATCAGACCATTTGCTAAGGACACAACTGTCTTCAGGCTGCAAATTTGCGTGCCTACCCCTTAGTCATCGCAGTCAAGTGTCCAACACTGTTTAAGCCTTCGCACAGTAAAATATAAATTCTTTTCCTGGGTGTTGCAACAGTACAACATCAAACAGATTATTTAACCATCTGGGATAGAGGGTCATTAAAAGCAGCCACAAACTGCTAAACAAACATAAAAACATTAAGCTGAGGAGCATTCTTCAGACTGTGTTCGAGTCAGAGGTGCGTTCCAGCTGTTGCAAGCTGGTTTGTGCTCGTCATGGCTGATCCAAGGGCACCTCCCAGTTTATACACAATGAAGCCTGCTCAACTACAATAGGATTCCGGTTTAACAATATAGAGAGAGGACATGAACTATTTATGCTACCCAAGTTACTGCTAATGGGTCCTGCTAGTCTCGTTCATCTGTAGCTGGAAATCCTAGCAGCAGGGAAGTATGAAACACCGTACGCTGCTGGTTTCCTGCAAGGGAATAAAAGCTTTTTTCCTGCCTCCCCATTATACTGCTGCTGTCATCTTCCTCAAATTGCATTACAGCACGCTATGGCGAGAGCGGGGAGAGGAGAAAAGTCTTCTAGGCAGCATCGCCGCTGTGCTGCAGGCAGCTGTCAACATCGCTGCCTGTTCCACTCTGCTGTGCCACTAACACGTTTAGCCAACAACATTTTGTACTTTCCACAGGTATGCGGGCAAGCGCTCCCTCCACCACCAGCCTTCAGGTGCCTTCAAGCAAAAATGATCTGCAAGAAGCATCAGGGAGAGGCCTCCCTCCCCCCATCCATCAAATATAAGAATGCATCATGTCTTTGGGACGGTATTTGGAAGTAAAAGCATAAATCTGTTCCTAACTCTAGTTCTGCAAAGGCTGCAGAAGAGCCAACCGCCGTCTGCCTTTCTCCAACCAGGACACAACACCACCAGTGCCCACAGCTTGGTAAGAGCACGTCAGTATCAACAACAAAGTACGGGAGCTTTATGGAGAGGTGCTTTTGACAGGCATGTATTACTAGAGGCCATTTTCCATCCTTATACTCCCCCCCAAAAAAATTCTAGCTGGTACCAATCCCGACCACCTTATACGACAGTGTAATAGCACATGATGCCTCTACAGATCTTGTCCAAATATTTATCTAAATAATGCAAACACTAGCTTGGCCTCCTTACAGAGGTAAGCAAATCAAGTGCGCTTGTCCTCAGAAGCCAACTGAAAACATTTCAGGTCACCCTGACACCTACGTACACTCCCAGATTTCAGCTTGCCAACTTTGCTTCTCACTACAAGTGACAACAACAGCCTCCAGAAGTCACCCCATGAACAGGCAGGCTGCACTGGCATCAGCAAAGGAGTTGGCTCCCCCAAAGCCAGCGAGAAAGCCATGCTTAGATTTCAATTCCCCGTGACCTGGGTCAGAAACGCTGCAAGAGAGCATCATGACTCAGGGTAGCAGCTGCCCCTGTGCTGAAGTCTTCCCCCAAAGCCCAATGCTTTTTCCATTTAATCAGGCACTGACAGCTCCCCTCGCGAACGCAGGGAGGGGACCACAGTGGTGCTGGTAATTAAGAGAAAGGTGTCATTCAGAAGGAATATTATTTCTAGTCCTCAGGAATTAAGCTTTCTCAAAGGTTGTTACAAATTTAAAACTACCACAAGCTCTTAAGCACTGACCCAGGGGAAAAACATCACTCCTGAGATATTCCAAAATAAACCTGAAATTCTATAAAAGTGACATGAATGCTGCTGAGAACAAGATTATCCCAGCTCAGTAAAACATTCCTTATTATCTTCCATCTCAGTGCTTTGGCAAAGATAACTTATTCAAGCCACCAGGGCACTGCTAAGTGGCCTTTTTTGCCTTTTCCTTTTTTTTTCTTGTTCTCCCTGCCTACCCTCCCCCAATTTCCCACATTTCCCGTTCCAGTAACCTGCTTAAAATGAAACTACTCCACTCCTCCTCAGACTAATGCTGATCAGCATGTTATTCGGCTGCACTTCAAACACAGGAACTACCACACCAGTACACAAATAACCTTATCTCCTGGGCTGCCACTGGAAGCTAGGGTCTCAAGTCAGCTGCATGTTTCACACCTTCCACTGCTCATGGTATTAAAAAAAGGCACTTACACCACCACCACCCCGCCCACCGGGGATAGATCCTACCGAGAGTAACCAAAGTTACATGCAGCAGCTTGAAAAGCCCACCCATCTACCAACAGCAATTAAACCCGCTATTATTTTAGAGCGCACGCAGACTTCTGAGCCTATTAGCGCCCTTCCTTTCAGTAGTTAAGATGACGTCTGAATTCAATAATTTAAATGGAGACTTAAAATATCTCCAGACCAAATCCATGTGCAAAAAAACTCCCAAGCTTCCGATGAGATGAATTAGCGGTGCAGTTCTGACTGTCCCAAAAAGAATGCAGCCAGTGGCAAGCCCTGACACCCATTGCCACACCAAGCTGCCGGCGCTATGACACAGTAAACCACTCACAATGGCTTTAAAGAGAAATAAATAAGACACCCATCGCAAATTAGCAAATGGGAGCTTCTTCCAGCAGGCACTAAAAAACACCCGAAGGGCTCCATCCCTCTCGCGCTTGGGTTTGTGTTACTCTGGCTTGCTAAGCAGCTCCTGGCCCCCGAGACAGGCTTCCTGCCTCTCTCCAGCTGCGCCGACGTCGCAGGAGTTGCACACTCTCCCCACCTATTTTTGCCACGGGACTTTTTAGCCATTTGTGTCCAATTTCAAAGCACAAGCCGCGCTGCCAGCAATCGTAGCTCACTGGCAGCAGTAACGCCCACTGCATTCTCAGGCAGACAAAGCATTGGTCTACCCAGGAATTTGGACTTCTGAGACAGCTTCTGAAACACAAGCCCAGGAACAGGCTGCCAGCACCCTCCTGCTGGAAACCGGCATGGACCTTATCATCAGTAAAGCTTGATCCAGCCACTCTTCCAGGAACTGTTACTTGTGCCCAGACTTATGCAGCTGCCTGAGCCAGGCCAACAGGAAAACATCCCAGGAAGGAAAGAAAAAGCAATGGAAGAAGGCCCATTACCAAAATGCAGCACTACCAAGCAGGCTGAATGTTTCTACAGATCTTCAGGAAGTGGGTCCAAGTTCTTTCCCAAGTCTTGGTATTCCAGGCACAAAGTCCTGTCAAGATGATCGTTTATTAGCATCTAGTCACACCATGTGGACACTGGGCACATGAATTCTATTAAGATGTTTACAGTATCAAAAAGCCTGATGTAAGGCAGTGGAATTTTTTGCACAGCATTCATCCTAGAAATGAAAAGCTCTGATTAAAGCTATAAATCCAAAGTTCTGCAACTAAAAGCTGTCCCTGCAATTCCACTAGTCCTAAAGAAAATGGGTTCCACCATATGGTCTGTGCTGCATGCTCCTACGGCCCAGTACCTGTACAGGAACGTACCAGAACCTGCTCAAGATCTGGGCCTGCAGAATGATGGGTCTCAGAATATCCTCCCTCACCTTCCAAACAGGCCACTGGAAGTAAAAAGCTCTTATGCCATCCCCTCTGGAAGCAGAAGGCAGCCACACACAAGGATAGACAAAACCCAGCCTATCGACCTGATGGAGGACACTTTCCTTCTCCACTGCTACTCCTGGAAACCTGCAGCAGCTCCAAAGCACATCAATTAAGACAGCAAAAATTGTAAGAAAGGAAGAAACAACCACAAACACAGAACAGGGATCTGCTCAGAGGTCTTAGCACTAAGAATGCCCATGCCTTTTAGCCACCAAGGCAATTAGCTACTGCTTTTAGGACTGCTGCCCAAAACAAAGTAAGAAGAGTCTGCTGCTCTGTAGGGCACTCAGTAAGCTGGAAAAGAAACACAAGAGACACTGTGAAAAGCACACAGACAACAGAGCTATAGGCTGTCAGCATTACGACTGGATAATGAAAATGAAAGTGCACAGCAGTAACATTAGCTTTTCTTTTTTAAAGCATCAGAGGTCTCAGAAAACAGCGACCAAACCTTGACACTTCTGAGAAAATGAACCTTGCTTGATGAGCAGTAAGGAAGCTCAATATAAACACCAGCAACTAAATTTGTTTGTACGCAAGATACATTTCTGCCATAAGTATTTTTCAACAAGACTTTAAGGTATTAGATGTCATTTGAAGACAACACTTCAGGTCACAAAGTGAAGGTGAGATGAAAAGAAAAACCTCCCCGCCAGACTCACAGGTGCAAGCAGCTGTTACCTGCCAGCAGCCACACAGGGCTTCCAATGAGCACAGCTGCGAAGCCAGCGGATCTATAGGCCAACAGCAACTTTTTAAGCCAACCTGACACTTCGCTCACCCCAAAGCGGCGTGCAGGAGCGCTGCCTGGGCTAGCTCCGCTCCTCTTCACACGCACACGGGAGTGAGCTACAGCTCTTCAGCCTCACAAGCTGGTGAAACCCCGACCTTCCTCCAGCTGTTTGGAGGAACAAGCGCGGCTCCAGCAGCAGAAACACCCACCAAACACCTCCGTTATAGAAATGCTGCGTGCGTTAGCACTCCAGCGCCTGCTCTCTCCCCCCAAGCTGAGCTAGTACTCGAATCGGTAGGGAAAGGGGGGGAAGAGGAGGAGGAGTATCTCTTACACAGATCCCTCAACTCCGAGGACAGCTGTGTTTTGGGTTTCTTTTCTGCAGCAGCTCCCACAGCAGATGCCTGAAATGTCAAGATGTCCCAACGGCACCGCGTGTTTCCACAACGAGCCGGGGGTCAGGGGAGCAGCACAGGCTCGCAGCCGCCTGCCCCCACCAGCTCCGCAGCCGACGCGGTTTTTCTTCCCGAGCACAAACGCCCAGCCCGGGGCACCCGGAACGAACGAACCGGTGAGGAGAGCAGCGCCCCGAAACCGCGCCCGGGCGTCCCCCACCCGCCTCACCGCCCCGCTGGGGGGGGACCCCCGGGGGAACGGGGGCCGCACCGGGGCCAGGCGCTGACCCAGGGCGGGAAACAGCGGGGCCGGCCCCGGGGAGGGCGAGAAGGGAGCGGGGGGGGAACCCGGCCCTTAGGGGAAGGGAGCCGGGGGGGAACCCGGCCCCAGCCGGGAGCAGCGACCGAGCCCGCCGCCGAGGGGGCGGGTGAGGCCCAGGGGACGGGGCGGGGAACCCCGGTGCGAACCCGCCACCGCTCTCCCCGGGGCGGCTGAGCTGGGCCGCGCCGAGCCCACGGGGGTGGGGGGGGGGCCGCGGCCGGTACTCACCGGACCCATCCACCCCCGCGCCGCCCCTCCGGCCCCGCTTCATTTAACCGCCGCTGCCCGGCTCCTTCCGGCCGGCCCGCGCCACGTGACCGCACCGCCCCGCACCATAGAGAGGAGCGGCGGGGAGCAGGGAGCGGCGAGGGAGAGACGGGCGGCCCACGCCGTCCCGTCTCGGCAAACCTACCATAGAGGCGGGGGAGGGCGGTCCTCCAGGCACAGCCGCCCCGCCCCCTTCCGGGCGGTCGGTGGTCCGGGGAGGGGGCGGGGCCTGAGGGGAAGGGGCGGGGCGAGGTGCTGCACGTGGCTCCCGGGGGTGGAGGGGGGGGCTCTGCAGGGGGGCCAGGGACGCCACGGGGCGCTGTGCCATGGGGGGGGCAGGGCCTCTATAGGCTGCTATGCCATGGGGGGGCGCAGGACCCCGGGGGGATGCTGTGCCGGGGCGGGGGACGGGACACGACAGGGCCCCAGGGGGGTGCTGGATCACCAGGGGCGCTGTGCCGGGTGGGGGGACACAGGGCCCCTGGGGTGCTGGATCCCTAGGGGTGCTGTGGGGTCCCTGGGGCGTGCTGGGCCCCTAGGGGTGCTGTGCTGGGGGGGGAAGGAGGACAGGGCCCCTGGGATGCTGTGCCGGGGGAGGGGGCTTGGCAGAGCCCCTGGGCTGGGAGCCAGACCCCAGGGTGACACCCCCCCCAGGGCTCTGCTGCCTTCAGGGGCCTTAAATCCTGGGTTGGGGTGCCAGGCGGCCCTGGAACAGAGCTGGGGGGCTCTGCTGCCTGTGGACCGGGCAGGTTTATTGTCACCGGTGTCACTCACTTGGCCCCAAAGCCTGGCTGAAGCCAGGAGCCATCTCCCAGAGGAGGCTCGTGAAGGAGCCAAGCTGCTCCATGGACCCTCCTCACCTTCCTGGGACCCCCCCGGCTGCCTCTGCCCGGCTGCCGTCCCCAGAACACCCTCAAAGTCCAGCAACCCCTGTCACCCCCCTGGCCCAGCCAAGGGACAGAGCAGCCCTGGGGACAAGACACCACGGCGGATTTTTGATGACATTAATGTCTCCTTTGCTACCTGGTTATGGGGAGCAGGCAGGCGGGTGGTGGGCCATGAACCCGAGGTCAAACAGCACTGCAGAGCTGGAGAGGCCCAGGAGATGGGGGGGGGGGGGGGAGGGGATCAAAAAGAAGAGTAAATAACCCCAAATCTCGTAGAAAATGATCCATCTGCAGCAACGCACGTGACGGAAGGAGCAGGGCAGGTGCTGGAGGCCTCAGGAAGGGCTGGTGGGTGGCTGGGGTGTCCTGGTGTCCCTGCCGTGAGGGCAGAGGGACGAGTCCCACCTCCACGAGGCTGGTCCCCCACCTCACTGTGCACGGGGAAGGCAAATGGCTTCTCCAGGCAGGGCCGGGCAGCGCGGTTCACCGGGGCAGAGACCTGCTGCCGGCAGGGCTGGGCCCGCTTCTGCAGCGTGGGGTTTCCCCCAGGAAAGCTCCTTGGGCAGCTCTTGGCAAGGGAGGATGGAGCTGGGCACACGTGTCTTGGTGCCCTGCCACCCCAAAAATGCTGCCAGCCAGCCCAGTGCCTCTGCTGAAAGCACCAGCAACCTCTTGGTCACCTTCTTCCTCGGACCCCGTGTGTGCGGTTGGGATGGTGGGAACCAGCCACATGCTGGTGGTCAACCCCATCTGCACAAGGTGCACCAGCTTCACGTACATGTACACCATCACCCTGGCCGACCTCCTGCACTTGCCCACCATCCCCCACATGGTCTGTGTGTAATTTGTGCATGACCGGCACTTCAGAGACCGGGGCTGCAGAAAGCTCTTCAGCCTCAACCTCCTCACCACGTGTACCAGCATCTTCCTCCTCACCATCATGAGCACCGAGCACTACCTGGCCATATGTCAGGCATCTGGACACCCTGTGCAGGTCAAGGCACCACCTGGTGTGGCTGGTGGCCTTCCTCCTCGCCCTCCCCAGCACGACCTTCATTGGCCTGCACACCAGCCACCATGACAGGGTGACCAAGCGCGTGTGCCACCCTACGTGGTGGATGGGAACCTACATGTTGTACCTCACCATCCTCTTCAACACCTGCATCCTCGCGCTAGGTGTCACCATCTGTTGCTTGTACGCCAAGCTGGCTGGGATCTACAGGAGGTTCCAGCGGGCTCTCATTCCCAGCATGGACACCAGCTGATGCCCCGAGCAGAAGGTCCTGTATATGATCTTCAGCACTGTGCTCGCTTCCTGGGCTTGCTCCCTGCCCTTCTGGCCAGGGCAGCTCTTCAGCATCCCGGTACAAGCAGGGGGACTGGGGCAGCACCACCATCATCTCCATCAGCTTCCTCCTGACCTGCCTGGCCTACAGCAACAGCTGCCTCACCCCCTTCTCAACTCGCTGCTCCCCAAAAATTACAGCGAGGACCTGCTGGCCCCCAGCCCCTGCTGCCCCCCGGCCATTGCCTGGCTCCCAGGGGCTCTGGAGAGGATGGGTGCTCCCTGGGAGAGGTGGGTGCCCGTGTTGCACGCCGGTTAAGCCCTTCTGCTGGGGACACGATGCTGGTCAGTAAGAGGTACCGGCTACGGCAGCAAACGGTGGGACAGAATCGGCTCCCCGGCGGCGGGGCAGCTCTGATCACCGAACTCACCCTCAGCCTTTTGTTAAACATCTTTCTGGCAGTGAAGTTTTTATCTAGGAACTCTATTAAAAACCAGTTTATTGCCAAATTAGTTTGAAAAACAATTTCCCAGAGGGAAGTGGGGCTCTAGGCTCCCCCTGCAAGTCCTCTGGAAACCGCTTTCCTTGATCAGTTCAGCCAGACCCTTTGAGTTAAGCCTTTTGCCGGGGGCTCCCCAGGGACCACCCTCTCATGCTGCCCACGTGCCACCACCATCTCCCCCATTCCACAAAAGGGGGATGAAATTCCAGTGCCTGGGAAGGGGGTGGGGAACTCCTTTTGGATTTCCACCAAAAAGCAAAGGCATAAGGACCCCCGGCAGGGGGGGGTCCCTGCCCTAAGCAAGGCATGGGGGTGCTGGGGGACCTCAGCCTGGCCCCCTCCACGGCCGTCGATGCTCATGGAGGCGAAGCCAGTGACATGTTGCCCTTCCCTCTCGGCCAGTGGCGGTGACCCCACCATGGGGCAGTGCTGGGGGTGGCGGGGGGCTGACGCCGAGGTGGGCTCAGCCCAGGCACACCCAGGGCACAGTAGCCGATGCTGCAGGGGGTCAGCCCTGGCCATCCCAAAGCCTGAACATGAGGCTGTGTCACAGGACAGCGCAGGCAGCCGGTGACAGTGGTGACAGTAATTGGTGACAGGGTGACAATAACCACAGCCCATGTCAGAGGGCAGGGATCGGTCCCTGTCCAGGTCTAACCCCTGCTGGCACTGAACCACGCAGCTGCTCAGTCACCCCCGGCAGCAGGATAGGGAATCGGGGAAAAAGGTAAAGCTTGAGGATTGAGGTAAGAACAATTTAATAATTGAAATTAAATAATAATAATGAAAAAAGGAGAGAAGGGGAGAGGAATAAAATCCAAAGGGAAGGGGAAAGAAAGCCTGAAAGTGATGCACAATACAACTGCTCAGCACCTGCTGACCACTGCCCAGCCAGTCCCCAGCAGTGACCAGCAAGCCCCAGCCAACTCCCCCAGTTACACAGTGAATGTGGTGTCCCATGGTATGGAACAGCCCTTTGGCCAGTTCGGGTCAGCTGTCCTGGCTGTGTCCCCTCCTGATTTCCCATGCCCCTCCAGCCTTTGTGGCAGCACAGCCTGAGCAACTGAAAAGTCCTTGACTTCATTTAAACATAACTTAGCAACAAGTACAACATCAGTGTGTTATCAGCGTTGTTCTCAGACTAAGCCCAAAACACAGTGCCGTACCAGCTCCTGAGACGAAAAAATAACTCTATGGCAGCTGAAAGCGGGACAGTCCCTTTGGGTAAAGGGCACTGGCTTGCCACCCTCCTGCAGAGCCACACCAGGAGATGGACCCATTGGAGCATCCAGCCCAGATCCGCCTTGTGCAGACATGTCACCGTCACTGCCGCTGCTGGAGGTGTATCGAGGCGCACAGCACCGGGCCCACGCATCCTCGGCACACTCGGGAAAAGCTGCCCAAGCCCAGCGCCACCGGCCACCTCCCCTCGGGTCAGCGGGGCGAGACACGCTCCTGCTCCAGAGCCCTGCGGGACCGCGATGGCAGGCCTTGCCTGGCCGTGTCCAAGACTGGAATGGGGAGAGGCAGCCAGGTTCATTCAATCAGCATCCAATTAAAATTTAATTTCTCAATCTCCCAGACCAGATGCTTTACACCAGCCCAGGAAGACGCAATGCACGGTAGCTCTCCGACCAGGGTCACCAGGCTGGACCAGCAAGACTCACGTTGCTTATCTTTCCTACCGCAGCATCACCGCATCCAGGTTTCTCTTGCATATCTTGTCCTGCCCAAATACCACAACCAGGGCCAGGGTCTCCCCACCCCCCAGGAGCATTTCTCCCCCCACCACCCTGCGCAGAGACCGCTGTAGCTCAGCCATATGGTTTCCAGCCGCAGCCTGACCTCCGCTTCGGGTGCCAACTGCTTCTGAATCTGGGACAGAGATCAGCAAACTTGGCATGACTCTCGCACAGCATCTGTGAAGCCACACTCACCTGCCCCTGCAACACCTCTCTTCTGCAGGCCATAAACCCCAGGTGATGGTGCAAGAAAACATCTGTCCTCCTCAACCCGCTGGTGCCTGACCTCCTTCCTGCCATCTCCCGTCCAGCCACGAGCTCGCCCAGCGGATTTTCTTTTACTGCGTGCCTGTACAATGCAGCAGCGCCGCGGCCCCATGTCAGGGGCTCTTGCTCTCTAGAGGGATAGAAGCAACACAATAATGCTGCAGCCAAGGCTGGGAGAGCATCTGCAGAAGTGGGCGTTGTTTGCATCATCCATCCAGCAAGGAGTTGTCAGATTGCAGAAGGGGGTTTGTATAAATCTTTATAACCTTCTGGTCTTGTTTGAGCTTGCCTCTCTCTCATCATGCTAATTTGAAGCAGCATCCTCTCCTCCTGCCCTCCATCCCCCACCACACCTGAAAGGATTTAATCTGAGATTATTTATTGGCAGAGCTTTGGGGTTTTAGTTTTACCCTAAGCCACATGCGAAGAGAGACTGAAAAGGGAAGCAAGGGAGAGGGTTTAGCTAGGCATCAAACTGTAAAGCTCCAACAGAAAATATAAAGAGCTTTGTGAATTAAACCCTATTCTGCCATGTCTTTTTTAAGTGCATACTAGGGGGCAGGGCAGGCAGAGTGCCCGGGACACAGGAGCATCATCACAAATCAGAAAAGAAATTGCCACTATGACAGCAGCACTTTCTGCTCAGTCTTGTTTTGTACGTCCTGCAGGAAGAGGCAGAGACTGTAAAATTTACTTGAGGAATTTAGTTGACTTGCCAAACTTCCATGGAAGAGGCAGTCAATTCCTTGAGCTCTGTAAGATCTCCTAAGAGAAATATTATTTTTTTTATCATGTTTTCAAAAAGTTCACGTAGTGCACAAGTCCTACAGCACACCACATCCACTGGAGCGGGCTGCAGGAATCGCCCTCTCTGTTCGCTACGTCCACATACCAAAAGGATCCCAGAAATCAGGAATACTTCACAAAAAGTATTTATTAAAGAAAACACACAGCAGAACCAGTGTTTGACAGAGCACCGAAGGACTGAAAGCATTTCTTGCTCCAAATCATCACGCAGTCCCTGTTGCTGGCTGAAACGAGGGGGTGGGAGAAACCAGCTCCCCAGCCATTTGCTCACTATATAGTACTGCATTTGATCATATTGTGAAGTTACTCAAGGAATAAAAAATATTACTGAATTTTCCTCCCTTTAAAAAAAAAAAGCAAACAAATATGCACAGATTAAAGAAATCTTAGCTTTTAACTTTAGAGAGGGAAGGCGCTGCTGCAGGGCGCACCCCAACACAGAGCACCGAATGATCGCTGCCAGCACCATCCTCATCCTCGGACCCGCCTTTCTCTACTTGCCAAACACTACTAATTAGAACAAACAATCAGGAAAGCAGAGATTTATCTGCATTAATGACTCTTTCTCCAATTCTCATTAAAAGGAGGGGGGGGGGGGGGGGGATTATACTTTCTTTCCTGAAAACTGAGATTAGAAAAATAACAGGACAAATGACTGAAACAAGCATTCTACCTGGAAAGGAAGACTTTTATCTGGACAGTTCATATAAATCTGTTAAATCAGCTGCAGTTCTGTACCTTGCCCACGGAATGAGGTACCACAGCCACAGTCCCACGGCCGGGGTGCTGGTACTCACAACAGAGCGAGCCACTGCTGTGAGCAAACACTGATGCTCAATACGTGTAAGAGACCGGTGCTAAGGCCAGGGCAGCTTCATCACACGGAACTCTGGGTCTGTCAAACAAACTGGATTTTTCTTCTTTAAACTTTACTCACTATTTTGTAGTGCCACACCATTTTCGGTAACAGCAATACCTTTTTTTTGTTGCTGTTTTTAACGCTCTGCCTTTATCCTCCACCCCACCTCCAGCTAAGCTAAGCACAGTTCTGCCACGCTTTAATTCCAAGCGTATCAATCTTCCTGTGACTTCCATAAATATTTTAACAAACAAAATGGTAGATGCCAATTTAAAGTTGTGAGTTTATTGCATATGTAACAAAAATGAACATGACCTCCTGGGTCCAGCCTACTATACAATCACTGTTTATTCCAGCTGGTTCCATAACCACATTAAATAGAACTAGTATTTCTTTAAATACTTTGATTTAGACATAAAATGAAACATTAGTGTACAACTTTCACAAAATAAATCTGCAATAAAAACAGTGGGAAGAATAACAAGGATAGCAGCAATACTTAAACATGACATTACAAAATAATAAATTAAAAAAATACATTATAAAGTGGTTGAGGAACAAAAAAAAAAATAACAAATTAAAAACAGATCCATACTGTGTTTCTGGGAACTTGCTGTGCCACACGGCCCTGAACCTGGGCACCAGCTCCAGAGGGCCCGGTGGCTGGATCACTAATTTACAAAATCTGTTGGATTTCATAACCACCTCGACTTGAACTAAGTACATACTGCTGAGCAAACGCTGATTTCACCATCTGGAGCTTCGAGCAGCCTTTTTGAAGCAGGGTCTCGTCTAACATAATGCCCAAGTTAATGCTAACATTCATAAAACAGTCTCGTTTCTTCCCGATTTAAAACACGAGCAAAGTGGTGGTTTTCCTACATCCCTGAGCATATAGTATAGGCTGATGAGCAGTATCAGGGCAAGCACTGAAGGTCTGTGCCAATGGACCAGCTTTTAGCTTCGCCTTTAGGACAGGAACAAAAGACACACTGTACCTTGTACTTCCTTCAGGTCAGATCCAAGAGTGTCCATGTACAAGGTGAAACGCGTAGAGACAAAATGAACACCAGACTTGATGTTATTCTTTGGGCAAGTTTGAGAAGTTCAACAACCAGTTCAAGTGCTGGCAGACCGAGTGGGAATGAACATACAGATTCAGACAGCTGAGGTTTTTCGAACAGCTCCCGAGACCTCCACGAGTCAGTGGCTCCAGTCATGCAAACTCCTGTTTGCATTTCACCCTTCCCTAGCCTTGAACCCAGCCACAGGAAGAATAAGCCATCGCTTAAAACCCGTTCCGCCTCGCTTCTTTATTTTCTCTCTATCTACCCAACCAGCTTTAAGGCCTGCCTCAAATGCATGTACAGAACAATACAAAAGAACGTCTTCGTCGTCACTAAGTGGCACAAAATTGCAAAGACAACACGATGGGAGAGGTGGTGAAGCTGGTTAAGAAAGGACTGAAATAATAAAAAAGGACAGTGCCCTATTCTCATTACTGTCAGCATGGAGGAGGTACCTTGACAAGGGCTTTTAAATACAGCAAAAAACAGACGGACTTTTCAAAACCACAATCCTTGCCTATTCTTATTTTGTGCATTCAATAAAACACTGACCTAGCAAAGACATCAGGAACTACTGTATGTCAACTGTGTCATTGACATAAAGCTACTCGACCTATAGATCTCCAAATCAAGGGCCTTACCTTCACCTCGCTTGGTTTTTACTGAGCTGGTTGTGCTGCAAGTACAGCTTGCGTGATAGGATTTTTGTTGGTGGTGGGCTTTAGTATCTGCATTTTTTAAACTCTTTTTAGTGAAAAATCCACATGAGACTGCATGCAAAGCTTTTGGGCAATAATCCATTTTGCATTTTTCCTATCTGACTGGTTTATTGCACATTCAAACGTACTGAAAGGATTAAATACACTCTATGAACAGGTATGACTTCACAGCCACTCTGAAAATCCAGGGCTGCGGGGATTCTGCTACTCAGCCCAAGACCGTACAGACGCTCGTCTGCTGAGAGCTGCATTTCCTCTCTCTCCTGCAAAAATCACAGTTTCATTTACGTCCCAACAACCAGTACTGTAGAAACTGGTCCCCAAGTGCCAAAAGATTCCTACAGAACATGGGTCTAAATACACCTCTCCTGTACAGTCTTGCAGGATGAGCATCTTTAGCCACCCTGTGCGAATCTCACAATATGGTACAATTTTACACCTCCAATGCAATCCTTACTCCCAACAACAAATCACAAGAAACATGGTCAATGGAAAAAAGAAAACCACAAGCAAAACAGAGAAAGATGCCAGGGTTTTGACAAGTGTCTACTTTCTGTCCTATCACAGTTTAAAGCTATTATCAAATTCAATTAAAAAAAGACAAAATAGAAGTATTCCAGTAGACATCTTCTAAGGACGATCTCTTACCCACAGCTGAATTTCAATGCACTATTCCATAAACATAACATCTGTTAAATGTTTCAGTAATGAATCTCTCTAAAAACCAGGCTTGCCAAAGACAAAAAAAAAATCCTATACAAGCAAGTCTGCTTTACTTAAGTTTAGACATGTTTGATAGATAACTGGGTCTTTCTGAAGCCATGTTATTTGTTAAAATACTATCTCATCTTGGTGTGCAAACTGGAAAAAATGTTAGTGATTCAGGTACTTGATTTGCTTTTGTTTCCCCTGGGAAGTTGTTTTAGCAATGTGTTAGAGAACAAACCTTTTAATATTAGTTTCAGATATTTGAAAAAATAGCCTTACATGGCTCCCTGGAGAAATTTTCATCCCTACAGAACTGAAGTCATAAATTCTTCCAATAGCTTTCCGTAACATTTAAAATGTACTCACTATATAGTTACCCTTTTACCTCAACCTCCAAATAAACCTTTCCCAAGGCCAAAAAATTCGGAACAGAAGTCTGCTCTGTTAACTTAGCTTTTAGCAATTTCCATGTGAGTCTTAGAATTTGAAGTCACACAAACACGTCTTGGGTACAACAGTGGCACAGAAATCACAGCTTTGGGATTGAATAGATTTTTATCCTCTGTCTCCTCCTTAACAAGGCTTCTCTGCAAGGTACTTACATCTGAACAAACTATGGAAAGTAATTCTGCAGGAGAAAATAATTGTTTTCATGTGCAAAACAATTAGATTTCAGCCAGGACAACCACAAAGAAATCATACAATACCATTTAAGCTGTCCCAGATTCCTTCACTTTTCTCAAGGTGAGCCACAGCTTCCACTGGGAGCTTCCTGCTAAGGCAGAACTTGGATTTCTTTACCTTTCAGTTAAGTGTTCGTATGGAGGTATCTTCTGCTAGAAGTTTACTTTTTAAACAGGTGTTGAAAATGTGCAATGCAAATTCTAGTGCCAGTCAGACGCTCTGCACCCGCTGGACTCTACAAGGGCTCAAGCTTGATTTAAGACAAACTAACCAGGTACACCTACCAGTTGCAAGTCCTCAGCAAATTAAGCTCATTCTTAATTACACTTTGATTCTCCTATTAAAAAAACCCCACAGGTCACCGACCCTATCACAATATGTGTTACAAATCTAGCAGAATATCCTGTGTAACCAAAGCCAAATGCTGAACTTGGCTGCGTTTTGTTTTATGGGGGATGGAAGAAGAGGGAAGGGGTTATTGTAACAAAGGGGAGAAAATTGAGTTGGAAGCCACCAACAAGAGCCCCTACCCCCACCCTCATCCACCAGCGGCGGAAGGGAAACAGCCCCATCTCTAAGTTGTCTAGAGTTCCGATGCTTCAGACAGCTTAGCAGGAAGTTCACAGCAAGCTTCTTCTAGCTTTTGATTTGGTGGTCCATGAGCTAGCATCTGTTTCCTTTGGTTGCTTTTTCACTCCACAGCAAACCCACATGTCTCTTCCACAGCTGTCAACAGCTTCTCATAAAGCTTCTCGTATGACTCATAAGGCGGAATGTCAATCCGGTTAAAGCTAGAGGTGAAATAACAACACATTGCAGCATGTGAATCCAAAATATTTATTGGGAAAAAATTCTAGATCAGCGACATATAGATAAAATTTGTAAAAATCAAAGAAAGCCTCAGCCACTTCAGTGGCCGAAGGACACAAGATAAAAACCAACTGTATTTCTGCAGCAGGAATGCATGACTTAATAGGGCAGCGTTCAGGAGGAGGAGGTGGCAGGTGGCAGATGCAGAGGACTTGCAAATAAAGCAAGACCTCAGGCAGGCCTGCTCCCTGCTCTGCCTGCAGACAATCTGTGCCGCTGCCGAAATGATTTCCCGTCTCTGACAGAGTGAGCCTTCTGTACAAGAGCTCAGTTCTGTGCCTATACTATACCAATAGCATGCTTTTCCTACATTTTACATCTGAAAATTGTAATCCTGCACGAGGTCTCATTGCAGTGAGTGATTTTTTGGTGAATATTTTTGCTGAACACATAGAAATAAACTTACAACATCTCGCTATCCAGAATAATCAACTCTGGGGTAAATGAAAACCACAGGTAGTATAGAAGACAAATCAAGCTATAAGAAGAGAAGTTGATTATTTTGCGGGCTGCAGAGAACTGGTATTTTCAAGCTAGCAGAGCGCACTTGGGAGTCATCTCTGCTCATCAGATGGTTAATCCATACCCAGGACAAACAGAGATGACTCTCCTTTAAACCAAGACAAAAGGAAAGCAAGCAGTGGCATGCAGAATGTTTTCATCTTACCAAGTGTGGGCTTTTGGAAGGTTGTCTGTGTTTGCATCTATTAAATGGATGGTAAACAGTCTGGGTCCTGCAGCGCCTGTAGAACCTTACAGACAGACATTCTAGTTAATGCACTTCAACTAAACATCATTCACGCACGCAAATTTTGCTACTTATAAAAAGGCAGGAGAGCAAATCACAGTTGCAGCTGCAAACAAGTTTGTCATAGGCGAGATCTGTAGATCAGATGTGCAGCTGATGAAGGGATGGCAGAAGCGACAGGACTATTCATGACAATTAATTTGCAGACCAGTTATTTTGGAAAGCTGCTAAATTTACATTAACGAAGTTGCACCTTTAAAAATGAAAAGGCTTAAGTACAAGGAGCTTTTCCTTGTAAAACAGAACTAGGTATTTTAATTTTGAACATCAGTTTACTGTCAGCCAACAGGTAGAATGTTGAGAATCACAACAGTCTAGGACACTGCCACCTTTTCCCATGACAAAACCTGCGATTTTCAGGAACTTTTTTTGAAGTCTAATGGTTTGTGGCCAAACGACGAAGGGACTACAATTCTCATGTGAAAAAGTTGTTTGGTCAGCTCTATAATAGTGTGGTGTGGTTGCACGCTATGATTTTAACATCAGTCCACAGCTTTGTAGGAGACCGATAAGCTAATATTGACACCAGTCCAAGCGCTCATGATGACAGATTTACCAGCTCCTATCACTATCAGCAATGGCTAAAGTGTTCGCCATCAGCAGAGCTGCTGACAAATGTAAAACGGCTCTTGGGATCTAAAGTTTGTAAGTGCTTGAGTTATCCAGTAATACGCTGATATTTTACAAGGGGCTAGTAAATACCACACGATTTTTATCTCTTTCTCCCACCACCGGTTAACTCGGCCTCCACATCAGTCACCTTGTAAAGCCTTGAAACCTTGAAGCGGGACACGTGTCGAACCCGTCACAAACTGCAGCAGCCTTGCCCTTCTTTCTTCATCAAATGTTTCCACCGCTTGCCAGAACCACTTCACAATATTGCTATCTGCCATGCAGTGCTTTAGACGCGTGTTTGACTTCCAGTCATTCAGGTCTATCTTATCCAGGCCTCCTATGATTAGCTATTAAAGGATTAGAACATGCTTTAACATTCAGAGTCATTTCAGGTTTGCAGCTATAAAAACACACATCCGACACGAAGCCTGGCATTCCTCATCCACTGGAAGCACCTTTTTGGTGCAAGGTAACGCTTCAGAACAGTTTTGAACTGGCAGTAAATCTCTCTAGTGTAATGGCAAGGAAACGGAGGTCAAGGGGTCCACTTCCCAGAATGAGAATTTGCACAGGGAACTAGAAGCCCATTCAAGACCTGCTTTGTTAAATCTATGCTATCTGGAGAGTACAGCATATCTTTATAAGTACAGCATATCTTCTTCCTGGAAGAAGGCAGGGCACCTACTGCGCCCCATACCACTGATCTGATGCAGGTTTGTCCTAGAGGTGCCAGTACCAACTGCGACAGAATCCTGCTCAGTTTATGGCAACATCCTGGTTTTTTTGTTGTTCCACAACAAACTACAGAAACTTTTCATCTGTTTTCTGATGTCGCTTGTGAGGGGCTCTGATACAGACTGCACATATTACTTCAATTCTCTCCCACATTACACCAGGTTGCAAAATACTATAAATGGAAGTCACTGCTGGCCATGAACCTAACTGCCTCCCCTGGCAGTGACAAATAAATGGCTTAGAGAAAACTCTATCCCCCAAAACAAAATGTGTGTCATATTCTAAATATCCCATAATATTCCACATTGATGATCACATTTCCGAGAGCTACCGTTTAGCAGCTGCCTTTCCATGCCAAGACAGCACCCACTTACACTTGTTTACATTACTAGGACAGTTGTGACTGTTCTGACGCAGACAGTATTGAAATATTTAATGGATTTTTAATCTGCCTTTTCAAGCAGCTAGTAAATGGAATGCAATAACTTCATGGGATTAATCAGTATGCACGAACGACTAGCACAAAGCTAGTGCTTCCAATACCACAAATGGTTGATATTCCACAGGTTGCCTCGTTTTTTTTAAAAAAGGCAAAAACAGAGGAAAAATTGCTGTAACAGGAATTATTTTAAGAGGCAGCATTCCGCACCTCAGGATTAAATGAGAGGACAAATTAACTTCTTTACTATATGTCCTACATTTCTATTTTAGTCCCTGTAAGCCATGCCTTATGTGCATGTAAAACCAGCCATGCATGAAAAGTTATGAGGAAAACAAATTCTGGGGTAGATAACACATTAGGTCTTGCCAAGAATTCCTCAAACTTGCAGTACTCTCTCCCTGCTCAGACCACCTGCTTTCAGCATTAGTCCTTAGTTAGACAACACGGTGTATTTGTCTTTCTCTCTTTAAGTAGCCCTCTCAAGAATGTCCAGAAAAAAACGAAAAGGGTTTTTTAAACAAATACATAGCTTTCTGGTATATAAACAGCAATAAGTTTTGTGTGTTTATTTGTCATCTGCTTGCGGGGTTTTGTTTTTAAAACTGGTGCTTGATTGTGGATCGAACAAATTACAAATCAATATTCTATGTGGATAAAATACATACCTCAAGTTCCTTCTGGTCAAAAGGCTTAAGGAGATGTTGAGGAATAAGTTCATTAAAACCCTTCTGCAGAGCCAGGAACTGTGCCTCTATTCCTCTCATAAAACGCCAGTTTACATACAACCTGTGGGGGGTAAAGACAGTCAAGGATGATGAGCTAGATAGGACTGGGCTGTTTGTAGCAGAGCTGGAAAACTCTCGTTTTACAGAGGAACTTGCTTTAATACACACATTTTGTATTATGAAAGAATTAATTATTGCACCATCAACAGAAGAAAGAACGTATAATTCACAGCTTCATCTTCACGCATCTTATTTTGTTGTTGTATGAAAACACTCATGTAATTTATAAATCAGGTATTTCCTCCCCAAATACTTATTTCATTAGTTTCACTAGATTAAGAAAAATCTTCTTTCCACTACATTTGCAGGATATATTTTTGTTCTGCAGTACCTGACATATTCTTTCTTGTTCTCTTCTGTCACTGGAATATTCCTGCCATTTGGTTTGAGCTCGTGCTGTAAAATCCGCCCAAAAGCATTGTGTTCCACACAAAATGTATGGTCCAGAACTGGGGTGATATCGTTCTCTCTGGCAATGGAAAGACAGAGGGGTAAACAGAGTATTTCTGATATTTTGGTAACTCTCAGTGGTGATTCTGACAGTTTATTTGAACACTTTGTCCTCAGGATACACCTGGTAACTAGCCATCCGCATTTCACACCTCAAGAGGAACACTGCCACAGCCACCCATTTCCATACACTTAATGCATGTTGAAGAGCCTGGTCAGATGTAGGTCATCCGTCTAATTCTAGTAGTACTCAGGGTAATGAATAAAACTCTATATACACAAAGCCACACATACATATATGTATACATACACACAACACTAATCTGGTCCATACCAGTGTGAAGCACTTCAACAACATCAGTAACTTAAAATAAAAAATTCAAAACAGCATTTAGGAAAAGAAATTGAGATAATGCAAATGCTGAAGAGTCCCAAAGCTACACTGAACGTTGTATTTTCTCCTGAACTGCAAGCATACAGAAATCCAAATTACTTCCATTTATTTCCATTTTAACCAAAGTCGGTTTTCTTTTGAACAAGGCTGTACTTCCCCTCAGAACTCTGTCCTGAGTTTGGATTTTGATGCTGTGATATTCTACTGTATTCATGCAACATTTAATGTTTTAGTATTTACTTTGCTGCAAGGAGAGCTAACACAGAGTGTGCAATGAGAACTTTTCCTCAAGTACCTTGAGCTTTCTGACATAGAAAGAGTAGTTTAGTAATTTTGTAGATCTCCACTGAGACAAGATTTTTGCATTTTCAGTAAAGCATTATCTTGCTATTGCCACTCTATCCCACCTTCCCTACAGTGAGACAATTGATAAATACAGTACTTACAAGATCCAGACTAAACTTTTGTGTAATTCTGGGTCAACAGATTCCAGATCGGAGAGCTGAATGGGCTTCCCCAGAAGCTGTTTGTAAAATGGAACCGTGAACCCCCCATTGATATAGTGTCCATGGAACACAGCCAAACCCATTATCCGACCCACAAAATGGAAATAAGACAAATGGTCCTGCAGGGAGAGAGGAGAGAAAAATCAGGCAGCAGCAGAGACTGACATCTTGTGGTTATGTCTGCGCCATCAGCCCGGCGACCCACGCAAGCCACCGGCAACCCTCTGGGCAAGAGGAGCCACCATTTTTCCTCATAAGGCAACCAACATCACAAGCATTTAATGATTAAATGCCTCAAACAAGTCTCTGTGCATTACCCGATTAACCAATTGGATACAAGTTCTCTAGCCCTCTCAAAGGGCAAAACTTGGAAGAAAAAAATCCCCACAAAACCTCCAGAATCCAAGAAGATACGACGATTCCAAACACATTAGTTTCTTCTTTAACCATCAAAATCTTTTTGCTCTTCAGGAAGCAAGCCACGTGCTTATTTCCTTCATGTCTTTCATGTTGCTTATAAACTGACTTTTGAATACTGAGGCCTAAATCCTACAGCTGAGATTCTGCCAATCCATCTTCCCCACCTTACGGAGCAAATGTCAGGAAATGTCAGGCCAGGAAAAACTCGCTTGTACTAATACAGAATTGCTGCTCCTTTCAGCGTCTGCATCAATACAAATCCTCCAGTAAGGGAAAAAAAAAAAAGCAAGCAAAGCAGCTTGTTAAGAAAGGGCAAGGCAGGCACATAAACCCCTACTGTCAGGGGTGAACCCTGCTTAGAATGCAGCGCTGTCTGCACAACCGCCTGCGTTCACAATGAAGATGAATTTCACCTCCATCCACCTTCTAAAAATCACCGTGCATCTCAAAGAAAACAGATATTTATCAAAGGACACCTCTTCCATCAAGGTTTTAATTTCTGAACAAAACCCTTCTGCTTCACACTATATCAATATAAGATTCGTTAACACATTCTTATTCTGTTTTACCTTTCAGTTTATGCTCTTGTCATGGAAAAACAACTATAACAAAAAACCGCAGGGGACAGCTGTTGAAGTAGGTATGTTGCTCGCCCAGAAGTTCATACTTACAGGATTGATAGAAGAGTCTGGATTGATTTGCAGCATGTAAATATTATCAGTAGAGTACTGGAAGAGTCCATAATAAGGATTCAGCATTTCATGGCACAGTAAATACAACCATTCTCTGCCCAACGGGGAAAAAAAAAAAAAAAAAAAAAAGTATTTTAGAAGGGTACAACTTCCACTTAAGTTTCAGACAACACAATTAATGTGAATCATCAGTTATGAAATGCTCATTTCAAACTCAGATCACCTTGTACTGCCTTCCATTTGCAAACCAAAAAGGTATGCTTAAAAACCCACAGTGTCTTACTCCACTCACAGGCAGACTGGTTTTAGTATGGAAGTACTGAGGGGACTAAAGTCAATTAGAGAAGCCTATAGCAGGCTGTTAAGACAACACCATCAACAAATTGAGTTTGAACAAGACCCGCTTCCAAAAAAATCCTGACTTTGTACAGAGTTCAGGTATTTGGAAACTAAGAGATCGGCTCCTCTCAACCTGTACAGTATGAAGAAATGGTCAAAAAATCTATTGTTTAAAGACCTCCAGTGACTGAGCTGATTTTAGAAAAGTTGTTTTTCTGCAAATGCTTGATAACTACAGAATCTCTGCTGCCAGAAGGGGCAGAGAGACCAAACACATTAAAATAGGAGGGGTCAGGTAAATTCTCTCACCTCAGTAACATACCAGGTTGGAATGGAACTAAAGCTATTTATGACCTCCCAACTCACCACGACAAATGCCCCTTTATTCTTAAATTTGGACACCCATCCCAGTCCAAAATATTCTGAGAGAACTATCAAATGTAATGCTTAGATGTGGAGCCATGGTGATCTGAAAGAGCCTGTTGCAACAAATGGGCAATTAGGAAAGCCATCAGGGCAACAGGATGTCAACACTCAAGGCTGCCTCGGGTAAGGCAGCTCAGAATGTTCCAACTTTTTCCCTTTGTCCAGCGATGGGTTACTGAAAGACATCTAAGTGGGTGATGCCTTTGTGGATTTGAGAAATCGCTCAGTGAATTTACACAATGCATTTGAGCCACTGCAAAGATGAGCATTTTGGTGATGCTACAATCAACTTCAGATCTGATTAAACCCACAGGGAATTACTACTATTTTTAAAAGGGAGGCAAGTCCTCTCTAAAAGTTTAGCCTTTAGTTTACAATTAGTTCATCTCCACTCCTGCTCCAACAGATCAGAGGACTCTCCTGAATGTGGCTGAGGCATAACAAAAAGGAACCCCTATCGTCTCACGATCTATTCACTGGAAATCAGAGAGGTGCATTTAACAAATCCTTTGCTGTGATTTGGATTTTACTTCAGAGTCTATATGCTTCTTGAAAGACCTCACAGTTTGAGCTGATCACACTTTCACTTATGAAACTGGAGCCTGTTGCTGAGATCAGCACTTTCTCCAGTAAGATCAATAGCCTATCCTAAACAAGCCTTTTACACTCACTGGGTAATGGTGATGAAAACAGAGTACCTATGGAGAAGAGGGGAAACAGAAACGCGTCAATCTGGTATTAATTCCAGTAATGTTCCCAAATACAAAGCATACCAAGTCATTTAGCATGAGCCTTTAACACCAGGAGGGCTGTGGGACAACTGTTAAATCACATGGTTCCACTTTCCCATCTACCATGATATGAAGACCGAAGTTACAAGCACTGCCTATAAACGAATAACTTACGCATACCACTAACAGGTAATTTGAAAGGGAGTGATATCAGCCACGGGTCACTTTAAGGACAATTTAACAGTTAAAAAGTGTCAGACAAACCCCCAAATCTCACCTTGCTACTCCTCCATAATCCAGGCCTTCTTCTCCTCGAAATTTCACCATAAGCCTCTTTTTCAAGTCCTTTGGTCTCATCTTCATTATCTGACGGTAGGATTCCTATATGTGTATTTTTACAATTAGGTATTTTATTTCCTTCCTATAATTAAGTCTACTAAGATGCACTACTGTAATACACAGATTGCTGCTCAACTACCGAAAATATTATTCTGTTAAAAGTGCTAATTCTGAAGCAAACTGGTGGGTGGTATTCACTACCTCCCTCTTGAAGCAAACTTGCTATAAGCAAAGATTAGTTTTACTCAACTCGAGTGACAAAAGCTGCTATTAGTAGTAAAAAAAGTCAAATACCTCAAATATTTCCTCTCTGGACACTTCAATGCGACAGTGACCAGCCTGAGGTTGCTGAAGAGAGAGCTCGTGTCTAAGAACTTTCAACTTTTGTACCAAGTCTCTTTCATATCTCTGTGCAGGCAACTCCTCACCGTCTTCTAGTGATCCCTCATTTGGAGCTGGCAGAGGCTGCTGGCTCGGCTCTTTTAGCTGGCATTGATGGCTTTGAAAGCAAAGTAAAATATTTATTCTAGAAGCATAACAATAAGGAATATCTAAAAGAATGATGGAAGAACTGATTAAGCTTCTCTAAGAGGAACCTGGAGTGAAATGTGTATTCAGCTGGGTAACTTCCATAGCATCATTACCCTACATTCAAGGATGTAAGAAATACAGATATTTACAATAAGGAGTTTCAGCACTTTTCAGCTCAGTTTTCATATGGCAATACATTCTGGAAGGCTGTGGAGCACGATCACTGAATGCTGACTGAGCAGTAATTAAAAAGTTTGTTTGGTATTACTCCCATATGGAGTCAACTTTCAAGAGTTTAACATGAAAAGAGACATCTAATGGAACAAACTACAGCTTTATAAATGCAACTATCTAACAACCACAATGAATTTTACTCCAGCTCCATGCAAGATAAGGCTGGGGATTCTTGACACAGTAAAAATACCGTATCTATATTTATCAAAAGAGAAAGAGGTACCTGTCCCAAATAGTTGCAACTTCATACATTCAACTGTCAGTATCCATCAGTACTTTATTTGGGTTGTGGAGCAATTATTTTTTAGGTACAGGGATTCCTCAGCTGGCTTCAAGCACAGACAACTCAGATCCAGGAAAAAGTCTGATCTTAGGCACAACGAGCACCACCAGGCTGCTTCCAGGGTCAGTACTGTAACAGTTTGGCTGCCTTTGCGTGATGCAGGGCTGCAGCTTATTAAATGCTGCTAAACCTGAACTGGCTGTGCACAGCAGCAAATGAGCAGACTCTAGCTGGCTTTATATTCCTGTTTTCTGGAGCTCAAGGAAGCATGAAGCCTGTTCAGGTCTCCCATAGCTAGCACAGAGCTACAACTGTTAATCCAGGCAGGCAGGAGCCAACTGTTGTGGAACTGCCAGGCAGCCCCTCTACCAGCAATTCCAGAACTGCGTGTTCACTCCAGCACAGCTTAGGGCAATTTTGTCAAACCAGCTTAAAGAGACTAGTGTTGTGCAGAAATAAGCCAGCCCTCCCTTAAACCTGAGGACTGCAAAGCATAGCAAAAACATTTTTGAAGAGTCCCTGCAAAAAGTTTAGATAAACCCAGCACTGAGAACCAATGCTCGGACCCTGACTAGCACACTGGTTGCATCTGTTCCCCAGTATCGTTATCATGCAGTTTTTCAGCCCCTCATGACTCCTAGACTGTAGTTAAAATAAAAATAAAAGGTCTAAGAATCCAAACGACACAAATTATTTATCAGGCAGGGTTCTTACTTCATGATGTGATGTAGTCGTGGATCTGTGAATTGTGTGGTTCTGTTGTTATGATCTACAAAATATATCCTTCCTGAAACTGTACTTCTAACTTCCCAACCTGGAGGCAAAGGTCCTAGTTCATCACAATTCACACTGTTAAGGTCTCTAAGGAGAAAAACAAACAAAATGTTAAAGCACTTCTGAAGTTAAGATGAAACCAATTTACATTCAGCGGAGAGGGGGGAATGAATTTGGTGATTCTAGGCTATGAAAGTCTTAGAAAGGACAGAATAGCTATTCTAATGCTGCCTTTTCAGAATCCTCAATGGAAGCAGTGCAGCTCCCCATGTATGCATGGTACACGGATAGCAAGATAAATCAGCAAAACACCCGTCTTTGAAAGGCCTTAAAGTAACAAAGCCATACAGCTTAGAAGTAACTTCAATATGCAGCATCATCATTTAGGTGGTGACAGGGCTTCTCAGGGCTGTAGGAGGAGGAAGAGACTTTTCATACCAAAAATGTCACAGAAAAATTCCCATTAACATTAATGTGATCCACATGCAGAAAACCAAATGATTTACCAAAGGCCTCTGCACAAACCACTGTCTCCAAACACCCAAGTAAATTAAGAGGCTAAGCAGCCAAATGTTAAGGTCACAAAAAAAAAAAAAACATCACCTCTTTAATTAGACAAGGTTAGAATCCTAACTATTTCACAGATAAATCATTGAGAGTAACGCTTTACCAATGCATTCATCCCTTTCATCACAGATAAATTTTGGGTATCATTCTAAGTGCTGCTAAAGGAAGTCACTCACTTCCAGGTAGTGTTTAAATACAATACATAGGATGTATTTACACCTAGAAAAATGAAAACACTCAGGGCCCCCGCCACCTAATAAAGGCAAACACCAAGACTGGCAAGAAAAGGAAGGAGGGAAACCTGAAGATTATTTTCAGACAGAAAAGCTATTGTTAATAAAGTATTCTCTAGGCAGCTGGCATGGATTCATCTGTTATCCAGGGTTGAAGACACCGCTCCATGTACTTCCTTACCTAAATCTACCTACGCAACGCCAATATAAATGAGTAAACCGAGAGGTTTTAGAAAAGCAGAAACACTTTGTACACCAAAGGCTTCATTAGTGTCACAGTGAGCGTAAGACAGCAGGGGATACATAGGCAGACAGACAAGCCTTAGTTAGGCTCCTTAAAGATGATTATGGTTGTAACCATTTGTTTCAATCAGCTGGGCATCTGAAAGTACTGTAAAGATCTGATTACATCAAGTTTTAACATACATCGATGCTAACTGCCAAGGTTAGGTTTTTGCACTGCAATTTGGCAATACAAAAGCCACTTTTAACTGAAGTAAGTGTGACCTGTGACTCACAAGACACTCGTGTCCACTTACATTGCTGGTCCTGAAAACCTGGCTCTAAGATTTGTCAGGAGAAGCGGCAATACCTTTCATTAGGCCAGCCAGCATCACTTGAAGAGGAGACAATGCTTTGGGCACACAAGCCGGACACGAGTGACATGAACAAATGAGCATTGTCATTTCTTCTTCCAGTGATACTAGCTAATCTACCATCAGATATTTTCTCCCTCTCTCCCAACTTTATTTTTCATATCCTTCCATGTACTGTGGTTTTATCAACACTTTTGCCTATGCTATTTATATCATTTTTCTAATATCCTGTACCACGGTCATGTATTATCCAGCCTGCGCAGCAGCTGAAAAGTTACAAACTTTGTGTTTCGCTCTTGAATCTGGTGTGCAGGTGGTCCAGCGAAACACCCCAGATTCAAAACTTCTCAAGGAAGAGCGCCAGACCTTAGTCACAAAGACCTGGATTAACTGCAGGTTAAGGTTTTAAAGAGGCTTTACTACATTAATCATGTGGATGATTCAAATTTTCTAGCTGCAAATCACTGGTCCAAAGCATAAAAACCCCACCACTTCAAGTTTAAAGATGAGAAGTAATCTCTGCTTCAGTTTTATGTAAGTGAGCTCTAACAGAAACAAAGTTACAAGTGAAATGCTCAATAAACAAGGGCTTTAAGAAAGCAGTCACCGTTTTCTTCAATTTGCAGTCCAAACTGTTTTCACACAAAGTAAAAAAAATATTAGGTAACATTCAGAAATCTGTTGCTTCACCAAAAAACAAAAGTGATGTTGACATTTTAGGAAGAAAATGGGAATTCCTGAAGGGCTACATATTTTTTTCCCCCTTTTGTTTTACATAATTCACAAGATAATGCTTTCCTTCAGAAAGAGCAGTTTAGTGAAAAGGTAACTAGAAACATCCAGAATTACTCCTCTGCTTGTAGCTCTCCCTTTAAGTTTAGCAGGCCATTTCACAGATTTTTGCTCTTAAAGGTTCGGCTTACTGTCATGGACACAAACACCAAACCCCCCTGACTGTAACTGTAAGTACATACCTTGGTATCCTAGGGTCGTGCCATGTGCTAACTCCAGTCTGTGTGTGCAAAAAATAAACCTGTCCCTGTACCGTTGTTCTTTGTTCTATGAAAAAGAAAGAAAGATTATTCTAAATTACAAATCTGAAAAAATCTGAATAAACAGTTTATTTAAAGCCGTTAGACTATTATCTTTCTGTCAGATCGAGGAGAAAGTACTTCAGCCATCCCCCTGAGCTCTTGCAGCATGGACTGTTTTGTCCTTCACAAATTCACTTTGACTACACTTTCCAACGTTCTTTTTGCAACTCACAAGTCATGCACCAATGTGTTTGAGTTTGTATTTTTATTTTTAGATTTTTGAGACAACCCAAATCCCCAAACTACAGTTCTTTACTCCTAGATTTGGCATACTCTTTTCCAAGATTTAAATTATGCTTAATCTTATCCTCCCTAATCTTCTGTACTACTGGCTGCTTTGTTGCTTTTCTATTTTCCTGATCTTTTCTCAAATGTGGGCTCAAACCTACACAACATGCCAAGGGGGAAGGAAAAAATAGCGTTACTGCTCTACTTTAAAGATCTCTTTACATTTGTTCTCCCTGGATACACAGCCAAGATTAGCAGTGAATTTTCTGTAACAGCATCATACCACAACCTCATGTTTAATTTACCATCAACCCCTCAGTGTATCCTGGCATAGCCAACTGCTAATTAGCCAATCTCAAATTCCCATCTGCACTGCTTAGTTCCTTTTCCAAAACGCAGACCATTAGATGCACGTGGATACTGCATGTCCTAACAGGTAAGCTGCATCTATATATCAAAATGGGAGATTTTTTCTCTGAAGTCTTCTGAAAAAAAGCTTCAATTTTATAGTTCTGGAAAACTCTTACCGTAGCCTTCTGGTAGGTCAGGCGACTGGTGACCGTGCGGTCTGTTCTGAGGTGTCTGTACATGACCTCTGACTTCAGGAGTCCGAAGTCGCTGTGCCTGAAGCCTCTGATCTTGACTGGGGGACTCTACAAAGCGACAGTTACCTCCGCCAGCAGCCCCCGTAGTGTCTGTATATGGTGCTGGTTCTTCCATAAAACAGCTCAGCGGCCTTCCCGGTCCGGAATCTTCATAAACCGTTCTGAAAATGGGGAAACTTCAAGAGTTTCCATCACAAGAGAAGTGAATGCAGAAATAACTGTTTCTCTCTCTCTCCCCATTACTTCAAGTACTGCAACTTTTAATGCAAGATATGTCACTTTCTTAATGTTTTTATACCCCAAATTTCTCAGTTTTCTGGCACCAAAAGTGCCAGAAGCACAGGTAACAAAAATTATCAAGTCCTACCCAGTTTAGCTTATTTTCTTTAAGCAAGTATCCAGCTCTAACCTTACTACCCGACACATATTCCCAGAAAATATCTCAGTCACACTGACGTTTAGTTTTCCTAGTGTTAATTACATTCTTTCCACATATAAACCATTTTTCTAATTAAGAGTAAAGAAAACAATCCTTACCCTTCATTCTCCAAAAGCCCTCTACAGTCTACTACAGAACCTCCTGTGCCTATTCTGTCCCGTGTCTGTAAACTGACTGAAATAAGAAACCAAACACAAGTTAATAATAAAAGAACAACTGTTCCCTTTAAAAAAAACCAACAACATAAAGCCAAACAACTCACATTTATACAGGTTAAAATATTAAGGAAAGGTATATCCTACACATGAGAGCACACCACTTACCAAAACTACTTCTACAACCCTAAAGCATCACTGTTTTTTCAAAAAGGGAGACGAGAAACCATAGGTATCACCCCCTCAAAACTTAAGCTGAGTCTCTTTCTGTAAATACCAAACACGTCAAGTTCTACATCTGTGTTCCATGAGGATCCGGAAAAGTAAACTGGGAAAAAATTACTCACCACTAGATGTCATCGTTACGGTGAGAATTTGGCATTTGCCAAATATTTCTGTATCAATGAAAAGCTTGGGCTGGGTGGGGGGCAGCAAAGGGGGGGGGGGGCTAAATTAACCATAAAACTAGCACTGCCTCACTGAAATTTGCAAATGAGTTACATGTGAGCCAAAGGTATTAAAACAGCAATTTGCAGAATTTCTTGTAACTCCTCCAGATCCTCTTTTCCACGTAAGATTCCCTTTGCCCGTCCCCTTGGCCCAAATGCAATCCGTTTCACAGCAGCATTCACCCTCCCAGAGCTGCATTAGGGACCTCACCAGGTGCATTCCCTCTTTTTGTTTTCCATTATCAACTGATAGAAAACAAACTCCCACATAGCAGTACAACAAATATTTTCAGGTTACGTAATTTAATCCCATTAAAGTCAGAAGAAACAACACAGAAAAGGTACAGAAGCAATAATGACTACAACATTTCTCTCTTAATACAACATTTGTCCATACAGTATATTTACCCAGGAAGGTGAAAGTTTAGCTAAGAGTATTCTTACCCACTATTTGGCCTCGTACAGCATCGGTATCTGTGGGATTTAGTTTGCATAGATCCAAACGCTGGTCTGCAAATGAGAATTGGAAAGATCAACAAAACACTGGGGAGGGGTGGGTGGGACTACTATTCACTACTCAGATACAAAGCATGGAAGGTTCTTGATTGCGCCAGGTCGGAATTGTTCTTACATCCAGTATCTTTTAGCCTGCTGATGGCGTTGGAGAGGAGTCGGACACACCCCAGGAAGCCAGCTCCCTGTTTCTTGTGGATTTTTTTGTGGTTCCATACACTGATGGTTATGGAATCTGTCTTCCCAACATACCTAGAAAAATATGTATTATAAGAGTTACTTTAGAAAAAATAACCTCTCTTCACTCTGCAGAATTTATGCTTTATTTGGTACAAATTTTAATACATTTTAGTACATTGGTCATGCTGCTTTATTATAAATACAGAAGTGCTTAAGTCTGAAATGGTGTTATTAATGAATTACTGCACTATGATTTCACACAGCATGTTAAATTGATATTGCTGCAACATGAATTTAAGTACAGACAGCCTCATTAAAAGCTATGCAACAAGTTGATTAATATACAAAACTTCAAAGTTTATGTTTCTAATAATTTGAAGGAAACAGATCACTACAACAGAACAGTGTTCTGTAAAAGCTGGACTCCAGCGCTCAGTAGAGCTTACTCTAAGCAGTTATGCTGTGTACATGACACACAAATATTTCCAAATTCAAACACCTAAAAGCAAAGTACCACTCTTTTATTAACAGGTAGTTTCTTGTTGCAAAAAAACCAGTCCTCCTCAGCAAATGTGACTCTTCATGCTAACACAAAATGAAGTTAGTGTCAACCCTTGCATTCCAATTACTAGGAAATCTCTGGAATATTGTTTACTTATGACCTTACAAACAACTCACAGATCGTAATGCTGGTTCCATTTGGGGTCCAATGTGTTCTTCACAGTGTCAGTTGAATGGCACTGACCTGACCCATCAACAACTATTTTTGCAAATGGGTCAGGAAGTCCTGTGGAAGCAAAAAGATGCTATTAAGCACAGTACTTTTTGTTTTGTTTCTTCCAATATAATACTTTTGTGAGCCTCTGCTTCCCCCCCAAAAAAAGAAAGTTACCATTATCCTAAAACTATTGTAGGAAATCCAGAATAGAGAACTGATTTCATCATTAGATAACTTCTGTCGTACAGATTTATATCTGCCAAAATTTGTGAAAGCTTTTAGAAAACACAAGGTTAAATGTGCTTAATTTAAATGTGCTTAAGTGACTCATGCATACTGATAAGCAGTCATTTTTATTCAGTCCTTAATACAGTATCAAGACTGCAGCACTGGGATATTTCACTCGCATCCTTTACAAATAGAGCCACCCTGAGATGGATGCTCTTGGTACCCCCCCAACACAGAACTGTGAGACTGCAAGCAGGTTGCAGTCTCATCAGCCAGACTTTCAATTAGAATTTGTGAGTCCTTGGTCTTTACAGCCCTACTGGAGTCTACACAATCTATCTAAATACAATTCAGGGCAACGTGTACTCATGTAGCAATGCAATGTTGCTGCACCAATGAAACCACAGAACAAATGACATACATGGATGAGTCACAACAGTAATGCATAATCTACAAATAAATCTGATTAATCAAGAATAGAAAGTTACAGAATTAGGGCATACTTACTGAAGAAATCTTTCTTTGCAAGATTCTTGGCACATAATACTGCAAAACAAAGTATCAGATAAAGAAATCTTAAAACCATAAAAAAATCCTTTTCTAGCAATCATACCATACAATACTACCTGATCATAATTCATAAAAACACACCCAAATGTTAAATGTGAGCATTGTTTTCTTTATCTGTGACTGGAATATGGATTTACATAAAGAGAAAAATTCCTTTGCTGCTTTTGTTCTATTGTTAGAATACACAGAAGATTTAATGAACGTCCCTTTGTATTAAAACCTCCTAATTTTCTATACTGCATGCTTACACAGGTGCTAAGGCAGATTTTTGTTGTTTCAGAAGGCACCCATTTTAGAACAAGGACTAAACAGTTACTAAATCAAGAATGGTTCTGGGACTCCTGGAAGAGACCTCTGCGCCTAAGTCCCATCAAATACAGTGCAGCCTCCTGCTTTCTGCACACAAAACTATGTGATACATCGTAAAATAAAACATGGGAGGTATGCTATAAAGGCCTAAGCAGTTTGCAAATGCAGAAAGGGTTTGTGGTAAGTATGGCAGAACCTCGCTCGAGAGAAAAAATAAATACTAAAAAAAAAATTGCATCAGTACGTTTCCCTTTGAAAGGGCCAAAAAAAAGAGACATAATTTCCCTCTCTCCAACTGTACTAAATAGCACAGTAGTTTAAGCAAAAATCAGATCAGGAAACTCACATCAATCTCCATGTCTACCAGGTCTATTACCAGCTACAAGTCTAATTTTGCTTTTCAGTAAGGATTGCTCAGTACAATCTCAGCAATACAAGTTATTCAGTATCCATTAAACTCTTACAACAGGCGAGGCAAAATAACTACAGAGCCAAAGATGAAAATATTAAGACCTCTAACTTACTTAAAACTAGCACCTAAGAGGGGAAGATAACAATAAAAGACAGAGCTATTTTTGAGGTGGTCTCTTTCTCACCCAGTTCTGATCTTTCAGCATGAGGATGAATGCTCAGAAGACACTCAAATGGCCATTTCCCCTGGTACGGACCATTGCTCCTCATTTCTATCTCACCTTGCTCCTGACTTACACTCATTCTTACATGAACTCTACATTGGGTAAAATGAAGATGTAGTAGCAAAAATAAGGGAACAATTTTATTCATTTCTTTTGTTGTTCTGTTTGGTTTTTTACCCTTCTGCTAGAAGCCCACCTCTCAGCTGCAGAGCAACATTCCCCATCTAACATAGCTAATGGAATAAAAACTGCCTCAATTCAGATGTCAGACAGACAGAGCCAAAAGGTGCACTGTTTAACCCAGATGTTCATGGCAAAAAATACACAAATCCTCCGTCTTAGTAATAATTAAAGCAGCTGCACTACAAAACTATTTTTAGATTGGATTAAAAACTATTTATTCCTGACATCGGCAAAATGCATAATCAGAGAAAGCTTCTCTTGTTTTTTTTTAAACAACTGACCAAAAAGAGAAGTCTGCAGGACTACAGCAATTCAATTTGAAACAAAACAGGATTACAGAATCACCATCCGCTGTTCTATGGAAGGACAACAGAGCAACCTTTAATTTCCTCTTCCTTTTGTGAGTGCTTCAGAGGAAAAAATACCAGAAAAAACAGGGAATAAGTACAGGTAAAATCAGAATTTGAACGTTCTAGTACCTGCCAAAAGGAATTTTAACGTTCTTGTGAGAGGTGGAGCTTTTTTTTTTTTTTTACTCAATAACTCATTTTACTTCCCCATCCTCAATTTTAAGAATATGTTATTGAGCTGGAAAAGTATGCCATATGTAACTATCTGCATATAGTCTGACTATATAATTATTACCTTTATTCTATATTTCAGGTGTGCTTTCTAGAGCTAACTAGCAGCCTAAGTTTCTAAAGCCATTATTGAAGAATTTTATTTTTTCATTTAACTCTTTTACCTCTGCCACACGCTTTCAGTCTACAGCAGATGAGCACGGCTGCCAATTTTCCAGTTGCAGCCTGTGAAACCCTCAATTTTAGGTTGCAAAAACCATTACTCTTTCTTGTAAGAAAAATACTGGCACAGCAGCTAACAGCCAAAATAAACCTTTATGGAGCAATCTCCAGAATCATGCTGCCCGAGATGGACCATTGGCTCTGTTCCACTATTTGCATATTAAACCCACTAGAGTAAAAAATATTTTCAAGTGCTCTATTACTGAAAAGCCATAGATTTCTAAATTCCAGTAAAGAAACAGGTGACAAAGGTCAGCAACGGGAGACTTGGACATGAAACCATGCCAGCAGCAGAGCAGACAGCCCCTCCCTGCTCTGTAAAGCTGGGTATATGCCAGATTTGCTTCTTAAATGCATCGTCTCCAATAAGACTTCAGCAAGACTGCTAGCAGGACCTGACTGCTGCTACATCAAGCCTGAAACCCCTGAACTCGGGTAGATTCAGCTACGAAGGCTTAAAAAGTTATTAATTTTATCCCTGCATCACAGGCGGTGTAGGAGAATGGGATGGATACTTAATTGTGAACCAGGCAACTGAGAGGCGCCTTACACAGGCTTCACACCAACACCATCTTTCCCTACTTTCCATCTTTCCAAAGTGCTTTTTCTTTTTGTTTTTCTTTCTTTTAAACAAGAAAGGTTTAGGGCTTGTCAGCAAGAGCAATCTCCCCGCGTTTGTTGCAATGTTACAAAAGGTACTAATTCTCCTGACTTGGGCATTTACATTCTGCCTTCTCAAAGTCAACCGACTTGTTTCAGCTTGACATAGTTTTTGTTTATACTCCGCTCTGGATTGCTGCACAGCACCAAAGAACTTTTTTTTAATACAACAGATCCCAAACAACACTGAAACAATGTCTTTACATCTAGATTATAATATTTATAAAGGGATGGGAATGTTTTTTTAAGTACCTGACATTATTGAGATAATTTCAAAGGCCAAATTAGCCAGCTGGGCAAAGTACTACTGTGAAAGCATATTTGGCAGGAGGTGAAGGACGAGCCTTATACAAAGTCAGTATTCACCCTGGGGATGTCTTCAATGCAGATGTAACTTGAGAGAGTTGAGTGGTTCCTCTGCCAGCCCCCAGTTGTCCACCCTCCTTCCAAAGCAGAAATGAATCATCTGCTGTGGTTCAGGAGGTGCCGCAGGAGCAAGCTACAGATGGGTGTAGTAAGGAAAGTACGGAGTGGCACCGATGTCTGAACAACCCAGCCGAGAATTGCATCAGAAAGTTGCTGCTTCATCACCGAGACACCTATCTCCGCAGCGAGACCAGCGTTTTTGGAAAGGAGGCAGAGAAAGACAGCCTGGGTGAGGAACCATTTCAACCATCCCCAAACAGACCCAGCCCACAAAATCAAAGCCTTCGTGTGCAAGTTCCTCCTCTTGAATAGGCAGCGTCCAAAGGATGGCTGCTGGTCTGCAAGAGAGTCCTCACATCGCTGTCTCTGCATCAACACAGGATTTATTCACAGGCAACATACCCCATCCCACAGCACAGTGCTAAGCTGCTACAACTGTGTTCAGCTGCACAGTGTAAAAACTAGGTAATCGTGGTTTAAGACCAGGAGGGAGCAGGGGGGGAAGTAAGCGATGAAAATATTCTGTAGGTTCCAGCCTGTGCCAATGCAAATCAGCAGGCAAATTTGCAGCGGGGACTGCATTCATTCACACTTTGCGAGTTAAAGGCAAGAGCCTCCTTGCTCAAACTAAGGACTTTTACACATGGACAGGACCTGAGCTAAAGATGGCCTTCAATTTAGCATTCAAGTTAATTCTGAAGACAAGACAGAGCAGCAGTATGCTCACATCTTCCTTAGAAAAGCCAGGGGGAAGGTCATACTGAACGATGCTAGCAAATACACCTTTCCACCATCTTTGGCCTTCCCTTTGATATTCCAGGTTAATCATTTGTGCTTGTACAAACAGGCAGCTAGATTCCAGGATACATTCGTTTTACTTTCTGACAGAAGATAAACACAGGCCAGCAGGCTGATGACGTAGAAAGGACTTTACTTAATATTTACTTCTGTGTAGACCATCTTTAATCAGAGATATGCAGCATAATCATTAAAAGCATTGCAGGTTGGTTGGTTTGTTTTACGATATAAGAAATAAAGAAGAACAATGAGGCTTTGGAAGAGAGCAGAATAAAGATCTTGACATAAAATGAAACTAAAATTACTGGTTACCACTGAAAAACAAAAGAGGCTGCAAAGCCGGTCAAATTTGATGCATCCAAGTAATGGAAACTTTGCTGTTAATCTTCAAAGTTTGCCTAGCTTCTGACTTGTGAAGCTGGTACCCTGTGTTGGAGGTAAGGTTGCTCCAGCTCTGCTTTTGAAAGCAGGACAGCCCCCCATGCACGCTAGCTTATAGGCTGGTTTCCACAGCAAAAATTCTGCCATTCTGAAAAACAGTTTTCAGAAGGCTACACAGCAAAAATAATGTGCTTGAAGTGTAAAAAAGCCTCAAAAAAAAAAAAAAAAAAGAAAAAGAAAAAGCAAACATCAGCTATTTACCACATGCTGCTCTAACGCCCCAAAGCGCTGTGGCCCACAATTAAAATCTTTGCTGAATCTGTTATGTGAAATCACTTCTTGTCCAAATGGTTCGGAGTGTTTTGTGGAAAATACTCTGAATACCACAAGCCACCCCTTCTGAACTGCCTTTACGAATAACCCTGCTTACTGTTCCTATTCTCTGCACATTACTTTAAATGAGACTTCACTGCAGATGAAAGTCTGTTTTTATTTCTACTACTAGGCAACCCATGAAGTTAAGTGTTCTGGCTTTTTTTAAGGATAACAATTTCTGTTTGGTAGGGTACAAGAGAAAGGGTTTAATGGGAAAGGAAAGATGGCTGAAGACACTAAGAGTGTAAAAATGCTGTTTCTTTACAGCTAGCCACATCACTGAACTGAAATACACCACTTTATTCACAAATTAGAGTTTACATCGTCACCACAAAGGCCAAGGTTTCTATTCTAGTCCTCTTTTTGTTTGCTTTAAGAATACTTTTGGTCTTTCTCTTTGTCTGCTTGAGACTGAAATGCATCAATCCAGGGACTGCTTTAACTTCTCAGTAACCGAACCTGAATCACTGCAGCGCCTAGCATGCCGAAAAAGATAAACAAAACTGAAGTCTTCCATTACCTTTGCCAAATAAACCAATTAGCTGTACAGAACTAATTTTATACAGGCGTGTACATGGAGTGGCCTTCACTAATAATCTTAGCATCGTGATGCCAACAAGATTTGCAATCTGACACATAAACCAACCAAAAAACTCCAGAGACCCCTCAGACTTCAGGACCAGCATACATCATGCCTCGACATTGAAAGACTGCCTGAACTCATGCTAAAGCAGACCTTGACTACCAGATTAAAGTAATGCTTCATTAAAAAACCCTTAATTCTCAAACAGTTGCTAGATTTGATACATGAAGCCTTTTTGTGGCCCTTTTGTGTAGGCTGCAGTAAAAATCAAAGCCTCTTTTCAAGGCATGCTTTCCTCGTGGGTTGGAACTTGGCTTCGTGCAGCCAGTTGCAAACACTAGACAACTTTGAAGAGATCTTCAAAAAACCACACACCCAGAAAAAGCCATTTTTATTAGCCCATTAACATGTCATTAAAGTATCTACTTAGCCAGGAATCAAAATACCATCCTACCTAAGCAGAAACCAGTCATGAACAAGAGTCAGTCCTCGTAGTGCAAACAATACCAAGTTGACAAAACAGAAGAGTTTCATCCCCAGGATTCCTAAGAATTACTCAAACTGAAAAATCCTCCTGGGCACTGACCGACAATAAGTCTTCGTATACACACCAGCAAGGGCTGATTTAGCCCTCAATAACATAAATCATTAAAAAGACAGCATAGGACTATTGGAAGAACAAGACTCATTAAATTCCCAGTTAACTGAGATTGCGTGCAACGCAAGACCAGTAAAGCAAGTTTAAGAACAAACCGACTTAGTGTAAAACCTGGAGAAACACTAAGAGTTATGGAACTAGCTGAAGATCTTTGCAGGGATAAAAAAGGGAGATCAATAGGAAGATGAATTAATTCTGATGTACAGAATCAGAGAAAGGCACAAATCAGAGGTGGAAATAAGCATATCCAATTATCCTGCATACTAACTTTTCTTTTCTTCCCCTCCCCCTCAGCTCACCCCTAACAAATGCCTGAGATAAAGGTTACCTCCCAGATTAAATCTTTCATTAAATCCTAGCTATTACATCAGTTTTCTTACAACTTTGCTATGCCTTCCTCTACTCCAGGCCAAGAACCTTCTCATACTCTCTACACAGTCTCCTATTTCCTAGACAGACACAAACCCCCGACCGTTGGGGTTCTGCAGATCACCCTCAGCCCAGCCTCAGCTCCAAAAGCAGAAGCTGCCCGTGGAATTTATTTGCCCCATGTACTGCAAGGCACATTCCAGCTACATTAAGCTCCTATTTCTCACTCAAATTGTACTTCCAGGGATATTTTTTTTTAAAAAAAAAAGGTTTATTTTTAAAGGCAAACTTTTCACAAACTGCTGCTTCACTACCTTCAGCTAATTATTCTTCTTGGCCCTACAGTGACTACTCAGCGGTAAGAAATATAGCCAGAGGTGCTGCGGCAAGAGTGAGACCCTAACTGGTGAAGCCGCCTCTGTCGTCAAGAAGATGCCCTTGAAGCACCATCCTCCCTCACACATCCTTGCAGCTTTTCTTTGCAACTATCTTCCGACACATTCAAAGCACAGACACATTCAAAGCACAACCGCTTACTTTGAGAACTGAAATTCAAGAGGTAAGTCAGTTATTACTATCGCCATTTTACAGCCCTTCTCAAAAAACACCCTATCAATTACACAGTTTTACCAGAGAAAAACTGAACAGAACATAGAATCATTTCTATCCACGGCACGGTTTGCAAAACTCAGTCCCTCCACTCCCACCAACACATCTGCCAGAATCACAACCAACTGCAGTAATAATTTTGTAGAGAGAGATTTCCCAAATTCAGTCAAGCTTTTCCTTTGTTAAAGTGTCCACAAATGGTCTCCCAACTCTCTGAAAACAAAGGATATGCTCAGGCTTCAGCTATAGTGTTCGCCTCTGCACACATTAGCAAGAAACAGAAATATCTGGAAAGAACTCCAAATTTCTGTTAAAACCACACAGAACAATATCCCATTCTCAAGGCAAACACAATCTCTTAGCTGACAGCTAAACAAAACCAATCCAATGACATAATTCCTACTGGAAATACAAAATCACATTTTACATTTACTCCCCACTTCATTGTGCAAGTTGTAGTCACTGCGATTCACACACACACGATTCTGGATTTCTTCCCTTACATCTCTTATATCTCCAACCACGTGCACTTACATTGAATAATTAATATTTTCAAGCAAGTGGTGTCTATCAAGACAGGCTTAACTGCACAGCTTGCACATACTTGTGCTCACATTTTGGAACAGACACCAATGTGCGCTGTGCAACATTATTGCCATAATAAAGTTAAAAACACACCAGGAAACTATGTAGCTCAACTTTCTTAAATTACATTAAAATTAAGGAATAAATCCATGATGAAGTCTTAATACTTCACTTTTATAGTTACCCAAGCACTGAGAAAGCATCTGGAAAAAAATTCCTAAAGCATGAAAAACATGTTCCTCCACCCACATGCACTCATAACTCAGATTCCAAACTGAGTTTTACTAAGATTGCCAAAAATATTTTGTACTTTTAACACTTGGGAGTTTTCAAAGCACCTTTTTCAAATCTCTACAAATGTCAATACCTAACAGGATCATATACTCAACCCAACATTGCTCACAGCAGGTCCCAGGCTGCCCCACTCCCATACTCCCAGCAAACAAAAGGTCCTTTCTAGAAATACTGTCCAAATCCTCCGGCATACAGATTTGTTTCTCTGGAAAATGCTAGATGAACAGCAGTGAATTACTAACCAAATATAGAACCTCCCCTCCTGAATACTCTAGATATTACTTAGGCAGAAATTACTTATTTAATAGTTGACACTCCTGTAACGGAGAAGGAGAGCTCCGGTGTAGCACAGTCTACTGCTCAGTCAGCATTTAATTTAGGTGTATTTAATTTAATATGCCTCTGATCTCTACTTTCATAAGTTAAATGTATAAAGTGTTAAACACCTTATTTTCATTACCAAAAAGAAGCTTATAAGGAGTCTCCTGTGCAGCTGATCATTTGCTTACTAATTCAGTACATAAAAAGCTTTTCCAGTAAGTATTATGTTTACTACAAAACACAGAAATTTAGATTCCCCTTCTTCCCAGGTACTCTCTGTGGGGCTACTCATACCACTACTACAACTATATGTTTTATAACCAGTTTGTGAAACTCAAGTTAGAAGTACATTTCTGTATTAACAGCAGCTTTTTTTTTTTTCCCCCACCCACAAAACACCATCCAATTTACAGACTTAAGGGATTTTACAAGACGTTCATTTCCTAAGTCCAGGAGAAAAACCTGCACAACTGCTCTCTGCTGCTTTATAAAGGAGAAAAAAAGTACAGGACAGGAGACCAAAACCAGAAGCAATACATTTGCGGGTGCTAACCATAGACCCAGTGTTAGTTGAAAGCCCAAGCAATCGTAAGCCTTGGGGTTCTGCCCATGGAGCAAAACATTTTTGAAATGATAGGAACAGAACACACAACTGTTGTACTTTCTAACCCAATATTATCTCTGGCTTTCTTCACATACATATTGTCTTGCCTCAAAACATCTGCCTGTTTTGCAGAAAGCAGAAAAAAGTCTGACCTTCCACTGCAAAACACGTAAAACCTGTGAAAGCAGAAACCTTGGTATTGAAAATCTTGGCAACGTTTGACTAAATACAGCCAAGCAACGTTTCAATACAAACACTGAATTTCTATCGAACAGTAAAGGTCTAAAACTTCCAAGCTAAAATGAAGCAGATTTTTCAGTTTTAAACCTAAAACATATGTTTTTTATCTCCAAAGAGTGGCTGGTATTTACATCCCTTCATGTACAGGTAGTCTCAATATTTCAAAGCAATCTAAATGCTAAACTATTGTAAAGGATTAAAAACAAACGCAAATGAACATGTTCTCAATCTCAATTTAAGAACTGAGATTTGTTTTTCCAGACAGAACCAGTATTTGGCTTCTTTGATATCTTACTGCAATTAAATAAGGTACAAAATCAACTTCATAGGAACAAAAGTTTCCAATGGGGGTATTTTAATAAATGCTACAAAATTAATGTCTGGTTTTCATCAAGAGCGAAGGAGATTGCTCAAAAGCAAGAACATTGTTATTTAAAAAATGAATGGCGTTAAGTTATGTGTAAGTTGTAAACTATGTAAACTATTAGTTCATCCCATGAAGGCTTAAGTGTATCAGTAGAGGAGTTTTAGTTAAACAATTCACACGGAACACTGCTTTAAAGCTAAATATACAGGTTTGGTTCTGGTCAAAGTAGGACTGTTCAACTCTGTGTTAAACTAACGCTGCACTGTGAACCAAGAATGGGAAGCTGGCAAGACAATTGCTTAGGTGACCTAGGACGCTGCTGGTGTTGAAATTAACTGCCAGGAAAATGAAAAATAAAAATAAAAATTAAAAAAAAAATCTTTAAAAACCTTGAAAATATGAAACAACAGATTTTGCCAGAGTAATTTTTAGAAGTCACAAATAAAAGTATAATACACTTATGACCGCTGTGGTCACAATATTCAAGAATCCATGCTTCTTTGTTCATTCTGAAACATTTGAGTGAAAACTCTCCAATACAGAAATTGTACAGAAAAAAAATTAGCCTACAGAATATTAGGTATAAAAAGAACAAACCTCAGGAAGAACAGTGCACTGGGCTTAAGCTGGTTTAGTAATACTCAGACTCATTTTGCATTTCTTAAATAACTGAACAAGCAGTTGCTAGACATCTACTGCAAAGAATAACACTTACCAAGCACCTCTTCTAGCACTAACAACTTCAGTAACTGCTACCAGAACAAATTCCAACAGGCACTGGATGACTTTTCAAGAGACACGGTCAACACCCCAAATTTTTTTGCAAGTAAATGAAAAGCATTCTTTCTTTCAAGCAAGGCATCAGCACAGTATCACTGCTTTAAAACCACATACCTCAGGTTAACAAATGACTTACAAACTTGCCCTAATTTCTAGCGCATCTAGTTGCTTCCCATGCTTGTATTTTAACTGAGGTATGCTGAGTGCTTTTTGGCATGTTTGGATAGAAACATGAAAAGCCTCAAGTCTTGTCATAGAAAGCTTTTCAAAGCCACAGGTCTCACTGCCAAAGAAACTTTTTCATGCTCTTACAGCTTTTGCCTTCCTTATTCACAAATCTGTTGTTCGTTTTGCAGTAAGCATGATAGCAAACAGATGAGATGGAGCAGTACCTTCTGAACAGACTGAGAGCGAGCTCAGACTTAAAAATCAGGGCGGTGAAAGTCAATATTCAGTGAAGAGTTAAGAGTGTACAAAAGCCTAGAGCAATGAGTTCATTTTGTTCTAGGCTACTTAGTGAATGGACAGCTGGAATTCATTCAGAAGTACTTCTTTCTTCCTGTAGCTCCCTGGGCTGTCGTTATCAACCTGAGGATAACAAACACATGGATCATCAAGACTGAGCTGGTGCTGGAGAGAAGTGGCATAGCCTAATAGCCCATAATAAATGAAGTTTTGATCCTAACTTGGATCTTAGTACTGAGGTATAAATGCTTTTAGTGTCTTGTGGGGAAAACTGCCCATGCTAGATGGAATTAAAACATTGTACTGACTTCTTGTCTTGATGATGGTAACCTTATTACCGGCTCTTGTACAGGTAATGTTTAGTGAACAGTTTTAACCGCCACTCTTTTGCTGGGTTTCAGCTAGTGCCAATACAAGACAGTAGAGATTACTGAAATGGGAAGACTGCATTTGTTTTAAAATACACAGTCAAGAGTAAAGGTATTACTGGGGTTAAAAAAAAAAAAGCTACCTGGATACCTTGCTGTAGCAAATCTGTACTAAAAGGGAGGTGAGCAGTTTCATTTGTCACAAACGACTGACACCTTACGTCAAGAATGGAGCAGGGTTTCACGTAAAGCACCTCCTAGCATTCCTCCAAGCCCATCCAGCCAGGCTGGTCGCTGGCAGGGGCACAGCCCCCCCACCATCTGCACAGATGGGGATCACCCTTGCAGCAGCCACTGTCAGACCGGGGTTCTGTAGGTACACCAACCATGAGCCCGTTACAGCAACTCTGTGTACTGACACCGGGCAAAATGCAGCCAGACATCTATTTCTGTCTTCTTTACCAGTTCATATTCAAATTACATCCATCCAGCTCCAGACAATTCAAAAGGCACATGCTAAAAACTGGAAAAACGACACCTTGACTGTCCAGGTAAAATTTTAAAAAATTAATTCAGACTGATTAAGTGCTTAGCTACATAAAGGGAAAAATTACTTTAGTAATTTGCAATACAAAATCTAAAATAAAGGTGCAAAGTTTAAATTCAGGAAGAGGAAAGAAAAATTGTGTTCATCCAAATTAAATTATTGGCATCACTTCTGATTTTGAATAAAGTACATCAGCTGTTTTAGAATATTGCTTTTAATTCCCAGAAATTTTCAACTCCGAATTCTTCACTAGTTTGTTTTGTGGTTATTCAGCCTGTTGTAATCCCTTTCAACATCCACCCAAGATGTTACAAATCGCTCTCCACTTTCTTTATGCAGGTTTGTTGGTGGTTTTTTCATTTGTTCGGAGAGCTCAGCTTAAACCCTCCTTGTTTACAAATGCAAAAACACGGAAAGCACCAAACACACAACTGCATTAGTGAAGGGCACCGATGCTAAAAGGTGAGCAGTGATGCTGGATACCTGCCAGTCAATAACCTTGTCTCGGCTTATTAGCCTGGGCCCCGCGCCAGCACTGCTGAACTCGCAGGGGGTGCACGGGGAGCGGGAGGTGACAGTGGTGGCACCAGTTCATAGGGAAGCAGGGGGGCTGTCTGTCTATGTGCCACACATAAGGAAGCTGTGGCAGGGGGGAAAGGAAAGCAGGACAGGAACGAGACTTGTTCCAAAAAAAGACTGCAATTACGGAGATATTAATAGCTTTTGGAAGCCAAATTTTTATCATTCATTCACCTACTTTTGTTCTTTCTACTAATCCCTGTACAGAACCACTATTTTTTTTTTCTATATGACATTTCTCCATCTGTTGCAAGAAAAACATCCCTACCTAACAAACTTTCCTAGGAATTAGTATGAAAGCTTTTATGCAGAGAAAAAAAATCTGATTTAATAAGCAGTCCTATTTAAAAGCTACAATAGGACAATGATGCATCAGAGACATTTTGATGCTGCCATTGTTATACAGTAAGTCTTGTCTACAAGACTCCTATACACACACTCTCTACAATCCACCTAATCACTTATTAGTCACACAAGTGGTAAATCCCTAAAAGCACTTTGGCTTGGGTCATGCAAATGCTGGATGAACCAAGTCACATCAGTTCTCATCTGATTTCCAGGCAATGAGATGCACGTGACTGCTGCTCTGCCCGAGGAAATGTGGGTCAATACGTGTGCATCCTACTGCTGAATTTGCACGCTCTCTAGGGACTCACAGCAGTGTGACTCAGGAGCACCGGGCTGTCTGCAGGCACACACTGCACACGTATTAATGAGATTATTGCTGCTCCTTGCTGGTGCATTCACACTACACCACCAGTCGTCTGTAACAGATCTTCAAGGAGTGCGGAACACAAACACCAAAATACTCCGTCTGTCTTATGGCCACGCTCCACCTAAAATGTTAAAATGATTTAGAAGGCTGACAGGAATATCGCACAACAGTAGCCATTAAATGGAAATGTCTTCCTTCAGAAATAATTAATCACCCGTTGTGTTTGAGTATAAACATCCCGATCTAACGGGCATGTGTGTTTCGCTCAGCTGAGCAGCAGCGAGATGGACAATCAAAAACCGCTAGTGCTTCAGAGCTGGAAGGAATGCCGCTCGCTCAGATGGAAGGCAATACGGAGGGGTATTCCTCCCCAAGACATGCTCTAGCTGGATGTGGTTAACCAACAACCTCACGTTAGCACCCCCGTCTTCCAAACGCTATTTCCAATTACTATTAAAGTTCAGCAGACCCATGTTACATCAGTGTCACCGCTCTCTTACAGAAGCAAAGCAATCCACTTTAGGTATTTTAAACAAAATGTTTAATTCTTCAGTGACCTATGGGAGGCACAAAACTGAGAGCTGAATAGCACCAAACAAGATTTCATTAAAAGAAGGCTTTTATTCAGAATAAAGCTGTATCAGCCTATGTGTTACTCCCTTGTTCTAATTATATAGGACAGCATCTATTTAAACTGCCAAGTTAATGACTTCAAATTTGATCAATAGTCTCTGTTTATTCAGCCCAGTGCTACTGACAGTCACCAGGAATGAACAACAAAACAAACAGACTGGTCAGAGCCAATCTATGGTTGAGCAAGAAAAACCAGTCTGCAACAGCAAATACCCTTCGATTTTGTCGGAAGGTGGGGAGGGAGGTCTGTTGCCTGTGGACATGGACACAGCCCCTTTCCCTTGTGCCCCAAAACATTTATCCACATTATCCTGCTACCAACCAACTCATGAGTTGAGTGAGCTCAAGCAGAATTAACATCACTGATACGGTGACTCCAATCCTTATCTTGTACCACCTAGCTCTGTTACATATTTCCATTTGTATTCAGATTAAGCATGGGAGGACATGACAACAGCAAGGGGACGTCACTAAGCTGTTGGACCATGAGCAGCAACTTCCCTCGTTGTCACCATACCCGCTATGGAAGGAAATTTCCTTTGGAGCAGCTTCAAGAAAGGCTGGAACCTTCTTCTTGAAAGTAGGATGAAAAACATCTTTGAGTGTATCTCCAGCCAAAAGACGCCAGGAATGTTTTAGTTACAGACTGGCTTCAGAGAGCAAAATAAAAATAGAGTTTAGAATGAAAACAGATAACATACAGCATGCATGTAGCAATCTAGCAAAGTTTTATTTATTTTTTTTAACTAAAAAAATAAACACTTTCATTGCAAAGTCAGTTTCTCAGCAGTGGCTTAACTGCCCTCCCTCTCTGGGCAATTTTTTTAAATTTTTTTTTTAAAGAACCACTTGCAAGCTACTCAAAGGAAACAACCTTTCTAATTCCGATTGAATCCTCAGTCACAAAGGCTGGGATTTTGATGAAAACGTTTGAGTGCATTATTCTGACCAGGATGTTTGATTACAATTTTCTCAATGTTACACATTCATCACTTTGCCTGCAACAGCAACTGTGTGCTATTTCCCTTGTACAAAATGTCAGTGGCCATTACATCAATAAATTATAATTCCACTACTGCTCTGAGATATCTCGATCAAAGGTATTATATAAATAAACTGAAGCTGCCTATATAACCTTCACATTCGTGTTTCATATTCAGACATGGGATTTTATGCAAGTGACACCACTCAGCTGCAGGATCCTGCAAACAGTTCTCCTAAACAAAACGTTCTTTACCAAACTACTACATTAACACATCCAAAGTCCAAAATTTAATATCTAAAACCAGCAATGCATGAGGACAGCTGGTTCAGTCAAAGCCTAAGACATTTGCTTTCCATTTTAAATTGATTAAATAGATTCAATACATTACATTTCGCATGGATGGTTAAGAGTGCTAATATTCCTGATAAAATGAAATGCTGTATGAGGAAAATTCTCACTAGGGCTAGCTCTCACTGGATATATTACTTGCTCTCACAGTAATTTAGTATAACAGAGGCCTAACAATTTCACTGAACAGGATTACAAAAAACATCTCTTCACAGTTCATGACACAGAAGCTCCTAGAAATATCTATTTCTTCACTACCTTCTCAACACAGTGAATGCACTTGAAAATAGGCTAATGCTTGCCTTGTGGGAACCATAAAATATTATAATGTTTGCTTGGTGTTTGGGGATTTTTTGTTGTTGTTGTTTGGTTTTTTGGTGTTTTGGTTGGTTTTTGTTTTGTTTTTTTTTAAGAAGGTGGTTCCTATTTATCAAACAGTTGAGATATTAAAAGCAAGCCTTTTATTTGCATTCCTATCACTAACAGGACTCGCACACCCAGCAATCTGATATTGTCCAAGCACTGAATGACAAACTACTAGATAGAACCAAAAGAGAGCAAAATTTAATAAACATTTTCATAAGAGAAAAACCTTTAAACACCATTTCACTCCTTACTAAAATAAGCTATGTGGCACTAATTTGAAGCGATAGTGCTGTTCTTTTAATTAAAAAATGCCAGTAGGAGGTTGATGCATTGTCTGATGTTGTAAGCGACATGGCTCACAGGATGCAGATGAACCTTTGTGTAAGGAATTAACACACAATTTCATCAGGGTTAAGAAGCAAAACAGAACCCCTAAGTCAAAAAAAAAACATATAGGGAGTATTATAAAACAGGTGCTTGATAAAGTCATCTGGATGTTTCCTGCAGAGAACGTTGTTAAGTTTTGGGGGGGGGAAAAGCCACCAAAGCACCTGTAGTCCAGTTTTCCAATTAGGAGTTTAATTCACCAATAGGTGTCTGGTGGACTTAACACATAGATGACCCTCCCCTTCCTACCTCAGAGCTCCTCTCCCAGGTTACTCCTTCCACATCTCCTGTCCACACAGCTGGGACCAGGCACCCATCCTTGCCTGCTCTGGCAGCTCTGGTGAACCTCAGGAGGGGGGACTTGTTCTACCAAGCTACTCATCTCCATGAGTCTTGGAGACCTGGTATGCTTTCTCAAATGTCTCTCCCTTTCTCAAATTTGACTGAGATCAGGTTAAGAGCCAAAAATTAGTCAGGAGAGAATGACAGGTACGATCCCTTTTTCAGACTGCTGATTTTTTATTCTGGAAAGATTAAGATTGTCCCATAAATTTATCCACCAGCCTGATGGTCAACTAAGGCAGCCCTGTTTCCCAAGTAGACAGCTTCTGTGTGACAGGTTTCATGGCTGATTTGTGAAGCCATAAAAAGCCTAAAAACCTGATCAATATCAGCTTTCTGATCCAGAAGAAACCCCGGCAAAAATATTTGCTGGATCCTTTTCCCCTTGATATCTCAACAACTTAATTCCACCACCCCAGAAGAAGCTGGCAGCCGTGACCGGGACCCCCTGCACAGATCTTTGGTTGCTGCTGTCATAAAAAAATAGCTCCACATTGGCATCTGGAAGCATGACCATCCTTAAAACTGGCAGCTGCTCCTGATACAGCCTCCCTGGTGAAGAAACATCACAGAAACAAGCAGGACATTTTGTCTTTACTTCACTTTTACGAACTATCAAAGAGAAGTCAGTTTATTCAAAGGCTTCTAGTATATTTACTCACCACTCCTACAATAACTATTTCAATCACGTTTACACTACACCAGTATCATCTCAAACATCACAGATTACTGTGTCTCCTTCTGGTGTTTCCAAGTCTGTTGTCTCTCTGCACACTTGTAGGATGTACATCCTAAGGCAACAATTAAAGAAACCCTGGTACTACTTTCCAAAGTCGGGCTTTATTTTCTGCCCCCCCCCCTTCCCTTCTACCAAAAATAGTTCTCATCTATGTTCTAGTTCAATTTGGAAGTAGCACATGTAGACTTGATAAGCATCCTGCGAAGGAAATGCCTTGAATTGCAGACTACTTACAACACATTTTCCCAAGCAACTTTTTATAAATCCCATTTGATGACTAGTTTGCTAATTTCTATTGAAGTTTATCAAAACATTATTTATAGACAAGTCAAATTACTTCTGTGATTGAAAAAAAATAAATTAAAAAAATATGACTGTGACTGCAAGTCCAAGCCAAGCTGTTGGATTATACTGAAATATTATTTATCCTGTTACCAGACAGACCTTTAACTCTTGAGTTTAATTTTAAACTAAGGAACACAACAGAGAAAAGTGCCCGTTTATTCTGTTTGCCTAAGTCTGCTTCTAGACCATGTAAAAGCACTACTACCAAGAGCTATCGCTGGTGCAGTTATTGGAACTGATTACATTACCCTAAGCAGATCTAGGGCTTGCATGATGCTGTCAGCCTGGCTGACTGACTCTCATACCTGTGCTCATTTATCATGCTGTAACAGATGCACCTAATTAATATGTCTCGAAAAGAGTCTATTAACATTCAATTCCCTAAAAATCTTAGAAAGCAGGAAGAAAAGATGTAGGTGTTCCTATTATGGCATATTAGCTGTATATGTAGCACACTATATTTTAGTTAATTATTGTACAATAGGCAGAAGTCCGTCATACAAAGAGCCAGACATTTAGTTCTACAGCCTGTGCTTTTACAGTAGCAAATTTAGTGTTGGGTTATTTAATGAATTACAGGATCTCTGGGAAAAGGTGCAGGGGCAGAGATTTATACCCGAGCGTGGTTATACCACACGACTTAGCTACATCACGCAGTTACCAAGTCGAACAAAGTCATTAAAGGACAAGTTCACAATCTGGACTCCTCCTCTGACCCCAGTACAGTCATAGGCTGATGTAGCACGCTGTGTTTCAAGCAGTTGTGCCACTCGCTGAAACCTACTAGCTCCCTAATGTCACTTATACCTTTTAACCTTATCTCACCTTATTTCAGCACTCATCTGTGAAAGTGGGACCTCAACAGAAGTATTTTCACTCCGATTAAAAACAAGTTCAGGGGTGGGTTAAATGCATCAGCAGATGACAGCATAAAAATGCTTCACCTAAGAAATAGCTGGGAGATGCAAAATTAGATACACCCAAGTTCTCTGCAAATTCCAAAAGCCCCAATACTTCAGGCACTTACTTGGTTTTTTCTCACCAAGCCATTTATGTTCTCTCTGATCTCTTGTTCTGTAGGATATTTACAGACACATGAAATAGCAACATGAGCATCGTAGTACTTAGCAAGACAGTTACCTGTCTGCAGACATTTTAAAGAATGAGACACAAAAGATACTGCTTGGAATTTCTACTACATGCAACGCTGAAGTAAATATCATTTCAAGAGCCCCAAAAATTCACCCTGTTTTTCTTTCAAAGGCTGACAGCAGACCTTTAGCTTATATTCACCTACCCAATTCCAAACCCAAAGCTTACCAAATGTAATGGATTCTCTTCCCATTAACACTAAAGAAGCCCTTTTCAACAATGAGGTATCTGCTATTAGACTTATATTATATTGCAGAATATGACACCTCTCTGTATTTTAATTCAGAGTTCCCACATGCTTCTAAAGATGTTTGCACACGCAAAAAACCCCCACCAAACAAAACGCATCTGTTGCAAGGGTAAAGAACAAGGCTTCCCCTGGCAGTATATCAATCACTGCAAGCCTGAATCAAATTGAAATTCCCCGCTTTTCTAAATTCTACACTTGGGTAGTCAAAAACCGACGTTGAAGCAACAGCACAATCCACACACTCAGTTAATTTTCATATGCAGTTTGGACTTTTTTTTTTCTTTTGCTCTTCAGGAAAATGGAGCATGTGCATTTCCAAAGATGTTTCCTTTTCAATAAACTTTTTGGGCCACACACCTTAAGTGCTAGAAGATGTGAAAACACTGACCACAGGGACTGAATTTTCTGCTGCAATGTCAGGTTTGCTTTAGACCACATTTAAGGTGTGAGGAAGAAAAGTCAGGACCATGAAAAAAAAAAAAAAAAAAAAGAGAGAGTCCAGAATGATGTTAGTAGTGCTTTGAATTCAAAATAAATAAAAAAGCAGCTATCTTCAAGGGGTTTTTAACCTTTATTTTAAGGAGAAAAATACAAAAGACAGCTTTTATTATACTGTCCTGGAAACTAGGGAAAGTAATTAGAAGAATAGATTTTAACAGATGCAAATTTAATTTGCCTTTTTGTGAAGTAAATGAGATGGAAACTTTACATTGATAAGAACATAAGCATTTTATTTCAGTCTAACCATTAGAGGAATGGTCAGATTTTTATGGAGGACAAAAATGCAAACATATGAAAAGGTCAAAGAAAATGCTGTTCTTCCCAATTCAGTCATTCAAAAATGCCATTTTACTCCAAATAATAAAACGCATCTAGAAAGACCTCATCAACTTGAGGAAAGAAGATTGCATCCTATCAGAAATACTTCTTTACCTACTACCAGTTACCTGTCAAAGCAAAAACTACTGCAACAGAAAGATAATACCAGGTTATCCATGAAAGAAAGAGAAACAAATTTTATTTTCTTTAGCACGGCTTCCTCATAATCAGTTGGAAAAGAAACATCTACCATTCAAAAACCCCAACCATGGCTAAAAGTGCACATTCGCGAGGACATTCAGGGATACATAATATTCCTGGAGTGTTCTAGTGGTCAATAATACTTGAAGTTAATAGTGTGGTTTAACATCGGCCTTTATTCCTAAATGGGCTGCTGTATATTCTTACGAGAGAATCAGGAACCAAAGTGTAAAATAGAAAGCTATTACAAACACCTAATTCCACAGGATTTTCCATCATTTCTTATGGTCATAACAGCACAATTTAGGACTGTGAGTTTAACCCATTTGAACCGCTTCACCACACGCTTCAGCCAACGTAAAGGGCTGGTTCTCACCAGGCCTTGATGCTGGAGCCGGTCTTCTGCCAATGACAATTCCCCCCAGCTGTGGCAGAGGTGAGCACAGCTGGAACGGCAGAGCCGCCCTCAGCACCACTCGGTCACTGGGGGGATTGTGCATTATTTTTGCATTACTCCCAAACAATAACTGATTGTTTTACCCACAAACAGATGAACAAACCTTCCATTTAAATACGTTCTGTTAAATTATATTAGTATGCATAATAGTGCCCATATCCTCAAAAAAAGCTCAGGCAAGAGGATTTTTCATGGGGGAGGGGAGGAAGAGTAAACCACGCTCTGCCAGCTTTATCTATCTACGCTGTGAATTCGGTAGCCTTGGGGATTTTTGCCTGCTGTGCTTAGTGTCCTTGACAACAAGCCAGTTTGAATTTTGGCCTTTAACTTGACAAAAATGACTTACTGAAGAGGAAGGCATCAAGCTATTACAGCCCTGTGGAGAGATTCTTTCTAAAACAGCATGCATGCTTATTCTGCCAATTCAACTAGAGTATCGTCAAATTTATCATCCAGCTCCTACACCCTCAAATATTCCCAATGTAGTTCCCAGTTCATAAGAGAATATTTAAAAGGAAAACTTTCAACATGTTTGCTATGTCCTCCTATTGCATTTTAACACTTTGACAAAGAGAGAGAGATGGAAAACAGAGAAGAACATCCTCAGGGATCCCCTTCTCAGAAATTGCTGAGTTTCCCTTCAAAGAGATGTGAAACAAAGTTTAAAAACATGCAGCATTTTAACCTGTTACAGACTTACTGACTCTCCTTTAGCAAACATACGTGCAGGTTTCTTCTTAGACTACATTAATACTTAAATAAATCTTCCGTAAATTGATCTATACTAGTAAACAAGCTCTAGCAAAGCTTGCTTCGTGGTTTAAAAAATCTCTCGTTTCTGTTTTTCTCTCCCAAAATCAAATCCTAACAGAAGGCTACATGCACACACCTCAGCTTTCCAAGGTCCAGCATCTTGGTTTAAATTCTTGAGCTAGACTTACACAGGAAAGCTGAATTTGCACTGAAGCAGCTAAAGTGCGAGCACAGGTTTTCTTCCATCAGTTTTCCTGCGGTGGGTGACAAATTTGCCAATGGGGGTCAGCAGACTAGCAAGGAGATAACACCTTGAGTTACTGCAGCAGTATCTGCAGGAACTCATTTGTAAGCACCTGAAACATCATAATCTGGAAGCAGCGCAGCCTCCTCACCACCAGCCATAACAGGAGTGCTTGATGTTGACGACGTGCATGCTTATTTTGGGCCTTCCAATAGACATGCTAAAGAAGGTGAGATGATGCCAAGGTAAAAAGAGCTGGAAGTCAATCAACTGTAGTTCTGTCCTTGATGGACAATACGTGGGACCTCAACAGAGACATACACTAAAACCTAAACAGATCCACGACAGAAGAAACAACGTGGTGGTTGTCAACAAGTATCTCAAGACTCAAGATCTTGCCGACTCTCCCCGCAACTGCTGGTATAGGAAAGAACAAACCATTTCCATGGTATAGGAAAGAACAAAAGAAGTAACAGCTTCTTTTACCCTGGAAGAATAAATCAGCATCAGTTTTCATGAAAAACATCAAAGTACTAATACAGGTAAAAGCTTTTAATGACACTCCAGAATTTGGTCCTTTTCACAGTAATATTTTGACCATTTCCAGAGGAATCATAATAGGAAAACATAACAAAAAAGATTAAATTCTTAATTTAGGGAAAAAATGGCAGATGGAACTGTCTCTTCTAGCCTTTTTTTTTTAATATTCTTATCACTCTAGTCTTAAATGAGTTACTCTGCTGTGTATACATCAACTGACTTAATTGCATCTTTTCCAGACCACTCTTCCCTATCATGCTGCCTCAACCAACACGGCCCGAACCAACAAGGCAGCTGAGCGAGTAGTTAGCTGTAGTACCATAAATAGCAGCAAGTAATCTAACCAGATTAATCCAACGTTAAGCATGTCAACTGGACCGGCTTCAAGTTGGGCAGCAATCCAGGTAAACCTCCACCACACGCGGATGTTATTTCCATGCAGTGCTGCTTCATCCTGCGACCCACCAAGCACACCTCCAGCCAGCTACAGAAACAGCCAAGGGGGCTCGTTTATCTTTATTTACAGTGGCAGTTTTAGCAGCCTCCGAGCTGCTGTCAGTAAGACAGCAGCTACCCAGCATAGATAACATCGCAGTGAAAAAAAATCGACTTCCTCGCTGAGAAATTGGAAACACTAAAAATTATCCCAGAATTGATGTGCAATTTTGCAACACAAAGAGAAAGTATGATGCTACAAAATTTTAGAAATGTGATAAAACTGTTTAAGGAAACCGATGAGACAACTGTTCTTAGACTGCTGGGTAGTATGGAATAAAAAAGAAGAAATCATTAGGTAACTGCACAAGCACATCCCAAATTGCGTTTCTTTATATGAAGACATTCAATTTGAGAAAAGAAAGTTTCAAGTTAGGAACAAAGTAGTTATTGTTTCTACTTTCCCTGCCTGAGGGGGATATTCAAACAAACTCCTTTTGGAGATTTAATTTACTTCCACCAGGACAATGGTGCTGGCACAGTTTTGACTTACTGGGAGAAACAAAAAAGGAGACTCGCTACCCATCGCCTGCCCAGAGGAAGAGGCTGCTCTTTGGATTCCTGCTCCGGCAGCCCAAAGATGCCAGCTGGCTGGCTGCAAAGGCTGCACTTTCCACTTCCCCCCATGAAAGCAAGATTTTTGTTGTTGTTGTTAAAGTCCCCATAGCTGTATGCCCCAAGCCTCTTTGCCATCCCTACACAAGGGACTCTGAACGGCTGTAAATTTACCTTCACGAAAACACTGCTACTTCCTAACACAAATGGGGAAGAGGCAGAGAGATTAAGCGCCTTGCTCAGCGTCGCGCAGGAAATGTGCGGCGAAGCTCAGTGGCGAGTCCCAGCCCAGCACTCCAACCACAACCAGGCAACCTGCTCCCAGAAGACGCGGAGTAGAGAAAATCCTTACCAGAGGAAAATAACCAGACATAGATTTCGACATACTCCCAGATTACCATGCAAAATAAATTTGGAGCTACTAAACTACTGCTTCCCACCATGTTCCTCATTGCATGAAACCGGCTCAATATTAAATTCCAACTGCCAAGGCAGGCTGGGCTGAGCAGCCAGCTGTTTCTGCCTTCTTGCACCAACACTCCCAGCCCGTAACCTGCAGCCTTTCTAATGTACGACCATAAAACTACAGCTATCTATGAAGTATTTACGACATCTGATCTAGAGATCCCTAAACAGGTAGTCATTGTTTCTGAACACTGGACATAAAACTGTCCAGGTCACCAATATTAGTGTTGCTATTGATCAGTCGGTTAACTTTGCTGCAATGAGCAATACATCAGTCATGAAAGGGAAGCAAAACATACCCACATTTGTGACACATTTTAACCTGTGCCTTTGTAACAATCCTATGCAAACACTGCTCTTAATGTAATATTTTATTTTCTCCTTCAAGTCGCTGTATTCTTTTATGTATTTCTTAAATTACAAATGCATATCTGCAAAAAGACCCAAAGCCACCCATTTACCAGCTACTAACTGGTCAGGTTTTGTGGATGGGACTTCCCTAAACTGTGCTGACTACAGCGAACTGAAAGTGGCGTTCAGGATGCTTGTCTGCATTACCTGTTTCCATTTCTTTGCTACTGCTAAGCACCACCATCTTTTCACAGGAATCATACTTGTCACCTAGAAATCCCCTCCAGCCCTTCCCCTGACCTCACAGAAACTGCCCGCTTGCCCATCATCTTCCTCACTCCTCCCCAATGCTTTTGGCACGCACTTTCCTCCCCCTCACACATGGGAGGGCTCTAACCCACACCCTCCTTCCAAAGCTGCAACAACCAGCACCAGCACCAGCAGCCCAGCACCCTCCCAGGGCAGGTCTGCCAAGGAGGAATGCATTTTTATACTCGAGTACTCTGAACTGCAGCTAAACGAGATGCTTGGAGACAATTACTTGTATTCTCCTGTTATACTGACTCCGGCCGTTCTGTTACAGAAACTGGCTTCGCCATCAGTCCTTGACACGGCCATCTGACCTGATGCAGGAGATCCTTCCCCCTGCCTGCTCCGTCTATGAAGTGATCCATAAAGTTTAAACTAGCACCTTTTCCTTCCCAATCTTTTCTTGGTTGCACAAAGGCACCAGAAGCCAGCCAGCTTGTAACACCTCAGCTGAGACCCTGCTGAAAAAGCCCGTACCGATGAAGCCAAAACACAACTTGCAGCTTTTTTTGGTGGAAAAGTTACATGTTTAGTGCACTTCTTCACTGCCTTTCCAATTCCATTTGCAACCTTCACCTGCAAGCTACCTGGAATAGGAATGTCTCTGATACCCAGCACAATGAGACTGCAATTTTCCCCGAGTACTTCAGGGTGATATAACAGTACGAGCAAGACATATGTAAGACTTGGAGATGATGAACCCTTTGGAACTTCCCCAGGGAGCAGTGACTGCAGCAGAAAACAAAGGTTTCAGAGAAGCACGTCAGTAAAAAAGAGACATGTGCTCCACGAAGGTCCCCTGGCCTGTGGATCATGTTCCTCCCTGACCCAGCAGAACCCCGAACAGACTTTTTGAGCAGACACACAATTATCTCTTCATTATTTCCATCCCTGTTTCGGTAATTCTGCCACCCTTGCACTGCTCTGATGACAGTACAGACATGAGGAGACCACAGATTTAACAATAAGTTTTACCACACTTTGCCTACTGCTCCAAGCAGCAAGAGACAAGGCCACTCCTACACCAGCAGTGGTGAAAGCCTCCATGGAAATAAGAACAGGCTTTTGGAGAAACTGAAATACGACAAGAGATTAGCATATTTGAGATCCATAGGACACAAAGCCATAGTAACCTACCATCCAACTTACTTGCTGATGTTGGGGTTCTGTTTATATATTTCCAAACAGGATCCATTATTTGACATTTTACTTTGTTACGGTTTGTAATGTGACAGGACTGACACCATTCTGTGTAAGCTGGAAGATCATTTCTGATAATCATCAGAGGATCCACAGCTTTTAGATATATTCACATTAAATGATCCCAACGCTCTGCTACTACAGATACCTTTCCAATATAGGAAGGAAAAAAAAAATTATGTCTTTAAAAAAGCATGAAAGATTCTACCACTGTTCACTTCCCACTTATAAAGTAAGGCTTACAAGCATCTTTAGACTAAGTGGTATTTACACAGCTATTTTCAGTAGTGCAAAATGTAAAAAGGTTTCTAATCACAGGAAACACAATGCAGGTAGTAAATCATAACAAAAGAGGTCCTCTGTCTTGATTTAAATCTGCACAAATCTCCCTATAGCGAAACAGATGAGAAAACAAAAGCCACACTAACTACAGCTATTTGAAACAGGTAAAGTCAGCACACTAGTCTCCAGCAAAGCCAAGAATACAGCATTGCCTAATGATTCTAAAGCTAAACCCCTCCCAAAGCAATTTTTTTTTCAATACAGCAATTTTTGTCACACTACCCAGATTTCCCGCTTGTAAAAACAGAAGATGTGTTTGAACAAGCAGATTTCCTCAATACAGTTAAAAAAGGAGAGGAAAAAAAAATTAAATGCACAAAGTTGCTCAATAAACTGAAACTTCAGCCTCTTCTAGAAAATGTTCTGAGCTAGGACAATGAGAAGTAGACTAGTGCATGCTAAAAGTAAAAAAGCATTTTGATGCAGCATTCATTCTTTCAAATTAAAACCAACAGCTTCTCTGTTATTTAAATGATATCCTCCAGCTCAGAAGAAGGGCTATGACCACGGCGCAAGTGACTTAACTCACATTTTTATTGACTGACTTGCATAAAAATAAGCCACATTAATGACTGAGTTGACATTTAGTATACATCACCACAAAACTAATTTCAGATCAAACATCATCCATACGACCTAAAAATATTTTCAGCCTTGTCACGTCCAAGAAAAGGATTTTCAGATTTACATTATCCTCACAAACTTTGGTCCTCTAAAGCACAAGCAGTGCAGAATCAAAAAAAAAGGATTAAAAGAAAACCAGGATTTTTTCTAAGAGCTGCTTCTGACTGATTGCGTTATATGCCAGAAGCAAGTTAACCTGTAACTGAAGTTTAACTAGCGCCGTTTTCTCATTATTTGACAATGTTTTATGCACCCACAGAAAGAGCTCTATACAGATCAATACCAGTGACCCAGAGTAGCACCGTGGCTCCTTCAGCCCAAGAGATCTCCAAGCATCCACCTGTTGCCTTTGAAAGACCGAATTGGACCTTATTTATTAATAATTCATATAGCAGTCTCAAGAAGCAGAAACTATGTCTCTTCCCATTAAAGCAGCAGTCTCAGCATCAACCGGAGCAGCTTCCAGAAGTCTTAATCCAGATCTTTCAGGGTGCAACATAAATTGGCTTATCCATACATGCACCCTCGCCGAGGCCTCGTAAGAAGGCACGACACATACCGCTTCTGGCATCACCTCTTACTCGGGGAAGGAGCTTCAGAAGTTGAATGCACAATTTGCCAGGTGAGAGCAAGTTGTGAGGAAGGAGGGGGAAAAAAACCTCACCAAAAAACCAAACCACTATAAAAAAAAAAAGCTAAAAACAACTAAACGCATGCTTCCTCACTAGCAACCAAGTTCTCCTCCTTGGCACACGGAAGGCTGAGGGGGATTTATTAACTAAAGCAAAGCAAGGCACATTATGGAAGGCTTCGCTGGAACGCAGCCTGTGGGAGAGGTGTCCCTGGATCTCCTCCTGGGGAAGGTGCAGAGGAGACCCCAGAAAGGGGCAGGGTGGTCCAGCTTGCTGGAAAGTGTGTGTGTGGGGCTGTTACACAGGGACAGGCCCGCCCCCCCTCAAAAGGAAGGTGCAGAAGAGACCCCAGGAAGGAGCAAGGTGCTCTGGCTTGCTGGAAGGGGTGGACACAAGGCCCTCCCTATGGGGAAGGCAGAGAAAAGACCCCAGGAAGGGCTGTATGCCCTGGGCTGCTGGGGGGAGTCACAGGGAGACCCCCCCACACACACAAGGAAAGTGCAGAAGAGACCCCGGCAAGCAGCATGGTGCTGGTGTGCATGGAGTCACAGGGATTCCCCCCTCCATGGGGGAATGTATTGAAGAGACCCCAGGAAGGGCAGGATGCCCTGGGCTGCTGGGGGGTGTCACAGGGACACCCCCACACACAGGGAAGGTGCAGAAGAGACCCCAGCAAGCAGCAGGGCGCTGGTGTGTGTGGTGTCACAGGGACCCCCCCATGGGGGAATGTACAGAAGAGACCCCAGGAAGGAACAGGGTGCCCTGGCCTGCTGGGACACCCCCTCCCTCAAAAAGCCCCCCTCCCTCCCTCAAAAAGCCTTCCCCCCCCAATTTGTGTCAGCCCCAGAGGGCTGAAGCAGCCGGGGGAGTCCACACCGGGGCGGGGGGGACGGGGGACAGGAAAAAAATATAAATAAATACGATTTAAGAACGGCTCAGCCTGGCCACGGAGATGGAAGGGGGAGTAAAAAAAGGCTGATAAAAGTTAGGTAAGGAGGGGAGCTCGGTCGCCGCCGCCTCGGCCTGCCCTCACGCCGCTGCCCCCCCTCCCCCCCCCGCCTTGGGCCCGGCTCCCCCTCCCCTCACGCCGACAGGCCGGGGAGGGGGCGGCCACCCCCTCCCCGGCCTGTCGGCGTGAGGGGAGGGGGAGCCGGGCCCCAGGCGATGTAGTGAGGGGGGGGGGGGGACACCCCGCCATCGCCGCCGCCCCGTTACCTGTGAGGCGGATCTTGATGCTGGAGCCGTTCCGGCGGGTACCGGGATTCGACATCGCGCCGAGAGGAGGCGACGGCGGCAGCAACAGCGCCGAGATCAACCGGCGGCTCTACGCAACCCCCCCATGCGGGCCCGCCCGTTCGTGGCGATGCCGTTGAGCCCCCGGGCCTCCGCGATCCGCCGTTCGCCTCAGCCGCCTCAGCCCGACGCGCCCGCCCGGCCCGGCCCGGCCGCGGAGAGCGCTGGCCCCGCCCCCGCCCCGCCCCGCGCACGACGCGGGTGTGACGTCAACACGCAGCGCCGCGCGGGGCCCCCTCAGCCGCCATTATGGGAAGGTCGAGGAGTGGGGAGGGCGCATGCGCTGGCTGACAGGCTCGGGGAGGAGGGGCGCGCCCCCTGGCGACGGGGGGGACTGGGGGTGGCGTAGAGGGGACATGAGGGCTTCCAGAGGTGCTGGGGGGTGGCGTGGAGGGGTGGCATGGGGTGACACGGGGGGTGACCTACGGGTGGCGTGGGGGTGGCAGGGAAGGTGGCATGGGGGTAACACAGCTGTGGCATGGAGGGATGTGGGGTGGCATGGAAGGTGGCCCAGGGGTGACACTCAGGGTGGCACGGGGGTGAATAGGGGCCCTTGGGGGTGTCATGCAGGGTGGCAGCAGGGGTGGCATGGAGCATGTATGGTGGTATATGGGGGTGACATGCAAGGTGACATATAGGGTGCACAGGGGTGCCTGGGAGTGGCATGGAAGGCGGTATAGGGGTGACACAGGGTGGCACGGGGGTGGCATGGTGAGTGTACAGTGGCATGTGGGGGTGACATGCAGGGTGCACAGGGTGCCATGGAAGATGGCGTGGGGTGGCATGGAGGGTATGTGGGGTGCATGGTGTGGCATGGAAGGTGGCAAAGGGGTGACACTGGGTGGCACGGGGGTGCAGGGTGGCATGGTGGTGAATACGGGCCCTTGCGGGTGACACACAGGGTGGCAGCAGGGGTGGCATGGAGCGTGTATGGTGGTATATGGGGGTGACATGCAAGGTGACATGCAGGGTGCACAGGGGTGCCTGGGTGTGGCATGGAAAATGGCATGGGGGTGACATGGCTGTGGCATGGAGGGGACGTGGAGTGCACAGGGTGGCATGAAAGGTGGCATAGGGGTGACATGCAGGATGGCAGTGGGGGTGAATAGGTGTTCTCAGGGGTGACACGCAGGGTGGCAGCAGGGGTGGCATGTGGGAGTGTACAGTGGCATGTGGGGGTGACATGCAGGGTGCACAGGGTGCCATGGAAGATGGCACAGGGTGACGTGGAGGGTGGCATGGAGGGTATGTGGGGTACATGGGGTGGCATGGAAGGTGGCACAGGGGTGACACGCAGCTTGGCAGCCAGGGTGTATATGGGTGGCATATATGGTGACATAGGGTGCAGAGGGGTGCGTGGGAGTGGCATGGAAGATGGCATGGGGGTGACATGGCTGTGCCATGGAGAGGACATGGCATGCATGGGGTGGCGTGGAAGGTGGCATAGAGGTGACATGCAGGGTGGCAGTGGGAGTACATAGGGGCCCTCTAATGAACTGCCAAAGAGAAACCCCAAACCATCCCATAAACCAGCCCTCTCACTCCCACCAGAAATCAAATGGCGTTCCCTGGAAAAATCCCTAAATCCTGAACCCCTCCAGTCGCATGAGCATCCTCTGGGCTCCCTGTATGGGGGACAGCCTTGGGGACAGCCTTGCTTCACACCAAGTGGCTGAGGCTGGGTGGCTGCGCTGGAGCATGCCCAGGGTACCCACGGCCCGGCACAAGCGGTAACTAACTACCCGGCTCAGCGGTAACTACCCAGCTCAGCGGTAACTACCCAGCTTTTATCGCTCCGCTCTGCCCACCCCTTCCCGGGAGCAAGAGGAGGAAAAAGCCTTTCCCCATGCACTCCAGGGAGAAAGCAAAATAGGGATGGGGAAGAGGAGAAAGCCTCAACAATTTCTGACCAAGCATCAGGCGCAGCAGCAGACCTGGAAGCTCGGCCGGTGCTTTTTCCCAGCCAAATTCTTCCTTAAAATCCCCCTCCCCAGCCTTCCCCTGCCCCACAGCGCTAACCTGGCTTGGTCCCCGCACCGTGATGCTGCTCTCCCAGGGCAGACCCCTGCCTCCTGCCCAGCCGAGCTCACCCAAAGCCATCGCTCCCACCTCCTCTCCTGTCTCACCAGCCATTTCCAGCACTGTAGCTCTGGTTGTGCCGCCCCTGGGACCCCCACAGAACCCCCCTTGCACCCACTCCTGCGAAGCCAGACCCGGGTAACCAGTCTGTACGGTACCAGGAAGGCTGCGGGGAGCGCCTGTGGTGGTGCAAAACAATTAGGCGTAAAAGTGTTTTAGAAGAGACCTGCCCCATCTGCATAAATGAATTGGGTCCTAATTCAGGGCAAAGAGGCCACTACGGGCACTGGCAGCACCTTTTCCAGCTCTCCTGTGACGTGGGGACCAAACAGCCATCACCATGTTCCTCTGGGGCCAGGACGCAAGATGCTTTAATTAGAAAAGCTACTTTTTTTGTGCATCTCTGGAGGGAGGTTATGCTGCTCTGGGGAAGCAGCACAGCAGCATCTCACCCTTGCTGGTCCCCATGGATGCCCCATCCCATCAGGAGTGGGTGGCCCCAGTCCCCCAGCACAGAGCACCAGAGCCAAAATTGCCACGGCAGCTACTGCCTGCGCCCTGGGCAGGAGAGCCAGAGCTGGCAGTGATCAAGGAATGGCTCCAATTAACCAGGCAAGCAGATGCCTGTAGGTTGCCCACACACCCACGACGCAGCAGCAGGCAGGTACAGCCCAGCAGCATCGCCATTCTGGCAGGCACTGGATCCAGTTCCCTGGCCACCATGGCAGACAGCAGCAGTGCCTCCCCAAACACCTCCCCTGCTTCACTTGCCCTGCGGTGTGGGACAGCAGGCACATACTGATACTCTTAAGAAGAGGGGCAAATTCTCCTCTCCGTTGCATTCAGGGCTACAGGAACAATATTTTATTGCAGCTTAAGGAGACAGCGGTGGGTCCCAGGGTCTGTGTAACACCACTACTGCAGATTTATGTCCAGCACATGCAGAAAAGCAGGAAAAAAGTCAAATAGCTTTGCCCTTTCTCCTTTTAGCTTGCTTTTAGTCAGCAGAGCATCAGCAAACAGCAACCCTGCTGCCTGAGCACCTGTAAGGGATAGCCCTGCCTGACCGTGGCAAAAGCCACGTGGGATGCCCTGTGCTGGACCACAGTCCAAAGTCAGGGCGGCTGCATGGACCTGAGCTCCGGTCTGCATCTCCATTTACACTGAGGAAGCACCTGCCTCAGATTTGTTTTACCTAGTGAAATCTGACCATTCCCAGATGCCACAGCAGCCTCATCAGCAATGAGAAGGTACCACAGCCCGGCCCGAGCCCTTCGTGTTAACCCGTGGGCACTAACAACGGATTTTCACAGGCGCTCATTTCAGCTGCGTGTTCAGGCATTGCTTTATCACAGTTTTAAGTACACAGCTTTGGATCCAAGAAATAAAAACCAGGAAGCATTTTGTGATTCACCAGTTCCAGCATTTTAATATTAATTAAGTGACACCCAGCTCTGGCGCACACAACCAGGGCTGCACACCTCCTTGCAAGGGCACGAAGTGCAACCAGACTCCCTCTTTCCTAGGTGGCCTGGAGGAGAAATGCATAAATCCTCCAAGGAACAGAGCCAGGGTGGAGGAAGAGGTTCTGCTTCCTGGAGAGAAGATTTTCCCTTCAGATTAAGCTACCTGTCACATCACCTCCCACTGCATCTGAGGAAGCAAAGCCCTGACCCCACCCCAGGGTCATTTTGAAGAGTCAGAGCCCCAGAGAAGGAAGGAGGGAGCTGCTACCTCCACCTTGCATGGAGCAAAGCCTATGAGATAGCTTCAAACCCTAGGGGCTGAAGAGTCCTAGTAGAACCTTCCACAAGCCATCAATGATACAAGGATGGAGCAGCATCCAGCAGCTTGTTATGAACCTGCAGCACATAACGTTTGTGCAATGCATCTGCTAGCAGAGCAGTATGTATAGCTGCAGGGACGGACACAGGGCACCAGTGCTTGCTGCAAGGTGGGCTTGAGAGCCACATGAAATCCGTTGTCACCTCCTGCTCAGCCTACAGCTAGACGCCAGAGCTGGAAGGCCTGGAGAGAGGGAGGACTTCTCAGCAAGGGGCAGCGAATGGAAACCTGAAATACAGGTCCTCAGTATTAAACAACAGCTTTAGGCAGACCCAGATCGGTGGGCTCCAGGCTGGTGGTATAGCATCTGGGAAGTTGCAGCGGGAGGCGAATTGCTCCCACTGCAATAGTTGCCTCCAACAGCCTTGCTGCCCCAGAAGCAGCGCTCACACAGCAGCTCCTGAACCCAGACTCTGGTGCTTCCGCGGGGGTGTCACAGCTTAACCCCATCTGGCAGCCAAGCACCACACAGGTACTCTCTCACTGTCCCCACAGTGGGATGGGGGAAGAGGATCAGAAAAGTAAAGGTGAGAAAAGTCACGGGTTGAGATACAGACAGTCCAACAGGTAAAGCAAAAGCCATGCTCATAAGCAAAGCTAGAACAAGGAATTCATGCACCGCTTCCATCAACAGGCATTCAGCCACCTCCAGGAAAGCCAGGCTCCGCCACATAACTGTGACTCAAGAAGACAAATGCCATAATGCCAGATGTCCCCCCTTCTTCTTTCCCTAGCTTATATACTCAGCATGACACCATATGGTATGGAACATCCCTTTGGCTACACACAAAGTTTGGGTCAGCTGTCCTGGCTGGGTCTCTCCCCATTTCCCACACCCCACCAGCCTTCACACTGGCAGGGCCTGAGAAACTAAGAAGTCCTTCTCTTAGTGTAGACATTACCTAGCAACAACCAAAAAACCATGCCATCAACCTTGTTCTCACACCAAATCCAAAGCACATCACTGCACCAGCTACTAAAATTGGCTGTCCCCACTGAAGCCAGGGCAGGGTGGAACAGCATACACCAGGGAGACAGTGACCCACCTGCCCCAGTGGGTTTCCTTCTCTGCTAGAAGGATCTTCTCTCACACAGAGGTGGTTTCACCTGCAGAAGGGCAAAATCCTCTTGAACAGCTGCTCAGAGCTGCTTCACCCACTCCAAGTCCAGCCTAGAAGTCCCAGCACCAGCCCTGTGAGGCAGGTGGATGCGGGGTAGCATGCTGCTCCCCAGCAGCCTGATGCAGTTAGCAGAAAGTTTCTGGCTGGCTGCACTGCCACCCAGAACACATGCCTAGGAGCTCCAATACATCTCTGCAGGGCCTTAAGACACTATAGAAAAAAAGTTTGCAAGAGCAGCTTCCGAGAGAAAAAAACCCAAACAAACCAAGAAGTACAAAGCCAGCAATGCAGTTTATTGACAAGTTTCAAAAGTAAAAAATAAAGACAGCATCTTTGCTTCTCTGGGTTTGGATGTCTCAGCTCTACCAAGACACCTACACCCACCAGCTCAGAGCTATATAGTGCTTCAGCTTCAGAAGTGAAAGTTCTGCTTCTTCACTGAGAAGTGATACAGCCCATCTTCACTAGTCCGAGGCTGCAGATCTGGATTTTCCTACAAGGAAGTCGATAGCCACCCGTTAAGGCTTCTGCATCTTAATAAACCTGAGCATCTGCACCAGAGCTTGCCTGAAGCTTTTTACAGCAGCTCACTGTTTTATTCTTGTTTTAAAGAAGTTCTGCTGCTGTAATAAGCCCTTAAGATCAACTTGGCTAATAGAGAGAGCTAACAGACAGCCCAAGTCCTCCTGTTCTTCACAGCACACTGAACCTGCAGCATCCCCGAACCTCAGAGTGGCCAAGGCTACAGGCTCAGACACCAGAGGTGGAAGAGTGGCTAGCGGCAGAACCCTCTCAAATGAAATGCCTGCTTGTAGCAGCAACAAGCCAGGACTGCTCTGGAGAGCCGTTTCCTTTGCATCCCACCCCTCCGGCGGGTGGTGGTGTGGAGGAGAGCTCCCTCCACACCCTCCCAGGGACACCCCACAGACCCTGTTCTGGGCAAAGGACTACAACAGACGTTTGCTCCCTGCTGCTGCAGTTCACATCTAGACTTGAACCTCAGCTCCGAGATCTGCCAGACTGCTAAGCCTCTTCCCTGATGTTTCCCCATCTGTGAGACCAAGACCAGAACTGAGCATAGCATCTGTGACAGTCACGGGACACTTGCAACTGCTAGCTGGTGTCCTATCCTTTTTTCCTAAGTTTGTTAGCATGAGAAGGGTCAAGTAATCCAAATGCAACCTGAGCACGGTTATCAGCAGAGTAGGAGGCTTCCATTCATAGTGACAAGCTAGCTCAGCTCCAAAGGAGGAAACTTCTCCACATTTGGTATTCATACCAGCCACTGCAGTAACTCCAGTTACTGATGCCAGTTTAAATTCCAGCAGCAAGATGCTATCAAGGCAGCCATATCTCTTGTGCAACTCATCAGCTGACAACTCAGAGATTTTACAGGCCTTTAGAAGCAACTGGAACAAGCTGCAAGGACTACTCTGGTCACGTAGAGGTCTCCTCCAGAAACCTCTCAGCATCCTTGAAGGATGTGCTTTGTTCCAGTGTGTAATAGCTTTGCGTTTTCAGATGAGAGACAGCAAGAGCTCACATACCTCACCAGAAAAGTATTTCTCTATGATTTTCAGTGCAGCTTGGTAGACCATGTTGTTTTCATGGGTTTGCAAGGCTTCAATTTTCTCCAGACCATCAAGCTCTTCCACCAGCAGACACAACCTTTCTGTCTCTCCCAGCTTCTCAGCTACCTGTAACATCAGATAACCAAGCAGGAAAAATATAACTTATCAGTAACAGGTCTGAGATGGCCTTTACTGTAAGACCCTGATCTTGCAAGTCAAAGGACCACAGACCCTGCATTTATGGGCCTTACCTGGTCCCAGGGATGTGACTATTTTGTCTATGAAACATCAGTCCCTGCCGGGATTACTGCACAGCGGCTTGGCTGCCAACCCAAGAAGCTAGCCAAGCCCTACTCCGTGACATCTGAGAAGCAGCAGGGGTGACCTGTCACCTATTTCATTTGCAGAAGCCATTTCACTGGGTTAAAGGTGCCACAAGAAGCAGGCACACAGACGCCAGCTGGCAGTGCCCCTGGGGCCACCTGGTTCCTCTGCAGCTGCATTTCTGCAAGACCTTCACCTTTGTCCAGCTTAGGGATTAATATGTAACCTCTTATCCTTTCCAGAAGGAGGCTAAAGTCACTGGAGGTGGAGAGGAACATTTTGGGAACTTAATCTTGCCAAGCCCTTTGGACAGCCCAAGAGCGTCAGACAACACGAAGTCTACTTCTTATTCCTGCAAGATTAGCAGCTGCTGCTCTAACCACGCAGTGTGAGCATTCCACCCACACCTCGCTGCTCTTTTGGAGAAGGAATGCAAGAGAAGAGATCTTACCGAGAAGATATTTGAAATGGTATCCAGGATGACCAGGATAGTTTTGCTGTCTCTGGCCAGGAGCAGGTTGAGCAGAGGTTTGAGGACCCCAGCCCGGATGAGCTCCACCACCTGCTCAGTTGTGCCTCCTGTTGTGAAGTTGGCCACTGCCCACACAGCTTCCTTCTGAGCTTTGAAGTCTCCCTGGAAGACCAGCACCGTGAGGGCTTTCCCAGGCTTTAGCACCCCTCTAACATCAGTGTCAGGTGAGGGCAGCCATTGCCCTTGCCTTCTGTTTGGGCTGACCCACCTTCCCCAGGACTTTGAGTGATGGGTGGACCCTGGCAGAGCTGCCAAGAGCAGCTCCAAACCACCCTTTCATGCGGGCGTAGTGACCAGGCTGTTCCAAGGATCTCAACAGCTTTGCAGCAGACTGCTCAGGTAGCCCTTGGGCACATGCTGAGCGCTTCACAGATGAGGCACCACGGACCTCATGAATCCCAGCATGGCTTCCACAGCAGCCATGTCCAGCACTGCATCCCTCCCTTACCTTATCGAGCAGCTCCAGCAGAGGCGGCAATAACCCACAGGTGATGAGTTGTTGGATCTGCTGGGAAGGCCCTGCCGCAATGTTACTGAGCGCCCACGCGGCTTCCTTCTGTATAGTTGACTTTGCATGTTGCAGGAAACCGCGCAGGACAGCCAAGACGCCAGCGTCGATAGCTGCCTGGGTCTGCTCATCAGTCCCTGTGACTACATTCCCAATGGCACGGAGAGCTGGAGTCTAGACAGAGATTAAAAGATGAGGAGAATCCTTACCTCAAGGGCTATGTGCCAGAAAGTCCAGCAAGATCCCTCACTAAGTGCTTGATCCTTCAAATAAGGAAAGCATCGTGGGTGATTATGTTGCATTTACAGACCTATCGTCCTCCTGTTTTGCTCTAAGCAGCTTTACGGTTTCTATCTAGCCTGGCAGCCACCGCAAGCTGGAACAGAGCACTGGCTTGACAAACACAATCCAAACTGCAGTCTGAGGAGACAGACCACACTTGCCACAGAGTCAGCGGCAAGTAAGACATGCCTTCCCTCTCCTCAGACATTCCTACGTTAACAGACCAGAGACTGGAGGTTGCCAATAGTTTCGTACCATAATAATCAGCTCCAGGCTGGACATGAGTTCCACCAGCCTCGGGAGAATCCCTGTATCCACCACAATTTGGATGCGGTCATTGGAGCCGTCAGTCAGATAGGAAATGGCCCAGCAGGAGTCAGAAATTACATCCTTGTCCTCATGTTGTATGAGGCAGACGAGGACTGGCAGTATCTGCTTCACCGCATCCAGGGAAGGGTAGGGGTTCTTGTTCCTACAGAGGTTTGATAGTGTCCATGTGATGTTCCTCAGGAACCCAATCTGAAACACAAGGGAGGTGTAAGATCCTTACTGCATTAACAGGTGAGGAAGAGGCAGCACCCTTGATCTGATCCCTACAGCTCAGGGATGTATTCAGAAGAGCCTTCTTGAGGACTGAGGCTTATTTGAAGAAGGGAGATTAAACAGATAAGTGACTAAGACAATGGATTCATCCCCTCCCTCCCCAGTATTGAGTTACAATAACTTAAGCTCTAGTGGTGTGACAAGCTACTGTAACAAAGGTACAAAACAGCTTATTTTCTGGTTCCTTGGACAGATTACAGAGATTCTTCAGACACAGTCAGGAATTTGGTTTTTAATATAGCATCAATCAGAACGAGCTGCTCATTCTGGAGTAGGGCACCTCAAGGGTTTAAGTTGCAGCATTCAGACAGTTCATCCCAGTAAGGATGCTCCCAGGAGAGCAGAGCTACATGTAAAGCATTGCAGCTACCAAGGGGTGTGTTTCTTCGTAAAATCAAGGGTGCATTGGGCTAGGAATAGAGCAGACAAAAAAAGTCATTTGTTGGTCATTCCCCGCCCCACCCCACCCCCCCAAGAACATCTTGCAATATAAACTCACAGAAGGCCTGGAGAAAGTTTTCTTAACACTAGCCTAAGAGGCCATAGCTATGCCTACAGAAAGCATACAGCTTCCACCCCACCCAGGGACAGAAAATCTGGAAGCATTGGTACTGCTGTTACAGCCCTCAAAAGAAGGATAAGGTGGACTGGAAAAGGTGTAAGGAGAAGGTCCTTCTCCTCCAGAGACCAAGAAAGCAGTGGGGCAGGCACCACTGCAGAAGGGCAGAGATAAGCCACAGATCCAGCAGTTTAGAGCTGCCCCAAAAGTACCAGGAGGAAGCTTGAAGGGCAAGTTCAGCCCTTCCACATGCATATGCAAGTCTACCTTGTACCCTTTTCATCTTGTTCCTAACCTGAGATAGTCGAAGCCGAATAGGAAAGATAAGACTAGAAGACATCACATCACCTTAAGACAGCCTGCTTGGCACCCCCAGCTTTGTATGTAGCTGAGAGGCAGGGTCATCAAAAGCAGTTTAGGACAGGGTCTCATTCAGCTACACAGACAGCTTGTTGTGCTCCATCATCTGGCTTGTAAACCATTCACCCATTACCCAAGTGATTAAGAATGTTAAGCCAAGAAAATGAAGGTTATTTACTGGAATTGAAGGCGACACCAGAGCCAGCAAGGGAGGAATCACATTGCATCTGATAAGAGCATCTCTGTATAGAGGACCATCGCCTGTACAGATGAAAAAGGGTTGTTCATGGCATCTGCCCAAGTCACAGGACCATCAATACCAAACAGCAATCAGACCTGCAGGCACAGACCAGGGCTGGGTGGCCAGGCTCCCTCACCAGCCACACACCATTAAGAGTTTCCAGGTGGGGAGGTAGACTGGAGTGCCACAGTGGCTGCTTCATGGCAGGCCAGCCAGACATGACCCATTCTGCTCTCCCCGAGAGCATCAGCGGGTTACACCATCCCAGCAGGATGGAGCCTTGTACTTTGCTTTGGCCAAAATCCTCTTGCAGAACCAACACAGGGTCTCTGAGGCTGCCAGGCCATATGGAGGGGGTTTCAATAGGTGCAGCAGCTTGGAGGCAAAGCTGCAGGGACACCAGGCTGTCTTGAGGAACACCAATGTATTTAGCCGCCCAGCACGGGCTCCTCTGCCTGCCCCTGAGCCCAGGCCTGGGGACCTCTGCCTACCTGCGATGTTGCCCAGTGCCCACACGGACTGCTCGCTGATGTGCATGTGTGGGGAGGACAGGAGGGAGATGAAGGCTGGGATGGCACCTGCCTCCACCACCACCTTGGTGTGCTCAGAGGTGCCCGAGGCAATGTTAGTCAGTGCCCAGGCTGCCTCAAACTGCAGAGGAGCATTGTCAGTGTAGGTCAGGAATTCAACCAGCCTGGGGATGATCCCCAGCCTGATGATCTGATTGATAGGAGGGTCATTCTGCCTGGACAGCATTCTCCTGTGGGAGAGAGGACAGCACAGCCTGCCATGAGAAACCCTCTGTGGTAGCATAATCAATCATAACCAGAGCAGGTACAAGGTTGTGGCTTGCAAGGGCAGCATTCCCCCACCCCCCCAAGATGTGCTAGTTCAGCATCTCATGTCAGCAAACCCTCTGGCAGAGGAGTTGCCATAGAGAGGCTTCTGCAGAAGATGGGTCTAAAAAAGATGCTGAAGCAACAGCAGGGTTTCTGTTAGAGCGCAGTACTTCACACATCCTTTTGGGACCATGACAACACAATTCCATGCTCCCCACCTTGCAGGAGTTTCAGACAGTGAAAGTTTGGTGTCTGCAATTTGTTCTCTTACAGCCTGCAAGGCTGCCTCTGCTGCTCCCTGCCTCAGGAGCACTGCCCAGCCCTGCGCAGAACAGAGCTCGCATTTAAGATGAAGCTCCACAGACCACTTTTCCAGCTAAACCCCAAGAATCACTGACTCCCCACTGCTGTTCCCCACCTCACACATGCACAGAAGTGTGTGGAGCTGCCAGGGAGATGGGATCAGGGCATTGACTGCATCCAAGAAAGCCAGAAAAAGAAATTTTCAGCTGATCTGCTTCCAAGCCTGGTTTGTGAGTGCTGGCAGCGCTGAGGTGCAAACCCACAGCTCAGGGCTGTGTCAGTGCTGCAGATGGTGGCCCTCCATGGCTTGGTGGGCCACCAGGGCACTTTGGGCAGGCAGAAAGTCAGCTCCACGCCAACTACAGCAGATTAGGGAGCCAGTTGTGACTTGCTCCTTGAGGAAGGGTCTACTCTGGCCATCCCCCAGTTAAGACCTTGGGAGCAAAGCTTTTGATCTGCTCACCATGAGCAGACAGATCTACAGCCACTGCAAACAGAGCCAGTCCCCCAGCACATGGGCAGATCAGGACAGCCAAGGAAGCACCAGCAGCAACGCAGCCTCTCCTGGACCCTCAGGAGACAGCCCTGTTGCCAGCTGGGGAATGATGGCACCCTGTGATCTTTCCTGCCCCCACCCAGGTGGGGACAGCCCTGCTCAGCACTGACCCTTACAGAGCCAAGCTCACCAGCCCTTGTTCTGCCCAAGCCTTCGGCACTTGTTTTCATGTGGAATCCAGTGTGATCCCAGCACAGGCAGCAGCTCCAGGAGCCACAGCCAACCCCTTGGTTCAACCACACAGGTCCCTGCCACAGGACTGTCCAGAGCCAAGCAAGGCACACAGAGCAGTCACCAGCTGAGGTTCCTCAGGGCAGTTTGGGTTACCAGGCTCCTTTGTCATCTCTTCAAACAGAAAGAAGTGCTTTCTGCCAGCAAGACCCACCGCAGCTCCATCGGCCACCTCCCTGCCAGTGAGGAGTAGCCAGGCAGCATACCTGGTGGCCTGCGTGGCTTGCAGCTGCAGCTTGGTGTTGCTCCCACTCAGGGCTTCAACGATTTCCTCCCAGGACAGCTGAATAATCTGTGTCACAGGGAATGATTCACAGTCAGACAGCAAACCAGGGCTCCCTCCAGTTTAATCTCTGCAGTCAATCAGCTGTCTAGACCCGAGTCAGTCACCACTTCATATCTAAGCAGTGTCTACTCTTTATGCAATGCAGTTTCGAGATGAGGCAGAGGAAGAGAATCCACAAAAGCCTTCAAGGCAACTAATCCTTATAATCAAGCAAGGAAAGAGTCACTGACACACCATAATGGGCCTACAAGCTCAGTAATTACCCCTCAGTGCACAGGGAACCAGACGGGAGCCCCGCCAGCTCCCAGCAAGCTGGAGCACCAGCCTGTTCAACCTGACACCGAGGGAAGCCACAACAGACACCACCTCCATGCAAAAAAAAAAACCTACAGAAAAAGGTTAGGCATTCTGAAACACTCCAGTGCCGGGCATGGCGATCAGGAGCAGCACTGGCTATTTAACCCAGGTCACCCAAACTGGGCTTGGTAGCGGTCCAAGTAGCAGATGATACCTACTGCACAAGCCATGGCACTGATCCTGCCCAGGTGCAGAGCACCCAGCACTCACCTCATTTCCTGTGTCTTCTGGAGAAAGACTCTTCTCCGTGAGACTGAATGAAATACTCCTGCGCTTCAGGATCTGGTCATTCTTCTTGGCCTTTCGCAGCTCAGTGCTCACCTCCATCCTTTGCCTCCGCAGGGCCTGGCAAGGAGGAGAAAGGCACCAATGCCACCAGCGTCTGCATCACCCAGTTCCCCAAGGAGCTCATCTCTGCAACCCTCTGCCCCAAGTTTCCTACACAAGGGGTGCAGAGCATCAACATCAACCACAACCCCCCAGGCCACAGGAGATGGGACCAAGTAAAGCCTCTCACTTTGTGCCTCCCAGGGACACGGGCTGCTGGGTGAACCAGCAACCAGTGGGTGTTTTTTAAAAGTAGATTTGCTGAACCTGAAAGGCAAACCCTCATCTCCTCTACTGGCTTAAAGCAAGCTGACAGATCCCATGGTCTGACATCTCATAGCAGCCCCCTCTCTGCAGAGATAACTGCTGCGGAGAACCCAGCAGGCTGGCACTGAACCATCTCCCTTCCCCAGCACAGCTCTGAGTCACCCGCCCAAAACTCATGTTCCCCCTGCCTCTGCCACCACACTCCTCGCAGTCCAGCTCCACACCACAGCTCAAAAAGCTAACCGAGCACCCCTGCTAGCAAAGCCAGCCCCGGCTTTGCTGCCCTGTACAGAATGTCTACGGTTGGAAGGGACCTCCAGAGGTCATCTTGTCCAACCATCTGCTTAAGCAGGTAGATTGGGGGGGGGGGGGGGGGGCGGCAATTGCACTTCAGAAGCCTTTACATCAGCTGCTGCCATCAGGCAACCCCCCAGTGGGCTCTGCTCTTGCCCAAAGGGGATGGCATGGGTAGGTACTTACGGCCAAGTCCTTGCCCTTGTTCTTGAACATCTTCATCCGCTCACTGCGCTCGTTCATGAATGACATCTTGGCAGGTTTGAGAGAGGTGCCAGCTGAAACCCTTTGTGTGCTTTTGGGGTTCAGGACAGAACAGGGTCAGGTCACAACTACACGGCAATATCCACCTCCACCCACAGAGGGGTCTGGGACCCCCACACTCCCCCAACAGCCTGGGCCACACATGTCCTGCTCCCCAGCCCCTGGCAAGGGAATGCTGGAGGTCCCCTGCCCTAGGTAGAGCTCAGAAGGATCCTCACACGCTGCCGCTGAGCCACCGAGCTAAACATAAGCACAAACTACCACTTTAATGCCAGGCTACAAGAGTCACAGTGGCTGCTGTAATCCCACAAGGATGGCAGACCCCCCGACTTCCCAGTTACAGGAACACCACCTTCCGCCAGTTCTGCTCCCAGGGCTCTTAGGTTTACTTAGACACACAGCCCAAACCTGGCAAGGTGTCTTCCCTCCAAAGTCACCAGCTTAAGGTCTGATTTAAGGACAAGCAGGTACATCCAAGCCTACTTACTCACCCCACTACACAGCCCAGCTTTCCACACTGGGACTCCCCCACTAGGAAAGACACAAAGTCACATGCAGTAGCATGAAGTAACCAAGTTCAACTACATAAAGGGCTCTCCTGGAAACCCAGCTACCAGTAAGGATTATCAGCTGAAAGACTTTAAATAGGGACCTGTGAAAACAATTTCTAAGCCTCTCCTAGTAAGAGCCACAGGCATACACACAAGTAAGGCCAAGAGCAGCCCTTCAAGCAGCTTTTGTCAGAGAGTGCCAGGCTTCCACCAGCAGGAGTCAAGATGTTTTCAGAGCAGCCAGACACCACCAAGGGCTCCCTAAAGCCAGGTTGTGCTTAAACACACTCAGAGGCTGATCATACCCAGGTGGCACATCTTCCCCTTCCCTCCAGGCTTACAGCCAACACCTGTGGCTCAGGTCAGCCAAGAGCTCTTCTTAAGCCATCTTTCCAAGTTTTAAGTTTTTGGTCCTCTCTCTCCCCCTCTATTTCCTACCCCAGCAGCCCACAGCAGCTCTTTGCCCCAGCACAGCAGTTAGCCACCAAGCTGCAGAGGTCCCCCAGCTGGCAGGGGGTTCAGGCTGAGCCACCTCCTGGCTCAAGCCAAGTGCAACCCCCAGGGCTTGCACCCCACATGCAAACCTCAGGGTCTGCTTCAGCCTGCCTTCCTCTGCCTCACCTCCATCAGAGGAAGACAGTAGCATCACAAAAACACCACCTCTTCCTGGGGAAGCTTCCTCCACCCCCATCCCAAGAAGTGCACCACAACCCCCTCAGTGACACTAGCCAAGCAGGAGAACCAGCACAGCCCCAAACAGCAACCCCAAAATCACCACAGGGTGGAAGGGACCAGACTCCCACCACCCCAAAAGAGGAGAAGAGCTACTCACCACAACACCCTCTCACACCCCATCACCCTCAACTTCCTCTTTTATTGCCCCATGAAGCCATGTACCCCCCAGCTCCCCCCCATGATTGGCTCTTCCCAGGACAGCCTCCCATTATCTCCAGCTGCCCCCTTGCCATGGCCACCTGGATGCACCTAGAGGAAGATGGATGGTGATGGCTGCCCTCCTGCCTGGGCTGCCCCGCTCAGTCCCGTCCCCCCCCCGGCCTCCTCCTTATGTTCATGCTTTGCCTGCTTTGGCCTTCTTTGTGGCCAGATCCTTCAGAGGAGATGCCAGCCTACACGTGTACATTGTCCCGTGACACCAGGGACAGTTGAGGTGCTGCCTCCCCATCACTGTGCAGGGGGTAGGCAGTCTGGGGATGCCCCTGTTTTGGCTGGCTAGCTGGAAGATCCTTGTGGGCAGTGATGCAGGCCAGGAGAACAGCTGCCTTTGGCTAGCAGGGACCGGGACCACAGAGCCAGGTGGTAGCCGAGGGCAATCAGCTGCACAGGGGTTGCAAGTGGGCTGAGACAGGATTAAAAAACTCGGAGCAGCAGGTGCTGGGCGGCTGGCTGGCCTGAGCAGGAGCCCAGCATGGCTGCAACAGGAGGTAGCATGGAGAGAAACCCAGCAGGAACCTATTATCCTCGTGAGTCATTTAGATTTTGGCCAGGAGCTGCTGGGCAGCTCTTATCATGTATGTTATGTGCTATCACAACCTCCATCAGCTTTTGTCAGGAGATTGTTTGCATTTACGGTGCCCTAACACCAGTTACACGCTGATGCTCAGGCTGCTTGCACAGCTTGCCCTGCTCCCTGTGCCACTGCTCCAGCCATGAGGGCCAACAGCATCCGTGCTCTCAAAAGAGTGACTCACAGCGGGGCTTGGCTACTGTGGGCAGTTCTGGGGGCTCTGAAGTGCTGAAGGCCCCCTGGTTTTGCAAGCCCTCCAGGCCATCAGCCGTTTTTAGCAAAGCCCCGTAAACCCCATGGCATTCGTTCACCTCCGTGCAAAGGTACCAGCCCATAGGGAGAGGAGGAGCAGTGGTTGCCAAATGGGTAGGGAAAGTAGCTATTAAAATATTTAATTAAAACCTGATTTTAAATTACTTGACATCTTTTTCTGTTAGAGAGCACCATAGTTCAGAGCAGGCACCTGGGCTCGCTGCAGGAAGGTGGGAGCAAGGGGGTGCTGGGAGGCAGGTGGGAGCAGCACCCACTGCCGGGGGCTGCACCCGCTGCATGGGCCTTCGTACCCTGCCAGCTGTGCATGCGGGAGCCACTTCAAACCAATTTATATGAGTTTCAGGGAACAACTAGCTCACTGTGCAGCTATTTCCAGCATGGAAATACCTATGGAAATATGCTGTGCAATACCTGGGCTGCTTGAAGTCATGGATTCAAATCCCGGGATCATATAAATTCTCCCTCTCAAGGTGAATGAAATGAGTTGTACAAAGCTTTGTGTGGAAGATGATGGGGGGGGGGGGGGGGGGAGCTGAGAAAAGACCTTCAGATAAATCTGGTGTTCATAGGCATTAAAAAGCCAGTTGTGCTAATCCTAGACGCTGTATTTTTAAGCTTCAAGTGCCACTGGTTGCATTATCTTGTTTCTTGGCTACTTGAGACAGGAAAATTACATTTCAATTGCTTTTTAATTCAGCTTAATCTGGTGCAAAAGTTGGTGTGCACCCTCTAATTTTGTTTTCTGTGCGGTTTGTTTCCACTAATTCCTAATCAGCCAATGCTAAATCAAAACAGGCCTGGCTCAAGCTGAAATAGATGAGTTCTCACAACCTTTCCAAGCGATTTAATTAAATTGGCTTAAAATCATGCCCTAAGATAAGTGGGGGCAGCCTCCTGCATAGGCCAGCCCCCAGCATTTGCTCCTCTGCCTGGAGAGCTCTCTCACCCAAGGGGCTGCACGACGTGAACGTGCAACAAGGCTGAGAGAATGTTATCGTTACCCCTGGGCTGCTCTTTTTCTCTCTGCCCTTTCCATTCCTTCTCCACCTGCCAAGTGCAATCAGGCCCATCCTGTTCGGTCCGCGGTCACTGCCAGCACAGGGAGGGAGGGGATGGAGAGAGAAAAACATGTGCAAATTGATTAGTAACCCCCTCCCCAGTTCCGCTTCAGTCACTGATGGCACAAGGGGCGGCACTGCTGAGAGCAGGCAGAGGATGAGCAGGGCTGAATTCAGCCTGTGCCAAGGACACGGGCAGATCGATGTTTGCCAAACCAGAGAGGGAACAACCACTGGAGGAAAAAGCCCCACCGTTTCAGTTTTCAGCGTAATAAGAGGGTATCACAGCTAATGGAGAGGAAAGGAGATAAACCCCTAAATCTACGTGACAGCATCCCCTGAGCTCACCCTTGTGTGCTCAAGCTGAAAATCCACACTGTGACAGGTATGAAAAGCTGCGGTTCCAGTTTAGAGGTTTTCTTTGTGGCTGCTCTCTCGCACCCTGCCACCCTTTGTCCTGCGCTCCCACCAGGGCACCGCAGGTTCGTTAGGCTGTGACTGGTGGCGAATTAAAAAATACTAGTTTTAAGCCCTGAGAAAAAACCAGTGATTTTTCCTCTGTTTTTTCATGTTTCTTTAACAGGTTTACCCTCACTGCGTGCAGAGAGAGGTACTGGTTGGGCAAGATGTCAGCGTGCGGCATCTGTGGCAGGGTTAGATGGGGCAGGAGCATCCCGGGCTCCATGGCAGGAGGTTGCAAGGCCACAGCAGCTGGTCAGAGCAATCCCTCTGCGAAAGGAGAGCCTCAGCTGGCAGGGAGCGAGCAAAGGTAGGGATTCCTGCCAACCCCCTGAACGTCTGCTCTCAGACAGCATATTTTCTCCGTCAGCTTTAATGTAGCCCATTAAGTTAACATCAACAAATTAATTTTACTTATTAGTTACAGTAACAGCAAGGAAATATCCATGTGGGTTCCTGAACCAGCTGCAGAGGTAACTGCTGGTGGATGCGGGGCAATTCTCAAGTGTGGCAGGGATGAAGCCTGGAAATTCCTCCTTTTTCCATTTGCGATGCATCCTCCCAGTGCAGGATCCTGGAGGGAGGCCGCACTAACTTTGCAGCCTGCAAAGGTTCCTCCTGAGGAGGCAGACAGGCAGCCGGTGCCCCCTCTGCCCCCCCACCCCCAGCCATTAGATTGATTTCAGTCCTATTGTTTGTGCAGCAGCCGCGGGTTTGGGTTGAGATCAGAGCTGCATTGTGCCAGGCACTAAACAAGCACATAATAAGTGACAGCCCTGTCCGTTACAGTCTATCTAATCAGGGCATGCAGAAGGTGGGAGAAGGGATTTATTGTTATCCCTGTCTTACTGCTGAGCCAGAGGCAAAGCCAAGCACCACAGCTGGATTTTCCAAGGCTCAGGGTGCAGCCTGTTGTTTCCCCTAATTTAGTGCAGCAGCCTCAAAAATTGGTCCTGCTTTTCTCTCCCTCCACTTTTCTCCCACTCCCCCACTTTTCTCCCCCTGCTCCGCTGCAGCCGGGGAGCCGTGGGGATGTGTCAGTTCAGACAGCTCATTTGAAGGGAAAACAACCCACGAAAATACAGAAAGGAGTATGGGTTTCCATCAGTTTGGTTGAAACAGCTCCTGCTGTGGCCGTGGGATTTTTAGAGCTGGTAGACAAGGGGGAGAAGTGTCCCTGAGGGCGGGCAGCAGCACAGCATCACATCGCGCATCTCCATTGCATCTCGCATCTCGCATTGCTGGCAGTTATGGCAGGTCAGGGCAAACCGGACCCCAGCCCAGTGCCTCGTCCCTGTGGTCCCTATGGGAACGTACCAGGGCTCTGCGATGGCGTGGCACCAAGAGGAGGGAAGCCTGTTTTAAAGACAGCTTAATTTTCTCCCAAATACCTGAGAATTTGGCCTGTTGAAGTTGGGTTTGATAAATACCAGCTCTGCTGTGGTTGTCTGCTGCACTGTGGGACTTCATTCCTGCAATTCTCATTCAGGTTTGCTAGGCTTTTGTGTTTGGTTGAGCAAATAGATCACAATACTTCTGTGAGGTTACATGGACTCGAAAACTTGTCCCTCCGTGTGGTGCTTTTCAAGGCAAAGCGTTCTTCAGTGCCTTTTCCCAGCCACAAACAGGATCACTCACTCAGAAATGTAGGTGCTGAAGAAAGAAAAGGAAAAAGAAGTCACATTGATGTGATACGGAAGAGATCTAGATCCATTGATAAAGAGGCCTGGCAGAGCTGGGGATTCTCTGGGAATGAAGGAGAAGGGAATTGCTGGCGGGAAGACAGCTTGTAAAGTGGGTATCACCATGAAGTGTAACGCCAACCAATTATCCCATCAGCTGGGCTGGAGCCAGTGGGAGCTCCAGTGGAGCTCCCTAAGCCTGGGCTAGAGTTGGTGGGAGCTCCAGCTCCCTGAGCCTGGGGAGGGGAAGCTCGGGAAGAGCGGCAGGCTGCAGTGGGAGCTGCACGAGCTCTTCCCACTTGCCAAACGCAGCTGCTAATGTCCGTTCAGCAGCCAGTGTAAGTGATGCCCCAGAAAACCAGCACAGCCCTGGAGGGCTTGTAACTCCACACCAGGCTGAACGTGAAAGAACTAATTTTAACTTCTAAGTAGCAACCTTTCTGCCAGCCACGGAGGGATTAGAGTAACAGTTTTTGAAATTATTTAAAAATAACATCAGACTTAATCATAGCTATTTATTAAATCCATTATCCTCTGTCAGCTATGGGACACTGATTTATTCAGCTGTGGAAACTATAATCACCTATGGCCAAAAATCTTTCTTTCCTTTTTTTTTCCTCACAGGCAAAAAGTAGTAATTATTCCTTTAGTCCCTGAATCTACAACTCAAGGAACTGAAACAGTGAAATGTATGGTGAATTTGGGGATGAGACACAATGGGGTGATGAAGAAACCTTGGAATTACTGAAAAAACCCATAAATTTGTATAAATCACGCATGACCGTGCTTCATCGCACCTAGCAGGAGAAAGGCTAAGGTGCTCTCTAAAGGAGTGGAGTACCTTGTAGATCATGTAGGAAAGAGAAACTCCATGAAAACATCAGAAAACCCGTATAAATCATGGGGACCTGAGCCTCTGGATGCCACTTTGTGGTCCATGTGGCAGCTTAATTAGACAAGAAGATGAGCTTTCTCATTCTCCTGTGCACACAGTGCTATTCCTGCGGTCTCCTTGGCAGGGAGGGCTGCTCACCTTGCTCTGGTGCCTCTGATTATCACAGCTGAGGACAGCATTTGAACAGAAATTAGTTTCTTTTATTTTAAAATGTGTATTTAGGGGTCTTTGTTTGAAAGCTATACTTAGGAAATGCTAAAAAGACGATTCAATGTGCCTATTCCACCCGATTCTAGGAGCTGAAGATAATTTTTGCTAAGCCCGGGGTGATATTCATCTGTTTCAGCTGCTTCACATCTCCTACACACACTGATTTGGTAATGAGCTGTCGGCGGGGTGGGGTGGAGGGGGGTGGGCCATAATTACATCTCATTGTGCCATCTCCTTCCTGCCACTCCACTGCTCTGAGGTCCGTTGCGGACATGCTGGTGGGAGCAGCTCCCTCCGCACCATTGCCAGCCCTGGGCAGAACCATCCGGCTGGTGTCATCCTCCACGCAGATTTGTTTTAACTGGGGCAGCTTATATTCGAGGATTAGACATATAAAAATATGTACTCAAATTCTGCACGTCATTCTGAGCGGCAGGTAGTCTGTGTGGTCCATTTTTCTGAGGCTGAGGTACACAACTCCCCGGGAAAAAGGGCAACAAGGGGAGGAGGAATGGCAGAGCTCCCTCCTGCCTGCTCGGTCGTGTCTGTTCTGCTCCTGTGAACAGGAGGTGCCCACAGCGTGAATGGAGTATTCCAGCAGGTCATCTCCCAAGCACACGCGGTGAAGGCCCTGCAGACCTGCTAATGAAGCTGCTGATTGCTCAGGTTGAAACCCTGGCAATTAGAGCCCATGGTGAGGACTAGGGCTGTGGTTTGACTGGTGTCCTCGTCCAGGGCTGCGGATAGTGGGACACCCAGGGATGGGGCAGAAAGATACCCCAGGCCTGTGCTGGAAGGGACCGAGCCAGGGACAGTCCATCGACAGGGCTGGGATTCAGGACCCTTTTGTGGGTTGGGGCTGTCCCAGTCCCAGTGCTGGGGGCTGGGAGATGGTCCCTGTCCAGGATGAAGCTGCAGCTCCCGATGGTCTCTGGCTAAGCCCAAGGATTTGGTTGGTAGTGGTCCTGGGCCAGAACTAGACACAGCGCCCCGAGGCTGACAGTTGAGGTTAGGGGAAGACTAACTGACAGACCCCTTTCAGGTTTAGGGTGGGCTCTGAGGGTTTTGGCTATTCCCAGCCTCTGTGTCAGACACATTTGGAGACCTCAGGTAGGACAGACAGGAGGGGATGGGCCAGTGCACTAGCTGTTACGGCCCCCTCCCTTCCAGATCTGCACAGAGACCTGTTTTCTGAGTGTTAACACTCTGCTGTTGGCAGATGCACCTAAAGTCTGGTGGAACAGTTGGTGTAGCCCTCTGTACAGCCTAGGGCAAAGACACTCCGCAGAGCTTTGTGTTGCTCCATGAGCTCAGGTGGCCAAAGTCTGTGCCGTGGATTAAAATTTCCCAACCTTCCCAATGGTCTGTGTGGGGTCAGTTTGATGCCACATGCCAGAGGTTTCAGGCGATATTTTCCCTCTCTTTTTCCTTTAAAAAAAAGCCTTCAGAAGTTTTGGGGCTGTTTGTTTTGCCTCCATAATTCCTTGCCTTAAAAGAGTCCTACAGTTGAAAAGCCAAACACTGAAATGTTAGACTCCAGGAAGACAGACTTGACCTTTGCTTTCATGTACATACACTTCCCCGCAGAGTTTTTGATCATACAACTGCACAGACTATCTTCTGCAGGACCCATGACTCACTGAGCACCCAGTGGGATTTGGAAGTAGTTGGCGTTGTCCCCACCAGACCCTCTGTGCTTCATGAGCTGCAATCTGCCCCCGTTTGGTTAGAACGGTCGTGTCTCCGTACAGCCAATACCCATCCAGCCCTCGCAGGAATACACTGATCCTTCCCAAGCAAGCACCAGACAACAGCTGAGAATGAGGATACAGCTTTCATTACAGAACCAGTATTATTTTTTAAATGACTAATAAACACAAAAACATCTTGCAGTCTCGTGGGCCAGATCTTTATATAACCCTGTGATCCTTCAGCAGGGCTTTCTGATCCAGATACCGTTCCTCCCCTAACCGTCACAGATCAGTTTGCTGCTTTACTGAAATGCAACCCCAACAGGCAGCATCTGAACTGAATTCCTTGTTACTCCAAGGCTTGTCACTACACCACAAAGGCTGAGGCTCTACGGTGAGCCATCAAAAACGGTTCCTCCCTGTTCCTCACCCTGCCCTCCTCCATTTACAACCCTTTTCATTGTAACAGGGAATGTCACTGTGGACACTTGGGCTACTATGTTTAGCCTGGGATCCCTGGCAGCACTAAGGGGGAGAGACCAGAGTGTTTCTTTCACGCGGTCTGTATTATATGGGCTGATTTTCCCCTTATCTGAAGAGCACTTTCTGATCTGAAATATAGTGGTGCTCCCCATCCCTTAAGAAGGCAGGACTCTTAGTCTCACTTTAACGTGATGAAGAAATCTGTGTTAGGGCAAGAAACTGAGCCCACACCAAAGGCAAACATCCTGCTTAGCAGACAACTCCTTCCCCACGATGCGTTGTCTGCAGACTTTGCTGTGCAGTGCTATCGGGACATGTCACTGCACAATGTCTCCTTCATTTGCTAAGAAAGCCTTCAAAACTCTCCTTACTGGATAATATAATCATTGTAATGGGACGTTGCTGTTTGAACCAGCTGCAGCCCAACGATGATATAGGATGGGGCCCATACTACAGAAAACGCAGTGACATTTCATTAAGCTCAGCAAGAGGCATCCTAGATACTCAGGAAGCAATTTGGCCGAGTTCTAACCGTTGCCAATCTGTCCATGGGCTGAGTGAGCTCGTAGCTATTTAAGGTTTGCCATTTTGACCTATACCATTTCATAGAGAGATCCAATTGCTCCCTTGGCAGATCTCCTATGCGGTCAAAACAGACATTTATGCACGTTACACACAGATGAACAGGTCAGAACCCATTATTTATTTGATGCATTTCACGTCTCCAAGATGTTAGTGTCTGAGAACTGTTTACAATCTTCATTCACAGATTCAAGGTTTGAAATAATTACCTAAAGAGCCCAGAAAATATGACTTGCTTCAGATACATTCCTGAGAAGTTAATCACAATTCTCAATATTCAAGACTCAGGCTGGCCATGGTTTCTGTGGTATTATTCTGCTCCTGACGGGACATGCTGGGTTCTTAGAATCAGATTTTCAGGGTGAATAGTCAGTTACAAATTCAAGAGGTGGGTGTAATGTGAACTCTCTAATTTTCACCTCAAAGTGGCTGTTTATCTGAATCTTCCTGCTTGGAAATTCTATCCCAAGCATATTCACCCGAAACACCCACGGTGGCAATACTTGCAGAGTAACCACATCCCAGACACTCCAGCTGAGGCAAATATAGCAAAGAAATACCTAAAGCTGATACAGAAGCAGTTGTCTTTCAGGGTAGTTCATATCCACCGAGTAATTGAAAGAAGCAAGAGGTAATACAACAGCCTTTTTCCTCTCTGCTTGCAGCAAACACACAGAATTTATTCATCATAAGCATGGGGTCTAGAAATTATTTTAAAATGAAACTTTAGCTCCGTCACCAATACGGCTGCTCCTGCCAAGAATTCAGTCTGAGGTTTGTCTGCCAAAGATGAGCTGCTCTCACTGATGAAACCTGCCAGTCCACCTTGGCAAGAAGGGCATAGCCAAAGATGCGACTTTGAACGAAGGCTTCATTACATGGTCTTTCTGTGTCAGCCTCTTGTCCCTATATTCCAGAAGCTGAGTTCATAAAACACCCTATAAAGAAAGGACAGACAAGGAGAAATCCCCACAAAACAAAGCATTACCTGATCCCTCCTGAGGGACCAAAGCTTTCACAACTAGGCTCCCTGCGCTAGTCTGCTGAACTTACAGATAAGGAATGTGTTCTTTTAAAATGTAAAGTGCTGGCTCAGGCCCTTTGGAGAGCTATGAAAGAGCCTGTCCAGCCCTTAAGGCACATCTTCCAGGTTCATGGGTTTAGCCTGGTAGGTACCTGTTGTGTGTGATGGCTGGGAAGAAGTGTGGGGTGGAGATCAGGAAGGACCATGTGGCAGAAATTGCAAGCAGAGGCAGAAAGAGAAAAACACAGTGCCTGCAGGTATATATGAAGCTCATCTGGATTTGTATTCACTGTGTTTTGTAATAGGTAGACTTGAACTCACAGGTATTTTCACTGTAAGTTTATTAAATTCCATGTGATTTTGGGGAAATGAAATTTCAGAATTTTAACTTCCCCCAGTTGTTGGCATGGCCTTACCCCTTCCTTGACCTATGCCTTTTGGGACTACTTTTACACCTAAACTTTCAAAGCCATATATTGTCTCTGGGTACTTAACACAGTTGAGGGCTGCCTTTAGAGAAGCTAAGCACCAGTCACTCCTACTGACTTCAGACTGAAAAGCCAGAATAAAATAGACTTTTTGCAGGTACTTTGTCTACCAAAGACTGGACTGACAATGGGTGGACAACTCTGAAGATTTAAGCTGTTGTCATGCTGTGCCTCAGTTTCCCCAGCTGTAGAAGGATGGTGATGCATAAAAAATTTAAAGTTCCATAAAGGTCTGAGACCTGCATGCAAGAAACTCTGATGTAAGTACGAACTATTTTCAGTCACATGCATTTATCTTCTGTAGGTGTTTGGTTTAACATTTCATTGATCTGTTTCAGAGACCATGTTAGTCCATGTATTTCAGGGAGGTGACAGATAAAATGTAGACCTGAACCAACTCTGAGATACATATCACAAATCTGGGCATCTAAAACCTGCAAGTCTACAGATTTATCTGTACAGATTGAGAGGGAAAATGATTGCTGAGCTTTTACAGTTCCTTATCTCTGCCTGATCAAAGTGGAAATGGACAGAGGGAAGTTTCTCCTTCCTGCTTTATGGGTGAAATTCACCCCAGAGCAGCAGACTGCAATCGATAGTGTTACACCAGGACCTTCTTGAGCCCTGAAATCGGTTGCCCAAGGTGCATCACTGCTGCCTTGCAGTCCTTGCATGCATGTATTATTAGACCATCAAGGTTTTCAAGAGGATGGCGGGGAAAATGAGATCACCAGAAAGGCCAGTGCCATCAGTGTCTCTAACCAGTGCCAAGCTATTCTGACTTCAGCCCAAGCAGTAGACTCTAAAAGCAGATTCTGTAGGCAAGAAGTCACCCACCCACCCCAGGGAAATCTCCCACTTACCCCAGGCTAACTACTGTGACTCACAAGGCAAGCACGAAGCATTGCTTGGGGCTGTCAGCACAGGGGCTGCAGGGGTGGAGCAGAGAGCAGCCCTTGGCCTGGGCAGTGTGTCCGCACTCTGAAACAAAGCCACAGCATAGCCTGCGTTCCCTTTAATCCAAGTAATGCATGCTAGTGATGAAATCAGCTTTGCCTCTGCAGGGAGCAACAAGTTAAGCAGGTATCCTATGTCCCCAGGAGGCATGTCTTGAGGTAGCTGGACGCTGGCAAAGACTACTCACCATCAGCAGTTTGACTGTTGCCTTGACAACATTAAAGCTAGTTCAGATGTGTGGGTGGGGGAAGGAAGACTGCCTGGAGTGTGGGACATAGTCTGCTCTCAACACAGAACAAGTCCCCAAAAATGCAAAGCCTTGGGACATGAGTCATGGCCTTGAACTCCCCTGCTCCCTTCTGAGGAATGGCTTTGCCACAGGTACGGTCTCAGGTTGTGACAGGGGTGAAAACCACCAAAGGGCATGTGAAGTGGATGTACCGTGGACCCTCCCGGATGACCCTGGTGGTTTTTGATGGCTGAGGACAGGAGCTGACGAACCAGGTCCTTCCTTTCAGGTTCCTCTGAACCCCCTTTACAGCTGTGCCTGCATTTGTGCTATGTTGCGCACTGCTGTAGCCTTTCACACTACGAGGGTTTACGCCCACATCGCATGGGAGGCATCTGCACAGGGGTTACCTGATCCTGGGGAGGGAGTAAGAAGGTCTGCAGGCACCCTGACTTACACCTACTTCTGACATACAGCTACTTCATGGGTTTCTCTGGCAATCACAGAAAACCACCAACACCCTCTGTACTTCTGAAATCCCACTGGCACACCCTTATCCAAGAACTGTACTCACCAGAACTGGGCCTTAAACAACAGATGGGAGAAAGGCCTCCCTTCTCAGCCGTAGGCAGGTTCCCAGTGGCCTGGCACTTGGACAATGAGCAAAGCTGAAGAAAAAGTGAAAATATTCTCCCTATTTCTCCCCAGTTAATCTCTCACTTTCCGGCCCCTTGTAAGAACTACCACCCATGTTTGGGGTGTTGACTTGCCTGCTTCAGCTGCACATTCCTACTGAAGTGGAAAGTATTATTGGTGCGAACAGGACAGCACCATAGGAAATTCCAGGCTTCTTCAGTTTCCTTTCTTAGCAGCATGTGAAGCACTGTTTTCCTTCTTCCTTCCTTCCAGTTTTGCTTTCTGCCTAGAAGAGAAGCCAAGATGTCTGATGGTTATAAGGAAGAGTGTGTGGATGACACTGACCCCATGCAGTTCCTGGCTCCTTCTGAGAAAGAGAAAACTGAAGCCATGACCAAGTCCTCTGACATGAAGACATCCTGCTGGATGAAGGATAAGAAAGGGGGTTTCCTTGCTGGGAAGATCCAGTCTGAAAAGGATGACAAAGTCATGATGAAGATGGTAATCAACCAGCTAAGCTCTGCTTTATGGATTCAACAGGAAAGCAGGAGCCTGCCACCCTCAAAAGAAGTGCAACCCTGTCTGAATCCAGACCTATTTTGCTCTGGTGGGTTACCTGATTTGTGGGACTCCTTTCCTGAGGCCACCAGCCAGGGGCAGTGGCAGCTAGAACAGACTTGGAATTGGAGGCATGTCCAAGAGATTGCCTTCCCATGTGGTCCATGGAGACCTGTGAGAGGTAACATCACCTACTTCCTGTTCCCCAACACTGCAGACCATCGTGGTGGATGATGAACCCATCCAAGGGTGTGTGTGTTCCCTGCCCCTCTGTCACTTGTTAAAAGCAAATGGCAAAGCACTAGGACATCTGAGTTCTCTGCTTTTCTGTGCCCTGTCTTCAAATTAATTCTCTGCATTTCTTTTTTCCCATTCATAAAAAAAGAGGGTGATACTGATCTGTGGCTGCAATGAATCTACCCTCACACAGAGCTCTGGGGGCTTGCAGGTGGTCTGGAAACTGAAATAAATAGCAGTGGGAGGAATAATTTCAGTATTTGCAGGGAGCATGGAGATTCTTGAGAGAACAGTGCAGTATAGCAGCCTCAGGGATCCTTGGCCAGGTGGGATTTCCCAGCCTTTTACTTCCTGCCACCTGCAAAACCAAACCATAGTAAGAAGTGTTTTATTTGGGTAAAACTTCGTGAAGAGGAAGTTACCCAAATAATGAAAAAGACGTGAGCATCAATAATTAGGGAGGGAGACCTGGTCTTTTTTCTCATGACAGCAATGAAGTATGGTGTTTAGTATCAAATAGAAAGCCTTCCATCCTGACGGCAGCTTCAGCATGCAGAGGCATCACAGCCTTTAAGGCTGAGAGCAGTGGTCTTGTCTCTTTTCTCTTCTTCTCTTCCCTTCCCTTCCCTTCCCTTCTCTTCCCTTCTCTTCTCTTCTCTTCCCTTCTCTTCTCTTCCCTTCTCTTCCCTTCTCTTCTCTTCTCTTCTCGCTCGTTTCTTCTTCATCATCTTCTTTTTCTTTTTCCTTTCCTTTTTATTATTTTTCTTTTTCCTTTCCCCTCTGCCTCTACTGTGGGGGTCAGTAAAACAATTCAGAATTTAAGGACATAAAAAGCAGCTACATTTGGCCTTGCAGCAAAAATCCTGTTATTCTAGACCTGTGGGATTCCTTCAGTGGCTTCCTATTTCTCCTTCCAGCTTCCTCACTGCCAGAGCTCTGGATTGTCATGTCCCAGCTTGTACCTCTGCGCCTGTTTCCTCCTCCACAACTTCTCACCCCGAGGCTGTCCCTACCCTGCAAGCATTCCTAGCCTGTCTTATGCTGCCCTCTATCCTTGGAATAACCTTCCTCTTCCTACAAGCAATAAACTTCACTTCTCTTTCCCAGGTTTCTGCTTGCAGATCCCAGCGTTGCCCTACCATTCCCCTGTGCGTCTCTCAATCCTGGCATGTCCCAAAAACTCTTTTCTGGACGACTGTAGTACTAAGCACTGAAAACTGCATTACACTTTGCATTTGGAACTGAGGAAGTCTTCTGCCTGCCCCAAATCCACAAGGCTGGACCTCTGTGGAGAGCCTTTAGTAGGGCTGAAGCTGACAAGGAATTACTGCTTACAGCAGCAATTCAGCTTTCTGTGGGAGCTGACTGACAGAAGATGTATTTACTGGGCTGCTCTGGATGGTGAGGAGTGGTAGTTGTAGTGTTGAGCATCCTGCTGATGCTGACTTTTATCTTCTTGTTGTAGGAATCCCTGAAAGATCAAATCATCCAGGTGAATCCTGTTCTGGAGACCCTCCATAAAGCTAAAACTACAAGGAAGAACAGTTCCTCCTACTTTGTAAGTACCAGCCCTTCACTGATAGGTCACTGGTAGGTCATACAAAGGTGTTCCCTTGGAAGAAATAAAAACAAAAAATATTTTTAAATGCTTCCTCAAGCACTAAACTTAGTTTATATTTGCTACCTTTTCACATGAAGCATTATTGGTTCCCATTTTCTGGAACTAAGTTTGTCAGTCGATTTTGTTTTGACTTCATGTTTTTATATGTGAAAAGAAAAAAATAGTTTTGATCAACCTCAATTCAATACCCTTTCAACTGTTTACTTCTGCAAAGATTCAAAATGCTTTCATTTTTTTAGATTATTTTTAATTTTGAAATTGTCAGTGAAAATGTAAAACATTGGGGGTTTCAACTGAAGTCTCATTCCTCTGTTTCTCTGTGCTACATACTTCTACCATATGCTGCAGAGAAAGGAGGATTTCTTTAAGCTCTAATACAGAATCTAAGAAGAAAGAGGTTTTTTATAGATCTGATCTTTGAAAAGATTAAATTTCCTCTCACTGACTTGCAAATTTGCCCCTACAGGCAATGCTGTCTGTCCCTGATGAATGCTCAGAACCTCTCAGCTACTTTCTGTTTTCCTACAGATATTGCAATCTTGATTAACAGACTCATCTTTTATTTTCTCATCTAGGGCAAATTTATCTGAATTCACTTTGGGAGCATGGACAAGCTGGCTAGGGCTAACACTGAGAATTGTAAGTAAGCACATAATTCTTTATATTAACTTTGCTTTGGATTTTTGATTGTTGAATGGACCCTGTTCCGATTACATCAGGCACATGCAAATCTGAAATTAATTCTGTTAACTTGCGGGATTTGCACTGCTGTAAATGAAACTAAAAGCTGCCCCTACTTCCACAGTGAAGTTACATGCTTTAGATGATGACAAATTTATTTCTTCTCTCCTTAGTTGCCTATGAGACTCTGTGAACACATAAATGGCACAATGCCTCCCCCAAAAGCTGTACACTTTTCATTCTACAATTATATTGCAACCATTACTCACATTCATCAGTACAACACTGTAACTGCCTTGCAACCAAGACCCTAAAAATAGCTATCTAGGGAAGGTGCATTGTTCTTTGTTTGCACACGTGTGTCCAAGACTAAATTGAGAACCACAAATCTCAGCTCTCAAGGTAAAAAGACCCTGACATGTTTCCTGGCTAAAGCCCTTTAGCATGCAGAAAAAGGAGAGAGGAAACATATGGACCAGTTATTCTTTAATGTGGGATTGTCTGCATCCCTCCTACTTTCAACTCATCCCAGATTTGCATCACACCCAGAGACCATATGTTGGATTTGCCTCTCTGGACAGTGGGCCAAGGCAAGTTCAGGCTGTTTACTGGCAGGTTGCAGCTTCTTCCAGCCCAGCCTAGAGAGCAAGGGCATGGACAGACCTTCACTGTGCAAGCAGCAGGGCTGGCACAAGGGCCTTCTGCTCCCTTGCTGGAGCTCTGCTGGCAGATGGGATTGTATGAATGCTCCCTGAAGTCACTTGGACTAACTAAAATTGACAATAAAGGTGGTTTGAGTCAATCCAAATTTGTCTGAAGGACTCACATGATGCCGATCACCAGCAGAGCTATATGGACTTCAGCTGAGAGGCAAAGATGAAAAATGCCCAGCCAGAGCTGCCAGCAAGGTCTGGTGCTTTGGTGCAGCTGAATGAATTGATACAGTGAGGTCTAGAGAAGGATGTTTTCTGTGGAGACCAGAAGCCAAACTAGGCATGTTAGTGCCTGACAGAAGGTACGGACAGGGTACAAAACATCCTTTCCAAAGCTCTTCTCAGAAAGGGCTGTATAAGGACATGTTTCACAGGTCAATCTTACAAACCATGCACTGGCAATTTACAGGATGCTTAGAAGTAGGATCCGTTAGTCTGGAGATCTGTTCCTGAACCCAGCAATGACAAAACTGGACAAGCGATGGCATCTTTTTCCTCTATTTCATTAGCTGCCAAAATAGCTATAGTAAAACTTTGGCCAGTGGGAATGTTATAAAGCTTAAAACCATGCTCTGAGAGCATCATTGAAGGATACTATGGTTCTTGCTGCACTCATAGGACCTTCAAAGGACATTGCTAAATGCTGATTTCACTGATATCAAAAGCAAAATTCTCACTGACAACCACAGGACCAAGATTTTTCCATCTCTGCCTACTGACTACACCTGGATGCATTTCCTTCTGCATTCCAGGTCTGGAGAATTCATGTGTAATTTCCCAGGAAGTAGCTAAGAGATATTCTCGTATCTTCCATCAGATTCTTTCCAAGAAGAAACTTAAACTTACTCATTTGGTACTTTGTGAGCGTTATTTACTCCCTTTAATGCACACACCCCTGCTCAATCCTGTTTCTAGAATAAGAAACCTCCTCACCAGAACTGTACTTGGCTAGAGATCGAAACAGGTACTCTGCAGTGGGGGGTTGTTACTAATTATCTAGGAAGAAGAGGATTGCAAGTGACTTTTCCTTAGGCATACAAGTGAGAAAAGAAAGCTGTCTTCCCTTGTCTTGATCAATGTATGGTGAGGTCCCGCTTGATCTGGCAGGGCTGCCACTAAGGTAAAAATGATAATTTTCAAACTGACTGACTGAGCTGCCTCATGTCATTTGCTTACATCTCCTCAGGACAGAAAAGACAGTCAGGACAAGTTTTTCAATACTGTTGAAAAAGTTTGGGTGTTCAATCCCACTTACTTTGACGTGGCTGCTATCTCAAAAATCTCCTAGGCAGCCTAAGCTCATCCCACAAAAGCCCTTTTTCTTAAGTGATACACTCAAAACATGCTCAGGAGGAAGTCAAATCTACAAGAACCCTCAAGTCTCCAGTCCAAAAGCTCATGTTATGCCTTGATTCTACTGATGGCAATTGGTGCAATCACCTCTTGGTCTGTGTCTTGCTGCAGAACCTGCTTCTTGTGCCCATCCTCATCATTGCCACTGGGTGCGTGAAGGTGTGAACACAGCAGACAACATGGATAATGGGGAAGAGCCACTTCTCACTAATGTTAAATCTGAGAAACATCAGTGAAATTGAAAATACAGCAAACAGGAAGCTGCCCCCCTCTGCCCCCTCAGCCTAAGTTTCCCCTAGGAATAAAATTCAGCTTCTTCAACCTGAGGATAAATAAGCTACTGAAAGAGCACTAGGGATAGCCCGAAGATTTGTTCAATTGTCTGTGAGCTGGAGCCTGAATGTAAAAGATCTGCTCCAGAGCAAATGAGCTCGACATAGGAGTTTCTGGTTAACATTCAGCAGCCTGGGGTTTGCAGGACTTCAAATGAGCTAGTTACAGGGTTTGTTTGAAGCCTGAAAACTGACAGATCTGAAAGCTGAAGCAGAGACCATGGGTTAAAACCTGCTCTTCTCACATACATATGTAATCTCAAGGAGCAGCTTTTGTAAGAGAAAGACTTGACCCTTTGTCTGGTTTTGACACACATTTTACTTTTTAATATCATTTTGAAGAGTATCTGTTACTGAAAAGAGCTTATTGGGAATATCTGCTGGCTCCTGAGACTATTATTATAACCAGGACTTGAGCTACAGAGAGATCAAACAGTCTCCAGCTGCTGAACTTATAGTGCCCTTTCTAGCAGCTGTTGGTATTTTACAGCTTCCAGGATTTGTACATTGCAAACAGGCCTTTTGTACAAAGCAGATATGATTTTCATATCCACTGAGACAGGCAGTCCCAAATCACGGCTCACGAGTAACACACTGCAAGATTCTCCGGCATGCTGAGAGTCATGTGCTCTCCCTTCTCCAGGCATGCTGTGAGAGCAAAGCACAATGTTCCCAGCAGAGCTACACGTCCTCCCTATCTGTGCTAGCTGAGATGTGGGATATTTTCTATGAGATGTTGCTGCTCAGGTCCTGCTGATTTTAAAAAGCACGGTGAAGAGTGGAATGAGCTGATATCCCAGATGATACGTTGCGTTTTACTCAGGTATCAGAGATGCTTAGAACAACTGCTGTCATAGCACATGGCTCTTAGCTAACATAAACCAGCATACGAGAGAAAAGCAGAGTGCTGTTTACAGCAACATTAAGCTATTCTGTCCCATGCTAGTCTGAAAGGACCTGGCTGGTCAAATTTCAATGGGCTGGAAAATTATTTTAGATATTTAGCACTATAGGCTGGCTTCCAGCTTATGGTGCAGATTAAGAATTCCCTTGTGTGGGTCTGTGTCCCTTCTGCCAGGTGGCCTTTGATGTCCCGGGCTCCAGTCCAGAAGAGCAGAGCTGTGTTTACAAGCTGACAAGGGGCATCGTGCGCTTGGGCACTGTGACATTCAAGAAGAAGCCAAGAGAGGAGCAGGTAGAGGTGGACAAGATGGAGATAGGTAGAGATCTCACCGTTGGTGACAGCAAACCAGGACAAAGTCAGCATGCTAACAGATCAGCCAGTTTGTTAAGATTGAAAAAGCTGCTAAACCCAGACTCATTATAAAATGACCTTAAACAACACAGTGATTTTTTTTTTTTTTTCAAATGAACAGATGTGCTATTGAGAGTCAGAGCTGGCATTCACAGCTGCCACAGGGCAGCAGACCTAGCCAGATGGCTGAGCTGTCAGCTAAGGACTTGATCCTTCTTTGCTGAACAGCCCTGCTTTGCCGGTGTTTTTGGAGCTATGGTGGAGCAAACAGGAACATACCTCCCTGATCTTACAGACACAGAGCAGTTGCTGCAACACCTTGTTTGAGGTATTATTGCCTCTGCTTCAACCAGCAAGCTCTGCTGAATGGTGTGTGTGTGAAGGAACAGAGCTGAGACCTGCTTCCCTTCTGTCCTTCTCAGTGGGTTCCCAGCAGGGCTGGAGAGCTTGCCTGCCACTGAAAGCAGAACCTGAAACGGTTTTCCTGACTATGCAGCAAAGGGATGGGGACAATGCATGATTTTCTTCCTGTTACTCAGATTAACATATTAATCTTCCCTCCGATAGTGGCTGACAAAGTTACTCAGCTCATGGGTCTGAAGTCTGGAGAGCTCCAGCTAGGACATCACCAGGCCCAGGGTGAAAGCAGGGAACAAGGCGCAGCAGGAGGGCACCCTCTTAGTGCTGCAGTGCCAGAACTAGGGATGTGGCCAGCACACACATGTTCCTCAAGGCCGCTGATGACCAGTCAAGGCTGCTGTTAAAAGAACCATCTGGGCAAATCACACAGCTTCCTCAAGCCCACGGGAGGCAAAGGGGAAGGGGAAGAAGCTGCCTTTGAGCACCATGGTGCATTACATTGGCACAGGAAGTGTGGCCCAGTGCTGTTTCTGCCATAGCCCTGTCTCTAATCCCGAGTAAGCTGGAACATGCACTCAGGGAGGTCAGACATGAGACCATGCCCTCTGCATGAACAGATCACATCAAACTTCCACAGGTTTTAACATCCAGCAACAATGGGGGAAGTACTTTGCTGGTGTAAATTAATGTGATGCCTTAAAGAAGTACTGCAGCCAGAGACTGGCTCTGCTGCACAGAAATGTGCATCTCAGAAACCCTTTCCAGTAACAATTAATTGAAAACACTGATTGTGCAAATGTCCAACCAGTGACACAACAGCTGAGCATTTTAATGTGCAAAGAATAGCAAGGCTGCCTCATGACTTTTCAACGTGTTGCCACTGGCCTTGATTAAAAATACAGTCCTTATAGATATTCTGAAAAGGAACAAAACCCCAAAAACTCAAGCCAAGGCTTGTTTTGAGTAACACAAAGCTGTAAGAAAGCTACCCAAAAGGCACATCAGCCAAATGATTAAATTCATTTTTGCTTCTGTTGCTTACGTGTTGCTGGCAGAGCCAGAGTCCTGCAGTTCACTGCAGCTTGTCTAGTCTTTCCTGGTGCATGTGACTTGCCTCTCCGCTGTGTTGTCAAGCAGCCATGCTAATACTTAGCAGCGGGAACAGTATTTAAGCATATTATCAAACTCCACCAGTTATTCATATACTCCAGTGCACAGACATACTGACAGAACATGATCAGAGCATGAATCACAGGCCCTCTGCTCTATCTTTTTTACACTCAGCAACTATTTCCTTTCTTTGCTATCAAGTAGGTTTTGGAAAATGACATTTGACTATGCCAAAATATGCTCTGATTGTGCTTGGTTATACCAGTCTAAGCCACATTGTCCCCTCTGTCAGTGTATCAAAGTATGAGCCTAAGAGGTAAAAATATAATCTCTACGCAACATCCTTTCCTTTGGCAGCCCTGCAGAATCATTTATTCAGGGTAAATGGGCTTTCCTTGGTAAGGGCCCCTTATGAGTCCCAAGGAAGTGCATTAATGCTATTCCCGTGCCAGCACTAACTCGCTTCCTTTCCCTGTACCCACAGAGCATTCCTCCCTCTCTCTGTGCAGGTTAACAATCAGAAATCTGCTTTCTCGTGCACGGCTGCTGGGCTGTTCTCTTGCTGTATTGGAACTGGTCATGCCTTTTCTCCCCTGCTCCTTTCCAGGTGTGACACAGTATCGCAGGGTGGCTACAGAAGAACGAGGATCCCCTGAATAAAGCAGTGATGGGCTTGCTTCAGAAATCCACCATGGCCCTGCTCTGGGTCCTCTTTAAAGAGGAGGAGGCTGCAGGTAGAGTGAACATTATGTGGTACAATCAATACTGTTAGCTCAATGAGTCAGCAAGCAAACATCATCTGTTCTTGTGCCCAAGTGCTTCCTCTTCATTCTTTTGTGGAAATGATTAAGCCTGGCACTGTAACACTTGTCTTCATTCAGGTAACAGCCTGTGTCTGCCTCTGCATACTCCTCTTCCACGCTGAAAGACAATCTAGCTCTGTCCTTGAAAATTCTGCCCCTCCAGCACTAGGAGAGGCAGACGGTACACAATGTGTTCACTTTGCTCAGTGAAGGCACTACCCAGCGCTGCTGTGGAAACATGCTTGCACAGATGGAAGCATGAGTGCAGTCCCAGCTTAATGACAGGCTACATAATCCCCTCCTGGCAGTCAGTGGCCTTCTGCTGCCCAGACAAATGTCAGGTTTCTATCAACCAGAAAAACTCACTGCCTACTAGGATTGTCATCAGCCCAGCCCAGGACTCTGCAGTTGAAAGGTAAACGGGAAACAGATTAGGAAACTGCTTTTCAGACTTTGAGCTATCAAATAGGCAGGGTTGGATCCTGTTCCTACTTCCTGCATGTGCAACTCCACCTCAGCTTATGATAAACTGGTAAAGGAGCACCAGCATAAGAGAGAGGAGACTAACTTACAGTGTAAAAAATTGTGTATGCCAGCATAATGTGAATGCAGCTTCTCTTCTTTTCCAGGGACTATGTTCACTTCTGGTTTGAGGATTTCTTTAGAGTAGTAGACAATGAAAGAACAACCTCTAAACCAAAGCAGAGTGCAGGTAAAATGATACATATTTTTATTTGGTTAGTAGTTTATCCAGACAGCATTGAACTGCTAACTTAAGTCAGTTAAGACAGATTTATGTTGGAGGCTACAGTACTACTTCAGTGTGATTCCTTTTCAAGAGCATCTCTCACATCTTCTCTGCAATAATATTGATTTTAGCTGGTGGCAGCAAGAGACAGGAAAGCGGGCCCTCTTCTGTGTCTGCCTCCAACTTCTACTGGGTAAGCAATCATCCATGCCTTTGTATTCAAACTACCATCAATGCCTTTTTACTGCAGCAGCAGCCTAGTCTCTCTACCTTCAACCCTGCCCAAGGCTGGTTAAGGCCGTTACACTGATTTTACCAATGCAGAACTAAAAGAAAGAAGGGTGGGATTCAGTTACAGAAACTTTGGCATCTAGTGTCACTGGTGTGATTTAAAATGCCCTCGGGTATCTGGGACATGCACAGGGAGCAGAGATACAAGACGGTGTAGAAGAAAACTGTGCTCTTTGGTAGCAGTGGCTGGTGATGCATGAATGCATCTAAAATGTCCCTATGTTTAGGCAACTGTAACCCTTTAAGAGACTTGCAGGGTCACATGGGAAGCATATTAGGAAAAATTTCTTCACCGGAAGGTTTGTCAAGTATTGGAACAGGCTGACCAGGTAAGTGGTGGAGTCACCATCCCTGGAGGTATTTAAGAGACATGTAAGTGTGGTGCTTAGGGACATGGTTTAGTGGTGGACTTGGCAGTGCTTGGTTAATGATTGGACTTGATGATCTTTACATTCTTTCCCAGCCTAAATGCTTCTATGACTCTATATGCCAAAGCAGAGAATTACAACCCAGTCTCCACATGCAGGTGTCATAGTACTTACATTAGCTATCATGAGTGCTAGAAACAGGACAAGAAAAGTGTAAAGAAGCCTGTTAGTATTTTGCCTTGAAAGTCATGAATGAAGAGGGGAAATATATTATAGGGAAAGTCTTCTGCTACCATTTCTGCAATATCCAAAGCTGAATGCCAACTGATATGGTTATGGACAAGTTCAATGCAGTCCTTTCAGACATCCTTATTTGCTTTTATTATGCCCCGTGCTGCCATTTCACCACTCTTGATCACCGACAGCCATGTGGGAGTTTTCACATAAGCCCCAATGAGGTTACTGTGTGCTGCTTGTGCTCTGTAGCATGCTTCTGTCCCTAGAGCATGGTCCACCCAGCAAATCAAAGCCAATTGCTGTTAACAGTTCATGGAGCTATTCCTCTAGGCTTGCTGGTGGAGAGCAGGACTTTCACTGTTAACTCTTTGTATGATGGTAATCCCCGAAGGAACAGTCATACAACACTATAAGCCAGAATCATGAAACTACATCTATCTAAAATTGTTTCAGGTTCACGCCATGCCCAAGGTTGCTTCCGTGCGTGTAACCCTGTTCCCCTGGGCCACAAAGGACCAGGCTCACTTCTTATCTTGTTGTGTGAGGGGGTTTGGGGCTTCTTTGTTTGCTTCCAGCTGTGAAATGCAAATGACTTTAAATGACTTTATAAAACAGAAGGTTTTCTCTCTCCAGCCTTGGTAACTCCTGTCCATTTTTTCACTCCATTCCTCTTTGTCTCATTCCAGGAGAAGCTGAACTAGCTTCTGACCATTTTGCACAGCACATCCCCACATTTCACCCACTGCATTGTTCCAAATGAATTCAAACAGTCAGTAAAGCAATCCTCAGGCAAAGCCACACAGTGCCTTCAGCACAAGCTGTGGCTGGCTGAACAGCAGACCTTTATTCGGGAATGAAAGAAGTTGGGTCATGACTTCACAGACTACCTTGTATCCTTTCAAGAGAATGTTAGTCTGAGAGGTGCTTCCAAGCGCCAGTGCTAGAAGACAGGATGTCTAATAAACCTCTCATTTTGTGAGAGTAGCACAAAAAATTAGGAAATGCACAACCTGGAACTAGACAAATTGGCACCATTAATTATTAGGCTGCATTGCCTCCTGCAACCCTTTTTTTTTGCAGGACCAACCACAGAAACAGTGTGTTGCAGAGGGGAAAGCACAAATAAGTTTTCACCTGTGATATATAATAAAATGGAAGGGCAAGTAATGGAAAGCAGTGAACAGCAAACAACTCTGCTATGAGTAGGCAGTTACTCATGTTGTTTGAATTCCAACACTATTATGCACATCTTCCACTTTCAGATGATGGAGGTATGTGTCCTGTGCAGTGATCTTGTCCGTGAGAGATCAGAGGGGGAGGGGGTATGAATGCTTACTTCTAATGCTTCTGCATCCCCCTCCAAGAACTTTCACTTTGCAGAGATGAGCAGAAACGTCCACCAGCTTCCCTACCACCCAGGATTCCAGTGCCAGGCCTGTGGGGCTAGGAATCTAAACCAGACAAGATCTTAAGCAGTGATTAGCCTTTCTGCACTGCTGCTAAGTGTAGCTCTTACATCATTATACCTGTCTTTCTCATTTTAGATACCAAAGCCTGAATCCCAGCATAATCCCTCCAGGGTTTGCAGACAATAGGGTAGCATCAGTGTTGCTGCTTGGCTCTACTGACCTGAGGGAGATGGAGTACAGAATTGGATATAACAAGGTACTGTTTACTCCTACCAAATTGAGCTAAATAAATTGATGGCAGTTATGACTCAGCATGCCTTTGGTGTAGATATAGCTGCAGAGTTAAGAGTTTCTACAGCAACACACTTCCTCATGCATATAATGTTCTCTCTTACACAGGCTCCCAAAACTGACTTTTAATCAGACAGTACAGTTAATATAATGCAAATGAAGTTCACCTTCAGCTATGTGATAAATCTCACTTGCTCTTTACTATTCCTTAGTCAGGCAAAAATCCCACTAACCTATCATTTATCCAGTTTAAGACTGGAAAGAAAAATGGAGAGAGACTTGTAGCTGTCTAATAATAGCAGCATTTATCATTAATTTTGCACATATGTTTTTGTTATAACATAATGAAAGTAACTACTGTAACAGCCAGGCAAAAGGGAGCATTCTGTTCTTTGCAAGAATCTAAAATGTGCATTTTCCAACTTTTATAATAATTAGAAAATATTCATCACTCCTCCAGCCTATTCTATCCTTAATTTTCAACTTATTGATGGAAGTTAAAGTGGGCCAGACACTGTCCCAGTCTTACTTTTAAAGCCAACAGCCACAAGATTACTATTATTATTTCTTCAATGTTACTGAAACTACTTAGTGCATTTCCTGTCACAGGAGAGCACAATATATATTTGAATTTCATCAAGGAAAAGACTTCTGCCCCTGCTTTACTACTGCCAATTAGCTAGATCTTATGATGATCTTGATGTTATTTTTTACAGCTAGACACCATGGGGATAGAAAAGAACTCCAGGCAAATCCATGCCAAAGGTGAATGGAATCCAATTCCTAAATAGTAGTCTTCCATTCCCACAACCTGCCCAGACTTTATCCTTTTTGCAAATGTAAGCAGAGATCCAGACAAGATCACAGCAGAATAAAATCAATACATAAAGGCCAAAGTAGTAAAATATCCTCATTTCTAAGTGCTAATGCACAGCATGTCCGGAGTTTCATAGTCCCAAAGGCAACCTAGAACTCCAGGTTCTAACAGTCTCCTGTCTTCCAACATATTTTTCTGTGCTGGAATCCTGACCACAATGAAAGACATGGGAGACGAATGTCTGTCAAAGATCATGACCATGCTGCAATGTCATGCTTATGGCTTCCTGATGAGGATTGAGTACAAAAATATGCTAGAAAGGAGGTATCCTTGGGGAAAAAAACTAGGAAGTATTCTGTAAATCCAAGGCAGCATTAGAAACCAAACACTTATGTAATTCTTGTACTAGCAAGAACCATGAAATGAAACTGGGACTTATAAGTTCTACATCCCAGTACACAGCAAAGCAATAAAGATTTCCTGCTTTTCCTACATGACTCCCTGCAGTAGAATACTGCAATTAGACAGCTGGGTAGCTCTGTTCCTCCTGTGCATCCACTCCAAAGACCAACAGCCGGAAGATCTTGTAATTTGGTACTGAGCATTATCCTTGTCAAGAAACCCTAACTCACATGGTGATGCTGAGTCTCCTGGAACTCAACCACAATACACACACTATGAGTCACAGGATTTTGGTTTTGATCTGTGTACTTTTCTGTCACTGCCTATGGTATCTGTGGCTGCAGGATAGAGGAGAGGAAAGACAGGATGCAAAAAGCACCCAATTAGCTTCCAGTTTATTTGTATATTTATACATTTTTATTTGTATATTTCCAGCAATATTTGTTTCTTCTAACACATAAAAGCTTCAATCTCTACCTTCACAGTAGCATTTTTTAAACAAATTCAATTCTGTTGTCCTTCCTATGTCAGCAAACTGTTATGATGACTCTTGCATGCCAAAAAATTCAAAATGTGGTGGGCATTGAGGCCTACCCCATTTGACTGAGTCTGCATACAGACTCCAGCATTCTGCTTTGTACAATTGAGTGTGAACACTTTGAGTCCTCCTACATACACTGCCTGGAAACCGAGTTGTTTCTAAGCCCCACATGTACTGTTCGCTACAGGCTAGGCCTGATGGCAATTCAGAGGAATGTCCAGAAGTTTCTGCAGCTGTTTTTCTGGGGAGGGTGGAGATTGTACATTAAGGCGAGGAAAATACCCTAAGGTTGTCCTGTTCTGCAGAATCAAGCAGTGGCAATTACAGGCACTGAGAACCTTGGGATGTCTGGGCAGGGAAGACAAGGTCTGCGAGAAAAATAACAGCCATGTTGGCTTAAGTGAAGACACTGATAAAGCTAGTGACTTCCTTGTTAATTATTAACAGGGCAAGGGGCCTGAATGAATTCTTTCCAAACCAATGCCAGAAAAGGTAGTAAACAGAGAAAGCACTGAAATCTGAGTCTAACCCTGCTGCCTCCAAGGAGCAGAAAGAGAGTGTCCTCAAAATTCAAGACCTGGACTTCTCACTTCTCAAAACAGCCTAGAGAAAAGCAGTGAGGTTATGAGCATAGGAATACAAGATTTCACTACTCATTAACATTTAAAAGCAGAAACAAAGATGCTTGGTTCACATCTCTTAAGCAGGACCACACTGCCATCATGAAAAGGCAGTTCCAGCTCAGATTCTCTTCACTTAGTCCCAGGATAGATAATTCAGTGGGTTTTATGGTACAAGAGGAAAGAAAGTGTTGACCAAGATGCTCAAGCTTAAGTGAAACAAAATTATGTTAAAGCCAATTTTCCACATATAGGTGAAACAAAATCCACCTTTTTACCTGGGGACACACCTTCCCAACCCCAGCGCCAACCAAATGAACTTCCACAGCCTTAGAAAGAATGAGCTTTCAAACAGTTCTGGTCCCATTTGGATTGGTATGTAACTAGATCATTAGAAGAATCATTCTGCATTTATATCTGCTCAGAATCTGCAATACAGTCCTGATTTCTATACTGGCACACAGATCTGCTTCTGTGAACCATAACGACCTTTTCTAGGAGTTGTTTTGCGTTATAGATATGAAACCCTCTGCACTAAACAGGCATTTCAGGAAACACCAGGCCTCCCACTGGTATGCAAAAAACACCAGGATCTGATAATAAAATTACCACCTCAGGGCTTTGAGGGACCATTATAATAGACAAGGCTTGTTTTGGGAACCTCACTGCTTGAACTCCTTACTTCCAGGTGAAGCCATTGCTGAATACAGCACAACAGGAGGAAGAAATGTAACTGAAGGAACTGACTGGATGTGAGAAGCATCATGGCACACTCGGGAGCTCTCAGTCCACACAAAAGAGCAGAGGAGCAGCCAGCCACCCTCAGCCCGGAGAGGAATGACCTCCCCATGCAACTGCAGGCCGAGTGTTATCAATAGGATGGCTAAAGGTTTAGCATTCATTTAGTCAGGGTATTGGCTTTCTCAAATGACTCATAAGAGGCTCCTTTTCAGAATATGGAATGAATAAATAGCATATGGGGATGATGCATGAGAATCACACACAGCCTGACTGTATCTTAAATAAAGTTAAGCCCTTCAAAACCAGAGGAGACTGAAAGGCCTCATGATTAAAGCAAAGGAGCTGTTGTCACAACTCCCAAGTTCTGTTCCTGTCAACCACTGATGCTCAGCATGATCTACAGCAAGTCAGGGTGGCATCTTTTTAAAATGCAAACTGTTCCTTAAGGATCTATGTATGTACAAACAGATTTTTTGATGCTTAACTTTAAAAAGCTATGGCCTGAGTCATGAAGATTCAGATCAACTATAACAACAGGTATGATAACAGAATCTTAATAAACTCTGCAGAAGAGGCAAAATCTTGCATTTCTTGCAAATGGAAGTTTGCTGCAGTAAGAGGCAGGAGCTGTAGCAGCTTTCCATAGGACGAACACCGGATTTCTGCCTCTTCATGAGGAACAAAATAACTTGTTGAACGCTGAGGAGTGCCTGGCCCAAACAATGAAATCAAAGATGGACCTACTGAGCCAGATCCTGGATACAATAGAGCTGAGTGCCAGCAAGTGGATGCTGCAGGATTAACTTGGTGATTAGAAATGTGACTTAGAAGGGCTGGAGACCTCCTTGGCTAAAACTGAGACGGAAAAGCAGGTATGAAGCATGACAGAAGGGTTTTTTTTGACTTCATCATTCAGAGAAATAAATCCTGACAACCATTACTGCTCCTCCAGTCAGAGCACCCTTTGGGATGCTCAGAGTCACTCAGCTGATCTCCCCTACAGTTTCTTATATTGTCTTCCAGCATCTCATATGACCTGGGATGGATTCAATTCTACACTTTACCCTCTACCCCATAGCAATAGTCATTTACACCACGGTTTCTAGGGATTCCTCTACATAAAGACATTTGCATCTCCTCTACATTCTTCATTAATTATACCCACTTCTACAGGGCAATGCTGGTCAGCCTGTACTTATAAAGTGCCCCTCTTCACAGCCATGTAACTCCTTTCCACCTAGCCTTGGGGAACGCTTCTCCCTCTCCTGCACCTGAACTGTTTTTTATTTAATATAACTGGAGAAGTTTTAAATTGGTATTGTAGGAGCCACGTGGCTGTCTGCTGCTTCTTCTGAAGTCAGTGTTAACATCCACAGGATGTTAAACTCACAGATGCCTCATATGTCTCAGAATTTATTAACTGAATCTCAGATTCCTTCTAAAGAAATACAAGTTTCCAGTGACATTTTGTCCCAATGCCGCTAACGGCTTGTGTGATCTACAAAACCTGTGTGATGTTCCTTTTCCTGTCTCCAGGCATTAGACCACAGAGTTCGAACTCTGACTTCAGATCCCTCTGCTCAGAATGACTCGGTCACTGAATTCCAAAAGAAGAGGGCTTTGGAGGAAGTTCATCAGGCAGAAGTAAGTGCTCCATTTTTCTTTACTCTCTCTCCCATTCTTCTTCTCCCAGTCTGGGGAAAGGAAAAAACAACATTGTCTGCTTGCTTAAATACTGTGAGACTACAGTGTGCTGCACAAACAGGAAGGGGGACGTGTTTTTCTAGGTATTAAGTCATGGCAGCACAGTGAAGTGTTGCCAATTTGTGCCACTGCCTGAAAGAACTATGTGAATCGCTGAGGGCGAGCACGATTCTTCTGTAAGAGTCAATGCTGGACTGAGTTCCTGTGAGCCTATTGAAAATGCACACACACGAAGTGCACGCCGCTTTCAGGAAGCACCTCAGATGAATCTATTCTTTGGGTTTTCAGTCTGTTGCCAGGGCAAGGTAGTTAGTTTCTCACCCAACCCAGTGCACTAGTCTTGATCTCTCCCTTCCTAGAACACCGCAAGGTGACAAGAACAAGGTGAACCACCTGACCAAGAACAACAGCAAACCTACCACTCAGATGAATGAGGTGAGGTGCAGTTGCTATGGTCTATATTTTAGATGGTGCTCTCTGGTCTTTGTTTTTGACATTTTGGGCCCTTCTGCTAAACACCAGCTACATGTTTGTTACAAACTTATTTTTCACAGCTTTGTTCAACTAGCTGGAGGACAACTGGGAACAAGAAAAGAGGATCCATGGCAAGGTGAAAAAGGCTCATCATAAAGCACGGTGACCTCAAACTGACAACTGCTAACCTCAGTGAGATGACATGAGCGAAACTTGGAAGATGTTCTAAGGAAGTAAGTGTCAATTGTAACAGAATTTCCCAGGGTAGAGGATCCTACTGGGTGCAGTTGTGCTATATCATAGCTCTGACAGCATTAGCTGCACCTGAAAAGTCCCTTGATCATAAAGGTACTGGGAAAATCCACAGTTACACCGTGATCTCTGCAGTATTAACCCAATGACAAACAGAGGTACAGTTCAGTAGTTCAGGCAAGCAGAATCAGAAATACAGGATTTTGTTTCCTAAGTCTTGCTCTGACTCACTGTCTAATATTTGTAATTCATCTTCCACACTCACCCACATATAAAATGTGTATAATCACTGGGAACTTACGAGACTTAAATGATTCATGTTTATGTAAGGCCTTATGATCCTCAGATAAAAACTGTTCTAGAAACGCAAAATATTATCACAAATTAGAACTTTATTTTAGTGTTTCTATTGACTACTTTAGTGATGGGTCTGCCAGCACTTCTCTGACAAAACTCCCCTTAGAAATTAACTTCCTGGAATACAAATATCCAACTCCATAGTATCCAAACCACTAATTTACCTAGTTAAAGAGCTAAGTAGCTAAGGCAATGTGTACAATCATTAATAAATACTGGCAAGCTTTGCTAATTCAGATTCTAACACAGCACTCCACAGGGAGTACCAGATACTCCTTCAGAGCAAGGCCGCTGGGACACTTAAGTCGCAGAAGAAAAACCAAGTGCTGGTGGTGTTAGTCCTTCAGAGCTGCAAATGGAGACTCAGCTTCCTGTGGTGCTTGTGCCTTTACTCTCAGACTAATTAATGATGGGGTAAGGAGAAGCTTCAACAAAGGAAAAAGGGACTTATGTGCTCCTACTAAGGAGACAGGACCTCAACCCACTTTCAACAAAGATTAACCTGTTCACTACAGAGTAGAAACACTTATTTGGCTCAATTAATTTGCTGGAACATCCTACCTTTTCTTACCCCACAGCAGCTTGCTTACACAGCTTTGTCTTTTCGGTAAGGCTGAGTTGGCATAAAAGATTAATGCAGGCCTTTTAAACCTACCCTGTTAAAATGGAGTCTGGAGCCTATTACTCTTACAAGTCTTAAATAACAGAACCAGCTGAGATCTAGCATTTATTTTTCCCCAGGTAGATTTTGACTTCTTTTTTTCTATAGCAGATTCTGACTACTTCTTGATGAGCTTCTAAAACTCCTCAGCTTGAAAACATTTGCCTTTTTAGCTTCCAGTGAATCAATAGTTCAGCCAACTCTGAGATCCAACCTGTCTTATGTATTATCCGCTCACTCTAAGCTCAACTTCCTTTGAAGTCTGGGGAACTGTATGCTCACCGCAGATCTCCTGCCACGCTGCTATGGCCAGAAGAAAGCTGGAGGGACCTCCTCTTCTGCTTGCAAGCAGCCAGCAGAGATGGCTGATAGACCTTTTCATCCACATTAATGCCAAAGGCTCCTGCAAGGTACTCTCCTCCTCACTATGGAAGGAAAGTTGGTAAATAAAACCAGGAATCAGGCCACAGCTCACTGGATGCACAGTGTTACCATTCTGAATTCAAACATTTCTTTCATTCAATGTATTTTAGTACCTAAATATTTAACTAAAAACTCAGTGTTTCAACAGAAGCTTGACCCACAAACCTAAAATGCAGCTATTTCATGAACAAGCCTCTATTTCCTTCAAGTAACCAAATCAGCTTGATTATATTCCTGAAGGCCAAATTCCAACATGATACAGGAAGTGAAATATGCTGCAGATAACATCAGTTGTCTATTGAGACACCTGGCCAGGTCTTTCCTGGTTCCAGTTGAGGTACTGGGGAACATCAACTGCTTTTTTGGCTCAGTATTCCCAGCTGTAGATCATTCCCAGGAAAGAAAAATCCAGTAGAGCTGACAAATATATAGAAAAGAGAGCAAAGAAATTAGGATTATTGTTTGTATTTCCAAAATTTCTTTCCCATCTCTTGTTTATAGACACTGCTGTTCTGGTGTGCACCCTCCAGGCCCATATATTGTAGTTGGAAGATGACCTGGAAGCTGAACGTGCTTTAAGAACACAGGTAACAGAATCTAAGGAGTAAAAAACTCCTCAGAGGAGTGATTACACCTCTGAAAAGACCTGACGACATTAAACTACTAATTCAAAACGAAAATTCCTCATGAAAGAGTAATAAGATGGACAACATACTTGAACTCTAGTTTTAGCCTATGCAAACTCACTGTTATAAACTGCACATGCTAGTCCTTTCACAGAAACCTCTGAAGAAGGCAGTTACTGACAGGGCAGTGTCCTCCACAAAGCAGAGCAGCAGGTCAGGGAAAATGGGCATTTCTCCGTCCTGTGCTTCAGCTATCAAATAACTCCACCCACTTTTAATAGTTCTGTAGTGGTGGATGGATCTACTCTAATAAATCTTAAGTAAATTGCCAGGATGTAGTTGTTAAATATATAATCAGATTCATTAACATGGAAAAGCCTGAAGAGAACTTAGTCCCCAAAAGGTTATATTTTAACAGAATGCTCTGAACACATTCTAATGACTAATACAAATTAATAGCAACAATAATAAGTAACATTTCCATTTCAATTCACTTTAGAAATGCGAGCTAATTAATTCTCAACCATACCAGGAGATAGGTCAGTGCTGTTCAACACCTTGCACAGGTGGGAAAACAAAAGGTAAAGGAACTTGTCCAGTGACAGAAAAAGCAGCAATGTCAGTTAAAGCAGAGCATAGGATTTGGGAATTCCTGTTCCCTCTACCTCACACTTGCTATCATTGTTTCCAAAATGGTTATGCTTCTAAATATACCTAGGCTCTTTGGCACAGAATAAGAATTTCTTCTCCTCTTTCCCACTAGGTGGAGAAACAAGGAAGATTGCCTGGAAGAAGCTGGTGTTGCAACAACCACTCAGGTCAGACACCTTCCCAGCATCTGAGCATCTTATCTCTCCTCAGAGAATGAGAGACATCAATGGGACTCTCCAAAGGAGAAGCATCTTCAGCAGCTTCTCTGAGCTTGTAAGCGGGCCAGATCCTGCAGACCTCACAACGTCTCCTTGGAAGGGGCAAAGCACCAAGGCTCCATGAATTTCACCGTGAGCTTTGTCATTCCAATAGAGCTGGAGTGTAAGGGTATCAGAGATTCATTAGAAAGTTGCTACTTCAGAACCACACTGTAAAAAGAGGCGGCAGAACTGTTAGGTGCATTTTATATTGTTTTGCAAGGAAAAACAGATGGCCTGCAGTCCAGAGAATTACTCTGAGCTTTAGCAAGGAGGCATAGAGATGGTTAATCTCTCTGGAAAATACCAGCCACTGACTTTCTATCAAAGATGGGATTTGTCCCAAATAAAGAGACTATTACAGCTAAATAAAAGGCTTCCAGAAGCCTTTCTTATAAAGCATCCCTGAGGGCCTTACTGAGACTCCAGGGCTGCCAGATCCCAGCTGACAACACATACTTGGCCCCTTCTCAGGTCTAACAGAATTGCAAGCGGAAGCTGGGCTGCTGAAACTGCTCCTTGAGCTGGGGGAGGCAGCCCTGCAGAGCAAGGCCATGGGCTCTACGCTGTGCAGGAAGCACACAGTTGCCGTGGCTGAGATGACAGAGCTCATGGAGAAGCCCCAGAGTGAAAGCAAAGCTAGATATGGACAAATACATCACAAAAGCAGAGATGGACAACCTCAGTGCAAGCACGGAGTCTCTGCAGAAATACAGAGTGAGACACCAGCAAGGAATTCCTCAACAAAATACCAATGCAGCCACAGGTGCAGCCATCAGTGCTAGGCAGCATGCAGCCTTCTGCAGGGGAGCTATATACTCCAGATATAGTATATAGATACCAGAAAACAGCTGTTTGCAGGTGGTGCTGAACGCTGCCTGTCCTGGCTGATGGAGTGGGCATCCCCCTCACTAAAGATCAGGGCACTCTGCACTCCCCCTGGCTATTACAGTCATCTCATTGTAATTACAACCAACTGGAACAAACTGAGTTTGCAAGAAAGGGAGGATATTTTAGCCTTTCAAGCCTTACTCAGCATTGTATGGCTGACTTATCTCTTACAGCTGAACTCAGATGCTCATGTTCACAAGCTGGAAGATAACCTGTCTGAAGCCAATGCCCAGCTGGCTGAGGTGGAGAAGAGCCAAGCTGAAATTAATTCCATCAGGCTCCAAGGTAAATTCCTTGACAGCTTTGTGCAATGTTACCTCCCTCTGATCCTCCTCTTGCCTACATTTCATCCAGCTCTGGAAGCACTGCCCTGTCTCCTCTAGCAAATCTGCCCTGCACTTCTAGCCTCCTCTTTCTCTCCAGCCAGACTGAATTACTTCCTCTCCTGCTTCTTCATGCAGTTTTCTCACAGCTGAAAACAGCCAAGCGAGCTGGGAGCAGAGGAATCTCAGAGCAAGCTTTACCAGATTGTCCACATAAAGTGTTCTTTCCCCTTGCAGGCAGATGACTTCAAGAGGCAGCTGGATGAAGCGTCAAAGGTACTGGGGAACATCAACTGCTTACAGAGGTTGTTGCTGTCATGGGATATGCAGTGCCTGCTCTTTTGCATGCTGTCCACTTCAGAGTAACAAATCTTTTGTGTTAGCTCTCACAAAGGAAAACTTTCTCATCCAAATTAATCTCTGGGCTTGTTACCAGCTGATCTTGGAGGCGGTGTGGTGGGCATGAGCCTTGTATGGATACGAAAATAAGTTATCTCCCATGAGTCAGCAGCAAAGAACAGAACACACCTCTTGGTTCTCAGTCCACTGCCCATTCAGTGGATCACACAGCAGTTTATTTGCATAGATCACACAAGTCTGGCTCAAAATATACCAGTATTTCAGCTCTCTGCCTGACACCTGCATCTTGGAAATTTCTGCTTGTCTCCAAAGAGTAATTCCAGTACTGCACCTGTATATCAAAAGTCTGGCAAGAATCCTCTCTGTGTTCAGAACAATCATGAAATGGGTTTACTGTCATAATTCTTTTGAAACACTGTTTGAGAGAAAACAGTGATGATGACAAGCCAAGTTCTGTTTTCACTTGTATGAGCTCAATTCAATTCACCGCAGTACAGCAAAAAACAGGTATGGGGAACAGAAACTTGGCTCCTGACCAGGAAGATATTTTGAAGCCTGAGATGCTTCTAGCTGGTACAGAACGGAGTTGTTCAAGTGGGGCACTCCCGTTCTGGGAGTGAGGTCAGTGTATTCATCCTTCCAATACAACAGACGCATAGTAATGGCTGTGCTATCTCTAGTCCTGCACTGCTGCTGTAGTGAGCCTGGCCAACACCAAGCATGATTTGGATGTGATGAAAGAGTAGTTGGAGGAAGAGGAGGAGAGCAAAGCCGAACTGCAGCACCTAGTCTCTAAACTCAATATTGAAGTCGCAGTCTGGAGGACTAAGTACAGGATGCCATTGAAAGAACCAGAGCTGGAAGAAACCAAGTGAGCACTGAGCTTTCTGGGATGGGACTTTCAGCAGTGTCATTATTTAGTTTGGGTCCCGAGTCACAGCTTATAGATGCGACCTGTCAGGACTCAGTTTGGCAAGACAGAAAGTGAAAGGCTCCAGTCAAGAGGAAGAAAATAACACTTGCAATAATAAGCAGTAACTATTGAGACCTAACACTTGCACCCTGACAACAGAAAACCAACACCAATCCTTTCTGATAAAGGCTTGAGTTTGGATAGCCTTTCTTTATTCCAACAAGGACTTTACTCTTCCAGCAGCTCTACAAAAGCCACTAGCATTTTCTAAGAATAAAGCGAGCATCAAACCAGATTAAACCTCTTAGAATCCAGTCGTTGAGATCTGGTATTACAGGCTCGAAGGTGACCCAGTCTTTGTAAGCAGTCTCTCTAACACAGCAAACAAAGGTGCTTTCACATAACAGCAACAAAAGCCAAGGCATCTGGAGGGTGTCAGTATGTGCCTGAACAAACTGAGACAAACAGAATAAGCTACTACATCTCCATATGACTTTGTAGAGACCCAAAGATATTCACAAGGGAGGGAGTCTACTTCGCCGTTGGACAACATCCTACCTGAATGGAAGGTGGAAATATCTATCACCAGGTAACAATCCAGTAATACAGACCTGAGCTGCAGCCCAGTGTGCCATATCTACCAGTGGGGGGAAGAACCAGCCATATCCTAGTAATGGTTTTACAGTCCCTCTTCTGAGACTGCTGCCAGGATTTCACCTTTTCATTGGTGAAAACAGTGATGGTGGTCTAGGAGATGAGGGCTGCTGATTCCTACCACTCCTCACTCTATGAACTACTCACCAGGATATTTCTGCCCTCCTTCCCTCAGGACAAAGTTCTGTGAGGCTTCAAAAAGCAGAGAAGACAGCCATATCAGTCCAAGCCTGGGTTTCCAGTACAGAGAAAACTAAGCAGAGGCTTCAGAACAAAACAGAAAAAAAAAAAAAAAAAAAAAGTGGAGGACTTCACTGTTGACCTTGAGAAGGCAAGAAATGCAGCCATTTAAGAGTGCATCCAGCTCAAGCCTGACCAGCAAGATCTAAGAGCTGGTACTGGAAGCCCTGGCAGTCTTTCTGTTAACTCAGGTCAGCTTTGGACTGGTTCCTTATTTCTGAATATTTTAAGATGTCTCTATTATAAACGCCAAGTAATCTGTATGGCCATGAAAAGCAAGGCTAAGATTTATCACATCAAGAGAAAACCCAGATGAGAGCCGCAGCTAATTCCTAGGAGCACACAGCATGCTTCTCGTAAGCTCATTAGCTGACTTCCAGAAACAAGAGTACAGCTAAAGCAAAAGCCCTCCTTTACTGCAAGGCAAGGTATTCATCTTCTTTTTAAGGTTAATGATATCCTGCTTTGAACTTTTCGGTGTTACAGTACCAGTGGGCTGGCCACTAGTTATTAACTACCATACTCAAAGCAGTTCTAAACAACATGTAGTTTAAACACTAGCAACGAACATTCTTTCATTAAATTAGTACTTCTACTCTTGCTAGTGTTTGTGTAAGAGCATGAATAGTAGTGCAACTGTTGGACATTTGAATAAAAATGTTACTTAAAATAGGCACAAAGGCTGCTCCAAATCCACTGAAGTCCTTGGGTATCTGCCAATGACTGCAGTCAGCTTTAGAACAGGTCTCAAGAGCCGAAAATCCCACATACAGCATTACATTACTGAACTGAAAAAATCTGGTTTACCATCACTTCTTTAATGAAGCAGTTCTTTATTCTATGGTTCCTGTGGTGTGCTTGTCACCATGGTATCTGAATGCACGTGTGGATCATAAGGATATGTAGAATATTTGTGATTAAAAGATCCCAGGAAAGAAAAATGTACCTTTATTCTTTCCTTTCTTGACAAGCAGTTAAACACAGTCTAAAATAGTCTGAATAACATCTTGTTTGTAACCGAATTGTCTTTGAAATAGAAAGAGTCACACTAATCAACCCAGGCAATTACTAACAGCACATCTGCACAAGGAATATGTGAAGTGGAAAACATTTGCTCCACAGCAGCATCATTATAACCACAGGAGCAAGGAAGACTATCACACTGATGGGAACTGGGTGATCTTGTTAAATTCCTAATGGTGAGGAAAGAAAGCCTTGTAAACATTTTAATCATCTATTCAGAGTGACCAAGAGAAACTCTGCCAGTCATTAGAGTGGCTGCCAATTTAACTGTGACTAGCTGGCAGGACATGCAGAGAAGTGAAGTGTAAAGGAAACTTGTGTCCAGTGAATGCTTGGCTTTATCTTTCCAGGCCAATGTTGCTTGTGCTGCCCTGGCCAAGAAGCAGAGAGCCTTTAATAAGATGCTAGCAGAATGGCAACAAAAAATGCAAAAAGCTACAGGAGGAAGTGGATAGTTCCCAGAAGAAATGTACACAATTGAAAATTTTGAGCTTAAGACAGCCTATAAAGAATCCTCGGAGCACTTGGAATCTGTGAAGAAGAAGAACAAGGCCCTTCAGGGTAAGTACTGGTTTGATGTTAAACAGCTCTGCAAATCATAAGCCCCTTGATTCCTACTGAATGATCTCTTGTAGTGTCTTCCAGTACCAATTCCACCTTTCTTATTTCTAGCAGTGCTATCACTCTCTGGGGATGTGCATGTGATGCACTTAAAGTTACAGGTTAGCTTCTGCACTCACACACGTGACACCCCTCTCAGATTACCCGATTGTAACTAGCACCTGTATACTGCTTCCAGGGAACCAACTCTGGGGTAACATTCAGGGTTGAGGTCCTTTCTGAACCCTCAAAATGTGATCACAATAGCAGCATAGTTGTACTCGCTGTTACACTAGGAAGCCATCACTCCAGGTTGGGCCACATATCACCACTGGAGCTCCACATAAGGGGATAAGGGACTGGTTACAGCATTAGGCTTAAATAAGACACAGGCTGCAGTCCCAGTTCTGGCTGTCAGCGTTCTCTCTAATTCGGAGCAATGCACTTAGGGGACTATTAACAATGGCCAGCTTTACCCTGGGAAGATGACCTTCCCTTTAACCTTTAGCAGGGAGGATTAGGCATCTCCAGGCGTCAGTTCAGAGCAAGTCAGTTAAACTCCTGCTCAGTGTCTCCCTCTTTGCATCACTTCTCCCTCCCTGGCTGTACAGGGAGAACAGCTGCCTTGGCTTCTTTTTTTTTTTTTTTCAAACTACTTCTGTAAATTGCAAAAATCGATCTCTTACAAGAGGCTGGAAGACGACACTATAAATATTTAGAAGATGCTACAATCTGCTGCCCTTGTGGCCAACAGAAAACAGTGATGGACTCTCTGGCACAGACCCAGTGTTTTCTGGGCTATTCTCCCCCAACCCTTTGCTCTGGCCTACATGCGCTGGCAGAGCACCCCATTCTGCCATAGAGAGATGGTGTGGTGTCCTGTTTTCATTTTGTAAGAGCAAGCATCAGAAAGAGGGAGAGGGGAAGGCTGCATAAAAACTGAAAAAAAATTCTCTTGATTTAGTGGGCTTCATTCTTCCACCTCCATGAACACATGCAGCTAGCAGCGCTCGTTCAGAAATCCAGGATAATATCTCGCAAGGAAAGAAAAGGGCAGCTGATACAAAGCGACTGGAACCATTTAATGCCATTTCCATTCAAAGAATCTGTCCGATGCACTTGGTAAAGTTCATAGTCCTGAAATAAACCTATCATATGAAATATCCGTTTTCTTCCCTAGAGGAAATTAAGGATCTAATCAATCAGCTCGGGGAGGGAGGGAAGAGCATTCATGAGCTGCAAAAGATAGAGACTGGAGATTGAGAAAGATGAACTGCACATGGCACTGGAGGAGGCAAAGTCTTTCCCACAGGTACCAGTGCTACAGATATGAGAGCTGCATGCCAGCCTGGTGCCTGCTGCCCACATTCTGTCAGATGGATTTTGCACGTATAACCCCAGAAAAGGGCATTATTCATCCTGTTGCACCTTTCCTTGCAGGCTGGAGAAAATAAACTGATATACATTCAGCTTGAAGTGGCTCAGGTTAAAGCTGACATCAACAGGAGATCATGAGAAGGAAGAATTCGAAACAGTGATGATATAGCATTAAGCCACAGGCAAAGGCTGCAGCATGGAGGTTCTAAGTTAGACACTAGGAAAGTTTTATAATCATTAAGGGGAATTACTCCTCAGGCCAGATTGTCTGGAGGTTACAGTCTCCATTATTGGAAGTTAAGTGCAGTCTGGTCACACATTATCTAGTGGGACTGATTTAGCAGGAGGCAATCCAGATTTTAGGCAGTAGATTTTTAAGATGACCTCTAGAAAGCTCTCCAGCCCTAGGTTTCAAAAGAAGGTATTAATGAATGGCTTGGTGCCAAATCCTGGTGTATCAGTTTTAAACAAGTTTGAAAAGTTAATGTATTTTTATTACTTGGTGGGCAATAATTTGATAGAAAGGCTGGATCAGACTCAACATAACAGAATGCTGTACCATATGCTTCACTGGACTCCACAGAAATAATCACCAGCATGCAATTGAGTCTCTGCGGGTGAGTCTGGAGACTGAAGCAAAAGGGAGTGATGAAGCTCTCAGGCTCAAGGAGATGGACACTGACCTGACCAGCCTGGAAATGCAACGATTGTGCCAACAGGAACAACAGTGAACTTGTCATGACACTGAATAAACTGCAACAGCGGGTCAATGTAAACCGGGAAGTGTGGAAGCAGGTCCCTGGATGGAAAAGCACACCAGTTCTATTTTATAGCTTGAGCAGCAAAGCAGTAGGCTATGTACTCTTTAAACAGACACCTTAGACAAATTGAGAATTCACATTCAAAAGCCCTGGTTCTCCCACTCAACACCAATTTCAATCTGCAGTCGTTCCAACAAACCTTATACAAGACAAGCATTACTATCAGCTTTTATCAAACTAGAAACCCAAAGAATTATTCATACGTAATTAAAACAAAAAAGTTCTCCCTTTAAGAGAAATTGTAATTGCTGTTTGAACAGGATAGCCAAGAAATGGACTAGAAACTGAGATGTAAAACTAGAGCTTCCTTTGGCTCTTCATTTCTAAAATTAAACTAAGTAAATTAGTAAAAGGCTAGTCTCTTTGTTGGAATAAAGTGATACAACTGCTGCCAAAAATCTAATTTTAGCACCTTAAAGAGTAACAACAAAGATTCTCTCTATACACATGTATAAATACACACACACTCAAACCTAACTTGGCCTCAGTTATATCAGTCTCAGTCAGAAGTAATTCTTGTAAAGCCAGTGTGGCTACAATGACATAAGACAGGCATACACGATACTGGGATCCAATGCTGTGGGTTTTTTTGTGGAGTTTAGTTTTTGGTTTTTTTCCCCCCTTTTTTTTTTAATTCTGGCATCACCTTAAAGAACAGCTTTGCAGAAAGTCCTGCTACATTCCAGCTTCCTCTCTCTTCATGATTTACACTAATCTTTCATCTGCTTTCAGGACCTTTGGATCCAAACGGATGAGGATGCTTTGCCAGCACAAGGAGCTGCAGAAGCGCAGTACCTGCCACCCCTGCCCACTACAGACAGAGCTGGAAGAAGTGTAGACTGGCCAGGAGGGCAGCAAGCACCCTCGCAAACTCCAGAAGCAGGCAGAGGCCATGGAGAAAACATAATGAACCTAATGTCCATGTACAGAGAAAGCAGAACTATGCAACAGCTACCTTGTCAGAGTTTATGCGTGTGGTTTAGCATTAAATCTTAACTCTGGGTAAGATGTGCAGGATTAGGTCAATAATGGATAAATATAACAGTGGTCTGTAAGATAGGTCTCATAACTACAGAAACATGAAGAGCTCTGTCTTTAGAGATATTACACTGATAGCAGGACTTTAAAAAAAGTAACATCTTGGCCCAGCTTTGCTACTAGCAAGGCCTATGAAAAGACTTCCAGCAAACTTGGTGGAAGAGCTAAGACAGTGCTGAGCACTTTTGAAAAACCCACCTCAAAAAGGACAGTGTAAAATTCTGCCTCCATTGAAACTATAATTTTCATAGTTGTTTCCATGGTGCTCAGATTTCTTCCATAGACTGTAGCCCACAGTGAGATTCTTTTTAGTGAAATTTCAAGCATCCTTGCATTACAGACTGCAGTATGAAATAACATACCTGCCATTTCATTTTGTGCATAGATTTAAGAAGCTACTTTAATGTTCACCATTACAGCCTGCAGTTCTTTTCCATAAAGACCACACATGTCAACATTTCCAAGGAGAAGAGTGCAACTTCTGGAAAGGACTGATAATAATGAAGCATTTCTCAGCTGCAATTATTGAACATCAGTCATAAAAACTGAGTTGTAAATGTGGCTTTCATTCAAATAGGTTAAAAAATGCAACCAATGCATTCACTTCCAAGTGACTGATAATAAAAGGATACATTTTTAGCAGCTGAACTGCTATCTCCATACCAAATTTGGGGGTTTAAACTTATTTGTTATACAAAACCTACATAGCACAGAACTTGTGCAGCATTCGGGAACACAATGGCACATCTACATGATGTTATTTTCCTGAAGAGCAGCTTGTGTTGCTAGAATGCAGTTTTTCTATTAAAACCTTCGTAGTTCTCCTGCCTTAGAGTGGTTTTTTTTATTTATTATTTTTACAGCAGCAACAACAGCCCTCCAATGATTCATATCAGTAAACTGTAAGCACTAAATGAGCTGTGGGGCTCATACTTTCCATGAGATAAAAAGACACATACATATCATAAACTGCGGAGCAGAGACTGTTTGTTGAGAATGCCATCAAACACAGTTTCAGCTGGGTCTAAAGCCAGCTGCTGCAGCATAACTTTGAAATAAATAATATGGGTATATAAACTTAAATTCATGCAAACAAATTCAGGAAAACAGACCCAGAATCAAGCCCTTCATAAACAACAGGGTCTATTTCTGCCTCAGAGGTGTATCATTTTAGCTCTTGTTTAGCGTGCAAGTAAATACACAGGTCCTAACGTTCTACAACACAGATCCCATGGGGATGAATCCCACTTGGCTTAACAGTGAACAATTTTATAGAAAAAACCCCAAACTCTACAGAAAACCGTGAGGCACAAATCATCTCTCTGAGAGTCAAATGGAAGAGTTGAGCAGATATGACATTCTGGGTGTCTAAGACTTCTTTCTGCCCTCTAGAATCAGTCTGCTTGCTTTAAATGAAAGCTGAAGCCTGACCTTCAACACACTACTAATGAGCATGAGGAAATCATCAGCGAGTACTGAGCAGCTGATGAGAGAGCAAAGAAAGCTGTGGCTGATATAAGTCACCTCCCCACCTTTCTGACCTTTACATTGGTAGCTGGAAACCTTAAGGCATATACTCCATTATTTCTCTCCAGTGCTGATCTGAAAGCACAGTGTTAATAATACATGTTAGCACTTCCATTGCTTTTTATGATCCTGAAAAGCAGAATGCATGTTAGCTCACTGATTGCAGCCTGGCAAAATTAATCCACAAAAGAAGAAATCCACTTCCTCTCTGCCTCCCTGGTAATCTATATCACAGATGGCACCCTGAGGAATTCCTCCATTTCCTCTCGATTTGTCCCTTCTTTCACTTGTTACACAACTCCACTGATCACACCTATCAGGTCTCCGACAAAGAGTAGGCCAGCTTCCCTCTCTAGCTAGTCAATGGCATTCGTAATTGGCACAGAGGGGAGAAAAGTTGCCAGCACTGAGCAGATTGCTCCTTTGGCACTGTGCTGACAACTGGCACTTCAGAAATATCACAGCTAGCTGTGGATTTAATGCACAGCATTTCCTCCCAGGGTGAGGCTGAGCCTTCTGCCACCTTTGTGTTTTCAGCTACAGCATATTCAGACAATATCATCACCCTCTATCTACAGCACAATCTCAGCCACCCTCTTTCCACTGAAGGGTTGAAATAAAAGCCTGAAGTGTCATTAGAACTTAATAATAGGTGAGGATAATACCTTTGACTAGTCAGTCGCACTAAGCAAGCATGTCACCACCTGGTTTACGGTCCGATCTAGAGTTGCCCACGTCAGCTGGGATTACTTCCACTGATTTCTGTGAACCGTGGATCCAGTCTTCAGAAAGGCAACCTACAATACACAGAAGAATTGAAGGTATGGCAAAATTCCTCAGAAGGTAACGCACAGATATTGGGTTTACATATTCTAGCTTTCAATGATCTGTATAAATAACTGTGCTGTCAATCTGTTTCATACCCTCCTCACAGGCTTCTTGCGTGGCAAGAGATCTGTGTCAGGAGCAGGATCATTAAGCACACCTGGAAAAGATTAAGAACAACTATTAAATTGCAATAGAAGACCTGTAAGTCAAGATGGATTAGGTTGAGCAGCTAGCCCTGAAAGGAGAAAAAAAACCCACCATCATGAAACTCCAGGGTAAGAAAAACATGTACAAATATATCAGAAACATCATTCCAACAGAGCAGCTATGAAACACTTTCCCTCCACATGGAACACAAATATCTGAAAAGAAACATTTTCATTTAACAACCAACATGTCCCAAAGGGAATGCACTAATTTAAGGAAATCCTGACTAGGCAGAAAAGATGCACGTAGGACACTCTCAACCCACTGGAGCACAAGAGAACTTCAGCACTTTGCACCCTGCACAGAACTCATCAATCAGTATCTTTACGGTACTTGAGTACAGCAGTAACAAGCCACTGGTATCAGCAGCTGATCTGCACCCACAAAGGAGAATTTGCAAGGTGTACTGTCATCAGTCACATGACTTGCCATTTATTTTTCAACTGCAACAAAACCCTAAAGCACGAGTAACTTCAAAGTCCTGGGGTAGGTACCATCTTCCTATTTCTTTTGCTGATCCTCATAATTGCACATCAATTATCCTTCTGCTCCTTTTCACATTAAGGAACTGGAAACAGGTTCCACTCCAAACAGAAACACTGTGTGGAGACTAAAAATTCTGCATAGTAACAAGAGACCTCTAAAGGAGCAGGTCTTCCACAAAAAATGGCTACAAAACCAAATGGTGCCTGTAGGAGCAACTGAGAAAGATGCAGAACAAACTGTAAACTTAAGAGGCAAACTGAGGATGCTGTACATATTCCCTGCTCCAGCTCACTGTTTCATCACCTGTGAGTCAGACTCAATGATTCTTATGCATCCCTTCCAACTTGCGATATTCTATGATCACACAATTGCACCTTGGGCACACCAGGGCCATTTTGCCTCTCCAAAACACATACTGCAGGAAGCACACATTCAATTTCAATGTCAGCATCCCTAGACTTGTAGCCCATGTTAGACTTGCACGCACCCTTTGAGACAGTCACCTGAAAGTGTGCAGCATTCTCTACAAAGGATTCTTCTCCTCTCCCTTTGCAGCCACTTCCTATCCTCAATTATGGTCTCTAATATGTGCAGAGACATGAACACACAATTTAAAAAATACCTAACTATCATTCTTCAGGGTCATGACTGTACTCTTCACCTTGATGTTGTTAGGCACAGATACCAGACATGTTCCGCATCAGTTTTTCCCAGTACAAAGATTTCTCTTGTTAAATCAATCTGTTTCTGGTACAGGAAAAGGAGGCTAACCAGAACCTGGCCAAGTAAAGGAAGACCATATATGAACTGAACGATGCAGAAGAGATGGGATGGCTGAACCGGCTCTAAAAGTGCACACCAGGCATTGTGTCTCAGCAAGCAAAGGGCTAGCCTTCTGGGGAGGTTATCCAAGTGCCTCAATCCTCTCCCTCTGGTCAGCAGCTCAGGAATAGGCACCAAAGCTGGAGCGCACATATTTGAATCCACCTGCCATGAATTTATTAGAGCAGAAAAGGGCGTGGGATGAAGTTGAGGAAAACATAGGTGTGTTCTCAACACCAGCTGACTCATGTAGTTCCCTACCAAAGGGAACAGATATTTCACAAGTCTCTTTATGCACAGAGATAAGTTCTGAAATAGCTAATGGTTACTACAGATGTGTTTTCACTAATAGTAAAAGAGAAAGGGGAAAATAACAGCATGCTTTTACTTTCAAAAGTAAAAATTCCAAAAAGCACATTAAGGGTTAAGTCTTTTATCAAGGACGCCAAAATTGCACAGCAAAGACCACTCTTAGGAAAAACCCCACCTCATCCTGGCATGATACTCCAGGACATTTCTGTATACTCTAGCAGTCTAGCAGGGAAGACAGGACCAAAACTATACAAAGTGAGTACAAAATTCCTACACCCTCTCATTCCTCTGTGGTAAAAACGAAGGGTAGCACATCATTGCTTCTAAAAATGATTTCTTTCCATAGCAAGAGGATTGACAGGCACATGCATAGACATTACAGCATTTCTACCTTCTTTATTAGCAAGGTTTTGAAAGGTAAGATACTACTGCAACACCACTTCAATGTCCTCTTTTCTTCCAGAGTACTGTGTATCTTGCCAGGAGCTGCCCATTGAAAAATTGCTATAGTACTGATTAAAACAACAGGTTTGAAATCAAAGTGGCCTACATAGGAAAATTACTAGAAGACAGAAAAAAGTGTGCAATGATCTGCGAATAGAAGAATTATCTGTGTGTCAGACCCAAAAACTTGCCAATAATACTTCTCAAGTGTACCTGGAATGACAGAAGACATCCGGCACTACTTGAAGGATCTGTGCTAACATAGATTTAGGATTTTGCAAGCCAAGGATAGGAGATGTGATCTGGGGAGTCTCTTGCAAATAATTCCTGTCATCAATGGCCTTCATTCATAGTCTTAATAAAGCTTAGTGTATGGACAAAAACTTGAACTTGTTCACAGCAAGACAGCAGAACATAGCATTCAGGGTTGCTGCTCAAAGCTGAGATGCTAGGCATAGTGGGGTGCTGCAACAGGAGGATAGGTAGCACAGGAAGAGCAAATTCAAACAAGCTGGGAGGCAGAAACCGCTCCTGTGGCTACACAGTGGGGTACAGTCTGCAGGACATGAGACTTTGTTGGTTGTGGGAGAATTACTTCAGAACCCCAGTGAATGCCTTAAACCAGCCAATGTTAACAATGCCAATGTACAATTTTGCTGCCTTAATCAAAAAAAAAAAAAATGGTGATAAACACTGCTGTTGTCTTTTCTACTGATCATTTTCTGTAGGAGCTGGAGTAAAACACTGCTGTCATCCAAACACCCTGCTGTTGTTCTCCAAGCCCTGCTTGGACAACTGGAACAAATGCATTTAGGCATACCACCTGTGAAAAGCAGGCGAACAGAGCACAGGTGCTGCCAGATGTCACACACTTTACACTCTGCTCTGAAGGTGGTCATTTACAGCCTGAGCACACAGGCTCCTACCTACTTCACCACAAATCTTCTCCGGCCGCAGGGGAAAAAGTGTCAGTATCAAGCTCATCACTACCTAGAAAGCCAGCGTGCAAAAAGACCGCACAGTGAAAGTTTGGTCAAGCTGTACGCAGTGGGAACAGTCTTCCTTCTTTCCCATTCTGTATCATACACATTCCATATGTTAAAGCAGGAGTTGGCAAGGGGGACCCAGTAGTAAGTAGCAAAAAAGCAGGACATTTGGATACATGGACTTTCCCTGCTTAGAAATCCCAGATTTGCAGTTATTTAAAATCATCAGTGACTTCATCTGATCTTAAGGCAATGCTCTTGATAATTCAAGAACATTACTAACAAAAACCAATTTTGACAAAATAGAGTGATCTAGATGGCAGTTGTACAGAAGCCAGGAATACAATTAGGGGAAAAAAAGAAATTTGTTACATCTTCCTTTTAAACATCAGGCAGGACAGGGCACTGTACTGGAAATTGCTGTATTTTCAAATACTGGGGTGAACAATGCACATCTAGAATACCTCTCAAGGCCAGTATCTTCATCTGCAATTACCTGTTTGTATATTTAACAGCCTTCTTCCAAAAGATCTCTTTTTGACTGCCTGCTACCCAGCTGCACGCATTTGCTGCATGAGGCTATCCCAGCTCCATTTTTTTTTTCATATATATCTTAAGGTCAGATTGCATCTAAACTACTAAGATCAATTCAGTCTTGCTTCTGAGGTCTTAATCCCAAAAACATCGGCATCCTTTCTGGATTAGCACAGCATAATTATACCAGCAATACAGCAGGAACAACAGTGGGAAATTCTCTGGAAAGCTTCACTGGAGACAGGGCCTCAGTTTTTAAACTTAAAAGCTCTGCAGAGTTCCTCGTTTAGATACTTTCACTCCATCTGGTGAAAATAATTTTGTAAACATAAACCCATACTTAAATGTAATTTCATTCATGTTACGTAATTTTACTTGGCCTAGTTGCGTATCTTTTAATCTGTGCAGCTGATCTAGTTTTATCGTTAAGCCAATAAGAGCTGCAATGATTACATATCTCACAGTTACAGAGCCATAGTAACAACACTGATTTAGGAGACCATCTACTCTAGCCTCCTTCCTGAATGCAAGATCTTCTATTGCGCTTCTGCTATTCTGACAAGTATTTGCCTGATCCATTCCTAAAAACCTCTACGAGCAGCCCTACATCCTGTCAAGCCAATCCAGCACAGGGCTTGACTACTTCAAAGGAATCACAGAGAATTTTTTCCACTGTAACCTAGATCTGCCTTGCTGTTATCTTAGTTTATAACTTCTCGCTCTACCCCCAGTGGGCATGATAGAACAAATTGTTCCTTTCCTCATAGCATCAGCCTTTTATCTATTTGAAGACTTACCACATCTTTCCTCAGTTTTCTATCCTCTCAACAGGCTCAGCAAAAATCATGTGTTCAAAGGCTCTGATCATTACTGTCTCCTTTTTCTCCAAACTATCCGTATTTCTCTTGTGCAGAGCCCAGTACTGGACATTCTCTTCCAGCATAGCTCAGCCAAGGAGTTGTCTGGACACGTTATTAGTGTTTTCTTACCTATACGGACCTGCACGTTTGCAACCCCTGGCAGCTCCTCCAACCTTTCCTACAACACAGCCAGATGCTCAATTTTCCCCAGTCTTGTAATTCCGCAGTTGATTACATTAAAGTTACAGCAGTGCACCTGCTACTGAACCGCATCCTATTTTTACCATAGAGATTCCATTTTGAAACCTAGTCCTAGGACTGTGTTATTTCTGCCTTCAAACTTGATCTTCAAATGCAGTAATTGCATTCTTTATTTCATCATGGATGAGTAATGGGCATGGGTAATTCCCTGTACAAGCACTGCTATCAAGTACATTTTTCCTCAACCAGTTTTGCAACTCCCTTAGAGCCATATCATCTAGACTGGTTTCCCAGTTTATTATTAGAATATCCTGCAAGCCAGTGTCAGAAGCTCTACTAAAAATCAAGATATATGACATATACTGCTTCTCCCTTATCTGCAAGCCTTGTATGCTGCCAGAAAAGGAAATTAGATTGGCTCAACTCATTCATGACAAAGCCATACTGGCTAGCATTCACCTTCTTGTTTCCTTTTAGACGCTTATAAATTGTTTATTTTCTCTCAGACTCAAAATTAAATTCACTACTCTATTGCTCTTCAGTATATCTGGGAGCCACTCATCTCTCCCAATTCCCCCAGACTTGCCGCTTTTTTTTTTTTTTGTACTTGTCATACTTGAGCTCATGAAACCTCGCAGGCAATGAAGTTTTACAGGAGCCAAACCATGAGACCTCGAACAGCAGGCAGCTCCCCGCGGGGATTACGAGTAGGCCAAAGTACTGCAAACATACTTATTTGCATATTCCAGCCAGATAGGAGGGAAGGTCCCACAGCACCTAAATGGGTTAGGATTGTCATCCCCTGCAGTGGGGAACACCTTCCTTCCGTCCTTGAGCCCCCAAAAGGGAGGAAGGTCACAAAGATTGAACACAGTAGCTCTCAACCTCCCTGTAACTCCAGCCTTCCCTGAGCAAGCCCAAGCGACCTCCCCTCAGCTCCCCACAACCTCCCCAGGCCCACCGCTCGGGCCCGCCAACCTCCGCCTCAGGAGGCCTCACACCAGCCAGCCCCTCCAGCTGCGCTGCGGGCCCACAGACACCCTGCTGCCGCCGGCAGAGGCGGCCACGGGCCCCCTCCCCTCCCAAGGCTACCGAACACCAGCGATGGCCACAGCCCCCTTCCCTCCACAGGCTGCTCGCTCGCCCGCCCCGGGCCGCCCCTCAGTGAGGGGGACGAACAGCCTGACGGCGCACGCGCACCCAGCGCCGCGCGCCGCGCACGCTCCCGCCCCGCCGCCTTTGTGTGAGGCGCGGGCACGGCGCGCGGCCCCCGGCGCCCTCCCGCCGCGCAGGCGCAGAGCCGCTCCCCGGCGCGCCCCGGCCTCCCCCGCCCCTCAGCGCGGCGGCGGCGCAGGCGCAGGGCGCGTTTCCTGGCTCCCTTGTCAGTGCCGGGCCCCCCTCGGCCTCCGCTGCCGGCCGCTCCCTCTCCCGCTGCCCGGAGCGGAGTCGCGTTGACTGACCAGAGTCCGCGAGTCCCGCTCCGCTCCCGCCGCCTCAGGTGAGTGCCCGCGCCGGGGGCGGCTGTCCGCCGCGCCGCTGGGCCGGTCTGCCCCCGCCCCGGGAGCGATGGGCGGCGGGGGGGCCTGCAGGCCCGCCGGTGCGGAGGGGATGGTGGGGGGGAGTCAGCCCACTGCGGCCTGCCCGTGCGGGGGGGGGGGGGCGTGCCCTGCCCTGCCGTTGCGCGGGGGAGCGGCGCTGTGGTGGGGGTGAGGCGGTGGGGACCCCCAGCCCCCTCGCCCCCGGGGGCCGGGGCCGCACGGTGGGTGGATGGGACCGGGGAGGGGGCTGCCGGGTGGCCTGGGCCGTGCCCCTGCCCCGCCGCGGCCTCCGCGGCAGCGCCCTGCACCTACGGTACCGATGCGGGGCCGGGCCGCGCCCGCCGGGGGTCCCACCGCGGGCGGCTGTGCCGGGCCGGCGGTGCTCGGGGTCGGCGGTGCCCGCGGAGCCCGGGGCCGGCAGCCTTGCTGTGAGCAGTCAGCCTCCCGGGAAAGCTGTGTGGAGTGACTGGGGAGGGAATGACAGCAGTAGGAGGCAGTCCTTAATTATAGCCACTTCTCTGCCGGTTGTTTGAAAGTGATGTAGGTGCTCTGAAAATAGGCGAGGATTCAAAAGATCCTGTTCTCTCTCTCTCTCTCTCTCTCTCTCTCTCTCTCTCTCTCTCTCTCTCTCACACACACACATGCTGTCTCCACTTCTGAGCCTCCATCCTTGCTAGCTGCCCGTCCAGGGATGGGCTCACACCACATGTTTCTCACCCCATTGAGAGATGACAGCAGCTGAGTCCTGTACTTCCCAACCGTGATCTTTTCAGTCTACATACTAAAAGAATTCCTGCTGTGCAGGGATGCAAGATTTCTTTATTTTCCTCCTTTTAAAAAAAAAAAAATACCAAAACTGAAGGACAGTTTGCATTTGCAAAAAAAGATCAGCGATAGCCATGTTAATTACTTGACTTACAGATTTATCATAACAGTGTCTTCCCTGGGTGACATTCTGAGGCTGGCTGACAGCAAGGCCTTGCGGAGTTTACTACATATGAATTATAGCAAGAATCATAGAGCCAGTTGCATTTTCCTTAGTGAAATGGGTGTTTGATTTTGTCTATGTATCAGTAAGGAATAAATATAACTGGAAGACTTCATTGAGATTTATCTTCCCAAAGAAAATAGCACTGCAACTATCAGATGACAGAAACATTGGTGCTTTTTGAGGCTATCATCGCTATTGTTTTTAATGAGTTTGTTACCAAAACGGAAAACAGTCACTTGCGACAAGTTACAGTGCTCGAGAAACTCAGTCAATGGGAAGGAATGGATCATATTGCTTGTCTAGGCTGTCCTTGGGAACAGCATGTAGGTTAGTAAAAATCTCTGAACTAGAAGTTACATATAAAACATTAACTACATGTAAACGATACGTGCCAATCTGTGAAGAAAATACCAGGGTTGTATTAGAAAGTGTTTCAAAATAGCTGCGTTCCTTGGGGAGGGGAGATTGGATATTTTTACATTTTATTTCGGAAAGAGTAGAAAAGAGTGAGCATTCCTTGTTGGTAGAACAGCTCTTCAACTTTTCCTGTATATGGAAATGTACTGCTACTGAATGTTGGCATGTACTATAGCAAGATCGTGGAAAAAGCAATTTGCAGTTGTGTTTTGCTTATATTAACACATGGGATCTCAAATCATGGCTATCAAAGGTAACTCTGATTATGTCAACATTTTCACAGTAATAAAAAATATTTTGCTTAGGACTTACATATAATAACTTCGTTTGATTGGTAGAATATGTTTATTAGAACCATGAAGATCATGCTGGTTAAAATTATGAACAGGACTTAAAGTTAACTCATATAGTTAGAAGTTGTATTTTAAGTATATTTGAAATGTAACCATAAGTTGTATTTCTTTAAAGTAGCAGTGCATTGTTTCTTAGAAAAAAAGAAGAAAAGAAAAAATCTCTCCAATTATTTGCATTGACGAAGTACTGTGTCATCTCTTCTCCAAGATTCAGCACTTTCAGCATATTTGTTAAACTAGTGGTATGGTAGTAATTGCTAAGCTCTGTAAGAATGTGCTCATCTTTCATTCACTCCTGAGTTTCTGTTGGACTGCCATTCATTTCCTGTTTGCTTCCAAGTTCCTACCTTGTCCTGAAGCCTCCACCCTCTGCTAACATGGCCATACTTGGGTATGTTGTAATTTCAGGCCATGATGGGTGTGGATGTCTTGGAATGACATCACAGAGATACTTCTTTTTAGATGTATATGTGGGGGTAAAAAGACTTTGATCCATCAGCCAAGGATAAATTGCTGTGAAAATGAGTGGAATATATGGAAGGAATTGACAAATCCAAGTTATATGTATTGAACTATGCACATTTTAATTATTACAGGTGACCTCGAGTTTTTATGATGTTATCTTCTATCCATTTATGCTGCCCTTGGTTCATACAGGCCACAGAATACATTGTAATGTTTTAAACAACTTCATATTTGTGGGTCGGTACACCTCCAATTGTAGGCGTTCAGCAATGTCTCTTGTAGCAGTTGTAAGCTAAAGCTAGGTATCTAGCTTTTTTAAAAACATTAAAATACATACAAAATAAAATGATTCAGCTTGTTCTTTTAGTGTTTGAATTTCATGGGGGCAAAAGCCTAACTATAAAACAGTTCAGTGCTAGAATTAATTTGAAGAAATTAGTAATGAGTTAATTACTAACCTTTATAATCTTTTTGCTAGGATACATATAAATGACTTTATCAAATAATACATCAGCAGACCGCAGTTACATATCAATGTTCTGGACACACCAATTTAACCTCCTGAAAAAGAAGAAAAAGATTTCATTATAGTGCTGCCTGTGAGCCTTGATACACATCAGGATTTTGAATCAATTCACCAAGCTGTGTCCCTAGAAGTATTCTACTTCCATAGTAAAATTAATAGGTTTGTTAGATTTCCTAAGAATCTGCTGTCTCCTCTGTGAGGATATATCAAGAAGCAAGCGTATACAGCTTTTAGGGCAGCTACAGTTAGCTACAGTAAGCAGGACAGTTCAGATTCATCAGCCTACTGAAGATACCGGGGCACATGGCAAAGGTATCTCTTTAGTGGCCTTAACATATTTACTGGGTAACCTGTGATCTTCTGTAAGTAAGTTGTAACACTGGACTGAAACAATCTAAGTCAATGTTGAAGGCTGATTTTTCTCTTAATAACTATCTAATTTTGAAGTGTTTTGTTGTCCAATTCTACACCTTTCAGCTTTTTCAATTTTTACAACATAGGAATATCTTTAACTCGGAATGTCTCTACATCAGTTTTTACTAGAGCCAATCACCTGCCATGCATGGAACAGAGACCGTACTCGTAAGTAATATGTTAGTTTTAATTTTTAATTTTTTTCAATAGCTATTTCTCTTTGCTGTCAGTTTGTGATCTTGTTATTTTGTGGATGACGTTTAGGGAAGGTATGGTCAAATATGTAGTGCTGCACATTAAATGTTCCACTTATGATTCAAAAAGCACGTCTTCTAAATCTGAATTTTTCTAAACCCATGTCTGGAACTCTGACATATAAGCAAATCTAGTCTTACTAGTGTTCCAGAAAGCTTTGCCTCTTGGTCTGAACTCCTGGGACCTCCTGTGAATAGCTCTTACCCTCTTTGACCCTCTATTTCCATAATTCAAACCAGCCCTTTCTTTTAATAGCCTAGTTTTCTACTATAATGTGGTCTGTTAGGTTCCACGTGCATTGTCTTTCTATGCAATATACTCATGACTAATTATTTGAGAATATCCAGGGATGTTGGCCCTTTGTTTACAAAACCCATGTAATGCTGTGAAATTTGAGAACATAGGGTTTAGATTGGAAAGTCTTTCCAAGTAAAGCATTTGGTATTAAAAAGCCTTCTGTACTATTGGATTGTTTTATTTCCTCTTCAAGAGATTGCCATTAGCCCTAATAATCATGAAGTCCACATCTACAAGAAGAGCGGGAACCAGTGGGTAAAGGCTCATGAGCTAAAGGAACACAATGGACACATTACAGGTAAGAGGAGATTGTGCTGTGCCAGACGTTAAGCTTGCCAGCCCTCTGTTTTCCCCAGTCAGGAATGTGAGCAGGAAATCTGCAAGTGTTGAGTAAGTAGATCTTTTTATAGGTTGGCATTCCCACTTAAGGAGAGCTTTGCAGCGTTTTTCTGGACTGCATGCCATGAATGTTAGGAAGAAAAGTCCTGTTTAATTTCTAGACATTTCAGTAGAGTAACTGAACCTTTCTTTCTTATCTGTTGCTTATTTTTCATCTGTAATGACACGACGAGAATAAATTTTCAGTCTGCTGAGGTCATCTGTTGTGTCACAGACTCTCCTGGTGATACATGCTGCTATCTTTCAAGTGCTAGTATTAAATCCATCAAGTATACAACTGTTGTGTTCGTTTGTGGTTTCCGACAGCATTAAATATCCTTTTTTAGGGACTGTATAAAGACTTGAAGTGGTCAGTCCTGGACTTATGACAGACCATCAGTGAGCACATTTTACTGCAGGCCCAGAGTATCTGTTGATCCACAATGAAAATGTAAGAAGAGCTGCCATGATGAGTCACAAGGTGTTACTTTAAAAACGTGATTGTCCTGTGGTAGTCTTTTATATTACTGAGTTTTTTTCATGGTGATATTTTTATAAGGACTGTATTCTCTGAGGAAATGAAGGTAATTAATACAAGCACTTGCTCAGACCAGCAATATCCTTTATTCTGTTCTCAACTCACTAATGGGCAGAAGTATCTGCCCAACAGTGTTTTGCAGGAACTTTATTCAATTAATCTGATTCTTGCTGTCAGAGAGCACAACTGTACGTGCTTTTTTGTCAAGAGTCACTTGGGCTAAATTTACAAATGACATGCTCTTCCCCAAAGACATTTCTGTGCATTTTACTTATACCTGTTAGTGTTAGAAGCCAAATATTCACGACTTGGGAAAAGAGCTGTCCCTGCTTTCCTTCATGGCATATACCTTTGCAATACTAAATGCTGTGGTTGGGGTAAAGAAGAGACCTAAACTGTGGTTAGACACAGGAGGTAAACTGATCAAACCGCTTGTTGTCTCTGATGAGAGTGATTCAACTGCTGCCACTCTGGCTTCTGATCACAAGGGACAAGATCCCTTGTCTTGCCTTCTGTGTCTTGAATCAGAGGTTTGTGGTGAGCTGCTTTTGTTTACTTACAGGAAGAGCATTATTCGCTCTTATTGCTGGCTTATTTTTCTGCTGAGCTAAAAAGCTGGACTTGCCATGGGTGAGAACACCACCAGTCCTGGTGCAAGGAAGGTGGTGGGCAAGAGAAGTGAAGGGAGGCAAGGTGGTCCCCCTTTCAGAAGCAGTGCTGGATTGACTTATGTAACTATAGTTTCAGATTACCGATCTCTTCAAAATTGAACTTTTTAAGCATAAGTCAGTTTCAAGGTAGACCGTGTATGAATAATATGGTAAAAATAGTACAATTTTTTTCCATATTTTTTATCCTTTTTCAGTTTGTGTGCTTAAGGAATGTTTTTGGTACTGAACGCAGTTATGGAAAACCATTGAAATACAACTTTGTGGCAGGAGAGTTCAGGATTGCACTCTGCCTCTCAAAGAAGGATGTTAAAGAAAAGGTGAAAAATAATGTTGCCGTAAGACTTTCCAGTTGAGAACATCCTTTGTTGCATAGGAGGGGAAAGAAGCAATGGAAGGCTTATCAAAGGCTTCATTTTATTCTTTGTGTTTGTTATTTTTGCTTGGCAAATGTTACTTTCTCATGGCACAGCTTATATAGGCATGGAAAAAAGTGGACTGTTTCAGTACGTAAAGATTGATGACATCTAACCCCAAAAAACCCTGCTATCTAAACATTTAGATAATGACTTCAGTCTGGCAGCAGGTGGACAACTATGTTAGAGGTTTGTGCGTAGTTTCAGAGTTGCTGGGTTTCAGCTGTTGAAATGGGTCTCTTGCAGGAATCGGTGATTTGAAGGGTGCAGGCAGACAGGCCTTAGCCAGTCTGCAGAGCTCCACCTGTGGGCCAGCCATCAGAGCAGGCTTCCTTAGCAGCCAAATTCTGTGTGGAATCTAGAAATTCAGGATCTGCAGTTTTGCTGAAAGCTAGAGGGAGAAACAGATGACCCTAAAAGTTTAAAGTGGTTCCTGGAGAATGAGGGAAGAGGGGGAATACTAACATTGCATTGATAACTGTCTCTCCAGCGGAAGGTTGTGAGATTTCGGCTTACTGTAAAGCAAACAGTATAAAGGGAAAAGTTTATTAATGTGAACTTTTAAATTGCAGGTATTGACTGGGCTCCCAAAAGCGATCGCATTGTAACTTGTGGTGCAGACCGTAATGCCTATGTCTGGAGTCAGAAAGACGGTGTGTGGAAACCAACCCTTGTGATCCTGAGGATTAATCGTGCAGCCACCTTTGTGAAATGGTCTCCCTTGGAGAACAAATTTGCTGTGGGAAGTGGTGCTCGACTTATATCTGTGTGCTACTTTGAATCTGAAAATGACTGGTGAGCTGTTTGAATTTAATTTCCATTTATACCTTTAAGATCTGCACGGGAAAGCTAAAGCCTGGACTTTAATGGTGGTAACTAGGTTACTATTTTACTAATTCTGAAAATCTTCAGGAAACGTAGAAGGATAGGCCTCATCAGTTCTTTTGTGGACTTTTTACATCTTGGGAAGAAGGTTCCCTCTTTTACTTTGGCGTAGCATCTAAAGGCTTTTGACTTAGCATATTTTCATGTTATACGTGTTGGTGTGGATGTGTTCTGGCTGACTGCCAGAAATGTTGCTTTTCTAAAAGTCCCAAGAATTTCTGCAGAGTAAAAATTTCTTTACCACAAGTGTATGGTTGAAAAAAAGAGAAATGTTTCCACCCCCCACCTCCTTCCAGAATGGGTGAAGAAACCTTGCCTTGAGCCTTTCTTCCTTATATATTATCTTGGGCCATTTCTTGTCATTAAAGAATTCATGTCTGTCACTTACCTCCAGGGTGGTCTATTAGATGTTCAAGCTTGTCATCTACTGGTTCTGTATTCTGTCATATATTTTTATTACAGTTTATAGATTTCAGACAGGACTGTCACAAATATTTCCACCATTAAAGTTTTTTCTCTTTGGCATCTAAACTGAATGCTTCTGATCTTTAATGGCTCGACATTTGTAGCTGTACGTGTTGGAGCTCCATTTACTCTATAATCTGTAGGTGCAGTCAGTATGTTGAATATCTATTACTTTGAGTTGCATAAACGTGCATAAAAACACAGGTGTCTGTGCCCACTGTTCCGTGTGCAGTCTTCCACATGGAGATGGTAATTGGTGATAACATCTGCAAAATACATTTTTAAAGATTATTTTGGACTTTTATGCTTTCCAACGTATTCAGTTATTAACATATTCCCTGCTTCACTTGTCTGCAGAATTATCAAAACCTCATATGTTGAAGACCAGTAATTTGATGTGATCCTTAAAACTGTTTGTGCCTCATGGAAGTAAATTCAAAGAAAAAGCACTGATATCCCAAAGGCAATCAAGCGAATAACAGATGTCATTACTGTTTTGTAAATTGTAATGTAAATTGTAAAAAAACCTAAATCTGCAGAGACGTATTTAGGCTAATATTGATGCATTCAACATCAGGACCACTTTTTGCTGTACTTCAAATAACTGATATGTATGCATTGGTCCTATCATTGGAAGTTCACCAATTTACTTGTTGCTTTTTAAGGTTATTGTATTATTAAATAGTAGAAGAGTTGATAGGCAAGAGAGACAACTAAAACTCATGGGAAGGAGCTGGAGAGGGCTTGTATTTGGTGATCTAAGAACACAGTGCTTCTTAGCTCTATTGCTAAGTCACAGGCAAAGCTGAGCTCTTATTCATAGCGTGTAAAGGACCAGGCAATTACTGTGCAAAATTGACATTAAGGAGTTCCATCTGATGCATTATAAAAATTAATTAGAAGGGAATAGGACTCGGGTGAAGAGATGTATATTTAACATGACTTCATTCACAGTATTTAAAATTATAATTAAGATAACCATATGAAGTTCATGGGCTGTACAAGAGAATATGAAAGATTTGACATAATGTGTTTCGCAAAACTGATGCGTTTATCATTGGCAAGGGATGATCTTTTTGTAGAGTGCTTCATGCATTTGTGGGAGTGCAGTAAAGTATTTTCATATAAATTTTATCTCTTTTAATTTAGGTGGGTGAGCAAACACATTAAAAAACCCATTCGTTCCACTGTCCTTAGCCTGGACTGGCACCCAAACAATGTTTTGCTGGCTGCAGGATCCTGTGACTTCAAGTGCAGGTGAGAGAAAATAAAACATCTGTAAATCAGTCTGGATTACTGGTTCAAGTTAATCAGTAGCATGAACATGTTGGTCATGCATTTGTCATTAGAATAGAAGATGGCTCATTGTACACTGTTGTTACAAAAATAAAATACCCTGCCTGAGAAACTTTGGCACTACTGTATGCAGGCTTTGAACTACTAACGTGTCTGTTGAGGGCACACCTGAATTTAGTGAACTGATGGGTTTCTTTACTAGTAGTACACAGAAGCAGTACTAGTATGCATGCACTGAGTGCTGAGATCTAGTTGTTAGGCTGAAATTAGACTAGCGGGTTCTGTCTTGTAGAACAGCAGTGCTGCTGGTTAGAGTTTAAAAAGCAGTATCCTAATGGTGTAGTTTCAAAATGCAGAGTAACTTGGCACTTCCAAAGGTGGTATCTCATCTTTTTCTTCCCCGAGTCACTTGTTCTCTCCCCTTTGCCTGTGCTATCCTTAATGTTCTTGCAGCCCTGTGGTAAGCACTGTCAAGGAACTGATCTACCTGAAACTCAATGCAACAAAACCCATTTTTGAAAAGCATTAAAAAAAAAAGGCTTGTAAAAACAGATTGGCATGTGAGATGGATGGTGTAGTCTTTCAAACTGATTGTGAAATTACACCATGAGAGGAATAGGTCCGGCACATTGCTCTGTGTGGAGTGATTGGGGTCACTGCGATGAAGTCTCCATGGGGAGCTGTCTGCAGAGAGGTTGACTTTAATCCATATTTTACTTAATCACTGGTACCTTAAATAATAATGAAAGCTTCTTTTCTTAAATTCTTTATGTAATAGAGCAATTCTTTAAGTTTCAAAGTGTGTACTAAAAATGACTGAGAAGGTGTGGGAGGGGGGAGGAGGGACTGACTATTACATTTCTTATTTCAGAATGAATCCCATGCATCTAAATTTTACCCTTTGATACCGTTTTTATGTAAGGAGAGATGCTAAATGGAAGCTGGGAAGAGGAGGAAAATTATCTACCTTTAAGGCCTTATCTCCAATTTTAATTAGATAAGCTATACATGTTCACCTCCTTTCACAAAAAATGCAATGTAAAACATACTCATTCATCTTTCAGAAACAGCTGCTTTTCACATGTGAATTTTTTTCATGTGTGTTTATAAAGCATCTCAGGACTCTGACATGAGGTCAGCTGACACATAGATCTAGCTGTCTTGTTACTTTGGACTTGAGCTCTTTTGTCTCCAGCCTCTGTTCAGTGCTTGTTATGTACATTGCATCCCTGATGTACCTCCTCTTTCCTGTTTTGGTTGAGAAGTTATATTTGCATACTTTTCTGTTCAATGTGATTTTTTTTGGTTTTTTGAAAGAAAGTCAAGGTCTGGTTCAGTCAATTTCCTAGCAGCGTTCTCTAGAAGACTTGCTTCATCTTTTGTATCCCATCAGAAAACTCGTTCTGTCCTGCATGCTATTTCTCTGAAAATGGGGTATATTTTGAAAAAAACCTCACCAGATCTTGGTTTGAAATGTTTGGAAAACTTACTACTCTTCCTTAACATTGTTCTTTAGGATGAATAATTTAATAATTTTGCTGCTTTTATCATAGATATCTGTATATATAAACATTAAAGAAAGGAAAAGTAGTGGAGATCGGTACTGGGTTTATGTTTCTGTTTCTTCCCCAAAACCATGAAAGAATATTATTTTTGGTAAACAATGAATACAGATCTCTAGAATTCCAGTTGTAGGGCATGTTCAGTTACATATTAAAGATAATAAAGGTACCTGGGCCTGAAGTATGCATCTGTTCTGATAGGTGGTTCTGAAGAAAATTATGAAATGGATCTGCCAGAGCCACTTCCAACTAATAAGCAGCTAAGTGGGAGACATTTTGGAAAAAGAATGAAGGGCAGAAGAGGCTCCAAGTTGATAGGTATTCAGCAGAGTTTTTTTGGTGGCTGGCCTAGATTAGCTCTCTTACCTTTGTCTTTAGAAATATATATATAGCTAACAGCACCACATAGGTGTGAGTTTTATATTCTTGCTGGAACAATGTTGCCCTGGAAATGAAAGTCATTTCCCAATGTTCTTTGAAGGCTAGGCCCTTCAAGCTGAGATGAGTTTGGTTTTAAAAGAGGGAGACTTTTCAGTAAGGGAAAATACTCTACTCTTTTTTTTTTTTTTTTTTTTTTTAACTAACAGTTATCTTCAAGGTCTTTCACTACTTGGGAATGATTTTTCTGCCTTGTGTCAAAGGCTGTTGCTTTAAACTTCTTGTCCTATTTCCATACATTAAGAGAACCGTCCTTTTAGATGTCTCTATAAAATTAAGTTTGTTGAAGGATTATCATTAGATTATATTTAAACTGATCAAGCTGAATATAAATTCATACTTAATTCTCTGAAAATCTGTACCTAATATAGCTGCAGTTAAACCCTTCTTGTTCCAAATGATCAGCTTTATTTGAATAAGCTGAATATAGGTACTTTTGAAGTGCATACCCCACACATGTAAAAGATTTAAAAAACAGGGAGGAGGGGAGCAATGTTTCCTTAGTCTCACTATAAAATAATTCCTTTTTGTGTTTGACTGCAGCCATGAATATTTGATTATGGTTTTTCGTTTATACTGAAATGTTTCTCTGGTAGTAGTGCGGCACAGCTCACTTGCTCCTCCTGTTCAATGGATCCTAATCTTATGTTTATGACGTCCCAGTAACTTCCATGGTAACAGTCAAGAACACCATATTGTGGCATGTCTGAATCATGCAGAAGGAATTTGATGAAAGGGGGAGGCTTTCTATTTAAACATATCTTGAAAATTGTAGTGCTGGGAAAAAAACTATAAAAACATTGTGGTATTTCAGGTTTTCAAGGCATTCTTTTAGTAACGAGCCAGAATAAGGTAGTTCAGAGCCCCTTTGCTGGCATTTGAACATCAGATTTCTTTCTTTGAAATCCTGCTAAAAAGTGAATGTTCTTAAAAAGTGGGTAATTTTGTAGGTGTTTGTATTAGCTTCTAATTATATACAGTGCAATTTGTGTTTTTTTCTGTAACTGAAGAATTGACTTTCAGTTATTAGCACCACAAAAGGGTGAAAGGGAAATCTTAGCACAGTGGTAAAATGCAACGACAATGTATGTTTTTTGTGCCATCTTCTGGAAAAAAAGGAGAGCGATACAAGAATGGCATTTGTGAGAAACCTGCATGCATTACACCCTTTATACTATTGCTTTCTCTCTGTACACTGAAGCTTCCCAGCCAGTAGTGGCTTGTTTTTTAGAGATAGCATAGTATTTCATTTCAGTAGAACCAAATGCATGTTTGCTTCCAATGTGAAATATATATGAAGCTCCCAGGAGTTTTTTTCTGTCTTTGTTCATGCTAAAATCTTTTATTTGCAGGGTGTTTTCTGCTTACATTAAGGAAGTGGATGAAAAACCAGCCAGTACACCATGGGGCTCCAAAATGCCTTTTGGGCAGCTGATGTCAGAATTTGGGGGTGCTGGAAGTGGCGGATGGGTGCATAGTGTCAGTTTTTCTGCCAGCGGTAACCGCCTAGCCTGGGTCAGTCATGATAGTACTGTGTCAGTTGCTGATGCCTCGAAAAATATGATGTAAGTATGCTCTTTCTCTTGGTTATTTTTTGTTTGACATAGAAGGAAGCAGCATGTGGAATATTGGGCTTGCCACAGCAAGACTTGAGACTGAAACTTTCCAGTTTTCACAATTATACTGTAGATTCCAGGAGTCTCTTTAAGGCCTATATAAATAAGGTGGATTCTTAGAATTTTAGATTATATAATCTAAATTTGTTAGAAGAATTCTAAGAATTCTTCAGTGAGGGTATAGTGAATCTCCTTTGGGGGGTGCAGGGAGCATTTGGGGAAAAAAAACAACGTTCCACTCTAGTGATTGGGTCCTTGTAGATGGATTCAAGAGAATCCAGAAACATGCTCACTTCATAACTACCCAGATCCTATCCCCAACCAGGATCTGTAATATAAGTTGTTCATTTCATGAAACACTAATTCCAAGCAATAGCCTTAAGACACTACTGCTGCCATTGCAACAAAATATTTTATTAACAATTCCTCCTTGTGCTCCTCATGTTAATCTGCGTAACTTTTCAGTGTCCATGGCTTTCTAACTAAGAAGGAACAAATTCCCCATATATTTTGGTAGCAGATTTCTGGTGGAGCATCCAGGTGTTGCTGTGCTTCAGTTTGAATTATGGTTGTACAAGTACTAGGCTGGGGATATCATTAAGTATAAAGTGTTCTAGAATTCTTTTCTCATTTGTTAAATCACAAAAATTGTTTTAATTTAACATACAGGCTTTTTCCCTCCTGAAAACTTCAAGCATGTTTTATATGCAAATGAAATTAATAGCTTCATCAATTTGAACCTTTTTGGGGAATATTCTTTTAAAATTCTTGCCACTGTTTACATAAAATACTAGATAACTTCAGCCTTTCACCCGGAATACTTCATGTTTGTTATAGATCTTCCAGGACACTTTTATTAGGTTAAAACTTTTTATTATAAGTTACAGCCTTCTGGTGTCACCTCAGGACAACTGACTTACTCTCCAATAATCCTTGTGTGGGAACGGTCTCTATTTTTTGCTGGAGCCAAAGATTAGAGGTTTCAATGAAGTCCTCTGACAAATGTTCTTGTGTTTAGGGTTTCGCAGCTGAAAACAGAGTTCCTCCCACTCCTGAGTGTGTCGTTTGTCTCCGAGAACAGTGTGGTGGCAGCTGTAAGTGTCTATTATTTTCTCCTTGTAGAGTGTTGTAGTGTTCTGGAGAGGCGGAAACACCATACGTTATGAAGTTAGTAATCAAGCTTTTCCATAGTGTCAGTCTTTACCTTTCTGCAGTTAACAGTAGCAGAAAAACTAAATGGTGATTACGGTGGTTGTATTTCCTGACATGCTTTCATGGTGTTTGGTTGCAGGGCCATGACTGCTGCCCAATGCTTTTTAACTGTGATGACCGTGGCTTGCTGACTTTCGTTTCCAAACTAGACATTCCAAAACAGAGCATCCAGCGCAATATTTCTGCTATGGAACGTTTCCGGAATATGGATAAAAGAGCCACTACAGAAGATCGTAACACTACCCTGGAGACACTGCACCAAAACAGTATAACGTGAGTGTCTTGGCTGCCAGTACGAGGGGAAGGAACACTCTCCACATCCCTTTGCTTTCCCAGGATGTACTGCAAACCTGTGAGAGCTCAGATTTGCTCTACCACGTGGGTTTAGCTGGTATCCCATTTTCATTTTAGTCTTTCACTAACAGCTGTCTGTTTCTAGGACTTGGAAGCTGGTAAAGTTAATCACTAATGTAGCATGCATGCTACTGCTGATTGCTCATGTTTAATGTGCTCTGTAAATTCAACAGTTTATCTTATCAAGTATGTAGGTAGTTCAGAGGAAGCTGATAGCACTATGCAAAGTCTAGTCAGCAAAATTCACCTGAAACAGGAATCCACATACCAGCTTCCTATTTCAGATGTTATTTACATGTGTATTTATTCATCAAAAGGATTGATTCGAGTTAGTTGAGTAAAATATCCTTGCATTTTAAAAAGTATGTGAGCCCAGAGGATGCTGACATTCCTGAGGTGATTTGTCTTTGTTCAAGGAAAATGTTTAGGCTGCAGCCACCAAACGATAGAAGAGCTTTCAGCATCCTTTTTCTTTGCTTGTTTTTCTGAAGCATTGTACCAAAAATCTGGCATAAGCTCTGGTATACTTGTGTCTCCCTTTGAGAGAGTAGGAGTTGAATTCAACCCAAATTTGCCAGCTTTTTGGCTCCCTGGGATGGGTGTCTGTGTTACAGCTATCACTCTCTGTTTTCAGCCAAGTGTCTATTTATGAGATAGACAAACGAGATTGTCGTAAATTCTGTACCACCGGCATTGATGGAGCAATGACCATCTGGGATTTCAAGGTACGCTTTTACTCCCATGTTTATGTGAACTAGGTGGATGGTGGGGTTTTTTGATCTCTAGCATCAGCTTCTGTGGCTCAGCCCTAATGCAAGTTTTATTAGCAGTAAGAATCCAGACTGGAATATTCAAGGCCATTAGTGAACTCCATAAGGAAGACAGATCCAGGATGCAGCATAAATGCAGATATACGTTGGTTAGCAGATGGTGCTAATCCAGACTTAATTTTTTAATGGAATTGCTTAATGTCCCTGTAGGAATCCCACTAATTCTTTCCTTCTGCGACCTCTACCTCAGCCACAATGGGGCTGGAACGATCATTGGTATGACAGACCTGCTGCCTCTTCTTGCTTCCATCCCTTTGGATTCTGCTCACTGTCTGTCCGCCCAGCGTGGTCCTGCCCTTTTTAAATTAACTTATCAAATAGTAAGCAGTTACTTCAAACAGTTACAAAATACAGTAAGCACTGTATCGAAAACCCTCAAAGGATTTAATAATGCAAGTGCTTGCTTTGCTGATGGCTGGCTTGCAGAGGTCTCTGCTGCCCCCTCCCACCAGGCTGCAGAGCGCTGCACGCTTCCTTTTAGGAAAAGAACAGTTTCCCTGTACTGTCTAATGCCAGAAAGCTCTGGTGGGAACAGGAGCCAAATAATAAATTGAGGTGACTTATCAACTGCCTCAATGCAGTTTCAGGGTGAGCGGGTGGAATCATTGGTCTGTATACACGTGAGTTTGAAATGAATGACTATAGTGGTCTCTGACTCTTGAATATGATCTCAAGCATTCAGGGTTTTTGCTTGGTTTTCTTAGCATCAGCATTTACACTGAATCATTTAACTCGGGATACTGTAGCAGATGGTGATTAAGATTTTTCTCTCTTTCAAGACCTTAGAGTCCTCTATTCAAGGTCTACGAATCATGTAAAGATGGATTTCCGTGATCTAGCAGGACAAACTGCTTGACAGAATGCAGCTCCCACATCTGCACAAACCCGAAAAGGGAGGAGGAAGGTGGAGTATTTGGAAACACTGAGAAATTACAGCTTGGCAGATTTTCTTTTGAATCTAAATTTGGTGAATTGTGTTGGTTTCAAAATCAGCTGTGATTGTTCCTTTTTTTTATTTTTTTTGGTTGGTTGTTTCATTCCATTCTTTACCAAAGCTGCTCCTTAAGTAGTTTATTGCAGGAAGTTATGAATCACTAACTTAAAAGGGGAATTTTATGTAAATTGTCTGCTAGAAATAATAATAATAAAAAAAAGAAAAACTGATTATTTGTTTTGATGCTCATTAGCAGTTATGAAAAAAGGGATATTAAGGGAATTAACTCAGAGAGAGAGCGGGGAAAACCCTGCACTGATATTTTATGGCCTTAAAACAGGAAAAGTTCATCTTAACTGGAAGTTTCTTAAAGTTGACAGATGAAGACTTGGAGTTCTGATGATCTGGATGTGAAGATGCAGCTGAGTTTCTTTCAGGGGAATTGTTCCCTTGAGGTGATGATTTTGGAGGATGAGTGATTTTGTCCTACTGCTCAATTCTGTCTGCCTAGCATTTAATCCAGTAATAAGAACAAATTAACCTGAATGTCTTTTTTTTTTTTATTGTCCATTTAATGGGTCATGATTTTCTAAAGGCAAATGACCAGAATTATTTGTGGTTAACTTCCAGGGTTTGTACAAAGACTTCTCACAGTGCAGTGCCTAGGATACAGGGTGGAAGGCTGCATGTGGAAAGTGGGGCAAAAATCTGCTGAGCCAGATCTTAGGAGGATGAATAAAAGCAAATCACTTTGTAAGTCCGTGAAGCTACACAGGCCTGCATGTCGTGTTAGAGCCAAGTGCTCAGCTGGTAACGTACTGTATTCATAATGACTGGTGGAGAAGCGAAGCACACATCTCAGAGGTATCGGCATGGTCTGGCTTCTGTGCAGATCCTCTGCCTCCATGTGACTGTACCTTTTGAAGTTCAGTTCTGAGCCTCAGTAGCTCACGGAGGCATTTGCACGTAACTTTATTCACATGGTCTAGTTACTCTTAGCTGTATTGCTACCTTGAGGCTGGAGGCAGGCTGTGCTCTGGAGGGGATTATCTGTTTCACAGCATTGCTTTACAAGGTTTAAGACTTTCTCATTTCTGTTGAAAATGCAGAAGTGTCTTAAAAAAACCCCAGTGACTAAATTTACCACTTCCTCTGGAACCAGAGTTGCTTCATACACCGCTCATTTCTCAGCTCTGAGCGATTGAAAAGGAAGGGTGAAAGATAAGCTCGCAGCAGATGTGTAAATGTGGCACTTAGGGACATGGTTTAGTGGTGGGCCTGGCAGTGCGAGGTTAACAGTTGGAGTTGATTCTGTGATTCTGTAAAGCTGACAACTGCTGTTCGTCTGCGAGTGAACTGTGTCCCTCACAGAGCTGGATCGTTTTCAGGTGCAGTCTTGGTTGCGTGCAAAGAAGTGACTGTTTTTCCAGTTCCTTCAGATTTTCTTGTGTCTCCCATCTTCCTCCCCTGGCAGTCAAGTGTGGCTTTGTAATTTTCTCTCCCTTCTAAACACAAAATAATGACTGTTTAACCTCTACTCACCTTGCAGTCTGGTGACCTGATGTGTGTGATGACTTGTGGTGGGGTTGGGTGTATCGGGTAGGATACAGTGCTAACAGAGTTAAAGGGTCACAGGGATCCAAGGTGACCCTGCCAGCCTTGACAGATGGACAGAGGAGCACGGGTTTGGCTTTGTCCATCTCCCTGTGTACTATTAGTTGCTTATATCTCACAGACAGGAATGATTTTGTTTCTGAAGTCACTTTTTGAAAGTGTGATGGTTTATTTCCAAAAGTGTTTTAAAAAAGAAGATTCTAAAATATATGGTACAAGCAACACAAAAGAATCGAAAAAAACATCTAATGAGAGAGTGGAGAAAATAGATCTCTAAATGTTTATGCCTTGTTTGTTTTTTTTCTGTATGAAAGAGCTGGAGAGGGTAAAATGAGCCTGTTTGCTCCAAAAAGCCAACAAACTGAGGTCTGATGAGACTGCTGTAGGTTACTCTCTGAAAGGGATATGTATGCTGGAAGTCTGAGATAAAAAAATGGATTGGAAATATTTATAATAAATAGAAAAGGACTGAGGAAGGGGTATATCAAACCCATCACTTGGGGCATAATTCAGCTTAAAACTGTCCCACATGCTGGGGCAGGGAGTCGTGCACCAGCTGATGGTGGGGGGTCCAGCTTTCCGGATTTGCAGGCTGTCGCTCCGCTCTGGGAGGGCGTTCTGCTGCCGTCCCACCTCCAGCATCCAAGAGCCGTGGCCGAAGCAGGTGGGCGTTTGGCCTCTACTGTTCCCTTAGTTGCCTCCCCCAGCTCCAGCACTGCCCTTTGTGCCCAGCGTGGGTGAGGATTCACCAGCCTGTTCAGCTAACCGCGGCACCGGGCTGCTTAGCATGTGTTTGTGTGTGCTCGGGTGAGCAGTGCCTCTGGAAGCCATTGTTGCGAGAAGGCTCGTGGTTGCAGTCTGAATTACAGGCTGGCTGTGTGCACCTGACGTGACACACCAGTTAACAGACTGGTGGTGGGGGAAGAAATGGGGCTCTATGCAGGCAGGGGTGTCGGGGACTGTTTGCTGGAGCCTGCCTGAAAAACTCGCCAGCCTGTAAATGAAAAGAAGCTGCAGAATTGCTGCTGCTTTTCATTCCCCTCTGTCCCACCACCGAAGAAAACCCCAGGAAAAAAATGTTCTGGTGCACCCGGCATCTGTGCAGTGGGTAGTTCCTCGGCGGCCTTTCTGCGGAGGACCCGAGTGCTACAAGGCGTGCTGCCGGGGATGCGGGAGGGCTTTCTGCTTAATCAAATGGAGGCAAAAGGAGGCAAAGAATTTAGCCAAACGGTGAGCTGGATTTGGGGAGAGACCCCGCAGGGCTGAGCCTTTGTCCCTGGCCTCCACAGCACTGGCTTATTCCCCTGTGGGCTGTCGAGCCCAGGGGAAACCCAGGCAGCGTTCGGAACCGGTGTGCCCCCGGCAGAGGCAGCTCACTGTACTCGTCAGCACAGGCTCAGAGAGGAGCTGCAGCAGGCGCAGCAGCAAGATCAGAGGCGACGAGGAGATGCGATAGCAGGCAGCGCGGGGGGCGACGCTCCCCTCTGCCTTCTCTTAACGACATACCCTGATTGAGACTGCAGAGGTTAAACTGACCCACCGTTCATCCACATCCCTGCCTGGACGGGATCTGACATGAAGGGATGAGCAGAAGGATGGTCTGTGCTGCGTCCTCACATCCCGCACGGATGAGTGCTGCTGGCCTTGGTGCAGGGCTGGTGCCGGAGGCAACGGTCAGATACCTGGAAAACCTGAACCCTCCCGGTGAAGAGCAGCGGTAGAGCAGTTTGTAGCCAAAGCAGAGGGTGGCTAGCAGGAAAAACTTCAGAAAGCCCTGTCTTCCAGCTGTGTGGGAGCTGGCGTGGGAGCCGAGTCCCTTTTGCTGTCTTTGGGGCAGCAGCAATGGGCAAACTGCTGCTGGGGGATGGGGCATCTCCCTGCTCCTGAGAGCTTCTCCCACCGTGGGGATTCACTCCTGACCAGAGCTCAGGGACCCGCCACGCTCCGGGGACATCAGGGCATCTCCATGTGTGTCTGCTGGGGTCGTGGCAACACGTCTGAAGGGAAGCACGGCTAAAGGACTTGAGGACCTGCTGGCTCAGCGCCACCCTGCAGAGCCTTGATCTGGAGCTGACCCCTCACAGGGGGATTAAATCTGCAGCTCAACAGGTACAAGGTGGTTGTATCCCCATCGTGCAGCTGGGGAGCCTCGCTGGGGCCCTGCCCCCATGTGTAAGGGACCCCAGTGCGCTGCTGTCCCACTCCTGGCTTGCAGCAGGGGAGCGAGACGCTGCAGCCTATCTCTCCTTCCCAGCACTTCCAGCAGGAGCTGAGCTCCTGGAGTTACCTTGCCCAGCTGGGAATGGGATAAAAATTAATGGCTCTGAAGCAGGAGGGGAAAAAAATAGAGGGGTGCACACATGGTGTGTTGGGGTGAGCAGAGCTCCGCTCCCGCTGGGCTCAGTGGGATGCAGGAACCAGCAGCAGCTGCTGCTCGGGCCGGCCAGGTCCAGGCGCTGCGGGGTCCTGCTGAGCTGCGGATCTCCCCGGCTGCAGGGGGTGATGCTGACGCACATCTCACCCTGGGTGGGCTTCGACCACAGCTATAGCCTGCTGCGGGCCAGCACCGGCAGGGCCTCCCCGCACCATCCGTCTCCCCAGAAAGCATCAGGGACAGGGGGAGTGTGGGGTGAGCAAACTTCCCACTGCCAGAGAGAGAGGACGGGGATCCGTCCCCTCTGCTCTCCGAGCCGCATCCTTCCCTGGTGCACCCGGCATGAGTTGCCCACATCCCACCGAGCAGCGGGGGCTGCCGGGAGCATCCCGGGCCGGCAGCCCCTCCACGTGCGGCGATGTCGATGGTGGAGAGGCCTGGCTCGCAGGCAGGCAGGGCAGGGCGGCCGCCGAGCTGCTTCGCGCTCCCCCAACGCCCACGTAAGGAAGTGGTTGCATTTCTCGGAGAGGAAAAGGGAAGTCAGGCTGCCTCGGCGGGGCGGCCAGCAGCTCCCACCGCTCGCTCCTGGCTGCGGTTCGTGTCGACTGCCCAGAGTCCATGAACTAGCCCTGCCTGCCCTGCCTGTGCTGCCCAAGGTAAGGAGCTGGGGCTGTCCCGTGGGGGCTGTGGCCATCACCCCTCCTGGTGCTTGCACCCTGCTCAAGGGGCAGTGGGACCCCCGGTCAGAGCTGCTCTGCAGTCCAAGGGGTGCAGGCAGCGCCTCGCTGATCATGAGTTTCGCTGTTGCTGTGTTTTGGGCTTTTTTTTTTCTCTCTCCCCCCTCCTCCTTCCCCCGCCCCCCCACCCCCCCCCCCCACCCCCCCCCGCTTTGGCAGAAAGTTTGAGTTTTATTCTCTTGCCAGAGGCCTGGCAGCTGTGGGGTGTGGGAAAAGGTCCCCTGGCGGGGGTCCTGCAGGGGTAGGTGCCGGCAGAGCCAGAGCTGCCTGCAATCTGTCCCCCGCGGGCAGCTGCCTCCTGCTTTGCCCAGCGTGAGGAAGAGGGTCAGAGCTGCCCTCCATCTGCCCTGGGACAGTGGTGTCCCCCCAGGGCCAGGCTGGCTCCTGGGGCACCCCACACCAACGCTTGGGGCCCGAGGACGGATGTCCTCAACCTTGCTGGCAGGAGTACAAGGGCTTGCTGTGGGGAGCACAGGGGCTCCCCGGGGGTCGGTGGTGCAGGAGGACCAGACCGCCATGGTGGCCGGGGACAACTCTGTGGGGTCCTGTGGTTCCTAGCAGGACCGTCACTGTGACTGTTCGCACGGGTGGGTGCAAACCCACCTCCTGCCAGCCCGGCGGGCTCAGCAAAACCCAAAATACAGCAGCAGCTGCAGCAGCCCTGGTGCCGGTTTCCTCCCCAGGCTGGGAGGAGCCCCCAGCGCTCGGCTCCTGCCAAGGTTTGGTTATCTCCTCTGAGGATGTTTCCGAATGCTCAGGGCTGGCTGGGGAGATAACGGAGCTTCATCAGGTCCCAATCCCGCCCTGTCTGGCCTTCTGAAAATACCAGTGTTCCTCCCTCGAGAGCCTCCATGTTGAGTGGGGGGATAACCACGGCCCCTCCGATGCTCTTCCCTGCTGGGGAAGGGGCTGCCAGGCTCCCTGTGGGTCACCCCATGGCTCCCCCTGCGCAGGACCGGGCTCAGCCCATGGGTCATCAGCAGGGAACTGGCTGGAAACTGGCTGCTGGGGAACCGAAACACAAACCACTGCAGGGAGCGGTGGGGGATCCTGCAGGGATAGGTGGGGGATCAACCGGCTGAACAGCCCTGGCTGCTTACCAGGGGGCTGCGGGGCAAGTGGCTGAGCCCATCCCTCGGGGTGCTGGCATTGCATGGGTGAACAGCAAGACCCCCCCGGGAGGAGGGTCCAAGCCTCTGAGCAACCAAACGAGCCAAGAAAAAAAAAAAAAAAAAAGCATTGCTTTTTCCCTAGCCAGCGTTGAAGCGTTGAAGCCGGAAAGCGTGGCGGCACACCCGGCCTCCCATCCCTCCTCCCGGGGCCATTCCAGCCCCGTCCCTGTTTCACACACTTTTCTGCTCCTGATCTTTTGCAACGCCTCCAGCAGCATCCCCGCTTGCCGATGGTTTTATCCGGCACTCGTGGTGCTGCTCTGGCCGCAGGGCTTGGGGCAGAGGCACGTGGCGGTGGCAGCTTTGTCCCCTCCTGCAGGTGACCCCTGGATGCTGTGGGGCAGGTCGGTGGGGCTGGGCTTGGGCAGCCGCGTCCTTGGCCTGTGGGGGTGGGTGCTGCAGGGGGCTCGGCCGTGGGGTGTGGGGCAGCGGGGGTCGAGCTGTGCATCGGTGCTGGGATCTCGCCACATGTAACAGGCAGGTGATGGAGCCGCACAGATTTTCTTTTCACCAGCCCAGGGCAAAGGTTTGCTAGGAGGGACTTTTTTCCGTCCCCTGTACCGTTTCTAGCTGCCAAAGAAAACGGGCAGCATTCAGCGAGTTCCCAAAATAGCTGAGAAGTGAGCTGTGAGTAATCCCCCTCCCTCACGCCCCGGCGAGGTGTTTCCCTGTGCCTGTGCCATTACCTTGCCTGGGTGGCCGAGGGGCTGCACCGCTGCTCTGAGCCCTTCCCGACCCCCGGTACCCGGAGGGGACCCGTGGAAAGTTGCTCCGTGCCGTGACTCCGGAGCCGTCGGTGGGTGCTGGTGGAGGCGGTGGGAGCTCAGCCAGGGGAAGGGATTAGTCACCAGCTCGTGGGGCTGGGCACACATGGGATGGGACGGGATGGGATGGAGATGCCTCTGCAGGGCTTTGGCTCTTCCTAAGTGAAAGGCAGGGGAGGAGTAAGCAGATCTGGCCCTGTGGGGCTGGTCGGAGGAGGTGGTGGGACCCTCAGGGTGGATGTGGGGCTGGCAGTGCTGGCACCAGGGTCCCCATGCACCTGGCCAGCCCCCTAGGCTCCAGCCAGCCAGGGGTGATGGCATGGTTTGGAAGTCACTGGAAGAAGTCCCTGCTTCCCATCTGGTTATGGGACACCCATGTGGCACCCAGCTATAGGGTGCTTGGCCATGGACACCCAGCTGGCACCCAGCCACAGGCCACTTGGCGTGAGGTCCTGGCCATGGGGCAGCATCGTGGGGAACATCTCTAGCTCCACCCGGACCCTCAGCCCCCCGAGCTTGGGCAGTCTCCTGAGTTTGGAAATCCTGGGGAAGCCCCTTCCCTGGCAGAGCTGGGATGGGGGCTGTAGTGTGGGGCTGATGCTGGTGGGAGGGAATTTTCAGAGGGGCTGTGAGCTGGGGGTCCCGCTGGGGGCTTGTCCCTGTGAGCGGAGCAGCATCTCCTGACGGCTGCGGGGGTCTCGCCCCAGCCCGTGAGCCATGGCCTACCACAGCTTCCTGCTGGAGCCCATCAGCTGCCACGCCTGGAACAAGGACCGGACCCGTAAGTATGGCTGGGGCACCCCATCCCGAACCCTCGGGGGCGGCCTGAAGCACCAGCTCTTGTCCGTGCAATGGGGCAGAGCGGGCTCAGGGCTGAGTTTAGGGAAGCACAGACAGATTTGGGGGCTGGGACAGCACGTGGCCCCCATCCCCCTGGTCCTGCTGGGGCAGAGCTGGCATGGTGGGTGCCAGCACAGCCGGCCCCCGCATTGCAGTGGCCAGAGCCAGCGTGGGGAGGGATGGATGAAGCCGGAGAGCAGAGGAGAGCAGAGGAGAGCAGAGCCGGGTGATTCACAGCCGATGGCATTTCCCGGCCACGGCACAGGGGACGTGGGAGAGAACAAAAAGGGCTTTCTCTCCTGCGGCTGCTGTGCCGGGCAGGCGGGGCAGGATGGGGCTGGATGGGAGCTGAGCGTCCACAGCCATCCCATCCCATCTCATCCCATCCTGTCCTGTCTCATCCCATCCCATCCCACCAGCCCCACGGGACCACTTGCTGGGGAAGGGAGGACGCTGGGCTGTGGGGTCCTGGGGGAGGTTCTCCCCTCCCCATAAGCGCAGTTTGCAGGAGCAGGGGCAGCTTCAGGGCAGCACAGGGCTGGGGTGGGGGGCTTGGTGGGACCGCATCATGCAGATGGGGCTCAGTGGGGTCCCCCCATGCCCCACTGAGCCTGGAGCACAGGAAGGGGCAGGTTGATGCTGGCTGGCCCCGTTCCCCCCCTGGCAGAGCCCATGAGGGAGGGAGGGGGCTTTGCCCCGGCTGCTCTTGCCCCGCAGAGATCGCCCTCTGCCCCAACAACCACGAGGTCCACATCTACTGCAAGCAGGGGGCCAAGTGGAGCAAGGTCCATGAGCTGAAGGAGCACAACGGACAGGTGACAGGTGAGTTCCAGCTGGCAGAGGGGACAGGGACATGGATGGGGGGTGGCCGTGCCGCAGAGCCGGTCTGGCCCCACTTGGTGGCACCAGCAGGTTCTGGATGGTGGTTGTGCAGCAGGTAGAGGAGGGGGAGCAGGTGGTGTCTGTACCTCCTGGCCCTGATAGAGTACATCAGAAGGCACCTTGTGGGTGGGATGGATGAGATGGGGAGGGATGAGGTGGGATGAGATGGATGGGGTGGATGGATAGATGGGAAGGGATATATATGGATAGATGGAGTGAGATGGGTTGGATTGGAATGGGGTCAGAGGGATGGGACGGGAAGGGATGAGGTGGGATGGGGTGGATGGAGGGGAGAGATGGGGTGGGCTGGGTTGTGATGGAATGCTTTGTGGTGGGAGGAATGGCAAGGGATGGGGTGGGATGATTTGGGGTGGATGTGGGAATAAGGCAGAGAGACTCTGGAGCAGAGACCACCCAGAACAGCTCTGCCTTCAGATAGCCTCCAGCCCCAAGTGACCCGTCCCCATCCCCATGGCTCCCTGGGTCCCCCTCAATCCCCCACCCTCCAGGCATTGACTGGGCCCCCGAGAGCAACCGGCTGGTGACGTGTGGGACTGACCGCAATGCCTACGTCTGGACCCTGAAGGGCAATGTCTGGAAACCCACCCTGGTCATCCTGCGGATCAACCGGGCCGCCCGCTGCGTCAAGTGGTCCCCCAAGGAGAATAAGTTTGCTGTGGGCAGCGGCTCCCGGCTCATCTCCATCTGCTACTTTGAGCAGGAAAATGACTGGTAAGGGTCTGCCGTGGCCTCAGGGGCTCTGTTCTGGGAGAGATGGAGGAGGGAGAAATAGAGGGGGCATGGATGGATGGGAAGGATGGATGGATGGAGGTGAGACAGAAGGAGATGGGGGAGGCAAAGGAACTGGAGGAGGACGCAGAGACAGATGAGGAGATGGGGGTACTTCCTGTGCCCAAGCTGTTACTGCAGGGTGGTGGCCCAGGGCAGCTCCTGGGGTGCTTGGGGGCCCTGACCACCCTCAGCCAGCCTCCACGAAAGCCCGGGGGGGGGGTTCTGGGGGTGGTGATGCTCCCCCACTGATGCCAACCACTCTCCATGCAGGTGGGTTTGCAAGCACATCAAGAAGCCCATCCGCTCAACGGTCCTCAGCCTCGACTGGCACCCCAACAACGTCCTCCTGGCTGCCGGCTCCTGCGATTTCAAGTGCCGGTGAGGAGCAAGGAGGGTGGGCAACTGGTGGGGCCTGAGGTGGGGGGACCCCCCAAGGGTGGGTTGGGGTCTCACTCTGGTGCTGCACAGAGGTGTGTGGGGCAGCCCAGTGCCCTGGTCGCCCATGGGGCTTCACCCCTCCAGGTGCTGCTGGGAGCCAGGGTTGGGGCACGGGGGAGATGCAGGGAGGGCTGGGGGGTGTCCTGGGGACCATCCCACTGGGGCACCCCACAGGCTCTGACAGGGAAACTGAGTCATGCAAGGGGGCAGGGATGGAGGCAGCTCCGGTGTCCAGGGACGTGTGGCAAGGCTCTCTTCCTCCCCAGGATCTTCTCAGCCTACATCAAGGAGGTGGAGGAGCGGCCCAGCCCCACGCCGTGGGGCTCCAAGATGCCTTTCGGGGAGCTGATGTTCGAGTCGAGCAGCAGCTGCGGGTGGGTGCACAGCATCTGCTTCTCGGCCAGCGGCACCCGCGTCGCCTGGGTGAGCCACGACAGCACCCTCTGCCTCGCTGATGCCAGCAAGAAGATGGCGTAAGCAGGGCTGGGGCTCGGGGGGGGCTCGGGGCAGCTGTACCGTGGGTGCCGGGCAGGTGGTTGCCCCCAAAACCATCCTGGTGATGGAGACATCTGGGTTGGGTCGGACCAAGCAGATGTGGATGGAGGAGGCAGCATCTCTCCTTGTAGCCTTGTGGCTTCCACCTGTGTTAGGAGCTGCGCCGGTCTCGGTGCAGAGGCTGAAGCTCAGCTCCCTGCTAACGCCCTGGCCTACCTGCCCTTGTAGCGTCGCCTCCCTGTGCACCGAGACCTTGCCCCTCCTGGCCGTCACCTTCATCACTGAAAACAGCCTGGTGGCTGCGGTGAGTCGGGGCAGGGGGTGCAGGCAGGGTGGGCGCCGTGCTGGGAGTCAGCAGGAGGGTGCTGAGCAGGGCATCACTGGTTCCCCAGGGCCACGACTGCTACCCGATGTTGTTCACCTACGAGGAGAGCCAGGGCACGCTGACCTTCGGGGGGAAGCTGGACGTCCCCAAGCAGAGCTCCCAGCGTGGCCTCACTGCCCGCGAGCGCTTCCAGAACTTGGACAAGAAAGCGAGTTCGGACACTGCCAACGCCATGCTGGACACCCTGCACAAGAACAGCATCAGGTGCCTGCTGGGGGGACGAGTGGGTGCAAGGGCAGGCTTGGCTGGGTCACCTGTGGGGCTGCTTGGGCGTCTTGGTCCCCAAGCATCCTCTGGCTGTGTTGCTGCCCAGCCTGGGAGCTGTGACTGCCCTGGAGCATCCCTGGGTATCCCCAGACCATCCCTGCACCCTGGAGCATCCCAGGGTATCCCCGAGCATCCCTGGGTATCCCCAGGCCATCCCTGCATGTAGGTGGGGCAGATAAAGGGGTCCAGCCCTGGGAGCTGGGACAGCCCCAGGGCTTCCCTGGGGAAACCCTACACATGGCGGGGGGGGGGGGGGGGGAGATGAAGGGGTCCAGCCCCACTCCCACCCACTGGCTACCAGCCCCGAGGGCTCGGCAGGGAGCCGGGGCTGACTCCCTGCTGCCTCTTTGTGCCCTGCAGCCAGATCTCCGTGCTGACTGGCGGGAAGGCCAACTGCTCACAGTTCTGCACCACTGGGATGGACGGCGGCATGAGCATCTGGGATGTCAAGGTGAGGCGTCCCGAAAATGTCGTGATCCCCCCAGACTGGGAGCAGCCAGCATCAAACCCTCATTAGCCACAGCTCTAATTGGAACCCCTCATCCTGCTGCTAGGCAGTTCTTTGCTGTGGTGGTCGTGGGTCCCACAGTCCTGGGTGGGATCTCCTTTAGCCCAGGGCTGGGTGGGGGACTGCCCTGGGTGGCGCTTTCACAGCTCAGAGGTGGGGGTTGACACCAGCCTTGGCACAGGGGTCCAGCACCCTCTCCTGGCTTCAGCTTTGCCCACATGGCTTGAAAAATGAGCCAAAACCAGCAGAAGTTGGGATCCCCTCCCCATAGGGATGGGTTGGCACCGCAGGGGACAGCTTCGCCCCCAGCTGTGTCCCCCCTTTCAGCTCCCCAGCCACCTCCGGTCACCTTGGAAAGCAAAAAGCTGATGAACAACCTCCCGTTCCCATTTTAGAGCCTGGAGTCGGCACTGAAGGATCTCAAGATCAAATGAAGGAGCCATCTGGGAAGGGCATCCCGGCTGCCAGCCTGCTCCTGCCGCGCCTGCCTGCTTTGCCCCGCGAGCCCCCGCGCCCCGCGAGCTGGCCACGATGCCACCGGCACGCATCCCTGGCTGCCAGCCAGCCCCGGCGGCTGCTCTCAGACAAGAGAAAAATGATTTTCTTTTTTACTATTTTTGTTACCATCCTACCTGATGCTGGTCATACATAGCTTGAAAGAAATAAAAAATAAAGTAAGGAATTTCCTGTATAAATCCAATGATATTTTCTTAAACAAGCTGAATGTGAACATGCGTGTGGCTAGAGCACTTGACAGTTGCTGTGCCGCATTCTCCTTTCTGGCCCCAGCTCTGGAGATGAATCAGGACAACGGGGAAAAGGGGAATGTCGCCTCCCTGTTCCCTGCTTCTGCACAATTTCAAAACATTGGTATTAGAGAGAAGGTAGGGGAGAGGACAGAGGTGGCAAGTGAGTGCGGGCTTCCCCCATTGCTCCCAGCACCTGTCTCCTCCTGGACACCAGTCAAGTGCCACCAGGTGTGGGATTTCACATCCTGGGAGCCAGCTCAGAAACCTTGGGCTGCCAAACCAATCCTGCCCCTTCCCAGCCCATCATCGCAGCCTGCCAGGCAAATTTTATCGGAGCACCCCCAACTTCCCCCTTCCTCATCTCTAGCTCGGGGTACGCGCAGTCCCACCTCACAGCCAGACTGGAAGGACAAAGCTGCTCCCAGGAGTACCGAGGAGCCTTTGAAGAAGTTGTAAGAAAGTGGATAAACCCTGCTGTTTCAGAGCAGGGTTGAATTGCATGTGGTAAACAGGGGCAGGGTCACACATCTCACAGAGGGTATGAAATTGCGATGAAGTGGTTGCTAAAGGCTTTGGCAAAGGCAGAAGAACCAGCACCTGGTGTGTCAGGGCAAGCGAGACGCCCTGCCGCTCCTTCAGTGCCGCTGTGCCTTAAACGGCGCGTCTCTGCAAGGGGAAATCCTGCATTTATCACCGACGGAGAAGGAACCTGTGCAGCGCAACACGGTTGGTTACTCCTCCTGGGATCGGACTTTGCTGCAACAGCTCGGGCTAAACCCTGTTCCTGGGGCGCCCCTTGACGCAGAGCAGCCCTCACGCTGACCTCGGCCCGGGAGGGGAGGGCTGGCTGGCGGAGAGGGACGGTGACATTTGGGTTCTGGTCCAGCCGTTAGTTAGTGGGAGGTGCGTTCTGCTGGGAAAAAGATTTTTCCACCCATTTCTGTGTGTTCACCCCATGTGAACAAGCCCCATCTCTCCCCCTCACCACCTGTGGCTTCTACCCTGTCCCGTCCCAGGCATCAGCCTGCTGCCTCCCACCACCCTGCTGCCTCCACCTCCTGAACCTGTGCCAGCCCTGCCCCCACCATCAGTTCTTCCCTCTCGCAGCTGACAGCAGGGCACCTCTCCTGGTACCACGCATCTGTCATAGCTCCCTGAAGGTATTTCCTGTCTCAAATCATGCCTCGGGGCACAAAAGTTCCTGCGGGAACAGCTGTAGGGCCTGCACCTGTGCCCCCACGCAGAGACGACCCAGCATTCCCACACCAGGAAAGCAAATTCCCCCCAGTGCGGTCTGAGCAGGCAACTCAACAGTGACATTCCCTGTAGGACATCCCTCTGTCACACCCTCATGCCCAAGTCCCTGCAGCCAGGCATGGACAGGATGACACAGAACAAATCACATTTGTCATCCTGCGTGTCTACAGCTGTCACCTCTGCTGGTGACCGCGAGAGTGCTCTCATCTCAGCGCTGGGGCTGAATCTCCTCCAGCCTTTGGCGAGTGAATCTGGGAAGCGCTGGTGTCGCTGGCACAGGCTGCCTGGACCTCCTGGGGTGCAGCGGGTTAGAGCACCTCCTGCTCCAGCAGCCCTACACCAAGAGACAGGACATCTGACAGGGTGACAGCTTGGGGACTGGCCCCCTGACAAGGACAGACTGCAGCCTGAGGGTAACTCTTCTCCACTGTGGTAACCAGATTGTGCAGGGGGGAGTGGGGGTGGGGGGGGTGGGGGGGTGTAGAGACAGCGGGAAAAGCTTTTTGCCTTCAGGCTGCATCTGCTGATGGCGCTGCTGAACCTCGAGCCACATTCCACACCACAAACAACACAGAAACGGCAAAGCAGCCAATGCAGAAGTCACCACAGCATCAGATCGCTACAGCACCTGGCACCTCAGCAGCAGCCTGTACACTCGTGTTCATTTACACACATACACCAGGCGATGACAGAGCAGATATGATAACTTACATTTTAATCAGCCAAATATACAAGTTCTGTTGTTGTTGTTTTTTAAACTTTATGAAGTTTTTTTATCCATCTGGGTCTGATACAATTAATGTTGTTGTTTGTTTCCTTTAAATAAAGGATGATGTGGTTAAAAACTGGCACTATCCCTAATAAGGAGAAGGAAAAAAAATAAAAATGAAGAGGAGGGAAAAGGGGAGACTGGCTGCAAGAAAGGAGGGATGAAACTGGGAAGGAACGGCACTCCAGATGTCCATGAAGTCAGGCTCCCAGCTTATACTGCAACACCCTGCAGCAAAATTTGATGGGCCATTCGCCCAAAAGGATTCTGCAGATACATTATCTTTTGGGCTTTCACTAGCAAGTCAAAGTTCCCCACCCCATGCCCCACCCCATAATGACCCCACAATCTATTTTCTTGCAATCTAATATTTGAAGCATCTCCCCTCCCGCACAGCTCCCTCCCACCCTGCCCCCTGTCTATGAGTTCTTAACCCTAAAAACAGCAAAAACATTCAGGTTTCCAAACTGTTACAGAGAATTGCTGTTCAGCACAGTTCTGCACCAAAGATAGCAGCTGCCCCTAACCCCAAATGGAAATCTGTGCCAGGATGAGGACAAACATTGTCAGTGTCTCTTGGAGGTGAAAGTGACTTCGATGCCTCAGTACACCCTACGTGGCATCAATGGTATGCAACACGACAGAGTTCCTGGCAGGCACCAGGCACAGTTCCCTGGCGTTTCCTCCTCTTGCATGTCCTGTGCTTACTTGTTAAGGGATAGAGACTGCAGTCTTTTACCTGCCATGGCCGCTTCGTCTTTTGCTGGGGGAGGAAAAACAACAGAGGTTTCACCACTTCACAGCGCACGCCAGGGAGTGGGGGTGGCTTGACAGCCCCCGAGACCAAAACCCCATGAGTCATGTACAGTGAGGCAACGGGAAAATATCCAACCCTCCCCGCTAATCCATGGTAGAAACCCTCCAGAGTCAAGAGAAGCAGCCCCCCTTGCACGTTCCCTCTGTCCTTGGCCTCTCTCTTCAGCCGTCCACACATCACCCTGCTGCTGATGCTCAAATTTCTCTGTGGAAGCTACTGAGAAGCCATGCTCATCAGAATTCCCATTCACACCGATCAGAGCTGAAGAGAAAGTCCAGGCAGGGGAGGAGTGCCGCAGACTCCCTGGGCAGTTTGGATCCCCAGCATGCAAAGCAGAAAAATCACATCCAGCACACGGAACCCGCCAAACCCCCAAACTGGAGCAAGCATTGCCTGGGAGGCTGAGGACAATATGGATGTCAAGGGCAACTCCCTTCCCTCTTGCCCTGCTCCCTGTTCAGATGTTCTAGAGCTTTATAAGAAAGAAACAGCCGATTCTGGTTTTGATGAGAGTTGTGAAGACAGCAACACCACACAGTCACAGGAGATGAGGGATTACTATGTATGATATGAGAAATCATGCCTCTTGGCAGTGCAGCCACCACAAAAAGAAGAGGATATGATTAATTACTCTCTAACCTTTTCTTTCTTCTTCTTTCTTTCTGGCAGCTTCTTCCCTTTGCTTCCGAATGATGGCTAGTCGGGCGAGATCTGCCTTCGCTTGTTCTGTTTTACCAGCTAGGTGCATTTTCATGTATCTTTCTTTTGCCTTTTGTTTCTCTATTTCCTCTCTGTTTGAGTGAAACACACCAGTCACCAGAACATCACATAAACACGCAGGCAGAGGCAGTGAGGGAGACTTTCTGACTGGGAAGGGAGTGAGGACAGAGATGGACTGCCCACAGAGACTGGGGGCCCTGTCACCAGTTTTCAAAGCAGTTTTTATCTATTGCAGGGTTTGAACAGGAACGATGACAGAGAGTATTTCTGCTTTCGTACAGCTAAATACAGACACTGACACACAATGAGGTCACATGAATTAGCCCCAGACTGCACAGCACCATTACATGTTTTTCCCAGCCTTACCCTCAAAGGTGTACTTCTGCTGAAGCAATCTATCCCAAATAAGCAAGCTTAAATCTTTCACTCTGAAACTCTCCATTGCTAAATGGAACTAGAAGACTAAACTTTCGTTCTCATCTGATTCAGCTTCTCAGACAACTCACCACGATGCCTGGAATCTGGGAACAGCTACCTGTCACTAGGGCACCTTCTGTAGCAAGATTAAAGCGACCTCTGGTTAATGGATTTCAGTTACGTCTGGGTTTTGGCATAAAACTTCAGGGAAGGAATGGCCTAAATCCGCCTCTCAGCAAACTTCACTCCCTTAAGTGCACCTGGCCAAGCTGCCTGGCTCCAGGATGGCCACAGCTGCTCCCAGAGGGCAGACAGTTTCTGTAGTTTGTAAGGAAAAGACATTTTGAACCATGGTGAGTCCTGCTCGACAGTCTGTTGCTGCTCAGTGTCTGCATTAGACAGCAACACATTTAAAGGGCTTCCCTGAAACACCAACGCATACGCAGCAGGGAAACACCTCCCCGTGTTAAGCTGCTGCCACCAGCAAGGACGCAATTCCAAGAATGCACTAGCTCCTGCCAAGGCAGCAGGAAAGACTCACCGCTCTCGTCGTGAGAGTTCCTTAGGTCCATCCAGGTCCAGCTGAGTTACTTTTTTGGTTGTCTGAATTACACGATTGGGATTCTCTATGTCTATCAACCCTTCCACTCCTTTGCGCTTTTGCTAAGGTTCAAGAACGAGAAGGTTAGGAAGCTTTCTCGTACCCAGCACTCTGTTGCACCAGAGCTCATTAAATACACTGCAACACACCCCAAAAGCAGAATTCAAGATGTTTTTACTACCAGACAGCAAAACCATATATGAACCAAGATTTATACTGCCAGGCATCTTCAGCCTTTTCTGAAATCTTCTTGCCTTTGCGTCTCACTTGTAAAATTACACAAGTTTTCATTCTGAGGACAAAATGCTGTCAAGTAGGTTTTTTTGCTTCTAAAAATAGTTATTCCATAAAAAAATTACTATAGGTAGCTCTCAAAGAGAACTTGGAGTCAAGAGTGTGCATGTCTCTCCTGCCCCAAGAATGTGGGTGGTGCAAATGCATTAAGTGACTTGAGAATGACAGTACCTGATAATCATCATCATCTTCATCACTCTCATCTGAATCTAAAGACTTCTTCTCCTTTTTGGGGTCCCCTGTTGCTCCTTCGCCTCCTTCCTCTTGCTCCTCTTCTTCCTACAAAATCACAGGAAATTAAGAGAAAAATGTATGTCAATAAAAATCCCAAATCCAACAGTGACTCTTAAATGAGATCGTTTTGGAGGGATTAGAGACAGCTCCAAGAGCACTGGTGCTCCTCATGTGGCCCATGTGACACCAAGGGTGCCTGGCTGTTACAAAACAAGAGCTCATTCTCAACATGTCAGTGCACACCACCTGCCCCAGCAGACCACCTTTAAACAACTCTGCTGTTCTCTCTGTGTAACAGACCAGGAAATCAATTGTAAAAGCCAGAACTGGCACTTTACTTTCCCCAAATGAAAGATCTCCAGGAGACAATCTGGCCCAGGTTTCCAGTGCATAATATCTCAGGGACCGGAAACCACACAGATGTAGTGTAGAGCTGGATCCCATCCTAGATCTAGATAAAAAAAAAAAAAATCCTAGAGAAGCTCAAAGTGACAACCATCAACCAGAACATTATTATCCAAGAAAATACAGCCTATTTTTAACACTGCTTTTACTAGTCAGAAACCTAGCAATTAATTTGTAAATCATTAGACGATAAGAACAACCAACATGGGTGTGAATAGCCACGTATCTACCACCGCCAGATATCCCTCATCCTAGCAACTGGCTGCGCTATGGGCAGTAAGAGGGGTAATTTTGTTAATTATTTTTTTTTAAGCTCTCCCTAACAAATCAGTGTTAGATCTAACCATCGCTATGTGGTATGAATTAAGACCAAAACAAAGAATTCCTTCTCAAAGAGCAGTTCTCTGGTTTGTTTTGAAACAAGACATCAAGTGGGGTCCTACTTGTCCTGTGTCCTGTTCCATTTCCAGTTAGCATTTTTATTAACAACTCGGAAGTAGAGAACACTCATAAAGTTTGTGAATGACATCACACTGGCAGGAGTTGGAATCATTCTGGAAAACAGGATCAGACCCATAAGTGGTTTCAGAATTTGGAAAGATGGCATGAAATCAAGAAGGTGGAATCAGAAAACAAAACCAGAGGAGTTATACTTTGGAAGAAGAAATCCAACACAAAGTTGGAATATATGGCGAAGCAGCAAACCACACAATCATCTTGAGTTGCAGCTGGTCAAAACATTAAAAAGGAGTCAACAATATGGCTCATAACTGCTTGAAAGAGTAATCTTCTTCTCGAGGTATTCATCAGTATTTCCTACAAGGGGTATAATTATCCTACTGTAGTCAGTGCTGAGGCTTCAGCTGGAATAGTGTATTTTGGCTTAGGCAGCACTTCCAGAAAGTCACAGAAAAGCAGCAGTGAGAGTGTCATCGTAGCTGTGATGATCTGGAAATACAAGACAGCAAGTACTGCAAAAAGTATCCACGCCTCTCATAACACCAGTCAGGTAGATGTGGAAGTGGGGGCAGCTGTTACAGTCCTATGTTGGGACGTAGAAACACACCCAAAAAAGGAGTCATGCCAGAAAACTGTTCTCTCTCCTACAAGTCAGAGGAAAACAAGAAAATCATGCGTACAGGAAAGAGTCAAGAGTTTGGTCTTTTAAATCTAGAAGAGAAAGAAGGCAAATACAATAATTTCAATATGCAATAAGATGTCAAGATGTGAGCCCTTTTTCTCCATAGCCAATCTGCAGAGCACAGACAGAAAAATCAGCTGACACTGGAGACCAGAATGATGACATATGGGGGGAACACATGCCTAGAGCTGCTGTGTGATCATCCTCCCTACCTTTAACCTTCAAATTGTGAACTGGATGGTCTACCTGGCCTCACTTTTGTGAGGCACCAGACTGGATGACACCATGCAGTCTCCCCAGGCAGAGATATTCAGAATTCATACTGTGATCACTGACAGAAAAATCTCCAACACTTGACTAAGCTGCCATTTCTCATGAACTGCAAGATAAGCATGCTGTCCAGGCCAGGACTTCTGACAGTAAGCATGTAACACAGGCAAAACACATACCCTTGCCTTTTGCTTTTCTGCTTGGAGCTGGGCATCAATCTCTTCAGGACTTGTGTACTGTCTTGCTCGGCCTTTGTGGCCTCCTTTTCTACCTGTACAAAAAAAATAAATTAATAAATGCTTTAGGGGTAAGCTTCCAGAAAGGTGTACTCCTCCTGCAGCACTCTCTGGATTTTCAGTGCAGACAGGATAAACCAAAACAGCTTCTCTGACAGAATCTAAACAACAACAACAATGAAAAAGACACCCTGAACCTGCCAGCCTCCATAAAACACTCCAAGATTTTTGGGTAAATTGCACAGAGATTTGGGATTATTGATCTAGAGAAAGATACTCAGAGAATTGGTTCCTTCTTTCCCCTTGGGCTGTGTTTGGAGACACCAGAACTGAATGCAGCCTATCAGCTGTACAGCGTTCTCCTAATCAAGCACAGGCCCGTCTTACAGAGCGAGCCAGAAAAATCCTCCCTGAAGGGGATACCCCTGTCCCTCAACCATCACAGAGCCGCGATGCCAGTTACGTGGCAACAAGCTTCCAAGTGTCCCCACAGCTCTTGGTGACGCCACCCTTCCTTGCCCACTCACGCCTGTGCTTGTGGCCTCTCTGATTCACTTCCCGGACTGGCAAGGGCTGCTCAGCCCCACAGCCACGCTCTGTGCTTCCTGCACGGGAGGAATCACAGTGTGTTCCTGCGGCTGCCACGGTTACAACCAACTCTCTGACAAGCTTGCCTCCTTAACCCCTCCCTTATACTAAGGCTGTGCCAAGAGAAAGTAGGCAGCTAATTGGACAAAAGCTTTGGGAATTATAATGAGAGCTGAAAGACTACGAAAAGGAGCCTCCATGTTCCACTGCTTTATAAGGAAAAATAAAAACAAGCTCTAGGAAGCAGGAAGAGGAGAGAGTCAGCTTAGCTGGCTGGGCTGCCCGGCTAAGATGGGCTCTCAAGTTTAGAATTCTGTTTATTAACGAATTGCTGAACCCATTAATGCTTCCTGCAAGTGACTGCTCTGTTTATGTTCTTACAGCTCCAAGAACTGCTGGGAAGCAAGCTGAACAGAGCTGACTCCAGCCTTGAGCCAGGGAGCTCAGGGTACAAATGGTCCACGAGATTAGCAAAAAGCAAACAGCTTAGGCAAGGGAGCTCTCTGCTACTGCAGGAGTCTTTGAAGTCCGAGGGAAGGAGCAGGAAATCCTTGCTCGCTCTCACCTTCCCTGCTTCACCTGCCGAGGACAACGGAAACCTTATGGTGGCCGGGAGGGCTGATGGGAATTGTCCTTTCTTCCTCAGGAGAGGAAGGCAGGAGGCACAGGAGGGACCCGCCACTGCTGAACCGATGTGCCACAGCCGTGGCCAGCTGCACTGTCAGACTCAGAAGGACAGGGAGCACCAGCGCAGGCAGCCTCTGTGCACTGCAAGCTTTAGAAATTTAACATTTTCTGACCAGCCCTCTGCTCAGCATAAACAAATTCTCACACGTTTTAGCTCAGTAAAAGCTGAGCTGTGGAATAAATTATCTCAAAAGCCTCACTGCAAAGCCTTACAGAGACTCCTGAGATGTTTTTCCTCGCATGAAATGGGGAAGCGCAGAGCCCAGACTCTTCCCTCAGAACTCAGCTGTGGAACGTTGTGGACACTCAAACCATAAGTGCAACCAAAAGCTTTGCTGCACCCAAAGGCGTGTGTCTCCTGTTCCCAACTATCCCACACGGTAACACTGACACCCTCTGGGAACAAGATCTGCCAAGGGAGCACTCCAGCCCAGGAGACTTTATCCCACTGCCCAGCAAATGACATCACTCTAAATGGAACAACAGCAATATCTTTGACACTACGTAACACCAAGAAAACTGAACTCAACCAAGCTCAGCCCGTGCCAGGCAGTCGTGTCCAGCTAGGCTCAGAATTTCACACTGGGCTCAGAACTCAAGAACACAAAAGCCTTATTACTGCAAATAAAACAACAGTAATAAAGGGAGGGAAACAACTAATGAGAAATTATCTTACATTAAACACCTAAAAAGCAGCAAATAGAAGAGTGAATCAAATCTCATTTGTATTCAAGCCTGCACGGGGAGAAGACCCCTTTGAGTGGGAGCAGCAGTGCCACCACCTCAGCGGCTGGAGAGACTGTGGGGAGCTCAGCAAGGTGCAGGGACAGGGCTCTGCTCTTCGCAGAGACATCAAACCGCACGCTGGACAAGCAAAGTGCTGGTTCTACATCTGCCACTGACCTACCACATCATGCTGCACAACTCAGCTCTGCTCTGTGCCTCAGTTTCCCCATCTGTAAAACAGGGATAATGATTTTTACCCTCCTCTGTGAAGCACTTTAAAAACATAATCACCTACAGATTTCACCTGCAGTAAAGACCACTGGCACCTAAGGCAGGCGCACTCAAATACATTTGTCTTCAGCTTTAAACAGCATAATTAAGGAACTTAAAAGAGAATGGAAGAATATTTAAGGAAATACCTTTTTTACGATCAAAGTATTAAAAAAAAAATGAAGTAATCAGAAATAATTTATTACTGACCGATTAACACCCCTCCCCCCATTTTATATTAAACAGTGACTACAAAAATTCACTCTTATATTGTAACTCCTACTGACTCGGGGGTGGGGAGGCAAGCGAAGCTCCCTCTTTTCTCAAGAAGCAAAAGGTTTGAAACAAACATTTAAAACTGTATGATGAAATGTAGAGCAGGAAACCCTGAATTATGGGGCATTTAAACATGGTAACCAGGGTTATAACCCACCACAGTTCTTTGCCTTCATAAAAAACAGGCGAAAGCTTCAGCCCTGTCTACTAATATTGTGCAAATGGACACAAAATAAAGCGCTTAAAGAAAATCTAAATAGGGAAGCAGATTTAGTCCTAAACCTTGGGAAATGCTGATGAAATAAATTGGAGCAAACTACAGGGAAGATGAATGATGAGGGCTGGTTTACATTAATGTATATGACTGGGGTTTCACAGAGCCAATTATGCAGATGGTGCATCTGGAGAAGGTTCTGGGTGGATCCAGCTCCGCCGTGACAGCCTGTCAGTCCCTCATTACTTCTCCTTAATCACAGAAGCAAGTCAGTACCCGCTCCGTAATGCCCAGATGCGGAGGTGCTGGAGCCCCATGAAAGCAGCTACGTTTGGAGCCCCTGACCCGAAGACCCCCCCACCCCCCCCCCCCCCCGCCCCTCTGGGCCGGACCCTCGCACTCCCCTATGCAGCCCCTCAGGCCTCCACCGCTGACCCACCGGGAGGGGATGGTCGTTAGGCACCACACAGAGCCTGTGTCTCCCGGGGTGCCCCCCGGGACCCCCGTGTAGCTGCAAACTCCCCTCCCCGGGCGTCCGTGTGCCCCCAGTTCTGCCCCGGGGGAACCGGCTGCGGCTCCCAGCCCGGCGGGGAGCACATGGGGCCCAGCCCGCTCCCGGCCCCACGGGGGCGTCCGGCACCGCGCATCCTCTGGGACTCCTGCGATCCCATGGCGCTTGCTGGGGGGCACAGAACTGGACCCCCTGCTCTGTGAGAGACGGGACAAGCTACCATGTTTTCGGGGGGCGGGGAGCGAACCGCCCACCCCCCCTCGAAGCCCTCCAGAAGCGGGCTGGGGGAAGAAACCGAGACCACCCCAGAGGCCATCCACAGCCGTAGGAGGGGTGAGGGGGACTCCCCTCTCCCAAGACCCTCCGCAGCCGGTAAGGGGAAAAGGAGACCTCCCCGCCACCACGCTTCCCCAAGGCGGGGGAGAGAGGGAAAGAGACCTCCCCTCAGACCCGGGGACGGGGAACGAACCCTGTGTCCGTCCGTGTCCCCCCCCCCCCAGCCCACACCGGGGGGCAGGAGGAACCCTGCCCGCCCTGAGCCTCCACAGCCGGAGCCTCCCCCCACGCCTCTCCCCTCCTCCCTGGGGCTGAGGGGCCTCCCTCGCCTCAGCCGCCGCCCGTCCCCCTCTCCGCTGCCTCTCATAGGGGCGAATCCCCCCGGCCCGGCCCCCACCTCCTTTCGGCATCGCGGCGGCGATGGCGGCTGCGGCAGCTGCAGCGAGGCCCCCCCCGGCCCCGAGTGGCGACCCGGAAGCGGAAACCGCCCCACCCCCGCGCGCGGCGCGCGGCCCTCGGCGCCCGCCCAGTCCCCACGGCCCGCCAGGCCCCCGCCGCGAGGCTGCCCTCGGCACCGCCTGCGCCCCCGGCACGGCCGCCCCTGCCCCGCCGGCCCCCCCCGCCCCGCCGCGGGCAGCGGGACCGCGTCCCCTCCCGGCGGGCCGCGCTCTCCGCCCTGCCCACGGCCCGGGTGGGGCGCGCACGGCGGGGCCGGTGTCCCTCAGGCAGCGCGGCGGGCTCCCCGGCGGGGCGGGGCTGGGGCAGCGGGAGGCCCCGCGGTGACGGCGGCGGGAGCTGCGCCCCTCAGCAGGTAAGCGGGGTAGCGGGGTCCCCTCGCCCGGCCCGGCCGCTCTCCCGCCACGGCCCGGGCCCCGGGGGCCGCGCTGGGGCTGACGGGGCCGCTTCACCGGGGCCGGGCGGGTGCTGCTGGGGGTTGTTGCTTCAGGGCGGCCCGGAGTGGGGGTGGGGCAGCTGGCGGCTCTTGGCTGAGGAGAAGAAAATGTACTGTGGTGAGGCGGATGCGGCGCGCCCCCCCCCGCGGCCGGGCTGGGCGAGATTTTGTCTCTTTTCACGAGCTCCGTAAAGCTCATTTTCATCATCAGACTGGAAAATGGCAATAGGACACAGAAATCTTAGGAACGATATGCCCAACAACTGTTTTCCCTTCGTTTTTTCTAGTGATTTTTAAGGACTTGGAAGCAGCCGCACGTTTGAGTGCGGGCAGGCGTTCCCGAGGTGATGCCCAAAGTGAAGCGGAGCAGGAAGCCTCCCCCGGACGGGTGGGAGCTGATTGAGCCAACACTGGATGAGCTGGATCAGAAGATGAGAGAAGGTAAGCGGCAGAGCGGGCTGTGACCTGGAAACCAGCTAACCCCTAACTACTTCATGAAGCACAGCTTACCCCGCCAGCAGAGGTTGTCCTTTTCTGTGTCCCTGCCTCGTAGTGGTGCTGCAGACAGGCTGGGCCAGTACTGGCTGCTTTTTTTCTGGGTATACGCTGGTTACAGTGCACAGAGGTTTGGCGTACAGTTGTTTCAGGGCATGCCATGGCTGAGCCACAGCTGAAGCTCGCTGGTGTGTGTGGAGGGACTCATAGTTCTTGTCTGTGCCGTTGCTCTGGTCTGACGAGCCAGGGCAGCCATTAAGTCACCAGCCTTCCCAGTGTGGGTCGTGTCGTCCCCACTGCCGTTCTGTTTTTATTTCCTAAAGGAGCTGTTCCAGGTCAGGTCCTTTCTGTTTGAGTCTTCTTCCATTAAGCTCGGCCTTACCTCTGCAATGTATTAAAAGTTATGAATGTTCTTGGAACAGTTTACTGCACAGTGACTAAGGAGATAAGTTGGCTGTCTGAAACGGTCGGCTGAAACCTAGTGTTTGTGTTCCCTCCCAGCGGAGACTGAGCCTCATGAAGGGAAGAGGAAAGTGGAATCCCTTTGGCCAATCTTCAGGATTCATCACCAGAAAACACGTTACATCTTTGATCTCTTCTATAAAAGAAAAGCTATTAGCAGAGGTGAGGAGCACAAATGCCTTACCCTGGGCAGGGGAAAACAGAACAGAGCAAGATGCCTGCCTGTGGATGAGCCTGAACTGGGGTGTTGGTGGGAAGGATCAGGTTTCTGGGGAGGGAAGATAGAAGGAAAGCTGGCAGCTGCCTGGCTTTAACTGCTAGATATTACAGCTACTAATTCCTGATAGTTACCCAAGAGCTACTTGTGATGGTGTCTATTCCTCTACAGAGCTCTACGAATACTGCATCAAGGAAGGATACGCTGACAAAAACCTGATTGCAAAGTGGAAGAAACAGGGTTATGAGAACCTCTGCTGCCTGCGATGTATCCAGACGCGGGACACCAACTTTGGAACCAACTGCATCTGCAGGGTCCCCAAAAGCAAGCTGGAAGTGGTAAGAGTTTTCAACTTGTTCCTCTGCTTGTCTGGACCCTTGCAGTACTCTAACTTCTCCCAGGTCAGGGACGGCAGGGGAGGTAGTGCTGTTCTTCCTGGTCATTTCCTCTAGTTGTAACATTTCTGTCTTTGCTGGTGGAGTTGGTATCCTGTTGGTTCTAAAGGTACTGTCAGCTTTGGCATGCAGTTGTTTAAAAGTTTTTAGAAGTATGGGAAACAACAAAACTAGCCAGTAGAAACCATTCCCACCCAGATCCATTCCCTGCCTGGAGGCGTGGGCCTGCTGGTCTTGTTTGCTCATGTAGCTTGGCTGAAATACCCTCCTGATGTTCTTTCTTCCAGGGGAGAATCATTGAATGCACTCACTGCGGATGCAGAGGCTGTTCTGGGTGAAGCCTTTAGCCATAAGACTACTTTTTGAACTCTGAGGGGTATCATCCTACATAATGGACTATTAGTGCAGTTACAGCCACCTTCTGTGTGATTGGGTATTTCTGTAATGCAATTAAAACAGCAACACGTTTATCTGGATCATACAATGGTGGTTGTTTCTGAGTTGGGTTTGTGTAGTCGTTTATTTTGAAATAAAGCCTGCCTTCCTGAGAGAGTGCTGTGATCTGGCAAAACATTTCTACGCCCTTCTTCTGCTGGACGTGTTCTGGTTTGTTTGTTTGAAGGCTGCTACGTGAGGTGTTCTAAAACTGGGTTGCTTTTTTAAACCACCTCTTAGGCCTCTTTCTCAATTAACTGTATTTAAAAGGCTGTGTGGAAAGGAAATAATACAGTTCTCAAACATCTGCTCTGATTCAAGCTCTCCCCTGATCTTGTGTAGAAGGAAGCTAAATGTCACTGGAGCTCTCTAAGGTTTGTAGCCTGGAATTAGTGCATAGATCTGTACAGACTGCTGGCATTCCTGAAGAGACTTCTAGGTTGCACCTTAAGTGCCCAGATAGCCACAGAACACAGGAAAGAGGCAAAACTAGCACCGAGCTAAACCACCGTTAAATCTGATTTTGCTTCTTCCTTGTTTAGCACAGGTTTTGTTAAACTACAGCCTGTCTAATCCTCTGCAATTTAAGGAAATTCACTGGAAAATGTATTTGCTTCTTAAAATAATGGACAAGTATTTTATTACGTAGTTAGCCCAAGAACTGGGGTTCATGGAAATATGAAGCAGCCTTACTATGAGACAGTTTAAAGGAGTGAGTTCCAAGTTCTTCCAGCACAAGGAAGATGCAGGACTTCAGCATCCTGCTCACCGCTACTTCTGCCCTGACTGCTCCTGCGCAGCCTCTTCCTTATTGTCATCTACCGCATGTTTCACTGTTCTGTATTTTTCCCAGGGGTGGGGGGTCTCCTCTCCTGCCATTACTTTTAACCACCGATAGTAGTAGCCGCGGAAGCCATCAATTTTCTCCAGGTACGGGTTCTTTGACTTATACTGCAAACAGAAACCCAACAAAACAAGTTCCTATTAGAAGAGAGCTCACTTCAGCACCAGCATGCAATAGCTACAAGCTGCTACTAAAGGAACAGTTACTAAGTAACTGTCAGCCAGATCAGACAAACCCAAAGGAAAAAGACTTAGGCAGACATCTAATTTGTGCTGCCTTGTTGGTGTCCTTCGTGCTGCCTTTGCACTTTGACTCGTCATGGCTACTTACCCGATCAAATTTGGGAGGGTACTGTGCTGCGAACTCCAGCTGGCGTATGATAACTTCATTGGGAGGCACCTGGTTATTCCTCATGTCTCGCAGGATCTCAGTGAGGTAACTGTAATCCAGCTGTCTCACAGCAGCAGCAATGAGGGTGCTGTAGATAAACTTGTTGGGAGTTATTCCAGACCTCTGGAAACAACAAACGCTACGGTTAAACTTGTTTATCTGCTGACTAGTGCAGGACTCCTGGAAGGAAAAGGCACACAGGTGCTTCTTACACAAGGAGTACAGCTCTCACTCTGGGACCCATGTAGCAGCTTCTACAATGCCAGCACAGCCCTCCCCACAAGCCCTCTGCTGTCCCAGCACAGGTATAGGACAGACCACCTGAGCTGGCTCTAGCTACTCTGGAGTTGCTTGGTTTTGGAGTGAGAACAAAAGCCGTCGCCACAGACACCTCAGCAGGTCTTTTTAAAAGCATTAACACTTCCCTTCACCTCTTCCTGCAGCTCGAACCCCAAGCAGCAGAGGCTTTTTTGATTACCTTCAAATCTGAGAGTAACTGCAATCCATCCTTCTCTCTGTTACAAGCAATTGCCAAGTTACAAAACGTCTGGAGGTTAGGCGATAGTCCCCTCTTCACTAGAGCTGGCAGCATGCTCTGCAAGATAAAAGTGTTGACATCAGTTTCCAAGAAGTCATGCTGTAGCTTTCCAGACAGAGCTGAACACGCTCGAACAGAATCCAGGAACACTGAGGAAATTAAACCAGCACCGGTTTGTGGAAAACAGTGTGAGACAGAAACAGGTGTCACAGTTAACACAGGAGGATGTGACAGGCTCGTTCTGGGTTTTTTTTCTCACCTTTGCTCCTTCCAGGTCTCCCTGTTTACTTTTCTTCCTTATTAAAGTGTTAAAGAAGGTCACATCTACTTTCACTTTATGTTCATCTAGGAGTGCCAGCAAAGAGGACTCTGAGGGGCTTTGGGGTTCTGCCAGCTCAGCCAGTAATGTAAACGTTTTAATGTTGGGTTCTGCATTGTCCTCTTTCATTTTACTCAAGAAGCCTTCCACGTCCCCCATCAAAGCCAGTCTATCAGACGGTGTGGCCACTGTCCCCAAGGAAACCACGGCTGCATCAGGCATCCTGGAATCCAGCAAGTTGGGCAGGTTGCAGAAATGCAGCTTCTGGCTGAGGTGTTCTTGTTGCTGCTCCACCTTGTTCTGGCCTCTCCTCATCAGCGCTCCACTTGTGCTGTGAGCTATGCTGGGGCTGTTGAGAGCAGCTGGTTCTGTTTCAGCCTGATTTACATCTTTATTTTGGTGCTGGATCAGTTCTTCACGCTGCACCGAACTCTCCTGAAATAACTGCTTTTCCATAGCTTCCACATCCAGCTGGACAGCAGCTGCACTCTCTGATCCCTTCTTCCTCTGACTCTTTACCTTTTCCTTCTGTCTGCCGGGTGCAAGCCTTTGCTGAGAGGAGTTCTCGTTGGTGGGTCTGAGCAGGAGTTCAGAAGCCACGACTGGATCGCCTATTCCACAGTCTCTCGCAGCACGTAGCATCAAATTGTAAGTGTGGCTGTCAGCCTTTATTCCAAGTTTAGTCATTTGTTTCCAGACCTGAAGAGGGGAAGACAAACATCAGATGTACGTGATGCTAAATAAGAGGAGCATTTGATTGTCAGCATATCTGTTAATGTATCTGCTTGCAGAAAAGGAGCAAGTTTATAGCATGATGAGGTGAGTGGCCACTGGACAGTAAACAGCCACCTTGAGCTCATACAGTCCTGCAAGATCACCCAGGGTGGTTTACCAGTGTACAAGACATCCTGATGGAAGTCTAGTTTACAGAACTGGGCCTAGGAGGAGCTGACCTCCTCCTATTTCATCAGCTCTAAGCAACCTGCTGCCTTCTCTACGTTCAAGTGCCAAGTTAAAATACAGAGGCACTTTTTCCTCCCCACTTAGAAGATGAAGACAAACCTGCAGGGCATATCGGAAGCCATTTTCACTGTCCTTTATGCAGCTCATGAGAAGGAAGCTGAAGGTCTCGGCTGTGAGAACATGGCCCTTATGCACAATTTCCTGAAAGAGCAGAGAGCGCATTAAACTCCTCAGTTACCCTAACAGTCTGTGGCAGCTGGCTGTGAAGCTCAAATACCACTGATGTCTTCTAGGGATATAGCAGCAGCAAATCACAGGGTGAACTCCCAGGGCTGTGAGCAGAACGATCGCTCCAGGAGAAAGAGCGTCCTGAAATGCTGACACAGATCCTAGCTACTCCCTGATGGGAGCTACAGGGAATCAGGGGGGCAGGAACAGCAATCCTTTTAGCTATTCCCATACTGGCCCTTCTGAAAAAAGCTGCTGTAAGAGCTCTAAAAGGAGACAGGTATCAATGTACAGATCTTCAAAATAAAGAGCGGAGACAGACACAGTAACTGCAAACTCCACAAAAACTGTTCGTTAAGTCTCTGTCACACCCGACCAGTTTTAAAGCCAACCTCAGCAGCTGCCTCCTTTTATGTACTTCAGCTTAATGTTTGGTACATACCAAGTCAATTTAATTGTATGAGACCAAGGATCAATGAAACATAAACACATGACCTGTAATTACCTCTCCTGAAAATGCAAAAGTTCATGCAATATGGCAGCTTCCAGGAGCTTTCACCAGAGCAGGCTACACAACATGAGAACAGTCATTTATTTACCTTCAGTACATCAAAGCACATCCTGAGATCCGAGCAGAGGGCACAGACCTTCAGCAGCGCATGGTAGGTGATCAGGTTCAGCTCTTCATTTTTGCTCTTTAGCTGCTGCCGTAATTTGAGAGCGCTCTGCAGGCCCGAGTCCTTCCACGGCGACTCAGCACAGGCATTGAACAGGGCTGTATAAGTGGCCTCCGTGGGAGTTAAGCCTCGTTTTTTCATCTAAGGGAAGAGAAGAAGAATTTGAACTGGCTTTTTAGGAAAGGATGTCTAGAATTTCTTCACTTGTTATTAAAAGTTTCAGGCTAAGAAGGTGCAAACACTAACTCAGAGGCATTTTGGAAACAAAGTAACATGAAACAGTTTTAACTTAAAAAAGGTAAAGGTGGTTTGAGAAAGGAGACAAGGTGAACCTACATCATTGTAGAGCCTGAATGCCTTTTTCACGTAGCCAACCCTGCCACAGCCGCCAATTAGAACAGTGTAATTGCTTTCTTCCGGCTGCACACGCTCCTCCTTCAGCATCTGCACCTCAAACAGCTCCAGAGCCTCCGCCAGCTAGAGGGAAGAGGAGAATCCACGATGAGGCAGCAAGAGAATCGGTTACAATGGACATTATTTGCAGCTGTGGGCAGACTGTGGTAGAAGTCCTACAGAGCATGGGATTCCTCATGGATTAATTTTACTACTTTCTATAAAGATACTAAGCAATAGGATAACACAGATGGGATGCAGTTGCACAGTTGCAGCTGTCATCAATGCTATTAAAAACCAAATAAGCGAAGAGCTGGGAACACACCTTGTCATCTCTGATGAGGGCCTTGCATCTCAGGAAGTACCAGTACGGGGTGTTCTTCGGACCGCATCGAGGTTTTCTTCCCGGTTCTTCCTCTCCCTCCTCTTGCAGCTTTAAATTCTGGAAGCGCGATGTGGTTTTGTGATAATATTTTCTAGAAGAAAATTTATTAGACAGCGTCCCGAACTCCACGCCTTCATCATCATCATCATCCTCCTCCTCCTCCTCGCCGCCCGCTCCAGCGCAGCTGCCAGCACCGCTCTCTCCCGGCTCGCTCCCGGGCAGCCTGTAGGACGCCCGTGACGAGCTGAACGGTCTCCAGCCCGGCAGCGGCCCCTGCCTCGGGGGCCGGAGCAGCCGCGGCGCCGGCCCGGACCGCTCGGAGCCGCCCTCGGAGGCTGCCCCCCACCCCCACGGGACAGCGGTGGGGGCCCAGCGCCCCCGCAGGAGGCCGAGGAGCCGCACCGCCCTCATGGCGTGCCCGCGGCCACCGGGAGGGCCTGGGCCTGGGCCCGGCCCCGGGCCCACTCCACTCCCCTCCGCCGCGGCGCCGGCGCGGGCGGAAGGGGCGGGGCCGGCGCGCCCTGATTGGCGGAGGCGCGCGCGCTGCCCGCCGGGCGCTGGGGTCAGGGGTGGCTCCCGGCATTCCGCGGGCGGGCGGCGCGGGGCGGCCAGGAGCGGCCGCCGCCGCCTCCCCTCTCCTCAGGCGCTGCCGGCGCGGAGTGGAGCGGGCCGGGCCGGGCCTGGCCGGGCCCGGCCGCCCGCTGCCTCCACCGCCACCACCATACCTCCCCTCCCTTCCCGCTGCCGCCGCCCCCCAGCCGCCACCATGCAGGAGCTCATCGCCAGCGTGGACCACATCAAGTTCGACCTGGAGGTGGCTGTGGAGCAGCAGCTGGGGGCGCAGCCGCTGCCCTTCCCCGGCATGGACAGTGCGTGCGGGCCGGGCGCTGCGCGGGTCCCTCCTCCCCGGGGGGGTGCGGGGCCGGCCTCTGCTGCGGGGCGGCTGAGACGGCTGCGGGCGATGGGGAGGGTTCCGCGGGTCTGGGCGCCTTGCTCAGGCCTTGGCCTTAGATTCGCGCAGCTGCTGCTTTCCCTGTAGGTTCCTGTCTTAATCCAGGCGTCTTTCTTTTCTGCTTAATGAAAGCAGTAGTTAGTACTTGGGCAGGCTGGGAAATGAAAGCGGAGGTATTATTGTGAATAAGTATCACTTTCCTGCATAGTACCTTTGGTTTTTTTATCATTCCCTTTTCATGGGTGAGGCATTTTGGTGGCAAGGGCACTTTCTCTTTAGGTATGTCCGTGGCCTAGTCTCTAAACTTTTTCCTTCAGTCTAATAGTCTGACACAAGTAGTCTCACAAGATTTTAGTTGCTTTGCTGAAATTTTCTGGCCAGGCTACTAAACTGGTGTTTTAACTCCGTCAGATGTTGTGGTTCCCATTGGTCAGGCTCAGCAAGGGTTAACAAGCTAATGGTTGTTTCAGGCTGTTCTGTTCAAAGAAATATAAGACTGTCATTGCCATCATGTAAATACAGGGTTCATAGACATGATTGACTTTACAGCAGAGGAAAACCTGGTCAGCAAAACCTAAACATGTGAAAAGCAAAACAAGCACTGCCAGATCTCTGCAAGTCCCCCTTGGTGTCCCCCAAGAAGAACAGAGATACCTGTGAGGGCCAGACTTGAGCAGGGAACTTATGTGGGAAAGTAAATTCTCCCAACCAAAATGCTTTTCTTTTGACGTTGAGGAACAGATTGTCTTTCTGGGGAAGGGAATATTTTATAAATTGCCGTGAAACTTCGTTAAAATTAATTATGTTTCTTTGCTCTCCCCACAGAGTCGGGTGCAGCGGTCTGTGAATTTTTTTTAAAAGCGGCCTGTGGAAAAGGCAAGTAATTTTTTAAATACAATTTTACTCGTACTCATAGGGCTGGAGGGAGGAAACTAGATTTTCTAGCACTGTCTACAGTACTCTTCTTTCTTATAAAGATGAGGGGATAACCTAGATAGAGGATAAAAGCGAAGAATGTTGGAATAACTGCAACAATTGTGAAATAGTGGTATTTTTTTAAGAAGCTGGAGGTGAATAAGCAAAGCTGCAGGTAAAGGAAGGCTTGAACTTAGCACACACAGACCTTGCTGTGGATGTGGCTGTATTAGTTGCTGTGGTTCGTGGTTGCTAGGATTAAGAGCTGGAGGCTGTGTTGCTTAGCTTGTTAGAGGGTAACATAAGACTTGTCTTAAACTCCTTGTTTTGCTATTGCCACTAAAGGCTGAATTCACAAGGAGAAAGTGGTGTCTTCTGAAACCTCCCTTGCAAAGGGGAGCAAAGCGTTGCTATTGCCCTGTGCCACCTTGGGCTGCATATTTTAATTGCTCTTTTTCCCTTCTTCTTGCCCCATCCTTCCACAGGAGGCATGTGCCCATTCCGACACATCAGCGGGGAAAAGACAGTTGTTTGCAAACACTGGCTACGAGGACTGTGCAAAAAGGGAGACCAGTGCGAGTTTCTGCACGAGTATGACATGACCAAGATGCCTGAGTGTTACTTCTACTCCAAATTTGGTAAGAGGCATTGTAACTCCTACTTAGTGCTCCTTGCTGGTGTGTGACTGTGGTGAAGAGGATCATGGTACATCCCTCTCATCCGTCTTCAGAGCATTACAGTTTTTCTGTGATGGTGATACTGTTAGATTGTAATTTCTTCAGATGTGCTTAGTTCTTCATCTTATTATCTCCCTAATTTTGTGACTTATTGTAGATGTCCTCTCTCAAGAGCTTGTCCCTTGGGGGAAGAGGGGGGAAGTTCAAGTTTTACTTGGGGTTTTATGCCTTATGTTCTGTTTTTGGTATGAGATGAGTAGGCTGAGCAGTTGGTCGTTGCATGACTTATTTTGGGGAGCTGTTGAGCAGCAGAGGGCATGGGGGTGCAAAACTTTTATGCACTTGCTTTCCAGCTCTGGAGATCTGGACATAATGAGGCAACTTGCTGTCAGAAACTTACAGTCTTGTAGGTTTCCTTGGATTGAGGTTAGTGCGCAATTTGTAGTTTCTCCACGCTTCTGGTGCACTAAATGTTTGGTTTTTGTTATCATGACTGCTCTTTCAGATTTAGTTTTGCATTATTTTTAAAAGCACACATAAGTAATCCAGCCTGGTAGAACTTTACTCAGCAGGAGTGAGTTCTTGGTGTTCTTTATCTAGGTTAAGGCAGGCAGTAAGACTGTTGTGCCTGAACGTATAAATGTTGGGTAACGGCTTTGTGGGAACTACATGATCCAGGTAATGTTTTGAGAGTCATTTGATCTCGAACCTGCACAATTGACTAAGAAGTGTGTTTGCCTTTGGTACAGGGGAATGCAGTAACAAAGAATGTCCGTTCTTGCACATTGACCCGGAGTCTAAGATCAAAGACTGTCCCTGGTATGACAGAGGCTTCTGTAAACATGGTATGTATGTTGCACTGTTGCTGCTTCTGTAGCTATAAATCAAGGGTAGGGTGTTGCTGTTCTTTCTTTGCATGATCTGCCTGTGTACTTGCTATTACTGAGTGCTAGGGTACATATATATAGAATGTGAACTACTGAGCTTTGTGTTGCAGGTCCCCTCTGCAGACATCGGCACACTCGAAGAGTCATTTGTGTGAATTACCTAGTAGGATTCTGTCCAGAGGGGCCTACCTGTAAATTCATGCAGTGAGTATGCTACCAGGCTTGTTCTGTAATCTTGTGTTTGCCTTGTGATCCTGTATATGTCAAAAAAGGGTGCTCCAGTGCTTCCCAATGGCTTTGGAGATTTGGCCAACATTTAGTTGTACCAAATTGAGGATACAGGGCAGGACCTCTTCAGGGAGCTACCACTAAGACTCTGGAGTGGTGATCAGATGCCATCAGTGCAGTGGGATCACGTGGGTTTATATTCCAGGAGACTTCTCAGGTGGAGTGATATACTACATACTGGATTGTCATTTTCATACATGTAATTGCTGAGCATCAAAATGCAAAGAGAAGAAGTGGGGAGGGGGTGGCCTATTTCCTGTAAGCAAAATTTAATTGGCTGATTGTATGTTGTTTGGAGTTACTTGACTGAACTGATGGTAAAATGTTGGCATATGATTTGAGAATCAATTTTCTTGTTTCCATCTAAACCAGCCCTCGATTTGAACTGCCAATGGGAACCACAGAGCAACCACCACTGCCTCAACCGACACAAACACAACAAAAGGTACACAGTTCCCCTGCCTCCCCTACATGCCCACCCTCAGAGCATTTCCCACAGCGCTTTGAAAGAGGGTATCTTGTTTAGCGGTCAAAATTGGACACCTGGGCTCTTGGATCTGGCTTGCTGGAAAGTCTCAGAGAAATACTCATTGAATGAGGGAAAGCCTTACTTATTTTACAACGGGGTGTGATATTCTTTTGTAATTAAGAACTTGGGAGACAAATCCTAATAAAATACAAAGCCCTGTCCCTTCTCTCTCCTGCCAGCCCTCTAATGTTCACCAGCTGATCACAACACACTGCTGCTGCTGTCTTTGTACTGGGACTGTGGTGTCCTGCTTTGTTCTGTTTCTCACCTCGCCTTGGTTAACCTTCTCAGTCATGAGTACTGTCCTCCAGCTCAGAGGCCAGCAGTGGCAGTTCTGTTGTTCGGGGCGCTGCCTGGAGGGGGTGTGTACTATGCAAGAAGTAAGCAGTGAGCAACACTGAGTGCCATTATTGAAAGCCCTACAATTGCTCCACCTTTACATGGAGATCTAGTCACAGAACACTCCCACTTTACAGAGAAGCACATCATACATGGTTGTGCAGCGGTCTGCCAATTTTTTTAATCTGTGTGACATCTCTCAGTGATAGCAATGGTAATTTAGCAGCCTAAACCTACTCTTTAAATCTTCTTTCCAGAGAAAAGCAGGATCGCTGGGCTCTGTAAGCCTCAGTGCTTATCTCTGGTGCTCCAGCTGGTGGAGCACCCACACACAGATTTGGAGGAAAACTGATCATTTGGTATATGGGGTGCTCTTTTCCCTTCCATAACAAATAACAACCATAACGGTCTTTATCCTCGATACTCTTCTAACCAACAGAGGACACCCCAAGTCATTGGAGTCATGCAGTCTCAAAATAACAACACTGGGAACAGAGGACCGCGGCCATTGGAGCAGGTCACCTGCTACAAGGTAATTCAGAGGGAAGGGATGAAGAGGGAAAGCAGAGGGTCCTAGATTTAAGAAACGCAGAGTGCACAGCACCAGAACTACATCATGCTGGTTTGCTGCTGGTTGCTTGTCTTGGGCAAAAGAATGGATTTGTAATGTGGGGTGTTAGTCCTGCGAAAGGTTTTCTCACAGTGTAAACAGGCTTGTGAAATGTGTGTGATTTTGGGGTGTGGGTACAGCTGTGGGAATTAGCGTTGAGTTCTGGGGTCTCTAGGTCACTGGTTTGCTAGTTCGTGGACTTGCTGTGGTGACTGAGGCTGCTGTAGGACAGACTTTGCTCATCTGCTAATGAGCAGGAAACCCTACCGCAGTGAGAGTTGAAGCAGACTGCTGAACTGTACATTTCAAAATCAGAGTTAATATTAGGTTTTGTCTCATGAGTTAATTTGCTTACAGTGGGTGACTGTAGAAAGATTTTCTTCTCCCCTGTTATCCTGGAAGGTCCTTGAAAGTAACAGAAATTGAATATGCAAAGACTGTTCAGTATTTCAGCTGTAGATGCCCCTCACTGCTGTCAAACCAAGGAGGGAGCTATTCACCTTGGATGCTCATTGAGGAGCACGGGTAAAACTTTGACACAATTGAGTTTCCACCTCTGCTTATTTTTCCACAAAAGCCCTAACCCTAGCCACTAGAGAAGGGCAAAGAATCTTCCTGTCCCATCGGCTTTGACGTTTGCATCGTTGTACTTGCCAGCTTCTGTGCCTTAGGTGCTTGCTTGGGTAAAAGTTACTGTGATTAGACAGGGATATTAAATAGCTGAATCCATTTCACTGAAAACCTTTTATTATATTATTGTTGTTATTATTAATAACAATAACAATATTTTAGATGCAAGTAAATTTTATATCTGGAGAGTGCTGTTGTACGAGATACTGGTATTTCTCTCTGGGCTTGAATAGCTTTGAGGCACAGAGTCATGAATCTCTTGTTCAGATGCACTTTTCCCTGTCTGATTCAGGATAGCTGATCAGGAGGGTCCCCATAGATCTCTGTTGTTGTGTGTATTGGAGTATTCTTGGAAGCCTCAAACACTGAAATTCTCCGTGTGTGTTACGGCTCTTTGCTGTTCGTAGTGGTGTGCTGAGAGCACTGTGTTATAATAACATGGCGTCAGACTGCTCCCAGCACAGAAGCAGCTTTTGCTCCAAGGAGTGGAGACAGCCCATAAATTATGTCCCTTGTGACACTGTGTTCCCCTTCACCTGCTAAATTTTTGCATCTTCCATATGCAGAAGAGCTTCCAAATCTGAAAAGTTACTGGCAGCTAGAGGAAGACAGCTGTAACTGTGTGATAATTCTTCTCTCTCTTTCTCTTTTAGTGTGGTGAAAAAGGTCATTATGCCAACAGATGCACCAAAGGACATCTGGCCTTTCTCAGTGGACAGTGAAAGAGCAGAACGAAGAGTGCAAGGGAGCTATTAACACTGAGAAAAGGTTTCTGCTTAGCACTATGTCTGAACTATTAATCAGGTTGTTTTTTAATGCCATTATTGAAAGAACTGGTCAGAGGCTGGCTGCTGCTAAGCAACATTTTTGTAATTGTCCACAACTTTTTAAGTTTTAACCTTTTTAAAACAGATTTTGGCCTCTACCTATTTTCATTGAGCCCTGCTGAAAGATCTAAAAGCCAATAGATTTGCAAGCCCCTCACCAGTGCAGCACTCCACATAAATGCATTTTACGCCAGTGTTTCTTTAAAGTGTTTTCCTTTTGCCACTTCTTTTTGGAGAACCTGCAGCGTTTCAGCCCTCCCTGTGGAAGCAGGAAGACTGTCTGGGAAAACTAATACTTGAAATGCCTTCCCTTCAGTGAGGAAGCAGGGATTCTGCTGTCCTGTAGCTCTTAAAAAGCAAAGTTGTGTTCCCAGGTCCAGCCTGTTGTAGTCGATAAGCTTGTCCTGGTAGGTGACTTAATGCATCATGTACATCAGGCTGTGAAACTCCCATCCACTTGCTTTGTTTCTGTGCTCCTTGCTCTACTGAAGGTTAGAAATGAATCTTCTGGGTGAGAAGCAATCAAGGGGAGATTAAATTGGCATCTCTGTTGTTAGCCAAACCATGATTGTAGGAAAGCCATGTCTGTGCTCATTTTCCATTTGCAAAAAGCAAGAAGGGAAATGAACAGAGCTTGAAGAGTAGGAATAGAAGAACCTTGTCTCAGCTCTACCCCCCCCATCATCCAGCTCACACTGGGCAGGTATTTCCATAATCTAGAGAAGACCAAGAAGTGGAGATGTGTATTCTTACGGAACACTGCTTTTAAAAGTGGTAGAGCATTCTTCTGAGAGTAATTTTTGCAAGTCAAAACCCTTTCAGTTTGCAAGACTATTTGAAAAGGGCCAATGATAAAATGTGAATTAAAAAAAAAAATGCATCTCCAGTGTGAGCCTTATTGATTCTAACCCCTCTTATTTGCTGACTGCCTTTATACTTTATTTTTATTGAAATGTACCGATGGAAAAAGTTGGCTGTGAATTATTTTTTTTTTTTTTTGGAACAAGGTAATATGACTAAGATTAAGAGAAGTGACCGGAACCTATCTTGGTTTGAATGACTGCAGTTATTTCACTGTGGAGAGTCTGAGTCAGTCAAAGTAGAACTTCCAAGGCCAAGTGACTGTGGTATGACAGACCCTCACTTTTCCTAACACGTCCTGCCCCCAGAGGCTGAACAGTGGCCAGACTATGAGATGTTACATGTATGTACCTAGGCACCTCAAAAGGGAACAAAACCACTCTGTCTGGCTACCTTCCTCATCTAGCTCAGGAGTCCGTAGTCTTCACTACTTGAATAGATGTTTTCAAAACCACAAAGCCTTCCTGTTACTGCTGAAGCTCTTGAGAGATTCTTAATATCCTGTAATAAGTGGTTTTTCACTCTCCCTCCTGTTCAGGAAAGGCTACTGCAGGCTGTACCTACTGTGCCCAGCTGCAGCTGCTGTGACAGTGGGGTGCACCAAGAGAGACATCACCTGGGGCCAAACCCACAGATGCTCCTTTAAGCTGCAGTTATGCACATGGTGTCTCCTGTTAAACTCAACACTGCATTTAAGTCAAGAAGCAAAGTTTTATTTTAGTTTAATTTCACAGGGCTTTGTTATACCAAGAGTCTTTTAAGCTTATACCCATTCAGAATAACCATCCAGCTTCCTTTAGCAATGAAAGTGGGTAAGAGTTTTGATAGAAATTTTGGGTTGTTGGAAGTAAGAAGCATTAGAATCCCAGTGACAGAGTGAGAGTCACGGACCTTCTCAAAGCTAAACTGATCTCATCTCAGACAGTGCTCTGCAACGATGGAAAACTCCCAAATACCTACAGTCAGCAGGTGACAGCCTGAGAGTCAGAAACACATGGCCACACCAACAAGCCACCAAAAGCTCAGGTATTTTTCTTTCAAATCAAAACATACCCTTTCAGCTAGTTGTCCAGCCTGTACACAAAGGCCATTAAGAAGCAATCCAATGCTTTGTACTTTTATTAAAGTTAAATATGAATTAAATTGTAATAGTTTCCCCAGTTCATAATGCAACCCAAGTAGCAGATGCTTTCCCAACCATTTCTGAACTTACCTTGAGGGGTGAAACTCCAAGGCAAACTTACACGCACTGTACAATTAACAAGTCAGCTCAGTGAATGCAAAGCATATGCATTTTATTATTATTATTATAGTACAGATTTTAATATGAATAGTTCTGGTGTCTTCTGCCAGGATAACTGTTCCAGTAGCCAAGTCTGTTTGAGAGCTGCACCTTCACTTTCTGAAATTCACCCTTCAGTGGTACTTCCTGTGGCGGTCATGCTCTGTATCGTTCAAAGTAAAGCAAGTTAATTTCACTGAAATCACAAAAAAACCCAAGCCACTCCTGAAATTAAGAGGACAGAAAGAACTCTAAAAAATACTCCAAGCATGTATTTTTTATGTACTGCCAGACCAGAGAGGCAACAAGACCTAAGCTTTCTTTGTCACTAAGAAAATACTGACACCTTCCGAAGTAAGCATTTAAGTTTTCTTGGCTAAAATAAGTTTGCTTGCCCACAGTCTCAGATTCAAGCAGCAATCGTTAGCACAGTCTTTCATTTTATTTCTAAAAGCAGCAGCAGAGTGTTTTTATCGCCCTAAGCAATCTTCCAGGCTGCACTATAGGCACTCAGTATTGCTTTTACTTACTCAGGTGACTGTAGCTCCAGATGTAGCTGACAACAACATAACCAGCAAGCACCATGGAGATACCACCGAGGCCCCCCTTCTTCACATTGATGTATTTATTGTAGTATCTCTCATAACCTGTGTAGAAGAACAGTTTTCACAGCAGCCAGATGAGTGGCATAATTTTCTGTGTTGGAAAGAAGCTGCCTGGTGTCACACAACTTCAGGAAATTGTTTCTAATGAGACACCTGAGGGCCTCAGAAGCAAGCCTGAGAGAAGGCAGCCTGTGTGTTAAGCAAGGTGAACTCCAGTTAATAGCGCTAAGCCTTAAAAAAAAAAAAAAAAAAGCAAACCATTTATAATTTTCCCCTAAACATTACTGTGACTTTAATGAGCTCAAGCTAGTTTGGAATTACTGAGTTCTTTAATACCAGTGTATATGTTGTAGACACTTGTGTTTGACATTTTGTGTTTAAATCTACCTGAACGTCATATTTGTACCTATAGCAAAGGGCATTGGTCTAAACTTTTGCCAAGTGATCGATAAAAGCCCTGTGTCCTTTTTCACCATATTTAGAGATCACTTGTTTGATTTTTTTTAACTTTATTTACTTGTGATGTTGGGGAAACCTCAAGATTTTCAGCAAATGGTTTCAGGGGTCAGGAGTAAGGCCACTGTATTTCCTCTTTATAGAAGAAGGACTGCGGAAAGCAAACCTTTGGCGGATAAAAACAAATTTACAGACGGGAGAACAAGATGCTAGAGGACGTGCTGTTCTGGGAAAGCAGAAATGGCCACGAAGCAGCCCCTGTTCTGCTGGAACCCTTGCCACGGCCACCGGCCAGAGGTGCCTGCGCCCTGCCCTGCCCAGCTCCCTCAGGAGAAGGGGTGCATCCTCCCCGGCCGGGAGCTGCTCCCCAGGGCAGGCGGTCCCCGCAGCCCCCCGCAGCCCCCTCACCTCTTCGCAGGGCCCCCGCGATGCCGCCGGGGGTGAAGTCCCTCATGGCCAGCCAGGTGGGCAGCTGGCCCAGCTTCACGTCGAGCAGCTTCATGTCCTTGAGGAGAACTGCGGCACAGAGAGACACACGGCCCGGTCAGAGAGGAAAGAAGGGAGGGAGGGAGGGAGCCACGGTCACCTTGGCGGGCTGCTGCACTCACCCGGCGGCTGCGCCATCTTGCCGCTCTGCTCTGCGCCGCCGCGGGGGCCGCCGGGAAGGGGCCGCTGAGGCTCACGGGAGGCAGGTCAGGCGGCAACCGGCAGCTGCGCGGGGGCGGCCGCCATCTTGGGCGGGTAGCGCGGCGCCTGAGGCGGTGATGGCCCCGGTGTTGCCTTGTCCCCGTCCCATCTCCTCACCGGAGGGGTCGGTTCCCCAGTGGCGGTCGCACACGCTGCCTCAGTTGCCGAAGGCCCCGCGTTGCGGTCTGTGGGGGTGGGGCCCTGGCAGCACGGCGGCCTGTGGTGGGCCCGGGGCAGCGCTCCCGCAGTCTCCTTAGCGGCCGCGCCCCTTCTCCAGCGCGTTACCTTGAATTAACTCCCGAAACACACAAAGTACGTTTAGAGAGGAGGCGTTGTTTTATTCTGCGCAGGATGCGAGGTGGAAGATTTCCACAAGTCGAGCACACCTCCTAGGATTCTTTACCAGATATTTATACACAAAAGGTACAACTCTCCACCTCTCTAATACAATTATTCCGCCTATCTAATACATATTCATCGTGCTGAGCTCCCCAAGCCCGCGGCGCCTGCGTGGGAATTGTGCTGAGCAAGCAAGGTCTGCTGCGCCTGCGCGGGGGTCTTGGGGGGCCTTTGGTGGTCCTTTGGGGGCGAATAGCCCAGCTCGTTTGTCCTTTCGTGGTTGCGTGTCGTCTGAGGGCACCAGAGCTCTTGCTTACCGTGCCGACTTGTTGCTGAGAAGGTGGATGTCCTTGGCCGAGCCAGTCTGTAACCCTGAGAGGTTCCTCACCTGTAACACCGGCAGCTTTTCGCTCACTGCCCAGACTTCTGATATCTTAGGTATGCTTTACATATAACCTGAACGGTCCTTGGATACCACGTGTGCCACATTTCTGCAGAGATCTGTCCCTAAGTTCTCTTGAGCTGTTAGTTTGTTTTACCTAAATATTTAAAATATAACCAAATGTATGTCTATGAGGTAGGTTTCCCCCTTTGGAAGTTTCAAATACTTCATTCTCCCTTCCATTCAGAACACCAAGAAGTTGAATTAATATATTTCCATTTACCTTCCACAGAGTTTTTCCAACTTGTTTTTGTACTTGGCTGGGGGCATTCAACCTTTTTTGTCTCAGTTGTCATCACTGTCCCATATGTCTCTGTCTCTCCATCACAGGCCACAAGAGTCTTCATAATACCTGATACATTTCTGTCTCGTAAGTGTAACACATTTCCCCAGTTTTATTAGTCTGATCTGGTACATAAGTTCTATTTTGTGTCAAATAGCAAGTGCTATCTTCAGCTAGGGCCTTACTGAGAGCGACTATTAGAGTGTCCCTTAATGGGAAAATTCCCCATTCTAGAGGATTTTTACTAGATTTTGGCAATGGAAGGCATGTGGTTATACTCGTCACACTCTGTAATCATCTGAATCCTTGCTATAGGTTGGTGGTCCTTTCAAATCTATTCTTTTCAGGCCACATTCCCAAGATGTGTTCTTCTACCGCCCTTATTGCTGCCAGATTTGCCCATCGATTCCCAATTGCTTCAGGAGCATGCCCAAATTGATGGGCTTTACAGTGCATTATTGCCACTTGTTTAGGCAAACTTATGACCTGTAATAATTTTCTTATTAGTTCTCCATATTTAACTGGTGTTCCTTCTGACAAAAGGAGACCCCTTTCCTTCCAAATTGCTCCATGTGCATGGACTACTCTGAAAGCGTTTAGAATCTGTCCATATATTCACAGTCTTCCCTTCTGCTACTTGCAAGGCTCTTATTAGCACAATCAACTCCACCTTTTGAGCAGAAGTGTTAGCAGGAGGGGCTTTTGCTTCCAACTCATCTTCTCCAGAAATAACTGCGTTTTCTGCCCTTCAAATTCCATCAGTCACGTGGCTGCTCCTGTCTGTAAACAAATTCAAGTCAGCCGAATCCATAGGTATATTTTTCAGATCAATCCTACTTGAATATAGCTGTTCAATTGTTCTCTAACAATCATATTCCGATTTACTTTCCCCAGACAACAGTAGTAGAGTGGCTGGATTCAAAGTGAGTGTCATTCTCAGTTTCCACATCATGGAATGATGTGAACAACCAATGTTGTCCCCCTTTTTGTTTCAAAACTGTTGTCACCACATGATACCTGCACTGTTATTTTCTGTCCCAAAGTAAATTTTCTAGCTTCCTGTATGAATAGCATGGTCACAGCAACGGCACTTAAACAGGCAGGCCATCCTTTACTTGATCTAATTATTTGGAAAAATATTTTCCAAGAAAATCTTGGATCTTTTTCCAAGATCCAGTCCTTTGAACTAAAACTCCAAGTGCAATGTGCTGTCTTTCATTCACAAAAATCTCAAAAGGTTTTTCCAAATTAGGAAATCCTAATGCTGATGCTGACATCAGGGCTTGTTTTAACTGATGGAAAGCTGTCTGGCACTCTTTGAGTCCATTCAAGAAATTCTCCCGCACTTTTCATTGCCTCATAAAGGGGTTTTGCAATCAGTCCAAAGTTGACGATCCAAAGGCGACATCACCCGGCCGTTCCTAGAAATGCTCTCCATTCTCGTTTAGATAACATCTGGCAAATTGCCTCCTTTCTTTAGGGACCAAGGCTCCGTTGGCCTTGGGTAATGGTGAACCCCAAATAAATCACGGCCTTTTGTGCAATTTGTGCCTTTGAAACTCGTTATCCTGTGCTCCTAGAAAATTCAAAAGGTCAATAGCATATCCTATAGAATCCTCTAGTGTTTGTGTTCCCAGAAGGAGATCATCCACATACTGCAATAAAGTTATTTCTGTATCCTCCTTTTTCCACCCTTCTAATTCTCTGGCGAGTCCATTTCCAGAGATTGTTGGGCTATTCTTAAATCCCTGTGGAAGAATGGTCCAGCATAGCTGGGTCTTTCAACCAGTTTTTGGATTCTCTCACTCAAAGGCAAGTATCTTTTTACTTCCCAGCTCCACAGGGATGCAAAAGAAGGCACCTTTTTAAATACAGTAAACCATCCATCAATCTCTTTAATTGTTGTCAGTAAAGTATATGGGGTTTGCCACAACTGGGTGGACATCTGGCACAATTTGATTTACTGCCTTCAAGTCTTGGACCAATCTATATTCATTCAAATCAGGTTTCTTTACCAGCAAAATTGGGGTGTTATACTCTGATTGGCATTCTCATGGTAGTCCACGAGTCATGAAATTTTCTCTTAAAGGCTCTAAACCCCTTCTTACTTCTAGCTTAATAGAATATTGCTTTTGTTTTACCAGTTGTGCTCCAGGTTTTAATGGGATGATTACCAGTTCAGCTATGTCAGAGTGTCCTGGGATCCTGGAGGACCATACCAGAGGGTTTACTGCATTCAGTAGCTCTTCCAGGATCATTTCAGGTTCTGGAGTTTCTTGTTTCCTGTAACATAAACACTTGTGCTTCCAGGCCTTTCTCTTCTGGTGTTTGAACCTGTATATTCCTTTTTCAAAAACAGTTCATGCACTTAGTTTACTGAGTAAATCTCTTTCCAACAAAGGCATCAGGCAGTCAGGAATGTATAGAAATTTATGAGTAAAGACTTTGCTTCCAATTCTACACTTATTTGGTTGGAAGAATGGCCTCACCTCCTTTTTCCTCTATGGCTTAAATAATACATAGATTTTGTCTGCTCAATTTACCTTTACAGGTTGTTAATACTGAACAAGCTGCCCCTGTATCTATTAAAAAATCTATTTTCTCCTCCCCCAACTTTAAGGTAACCAGGGGTTCTGTTGGGGAAACTTTTGATTCATCCCCCAGTCCTGTCAATCTGAATCTTGATCCAGGGTAAGCAATTCTGCCACCTCAGGATTCTCCTGTGTCCTTACAAAATTTATTGGAAATTGATTTTGAGGGCATTCCCCCTTCCAATGCCCTTTTTGTTTACAAAAAGCATGCTGGTCTCTATCCAAAGGTAGGCTAACCCCAGCTCTGAAGGGGGTCCCGTTATTTTTTCCCATAGGAGGGTGACTTGGCCTGCCTCCTTCATTTTGTCTTCTCCTATTTTGATTGCCTTCTGCTATTGCTGCAGCCAATACTTGAGATTTTCTGTTTTCCTTCTTAACCTGATCTTTCTCCTGTCATTTCTTCTCTTCCTCTCTACTGTTGTACACTTTCCATGTTACCTCTAATAACTTATTGACAGATCCTGCATCTGCTCCCTCTGTCTTTTGCCATTTCCTCCTAATGTCAGGATTCAACTGTCCCACAAACAGAGTCACAAATGTCAGTGCATCAGTTTCCCTCTCTGGATCCAAATCTGTCCATTTCCTAGCCACTTTGCATAATCACTCAAGGAAAGCTGATGCAGTTTCATCTTGTACCACCTGATATAATTCTGAAAAAAAAAAATCATTTTCAGTATCACATTCTTTACACCGAATAATATCAGTCTCTGATATTCACTCAGCAATAATCTTTGTGCCTGATTGTTAGGGTCCCAGTTGGGGTTGGTGGTGGGAAAATCATCCTCAAGTCTTCCTGCCTATGCATCCTGAGCATGAACCCTTTCTGCTTCTTCCCCTTGATCACTACCTCCCTGAATGTTTTCCTGTCTTGGAGACACTAACAGTTCTACATCATCTTCCTTCTCTACCAGTTCCTTATACTTTTCGTATCTTTTACCAATATATTACATGCAGAACAACAACATCTAAGCGGTTTGTCTTGAACTTGTTCTAAAGCCAAAACATTTTAATCTTTTGTTATCAATCCACAGTCCATTCTGCTCTTATAATTCGTTTACAATGTAAGAAAGAAATCCACGTGCTTCATCTCATTTTCCTTCCCTTCTACAAAACAACATCAATTTGTTATAGTATTATAATTCAAATTTCCATTCGTTGACCACTTCTCTTGGTCTTCCAATATGTATACCGGCCACCATTTGTTACAATATTCTGTGAACTTTTTATGTGTTAACAGATCACCTCCAAACATATTCCAGTGTTCCAAAATACAACCCAGTGGGGAAACCTTCAGTATTCCCCCTCGCTCAGAAGAAGTCAAGTTTTCCATTTGTAAATATTTTCCAATATGTCACAACAGTCCTTTAAAATTGCCAATAATGGAACAAATACAAGTACACCAAGCCAAAACCTAATTCTGCCTGCTCCAGTATCACCATACTAACACAGGAGAATACTATCAAGTAGCAGCTGCAATGACTACCAATTTGTACCTTCAATGGGTACGCCTTACTTGGGGAATATCAGAATAACAATGTCTCTATCCCAGTTTCAATCGCTCACTTATCACCACCAGGGAATTGCAAGGGGAGTTCCCAGAAAAATCCTCTGCTGTGCCCTGGAGTCCAGCTCGTGATACCTGCAGCAGTAGCAAGTGTCGATCAAAGTCCGGTCTCAAAAGCAGAGTCCCATCTGGGGTGCCAAAATTGTTACCTTGAATCCAGAATGACTCCCGAAACACACAAAGTATGTTTAGAGAGGAGGCGTTGTTTTATTCTGCGCAGGATGCGAGGTGGAAGATTTCCACAAGTCGAGCACACCTCCTAGGATTCTTTACCAGATATTTATACACAAAAGGTACAACTCTCCACCTCTCTAATACAATTATTCCGCCTATCTAATACATATTCATCGTGCTGAGCTCCCCAAGCCCGCGGCGCCTGCGTGGGAATTGTGCTGAGCAAGCAAGGTCTGCTGCGCCTGCGCGGGGGTCTTGGGGGGCCTTTGGTGGTCCTTTGGGGGCGAATAGCCCAGCTCGTTTGTCCTTTCGTGGTTGCGTGTCGTCTGAGGGCACCAGAGCTCTTGCTTACCGTGCCGACTTGTTGCTGAGAAGGTGGATGTCCTTGGCCGAGCCAGTCTGTAACCCTGAGAGGTTCCTCACCTGTAACACCGGCAGCTTTTCGCTCACTGCCCAGACTTCTGATATCTTAGGTATGCTTTACATATAACCTGAACGGTCCTTGGATACCACGTGTGCCACATTTCTGCAGAGATCTGTCCCTAAGTTCTCTTGAGCTGTTAGTTTGTTTTACCTAAATATTTAAAATATAACTAAACATATGTCTATGAGGTAACAAGTGGACGCCAGCCCAGCAACGTGAAGGACTCGTGCATGGTGTCTTTCCATGCCCCAGGGCAGGCCAATGCCTTGAACCATCCCTGCTGTATGTTGTGGGGTGCTGGGTGCCGGGTGCTGGTGCTTCCCAGTGCTGCAGCTTGTGAGAAAAATTCACAAGCCTTCATCAGCATCATCACAAGGCTTCATTAGTAGTCTTTTTGGGGCTGCTGATGTCTCACAAATGAACCTTTCCCAGTATGCTCTGAAGAAGTTGCAACTCTTCACACCGTGAATGTGCGTTCACAGATAGTATATACTGCAGCATACATTTAAATTTGTTACCGTATCTTGTAAGAAGTGAGGGCTTCTCAGACCTCTTCCAGGGGTCATCTGCCCTCTCCTGCAGTCTTCTTAGGTGGCTTCAAGATGAGAGGAGGAATGTTAGACTGTATTTTTCACAGGGCTTAGGTGACAGATGAATAATGTATTGTGTGGTCCCATTTCAGTGCCCACTCAGGACTTTCCACTGTGGGAATAGGCTGCGTTTTACTACAGCTCCACTGGAAGGCTGGTAAAGGCAAAAGGAGAAGCCGGGTGTACGGTGGAAGTACACCTGCATAACCAGAGCGGTGGAAGAGGTAAGATACAGATAAAGACACTTTTTGCCTTCGTGCAATAGAAAAGAGCCACCCAGTTTTATTTCATGTTCCCAAGTGTCTTTCTGGGGGATTTAGTGCACACAGGCACCTAGAAGGTGCACCCTGGGCAGATAACCCCCCTGCAGAGCTGGCGGCGGTGGACTGAGGGGGGGTTACAGGGGAGAGGACTCCAGCAGGTGTCACCCGCACTTAGCAAAAAGCAGCTGCTGGGAAGATGTTCTCCATTCGTCTGACCTCTAGAGGTTTTAAATCATATCATTCAGATTCATAAAATAGTGTCAGGTTTTGTTGTTGTTTATTGTGCTGAGTCTGAAAAGCAAAGTGATACAGCAGTAAAGGGAGCAGCCATCCACCGCTGTTCATGACAGGTCAGCCAGAACCCTACGTTTCCTAGATATTAAATCTCCATCCCACAGAGGACAGTTAGAACAGATCAGAGATGATGAAGACTAAATTAAGGATGCTGAAGGGGGCCCACAGGGCTCCTACATAAACACTAATCTCTGCAGCTTTTCCTTCTCTTAGGTTGCTGCCTTCCTGCCACTGCAGGATTCTTGCGTTATAATCTGTGGGGTTTGTGTTTCCTGGTATTAAATGAGTTAAGGCGTGGGACCTATGGGACCTCTCATGTCTCAAGAGACACAGTACTCTAACGCATCTTACTCAGAGGCTGGTCTACATGTCTAGCTTCACCTGCTATTTTACTGAAATTAATTTACTTACATTGAATAGTGCTTTCCCATAACATAAAAATAAAAGCAGAAGGAATAGATTACTGCCTGTTTTTTTTCTTTTAGTTATTAACAGAAAGTAGGATTAGGAAAATATAGTGTGCCTCATTAGTTGAAGGAAGGGCTCCAAATTTAGTCCCCGTTAAATGCGTTAAAAATCCCTGTATTACATTATCCTTTATTTCATTATTGGGCTTTCCCGGTAAATGTCATTTTATTGCTGAAGTGTCCCCTGATGAACTACTATGTGGCCTTTTTACAGTACTTGCATAAAAGCATGCCTCAAACTTGCTTCCCTCATTCTTGCAAGGCAGCCTATTGTTTTAGATAGGATTATTCATGCAAGGCAGATTAATTCACCTACAGGAAAAAACCCCATGGTGGGTGCCTCATCTAAAGGAGTTCCCTGTGGAGCAGAAGAGCAGTTAGAGTTACTCAAACTGCTTATAGCGGAATCTGGGAAAATCTGGTTTGTTATGATAGGAATGGAAATCCACAACAAGGACACAACTCCAATGCAATCAGAGACAGCAGTAACCCAAACCTTGGCCTGAACTGCCTGCTCTGGTAGGGTAAGAGAGGAATGATGCTGTTGTCTTTGTGCCATAATAATCCCGAACCAAGCAGGAAATGTTAAATAGTACAGATGTGCGGGAGGTTTTGCAGCGCAGCACACATTTCCTCCCTTTGACCTGTGCTGCTGGCCAAAATTCAGGGTCTTGCTGGTTGATCAGATGGGAGGAGGAGTGAAGAGGGGTATTTCTGATGTATTTCTGTTTGCTTGCAAAATGCTCCCAGCCCTTTTTTCCTGAACACAGAAGAAATCACGCAGTTGAGAGCCAGTTTCCTTCCTTATAGCTCCAGACCTGCTCCAGGCAGCAGCGTGACCCCAAATCCCTCTGTTTCTTGTATTCAGTCCAGGTTTTATATCAATGATTGTTCAGGCTCTTTGAAGTTTCCGTTCCCTGCCTGTTTCAATATGCTGTCTTTCTGTCTCCTCTTCCACCTGAACTGTATTGTCCATCCACACATAACCTTCTTTCCTTTTAATATCCTACCCAAAACTGTCCTCCCAGAGCCTTCAGGTACTTCAGCATTCTTGCATCATGGGTGGAAATAGACTTAATGTCTCCTTCAGCTACCCTAAATAAAGGAATGCAGTTAAACCTACCAATTTCAAGAATGTTTAACCCAACCTATAAAAATAAAAGCCTAATGCAGTGTTGCCCTGAGGTTTTCATCTTACTGAAGACTCCTCTAGAAAATGCTGTGAAGTTTATAAGTAATGGCATAGAAATAATAGGGAGTACATCATTCAAAAAAACCAGAGTATTTTGCAAAAGACGTCAATAGATACGAAATAGATTTCCTTTTTCCGGTAGCAACCATAACACATAATACTGCAGCTTTCAGTCCAAAGATTCAGTTGTGGCATGAAAAGTTAAGTAAGAGTCTTTACTAAAGTTGCTGAAAAGGAGAAGTAAAAAGCATAACATGACCTCCGTCAGCGTGTAACATCTTAGAGGCTGGGATCATTTTTTCTGTTCTGTGTGCCACCCTTTAAAAACTCAGGGCCTCGCCTGGGCCTGGTGGTCAGTGATATTACAGTAATACGCAGGCACAGTGTCCATAGGTGTGTAAAGTAGCACAGAGTGGCCTTCAAGAAGGTCAAGAGACGAGGATTTACCTAACTGATCCTGCGCCACTGGAACTGATGACAAAGCACCTAGCGCTTTTAATAAAGGATCAAACCTACACAAGTGGACAGATACAGTTCTGAAACATGTGGTTTGGCACAGGACACTTCTTGGCTCCTAAACACTTATTTCAATCTGATGTCTTCCCACCAGCACAGGTTAAGCAGCTGCAGCCATCAAGGAGAAAGAGAAATCATGGGCTACCAGCACTTCCGGAATCTCAATGGAGATGCATGTTTTATCAACCAGTAATTTGGAGAAAAGTTATGTTCCCAGGTAGCTTGATCCAATCTGTTATTTTTTAATTATATGAACAGTTTGGTGTGGTGAGAGCAGGGCAGCTGCTCAGTGTAGGTCTCAGCCTCATTAATCTAAAATTGTGCTTGCAGTGGAAGCCAAACTCCTGAGTTGAATAGGATGAGAAGTGGTTGTGGAGTTTGGAATCTCTTCCATGGCCAGACTTCCTCAGGAAAATGGTGAGTTGCCTTGCATACATACTAATACCTAGGGCTTGACCCAGCAAAAGCAGTTGAGAGAATTAACCTATGATTGTAAGCGGATTGCTTGCTCTGTGTTATTACAGAGCCATTTTCCTTAGTCAACCTCAAAACACTTTACAAAGGAGATTGCTTACCAATGATGAATAGTTTAACGTGTACAGTTCTTTTCTCCTTCACAGCACTTGAGTATCAATGCATCTTCTTGTTCCTCTGATAAAATGTGTAAGTTAATGTTATGATTATCTTTTTGAGTGGAAAAAATTGAGCCCTGTGTGTAGGACTGGGGAGGGGGAATTCCTCCCTCCTTTGGTCCTATCTTGATGGCCTTTGCTTGTACCTAGTGTCAGTTGCAAAAAGTACCTTATTTTGTAGGTCTTTGATCAGCCTGCTGGTTAGCTAAATATATACCTGTGGGGAGATAATTACATGCTATCAATAGTAAAGTGTAGTAAAATAATTTACGTTAATTAAAACACTTGCAAAACCAAAGCAAGAATTTTCGCTAAGATAAATCTGCTGCAGTGACACCTGTATCTGAGACTGCCTGCTTCCTGTAGACAAACATGAAAATAAAACCAGGCACCAGGAAAAAACAGTTTCTTCGTGCTAAAAAGAGGAAAGACATGTACCCACTGGGAAATCTATGGTGGTACCAATCCAGAAGGGCAGGGGTGAACACGTCTTCCATCTGTGCAAGCAGATCTGACTTCATGAGTGTAGAGAAGATTGGTGTGATGAGTCCCACCTTATCAGTGTGTCTATTTGGCTAAGTGTGAGTGGCCCAGCAGGAGGGTTGTACAAATAGGCCCCATATTATTGGGGGAGGATTTGAAGACTAATTAAATAGTGTGAGAGAGGCTTAAAAAATCACCTTGTTACCATTTTTCAATCCACTGTCAGTTCCTCCAGCACAATCCTTGTACTTTTCCTCTCTTCCCACTCTTAATGTCTGATGAAAATACTCAGCACTTTCATAGCCTTGTGTGGAAATTGTCTATCTGACCTTCCCAGCTGAAGCAGTCAATGGCTATTCTCCCTCTGCTACCTTGTATCTTGGAAGAAGCTCAGTTGCTGACCCAAAGGCACTGGTGGGTCTGGGACATTATTGTTTCCACAGCCCTGTGGCACCGCTTGATGTTGCTTCCTGCAGATCTCAGGCTGCAGCCAGTCTCCAGTTCAACCCAGTGCATCTCTCCATTGAGCACTTCTGGAAGGGCTTGTATCCCAGGGTTTTTCTTTCTTCCTGATGGCTGCAGTCACTTAACCTGTGATATCAAGAAGACATCAGATTGAATTAAGTGCTTAGGAGCCAAGAACCACGACTGTTTTATTTAGACCTCATTTTTTACCAGTGGGTAAGCTAAGCATCTTCTTAGAAGACACAAAGGAATCAGGAGGTTTGTAGGGCTGCAATGGGAGAGCCACAGCTCAGCCCCCACCATCCAGTTGTCTCTCAATACATATGTAGTCCAGGACTTCCAGTTGGTACTTGCACATCCAGAGAGTTAGGCCCTGCCTCTTTCTCCAATCAACAGGTGCAGTCACCATTGCTGGATTCATGGCTGTGTTTGATTAGTTGGTGAGTGAGTTGGTAAGATACCTGCTGCTCCATCTGTTCTCCCTTTTCTCAGCGCTTGTCTGTGGTGCAGCAATGGATGCATGCATGTTTGTTTGCATCATTCTCTCCTCACACCTCTCCTCGCACGTATCTCTGTGATTTTGTTGTCATACTTCACTCACAAATATCAATGCTTTTGCACTCCCTCTCCATCTTGCACCAGATAGAATTCTAGCTTTTTGCAAGGTAGTGGAAGTGGCAAAACAGATCTGTCTAATCAGGCTCACTCAGTGGCCATGTTATCCTATACAGTCGGCAAGAAAGGAGCTTAAAGCCAGGGTGAGAAAGAGATTCCTCTCTAAAGATCAGCTAAGACTGGGGTGGGATTTCAGCCATGCGACTCTGACATTCAAGCAGGGCACGTGGGCACCCCCCTTCCCTCTCCTGCTCTGCAGTGTGAATGGGGAGGGACCACAGCAGGCTGGGACAGGGGAGCCAAGCTGCAGCAGGAAGTATTCAGATGTATTTAATTTCTTTCAGGGTGACCTTTAACAGGTGTGGATTTACTGGTAGGGAGAGGAGAGGGAAGTAAGCAAGGGATTAAGGGGACTTTACCCTCCCTCCACTTTAAGCACCAGCTTGCACAGCATTCCAGTACTGTGAGATGCAGTTTGTGGCTGTATGGCTTTATATCTTCTGCCTCCCTCGGTTTTGGTCAGGGTTGCTGGCTGCCCCTGCTCTGTAGCACTACTGGGGATTCAACACATGGCATGCCGTACTGCCAGGTATCTCAGATACAAATCTGGGGTGCCGGGTAGAGGAGAAAAATCACCCTGTTACCTGCAGGAATTGGGATTTAACCTATAGTGGAAGTGCACAGTTCAGGCAGACAGAAGGGAGGGGTGTGTGGTACGTTCCCTGGGTGACATTGCCCGGAGATCTTTTCTTGTTCTAGTGCTGCTGCATGCTGTTGAACAGCTGCTTTCCTCTAACCCAGTGTCTGCTGCAGTTCGGTGATGGATTAAGGCAACTCTCCATTTTCCTTATCCCTCTCCAAGGGGAGTTGTAAAGTTTAATTAATTACATTTTGTAAAACATGATGAGATTCTTGGATGATAAATGCTATACAAATGTAGAGGTTTTTTAATGAGCACTGTATGACGGCTGCAACAAAATGCTTGTTTATTCAAACTGATCTAAGCTGCAAAAAATCCTCGCCCCGCTGCTACCAGACATGTTGCCAAGCACTCTGTCTTTCATGGGCTATTTGATTTGAGGGTCCCAAGGTGCTTTTTGAAACTTCAGCAAAATAAAAAGGCAAGGAGTATATGTATATATCTGTATTTTACAGATCTTTTCCTTTATATGTGCAGTTTAGATTATACAACAATATCACTTAGCAATAGGGAAGGGAAAGATCAGTTAACAGTGTGGCTAGATGCTGTGGCTGTGTGGCAGGGGTATGTATACCTGTTGTAGTTTTGCCTGGCCTTGTCAGGCACCAGAGTTCTGGCACCATGTATTTTGTGTTTTGCAGGTTCCCCATGGCTGTGGGTAGGTGAAATCAAGCCTGGCTGCAGCTTCTCTGGTCCTCCCTCCCAAGCAAACAAGGTAAAAATGAAGTCTGGGAATGTCTGTCTTTGTTGCAGAGCACATTGTAAGCCTGCTCACAGGACTAAAGGTAGTTTCCATAATTAAAAATGCAGCCTGCTGTAAGTGCAAGCAGGGTGCCATTTCTTTTGCTGGAATTCAGTCAGGAATAAAGTAATTTCTTGAGCTTACAGATCTGCCTTGGGCTACTTGGTGGCTAGAACTTCAGGCTTACACCTCCAGAAAGCTGTTTCTGCTGTTATCACAATGCTGAAGCATCAGATCACCAGTGAATGGAGGAGAGATAAGACTTGAAGCAGTGTTTAAAGCAGAGCCTGAAAGAAGCAGTCTGTAGATTCCACCCAGTGATGGCACAGCCCAGTCCTACCCAGCTTCTGGGATCCAAGGATGCTCTCAGCAGAGGCTGCTATGGTTTCTGGCATGGGTGTTATGGGGCTGAAATGGTGGCAGCAATCCATCAGAGCCCCCTGTACTTCATCTGCACTACCGTTTCCTTAAAGCTGCTGCTTTGCAAAATTTACCTCTTCTGGACCTTTTATAATCTCTGTTTCTTTTGGCCAGCTGGAGTTTCCCTTAAGGGGAGAAGAAGAGGTGGAGAATGGCCTCTGTGTAGATATTGGCTGGCTGTGCCGGGAAGGAAAAAGAACACACAAGAAATGAGCTGTTGAACCCATGGTGATATGAGAGGGATAAGTGAGACATTTGAGGGAATAACCAACCAATCAACCAATCTCTCAAGCAATTTGTCTTTCCTCATTATAAAGCAACACCATAGTGGGAGAGATGTAGGGCCATTCTTCAGAAGATTTATTGCCCTGTAGCATCTGCATGAGAAAACTCTAAGTGCTGAGTAGAGCAGGAAATTGGAAGTAGATTGCACAACCTGCAATTCAACAAAGTTCTCGGATCTTCTGTGGAAAGAGAATGCTGGAGTTTCAGAGCTGGCTCTAGCTTGTAAGGCTTTCTCAGTCCTGGGAGAAGAACCAGTGTAGGTTTGGTTAGAGCTGATGGAGGCTTTGTCATTTACGGGTCTAGTAAGAGCATCCCAGAGTGCTGCTTTAACCAGCACAAAGGAAAATACCTCCCAGTGCTGTGACAGATCTAACTGTGCCTAAGATTAGTGAAGCAAATGCACTTACACAAACTATTGGAGTTTACAGGACCTCTGACAAGAGAGGGGTGCCTCTGTTTCCTGCCTGTGAACATATCTCTTTACAGCCCTCTGTATGTACAGCATTTTCTCAGAAACCAGCCTCAGGGACAATTATGCATTAATAGCTACTTCTTTCAGAAGCAGCCAGCCCTGCTCCTGAGAAACAGCTATTTTCAGGCAGTCTTGTTCCTGAGGAACTGCTATTTTTAGTGAGTTCTATTTCTGAGGCAAAAAAAGAGAAGAAGCCGTTTCTGTATCCCTCCACCATGGTCCAGACCCACTGGCTGTGGTTGACTTGCATTTTGCAGGAAACATTTCCTCTTTACATCTCAGTAGCCTGAGGAAAGTGGTTCTCCAGCCATTACAGAAAGTGGCAATCCGAGCTGGGGCTAATTATGCAGGGAGGACTTGTGGGAGGCAAAACTGTGCTCACATACTATAGATTCCATTAGAACGAGTAGGGAGATGTAATGGAGCTCTCCTGGGAGATGCAGGACTTTTAGATACCTAATTTGGAAGTCCGTTCTGGTATCCTTTTTCAACATCCCAAGAGTAATGATTAATCCTGTACTCCAGGTTTCTCTGAATCAGTTTGTAGCTGTAGTAAATATGGGCTGAACATGGTAACGTCATTGATGCTATGGGTAGATTACTTGAGGCAAGAGAAACTCAGGTTTTGTGGTCATTAACTCACGATGCACAATCATCTGGCAGCGATTTCAACTCAGGAATCTGCAGATGAGATAAAAGAGGCTCCATCAGAGCTGAGGAATGTGGTGTTTTGCAATATAAATGTCTAATATGCTCAAGGCCCCATAAATGCACCCCAGCAATGCTGTGCATTCCTGCAGCATCCCAACAGCATGGACCTGGACATCTTCCGTATGTTCTTGCGGCCATGGCCTTTCAAGGGGCATTCTGTAGATGCAACCATACAAAAATTCCAGTAATAGCTTTTTGTTATTCATAGATTTAATGCTAATATTGGTGTCCTGACACAAGGGTGAAGGGATTCTCGCCATGCTGAAGCTGTCCTCAATTTCAGCAGAGCCTGTGCAAAGTTCGTCTCGGGTATGTTACGATCTCTTCCATGCAGCTACTTCTGCCTCTGATAGGTGCGTGACTGAAGGTAACAGGTTTGGATAACAGTGGTATCAGCAAAGAACATACATTGGAACTGTGTCTTGGCAGGTTTGTATATACTAGCAGGTCTTTCCTTGGCAGGGCGTTGCTATCTGGATTCAACAAAATCAGCAGCTTTAGTCTCTGAACAGGGTCACAACAGTATTGAAAAAAAGCTGCCCGTCCTTGCTCCGGCACCATTTGCTCAGGGGCGGCTTTCTAAAGACTCTGGTGTGTGTGTGGTCTGAAGGTCATTCTTTCTCGGAGAGAGGCTCTTCTTTCCTGTCTGAGTGAAAAGGGGAGGCTGTTAGCAGTTCAGCGCTGTAAGCAGTTTCCCTTTGCTCTTGTGCAGGCAATACTGATGAACTTGGTCTCTAAGTGAAGATTATTTATCTTGTTTTTAACCCTCTGCAGGAGAGAAACCTGGTTGTGTTGGTCCTGCAAAATCAGACACTGCCCCCACCCCTCTTTTTTTTAAATATTCCTCCTATTCTCTCATCTCCAGGAAAAGTCATTATCTCTGGACCGTTTCTTGAAACCCAATTGCCTTTGTATTCTGGTCATAAGCAGAGCATTGTTCAAAGTGCGAGCGAGTTGTGGCTGCTTTTATCACAACGAGAGCCCATTATTGGCACTTTTCCCTTTTTACTGCTTCACTAGAGAAAGGCAGGCGAAAAATGGGACAGAAATCTAGGAAATGAAGGGTAATTTACAGTTCACAAAGGAGCAGTAAAAATTAATTAGCTGTCTGAGGATCCATTCCGACCTGGGCCGTGGAGTTTGTGCCAGCTCTTTGCATTGCATAAACTGTGCTGTGCTAGGCTGCTGAGATCAGGCTTGTGCTGTGAAATTAAGGCTCTTTGCTGAGGTAGAAGTCCTTTGGGGCATGCAAAATGTGTATGCACACCTAATTTGGTGTGCCAAAGAGACATGATGGTGCATATAACTCAGGTCATTACATGCTCAACTGGCTACTTATGACGTTCACTATTAGTTGTCACAGTAACTGCTCATGTAAATTACGGATGCAGTTATCCACATAATTTAACACCGAGCTCCTTTGAAAATCCAGGCCTAATTTCTCCTCCTTTTCTGTGTTGGTGTCTGCATGAATGCAACATGCTTATACACCATATCTGCCAATTCCAAAGGGGCTCAGAGCCGCAGAGGGACTGGAGAGGTGACAAGACACTGGCCCAGCTGGGCTATGGGCCAGTTTGGTTCTGCTGTGGGATGCGGGAACTGAGCAACTCCAGCATCTTGCCAATCATGTTGCCAGCCCTTCAGTCAAGCCTGAGATCCCCACCTGGAGAAAGAACTTCACAAATCAGAAATGTCCTAAATTGGATCCTTTTTTGGTGCATAATTTTCAAAACTGTAATTTCCATTTGAGAACTATTTGTCCTGATCCTGAGCGTCAGCTGAACTCATTTTTTTCCCTGTAGTTTAATTTAGGCAGCAGATGCCATCAGAATGTTAATGCCTTCTTAATTCTCACCTACATGCTTTTATTCTTATTAATTTGTTATCTGGGGCTTTAATATTCTATTTTTTTCCTGCTTTGATCAGTTGAAATAATTTGATGGCAGCATTTCAACAGGGCTTGCAATGGGAAAGTGTGTAATGGTGCATCACCAATGTATGTTGCTGTGTATCCTGCAGCGTGCTCAGCTGTTGTACTGTGAGAGCATGAATCATGTGATGTTTTTAGGTGATTATAGATGAGGCCTTACTTATCCCTGCTGTGAATAACTAGAGAGAGAACAAGCTTTAAGGACTGTTTCCCTGGTTCAGGATTTTGCCCAGTGCAATCTAAGGGCTGGTGATCCAGGAGTGTGATCCCAGCCTGTGGAAGTGCAACTGAGCTTGCATCCAACGTGCTTGGACAGCTGCCCAGCCACAGCGGATGCTTTCAGTCAGCACCCTTAAACCAGTGGTATGGGGCAGTGATGGAGGTGTACCCACAGGATTCTCTGTTCTCAGCTCAGGGGTTTAGGGATGGTGCTTCCTAAATAAGAGCCGCAGGGAGTGGGGCAGGGACCTTTCCCAGCTGGGATGCAGTGCTGGAGGACGTCACCTTCCAGGACTGGAGGTCAGCAGGAGCTCTTTGCAGAGAAATGGGGATGGATGGGTTCATTGCTGCTCCCCAGCCGATACCAGATCCAACTGCACGGGAGTGTCTCTGTTGCTTGGGTGCAGGGAAGCAGCAGGTTCGGCTTCTGAGACAGGTGTAGCGAATGTTACCTAGGAAAGGATGTTTCAAGCTGTGCAGAAGTAACAACAATAAAGTTAAGGAGTGTCAGAGAAAATGAACGGTTTTACTAACTTAATCGTAACAGTTCTGCTTAAAGAAAGAGGAAGAAAATTGCCCAAGTCCCAGACAGTTTCTCAGTCAGTGTGGTTTACTCCCTCCTGGCAGCAGAGAGACGGGACATCTTGCCAGACTTTACTGGCTACTGTGGTACAACTTCAACAAGCAAAGAAGCCATTTTTCCCACTAGAGAATGTGAATGATCCGAATCCACCTACCAGGCGGTAAATAACTAGAGGGAGAGTGGAACTATTTGTCCTTTTACGTTATGACAAAACTCCACTCTTGATGCACTCACACATAGGTTTGGGGTAGGCAACTGAAAGGTTATTTTATCACAACTGAAAGATAAAATATGAGATTTTCTAGACACTGTCCCTGTTGTGAGAGAAAAGACAAGAGAAGGAAAGGGATGAGGATGAATCAGCATTTTACTATGTTGCTTCTCAAGCCCAGTGTCTACCATGTTGTCCAAAATGTGCATACTTGGTGCTCTAAATTGGGTTTACCTACCTTTACACTATTAAGTTTGTCCTAGCAAATCTAAGTCTGTGGGCTTGCAAAAACATCTTTTCCTAATGCCACTGGCTCAATTTTGGGAGAGGCTAGTTCAGGAATAAGGGTGTGACTTTCTGTGTGCTTGTTATTGCTTGTTATTTAGGGGATGGAATATGTCTTGGGTTGTCCCCCAGTCTTTCTGGGAAAAGCATGGGTCCAGGTTCTGTTTTATCCCTCCAGTACTATTTGCAGATACCAGAGGGTCAGAGCAAACATCTCTTTTCATTGGATACTACCTACAGGATGAGGGGTGCTGAAAGTTGCAAAGTCACATGTTTGGCTTTTAATAGCATCGCAAAGAAGTTTTTGAAGGTGAGGTTCATGTTCAAGTGAGCAATGGCCTGCAATTGCACTCCCAAACACATCTGAGTAAAGTCCCAGTCCAGATGTGCCCTTTATAGACTGTTAGGAATAACTGGCTAGTCTGGTTTTTGCACAGGCTCTGTGCTCCCAGCCAGGCAAACACTAGCTAGTACTATGTACTTGGAAGTTCTGATTGTGTTTATTGGAGTGGAGTGACTCCAGATCAGAGCTTGCTCATGTCCAGGCAGCCTGAAGGGTGACTGATGAGCTTGTGAAAGAAAATCTCCACATTCAGACCAAAGACTGCACAGGGCAGGCGCCTGAGTAACAGCTGCATCCAGCACTTTGGTGGGAAAAATCTGAGTAGGGTGAAACTGTGGCTTTCATTTGGGCAGATGTAGTCCATCTGCTGATGGGATCAGCAATGGGACAGTATCCTCTGGAAAACTGGGATTAAGATACACAAGCGGTGCATGCAAATTAGGCATCAGATTATGCACATGAGAAGCACGATGGTCTTCTGGTATTTTGATTGGCTTCCAGGTTTGGATTTGGAGTCCTTTATTTCTGGTGCATGAAGGCAGCAGCTGATGTTCTGTGCCTCAGAAGGTGGTTCTGCCTGTGACTTCCAGATTCCAGCATGACCTAGTGCAATGGCAGTCACACACTCAGCACAAGCTGTCCCCCCTCCCTCTGTAGTTCCCTCCACAGGAAAGTGAATCCTTCTGCAAACCAGTCCCAACTTGGACAGAGATGCCAGAGGAAAAAGTTTCAGAGGCCAGGTCCTTCCGCAGGCTTTGCCCTGTCCGTCACCCTTGAAACTTGGTCCCATTAAGAGACGATAGCTTTCTGGCTGATGCAAACTGCTGCATGACACATCGGATATTGTGTATAGCACTTGAAGAGGTTGATGAGAGCTATCTGAATCATTCATTACCCGGTGAAGTAGGTGAGTGACTGCTATTGTCCTTATCCTTTTAGAGAAGAATGCTCAAGCACAAAAAGGTTGAGCGATTTAGTGCAGGTCCCTAAAGGAAGAAGCATCAGAGCTCAGAAATAGTGCTTGGTCCCATGCTCAGATAATTATTCTTCACTTGTTTCTCTCTGAAAATTATTCACTAAGGGTTAGTGTTGTTATGGGTGGTCAGCTTATGCTGTAGAAACATCATAATGTGAATTTAGTATTTTCCGCTATTTTTTTGGTAGTCCATGAATCAGTCCCAGTTCGCCAAACAGTTCCTGCTGTGTCTCCATGATAAGCTTTCTCTTGGTAGGTGTTCTGTGTGCTTGGCTGGTCATTCGGTTCACATGGGGGCTTTCCTGACTCTTGTTCTGAGGAATGAGGCTTTTTTTAAAAGCAAAGAAATCCTAAATGTTAGATTGCTGCTACCATTCCCTGGGGCTGCGTGGAAGGATTCATTCTTTAGGCTTCCTGAATGGTTTCTTTGGTTCTCAGCAGCTCTCGCACTGTTCATGAACAATGCTGTTACTTGTGTTGTTATTGCAACCAGACGTTGACTCGGGCACCAGTGGTGCTAGGTGCTGTACAAACACAGAGCATCTGGGTGGTCCTTGTCCTAAGGAACTGATGAAACCAAGGTTTGCAGTGTGCTGCAGGTCAAGTCTGTCTTAATCCTTCCAGCTCTAGTGCAATTGTGAGAGCTAAATAATAAAAAGAACAGAGTGGGAAGGAGGTCTTCTGCCTGAGCTAATTCCGGGATGGTGGGGAGCAGAGAAATCCATTTATACACTAGTAAATATGTATAAATGAGGGACTTGAAGAGACCTTCTGTCTATTTGGGAACAACTAGAATTCCTGCTAAATAAGACTCAGCAATTCATGTGGCAACTAGGGTGGTCTTGATTTTTAACCAATAAAAGAACCAGCCTCTTGATCCCTGGCTTTCTTGCAGTATCTGTTTCTTTCTCTCTTGCTCTTTTCTCTTTCCCCAGCCAAATGCTCAAACATACCCAGAAAAGCCTGTTCTTTTCCCAGCTGGCTGCATCTCTGTGGAGAGTCTGTGGCCCTCTCCCATTTCAGGCCTGTTTGACCTTGCCTTGTAACCAGATGTTTCACTGGAGAACGTACACTGGGGAGAGCCTGGGTTGCATTCAGCTGCTGGTGAACTTTCTGCCTCGGTCAAGCAGCTGTAAACAAAACCAGCCCAAGAAAAACAAAACCTTTTCTAAACTGAGTTGGCCAAGGACAGAAATGAATCCAGAGATGCAGATGGCTGTTAGCATGTTGATGAAGCTGCAGAGAGAAGGTCATCTGCCATCCCTGATCTTCAAAGATGGGTTTCACTTAGCTGAGGGATCGTTATTTTGGGATAACAACTATCGTTCCTCTGGTTCTGGAAATATGTGACACAGAGACCTCTTCCAATGCTGCCCACGGTGCATCATACTGTTTGCAGCTGTCCATGCATTTGAGTGAGTTTCTGGCCAAGAGTATTTAGAAAGTGGTGGCTTGCTGGCCTGAAAGTCTCAGAAGAAGGAATCACAAGAACGCCGTAGCAAAATGATTAGCCAGGGACATCCCTTCTTTTGAGAGCTGTGCCACATGTCTGTTGAGATTATTCAGCTGGTGCTTGTAGATGGGCTTTCTGCAGAAACAGTCCTGACATGATCAGGAGAAGATGTGAGCAATGTCTTCTGGGGTTAAAACTACAGTGGGGTTGTAAGAACATTGTTCTTTGGTTTGGGAAGTGACCAACTATAGGAGTTCCTGTTTCGCACAAGATACAGCGGGGCTGGTCATTAGCTTAGACACAGTGAGAGCCTCACATGCAAGATGACATCTAAAACAGTATGGGGTCCCCTCATCCTTTCGTGACAAGTTACAGGAATTGAGGGATGCTAACTCAGGCTCTTCCAGCTTGGTATGGACCTGGAGTTCAGACCTGAGAAGGCTTTTTCCATTTGAGTTGTGCTTGGCCAGATTAGAGGGCAGAAGGGCTGTGCAAACAGCGAGATATGCTCCATCATCTCTGAACAGAATCAGTTCTTGAGCCACAGCCATTCTCTGTTGAAAGGGTCTGTTAGGCTGAGCTGAGACTGCTGGGAGAGGGATTCTTGGCCCACTGATCACTGCTGTACCAGGAAGGATGGAGGCCTGTGACTGAGCACCGTATGTTCAGAATTGCGTTGATACCCACCTCAGTGATTTCTCCTCTGCAAGGGTTAGGCTTGCTTGTCCCTGAACATCTGCTACCACTCAGCAGACATCCACCACTGTGTTGAGATATTTATCCAATGTTCAGTATTCCCTCAGAGGGAAATGTGCCATCTCCTGCTCCTACATGTATACTAGCTCCACTTTCTACAGCCAAGTACCAGCTTGCCATAGGAAATGTCGAGGTGACCTGGCTACAGCCCATGGCCAGTTTCTCCTCTGATCCATCTCTGGCCCCATAAATCATTTTTAATAACCAGAGTGCTCTTAATGCAGCAATTCTAATGTGGGCTAGATCTGTTTAACCTAATCTGAGTATTAAAGCTGGTCACAGTGATATCTGAGCACCTGTGACTTCCTCAGACCAGCTAGAATTCAGGACCGTGAAGCCAATGGCTTTTCCTGTTCATGCTGTAGTGACACATCCCTCTTGGGGTGATTAATACCCTCCAGAGATGGCATTAGGTCAGTTACGCCAAGATAAGGAAGAGAGAATGGGGCCGTAGGGCAGATATTCCTTTCAGATTCCCAAATGAAAAAGTTTTCAGACTTTCCAGACCTTGGCTTCAGCATCTTAGGGAGACATTCTTTTGGAAGAAGCTCTGGGGGTGGCATTGCTTGGCCAACTGGGCATGAGGAGAGAGCTGGACAGAGGAAGGAATCTGATAACACTGTTTTGCCCTCTGCGCTTAGATCAACACTTCACTCTCTTTTAAACATCCGCTTCATCATTCCTGCTGCCCAATATCCCACTATGGCCCCAGCAAGAGCTATTTTAATCCCTCATCATTCATCAGGAGGCCCCTTCCTGTTCCCTTTCTATCTGCTCCTGCATGCATGTATGTGCATCTCTCCACTGAGAAATCCCCTATGCTAGCTGTTGTCAGAAAGGTCACCCAGGGATATTCACAAACAGCAGGTGTAAAATTAACAACTGGTGCAATTCCAATCATCTGGCAGGAAGGAAAACATTGGACAATAGGTAGAGCCAGGGTAAAGTTTCCAGCTGAAGGCTTATTGCCTGATATAGGACAACAGATCGGTGGGCTGGGAACTCTCCTAGGAATGTGAAACCGATAGGGTATTAGCAGGCCCTCTCTGCCCCTCCAACACAATTGTTTTCAGCTTGCTCAAAAATATTTGGAAATGTTACCGAGCAGGACGTGTGGGTGAGAAGGCATCTTCCAGCCAATCAGCCAAGTAGATTTCAGCCCTCCCCTTGAATTTCAGGCTTTTGTTTTCCCTGATGGAAGGGAAGGTGAATCCTCCATGATTAATTTAGGGATCTTAAAGCATTTTGGATGAGTTCCTGCAGCACCACTAACAAGTGATGCTCTCAAGGATTACGGAAATTGTGGAGAGATGGCAAGATGGATGGGTGGATATGTGTTCAATACAGATTCTGGCCTCTTACTGTTTTTGTGGGTGGAACTGATTTTAGCTGCGTGAAATGATGTATCACTCAATAATGATGGTGTAAGTCTGTTGGAGGCATGAATGGTAGATCCTGTTAGACCTTGACTAGTGTCAGCAGCCAGAATGGTGGACTGAGTCTATGAGCACAGGAGTAAGATTTACTGTAAAATGCAGTCTGTGGAGGTATCCAAGGAAAGTTGGCAGCACTGGACACAGTGAAGACAGTGGAGAATGGCAGAGGCTGTTGAGAGGTTTGGTTTAAACTGTGGCAAGCAGAGTTGCTCTGCAAGTATTAGAGAGAGTCTAGTAGCTGTTCCCAGCATGGAGAAAGAGCTTGGCCAGAGGTTTTAACTAACACACAGCCTTTTCTCTGCTGGAGTTCAAACACAGAAGTCTTGCCTCTATGAAGTAGAAGTAAATGTATGGGAACCGCTGCAACTTAAGAGCAATACCTCAGTGCCCACAGCTATCTGGCTTTAGTCTCCCCTGTCCTTCTCATTCCCCACCCTCAGAGCTGTCTGTTCATGTGATGTGACAGCAGGTGTCTTTCAGCAAAATGCTGCCACACCACAACTTGTAGGCTCGTGTCTGGCTTACACAGTGCTCATCCTCTGTTTAAACAGGTTTGGTACAAGCTGCATCTACCACAATACAATTAGTGCTGAAAATGTGCTCTTGTGGGTCTCTGAGCCTAGGTAGGGATCCCATTGCTCTCACTTAGCAGGGATCTCACATGGACTGTGCTGACAAAAGATGCCTGGGCTGAGAGGAGGTCTGATAAGGCAGTGTAACCCTGACATACGTTGTCAGCAGCGCTGCCATCGCCAGCGAGAGCAAGGGGGAGGACTGAAATTCTCCTGTTCAATTGGGCGAATTTGACACCTTCTCGTTCTTGTGTCCTCGTGGCTCGGCCACTTGACATTTCTAAACATTCTCAAGCAAGTTCACTGGAAAACTATCCCATGTCAGGAGCTGGTGATGTCAAGGCTAATAACAGTCGTGGGGTCAAATCCTTCTGATCCTTCAGGCAAGGACCTCAAGATTTGGCTCCAAGTCAATAACAAGGTCTGTCACGTCAACGATGGCTTATTATGAATCGCAGCGCAAGCCTTTCCCAAACAAAGTGCATTTGTTTGGTCTTCCATGCAGGAAAAGGTTAACAGTTTCCAAAGGCGGGTTCTCTCTTCCTTGCATGGAGCAGCAAGCAAAACCAGTGAGCTTAGAACAGGCAACAGCACTTCACCTTAGAGCAGGAGATGGGGATGGTGATAAATCTTTATCTGGGAAATTCTTCTCTTCCTCTCTGGAATGGTGCAAGCTGGTTGTTTTCATCTCTAGAGATGCTAGGGGTTTTTTTCTGTGTCCCCTTCCATCATTTGAATGTCAACAATACCACTTGGCTGCCTTTGTTAATGTTACAATGGACCTCAGAAAGAGGGAGCTAGCCATATTGGGCGATGCAGGGCTGAATGTCAGGGAAGGAGATAGCAGGGATCATACTGGCTCACACGTGCTGCAGTGAAAAAAGGAATTGTAGGATGACATTCACTTTGCTATTACATTGTAATCCTGGCAGTGTGTTGAGAATGATGCCACTGGAATGGTGTCCAAAATGCTAGTTATAACCACTTCCTATTTTTAATTTCCTCTTAATAAGGGAAACGGTGGTTGTCATCCTAACAATAATGATGCTGCTCTGCCCTTCCAGATGTCAGAACATGGGTTAACAAACGCTGATGTCTCTCTACAGGCCTTTCTTCTGAACTGAAAACCTCTGTGCAACGCAGCCCACCCAGACACACATCAGCAGGTACAAACCAGGGTGCTACAGAAAATGCTGTACCTGCATTTCTGGTGGCCTCATTTTACAAGGGAGTATTTGAATCATGGAGAAATAAGGTGACTCGCTCCGTGCCCCTTGGTGAGTCAGTGGCAGAGAACAGATTCAACTGTTCACATCTCCCATTTTTCTCTGTCAAATGGCCTTTCTGCTGTTTTTTAGAAGGCATTTGGCATAAGGTTCCTAAATAAGTAAGCTGATGTTCAGAATTGCTGAGTCCTCACTAGTTCCCCTCCAGGCAGTACCTAAACAAGATATCCGTGGGGAAAGCTGTCATGTCTTGAATATCAGCAACTGCTAATGGTTATTCCTTTTTATTCACTCATATATGTTTTTGCAGGTGGATGCCAGCTCTGCACACCCATCCAATCCGACGCATGCAGAACCAGCACAGGACATGGAGGACCACAGCAGGTAGCCCCAGTTTCCTGAACTGCTATTAACAACATGATTGTTTCACACATCCCTCTTAAAGACCTGCCTGATTATAGGATTTGAACTGTGGTTGTCAGAAGTCTTAGCTAAGGGAAGGTTGGTCCACGTGGCTTGGCTGAGTGATGCTTTGCTTTTGAACAGCTCCTGACTCCAGAGAGAGTGCGTTTCTCATTTTGCAAAGCACTTATCTCCTGCTGGCTCATAGGAAGTTTCTGTAGACTCTCTCTCCACTGAAGGTCAGATTTCATGTATCTTCTGAGATCCTAGAACCAGGGTTCTGCAGTGCTAGAAAAGCAGAAAGGAGAAGACTATATGAGGTTATCAACATTGAGCAAAACAGCGTTTATGGCTCAGACGGCAATTCCAATTATCCAGCACTTAGGCATCAAGAAGATTCAGATAAGAGGTCTCAGATTTAGCTCCTCTCCTCTCTGCAAGTTAATGTGCCACTTTTCCTTTTTTTTTTTTTTTTTTTTTTTAAGCAGACGATCAAATCTGTAATAGCAAATTGCAAGTTAAAAGGCAAAGATTGTCTCTGGAGAGAATGGAAAGAACCATTTTGGCTCTAGGGTGAGTTTTGTGATCCACCTGAAGCATGGGTAGCTGTCGTTATACACACATTAAACAGAAGCTTAGTGAGCTTGTTGTAAGACTAGTTGGATATAATCCTGTGGCATTTTTATAAAAACATTTGAGTCCATGGATGCATCATTTGCTATACTGGGTAAAACCTAACTAAGCTCCTGTTATGCTTCTATCAGGGCTATTTATACATTGTGAGAATGCAGGAACCTAGTTTCTGACTTCTGCCTTAAATCTGAGAAGAGTCAATTGAAAATTATATCGTTTGTGCAGTATTAGATTATAGGAAAACCTTAGAAAAAGCTCTGCCTTGTAGCCCCATCCATTTATTTTCCATTGCAAAGGGTCAAATTGCCAAAAGAAGAGGTGTCACCACCAAGCTGAAAGGAGCTGTCTCCCTTCCTTCCCTGGAGTTTTTATACAGGTCAGTCCCTCTAATATGTAAGCTCTTTTCTCCTAGCAGTTTCCTCATAGGAGAGCTTCCTAATTTTCCTTCTCTCCTCACTTCATAGCCACCCACAAACAGCTTTTCACTCATCTGAATGCTTGTAGATCACCAGCATATAGCAAAGCTTTAAGGAGCATGTGCCAACAACCTATATACTAGTCCAACAGCACTGTGTTGAGGGTTATCTTTATTTTCTGGAATAGATAATGATCGTCTTTAGAAGAGCTTCTTCCTTAACAACTAGCTTCTAAAAGGCTGTCACTCCAGCCCGACCCTGTTTTCTACCAAGAGCTATGGCTCTGAACCCTGTTACACTTCTGAATGATACCTGTGGCACACACCCATTCTAGCTACTTCTAATTCCCTGGGTATGTCAGCAAAAACTTCTGCAGGGTCCTGACACCTGCTGTGAGGGTTAGGCAGCAGAAAAGCTGTACTGCTCTCAGCCTTTTCTAGCTACCACAGAGCTGATGGAATCCCTCCCCCTGCTTGCCCTTTGCATTACTCTATGGGGTGGAGAGGAAGCAATCCTCTGAATCTAAAACTCTCCTACCCTTCTTTTCCCACACAAGTTAATTCCCAGCCCTTGCTTGCTTCTGCTCCAGCCCCCTTCTGAGCGTGCTCTCATTAAGACCCCAGAGGGAGGAGGTGATGCTCTGAAATTGTCTTAATTGCTCTTGTTTATGCTGGTTACGATGGCAATAGGTTGCCATGCAGAGGAGGCTTTCTTCAGATGTGCAGGTTCTCCATTGTTCCGTATTCTGAAGGATTGTCTGTAGGCAGCTCCAAGTCATTTACAACAATAGATTAATATGAAGATCAGTAATACTGGGTGACTCACAGTCACACATATGCAAGACCCGCCAATCGCTGTGACCTGCCACCGGATTTGAGGGGAGGCTAAACGTTCCTGGTATGCTCTTGCAGGATGCTGAAGAGATGCTTTGCACTTGCACAGTTTCTGCTATCCAGGAGCTCCCTGAACATGAATGGAGAATGCTATTTTGATCGGGCAGATGATGACTGTTAGACTCTCTGGAAGGCAGGGAACTGGAACAGAGTATGTCTTTGGTCCAATGTAAATTTGCATGTGCCAAAGTTCAGACAGCGGTCAGGAATCCTGACTTTTAGTCCCTGATCTATCTGCCAGGCACTGTTAACATCCAGACCCTAAAGAGGATCTTCTAAGAGTGTTGTGCACCACTTGTACTGTATCCCATTTATCACCCTTGACAAATGACAGAGAAAAGCTCCATCTCACAGGGTCTTCTCTAGACCTTTGCAGTACAGTGCCTGGGTCTTCATTTGGCAGAGACCCATTGGAGGTGATGTCAAGATACCTTGGCTGTGAGTTTGGCCCTTCTGTCCCACTGTTCAGGCTTAGGTCTTCATGCTGCCACTGACTGCCTTGGACTAGGGATATTTTGCTTTCTATTCTTACTCTTCTGGATAGGCCCAGGCTGTCAGGTCAGTATCAGAGACACTCTACATCCCTCTGATCCATTTCTTGAATCAAGAGGTCTGTGTGCCATTCTTTCCCCTATATCCTTGGCTCAGGGATATATGTGCCCTCCTACTATGTCCCCACTAGTCCTCATTCACCCAGGATCCACCATTCTCCTTCCATGTGCCAGGCACCCCATGTACCCCCTGCCTCTCTCACCCATCATTCTCCCTACCTCTCTCCTGCTGTCAGGGGCTCATCATTCCCTCCTGTCTTTCCTTTCCTCCATGCTGGGTGAAAGGGGAGATGCCCACTTCTATTTTTTCCCTGTCTGGGGGATACATTATTTTTTCTCTGTATCTGGGAGATACAGGCAGGGATGAGAGGAAGGCTGTGTTGTGCTAGAAGGGATTAATAGCTGTCACCAACCTACTCTTGACTCTAAAGTCCATTATGGAGCTGGGTCAAGCTACTGAAACTCCCCACCCGTTTTCTATTTGCTGCTTGTTTTCAGTCCTTGGATGCTGACAACAGCCCGATAATTTCCAGTGTCAGATTTGGTGCTCCGTGGTACCATATTGCATGTACTCCAGCAGACAGACAAGTGGAGAAATACTTTCCAGCTGAGTGTGAAAAATTGCCGTGCTCAGTCCATAAGTAATGTGCTTCGTTGAGTCTAGCTAATTTTCTTCCCCATATAAAACAGTGCGGTTTCTGCATAATTTTTGCATTACAAAACCACCAGATCTCAAGAGCTTGATGGTGGGCCAGGCCCCAAGTGTGTCACTAAGTAATTACTGAGTCCCCGCCTGCCTCAAGCTGAATCAAACCTTGAGGCAGAAGCTGAGGACCTGACCCCTGATTAGGTCTGTGTGCTCTTCCATATTCATAACAACAGAAGTGTGCTTACACTGGGTCATCAAAAGGGTGAATCAGTACCCTGTCCTATATATATAACCCCAAAGAGGGCACCTAGGCAGGACTAGGAAGACTTTTCTTCCATAAATATGTATTTCATTTGGAAATACAACTTATATAAATGGTTAGGAGTTCTATGTAATTAGCAACCCTCAGTGGATTTCTCTTCCACAAACTTTTCCAGATCCCTGTTAAGTTCCTATAAATTTTTAGCCCCTTCAGCATCCTCTGGCAAGGAGTTCCTCAGCTTAACCACACACCTCCTTTCATTTGAACCTGAAATCCCCCTGTTCTCAGGCGGTTTTGAACCACCAACCTTTTAGCTAGCAGTGGCACACATTTACAAAGATCTTGAATTAGCCATGTATTTAGCCATAATTAGCTTTTCTGCTTTCTCCATGCGTTTGATTCTGCTCTCTGCTGGAAATCTGCACTGCAGTATAGTCACATGCTGGAAGGAGAAATGCAGAAGAACCTGAAGCTCTTTGAGTGAAATAGCGCAAAGCACCTACGCAAGGTACCAGTGGTCACCTATGGAACATCCCCTTGGAGCCACCACATGTTGCCATCACTAGACGGTGACATCTCCCAAGCTTTGGAGCAGACTTGGTTGCTGATCCAGAAGAGGGCAATGGTGACACATCCCCACTGATGCTCTGAGCACCAAATCAGCTGAGGACAGCCACTGTAGGAATGTAGCCAAATAGCCAAACCACCTTGGCTAGCAGATCTGTATGTTCCTGGCTGTTTTGTGGCAAGCAGATTGAAGTGGGAGGCAACTTTCAGCTACTGTCTCAGGTCAGATGGGACTGTCAGTCAATTGTTAATTATGACTCTTCTTCTTACTAATTTCTGTAACTTCTATCACCATGGCAGCTAACTGCCGTGGAAAGATTCAGCCAGAAAAAGGAGAAGACAACCAAACTTTTCATAGCAAGGGAACAGGAACAAGCTACAGAGGAGGGAGGCGTGGAGGAAGAGAACTGTAAATTGTTTTCTAGGAGAGTCTAACGCCATGCTCTGAAAGCTGGTCAGGTTTGGCTTTGCACGGTCCTATCAAAGGGAGCCAGACCCATATTCTGACTGTCCCATGCTGAAAGCTCACGTTCAGCTAGTCTGGTCCCAGCACAGCACGTGATGAATGCATGGTACGTGTTTGTTGCGCAGGATGCTGGGCAATATGATTTGTCTTACTCTGTGCCCATTACTGGGAAACTGCGTTATTATCATATCTTCTCTGCCCTGCCCTGGTCAGTTGATCAGTTTTAATCTCTGGTGATGGCTGTGTGTCCGCATGAGGAGGGAGAAGGAGAAACTTGACAGCACTTTGAGCTCTGATTAATTTTTAAACTTCCTCCCTTTCTGCTTATTTTGTAGCTTTTGTCCTGATGCTGAATGTGTTCTTTCCCCCGTGTGTCACTCCCAGAGGAATAGTGTGGAGATGAAATGCCACTCAGCCATCACAGGGCATTTTACCTGTGAGGGCCTGGAACTGAACAGGGCTCTAGGACAACTGGCAACTTCTGTTGCTGCAACAGCTCACAGGCACATGGTGACACAGTGCCTGAGTATGTCTGTACTATGGGCAGAGCAGGTTGCATGGTATCATTAAAACAACAGCCATTTTGTTGCTGTTTTGCAGCAACACCACGCGATTCTTGCTAAAATGACAGTCTAGCCCATTCAGCAACTTTCATTTCTGATTAAGCTTTCCAGCCTGTAGGTATCTTCTCTCACACCTGTCTTACCATTTCCATTTAGAAGGGTTTAATTTAGAAACCCATTATACCTAGCCCTGCACAGACCAAGCCAATTTATTTACATAATTCCTCAGCACTTTAGGGAAACAGACTTGTTCTGAGTCCTTTCTGGTGGGAAGGATGGACTCATGCTTCAGGTATTGGTTTGAGATTCAGGAAAAACAGACACTGTTCTAATAGCGCTCACAGATTTCCTGAGACCTTTATCAAGTCACTTACCCTGCCTTGCACCTAACTTTTGTATCTGGAAAACAGTCAACATAACAGCACTTTCCCTGCCTCTGGTTTTAGGAGAAAAACATAGTATCTAGATGGCATCAAAGTCCTTCTGTTTTGTGCTTTACAAATAAAGTATAAAAAGCTGATTTCTGTGCTGGAGGGACATCAGTGCATAAGAGCAAGATGGGGACAACAGGCAGGTGCAGGTCTGCTGAGGAGCGCTGAAACAAGGCAGAGCTGAGGGGCAAATAGACCCCAGGCGTTGCCCACCAGCTGCCTAGCTGCTGTCAGCTTTTCCATCGGCATCTCGTCAGGGATGTGCAGGGAGAGAACAAATCACTCCGTGGGCGTTCACAGGAAGCTACCCCCGAGTGCGAGGGAGAGGCACGGGACAACGCACACGAGGGGGGGTTTGAGAATCCATGTGGGTGATCTTCCCAGCAAGCCTGAGGGAGGGGAGACTCCGTGATAGGCCTGAAGGAGGCACAAACATCCCCCTCCTTGGCAGAGAACTCCACTGGCAAGATTTGATCTTTTTGTTCACTTGAGGTTTTCTCTTTGTTCACTAAATGCCCCTGGACCTTGCTTTTCAAGGCTCTTTTCCTTCTCTTTTGTTGTCACTGCCACAGCAACACGTGAGTTTGAGAAGTTACGTGCAGGGGAAGATGAATTTTCACTGAGGGAGTGACTTGGATCCTTTGCAGACCCCATTGAAGCCAGTAGATCTGAAGACAGGTGCTCTCCATCCATGAGGCCATGAGCATGGGTGAGCCTTCCAGTGGCTACATACCCTCCAGAATTCTCATCACCATCAGTCAAGCTCTTCCCCACAAAACAGTAGCTGCAGAAACTCAAGAAATACTGCTAAGCCTACTGCTTTTTAATTTCAGCGCTGCCACAGTCACTGATGTCCTCACTAATCCTCTTGCAGCAGCAGGCTGCTAATCAGAAACTCTTTGCTCGCCACTTTGGCATCATTCTGGGAAGCCAATGGAGCGCAGAGATGCTCAATTCCTCCCCCTCCACACACCTTCCATTGTCTTCAGGACTGACAGCTCTGATGTGGAGCAGTGATAAAAGCCAGCTGATGCTGTCAAGGCCTGGTACAATTGCACCGCAGGGAAAAAGGCGACTGGCTCTGACTCATCCTAGCCGCCTGGAGCTTAAGATACCTTGCACACGTGCTGTCTCCTGGCACTAGCAAGGCTCATCACAGAGCAATGCACCTTCGGTGAGTTCTGGATACTGTCCTGGGAGGCAGGAGTTGACCATAGACCTTTGAAAGGGCTAGCACTGGTGGCCAGCTGGGTGGCCAGCCATCCTTCAAGATGCTAGAAAAATCCACAGGAAAAACAAGCAAAAAAAAAGACTCGTTTGCAGATCTCTGCTGAAGTGTTTGGTGTGTATGGAGGAATAAAGGTAGTTGGTTGGATACTCCTCTGTTTGACCTGTGTTCAAAGGTGTTTAGCGAAGCATCTGTGCAACTCCTGAGTGGTAATCGATGACAGTAGCACCTCTCCTTCAGCTCCTCACATGCCCATCCTTATGCAATGAGCTGAGACGGGGTTGAATTTCTGGGAGGCTACATAATGCAAGGAGTCCAGACTTGGAATGGATCAGGAGTGCCAAACCAAGGTGGGAAGGACATTCAAAGAGGGGAAGTTGGACTGTGACATGAACTTCTGGGTGACCTTGAGGAAACTGGCTCAATGCTGCCCATCCTGGCCAGGTCAGCAGCTGAAATTTCCATTACTGATGGTAGAAACTCAGGGGTCATTTCTTTTCCCAAACATGACATTGAATGAGAGGCATTAGGAGTTCCTCCTATAAATAGGATCACCCCTGTCAAAGCTGGTTAAGTCATACCCAGTGTCAAGCGTGTAAACAAGGTGCCTCTCCGATGCACTGTCTGGAGGGTGCAGAGGGGTGTGAGGGAATTTTGACAGCTCCCCATTTGACTAGTTCGCATTGGGACACCAGCTATTTTCAAGGCAACAAACACAGTCATCCCCAGCTCCCGTCTGGAGGATTTGGAGAACAGTGCAGGACAGAGGCAATGTAGTCAAGGACCACTGCTGTGTGTTGTGGCAGAAGTGAAGCCTCCCAGCTCTACTGTGAGAGGAGGCAGCTAAGGTATAAAGTATGCAGGTGCTGGGACCTCCATGGCTGCAGTCACAGCGGGAGTTAAATGCTCTGATTGCAGCTGTTCCTTCAAGGTCTTTCCCCAGTTCTGCCCTAGAGGTCTGGGATGACCTGAAACCCTGCACCATCGGTTGACTCAGTTTCCCCTGGAGGGAGCTGCAGTTTCCTTTAAAGCTGCCCAGTTCTTGTTTAGCTGCATGAGAAGCAGCAGTTGCAGTGGCATCCATTACAAAGAGGCTTTGCTGCCCTGGAAGTCGGCTGGGGCATGGCAGTGAAGCCAGAGACACAAAGCAAAGTATCTTTGGAACAAGAGAGTGTAAGTGTCCCTCTGTGCAGCTGCAGGGACATCTGGATGGAGCTGGCTTGGCAGAGCTGCAGGGGCCACCGGGGTAACGCATCACGGTGGCTCCGTAGCAGAGCACCTCGGGGTAGCGGGAGCTGGTGGTGGGACCCTGAGGACCCTTTGCTTTTCTTCTCATCCCTGGGAGCTTCTTCCCACCTTTCCACCAAACTTTGAGCTGCTCTGAGACTGGAGCTGCAAGGAACCTGTTCTGCCGAAGTGATGCAACTGAATGTGCCTTAAAAAAACAAAGAAGGATTTAAAAAAAAAAAAAAAAAAAGATCATTTCTGTGGTCTGATTTCCCCACAGATCCACAAGCAGTTGCATCAGTACAGCTGAGGGGGTGGAAAACTGAAGTGGGGGCAGAAGGGAACAAAAACTTTCTAAGCTTTACCACTGAAAATTTTCTGTAGCTATATGGAGACCTACAGCCGCTCGTCCCTTCCAGACTTTAAGAGCTGTCTGGCTCTTGTGTGCAGAGACACAGGCAGCAGAGCAGAGAGGAGAGATGATTTGTTTGAAGCTGAACTGAGAGAAGCTTAGCAGGGGAGGAATTGCTACTTGTTCCGAGGTAGGCTAATTATATTCTGTGTCCTTGGAAGCCAACTCTTTTCTACTCTGCTTGCATAATAGAGATCCTATAGCTTTTTACAGAAGTACAGGGGTTCCCTTCCCATCACCACTGTACACAGCAGCCTGTCCCACTGCCAGCCTCTACTCCAGAAGCATCTGGACATCAGTCCTGCATTCCCCAGGGGGCTGCTGAAGCACTTTGGACTCCTTGGAAATGGAAACCTTTCTAGAAATGCAGGGTAGAGTTACTCTAATTCCTTGCTGTTTGGGATCAAACTGAAGCCTGCTGCTTAATGGGGGATAAGTGGATGTAATGCAGTCAGTCAATAACTTCGCGCACACATGCAGAGCCCTTTGGATTACTGATTTCCAGAAGACAGAGTCTCCCTCACGAACCCTGCAACACACTGACTCAGCCCTGAGCCTTTTGACTTTGTTTTTCCTTCTTTACAAAGTAACTTGCACTTTTATTCTTCCCCCCCGCCCCTTATTAATTTTTTTCCCCACTTACTCATTTTTTTTTCCCCATAAAAGTTTTCAGCTTGTCAAACAGCTCTCCCTTTCCCTGTCTCTTTTCTCTTTGCCTTTTGCAGTGGGAGGAAAGATAATAATAAAAGGAACAGTTTTCAAATAAAAAGCCCCACGTGTTACCTGGGAACTGTCTCTCAGCATCCAAATACCCGCTGGGGCAGAGGTTGCTGAGTCCCTGCTGTTGTTTTGTACCTGCCAGACACTGTTTGTATTTTGTCACTAAATGCTGCTGTCAGGTCTGTCATTTGGTACAAGCAGGACTGACTGGGCCCTTGTAAAGTAGGATTTCCCTTTACACTCCCTGCTAAGCGCTCCTCACTCTTCCCTTCCTCCTGACAGGGGAAACAGCTGCTTCAGCTGCTGCCATGGCAGTTTCCAGGCTGGAGGAATGGGTTTGGGAGTGTTGGTGCTTTCTGCCTCGTCACTCCGAAATGTTCCTCGTCTTGGGCAGCCCTTTGGTCCTGTGGGGAGGGAAGGGTGAGATGAAGGCGTCAGTGAGCCTTCCTCTCTCTGTTGGTCCTTAGACACTGCTCAGCTTCAAACTGAGCCCTTCAGAGGTTCAGTACTCTCCACAGCCCCTTAGGACATCTAGGTTTTGACCACCTTTTTTATGGCCTTACTGAGTTGCTCCTAGAAGATGAAACTTGCAGAAGAAGGAGCTCCAGACCAAGATATTTCTGTAAGACTAAAGGACTTGAAACGGCTCCCTTGGGCCCCCCAGATAGGGAGATGCAGGAGGTGATGGATGGCCCATGCTGCTCCACTTGTCCCAGCCCTCCCCATTCCCCCACAGACTCTCAGCTAAGAAGCTCATTTGACTTTTATGAGTGCTGGAGAGACCAAGCAAACAAAGCCTCAGGGTTTAGTCAGTTCTGGCGGGTACAGCACGTGCCTGTTCCTTCTCTCCCCTCCTTTCATTCCTGCTGACAGCTCTCCTGGACACATGATGTCTGCCTGGCTCGGGAGCTGCTTCTCAGGAATGAGCCTGTTGACTGGGGCAGGAGAGCATTTCTTACCATCTCAAGTGGGGGCTGCCTTCTCTTTCACCTCCAGGACACCTTGATACCCTCTGAGTCTCAGAGAAGCTGAGAAAGGCAGGGAAATAAGGGGAGAGATGCTGGAAGTGTCCTGAAGCATGGAGATGCTCTATTAGATGGAAAAGCAATTCAGGCATGAGCCCACTAAGCTTCCAGGTAGAAGGAGCGTGGCATTTTCCTTCCCTGCTCTTTCCCAGAGCTCTGACTTACAACCACAGCCTGTCCTTTCCACTTCACCAGTGGTGGGGGCTGGAGGAATTCACAGACCTTGAGTTATGGTCCCTGCACCAACAGCCTCCCCCAAGCTGAGAGTCTGGCTTGAGTCACTGCAAAAGTAGAGCTGGAGGCAATGTTTGGAGCTGCAGCAGAAAAGCTCCTTTTCCTACACACTACTGGGTTTTGTTGACAGTAACAAACCTCTCCCTTGGCTGGTGGGACTGTGCTCTGGGGCCGGGAATGAAGCATTGCTCATCCTGCTCATCCGCTCATTACAGGAGTTTTGGGAATCTTTGTAAATAAGCCAAGAACATGAGAAATAGAAATTCCTCCCGTTCCAGGCCCTGCCTGACACTGCACAGATCCTTTGTTCTTGGCTTCTTTCTCCCTCCTAAGGCCCCAGAGTTCTTCCAACAACACACCACTCTGCTCAGCCTCTTCCATTAATTAGCAGTTATCCATTAACTGGCCATGAATAATCCATCAATTAGCCCATCTCTTGAGGATCTTCTTCCCCAGGTGCTAGCAATGCCACTTTAACACCAACAAGAAAGGAGCACTCAGGAGCGATATATATATATATATAGATATATATATATAAAAAAATAAGTGCTTGCATTAGACCTCTCTGTTCTTGCTAACTATGATGCTCCTGGTTCCAACTCGTCCACAGAGAGCTTGGAGTCAGCTCATATCCTTCTCATTGCTGGGAGTCCTGCATTCTGGGCTTTCCTGGCAGAGGGGAATCAGACCTTTCTGGCATGAATTTTCTTGCTTTTTGTTGGAGGGAGCATGTGAGGATGCCCAGAAGGCTTTGAAACAACCCGTGGTATCCTGTGAACCTGGTCAGGTGCAGTGGATCCAGGATGGCAAAAAATAAGGTGTATGTGTTGTAATAGAGACTGTTCAATAGAATAAATGTTTTCAAAGGAGAAGGAAAGTAGCAGGAACTAGTAGAAGAACGGGTGTTTTCAGCCCTTGAAGGGAAATCTGGAGAAAGAGAGATCCTTTTTAAAGTGTAAAATGGTGTCTGTTGGGACCTAACATTGTTATTCTTTTGATGAGAGCAGCTAGCTGAAAATGGGAGGACTTGCAGGTTATCCCAGGCAGGGGAGAAAGTGGCGATGGAATGGAGGTTCCTTTGAAGTGCTCTGGTCCTACAAAGAAAGGGGACACTCCTGTTCACCTGAACCCAGCAGGAATCAGGAGCAGGGGACACAGCCATGCTCACAGCTCTGCCCTGCTTTGCCAGTGCTCAGCACAGATGTCTCTGGCCCCATCTCTTCTCTGGGCTGTGCCCTCAGAGCCCTGCCTGGCTGAGCCTGGGATTTCCTTGCTGCCTTTTTTCCCTTTTCCATGGTTTCTTCTGTTTATTTCCCCTATCCACTGCTTTGCATTTAAGACATCAACTAGCAAATTCTCTCAGCCCGTTTCTGGGTGCATCTGTCTGCTTTGGTTTTGCCTTGTTTGAGGTGCAGATTGCTGCTGCTTTGTTATCTTGTATCAATGCCTGTTCTAATGCTAAAGGTGATCCATAGGGAGAAGATCGAAGCACAGGAGAAAAAGAGAAGGTAAGTGGATTAGCCAGGACAGCTCTCCGTGTCTAGGAGCTCTTGAGCTGTATGACAGTCTTGCAAGGGAAATGATGGAATACTGAAAACTGGGGATACCCAAACCTAGCCTAAGGTGGAGGGCAGTAAAGGGGGGAAGGATGTGGTATTTCCTGGCATCTGCTTTTTGCTCTTGCACCCTTCCCTTTTCAGTTCCTGATACAAGCAGTGCAGCACCCTGAGTGAAGCTGTACCTGCTTCCATCAGCCAGGAAGGGGGGTGTGTGTGTGTGTGATGTGATGCTACACTTTTAGTGCCCAGGTACCTTTTGAAAGCTTCTCCACCTTGTCTCTTTTCACAGGGCCATAGGGGAGTGTGGCCCAGCTATCCCCTAGCTCCCTAAGGGAAATGCTCAACAGGGACGTGAGAAACTATGTACCCAGATTCCGTGAGGAAGCTGCGGATGTTCGGCTGCACTAAGCTCGGTAATGCAGCTAGGCGGTGCAATCGGTTCTGCTCAGGTAACACAAAGGAAGAGGACAGTGGCTGCAAATTAATTACTGTTAATGATGCCACCTTCCTGCAGAGAACAGTAATTTCTGCAGAGGACACAAGGCTTGGTTTTGTTGAGTGCCCAGCCTGCAAAGATGCCTTCTGGCATCCCTGCACTGTCCATGAGCCCATATGTTCCCAGTGGGAGCCACAGAGCCATCAGGCAGTGCCGGATGGAAGCATGTTTTGACTCATGGGTCAGAGGCTGTGCAGAGAAGTCTATCGTTCCCAGTCACCTCTTTAATTGACACAGTGAAAGAAGCCACATCTTCCTGCCTGATTCTGACCGGGTCTGTAATTGAATTCAGCTCAACATCTCCGCTTCAGCCTCCCAGGGGCCCGTCAATAAATGATGGAATCTTTTTCTCGCCTTGGGAATTTCTCCTTACTCCCATCTTTTTATTTAATAGGATCTAGTGAGAAAACCGGTAGTAGTAATCTCTCATCCCCCATTTCCTACCTTTCCCAAAGGTACCTCATGAAGAAAAGTGCTTGGGCATTAAAAGAGAGACAAGTGAACTTCAGGGACTGAAAATGTGTGCAGCTTTCCTGTCTTTTGTTCATTCATCCTTTCTCTCACTTCTCTCAAGTCTTTTGTTTCTCCTTGCCAAAACTGCTTGTGCACACTTCACTCAGGATCTAATGAGGCTGTTTTAGAAACTGCAAAGCTGAATTGGATCCTTCGTTTCTCCCCCTCAGAGTGCAATGTCTGTTTAACCTTTCTCCCTTGGCATCTCTCTCTCCCAGCAACCTATTTGCAATTCCTATGGTTACAAAGAAATCCCAGTGCTGTCTGGGTTTTAAAATGGGGGTTGCTGGGGACGTAGGCAGGAGTATGTGATACGTTGTAGGGTACAATTTCAGCCTGGCTGCAGGGGGCAGTTACTCCATGGATCTGGTTTAGCCTAGTCTCTCCAAGCCCTGCCAAGAGGTTTTTCATTGCTCCTTGAAAGGGAAATGTGATTTGCATGTCAAAGAGTGAGAAAGGACAGGGGTCAGCAGTTTTCCAATCTCTTTATCCTCTTCCAGTCTCTCTACCCCTCCCCACATCACCCCAGCTTTCCTTTTGGCATTCCTATGCTGCTAACGAGTGGTTGCTGCATTAAAGCATCCAGTCATCATGGGAGAGATCTCGAGGTTTCTTAAACTGTTGGATCCTGTTGAACATCCTTGTTAAACTTCGCCCTTACTGCTGCGTGCGGGGAGCTTCCCACGCAGACCAAAGTTCGGTCCCCAGCCCACCGGTTCTCCTCCACAGGCAGTGACGTACGAGTCTCTGCACGCAGGAGGCGGTGAGGGGAGGGTGTTTGGGAGAACGTGCCTCTGAAGCAGTGACTGTGCAGTGAATGTGCAGAGACAAGGGGATTTGGTTTGGTGGTTAACCAGGTGAGAGCACGGTGTCTCTCAGTCCATGCTTTAGAGAAAGCCCGCTGACCCCGCTCCTTGTCCTTGCCGGCCACAGCTGGTGATGGGTGGGAGGAGAGAGCGGAGGGGGAAGTCTCTCCCTGGCCTCTCCTTGGTGGTCCACTTTTCCAGCATGCACATGTGAGAAGGGATGAAGTTGCCCAGGTTTTGTAGGATATCTAGGTCCATTATACGTGATGCCTGTCTGAAGGACTAAAAGGCGGAGAGGTTTTTTCCTCCTTCCCTTCACTCTCTGATCCTTTCCCCATTTCCAGGAGTTTTTCTGATGTGGTATTGAGTTTTTTGTTTTGTTTTTGGATGGGATATTTTGCCTCACACCTGGCTGCCAGCTGTATGCCTCACTTCTCTATGGGGATCCATATTCACTGCCCAGATCTCCTGGAGCAGGAGAGCCAGGAAGATGCTCTCTCACAGCTGGGAAAAGTGTATGAACCTCAGGATGTTGTTTCCAGCCACCTGCTCCTAAGACCATTAAGACAGTACCTTCACATGGTGCTGAGGTTGGTTACAGCAAGAACTCATAGGACAATATAGCTCTGCAATGCTCTAGAGATACCAGCACCTGCCATGACCGGTGGGTGCAATAGCCTGGTCTCCATGTGCCAAGACCCTCTTCTAGCTGGCAGCAACGGTGCTGGAGGCAGGGACAGTCATACCAACGTGTGCTTGTGTCCTGCCTCCACCAGCTGCGAGGAGGAGGAGATCCTTGTTGTTAGGTTGTGCTGAGACATCGATGGGATCGTTGGCTTAGGGAGATTGAAACGTTTGTTTTCTATCCACAGCCTTACTTTCCCAGGCCTGGCAGAGAGCAGGGGAGAATCATCTGCAAGTCTGAGTTCAGTGGGAGCAGGGCTGTTGCCCTGTGTGTGTACAGGATGGTTCTCACGCCCTGTTTCCTTTGTGGACAGAAAGAAGAGTTATCAGGAGCCTGCACCTGCTTCCAGCTGAGGAGAGGAAATGCTTCTGGAGGGAGCAGAGGATGGTGGTGGTGTCTCAGGAGTCCAGGAAAGATCAGGGCTCTGTTGGGCTCAGAGTGGTAGAAACTGATATTGCAAGCTTGTGGTCAGGGTGGTTGGAAAAATCACTGCTGTCAGCAAGGAGAGGAGTCAGAAATAAAGCCATCACCCTGATGATTTGTAGAACCGAGCTGCTGGTGTGAGTGTGAGCTGTCCCAGGCCACAGAGAATGTGTTCCCCAGCCCGTGGGTCAGTAAAAGCTGGAGCTTCCCTCGTTGTACTCCCTGCTGCCTGGCTGCTCACAAGTGAGGAGCATCTCAGCTGGTGCTCAGCTGCCCCATTGCCCTCCTGGCTGCTTTTGGGCACAGCTGGGGCTCTTGGCTCCATCCCACAGCAGGGCTTTAGTTCTGGGGAGGGCTGGTTCTGTCCTGGCCGTGTTCCAAATTCTCTGGAGACCTGAAGGAGGTGTCCAAGCAGCTAGGCTGTATGGCCTGAAGGAAGAGAGGGCAAATAAACATCTGAGTTAAGGGATGATCTTGTTAGTGTGATACATTAACAGGGAAATCGAGTTAAAGGACTTCATCAGGGATGTAAAGTGAGTTGGTGGCGGGCTGGAAGTCTCCTTATGGGTGCTCTCTGCTGGGTTTTCTACCTTTTTGTGAAGCCAGGACGTGCTGTTTTGTAACAGTACATTAACTGGATGCTACGAGGCTTCCTAGAGGTGTGTGGAGGGGAAGAAGCCAGGAGATGGAGGGAAGCACTAGAGAGAGCAATGCTGGGAGATGCAGCGCAGAGGGTCATGCTGTATCAGAAGTCCCCTGTGACTTTGAGCACAATCAAAAGCCTGGGCCCTCCAGCACAACGAGGTGCTGACTCAGCTCTGGACACAACCACCCCAGCCCTTCCCTAACTCTGTCTCCTTGGAAGCACCTTCCCACATGAGGAGCTGGACAACAGGGCACCCAACAGCTCTACTTACCTTTGTGTAATAAGGTTAAATCACTGCCTCGTTAGAGCCCTCAAATTAAGTCACCACCTTGCTGGATCAATAGTATTTTCCATGATGCACTTGTGACATTAAGTCTGGGAGATAAATTGATGGTGGGAGGCTGGAGTGCTGCAGGGGAACTCCAGTTCCAGCACTGGGCAGGATCTGTTATCAGGGGAAAACCAGCAAATTTCCATGGAAAGCAGCAGCTGATGGCAGAGGCAGGAGGTGTGGTAGAGTGGGGACATGAGGACAGTGCCCATGTCTCCTGGCACCACTTGGTGCTGGACCCCATTTTAGACTTGCAGGGCTATTATAGGGAGAAGATCCTGGCCTGTGAGAAGCCTGTGGCAGCTATGTTCTCTTCCAGGTGTGTCTGCACTGGGAGCTTGGGCTAAAATGGGCTTTTCTGTCCTCCCCTTCCCTCTGAGCCAGGTCTGGGAGAGGAAAGGCCAAGGGAGCAGCTCCCATGGGGGATCACAGCTGTGTGTGGGTGCCTGGGGCTGCCTGATGCCATACTGACCCCGCTGCACAGGAGATGCAGCCTTCCCACCCCAGCATCCACCATCGCAGAGGCTCCCTGTCCCCACTGTCCGTGGGAACTGCCACCGTGCCCTGGATGGGGTATGACCAAAGGGGTCCTCCAGCTGCCTTGAGCCCTCTGGAAAGGTGTTAACTGGTGTCTACCAGGTTGCTGTGGTTCAGCTGGGGACTAGATCCAAGCGAGGCGTCCCTGTGGCTGAATTTGCGGTGAGCTGTGGGGTAGTTTGGGATCTGGGGTGCCAGATCACTGTGCTCTGAGCTGCAGCCAGGCCAGGAAAAGTTTGTGGCCAGAGGGAATCCTGGCAGTCCCAAATCGCAGCCCTGGGATGCTTGTGTTTCTGCCAGCTCCCCACGCAGGGAGGCTCAGAGTGGACATCTCTGCCCTTTCCAGTGGTGTGATGTGGACTAGAGACCACCCACCTTGTCTCCAGCCACCCACCCCGCTCCAGATGCCAGGGCTAAGGTCACTACTGCATCTCTCGCCCCCGCCTCCCTCACCCAGTGCCTTTCCCACCACCACTCTGCCCCCAGGACCACGAAGCACACGATCCCCTGCGCTGGGTGCTTGTTCAGCTGGCCAGGAGGAGCAGGCAGGGCAGCTGGGGGGGTGGTGGAGAGCAGGGGCTACAACCCCCTTCCTGCTGCTGCAGCTGAGCACCACACCGCTGGGCGCTGGGGAGGGAATGGGACCAGTCTGCTGGGTGGATTGGGTGGGTTTAACCCTTCCAGGCCAAGCCTGGCTCTGTTGGACATCTCTGTGCAAAATCAGAGCCTTCTGCAGAGGCAGCACTTCCCAGCCCCCTCGCTGGGAGCAGGGGGGGCATTCAGAGGAGCAATCGTAGCCCTAAACCCGTTCCTCAGCCCCACACCCTAACACCTCCTGCCACCAGGGTGCCCACATCGCAGCCAAACCAGAACTCCTGGGTGCTGGCTGTATTCCTCTTTCTAAACCTGTAGCAGCACAATTTATTCAAGACACAATTTATTCAAGATATTTGGCATGAAAAATAGGATTGTTCCTCCTAATCCCTCTCCAGGCATGCCCAGAGGTGACCTGCGGCTGTCACAGCCTCGTCGTTGGGCAGAGGTGGAGGACTGGGTATGGAGGCAGCAGGTTGCTGCCCACCCCAAGGCGTGAAGGGGATGAGTGGGTGCATCTGAATAAAATACAAAGGCAACAGGAGGAGGGCAAAGCTGATAAAAATGCCCAGAGCAGCTGTGGCAATGTGGGCAAGGAGGTGAGACTGCAATTGGCTGTCACTTATTTTGAGGCTTATCTTTGGCTTAAGAAACCTTGTTCTTTCTATCCCAAGAGCCCTCCTAGGAGCTGAAGCATTCCTGCAACCCAGCGTCTCTGATCTGCCTCCCACAGCGATGCAGGAGAAAGACCAGGGAGTGGGACAGGACCTGTTGCGAGGACCTTGAGCTGAAAAGGTCTGATTTACAGGTGAGAGGAAGGAAGACAATTTCATGTGTTTGTGGCTCATGCGGGGAGCAGTTCGTGAGCTCTGGGGAGCTCCTCTCTGGCCTGGAGAGCAGGGAGCGAGCGCACAGCTCATGTTGGTGCTGCCAGGGCAGCGGGACTGTCCCCGCCAAAGAGGCAGAGAGCTGAGCTCTTTGTTCATCCCTGCCCTGCTACGAAGCAAGAGAAAAATACTCCTGCTGAGCACAGCCAGAAATAACCCAGGCCGCCAGCAGCCAAAAAGCTTCCAAGGGGGAATATTAAAGTGCTGGGAATTCGGCCTCTCAGCCTGTGCTTTGGGCTCCTCTGCTGTTGTAATGTCCCAGGCAGAAGGCAGACCCTGAACGCAGTCCTGCTCCTGATGGCCAGGAACCAGCACCTCAACAGGGAACAGTTCACTCCCGGGTCACCCCAAGACCCACCCAGTTCCTGTTTTCATCCCAGTCTTCTCCAGCACCATCATCGTCACAGCTCCTTCACCAGACACTGGTGATGGACAGCACTTCCCCTGTGAGATGTGCTTCAGGGGTTGTGATGCCCCAGCACCCCTCGGGATCCTCCGCTTTGCTGCATCGCTGGCTTGGATGCCCCTGAGATGAGGCCACCTTGCAGGGCCAGAGCTTGGGTGTCTGTAAGGGGAACTTAATGAGGATGAATGAGCTTGAGTGGTCCCATTGCCCATGGGAGGGAGGATTTGGGGGCAGTTGAAAACAGGCCTTCTCTGTCTCTGGAAAGGATGGCAGATTCCTGCACTATCCAGATGGGATTTGAGTTGCACCGTGAAGAAAATGATCTCCCTGTGGCACATGTCAGAGGCTGCAGGGAAGATAAATGTTGCTTCGTTTCTCTGGTGCTGCTGTGTGTTCACCCACAGGGATCTCCTGGCCAGCTTCTCTGTATGTCAGCATCTTATCACCACCCCAGAGCAAGGGCATTGCGTAGCAGATGCTCCATGGAGGAGGAGACACCTTGTCATGCAGCAACAGCTCTGCTGCAGCTCCTGGGGTGGCTCAAGGCTGCTCCATCCCTTTGCTCACGGATGTAGCCCAGCACACTGCTCGGCGTCCAGCAACCACGGGCAGGCTGCAGCCTTTGGAAACTTCCCGTGCCCCTGCACATCCCAAATGGCCCCTCTGGTGCAGGACACCAAGATGGAATGAACCGAGTGGTCTGGGCACATGCAGGAGGTCACTGAAGACACACTGGCTTTGCAAAACAGATCCCGTGTTGGATACAGGATCATCTATTTATTTTAAGTTTTATATGGGGCATTTTCCCTTGCCAGGAGCTGGAGAATAGAGGACCCGGGTACCATCTGCCCAGGGGACTGGTGAATCATCCTATTTTCCAGTTAACAGCACTTGTTTGCTTTGGGAGATCTCCAAGTTAAGGGGGAAGAAAAAGAAAACCCAACCCATGGATCTTTTCCCACACAATAAGAAAAATGCTTTTTCTTTTCTTTTTTTTTTTTCTTTTTTTTTTTTTTTTACAAAAGCCAGTGTCAACTCTGCTTTTACTTAGCAGTGGGCTGGATAAAAATAGACAGTGAAGTCATGACGCCTTCAGAAGAAGAACCAGGTATGGCCTGGGGAGAGGGGGTGAGTGAAGTCAGGCTTGGAGGAGAGGGACAACATGCCAGCACGATGGAGGCAGGCAGAGTTTTTGTCCCAGGACTGTGCTGGGACAAGGAGAGCTGCTTACCCTGGTGCCTTGTGATTTCCCTGGCACGCTGCTGGGAGGCAGGAGGCTTTTTGGTGGATGCACCAGAGTTTGGGCTGTTGCTCATGTGATGCAGATGGGGCTGTGGCCCAGCAAACACCAGGAGCTCTTTGCAAAGCCGAGAGCTTGGGGCAGGCTGGAAAGCAATGGCAGCAGCAGGGAAGGGAAGCCAAGGGGTTGTGCTCTTGCTTTCTCCAGGACCATATTGCTGCAGCCTTCTCTCTTAGGTTCCTGCTCAGATCTGGCTTTTTTTCCTGTTTTATCCCCGTGCCAGGCTGTGAGCACGCTGGGCTGTTTGGATGGACTGTGCATGTGAGGGACTGATGTCTCCTGCTCAGAGCAGGGGCCCTGGAAGCCACTTGGCAACCTGGAGCATGAGGAGGTGCGGCTGATGCCCACATCTCCATTCTGCTGGTAGGAGGCTCCTGCAGCAAAGCCTTCATGGGGCTTTTTGTGTAGGGTTGGGGCATGTCCTGCGTTCAGCCAGGCTGCTGGTGAAGATCCTCTGGAGCAGAGTCTTTGCAGTATTTCTGCATCACAGGAGAAATCAAGGATCTGAGGGCAACTTTACAGCCCCTCAAGGCAATGTGAAAGCCGAGCAGGTACTGGTGTATCCCCCCCTGCAGGGCTGGCTTGTGTCAGATGTGTCATGGGTGAGATGACCCTAAATTGCTGGTCCTCCCCCAGCCCTCATTGCAATGGGACTCTGTGGTGTCCCCTCGGTCACCACACAGCTCTGGCTCTGTCCTGCCAAAGCCACAGCTACTGCGACTTCGTACCCTTGTGACCAAACACCGACTTAGGTCACAACTGAAATGAGTTTGGAGGGCCTCAGCATGCTTTTCCATGGGTATTTCTTTACATGGTTGGAAACACCTTGGTAACTGCAAGGAGGTGCCAATTTTGTGTAGTAAAAGGATGCTGCACAGCAGGGGTGATGTGCCCTGCCAGAACCGGGGGGGACGGGACAGAGCTTCAGACTTTCAGCATATGAGGTGAGAGATTTTTTGCCCTTCCACTTAAGCAAATAAAAACTTCCAAGGAAAAAATATTGCCTGTGGAAACTTTAGCCTCGCCCACAAGGAAGGAACCTTTTATCAACAAGAAGATTCACATGGTGGGGAAAAACCATGTCCTTTTCTGCTCAGCACCAAATGCTTCTACCCGCTCCCGGACGCTGAGCCACAGTTTCTCTGCAGCAGGAGACTGGAGAGGTTCGAGGGGAATATCTGCATTTCTCCCCGATCAGTCACTGGAACAAGCATTATCACTGGAACAACGGGCTCAGCCTGGCCCGCCTTGCCAGAGCGGCTCCGCTGCAGCACTCCCGGATTTATTTTTGTCCGGGCTTGGAGCGGGTTGCGGAGATCAGGTGATGGTGCCCGAGGAGCACTTGGCATGGCCTGTCCTGCCGCTGTGTGTGCACGTCTGTGGGAGTAACGAGCAGACAGGGATGATGGAGCGGGGCTCGGCAGGCGGAGTGGCTGCGTTTGTGTTGCTGGATCCTCTGCTCTTGGCTCAGCCCACGCTGGTGACCAGCTCCCGGGAGAAGGGATGCTCTCTCACAGTGCGGGGACCACTGGTGCTCCCATTTGACCTGGCTTATAGCTTTGCAGTGCAGTCTGGGGAATCAAAACCAGCGACTGTGCTTTGGCACTGGTATTAGGACCTGGAAATTAGTTTCTGATGGAATCGAGCCATGCGCTTTAAGGGAGGTGACCAAGGAAACACACAAAAGACTGTGGCAGAGTCCTTTCCCAAGGACCAGTGCTATGTCTCCAGCTCTGAGCTTGCCTCCTTTCTATATGGTTTCCATACTGCTTGAACAGTGGCCGAGAACCCAGTTCATTCCCAGTGCCCCCATGGTGTCCCAGAAGAGCAGTCAGCCTGGCTGATATGGCTGAGGTAACCTTTGAGATGGCTAGTTTGGCAAGGTAGCCAAATCTCAGCAGTCTTGGCCACAACAATAAGTCCTGGGGGTCCCTGGGACACATCAAATCTGAGCTTCTCAGTGGCTCCAGAATGTACCACGATGCAGGGGCCTGGAGCACAAGCTGGGTTTATGGTCCTGCTTAGGCTGGGGGATGCTGGGCTTGGGTATTTCCCCTTTGCTCTCTCTCGGTGCCATGGGCATACGGTACATTCCCAGTGTGCGGTGGTCAGCTGTGCTGTGCAGACCGGGCTAGCATCCAAGCCATGCAGAGCTGAACCTCCCAACCTTTGCTATACATCATCCCATAATCCAGGTCACACCAGTGCTGGATTGCGATGTGTTCAAAGCCTGGATCAGAGCCGTCTGTAGGGTGAACCAGTCCCAGCCTGGTCATGGTCCTGACCAGGGAGTTTTGGAGCCTACTTCCCCCTGACCCCCAAATATCTTCTTCCAAAAGGACTCAGTGAAGCAGCTCCAGCAAGGAGCCAACCTCAGGCTGCAGCATCTGCAATGCTCTAAGTCAAAACATGCCCCAGCAGTACAGCTTGGGCTTAGGTCTCCAGAAGCGATGTGAAGATACCTGCAGGGGTTCAGGGACACATGCCAGCATCTATGGACACAGGGACACCTTGCGCAGAGGAAACCATCCTGGCTCCATCCCCAGCCCCTTCTCAGAGGCAACTGTGGCCACTGCTGGCAGGTTCACCCCCTGCTTTCTCCATCAGCTGGAAACAATCTGCATCACTGGAGGCTTTTATTTCCCAGGGGGCTGTGAAGAGAGAGCAGCCTGGAGTTAATCAAAGATTGGAGTGTGCACAGGAGCAGCCATGGCTGGAGAAAGCTCACAGGCTTCTGCACTGGAGTGGGGTCAGAGCTGCACCGGGGTCTGGGAAGACGGGGTATGAGGAGGGCCGGGGGTTTGTTCAGCGAGTGGCACCATGGGGACATGAGGAACGAGACCTTAATTTTTCAGTTGTGGGCAGAGGAGAGGGACCAGGGTGCTGTGCCCACAGTTGGGGGTCCAGGCAGTGCTAAAGGCATGTGTAGCATCACTTGATGTGCATGAGTGGCCCAGAGCCCTGTCCTGTGACTCGATGCACGGGTGCAGGCTGACCTCAAAGGGAGCCCAGTGCTTTGTGGCAGAGGCTGGGGCTCACCCTGAGCCCACGACTATTCAAGCTGAGGTCTGTGAGCAGCACACTGTGAACGTCACCCTCTGTGGGTCAGGCCATCCTGCAAAGAATCCCCTTTTATATAAATCCCAGCACATGATGTGAGAGTGGAAGGAGCCTACCCTGCCCCAGCAGGTCATTTCAGGCTTGGCTGAGCTTCTTTCCTCTTGAGGGGATGCTTGCCAGCATCTCGGAAATGGCACCGGTGGGATGTGCAGCCCAGGCACAGCACTGTCGGTCAAGGACCTGCTCTATGCTGCTCAGAGCAGTAAATCCCTCTTGCAGCAGGAGGATGAGGATGGACAGTGTGGGAGCAGCTCCCTCTGCCAGCCCAGCACTGTCCTCACTGAGCAGGAGGCAGCGGTACCCGCTCCCACGTCAGGAACTCATGACTGAGTTCTCATGTGCAGCAGGGACACGGTGACAATCCCGGCCTCGCCTGCTGCTCCCTGTGGTTTCTGTGGCTTGTTGTCATGTGTACAACAGATGATTTATGTTGATGCTGGGTCTCCAGGGTACGCTTTATGGCTTGTGGCATATGGAAATCTATGGACCCCTCTGGCAACAGTTGCGTTGAGTCTAACACAGCTCCAAGGCACTGACCCTGCTGGTGCCTCCCAGCTGCGATTCCCTGGATCACGGTGTTTGGATATCTCTGATGTTGAGATCCAAGAGCTTGTGTTCATCCACAGGACTGGAAGCACCCAGTGGAAGGGGTGCAGGCACAAAGTACCATCCTTTTCTGCACACTCGGCGTAACCCTTACATCGCTGTGTGGAGGAGGGACACAAACACGCACACAGACGCAAAATTGTGGATATCAGCCCATCAGTCTTCCTGCAGGGAAGATTACCAGGCTGCTCTGCTGGGTGAAATTCTGTGGACATTTAGCCCACAGGAGCTGGCTGAGTTGCATGTGAGGTGCATCCAGGTAGGAATTGTACCAGGGGTCCGACACACACCCCAGTTGCTAGACGGTCATGGTCGAGGCAGCGCATCTTTCTGGGCTAATTAGGGAAAGCATCAGAGACCTTGTAGCCTAACAGTGTGAAGCAGCCAAGGCTGACAGGCCAGGGCTTCTCCTCTCACTCTGCTCATGTTCCACTAATTGCAGCTCTCCCTAATTAAAAGTCCATGATGTGGCTTTGATGGCTGCAAGCCAGGTCCCCCAGGTGAGCCCTGGGGCAGATACTTCACAGCAGGGAGGGATAGGATCATCCCTAGAGCCAGTACTGAGCCACGGTCAGGTGCTGCAGAGGAGCCGAGCAGCCAGGAACATCCTCAAGAGGAGGAACAAAATCAGAGGCAGCCTTGCCAGGGACACGGGGCAGCCAGGGGATACCATGGTCCCTGCGTTGTTCTGCTGAGCTGGAGTGAAATGGTCTGTGCCAGCTGCCAAGCCGCTTTCCAGGTGGCAGTGGTGCCTCTGCAAACCACAGGGCTCTGGGAGCTGGGGCTCTGCGGTGGAGGGACCAAACCCCACGCCGGACTCCGCCACTCCCAGGGGAAAAGCAGGGCCAACTCGCTGCCAGGCACTTGAAATAAGACAAAGTAAAAGCTGGGTGATCTTTAAAAGCACGATTTCCTGTTATCTTGCTGGTTGCTGATCTAACAGCTCTTTCTCCTTCTTTATTTCCATACGAGGACAACTCAGTTTTGGTTCAGGTGTGTCTTCCCATTGGATAATAATCTCTCCAAGCAAACTCATCCTGAGCAAAGCCAGGAGGAGCACCCAGATGCCAGCACGAATGTCTTATGTAAGTGACTCCGGGGCAATTTCATTAACAAGTGCTTGTGCTCGTACCGCATTGATACAAATTCACAGGCAAGAGTGAATTTTCACCCCAGACACATCTCCAACCCTAGCACGTGTCCTGCTTTCTCAGGCTCGGGCAAATAACATGTCTTAGCCTTTGTCCTACCTGTCCTGCTTTGAAATCCGTGGGCCAAGGGGATATTTATATGTCAGGAAAGATCAGTCAGGGGCATGACGGGTGATGCTTTTGTCACCTGGAGAAGCCAGAGATGGGAATAGAGACATCAGCTTCTATCACATTGGAAGCTGCTAGAGTGAGGTCCTGGGAGTGGGATGGTGGTTTGGGAGAGGGTGAACTGCATGGCAGCTGCTTCAGGGAGACGGTACAGGGAGGGTCTAGAAGAGGCAGGACAGGCTGGTCTCTCTGCTGGACACCAATATCTTCCAGGTATCGGTGAGCAGAGAGTGGCTCGAAGCCTTCAGCGTGGTGCGTGTCCATGGGGAAATGGGGAGTATCATGCACAGCTCCTCTCCCTGGCCCACAGCCGGGGAGGGCTTGCAGATGGAAAGCTCGTGGCTCAGGCTGGCTGCTAATAATACCTCTGGGAGAAGGTCAGGTGGGCAGCAGCAAGGGCAGCTCCTGTTACAGACTGTCACACATCACCCGTGGCTGCCAGAGCCTCCAGAAAAGTTTTGGGATGTCTTGGAGGAGGTCTGGTACTGCAGCCCCTTCTCCATCAGCAGGTTTCCCAGGGGAGGCAATGGCAGGTGGCCACGAGCGGTTATCCCCGCTGTAGCATGCAGCAATGCAATAAACCCAGCACCAGTCCCTGCACCGCACCCTCCGTGTTACTGCATCGTGCCCTGCTTCCCGGTGCCAGCAGAGCCTGGCTGCTGCCGGGCAGGCCACCGTGCCGTCCCACCACAGCCGATGTCCCAGCAGAGAGGCTTTTTCTTGCCGAAAAGCTGCTTAGCAGCTTATGGAAACAATAAAAGTAGTATTATCTTCAATGGCGAGGCAGATGGTTTGGATGATTGGTTTGACTTTTAAGCTGGATTTCAGCTACGGATATTCTGATTTTTAACAATTTTTGGCTGGTCAGACTCTGGCAGCGTAATCCCCAGATTCACGCTCCCCATAAATCCCAGTCCTCTCTGTGCCAAGGGATGTGGGATGGAGACCTGAGGCGGGGGGGGGGGGGCACTTGCAGAGACCTGTATGGGAGGGGGCACCCAGACACCCACCGCTGGGCTGGCAACCACCCGACACTGCTGCCACCACCATGGCCACTGTTAGCCCTCCTTGTGCTGACTGTCACCGCTGCCACCGCCGCCTCGCCACCCCGACCTTGCAGGGACGATACCCCTCTCTGCTCCCAGCCAGCGTGGGCGGCAGCACTCTGCAAATCCATCGCTGGCAGGAGCCCAGGCCCGAGCTTCTTCCCCCCACCTCCCCGCCCCCAACATTGTCTTTTTCAAAGGGATTTATTTAGTCTTTCTCCTAATTATCAGGAGCTGCGGACTTCCCCCTACCATCTGAGTGCTGTTAGCAGCCCGCAGCGCTCCTCCTGCCGGCACCGACTGCCTGTTCTTGCCATCGCCCCCACAGCCAGCATCACTACGGCGATGCCGTATGGAGAGCTCGGCGGAGAAGGTCTTGCTGGCCGGGCCATGGCCGGTGACCTTCTCCATCCCTCCTGCAGCAGGGTTCCTCTGCCATCCAGGAACCTTCAGGGGCGCAGGGACCTGCCTTGCTCCAGGGCTTGCCAGCAGCCTCCGAGGCTCCTTGGGGTTGCCCCCGTACCCGCGTGCTTGGCCTGATGCAAGGCACAGAAGGGGCTTGGGGATGAAATCCAGGTTCAGCCCCCTTGGGTTGGGGCAGGCTCCTCGGGAGGGCAGCTCCAGCCAAATAAAAGCCATCCTGGGGGTTCATGGATAACTGTGGTGCTGAGGGACGTGCAGCACCCACCCAGGCATGGAGCAGGGTCTCAAGTTATTAATTACCTGGCCCAACCCCCCCAGTTGCCCCACCTGAGAAAAGCCATCACACCCAGCACATCCTTCATATTAGAATCAGTTTTATTTAGCAAATCTCCAGAGCATTAAAATAAAACTCCCATAAAACAAGGGTCATCTTTGTGTTTACATTGAATTCGTAAACTGAGCAAAAGAGGAAGACTTCTACAGAGGTCAAAGGTCAACCAAAACATCCCTTTAAGAGAAATAACATCGGTTTTCTGTTCCAATTGCCGCACTGGTTGGCAGTCACCAGCAAAGCAGAGGGTGCGGGAGGGAGGGAGCGATGGGGGTGAAGGATGTGGGGAGGCTCTGTGCTGCCCGGTTCAGTCCTGCAGCCAGGCAAACTCGCTTTCCGGCTGCACCCAGGTCATGAAGCACGGGGGGGGCTGGCGGGGGCGAAGTGTTTTAGGGAGCTGGGGTGGTTTGGGGGCTATCTGTGAGAGGCAGCGCAGAGGCTGCAGGAAGGTGAACCTGGAAAGGGCGAGCTGTGGCTGAGTGCCGGTGGTACCCGATGGGTACTGGTGGGAGGATGCAGCTGCCAGCAGCGGGACGCGAAGCTGTTTCTCTGTGGCCACACACCACGGCAAGCCCTGCGGCTGCGGTGGCTGCGAGCTGGGTGCCCGATCCCTGGCAGCCTTTCCCCTGCCAGCTCCTGCGGGGCCTGGCAAAGCACTGTCAGAGCTGCCAGGCTTATCTTTAGCTCTGTTCCCTCCCTCGCCCCCGCGCCCACCTCCTCGCCGCGCACCGCGTCCCCGGCCCCCACCAAAACATGCTGTTATATAAGCACTTGCAGCAGCCATCTGGGGCTGAGTCAGCCACGAACCCAAACGGACAGCAAGCCCACTAGGCGGGGATGCCAGCCCCCACATAACAGGCTTTTGGGGTTACCCCCTGCCAATGCCATTCCTGGGTGCCCGGCACACCTGCCCACACCCTGCGTGGGTGCTGCAGCCGGTCAGCCCGGAGCCTGGAAGGGGACAGCGAGAAACACCCCAGCCTGGGGGACAGGCAAGATGCTTGGGGTCATCAGGTGGTGCTGGCAAAGAGTGGAAGGCTTAATTACACACTAATGAGGTATTGCCAGAATAAATGTGCCAGCTGCAGGGGAAGAGGTGGCAAAGCATCCACTGGCTGGGGAAGGGGTGTTGGTCTGCCAGTTCAGACATGTCTCCTCTTCCCTCTCCATCCTGATATCCCACTGGAAACCCTTCTGTGCCTCTTCCCTTAAAGCAGCGCCACCAGTTTGACTCTAAATTTGTTCACCTGAGGTTTTTCCCCAAAGCCCAGGGTCAGGATGGGGGTTTCCTTCGCCTCCTTTAAATCACTGGTTTTCTCCAGGAGCAGCATCGTGGCGAGCATTTGCGACCTGAACTTTGCAGTGTTGTGCTGATTCATGACGGCTTGTCACCAAAACTGCCTAAAACTGACAGAAAAAGGGACGCTGACTCATGTGTTTGCCTTCCCCGAGCTGGGAGAAATGTGAAAGGTGAACAAAGTACTTAACGGGTGATAATTACATTCAGCGCTGAAAAATTCAATCCATATTAATAAGCCAGCATGTTAGTACTAATAGAGGCATCTTACAATTAAAAAAAAAAAAAGTATTTAAGGTTTTTAACCTTAACAGTGACCTTTTAACAACAAGTGTAAGGAAACCCCTAATTTTGTCCCACTCACACTTACAAATCTGTGTTAAGGAGAAACTCTAGCTGCTGCCTTCCCAGTCTCCTGCAGGGTGCTGGGGGCTGGTTCCCTGGCAGTATCCCGTTATACAGCGGCATGAAACTGGGCGTGGGATGGGCTGGGATGTGGCACGAGGAGCCAGAGAGCTGGCACCTCAGTGGGAGAGCTTTTCACGTTGCCACTCAGGGCAGGTGGGGGGGAGAAAGGAATCAGAGAGGGTCCACCTTAATGCAGGATGAAAAAGCAAATTGCCAGCAGGAGAGTAGAGATGCTGCTTCGTTACTATGGTTACCCCCGGAGACAATTGAGCATCCCTGGGTATCACCCTGCGGTGCCTGAGCTGCTCCCGGCCACCCGGAATGGCACTGGGGCAATTCAGGTGGCCAAGGGGACAAATTCAGAGGGGTTTGTAGGGTCTGAGCTTCTCGAAGCAGCCAGGAAAGAGGATGCATCCAGGCTGGATGGAGGAGCAGCATCTGCAGTGGGGCTGGAGCAGAGTTCCTGCCTCCACCCCTCTGAGATGTGGTGCCTCGCCTTAGCACAGCTGGGGAGGATTCATTAGGAAACGTCGGGGATTTGGTTTGGATGTTTTCTGCCTGGCACCGACCCGCACCCGTTCAGGAGTCAGACCAACGCAGTGCCCTACCGGCCTGGCACCACGTTTGGCCAGTGAGGCACTGCAAGCCCTGCCCCGGGGCACACAGCCGGGACGGGCAGCACAGCATGCGTGCCCACGCCGGCTTTGTCCTGGTGGGAATCCAGAGCTTACAGCCCCTCTGCCTGCTCTTTGCCTGCTCCAGAGGGAATGGTCCACCCAAATTTCGGTGGTGGTGGTGTGTTTGAGCCAAACCCATCTGAGCTGATGAAAAGACACCCTGCTTTTGGGGTGGGGATAACCCTCTGCAAGGGCACAGAGGGACACGCTGGTCTCCTGAAGCCAAAGGGAAGCAGGCAGGAGGGCAGCCAGTGATGGCCGGTGTGATGCTGAGTTCAGAGAGGGTTTTAGCATTTAAAGACATCTTGAGGATTAGCAGTGGAGGTTGCCAGCTCAGAATCAGCCCCAACCTCAGCCATGGCCTAGCATCCCTGCTGAAAGCACCCCGGTCACGCCTGCACGCGGTAAGCAAGGTCCTTCCCCCGCAGAGGCAGCCTCTGCCTTCCCATCCCCACCGCCCCCGGCCACCACCGCAGCCATTAGTTTAGCTCTGACCCCCGAAGATGAGGATGGTCGGAGTGGAACTAAAGCAAGGACTGAACCTCCTGGCAGCACATTTCCCTGGGTGCCAGCGTCAGCTCAGCTCCCCGGGGATTTCTGCTGCAAAGCAGCCACTGAAGGAGGAATTCTGGAGGCAGTGGAAACCGTCCCCAGGGAGCTGCCGGCTCCTGAATCATTAAATGCTTCCACAAATGAAGCAACGGGCTTTGTAGTGCAAACTGCTGCCTGAGAAGTCACTGCTGCATGGCAAAGCAAACCCTGAGAGCAGAGGCACAAGCACTTTGGGAAGCTGCTGCACAGGCCGGTGCTTGTCCCCAGGAGAAATGCTGGCAGGGCCCTGCAAGAGCATCCCCCACGCCCTCCCTGGAATTTTCCTTTCTGACATCCAGCCCATGTTTTGGAGGAGAGCAGGGAGGTTTTTCCCATCTCACCTCCTACCTGCCTGTAACAGGCCATTACCTTCCCCAATAAACTCCTGCTCTTCTCTCGTCAGCAAGAGAAAAGCTTCCAGAAAAGCATCTGGTCCAGATATAAAGGCATCACGAAGCACAGGCTGGTTCTAATAGCTAATCATCATTAAAAGATCGCTCCCGATTTCCAAGACTCATTTGTCTAGCTTCAGCTTCCAGGAAGAGGTAGTTATTATGCCTTTCACTGGTAGATTAAGTTACCTCTTCATACCAGTGCCTTCTCCCCGTGACAAATGCTGTAATCAAGTCACCTCTCAGTCTCCCCCTTTGATAAATTAAACAGGCTGCGCTCTTAAATCGTGCTTAGCCCCGCTCCTATCTTGGGTGATTGGAGTGAGCAGCGGGCAGTGATTTTTTTTTTTTTTTAAATGAGTGAAAAACTCCCTTATGGGGGAAGGAATGGAGCCGATGGGACCCAACTGACCATCACTGGTGGATGGAAACTATCGGTCACCAGTTGCCCTGTGACCAGCCTGAGAAACGATGATGAATAATTTCTCCAGGTCATCTCAGCACACAAGCCTCTGCGGCAGCCAGGTGCAAAAGCCAAGAGGAAAATCCAGGGGCTCTGTGTCCACTGGGCCATTACCCTCTCCTTAAATAGCATCCCACACCCTCGCTCTGCTTTCCTTCGGCCATGACGTACCGTTAAAGACAGTTAAACTGTCGCTTGGCCGTGGTGTGATGTCCCCTGAGGTCCCCGGAGGAGGCATGCCTGTAGGAAATAGATCCTTGTGGAGGCCAAGGGCGACCAAGGTCTCTCTGGGAAGATTTGTTGGGTCAGTCTTGGATGACTGGGCTCTTTCTGCCTGGGCTCCAGGCACAGTTTCCCATCTCCGGGCTCCCCGCGTGGCTGGGCTGCTGCGGACTGGTCCCCCGGCAAAAGGCCACCAAGGGCAGCACAGCAGAGCGAGCGGTACCCAGGCAGGGGGCTGTGTGGGGAGGGGGTTACCCTGCAGAGCCACGCATCCCACCGAGCATCCCTGCAGCCCCTGACCTGTCAGAGAGGAAAAATTATCCTCTTCTGCAGGATAACAAGGAAAAATCAGATGTGGGGTTTCTGCTCCTACCTAGAGGCAGCAGGATGGATGTTTGCTAGAAGGCTCCTAAAAAAATCTGTGGTTGTCCCGCTGGCCCCCAGCCGCGCTCAGTTTGCTGCACATACTTATTATATGTGTGACAACTGACAGACTTGAAACCATGTTTGAAGTTTGCTACAGGCAGACATTTCCTTATGATCTTTAAAATATACAGCATGAGGCGAGATATTTTAAATAGATCAAAATACATTTATTACATATTTATATTATTTTCTCTAGTCTATTTATATCTTTTGGAGACTTATATATAATATATATAATATATTTAAAATAACATAAAATTGGCCAGTTTTGTCATCTGAAATACATTTTACAAATATATATATACATTGTCACATATATCTCAAATATATGTGCAATGAGACAGAGAAACACCAGAGGTGGAAAAGGTACAGATAATTTCATTGCATCCATCAACTTCTCTTATCGCTGCACGTCACCATTGCTCCAGCGAACAGACTCGGCATTTTACCCCTGGGAAACCAGTGCTCCCAGTTGCCAACCTGCCCGTATGGACTGGTGCCAGGTCTTGGTCCCCAAACCATGTGGGGCCAAGCCTGGGGGAACACCAGGGTGTGTTGGGGGGCAGGGGGATGGAGGAAGGATAGCGCCCCCCAAAAGTGGGCAGCGGGACAGATATGCACAGCTGGCGGGTGCCGGGGCTCAGCAAGGTGACGGGTGGCATTGGGTCGGGCACCGTCTCATGTCCCCTCCCTGCCCATGACACGGCCAGATCCTGCCCTGCACCAGCCCCCCCGGCAGCATTCCTGAATTGGGGGGTGGGAGAGCAGGATGCGGCCGGAGTACTGGACTGGGCTGCCACACACTCGTTTTGGCGTGCAAGAAATGGGACACGCACACACACACACACACACACAGGGGACTCTTTTGGTTGTCAGCACAAGAGGAAAGAGCAGGAGGGTTTAAAAATAAACGTATTTGTTCTGCCTTATTAAAGATAGAAAAGGTGGCTCTGAATTCATCTCCTACAAAAGGTTTGAAGGTCAAGCAGGCACCGAATCGCGAAAGGTTAAGCGCTAAGTGATTGTCCCAGCCCTAAAAGACTAAGTGCACTAATTTTGGTTATGAGAAGCTAAGGCTCATCCCGACGGCTCCCGGCCCCGGGGACCCACTGCCCGGCTGAGGGGACACACCGTGCATCTGTCGGGGGCAGAGGATGCTACTCCCAGCTGGTGGTTTTGGGGCACAGGGATGCGGCTCCTTTCTGCCAGTACATCTTTTTGGGGTGAAGCCAAGCGGGAGCAGCCGTGGGTCTGGTCCCCTGTCCCCAGCCAGGGTGGCGGGTGCTGCCAGAGGCTGCACTGAGCCTGGCCGGGGGCAATCCCTACAGGATGCTGGCCAAGAGGATTAGTGTCTCTTTCCTTTCCCAGACTCCTGCCATCCTCCAAGGATCAAGCATAACACCAGAGTTACTCCATGGATGGAGTGTCCTCAGCTCAGAGGAAATGGCCAGCAGTTAATCGCTGGAGGGGACGTGTCCCCTTGCTCAGCTCCGAGACCCTTCCCACTGGGATCCTGCTCCATCCCTGCTGTGACCGACACCAAAACCTGCACCCCGAGAGCAGCCCTGCACCTTTTCAGCCCCTCCGGGGAACCCGAGTGATGAACAAACACTATTTTTTGGCTTTTTTCACCTTTTCTTCTTCCCTCCCCCCCCCGCCCCCAGCCTTTCTTTGACAATCCATGTGGTTAAACCCACCACGGGGCAGCTTCACAATGCTCCCTGTCGATAGAAAAAAAGACCAGTAGCTCAGAGCAGTCACAGGTAGGCAAAAATAATATTTATACACTATGTACCGGCATGGTCCATGGCCAGGACGAGGACTATACAGTATATATACGACAACTCGCCAGAGCTAGATCCTCACTAGCGGGGTTCAGGGAAGGGGGTGGGTGAACGGGGGCTGGGAAGGGTTCGACCCCTCCCCCCACCTGCGGACGCTCCCCAGCCCGGTTCACATCTGCCTATGCAGCAGTTTAAAAATACATCTGTATATATTATTCTATTGTCCCAGGTAACACTGTACAATCATAGAAGTTTCTTTAAAAGCAATAATTTACTTAAAGACATCTCTATTTCTCTTTCATTTTTATACAAATATTTACTGTGATATATATATATATTTATAAAGAAATTAACCCTCTGAGAACCCTACAGCAGCAAGATGTGCACCTTTTTTGTAATAATTATTATTTATTCAAAAGAACCTAAAACCACTTAAAAGCATTTTTTTAAAAAAAATAAATAAGTAGTGCGCACGCAAAATCTCTCCTCCCGCCCCACCCCCATCCTTCCCACCCCCCCAGATGCTATGGGTCAAAAAGTGGGTGGCAAAAACCATCGCCCCCTGGGAGCAAAGGGACCAGCGATGGGATAGCATCCACCTTCACTGTCTTAGAAACACGAATGTCGCGGCCGGAGCTCAATGACATGTCCCTACATGTCCCTGCTGTTGGGGACACCTGTCTGGGGCACTTGGTGCCAAAACCTGCTCCGTCCCGGTGCTGCCCCGGGGGGTGTTTTCTCCCAGTGGCTGGTTTTTAGGGGAAGCCAAAAATCGAGCAGCCCCTTGGTAGGCAGCATGGGTTGGTGGTGGTAGACTCTGGTGGGAACAGAGTGGGAAGAAATCCTGTGGGGATGACGTCCCGGTCCCCGTCCCATGGCCAGCCAGCGAGACACGACGCTCAGGGGCACAGGGCTGGGGTGGGGGCACCGGGACAGCTGCTCCTCAGAGCCCTTTGCAAGAAAGATGGGGATACAGGACCAATCCTGCCTCTGCCACCGATGTCTGGACATGCCACAGCAAGTTGTAACCGTGGGATATGGCTTCCCCGATGTGGGCTTGGAAGGAGAAAAGCACCGGGAGCCCCTCACAGCAAAAACGCTGCTGGGGACCCTGCTCTCAACCCCTTCTCCCCAAGGCCAGGTGCTGCCAGGGCTCCGTGCCCAGTGCCAGGGGCGGGATGCCGATAGGTACCGAAGCCTTTCCCACAGCCACGGGGAGCAGGGAGCCAGATTTTGGCTCCCAGAGCACCAATGAGCAGCACAGCTGGGACGAAGGGACCCACAACCTGCTCCTTCCTGACTCCTTCCCCCTGCGCGAAGGCAGGGAGCAGGGCAGAAGCAAAGGCTTCCCATGCATGGGGCGGTTTGCCTCGTGCCGTAGCAGAAGCCAAAGCAGCGTGACACCAAGGCCAGCCAACAACAGAGCGGATGGTGGGATGTGGGTGCTGCCATGGGGGCAGAGAGAAGGGGACAGTGCCCCGGAGGGGGGATGCAAGCGGGGTGCTGTGGGGGAGGGCTGGGGCGCGGGATGAGTTTGCATCTCTAAGGCACAATCCACCTCAAGGCTGGGATACGGGGATGGGCTGAAGCACAGACGGGGTGGTTTTCTTGACTGGCATCTGTTGTTTTCAGAAAAGCATCTGCCTCTGAAACAGGGCTCTCCGGTGAACGGGCAATTCATAAATCCCAGCCTGGCAAGGAGACGGCTGCTGTGCTAGAGGAAGCACAACCCAACAAGGTGATGTTCACATGGATTTCCACGTTTGAAATGATTTTCAAGGGAGAAAATAGCAAATTGGTTGGAAAATTTGGAAAACAGCCAAATTCGAGACTTTCCACTCTCCTTTTTGTGCTTTTTGCTATCTTGTACTAGGTACGGTGTGGTGAAAGTTATGAATTCCCCATTGGAGATGTTGGGGAGACCCAGCACTTCAGCAGCTGATACCCCAGACCCCATTTCCACCCTGAAGTTCAATATTTCCATACATCAGTTAATTGCTGTGTTCGCAATGCTTCTTTCCATCACAGTCCGGCTTTTCCTTATTAGCTCCTTTGCCAGTAATTACACTACTTGCTTTCACCGCCACGGACCTCCAGCCACTTACGTCTCTTTTCTGCCTACGAAGCCATGCCAGTGGCAAAAAAGTCACCCCAAAATCAGATGCAGTCTTGACTTCTAGCTCTTCCATCTGCCCAGCAAGTCACCCCTTCAAATGACCCTGGTGGCTTATTCATTCCCTTGTTCATTTTTAAAAAATACTGAATGAGTTCTTTCAGATTTAATATTATTATTATTATTATTATTGTTATTATTATTTTGGTAAACAGTCTTCCAAATGGTACAGTGAAAAAATTAAAAACCCTCTCACCTCCCTCCCCGCCTTTTTCCCAAATTAAAAAGAAGTACGTTAATGTTGCATGTTATTTCAAGTGTTGTTCTTGTGCAACTGAACCAGACTGCCTACTGGAAGGAGCAATTTTTTTGTTATTGTTGCTGCTCAGTTAAAAAATAAAAGGGAAAAAAAAACAACCAGAGAGAGAAAGATTTGTTTCCTGATATTTCCTCTTTTTGGATCTCGCAGTGCTCAGCTCTAAGAAAACGCTGGCGTTTTCCCCACAGGGAGAGCAAAGCCCCACGGGGCTGCACAGGGCGAGCGCCTGCCTGTGCCCCACGGACCCTCCTCCATCCATCCATCCATCCATCCATCCATCCATCCATCCATCCATCCATCCACCCGTCCGTCCATCCGTCCATCCATCCATCCGTCCATCCGTCCGTCCGCCCCCCCTGAGCTGCTGGCCTCGCCGCAGGCGCCGGGCATGAGTGGCACGCTGTGACCTGCCACCGTCCCCTCCTGCAGACCGCTCAGTGGTTATTGCGATGAAACTGAAAACTATGAAGGATACTAATTTCTCAAGCATTCCTATGGCACTTGCATTGTTCTGCATAATTTGAGCGGGTTGTAGGGGAAGAGATTAGAGGAGGAAAAAAAAATACCCTCGGAAAAGTCAACAGAAGGACCAAGAGTCATATTTCCGACTCCCTCCTGTACGACCGCTGATCCAACGCTATCGTGGCTTGAAGCCTATCAAACTCGTGCCTGTTGTCCGGGCTTAGGTCCTCCAAACCCCGGCTGTCGTCGTCTTCCTCTTCCTCATCACGGCTCATGAAGGCCAGCTCGTTCTCGTAGCAGAAGGAGTTGGTGCTGGGCAGCAGGAATTTGTTCTCCACCAAGTCCTTGGCGCTGCAGCGGGGTGTGGACGGGACCTCATAGGTTTTGTGGAAGTGGGAATAGTCTACTTTGTACTGGTTTTTCTCCTCGAACAAGACGGGCTCGAAGCGGTGGCCCCAGAGGATCTCACTGGCCAGGTAGGAGCTCCGAGCTTGCGTCGTCATAGCGGTGGCTTCTACCATGCCCTCCAGGATGACCACAATCTCAAAGTCATCTGTCTCCAAGTCCTGGCGGCTGATCCCAAACAAGGGGCTGTCTTCATTGATCTCGTGGAGAATGGTGATGGGAGACACCAAGAAGATACGGTCCAAGCCTTTATCAAACCCCACGTCAATGTCTATTTGGTCGAGCGGTATGTACTCCCCTTCTTCTGTGATCCTGGGCTTAATTAGCTGAGCTCGTACGTGGGCTTCTACTATGTGGCTTTTCCGGAGGTTCCCAACTCTCCACATCAGGCAGAGTTTTCCATCTCTCATTGCCACTACCGCATTATGGCTGAAAAGTAATGTCTGGGCCCGTTTTTTGGGCCTGGCCATCTTTGCCATTATTGCACCAATCATGAAAGAGTCAATTATACACCCCACGATGGACTGAACCACCACCATGAAGACCGCGAGCGGGCACTCCTCCGTCACGCAGCGGAAGCCATAACCAATAGTCGTTTGGGTCTCGATGGAGAACAGAAAAGCAGCCACAAAGCCATTGACCTGCAGAACACAAGGCTTGAAGGTATCGTCTCCACCCGGGTTTTCTAGGTCTCCGTGAATGAGTGCAATTAGCCAGAAAATCAGCCCAAACAATAACCAGGACACCAGAAATGCCAGGGAAAAGAGCAAAAGCATATACCTCCAGCGGATGTCAACGCACGTGGTGAACATGTCCGCAATGTACCTCTGCGGCTTGTCATCCATGTTGGTGAACTCCACGTTGCATTGACCGTTCTTCTTTACAAACCTGTTCCTGCATTTCCTCCTGGTGTGGATTTTCCCATTGCCAAAGCCGTTGATACCTGGCATGGTGGTCAACCTCAGCCCGTCTTCCTCGGAGGACACGATGCTGTAAGGGTTGACTCTGCCTGCAGTCATACCTGAGCCAAGCCCACAGTGAAGGTGAAGGGTCTTGCGACTCCCAGTGTCCCCCTGACCCACCCCTGCCCACCCCCCCAGATTCTGTTGCAGTGGAAGAGAAGTCCCAAGCTTCCACGTCTTGGCTGCCGCGTCACCACACAGATCCCGCGAGAGGCTCTGCAATGAGAAAACAAAGACACGGCCGTTACCTCTCACAGCAGAGGGACCTGAGGGAGTGTTTGGCCAGGGGTCTGATGGGCTGGGTGGCCACATGTTGAGTGGGGACCCCCCCCACTGCCCTAACTCGTCCTGTGGCTGGGCTGGTCCCCAAAACTTGCGCGGGAGGAAGGAAGAAGGTCTTAGAGTTTGTTCTTCCGTGCTACAAAGAGAGCAAGCAAACCTTGTTGGGGGGATGCAGCATCTGCAGGATGCTCAACGACACCAGCAGATGAAAAACCTTGGGTAGCACTGGAGCCTCTGCCCTTTGCTTTTCTCATGAGCTTTGCTGTCAGAGCAGGGTCAGGCTGCTGGAGAGGAAAGTGGAGAGGCCAAGCTGTTCTCCTTAGCTCAGAGACAGCAGTAAAGGTACATCTGAAAGCGGCTCCGTCAGTTCACATTGCCCGTGCCAGATGGACTGCTGCCCAGCACGTGGCAGCAGTGGCCACCCGACCTCCCGAGCGCCAGCTCTCCTGGGGTCAAGGGAAAGCGTGGGGAATTGTGGATTTAACCTCCATCTCCCAGCCTGGGGATGGGAGAGGACAAGTCCAACATACAGCCGGTTGGAGAAGGCCCCGGGAAGGCACTCGCTCAGGGCAGATGGCCTCAGGAACAGCTTTCCCAACCCATCCGTTGGGACATGGAGCCATCTACGGTCACAGATGGCTTTTGCTGGCCAAGACTTATGAAGGGACAACTGCCACTGGGGAATGGGGAGCTGTTTTGGTCCCTTCTGCAGGACTCAGCTGCAGGGTCAGGGACCTACACACAGCTTTGCCTGGGAGAGAGGTGGCATGGACATGGGAAAGGTGGCCCAAGCCGGTCAGGCTCCCTGGTGCAGGTGAGCCCATGGTGGGGGCACCCCGTGGCACCCTGCCAGGCTGCTGCCCCCCCCCAGCCCCTCGTGGTGCTGCACCAGGCAGTGGACAGGATTGTGGAGAAGCCACATGGCATGTCCCAAGCGCTCCAAAGAGCTGGCACTGCAGGAATGCCCCCCAAACCACCCCCTGCTGCAGCTCGTCCTGTTATTTAGCTATATGGGATGTGACACTGGGGATGAAACCGGCTTGCTGGCACGAGACCTGCCTGAGGCAGCATCATGGTGGGGCAGCAGGTGCAGAGCCCCCCGCGACACCCTGTCCCCGCAGCGCAGAGGTGCCCGGCTCGTGCCTAGAGGCACAGGCGAACCCGCCGGGCTGTACGTGCTGTGTCGGATCCGCTGGCCTGGTCGATGCAGTCGATTCCTGCAATCAGCTCGACTGCCCGGGGCCACGCTGGGACAAGCACACCCTTTCCATTACACAGCGGCCAGGGCCAGCCCAGCGCCAGGGAGCATCGCCACGCAGCCTGCCTGCGGCTGCCCCAGCCCAGCCAGCAGCAATGCCCTGGGTTGCCTTTTACTGACATTGTCCCCAAATCCAGCCTGGGACTCGGGAATCCCTGCAGAGGCCCAGCACCACAAGCAGAAGCACTAACAACCCACCCAAGCCTCCCAGGTGCTGGACACAGACCCACGTGTGCCACCATCTCACACATCAAACAACCCACTTCCAGCCGCTGCAGTTGGGGCACAATCGTTTTTTTATCCCCAAAGCTGGTTTTTCAAGCACCGCCGTTATCTGCTCGTGTCAGCAGAGCAAGCGATGGCTCGCAGCCGGCTGGGGCAGTGGGCACAAGATGCTCCCCTCCTCACAGCTGCGGGGAAGAGTAAAACCGGCACCAATGCTTAATATGAACGGTGAATATTTACAGCCCCATAGCCACTGGAAGTCAAATGGGACTGAACTGGACGTTTCAGGCTGGCTGCAGGCTCACACTGCCGAACTGGGGGTCACACAGCCACCCCCCAGTCTTCCTCCTGACCACACCAGCTACATTCATTAATCTCTCTCCTGCTTTTTTAATGAGAGCTGAGCATTTGGGGCCAGAAAAGGCTGCTTTGCCATCACCCCTCTGGCTCAGCCCAGGGGAAAACCCTGAACACTTTTGCCACAGCATGAATATACTGTCGGGTTTTTTTAATTAATTCTAGATGCATTTGAGAAGTGAACAAAATGCAATGAGCTCCCAGTGACCTGCGAGAGGATTAGCTGGGGTCTGGATTAACTGTGCTGGAAGGGGAGACATGCCCGGGTGCCTGCAGAGGCAGCAGCACAGCCCTCACCGGGGGGTGACACTCCCAGGGACCCTCGGGCTCCCCACTCCCCACCACCACTCCCCTCCCCCCTCCCCCCTTTTCCTCGTCCCTTCTTCCTTCCCTCCTTTCTTGCTTTCTCAGTTTCTCCCTTTCTCTATCTCCTTCCTGCTTTTCATCTTTTTTCTTTCCTTTTCTTTTTTCTTTTCTTTTCTTTTCTTTTCTTTTCTTTTCTTTTCTTTTCTTTTCTTTTCTTTTCTTTTCTTTTCTTTTCTTTTCTTTTCTTTTCTTTTCTTTTCTTTTCTTTTTTTCTTTTCTTTTCTTTTCTTTTCTTTTATTTTATTTTATTTTATTTTATTTTATTTTATTTTATTTCTTTTCTTTTTTATTTTCTTTTATTTTTCTTTTCTCTTTTTTCTTTTTCTTTTTTTTCTTTTTCTTTTTCTTTATCTTTTTCTTCTTCTTTTCTTTTTTCTTTTTCTTTTTCTTTTTTTCTTTTCCCTTTCCTTTCCTTTCCTTTCCTTTCCTTTCCTTTCCTTTCCTTTCCTTTCCTTTCCTTTCCTTTCCTTTCCTTTCCTTTCCTTTCCTTTCCTTTCCTTTCCTTTCCTTTTTTTCTTTCTCTCTTTTAATTTCTTTTTCTCTTCCTTTCTTATTCCTTTCTTTTTCATTCTTTCATTCTCTCAGTTTCTTTTTTTCATTCTTTCTCTCTTGCTTTCTTCCTTTTTTCTTTTTCTTTTTCTTTTTCTTTTTCTTTTTCTTTTTCTTTTTCTTTTTCTTTTTCTTTTTCTTTTTCTTTTTTTCCCTTTCTTTCTATCTTTCCCTGTTCCTCTCTTTCTTCTGCTCTTCCTCTCTTCCTCTCATTCTCTCTCCCTTACTTTTCTTCCTCACTACCTTCCCTCCTTCCTTCTTTCCCTCCTTCCCTCCTGCCTGCCCACCTCCCTCCCTCCCTTCCCCCCACCTCCCCCCATGCCGCAGGGTCTCACCTGCCCAGGCACCCTGGCCATGGGCACACTGTGCTGCGGGGGTCAGGACCGGCCTGAGGGGCTGATGCTGCCCCAGGGATGGGGTCTCACACAGCACCAAAGATTCTGGGGGGACACCCCCCTCCCGGCCCTGGGCCAGCCGTGGCAGCATGGGGAGACGGCAGCTAAATAAAGGCGAGCAAAGTGGATCTGTTGGAGCAGGCGGCCGCCTGCGGCTCGTGCTTTATTTAGCACAGTTTTGTTTGGAAATATGCTTTCTCGAGTTTGCTGAAAGCTGAATTTTTGGTTTGGTTTTAATTTGAAGGCTGGAGCCTCCCGCTGCTGCGGCGGGAGGTTCGGGCTGGGAGAGGGCTCGTGCGAGTGCGTGGAAACCCGTGGCTGGAGGGGCTCTGCCCTGGCCACCAGCGGGGACCACGGGCTGTGGTCACCCTGCGCTTCCCTGGGTCACTAGTGCCATCCTCCAGCATCACCCGGGCATCTCCCCACAGCCAGAGCTGCCCCAGAGTGCGGGCGAGGTGTTACAGGACATCACATCCCCCTCCCTGCCTCCTTTCCCAGGCGTTTTGCACCCCTGACCATCCCAATTTTACTCTCTGGGAACAAAATCCAAACTTCCCCGAATAGCCGTTGCCCCTTAATCCCCCAGCCAGCCCCAGCTCTGGTGCAGACAAAGCCGTGCTGGGCGTCAGGCAGCAGCGGGACCATCCCCTGCCCCTCACGCCACATGTCCTGTGCAGTGCTAATAGCGTTAACACACGGAAAACCAATCAGACCCGTAATATTAATAGCGGGAAGGACGGGCCCACAGCTCCCCGCGGCTCCGAGCACAGGGTGCCATGGGCTCCCCCGGCTAATGAGGTGACCTTAGAGGCAACAACTCCTGCCACTAAACTGCAGCAACCCAGCTCCCACTGCGGAGCAGTGTCCCACAGAGAATCAAGTGTCTCAGCAGTCCGCCAACTAGCACGGCTAATTTTATTTAATTTTTTAAAAGGGAGTTAAATGTTACAACAATAGTCTGAACCACCAGCGTGCCGGGAAAATGTGTTGAGCGCTGGGGGGGGTCATGAGTTAGAGCCGGCTGGATCTATGGATGCGGTTTATCGTCACACCTTTCCCTGTGCCTCTGGAGGGGACGCGCTTCGGGGCCACCAGGGCTGCCATCACCCCCCTGCATCCTCCCAGCATGGATTTTCTCCCGGTTTGCGGAGGCATGTGGGGAACCAGGCCGTGTTTGTGTGGAATTAACCCGAGTGGGGACTCAGAGGAACCGAGCTGGAGGACACAGGTCCCGTGGCACGTGGGCAGGAGAGGTGACTGTCCAGGAGGGGACAGCGCGAGGAAGTCATGCTCAGGGCTGCTGCCTGCCCTGCACCAGCAGATAAGGCTGCTATCTCCTGCAGCGATGCCCTTCATGCCCCAGCAGCGGGACAACAATGTCAGCAGCAAGGAGGGAGCTCTGCTCCTGGCGTGGGGCTGTGGCCATGCCAGCACAGCCGCAGGTGACCAAACTGCTCCTGCTCCCCCCATCCTGATGAAGAGACCTGGCACTGAGCACTCGCAAAATGGGAGGGGGGTGCAGCACATCTGGAGGCACCCCCAGCTGCAGACAGCCCCCAGCCAAGCACATCCCCCCCATGCCGGGGCAGCGCTGCTGCCTGAATAATTCCCTCCTCCAATGTCCCGTCTTTGGGTACTTCCAGTAAATGAGGGGTTGATATGGGACGAATCCAGAGGATAAATGACCCCCTGCTTCCCCTCCATTGCCGGGCAGGACAGGCGAGAGGATCCCACCACAGTGCATTCCTAATGAGAAAAAACCACTCCATTTTGGCAGGCACACGGGAGAGAACAGCCGCGGGCATGCACCCCTTCCCTGGACCCCCACGCACCCCCACAGTGCCAGCGAGCAGCCAAGGAATGGCTGTCTGCAAGCCTTGATGACGCATACAGGAGGGAAACTGAGGCAGGGAGGACAAGGAAGGCCCTTGGTGGGGAGACTGGAGGTGACAGGGTGCCTGGAGAGATCCTGGCTCATCCCCATCCCCCTGAGCCACGTGTGGATGCCACAGTGGGCATGGGAGGAGAACAGGGTCCACGTGCAGTGCCCAGCACCACTGGGGCCAGGTGGCCTCTGCAGGGTGATAGACTTGTGCTAAAATACCTGCAAAATGTGCCCCGGATCAGGGGAGATCCTGGGAAAGATCCTTCAGAGGCTGCATTGAGCACACTGGTGGTCCCCAACTCTATGGCATGGCGGGGGGCACTGAGCATCCCAGTCTGGCTACCTCTGCGCCTGTTCCAGCCGCGGCACCCAGCCCTGCTCCGGCGCCCACACACCGCGGTGTCAGCACCCCAGGTCTGTACACCCACCTGCTGCCCTGCTGCCGCGCCTGGGTGATGCCCCCCCTGCCCAGCTGCAGCACAGCAGCAGAGGGGGCAGGGAACACCGGTCACCCCCAGTCCTCACAACCTGCAGCCAGCCCCACCGCCTTGCCAGGTCCTGAAATCCCATCTTGCTTCTTTGGGCAACACCAAAGTGGTGTTTGTCTGTCCACTCACATCCATATGGCTGGACAGCAGGACATGGCTGGGGGTGAGGATGAGGGCAAGGGGGGCTGAAGGCCTTGGCAGGGTCAGTCTGCATGGGGGCTGCCAAAAGATGTCCTAAAACCCCAGGGGATGCAGCCAGACCGCTCTCTCCCTGTGACACCCTTACCCAAACCTCTGGGGTACCCACAGCCCCTTCCCTGCAGCCCCCCGCAGCCCCCCCGCCGCCCCCCCCCTGCTGCCCTGGCTCAGGGGACGGGTCTTAATACCCCAGCAAATCGCCCTGGGAAGGGGCAGAGCCCCAGCCACCCCCAGGGGGGCTCCGGCTGGACCCTGGGAGGAGGGGGTCAGCCCTTACCTGGCGTGCGCCCGGGGGGGTCTCCCCAGCACTCCCCGGCCATGGCTGCGGGGCGCAGGGTGCCCCGTGGCCCTGCTGCAGCCCGGGCGAGAGACAGAGAGTTTTAATTGAATTTCTAGATTATCCTGGGGGAGAAATTGTAATCTCCTTAAATCCAACCTCTGGTCGAGTCCCGTAACCTACTGTCCTGCGCTGGGGAAGGGATTTAGTGAGGGGGAGGGGAGGTTTCGCAGCTTGCTGATGCCCTGGACCCTGCACCCCTCAGGATTTGTCCCGCAGGATGTCAGAGATCTGCTCCCAGCAGCCCCACGGCCCTGGGAATTAAGGCTCTGTGGCAGTGATGCCATGTCCCCTCTCCCCATGTCCTGCCACAGTGACTGGGGGTGTCCCAACAGCCCCCCGGAGCTGGTGTGGCTGGGGCACTGGAGGTGGAGACGTCTGGTGCTGGGCCGAGGAAGGGGCTGGCTATGTGGTCAGTGCGGTGTTTGGAGGTTGAAAATGAGCCCCGCTGGGGGGGCTTGGGGCTGGGAGGTGCCTGGGGCATTCAACTGAAGTATCACCCAGTCTGCTGTGCCCGGGGTGCTGGTGGGCTGAGCAGGACCCCAAGAAAGTCCCCTTCCCCGCCTGGGCTGCAATGGGTGCCTCCTTCCCAAAAAGCCCCATCCCTGGACCGCATGGGGCAGAGGGTGTTTTTGGATGGGTGACCTTGGGGTGTCTGTTCTCCCACCTCGTGCACTCTCCTCCATCACATGGCCCTGGTCCCTCCAGCATGCTCCCAAATCTGGGCACACGTTGGGCTCCACCCCCAGCCCCAAACCCTCTCAAGGACACATGCCAGCGATGGGGCTGGATGCAGATGATGGCAGAGCTGCCGTCAGCCAGCCACGCTCCTGCCTGCCCCGGCTGTACCATCGCCGGAGCCTCTGCAGGGACACAGGTTTCCACTGGGAACGGTGGGTTCCCATCCAGCACATGCCAAGAGGCCCCGGGGGGAAGGTGACAACCCTGCCCCAGCCCTGGCCCCGACCAAGGAGGGATCACCCAGCTGCTGCAAAACACCGTGGGAAGAAAGGGAAAAGCAAGACAGAAAAGGCAAACGCCTTCATGAGGATATTATTCCCAACCAGATGGAGATGAGCCGAGGGCTGCAGCACCGAGGGGCAACCATGCTGCACTAGGTAGCACTAGGGCAGTGCTCGGCAGCATCCCTGGGGCATCACAAGCATGAGTTATTTTAAGAGCCCTCTCACGGAGCAATTGCTGCCTACACCTTAGGGTTAGAGGCAGAAGAAGATGGATATGGACCCCATTCAGCCCCAGCTTGCGCACAGCAGGACTAATCCTGCACCTCCCACTTGCCCAGCTCCTGTCAAGGTCTCTTTCCCAAATCCTGTGACTCCCAAGGTGTGTTTTCCCGTGCTCCTCGGAGATCTGCTCTCACCCAGCACAACCCCACCACCACCACTCCAGGAGCTGTGTCTCCTGCTTGAGGGAAATCGCTTGTGTGGGTAGAGCCCGCGCCCGGGAAATGTTTATCCTGAAGGCGCGACGTGCGGCAGGTTGGGAGCGATGGGGCTGCCAGCCGGAGCCGATGGAGCCGTGAGCCGCGGGAAGACTGATGACAAGGCTCTCGGCATCGCTCTCCCCATGATGGCATGGGAGCCAGCTCAGGATGCACAGGTCCCTTCCAGCAAGGGGAGATGGGATGGAAGCAAGGCTAAGCCATCAATCGCTCATCAGCATCCTCCACTCTGTTTTGGGCTTTAAACCCACAGTTATTCCTGCTCCATCCAAGCATTAGCAACTGCTCAACTCTCAGTGAGAAATACAACCTATGTCCTGCTATCACCGGCCTCTTTCCTGGTTCCGTGGCCACCCAGGGAGAAAGTTGCCATTTCCACCCCAGAAGCAGCTGTGCTTCCAGCACCCTTCGGCATTGCTGTGGACGGAGGCACCAGCAGAGCCCTAAGATTGACTTTTAACCCCAGAAGGAGCAGTTGGGGAGTAAGGACATGCCATGCTTGGGCAGAGCCTCCCTCCTGGCCCTACTTACCCTGCGATCGCAGCGAGAGCCGCAGATGCTGACCCCGATGCTGATGCCGGCAGCCGAGCGAGCAAGCGGGCGGCAGGGACTTTGCCAGGCAGCACTCCGCTGTCCTGGCTAATTGCTCCCGAGCTCAGATTACAACCTCTCCTCTTCCCTACATGTACAGGAGCTGGCACCTCGTCGGAGCCACTGCCAGCGAGGGGGACATCCACCTTTGGTGGTATTTCTAAGGGGCAGGGAACAGAACAGCGGTCGTGGCAAGTGAGAGTGGTGGGAAGCCCAAGATGATACGTGGTCTCAGGGGACTGGAAAGAAACAGCTCGAATGGGGATTTCAGAGCATTTTGGGATGCAAAGAACCATCCAGAAGGATGCAACACATTCAAGCCCAGGGGACTGGACACCGGGGCCAGGCAGTCAGCGGTCCAAGGCAAGCCCTTGGTTCTTTGATATTGCCATTTAATGATGGCCATGACTCAAACCTCATCTTCAAGCATTTCCCAGGGGAGGAAGAGAAATCCCCCTCCTTTTCTGCTGGGGGTGTCAAACCCCCCTGGTACACACGTGATGCTGCCCAGCATCAAGATAAAAGAGGCCTTTGCACTGGTTTGATGCTACTAGTTTCCCTCCAGCTCATGGCTCTGCCCACACCAGTTTAGGAGTTTCAGAATCTTTTAAATCCTGCAAGGGGTCCCTTTAATGCTCTCATTCCCTGAGCTGAGCCCAGATGGAGAAGATCTCTTTCCTGGGGGATACCAGGTTTCTGGCCCCAGGTTTGTGCCCTCTCCTCCCTGCCCTGATGTCCTCAGGGAGCTGGACCCCTGCAGACTGCGGACATGACCCCAAACCCAAGTAGCTGCAAGGGCAGCAAAGGCAGAACAGGGTATTTTGGGGACCGTCTTTATCTGCTGCAGTGAAGATTTAGCACAGGCGTTGCATAACGCCGGGGGGGCTTGCTGCTCCCCATCCCCTCTCGCCATCAGGGATCAGCGACTCAATTAATCCTCCCTCATTCCCTGCCCACGGTACCAGCCCTGGGTGCCATCTCAGCCCAGCCCCGGCGGCAAGAAGTCAAATCTCTTCCCAATGTCAGCATCCACTGGGGCTGGTACCCCACCAGCTGGGGGATGGCAACCTGGGGGCCACCCCACCACCACCACCCAGGGCACCCACCTCATTTGGGAAGCCCTGCTGAAATGGAGGTAGCCACCAAAGTACCCACCAGGCAGATGTGGAAATCCTCATTTCTGTGCCCCAGCCTCGGGTGCTGCCGTGCATCACCTGGGTATTTTAAAGGTTGTTTTGAACCCAGTGAGGTTCTGTGTGCACCCAGTTGTGTTCCCCTCTCTGCTCCTTTGCACAGCCCAGGTCACTGATGGGTGGCTTGCTCAGGCACACACTGCAGGAGCAGAAAAGCAATGAAGGAGAAGCCAAGAATCCCTTTTGGGTGTTGGTGTTGGGTTTTTTTCCGTCAGCCCTAAAAAAAAAACAACCCCCGTGTGTGTTCCTGGGCAGCCTTACAACAAACAAGGCAAGTGCAAAGCCCGGCGCTAGCAAGCCCAGGCACTGCTGTGCGTGCACATATGGGTTGACAAGGAACAAGGCAGCACTTCTCCAGCAAATAAAACCAAAATGCTGTCAAGGGAAGATTTCAGGGGGGCAAAGGCAGTGGCATGCTGCTGCCAGCCACAACAGCCTACTGAACCCCCGGGTCCTGGTCCTGCCCACCAGCATCCCTTGGGGGTGTAAAGCCAGACATCACCCAGCATCCCAGCACGGCTGCATCTGTGGTGGCAATGGGCAGGCATGGAGCAAATGTGCCCTGCGACTGGGGCAGCAGCCAGGTCTGGTGGCACCCCGGTGAGGAGCCACACAGAGAGTTACACAACGCTGCCCTGGCTGCCCTTGGCTGCGTGCGCCGTGCACACTCCTATCGACATGGCCCCGGCCGCCCTCCAACATCCCTGCGGGGAGATAAGTTTGCAAGTGCCATAAATGCAAGAGCACATGAAGGGGGGGGGGGGGGGAGGGGGCTGCTCTAGCCCCCTCCCCAGCCCCAGACTCCTGCAGCTGTTGCCAGAGGTGCTCAGGACTCTCCAGCATCCCACTGTCCCCTGGCTCCTCTGTGCGATGGCGAGGGGGTGGGGAGGGCTGTGAAGGTGCTGTGCGGAGTAGGGGCAAGAGGGTGAGCAGCCAGCACCCTGCTGAGAAAACTGAGCACGGCTCCAGCCCAGGAATTTTTAGGACATGAAGGACCAGCCAGAAAGATGCAACGAATTCAAACCTGGGCGATGTGACTCCAGATTAGGGCACAGCAGAAAGTGCCTGCAGGCAGGACCTTGGTTTTTTGAACTTGCCATTTAATGATGGCCATGACCCACAAAGCACCTTCGAGTCTTTTCCAGGGGAAGAAGAAAAATCACCTCCTCTTCTGTGGGAGGTGAAAAACACTGGCTGGTCCCACTGATGCTCACACCGGCAGCAAGGAGCCCTCCGTTAACACTGCAGCAGGATGCAGCAGGGATGCTTTTGTCCATAGAGAGGGGGAAACTGAGGCAGCGCAGCTGGATGAGTCTGAGGGTGGGGACAGGCTGCAGCCCATGTCATCCTTTCCCCCCAGCCTGGCCTGGCCTGAGTTCGAGGTATTTATAAAGCCGATAAGGGAGCAGAAAGAATTTTCCAAATGCTGAAGTTACGTAACCTCTCCTGGCCCTCTGCGACATCATCTGTAATTATAGGCTTGGGGCAGCGGGGGGGGGAGCCCTCGGTGGCAGGGCTGGCGGGGGGCATCACTGCTGGTGTCACCCCAAAGGTCTTCACCCTCCTCTCCCTCACTGCGGCGGGTCCCCAGAGCCAGGCACCAGCCTGTGCCACCGCGTGGCCTGTGGGACCCCATCCCTAAGGGACCCTGGTGGCTTCGCGGCCAGCCCCCCCGCCCGATGTAGGGGAGCCCAAGTTTTTGGATGGGCTTGGGGTGGCTGGTTCCCCTAGAGTGCGCATCCCCCCCCCCCAGCCCATCCTGGCACGCGCTGGATGTCAAAGCAGCTGACAGCCCGAGTGCCGCTGACATTGCCATGGTGACTATCAACCGCTGCTGCCGGGAGGACGCGTGCGGAGATGCTGCACCAGCACCTGCCCCCACAAAGAGCTGACACCCCCCCCAACCACTCTGAGTACCCCCTGCCCCCCACCAGCCCCATTTCCATTGCCTTTTGCCCCATTAGATCCACAGGCAGCTTCCAAAACCTTCTCCATCACATTGCAGCTGCCTCCAACTCCACCGGCCGTGCCTCAGTTTCCCCAGCCCTGCACTTGCTGCCCTGGGTGGGCTGGTGTCCCCTCCCCAGGATATTTTTCTCTCACCCAACTTCGGCCAAGGTGCTGGAGTTAGAGGGATGCTGAGCGAAGGCTCTGTCGCTGTGGCAACCCACCACGGCTGTCTCCAGGCGACCGCCCAGGGATGCTGCAGAGCCACTCTGGAGGCAGAGTGAGAGCGACCAGGGCCGGGGAGGGGGGAGGAGGTATCCGTAGGGATGCCACCCCCCCACACGCTCCCCTATCCAGACCACAGCCTGGATCATTGTAACAGGTTGTAAAAACACCCTGAAAATGGCCACTGATTTGACTCAGGCAGCCGACTGAGCACCCACAATCTCGTGACACCCCAGGCTGGCTGGTTGGCGATGCCAGTGGGATGCTCCCAGGTGGGCGTGAGGCCCCACCATTTTCAGGGACACCTGCACAGGGCTGTGGAAATAATTGCTGGTAATAAGCCCGTTAGCCTCTTAACCCTCATTAAGCAGCTTAGGGGGGACACGCACCATTATACGCAAACCCGGAGGTGGAGAAGGCCCTTGTCAGGGCAAAGGGGTGTTACTGCTGTGAACGGGATTTCAGAGGGTGCTGTGGGGGGTGTCACGGGGGGTACGGCTCCATCTCCCCCCCAGCAAGCCCCCCTCCTGCATCCAGCCCCCCTCTGTTGCTCTTTGCCAGCCAGGACCGTCGGCAGCTCCTGGCAGCATTGAGCAGCGGGCAGGGATGGTGATGACGGGTGTCACACCCATGTGACGAGTGTGGGAGGTCTCAGCCGCAGTCACGCCAGTGGGGTGGGGGCAGAGGGGTGGCTGGCAGCGTGGGGCTACGGCCCAGCCAGCACCCGGCACCGCACCTGGGGAATGGAGCGGGACGTTTCTAATCGCTCCACTTGGAAAAGGTCCCATTTTTACATTTGCTAAATTAAAGGATGTCAGCTTCTGATGCCAAGCCCAGGATCCCACGGAATTTTAAACTAATGACAGTGAAGAAAATGAGCTGAAACCAGAGCACAAGCGCTTCCATGTTACCCAGCTGCACCGGCCGTGACCGTGGCAGGGTTTAGATGGCAGTTTGCAAAGCACCATCATCACAAAGATCTCAATGTTTTGCCCCAAAATACAACCTTGCCCACTCTGCTTGGTCAGAAAGTGCATTGCTGGCACCCAGGCAAGCCAGGCTGCCATGCCGGGGTCCCCAGCGAGACCCCCACCTTCCTCCAGCCGCTCAAAGGGCAAACAGCTCCCTCTGACAGACACGGCTGCTCCGGGCAGAGGGGTCCGAGCCACCCGGTGGAAGCATGGTGAGCAGCGTGGCGAGTGCCATCTCCAGATTCCTCCAGCTCAGAGGGTTCCTACAGCCGGCCCTGTCCTGCAGCGGGGTCCCGGCGGAGCATGGCCCCTTGGCTGCCCCTCTTCCCCATGGAAATACCTGGCATCAGGCGAGGGCTTTGGTCCCTGGCGCTCTCCGGGCTCTGCTGGGGTGTTTTTGTGCTGCAGCTGAGCAAAACCACAGGGTGGTGGTTTTGTGTTTTTTGTTTTTTTTTCTTTTTATAATTTTCTCTTTGAGATAAAATTAAACAAACAAGCCCTTCTGGGAGCAGCGCGAGGAAGGGAGCCTGCTTTCCTACAGATGTGCATGTCCTCAGCAATTACAACCACCCAATTAGGCTTTCCCTGTGGCTGGGACACTTGCACCATCCCCCTCCTTCACCTCCTGCAGTTTTGCTGGTAAGAGACGGGCTTGCTTTGCAGCCTCCCTCCCAGTGAGGTCGTGACCCAAACACCTATTTTTCACAAAGGCATCAAGAACGGGTTTTTTTTCCTGACCTCACCACCTCACCATCAAATTAAAGTGGTCTTGAGTGAGAGACTGGGAGCACTTGGCAAAGTAGCACAGGCCGGCAGAGAATAGAATAGGATGGGATGGATAGGATAGGATAGCATAGCATAGCATACGATAGCGTAAGAATAGCATAGCATAGCATAGCATAGCATAGCATAGCATAGCATAGCATAGAATAGCATAGAATAGAATAGAATAGAATAGAATAGAATAGAATAGAATAGAATAGAATAGAATAGAATAGAATAGAATAGAATAGAATAGAATAGAATAGAATAGAATGCAGCCAGGCATATCCCAGGGGATGGGGCTGCAGAGGCAGGGGAACGCTGTGGGTGAGGAGCAGAGACAGGGCTCCCTCCCAGCTGCCCTCCAAGCCCTGGCTGTAGCCCCAAACCAAGGAGGAATGACCATGGCATAAGATTTAGAAACACACCTAAACTTTCCAGCTTTGGTTTGGGAGCCAGTACAGAAGCCATTGCCATAGCTCGGCAGACCATCGGTGGGGTTTGTAGTGCAATCTGGACCATGGATCTATGCAAATCCCCAAGGCAGAAGTCTTTATGGAGGCATATGACAACCGAAAAAGAATAGCGCTCAGTGCTCTACTCCCACACGCCACCCCCCGACTTCACCATCATTTAAATCAGTCTTAAGTTGGAAGAATTCAAATCGACACTGTCGTCACAGAGCCAGGCAGAGAGGTGACACAACTGGGATGCTGCCAGGGAAGTTGCCCCCCTGAGACTCCAAACCCATCAGCCCATCACTTTTTGAAGCCACATCGAGGAAAACAAATGAACTGCCAACCTGCTGCCCCCAGCCCTCCATCCCCTCTGGCCAGGGCTGCCGGAGAGATTTCCAAGCAGCCTTCCCCCTGGGATCCACGGGAGGGGGACCATGGGGAGAAAAAAATATCCAGGACATGCTGCTGAGGCTGGAGAGCCACAGCTGGAAAAGAAATCAAAGCTTCGAAAGAGAGATGCCAAGGAGATATGTTGTTCCCAAGAGAAAACAGACATTCCTCTCTGAGGAGAAGGAAGGCAGGAGGAAGGCTCAAACCACCTCTTTCAGCTGCCCAGCACAGGTGCTCCGGGGGTTCTGTGCATGGCAGCCTGCTCGGGTGGCTTGTCCCCACTGTGCCACGCTGTAGGCACAGATGGCATTGCAACTCCTGACTTTCTTGGTTGTGGGGTTTTTATTAATTATTTTTTTTTTACCCTAAAAGCACATTCACAAGTTGGGGGAAAGGTTGCTGGGTCCTGCCAGCAGCCAGGCAGAGGCAGAGCCACTCTCCAGGCTCCCAGAGACCTCCTTGCCTTCCTGCACTACGTACCCAGACCCTCCACTGTCTCGGGGGACATGGCTTGGCATCAGCAAACTCCTTGGGCCTCTTAAGGGAGTCACATAGGGAAGAAGCTGGGGGAAAAAAATGATACTTTGCTATTGCCAGAAATGCCAAAATCAGGTCCCAGTGCAGTCCAGAGGGTGAAGGATCAGCCGTTTAGATTTCCCTTGCAAAATATTTTTGGGTTGCACAGGCAATGGTATCGAGCTGGAAGCAAGCGGGGAGATGGTCTCAGCGCGTTCCTGGTCACTCCCCTGAAGCTGCCCCGTTTGGCTGTTTCAGCATCATTTCTGCAGAAAATTGTTCCTGCAGGAAGTTTTATACCTGCACCCTTGGGCAAAGCCCTGGCAGTATCCTTCACTGGGAACAAGCTACCTGCCCCCTCAGGGCACCACTTGGGGAGGTAGGAGGGAGAGGAGGATGGGGAGCAGAGCTGGCCCAGCTATAAATAACCCCCTGGAAAGGAAACAGGAGAAAAAGCAGCAAACAGAAACCAACAAATCCAGGGAGATGGGTTTGGCTATGGCCACTCGGTGCAAACAGCTCTCCATGCTCCGTGTGACCCTGTAGAACCAGGCACAAGAGAATCCACCGCAGCTCAGCGAGCAGGGTCCAGCCCGGTCACCACCTTCCTATGAGCAGTGCATTGAGCCAGCCCCGAGCCCTGGGCAGGCTGTGCCGTATGCAACACATAGTTTGCAGCAAGACCCCATCCACTCTGCCTCGTTAAGGAAGATAAAGATGAAAGTTAAATTAAGGCGAGTTAAATGAAGGCGCCTGTTGGACCATGCTGGGGTAGCACTGGCCTGGCTCCTGGTGTCACTGAACACCCAGCCATCCCAGCGCCAAAAGCAGCAGCAAGCTGTGAAATAGCCTGTGTTTAAGGCAATAGTTATCCGCAATCTGCGATCCTGGAGAAAAAGGCAGAAAAAGCAACTTCTCATTTTTCCCAATAGAGGGGAATTGCAGGCGCTCAGCAAGCACAGTGGCCGGTGGGTCACAACCCGCAGTGCTAGAGTGATTCATCCTAAATAAGCTCAATTTAGTCAAACTAGCCTAGGATAAGGCAGGGAACACAGCTCGGAGTTTGCCCTGCTGGTGCCCACTGGGTATTAGCCCATGGAAGTGATGGGACCGGCAGAGAGGAGACAGAGCAGGATCATCCCTGCCACTGCTTTCCCCTCCACCTCCAGGAAAATAAATGAAAAGCTTCATTCCCAGCTCCTGCATCTGGATACTGCACTGAAATGTGTTAAAGCAGGTTTATTATTTCCCTCTTTGCTCAGCCCATCTTCCTGGAGCACACCGGTTCCCATCCCCAAAGGCTTCTGGAGGAGCCGGGGACTGGGCACCACATCCACTGCACTAGTTTTCCTCAGAAAAATCATCTGAGCTGCTTCAGTTTTGCTTGTGTGTAACTTATTCTTAAAGCTGAACAAATAATTCAGAGCAAAAGCTCCAGGAACAACGTTTTGCCTTTTCATTTTCCGCTCCCAAGCTGTCTGCAATTTTCCCAGTGCTCGGGGATGATTTAAAGACCTGTCTCCGGACGGGAGCGCCTTGCTGCGACGGCGGCGGCGAGTGTTTGATGACCCAAATTTCACGTGCACTGATGAGCACACACCGGACACATGAGGATAGATGAGTCTTTCCTGGTACCCTAATTGGACGAACAGCATTTGCCAGAGGGTTTGGGGGTTTTTTTCTGTGTTTGAGACCTGCAAACACTTCATGCAGAGTTAACGACTGCCTGTTCGTTAGGCAAGGCGGCTCGACGAGCACATTGCTTTATGGCTCATCATTTTTCCAGCTGATGGTACCAGCCTGGACACAAGATTTCCAGGGAGCACCTCATTCCCAGCCCTTCTTTGCACCCCAGAACATCACTAAGGACACGGGGAAGGCATGAGGAGGATGGGACCGTGGGGCCGTCAGGCTGGCTCTGACCTTCCAGCACTGCAGCCATCCCAGGCATTTGCTTCATTAGCGGAAAGGTTAGGGAGAACGGATCGGCTCTGTGCAAACTCCCCGTGGCGCTCGCATGACGCAGGTTGGCAAAGGCAGCTTGCCCCGCTGCTCGGGCAAGCGCCAGCCAAAGGAAAAAAGCAGGGAGGGGAGAGCCACGCTGCCGGCTTGCGGGGCAGGGGTGCCCAAGTCAGAGGCCCCTGGACCTGGAGGAAAAGCCTGTCCGTCCCCTCCCCCTCCCCCTCTCAGTGGGAACCCCACACTGGGGTAAAGCAGAGCCTGTCCTCAAGACCGTGCCTGCTCTAAAAAATACCCTCGACACTTTCCCCCAGGGCAAGGCTGGTGCCACGCACTGCTGTGAGCCCAGCCGCTCGTGGGGGATGCTGCAGGGGCTGAGAAAGGGACACCCCCCCGAGCTGGAGCGGGAGAGCTGGCATCGAGAGCATCCACATCTCGTTCGGAGACCCAGAGCTGGAGAAAGGAACCGCTCATGGGCTTGGGCAGAGTAGCTGCCACCCGCTGTGCTTGCTTTCGGGACGGAGATGACCTATGACATGAACCTCCCACTGTAAAGACCCCCCTAGAGCTGCTCATGCACAGGACAGAAGGAGATACTTAATGCCCCCCAGTACCCAAAAGGTGCCGGGGCTGTTCTCGGAACCATCCCAGGTGACCGAGCCTGGGTCTCCATTAGTCCCTGCTGGAAACCCCTCTCCAGCCGAACAGTTTTCTCCTCCCATTGCATAATTGCACTTTGTCGAGCAAATCCAGCCACTGGCGATACATTTTCTCCAGCCTCGCTGCTCTCCTGCAACATTTTCCTTATCCCTTTCACTCTCTCTGGACAGTCACTGAAGCACCCAGAGAGAGAAAGAAGAGAAAAACCCAATGCTCGTCCCACCCGTAGAGCAAAACCCAGGATGAAAAAAGGGGCAAAAAAAGCAGAGTGGTGTCAGGTGCCTCTCCCCAGTCCAATCCCTCCCGGTTTGCCTGTGGGGGGTTGACAAAAGTGCTTTTCGGCTGACAAAATGATTACAGGGTGCCGAGACAGTAAGTTGCACATGGATTTCTTTCCTGCATTTCAAGCAGGGTGAGGACACGGCTGCAAAAGCAGCTGCACTTCTGGAGGGGTTGCAGTGATGGGGGAGAGGGGAGGTGGCAGGAGCAGGGCTTTGGGGAGAGGAGGAAGGAGGGATATTTTCTGCTCAGAAAAAAAGGCAAAGAGAGAGCAAGTGGGAGTGTGCACGATTGTGTGAAGCCAAAGGCAGGTGATGCTGCTGGTCCGTGATGGAGTGGGGATGGATTTGGGAGGATGCTGGTGCCAGTGTATGGACCAGCCTGAAGTGGGATGGGGGGATGCTGGAGCCACTGCCCCCCTGAGCAGGGTCAGCTCCTGTGGCCTTGCTACGAGGGGGGGTCTGGGCAGCATCTGTGCTGGGAGAGCATGTGCAGGGTGTGTGCATCTCCCCGGTGGGACCACAGACAGACCGGGGCAGAGTCGAGTGCCCTGGGCAGGCTTGGGCTCCCCGTGTCTGCAGGCAGTGGGTGCTGGGCGGGGGGGAGGAGGAGAGGAGGATTTCAGCTCCAAACTCAATCTGTTGGAGAACTTGGCCTGCTCCCTGTCAAGCTGAAAATAGCACATATGTAAGGACGTGCACGCAGTGCTGGCTGTGTCCTCGCCGAGTGCTTCCTTCCTGCTGTGCTCCACGCAGCGCCCCGGCCCTCTGCCTGCCGCCTCCGGCCCCCTGCAGCCCCCACAGCCCCACACAGGGCACAGCTCTTGGGCGAGAGAGATATTTTTTTTTGGCTCCTTAGAGCATCCTTATTTCAGCAAAGTGGGGCCAGTGCACAAATGCAGAGCTGGAGCCCGGTCCTTTCACCTTCAGCCGCTTTTCACATTTACCACGAGGTCTGTCCAGTGGTGACATCCCTGCCGTTATCATCTGGAGCGGGCAAGGATGAGCACGGCTCACGGCAGGAGCTGAGCTTTATTAGAAACAGGCATCTGGCTCCAGCCCTCCCTGCAGCCACCAGCCAGGACTTGGGCTCAGGATGGGGCGGCAAGTGAGTGCGAGTGCCCAGGCAGCTGTGGCAGCAGGCAAGGAACCTCTGCGAGTCCCCAAAATTTCTCCAGATTTTATCTCCAAATCTGTTATTGGGAAAATAAAGTTATCAGCCTCCTCTGCAGAAGCACATGCTGCCCAGCCAGGGTTGAGCCCCAGGCCTCAGAGGGATGGTGAACTAGCAGAGCGTGCAGCAAGCTGGAGGATGGAGATAACCCTGGCAGCAACCAGAGCTGATTCCTGCAGTGGAGAAGGAAGAAAAAAGGCTGAGCTCCCCACGGACATTGGGCATGGGAATAATGGGAGAGCTTTGCCGGGACATCAGCGGCAGCTCTGAGCACAGCTTGTGCAAATCTCGGCTCCTCTCCCATCCCTGCTTTGGATGCCTCCTAAAGAAACGTTCCCCCAAAGGGCAAGTACTCCTGGGTGGAGAAAATACAGGGTTTCTCTGAACAAGGCTTATGGTACCTGGAGGATCTACTATGTGCAAAAAAGCAAATAACTGGGGGCTGGGGAGCTTGCATGGAGCTTGGTGTCGGGCAGAGGAGGATTGCTATAAGCGTGAAGGTTGCCTTGTGCTCAGTGATGCAGGGTGCACTATATAGCCACTGTGGGATGATTTCCCGATCAGAGGGAACACGCAGCACTCCAGCCAGGCTGTCCGGCACCCCTGGACACGGCCCCGCAGCAGCGCCCAGCAGGAGAGGCATCACTTTGTGAAAACACATTTCTCACCCCAAATCTCTGTCGGGATGCTGCTTTATGATAACACCTGCCTCATCCTGCAGAGCTCGGCTGGGGGCAGTGGCTGGAGGCTGGGGAACATCACCGGCTGGGCAGGAACCAAGCACAGCTCTAACGCACAGGCATGTCCACAGCGCGCTGAAAATGCACCCGAGCATCGCCAAAACCCCACTGCTTCCCAAAGGCCTCTGAGGAATGGCATTAGCGAGCGTGTGGTATCAGCTCTCCTGAAACAAAGCCATTGTGGTCGGGGCAGGATCCTTATTAATTCTTTCCTCTCTTTAATTTCCATTCTTGCTTGGTTCCCTTTCCAGGGAGGGGTTGGGTAGGGGCCTTGTGGCCACCAGCCTGTGTCCCTGCAGCACAGTGCCACTGGCGTTGTCACCTTGTGACACGGGGATGGGATGGGTGGCTGCATTTGGGGTCAATGGTGAGCTCGGAGGCACATGAGGGGAAGGGAGGACAGGGCACGGAGCCCTGGGTGGAGGGGAAAGGGGGGGTGGGGAGCACCAAAATAACACCGTGGGGCCATCGGCGGCCAGGCAGCGGGGCAGGGGGAATGCACAGCCGGGTCCTGGTCCCAGCCACCCTCCAGCTGAGAGAACGGAGACACAAAACTGCCACTTACTGAAACAGCATCGTTCAGTGAAACATCCCAGCTTCTCCCCAGACACCGCCTTTGGGGATAGACCACCAGGAAGGGGGTGGGACAGGACCCCCTCAGCACACAGAAAACCCACCCAGCAATCACCTTTCCCACCTCCACCAGCAGCATCCACCTCAGCCACCCGTAACCCTCCACCCTTGGGTCCCCCAGTACCCTCATCCCTCCGAACCTTAAAAAGCACTGTTTTCCCCACTATGTCCCGCATCCTTCACCCCTGCAGTCCCCTCTGGGCCTGGCCATGCAGCGCCCATCACCATTGATGCCATCGATGTGTCCCAAGGGATCTGACGCACAGCAGCCCCTACGCAGGGGACAGCGTGTGGACACTATGTGGCCCCAGGGACCCCTGCAATGCCCACTTGCCCGCCGTTACATAAACTGCCTGGAGCTGGGACTGTTTTCATCTGTGTTGCCTACAGCACTGTGCTCTTCAACTTTATTTGCATAACAAATAATTAATAATAATTAATGACTGGGAGAACGGTGCAGATTGCCAGATTTTGCTAATTAGTGAACTAGCGCCATTGCAAAAGTGAAGGCTGGCGTCATACGGCCCCATCTTCCCGCCAAGGGCGGGCTGTGGCTGGGGACACGATGGGGACAGTGGTCCCACAGGACTCAGCCCTTTGGGGGAGGAGGAGGCGGCAGCGTGGTGGGTGGTGGTGGGACGGGTCAGTGGTGCTCGCAGGGTCTCAGCTGGTGCCCACATGCGGGTGCCTCGATGCAGCCCCGCTCCGTGCCCGCACACGTGCCATCACACGGCACCCCACACCCCGCTTTCTCCGCACCCTTATTAGGGCCTGAGACAACACTACTTAATTGTCTGATGATGGCACCGCTCTGTATAA